>NC_030683.2:91635027-94232527 GCF_000004195.4 Xenopus tropicalis
TCTCTGGGCTGCAATGGTATCTTCCAGCCTCTGCCCAGGCTGAGACATGTAACTGTCCTTAGGCTGCAATGGTATCTCCAGCCTTGTCCAGGCTGAGACATGTAACTGTCTCTAGCTGCAATGGTATCTTCCAGCCTCTGCCCAGGCTGAGACATGTAACTGTCTCTAGGCTGCAATGGTATCTTCCAGCCTTTTGCCAGGCTGAGAGATGTAACTGTCTCTAGGCTGCAATGGTATCTTCCAGCCTCTGCCAGGCTGAGACATGTAACTGTCTTAGGCTGCAATGGTATCTTCCAGCCTCTGCCAGGCTGAGAATGTAACTGTCTCTAGGCGCATGGTATCTTCCAGCCTTTTCAGGCTGAGACATGTAACTGTCTCTAGGCTGCAATGGTATCTTCCAGCCTCTGCCCAGGCTGAGACATGTAACTGTCTTAGGCTGCAATGGTATCTTCCAGCTCTGCCCAGGCTGAGACATGTAACTGTCTTAGGCTGCAATGGTATCTTCCAGCCTCTGCCCAGGCTTAGAGCATGTAACTGTCTCTAGGCTGCAATGGTATCTTCCAGCCTCTGCCAGGCTGAGAGATGAAATGTCCCTAGGCTGCAATGGTATCTTCCAGCCTTGTCCAGGCTGTGAGATGTAACTGTCTCAGGCTGCAATGGTATCTCCAGCCTCTGCCAGGCTGAGGATGTAACTGTCTCTAGGCTGCAATGGTATCTTCCAGCCTCTGCCCAGGCTGAGAGATGTAATGTCCTAGGCTGCAATGGTATCTTCCAGCCTCTGCCAGGCTGAGATGTAAATGTCCCTAGGCTGCAATGGTACTTTCCGCCCTTGCCCAGGCTGAGAGATGTCTAGCATGCTCACTGTAACTGTCTCTAGGCTGCAATGGTATCTTCCAGCCTTTGTCGAGCTGAGACAAGTAAATGTCCCTAGGCTGCAATGGTATCTTCCAGCCTTTTCCAGGCTGAGACATGTAACTGTCTCTAGGCTGCAATGGTATCTTCCAGCCTCTGCCCAGGCTGAGAATGTAACTGTCCCTAGGCGCAATGGTATCTTCCAGCCTTTGTCCAGGCTGAGACATGTAACTGTCTCTAGGCTGCAATGTATCTTCCAGCCTTGCCAGCTGAGAGATGTAACTGTCCCTAGGCTGCAATGGTATCTTCCAGCCTTTGTCAGGCTGAGACATGTAACTGTCTCTAGGCTGCAATGGTATCTTCCAGCCTTTGCCAGCGTGAGAGATGTAACTGTCTCTAGGCTGCAATGGTATCTTCCAGCCTCTGCCCAGGCTGAGACATGTAACTGTCTCTAGGCTGTAATGGTATCTTCCAGCCTGTACCCAGGCTGAGAGATGTAAATGTCTTCCAGCCTCTGCCCAGGCTGAGACATATAACTGTCTCTAGGCTGCAATGGTATCTTCCAGCCTTTTTCCAGGCTGAGACATGTAACTGTCTCTAGGCTGCAATGGTATCTTCCAGCCTTTGTCCAGGTGAGACATGTAACTGTCTCTAGGCTGCAATGGTATCTTCCAGCCTTTGTCCAAGCTGAGACATGAAATGTCCCAGGCTGCAATGGTACTTTCCAGCCTTTGTCCAGGCTGAGACATGTAACTGTCTCTAGGCTGCAATGGTATCTTCCAGCCTTTTCCAAGCTGAAACATGTAAATGTCCCTAGGCTGCAATGGTATCTTCCAGCCTTTGTCCAGGCTGAGACATGTAACTGTCTCTAGGCTGCAATGGTATCTTCCAGCCTTTGTCCAGGCTGAGACATGTAAATGTCCCTAGGCTGCAATGGTATCTTCCAGCCTTTGTCCAGGCTGAGACATGTAACTGTCTCTAGGCTGCAATGGTATCTTCCAGCCTCTGCCCAGGCTGAGATATGTAACTGTCTCTAGGCTGCAATGGTATCTTCCAGCCTCTGCCCAGGCTGAGAGATGTAACTGTCCCTAGGCGGCAATGGTATCTTCCAGCCTTTGTCCAGGCTGAGACATGTAACTGTCTCTAGGCTGCAATGGTATCTTCCAGCCTCTGCCCAGGCTCAGAGATGTAAATGTCCCTAGGCTGCAATGGTATCTTCCAGCCTCTGCCCAGGCTGAGACATGTAACTGTCTCTAGGCTGCAATGGTATCTTCCAGCCTTTGTCCAGGCTGAGACATGTAAATGTCCCTAGGCTGCAATGGTATCTTCAGCCTTTGTCCAGGCTGAGACATGTAACTGTCTCTAGGCTGCAATGGTATCTTCCAGCCTCTGCCCAGGCTGAGAATGTATCTGTCTCTGGCTGCAATGGTATCTTCCAGCCTCGCCCAGGCTGAGAGATGTAACTGTCCTAGGCTGCAATGGTATCTTCCAGCCTTTGTCCAGGCTGAGACATGTAACTGTCTCTAGGCTGCAATGGTATCTTCCAGCCTCTGCCCAGGCTGAGACATGTAACTGTCTCTAGGCTGCAATGGTATCTTCCAGCCTTTGGCCAGGCTGAGAGATGTAACTGTCTCTAGGCTGCAATGGTATCTTCCAGCCTTTGGCCAGGCTGAGAGATGTAACTGTCTCTAGGCTGCAATGGTATCTTCCAGCCTCTGCCCAGGCTGAGACATATAACTGTCTCTAGGCTGCAATGGTATCTTCCAGCCTTTTTCCAGGCTGAGACATGTAACTGTCTCTAAGCTGCAATGGTATCTTCCAGCCTTTGTCAGGCTGAGACATGTAACTGTCTTAGGCTGCAATGGTATCTTCCAGCCTCTGCCCAGGCTGAGACATGTAACTGTCTTAGGCTGCAATGGTATCTTCCAGCTCTCTCCAGGCTGAGCATGTAACTGTCTCTAGGCTGCAATGGTATCTTCCAGCCTCTGCCAGGCTGAGAGATGTAAATGTCCCTAGGCTGCAATGGTATCTTCCAGCCTTTGTCCAGGCTGTGAGCATGTAACTGTCTCTAGGCTGCAATGGTATCTTCCAGCCTCTGCCCAGGCTGAGGGATGTAACTGTCTCTAGGCTGCAATGGTATCTTCCAGCCTCTCCCAGGCTGAGAGATGTAAATGTCCCTAGGCTGCAATGGTATCTTCCAGCCTCTGCCCAGGCTGAGAGATGTAATGTCCCTAGGCTGCAATGGTATCTTCCGCCCTGCCCAGGCTGAGAGATGTAACTGCTCTAGGCTGCAATGGTATCTTCCGCCCTTGCCCAGGCTGAGAGATGTAACTGTCTCTAGGCTGCAATGGTATCTTCCAGCCTTTGCTCGAGCTGAGACATGTAACGTCTCTAGGCTGCAATGGTATCTTCCAGCCTTTGTCCAGGCTGAGACTGTAACTGTCTCTAGCTGCAATGGTATCTTCCAGCCTTTGTCCAGGCTGAGACTTGTAACTGTCTCTAGGCTGCAATGGTATCTTCCAGCCTTTGTCCAGGCTAAGACATGTAAATGTCCCTAGGCTGCAATGTATCTTCCACCTCTGCCCAGGCTGAGACATGTAACTGTCTCTAGGCTGCAATGGTATCTTCCAGCCTCTGCCAGGCTGAGACATGTAACTGTCTCTAGGCTGCAATGGTATCTTCCAGCCTCTGCCCAGGCTGAGACATGTAACTGTCTCTAGGCTGCAATGGTATCTTCCAGCCTTTGCCCAGGCTGAGACATGTAACTGTCTATAGGCTGCAATGGTATCTTCCAGCCTTTGCCAGCTGAGACATGTAACTGTCTTAGGCTGCAATGGTATCTTCCAGCCTCTGCCCAGGCTGAGCATGTAACTGTCTCTAGGCGCAATGGTATCTTCCAGCCTCTGCCCAGGCTAGAGATGTAAATGTCCCTAGGCTGCAATGGTATCTTCCAGCCTTGTCCAGGCTGAGAGATGTAAATGTCCAGGCTTCAATGGTATCTTCCAGCCTCTGCCCTGGCTGAGAGATTAAATGTCCTAGCTGCAATGTATCTTCCAGCCTCTGCCCAGGCTGAGAGATGTATAATTGCCCTAGGCTGCAATGGTATCTTCCAGCCTCTGCCCAGGCTGAGAGATGTATATGTCCCTAGGCTGCAATGGTATCTTCCTGCCCTTGCCCAGGCTGAGAATGTAACTGTCTCTAGGCTGCAATGGTATCTTCCAGCCTTTGTCGAGCTGAGCATGTAAATGTCCCTAGGCTGCAATGGTATCTTCCAGCCTTTGTCCAGGCTGAGACATGTAACTGTCTCTAGGCTGCAATGGTATCTTCCAGCCTTGCCCAGGCTGAGAGATGTAACTGTCCCTAGGAGGCAATGGTATCTTCCAGCCTTTGTCCAGGCTGAGACATGTAACTGTCTCTAGGCTGCAATGGTATCTCCAGCCTTTGCCAGCTGAGAGATGTAACTGTCCCTAGGCTGCAATGGTATCTTCCAGCCTTTGTCTAGCTGAGACATGTAACTGCTCTAGGCTGCAATGGTATCTTCCAGCCTTGGCCAGCTGAGAGAATGTAACTGTCTCTAGGCTGCAATGGTATCTTCCAGCCTTGCCCAGGCTGAGACATGTAACTGTCTCTAGGCTGTAATGGTATCTTCCAGCCTGTGCCCAGGCTGAGAGATGTAAATGTCCCTAGGCTGCAATGGTATCTTCCAGCCTTTGTCCAGGCTGAGACATGTAACTGTCTCTAGGCTGCAATGGTATCTTCCAGCCTCTGCCAGGCTGAGAGATGTAAATGTCCCTAGGCTGCAATGGTTACTTCCAGCCTTTGTCCAGGCTGAGACATGTAACTGTCTCTAGGCTGCAATGGTATCTTCCAGCCTTTGTCCAGGCTGAGACATGTAACTGTCTCTAGGCTGCAATGGTATCTTCCAGCCTCTGCCCAGGCTGAGACATGTAACTGTCTCTAGGGCTGCATTATCTTCCAGCCTCTGCCCAGGCTGAGAGATGTAACTGTCCCTAGGCTGCAATGGTATCTTCCAGCCTTTGTCCAGGCTGAGACATGTAACTGTCTCTAGGCTGCAATGGTATCTTCCAGCCTTTTGCCAGGCTGAGAGATGTAACTGTCTCTAGGCTGCAATGGTATCTTCCAGCCTCTGCCCAGGCTGAGACATGTAACTGTCTCTAGGCTGCAATGGTATCTTCCAGCCTCTGCCCAGGCTGAGACATGTAACTGTCTATAGGCTGCAATGGTATCTTCCAGCCCTGCCCAGGCTGGACATAACTGTCTATAGCTGCAATGGTATCTTCCAGCCTTTGGCCAGGCTAGAGATAGTAACTGTCTCTAGGCTGCAATGGTATCTTCCAGCCTCTGCCCAGGCTGAGACATGTAACTGTCTCTAGCGTGCAATGGTATCTTCCAGCCTCTGGCCAGGCTGAGACATTAACATGTCTTTAGGCTGCAATGGTATCTTCCAGCCTTTTTCCAGGCTGAGACATGTAACTGTCTCTAGGCTGCAATGGATCTTCCAGCCTTTCCAGGCTGAGACATGTAACTGTCTCTAGGCTGCAATGGTATCTTCCAGCCTATGCCCAAGCTGAGACATGGAACTGTCTCAGCCTGGAAAAAGGCTGGAAGATACCATTGCAGCCTAAAGACAGTTATATGTCTCAGCCTGGCCAGAGGCTGGAAGATACCATTGCAGCCTAGAGGCAGTTTACATGTCTCAGCCTGGCAGAGCGGAAGAACCATTGCCAGCCTAGAGACAGTTACTATCTCTCAGCCTGGCCAAAGGCTGGAAGATACCATTGCAGCCTATAGACAGTTACATGTCTCAGCCTGGGCAGCAGGCTGGAAGATACCATTGCAGCCTATAGACAGTTACATGTCTCAGCCCTGGGCAGAGGCTGGAAGATACCATTGCAGCCTAGAGACAGTTACATGTCTCAGCCTGGGCAGAGGCTGGAAGATACCATTGCAGCCTAGAGACAGTTACATCTCTCAGCCTGGCCAAAGGCTGGAAGATACCATTGCAGCCTAAGAGACAGTTACATGTCTCAGCCTGGACAAAGGCTGGAAGATACCATTGCAGCCTAGGGACAGTTACATCTCTCAGCCTGGCAGAGGCTGGAAGATTATATTGGCAGCCCAGAGACAGTTACATGTCTCAGCCTGGGCAGAGGCTGGAAGATACCATTGCAGCCTAGAGACAGTTACATGTCTCAGCCTGGACAAAGGCTGGAGATACCATTGCAGCCTAGAGACAGTTACATGTCTCAGCGCTGGACAAGGCTGGAAGATACCATTGCAGCCTAGGGACATTTACAATCTCTCAGCCTGGGCAGAGGCTGGAAGATACCATTGCAGCCTAGAGACAGTTACATGTCTCAGCCTGGACAAAGGCTGGAAGATACCATTGCAGCCTAGGGACATTTACATCTCTCAGCCTGGCAACAGGCTGGAAGATACCATTACAGCCTAGAGACAGTTACATGTCTCAGCCTGGGCAGAGGCTGGAAGATACCATTGCAGCCTAGAGACAGTTACATCTCTCAGTCTGGCCAAAGGCTGGAAGATACCATTGCAGCCTAGAGACAGTTACATGTCTCAGCCTAGACAAAGGCTGGAAGATACCATTGCAGCCTAGGGACAGTTACATCTCTCAGTCTGGCCAAAGGCTGGAAGATACCATTGCAGCCTAGAGACAGTTACATGTCTCAGCCTGGACAAAGGCTGGAAGATACCATTGCCTCCTAGGGACAGTTACATCTCTCAGCCTGGGCAGAGGCTGGAAGATACCATTGCAGCCTAGAGACAGTTACATGTCTCAGCCTGGACAAAGGCTGGAAGATACCATTGCAGCCTAGGGACATTTACATGTCTCAGCTTCGACAAAGGCTGGAAGATACCATTGCAGCCTAGAGACAGTTACATCTCTCAGCCTGGGCAAGGGCAGGAAGATACCATTGCAGCCTAGGGACATATACATCTCTCAGCCTGGGCAGAGGCTGGAAGATACCATTGCAGCCTAGGGACATTTACATCTCTCAGCCTGGGCAGAGGCTGGAAGATAGCATTGCAGCTTAGGGACATTTATATCTCTCAGCCAGGGCAGAGGCTGGAAGATACCATTGCAGCCTCGGGACATTTACATCTCTCAGCCTGGACAAAGGCTGGAAGATACCATTGCAGCCTAGGGACATTTACATCTCTCAGCCTGGGCAGAGGCTGGAAGATACCATTGCAGCCTAGAGACAGTTACATGCCTCAGCCTGGGCAGAGGCTGGAAGATACCATTGCAGCCTATAGACAGTTACATGTCTCAGTCTGGCCAAAGGCTGGAAGATACCATTGCAGCCTATAGACAGTTACATGTCTCAGCCTGGGCAAAGGCTGGAAGATACCATTGCAGCCTAGAGACAGTTACATGTCTCAGCCTGGGCAGAGGCTGGAAGATACCATTGCAGCCTAGAGACAGTTACATGTCTCAGCCTGGCAAGGCTGGAAGATACCATTGCAGCCTAGAGACAGTTACATGTCTCAGCCTGGGCAGAGGCTGGAAGATAGCATTGCAGCCTAGGGACATTTACATGTCTTAGCCTGGACAAAGGCTGGAAGATACCATTGCAGCCTAGAGACAGTTACAAGTCTCAGCCTGGACAAAGGCTGGAAGATACCATTGCAGACTAGAGACAGTTACAAGTCTCAGCCTGGACAAAGGCTGGAAGATACCATTGCAGCCTAGAGACTGTTACATGTCTCAGCTTCGACAAAGGCTGGAAGATACCATTGCAGCCTAGAGACAGTTACATCTCTCAGCCTGGGCAAGGGCAGGAAGATACCATTGCAGCCTAGAGACAGTTACATCTCTCAGCCTGGGCAAGGGCAGGAAGATACCATTGCAGCCTAGGGACATATACATCTCTCAGCCTGGGCAGAGGCTGGAAGATACCATTGCAGCCTAGGGACATTACATCTCTTCAGCCTGGGGTAAGAGGCTGGAAGAATACCATTGCAGCCTAGAGACAGTTACATCCTCAGCCTGGGCCAGAGGCTGGAAGATACCATTGCAGCCCTAGAGACAGTTACATCTCACAGCCTGGACAAGGCTGGAAGATACCATTGCAGCCTAGGGACATTTACATCTCTCAGCCTAGGCAAGGCTGGAGAATACCATTGCAGCCTAGAGACAGTTACATGCCTCAGCCTGGCAGAGGCTGGAAGATACCATTGCAGCCTATAGACAGTTACATGTCTCAGCCTGGGCAGAGGCTGGAAGATTACCATTGCAGCCTATAGACAGTTACATGTCTCAGCTAGACAAGGCTGGAGATACCATTGCAGCTTAGAGACAGTTACATGTCTCAGCCTGGAAAAAGGCTGGAAGATACCATTGCGCCTAGAGACAGTTTATAATGTCTCAGCCTGGCAGAGGCTTGGAAGATACCATTGCAGCCTAGAGACAGTTACATCTCTCAGCTGGCCAAAGCTGGAAGATACCATTGCAGCCTAGAGACAGTTACAATCTCTCAGCCTGGCCAAAGGCTGGAAGATACCATTGCAGCCTAGAGACAGTTACATGTCTCAGCCTGGGCAGAGGCTGGAAGATACCATTGCAGCCTAGAGACAGTTACCATGTCTCAGCCTGGACAAAGGCTGGAAGATACCATTGCAGCCTAGGGACAGTTACATCTCTCAGCCTGGGCACGAGGCTGGAGATACCATTGCAGCCCAGAGACAGATACATATCTCAGCCTGGGCAGAGGCTGGAAGATACCATTGCAGCCTAGAGACAGTTACATGTCTCAGCCTGGACAAAGGCTAGAAGATACCATTGCAGCCTAGGGACATTTACATGTCTCAGCCTGGACAAAGGCTGGAAGATACCATTGCAGCCTAGAGACAGTTACATGTCTCAGCCTGGGCAGAGGCTGGAAGATACCATTGCAGCCTAGGGACATTTACATCTCTGAGCCTGGGCAGAGGCTGGAAGATACCATTGCAGCCTAGAGACAGTTACATGTCTCAGCCTGGACAAAGGCTGGAAGATACATTGCAGCCTAGAGACAGTTACATGTCTCAGCCTGGGCAGAGGCTGGAAGATACCATTGCAGCCAGAGACAGTTTACATTCTCAGCCTGGGCAGAGGCTGGAAGATACCATTGCAGCCTAGAGACAGTTACATGTCTCAGCCTGGACAAAGGCTGGAAGATACCATTGCAGCCTAGGGACATTTACATGTCTCAGCCTGGACAAAGGCTGGAAGATACCATTGCAGCCTAGAGACAGTTACATGTCTCAGCCTGGACAAAGGCTGGAAGATACCATTGCAGCCTAGAGACAGTTACATGTCTCAGCCTGGACAAAGGCTGGAAGATACCATTGCAGCCTAGAGACAGTTACATGTCTCAGCCTGGACAAAGGCTGGAAGATACCATTGCAGCCTAGGGACAGTTACATGTCTCAGCCTGGACAAAGGCTGGAAGATACCATTGCAGCCTAGAGACAGTTACATGTCTCAGCCTGGACAAAGGCTGGAAGATACCATTGCAGCCTAGAGACAGTTACATGTCTCAGCCTGGGCAGAGGCTGGAAGATACCATTGCAGCCTAGAGACAGTTACATGTCTCAGCCTGGACAAAGGCTGGAAGATACCATTGCAGCCTAGAGACAGTTACATGTCTCAGCCTGGCAAAGGCTGGAAGATACCATTGCAGCCTAGGACATTTACATGTCTCAGCTTGGACAAAGGCTGGAAGATACCATTGCAGCCTAGAGACAGTTACATGTCTCAGCCTGGACAAAGGCTGGAAGATACCATTGCAGCCTAGAGACAGTTACATGTCTCAGCCTGGACAAAGGCTGGAAGATACCATTGCAGCCTAGAGACAGTTACATGTCTCAGCCTGGACAAAGGCTGGAAGATACCATTGCAGCCTAGAGACAGTTACATGTCTCAACCTGGACAAAGGCTGGAAGATACCATTGCAGCCTAGAGACAGTTACATGTCTCAGCCTGGACAAAGGCTGGAAGATACCATTGCAGCCTAGAGACATTTACATGTCTCAGCCTGGACAAAGGCTGGAAGATACCATTGCAGCCTAGAGACAGTTACATGTCTCAGCCTGGACAAAGGCTGGAAGATACCATTGCAGCCTTGGACATTTACATGTCTCAGCTTGGACAAAGGCCTGGAAGATACCATTGCAGCCTAGAGACAGTTACATGTCTCAACCTGGACAAAGGCTGGAAGATACTATTGCAGCCTAGAGACAGTTACATGTCTCAACCTGGACAAAGGCTGGAAGATACGCATTGCAGCCTAGAGACAGTTACATGTCTCAACCTGGACAAAGGCTGGAAGATACCATTGCAGCCTAGAGACAGTTACATGCCTCAGCCTGAACAAAGACTGGAAGATACCATTGCAGCCTAGAGACAGTTACATGTCTCAACCTGGACAAAGGCTGGAAGATACCATTGCAGCCCTAGAGACAGTTACATCTCTCAGCCTGGGCAGAGGCTGGAAGATACCATTGCAGCCTAGGGACAGTTTACATCATTCAGCCTGGGCAGAGGCTGGAAGATACCATTGCAGCCTAGAGACAGTTACATGTCTCAGCCTGGACAAAGGCTGGACGATACCATTACAGCCTAGGGACATTTACATCTCTCAGCCTGGGCAGAGGCTGGAAGATACCATTTCAGCCAAGAGACAGTTACATCTCTCAGCCTGGACAAAGGTTGGAACATACCATTGCAGCCTAGAGACAGTTTACATGTCTCAGCCTGGGCAGAGGCTGGAAGATACCATTGCAGCCTATAGACAGTTACATGTCTCAGCCTGGGCATAGGCTGGAAGATACCATCGCAGCCTAGAGACAGTTACATGTCTCAGCCTGGACAAAAGACTGGAAGATACCATTGCAGCCTAGAGACAGTTACATGTCTCAGCCTGGGCAGAGGCTGGAAGATACCATTGCAGCCTAGAGACAGTTACATGTCTCAGCCTGGGCAGAGGCTGGAAGATACCATTGCAGCCTAGAGACAGTTACATGTCTCAGCCTGGGCAGAGGTTGGAAGATACCATTGCAGCCTAGAGACAGTTACATCTCTCAGTCTGGCCAAAGGCTGGAAGATACCATTGCAGCCTAGAGACAGTTACATGTCTCAGCCTGGGCAGAGGCTGGAAGATACCATTGCAGCCTAGAGACAGTTACATGTCTCAGCCTAGGCAAAGGCAGGAAGATACCATTGCAGCCTAGAGACAGTTACATGTCTCAGCCTAGAGAAAGGCTGGAAGATACCATTGCAGCCTAGAGACAGTTACATCTCTCAGACTAGGCAAGGGCAGGAAGATACCATTGCAGCCTAGAGACAGTTACATCTCTCAGCCTGGGCAGAGGCTGGAAGATACCATTGCAGCCTAGAGACAGTTACATGTCTTAGCCTGGGCATAGGCTGGAAGATACCATTGCAGCCTAGAGACAGTTACATGTCTCAGCCTAGACAAAGGCTGGAAGATACCATTGCAGCCTAGGGAGAGTTACATCTCTCAGTCTGGCCAAAGGCTGGAAGATACCATTGCAGCCTAGAGACAGGTACATGTCTCAGCCTGGACAAAGGCTGGAAGATACCATTGCAGCCTAGAGACAGTTACATCTCTCAGCCTGGGCAAGGGCAGGAAGATACCATTGCAGCCTAGAGACAGTTACATGTCTCAGCCTGGACAAAGGCTGGAAGATACCATTGCAGCCTAGGGACAGTTACATGTCTCAGCTTGGACAAAGGCTGGAAGATACCATTGCAGCCTAGAGACAGTTACATGTCTCAACCTGGACAAAGGCTGGAAGCTACTATTGCAGCCTAGAGACAGTTACATGTCTCAACCTGGACAAAGGCTGGAAGATACCATTGCAGCCTAGAGACAATTACATGTCTCAGCCTGAACAAAGGCTGGAAGATAACATTGCAGCCTAGAGACAGTTACATGTCTCAACCTGGACAAAGGCTGGAAGATACTATTGCAGCCTAGAGACAGTTACATGTCTCAACCTGGACAAAGGCTGGAAGATACCATTGCAGCCTAGGGACATTTACATGTCTAAGCTTGGACAAAGGCTGGAAGATACCATTACAGCCTAGAGACAGTTACATGTCTCAGCCTGGACAAAGGCTGGAAGATACCATTGCAGCCTTGGGACATTTACATGTCTCAGCTTGGACAAAGGCTGGAAGATACCATTGCAGCCTAGAGACAGTTACATGTCTCAGCCTGGACAAAGGCTGGAAGATACCATTGCAGCCTAGGGACAGTTACATGTCTCAGCTTGGACAAAGGCTGGAAGATACCATTGCAGCCTAGAGACAGTTACATGTCTCAACCTGGACAAAGGCTGGAAGCTACTATTGCAGCCTAGAGACAGTTACATGTCTCAACCTGGACAAAGGCTGGAAGATACCATTGCAGCCTAGAGACAATTACATGTCTCAGCCTGAACAAAGGCTGGAAGATAACATTGCAGCCTAGAGACAGTTACATGTCTCAACCTGGACAAAGGCTGGAAGATACTATTGCAGCCTAGAGACAGTTACATGTCTCAACCTGGACAAAGGCTGGAAGATACCATTGCAGCCTAGAGACAGTTACATGTCTCAACCTGGACAAAGGCTGGAAGATACCATTGCAGCCTAGAGACAGTTACATGCCTCAGCCTGAACAAAGGCTGGAAGATACCATTGCAGCCTAGAGACAGTTACATGTCTCAACCTGGACAAAGGCTGGAAGATACCATTGCAGCCTAGAGACAGTTACATCTCTCAGCCTGGGCAGAGGCTGGAAGATACCATTGCAGCCTAGGGACAGTTACATCATTCAGCCTGGGCAGAGGCTGGAAGATACCATTGCAGCCTAGAGACAGTTACATGTCTCAGCCTGGACAAAGGCTGGACGATACCATTACAGCCTAGGGACATTTACATCTCTCAGCCTGGGCAGAGGCTGGAAGATACCATTGCAGCTTAGGGACATTTACATCTCATAGCCTGGGCAGAGGCTGGAAGATACCATTGCAGCCTAGAGACAGTTACATGTCTCAGCCTGGACAAAGGCTGGAAGATACCATTGCAGCCTAGAGATAGTTACATGTCTCAACCTGGACAAAGGCTGGAAGATACCATTGCAGCCTAGGGACATTTACATCTCTCAGCCTGGGCAGAGGCTGGAAGATACCATTGCAGCCTAGAGACAGTTACATGTCTCAGCCTGGACAAAGGCTGGAAGATACCATTGCAGCCTAGGGACATTTACATGTCTCAGCCTGGGCACAGGCTGGAAGATACCATTACAGCCTAGAGACAGTTACATGTCTCAGCCTGGGCAGAGGCTGGAAGATACCATTGCAGCCTAGAGACAGTTACATCTCTCAGTCTGGCCAAAGGCTGGAAGATACCATTGCAGCCTAGAGACAGTTACATGTCTCAGCCTAGACAAAGGCTGGAAGATACCATTGCAGCCTAGGGACAGTTACATCTCTCAGTCTGGCCAAAGGCTGGAAGATACCATTGCAGCCTAGAGACAGTTACATGTCTCAGCCTGGACAAAGGCTGGAAGATACCATTGCCGCCTAGGGACAGTTACATCTCTCAGCCTGGGCAGAGGCTGGAAGATACCATTGCAGCCTAGAGACAGGTACATGTCTCAGCCTGGACAAAGGCTGGAAGATACCATTGCAGCCTAGAGACAGTTACATCTCTCAGCCTGGGCAAGGGCAGGAAGATACCATTGCAGCCTAGAGACAGTTACATGTCTCAGCCTGGACAAAGGCTGGAAGATACCATTGCAGCCTAGGGACATTTACATGTCTCAGCTTGGACAAAGGCTGGAAGATACCATTGCAGCCTAGAGACAGTTACATGTCTCAACCTGGACAAAGGCTGGAAGCTACTATTGCAGCCTAGAGACAGTTACATGTCTCAACCTGGACAAAGGCTGGAAGATACCATTGCAGCCTAGAGACAATTACATGTCTCAGCCTGAACAAAGGCTGGAAGATAACATTGCAGCCTAGAGACAGTTACATGTCTCAACTTGGACAAAGGCTGGAAGATACTATTGCAGCCTAGAGACAGTTACATGTCTCAACCTGGACAAAGGCTGGAAGATACCATTGCAGCCTAGGGACATTTACATGTCTAAGCTTGGACAAAGGCTGGAAGATACCATTACAGCCTAGAGACAGTTACATGTCTCAGCCTGGACAAAGGCTGGAAGATACCATTGCAGCCTTGGGACATTTACATGTCTCAGCTTGGACAAAGGCTGGAAGATACCATTGCAGCCTAGAGACAGTTACATGTCTCAACCTGGACAAAGGCTGGAAGATACTATTGCAGCCTAGAGACAGTTACATGTCTCAACCTGGACAAAGGCTGGAAGATACCATTGCAGCCTAGAGACAGTTACATGTCTCAACCTGGACAAAGGCTGGAAGATACCATTGCAGCCTAGAGACAGTTACATGCCTCAGCCTGAACAAAGGCTGGAAGATACCATTGCAGCCTAGAGACAGTTACATGTCTCAACCTGGACAAAGGCTGGAAGATACCATTGCAGCCTAGAGACAGTTACATCTCTCAGCCTGGGCAGAGGCTGGAAGATACCATTGCAGCCTAGGGACAGTTACATCATTCAGCCTGGGCAGAGGCTGGAAGATACCATTGCAGCCTAGAGACAGTTACATGTCTCAGCCTGGACAAAGGCTGGACGATACCATTACAGCCTAGGGACATTTACATCTCTCAGCCTGGGCAGAGGCTGGAAGATACCATTTCAGCCAAGAGACAGTTACATCTCTCAGCCTGGACAAAGGTTGGAACATACCATTGCAGCCTAGAGACAGTTACATGTCTCAGCCTGGGCAGAGGCTGGAAGATACCATTGCAGCCTATAGACAGTTACATGTCTCAGCCTGGGCATAGGCTGGAAGATACCATCGCAGCCTAGAGACAGTTACATGTCTCAGCCTGGACAAAGACTGGAAGATACCATTGCAGCCTAGAGACAGTTACATGTCTCAGCCTGGGCAGAGGCTGGAAGATACCATTGCAGCCTAGAGACAGTTACATGTCTCAGCCTGGGCAGAGGCTGGAAGATACCATTGCAGCCTAGAGACAGTTACATGTCTCAGCCTGGGCAGAGGTTGGAAGATACCATTGCAGCCTAGAGACAGTTACATCTCTCAGTCTGGCCAAAGGCTGGAAGATACCATTGCAGCCTAGAGACAGTTACATGTCTCAGCCTGGGCAGAGGCTGGGAGATACCATTGCAGCCTAGAGACAGTTACATGTCTCAGCCTAGGCAAAGGCAGGAAGATACCATTGCAGCCTAGAGACAGTTACATGTCTCAGCCTAGAGAAAGGCTGGAAGATACCATTGCAGCCTAGAGACAGTTACATCTCTCAGCGTAGGCAAGGGCAGGAAGATACCATTGCAGCCTAGAGACAGTTACATCTCTCAGCCTGGGCAGAGGCTGGAAGATACCATTGCAGCCTAGAGACAGTTACATGTCTTAGCCTGGGCATAGGCTGGAAGATACCATTGCAGCCTAGATACAGTTACATCTCTCAGCCTAGGCAAGGGCAGGAAGATACCATTGCAGCCTAGAGACAGTTACATCTCTCAGCCTGGGCAGAGGCTGGAAGATACCATTGCAGCCTAGAGACAGTTACATGTCTTAGCCTGGGCATAGGCTGGAAGATACCATTGCAGCCTAGAGACAGTTACATCTCTCAGCCTGGACAAAGGCTGGAAGATACCATTGCAGCCTAGAGACAGTTACATCTCTCCGCCTGGACAAAGGCTGGAAGATACCATTTCAGCCTAGAGACAGTTACATGTCTCAGCCTGGGCAGAGGGTGGAAGATTCCATTGCAGCCTAGAGACAGTTACATGTCTCAGCCTGGGCATAGCTGGAAGATACCATTGCAGCCTAGAGACAGTTACATGTCTCAGCCTGGACAAAGGCTGGAAGATACCATTGCAGCCTAGAGACAGTTACATGTCTCAGCCTGGGCAGAGGCTGGCAGATAAGATTGCAGCCTAGAGACAGTTACATGTCTCAGCCTGGGCAGAGGCTGGAAGATACCATTGCAGCCTAGAGACAGTTACATCTCTCAGTCTGGCCAATGGCTGGAAGATACCATTGCAGCCTAGAGACAGTTACATGTCTCAGCCTGGGCAGAGGCTGGAAGATACCATTGCAGCCTAGAGACAGTTACATCTCTCAGTCTGGCCAAAGGCTGGAAGATACCATTGCAGCCTAGAGACAGTTACATGTCTCAGCCTGGACAAAGGCTGGAAGATACCATTGCAGCCTAGGGACATTTACATGTCTCAGCTTGGACAAAGGTTGGAAGATACCATTGCAGCCTAGAGACAGTTACATGTCTCAGCCTGGAGAAAGGCTGGAAGATACCATTGCAGCCTTGGGACATTTACATGTCTCAGCTTGGACAAAGGCTGGAAGATACCATTGCAGCCTAGAGACAGTTACATGTCTCAACCTGGACAAAGGCTGGAAGATACCATTGCAGCCTAGAGACAGTTACATGTCTCAACCTGGACAAAGGCTGGAAGATACCATTGCAGCCTAGAGACAGTTACATCTCTCAGCCTGGGCAGAGGCTGGAAGATACCATTGCAGCCTAGGGACAGTTACATCATTCAGCCTGGGCAGAGGCTGGAAGATACCATTGCAGCCTAGAGACAGTTACATGTCTCAGCCTGGACAAAGGCTGGACGATACCATTACAGCCTAGGGACATTTACATCTCTCAGCCTGGGCAGAGGCTGGAAGATACCATTTCAGCCAAGAGACAGTTACATCTCTCAGCCTGGACAAAGGTTGGAACATACCATTGCAGCCTAGAGACAGTTACATGTCTCAGCCTGGGCAGAGGCTGGAAGATACCATTGCAGCCTATAGACAGTTACATGTCTCAGCCTGGGCATAGGCTGGAAGATACCATCGCAGCCTAGAGACAGTTACATGTCTCAGCCTGGACAAAGACTGGAAGATACCATTGCAGCCTAGAGACAGTTACATGTCTCAGCCTGGGCAGAGGCTGGAAGATACCATTGCAGCCTAGAGACAGTTACATGTCTCAGCCTGGGCAGAGGCTGGAAGATACCATTGCAGCCTAGAGACAGTTACATGTCTCAGCCTGGGCAGAGGTTGGAAGATACCATTGCAGCCTAGAGACAGTTACATCTCTCAGTCTGGCCAAAGGCTGGAAGATACCATTGCAGCCTAGAGACAGTTACATGTCTCAGCCTGGGCAGAGGCTGGAAGATACCATTGCAGCCTAGAGACAGTTACATGTCTCAGCCTAGACAAAGGCTGGAAGATACCATTGAAGCCTAGAGACAGTTACATGTCTCAGCCTGGGCATAGGCAGGAAGATACCATTGCAGCCTAGAGACAGTTACATGTCTCAACCTAGGCAAAGGCAGGAAGATACCATTGCAGCCTAGAGACAGTTACATGTCTCAGCCTAGACAAAGGCTGGAAGATACCATTGCAGCCTAGAAACAGTTACATGTCTCAGCCTAGGCAAAGGCAGGAAGATACCATTGCAGCCTAGAGACAGTTACATCTCTCAGCCTAGGCAAGGGCAGGAAGATACCATTGCAGCCTAGAGACAGTTACATCTCTCAGCCTGGGCAGAGGCTGGAAGATACCATTGCAGCCTAGAGACAGTTACATGTCTTAGCCTGGGCATAGGCTGGAAGATACCATTGCAGCCTAGATACAGTTACATCTCTCAGCCTAGGCAAGGGCAGGAAGATACCATTGCAGCCTAGAGACAGTTACATCTCTCAGCCTGGGCAGAGGCTGGAAGATACCATTGCAGCCTAGAGACAGTTACATGTCTTAGCCTGGGCATAGGCTGGAAGATACCATTGCAGCCTAGAGACAGTTACATCTCTCAGCCTGGACAAAGGCTGGAAGATACCATTGCAGCCTAGAGACAGTTACATCTCTCCGCCTGGACAAAGGCTGGAAGATACCATTGCAGCTTAGAGACAGTTACATGTCTCAGCCTGGGCAGAGGGTGGAAGATTCCATTGCAGCCTAGAGACAGTTACATGTCTCAGCCTGGGCATAGCTGGAAGATACCATTGCAGCCTAGAGACAGTTACATGTGTCAGCCTGGACAAAGGCTGGAAGATACCATTGCAGCCTAGAGACAGTTACATGTCTCAGCCTGGGCAGAGGCTGGCAGATAAGATTGCAGCCTAGAGACAGTTACATGTCTCAGCCTGGGCAGAGGCTGGAAGATACCATTGCAGCCTAGAGACAGTTACATCTCTCAGTCTGGCCAATGGCTGGAAGATACCATTGCAGCCTAGAGACAGTTACATGTCTCAGCCTGGGCAGAGGCTGGAAGATACCATTGCAGCCTAGAGACAGTTACATCTCTCAGTCTGGCCAAAGGCTGGAAGATACCATTGCAGCCTAGAGACAGTTACATGTCCCAGCCTGGACAAAGGCTGGAAGATACCATTGCAGCCTAGGGACATTTACATGTCTCAGCTTGGACAAAGGTTGGAAGATACCATTGCAGCCTAGAGACAGTTACATGTCTCAGCCTGGAGAAAGGCTGGAAGATACCATTGCAGCCTTGGGACATTTACATGTCTCAGCTTGGACAAAGGCTGGAAGATACCATTGCAGCCTAGAGACAGTTACATGTCTCAACCTGGACAAAGGCTGGAAGATACCATTGCAGCCTAGAGACAGTTACATGTCTCAACCTGGACAAAGGCTGGAAGATACCATTGCAGCCTAGAGACAGTTACATGTCTCAGCCTGAACAAAGGCTGGAAGATACCATTGCAGCCTAGAGACAGTTACATGTCTCAGCCTGGGCAGAGGCTGGAAGATACCATTGCAGCCTAGAGACAGTTACATCTCTCAGCCTGGGCAAGGGCAGGAAGATACCATTGCAGCCTAGGGACATTTACATCTCTCAGCCTGGGCAGAGGCTGGAAGATACTATTGCAGCCTAGAGACAGTTACATGTCTCAGCCTGGGCAGAGGCTGGAAGATACCATTGCAGCTTATAAACAGTTACATGTCTCAGCCTGGGCAGAGGGTGGAAGATACCATTGCAGCCTAGGGACAGTTACATCTCTCAGCCTGGGCAGTGGCTGGATGATACCATTGCAGCCTAGAGACAGTTACATGTCTCAGCCTGGACAAAGGCTGGAAGATACCATTGCAGCCTAGGGACATTTACATCTCTCAGCCTGGGCAGAGGCTGGAAGATACCATTGCAGCCTAGAGACAGTTACATGTCTCAGCCTGGACAAAGGCTGGAAGATACCATTGCAGCCTAGAGACAGTTACATGTCTCAGCCTGGGCAGAGGCTGGAAGATACCATTGCAGCCTAGAGACAGTTACATGTCTCAGCCTGGACAAAGGCTGGAAGGTACCATTGCAGCCTAGAGACAGTTACATCTCTCAGCCTGGGCAAAGGCTGGAAGATACAGTACTTCCAGTGTTTCAGTGACCTGTTATAAAATAAAAAAATAAATGTCCTAGATCATTTGGGAAACAAATGCCATTTTAATGGGTTCTTTGGATAAAAGGATTCTGATTGATGGGGAACTATCAATGTATACCTGTCTCACATTGGTTTTTATTTTTTTGTGTGGTGGAACACACAGATCACAAACCATCGTTTTTTTCATGGGTATAAATGTTTACATTAAAGGGGTAGTTCACTTTAGTATTTATAAGGTAACTTTTAGTATTATGTAGACATTAATTGTCTGACAATATTTAGGGGCACATTTACTAAAGCACGAACGCTCCGATCGTATTTTCGACTATTTTTTTTCGGGCATCCACACGACTTTTTCGTACGGTACACGACTTTTTCGTACAGTGCACGACTTTTTCACCCGTTTGCACGAAAAAATCGGAAAGGTTTTACCGCTGTTTACAATTGTTCGGTACGAAAATTTTGTGACTTTCGGATTGCCAATACGATATTATCGTGACTAATACGATTTTTTCGTAAGCATTTTCGGGATATTTGCGATCTTCCGAAATTTTCGTTTCCAATACGATTTTTTCCCATTCGTGATTCGGATTTGTGGATTAGTAAATGTGCCCCTTAGTGTTTTTACAGCTATTTAGCAGCTCTCCAGTTTGGCATGTCAGCAGCTATCTGGTTCCTAGGGTAGGCAGTTGCTTGATATGACTAGAACTGGCCATACACGTGTATATTTTTATAAGATCTTTTAGTAGGCAGGACTAAGTTTATTGTGAAACAATTGTTTAAAAGTACGATTTGTCTGACCCCACCCCCTCTCGGCTGCTTATGGATTATCTATATGCCTTATGGTATAGCATCCATTATATAGTTTGAAAGATTTTATTATAATCCGTGATGTTTTATAACTTGTTTTTTCCTCTTTGTTTTCCGATCGACAAGATATCCACAGGCAAAGAAGACACATAGCATATGATTTGCTTTTTGAAGCAATGTTTTGTTTCTTTCTTTGTTATTGAAATTTAGTATATGCTTTTTTTTGCAATGTACTCTGTATTCTACATAAATAAAAATATAAGTTACAAAAAAAGTACAGTTTGTCCATCAACAAAAACAACCATTTCAAGTGATATTGTCTAGCTGAAGCTGGGAAAACTGTTAGTAGCTACTCGCTTGGCCCTGCAAACAGTTGGACAATGGACAAAAAAGAAAAAAAAATTAAAACCTGCTTGAATGTCTGACCAATTTCGGATGAAGGATTGCTAGATATATGATTGTTTGGTGCACACTAACCTTACAATAATTTAACAGTTTTGTCTGATTGCAGTGAAATTGGTGGTCACGAAAGGAAAAATCATTATGTTTATGGCCAGCTTAGGTAAAGGACTAAATATTAAGTAGTAAAATGTAACTATAAAACAGAGCAATAGTTTTTGGCTGCCAGGGTCAGTGACCCCCATTTAAAAACTAAAAAGAGGCAGAAGAGAAAAGCAAATAAGTTATAAACTAAAAAAAAAAAAATTAAGGACCAATTGCAAAGTTGCTAGGAACAAGACATTCCATAATATACTAAAATGTGAACCACTGCTTTTATGAATGTACATAAAACATAAATGTTGTTGAAACACAAATGTTGTGTGAGATACTGGGTATCTAGAGTTGGGTATACAGATGTAGGTCCTTAGTTTGTGTGACAGTAGTGATACATTTTTGTGAATATTACTGCAATATAATTGCTTTAACCCTCATCATTAAGGGTGATATATCCAAGTAATATAAGAATCCCTGTGCATATATTTTCCTACTTTGCCTATATCCTTTCTGGCACTATAGTATTTGTTAGTAAGTAAAGCAGGCAGAGTGTTTCATGGCTGCCATTGGCACAAAAACAATAATACAAAATATCAGAGTGCACACCTTACCAAAACATGAATAAAGAGCAGTACACTGGAGAAAACCCATTTAGCAACTCCAAAAATAATCACATAAACAAAAAAGTGTCTGGACACTCAAAACTTGCAAAAGAAAAAAATATTATTAAATACAAAACATAGAAAATAAATCCCAACGCGTTTCAACCCAATAATGGGTCTTCATCAGGGGAAAAAAAGTTAAAAAGGGGGCAGGAAGAACTAGATATTTACCATGTTCACTTCTGAAATGTGATCAATGCTTGTTACTTCAACATCTACAGCAACAATCACAGGGGCACCTGCCGAGTGAAAAAAGGGGAAATGATAAGGATTAAAAATATACAAATTAAGAAAAAGCGTTTAGAGGCAGTATATTTGACTGTGACTATATCACTCTATAATTTGCCTTTGGGTATTAACAAGGCTTCAGTTAAGGGCCTCATTTTCTGATAATCTTAAAATAACTAATTAAATAATTTCAAGTACTTGAAAACATTTGAACTGACGTTAAAGTATTAAAGTGGCTGTAATCTACATAATTGGAAAACCACACTGGAGTTCTGGATACAACAGATACTATGAATACAACTGTTACTGACACTCTGACACTCTGATGTGTGCAATGGTGCTAAATGCGTCAGGACGTTTGGGTATGTCTTCCATGTGGTATGTCACGTTTTTAATATGGTTTTTAATCATTGTATTTAAACAACTGGGTTAACAAACTTAACTTATATGAGCAAAAGTACACGTACTTTGGGCAAAAGCAAGCATCTCTGTAATATCATCCCTACAGACCATTCTACTGACATTATTATTAACCATTATTTATAAAGTGCCAACATATTTCACAGCAATGTACAAAAGAAGGACACATGTCAAACGTACAGATTACTTGCAACAAAAAAGGTAAATATGCTCATTAAAAACTAATTGGGGATATTGTGGCATGGACTTCTTGAAGGGCATCTAGGATTACCCTGTTGCAATATAGGCAGCTTTACTAAAATGTTCTTATTATATGGGAAGTTCTGGTTAACAGTACTGATACTATCTGTGCTAGAATTTATACTATGTGATATTCTCTAAGCATTCTTTTTGACAGGCAGGGTGTGGGGGCTGATTGGAACACTCTAAATAAGAAATCTTTGCAGGGAGCAAATTTCAGGGAAAATTGTTTGCACATCATACCATAAAAGGGGTCATTTATGATCTACAAAAAATGGGTGCTATCCACTAAGTTTTTGCAGTTTGTGCTGCACACTAAGGGGCACATTTACTAATCCACAAATCCGAATCACGAATGGGAAAAAATCGGATTGGAAACGAAAATTTCTGAAGATCGCAAATATTACGAAAATGCTTACGAAAAAATCGTATTAGTCATGATAATATCGTATTGGCGATCCGAAAGTCACAAAATTTTCGTACTGAACAATTGTAAACAGCGGTAAAACCTTTCCGATTTTTTTGTGCAAACGTCCGAAAAAGTCGTGCGGCGTACGAAAAAGTCGTGCGGACGCCCGAAAAAAATGGCAAAAATACGCTTGGAGCATTCGCATGAGCACTCGAGCGTTCGTGCTTTTGTAAATGTGCCCCCTAATGGGCTGTTGCAGTTCTCTGCACTTCAGTTATAATGCACTAACCTGTGGTTGCCTCATGAATACAGTACTGTCTGCTTTTGGCAGCACTGTATTCATAAAGAGTGGGATGGGGAGACAGGTAGGTTTACCTCCTCCCTCCCTTCCTCCCCTAACTTGCGTGTCATTCAGGCAGGAGGTATGGATTGGACTTGGGTCTACCAACACTGCGTTCTACATCTTATGCCAGAGTGCAGCCAGACCCTGACAGAAGTGCTTTGTAGATGAGCATTACGGGATATGCTTTTTTGCACCTTAGTGCTCTTGCACTTTTGTCCAGAGTCTTTGTAAATGACCCCTCTGGTTTTTTAAAAGTGTAAAAAAAATTGCATTAGAAACAGAATAATGCAGTAATGTGTATTTGTCGGTATCATTTAAAAAAATTCTGACAAAAAAGCATTTGGAATTCTAATGTATAGTACCTCCAATTCCAGGTCTAAAGTTCCTTGCATATCCTTTCATTAAGTCATCCAAGTTAGGCACCCAGGATATTTCAATGTTCGATCCAATAAACTCTCCTATATCTTCTGAATGACTGTTGAAACAGAAATAGCCATAGAGATTTAGTTCACCCAATATATATATGGGGTGAACTAATTCTCAGTATAGAAGTCTACAGCACATTTAACATTGTAAAGTACAGGAATTTGCATAGATTTTTTGTGAAACTTGGCTATTAGCCAAGTGTGTGCAAGTATGTGCATTTTATATACTGTCTTATATATCTAGTCGTTGTATTAGTTCCATATGCTCAAGGATAGTAATTTTTTATATTATATTATAACTTTGTCTTCAATTTACACCTTACTTTTCTTCTATGTTACTTCTCTGTGCCTAATGAGAATATTGATGTATGTATGACAAGTTTGAATTAATATATGACTGTATAACTGTATCAATTCTATTAATCCAGTAGTTTTAAATACATAGTTGGACAAAGACACATAAGCGATGATTTGAGAGGCCCTTTGGATTCCTTGTTCCCACAACAGATTGCTTAAACTATTGTTTCCTGATGGCTGGCAATATTAATCTAAAGTCAAGGAAAAAAAATAGTCACTTGAATATCAAAGGACTGAAGTTCATTAAAGGTGACAGATGGCAATTGAAAGTCAAATACAATGCAGAACAATTTGTGTTATCCTGGGACAAATTATGACCTTGAGAGCTGCATAAGAAGCACAATCTGTTATGGAAAACCTAGTAGCTCTGATCATTGCATGTAGGTTGTCAAAAAAAATCACCTAGAGAGTGCAAATGATAGGTAACCATTATTTTTTTTTAATATACTTTATAAAGCGTCTGCATATTTCACAGCATTGTACAACAGAAAATAACAGTGGGAATAGGTATAACATCTTCAATGGTATCTGGAATTAAAAGAAGACAGCAGAGCTTTTAGTGGTCAGTGCGATACTAGAAGCATTCTTGGCTGTGTGCAAAGTAACATCGTTTCTTGTGATCCAACTAGTACAAACTGAAGCTACAGGCAAAACAAGCATTGTTCCATATTCTACAAAGCAAAGCAAGCTTAAAAGGTATATTGGTGCACACAATATAATATGTAACAAATAAATTAGAATTATATACTTTAATATAACATTAAGGTAATAACAGGAAATAAATCAATAAATAATGTAATGGCAATACTAACGTCCTCTCTAGTTCAGTTGTTTTTGCAAAAAGTACTTTATTTGTTTTCGTGCAGCAGTGCAGCTCGATTGCAAGAAACAAAAAAAAACAAAAACAAAGAAGAGCAGCAGACAGCATTTGCAACTTAAAGGACCAAATAATGATTAGTAAATAAAAGCAATTTCTCTCTGTGCTGTGTGTAGTAATGTAATACAGCACCTGTAACAATATTCATAGTGTGCATTGGAATTTGGAGAGCAATAATAAGATATATATAAATATAAAATATATACAATTAATTTTATCTGTAAAAGGCAAATGAGTAGAAGTCAGATAGTAACACTTAAAGCACTGCTTTTAGCAAGAAACTAATTACCTGAGACATAAGGGCATCTGGATGCAGGTTATGGAAATGACCAACACAGTCCATCTAAGACTTTCCATGTCTGTCCGAGTTAGTGGATAATAAGAAATTACAGCTGATTCTCATTAGATTGCTGCAATGCTACCTGCTCCACAATCCCCTTGGTTTAAATGCCAGATTAGTGAATCTACAACTAGGAGAACAGATGTACTGTGCCAGCCAAGACAGCCAACTGCTAAGCTGGAAATGACTTCGATAAAAGCCCAGTACTGTTTCTGCTTCTGTCTTTTCAATGCCTCACTGACCTAATGCCTGGACTTAGAGTGTGTATGCTATTTTTTCTGTGTTATGCCATGCTACTTACAAATTAGGCTTAAAAACGAGAAAGTATAAGGCAAATACTTGGCATTTGGTAGGTACAAGACTTGTGGGGTACATGCATATGAGATTAATTAAATGACAAAAAGTAAATATCATATTCTAGCCTAAAGTATAGCTCTTAAACTGGTAAAAAACATATTTCCTAGTATTCTTTAAAAACTTTTTTTTTTTGCTTACAATCAATTGATTTACATATAACATTTACACTTCACTTTATGGACTTTGTCTTTTTAGCCTAGGTGTTTTTGGGGTATGAAATACATTTTTTGGCTGTAGTGCCAGATACAGGGTTGTACCTTGCACTGAAAATGGCTTCGTTCAACGAAATGCTGCACAAACCTTGATTAGAAAGAATAAACGAAGAGCAATGCTTTCACTATATTATCACTAGAATAGGAAATGTCCTTTCTCTTAAGTGAGTGAATAAGTCTGGCAACACAAAGACAAATGAATCCATGCCCACTAGTAAGGGGACCTAAGTATTAAGACAATTTGAGCTAAGCCAAATATTAGTTTTCTTGGGGATCTGTGCAGAGCAGTTAGCCTGACCATAGCCTTATCCTAATAAAGTCCTTTACAGTGTACACTGTACACTACCCATACACTGTACGACTGGCTCCCAGTTTGGTCAAGAGAAGCAAAATCTAGCGAGTGAGGACTTTAGCTGTCATGCTGACACTGTGGATTTAGAGGGTACAAATCAACAGTATAATAAATATTTTATCCTAAAAAAAGCTCAACAGTAACAGAAAAGCACAAACAGTTTTCGAATGATACATGCCTACATGCCCCCTTTTCTGCCCCCCATGAATACAATGTTGCCAGTTAAATACAGTACTTTATTTATGGGGCACTTTTATTTTTAACCAAAAGTAAACACTAATCGGAAACAGCTATTTGAAAACTGTAACACATTCAGGCCTCTTACACACAGGCATTTCTGTCAGCGTTACCCTGAGGTGGCTCCTTCATGCATTTCAGTGCAGGGGATTGCTTAAAAGAAACACAGGCCTGTATTGAATGGGATCGCATTCATTGTAGTTTAGGCAAAAACTGAACACAGGTGGATTGCATCAAGTTTTGTTCCACCTGCATTCAGTGCCACAATAAATACAGGGCTGTGTTTATTCCTGCGATCATCCAGATCCACAGCAGGGGAGCGCTAGCAGAAAAAGAAGAGCACCTAAAAGTGTAATGCACATCCAGAGTCATGTATTCAAAACCTGTTAAAGGCAATTGTTAAGTATAGGCTTTCCTTTCACCATTGAATGCTGCACTCTGAATTGCCCTGCAATATGGGAATGCCAAGGTGCTTAATATGACTGTCAGGGTGGCAATATTGTGGCCTTAGCACTTTGCCACTTATGTTCTACCCATTGTAAATGAGTACTGTTACATAGTTACATAGTTACATAGTTACATAGGGTTGAAAAAAGACCATTGTCCATCAAGTTCAACCCATCCGAGTAAACCCAGCACACAACCTATACTAACCAATCTATACACTCACATACATAAACTATATATATACAACCAGTAATACTAACTGTAGATATTAGTATCACAATAGCCTTGGATATTCTGCTTGTTCAAAAACTCATCCAGGCCCCTCTTAAAGGCATTAACAGAGTCTGCCATTACCACATCACTAGGAAGGGCATTCCACAGCCTCACTGCCCTCACCGTGAAAAACCACCTACGCTGCTTCAAATGGAAGCTCTGTTCCTCTAATCTATAGGGGTGACCTCTGGTGCGCTGATTGTTTTTATGGGAAAAAAGAACATCCCCCAACTGCCTATAATCCCCTGTTGACTTTTGCTGATGTTTTTGACACTTCTTGGAGGTGTATGGGATCTATTATCTTGCAATTTTAGGATAAGAGATCTTTCTATAATGTGGAACATTATTTCTTAAGGTTATTAAAAAAAAGGTAATTTGCTACTCTGAGGCTGCCCCTAATAACTTATTTTTTTCTGTTGAATTCATTTTTTTTAAAGGACAAGGAAAGGTTAATATAAATTAAAATTAAGTCTAAAGGCATTCTTTTTAAGTACTTACTGCCTATCTAAATTCTCAGATCCCTGCTTGCTTCTCTGAGATATGGTTCTGGCAGCCTACAGCAGTTAGAAGACTACAGTGACATCACTGAAATCTCTCTCCTCTTCCTGTAGGCTGCCAGCGGCAGCCTTCAGTAGCAATGTGCGTTACTTGATCCTGTCTCCTGTTCTGAGCTACACATGCCCACCAGCCAATCAGAAGGGGATCTGCCAGAGGGAGGGAATGAAACACGTGTGCAGCATGAAGCAAGGAGGGAAAGGAAGTGAGAATACCTTTTTAAAGATGGCTGCCTGTTTAAGAAAACAGATAGAAAATGTGAAGCCTCTCTGATTAGCAGCTGTGAGAGATGCAATGGAGAAGATCATTGTTTGGTGTGTTTTCCACAAGTGTTGAAGGTGGGATACAAGTAGCACCAGGTAAAATGCCTGGTTTTGCAGCAGGTAATGCTGTGTTTGTTACTGGCTTAGGAAAAACCAAATGAATAGGTCCCTGGAGTGAATGGAGGGAGAGTAGGAAAGAACTTCCATTCCTTACTCCGTTTATTGTTTTCAGCTGCCCAGCTGTAAGGAGCTGCCTGATTAGGCTGCAGGTGAGCAGCAAATAAAAGGGCTGTGGGATCACACAGTGAGGGGGTTGAGTTGGTTTATGGTTCTTGACTCAGTGAAGGTCACTCTCAGAGCGGGGCACGGGGCAGGAAGGCTGCCTGCCTGTGTTAGGAACTCCCAGAGGAGCTGCAAGGAGCAGAGGGAGTCGTGACCAGGCGGATTAGAGCTGAGAGGAGTCAGCATGGCTTAAGGTGAAGCCTGAGTGTTCACGAGTGGTGGTCACTGTGGACGTGTGAAAGTCACTGGGGACAGTGAGAAACCCCGTAAAGGTTCCAGAGTGTGGAATTAACCCTGGAAGATGAGAGCCCTGAAGGAGGGACAAATCATAACCCTGAACTGTTTATGAACTGACTTATGTTGATGTTGGGAAGAATTGGCCCTAAATAAACCTGTGTTTTGCCTGAAGAAGTTGTGTCCCGGTCTCTTATGCTCCAGATACTCTGCATGCCTGCCTACCATTGCTAATTCCCCCAAAATTGCGTGTACAGGCAGTCAGCATGTCACACAGCAGAGGGGTAGAAATTATTTCTTGGCTCCAAGATGGCAATCAGACCAGTCTCTGGATCAACTTGTACTATGAGCTATCTCCCATAACCTTGTATTTCCTCGCTTGTTAAAAAGCCATCCAGCCCCTTAAAGGAGAATTCAAGTCAAAATTTAAAAAGCATACTGCCCAATAGTCCTCCTATTGTTTAGTAAAAACACCACACTTTTGGCTCACCTAATTAAATATTTACTCAGTCACACTTACTTCATATTTTCTATCTGTTTTCTTGAACAGGCAGCCATCTTTAAAAAGGTATTCTCCCTTCCTTTCCCTCCTCACTTCATACTGCACATGTGTTTGATTCCCTCTACCCCTCCCCTCTGCCAGATCTGCTTCTGATTGGCAGGTGGGCATGTGTAGCTCAGAACAGGAGACAGGATCAAGTTACACACATGTGCATTGCTACTGAAGACTGCCGCCTACAGGAAGGGGAGAGAGATTTCAGTGATGTCACTGTAGTCTTCACACTGCTGTAGGCTGCCAGCACCATATCTCAGAGAAGCAAGCAGGGATCTGGGAATTTAGATATGCAGTAGGTACTTAAAAAAATGCCTTTAGACTTACTTTTAATTTATATTAACCTTTCCTTGTCCTTTAAAGCTATCTAATGTATCAGCCAGTATGATCGATTTGGGGAGAGAATTCCACAACTCTCTGTAAAAAATCCTTTCAGATGGAACCATCTTCCTTGTTCGGAATTGGTGCTCTCATGTCCACTAGAAGGACCTACTGGTAAATAAAGCATTAGAGATATTATTATATCATCCCCTTATATATTTATACATCATATCACACCATAAGCACCTCTTCTCCAGCATAAGCAATCCCAATCTGGCCAGTCTTTCTTCACAACTAAGACTCCATAACCGTTACCAGTTTACCATCTTAGATGCCCTTCTCTGGACCTTCTCTCACTCAATAATGTCCAGTTTGAGCACTGTACAGAACCCTGACTCCAAGTAGAGAATGTACCATTGACAACCACCATCCTGTATCCAGTTTCCTATCCATGTGCAAACGACTTCACTAAGACCAACAGAACTTAGTTTAGAAAGCAGTCGTTTGTGGGGAACGGTATTGAACACTTTGGCAAAATCCAAATAGATCACAACTACTGCAACCCCGCTGGCCAGCTTCTTACTAACCTCATCATAAAAAGCAATTAAATTTGTCTGACATGACCTGCTCTTCATAAAGCCATGCTGATTACTGCTCATTATGCCATTCTCCTGAACACAATTTTGAATGTGATCCCTTAACAAGCCTTCAAATATCTTGCCCAGCACTGATGTCAAACTTACTAGCCTATAATTGCCAGGCTGAGATCGTAATCCCTTTTTAAATATAGGAATTACATCAGCTGAATGATAGTTGATTTGTTCATATTTAGCCTATATACATAAACACAGCTATAGTTTGTATATCTGTACACTGCAGCAGCAGTTGATTCCCCAAATTTTTCAGTTACATTATTTGCCTTTCATTGTGTAATAAACAATGAGATCTCTTAATGTTCTTAAACTGTTGTGTTTCTGTTTGGCAAGTATCATGCATACTGCTTGTGCTATAAAGTGATGCACAACACATTATGAGTGATTTATGGTACACAACTGTCATTTATGCAACCTTTAAACCTGTTCTGATTAATTGCATGATACAAAAAAACATAACTGAGAACTAGTGCAGCATTTCTAGCTTACTTCTTTGTTAAGCTAGTTTTCTTTTAAGAAGCACTTGCCCCCCAGGTTAAGCTGTGCTCTACTCCCCTAGACAAGGTGCAAGAGAGCACTTCTGTTTGGGGAAATGACTGTGCTCTACACCTTGCAGGGCTGTTATAAGTCAGGTACAGGGGTTACTGTTGTCAGAGGTCCCTTGGCAGAGGACTGCCCTAAATGGAAAAGCTTAATTTGCAGGTTGCTGAAGGGGAGGGGCTTGTGGTAAGTGAGTTGTGTTTGGGAGGACCATGGGAATATTTGTAGAGTGGCTAGTGGGTCATCAGTGCAGTTTGGCTGGGTCAGATCAAAAGCTCTTCCTTGAGATGTTGTGTAAATTTAGGAACCCATATAAAAATATAATGCTAAAGAAAAAGCAATAGGTGACAAGGATAAGCTAGAATAGAGCAGGGGGGTCATTATTAAAAGTTACTCCCATGTACCCCCACCTGCTGCTCAGTAAAGTCTGTAATGTGCAGGCATGTATTAGGACAGCCAGTATCAGCAGTATCCTAGCTGCAGTCAGGTAAAAGAATGATAGTTGTTTTAATGCTCTCTGATGATTTATTGTTCAGAAGTTGAACTATATGCATTCAATCACCTGTACTGGCAGATAATAAATACCTGTACTAGGTTACTGAAAATAACTGTAAACAACAAACATGGGCTTATAAGCACTCAAAAGATACAAAAAAAAAATAATGTATTTATTTAAAGCTACATTAAAATGAATACCTCTAAAAACATCTCCACTTGGCGAGTGCTTCTACATTTGGTCTTTTATGTGTCCATCATTATTTTTTTACTGAAAATAACTCTCAGATAAAAGTTTCATCAGGCACTGGTCTGATTGCCCTCGACATAACGAACCTGACACACATGTCTGATTTCATACTATACCACTATGGTATTAATTGACTAGACTTTGTTAAACTATAATTTATCTTCCATTATTGCTGCAGACTTTCATCTCCAAAATTAACGCAGCGCCTGTGTTAAGTGCAAATCATTTGTCTTGCGAAAGCTGCTGATATTTACACAAGTGTAAGAACTAATTTTAGCGAGTTATGTGGTGGCAATTTAGGTCAAATTGTGGATATTTTTTGTAGACAATATAACTGTTACAAAAGACAATACAAATTAATAGTTTATATAAATTATCAATACATTGCACTGATAAAGTATTTTTTTTATTAATGTATTATCTAATTCATTATGGACAATTATTAAATAACTGCTATTAGTAACACTGGTCGTGTTAATTGTCATCACATCTAACCCCCTAGACAATTTTGCCTTACTATTTCACATTTCCACTACTTCACTACACTACACTTTCCGGGTAGTGAGAGAAATTGGTGCCATTTTGGCATGGATAGAAAATATTTTAGTATAAGACTTAAGTAAATACATTGTGCCATAAATGTGCAAAGAAAGACATGAGGTTGCAGTTTTGTAAAACAGCTCTGGTAATTTAATTTTGTTGTTATTTTACAACAATCTGTTTACTATATGTGTGTCAATTGTTGTGTGTAATCGTTTTTTTGCAAAAATACTAAAAAAAAAATACTAGCGCTTGTAAAATAAACATTCTGGTAGTGTAACATACATGATCCAATGGGAAACTGATTCTGGGTCTGATGGGTATTGTAATTAATGTCAAAGTCACAGGGACATATGGACTGAGAGTTGGTGTTACAGTTTGGAGCCAAACACCCCAAGAGGAAGAACAGATTGTACATGTTGTTTGGCTTATGTGTGTTTAATTAGCCAATGCTGTTGGTGAGATAAGCAAGCCAAATATATTACTCTTTAGAAATCATGGATGTGTTTTAATGGCTTATAAAAGTAAACTTTTACATGTTTATTAGTGATATATTATGTATCTTAAAATGTTCAGGCATGACAAAACCTAGTTGTCCTAGCTGTGCAGCATTCCATTAACATCCTCCAAATTACATGAACATATAGTTGCTTGTTAACTGATTATAACACAATATTAGGGTTAAGGAAAGTAGTAAAGAAGATTGATGCCACCCAGACTAAAACGGCAATTAAAGCAGTGACATCTAGAGACCATGAGGGAAAAAAAACAAGGTGGAAATAATTTACCACTTAATATTTCTGTTAAATATAAATTAACACATAAGGGGGCATTTAAAAATGCAGTCATTTATATATTACATTTTTCCTATGGGACTCAAAGCTCTTTTACAGCAATCAAGGCATTAAGTATGCCGGGACATTGGGAGACTTCCAGGGTCACAAGGAATTGCAACAGGGAAGTACAGTATACAGATGAATACGTACCCTCTGTCCTCCAACGCTAAGGGAAAGGCCGCCATCATGCACCCCTCCAGGAATCTAGTCATCATCGCACATTACTGAAAATCTTAGGTCACTGTCACATTCAGTCTTCTCTTAGGTATGTATGCCTTCCTTTTACCTTTTGTCATTTTCTACCCTTTGTTCCCTTGCATGAGTAAGAAGAGAACAGAACACAGTAACTCTTTGGGGTCTCAGAAATATGTCTTGTTACATAGTTACATAGGGTTGAAAAAAGACCAGTGTCCATCAAGTTCAACCCATCCAAGTAAACCCAGCACACTTAACCCACACCTACCAATCTATACACTCACATACATACACTATATATACAACCACTAGTACTAACTGTAGATATTAGTATCACAATAGCCTTGGATATTCTGATTGATCAAGAACTCATCCAGGCCCCTCTTAAAGGCATTAACAGAATCTGCCATTACCACATCACTAGGAAGGGTATTCCATAACCTCACTGCCCTCACCGTGAAAAACCACCTACGCTGCTTCAAATGGAAGCTCCTTTCCTCTAATCTAAAGGGGTGACCTCTGGTGCGCTGATTGTTTTTATGGGAAAAAAGAACATCCCCCAACTGCCTATAATCCCCTCTAATGTACTTGTACAGAGTAATCATGTCCCCTCGCAAGCGCCTCTTTTCCAGAGAAAACAACCCCAACCTCGACAGTCTCACCTCATAGTTTAAATCTTCCATCCCCTTAACCAGTTTAGTTGCACGTCTCTGCACTTTCTCCAGCTCATTAATATCCTTCTTAAGGACTGGAGCCCAAAACTGCACTGCATACTCAAGGTGAGGCCTTACCAGGGACCTATAAAGGGGCAAAATTATGTTCTCATCCCTTGAGTCAATGCCCTTTTTTATACAAGACAGCACTTTATTTGCTTTAGTAGCCACAGAATGACACTGCCTGGCATTAGACAACTTGTTATCAACAAAAACCCCTAGATCCTTCTCCATTAAGGAAACCCCCAACACACTCCCATTCAGTAGATAGTTTGCGTTTATATTATTTCTACCAAAGTGCATAACTTTGCACTTATCAACATTGAACCTCATTTTCCAGTTTGCTGCCCAGTTATCTAATTTTGTCAAATCGCTCTGCAAAGCGGCAGCATCCTGCATGGAACTTATAGTTTTGCACAATTTTGTGGATGTCTGGACTGATGAAAGCTTTCAATATTTATACAAAGCTCAATATATTAACACAGATAAAAAAGATCAGTTCAACTTTCTGTCATGTAATGGAATGGTGTTGTATTTTGCCTCATTTCTGACAGCTGGAACTTTTGGTAGAGCTCTTAAAGGGAACTGTGCACCTTTTTTAACTTGTATTTATCGTAGGTTTAAACAGTGAACACATACACAGCAAAGGAGCAAACCTTCAGCACCTTTCCATTGCACATTACCTGCCATGGGGCAGGTGGAGCTTTTTGCAAAAATAAGTTCATTATTTAGACTAGAGAAGCCCAGACATGGGAAGCATAAGTATGGACTAACATTGTCAGTACCAAGGTATATTAATAAATGTGTTTTGCTTCCTTTCAAATTGTTTGTGTAGGATTTTATGCTTGAATGATTTTATTTAATAATTATTTGGAAAATACCCCATTAATAATTTTAGCACCAGGCCTACGAGGTTCTTAAACCACTGGGTCCAAAACAAAGGAAAATTTCTTCCCCCTGTATTTGTTGGGAGTCGAAAAGATTTATTTCACTTAACACTTATATCACATGTGTCAGGCACAAGGCCCAACTGGCTGTTTTTTGTGGGCCCCAGTGACTGTGCCTAAAGCTGGTCATACACGCACCGATAATATCGTACGAAACCTCGTTTCGTACGATATTCAGTGCGTGTATGGTAAGTCGGCGAGTCAACCGATATCGCAGGAGGCTGCTGATCTGCCAGGTTAAAAGATTTTGATTGGGCGCCATAGAAGGCGCTTGGTCAAAATCTGCCTTCTGGGCTGAATCGGCAGAAGGAGGTAGAAATCCTATTGTTTCTACCTCCTTATCTGCTGTTTCAGCCCTGAAGGTTAGTGGCCGATTGTACGATCGATGGTCGCACGAAAGATTGTAAATCGCCACGTGTGTGGCCACCTTAACTGTGCAGCACCAATCGCCTAACTGCACTGTGACTGTGCCTGACTGTGCAGCACCAATTGCTTGACTGTGCCACTCCAGTCCCAGTGGCAATATGACTGTGCCTGACGGTGCAATTGCCTGACTGTGCTGCTCCAGTCCCAGTGGTGTTCTGAACGTTCACCCTTCAGGGCAGAACGTAAGCGGTCGCTCGGAGTCCCACTGGACTGGAGCGGCGCAGTCAGGTAAATGGTGCTGCACGGTCAGGCACAGTCACCAGGGGCCACATAAAACAGGCAAAAGCGTCCACTTACACAGCACTGTTACCTCATGCCGCAAGTTTGCACCTAGTGAGTCCTGTCCCACGGCTCACAGTTTGTAATTTAACTTCTTCTAATTTAACTTTTACTTACAGTTTGCTTTGTGATCGTTGTTATTTTCTGAACATGATTATTGCACAAGGATGGATTGTGATATGGTGTTTCAGTGTGAGTAAGGATTTATCCTTCTACTACTTGTGTTTTAAATTTCAGCCACCTTATGTGATTGGGTTTGACACCCCGGACTTATATGCATGACGCCAAAGAAATCTAGTTGGCTGGTGTACTTTGACAATGTTTATTGCTGGCTTTTGAGCATTTTACTGTCACTTCTCAAATCAAATGACTGCAGGGATACTGAAAGTGTAAGGCAACAACATAGCCAGAAGGCATGGCAGTCTGGCAGAAATATATTGCATTTTAAAAGTTAAACTTCTCAGTGTCTTGTTCTTTATTAACAGTGGCATTTTGTTTTTTCATATGTGCAATGTGGCACAAAACCAGAATGTAATAGATACAGATCTAAACAAAAATTACAAAGGTATTTAAAACACACACACACATATATATATATTACACAGGGAGGAGCACACTATACATGTCCAAATGCCCTTGGTGCAGGTCAAAAACAAAAATAAAATAGAAAGAGTGCCGCACACACAGGGACCTGATACAAAAGAAAATGTGTTTTTATTGAAAAAATTCCATTATTTTTAATAAAAACACTTTTTCTTTTGTATCAAGTCCCTGTGTGTGCAGCACCCTTTATATATATATATATTTTTTTTTTTGTGTGGTACATTGGTATAATAAATGGGGTAAGCTCCCCAGCTGAAATTTTGCTTGAGTGCAGTCTCTATTTCTGTTTTGTTCTATACATTGTTGGGGTGCTGCCATATGCCTAGGAGACTTTGCACCACAGAAAATTGCCTAAGGTGAGTGCAGCTGTTTGCTAGCATATAAAAGAGGCCTGTCATTCTATCTTAGAGTCGACTCTCTTAGACAGGATGGGCCTTCGCTATATGGAAGAGACCATGCGGAGCAAAGGGTGTAGATAGACTACAACTCACTGTAGCTGTGTACTGCAGGTGTAGTAAATATGGACGCCAGAAAGGTTCTTGCTGTTTAACTATGATATGTGACAGGCAGAGGTAGATGTTAATTGACAGTACACTCTGAGGAAGAAGAGAGGATGTACACCGTTTTATCCCACCTCTTAGTATAGTCTGGGCAGGGTAAATACACCTTTCAGCTTAATACCCCTGCGGAGGTATCCTGGTAAGATATCTTTTCCTTTAGGTTATTAACCTCTATTATATGAGTCCTCCGGGTGAGTAGGGATCAGCGTTTATTCTAACCTGTCACTATCACTACTCCGTGGCCCTACACTGAGGCAACATTGCCGGATAGGAGAAATACTCCCAGAACTAACTCTCATTTGTTGGGGCTATTAAACTGCCCTTGCTTACTAGTGCTCACTATGTCACTTTCCTAGAAAGTGCTATGACAGACCTGCTGTGCTTGCTAGACCTCATTCACAGGGGGCCCTGTCCCCGACTTCTCCAGAGGGTATGGTGTTCTCTGAGGTAAAATGGCTTCTGGGGCCTCCTTGCCAGACACTATATCAGTCTGCAAGGGGTGTGAACAACCAAACTAACCAATAGGGTATAAGTATAGTACAAACATAGGACTCTGCCTAGTAACAGTAGAATATGTGAAGAGGTAGGGGAGCTTAACCCTAAGGGTCCCTACACAACATTCCCTCTAATTTCACTTTTTGTGTGCAACAATGATAATTAGTATGAAACATAGTCTCCTATGATAGATTTGTGACTTGGAATAAGTAAAAAGAATGATGCTTTTCCAATAAAAATGCTTTGTGTGCAACACATTTTGTGGTGAGCGATGGCCTTAAAATATATGGTTTGTTAGGAAGCCAAGAAAGTATTGGGGGCTCATTTTGCAATTGGTGTTCTTGGGAAGCATGGCCTTAAGTAAGGGGAGCTTTCCACTGTTTTTGCAGTTGAATTTTTAATCCAGCTGCTTTACCTGCCACTAGGTTTAAATTAATTGTGGTGGCACATCCATGGTATACCAATGTTTTTGGCTGGCATTGTCTGTGCTCCTGTCTGTGTTGTGAAAATCTTTTCCTTCTTTACAGCTTCTTTTTCTTGTGCCATGGTTTTTCTCACCTGTTCAGCATGGTTCAACCTGCAACAAAACTGGTTTGCCTGGTTCCTTTGTTTAGGGAGCGTTTTCATTGCTTAGAAAACATAATAAACTATTACACACATACAGAAGCAGCACATTACTGATTGGTCTACAAGCTTTATGTAAATAACGGTAATGTACACTAAGACATTAAAAAAACTTTTGAAACACTTCCGGATTCTTAATTACAAACGAAACAAGAGATTATGTGAGAGCTGCAATGTATGCTGGGGAGTGTAGTTTTCAGGCAGCAATTGTGCTGTTGTGTGGGTCGATGTCTCCGCCTCTTGTCCCGGCAATTCAAATGTCTGTGACTAGAAAATCATTGCAGCATTGCACGCAAATGTTAATACGTAGCAAAATGTATGCATTACACGGTCACCAGAAATGTGCTACTAGGGATTTCTATTTGTATGTTAGTGTGTTTTATAAGAGTGGAATCCTTTGCTGTTTCAGCATATGCTAAACTGTATTGGGATTGTGTAACTATGGCAGTGCATAACTCGCAACAATCGCAACCAGACAGTTACACTTTCTATGAGAAGGTTGAGGGAAAACTACCATGGTTTGGGTTAAAGCCGCAGTGCAAGCTGGGTAGTGTAGTTTTTTGGCTTCGGCAGACGTGTGAGCTGTTTGTGTTGCCGGGGGCAACCGTTCTTCGCCTTCCATCACAAGCTCTTTATAGAACTCAGGATTTTAAAACTAGGACCTGGAAGACTGAACCAAAAGGTATTTAATTGCTACTGCAAAAATACATGATCTATATTTCAATAGCTCTTTTTTTATTTAAAACTTTGGGATTTTAAAGGTTCTTATGGTCTGAGGGAAATTTGAAAGAACAACACACTGCATATATAAAAGAGAAGACATAAAATGTGACATGGAGTTATTTAGTGAAGGCACCAGGTGATTGTGTTTTGTTGCAAAAACATTTATCAGTCTGTGTATTTTTTTTATACCTGTGCCCACAAATTAGTGTTGTACACACAGCTAAATATGTGTAAATACACATAAAGGCTCACTTACTGAAATAGTTATGCATGTAAAGTGCTAAATATTGGCACAGAGCAGGTTTCTTTTTTACTTGCAATGTGGCATTTTATCTAGCACAATTGTTGTCATTACAAGAATTGTGTGACCTTTTCTACATTATAGTTTTAGCAAAAAATAGCTTCTAATGCAATACAATTTCTTTTACCACTGTGGTGTAATAGTATACAGTTATAGGATCTGTTAGCTGAAGTGCCTGGGACTTGGGGTCTTCCCCAAGGTTTTTTCCCTTTATAATGAGCACCGAAACTTCTAAAATAATTTTTATAAAATTTAGTAGTGCATCTAAAGCTAACACCCTGTTTCTGGATGCCAGGAGTTCCTAAACCAATGGCAGATGTTTATCAAGTATACAATGAATCATTAATTAGTTATTTAAACTCATGTAGCAGAACTGATGGAGTTAAAAGTTTAGGTAAAGTGGTCATAGCAATATACAATTGCAGAGCACTGATACTCCCCTCAATATAGCCTATTGGCAGAATCCCACATCACCCCTGTGACACCATTCAGTGAACATGGAACACCTCTAGTGAAACTTCCAAGAAAATCCTTTAAACCTGAATCTCTTTCAACTATGATCTCTAATCACTAACAGGCAGTATCATCTCCAATCTATCGATTCTAAATTTTAGCTCAGGCTGCTCTAGCTCAAACTGTCTTCCCTACTACTAGAGCAGTGGTTCTCAACCTTCCTAATGCCGCAACCCTTTAATACAGTTCCTCATGTTGTGGTGACACCCAACCATAAAATGATTCCTAAGACCATCGTAAATATGTGTTTTGCGATGGTCTTAGGCGACCCCTGTGAAAGGGTTGTTTTACCCACAGGTTGAGAACCACTGTACTAGAGTGTACTATAACAAGAGCTCAACTACCACTAGCTATTCACTGGGTCCCCAACCTCACTAACGGCTGACCTCTCTTAGGGCTCTTTTTCACTGGGGCCTTGGTCACAGACTCCCCAGTTGGGTCTGCTCCTCCTTAAGTTGCTAGTTTAATGAAGAAATGGAAATAGATAGATAAATAGATTTCAAATTATTGAAGCATCTGCTACACATCCCATGCCACAGCCTTTTTCCATTGAAAAAACTGGTTTGCACAGCATTAGTGCATTAGCAGTAATATTTACTCCATGTATTAATAAACTGTTCAGGGGTCCTTACCCCTGGTCATTTTGGCTAACCTCCCTAATAATATCAAAAGTCATCCTAACCCTTTCTGACTTTTACTGCTGGCCTCCCACCTTGTATTATACACTTTGCATGCCAGAAATGAAAAGAATGATGCTGTGAGATGGTTTTGGAGCATCAGCACAAGTTGAGTGAGTATTTGTGTTGTATGGTATTAATGCAAACTCATCTGTTTTTTAAATTATGTCCCTTAGATAAGAAACTATGGAAGAGTTTACTGTTTCTGACAACCTCCTTGAACAAACAGACATGCTGTTAACGCAAAAAGATGAAGATCTTGATGATTACTTCTTGGATGGAAATGAACAGATGATGGGTAAATAATAAATGGATGTACTTGTATGAATGTGCTAGAAAACACACAAGCTGCGCTTGGCTTTGTCTGCAGTTAGGACTTTTCCTTTTTAACTATTTTGTGTCCTTCTTTGAAAATTTGTGGTATTTTTCTCACCCTTGCTCGGCATCATCTATTGTTTATGTTTATTGAGGCACATTGGAGCATTAGGATATTAAAGGAACAGTAACACCAAAAAATGAAAGAGCTTTAAAGTAATAAAAATATAATGCACTGTTGCCCTGCACTGGTAAAACTGGTGTGTTTGCTACAGTAACACTACTATAATTTATATAATAAAATGCTGTGTAGCCATGGGGGCAGCCATTCAAGCTGAAAAAAGGAGAAAAGGCACAGGATACATAGCAGATAACAGATAAGCTCTGTAGAATACAATAGTGTTTTATCTGTTAACTGCTATGTGCCTGTGCCTTTTCTCCTTTGAATGGCTGCCTCCATGGCTACACAGCAGCTTATTTATATAAATTATAGTAGACTTTCTGAAGTAAACACACAACTTTTACCAGTGCAGGGCAGCAGCACATTATATTTTAGTTACTTTTATACACTTTCATTTTTTGGTGTTACTGTTCCTTTAAAAAGACACAAAAAATCTTCTGCTTGGAAGTGTTACACCTCATTTTATTCCAACTTGTTTACTGTTGAGGTGGAGCCTAGGGCCTTTTTTAAGCTTTTGCTGATTTCATTATTATTCATCTCCCATTCCAGCCAGCACAATTACCAGCTACTGGACAGGTGTAGGCAGGCAGGTGTACCCTCTTCACAGTTTTCTCAGACCTTGCCTGGCCTGCTTTGTTTCAGTCATGTCCCTGGTCCATTGTAACTTTTTTCAGGTAGGGCCCTTTGCTTATTTGTCTGTGCTGTTTTGCATTGATTATATTTTCTCTACATGTATTTGATAACAGACGCAACCTAAAACTTTCTGTGCCATGTACCTATGTGATGCATCTATTTGCAAGCACATTTTGCTGGCAGCTTAAAGCATCCTACTGGGACTATAATTTGGTTAAAAGTGTGCATTTCTGAAGCATATTCATGTTTTATTTTGCAACATATAAAAATGGTATAATCTTAAACTGTAATGTTACTGTTCTGTCAAATCCTTATGTTTTTTTCTTTTATGCCTTTATTTTATATTAGAAAATGAACATAATGCTGAGTATACAATTGCTAGAAGCGAATCTGAAGAGCTTTTTCACGAAATAAGTGACAGCTATGAATCAGAATCTAGCTGGTAAGTGCAAAGGCGGAGAAATACACATATTACTCAGTGTTCATAGGACGAATGGTGTATGATTACTGTTATTTTTTATAGTTTTTATAGAGAAAATAGATAGCAGAGGGAAACAGAAGTTTCAAAACACATATGATTACATTTAGATAATATAATTTTCTTACCCCTTTCTTATCTTAAGAGGGACAGACTGTCATTTAAATTATAAAACAAGAAAAAAAGCTAGTTTTGTTTTTACTGCTCATTTGCAGGATGCTTCTCCTAAGAGGTATTAGAATCAGATGCTCTTAATGGAAAAATATGCTGTGTATACAAATACTGTTTCTCCTACTGTACTGTAAATCATTCTTTACCAGTTTATTTTGCTTATGAACAGGAGGTGCCATATTGCTTTTCTGTGTGCAATCACATATGATAAATAGTAATTCAATACTTTGTTGGCCTGGTCTGCTCCAAAAACAAATACATTTTTTGGCGCTGTATTCGTGGACCCAAGCAGCTATGATTGGAGTAGTACTACTTCACACAGAACTTCCTTTGCTTCTAATCAGCAGTGCTGAGTATCAGTTATCTTAGTCTAAATTCTTTAGACCATGGGCTACTTATTCATTTTGATTCTTCTTATGCTGGGCATAATTATATTTATGTTAATGAATGTGTGAAAATCTAATTTTTTATTTTAGTGAAAATGAGGTGTATCCTACAGACGAAGAGAGATTTTTGAAAAAGACCGGTTATATAGATAAAGTGCAGACCTTCCGTCTACGCAACAGACTAAACCAGCTGGACAATCTTTACAGGGAAAAGGAATCAATGATTCAGAAAATCAGGTTTGTAATTTTTTTTCTATATTTCATTCCCCAAATTCAGGAAACTAGAATCACTTTACAATAAATTATTAGGAGTCACTAGAAAGTAATCAGCTATTAGTTGTCATCAGTAAGCATCAGCTGGACTACGGAAAGCAAAATTCTCATTGGTTGCTATGGGTTACTGTTCTAAACGTGTACCCTTTACGAATTATTTAATAGTATATTTTCTCCCAAATGTACACCCTAAAACTGTAAAATATATGGGGTGTGGCACCAGGGTGCTGTAAGTGAGGATGGGAAAAAGGTAGTGCATGGCATGAATGTGATAAACTGGTGCAAATACATTGGGGGATTAATATTTCTAATGATGAGCTGGGACAGGTGTTCTTTCATTTACTGGGATTTGCAAATGCAACTATGTGCAGCTGGATTAAGGAAAGGCATATTGGATGGGAGCATGTGCCAGCTGCAACTAAAATTTTCATTACCAAGAAGTCTCTTAAATCTACTTGAAACTGTACTGTTGTTACTGTAAAACCCAGCAGCCCTGTCATATTAATATGAAAATCCTACAAACCATAGTTCTATATTTTGGCAGACCTTTAAAGCAACCCTAAGGGGCACATTTACTAAACTCTAATTATTATTTTTAAAATTCAGCTAAACTCACTTACATGAATGTCTGACATTTGCCAAAAAATCCAAACTGAAAAAGTCAGAGCGGAAAAAAAGTTGGCAATGCTGCAACCTTTCCGAATTGTCGCCCCCGTTGTCGCAAAACATCTATCATTGACTTCTACATGATCTCGGCAACTTTTATCTGGCGAATTGTTGGATTCGGATTTTTAGCCCTATTTTTTTTTCCACCCACTTTTAGCGCTAAAAATCAGAATTGGAAAAAAAAATCAGAAGGTTAAAAATTACCCCCTCAGCTTTTGCAGTATGCCAAATTTACTGACCACAATGCAATATTGTTCCCAGAATTCTAAAATTATTGCACTCAGTTAGACCAGTGCAAATTTTAGCTCTTGGTACAGGAGGTAGAAAGATTTGTGCTGGTATAATACATTTTGTATATTTGGGCATGTATTCCTTACAATTTAAGGGGTGGGGCATGTTTGAAATGTTTACATTTACAATATTGCTATTGTTCTAGCACCATCATGCCCTGCAGCATTTTACAGAGTAAATGGATACAAATACAAAACATAACAGTTTAGGAGACAATATGTAGAGGGCCCTGCATGCAAGATCTTACAAAAGTAGCTTTGTACTGCTCAAGGCAGCTGAGCATGCAAACTGAGGCACCTTTTGTCTCTTTCAAGAAAGCACGCACTTCTAGCAGATTGGTCCATGGTGCTCCTATACTGTAGATGGATACAATAAAGGGAATTTTTTCCTCCCAGTTTGCACTTAGTGTTATTAAATAAACCCTTTTGTCTCTCTTTTTACTTGCGGAAACTTTGATGGTGGGAATATGTCATTGTTTTCAGATGTCAATTATGATTTATCAGTGCTTGTAAGAAAAATCTGTTTTAAAGGAGACATATTAGATAAATGGTAAAAACGCAAATTTTGTAGGCAATTATGAATAATATCTGGTGCTGGTTTCCCTTTGTGCTAAAAATTAATCCTCTCTGTAAAAATGGCCCCTTTATTGGAGCTCCCTATAGATCGTATCACTTCTCCGTCCAGTGTGAAATGAAGAGTGGGGGTGTCCTAACGGTCCCTGCCAGAAGCACAGTAGGAGGGGGATAGCCAATCACAGCCCTGCACTCACACAAACACAGACAGGCTTCAGTTCCCTATCAGGTCAGCCTAGCTGCTGATTGGTTCCTATCCTACCGTGCAGTGTACGGAGGGCCGCCGGTACCCCAGCTCATCCAGAGAATTCAGCTAGCAGGAAGTGACACAGATGGGCGGGGCTAGTGAGGGTTTGAGGGAATTTCTCAATAAATCAGTCACACAACTTTTTTAGCACAATCCTTCTAATTCACTGGTACATTCTTAATATTTATAGGATATGTCTCCTTTAACAATTACTAAACAGGCAGAAAGAAGGTACCGTATTTGATTCTGCAAACCATTTATTATTTTGAATGTTTTATTAGAAAATATCTGTTAAAATTTGGCTTCCGGTCATTTGGAAAAAGGCGATATGACGATGCAGGGGAAGTATAGCAGGATAGGGCAATTATTGGGGCAGGGTAGAATAGATTTTTTACTTAAAAATTTTTAGTGTTATTTTTCCTTTAACATTATAGCTATGAACTATAATATTATACCCTGATAACTATTGGAAACATATTTACGTCTATCTTCTGCCTTTGCTTTAGGGAAGAACTGACTGCATGTAGAGAAAGGATTCAGACTCTGAAACAAGAAAAAAATAATGCAGAGAGAGAAACCGTGGTAGAGCAAGAGACTAACAACATGTAAGTAGTACAGGCTTCTCAAAGTAATTGATCCCACCTGCATTGCAAAAAGTTCTGTAGAGCAGCCTTTTTCTTGCAGTTACACAAACCTAATACCAAAAAAGAAATAGTCCTGTGGAACTGTCTTCTATTGTATATCTTCAGTGAATAATTACATTTTCAATGTTTGCCTATCATCCAGCAGTAAAAGATAATTACAGAATCTGGTGTTTACTCTAGGGATGTAAAATCTCCTTATGGGCCTTCATGGTTACATCACATTCACACACCTGCAATAGCAGAAATCCCATTTCTAGTTTAACAGATTAGGCTGAAAAATATGTAGGCACCCATAGGGTTAATATGCCTAGTCCTTCCACAGTGGTGCCTAACTGGTCTGCTATATTATCTGTACCATCTGCCTTGCTATAAATCCTCATGGTCTGTGAGTATATTCGCTGAACCCTGCCTCTTTACGTTTTTTGCATCAATAAACCTGTTATTTAGTTCATCAGCAAAGGCTCCTGGCTTCCACCTGTTTAATTCTTGCACTTTACACATACACACGGCAGTGGGAGGTGTATTTATACAACACCCTCCCTATAGCACCTTCTATATTGCGAAGGCCCATCCTGTACCCCATGTTCTATCCTAGCTGGACATATTGACTAATACAGCAAATAGGGGTTACAAATATAAAGGTAAGGAATGTTAAACATTAAACTGATGCATCAGACTAGTGTGGGGCGGTATACCGCCATATACCGAATACCGTTTTTTTTAAAAAAAAACTGATATTCATTTTTTAAATACCGGCATACCGGTGAAGATTGGGTTGCGCCCCGTGCATACGTGACGTCAATACGCACGGGGCGCAACCCGAAGCGGCAACAGAAGCGGCTCGGGCCTCAATCCTTTCTGTCGCTTTGAACATTTGGACTAGTGGAGGGGCTGTATGCTCCCTCTACTGGCGCCTCACTGGGACAAACCTCCCAAAATTGCACATTCTAAGTACAGAACTGCATGAAGCAGTGCTTCATATACCGATTTAGAACCCCTGAGGAATTGTACCAACATGAGCCTTTCCATATTTTCAACTTTGTTCCCTGTGGATTAAATACTAATTGTCTCAATAGCAATATTTAGGGGCCCTGGCCACCAATGTTAATTGGGAAAAAAAATACCGTCAAATACCGTGACACCGATCTAATTTTGAAAAATACTGTGATATAAATTTTTGGTCATACCGCCCAGCACTACATCAGACCTTGTGTATGTTATATGTATTGGCTCCACTACACTATTTTATCCACTTACTTGGATGTGCTGTGATCTTGATTTACCTATTGGTCATTAAATTCACCGTAGGGTGGACTCCTGTTTTGTCAGTATTGTCAGTTTACAATACTTTAGTTTCAACTTATGGTGCTGAATAACAAACAACTGCAATTCGTTATGATTTGGTTCTGTATAGTTCTACTATGCTCTAGAGTACTGGATGTTAACTTTTTTTTAACATTTGAGAGCAACAGCTCAAGCATTCACTCACTTGTCCCTCACAGCAGTACCAGAATGCTTTATGACTAAGTACAACACTTTTTCTTATAATGCTTAATAAAAAAAAGCCTCCTTTATATAACATTCAGCAGCAGGGAGAGGGGATCACTGAGGACAGCTCACATACATCACACATGATTTACCTCTATCAGCAGGTTTATGTTCAATAGGCAAAACAATTAAACAGCACCACTATTCTGTGAGGCTAAACAACTTTAGAGAATTTAATTTTCAGTTATTCACAGGTGGCACACCCTAACTAAGTTGTTATAACGCCTTCTTGTAAAAGTATTATAAACACAATAAAAAAGCTTTGGGTGTGACAACAAGGGAGACCTAGGCCTTGTAGTCTTAAATGCAAAAGTTCTGTTATTTTCTAGTAAAAGTATGATTTTCATGTAATTTAAAGGGAGAGAAGTAGTATGATGTGGATAGTAATCTCCACAATATTATTGCTGTTCCATAGATATAAATATTTACCAATGTACTGCAATGGGCATGCTTCACGGCTTCAATAACAGCATTAGAGTCCAATTCATTTGGGGCCAAAGTCAATTGCAGCTATTGATGAAAAATGCTAAGGGCACCCTGAAATTATATCCAGGTCCAGGCTTACTGTAATTCTAGGGTTTTCTTGCATTATTGAGTGCACTTTCACTTAATTCATCATCTAAAGGACTGCAAGATGAAAAGGAGCATCTGTGAATGCACGTACATTTCTGAATAATATTAATACACACTCAGTGTATGTCTTATTTTTACTTTCTCAGTTGTGTATGTGAACGAGCCCTATTAACTGAGCCGTTGTTGTGGATAGAAATATACATACCGTGGATAAACCCAGGCCGAGAAGCAGACCCTGCTGGCATCAGCCTTTCCCTGTGCCTGCACCTGGAGCCATTGCATTGGCCAGGGTGCAGGGAAACGGAGCAGATTTTGGTGCTAAAATCCGAGAGTATGCATTTCAGAACCAATATCTGCTCCGTTTGCCAACACCCAGGCTGTCGCAATGGCTCCGGGTGCAGGCACAGGGAAAGGCTTGTGTCAGCAAAGGGGCTGTGTTTATCCACAGTCCTAAAAATGTTAGGGTAGATTTTGATATGTGATGTGATAGATGTGATATAATAGATATAAAGATGTACTTTTGTTCTTTACAGTGCTTTGACAATTAAAAATTTTGTTATATAGCAACATTCTAATGATTTACTTTCTGAACATTTCTCTTTTTCTCCTTATTTAATGTTACAGTGCTGCTGTGTCCCGCCTACAAGCTGTGCATAAACGTCTCTGCACAGAGTTAGACAATGAAGAAGCCGTGGCATCTACATTAGCCACTATGCTGAAAGAGAACGAGTGAGTGATTTACAGTGACAGCTTTTGGAAGGAAATTCAAGTTATAAAAATTAATAGCCGTTGAGTCTTTATAAAACAGCCAGGCAGTAGTCTTAAGTCATGACCTAGATTTGGAGAGTACATGATCGTGGAGGCATGACTGATGGGAATAAGGACTTGATGGGAAAGTTCTTAAAGGAGCAGTTCAGTGTTAAAATTAAACTGGGTAAATAGGATAACTGTCCAAATATAAAAATTGTTTTTAATATAGTTAGTTAGCCAAAATCTATAAAAGCTGGAGTGAATGGATGTCTAACATAATAGCCAGAACTCAGCTTCCCCTTTTGTATCTCTCTAACCTGTTAATCAGCCAGTGACTTGAAGTGGGGCCACATAAGACATAACTGTTCAATTAATCCATTGATGAACTGCACATCCTACTTTTTATTTTAAAGGTTTGACCTATGGCAAATTGAAGTGGAGCATGGGAAATTTGATAGCCTTCGCGAGAGACTGGTAAAAGATGAAGAACAACTGGAAAGGCAGGAAAAAGAAAGAGCAAGCCAGCGAGCTCAGGACGAGAAAACCTTACTGACCCTTGCAGAGCGCAAGAAACAGAAGGAGCAACTGTGAGTTGAGGCTCTTTTGGTAGAGAAAGTGGTGTTTGGCTGCTCTTGGTTTAAAGGAGAAGGAAAGGCTAATTCACTTGGGTGTGCCAAATACTTAGGCACCCCCAAGTGACTTTAATCGCTTACCTTGCACCCCGGGCTAGTGCCCCTGTTCGGAGAAAACCACACCAGCCTGGGGTACCGGCAGTGAGTGCTTCCTTCTTCTGTGTTCGCTTTTCCGGCAAAATCCCTGGGCCGGCGCATGTGCAGTAGAATGAAAAGCTGACTTTTTTGTTAGAGTTCGGCTTTTCACTCTACTACGCATGCGCAAGTGCAAACACGGAAGAGGAGACGCTGTATGCAGCTACCCCGGCTGGTGCTGTTTTCTCCGAACAGGGGCATCAGTCACTTGGGGGGGCCTAACATTTTGGCACCCCAAAGTGACTTAGCTTTTCCTTCTCCTTTAAATTAGTAAGCAAGCCAGAGCTATTTTAGTAGATTGTTCTTACTTACATTACTAACTCTGAGATTGCGTTATGTTTCTTATTTGCAAACACAGTGTAGCTCTTCGGTATGCAGTTAGTCAATAGGACAAACAAACCAGAGTCATTCTCATAACTGTTACCTGTTCTGGTAGGAAATCTCTAGCTAATCCCAAAAAGTTATTTATCAGTACTCTCTAGCCACAAATTTTTACCAGAAAAGTAGCAGCAACAAAATCAAACCATGTACTTCCCCATGTTGATAATGGGAATCTCTACTAGGAGCGCACATGACTTTTAGGAGGTAACAAACACAAATATCCAGGTGTGGTATTAGCCTCACTATGGCTGTCTAAGAAGCAGACTTGTTTTTGAAAGTAGCAGTAGTGATTGTAAGAAATAGCCATTTGTAGCACACAGTAGCATTCAGTTAAGCATGCAAAACTTCAGATCAGATGTGTATTTTGTCCAGCAAATTGGCTTAAGCTTTAAGCAGCCAGTCCTGAAATGACAAAACATAGGAATGTAAGATAATGTAAGATAATTGTAGGCAGTATGACTTGCCATATACATTAATCGGTAAACAACTGCCAGTGTTAGGTGGCCATACACGTAGCAATTACCATCTTTCCTGTGACCATTGGTCGGAGGAAAAATAGTTTGTTTCCCCCACTTACGTTCAGGGGGGAATCGTCAGATATGGAGGTAGAAACAATAGGAATTCTGCCTCCACCTGCCAGCTCCCCATCAAAATCTTTTAACCCGCCTGATCGACGAGATGACAATATTGGTAGTCTTGTCGAACTGCCATACATGCCCCGAATATCGTATGAAACAAGGTTTCACCTTAATTACACCTAACTTTAAGTGACAGAAAATAAAAGCATGTGAAAAACAAACACCCTTTATTTTAGACACCTACCTGCATTACCATTTCTGCTGTTTCTCATGGTAAAATATCAAGTATATCTTTATATTACTACTAACTTTATGTTAAGTTCTATATAGGAGCCTCTGCATACATAGTCATTTTTTAACTTAGTGTTTCTTGCCATCACTAGATGGCAATATTCCCATACTAGTGTTTTCACATATGAATTGACAAAATAGTGTTATGTACGTAGTGTGTATATCCTTTTATCTGAAAAAAATAATGCATCTGATTCAAAATTGGGAAATCAGGGTAAAGAAAATCTGTGGTGTTGTGTGTGTTATGTGTGAAATTTGCATTCTTCTCCCTGCAGCAAACAGTATTATCATTGTAAATTAAGTTTGTGGGGAAAAGTTTTGTAAGACAGACCACAGCTTAAGGGAGCAAGCAGGGAGTTAACACCAAACATGAACTGCCTTCCTACTGTGTAAAAATATTGGTAGAAGCAATTTATTCAAATCTTAGCCTTAGGGGCTGATTTACTAACCCACGAATCCGACCCGAATTGGAAAAGTTCCGACTTGAAAACGAACATTTTGCGACTTTTTCGTATGTTTTGCGATTTTTTCGGATTCTGTACGAATTTTTCGGATCCAATACGATTTTTGCGTAAAAACGCGAGTTTTTCGTATCCATTACGAAAGTTGCGTAAAAAGTTGCGCATTTTTCGTAGCGTTAAAACTTACGCGAAAAATGCGCAACTTTTCGCGTAAGTTTTAACGCTACGCAAAATGCGCAACTTTTTACGCAACTTTCGTAATGGATAGGAAAACTCGCGTTTTTACGCAAAAATCGTATTGGATCCGAAAAATTCGTAAAGAATCCGAAAAAATCGCAAAACATACGAAAAAATCGCAAAGTACCGATCATTACGAAAAAAACGCAATCGGACTCCATTCGACCCGTTCGTGGGTAAGTAAATCAGCCCCTTAGAGTGTTTATTTTCTGTTTACATTAATGCAGAGATGAATTTCTTAACAGCACCTTGTATATTATTAGGCGAGAAACAAAAAGACTGAAGGAGCAAGAAGTACAGTATCGGAAGGTGATGGAGGATGCCCAGAAAAACCATGTGACTGCTGTTCAGTTTCTGAAGGAAACAATGACAAGGTGTGTTTCTCAACATTATACTTTTTAGCTTCTACTGCTCTTTGCCTGTAACTTGTGTGGTTCCTCTAAATTGCAATGCTAAAATTTAAAAATATATATTGTGCTGGAGGGTTTTGCATCACCAAGTGGCTGGGTTAATAAAAATAGTAATAGCAACATTGAAAAGGATTTATATAGTAAATGTCACAAATAAGCAATCCTTTTAGTGGGGTATTCGGGGGGAGTAAAGGCTAAATATTATGTGGTTGCAATAGCACCTCCCAACTGTCCCAATTTTCCCAGAACAGTCCTGATTTTAATAGCTCAGCCCGCAGTCCTGGATTCTTTTTGAAAACTCCCTCATTTTTCTTTGATCTCCTGCACTGAATGCCCTAAAAAAATACAAAGTTTCTCAAACTTAATTAGATAAGTAGCTTTTGGCAGAGAGCACAGAATACTCACCATCTGCACTTAGATACAATTGTAACTAATAAGCTAAACAGGTGTCTTGGGGGGACTGAGACTTGCATCTTAAAGGGCAATTTCACCTTCTTTAGCAAAACTGTAATAACACATAAAACAAGACCCCAAAACCCCCAGAAATGTGTTCATACTTTACATAACCTGCCAAATTTTAAAAAATGGAAGTAGTATTTAGGGGGTGTGGTAACAAACTTGGCGTGGCTACGCATGGCATTTCTTTTTGTCCCTCATTTTAAAGATATTGGGAGGTATGGCAATATTACAAGCTTCATCTGAATCACCTGCTTTTGAATCCTGCAGCTATGATTCAACCAAGGATTAAAACCATGGGCTGATCATATCTTCTGCTGGCCATTGATCAGTAATAATTTATTAGGTGATTTAAAGGTCATGATTTAATGGTCAGGTTTATGATAGTTTGCTGTGCAGTCTCTATAATTGCACCTTACATGGATATCACAAATGATGTAATGAACCATATAGCCCAAAAATCTTGCTGCACTAGTACACCTTGCAAGTGTACATTGCTCATCTGCTCATGCTACATCACATATACTGTTTACCTTTTTTTATATCATTTTATAATGTATGAAAAAATGCACTGTGATTATGTAGGCAGTATGCAGGTTATCAGGTGTCTTTAAAAACTCTGTTTATACTTTGGATAACTGTAATTTTAAAAAGTTGTGAATATTTGGGGCCCCAAAGCATGAGAAATGTCACATGTGGCCTCCTGAACTCCAGTTTTACATGCCTAATCCAAAGTATTGGTGTTTCATACTTATCTGAATAAACAAATCTTGGTATTCACAGAATCCGTGAGAGAGAGAACAAAAAAGAAATGAAGAGCAGAGAGGAAATGGAAAGGAGGATGCAATCAGTACTTTCTCTTAAAAACAGCATTTCTACAAACAGGGTATGCTAAAATACTGTTTTTAATATGGAATAGGTAAAGCTGTTGCTGAAATTCTTCAAATAATTGGAAAATTAGAAAGATCTACGGAATCTTAAATTTGAATTAAAAACAAATTTCCTAGGCAGAGCTCCTTCACAACTCTCATTGTAGTGTAAAATAGCAAGAACAAATCACTGCGGCTAGAGCAATGCTGATGGGACTCTGCAGGTGTATTTCAGCTGGCAGAGATGTACAGAAACCACATTCCTGTTCAACAGGAAACATCTGACAGAGCCACTTCTCAACCTGAAAACACTCACGAGAGCATCCTCGGGCTGAAATTACTGGTGCTTTTAGGTGTTTCCAATTAAAGAATGGGAGTTGGCAGGGGAAGTTTTCTATCAGCAGAGAAATGGCTCTTAGGGCTGTGGCAGACGGGGAGACTAGTCGCCCGCAACAAATCTCGATTTCGGGGAAATCGTGAAGCCGCATATGCCATCCCACCGGCAATTTACATTTTCGCCGATGGGGTGGCATTTCGGGGAGATTAGTCGGCCGCGACAAGGAAGATTTGTCGCGTGCGACTAGTCTCCCCGTGTGCCACAGTCCTTAAGCTAGTATAGATACCTAAGTATAGATACCTAAAATCTAAAAAGGTACATCTATATCCTTGCTGTGTACTAATAATAAAAAAAATCCAATGATTAGGCCTATGGCCTATATTCTGATATGCCTTCCAGCTACCTGTTTTTTTTTAATATCCTATGTTAATTCCCATACAACCTCACAAAAACATAAAACAGAATATATGGGAGGCCAGAGGCAAGTAGTCCGATGGGCAAAAAGGATATTGTACAATTTAAATATTGTTGATCTGCTGATTCACCGTTAATAAACATAGTAAAATATTGAAGAGATTTAAATATTGTACATTCCATTTAATACATTAAGATAATTAATAGAATTATAAATATAGAGGTGTAAAATGGAGCACAATGTAAGATAAAGCAAAATAACCAAGGCAATACTAAATTTAAAGAGCAGAATAGAAAGCAAAAAGAAAAATCACGAGCCAGAGAAAGTAGAGAGAAAAAGAGTAGGTGAAATGGAAGATTTTGAGAAAACCATGTATTCAAAGGGGCATAGATTTACGTGAAGGGGGGGTCCCTCTTCCATTTTACCGAGTGCTGGTAAGGCTCTATCTAGAATATGCTGTACAGTTTTAGTCAGTGCTTAAATGGGATATTTTTGAATTAGAGTCCAAATAAGGGTAACTAAGCTGGTAAAGTGCATGTAAAGTTTCAGTTATAAACTAAGACTGTATAAGATGGGTCTGGAGAAGAGGTGCTTAAGAGGGAATATGCAAACTATGTATAAATATATAAAGGGGTCATAAAATAATCTCTTGAATGCTTTAAATGCTCAGCAAAGTGGGTGAATTTTTCTGTAGTAAACTCTATAGTAAACTTTGACACTTAGGGGCCGATTTAATAAAGAACAGTGAAACTGCTTTTGTCCACTTATTACTGATAATGTTACATGGGGCAGAATTGAACAATAAGGCCCCGTTAACATCCCCACATAAACAAACACTTCGAATTGTACATTTTGTCAGGCAACTATTTACTGACCAGCGCTAGCACAATCAGGCAATATCAGTGATCCCCAACCAGTGGCTCACAAGCAATATGTTGGACACCAACCCCTTTTATGTTGCTCCCAGCAGCCTCAAACCAGAGTTGGAGTTTTGGAGGCATAAAGACCTAAGGCTGATGCCAGATGTGGCGTTTTTACGCTGCATATTTTCTCAGCCTAAAAATGCCGCACAACCCACACAGCTCCTGACTATGGTGTTTTTCAGCCTAGTACAGGTGACGTAGCAAATCCCGTTTCCCATGGTACTACGAGTGCAAAATAGTAAAAACGCTGCGTATTTCCGCAAGGTCTGGCAGCTGCCTTTGTGTACACATAGGAATAGGTCGCTGTGCAAATAACGGCGTATTTCAGCAAACACATGAAAAGTCTGTGGTAACGCGTTTTCTAGCGTATTTACGCATAGTGTGTTTTCCATCCAGACTGTTTAAGTTATTTCTATGGATGATGATATCGTGCGTTTTTCAGCCGCCGAGAGAATTAGAAAATACGCAGCGTAAAAACGCCACGTCTGGCATCAGCCTAATGTACTGCCAAATAGAGCCTCCTGTAGTCTGCCAGTCCTTCTAGGAACTTGTGTTGCTCCCCATCTTTTTTCATATTTAAATATTACTCATGAGTAAAGAAGGTTGGGGACCCCTGGGAAATATCAGTGGGGCAATTTAGAGTTGTGTTTTCTGGACTACATAAAAATGCTGCACAGAAAGCACCCGAAGTACCTTATGTGATACACATATGGTGATTTTCTGTGGTTCATCAGGAAAAATGCATGAGATTTGGAGACTTCCATTGTATTAAATAGGAATCACCTGAAAGTGCCAATGCTGGTGTATTTTCTGAAATTTTAGACTGAGAAACTACACTACTCTCACAGGGGCCCATTTCTCAATCTACGATTGGGTACGATTAAAAAAAAAATCGTTTTAGAACTGTGTGCATTTTCTGCGACTTTTTCTGCGAAGTTTTTTTGCGTCTTTTACGATCATTCGGATACGAAAATTGAACTTTCAGATCATACCACAATATTTTCGTACCAAAATTTTCATTTCTAATACAATTTTTTTTCTAATACAATTTTTTCCCACTTGATTTTTGAAGTCTGAAATTTGGACATTGATAAATCAGCCCCTAAGTGTTTAGGGTGAGGATTGCCCAAAAAAGTACCAGTGGTGTGTTTTTAGGTGCCAAAAATGAAGTAGCTAAATACAGGTATCGGACCCGTTATCCAGAAAGCTCCGAATTACGGAAAGCCCGTCTCCCATAGGCTCCATTATAAGCAAATAATTCAGAATTTTAAAACTGATTTTCTTTTTTTATGTAGAAATAAAACAGAACCTTGTAATTGATCCCAACTAAGATATAAATAATCCTTATTGGATGCAAAACAATCCTATTGGGTTTAATTAATGTTTTATTAATTTTTTAGTAGACTTAAGGTGTGGAGATCCAAATTATGGAAAGACCCCTTATCCGGAATACCCTTGGTCCCAAGCATTCTGGATAATGGGTCCTATACCTGTACTTGAAAAATGATCAGTATGTTATAAGCCTTAATTATTGTTTTCTTGTGACAGGAAAATCTGCGGGTCATTGAGGCTCGAACTAAAGCAGAAGCTATGAAGGCCAAGAAGCAGGAGATACTGGAAAATGAGTCTGTGCTTGCTAGGGGTGAAGATGTTACCAAATTTATTATCCATCAAAAGCGACTGAAAGAGTTTGAAAAAAGGAAGCAGTAAGTGCCCATGTGCATTATTTGTCAACAACAACAATTAAATCATTTTCTGCAATAACAAAGCTCCTATTTCTCTCCTTCCTAAGCTAATATAGTATTGCTGCTTTATACAGTAACAGTACACAGTTACAGTAAACAGAATTAAAGTCTAGGACTGTAGAACATTTCACACCAATTATCCAGTTGAATACCAAAAAAAACAGCTTGAACCATGCTAAAGTTACAAATTACACACTGTGCACCCTGAAACTATAGTGCAGGGTCATTTCTTTTTGGATGTGAAAGTTACAAATGAGGCAGAGTGATTATTTAACAGATTTAAGTATTAACCATTCTCTGCAGCACTAATGCAGCTATTGTTTTCTAAAAGACATTAACATTACTTTTTTAAGAGAATTTGAAGAACAACAGAGAATACAGAAACAAGAAATTATCAGCCGACTACTGAAAGAAGAATCCATGCAGGAAAAACAGAGAAAGCAGGTGTCTTCCTTGGACCTGAGCAAAGGTCGCAAGAGCAGCAAACTCCGTGCCAAGACCATGCAGTACATTAAATCTGTCGTCTATCCTGAGCCAGAGGAAAAAAAGGATCCTCAGGTTTCTACTTAGCAATGATTTTGTATTTGATGCCGACATACACTGTAAACAGAAGATTCATCTCATATCAAAGTTATATCATAGGAGACATATAACATAACAGTATTGTAGCCAATAATGAATAAGATATGGTGCTGGTTTCACACTGGGCTAAAAATTATCATTAACTTAAAAAAAAAAATAGCCCATTATTGGAGCTCCCTATTGATATGCTATGGTCCCTATCTGTGTTTCAAAGGAGGGGTGGGTGTGTTCTAATGGTCCCTGCCAGAACCACGGTAGAAGAGGCATAGCCAGTCACAACCCTGCAGTTATACAGACTTCAGTTCCCTGTGGGTTCAGGCTATCTGCTACAGTGCCACGTGCTGATTGCCACCAGCTCCCTTGCTCCCTTGACTCTATAGGAGCTGCATAACCTTCTTTTCCTGGATCAAAAGGATGCACACAAAAATTTTAAAAGCCAGTAAGCTGGACAAAAAGTGGTTTCAGCTCACATTTGCTGGTAATAATGGTATCCCAGTCATTATAACTGTTTAGCTTTCAATAACAGCAAATGTGCTGCAATAAATATTCTGTTTCACTGAGTGATTTCTCTTAATTTTAGTTTTACTGTGTAGGTTCGGCACTTTTAAGATGCATATTTGGGGGCAATGGGGCACTTTTGCAGTATATATAAAGCACCAGGAGAAGGCTTTGTGGTTATACACAAAATGCTGTGTAACACATAATTCTAATGAGTTAATTGGATTTGAGCAAACATTTGGGCTGTACGTTTTGGTCTGTGATACACTTAGGGGTATATTTATCATGCTGTGTAAAAAATTACCAGTGATGTGTTCATAGCAGCCAATCAGATGCTTTGATTTGGTTTTCTAACAGTTGAAATCTAATAGCTGATTGGTTGTCCTGTAAAACATAACAGTAATGCTTCACTCCACTTTTTACACAGCATTATAAATATACCCCTTAATTTATTTTAGGATGAAGACACATGGAGCTATTAGTAGCAGCTACTTGTCATGGCTACAAAAATAAGTAATGCTGATAATTTCCTAATAATTGTCTGTATTTGTGTTGTAGCAGAGGCTATTCTCAATATTGTCTATGGCAGGGGATTTTCTGGCGTTTTGTAGCTGTGACAAGTAGCTGCTGTGTTTTTGTCCTTAAAGCAGTTTGCCACCTAGTAAAAATCTAAGAAGGCCTGAGAATTATGGTAGTCTTAAGGAAATATCTTAGTTTAGAGAATGACTTGATTCCAAAATATGGTGTTGCATAGCTTAAGAACTCCTATCTAATTGTTTTTCTGAATGTTTAGGATTTATACTTTGCAAATTTTAACAGGGAAACTGGCGTTCACCTTCACCTTTGTCATTCTCATCTGATGAAGAGACAAGCAGCAGTGTGGAAGAGAAGTCTCCAGATGTACCACCAAGATTTACATATAGTTCTGAGGAAGAAGAAGCAGAATCACTTGCTCAGCCAGAGTTTGTGGGATTGTGGAGTCAAAACTATAAGCCACACAAGGTGCAGTATGTTTGTGCAGCAGCCAGGTCTTTTAAACCCGTATGATCTTATATTTTTATTTTCTATTTTAAAGTCTAATTATCAGCATGTGGAACACAACCTTACCTGTGGGTATTCTAGCAATCTGTCTCATTACACTAACTTTGTGATGTGGTGATAAGATATTTTCACATTTTATTGTTGCTTTCATAATAGGAATCAAATTTAGTAACATGCAGCCTACTGGTTACTTTGATTGTGGCAAATAAAAAGAAAATTGTGTGATAATACAATGCATTTAAAAACAGCTTTGCACTAATTTGAGAAAAGTATACAATGATATCCCTTACATCACACCTCTGTAGGGCTCATGTAAGTCCCCAAGTGCAGTGGGCTACTTGAGCTTTTTCCTGCAGTAAGTTGTGCCTAAAACCACTTTTATAAAAGGTACTTGCATCAAAATGTTTTCCTTTCACTTCCCTATAATTGAGCTTGGGGCCACTTAGTCCCTACTGCCTTCTGTTTTGAGTTGTGCATTACTGTCAGACAAGGTGGTAGCTCCAGGGTTCCTCCAGTGCTGAAAGAATAGGGTTGCACAATTGTGTCAAGAGGTGCAGCACAATTGTGTCAACTTTGGTTTCCCCCTAATGCTTCTCAACTCTCTCCATTCCTAATTCATCCCACCACAACTGTGCAGGGTCTGAGAAAACGGAGCAGCATGTTAAAATGATTTAAGAAGAGTATATTTTCTATTCATTTCTAGGCACTTACATTCCTTTTGTGCAGCCACAAATAAAACCCAAATGCATAATGCTGAAAAGTACCAGTGATCAATTTAGATGTGTTCTACATGGCTGCATAGAATTCAGTTACAGTCTACAACATTTATCTGTGCTGATTAAAGAAGTGAGTTAGTAACAGTCTGCACATATTTGGACACAAGCCATTCATTGTGGAATATAATACTCTTGTGTATTATATGCTTCCTTTCGTCTTGTATGTATATTAGTGTATGTGAATACAGATGTAAGGCTGAAGTAGCCTGTTTAATGCCCAGCTATAATCAGAAGTGACCAGTAAGCCCTAGGTATGTTCATTCCTCATATCAGGATAATTATCTTTGCAGCTACTGCCTCTGCAGTATTTCTATTTCTATAAGTGAACATAACAGTCAGATGTGCTGATGATTTCAGTATCACCTCCTGCAGGAATATTTCAGGTCAAGCGCTATGCATAAATAAATCTGTTGTTTCTGTAAACATGTTTCTATTTTTAAAGTTTATCAGCAGCTGAAAGATACAAGGTTGCAAAATTATGAGATAAATACCGAACATATTTAACAATTGGTATGCAATATAATGGCATCTTTTTATTTCGAGGATTTGGGATATATGACCTATGCACCCAACAATCACCCTGACTTAGTATTGCATAATGTGTTGGTTTTCAAATGTTTTCTCAAGCCTTCAGTCAGCAGCACAGGGGACATAATTACCTGTTTACATTCTGACCAACTTCTGCTTTTCAAGGAAAACGTCTGGAGGCCTATTAACTGATGCATTTTGTAAAAAAAAACATATCTTCCCATGACAGAATCCCTTTAAGTTGAAATCTGTGCAGTCTGTAGGTTATTGTTGGTAAACCTATTCATGTGATGATAATAATATATGATAAAGTTTACCCTGAATTATTTTAGATTAATGGCCTCTTGAAATAATTTTCCTGTTCTGTATCTTTGTATATTACTTTGCACTAACCCGTTTAATAAAAAAATGTCCTTCCTTATGCATGTTTGAAGGTCCCAAAGGAAGAAACTGATATGAACCTACAGAGAGGCAGCAAAATGGAGATGGAGATAATGGCAGAGAGATTACAGAAGCTTCGTAGTGGCATTGTTGAAAAGCAGGTGGTCTCGGGACATGAGTTTAAGGGCTGTCCCTTTCATAGTAAACCAAACCTTGTTCATTTTAAGGTTAGTGGAATATATTCCAAATGCCTAGGGGAAGATTTACTAAAACTCATCATCTGACATCTAACGCAAAGTAAATCTTGAAAAACCAGCAATTTTTTTCTTCAACTTTTTCGAGTTTTGACTCGAAATCAGAAAAAATCAAGTGTTGTAAAAGGTCCCTGTAGTGTAATATGTATATAAAAAGAAGTGTCATTCTTGTGAAAAGCAGTTGATGCTTAAAGGGTTGATGCTTGTCACCCTAAGTAATAATTCCATATCCTTTTCTATCATGTTAGTTAGCAAAATAAACTTTATTTAAACTATATAAACTATTTCATTTTTTTCCCTTCAGTCTTGGAATTTACAGTCATGGCAGGCAGGCAAACAGGCACCATTTTGTGAACACTGTTATAAAGGCAAGCTTTGTATCACCCCAAAATCTTATGCATTTGCCATCTAGGAAGTGCTCAATGGATAGATAAAGTAGTTGCTACCCCTCCTCAGTTGACAGGTCAGATGTTTAAATACATTTATAACAGATGAATTAACTTGAAAAAGAATTTGGGTTTCATATTTCAATTTTAAAGAACTTTTAATATACAGCTTGTCATGTGTTGGTGACAGGTTCTCTTTAAATAAACACAAATCTGTGAAATGGTTAGGTATAACCTTATTTTTTTAAGGCAGGTTATTATCACTTTGTTTTTCATGTGCATAGGGTCAGATTCTCGACAGGCCAAAGTCCCATCACGTGGCATAAGCCGCCTGTTGAGAATCTGACCCTATGCTTTAATCAGTGCATTGGCCCAGGTGCAGTAACACAGAGCGGATTTTGGCTCCAGAATGTATACTCACTTGTTTTGGGGCCAAAATCTGCTTTGTGTGCCTGCAACCGGGCCTAAGCAGTGGGTGCAGACACAGAAGATCTCTGATTGAAGCGTAGGGGCAGTTTCTTAGCCTGTGTTTATCCGCCTAAGGGCTCTTGCACAGGGGCATTAGTTTGCATTGCTGTGTGGTGACTTTTTTTTTTGCAGGAATTAATCAACCCCAGTCTTCTCTATAAATACTGTACTGTAATATGGAAAACAGATAAAGGTGGATGTGCAGCATGTTGTGCAGTTTGGTGTTTCAGTGCACTCTCTATAGGGAAGACTGGGATCAATTAACTCTTGTGTTCCCATGTGCAGTAATGCGCAAGAAGGCCACTGCACAGGAGTACAGTTAGAAACAACCTGGATAAATTGTATTATAAAAGTGTTGTTAGCAGATTTTACTTTATTAGATATCATTCTTCATCTACCAGGCTACATACACATCAGCAGGAAATAGCAGCTTCAGCAGGATAAGCTTCTTAGCTTAATAGTCAGTTTGCTATGGATAAATATATTAATGAAGATGATGTCTGGATCATTATAGGCCAATGGTTCCCAAACCATGTGGCTGCCCCTCTTGGGTCCCAAAGCAGTTGCTCAGTTAGGGTGAGATTAGAGAGATCTTCTAGATAGACACCCAGAATGAGGGTCCCTTATGGTGAACATTCATTTTGCTCTTCTACATAAAAATCTAACAATTAATTTTCTGTTCAACAGCATTTTAAATATGAAATTGGATTTCCGCTTTTTGCTGTGTACATGAATTTTATTTTTCTCTGACCTTCAGAACCTTGATGTGGGTAAAATTTACAAGAAAAGAATAACTTTGACCAATGCATCATACACAATTAACTTCTGCAAGCTGGTGGGAGTCAGTGAGCACTTGAAGGATTTCATTACAATACAGTAAGCACCATTATTATTGCATTCAGAATGTTGCTGCTGCATTCTTATACCAGTTTTCAGAAATATGTGTATGTAATATTTATATATAATATTTTACTATGTATTCTATGATTTTTATGTGTACTTTTTGTTAACACAATATCTTAGTAAAACCTTGGTTTTTGTTTTTATGCAGTATTTTATACCTTTCTGTTCTCTTGTTAGTCCTGTTTTTTAAGTGTTTCTGTTTTTATTTTCCTTTTCTCTACTGATGTCAACTCGAGTTCTCTTCTTGCTAAGCTAAGGTGCTTTACCTGTTACATGCTTTTTCCATTCAACTATGCAGTCAAGGGTTCCTATTAATTTTTGGTTTCCATGCCGTTATGTCTGCACTGTCTCATATGCGTGTTTTACATCCTACTTGTCTGTTCACTTGCATCATTGCATATATGCAGTGTGCCCCCCACATAAATCTTAGTTGTATGACAGTCCTAATAATCTAAGGCCTGTAAAAAAGAGCAGAGTGATGTGATATTGTTGCAAAATATTAAATGTCCCACCCTGTGTTTCATCAGAAATAAACAAGACCTGCCATCAATTCTTGGCAATTGCTGGTAATTTATCATCATTTACCATTTAGATTTACCAGTTTATAAATATTTCAAAACTGAACTTTTTTTTTAGATTTGATCCACCTGGGGCAATGTCTGCAGGAATGTCATGTGAAATGGTAGTAATATTTAAACCAATGGTAAGTAATGCACTATGTATGTATTATAGGAGAGATGTGTATAATTTATTATTATATCATAGCATGCAAATTGAGTGTTTTCACAGAATTCCAGCATGCATGTGGCCACATGCAAGTCGCATGTGCTGCAACTGCACAAAAAAATCTGAACCCAATTTGTATATTTCTATCTGAAATAAGGAAAATAATTGCATCATCTGTGAAATAAAAATTGTTGCATTCAAGTGTTCAGGACTTTAAAGTTACATGAATTCAAGGGTTCAGATTTGCTTTGGCACTATCCCTAATGAATAGTTTGGCTCATCTTGAGCTTAGTCTGCGTTGGTTGTATGGTTGTCTTTCTTATTTCTTGCCTAACAGTACTCTGCATGGCTTCATATTAACACTTGATGTCTAGTAGTCTGAATCTGAACAGCTAGTATGTGCTGCATTGCTCTTAAGGCTGTGCCTTCATTTCATTTGCCAGATAAATGAAGATTTAGAAGGAGAAGTGAAATTATTGGCCCAGACTGGTCCTTTTTGTATTCCAGTAAAGTGCATGACGAAAAAATGTGAGGTAAGTTTTTTTTAGGGTAAGTTGGCAGGCAGCAACAAATACAGTATCACTGTATTATTAGGTAAATTATTTTAAGCTATTACACAAGGCTTATGAGGAACCTGCTCATTATATTTTTTTGCATGCCTTTGTCTCAGATAATTATAGTCACTGGAATATTTGTTTCAAAGTCTTATAATTGTGTGAGGCAGTTTCATTTGTTTTTTCAAAAAATATATAAAAACTACTACCAAGCACAATTCAGCTGGAGAATCTTCCTGCTTCCAGTGTTTTGATCATGCAAAACAAAAAAAAAAAAACAAAACAAAAGCAAGCTTGAAACATATTGAGTTACAGGTTCTAGTAGAGTTGCCACTTGTCACTTATTTTGACATACTGTATAACCTGTGTGATGACTGATTTGTTTGTCTTTTTAGTTCCTTTGCTGTGTTTAACATATTTAGACAGCCTGTGCTGTTATTTTTGTGTACATCTGCTCTGACTGTACTTTGGAAACTATGCACTGTGTGAATGAAGAGTTACCATAAGTATTTATGCATGTTTGTGTTTACAGAGGCAGTCTACTGTGTAATGTATGTAATAAAATGGTGCCACATGGTGCTACATGTTAAATATTTATTTGGCTACTGGTAAAATAATACCAATAAATGTGTTTTTCTCACAGCTGGCTTTAGAAAAAGAGCATATTGACTTTGGTACACATGTGGTTGGAGAGACAGTAATACAGACTATTACCTTGATAAACCATGGAGCTCTTGGAACCAAATTTTCTATTCACACATTGACTCATGACAGCGGTACTTGTGAGGCAGAGACGGCACACGTTGCAAGCATGAAAAAAATTGTAAGTGTAAGAAGGGTTTAAATCATTCAAAATGTTTTTAAACAGTTTGAAAGACAATACAAATGTTGGGATTCAAAGCAAAGGTCATAATAATACAGTAGACATAACTCTATAAGCACAGTGTCCCACTAAAAGAAGGACTAAAGGACTCATTAAAAACATATTTGCCAAAAATACAATACCACTGCTCTGAATTTGCAGCTGTCAGACGTAAAGCTTTGCACTTCACTCTGAATGACATGCTAAAAGGTTGTAACCAACAACTAAGGGATATTGTCCCCAATGCTACCAGTGCACCATTCTGCAAATGAAATCAGCAGTAGGTATATCAAGAGCCCTGCACCTAATGTCTGCTCAAAGACACAAAGAAAGCATGGACACATATCGCAATTGGACTGCACAACCAGTAGACTGAAGTGCAATGTACACTGGGCAGTAATTGATGCCATTTAACTACCATTAGCATACCAGCTCTTGCATCTACTGGTTTGTAAATTAATATATCAGGGAAAGGACAGAGCTTATGTCAAAAAAGGTATTAATAATTGCACTTGGAGGCTGAAAAGAATTGAAGAACTGCAGCTTCTAACATGTATGGCCACTGGTATGGTATCCGTCGATTCAACCCATAGGCCGATTTGTTGCAGCATTGTAAGAGTTGGACCATTAATGAATCAAATAAAAGCGATTGTAGGACTGGGCAGTTCAGCTTGAAGTATATTGCGATATATAGACAAACAATCCCTGTTTTGGGATTATCTTAATGTTCTATATATATTTATAATGGGTGAGTGCAGAGGACCTTCTGTTGCTGTCTACAGTATATCCCAATCTCAAAAATATTACGTGTCTGGTATTTGCATCTGCATGAATATAATTAGAAAGTAGTTGTGCCACCTTAGGAATGAACTCTGTAGTGTACAAAGAAAGCATGAAATACTTGTATTACAATGAGCAAGGCCTTAAAGGCCCCCTGACAGACCTTCCCAATCGAAAATCATCCAGGTGTTAATCGAGCAAGTTTGATTTTCCCATCGGATTGAGGACTGCATCAATGATTCCCCAAACCCTAGGACCAAATGTTCAAATTAACGCAATATCACCCACCTTAGGTGGGCATATTTTGAGAAGATCTGCTTGTTTGCCGACCTTGCCAAACAAGGAGATCGTAACGTGTATGGCCACCTTTACTGTAAGTGGCAGGCATGATACACAGTGATGCAATGAAACAGGCACACATTTATTGAGCAGCATCTTGCAGGGAGGCAGGTTACAGACTGGGGCACTGGTTGCTGACTCAAGAATATTAGTTACACAATAAGCAATACTTCAGCAATTTCTCTTTCTGTTTTATACACTCACACAGCTTTCCTCTCCTGAAGCCTCCAGGACCCCTGTTGTGTAGGAATGCAAAGGCAGAGTGGCGTTAGACGTACAGGGGTCTACTCTTCCTAATAAACCTTTTTTTTGTTTCTCTGCAACGTCCCATATACAGTACCCAAGCGTCACCCGGTTCTTCTCTAACCTACACCCAAACATCACTCGGGATTCTACCTCAAAATAGTTACTCCTCGTTGGGACAACAGACTGTCTTTTCTGGCTAACTTAACGACCTTTCACTCCTAGAGTGAACACCCAACTACTGTTTACTTACTAGCCCTAAAAGAATCATTCTCCCACTTGCTTTGGCCACAACTGTCTTCACTCCTGCCTTGATATTCTTAGGCAAAAAGAGGAGGTGGCTGATTTGTGCACTCCCTTATATAGGCTTCTGCAAGGGAGTTCCCCTGCAGACATAACATACCCCAACTATTTATATTATAAAAATAAATATTTATTTCACATACATTTTTTTATTGCTTAGGCTTCTCCAAATTTACACAAAGAGACTGAAACATCCCTAGTGTCTCCAGTGCAAGACCATTCTGATCAACATATGTCACAACAGACTGAAACTCAAAGTAGGGAGGAGCTCTCTGAGAGTCCCCAGCCTAAAGAAGAAAGGATTCTCACAATAACAAATGAAGCAACTGAAGGTACGGTTAATTTTTCAATTTGAGAATGTTAAGGATGGCGACTTTTTGTTTGTGGAGGATATTTATGATTCTTAATTAGAATTAATACAGCTCATTGTGCATGAATGTGCTTTATCGCAACAAGCATTATTAAGCCTGATTTTAGATTTTCCACAATAAAAATTAAGACTAATAAAAAAAAGGTACAATATGTCTTTTGGTTGTTGGTCAGTGATGGTAACAACCAGTCAGCTTTTTAATTTGCAAACTGAAAATATGTATTTACATTTACACCAGAAAAATGCCTTAAAGCTTGTTCATATTGGTGAAATCTATTTTTGTTGTGAAGACACATTCAGGTATTATTATTTTTATTTATGTTAAAAAAAAATATACCAACAAACAAATTTCCAAAAAATTATTCACAGTTGCAATTGGATATTGTTAGGAGATAGTAGGGGGAGGGACCTGCTCGCGAAAGGGAGAAATGTGAGACATTTGGTGAACACGTATAAGTGATAGTGTCAACAGATCTTGAGTCAGTTTGAAAACGCCAACACTTGCTCTTGCAGACTTAAATTGGGCTTTTTTATGTCCTTTGCTTCATACTGCAGTCTTTATTATCTCCTCTAATTGGGCAGTAGCACTTAAACTATGGTGCTGTCCTCAAAGCAGTGTAAGGAGGATTAAATCTGGCCATATATTGTAAAATCTTCTGACTCTTTCTCTGCTGGGCCAAGGTTTGAAAGTCTGGTTAAACAAGGACCAAATACTCTAAAGGTCTCTGTGGGACCCTATTATGATGATCATTGGTCTGGGGGGCAAATGATCTGATTGTCCTGATTTGGCCCACAACATTGATAAATTGAAATACAAGGGTTAATGCTTATTTGCCCTGGAACTATAGGGAATTAGCCATGTTTTAATGCAGCTATAACTTTGTTATTAGCTAAGGGAATCTTTAATTTTAGGTTCTCTGTGTAGGATGATAGTTCCCTTTACAAGAAGCAATCAGGGGCACAGACAGCCTGATAACCATTGGTAAAAAAACAGGTATATCAGCAGTAGAGAAAAGTTAGTTTGTGATTCCTTATCAACTAAAGTATTCTAGTCTAAGCACAATTTAGTGAGGGGAATGGACCCTGTAGTAGCTAAATATTTAATATAACAGCTGATATGTCTTGCTGTTCCATATAATTTCTATCATATACTTGTTATAGAGCATATTAAAGAACCAGGTGCAGCCCCTGTAAGCGAAGACAATGTTTTGGAAGTGTATTCTGAAGAAGGTGTGCTAGAAATCAAACTGGGTGAGGTAAGTGGAATTGACATGTCATTAGTGGTATAATTAGATTATAACATGCCACTAATCTTTGTGGCAGGTAGAAACAGACCAAAGCTATTCTGCAGCAGAGAATATCCAGTATTCTCAAAGACTGTCAGAGGCTACTTATATTTATAGTTGAACAACAGCTGGAGGTTCGTGTCCATTTGAACTCATCCATCTTTACTCTTGATTATATAACTTGTATTTTTAGTTAAATTTATCTTGTTATACATATGGAATAGTGCTTATTCAGTATGATCTGCAAACTTTTTTTTACCATATAAAATAATAAGCTGTTTTATTCAAATTCTTCTACTTGTGTAGACTGGTTAGACAGGTTAGTTTAAGAGCCAGATTATTATTTTGTTTTCTCATTTTTTGACACAAAAATGATTTTCCCTTAAACTGCATTAAGTGTTTCTGAATTCTAATTTTAGATTACAGAAGGTGAAATAGGACCTTTGGGCACAGTAAAGATCCCAGTAATTTTCACTCCGATGGTTCCTGGAAAAAGCTTTGCACAGTTTGAAATTACATTTGATAACTCCAGCTGTAAAACAGTAAGTATTCCACACTTCCTATCATTCTTAATGTTATAAGTTATAAACTGCAGATGCATTCTTAAATAGAACTATAGAACTTCTACACAGTAAAATTAAAATCTTTTTGTTTTCATAAGGGATGTGTATATGTCTTTAGCAATAAGAAGAGAGTAAATAAGTAATATAAAGGCATTAACCACTGCCTGTGCTGTTTGCAATTTCACTAGTGGCTTTTATTAAACATATCATATAAACAGAAGTTATTTTTGTATTTCTACACTATCTAATCTGTACTAACTTTCTGAAATTAACTCTTTCCTGTAGATTCCTGTCTTGGTTACTGGTGATGCTATTGATGTACCTGTCTATCTTCCAAATTCAAACATTGATCTGAAGATATGCACATATGATCGATTGTATCAAGACAGTATTATGGTTCACAACAGGTATATAACCTGTCAACTGAAGCATAACTGCAATTTGTTTGGTGTTTTTTATGTTTGTTTTCCTCTGCATTAAGTTGTCCATTTAGAATTGATTTTCAGGTTAACCAGTCAATTGACCCATCTGCTGCTTAATTGGTTTATATGGAATCTGATCATATACAGAAGAGTTTTGTTTTATTGACTGATCAGTTTGATTGAATTTCTTGCTGTAGACTGGCAGCTATACTATAACGGCAATGAGGATCATTGGCTAAACCGACTGAGTTTTCTTTAAGCAGCTCAACTGTGTTATACAATGAAATCAAAACTAATGCACAGTTTGCATGACCCAGCTCATCAGCATATAACATGATTCCAGAGATATTGTCATCTGGATGATTAATAGCTTGGAATTAATCCTTGTGGGTCAGGTGATTGTTGCTGTCAAATAAAACAGGAGACTGACTGAATTTTTGTAGCCTGATGTCTTCTTACCTACTATCTTTAGGGCATTTAAATGTACTTAGTGCTACTATGAGAAACTTTCAGGCTTACGTACTCCTGCAATGTTAAAGAGCAAGGAAAGCCTTTCTTACCTGCATATTCCCACTAACAAATTATATTGAGCTGAACCTAATTGCTAAGTTATATTCTGTAAAAAGTGCTTCCCTGACTTACATTCACTTTCATTATGTGGTCTGTGTCGCTAAATCACACCGCCATGTTTTCCTGAATGACGTAATTAGTTATGGGTGATGCAGTGTCTTTGCGCATGAACCAACATAATCTGTCCCCTTTACCCTGCAAATTGCTGTCTTGCTTGCACTAACCAATCCCATTCCTGCTGCTGATTTCAAGGTGCATGCTCTGGTCTAGGTCTTTCTCTCCATATGAATTATGGGTAATTTTCAAAGAGAATTCAGCATTTTTTTTCCAGTGCACTGCTGCAGACAAAGGACTGTGGGTGGCGTGCATTAGACAGCTGTACTTAAGGTATTTAGTTAAGGCTTTTATTAGAAGACTATATTTTCCAAAGACATTCCTTGTCCTTTAAGCAGTCTTGGTTTTATGGTAAATGAACTCATGGGCAAAGTGATAGTGGATGCCTCTTGACACAAGCTGATAGTTAAAGTGATGTTTTTGAACAGGTCAGTATGGTGCCTCCTTTCACAAGGTAACCTGTGTTGCTGCATAGGCCTGTCTACTTATGTCTGCTTATTATCAAGGTGTTTCATGGCTTGCCCAGAATCAGTCCCAGCAACTGACCAACGACAAGCCATCTTTCTAAAATTGTTCTTTAATGTTCTTTAAGACATTGCATGCTGCCAACTTTTTTCTTGACTAGTAGGCATAAAATAGTTTTTTTTTTTAATTTTAATAAATAAAACATGAAAATAAAAAAGGTATACTGACATATAGCTATTTGAGCCAACCCCATTGTTAACACAGGTGTATAATGAATTACTGACATGCAATCTATAGCAGCAAATAGATGAACAAATATGGATGAATCTGTGGTTGACTGATGCCTGAAGAACGCCACCTGCCAACTCCCATTTCCTCCAATATTCAATAGATACATGCCTGTCTGTCTGTCTGTCCAACCTTTTTTAAAGTGTCCAGTTTCTCTGAATATATTCTATACTGCTCATCCCAATAGCTAAATTTATTATATATATTATCTCAACTGTATCCAAAGGGGGGGATTCATGTAATTGCTGACACTGTAGGTCTAAGCCTTTCTTCTCATATTGTCATGTTGTTATTTTTCCACTGATCATAAATACATTAGCAAGGCCCCATTTATTGCTCAAAATAGAAAAATAGGGGGACCGGACCATGAATCTATTGCTGGTATTGTCCAACCATGTTTTTGAACAGTATTGCAAATGTTGCCTCATAATCATTTTGTCAGTAAAGGCCAGAATCAAAATATAAAGATAAATATTGCATGTTTTTCTTTTGAAGTATCGTTTGCATGTACATGTGAATATGTATACTTGTGCTGCAGAGCAAGGACTGCCCTACGTTTAAAGTTTGAAGTATGTAAGGAATTGAAAAACCACATGGAGCTGCTTCCCAAAACTGGTTTCATCCAAGCACAGTCTTCTTTCAGTGTTCAGCTAAAGTTCTTACCAAGGTGAGTGCATTCAAGAAAAAAAACCATGATTTGGCTTGAAGATTTGCTTGAAAAAGTAATATGCTAATATAGGCACTGTTCAGGTAAGAAAGAGCATATGTTGTTCTATGTTGGCTGTCTTTGATTATTGTGTGTGTTATTAATTCAAATCTGCTCTGATTACATAATGGCTTTGGGGTAATGTCCCTCATCCTCAGAGGCTTGGGTTCAACGTTAATGTGTGTCAAATTCATAGAGACATATGGACAGAGAATTAACTTTATAGTTTGAAGTCCAAGTCCCCAAGAAAAAGCAGATTGTAAACATTAATTGGCTTATGTTTGGTTAATTAGATTTTTGAGTAATGTAGGTATGGGACCTGTTATCTAGAATGCTTGGGATCTTGGGTTTTCCAGGTAAGGGATCTTTCTCTAATTTGGATCTCCATAAAATAGGTCTACTAAAAAATAATTTAAGCCTTAATTAAACCCAACAGGATTGTTTTGCCTTGATTGTTTTTACAGATTAAGTATATTTTAGTTGGGATCAAGAACAAGGTACTGTTTGTTATTACAGAGAAAAAGGAAATTATTTTTAAAATTTTGAATTATTTGCTTATAATGGATTCTATTTGCGATAGCCTTTCCATAATTTGGAACTTTCTGGATAACAGGTTAACATACAACGGATCCCATACTTGTAGTACATATCAGCCTATACTGACTTTAAATAGGTAACAAATATTGTCCCTTAGATATCACTGAAGTGTTTTCCTTATATCTAATCCTTTATATTTTTAGTAGAATATAGGAATAATTGGAATCAAGTTTCGAGTTTGTGAATTTTTCTAATTCCAATAAAGTCACATTTTGAATTCTCGCTTATTTATTAATTCGAAAAAAAACTCAAAAAAATGGAAAATCTTAAATTGAAAATATGGCTTGCCTAGGACAACTTCCATTGACTACTTTATAAAGTTTTATATTTGAGTTTTTTCATTATTTTGTACTAAATAAATACGACATTCGAGTTTTTGAACCATAATTCGAATTGTGTGAGTTTAAGCTCTAAAAAAACTCTAATCATGAAATAAAATGTAACTTGAATATTGATAAATCTCCCCCTAAGAAGTGTAAGCGCACATATATATACCTATACAGACCTATCTATACACTAACATGCATAAATGTTACAGAACCTTGTAGGAAAGAGCATATCTCTGATTGTTTGATTGATTGTTTCTATTTTATTTCCAGACATTCTCTCCCAGAGGATGCCGGCACATGCTTTGACAAGGACACTGGAGTTTTGGAAGCGCCAATGACAATAACAGTTGCTGATCAGGTTAGCTACTGGTTTCAGAGCTTTCTGATAAATAACTAGGGATTTATGGTCCCATTTGGACCCCCATCTTTGATTCTTATGTGTTTTTTTGCCTAGACAAAAATAGTAACCCTTCAACTGCTAGTTAAGCTCCTATAACTAACCCATTTAGCAGTGAAAAACACAGTCACATTCCTACACCTTACAAATCTGCATACAGTACACTTTTGGTACAGTGGTACAGCAGTGGAAATTCAAAGAACCATATTTCCCAACAGAACAAATGCAGAGTTAAATATATTTTATTAATACAAATGTACAGTAACCTAGTATATAAACTAAGAAGGCCTATTGCTACAGAGTTTAGATTACTGAAGCAGTAAAACTGTGGAATCAAATGTTTTCCAGCAGTACCAATGCAGAATCAAATATATTCAGGTTGTGCAAGTGCAGAGTCAGATATAACCCATTGTCTATTTTCATCCTTTACTTAACTCTTAATTTTCTGCTCAGTTTATTTTTTTCCACAGTATTGGTTATCCTCTCCCATGTGCTATTTTATATTCAAACAGACAGAAATGAGAGGGTATGCTATGGGCTTCTCACTTTATCAATAATGGTGGGGTGATGTATGCTTCTATACACGTAGTTACTATCAATCCATTCTGATGGACAATATTCATCTCATTCAGTGTCTATTCTCTTGACTATGACTGGCAAGTGACTCCAGAATTTAAGCTACTTGCAGACGTGGTCAGTAGAAACGAGAGAGAGGTTGTCCTAGAACTGAGAAATGTATAGGCTTCCTGTGCCGCAAATGTTTCCTTGCAATAATATTTATCTCAGTTCCCTTACCCTCACAATATCATTTTTGAACATGCAGTCCCCTGTGGAAAGAAATGCTTCACCAGAAGTTGAAGACCACACAGAAAATATTTGTTAGCATTTGAAAATGCACATCACATTATAGTAGAGACACAAGAATCTGTTGCGATGCAACGCAAGTTTTAGAACCCAAAGGCTTCTACTGATGTGAATAACAAGTATTTGTGCTGTGAACAGACTGAAAGATGTCTCATGATTGTTTTTGCTGATTATTGGCCCAATGTTTGTTGTTTTTTGCGAGAATGTACTTAATAAATGTGCAATTTTAACATTAATAAGGTGTTATTGCTCTCCGTAACTGAGTGGCTTGTTTTTGAATATGCTGCATAGCCATAGTGTAGATTTATTTGCATTCAACTGAAATCTACTCTGCTAGTTCATTTGACTTTACAGGTATAGGATCTATCATCTGTGATGCTTGGGACCTGGGGTTTTCCAGATAATGGATTTTTCAATAATTTGGATCACCATACCTTAAAAAAAAATGAACATCAAATAGGATGGATTTAATCATCCAATAGGGTGATTTTTGGCCAGCATGAAAAGGGCCACATCTACCAATAGCTCTAGGAATTTACAGTCCAGTACTGCTCTGCCTCTATGTTAATGTATACAAATGTGATGTACTGAAGTAGATAATATTGATACAGAGTGAAATTGAGTGTTTTCCCTTAACTGATATTCAGATGAATGTAGGTAAGGAAGCCAAGTTGCCAGGTAAAATCATGCCACAATACAAGGCTTATGTCTGTAGCAGGCTGCTGAGCAAACATTTTTCTGTAATTTTGCTCATTAAATGACTGCAGTCATGCTGGTAGTATGAATAAAGGCACCAAGTAATAAAGCCTGAAGGGACTGCAGTCTGCCAGAAGATAAATTAATTATACATGCATTACTCTTTAGTTGCTGCTTCCATTATTATCTTTTGCATTTTATACCTTTCTGAATCAAAATACTTCCATAAAATGCCAAACATGTACTGTGGCACCACACCAGACATTTATTTTGTATAAACATAAATAACAAATCTTTAGGATTTTTAAAACCTATCCAGGTTGTACCCTTGGTGACTCTGTCAGTCAGTGCTTCTTTCATTATGCTTTCAGACCCGGCCTGTTCCTTTCACAGTTCATGCGATTGTTACTTCTTCAGATCTGGAAATCAGCCCAACTGAAGTGGATTTTGGATACTGTACTATTGTAGAAGCTGTCCAGGCATCACTTCAGCTAACGAATAAGTCTATACTGCCCCAAGACTTTGGATTTGTTGGAATCCCTGAGGTACACAAACATCAGTATGTAATAGACCTGTGAATATATAAATGTTTGTAAAATATATTATTTTATTCTGCATGAAGAGCAGATCAATTATATCTGGTTCATTTGCATGTACTGGTGTTTATCACAGGAAGTATCACACTGCTTAAAGTGCCCATACACTGAAAGACCTGCTTGTTTGATGTGGTTGCCAAAAAGTGGATCTTTCTCCAATGTGCCCATCTGAGTTGGGCATTCGGATTGATCTGATCATTTGGGCCGGAGGCCCAACAATCAAATCACAGTAACAGGATGTAGGACGTTGGGGCTGTCAGGGACCACATGAACAAGTCGATGCCCTCCTTGTCTCAATGGGATTTTTAAACCTGCCCAATCAACATATGCCTGTTTTTTGGGCAAATATCGGTGGGGTAGGCCTCTCTGATGGCCCCATGCACTGGCTGGTAAGCTGCTGACTCCATCTACAGCTTTTATCGCTCTGTGTATGGCCACATAGTCTGTGTCCCTATGGAACTGTTATCATGTCCATCATATTATTTGGCAAGATTCTGCAGACGATATTAGGCTTCATTATTAATCCTTTCAGAGTGCCGTAGTCCTAAGGGACATTATATTGTGCCCATGGAATTTGTGCAGAGCACTTTGCTGTAGGACCAAAATTCTTCCAATTCCAGTATTCAAGTTTAGCTAACTCCTTTAGACAGGCTGTCACTCCTGTGCTCCTGTTGTAGCACTACATAACCATATACATCATATAGAATAATGGAGGACACCTTAAACTGTAGGTCTTTGCTGCAAATTAGTGTTTATTGGCGTGTTCTGAATTCGTGTTTCATACTGAAATAAGAAACTTTCTAAATATAATCAATTAAAATTATGTACTGTTTCTGAAATAATCAAATTACATTACTATTTCCCTCTTAGCTTCTGCCTCTCCATTTTCTCCTCATGTAGGAGTTGGGTCAGAATTTCATTGACAGTTATATCTAATATATCTTTTGGGGTGCTCCCTTTCCAAGCATATGTATTAGAGCTAACAAACAAAATCTAACAAAATAACCAACTGCATGTAGAGAGAAAGGATTTCTGGTAATTTTAAAATACTGAGCTTTAATATGTTCCACATTTAAATAATGCACAAGCTGGGGGGGTTCCAAAGGGGACACACATACCGCACCCACAAACCTACCTCCATCTGTCACTAGTATCCCAATCATACTCTGTCACCATGTTGTACAGGGTGTTTAAAGGAGAAGGAAAGGCTAATAAAGAGTTAATCTCAAGCTGCAGGCATACCTTCGTTGTCTCAATAGTGCCCTTATGTCTTCCCATATTTCACCTGCCCAGATGATCAGAAGCCAAACAGGAAGAAAAAACACTGAGCTGTGTAAAGAAAGTTCCCATAATGCCTCACTCCTGCACCGAGACCAAGACCAAGTGTACATGCTCAGTTTATAAGACTATGGGGCACATTTACTAATCCACGAACGTCCGAAAAGCGTCCGAATGCATTTTTTTCGTAATGATCGGTATTTTGCGAATTGGCGCTGAATACGAAAAAGTCGAAACAATTCACGAAAGTCGTAATGGCTATGCAAAAGTCGCGACAATTCACGAAAGTCATAATGGCTATGCAAAAGTTGCGACAATTCACGAAAATTATAATGGCTATGAAAAAGTCGCGACAATTCACGAAAGTCACAATGGCTATGAAAAAGTCGCGACAATTCACAAAAGTCATAATGGCTATGAAAAAGTAGCAACAATTCGCTCAAGTCGTAACGGCTACGAAAAAGTCGTAACGGCTACGAAAAAGCCGCAAAATGTTTCCAATCCGATTTTTTCCCATTCGGGATTCGGATTCGTAAATTAGTAAATCAATCCTTATAAGTCAGCTTCCTGCTGATTGGCTCAGATCCATATTCCTAAGGGGGGGGGAGTGAGTTCTTAGCATTCTTGAGGGAGGGGGGAGCAGGAAAGGGGAGACAGCGGAGAGCTGTGTGTCTCTGGCACAGGAATTACAGACCCAAGAAATCTTTTGACAGAAGTCAGTGCAGCATTTTTGTGAATGCTTATGGCTGTATTTACATAGACCTTTCTGATAAAGCTTACTTAGTTTTTACCTTTCTTTATCCTTTAATGCTCTTGTTGCATTTTTGGCAATACGAATGAGGTTAATATGCTATTGGAACACTGTAAATATACTTATGGGGTTTCAACCTTACACTGCTAATGCAAAATAACATATCATAATTATATAAAATGCCGTGTATATTGAAAATGAAACTGTGTCTCTAGGGTCATATTATGAAAAATGCCGAAGTACTTGCCAGCAGCATTTGTGCTTTAATTAAGGCACAAATTTATTTCGGTGCAGTAAACTATAGTAACCAGTGTGCTTAGCCTAACTTGCAATAAGCTCATTAATGCTGATTGAGTTTGCTCCCACACTGGTACAGATTTACAGCCCTTATTCTAGATGATTTTCATATTTGCAATAACGTTTGACCAGTCCAGTGCAATTAACAAATGCAGCAAAGAAAGAAACTGTTGGTTTTTATCCTTTGCTTTATTAAGTATATTTATTTTACTTTCATTAATAGTATGTAGAGATTCAGCCTAATGATGGATTCGGAACACTGCTCCCTCTGGAGACTGTGAAGTTGGATGTTATATTTAGAGCAGAAAAGGCCAAAGAATATAAATTTGAACTAACGTGCAAGTCTGCAATTAACAGGTAAAATATTTTTATGTACATTGTACCAACATATTCTGCAGTGCTGGGTTACTGGGCAAGTGACAATAAACATACTTTAATTATATATGATAATTAACTAATCATTAATTTGGCCAAACTGATTACTTTGTTTCCTTTATGTGTATTGTTAGGCAATTCAAAGTCTCTTGCAAAGCCATTGGGGTCCATCCACCTTTAGCGTTGTCTCACTCTTTGATACAATTCCCTGCAACAGCTTTAAATGATGCCTCCATTGCAACATTACACGTTATCAATTCACATACCAGCCGTAATGAGTTCACCCATCCGGTTCCAAGGATTGGTAAAGGAGACATTGCTCCTATTGGACCCACATCATTTGAGTTCCATGTACCAGAAGATTATCCAATCACCATTTCCCCAGCAGTCGGCACTGTTCTTCCAGGACAGGTAAACCAGTAGAGCTGTTATTGCTAATGCTCTGTACAAATATACGTTATGCAACATAAATATTTGCCCTCATTTTTGATGGAAAAATGTACCCTCCTTTATAATTAGATTCATTTTCACTCTGTCTATTAATTTTCAGTACAACATATGAACATTGTTTATTCTGCATAGAGAGTCTTATTTAAAATTATTGTATTCACTAAAGCAAAGTAAAGGATATGCCCAAAAGTTTTGCATCTGTCCAGTATTTATAATCATAATGGCTATTAAAAAGCCTTTAAACATACTGTTATTTCATTTTAATTGTTGTCTGTGAAATTTCTCACAATTCTAAATTAAGCTCCATCGTCCCCCTTAATATATATATATACAAACAAATGCAATGCACACAAAAATTTAATATTTCACCCCATCCTTATATTTATATCTTTATCTCTCTCATGTAAAATCTTACTGGCATCACTATCAGTCCCTGTTTCAGTACTGAACTGCCCCCATCAGCTGTACTCTTCCAAGTGTTTAAAATGTGTATTCAATACCCTTGGCCAGTGCAGAACTGTAACCTGCAGCTCTGATTTTCTTTTAGTTAGTAAAAAACAGCACCATATAGTATAGGCAGATACTCGTATATGCTCTACACATATACATTGTAATAGAATAACTGTGAATAATACTAGGACTTTTATATTGCCCTCTTGTGGCACAAGAACAGAAAGTTCTATCTGACTTGTGGATGAAAGGAGAAAATGTTCAGACTGAGGGACTGTCATTGTGCCTGTAAAGAGAATGAAAAACAATTATACAGAATTTATTTGAGAATACTTGTAAACAGTGTATCACTTATGTTTCAAGTTTACGTTGCCTGGTGCAGGGAGTGTCAAAAGTCTGTCATTGCTTCTGATTTGTACACGGAAATATTATGCAGATGTTATGATTTCTTACAGGGCATCACTGATTGTTTCATACATAATGGGAAAATGGTGTTCAAGTTATCTGTGTATGTCTAATAGACACTGTAAATAGCAGATCACTGTGATCCAAGGAATTTAGTTGCCTGCAAAGTTGTTTTATTCTTTCTGACTGTGTGTCAGATTGTTTTAGAATAATTCAGTTTAAATGTGGCAGTGTAGTGAGAGGATTGCAACCAAATATGCACTGAAAGGTTCATTTATCAAATCATTTGAAAAACAAGGGTTGATGTGTATCCAGTTTTTCAGATGCTTTGGTAACCAAAGGTCCAAAATGTATAGGCACTTTATATATTGCTGCAGAAGTAATTGCATTGAAATGTACAAAAAGCTGTGCTTTAATGAGTTACTTGCATGTAGAATAGGCATGGAATCACATTATATGAAGATCATCTCCCCAGACTCAATCAAATATTTTTACATTTATTTTTTTTCTCTGTAATAATAAACAAGTACCTTGTACTTGATCCTAACTAAGAAAAAAATCAATCCTTATTGGAAGCAAAACAATCATATTGGATTTATTCAATGTTTAAATGATTTTAGAAGACATAAAATATGGAGACCCAAATTACAGAAAGATCCTATATCTGGAAAAGCCCAGGTCTCAAGTATTCTGGATAACAGGTCCAATACCTGTAATAATGTTTTATAAAAGTGGAGTGAGCATGATAGGCTGTTACAAAACATTTGTTTAAAACTGACAGTTCATCTTGTGACACCTTTGCATATGGGCTTCTGTACATTTTCTTTATTAATGACATATTTCATGTACAAAATGGCTTTAGGAAGCATTCACAAACAAATCTATTTACACTTTAAATACTCTGCCTCAGAAGTAAGAAAATCTATACACTGAAAGCCAGCCGGCTGCATGCATAATGTTGCTGTGTTGCTACAAACTGAACAATTTTTATTTGGGTTATGTAATGTGGGGTGTGGGGTAATGTGGGGTAACACCCAAAATGCATGGGTTTTGAATTGGTTTTGTATGGACTTAAATATAATGCACTGATAAAAATTCAGTTTGATTTATAAGCTACATTTTATGTAAATAAGCTGCTATGTAGCCATGGGCGCAGTTATTGAAGCTGAAACCAGACTGCAGAGCACACATTTACATTGCTGATAATAGAAACTCTGTGTAAAATAGGACATTTGTTATACAAAAGTGGCTAAAAATTGCTATGCACATATATTACTGTACAAAAAGATACATTCATACATTATGGAAAAGGCCTTCTGCAGGAATACATCTTTTAAATATTATTTCTCTTTGGAAAAGAACAGGTTGTTTCTACAACTTGACACTGTGGGTATTTAGCAGAAGAGTATTTTGCCTTCAGCTTTAGTCTTCAAAATAGATTTTGTGTCTTTCCAATATTTGCCTATATGTAGGCGCCATGTAAGTAACAAAAAAACTGAATACAGAATTGTTTTGTGGTTTTACATTTATTAAATTAAGTCTCAAGAAAAAGGAAATTCATTGGGGAGGGTGCTAATATGCTGGATACCCCCTCAGCAAATATAATCATTAATTATATAGTAAAAATGTACAAGCCCTGGGGAAAAAAGTAGCTCAGCACCATGTTGGCATGTTTCTTATCTTTCTCAGTCCTCCCTAGTGCAGACTTAGGGTGAAGACACACAGAGCTACTTTGTAGCAGCTACTTGTCACAGCTCCTAAACCCCAGAAAATACCCTGCCACGGACAATACTCAGAATAGCTTCTGTTAAAACACACGTAGAGACAGTCATTAGTAAATGATTAGCATTGTCTCTTTCTGTAGCCATGAAAAGTAGCTGCTACTAGTAGCTCCGTGTGTCTTCACCCTTAGGGGCATCAAAATGTAAGCATTTGTTACTGAAATTCTAGTGGACTAGCATATTTAACAAAAAATATCACAGTCACAGTCTCATTATGGCATGGAAAAAAAATCACAACTGTTTCAATAAACGTGTAAAAAAATAAAATTAAAATACAAGTTGCTTGAAATCTTCGGAGACAATCCCCACTTACGTCTATAGAAACTTGGCGGCTGTTACTAGCTGAGTTTTTTCATTTGAATTTTGGGCGTTTTTTTTTCTTTAATAAACCACAACTATTCAAGTTTTCTGAAAATACTTTCATCTGTATTTGCATTTTTGTTTTTTAATAGCAAATATAACAAAATTTTAATAAATCGGCCACATAGACTTGCACAGTAGAACATGCACAGTAGATCAAAATCAAAAAATTGTACTCTACTGCACAAGTGAGAGTCTGCCAAAGGATGCCTCGTTAACATGCTGGCACCCCGACAGTAAATTTAACTTTCTTTGACCTTTAACGAATGTGTGTTTTGATGACATCTCTTTGCAGAGATGCAAGATCCAGGTTTCGTTCCAGCCTTTGCTCTCACAAAAGGAAATCAGAGAGGAGGCAATACATATTGTACGCCGAGCTACTGAAGCTCAGGCCACTATGGAAACAGAGGCCACACAGATGTTGGAGAAAGAAATGCAGGTATGCCATATATTGGGCACTGTGAAGGTGCCTTCACTAAAAACTTGAGTCTGATACCCATGCACCAGTGCCAAGTTGCAGTCACATGGGGCAGATTTATTAAAGTGTGAAATTAGAGCTCACCACAGTAAAATGCCCCCACTCTCTTTTCAATGCTCTGGAATTATTAGAAGGGTATTTAACAAAGTGCGAATTCTAACTTTTACTTATTGATAAATACGCCTCTAAAAATCCCATAAGAATGCATAGAGAGTGGGGGAATTTTACTGTGATGAACATTAATTTCACACCTTGATAATACTCCTATTATGTAAGACCAAATTGCCATAATGTGCTGGCTTGTTAATGAAGTCTCTGGATTGCCTGTAAACTGAGAAAAATGTTAAAAAATAAAAAATCGTGTTCCTTTGGCCTTCTTCCACTTCTTATCCAGGCTAAGGATAGATTGATAGATAGGTACATTTTGTCACTTTAAGTTTAATTAGTGCTTTCCTATTAAAAGCAATGAAGAATTCTTATCACTGAGACAGTAAGGTGTCTCTTTCCACATGATCATTAATCTATTGAATATGTTTCTTTTTAACAAGCTGGTATTTGGCAAAATTTGTTCACCCTACTCTAACAAAGTTAAGTGACATGTAAAACAGGTTGTGTGTTAAAACATAACAAACTTTAAAAAAAAGCAACAGAACCTGTGCATTGTTTGGGTCTGCACGAATTCTCAACAAAGTCAAAGCTAATGTACAATATCAGACACAGAAGAGCGCTTATTCTTGGCCTGCGTTTATCCACAGGCCTAGACTGAGGCGGTGCTGTCCAACTTCTACACAAGAAGTTTGTGTAGAAAATCAGCAAGAATAAATATGGGGAGTCATACTAGTAAATAGAGACACAGAAATTCATAGCATTTCTAGAATATACCAGATGTTAGAAATCTTTCATATTAACAACGCTGTTTTGTGGCTATTATTTAAAGGATTTCCTTGCATTCTTTTTCAGGGTAGAAAAGAAAAAAAAGTAATGTCTGGAAAGAAGGAAAAAAAACCTCTCCCTTCCCCAAAACAGCACCCAAAAGAAAAGGGCCCACAGCTGATGCATTCAGTTCCCACAGAGTTACCAAAACCTGAAGACATAAAAGTCAAGTAAGAATGTAACAGAATTGCTTACAGTTTAGTCGGATGTTGCTTTTCAGGTTTGTGCCCCAGTAGGGCCCACCAGAGACATTGCACATGCAGCGCATAGGCCCAAAAATAGGAGAGTGTATGTGGTGCATGTCCCAGATGAAGGGCAGACTGGGGGGTCCCAGGTGCAGTTTTTGCACCTGGGCCTGTGGTCCCCTAGTTATACCACTGCAATCATATGTCACTTTAGCTCTCTACAGTTCTGTCTTACTACCTGAGCTGTCTTTATAACAGAGAATGGGCAACAGAAACCCACAACTTATTATACTGTACAACAAAGTAATAACAAGCAACCAGTGCTCAGTGCTTTATATGATACATATATTTCCTTTATAGCAATGATGTGCACTTGTATTGTTCTCAACATTTGGTTTTCAATTTCAGTTCTGATGAATATGCTGCTGCCCAAGAGTCCATCTATAGAAGATTTATGGGAAAGTTTGAAAGATATGTTATACCATGTTTTATTGCCATTGGAGACACCAGCAAATCCAAAGATGAAAATTTCAAATTCAGGTGCGTAACTATATATCAATATTTGGAGGTACAAATGAGACTGTTTACATGCATGAAAGATCACGCAAAAAAAACAAAAAAAAAACAGACTTCTGGTTAGAGTACATTAACTTTCAATTTTTATTTTTTTTTTAAAGATGCATCTTTATTTACACAAAAATACAATTTTGTTGCAAAAAGAGCACAGGTTTTTTTGAGATTTATTATGAGAAATCCGAGAGCAAAAATACACCTAAAATATACACATCTAAAACCTGCCAAGATCATGTAGAAGTCAGGTTAGCAGGTTGTTTGCACACTGCCTTCCCCATAAAGGACATGGAACATGGACAAGGAAAGTCTAAATATGATAAGGAGTCCAGGGAAAGGCATTCCTTATAACAGCCTGTCACTGCCATAGTTTTGCCCCTCAGATTTTGATCCTTTGATTTGCCGATGCTGGAAGAATGTAACGAGTGCTTCCCCATAACTCACCGCGCTGCTCTCAAGACCAAGACTGAGATACATGCCCAATTTCATTCAGAGAATGCATTCTTAGGAGCTAATACATTAAAGGAATGATAATTCACTTTCAAGATGGTTTTTGCAAAAAAAAATTGTAGTGATCTGGGAGAGGGGAAATGAGCCACTTTGTTAAAACAGCCTTTCCTTTTCCTTTAAGTAGATGTTTTACAAAAGATCAGAAATTCACATAACAGTAAATCATAGTAAATCTGAAGTAATTTCAGCAACATCTTTACACTCTATTCTCATTAACCAGCTGTATCTGTTTCCCACTGCTAAGCAAAGTAACAGTTTTTGTTAAGACCCACACTTGTATATTAAACATTACTTAAAAGACTTGTAACTGAAAGCAGTTCTAATGTGTAGTGCTGGTGCCTTCTGAAAGCTCAGACTCAGGCACAATGCACTGAGATGGCTGCCTACACACCAGTATTATAACTAAAAAATACATTTATCGGTTCAAGAATAACATTTGGAATGGTAGAATAAATTATTTGCAATTTACACAATGTAATTTAGTAATAAAAATGAAACCATGAAAATCATGATAGAATCACTTTAAGGGGCACACACAAAATTCAGTTTCCTATAATGATTTTCATCCTTTTTCACTGGTCTGTTACCTAGACAGAAACATTTGCAGTATTAAATAACTTGTATGTTATATGTAATGAATGGATAAAGGAAAAACTATTTTTATATAACCCCTTTTTTTTAATTCCAACAGCCATTATAATACCCTGTATCTGGAGCTACACTGTCCGGCTATAGCGCCCCCTCTTATCATTACCTCTGAAAATGGAAGGCATCTTATTGACTTTGGAGAAATAGCAATAGGTACTGCATATTTTAATTAAAAAATTACTCTTTAACAACCATCAGACAAATCATATTTCCATATCATCATCTAATGAAATAATTGTAAAAGCACAATATTGTTTTTGAGATAAAGCAGGAATGGTGTATGGTATGCACTCATTTCTTAAAGGGCAGTACACACTTTATAGAACATTGTCCTGAAATAAATCTGTAGGCAAACAGGATACTTCAAACATGCTTTTGTAATAACTACAAATTATACTGTTCTTATTACTACATATATCCCTACTGTTAGAGATAGGCCAACTGATAATTATAAAGAATATTAGAAGTCACTAAGTAGTTCCATGACCTATAGCATTGTGCCTTATGTTCAAGGAACTTCATCTTGATTTCCAATATACTTACATTTATAGCTGGGGTACATGGGTATTTAGCAGGCTGGTAGTGCAGTTTGGGTTTGCAGAGCTGTTGCTTGTGGTTGTTACTATGGTGCAGCTTGATTCAGATATTCTGTTCATGTTTTCTAATGCCAGTATCACCTACTCCTCTTCTTTCTCGTGCCTCCAATGATATCACATCTATGTTACATTCAGTAAAGTAGGTTGGACATTTGATAAAAGTTGTGGGTTAGGTGTGGGTAATTGCATATATATGGGGGGTGTATTTGTAAAACAAAATGCCTGCTAATTTTTAGCAAGCCTGCTTAGTTAGTATAACCAATATGTTTCTCGCCAGGCTTGGGACTTTTCCACCTCTAATCACAATTTAAAAAAATCTCATGAGGATAATGGGATTGCTAAACTGAAGGCATATTAGCATTTATTTAATCAATAGAATATATCAAATTAATGGAAAAAGTACTAATAGGATGCACCCACTGAACTGCCTGTGGCCCTAGGGCCTAAGCAGGGATTATAATCATGATAATAATATTGTTTGATCACTTATAATGTTCCTTGAGGTAGCCACTATTTATTTTTAATAGTGACATTTGTTTTTGTTTTTAATTTTATTGGGTGTCTTATTTTCTCTTGCTACTTAACTTTGCATCTGCTCTATTGAGTTCTTAGATTTTATTTTAGGCAGACATGTCAACATGAGTTTCCTGTTATATCACTGCAAGCTCCTAGTATAGTGAAAGTATCTTTCCATGGTGGGCTAGTAAAGAAGTACTATGCATAGATATGTACAGTGGCTTGCAAAAGTATTCGGCCCCCTTGAACTTTTCCACATTTTGTCACATTACAGCCACAAACATGAATCAATTTTATTGGAATTCCACGTGAAAGACCAATACAAAGTGGTGTACACGTGAGAAATGGAAGGAAAATCATACATGATTCCAAACATTTTTTACAAATAAATAACTGCAAAGTGGGGTGTGCGTAATTATTCAGCCCAATTATTCAGCGAGTCAATACTTTGTAGAACCACCTTTTGCTGCAATTACAGCTGCCAGGCTTTTAGGGTATGTCTCTACCAGCTTTGCACATCTAGAGTCTGAAATCCTTGCCCATTCTTCTTTGCAAAACAGCTCCAGCTCAGTCAGATTAGATCGACAGCGTTTGTGAACAGCAGTTTTCAGATCTTGCCACAGATTCTCAATTGGATTTAGATCTGGACTTTGACTGGGCCATTCTAACACATGGATATGTTTTGTTTTAAACCATTCCATTGTTACCCTGGCTTTATGTTTAGGGTTGTTGTCCTGCTGGAAGGTGAACCTCCGCCCCAGTCTCAAGTCTTTTGCAGACTCCAAGAGGTTTTCTTCCAAGATTGCCCTGTATTTGGCTCCATCCATCTTCCCATCAACTCTGACCAGCTTCCCTGTCCCTGCTGAAGAGAAGCACCCCCAGAGCATGATGCTGCCACCACCATATTTGACAGTGGGGATGGTGTGTTCAGAGTGATGTGCAGTTTTAGTTTTCCGCCACACCTAGCGTTTTGCATTTTTGGCCAAAAAGTTCCATTTTGGTTTCATCTGACCAGAGCACCTTCTTCCACATGTTTGCTGTGTCCCCCACATGGCTTGTGGCAAACTGCAAACGGGACTTCTTATGGTTTTCTGTTAACAATGGCTTTCTTCTTGCCACTCTTCCATAAAGGCCAACTTTGTGCAGTGCAGGACTAATAGTTGTCCTATGGTCAGATTCCCCCACCTGAGCTGTAGATCTCTGCAGCTCGTCCAGTCACCATGGGCCTCTTGGCTGCATTTCTGATCAGCGCTCTCCTTGTTCGGCCTGTGAGTTTAGGTGGACGGCCTTGTCTTGGTAGGTTTACAGTTGTGTCATACTCCTTCCATTTCTGAATGATCGCTTGAACAGTGCTCCGTGGGATGTTCAAGGCTTTGGAAATCTTTTTGTAGCCTAAGCCTGCTTTAAATTTCTCAATAACTTTATCCCTGACCTGTCTGGTGTGTTCTTTGGACTTCATGGTGTTGTTGCTCCCAATATTCTCTTAGACAACCTCTGAGGCCGTCACAGAGCAGCTGTATTTGTACTGACATTAGATTACACACAGGTGCACTCTATTTAGTCATTAGCACTTATCAGGCAATGTCTATGGGCAACTGACTGCACTCAGACCAAAGGGGGCTGAATAATTATGCACACCCCACTTTGCAGTTATTTATTTGTAAAAATTTTTGGAATCATGTATGATTTTCGTTCCACTTCTCACGTGTACACCACTTTGTATTGGTCTTTCACGTGGAATTCCAATAAAATTGATTCATGTTTGTGGCTGTAATGTGACAAAATGTGGAAAAGTTCAAGGGGGCCGAATACTTTTGCAAGCCACTGTAAATGTGCCATTTTTCCTTAAATGCTTTTTTTTTGTGCCAACCATAATGTTTCTAGTATTTAATGGAAGCTTTCAGTGATGTAATTATATGTTTCCTTATAGGTCAGAGAGTGGTTAAAAGAGTGGCTTTGCAAAATATCTCTCTGGAGCCTGTGGAAGTATCCTTAATGCTTTTATTTTATTTACTTTCTTATTTCTGTATGAAATATATTTCAGTATTGGCTTAGTTCTGTATTTACGCAAGGTGCAGAGCACAGCCAATTTGCTGGGCAGAAGTTCTCAAAGAATAAGCTCTCCCTCTCTGCCTGGAACCCATTAAACTCTTCCAGTGAACTGATTATGCAGTGGAAACATCAAGAAAAGTAATGAAGAAACATAGTAAATTAGGTTTAAAAAAAACACATCCATCAAGTTCAAACTTTTATGTCTATATATAACCTGCCTAACTGCTAGCTGATCCAGAGGAAGGCAAAAAAAAACCTTCTGAAGCCTCTACAATTTGCTTCAGAGGTGTAAACATTTCTTCCTGACTCTAAGATGGCAATCAAACCAGTCCCTTAATCAACTTGTACTAAAAGCTATTTTTAATAATCCTGGATTTTCTCTCTTGCTAAAACGCCATCCAGACCCTTCTTGAAGCTATCTAATGTATCAGCCAGTACAACTGATTCAGGGAGAGAATTCCACAGCTTGTCAGCTCTCACTGTAAAAAAACGTTTCCAAATATTAAGATGGAACCCTTCTTTTTTCTAATTGGTGGATGCTCTCGCATCTGCTGAAAGGAGTTTGTGGAAGGCTACAAACTCACAGAAAGGGACCAAGTTGCAAACTTTTTCTGGAAGCAATGTTGGCACAAGAACTATTTTCTGTAGCATAAACAAGATGATTTTCCATGGAATAGCAGCACAAACACACAGGCCTTAGCTAAGCAGAGTCAGCTGGAGTAGTGAAAAGGTCTCTGCCAAAACACAATGTAGCAGTGGAGTAATGAGCCACCATCTGGGAGTCTGATGGACACATCTGGATTTGGAGGATGCCATGGGAATGCTACCTACCTGGATGTTCAAAGTCAACTGTAAGTTTTATTTAGGAGGAATAATGGTTTGGCTGCAGTCAAAGCAACCTTTTTAATGCTACAGCACACACTGTTATTTTCAACAATTCCATGTTTTCTATCTTGTGGCAACAGTTTGGATAAGGTGCCTCCTGTTTCCCCTGTGCACAAAGTAAAATGAAGCCAGTTACAGTACATGCTGGGATTGATTAGTACAAAATGTATTCCTTGACATTTTACTTTTCAGCTTAGTGTTTCCATTTTAAACCCCTGTGGGCCCTTCATGCTGCTGAATCCTCTTTCCGTGGTGGAGCCAGGGGCTAACTGCTTCCTTCTCATTGCCTTTTTACCTGATGAAAATAAAGTTGTAAGTATTTCTACAAAGAATGTGATGCACAGCTCAAAAATGCAATTAGGCAAAACCAGGTTGTAAAAATGCTTCAGAACTATGTTTATTGTTTTTTAAAAAGAGAGAGATGCACTTTTTTCTAGATGTACAACAGGATACATTTCATTCTACCTCATTCCAGCCAAATGATTCTAGCTTTTTGTGGGTATGATCAGTGACTAAACAAGCCTGTTGCCCCACAAAATAAGAAAAGATATTAGGATATGCTCTAGTTTATTGTATTATTTTTTTTGTGGTTGTCAGGGAGAACTGCACTTATCAAAACTGCCTTCCCACATGACATTGCCTCCCCTCCAAATTATTGTTAAAGGACAAGTCAACCCAAAATATAAATGTTTGCCTAATGAAAGGAAACATAATTCTAAGCAACTTTGCAATATACATTCATTACAAGTTTGCAATGGTTTTTGACTTTTTATATATAATTGCTAGTAAAAGCAGTGTTTCCCAGTCCTTTTTTATTCTCTGCCCTGGTGGCTCTGGCGTTTGAAACAATGTAACACAAGGCAGCAGACTGACAGACCTGTCATGCTGGAGGAGACTGGCTTTTGCAACATTGTTTAAAAAGAAACAAGCAGGGGTTGACATGTCCTTTAAATATAATATTGCATTTCAGCATTTTCCAGCAAAATTCTTTCTTTGTTTAGTTCTTTGAAAACATGAAAGTTAGCTGCAGACATGCCACACTGACACTCTCTATCAAGGGTCGTGCTTTAACACCTTCTGTGTCCTGCTCCCTGGAAGGCAGAATCCTGGACATGGGATATGTTTTGGCAAATGACAGTAGCAGCACAACATTTAAGGTAATGGTGTAGCTTTTCCCCTCCCTGAAATACAGGTACTTAAAACAGGACATAATCTAAAAGTGGTAGGTGTTTCCACAGAATACATGAAGTACCATGAGAGAAACCATGAGACTTGTCTGTATATGATGCACCAGGCAACCCAGGCAACCTGGTCGGCTTTGCCTGCCCCAACCAGCAAGACACCCCCCCCCCGTGTGGCGGGGTTGCCAGCCTGCTGCAGTGGGGGGAAAGGACCCTAGGCAGGTGCCTCTTCTGCCGGCCCCTTCTAGTTGATCCAGAGGAAGGCAAAAAACCCCATCTGGAGCCTCTCTAATTTGCTGCAGAGGGGAAAAAATTCCTTCCTGACTCCAAGATGGCAATCGGACCAGTCCCTGGATCAACTAGTACTAAGAGCTATCTCCCATAACCCTGTATTTCCTCACTTGCTAATAATCCATCCAGCCCCTTCTTAAAGCTATATAATGTATCAGCCAGATTCGGAGAGGGAATTCCACAACTTCACAGCTCTCACAGTAAAAAATCCTTTCCGAATATTTAAACGGACCCTCCCTTCTTCTTAACTATTTTACTATAATTACTATTTAAATATTTTTTTAGTAGATTTAAGGTAAGAGATCCAAATTACAGAAAGACCCCTTATCCGGTAAACCTGAGGTCCCAAGCAATCTGGATAATGGGTCCCATACCTGTACAGGTCAGGTCCAGTCTGGGATTCAAAATATGCCTTGACATTTCAAGTACGCAGAGGCCCAAACAGCCCCCCATCAACCCAATTAGGCATCTTACAGCAGAATTCACATTGTTAGAATTCACAGATTGTCAGTCAGTTCCTGGATATGATAACTATAAAACTGTTCAGATTGCTTTCCATTATTGTGGGGCTTAGGGCACACAGGGCACTGAGCCATATGTTTTGTGACCCTCAAAGTAATGGAAGGCAATTTGCTGCAGTTTTCTGTGTTTTATCAGCACAGTTAAAAGCAAATGTACCATATTCTAAATAGGAAAAAAGACATTTTCTATGAAGAAAGTTGATGTTCACTTAGTTATTCTATAGAAAATAAAATAGGAATAGATTTTTCTGTCTTGATTGAAAAGCATTAAGCATGTGTATAATATTGCCCCTTTGGACTACAGTATTAATGTTTTATCAGTTTTTTTCCACCCTCCTTTAGCTACAGAACACCTCTACAGTTCCAGTGACATATTCAGTAAAACTGGGCAGCCTTTCTGTCAGCAGATACAGTGAACTCCAGAAACTTCCTCCTTTTATTACCTCTCTCAAAAGGCCATCGGCTTTAGTAGGTAAATATCATTAAATGTGTGGCCTGCTTAGATATATAAACTATATGTGTTTGTTTTTCACTTCTAAAACAGACCATTATTGTACCAGAGGGTTCAGCTGCTGCAGGTATTGCAAATTAGGAGAGATGGGTTTGAAGTGATTATTGTCATGAAGCAAATTTTAAAGGAAAGCTTTATCTAAAATGCACATTATTGCTGCCTGATACAGCACAGCCTTTGTATGATTCATGCTTGTACAAGTCATTATTCAATGGAAAGTGTTTTGAAAACCTTACAGCCACTGTGTCTGTTGCATGGGAGATATGTACGCGGGTGGCTTTCACTTTCTAGAAAGAAAATGGTTTACATAAGAAGGCATAATAAGATATTATCATCACACTGATTCCTTTTTATGAACCTCATTTAATGGCAAATACAAATAGGCAATGCCACCTAAAAGGTCCAAATAGTGTTTACCTGCTCAAAACAAAAAAACTAGAATTCCACTAACTTGTCTTTAATGGGTTTCTTTAATTTTCTACTTTTTACCTTCTCTGTTTTAGGCACTCAGAATTTCAATGGTCTCAGTGTGTTCAGTGTACATCCTGTAGAGGGAACTATTCTCCCAGGAAAGACACAAGATCTCACTGTTAATTTCAGCCCTGATCATGAGAGTTTCCATTACTCTGATGTTCTGACGGTGGAGCTGTTTGGTAAGGTAAGAATGAAACCGTCTTAGAGTTAATTTTTGAACATGGCACTGGCATTGTACAGTGTATGTGCCTGAGCATGGCTAAAGTGCTGGCAGACAGCATGTACAAGGGAAGACTTAATGCGGTTTAGGAGGGAGCAGGATGACCGCATTTTAGTTCACTGCCACATGATCATTATTAAGCTCAATTGCAATTGTAGGCATAGATGGTGTGTTCTCCTGGCTACTGAATTGCCTTTTAACCTGTTATGATGGCAGAAGTGTCCTCTTAAGGTGGAAATGGAAATGTCTCTAGTGTCTCCTGAAATCAGTGCTATGGGCAAAATGGAGCATGCAGTCATGCAACTCATGAAAAAAAGTAAACTTCACCTTCTCCGCCAGCAATCTGAATGTGCAGAGACTGATCAGTGAGAGGGAAATGGGGAAGAACTTGAGTATCTCAGAAATTGTAACTGATTATATTAAGAAAGATTTTTGTTTTATATTAAAGCAGGTTCTTGAGGTAACCATAGAAATTTTCTGTGGCATTTCTTATGGGACTTGGCCAGGTAGCTGCCCTGCTAGAGCACTGCATCCAATACATTCTTAAAATCAGAATTTTGTAGTTTTATGAAGAAAGATTTGTCAAATGTGCCATTCTACTAATGATCCACATTAATCACATAATCACTTTATTTATATGGTGCTGACATTCTTGTTTAATAGTAATAAATGTTATTTTAGCTTAGCGCTCACACTATCCAGATGATGGGTGCATGCAGAAATCATATCATGTATGTAGAAGGAGGCGACCCACTGGATGTTGCAGTTGAATCCCTAAGCGTAATCCCTATGGAGGAAGAAGGTAAGTAGGTTGTGCTACTGTTATGAACAGTAGCAGTTATATTCTGTGAGTTTCCAAATACAGACAAATATAGATGGTAAAGAGAGCCCTGATCAGTAGAGCTTACAATATAAAATACTATATATATATATATACACTATATTTATTAACAAGAACATAAACACAGTATCCTGTTAATGCCAATCCTTGAACATGGTATACCACATGTTTCCAGAAAATGTGCAGCATATATTAAAGAAAAACCTGTAGAATCTATGGTGTCCATGCTAACAGGGTGTGTAAGAGTATATAATCCCCATACAACTGTACAGGGGAATATTAAAATGATGACATAAAGAAGTGTTCCCCAACCAGTGGCTCGTGAGCAACATGTTGCTCACAAAACCCCTTGGATGTTGCTCCCAGTGGCCTCAAAGTCAGGCCCGGATTTGTGGTGAGACCACAAAGGCCCTGGCCTAGGGCGGCACAAAATTAGGGGCTGCCCTGCCACAACGAAATTGCGACTTTTCGCTCCCATACAGAGAAATGGGGATTTCTCCCCACAGCTCCGTATGGGAGTTTAAATGCCTGCGCATGCGTGCTGCTTGTGGCGGGGGGGAAGAGATGTTCGCGCATGCGGGATTGGGGAGCTTGTTCGCGCGTTTTTTGAATGTGCTCGGGAGGGGTGGGGGGGGCGAATGGGGAGCAGCCTCAGGCGCCCCAAATTTAAATCCGCCGCTGCTCAAAGTAGGCGCTCATTCTTGAATTTCTGGTAAGGAGGCAAGTTTTGGTTGGATAAAAACCTAGTATAACGCCAAACAGAGCCTTCTGTAGGCTGCTAGTCCACATAGGGGCTATTAAATAGCCAATTATAGCTCTTATTTGCACCCCCAGGAACCTTTTTCTTGCTTGTGTTGCTCCCCAACACTTTTTCCATATGAATCTGGCTCATGGGTATAAAAGGTTGGGGATCCCTGACATAAAGTAATGATATAGTAAGTTGGGTTGAAAAAAGACATACGTCCATCACGTTCAACCATAATAAATATGTGCAATATTGGCATAATGACGCTGATCATGAGATGCAAAAGAAAAGTGGCCTGTCTTTATAATAGTAGTTCACCAGCCTGAACTTTTTGATAAATTGGGGAATTTTCACACTGATGAAAAGATGTGAATGTTCATCAAGCAAAGTTTATTTTCCAAAACTTGTCGTACCTCTTTAGTAAACTGTATGTTGTGACAAGTTTTCACTTTTGGAAAAAAAATGAAAATTCTCAAAACATTAACTTTAGGCCCTTAGTCATGGATTTTAGCAGTTACTTGCAAGTTTTATTTTGCAGCCATGAGATGCAGAACTGCATGGACTTTTAATAAGCGCAGAATGTTTTTTTCCATATGAGCCGAATACCACACCAGATTTGTACCTTCTTCATATTTAGATTTAAGCAGATGTGCAATCCTTGCGTGAACACAGTTTGTTATGAGACCTTCCTAGAAATATTTTTTGAGCATTTTTTTTGCTTGATACATATAGCCCTGAATTCCCTGGTATCCCTGCTTGGGAATTCAAGAACAGTGCAAACGTTTGAGAGCTTTTGGAGTTTATTAATTTAAATTCCATTCCTAAACAATGACCCACATTATCTGTAACTAGGAAATGTTTGGTAGAAGCAATCTACAGGTTGGATGATTGCAAGACCTGCACTGCATAGATACATTTAAAAACAAATATAAGTTAATATGGCAAGAGTGTTTATTTTTTATTCTGTATTAATGACTTTCTAATTTGTGCTCTTTTAGATTCAAGTGATTTGGTGAATTCACTTCTCCTGACCCTTCACTGTATCCAGACTGAAACTGCTCTCAAACCAGGAGTCAGGGAACTACATGTTGGCTGTATACGCACATCACTATTACCCACAAAAAAGGTAAATACATCATAAATATAACCTGATAGACACCAATACCTTCCTTAATGTGTGGTTTTATTAATCTTATGCATACATAATTATGTAAGGCTGGTCGCATATATTAGTCTTCAGAAATAGAATGGAAGATTTACAATAATAGGGTGCTCAGGCAACACAACTGCACTTGAATTAATAAAATTCCATAAAAAACACAAGGCACCAACCAACCTTCAAATAGCTGATAAAATCATTAATGTTGCAGTCATGAAACAATCCATCTTTTAAGAACATTGTCTGCAAACTAGTGCCATATGCTCAAGGCAATACAGTGTCATTTCTCTTTCTGGTAATGACTATGCAGCCTCAAAGTACTAAGATATACAACAGTATAACAGAAAAATAGAGAACCGTCTATGTTAATTAAAAAAGGGAAAGTTTGCCTTAAAATAAACCTTTAGTGACAATGCCAGTAGTATTCCAGGGTAAAATTGGTTTCCTGGTTCAATATTTTTTCTGGTTAATTGTTGAGGGCAATTTAAATTCCATAGAGCCAAGACAGACAAAATACTGAGAATTAAGATGTCGAAAAAGTAAAAAAATAGTTTCAGGAAGGTACAAAGTAAATCATATAATAGCTTATTTACCTATGTTATTTGTATTTATTTACAGAGTGTAGAATTCTTCTGGGAAAACATGCAGGTTTTACAGCAGAAAGGGTTTACTATTGAACCAGCTAAAGCAGCGGTAGAGCCAGGACAACGGAAATCAATATCTATACAATGGACTCCACCTGCAGGATATGATGTATGTAACAAATTTCACAAAACATCTAACATATGATTTACAAGTGTTGCTTGGTGATTCAAGGCTTTAAACAATAAATCACAGGGGAAAGGTGCAGCAGCTTAAGCAAAGTGTGGGTGTTTTGGTGCCCAGTGCCTGTGCCTACATTATTAAACAAGTCCCTAATATCTCAGATATCACCAGGTCATATGACAAGATGAAAAAGAACAATAAGAATTGTGAGAACTGCTTAAAACCATGTCTTATACCACTGACACATGTCACCATGACATGGGGGAACATATTATTTTGTTATGGGTAATATGAGTGGAGTTCTTGGAACTGGAAACCTTAAATGAGATCTACAAAAGGAAAATGTATGTTCTGTGCAAGCTGGGGTGTTAACCAGCCATATGCAATGACCCCATGAGTGTGGAAAATTATTAACTGGCTTTTACTTGCCACACTTGCCAGTTAGGTCACTGCAAAAATGGATAGATTGAAAGCATAGGTAAAAAGATGAAATCATCACTACAACCCAATTGTAAAACATGCTAAAAAGCTACTGTTCCATTGCAATTCATCATGGTGTAGTTAAAAAAATCTTCTAAATATTCTAAAATTGCTAAAGACCGGTAAAATAGCTATAGGTGATGAACTGTGTCTGTTTGTAAATTCAGTATATTTATGCAGAATGGTTAATTCATTCCTTGTACAGATGAGATTTATGTTTTTGCAGAATATACTTGTAAGTGTTGGTATCTTATAATCACAAACACAGATTTTATTTTTTTTGTTAAAAGTTTGTGCATGACATTGCCCAGACTGAAGGCGAGGGCATAGGCACCAGGGTATCACTGTTTGTGGGTGCAACACCTTTTTGGCAATGATGGACTGAGTTGAGTTATGGACACAGAATTATTGGTTGAACCAGGTAGTGAAAGTGTTGCTCACAATGAACCAACAACCTCAGCTAGCCACTGAGCCTGGCACAGGTCTGATAGAAAGCTACAGCAGTACAGGAAAACAATTCAGTGACTTTCAGACAATCCATAGTTTATAACTACATAATGCTTTCTCTTTAGGCCACTTATTTCCTCATGATTTTGCATAGTGAAGGGGGTTGGCTACAGTCTACAATGTAAATTTCATAGGACCTAATCGTATATTTTCTTATTTTCTGTGTTCCCTAGCCAATGAATCCTGCCAGAACCACAGCCAAATTGACTTTAAAAGGGGACATCACTGAACAGTACCAGGTTATTTTGGCTACCCAGGTTGTGTCAGCCTGAAACTATAGAGGATATCTGTAAATAATTGGACTGATCTGTGGGAACAAGCACTTCATTCCTGAATTTACACAATACTAGAAATACAAACCTTCCATACAAATTCCAGCATATGAAAAATGTCAATTTGAAATAAAATATGTGCAAAAAATATTTTAATTTGCAATGATCACTGAATGCCTAAGTAAAACTTATGTTGTGTCAATATGTTTGCTTCATATGTGGCCAGATAATAAATATATTTTAAATATTATTTAAATGAAAATACAGTATCTAACCATTCATATATTTTCTTTATTGTGGTGACGAAATCTTTCAAAACAGAATTTTGGGCTAAGGTACTTGTGATATATAATCTACATGAGGCTGCATGCAGGGAGAAAAGTATATTATCCTGGGGGCCATATAGAGTCTTTTTAGGGGCTTTTATGATAAAAGGCTCATTTATCCTTTAATGTCCACTTCAATTAAGGATCAAAATCTCAATACAGCCCATATCATATATTCTGGTTAACACATTAGCTCACTCTTTCTGGGTTGAGATTAATGGTTTAATATGTAAACTTGTCACCTATGGATATTTTTTATAGGTTATGATAAACGTGTCAAAGCAGTTTTCAGGTCCATGAAGAATTAGATAAAACAAATTTAAACAGCCACAAGAATACCAGGGAAATTCAGGGGCTGGGTTAATAAACATAGTTTTAAAGTAATCCCTGAGTAATTATGTGCAAGCTAGGTCTTAATTACAAGCTCAGAATGATCCCTAGATTGCCTCATGGGTTTCATATTACTTTTACTTGTGCATCCTCTTGGTTACTATCTGGCTTGTCACTGTGAGGATCCATAATTCATAATAATTTTATATATTGCACAGGCATGGCAGCATAGCAGGGTATTTCATCTGTTTGAATTTCTTTGTTTGGTTCTTTTTCTCTTGGCCAAAGTATCTGATTATTGTATTGTGACTAATTATGGGATATAACATGCTTTAGGGCTCGTACTCACAAGCATTTGCTTCCTCGCTTCCCTGTCCTGGTTCTTCTTTCTTCCGGGATAGCAGGCTGTTTATCTTTTGGAAGAGCTCCCCCTACTGGGTAACTGCAGGCACAGCCCAGTCAGTACCTTCTTTCATTCTTTTTTGTCAGCCAGCCTTAACCTCCTGAGGTCTTAATGTAACTGGCTGGGTTGCCTAGGGCTGGCTTGGCCCGGCACTGTCACCAAAACGGTAATTAAAGACACTCATTTGAAGATTGGCGTCATAAAGGCCATCAAGGTCATGTTAGCTGCCTTTTGTTTTTTGTAGTAAACAAGATACTACATTCCCACATAGAACACTGGGTACAGGGCTAATTATTCTACTAGTCATCAAATGTGGTTTAAATAGGGATAAAAGTTTCATGTGCAATTATGAGTTATAACCCCTAGGGACCCAGGGACTCCCTCCCATGCCCATGCGAACCATAGACATTTTAAAGGGCCTGACAGCAGTACTGAAAATTCAAACAACACATTTGGTACCCAAGTGCTTTCAGGATAATCAAGAGATCCTTATATTATCCTTTTTCAGTTCACTGTTATATACTTTTTATTTCACATGTCAGATTACTACTCTGATTCCTACGGCCTCCTATTGTGTCTCTCTGTGTATATATATCTTCAGTTATTTGAGATCGTGCCTGCTGAAGAGATGTCATTTTTTTCTCAAAAGCTTGCATTCTTACATATAGCAGTTGCTAATAAACGTATCATGTTACCACAGAAAATATTTTTTTCTTTTTTACACATTGGTTATGAACAGAGTTGGATATACAGGGTGTCCTTTCAAGACCCTATATTTATTATAAAATAACACTGTTTACATAGCAAATAATTCACTCTACCATTTAAACTGTTATTCTTGAACCAATAAATGTATTTTTTAGCTGTAATATTGGTGTGTAGGCGCCATCTCAGAGCATTGTGCTTTCAGAAGGATCAAGCACTGCACTATTAAACTTTCAGGTAACCTATTGTTTCCTCTACTAAATGTATTCAGAAGTCGCATGGGTGCTATTCCCATGGCTACCCTCATGGGGCATGGAAGCACGTTAAGCAATGGGAATGATTTCTGAATTTGTTTTTATTTTTACAATGCTGAAATCTTCTCCAGCCTTCAGGTAAGTTATTGATATTCTTTATGTAATGAATGTATATTCAGGCCCTTATGATCCAGCAAAGTAAACTACAGGTATAGAATCTGTTATCCAGAAACATTGTATCCAGAAAGCTTCAAATTATGGAAAGCCCATCTCCCCTAGACTCCATTTTAATCAAATTATTCAGATTTTTAAAAATGTTTCCAGTACCTTTTACTTGATTTCAACTAAGATATAATTAATGCTTATTGGAGGCAAAACAATCTTGTTGGGTGCATTTAATATTTAACTTGTTTTTTAGTAGACAAAGTATGGTGATCCAAATTACTAAAAGATCCCTTATCTAGAAACCCTTGGCCCAAGCATTCTGGAAAACAAGCCCCCATACCTGCACAAGAAATTTCTTTTCAAATCTTTTAGGGCCGTGGCAGACGGGGAGATTTGTCACGGGCCTTAGGGTAAGTACACACGGAGCTAGTACTAGCAGCTACTTGTCACAACTACAAAAATAGACAATGCTGATGATTTACTGATCATTATGTGTGTTTTAGCAGAGGTAATTCTTAGTATTGTTTATGGCAGGGTATTTTCTGGCGTTTAGTAGCCGTGACAAGTAGTTGCTACTAAGTAGTGTCTTCACCCTTAAAATTATAGCATAGCTCATATTCCTTATGGCTGACAGTCTTGCCTATGTAGTAAGAAGTAGATGGTTAAGGGCAGTGGTACACGGGGAGATTAGCCACCCCGCAACAAATCTTCGTTGTCACGGGCGACTACATTGCCCGTGGGATGGCATACGCGTCTCTGCGTTGTTGCACAAGTCGCCCGAAGTTGTCTTCGGAGAAAACTTTGGGCGACTGTGGGACATTGCATCGATGCGTATGCCATCCCACCGGCGATTTACATTCTAGCCGGTGGGATGGCATTGTGGGAAATTAGTCGCCTGCAACAATGAAGATTTGTTGCGGGGCAATTAATCTCCCCATGTACCACTGCCCTAAAGGGAAGATGAATACTAAGGAAGAAAAAGAAAGAACAGAAGGAAAATTGGTAAAATGGCCTGGGTTGCCCCTGTATTTTAATCATTCTAAATAACTGCTTAAAAAAGTAATGAATCTTCTTTAGGCAAAGAAACACAGCATGGGCCATGAAATTTATACTGGTGCTGACACCCCAAAACTGGAATGTGTAAGGTGGATCTGTCAGCTGAGCAGCTATCTTGTTGTGTTTCTTATTTGAGCAGTCAGTTGGGCAAAATAGTATATGTGGTGTCTCCTGCATAAGCCTCTTGGTTCTTGGACCAGCAGACTTCAAGCCAAAAGTGTGCATTTGCTACACATCTGCTATGTTTCTCATTGTTATGACTGTATGCTATGTAGTGAAGATTAGGAAAAAGAAAGGAATGATGTAAAACAGTTAACAAAAAAGAGAGAAATTGTATTGAGGAAAAGAAAGCAGCTAAGATAAAGCTGGAGAGTTTAAGATAGAATGGTGTTGGTATCAAGAAGATGCAAGTGATTGGTTGTCTCTTGCTGGGCTGCTGCAAATGTAGTTCTTTATACTTAATTTTGTATACATCTGTAGGCCAAATGACTGGTTTCAGTTCTGTAAATTTATGTGAAACTGGAAAGTGCAAAGTAAATCATGTAATAGTGGAAACTATTTCAAATATCTGCCTTTATTTACAGAGTAGCAAATTCTTCCGGGAAACCTTGTAGGTTTTTACATACAAGGATTCGCTGATGAACCAGCTAAAGCAAGGTAGAGCCAAGACACGGAGAAGGACGGAGATCAATATCTATACAAAAAGGAGGAAAAAAATTGGCAATGCACAGTTAGTCTTTAAAAATCATTTCTACAAGAAATGAGGTGTCAGTCCCACATTTTGGCCAAACTATGTAAGCTCATGTGCCCTGTCAAGGCCCCTCATTGTATGCGAGTCCTACACTGCCAATTAGCATTCTAATAATTCTGTAGTGCCTTTAAAATCATGAGTCCCCCAGCAATCAATGTGACTGAGAAGTTAGACCATGTTGCACTTACCCTTAACTCAGATGTCAGTTGTAGTGAGCAAGCATGGAGCTTTTCTTGTTCTAAAGGCTGAATGGCAGCTAGAAGCAATATCTGGCAACAATTTGTTCACAAAACACAGGAAAAAAATTGTTAAAAGAAGCTATTCCTAGCAGCTGGTCAATGCCATAGCATGGGTTAAAACGAGCGCTGGCGATTTCTTTCTGTGTTTCATATACAAATGTATGTATGGTATGTATGGTATTTTAGCTACATGATGATCATTTTGGTGTCTAGTGCTTACACCTATATTAATAAACATGCCCTAATGTTTCCAGGGGGAAACCAGGGGAAACAGGAAGGGCTCATACTCGCAAGTGTTTGTTCCTTTGTTCTTTTGCAATGTGTTCCACTACAGGGGAGCGCAGGCCCAAATGCTCTTGAGTACAATCTGTAATCTGCCCAAGTGACAGGGAGTTGACACTGACCATTTGGGCCTGCACAACTAAATCCCAAAATGTTTGTGCTAATGTGAAGTGCCCATTGGACTTTCAGTCTCTGAATGTAAAATAAAAAAAAAACTAGCCTCCCCATAGTTCTAACGCACAACCTCCTATATATGTAAAGCACTCTTTTCTTGTGTGTGATAATACATAGACAAACAGTGTTTCACATTTCTGGCATGTGTACCATCTGCCAACCAGTAGATATTCTGTACTCAAGGGCAATCACAGAAAAGGGGAAAAAAGGCTGCACTTCACCTGCAATGTTAAAAACAATCCTTTATTGATTTGTTAAAACCATGGGTGGCTGCTGAAATACAAAGGCCTGACACATTTTGGGTATAAACCCCTAATTATAGGTAAGAATGCACCACACACAGAGCTGGCACGCAAATATATGCAATGAACTCCATAATGTTAATTAAGTAAACACTCAAGATATTTGTCTGAAAGTTCCCCCCCAATGCTGTTGCAGTAGTGCCCCCAAACCATCAGCACTAGGTGACTTGTTATCCATTTAATCCCAGATCAGCTCAGTGAGGTTAAGGTAATATCACATTCAGTTTCCCTTCCTTTTCCATTTTCTTCAAATAATTCTGCAAAGTTTGCATCACCAAAGGGCAGACCAATTAGTCTCATACCAGAGGGTATGGCACGAAGGTGAAGAATACTGTGGATTTCTTCAAATATTTCTTTGATTTAGAATTTTAGAAAGTCTGCATGCTCCCAACTTTAGGAAAAGCAAAAGAACCCCTATCAATAACACTACCTTTCTATTCATAACCATGCCCTTTAAATACTGAAAATGAATTCTTTCACCCTGTAGATAATGTATAAAATTTATAAGTTAGAGTCACAAATCCACAATACCAATTTGTCTGCAGCAGTCTAGTTCCCGTGTTTCTCAGACCAAGCAAGCCTCTTTGTTTTGTTGCCTTAGCAGAGGTTTCTGAGCTGCTGCATGATATTTTAGCCTGGCTTCTTGCTTCTTCTCTGCACCAGTGAAGTGGGCACTTTGCTATGTTTGAACTCATTCAGCTGTAGCTTGATATCTGGTGCAATCTAGTGACCCTTACCTACTTACCCAATCTTTCCATTTATGTAGGTCTGTCAGGTGTTTATTGAGTTCTTCCCTGTTTCTTAATGTCATTGGATAGTGCAAGACACATCAACGTTTATTTCAATTATAATTAGATCAGGACTTTTTAAAATAAAATAAAAGTAACATTGTTGAACCTGTTCCAGAATTATATTTAGAAAAGTTTTGGTGCATTGATTAAAATTCTAGCTAAAATAAAGCAATATGGATAAAGTGTAGACTGAGCACAGGAACATCCTTCCATAAAATATCACTTTTATTCAGACGATTAAAACCATCACGGAGTTAGGCACCCACAGCTTTACGCATTTCATGGCTTCTCGCCACTTCATCAGAAGCTACACAGGTGCCATGACACAGTTGCATTTAAATACACACCCCCAGCCCAAACCCTCTGTGTAGCTAAAATAAGGGCGTTCAAAAACCTTTGGCTAGTAGTTGTTTGGCTTATTCTCTGCAATGATTATTGCTGCATATAATAGGAAAAACTGTCAGCATATTAAAATGTTCCTTCTTTAACATTCTTCTTTCTCTAACATTCTGTAGCAGATCAAACTATAACAGTCTGAGAGTTCCACAGTTTTGGTAATTGCCAGAGGTACTAATTGCCAGAGGTACTGTGTTGATTAATTTTGCAGACTTTGACACAGAATTTGTAGTTAAAGGTGTGACTGTGCCACTCACAATGAATCAGCAACCTCAGCTAGCCATTAAGTCTGGCACGTGTCTGGCACGTAGGTAGCTGCCTAGGGTGCAGCTGCAGGGGGTGTACAGTTAGGGGGAAAAAATGACAGTGTAGTCTCTCTGCTCCGCCCTCCTCTGGTCTGCTCTAAGTTTAAAAATGGGTGAGCTGGAGCAGTCCAAAAGGAGGGGTGGTTTAAAGCGCTACCCTCTCAACATGGCAATGCACTAGATTAAATTGTTCTACAATCTCAAATGACCTAATAATGAGATATAGTCACAGCCAAACTAACTTTGAAAAGACACATCACTGAACAGTACCAGGTTATTTTGGCTACCCAGGTTGTGTCAGCCTGAAACTTTAGAGGATATCTGTACTTAATTGGACTGATCTGTGGGAACAAGCACTTCATTCCTGAATTTACACAATACTAGAAATATAAAGAATATAAAACAAAACAACTCGGCAGTGATCCTCCCCCAAACCATTACACTTTACAACTACTTTGCAGAGAATGAAACTCTATTTTATGAAAAATGATGTCCACTTGAAATAAACCATATTAAATAAAGAAATTGTCATTTTTAATTTAGTTCTAAATTTTGTGGTTTCTTTTTATTTGCAACAATCATTGAATACATTGTCTCATCCAAACAATCTGCATGGAGACGATTCATAAATGGGCATTAACAGTAGTATAGATACATACATGTGACTTATGAAAGACATCACAATTATCATGTGGTTTTAATGGATTACCTATGATGAACATGACATAGGAATTGTATTGGTGGTCACTGTATTTATCCATTGTTTTTTTTCTTGAGGTTCTAAATTTCAGGATCACTGTGTTATATAATCTAGTTAAGATATTAAGCCAGCTTTTATGAGCAGAGATTCATGTCTAAGATGATATTCAGTTAGCCACCAACAAATAGTATTTTATAGAAACCAGTCATGGCAATTTTCAGGTCTACAGAGTATTATATAAACCTGAATTATATAAACCACGAGAATACTAGTAGTGGAAAAGTGGATATTCCAAGGGAATTCGGGACTAAAAAAAAGTTACTGAATATAGCTTTTAAGTAATCCCTGAGTAATTATGTGCAAGCTAGGGCCTAATTACAAGCTCAGATGATGCCCAGATTCCCACATGGGTTTCACATTACTTTTGTTTGTACATCCTTTTTGTTGCCAACTGGCTTCTCACAATGAGGATCCATTATCCAAAATAATTCTATAAACTGCACAGGCATGGCAGGACATCAGGGTATTATGCAAAGAAGATAATTGTAAGATATAGTATGTCTTAGCCGGAAACCCATTATAGAGAAAGCTCTGAATTATGAGAAGGTCATCTCCCATAGAGTCAATTTAAACCAAATAATTCTACAGTACAGTACCTTGTACTTGATCCTACTAAGCTGCATGAATCCATACAGGTGGTAAAACAATCCTAGTAGGGTTATTCAAGGTGTAAATGAGTTTCAGCAGGCTTAACATATGTAGATCCAAATTACAGGAAGATCCCTTATCCAGAAATCCCAGGTTCCAAGCATTCCTGGTAACAGACCCCTATATTACTCTAATGTACCATTTCCTGGAATTAATGGAATGGGGACTAATGTTCTAGAATCTAGACTATTACACAGAGGCATTTTGGATTGTTCCACAACTTCAAAATTCCGAGTAAAACGTTTTTTAAATAATTAGATGGAAGCTTTTTCTGCTGAAGCATACACAGAGTGTGCACCTTTCTCTGATTCATATATTTGAATGCTAATAAGGAGATAAAGAATGTTCTGTGCATATAGTAGGTTACACCCTTTTTACTCATAAATAATTAAATATTTTTTCCTTTAACTGGGAACAGAACAAGAACATCACGTATGTAGGACATCACCATAAATACAAATCTGAAGACTTGTTTTGCCAGCTGTGTTATTGGTTATAAATAAATGTGTTAAACCTCCAATCTCAGCTGCCATTCAGGGAAGTGACTGCTGTGAGTGAAGATGGTGGCTGCAAGCTTTTAGAAATGGTGATGGCTTCAGGTGATATTAAAGGGGTGATATTTAAAGGGGTTGTTCAGTTGTTAGTATGACGCAGAGAGTGATATTCTGAGACAATTTGCAATTGGTTGTCTTTTATTATTTGTGTTTTTTTTATTAATTTACTGTTTGTATATCAACTCTCCAGTTTGGAATTTTAGCTGTTATCTGGTTGCTAGGGTCCAAATTACCTTAGCAACCAGGGACTTGCTAAGGTAGGCTTGCAATGAGAGACTGAATAGAAATTGTAGCCTCACAGAGCAATAGTTTTTTGACTGCCGATGTCAGTGACCCCCATTTGAAAGCGGCAAATAGTCTGAGGATAAAGGTAAATAATTCAAAAACTGAACAAAATAAATAATGAAGACCAATCGAAAAGGTGCTTAGAATTGGCCATTCTACAATATACTAAAAGCTAACAAAGTTGGACCTCCCCTTAAAAATAAATCTGTTGGTTTGTGGGAGCAGCACTGGGGCAATATGTACTCTATGTATTATCTGATGTTGCCTATAGCAACCAATCAGATCCTTTCTTTTGTTTTCTAACGTGCAGGAGAAAATTCAATTCCAATTGCTGCCCGGTGATATTGGCTTACACACTATAATTAATATGCTCCACTCACAGGCAAACACTGCGCCAAAAACCATGGTGTTGGCATTTGATTTATGCAAATGTATAATTATTATTATTATTATTTTTATTATTATTAATAGTCTGTCCAGCATGTCACTGACTTGTGAATTGTGAAGCTGGGTTGTAACTACTGTAACTCACAATTAGCTGTAACCCTTTCTAATGGCTAATGGTTGGATAAATTCTGTGGGACTTTGTTCACCTATGTGTGCTCAGGCTACGGTTCTGCCCATGTCAATCACTAAGAAAACATTTTCTAAGCCTAATTTATAAGCTTTTGTATCCCAAGGGAAATGTTCCATACGTTGTCTGGAAAAGTAAATGAACTTATTTGCTTTCGTATATGTTGCTATGCTTTTCATGGAAAGAGTAATTTTCCCTTAAACTGCCCAAAGTAGCAAAGTCCAGGAAGGGAATTAGAAATAAGCTCCTTCTAGGCTCAGCAGGAACACCTGCAGGATTTATGCCATGTTCTTCACGTCAGCTGACACGGATTGTTTTGGAGTCACCCTGATTTGTCCTCACCCAGTCACCCTCAGTAAGAGCCCAGTCACCCACTAGGAGGTGGGCATTGCCAGCGCAACACGACTCACCCAAAACTTGCGTTGCCATAAGACAGAACATTGCGTATAAGACAGAACATTAACAGGCGAGACAGCCAGGCCCAGCTTTGTGGCAAGGCCACAAAGGCACGGGCCAGGGGCAGCACAAGTTTAGGGGCGGCATGCCGCTGCACCAAATTTTTGAATTTTTGCTCCCGTACAGAGCAATGGGGACCTCTTCTCACTGCTCCATATGTAAGTTTAAGTGACGGTGAATGGGCATGCGTAAGGCGGAAGTGTGACGAATGGGGGTGGCCTCGGGTGCCCAGATGAGAAATTTTCTCTGTAATAATAACAACACAGTACCTTGTACTTGATCCCACCTAAGATGTAATTGATCATTAATGAAGGCAAAACAGTCCTATTGGGTTTATGTAATGTCAATATGATTCTTTAGTAGACTAAAGGTATGGCGATCCAAATTACAGAGAGATCCTTCATCCTAAAACCCCAGTTCCTGAGTATTCTAGGTAACAGGGGATTAATGGGTGGGCGGGTGTATTTAGTGATGAGCAAAACTAGGGGTGAGCAAACTTTTTTGCCTGTTACAGTTTCACTGCAAACTTCATGTTTACGCAAAAAAACTTTTTTGCAAATCTGCACTAGAATTTCACCATGTCCTTTGTTTTGCCAAAAATAAAAATGTTGCTTCTTGCACTCAGGAGTGACAGCTGCAAAAATGGAAAATAAAAAGGGGGTTTTGGGCAAGCTAATTTGGAAAATTTCTGGCCTGAGCATCTGGGAAATACAATACTGAGAACTGCCTCTGCTAAAATACACGTAGAGACAATTGACTGCAAACCTTTTTGGGGTCACAAACTTTTAAATAAAGCAAAATACAGCAAGTTTGCTCTTCATAGTAATATCAATGCACTGCCATATAAAGGATTGTTATAGCAGGATTAAAGTTCAAGGACATTGTTGCTCTACAATGTTATATTGCATGCGTTGTCTTAAGTAACAGAGCATAATACATTAGATTGCATGCAGTGAATTCTAGTTATAGACTTTGAGATACAATGGTTTATTGTGGTCTCTGCTTTCATCATGTTTCATACGAAATAATAATAATAATAATAATAATAGTGAAAGTGATTGAGCAGATATAGACACATCCTGTACTGACAATAACTACAAGGACAATGTAGCTCCGTGGTGCTGCAGAATTTAATGAAATTGCACTGATTATAATGAATGATATAATATGATAAAATTACTTAATATCAATTAATTTTTTATAATTCAAAGTAATTAAGAGATTTATATTACAGTATACTGCGAAAGTTAATGAGCAGTAAAATCATCACAAAAGTTGATGATTCTTTATAATCAAAGGACAAATGCTAAGTGGTGTATAACAGACATTAGGGCTCATTTACGTCCCCAAGTGCAGCAAGTAAACTAATTTTGAGTGGAATCGTGTTTTTCCTACAATGCAGCATTTTTTTCCCCAGAATTCCAGCATCATTCCAGTCAAAAAGGGTGTTTCTCTTGACACAACTGAGCTGTGTCTAACACATTTGCATCCAAGTTGGCTAAATGACCACAACTCTGCAAGCGATTGTGGCAAATATTTTGTACGTCTGTCTGGCGCCATTTCTGATGTTCAGCGTGCGAGTTATGTGTGTACCCTATTCTTTTGGCACAACTGATCTGAGGCCATTAACACAGGGCACTGCGGGAACCCTGGAGCTACTGCCTGGCCCGGTTTTCACTGTATGAATTTATGTAGCAGCACTCTAGTTGGAACAGAGGGCGAGAAGGACTGAGCAGTGCCAAGCAAAACTATACTGAAGTGCAAGGGGAACGTGGAACTGACTGCAGGGATCCCTATGGTTTAAGATGGATTTCTAAAATTCTCCCTTACCCTGGAAAGCTATAAAAAAAAATATAACGAAAACTCTCTGCCTTCCCATTGTAAAATCTATTTACTGTTAACAGTGAGAAATGGCTTTATAATATTTGTTTTGCTGTGCACTTTTTTTTCTCTCTTTACACAAGCATTAACATTCTTTACAATACAAATAGGTTTTAAGGAAGACTGTATATGTTTCAGGAAGCGTATTCACCGCAGATGATGCAGGGAAAACTCACGACTCCTCAAGTGGCACTATCTGAGTGTCAGTGTCATTTAGTTTGCAGCAACCTACTGAACTATACAGGCTACATGTTGTTCGTGGCAAGCAACCTAAGAGGCTGAGCCACCGCAGAGCACTCTCAAATATGCCAATATCTCTTTTAGGTGAAAGGAATAAGAATTCTTAAAACTAAATAGCATTTTCATTCTTTACATTACACAGTTAACAGTCATACAGCTCAGTTAATTAATATAAAGGGCTTCATATCTATTGTGTTTTATGTAAAATCTCCCAGAATCCATAGCAAAGTAAAAAAAAACACAAAAAACAACTAATTTATACCCCTACCCCCAGAAACCATAGCAAGGAAAGGTAGTGACTACTTTATGTGCAATCCAACAGAAGCCACAGAGAGGTAAAAGGCAGTGTCTTTGGGGTTATTTTAATTATTTTGCCCAGGGCCCACCAGGATAGGGGGCACCATAGCACCTGGGATAACTTTTGGCAGAACCATCCTGCAACCAGAATGTTAATTTCTTTGCCTTTTTTCTTGTGGCACCACCATTTGTCATTTTTCTGCTCCCAGGGCTGTTGGTCCAGAGAGACACAGCCTGGGGATCATGTCATGAAAATAATGTTCTGCTCCACCTGATGACCTTTGGAATTATTTGTCACCCTTCTGGAATTAAGTAACCACTTATAGTCAGACTTTCACCTGCTTATTGATCTGTTGTTCTCTGAGTTCCTGGGTGTGTTGCTGTGTTGTTTCTGGTTCTGACCCTCTTATTTTACTATGTTGCTACCTGCCCTAACCTGTGCTTCATCACTTGATTGTCTCGTTTGCTGCACCCTGACCTGACCCATTCCAGCTATACTGATCTCTCCAACCCCTGACCTCTGACTTTGCTTGACATGATTCCTCCTCATTCCTTCCTTCTGACCCCAGTTGTGTTCTACTTTCCTGCAAACATTTGGAGAGCACCTTGGCCCATGTACTCAGCCTACTCAAGTGCTGGAGGGTTCAGCCTGGAGATAAAGGTTTATGTTACAGGAGAAACCCCAGTGACTAGATGGCAAGAAGGGAAAAGGAGATGCTGCTGGGGAACAGCAAATAATTCTAAAAAGTTAACCGCTGTTTCCACTAATTAGTAAGCTAGACAGGGTAGAGTATGGAGAGCTCAGAGTGAGGCAGAAAGGCCAGAGAGTGTAGCAATGGCACAGCTGACAGCTAGAGGTGTTTTGGCAGGTGCAAGCAGATGGAATACGGATAGTCCATACTCATCAAAGGAGATGCTGGTTTAACAGTGTGCTGGATGTAAGTGCAGCCACACAAAGTATAATGATAACCAAAGAGTATCAATAGAAAGGGCAGAGGCAGCATCTAAACTGGGCCACATTGAATGACAGATATTCAGGTGAAGTGCATGCCAAATAGGCAGTGTTTTGCCATGTGGTTAAGGTGAGAACCTTGCAGAATTTGACCTGCTACGAGCACAAGTGAAGTAAGAGCATTGGGGCTGCTGAACCAAAAATGCCCTGGAGCACAAAGGGAACTTAGAGAGGCAGTGGACAAGGAACCTGCTGGGCTAACATAATCACACAACTGGTATTATACAGGAATTAGCAAACTGTCATTAGTAACAAGGAACAGCTAGGGAACTTGAGATAATAAGAACTGCATGCTAGTTACATGCACTGAACCAAAATGATCGGGCAAACAGCCATAGCAAGAAGGGGATTAAAAATGTACTATAGGTTACTGTAGGTTAAATGTTGCTTTCCCAAATTGCCAGTAATCCGAATACATACATGTTCTGATGTTTGCACAATAAATCCAAACGCAGACCAAACTGCCTGACCACATCACACCAACACAGGAGCACCTTCTCACATTGTGCTACCCATGTACGATCCTTTTACTTCAATTGGGTTGCTGACCTTGGAGAGTTGGAACAATGTTTTCTGTAAATAAAAGGAAAAAGGTAAATGTAAAGTAAATGCAAAGTAAATAATGCTAAAGTATTTAAAAGGGTGGTTCACTGTTAAGTTAACTTTTTGTATGTTATAGCATATGCTATTCCTAGCAGTTTTACAATTGGTCTTCCTTATTTGTTTTTTTTTATAGTTTTTAAATTATTTGCCTTCCTCTCTACATCTTTAGCGACTTTCAAAATTGGGTCACTGACCCCAGCAGCCAAAAACCTATTGCTCTGTGAGGCTACAATGTTATTAATATTGTTACTTTCTATTCCTTATCTTTATATTCAGTTCCTCTCCTATTCATATTCTTACCTCTCACATTCAAACCACCTTAGCTGCCTGGTTGCTAAAGTAAACCAGACCCTAGCAACCAGATGCTAAAATTTCAATCTGGAGAGCTGCTGAGCAAAAGGATAAGTAACTGAAAAACCACAAAATAAAAAATTAAAACCAATTGCAAGTTGCCTCTGGATATCTTTGTCATACTTAAAGTTAATTTATAGGTAAACTACTGCTTTAAAAAAATATATATATATTAAAAATATCACAGTTTGAATGAGAGAAATTACACTTTGCTAAAGCTTAAATGGCACCTATCAGCATGGAATTGCTCAGAGGTGCAGACTAATAGAGCCCACGCACTGGTTGGGGGAAACAATAGTTTTTAAAAAAAACAGCCTCTGCCTAGCACTCTATTAGCCCACACCTCTGGTGGGGGAGGCAATTTTAGGGCGATAGGTGCCCCTTAAAAGAACTGTAAATCAGATCTGCATTGTCACGTTCTTCAACAAATTGCCAAAACAAACCAAAACAATGTCACATTTCAAGTAATAGAAATACAGTGCACCCTGAAAGGCAATAAAAGTTTATTTAGGGTTGTTAGTGGTTCCTTTCTTGCTAAAGAAAATGCATTTTTAGAAACTGGCTACAAATCTATAATGCTATGAAATGTGACATGCACTGCTTCCATTATTTCTCTGTATCTTCAAACTGGTTCCCAAAGCAGGAATTCATAACATTTTAAATCTTCTAACAATTACACTGCTCTTGGTGACTCTTGCTGGTGACTATGGAAACTGCCCCAAAGCAGTAAACAAATGAATGGTATGTTTGAATTTCAGCCTTTGTGTCTCTCTACAGATATATCTTTAGGTGTGTTTCAAGTCTCTTGGTCAATAAACCAGTCTATTAAAGCAGCATAGGTGGTTCTTCATATTGAGGGCAGTGAGGTTGTGGACATTCTATGAATGCCTAAGTGTGGCTTGGATAATTTCTTGAAAAAAAAAATCTGCAGTTTGTATGGATATTGGTAAATATAGTTTTGTATATATTGTGACATGCTGAATGCCTGTACATGCAATTTTGGGGGAATTAGCAATGGTAGGCAGGCAGGCATGCAGAGGATCTGGAGCATAGAGACAGGAACACCAAGTCTTCAGGCAAAACTCAGGTTTATTTAGGGCCAGTTCTTCCCAACAGAAACATAAAGACATAAGTTCATAAACAGTTCAGTGTTATGATATGTCCCTCTCACCTTCCAGGGTTGGTTCCACACTCTGGAACACTCAGGCTTCACAGTAAGCCTTGCTGAGCCCTCTCAGCACTCATCCATTTGGTCAGAACTCCCTCTGCTTCCTGCAGTGGCAGGTGGCACCCCCAGCTCCTCTGGGAGTTCCTAACACAGGCAGCCCTCCTGCTCTGAGAGTGACCTTCACTCAGTTAGCGTTCAATTCCAACTTCAACCCTGTAAATCACACAGCCCTTTTATTGGCTGCTCACCTGCAGCCTAATCAGGCAGCTCCCTACAGCTGGCCAAAACAAACCTTAAAGGAGATTTACTCCAACACAGCATTACCTGCTGTAAAACCAGGTATTTTACCTTGGGCCATTTGTATCCCACCTTAACACTGGTGGAATTACACCAAGTAATGACCTCTTCTATTGCATCACTCACAATATATATACAGTGGCTTGCAAAAGTATTCGGCCCCCTTGAACTTTTCCACATTTTGTCACATTACAGCCACAAACGTGAATCAATTTTATTGGAATTCCACATGAAAGACCAATACAAAGTGGTGTACACGTGAGAAGTGGAACGAAAATCATACATGATTCCAAACATTTTTTACAAATAAATAACTGCAAAGTGGGGTGTGCGTAATTATTCAGCCCCCTGAGTCAATACTTTGTAGAAGCACCTTTTGCTGCAATTCCAGCTGACAGTCTTTTAGGGTATGTCTCTACCAGCTTTGCACATCTAGAGTCTGAAATCCTTGCCCATTCTTCTTTGCAAAACAGCTCCAGCTCAGTCAGATTAGATGGACAGCGTTTGTGAACAGCAGTTTTCAGATCTTGCCACAGATTCTCCATTGGATTTAGATCTGGACTTTGACTGGGCCATTCTAACACATGGATATGTTTTGTTTTAACCATTCCATTGTTGCCCTGGCTTTATGTTTAGGGTTGTTGTCCTGCTGGAAGGTGAACCTCCGCCCCAGTCTCAAGTCTTTTGCAGACTCCAAGAGGTTTTCTTCCAAGATTGCCCTGTATTTGGCTCCATCCATCTTCCCATCAACTCTGACCAGCTTCCCTGTCCCTGCTGAAGAGAAGCACCCCCAGAGCATGATGCTGCCACCACCATATTTGACAGTGGGGATGGTGTGTTCAGAGTGATGTGCAGTTTTAGTTTTCTGCCACACATAGTGTTTTGCATTTTGGCCAAAAAGTTCCATTTTGGTCTCATCTGACCAGAGCACCTTCTTCCACATGTTTGCTGTGTCCCCCACATGGCTTGTGGCAAACTGCAAATGGGACGTCTTATGGTTTTCTGTTAACAATGGCTTTCTTCTTGCCACTCTTCCATAAAGGCCAACTTTGTGCAGTGCAGGACTAATAGTTGTCCTATGGACAGATTCCCCCACCTGAGCTGTAGATCTCTGCAGATCGTCCAGAGTCACCATGGGCCTCTTGGCTGCATTTCTGATCAGCGCTCTCCTTGTTCAGCCTGTGAGTTTAGGTGGACGGCCTTGTCTTGGTAGGTTTACAGTTGTGCCATACTCCTTCCATTTCTGAATGATCGCTTGAACAGTGCTCCGTGGGATGTTCAAGGCTTTGGAAATCTTTTTGTAGCCTAAGCCTGCTTTAAATTTCTCAATAACTTTATCCCTGACCTGTCTGGTGTGTTCTTTGGGCTTCATGGTGTTGTTGCTCCCAATATTCTCTTAGACAACCTCTGAGGCCGTCACAGAGCAGCTGTATTTGTACTGACATTAGATTACACACAGGTGCACTCTATTTAGTCATTAGCACTCATCAGGCAATGTCTATGGGCAACTGACTGCACTCAGACCAAAGGGGGCTGAATAATTACGCACACCCCACTTTGCAGTTATTTATTTGTAAAAAATGTTTGGAATCATGTATAATTTTCGTTCCACTTCTCACGTGTACACCACTTTGTGTTGGTCTTACACGTTTAATTCCAATAAAATTGATTCATGTTTGTGGCTGTAATGTGACAAAATGTGGAAAAGTTCAAGGGGGCTGAATACTTTTGCAAGCCACTGTATATATATGTGCACTGGGGTTCATTTGGAGGGTTGAACTTGGTGGACTTTGTTTTTTTTTCAACACAACTTAACTATGTAACTATGTCCTATAATTTTTATTTATAGATAAAGCCAAACACCAGCTATGTCCCCAAAAGACTGGCAGTGTTTATCATCTGCACCTAAATGGCTCTATGCACTGGTATATTTATGTACGTTAATTTTAACTTAAAGGAAAACATATAATCAATGGGGATGACAAAATGTTAAGTACCCCCTCTTTACTGACCACCTTCTACAAACTCCTTGGCTACATTCCTCTCTGACTTTGAATCTTAGTTCTCTTTTCTTCTATGTTCTGACACATTTTGGGTGATTTCAATTGCCATATAGATAACCCTTCTCAGTCCTGGCCATCTTGATTTCTAACCCTCCTTTGATCTCCAGCAGTAGACTAATATAGCTACAGGATGGTCATTTCTTAGATCTGGTCTTTTCCAAAAATCTAGATCTATCTACATTTAACAGTGAGCCTTTTCCTCTTTCAGATCATCATCTTATCTCTTTTTCTATCTCGCACACATCTCCTTCTACTAACACTAAAACCCTGATTCGTAACACTCGAATTAGCTCTAACCTCTCCTCCTTCTGTGCTTACTGGCAAATACTTACAACACTATTTAATCATCTGCAATAAACACCCATGCCCCCTGCAGCTGCAATGCAGTTGTGCCCATAATCCCCGTCCCTGGCTTAACCCTCAGACGCGATTTCTGCACTTCTGTGCACGATCTGCTGAGCACATTTGGAGGAAATCTCACACCAAATCAGACTTCCTTCACTTTAAATTTTTAATGTCTCAATGCTGCCCTATCCCAGGCCAAGTAAGCAAACTAAAATACACTTGTAAATAATAATAAATCAAACCCAGGGCGCCTATTTATCATATATAACTCACTTCTTCATCTATCACCTAATGAATCCATAATATCTAAACATACCCCCCAGGACTTTGCTGACTTTGCTGACTTTTTAAAATGCAAAGTCGATTCTATCCACACAATTTTCCCAACCTTCAGATACCCCCCTCTGTGTGGCCCCCCTACCTGTCTGGCTGCTTTACATTTATAAACACAGAGGAGAGCACCTTCATGCCGAATATCTGCTAAAAATACTTTTATTTCAAATCACTGCACACACTGCTCTCCTCAGCTGAACTATCTAGGGTTTGTTCCCACTTATTTGACTGTCATAGAGGATTTGGAAATTGATTTTTTGAAGTTTATACAAAACGTTAAATTAAGAATGTGTTATCATGATAGTGGTTCATCAAGTACCCCCATGAGAAATAATATGGGTGATGCTAGTACAGGTAGCACTTTTGAAAAATCTAGTACTCTAATTCCTGACATACAAAATGAATCTGTGGATGCTTTTGAAAAGATTGTTATAGCAGAAATAAGAAAGATGTGTGGTGATAATTTGCTAAGGTACCCAAAGAATTTATCACTGCAAGAGAGGTATGCTTTACAAGCGGTAAAAAATAATAAGGAGATTATAATTCGTAAAGCTGATAAGGGGGGGAGTATAGTTGTACTTGATAGGAACCAATATATTAAGAATTCCTTACTACTCCTTACCCACGGGTACCTGTCCTGTATCTTCTAACCAAAGTGCATAAGACTTTGCTTAACCCCCAGGGACGCCTATAGTCTTGGGTATAGGGTCTGTATTGTAGCCTTTGTCCAAGTATTTGGATACTTACTTACAACAAGAAGTACGGAAAATTAACAATTGTTTAAAAGACACAACAGACCTTTTAGCGAGACTACAGCAGTTGGGATCAGTACCATCAGATATCATCCTTTGTGAGATTGACATTCAGAGCTTGTACACCTCTATTCCCCACGAAGAAGGTATGGCCTATATAGAAGAGGTGTTACTAGAAACAAATTTGGCTAATCCTAAAATCTTCTTTATACTTGATTGCTTAAATATGGTTTTAACTAGGACGGTTGCGCCATTATTTGCCAATATTTTTGTCAACCATCTAGAAAAGAAGTTTTTCCTAGCTAAAGAACCTTTTTGTCAGTTCATACATGCGTATTTTAGGTTTGTAGACAACATCCTTCTGTTCTGGAAGGGACCGTTAAAAGTGCTACAGGATATGATCAGTGAGGCGAACAAAAGCCATGATACCATTAAATTTACGTATGAATGGTCCATGTCAGAACTTAATTTTCTAGATGTTAAGATAAGTTTGCAGGATGGTAAAATACAGAACGACTTATATAGGAAAAGTGTGGATAGGAATAATTTATTGCACGCTAAGGGGCTGATTTACTAAGACACGAATTCGAATCCGAATTGGAAAAATTCCGATTGGAAAACGAACATTTTGCGACTTTTTCGCGATTTTTTCGGCGACTTTACAACTTTTCGGAAATTATCGCGACTTTTTCGTTACCAATACGATTTGCGCGAAAAAACGCGAGTTTTTCGTAGCCATTCCGAAAGTTGCGCAAAATCTGGCGCCTTTTTCGTAGCGTTAAAACTTGCGCGAAAAGTCGCGCCTTTTTTCGTAGCGTTAACTTAAAAGGCACGACGTTTCGCGCAAGTTTTAACGCTACGAAAAAATCGCGATTTTGCGCAACTTTCGGAATGGCTACGAAAAACTCGCGTTTTTTCGCGCAAATCGTATTTGTAACGAAAAAGTCGCGACAATTTTCCGAAAAAATCGCAAAATACCGATCATTACGAAAAAAACGCAATCGGACGCATTCGGCCCGTTCGTGTGTTAGTAAATGTGCCCCTAAGAGTTACCATAATCCAAAAGTAATGCGTGCAATACCCAAAGGGCAATTTATGTGCGCTAAAAGAATTTCCTCGCGTCCAGAAAAGTATGAGGAAGCGAAAAGTGGGCTTGTGGAGAGGTTTGCCGAGAGAGGGTATAATACAAATATAATACAAACTGCAATTAAGGAGGTGGAAAAATTGAATAGAAGTGATTTATTATCGAGTAAATGTAAGAATCTTGAAGATCAGAGAATAACTTTTGTCTCTACATATAGTCAACATAGCAGTAAGGTACAAAATGTGATTTATAAATACTGGCCTCTAATACAGAACGACAAACAGTTTGGCAAGCTGTTCCAAGATAACCCTCTTTTTTGCTATAAACGGGGATCCACACTAAAAAACATTCTGTGTCTTGACACCAGAATAAAGAAATCAAGAAATCAAGAAATCAAGTACAGTTTTCACCAACCACAAGCACAAAACTTCTAGAAAAAAGGCATTTTACTAAACTGGAGTGCTGTCATATGAAATTTCCACAGAACATTTGTGCCTGATTTTGTAATCTGATACAAGGTGCAGAACTCAGCTTGCATCTTCCCCGGTACACCCACAGGTGCTCCATTTATAAGCCCTAGAAGGCATCATTTTGTGCTCCTTGCATTCCAGTACTTGCACCTGTACCAGTGGTAAATTGGCTCTGTTATCTTGCAGTAAAGTATAGATGAAGAAAGATGCCCTGAGAAACTGGTGATTGCTAGGAGTTGCCTGGTTGTGCTTTTGCTTATCAGTGTGGGATGGAATTGCCACTACTTATTCTACTCACAATGAGACCATATTATGCAGGAGGCTCTTCTTGTTGATGGAAAATGACCTGAAGCTATTTTCTTTTACTGTCTGCCCTAACAATAGAAATTTTCCGACCTCACCTATCAACTGTCACTCACACTGTATAGATCCAGTTTGGCTGGAACGAGCATAACAGGAACTGCTGCCATGACTGTCGGCTGGAAGTATATCATCCTTCTCTGAGACAATGACTGATTGTTTGCATTAAAGGCATATAAAGGTACTGCTTTTGTTTAAAATTTGCCTAAATAATATATATATGCCACCCAAACTTTTATTATATATAATGCCATATATGCTATGCCCACTTTTTGGCCACCCCCATTGCCATACACCCACTCATAATCACAGCCACATATTTTAATCTTATTATATTTGTCTAGAATAGGCGCTCCTCTCCTTTTCGGCACCTTGTCCAAAATGGCAGCATCCATGGCTGTCACATGGCACATGGCTCTGGCATTGTGATATTACGGCGTAGGTGTATTCTGTCATTATGCCGCGTTTGCCATAAAAATATCAAAATAAATAGATGCCAAAGACCAGGGTTCAGTGCCCAAATATAGGTTTTAGTTCCTGGTGCGTCTACTATTTCAGCTTGATCCTGACTACGATCTTTGCTGCCTACCTCAACCTTCTGATGCCGCTTAGTTCCAGTCTATGTAACACACAATGAACAGATTTCAGATTTTTATTTAAGCTGACTAGAAAATGTACTATAATTAGTGATACCAATGGCAAGTCTAACCTAAACAACAACAAAAAAAGAAGAACAGAAAGACGTTACAACTCCTTATGAAGCCGCTGCAGTGCAAGGCAGGAACTGTATAAATTGAAAGTTAGACTATTTTGAACCTATTATTCAAGGAACTAAAAACAGAATGTTGCTTATTTTTTATATACTGATCTTACCAGCCCAGAGATTCATCAGCCCTGTAACAGTAATAATCTATGCCTTCTAAGTAGTCCCTAGAAGCTACTCATCTACTAATCATGTTTTAGTGTTTTTTTAGTGTCAGTGACTTCTCAGGCTTAGTGTTCTCTGGCCCATATTTATATATAGGCACCCATGGGCCAGTGCCTAGGAAGGCAACTTTAGGGGGGCTGTCCTTGTGTGCCTATACAATAGGTTACATTTTTTGTAAGAAAAATTCTCACCAGCTGGTAAGGTGAGGGCTATCAGGTGCATCATTGTGTTTTGCAGGTGGAAGTGATGTCACACATGTCTGGAAGTGACGTCACTTACCCTTGTGCATGTGCAGTTCACAAGCTTGTTGGGGCACACTTAGGTCCAGTGCCTAGGGTGATACTGAACCTAAATACGCCACTGAGTGTTCTCACGGATGAGGTTGGGGAGCTAGGCTTAGGGGGTCATGGAAAAACACTCAGCAGAGTGTGAGTTTACAGCTTATGCTTCAGGGCAATATTGGTACTGTAGAAAAAAACAGTCACAAAAGGTTTGTTATAACACAACAAAGGAGAAAAAAATGGAGTAGTCCTCTTGTAATATTTTCTTGGTATCAATACAAAGTACATGAACATGTATTATACATCTTTGTGTTTTAGCATTCCATACAGAAATTGTAGTAGGATTATGGGAGATAGACAACAGAAGTAATAAAATACTGATTACTTTATGAATTCTTTGACAATTGTTCCCTAAATTTTTCATTTTCTAGCTTCATGTGTGGTCATTAGGAATCACAGACATAACAATGGCAGAAGTAAACTAGGGCTGCACAAAATCCACTATTTTGGGATTTGGCCTAACCCTGAATCCTTCATAAAAGCAGATTCTACTAACAGAATCTGAATCCTAATTTGCATATGGAAAATAGGCTAAGGAAGGGTTAAAGAGAACTGCATGCTGCGTGGGTGGTTAAAAATGTACTGCTTCTGTGTCCTTTTGATGAAAAGTCACGTGATTTTAAGGTTTGGATTCAGTTCAGCCAGGCCATATCTAAATCCTGCTGAAAAGGCCCAATCTTGTCTGAATCCTGGATTTGGTGCATCTCTAAGTTAAACACAAAATATAATGTGAGTCTCAAAGACTTCAATAGAGTTTTCATAAACCATGTGATACAGTAAGCTATTCTATCTATGTTTTATTACATTAACAATGACAATTCTGCCACGGTGTTTTTTTCCAGGAGTATTACATTCCGGATGTTTGGTAATCACTGGCTGCAGAAAGATCCCTTAAAGATCCCTGTTCTGTCTACTATTGATAAAATGAAGGTGAAATATAGAATAGTATGAACATGCAGAAAGGCAATGCAGATTGCTTATTTTATTCATAATATGGATGATGTACAATAATTCTACAAGTAAAACCTGGCAACTATAAAGACTTAGATTCTGGAACCTTTAATGACAATTTGAACAGGTATCTATTTTGTGCACTGTTCAAAAGTAAAGGAGCAATGGTACAATATACAAAGACACAATTTGCAAATAAGAACTCTATATAGTAAATAAAGGACCAGTAACGCCACAATAATAATGAAAATATATCCGTTTGACCTTACTTTGAAGCAGAAGCGCAGGTTTTTAATGCAGCTTTTTTTAGCCATCTTCAGTTGTTTTTTTCAACATAGCTCTATAAAGTCTTTTGTGTTTAGTGGCCTTAGATAATACATTATCAATCAGTATTTGCATGTAATATGATTAATATGCTGTTTTATTGTATATCACGGGAACTATGCTTCATAAATACAGGTATGAGATCCGTTATCCAGAAACAGATTATCCAGAGAGCTCCAAATTATTGGAAGATCTCCCATAGAGTGCTCTTTTAAGAAAATAATTCCAATATTTAAATAAGATTTCCTTTTTTTCTGTAATAATAAAAAAGTATGTTTGTACTTGATCCCAACTAAGATATAATTAATCCTTATTGGATGCAAAACACTGCTATTGGGTTTATTTGATCCTTACATGATTTTATAGTTTATTAAGTGCTATAAGTCCAAAAATGTTTATGACTAACTGGGAGCATTTCTGATCTATTTCCTATTTTATCATTCCAAATGGAATTGTTCTATAACAAGATAAAAACAGGTCACATGAACAGTCTGGATGGAATATGATATAAATATGAAATCCCCCATACAGGAACCGCACATTTATTTTGAGACTGAAATGTCCCATGTTTGACAACAGAAAAATCTGGGTTCTGTGTATAGGAAAGACATTCAGTCTATAAATGAATGATGATTGACAATCAAGCCAGTTGTTAAATCCCCTAAATGGGGTTTCTGGCTTAAGGAAGGTGTCAAATGATCTTTATAAAGTATGCAGACAACTCACAAATGAACATGAAATGAAATCCCACACCACTATATTGAAAGCAACTGAAAAGAATGATCATGGGGGTCACACTTTAGAATTTCTAAAAATAATTATTATTAAATGCTATTAATTCAAAAATGTGGACAGTGAATGCACAAGGCAAACCTCCCAGCAACCATCTGGTGGAGTAAAAAGGGTAATGGGACATGTACATGACACCAGTCATTTGTGGCACTGACAAGAATAGCCAAGGACCTAGAGAAAACAATGGATAAAAAAAACTGATTCTAATATAGGAATTAACAAAATAAGAAATAATTGAATTTCTTTACTGTATCAGATGCCTGACAAGTATTGAAAAACGGATATACACGTACTTGTTAAGTGTATAAACACTGTCTTTTAAAAATGCTGTCTTGGTTAGTACCAAGTTGGTTAGTACAACTGCAGGATAGGATTGGGCACCAGGAAAAACCCGATGGGCCTCGGCCCTGGTGTGCCCAGATCCTATGTCTGCCGGAAGTTCCCGGTCAGCAGACACGCTAAAAGTAAGTTTAATTTATGCACTCTCAGGGGAGGGGTGGAGAACCATGCAGGGGGGTGCAGTGGACCTGCACCCCCCATTCCGACCCTCTACATCTGGTACAATGAAATTCAAAGGAATTGACACACAGATGGCTAGACATCGAAAACATCTTAACCTAACCTATAGGAGTGAGAGACCTTCCTTGGCTACATAGAAAACACAGACCCCTGTCCACAATCCAAACCTCCCCCTATGTTTACCACACTTTACAGATATGTGACCACTGCCAATATAAACCCCAAATAAAAGGTACACCAAGCATTGTCATTCCCATTCACAACAACTCTGAATTTCCCTGGGGCTTGGTAACCCTAGGATACAAACAATGGGCAAGTAAGGGCATTTGGCAGTTCATCCACTTGGGCAAATTAGCCACCTGGGACCTGATTAAAGAAAAATTTGATCTATCTGTGCAAGATGAATGTCAGTATTGGCAAACAATCCACTTCATAAAATCTATAATTCCATCCATCGTAACAGTAAAACAAACTGTACTCAAGGTGATTTATGATAATTCGTCACTCCGGAAAGCACTGGTCTCCGAAATGTAGTGGTTATTGTGGCACAACCAGACCCCCAATAGAATACACTACACTATGGCACACATTTCACAAAATATAATCATTAAAGGAACAGTAACACCAAAAAATGAAAGAGCTTTAAAGTAATAAAAATATAATGCACTGTTGCCCTGCACTGGTAAAACTGGTGTGTTTGCTACAGTTACACTACTATAATTTATATAATAAGCTGCTGTGTAGCCACGGGGGCAGCCATTCAAGCTGGAAAAAAGGAGAAAAGGCACAGGTTACATAGCAGATAACAGATAAGCTCTGTAGAATACAATAGTGTTTTATCTGTTATCTGCTATGTGCCTGTGCCTTTTCTCCTTTGAATGGCTACATAGCAGCTTATTTATATAAATTATAGTAGACTTTCTGAAGTAAACACACAACTTTTACCAGTGCAGGGCAGCAGCACATTATATTTTAATTACTTTTATACACTTTCATTTTTTGGTGTTACTGTTCCTTTAAGGAAAAACCTTACAAAATCCTCTATAGCTGGTACATTTCCCCAGCACAAATACGAAAATGGAATCCAGCAAGTCTGGGCTCATACATTCACCCTCCTATCTATGGAACCCATGGACACATAGACAGGCCCAGGACACAAACAACCAATCTTTAATTAGGTTTGTCTGGTAAACTTGATAATATTTACCTATAGAAAGCGACACAGTGACAAAAAACACATTATTATTATTTTTATTGTTTATTATGATTGTATACTTATGCTGTTTCTACCTCTACCACTTGCCGCCACCCTTCCTCCAATCTCTCCTCTTCCTTCTCCTTCTTTACCTCTCTCTTTTCTACCTAGATCATATACAGTACCACCAGTTTTTAAGCTTGGAACAACTCCATCTTTGTTTTCATGCTGTCTTACCAATGGTAATAATATTTTGTATATTTTTATATATTTGTGTAATAAATACAAATACAGTTAAATAAAACAATTAGAAAAAATAGTTAATATCTTCATTTTTGTTTTATTTTTACAGCTTTCAGTGGGTCTACTGGATCACAATAGCCTTGGATACTATGCTTGTGCAAGAAATCATCCAAGCCATCCAAAACCAGCAGGGCATTACCCAGCTTCACTGTCCTCACCAACCTTGACAGTCTAACCTCATAATTTAAATCTTTCATCCCCTTTACCAGTTTAGTTGCAGTCTCTGCACTCTCTCCAGCTCATTAATATCCTTCTTAAGGACTGGAGCCCAAAACTGCACCACATACTCAAGGCGAGGCCTAACCAGGGACCTATAAAGAGGCAAAGTTATGTTTCATCCCTTGAGTCAATGCCCTTTTTTATACAAGACAGAACTTTATTTGCTTTTGTAGCCACAGAATGACACTGCCTGGAATTAGACAACTTCTTATCCACAAAAATCCCCAGATCCTTCTCCATTAAGGATACCCCCAAAACACTACCATTTAGTGTATAACTTGCATTTATATTATTTCTTACAAGTGCATAACTTTCTTCTCTGCAACTTTTTCTAAAAAATTTGAATCAAGTTTAAAATTAAAAATCGATGGTTAGTAAACAGGCCCCTAAGTCTCCTATGCTATTTCCTGTATTTTATCTGATGCAGGATAGGAAAAGGGACTAGAAATTCCCTATGGAATATTCTTATTTCTGTTCATACCTATTCTCAGCTATCCTCCAGAATATACATAATTTTCCTTCCACATTCAAATGCAACATCTTCTATTAAGATATTTTCAGTTCTTTATTCTTATGTTGTAGGTTTCTTTATTCCAAAGCCCAACATTAGGTCATGTCTGAAAGTTCGCTGCAGGGAAGCAGCGGGTTAATAGGATTCGTTTTTTTTTACCTTATTTCAAATTAAAGTAAAGTAGAGTAAACCTTTCTTCTCACATTTCAGTGGAACATGTAGAGGTGCTAATTAACCTTAGTTTCCTTAGCTACAATTAAGCTCATTTCTTGGTTTACCTTTGCAGGCTGCTTGCCAAACCCCCACCTCTTACTATTACAACTACATTTACTTATAACACATATTGTACAGAGCAGGCACAATGGGTTTGAGGGCAGTGGCAGAAGACAAAACAATGGCTCAGTAAGGTCAGGCGTTATCAAGAATACAGTGTGAGGCTCAGACGCAAACACGCCAGGGGCATTACCCTGGGAAGAGTAAATGACTATGTTTTCTCATAAAGACTGTGATACTGCGTATGTAAGCATCTGCCTGTCAAACACCCCATGGGGTTCTGCATATTCTAACCTGCAGGGAAAATACAATTCTATTCACAATAAACAGGTAGGATGGTCCAAGCAGGGTGACTTTAAGGCCCAGGTACAAGAGTCTATTGGTGGGGCTTATGGTCTCAACAGATGTATGGCAGTATTACACATACCCTTCACAATACATACATTTGTTTATATAATGCTGTCTGTTAAGAATTCAGGAATAACCTGAATGAATAGATGGTCCAAACTTATTTTCAGAATCAGCACAGCTGTTAAAAGGGTTACATTCAATTAATATTTAGAGAAGCTCTTATGAGTAGGTTGGCAAATGCTTTAAAGCGGTGGTTCACCTATAGCAGTGCTGTCCAACTTCTGCGGTGCCGAGGGCCGGAATTTCTCTATCATACATGGTGGAGGGCCGCTAATGGAAGACAGTTTTGACCACTCCCCCTTTTTAAACTACACCCACTTCAAACCACACCCATATTATCACAATGGTGGTAGCACAGCAAAATCCCAAATGCTTGGTCCTTACAGCGAGGATATCAACCGTCATTCATATGTGAAAGAATTATATTATGTCATATTAAGACACACCCTTAAATCCATATGCCTCCTCCTCCCCTGTGGATAGCACAGCAACCCCAGCATATAATTACACACCTTAGGGACCATTTAATGGCTATTTCCAACTGCTAACAAACCCCTGCCAGGTTCAACTCCCACAGGCAGCATAGGGCAGGCAGAGTATGGCACACACAGGCAGCATTCTGTCTGCCCTATGCTGCCTGTGTGTGCAATACTCTGTCTGTCTTATGCTGCCGGTTTGTGCCATAATCTGCCTGTCCTATGCTGCCTGTGTGTGCCATACTCTGTCTGCCCTACCTGTTTGTGCCAAACCCTCCCTGCCCTATGCTATGTGCCATAATCTGCCTACTCTATGCTCCCTGTGTGTGCCATACACACAGGCAGCATAGTCCAGGCAGTACCTACAATGTCTAAGGTGTGAACAGGTGAACAATGGAGGTGATTACAGCCTGAGCCTGAGGTGTGAAAACTGCAGGGGGGTTAACAATGCAGGGATTAAAAGGTGTGAACAACACAGGGAATTACATGTTTAAACAATACAGCCTTATTACAGCCTGAATCTGAGGTGAGAACTATGCAGGGGGCCAGTTAATCTCAGTACTGATACCATTTAAAGTTTACACAAAGGTAAACCATCAAAGCAGCCAGACAGGTGGGGGGCCACACAGAGGGGGGTCGAGGGCTGCATGCGGCCCGCGGGTCGCCAGTTGGACAGCACTGACCTATAGGGGCCAATTCACTAAAGGTCGATAAAACGAGTGCTATTTATAGCATGCGTTAAAAATTTTATCACTTCTTATTTTTTGCGACTTAACGATCGTTTCACTAAAAGGACACTTGTCATTATTAAGAAGTGATGTTCTTTGCGCTATTTATCTGGCAATGACTGGTTTCAAGCGTTATTTTCCGCCGCGTGCGTTATTTTCCACTGCGTGCCTGCACGATTTTACTCATGTAACCATTACTTTCTGAAAACTACTGTTCTGAAAATTACCATTTCCCTGAAAACTGGAGGCTGCATCACTCTAGGATGATCACATACTTGAAAAAATCAGACTGCAAACTCCATGTTGTGTTGCCAAACACTCACGAACCACAATGTTGTTTAAATACCGCCTGCCCCAAGCAGAAATATTCGCACAGATTAAAGCATTATTTTGCACGTTTAAAGCTTTATATGTGTTTGTGAATCATGCGTTAGTACTATTTCTATTCGCTAAACACAATGCGATAGAAATAAATGCATTTTTTTGCGCATGCAATATGCGTCTTAACGCATGCGAAATGACTTTGATGGATCGGTACTTAATTATCGCATACTTTTTAACGCAAAAAAGCATGTGATAAGTGTTATCGACCTTTAGTGAATCGGCCCCATAGTAATGACCAGGTCTTAGCAACTTTTCAGTCAGTCTTCATTTGTTATTGTTTGTAATTTTTTTAATTATTCGCTTTCCTCTTCTGACTCCTTCTAGCTGTCAAAAGGGGGTGATTGATCCCTTTTTGTTATTGTTACTTTCTATTACTTAGTAACATAGTAAGTTGGGTTGAAAAAAGACATACGTCCATCAAGTTCAACCATAATGCCTATATATAACCTGCCTAACTACTAGTTGATCCAGAGGAAGGCAAAAAACCCCATCTGAAGCCTCTCTAATTTGCCACAGAGGGGAAAAAATTCCTTCCTGACTCCAAGATGGCAATCGGACCAGTCCCTGGATCAACTAGTACTAAGAGCTATCTCCCATAACCCTGTATTCCCTCACTTGTACTGAGAGCTATCTCCCATAACCCTGTATTCCCTCACTTTCTAAGAATCCATCCAGCCCCTTCTTAAAGTTATATAACGTATCAGCCAGCACGACTGATTCGGGGAGGGAATTCCAGAACCTCACAGCTCTCACTGTAAAAAATCCTTTCCGAATGTTTAAATGGAACCTCCCTTCTTCTAAACGGAGTGGGTGCCCTCGTGTCCGTTGGAAGGACCTACTGGTAAATAAAACATTAGAAAGGTTATTATATGATCCCTTTATATATTTATACATAGTTATCATGTCACCTCTTAAGCGCCTCTTCTCCAGTGTAAACAGACCCAACTTGGCCAGTCTTTCTTCATAACTGAGACTTTCCATACCCTTTACCAGCTTAGTTGCCCTTCTCTGGACCCTCTCTAACTCAGTAATGTCCCGTTTGAGCACTGGAGACCAAAACTGAACAGCATATTCTAGATGGGGCCTTACCAGCGCTCTGTAAAGGGGAAGAATAACCCCCTCCTCCCGTGAATCTATACCCCTTTTAATACAGCTCAATACCCTGTTTGCCCTTGCAGCTGCTGCCTGGCATTGCTTGCTACAGCCAAGTTTATTATCTACAAGGACTCCAAGATCCTACTTATCTTTCTAATTAGACCTACCCTATTCATACTTATCTTTCTATTAAGACCAACTCCTATTCATATTCCAGTTTCAAACCACTGCCTGGTTACTAGGGTAACAACCATATAGCTGCTAAAATTCTAAACTGAAGAGTTGCTGCATTAAAAGCTAGATATTAAAAAAAAACACAAATAATAACAAATGAAGACGATTGAAAGTTGTTTTAGAATAGCACTCTCTACAACATACTACAAGGAACAACCCCTTTAAGCCATCAACCACAGGCCATGTTATTTCTAATAATCCTTCCTGACCTGGGCAGCATCAAGGCAGCTGGTAATCTTTACCTCATACAAACCTTCCCCTTTCCCCAATATTAGTTAAATGAAGACACTGAGAGCCCAGCAATTCTGAATATCTTCTATGATTAAGGAAGCAAGAGACCAAGTTACAGACTGATGGGAGAGGGCATACAGATAAAATATAGGTCTGTCTGGTACCCCTAGCCCTGTGCATGCATTTACTTGATGTGTCAGTATTTCTATACTAGGCCCAAGTACCATGTTGATCTCTTTTGCATTAGTAGCTTCTTCCTTGTGGGATCTCTCAGACACTAAACCCACCTCCGACAGACTGTCCTCCCAGTGCCAGCAATGCTTCTTTAGCACACAGCAGTGTCATTAAGAATCCCTGCAAAAGGCTTCCAAGGGCAAGGGGATTGGAGGGCAGTAAAATCAGATCAATATATTTTCTTAAATTTACAGTTCATTTGTATTCAGTGTTCCAGTAGAAGTGTCTCATTTAGACTATTCATATTATCATGTCCATGACAAAAACCATTACACTTAGGTTCTGGGTGTAAGTTTGCTGAGCCTGGCAAGCATAGACATTCAGACAATGGGAGCAAGGAGGGCAAATATTCATCTGAAAACTTTACAGATACTTTTTTAACAATTTCCAGAACAAAAGACTATTTATCGGATGATTTCTCCCCATATGTGAATGTGTGCGAATCAGGAAGGAGTCAGATGAGTATTAGTGCACAGTAGTGAACCCCATTTTGAGAAACTGACATATCTATCAGCTTTGATAAATGGATCAATTCTGTTAAAACTTTCCTAAGTGTAAGAAATATGTTCCCTGACATGTGTTTCCTCCACAGGTCATTGCAGATAACAGCACACAGGCAGGCATTATACATTTTCCAGGATCTAATGTGCCGGTGGTTTTTTTTTTATGACGCACATCCATCTTTCAAAAGGGATTGAGTTATTTTAAGCATGATGCCATGCATTTAGGTCAGAGCTAATATGAAGTGTATCAAATCAGAGTACAAATGTAAATGTATAAAGAGACTGATATATTGGGTCCCCAGTGTATACAAGAGGCCAGTTTACAAAAATGCTTTACATATATCCTTTCATTATGCTATTACTTATATTTACTATAAAACTGCTTTTCTCTTGAATCTCCCTTTCCATTCTTTTCATGCATTTCATGCCTGCTGTTCCTCACCATTTCTTTTCTTACTACAGTTTTCTCTTCTTTTCTCTTTTTTTTTCTCATTTATCATCCCCTTCATTCTTTGTCATTAGCTTGTCTTTCCCTACTTTGCTCCTTGCATTATTTTTTACTTTGCCATATTTCCCTTTCTTCTTTTCATAGTCTATTTTTCTCACACATATCTGTGTTTTTTGTATAATAATGTTTTGTTTTTTCCCCTGTTTTTCTATTGGATCGCTAATACTTTACGTCTGCCATCCTCCACACCCAATCCCATTTTGCTGCAGTTTAAGAACTGAAATTCCACTTTGGGATAGCATAGCTGAAAGCATCAGTAACAAGGAGGAAAAAATGAAAGAGGAAGGAAGGGAAGGAAAATGAGGACATACAGACAGAGCATCACTCTGTCCCACCCTTTTTTGATTCGTTGAATGACCATAAATTCCCAAGAATAGTATCGCTGCAGTAGAGACTGAACACAAGTGCAGTGTGCAAAGTGCAATTTCAAAACAGAAGGTACGATGGGCGCACTGGCACCAAGCATAATTATACAGAAGTGCAAGAAGCATCTTTGGACTTAAGTACCTTTTATATGAATGATGACAATATGCCCAATGCCTGCGTGCGTGCACCTGCGCCTCTTATGGTAATTGAGCCCTTGTAATCATGGTCATTTTCCTGTTTTATTCTGTGAACCCCTTCTTGGAGCCGAGAAGCTCCAATTTTTTACATTTCAGATAAAGATGTATGAAATAATACACAGATATACAGATAGATAATAGATAGGTAAACTGCTAACTAAACTTGGAGACAGAGATAGATTACATTACACACTAGATAGATAGATGATGGCTAGATGGATAGATTGATAACTAGACATTGGGACTTTTTCACAAATATGTATAAATTAGGCAAGAGCCAGGACCTTGACATTATCATTTGTTGTCACATTCCCAATTAGCAGCTTCTGTATGTGGTGTTATGGCCCTATTTTATGTATTTGTGACAGAACCTTCCACTTTAACTATATATAACTGCATTTTGCAATGTGACCTGTCTTTTTTCTGTTCATTTTTCATGTTTAGTTCTTCACCTTATTAAAAAGGAGTGACCCATTTGTGTGCTGGAGAGGAAAGTAAAGCAAACACATACTGACATTACCCAGGCCTGCTAAAGTCATGCCTCAGCTTGCCAGCTTTCCAGATTAAATGTGAAAAAGAATGAAACTCCTTACTGCCATATGACATAAAGAAACTCAAGTATTGATTATCGGTACAGTACAGCATGTTTGTTTCCCAAATCTCCATTTAAGCTCACATGTGAATGCTGAAGGCTGTCACTGTGGATACTAGGAAGGGCTTGGCAACTTAAGAAGTGTGAACAGTCGGCGAGTGACACATGGAAAATGTATAGTGTCAACAGAAACACATTAATGTGACTTCTCTCCAGTCACCTCTGCTGTGCTGTGGCAGCAAGCTCCAGTTTTTATAACACCACACACACACACACACATTATATATATATATATAGTACATATCTATCTATCATCTATCTATCTATCTATCTATCTATCTATCTATCTATTATCTATCTATCTATCTATCTATCTATCATCTATCTATTCATCTATCTATCTATCTATCTATCTATCTATCTATCTATCTATCTATCTATCTATCATCTATCTATCTAAAGTTACTATAGTCTATAGTCTATCTATATATAAAACAAACTATTGCACTCAATGGGACTTGTATAAGCAAAGCAAAAATACAACTTTGGGCAGCCTCGGGGTGCGCGGATAAGAAATCCGGATAAAAAACACCAGTTTTACCAGTGCAGGGCAGCAGTACATTATATTTTAATTACTTTAAAAGACTTTCATTTTTTGGTGTTACTCTTCCTTTAATAATTTTATTATTGTTTCAGATCACAACCACTCTATGATCAATCTATGGGTATAGTGATATAAAAAACAAATCATTGATGGATTCCTAAAGATTTACACAGGAAGCTATCTATAAGTAGCATAATGCATTAGGCTAAGGGCACACATGGTACAGCCTCTGTTTCTCTCCACCTACATTTATTCCACCTACAGAGAGAAGCCTAGGTGCTCCCATCTGCCCATCTGTGTCTGGTGTTTCCACTACCCTCCTAAGGTGCAAATCCCTTTTTCTACTCTCTTAGGCATGGGTAGCATCTCTAATGCTATAAATTTCATCTGATTATAAGTTTGCCCATGCCTAGATACGGCAATGTAAGTCGCTGGTGGGATGGCACACGCGGCGGCGCGATTTCGGGAAATCGACTAAGTTGCCTCGCGAGGCTTTTTCGCAAAATCGCACCGCCGAGTGTGCCATCCCACCAGCGACTTACATTGTCGCTGGTGGGATGGCAACTGGCGGCAACTCGGGGAGATTAGTCGCCGCGAACAGGGAAATTTGTCGCGGGTGACTAATCTCCCCGTGTGCCAGAGCCCCTAACAGTAGACTGAACACACAGGTCTCCCCACTCTCAGCCCCAATCACATTCTCACACCTCAGGGCCAATTTTATCAGGAGGCAATTAACCTTCTGATTTATTTGGGAAGAAACTAGTGTATGCAGAGCAAACTCACATAGACATGGGGAGAACAAACAAACACATTGGCTGCAATCAAACTCAGGACCCCAGTGCTGCAAGAAAGCACTGCTACCTGTTGAGCCACCATGCAAGGGTCTGGCCCTTCATAAGACAACAACATTGGGCACAAGTTCCCAAACATTTAAATACAGAATCATCATGTCTTCTCATATAAAGCTGAGATCCTATAGTGCACCCTCTCATGTATGACATATCAGGAAAATATAATGCATTTCTGTTTCACGTCACCCTTTCTGTAAGATATCAACTTTGCATTCATCTTCTCCTTGAACTTGGCTAATTAATCATTATCCATACCACACTCCAAGTCAGCAGATATTTAGACATGTCTTTATCTATGATCACTTGCACAGAGGCTGATGTTTTGGAGGAGGAGTGCATTTGTGATAAATATATGCAGGCAGAGGATCTGTTATTCAGGATCTGGGGTTTTCTGAATAAAGGATCTTTCCTTATTTTGAACCACCATTCCTTAAGTATACTAAATAAAATTTAACCAGTAATTAAACCCAGTAAGGGTTATTTTGCTACCAAATGGTTTCATGTAGCTTAGTTACCATCAACTACAAGGTACTGTTTTATTATTACAGTGAAAAAGGGAATCATTTTCAAAATTTGAATTATTTGCTAATAATGAAGTCTATGGGAGCTGATCATCCCATAATTCAGAGCTTTCTGGAAAACTGGTTTCCAAATAAGGAATCCCATACCATTATATATATATACAGATAACTGTTATTAATATTAAACTTTACTCTGTATATAAAATAAAGGCCAACCAAAGATAATGATAAGATACACGTTTGAAAACAATAAGTTTTAACAGTTATCAGTCTTTTCTGCATTTTACACAAACAAAGGGGAGAATGCAATCTTAAAGGACAATAACTTTCATGACTTTAGAGACAGGAAGTCAGCTGTTTGTATTGATAGGTTCCAGTTCTTGCAAACGTTTATATTGGATTTACATTGTTTGGTTAACCACGTACAGGCCTGTTCCTGATTGCACTAGAAGTCTCCTCCTTAGGTATCCATAGAAGGAAGAAACATACCGAATTTTTAGTCTGACAAAGCTGACTGTAAAGCTGCCCATACACCTTCAGATCCGCTCGCTTGGCGATGTCGACAAGCGAGCGGATCTTCTCCTGATATCACCCACCTATGGGTGGGCGATATCGGGAGAATCCAGGCTAAACGATCTAATTATAATGACGGGTATAGGCATCAACGAGTCGATGTGGTCCCCGATCTGACTAGATTTTTTAACCTGCCCAATCGATATCTGGCTGATTTCAGGCCAGATATTGGTCAGACAGGCCCATCGGTAGTGCCCATACATGGGCCGATTAGCTGCCGAATCGTTCTAAGGGGCCGATATCGGCTGCTAGAATCGGCCTGTGTATGGGGACCTTAAGACTAATGTCCCACGGAGTGAAGAATTCACCCACGATTGATCTTTGCTACCACGGGCAACTAACCACTCCAAAAATACCTTTCCACCGGCAACAACAGGAGTCGCCAGTGGAAAGGCCTAACTTGCTCTGTGGGACATTACCCTAATTGGAAAGGGTCATATGATGGTTGCACTAGTTGTTTGGAAGAGAGTCATAAATACAGAGAGGTGAATGCTCCACGTATGCTCCATGTGAGGCCAACTTTTCAGACACCTGGAAAGAGAATCTGTAGCGTCTACGAGTAGCTGTGGTAAGTTGGACAAGGCCACTACTTCTAAAACCTTAATAAGTAATTTAAGAACAGGAAATAGCTATGAAAGGCCAATATATAACTTAATGGTAACAAATAAATATAATACGTTAGAACTTCTGGGAGCAAAAAGAGTTTTCCCCCAGTGCAGTTTGCACTTAGTACCAACACTAATAAATGTATGTATATATGTATGTATATTTTTATTTATAAAGCGCTACTTATGTACGCAGCGCTGTACAGTAGAATACATTAATACAAACAGGGGGTTAATAAGATAATAGATAAATACAAATAAATGGGGAAAATTGTATCTCACTTCATTTGAAAGGGTGCCCTACAAGGTTTCCAGTTCTTTTGTACTGAAGTTCCTGGAACAACAAGTCACTGTTCTTTCTTTATATACCCGGCTAATTATACACAAGCACAAATTAACTTTGAAACACATAAAGCCACTTGGCAAATGGACACTTTTCTAGCCATAGTATTAGGGTACAGGATTTCATTTCTATACGTCACCATGCTGCTCTAGATTGTAGTCATTACCAGTGCCATGCACTCATTTTATAACTTCTCCAACTTCCTATTTTAAGACAGGTGAAGTAAAATTAGCGCATGCTGCACCATCCATCTATTAGTTATCAGTTATCCTGGTACCAAGAACCTGCTACTCTGCAAAAAAATGGAGGTGGTGAATGCCGGGGAACTCCACAGTTATCTATTTACTTGCATGGAATATTTTTAGTGGCATATTTATCAAATTCTGCTCAAAACCTTCCTCCAAGGTGCAATGCACAAACTGTTATAGCCTTAATTTTGTAAAAAAAAAATTACGAGTGACCTAGGTGATTTTTGATTACATATACTATTTACTATTCTAATCATATGTTACTAGTGTTCAATGAAATGTCATCTGATAATGTTGTCTGACGCATGTGGTTCCATATTTATGTATAAATAATTCCGTCATTCCAAACTTTTATCAGGTGATCTCTCTGGCATCCAATAATAATGTTTGAATCTGATTTATATTAGTGTAGCTATTTCGTAACAGTAAGGTCATTGCAGAAATGGCCCTTGTCAGCAGCAATATTACCTATACAGCATCTATACTGGGCGACAGAGGGGCCTGGACTGCAGGGTTTGCTGTATTGCAGTCCCTCCTCCCCCACACCTCTACTACTTTTTTTTTTTAAAAATAGCGTCACAGCGCGTTGCGACCCGGAAGGTGTGACATGAGTGGCCCAGGAGGCAGGGGAGGAGGGACTTTTCGAGGCAGAAGATTTTTTGCATGGTGGCATGGCTTGACGAAGTTACTAGTGATGGGTGAAATAATTCGCCAGGCATGGATTTGCTGCTAATTTCCGTGTTGGATCCGTTAGTGGATTTTTTCACGGAAAAAACATTTTTTGCCTTTTTTCAAAGATTCACAATTTTTTTGGCAAAGCAAAACAGGACAGATTTGGTCATCATTCCAAGTTACGCCACTGACCCTTGAGCACTCCATTAACCACAGGCTTGCCTGTAAGACCACAGCAGAAATGGCCATCTGAACTCCATTAACTCCAGACTTGCCAGTAAGATCACTGCAGAAATAGCCATAAGAATGCCATTTACTCCAGACTTACCAGTAAGATCTCTGCAGAAATGGCCATGAGAACTCCATTAACCCCAGACTTGCCAGTAAGCTCACTGCAGAAATAGCCATAAGAATGCCATTTACTCCAGACTTACCAGTAAGATCTCTGCAGAAATGGCCATGAAAATTCCATTAACCCCAGACCTTGCTGTTTATTTCTCTGCCTCCTCTGTAAGCTGTATCATGAACATAAAAAATAAAATATGACTTTGCTTTTCACAGTTGAAAACATGGGCATCTTTGATTTATTCCAGTCAATCAAGAGGGAGCAGCTTTGGCTAGCAGGTGGGACAGGCACTATAAGGTCCCTTCAGACCCTGGCGGCAGGGATGCCTCGTGCTGTGGAGACTGCGGGGAGCTGGGCCTTATTTGTGCCATTGGCAGTGGGCCCCTAACACTAGGTTATTACTTAGGGTGCCTAGTGGGTACTCTGGCCCTGCACACAAGATGTTTTGTCACCCACTATAAACCTTGGCTTATGGGCCAACAAAATGCTCACTGGTGATTTACATAAAATTAGTTGTGGTAGAGGAGATTTTTCACTGAAGACTAATCTCCTAGTGTGTCATTGCTGTTTTGGTTTTATGACCTTATACTTTTAGTTACATTAGTAAGAGAGCTGTAGATTGTCAGAAATCTGACTGGCAAAGGAGTGCGAGAAGGTTTTCTGCTGGTAGTATATAAGTATATGTTGAATTACATACCATTTTGGTCACATTTTGAGTGTATCAGTGGTTTTTTGAACTAGTGGCCAATAGCATGCAATTTGTTAGATGCAAGTGAGGTGTGTGTAGGTGCAACATATAAAGGAAACTCCTCAAGGCAGGTGTTGATTCCAGAACTCTTGTACATCCATGTGCTTGCACCCAATATAGTAAAACAACAGGCGCTGTCGTGCAGGTACAGAGGAGAGTGTTCTGATGCAACCATTGCATACATTTTTGCAGTAGACCTTGCATTAATAAATGAGCCCTTTGGTTTGTTTAACCAGTGTAGGGACTCGGAGTGCATTGTTGGCACAGCTCTGCAGCCTGTGTGCGAGTGGCCCCATTTTTCAAGGCATGATGTTACTATGTTTGATGGTAGCATCATGCCATGGGGATGTTTTTCATCAGCAGAGACAGGGCCTTTGTTAAAAGAGGAGGAATAATGGATGGATCAATATAACGGGAAATAGATAACTTTGATCTGTTAAGAAAAGGAAGCTTGGGAAAGTTTATCTTTCAGCAGGATAATTATCCCAAATGCAAGGCCAAAGTAACACTGGAGTGACACAATAGAAACGTAACTGAGAGCTATATTTTAAGGTAATTTAGTAATATGAAACAATTGGTCTGAATACTTCTGTAAGGTGCTATAATTTTCAATACCAGCACCTTCTCTGTCCGACTCCCCAGTATCCATTATTCCCTGGGCTAGTGCTCCTGTTAGCATAAAACTGCACCAATCGGTGCATCCCAGCATCACAGTGCCATTGTACCTGTGCATGCACAGTAGCACAAAGTCGCAGAATGTTACACTACTGTGCATGCAATGACAACATACCTTCCTACATTTGAAATGTGCAAAGAGCATAGTGTGGCAAAAATGTTTGGCCACGCCCATATCTGTGACCATACCCCTTAAATACCACTCCCATTTTACAAAATTTGGCAGGTTATGTAACGTTTGAACACATTTCTGGGGTTTTTGGGGTCTTGTTTATGTTTTATTACAGTTTTGATAATAAAGGTGAAATTGCCCTTTAAATGCAAGTCTCCCCCAAGACACCTGTTTATCTTATTAGTTACAATTGTATTTACGTGCAGATGTTGAGTATTCTGTGCTCTCTGCCAAAAGCTACTTATCTAATTAACTTTGAGAAACTTTGCATCATTTTTGGCATTCAGTGCAGGAGATTAAAGGGAAAAGAGGGGCTTTTCAATAAGAATTCGAGGCTGCGGGCTGAGCGAGACTGTCCCACGAAACTTGGGACAGTTGGGAGACATGAGTGACAACTGGGAAATGTAGGATGGGGTCACAGAGCCAGTGCAGTTTTTACTGTTTTACTTTAGCAGCAGCAGCCAGGGAAACTCACTTAAGCTGGTCATACACATACCGATAAAGCTGAACAAAACCTAGTTTAGTGCGATTTTCAGACCGCGTGGGGACGCCGAATCATTATCCTGATAGTTTTCGTACCATGGCGATCAGTTGTTTAGGCGATTGGCCAGGTTACAAAATTTAAGTTGGATAATTATAAAATCTTCGCATGAATTGTGTATCGGACGATATCCTTGGGGGACCTACAATGGAATTCACTTTCGTACGATTGGTATCTGCCAATTATTTTATGTTCAGAGCATCCTCCGATTTGTATTTTAAGGGCTTTAACCTACAATTTAATTCTGAATGTTAGTTTTAGATTGTTGCATTTAAATGTACAACCAATATCTGAACTTTCGTTAGAAGATGAACCCCCCAGTGAATAGGGCTTTCCTTGTCCTTAAAAAACAGTAGAATGGTACCTATACACAGTCTTTGAGGTAACTGGTTCAATCTCAGCTTCCACAAACAACACAGACAGAGTAAAACTTTCCATAGAAGAGAGACAAAGGGCAGCTGCAGGTTTCCAAGCTGTAGAAAAGGCACTCAAGGAAATTTACAGCATTTCACTGCATTACTGGCAAATGTCTACAGCATTACTTTCCCTGCTTCAAGGTCTCAATCCAGTGATCATACAGTAATATAGTGGAATTCCTTGCAATTGTTAGACTGAGGCCAGGCTAACCAAGGGGGACACAATCACCACATTCTTGCTATTAATATCTCTTATGTTCTGGCATTGCTGCATTTTCTTTCTTACATTATTAAGAGACTTACTGGGCCTGGATTGCTTCCAGTCCTGAAAATGTTTGATTGACTTTAATATCACATTACCCAGTGCCTGGGGCTTTTAACTCATTCTAACTAAAAGGGAGGCAATTCATTCAGCATAACAATAATGTTGTTCGCTCTATAAATACATTTGGTTTTTTTTCTAGTGTGTATCCTCTGCTAGACATACCAGAAAGTTACAGATATATACTATATATATATATACTATTTTTATTTCTAATTGCATGAGAACTCCATTAACTCCAGACTTACCAGTAAGATCACTGATATATACTATATATAGTTTTCCACCATCAGCACTCACCAATCCATAGACAACGGCCGGGTGCTGACCCTCAAAACATGATGATGATCCCATGGGACTTGATTTGGAGATGTTCATGCCATGAGTGCTTTCTAAGGACTGGAAATATATATATATATATTTATACTATGGCCATATTATGGCTGTTTATGCTACTTTAAATATATGTTTTGATTTTTTCACAAGAAATCCCGGAGTTGCTGGTCTTTTTTATACTATTGGAACCTTTTACCGAGCACCCGAGGTATGTTATGTAGCGGTGTGCCATCCTTTGTGTATATATATTTATACTATATATATCTTATTTTTATTTCTAATTGCATTTTATTTTTTCCCCAGTCTTAAAAAGTGTTGTTACTTTATGTCACATTAGAGGCGTGGATGTTATTTATTTATGCAGTTTAAAAGGTCGATGATTCTGTTTGTTCTGTCTAAAATAATCTGACTTTTGCAGCTGAATCAGCCACAGGTATCTCCAGATAGAGAGGTAGTAAATGAAGGACTATGGAACATGGGGCATTTCAACAGGGTGAGTGCAAGCATTTCTTAGCAGTGTCAGTCTGTCACCCCCAAGCTCCATTAGGGTGCCATCAGTGGCGGCCCTAGCCAGCAGGTCCCTGGCAACCTGGCTGTCCAACTCGCCCATCACACACAATCCGTACACACATGCCCAACGATGGTTGGGCGGGGGAAATGTACACACAATTACTACACGCTGGTCGATGAGGACCAGTGATGAACCGTTGGTGGGGTGACAAGGGCAAGGAGTAGGGATAGACAGAGAGCAGAAGTACCTGCCTAGCATCTCCCCCCAGCATTGCACCCTAGGCACGCGCCTCTTCTGCTTACACATAGTTCAAAAGTCATAAGTTGAATTTAGACTGTTACCCTAGAATAATATTTGCATTTGTACTGGAGTAATCCAGTCTCATGTAAAGCAAAACAAATTCTCAAGGTGATTTATGCACACATATCTTTAAATAGATGGTGCTTTTGGCACTGATGTACATTTCATGTCATACTTGATGTAAACACATACAATGCAGTAAAATCAGATTTGTCGCTGTGGTGCTTTTTTTTTTTTACAGGTCACTTGTTTTCTGTGTTCCAATAGCACTGCCTCATTGCAGTCATATCTCTCAGCTGCTTCCAAAAATGTACCCCAGACTGGTAAGTTCACAATGGAGTCTCTCCATTTGATGCTTGTTTGGATGGGGTAACACCCTGTGGGAAAAGCTAAAAGCTACCCATGTCACATTAATATTGACATAAGAAAATATAGCTAATGGCTTCAACACTAGATTAGGGGGCATACATTGCAGTGGGGTTGGTGTTCTTGTACCACTGATTTTCAAAGAAGGTAGTATACTGTACACAAACACAACTGAATAAAGCTATAATTTTCTACAACGGAGTAAACCAGTTCTCACTACATGACCTAAAATATGTGTAACACTTATACATACTACAGGTATAGGATTTATTAGCTGTAATGTTTGGGGGGGTTTCCAGATAAGGCATCTTTCCATAATTTGGATTTACATACCTTAAGTCGGCTAAATATAATTTGAAATTGAAATAAGTAAATAAAGGTAAAGGATACAATCCAGATACAATATTTGCTCCCACACAGAAGAAGGCATGTTACAAACCTGCTATAAAATAATATAATTAACAAAGTTTACACACAGTATCATAAAATATTGGCACAATCTAAATATCATACACTCCCTGATAACTGAAAACCATCTGGAAAATATGCTCTCAAAAGGACATAGATTATGTACTTTAAAGAGGCAGGCACTAACAGTGTGGCTTCATATGAACCTACTGGCCCCAAATGTATTGCCACTGTTCCTTAATAGATTGGGAAAAGGGCAAATGTGCTGGCAGATCCTACACATGCCCCTTGGTGGCAGGCTACAAGGTACTGTAGACTTTCTCAATCCACATGTGTCTGCTTTTTCTGTATATTACATTTTGTCCAACTGGTGGTATGTATATTATGCATTGTAATTGTATTTACTGTTTTGTGAATATTTCCCATATAAAGAGCATTATATGTTAAACATACCATTTGCTGCCTTTTTGTGGTTAGTAGGTGTGCATTGAGTAATTGATTGATTTGTATTAATATTCTGTTTGCCCCTATGTGGGCTTGGGGAACAGATTCTCATTTGCACCCTTTTCCTTCTCTTTGCTGTCTTTGTTTTAAAGCCAGCTATTTCTGCTTTAGCAATTGTGGTGGGTGTGCCCTCCAAAACTATTTGTTTACAAGGTACTGTAGTGCCAGTGACAAATAACTAGTGTGGTATACTGGGAAAAATACCCATGTTCCAGGAAAATAATTGATACATATAACAGAAAATCTTCCAGTTCTCATTTTAACAGAGGTGTAACCCTACACAGCCTGGCACAAGGGAAGGGGGAGTTAAAAATAATATACAATAGACACAGGGATGCTTTTTTTGAGTAACCATTAAATAACCTGATAAATGGGGGTTTGCTGGTTGCATATCTCTGGTATTTTAACCCTCAGGAAACTGCAACTGCCAATTTCCTTCATTGTCAGAGGCCACTGTAATGTGATGGGAATATATCAGGTTCTTGCCTTATCATTATGCATAAATGATGTACCTACAGATGTAACTTTTGTTATACTGGCTCAGTAGCAGTTTATTTATTGCACCCTGAGTTAAGGTGCCCATACACTATAAGATCCGCTCGCTTGGCGATGTCGGGTAGAAAGTAACTTGAAAAAAAAATAAAACGATCGGATTACATTTGTGGCTATGGGGCAGTCGGTTCGGGGACCGCATCAACGAGCCGATGCGGTCCCCGATCCGACCAGATTTTCTAACCTGGCCGATCGAGATCTGGCCAATTTCAGGCCAGATATCGGTCGGCCAGGCCGCTCTGTTCTGCCCATACACGGGCCGATTAGCTGCCGAATCGGTCCAAAGGACCGATATCGGCAGCTATAGTCGGCCCGTGTATGGGGACCTTTATAGCAGGGATAGAACAGCCCTGTGTAGTTTGGGTTACAGCGACATAATGTATATAGAGGAGGATGAGGAGGAGTGGTGTCATTTTGCATGGCAAAGTGTAGTAAATAAGTAGAGAAACTCTAAACAATGACAGAGCTACCCCAGCACGAACACTGAAAGTAGCTGTGCTAGAACTGTGGTAAATGCCAAGTTGTCAATCAAAGTGGTACTATATCACAGCCATCTACAGGGATGTCAGTTAACCATAAGACTTTTTACCTAGGATGGTGGGTATAGAGGGGCAGCCCTCTGGTGCCTACATGGGAAAAAAATGCAAAGAAAATATTTCTCTTCTGCCCACCACCATATACTTGCTGGTGGGAGCGTAGGAGAGGCACTGAACCCTGATGTTACCTTTTTAGAGTGAAGAGAAATAACGTTTTAAAAAATCCAGGAATGGAACACCCGAATGATATGGGGTTAGTTGACATCACTGTAAATAGCTGTGCCACCTTGGGCTGTGGTGTATTGCCTCGTACTGCTCTTTCTACAGTGGGCAGCAGAAAGAATCTGCAAAGTTGCAAAACGCATTTGATTGGTGGGTTGTAAGCAATAAAAGAACAGAATGCATTACAAACGACATTACGGCAAACATGTCTGCCACATCCTGCACAATGTGCTAGCCCTAATGCCAACCCTACACAGAAGTCCAATGCACTCAAAGATCACACATCTCCAGCACCTGGGCAGCCAAGTAAGGGTAGCCTTCTGATCAGCGTGAAGTTCGAGTTCAGTCGGGGTTACAAGCACGTGCAGTGTAGGACAGCAAACATGAACATTTCTTGTTAATCCCTAGCCGTTTCCTCAGACTGCACACACTCACATAAAGGCCCTGTTAACAATTAAGCCGCTGGTCCAGCAACCTCTAGGTAAGCACTGACCTTGTGCGGTGCGCCGTACTTTTCCACTCTTCCTTTCTGCCTTAAATTACAGAGCCCTAAATGAAATTTAATGACTTTCATTACTACACAGATGTGAGAATAAAAGCTCAGCCTGAGGATGTAACTTATGTAGTATGTGAATTGCAAGCCAGAATGATTTGCTGGTAAAAGAAAGTGACTGCTTCTAAACCAAAGGAAAAGTACTAAGAAGTGGGCAGCAATCCTTTGTTCTCTCACACACTTCCTATGCATGGAAAGGGAGCTGAAAATATACCCCATGTTCTGACATAAGATCATTGATTTGGGCTTATGTACTAAGAAGAATAAGCACTGAATACATTTTGTTTTACACAAACTTGATTTCACCAATTGAAAGAAAACCATGATACTATGAGAAGCCATTTCCTAACTCCCCTTAGGTTCAACCCCTCCTTCACCTTGTTTCATTGTGGATGGATTCTGGGACTTGAAGTCCTCTGATTTTCATAGTGGGTCACAAATAAGTAATCTCCTTAAATCAAAGTGCATAACCCTGTGGTACCTGGGGGCCCAGAAGTATAGGGGAACCTGTCTGATGAACAATTTTAAAATATTGTCTTTGCTTAAACATCATCAAACAAAGAAACAAAAGCCCTCATCCAGCACTATAACACTTGTCTCTGAAATCTATGGGGGTTATGTAATAAAGGCCACTCAGGTGCAGTAACCCATAGCAACCATTTACTGGTCACCTGTTTAAAAGCAAACATCTTATTGGTTGCTATGGGTTACTGCTCCTGGGTGAACTTAGCACCTTTTATAACATATGGGGGTTTAAACTGTAAACTGATCTTATGATGTATAAGAACCCAGTAGGATTATCAAAGAAAGAAAGTAAGAACATGTTCACAAAGCTCACATACAACATAGAAATAAAGATGAGCAATACATCAGCAATGCTGTGGATATATTTATGTGTGGACACTAAGGTACAGGCCAGAACCATACTTTAATCTGTGGAATTTAGTCATTTTGTTAAATGAGTCTCCCTGACACTAATGCTTTGGGGATCATACACTCAGCCATTCCAGTCAGTATCAGGAAGGGACAGCAAAGTATATATTCGGGGGAGAAGGGGGTCATTTCTCCTTTTTACAAAGCACTGATAACGCCCCATCTAGAATATGCAATGCAGACTTGGTCTCAAGTGCTTAAAAAGGATTTTAATGAAATGGGAAAGTCCAAAGAAGAGCATAAAGGAACCAAACTAGCAGATGTGCTATTCAGCAGTAGATCATTTCAGCAGAAACCAGGGTATTCTCTTCCCATAGAAGTTGCACTGACACATCCAGGGACTGATCCAATTGTCTTCCTGGATTCAGGAAAGAATTATTTTCCCCTCTGAGGATGCAGTTTTCCCCAGTAAAAGAGTGAATTTATTACACAGTCATTATTTTTTATTATTTTATTTATTAATTACAGTCATTGATTTACATACACAAGCACATTGCTGTTCCAGAGAGCTGGTGAGCAATGATTCTACCATGTGATATCCATGCTCTGTCTTTTGACCATGGAGTTCCTATTGGCACAGATACCTGCCTCAATTGGCACAGCAACTTGAATCTGTCGCACACATCATTTTGATGGCAGGAAGTGCCACAGCAGCAGGGGTGATAATGCTGTCCAAGTGTGCTGCCCTCACTCCCCCCCTCACTATTTTTGCACTCCTACAAGACCAAGGAGGGTCTGCATTACTAGAACAATTGCTCGCTGCACTAGAAGAGTGAAAATTTGTCTCTTAAAGTTGGTAGGAGCATTTTTTTGCCACCCCTGGTAAGCCTTTGAAGCGCTACCACCTGAGGCAAGGTTCTCAATTTGTCTTATGGCAGGAGCACCTACAGAGGGTAGGCCTTTATACATGAATCTGAATCTCCCAGGAATTTAGCAGTGTGAAAGGGCAGTTTGATTAACAGTGTTTCAAATAAGCCTGAGCAGTAGGCTTGGGGCCTTAGACAAACTGATTTCTGTAAAATACTAGCTTTTTTTTTTTTTATTCTAGCCTTTACATGTAAATACCTGTTATATTTTTGGGTAGCATGGCTGAATTTGTTAGTTTGTGTCAGTTTATAGCTCAGATTTCCTCATGCTGAAAATCCCTTATTTTATCAAACAAGGAAGAAGATTTCTTTGCCCTGTGAATAAGTATAGGATCCTGTAAATGAGTCATAGTTACAGTTCAACTCCAAGATATGACATAGATGGCATCCTGTTATTTGTAGCACCAAGTTATCATTAGTTTATAAACGTAGTGTAACCTCCTGTATTGCATAACTCCAAGGCATTGTAAGGAAATTCTGGAGTATTTTATGTTTCCAGAGACACTGGTGTTATTCTAAGCAGTCACACATATTTGTATGAAGTGTCAAAGGGGAAAACAGTGTTGCTCACTGGTCAAGGTGAGGCTCGAGCAAGCAATGCCCCTACAGATATGGAATCTGTTATCTGGAAAGCTTGTGGCCTGGGTTTTCCGGATAAGGAGGCATTCTCATGATTAATTTAATAACATTAAGTGAACCAAATAGGATGGTTTAATCATCAACATGGGTTTAGCTTAGTTGTTATTAAGTAAAAGGGATTGGTTTATTATTACAGAGGAAAAAAAATTGAACAATAATTTGAATTGTTTTATTTTAAAAGGGGTGCATTGGGAAATGGCCTTCCCAATCTTGTAATTTACCTCAAATGTTCGAGATTACAAAATTTGAAAAAACATGAAAATCTCAAATTGAAAATATGGCTGAACTTTGCCTAGGACAATTCCCATTGACCTCTACATGAACTCACAGGCTTTTAGGTTCGAAGAGTTTCTGCACTTAATAAATACCAAAAATTCAAGTTTTTGAACTATAACCATAAAAATTATTTGCTTAAAATGGAGTCTATAAGTGATTCGGAGCTTTCTAGATAGCAAGTTTGTGTATAACAGATCCCATACCTGTACTACTATCTCATGTCACACCTGGATGTACAGGGATTAATCTTATTTGGCAATTTTAAATCACTCATTGCCATGCTGTGCTAATATAGCACATACGATGGGACATAGCGATGAAACAAATCAAGAAAATGTAAATGAGAATACGGAAAACTTTTTGTCCATAATAAGTCCTTTAAAATGAACTCTTTTTGCCCCAAATATAATGAAACTGGTGTTAATTTATTCCATTACCTATGGTCTTGCCCGAAGATTAGTAACATCTGGAACATGGTGGAAAGATTCTTGAACCACAGGCTGAATTTAACTTTAAAGCTATGTCGCTCTATTACACATTAAAGAAAAAGGAAAGTCATTTTGGCATTTTACTGCCAATAGATTTGCCACATTAGTGCCATCTAGAACGCTATATTTATTCTGCAGAAAGCTTTATCATGCCTGAGTAAAGAGCCCTAGAAGCTTTCTCTGTTTAAGATCGCAGCTGCCATTTTAGCTTGGTTGCTTCCTGCTTGTAGTCTAGCCTTTATAGCTCAGATCACACATCCCTAAGGGTGGGGGAAGTGAGTTTTAGGAATTTTTATGGGAGGGGGAAGCAGAAGAGGGGAGAGAGGAGAGAGCTGCGCAGACTCTGGTCCCTTCCCCTTTTTTTGCTAGCTAGCAAGAGGCCATCAAAGCAAATACAAGTGAACCTAAATCCAGGATCCCTTTTAAAAATACATGGTCATTTTTCTTGAATGTTATAGACAAAAGAAATAAGGATCAGATTTATAAAATGCTGTATATATAGCTTTATTTCAATAATCTATGAACATATAATTTCTAAGCAAAATAAACCTTGATTTTGTTCTCTGGGAAACCTTTCTTTCTATAGTTTATCCTCTGGGCATAGTCAATTTGTTTGTATAATTAAATTGGGTTAAATTACAAATTTTGTTTCTCTGTAAGCATTCTAATTTCTTGTCTTTTTGATCAAACTGTGATTTTTGTTCTATAACCTACATTTAAATGATTTTTCATTATTCATCCTGTATGTTTATTGCAAAAAAATGTTTAAAACGTTTAAAAAAAATAGAAAATGTGTTCAAAGCTAGTGATATGCTCATTGTGATCTGCCCCTCCTTTCTCTTGCCTGTAATTGACTGGACCCTGGTGGTGTGTTCGCAGGTCAGGTGATCTATTGCAGGCAACTAATTCGCTCCATGGGACATCAACCTAAGGGCAGTGGCAGATGGGGAGATTAGTCATCCCGCAAGGGACCCAATGAAAGCATTCATCTCTTGATTGCATCAAAAAATGTGAACACTACATTACCCATCAGTCCCAGAGACACCCATGAGAAATAGCATGGTCAAAAGACATGATAAAGAATGTTTAGCAAAAGTCCTTCCTTGGATTATCAGTCCATACCTTAGTCCATTTATTTGGTGAAAAGCTGCAGTGTTCAAAGTGCCAAAAGTAGTCATTACCAAAATGTTGTTTTGAATTAATGAACAATACTGGAAATTGCTCACTTGGAGCCTATCCAGGGGCCCCTGTAACATTACCTCTCTGTATTACCTCTGTATCTCATCTCTGTATCTCATGTCACGAGTTAAACTAAAGTATGCGCCACACCTCTTTCAGCATAATGTGAGGTTTGCCACACACGTATAAATATAGACATAGAGTGAATACTTGCATGGTGATGTGACACAATGCTTTCATTTCCAAGCCTAACTAATAGTTTGTTTTATAAGGGTGATAGATAAACCGTTCAAGTAACAAAACTGGTTTGGGTAATACAAACAGGTTTCTTCTCATTTTATTTTTTCCATGACATCAGGGATTAAATAGTCATCATTGTTTGTGTTATTTGTTTTGCTCTGTTTTACAGCATTGTAGTATAGAGTAAGAGAAAATACAAACAGACAATGGCTGAGTTTCAGTACGTGTGGGGTTACACTACTTCACTCTACAGACACTGTAGAGGATACAAAGAATAACACAGATGTTAGAGAAGTAGATCTGAGTAAGTAATAAAGGAGCCAGATATTGCTAATGCATATCCCATGGCACAAATCTGTGTAGAGCAGGGCTTTTGCAGGCTGAATGTAGCCCTCCAATGTGTTTTATAGCCACTTGCTGCCTACAAGCCTTGTATACCATTGTTTTGACATCTAGCACATTAGTTACCTGGCACACTGCATGGAAAAAATTGGATTTTGCTGATGCAGAACAAAAGAATCCAATAACATATAAGTCATTTACTTACATTACTGCATTGGACAAAGTGTAGTTCTGCACACAATCAGCATGTTTTTTTTCATGAGCTTAGAAGCACCTTTAAATGATATACTTTATCAGCTGTAGTGAATACTATCCTGCATAGACTCAGGAAGGACGGTATAGTACAAATTCAATACTGTATTAAATAAGCTATAGAGTAGCTATAGAGTAGTTTTACAAATTGTGGGGCTAGGTTCTGTATTGAGGACCAAAGTGGTGGAAGGGCTGCCCTGGCTAATTAAGGTGACATTTGAGGACAGTTAATTTAGAGCTACGTTTTGATAAGTTTTGCTATAAACTATGGAGGAACCCACTAAATTGTTTGACTGCAAAGGGGAGCTGAACCCACTAAATCTGAGCCCATAAAAAGGGCATCACAAAATGGACTAAAACTAAGGAAGGAAGAATAAATGGATAAGTGACATAAAGACAGGTTGATTATCTGATTTCCTTGCAACACAGAAAGGGGAATTCAAGGTGAAATGATTCATATAAATAAGTACATGGTTCATACAAAACAATCTCTGGACATTTATTTATGATGGTTCAATATAAAATGGAGGAATTTACGTTAGGTTGTTGAGTACAGTGCCTGAAATGTGCTGCCAGATACATGGATAGTTACAAGAAGGGACTGAATAGAAACTCAGAAAATACAATGTTTTAAATATGAATACAAAGATCCTTGTGTAACATAAAAAGGAAGGCGGCATGTTGTATACTGCTTTGAGGTATGTTGCCTTTTTTTGGATTAACCAAGCCCTTTCACACAAAAGATCAACATAATAACATAACATAACATAAAGACTGCAAAGTGGCAGGTTTATTTCATGTTTAAATGTTTTTAATTACAAAAAACCCTTATTCAGACACCCTAGGTCCCAAGTATTTCACAATAGAGCCAGAACGCTGGCTAGCTGCTAATGAGTTCTTTACTTGAGACCAATAGTGTATTGCTGGACAGGACCAAATCATATGCAGGAGATTAGCTATGGGGGTTCCACATATATGGCAAGTATCATCTGCCCTTCTGCCCATTGCCTTGAGATTCAGGGGGTGATAAGAGTAGATGAAAGACCTTAAATTGGATTAGTCTCATGGCTTTGTCCCAATCATCCTGACACCTGTGCTGTAAGGCGTGCGGGGTGGAACTAGCCAGCAGGTTGCCAGGATGTTAACTTTGTAGGTTGTTCTGCAAGAAGTGTCTCCTCCACCACAAGAGTGCACAGTGTAGGGGAGTGTGTACCAAACTGTGCCCTAAATAAATGGCATATTTGTAAGCACCTTAATAGTGGCAGGTTTGAGGAGTTACATTTGGATTGGAGTCCCTTGTATGAGAGAAAGGTGGTGTCCTGTAGGTGATCTCCCAGGTATTTAATTCTTTGGCTTGGCCAGTAGAGAAAGTCCTCTAGATTGTGAAAGTGGGGGAGATTGGAGTTGCCCCATAGTGGCAAGCCGAATGTGGCAGGTAATGGCCTTTTTTTGGACACTTGAGTCCAAGCCCTGTGGGGTGTAGTGATGGTGAGTAGTAATACTTTGCAGTGAGGACGTTTTTTTAAGCCCTCTAGCAAGCCCTCCATGGTGACTTGCAATGCCATGTTGGGGTTGTACATATTTGAGTGGTCCCACCAGTTCAAGTAAGGGGTTTTGGCTACTAGGTGGAATAGCTGGAGGTTGGGTAGGGCTAAGTCCCCATCCTCCTATTCAGCTGTCGGTTTTTCCCAGGCAATAGTTGGGACTTTGTGATTCCAGATAAAAGTGGAGAAACAGGCAGTTTATCTCTTTGAAATCACTTTTGGAGATGATAATTGGGGCATAATGTGGATGATACAGGAATTTAGGGAGGTAAATTAATTAAATTAATCCTGCCCTATAACAAGAGGAAAAGGTTTGCCCAAACTTGGAGATCAGAGGTAACTTTTGAAACTGTGGGGTCAAGATTTCTGCATGTCTTCTATATAGATCAGAAGATCGTCAGCATATAAAGATATTTTTTCGGTGAGTAGTCCTAGGGTAAGTCCAGCATTTTGGCTGAAATCTGGTATATCAATGGCCAGGGGCTCAATCGCTAGAGCAAAGAAGAAGGGGGAGAATGGGGATCCCTGCCTAATAACCCACTGTGGGTGAAATGGGGTGGATATCAATCCAGTGACCCTGACCTTTGCAGTTGGAGAAAAACCATTTAATAAATTGGTCTCCAAGTCTAAATCTACAAAGTGTCTGCCAGATGAAGGGCCATTTTATGCTAAGTCAAGTAATCTGAGTATCCCTTGGAATGGCTTTGTGTACGCTAGTACACCATTAGTCAATTAGTCATTAGTCAAACAGAGAGGGCTCAGTCGCCATAATCTGGAGCCTGTTGGGGCAGACCATTGAAGAGAAAGCAAGAGGGGAGAGCAGGGCCGGAACTAGGGGTAGGCAGAAGAGGCAGCTGCCTAGGGCGCAATGATTGGGGGACGCCAGGCAGCAGCCTCTCCTGCCTACCCCTAGTACAGTTTTGTGTTGCGCCGCATCGCATACCACGTCGCGCCCCGCCCCCGCGCACATGCGCGTCAAACCACACGGGGGGGGTGCGATAAAGTGGCGCAGGGGCGAGGTAGCCGACCGGGTTGCCTAGGGCGCCTGGTCGGCTCGGCCCGCCCCTGGGGGAGAGTGATCGGAGAGGATATAGGGTATGAAATGTTCCTTGTCAATAAGTTGAAAGATATCTGTGGTCACAAGTTCTAGGTCAATTCTGGAGAAAGATTGGTGGGAGGTTGAGTGACAGGAAGACTCTCTTTCCTCTGGGTGTTTCCATCTCGGTGCATCTACGAGCTGGACTGCCTCTGCCCATTGGGCTAATTTAGTTGGCCCGGTGTCCTGTGTATGGAGGCGATCAGCCTGTGGGTCCATCATGAAATTTCCAAGGAAGCTTATGTGGATGGTGGTAGAGCTGCCAGCGTTTTTTTTTTTTTATAACTTTGTTTTTATTAGTGTTTTTGCAACATAGTAAAATGCATACAAAATATGTGGAACAAGGGGGGTTTAAAGAAAGTAAAGTAGGGGTTAGATAGGGGGTTATGGGTGAAAAAAGGAGGGGGGGGGGTTGGACTCTCGCCTAGCCATTTTTATCCAGGTAGTCTTTTTTCTTTCCTTTTATTTAGTTCTCAGGTTAGCGTTTGGAGTCTTCTTTTAGCATTGTCCGTTTTTAGGTCTGGTTAGTTGGTTGGTTATTTTGATTTTCGGTCAGAGCTGCCAGCTTTTTAACAATCTGGTCTAGCAATGCCCCAGAGTTTAGGGGAGGAACATAGACATCAATAATAGTCATAGGTTTGCTGTGCAAGGCGAATTGCATAATAATACACCAAACCTAGTGGTTCGTGAGGACATGAGTTAGAGAGAAATTTGTGTATAGATACACCCAGGCATGAGTGGAAAATGTGGAATGATAAGACCAACCCACCCATTTCATTTCGATGACTTTTTGTCCTGTGAAGCGAGTCTGCTGCAGGAGTAGGATAGATGACTTCTTCTTCTGTATTAGATCTGTGTGTCCTGTAGGCATTGCTTAACTCCTTGAAAGCTAGCTCTTTACTACACTACTGTCAAAAATCTGTTTAAAATGAGATTTGGGCACCATTATTATGGATATCACATTTTTGATGGGATGCTTTGAGGAAAGGCGTTGGCGAAGTCCCTGGTGGGGATGCTTTAGTGGGGACTCTATGGGCCCTTTCCACCATAAATGCTGTAGAAAAGGTGTTTGCCCCCAAATAGTTCCTTTAGCCAAGACCCCATTATTGTTCAGGGTGCTGACCCTCAGCAATCTGTATATTATACCATCTGTGCCTCTTGTCCAGGTCCTCAGATTTGTCTTAAGTAGATACAGTATGACTGCAGTGCCTGTCTAGTGTTTAGCAGGGGAGAAACCTTGCCTTCCAGTGTAGAGATCCTGTTGTCAACCTCTGTATTTCTCTCTCTTATGTTCTGCAGATCCTGCCTCAGCAGCAATATGTCAATTTTAATAGCTTTTAGCTGTTAAAGAGTTACGATTTTCAATTATAGCCTCTAGCAGCTCAGTAAGCGTTGGTTCTGAGGAGCCTGGTCTGAGTGTGTTGGAGAGAAGTGAGTCGCAGGCGCCATCTATATCTGGCACTTGCTGGAAACCACATGTGCCGCAGCATTGCTCTTCATTTTCGTTATGTATTTGTTCATGTGTGGTGCTTTTAACAGGTTCCACTTGTGCTGAGGAGTTCAAGGGTTCAGGTACGTGCTTTTCAGTGTTGGACTGGGCTGGCGGGCCACCAAAAAAACCCTGGTGGGTCCCACTGATCCAGTCCTGCTCCCAGGGCCACGATAAGTGGGTTTTTGGGTATTAGGGGGGCCCAGCTGTGCTGCAGGACCCCCCTGCTGTCAGTGAGATGCAGACTTTAGAAGTAAAGGTGGGCTTGGGTGCCTGCATCTTCTTTTCCCCTCCATGTGGGGATTGGATGAGCTGGAGGGGAAGTTCAAATATTGCCCATCCAATCCCTGTGCAGCTCTACCGGGACTTAAACTGAAGGGATGAATGCGAATCAAGCAAGCTTTTTAGTAGAAAGAAGATGCAGCCACTTGAGCTCCCACCCCTGGTAAAGTGTATTCATTTAATATTGGTCCTATTTTATGAGATGGTGTTTGTAGAGTATTATATACACAGAGACAAGGGGGCGATATAAGAATGCTTACGTTTTCAGGCTCGAGCATTTGGCTACTAAAATCACACAAGAGATTCTTAATTTCTTCAGGGTTTCTTCATTCGAATGGCTTCCTGCCATTTGGGGATTTTTTCCCTGTGTTTTTCAAAAGAATAAAAAGCTCCCCCAAAGTGAAAAAAAAAAACCCACAAAAAACTTATCGGCAGAAAGTCAAGGTATTTGAATGCAGAAACCACACAAGAATTTAGCAACTCTCGCATGGTTTTAGTAGCTGAATGCTCGAGCCTGAAGGCTAGGATATTCTTAAATCAGCCCCCTTAAATCAGACAAGTGCTCCTTGCATAGAAGTAGCTGTCCTATAACAGATATATACAGCTGGAATATAAGAATTACCCAGACATAGAACACTAATAAAAAAAAAACCTAATATGCAATCCACAATAGACAGTTATTCAAGCAAGTATATAGATGTAGGAAGATAAAGCCCTCCTATGGTGCTTTAGAGCTGTCTCACCTGGCTATGAGAAAGTCTCTCACTGCTAGTGCTGTCATTGTCCATATAAAATTGACTAGAGAGGATATGCTTTTGAGATGTACCAAAATTGAGAGACAGATGGCTTTGCTTGTTTCAGTACTTCAGCAGCTAGAGAACAGAAATGGAAGACCTAACACTGCTTTCATATGTCATTACATTTACAAAAATCTAACTTATTTTATTATTATTACAGGTATGGGTTATTATTAAATGGAATTACAGGAAATTACAGGAAAAGCCATCTCCCATAGACTCCATTCTTAGCAAATAATTTTGATTTTTAAAAATGATTTCCATTTTCTCTGTAATAATAAAAAGTATCTTGTGTGACGAAAGAAAACCAGGGTAATGGGCTTCTGGATAACCTATCCCATAGCTGTATGTATATGTGTGTAACGGCACTGGCACTTACAGAATGGTCCCAGCAGTAACAGAAATCTTGAAATACTCAGATATATATATAAACATATTATTTATCAGTAAACTTTTAAACCCATTATATAATGTTCTCCAAAGTCAGACATAGATTGACACAGGAGTCTTGCTTCAGTTATGTACCCGTTAATATCCATTTCTATAACTAAAATTTTTCTAATATAGTTTGTATAAAATCCATTTAAAAAAACATTTGAACTATTGCTATAGCTTATTTATAAAGTCCCTATATATTGCAGAGTGACACAGAAACACATAGTAACGACCCTTTATGATAGGGCTTACAAAGTTAATGAGTGTCTGGGGAAACCAAGACTCTTGCCATCTGTGCCCAGCATGCAAGGTAAATAAAGCCAACTGGGGCTCATTTATAAACACTGGGCAAATTTGCACATGAGCAGTAACAGAGCAGCCAATCAGTGAGTGAGCTGCCAGTTGAGCAGTGAAAACAAACATCTGATTGGTTGCCAGTATTTATAAATAAGCTCCAGAGGATTCTTATTTATTTCCTGATATTTATATAGTGCCATCACATTTCCACAGCGCTTTACAGAGATTTTTCATCATTCACATCAGTTTCTGCCCCAGAGTAGCTTACAATTTAAGGTCCCTATCATATTCACACATACTATTAACCTGCCTGTATGTTTTTGGAGTGTGAGAGGAGATTGGAGTACAGTACGAGTACAGTACTTAGAGGAAACCCACACAGACATGAGGAGAAAAAGCAAACTCCTTGCAGATAGCACCCTAGCTGGGATTGAACTCAGGATCCCAGCACTGCAAGGCAGAAGTACTACTCACTAAGCTCTTTGCTGGGAAGTTACAGAATTTTGTGTTCAATAGTGATTAGTAGTGATGGGCGAAATAATTTGACAGACATGGATTTGCGGCAAATTTCTGCGTTTTGCCATTGGCGGATTATTTCACCCAATATATATGCCCAACAAAATTTGCTGCGTAAAAGTTCAGCGCGCAACAAAAAATGAATGCCCACGTCAAAAAAAATTGTCACAAATGACAAAAAAATGACACGCATCATTTTTTTTACCATACATTTTCACCATTTCACGAAAATTCATGAAACACAGCTATTTTGACACTACCACAAATTTTCTGCGCCTTAATTTTGCGGCAGTTTAAAAAAAAAATATACCCATGGCGAAATGCGGAATTTGGCTGCGCATACATGCCTGGCGAAAAAATTCACTCATCATTAGTGTTCAACTATTATGTGCTCATATGCTTTGTGCCAGGAAGGGCTATGTAGCACCAGTTACACAGTTATAGTTCACCTTGGAGACGTAGTTGAAGAAGTAGTTATTAGGAGAATGCAGTCTCTATTCCTACTGCTAATAAGCAATAAGCATTGAACTTAATAACTGTGCGTATAAGCTGATCCTTGCAAGAGTATTACCCCAGTGTGGGGGGGAGGGTAGGTCTGAAATTTGGATACAATGTGACCTTAGTGATATAGGCCATTGGTGACAGGGTTAATAATACCAACTAATGTTTTACTAAAGGGATAATGAATTGGGGCTCAGATTTTAAAATACATTTATAACAGGAATGGATGTTTTAACAGATAAAAAGATTAATTTGGAAAGAGTTTTTCATACTACTTTTTATGTGTGGGTGACAGGTTCCCTTTTATAAATATCAAACATTTGAGTTTTTGAACCATAATTCAAATTTTGGACCATAATTCAAGTTGTAGGGCTAAAGAAACATTACATTTATAACAGGAATGGATGTTTTAACAGATAAAAAGATTAATTTGGAAAGAGTTTTTTCATACTACTTTTTATGTGTGGGTGACAGGTTCCCTTTTATAAATATCAAACATTTGAGTTTTTGAACCATAATTCAAATTTTGGACCATAATTCAAGTTGTAGGGCTAAAAAAACTCGAATTGTTAAAAACATCAAACTTAAACATTGATAAATCACCAGTAACCTTGCCAACTGCATCAAAGTATAATATTTATATATTTAATATGCCTAATAAGAACAACTAGTATAAATCAGCAATCAGTTCAAACAAGCTAATCAATTTAAGCTGGAAGGTATCGATATACACACAACTGACATAAATAAGGAACATTGCAACTGTCAGTAGACGGTACAGGGGTACAGGGGCTCTAGGGGTACAGTCTGTAATTCTCTGAGAAACACAAAGGGAACTTGGATAAATGACTAGTTGGTCATGCTAATGCATTCCTACGCTAATGCGTGCCCACAAATGTGTTCCTAATTTCAAGAAGCATTTTCATTATTTTGAAGGGTATATCACCTTGAAATGATATATTTGTTTGTTCTAGACTGCAGGGCCGCATTTGTTAAAGCGGCACCCCAAGGCCGCCCCCATTGCTTGCCCCCCTCCTGTACGGAGAAGTGGGGAGAGAACGAGCTGACGTTTTCTGCGCGTCCGGTCCCCATTGCTCCATATACAAGCTGATTTTCAGTGTGCCTTGCCGTCCTAAATTTGTGCCGCCCTAGGCCTGGGCACAAATCCAGACCTGCTAGACAGTGGTAAGACAATTATGATCTCATTTTGGAGCTCTTTGTCATGCTACAATGGAATACAAAGACTTGAACCTTGCTGTGAATGCAGTGAGACCTGTGTATGACAGGGTGACAGGGCTGCATTCAGAGGTGGAGGGTGGAAGCCCCCTAGCTTGAGTGTCATTCAGACATGCAGACTTAGGGGCACCAGGATCTGTAATGTGCACTTCAGTACACTCAGCAGCAGAGAGCAACCCATAACCTTTGCACAAGTGTTCCATGAATGGGCACTAACAGGAATAATTTAGCACCCTTTAATACTCCTGTGTCTGGGGCAATAGTAAATCAGCCCCAAAATCCACTTTGCAGTCTGGTTACTGCTCGAGGGTGTAATGTATGTGTTGTTTTAATGTAATATATCTGCAAGCATAACCCAATCTACAGTTTTTTATTTTTATGATGCAAATAAATGTATGTATATTTTCCCTAAAATAAAACATATTTTATGTGCCTGAAAGTAAAATAGGGAGGTTCTGTTTAAGCTGTAAATCTATTAGATGTTCATTCTGCATGATTTGCACACTTCTTGTTATCAAATTGCATACCAACAAGAAACTTTACTCATGATTTATAACATACATTCAAAGTAAGTTTAATTTTACAATGTCTTCAAGCCTAAGTAGAATGCGCTGAAGTTATAGCATTGATGGCTGCCCTCATTAGTGATGCACAGATAGAAAATTTCCAATAATAAGCCACCTTTCTACACAAGAGCCAAACTGAGCTCAAAGTTGAGAAGGGACTTCACTACCCATGCCCGTACTGGTGACGTCAGGTATGCTATCAGAGGGGGTGGGATCTGCACAACATTATTCCACCACTGATAAAGAAAAACACTTTACTAAGACAGGTATACAAGCTGCAGCTGAAAGCTACTTGTGCTGCACTGGCCCATTGGGAACCATACCTAACCTGAACTGTTTGTAGATGCCTTGGCCCAACCTGTGAGTTTCAAGCTAGCGCATGCATCACTGGTTTTTATTATATTATCTGCCATAGCAGAAAAATTCCCACTCAAAGACATATATTAGTGAAATCAACAAGTGGAAAGTACCAAAGCAGTAATGTTTTCTAGACTCATTTCAATGAAATTCCTGACGATTTTGTAGTATCTTTTTAGTCATCTGGTGACTGAAATAATTCACTATTGATGTGTTCTACTGCCCTTATCTGCTATAGAACAGCACATTTGACTAGATATGTTTGGTATAAAGCAGTTAGCCTGGCTTGTTGCATAGAATATATAGTTAGAATCTGATGATTCATTGTTTCCTATAGGGTCACAATGTAGCATTTGCCCCAAAGAAAACAAGAAAGCCTGTTTGTAGCCTGCTGTAAGCAGCAGCAGCAGCAGCTCACCTCCGAATGACAATAGCATGATGAAAGAGGATGAATGAGGTATCAGAGTGGTAACAGGAAAACTTCTCAATAGCAAAACAAGCCAGTTCTATGATTATCTGAATATTTGTAAATGTGAATATTTTAAGCAGCTTTACATGTTGTCCCATTTATACAGCAAAATATATTTTGGTTAATATCTAAATAGGTAAAGAGAGATCCAGAGACAGTGTGGCTGTGTGAAACCTGACGTATAGAGAGAGGTTATCTCTGAACTGTGAGTAAAAGGGTGCTAACCTGTGGTGGTCTGCGAGAGGCCTGGGTAATCAGGAAAACTACAATCTCATGAGAGACTGTTATATTTTATTGCCATATAAAAACCTTCTTAATATTTTTGAGTGAATAATTAAAGGCAAAGCATTGTTTTTCCTGCATTTTTGGTGCTCTGCATAAGAAACCTGTTTGCCTACCGTTATAAAAGCTAATCTTCCTATAAAACCTAGAATGTACTTCACAAGTGACACTAGCTGCCCTAGTGGCCAGTATCTAATAGCCATTCTGCTTTTTTTCTGCATTTAGTGAGACTGGAACACAAGCTGCAAGAGTTTAAAGAGTGAATTCGAACCAGAGAATGGAATTCTCCTAATGAAGGTACCCAGACAGGGAAAAAAGTGTAGGAGAGAAATAAAAATTGGTAGAAGTAGAATAGCAGCAGGGGACATCAGCTTGAGGTTAAAAACAGGACATGAAAAGGGAAAGAGGAAAACAATCTGGTTGGGTTCTTGTCAACCTGTTCCATCGCTGGCTCAGCAGAAGTCATATATTATTTCAACTGTATGCACTTTCCTAGATACCAAAAAGGGCAAGAAGCACAGATAGGATGTGTGCTGAGTCAGACTCCATCTACAAACTGTTCTATAAACCTAGCTGGGACTAAGTAAAACAGAATGGGATTTCTAAAAACCAGTCAGTCTGAATTAGCCACAGATAAAATGATTCCTACCCACATTTCCTGGGTCAGTTCTTTGTCACCTTGTGCAAGACATTTATATGGGATGTTCACCGAATGGCACACAGGTAATTTTCTCCATTGCCGTGTATATGCCAACATAGAAAAAGTGATCCAGTGCCAGTGTCGGACTGGGACCCCAGGGGCCCACCAGAAAACCTTAGACTATGGGCCCAGTCTCCAAACTATTTTTCATCCGCTTCTTACTCAGTCTTTATATTTTCCTAGTTTTTTTTTCATCTTTACATACTATAATCTATTCTTCTACGTATATAGTTGCTTTGTTCCCAAAGAAAAATTAGTAATCACCATGAATTAGGCCAAAAGGCTAGAAGCAGGAGGGCCCACTGACACCTGGGTTCCCCGGGAATTTTCCTGGTATCTCTGTGGGCCAGTCCGACACTGTCCAGTGCCTTTTGGTTCCTGAATGTGTGTCTGCCGACAGGCACAGGGTCTGCTGGTCAGAGCACACACAGAGTGGATTTCGGTGTTGATGTGAAGACCAAACCAGATCATTGATAGGTGGCAATATTGGGCACCTATCCACTAGTTTAGTGGATCAGATGTATGGCCACCTACAGTCTTTATTTTTTTACTGTTTGCTGTCTTTAAATAATGTTTTTTTGTTCTGAACCTTTTTATAAACTGTTACATGGTTGCTAGGGGGATACGAATGAAAATGAAAGGGTCTGAAAGAAAATGAGTGGCTACTGAAATATCCTCTACCACTTCTTGGAGAGCCTCAGGGGTATTGTGACAACAGACTGTGTGACAACAATATCAAAGAACAAGACTTAAGAGACCATTATCAGCAAATTAAACATGTTTGTCATGTCTCCTTCAGCTTTTATTACTCAGGTTATTGAGTTTCCAAAGCAGATAATATCAGTGCACACTTCAGATCCGCTACATGATGTTATTTATTACTGATAAGCCAGAAATAAAATGCTCATTACCCCATGTACATATTCCAAATCCGTTAGTGGACTTCTTCATTGCTGATAAAAGAGGAGCAATGTTCACTGTATAATATAAACCCGTTATTTAATATATTTTATTGCTGATAATACAGGAGCAATGTCTATTCACCTCACATGGAATGGACTGTACATTTGTTAATGGAGCGTAAAGGGCAACTGCCATAAAGAGCGGAGAGAAGTGATAACAGCACTGCAACAAGTTGGTGTGAAGTGCATTTTAGGCATGGAGTAAGTGTACTGTATGTGTATGGGAGCATGAAGGGAATAAGTGCAATACTGGGGAATATCTCTGCATTAATGGAAAGGATATAGGATTGAAGCTAAAAGGCAATAATGGCAGTTCATGTAAATAATTACTCTGATTTATATTGCTGTTATTGAGTAAATGCACATCAGCTTTACTGTAGTTAATAGAAACAGACATATGAAATGCACAATTTTATCTAAATGAGAATAAAACACATATCAAAGCCATACCAAGTATAGGGTGAGTTACGTTGCCTGAATGCTTGAGAATCCTTGTAATTTTGGGCATATTTTCAAATCTTAGACTAACAACTGAGAAATGTGTCTAGTAATAAGAAATAGTCTTGTATGAGGCATGATAACAAAATGCCACTGCAAATAAGGCCCTAATTATGCTCATTTAAGGCATATAGATAGAAGGGCTAATTTACATCTGCAACCACAGTGGGCAGCTTGCACTCTTTCCCTCAGTGAGTTGCACATAACACTGTTTTCATTAAAGGAACTTTGTCAAAATGAGCTCCTTGCTCCTCCCTATAGTAGGACTTGGCACCACTCAGCCAGGCAGATCTAGAAAATATTTGTTACAATTTTTGCCTGATTCACAGCAAAGCATACATGAAGTTGTGTCTATTTTGGCAAATCACTCACAATCGCAGTAGGTGCAGTGCAATCAGGCAGAACACTCTATTCTTCTTGTCTGCAGTGATGAGTGAAATTTTTTGGTAGGCATGGATTTGCAGTGAATTTCGATGTTTTGCCATTGGCAATTTTTTTTGCAAAACAGACATAAAAATTCACTATGGAAAAAATTAGCCATGCGGCAAAAAAGTCGCGAACGTCAAAAGAAATCGCATTTCACAAATTTTTCGCAGCTTTGCAATTTTTTTCAGGTTCGCAAATTTTATGGTGAAACAAAACAGGACAGATTTTCTCATCACTATCTGTCTGTATTCAATATCGGCACCAGCATTACCAACATGTTTTGTTTGCTTATAGGTCTTAACTGCATGTTAAATAGGCTTTTAAACACCCTGCATGTATGCTTAGATCAAGCTTTTACAGTCTTTATAGAGATTTCAATAAAACACTCATGGGCAGTAAAAACACATCTTTTTTTGGAGTAAAGAACATATATGGTATCTCCTATCTGGAACCACATTATCCAGACAACTCGAAATTACAGGAGGCCTTCTCCCATTCTTCAGCATTCTAAGCAATTATTTAAAAAAAAAATTCTCTGTAATAACAAAAAACAGTACTTAGTACTTGGAGGGTAACTGGGCTGCATAAATCCTTAACAGTGGCAAAACAATCCTGTTGGGTTTATTTAATGTGTAAATGATTTTTAGTAGATTTAAGGTATTGTTACGTATGGCATGTCCCTTTAAGAACACCGTCTCGGCTAATGTATTCTTCTCTTTGTTTAATAACTACATTTACGCACATCTACGTTTCAGATTTATCTTGTACATGGCTAGCTTATGTTTACTAATTCATATTTCTCATATTAACAACAATAATAACAAAAATAAAAGTCCAAGACTCAGCTTGACAGCTATACATTATAGGGGTAACTTATATCTGCAAGCGCAGTGAGCAAGGTGCATAATGTAGTTTTTTTTACCAAAATTCCTTTTGCTTAATGAAGGGGAGTGCCGCTGAAATGTTGCATTTACTAATAAACCACTCATGGGGTTACCCCGCATTAAAGTGCTCTGAAGTGCTATTTTTACAAGGGATGCAGTGCACCTACAGCAGACCCAGTGCAGCAATATGTAGATTCTGGCAAATGCCAGATAGGCTAATGTAAGATGCCATAGACAGTCACTTTTATTTGGGCCTGTGGGGGCTGATTGGGCCTTTGTGTACTTGAAATTCCAAGTACAGTGTGGTACTTAGCAAAGTTAACATGGGGCAAATATATAAAAAGGTTAGGCATGACAACCATGTAAGGGGTTGTGTAAGGGTTTTGGGCAAGCCTTAGGGCTTTGAGTGTGGCATGTCAGAACTGCAGCCTTTAAATGTGTGTGTGTGTGTGTGTAAGTTATATAAAGGCGAAAAACCTGCCAGAAGTGCTCAGGCAGTACTAAGGGGTGATAAGAGCGCAGAGTATTAACCCTCTTTTCAGGGGTGTAACAACAGGAAGCAGACCCTGGAGCCCAGAAGTGTATAGGACCCAGTAAGGCTCAAATTAATGAGCAATTTCCATATATCATTGAACCCAGTAATACCTATTCTTTACTTCTTGTCTATTGACTAAAAATAGACTTTATGTTGATTTGCTTAAATAAAACTGATGTTATTTTACTTAATTAAACCCCATAAAAGGGATTTATACAAAAACTTCTGTTTAAATAAATAAATAAATAAATAAATAAAGTAATCAACAGAATAAAATTCAGATTACTTTTATTTAACTCCATGAAGATCTGGTTTATTGAGTTTAAGAAGTAAGCAAACCTGTATATGGATTGGTATGAACTGTATAAAACAAAACAAAATGATCAGCTGCGTAGTGTGTATTTATAATGTGTTGTGCAACTTGATGACAACATTAAGCTGATTTTATGCTTCAGTCAAACAAATAAACCCAGTTCTTTGTTTTTAGTGGCCTTTCCACTCCTTTGACCAGGTCATTCTTCATTCTCAGTGTTGGGCTTCCTGTAATAAAATGCATGCGTCACCCGAGGCAGCACCTTTGTTTGATCGTCTGTAAAGCTATAATGCACCTTCCTTTCTTTTCCTCATTCTTGGCAGATTGTTTTAATTCAATAACTACTGATTTTTTGCTATATATATATATGGCATATTGTGGCCCTTCCCTAATAATTTAGAGCTGTTATTGACCCATTATTAGAAAGCTGTGGGGTGTCTTCTGTCTGTGGGATTGTTGCAGTTTATATAAAAAGAGGTACTGCATGTGACACTTCTCTGCAAAAATCACATGCCCTTCTTTTACCCATAAAGCCTTCATTTATAACAATGGTAAAATATGCTTCTTAACTAATTTCAGCCCCCCACAAAAATGTTTTCAAGTTTTTCATGCCAGCCCCACTGTCAGATTCTTTACATTACAGAAAAAGTGACAAAAGTGGCTATATTATACAAGGTACAAATGCCCCTACCTATTTCTTATACATAGGATATAACCTTTCAAATTATTTGACAAATCATAAGTGTGATCCTACTATGCTTTTCAGTAGCTACAACACAATGCTGTTTAGCACGTTTTATTACTACTGTTTCCCAGGAGCATAACACTACTGGCAGCAGCAAAGATTTACAGAATATGTATTCCAAAATCCTGGTTAAAAGAATATGGTCAGAATACTTTAAAGAAATGACCCAAGAATCTTCAGTATTTCCCCCCAGTGAACTCATACTCTGCGAGCAAGGTTTCACTTTATCCAATTAAACTCATATAGCTTTCAAATAAGCAAACCAGATCATTGATTTAATAGTTACATTGAATGAACAGTAGCGCTGTTCTAATGACCACATGCACCCAAAAATCACATACACCGGGAAAAATGCTATTATCAGGCAAACAGACTTTCCAACATTTACAGTATGTTCTCAAATGAACAGCTGTATTAAAATGTTTCATAAAAAACATTTATTTTATTCATTATAGGCTTGTCTAAAGGTGGCAATATATGGGCCAACCTTAATGTTGTCGAATCAATTGACCAGCGAGTCTAAAATGGCCATACACAGGATGCTAAAAGCTAATGACAAGTCGCTTTATTAGCCCATGTATGGGGCCCCTCAGATGGCCTACCCAACTGATATCTGCCCAAAAATCATCCAGCTTTTGGGGTGAGGCGCACATCGATTTGTTGATGTGGTCCTTACCTCGATTGCCTGCATCCTGTCATTGGCCCAAGGGTGGGCATAACAGGGAAAGATCTGCTCATTTGGTGACCTCCCAGTGTATGGCCACTGTAAGTAACAGATATTGCCTGTTTTGGACGTCTGTGATGTGTTTGTTTCTCAACCAATAAAGGTTTCAGTTCAAACACTCACTGCACTCTGCTGAAACAGACAGTTGGCACTAAAGTAAAATAAGTGAATGCATTATACACAGAGGTTTGGGGGTTTTTTTGTTTTGCTTCGCCATATCATGACCTGAGCCATTAGAACAGTGCAACAGTTGCCATGTGATTTTTGTTGACAAAAAGTATACCTGAATCCATTCCACAAAATGAAGTCATTATGTGGCTGACAAATCACCCAGATAACTATTGTTTGCTTTCCTGTTTGTATAGTGGTGCCATAGCAGTAATGCTCTGCATAAACTTCACTAGACTTTACTGCATTTCTGTGGGGAGAACCAAGTGGCACTATGAGTTTTCTTCAAGAGAGACTATAGATGTGCATGGTGGGGGCTGACTTAAAATCAGCACTTAAAATATCAGCAGGGTCCTTTCTATTGGTTACATCCAAATAAAAAGAGGATGCAAGTCACTTGGCCACCTGCCTGCCCCCCATAGCTAAACCTAATTTCCTCAACCCTTCTAGAGCTGCACAGGTCCATAGAAGTGCACCCTGAGAACAAGAAAGAGAGCACTATTGGATTAATGGCACATGGGGTGGTTTGTCGCCCACGATTAAATCTGGGCTACTGCAGACAACAAATCTCCCCAAAATGCTTTCTCATCAGCAATAAAGTAAATCACTAGTGAGAAAGCATACACATTGTGACGAAACTTCTGATGACTTAAAGGGAAAAAGACACATACGGGGATTAGTCGCCACAACTTTTTAAAATGTAGCTGTGACTAATCCGTGCAGCGAAAACTGTGCGCAATTAGTTCCAGCAATTTACAGAGTAACCTGTGATGGGAAAGTCAACGTGATTAGTCGCCGCAACCGACTAATCGCCCCATGTGTTTTCGCCCTAGAAAACGCCATGTGTGCTGAAATGCTGAAAGGACTAGACAAATACTGTTCCCAATGGCAAATTACTGAAAAGAAAAATTGGAAATAATAGAAGCTTATAATTTTACCTTTCATATGGCAAGATGTTATATCTGGGTTTAGATCCCCTTCAAATGGGTTGTTCTAATACTAATTATTAGTATGATGTAGAGAGTGCTATTCTGAAACTATTTGCAATCAGTTTTTTAATTATTTTACTTTTTTTATCAAGTTTGGAATCTGTCTGCTGAGCTATGGGTGACAAAATACCCAGAAATGTGCCCTTGTAGTTATACAGGTATGGGATCCCTTATCCGGAAACCCGCTATCCGGAAAGCTCCGAATTACGGAAAGCCTTTCTCCCATAGACTCCATTTTAATGAAATAATTCAGATTTTTAAAATGCATTTCCTTTTTCTCTGTAGTAATAAAACAGTAGCTTGTATTTTATCCCAACTAAGATATAATTAATCCTTATTGGAGGCAAAACAATCCTATTGGGTTTAATTAATGTTTTATTGTTTTTTTAGTATCAATAAGGTATGGAGATCCAAATTACGGAAAGACCCCTTATCCGGAATACCCTTGTCCCGAGCATTCTGGATAACGGGTCCCATACCTGTACTGCTTATTTGGGTGATGCCCATTATTTTAAAAAATTTTATATACACAACACAAGATCCTCTGCACTCACCTATTATCAATATATTTTGGACATTAAGACATTCTGTGCATTAGCTACCGAGAAATGCTCTCCCCTTCCTGTAGGTGCCAGCGGCAGCATTCCTATTCTCTGAGCATGTGTGTAACTTGATCCTGTCTCCTGTTCTGAGCTACACATGCCCACCAGCCAATCAGAAGCGGATCTGGCAGAGGGGAGGGGGGGAGGGAATGAAACACATGTGCAGTATGAAGCAAGGAGGGAAAGGAAGGGAGAATACCTTTTTAGAGATGGCTGCATGTTCTAGAAAATGTGAAGTGTGACTGAGTAAATATTTGATTAGGTGAGCCAAAAGTGTGGCGTTTTTACTAAACAATAGGAGGACTATTGGGCAGTATGCTTTTTAAATTTTGACTTGCATTCTCCTTTAAGAAGGGGAGGGCATTTCTTGGTAGCTTAATGCGCAGAATGTTTTAATGTTCTATATATATTGATAATGGGTGAGTGCAGAGGATCTTTTGCTGTTGTCTATAAGCATTATGTGGTCACAGCCTCCCCCACCTATTGGTTTAGAATTTAGTGGTTGGGCACAACTTCCCCTTTTTTGTTATAAATATATATATATATCTTTCTTGTTTTTCCTCTCCTATATCCTTAGAGCAATAACTGCTCATTTGCACACATATATGAAAGTGACATTGTAAAGTTTCTTAAGGTATCCATAGAGATGTTGTAAAAAACAGTTGTTTTTAAGAAAAAACGTGCTTTTAAAGCATTCAAGTTAGCTGGGACAGCAGAAACTTTCATCAGGTACAAGGAAGCAAATAAAGCAGCAAAAAAATGCAATCAGGCAAGCTAAAATAGAGATGGAAAGGGATATTGCAGCTAGGAGTAAAAAGAATCCAATTTTTTTTTTTAATTATGTGAATAGTAAAAAAATGAAGCAAGAAGGGGTGGGAACCTTATTATCACGAGGGGGTAAGTTGGTTGATGAGAATGGGGAAAAAGCAGAAATTTTTAACTCTTATTTTTCATCTGTCTATACATCTGAGGAGCCAGATAATGAAGGCTTCCCTTTTAATATGCCCAGTTCTAGTAATTTAGCTACTGACGCATGGGTCACTCGGGAGGAAATTCAAAAGAGACTTGAACATGTAAAGGTAAACAAAGGTCCAGAACTGGATGGGATTCATCTCAGGGTATTAAATGAGCTGAGCGCTGTGATTGCCAAGCCTCTTCACTTAATTTTTCAGGATTCATTGAGGTCTGGCATAGTGCCGAGAGACTGGGGTGCCGATATTTAAAAAGGGATCCCGTTCTCAGCCTGAAAACTATAGGCCTGTTAGTCTGACATCAGTAGTAGGAAAACTTTTGGAAGGGGTAATAAGGGATAGGGTACTTGAATACATTGCAGTTCACAATACTATAAGTTTGTGCCAGCATGGTTTTATGCGTAACAGATCTTGCCAGACTAATTTAGTCGCAGGAACCTTGATGCTGGAATGGCAGTTGATGTCACTGATGGCACTTTGGTAGAAATAATATAAACGCAAACTATCTTCTGAATGGTAGTTTGTTGATGATATCCTTAATGGAGAAGGATCTGGGGTTTTTTGTAGACAACAAGTTGTCTAATTCCAGGCAGTGTCATTCTGTGGCTACTAAAGCAAATAAAGTGCTGTCTTGTATAAAAAGGGCATTGACTCAAGGGATGAGAACATAATTTTGCCGCTTTATAGGTCCCTGGTAAGGCCTCACCTTGAGTATGCAGTGCAGTTTTGGGCTCCAGTCCTTAAGAAGGATATTAATGAGCTGGAGAAAGTGCAGAGACTGCAACTAAACTGGTAAAGGGGATGGAAGATTTAAACTATGAGGTGAGACTGTCGAGGTTGGGGTAGTTTTCTCTGGAAAAGAGGCGCTTGCGAGGGGACATGATTACTCTGTACAAGTACATTAGAGGGGATTATAGGCAGATGGGGGATGTTCTTTTTTTCCATATAAATGATCAACGCACCAGAGGTCACCCCTTTAGATTAGAGGAACGGAGCTTCCATTTGAAGCAGCGTAGGTGGTTTTTCACGGTGAGGGCACTGAGGTTGGGGAATGCCCTTCCTAGTGATGTTGTAATGGCAGATTCTGTTAATGCCTTTAAGAGGGGCCTGGATGAGTTCTTGAACAATCAGAATATCCAAGGCTATTGTGATACTAATATCTACAGTTAGTACTAGTGATTGTATATATATTTTATGTATGTAATAGTATAGGTTGTGTGTGCTGGGTTTACTTGGAAGGGTTGAACTTGATGGACTCTGGTCTTTTTTCAACCCTATGTAACTATCCATTGATTGAATCATTAGGTACAGTATCAGTAAACATGAATTTCCGCATTTCTTACATGATAAGTAGCATGCTAAGGATTCCTATCAATGCCCTGAATAACTTAAATTGACTTTTCAAAATACTTTAAATAAAGGGCAAAAGTTTAATATGACATGAATTTGCCTTGGGTGAAATATAACCTGGGCGTTACAGAGATGCACAATAACATAAAAACTGGGACCAGATTTTGCTTTAAAGGAACAGTAACACCAAAAAATAAAGGGTTTTAAAGTAATGAAATTATAATGTACATTTCGCACATCACTATTGCACAAACTACTGTAAAACTGGTAATTAGTAATATAATAGTAATACTATAATAGTTTAGGTCAGTGCTGTCCAACTGGCAGCCCGCGACCCCCCTCTGTGTGGCCCCCCACCTGTCTGGCTGCTGTGAGTGCTTACCTTTGTGTAAGCTTTAAATGGTATCAGTATTGAGATGACCTGGCCCCCTGCATGGTTCACACCTCAGATTCAGGCTATAACCCCCTGTATTGTTTAAACATGTAATCCCCTGTACTGTTCACACCTTTTAATCGCTGCATTGTTTACCCACTACACTGTTCCCACCTCAGGCTCAGACTGTAAGCACCCACATTGTTCATCTCCTCGCATCTCAGACTGTAGGAGCAGTGCCAGCATTTTGTCATTGTATGTACTGCCTGATCTATGCTGCCTATGTGTATGGCACACAGGTAGCATAGGGCAGACAGAGTATAGAACACACAGGCAGCTTGTGCCATACTCTGCCTGCCCTATGCTGCCCGTGGGAGGTGAACCTGGCAGGGGTTTGTTCTGGGAGTTTGTTAGCAGTTGGAAATAGCCAATAAATGGTCCCTAATGTGTGTAATTATGTGCTGGGGGTTGCTGTCCTATTCACAGGGGAGGAGGAGGAATATGGGTTTAAGGGTATGTCTTAATATGATATAATTCTTACACATATGAATGATGGTTGATATCCCTGCAGTGAGGACCAAGCATTTGGGTTTTTGCTGTGCTACCACCATTGTGATAACATGGGTGTGGTTTGAAGTGGGTACAGTTTAAAAAAGGGGAGTGGTCAAACCTGGCTTCCATTAGCGGCTCTCCACCATGTATGCTAGAGAAATTCCGTCCCTCGGCACCACAGAAGTTGGACAGCACTGGTTTAGTTAAACAAGCTGCTGTGTAGCCATGGGGGCGGATATTTAGTCTGAAAAAAAGGAGAAAATGCACAGGTTACTTAGTAGATAACAGAAAAGTTCTGTAGAATACAGTGAGATTCTATCTGTAATCTGCCCGTGCCTTTTTCCTTTTTTCAGACTATATGGCTGCCTCCATGGCTACACAGCAGCTTGTTTACCTAAACTATAATAGTATTACTGAAGTAAGCACACCAGTTTTAGCAGCACTTTAAAATACTTATACTATTTACTATATTTACTTTAAAATACTTTTATTTTTTGGTGTTACTGTTCCTTTAGGGCAGTGGCAGGCGAGGAGATTAGTCCCCCGGCGACAAATCTTTATTGTCGCGGGCAACTAATCTCCCCGCAATGCCATCCCTCCGGCTAGAATGCCGGAGGGATGGCAAACGCGTCGCTACGATTTCCCGAAGTCGCGTAAAGTTGCCTTAAGAGGAAACTTCAGGCGACTTCAGGAAATCACAACTAATCTCCCCGTCTGCCACTGCCCTTAAAGAACAGCATGTTTTCCATGGAAAGACAATTATATACATAGACAATTATATACAGGTAATGGAACTGTGCAACAAATTTTTAGATGGGACATGGAAGTAAGATTATAAGGAAGGCATTTGAGTGTGCTATTAGGAGAACTGTAAACAACCAGAATTTAGCTACAATGCCCATTGAGGGCTTAATGTGATCAATATTGCACCCAGATGCCCTGTTAAAAAATAAAGAGGAAATGATTAAGAACCCAGCTAGTTTACAAAAAGGGGTCTATGGCTGAAGCCACTAGGGGTGTATTCTCAGCCTGTGGCCAAAAATATAAAGAGTTGGTTTAAAGGTGAAGACACATGGAGCTACTAGTAGCAGCTACTTGTCATGGCTACAAAAATAGACAGTGCTGATCACTTGCTGATAATTGTCTCTACGTGCGTTTTAGCGGTGGCAATTCTCAGTATTATCTATGGTAGGGTATTTTAGTAGCTGTGACAAGTAGCTGCTACTAAGTAGCTCTGTGTGTCTTCACCCTAAAGGATGCAGCTTTAATTTAATGAATCCAGATAAACATTTAAAATAAGCACCTGCTCCCGCCTTACCTGCCAGGAGCCTATCCTTGCCTTCAGTATTTAAATGAAATCAACAAAAAGCATTTATTTTCCTCCAAAGCTACAACAATTTGTTTCTATTTTGGAGGGGATACTTTTCATGGTCTCTCTTCCAGTCGAGTCATGCTGCTGCTGAAGCCGGCCCAGACCAGGTAAGTATAACCTGAGCACCTCTATATATAACTAGCCCTGGGTATGACCCATATTGTACCAAAATTACCCCAATAGGAAAAGAGTTCCAGGATAAAGCAGTGTATATTAAACATAAGAGGAATTAACCTTAAAAATGCCATTCACTGTCCCATGTGCAGTTGCAGGCCTATCTAATGGCCCCAAGCTGCCATAAACCTTGGAAAAACTGTTTTTTCTTCACTTCTTTAAAGGAAAACTATTCCCCCAAACAATGTAGGTCTCTATAAAATAATATATTGCATAAACAAGCTCATATGTAAAACCCTGCTTCATCTAAATAAACCATTTTCAAAAAAATATACTTTTTAGTAGTATGTGCTATTGGGTAAACAGAAAATTGCCATTTTAAAGGGACCTGTCACCCTAAAAAGTCATTCCAAATCCTTTTCTATCGTGTTAGTTGAGCAAAATAAACTTTACTTACACTATATAAACTATTTATTTTTTTTTCCTTTCAGTCTTGGAGTTTACAGTCACAGCCAATGGGAAGGCTCCATTTTGGGTACACTGTTATTAAGGCAAGCTTTGTTTTACCCCAAAATCTTATTTATTCACCATCTAGGTGATATCTAGGAAGTGCTGAATGGAAAGTTAATGTAATTGCAATTAAAAATCTAAGCTGGCAATCATATATTGCTTGCCGGCAATATATAATAGCTCAGATATTTAAATACATTTATAACAGGTATGGATGATTTCATTAAAAAAATAACTGGGGTTTCATGTTTCAGAGTTCTGTCATTTGCTTCCACACTACTTCCTGTTACAGTTAGAGCTGCATTATGTCTGGTCATATGAGTTCTATGGAAGTACACAGCCAATCACTTTATTCTTTAATAGGTCACTTGGCATAATATAAACTATCTGTTGGTTAAGTATTCATTCTGGGGGTATAGTTTTCCATTAAGAATCAAAACATTCTAATTCCCATGGTAACTGAGTTTCAGATGTATAGGTATTATATTTAAGAGGAATACTGAACATGTTAACAAGGGTTTCAGGCCATTTTAACCTGCACCCCACTTGGCAGCAGAGGATAAGTGGAACTGAGGTCACTCAAGTATGGATTGATTCCAAATGGTTAAGAAATATATATAAAGACTATGCTTTGTAAATGAATATATTTAAGTTTTTGAAATTTAACATAGCAAACAAGGAAAATTAAGATAATCCATGTTTGGTCCATTAAAGGTAGATACCAAACATGGAATAGAATAAAAGAAATAGAAATATAGGGAGCCAGATGAATCCCCATGCCACACCCTGGCGCTTCAGTCAATTAATGGCATGCATGATTTTAGTTATTAGCCAATGGATGAACCACTGGAGAACAAACTTTTAGCACTGATGAGCCAAAACATGCATTTTAAACATACACTTCCACACAAGAATTTTTCAACACATTTAGTTTTATGGGGTTTTTTTTTTTACCACACTTTATAGAAAGTAGAAAGTGACATCGTAATGTATTTCTGAAAAACAGAATTCCCCACAAATCTGCCCTAGTTGGCCATTTAGCTTTGACCTTTCCAGCCAATTCATCAGCTCAGCAGGTTAAGGGTAAAGACACACTGAGGTACAAGTAGCAGCTACTTGTCACAGCTACTAAACGCCAGAAAATACCCTGCCTCCCCAGGGGCTCTGCAGCGCCCAAGGGGCCCCCATCGACCGCGTCCCCCACAGGAGCCCCCGATGCACCCCCCCTCATTCCCTGTAAGTGAAACGCGTCAGGGGAGGACATCAGTGGCCAGGGGGAGTGGCAACAGGGATCAGGTCTGGGAAGCCGGGCCCAGATTTATCAATCCACAGTACCATTTTCCTCCTGCAGGAGTCCAGTACCTGTTTCTTAGCCCAAGCACCACTCTATACCTGTTTTTTTTACTTAACAGAGGTTTTTAAAGTGCTGCATGATCTTTTAGCCTTGCTTGTCTTCTCTGCACTAGTGATCTTGATGATGAAGCCTGATCTTGTTATCGATCTAGGTCTGCCATACTTTCAGTGTCAGAAGTCATCCCTGTTTTTGATGGCCTTTGATAATGTAAGTGCTCAGAGAAACTTCACATTTTTCTTTTCATTCATTTTTGCATTTCATCTGTATCATTATCATTCAAAAGAGTACATCATTACAGCTCAGTGCCACCACTGATTTATAAAGATAACAGAAGAGCAGGAACACTATTGTGCACAAGACTACTCATGCTGAAAACACTTCTTACTAGTTTGGTTGTGCTCTGCACCTTGTACCGGATTAAAAAAACACAGGCATGAAGTTCAGAATGCAATGTTGGTAGCTGCAGGCAAGTCCTGTCCTTATCACCTGCCAATTGGCAGTACAGGGCCCTCTTGCAGATGGCATCCACCACCACTTATCTAAGCTTCTAAATGACTGGCAAATTAAGGGATAGTTAGGGGGCTGGAGGGGGTGCCAACTGAATGCCTCCTGCTGCACAAGTGTTAAGATGGCATACCAGAATAATCTAAGTGAAGTGAGGGGTTATCTGCAAGCCTCCATGTTAGCTATAATGAGAGCCAAAAACAGGGCACTCCAATAAAATAAAAATCTAAATTTATTCATAGCACATTACAGAAAAAGTCCAGCGCGTTTCAACCCCCACAGACAGGGGCTTTCATCAGTGGCACATGCAAGAAAAGTACAGGTCTAGATCTTATTACAAATACAGCACTGCTGAACTGCAGGCAGCTCCATATTCATGGAGGAGGGCACAGGTATATTCTACAAAATGGAGCACAGCAACCTTGGGCAAATTCAACAAACATGGAAGGCAGGTTGCAAAGTGCTTTTTTGTGTCCTATAGCTACCAACTATAGGACACAAGGGCAGTGCTAGTATAATTCGAAGACAGCGTGACTGTGGATAATTTCTGAGAAATGCAAAACTAAGTATTTCTTAGAGTTGTACTTTGTACTTTACCTGTACCTAACAGACATTTAATTAAACATTGCGGGAGGCAATGTCAGGCAGATAGGGGCATCTTGGCATGATGACAACCCCACATGTGCCATAAACTGATTTCATTCCCAAATCTACAATCCCAGTATGTAAAAGTGAAAGGTGTTAAAGTGACTTGGCTTCAAGTCAGCGCAGTAATTATTTATTTAAGTCAAGTGGAAAAATGCCAATGTTTTTGTTACAGTATGTTATGATAACAATGTAGCTCCTTATCTTTTATCAGTGATGGATATCACACATTTGTATCTATTCTACAGAATTCTACAAACACAAGCCTTTGCTGACAGACTGCTTTTCCTGTTTAAACATAAAATACTCAAAGGGCTCTGGCACACGGGGAGATTAGTCGCCCGCGACAAATCTCCCTGTTAGCGGGTGACTAATCTCCCCAAAATGTCATCCCACCGGCGAAAATGTAAATCGCCGGTGGGATGGCATACGCGGCTGCGCGATTTTGGTGAAATCGCGGAAGTTTCCTGTCAAGACAAGAGTCATCCTATGCTGGCATAAGCCTTTACCTGTCCCTGCAGCTGAAGCCATTGCATCCACCTGGGTGCAGGAACACAGCAGATTTCTGTGCAAATTGGACACTCGCAAATTTGGGTGCAAAATCAACTCCATGGGGCTGATTTACTAAGACACGATTTCGAATCCGAATTGGAAAAATTCCGATTGGAAACGAACATTTTGCGACTTTTTCGGTAATTTTGCGAATTTTTCGCGATTTTTTTCGGCGTCTTTACGATTTTTGCGTAAAAACGCGAGTTTTTCGTAGCCATTACGAAAGTTGCGCAAAGTCGCGATTTTTTCGTAGCGTTAACACTTAAAAGGCGCAAGTTTTAACGCTACGAAAAAATCGCGACTTTGCGCAACTTCCGGAATGGCTACGAAAAACTCGCGTTTTTACGCAAAAATCGTAAAGACGCCAAAAAAAATCGCAAAAGATACGAAAAAAAACGCAAAATTACCGATCATTACGAAAAAAACGCAATCAGACGCATTCGGCCCGTTCGTGGGTTAGTAAATGTGCCCCCATGTGTCTGCACCCGGGCCGATGCAATGGTTTATGGAAACTCTGGATGAACAGAAACCTCATTTACAAGGTAGCACAATGTGCAAAGTAAAATTTTGCACTCATAAATAAGGCTGAGACTAAATAAAAGCAAGCCTCTCATAAAGAAGTGTCAGTCTAGAGACCCCCTGTCTGTAGCTGACTGTTGATATTAAACATTTTGATAATGGGAAATGTGTCATACTAGGTTTAACAGCATTACAACCTTACACTTAGCCTCTCTGTAAATATTTAGTTTCCACAGAAGCCTTAATTATCAGCAACACCAAAGTGTGACTATAATTAATAAATATTTAAAGATAAGGTCTCATTTAATAATATTACCACTGTCAGCAGGCCCGAACTGGCAATATTTGGGTTGGGGAAAAAGCCAGACAGGCTGCTGTAAGTCACTATTTATTGGGCTGTTTGGATTTCTATGTAATAAAAAGCCAGTATCTGTTTTGAAGCACAATCCAGACCTGACTGTCAAGCTCAGAAGATTTCAAGATTTGTGCCTGACAGTGAATGGTGTAGGGGCAGCAATAGAGCATCCCTTTGTACATCCCTTACTTGAGCATTATGTACTCAGCTCAAGCTGTCAATATGGATCTTTAAATACTGGGCGGTGTTGTGCCCCAACTCTGACAATCTAAAAATGTATAGATTTATCAATGCAGATATGTGTTGATTAAGCAGAATGTGTTGGGCTGCTCTGAGCAGTTAAATACTATTGTGCACTTGGGGTTTTAAAGTAAGCAGCATAAGAAGCCGTGTTGAAGTACTGCCACAAGTCAAAAACAGAGAACCCTTAGAGAGTAACTGTAACAGTAGTGAAGCAAAGGGGTTTTAAATACCAACCCTGCCGTGGGCCCTGGTTGTAATGATGTGCAGCTACCGAAACATACTATGTATATGCTTTCTTGCAGTGATTTATTATAATCATTTAAGGGATGCGCCAAATCCACCATTTTCGTATTCAGAAGATCCCCTAAACCTTTGCAAAAGATTCGGCCAAATACTGAACTGAATTCAAATCCTAATTAGGAAATTAGGACGAGGAAGGCAGAAAGAGAACCGCAAGTGCAGCACGTGGCAAACAAATTTTTACTTCCATGTTTATGTGACAAAAAGTCATGTGATTTTAATTATTTAGATTTGGTTTAGCCAGGAGCATGGATTCAGCTGAAAAAGGCAGAATCTTGCCCGAATCCCAAACCGAATCCTTGATTTGGTGCATCCCTAATTCATTTTGCTAGTACAGCTTCAAGCTGCAGGCATATTACTACACTTTTGAGATCTAAACACATTTATACCTACAGTGTAGAAATATTTTTTTGCATTTACATTTTTGTTTTTTGCTACCAAATGAGCATTTGAATACAAGTTCATAGGTAGACAGGTGTACACCAGGAACCTTTAAAATGACTTTTATTGATTTAATACATTACAGACCAGGTCAACGTTTCGGTCCCCTTCTAAGACCTTTATCAAGACCATGTGCACATTAAAACCAACACATTTATAAAAAAATAAATAAAAGAACAGGCTCTCATCCAACAGCATGTCTCCTCTTAATTATGTGACTAACTCAGGCACCAGGTGAAACCCTGCACCAAGGAGAAAAAACACAGAGCATGTTACATGTAACATAATGAAAAATCATCATATCAGTAATAATGCACTTTACTCAATGTTCAATACCCCTTACCGTTGATTAAAGAAGCATAGATATGAACAGTACTCATTTAATCCAAATGGAGATAATGTATTGAGAGTCTTTATCCGAACACTTCCCTTTGTAGGAGAAGTTTAGATCTATTGCCCCCCCTCCTAATAGAAGGAACATGATTGATCACGATATAGCAGAATGTGGGCAACTTATGCCTCCACTCCAAAAAGTGTTTTGCCGCCGGTTATTGGTCACGCCATCTCTGAATGCTGAACTGATCACTGTTTTGGTGACCATCCATCCGTAACCTTACAGTCTGTTGTGTCTTGCCTACATAGGATAAACCGCATGGGCAAGTTATTAGATAAATCACATGCTAGGTAGTGCAGGTGATATGTTGCCTAATTGAAAGACGTTTTCCCATCTGTAGATGTAAAAAGGTCTCTCCAGGAGTCATATATCTACAAGATATATATATATATATATATATATATACAAAGTCCAAAAATAGGTAACACACCATAACTTGATATCGATACATGGGTGCCAGTGCAGAAAAAATAGATATAAATACAAACAATGAAAGCACAGGAATTTACACAATATGAGTCAAAAGGTAGTCAAAAGACATGTAGATAGCAAAAAAAATTAGGTTTTGTTTGACCATCCCCTCTGCACGTTTAATTTCACCCCTCACAGTTTATAAAGGAGCGTTGGCCAGCTCTAGGTTATAGCTCATCCCAGTGATTGCAAATAAAAAGGCCAACCATGTGGCAGGTAAAAATTACTCTGTTAAAAATATATAGCAAAGTAATAGAATTGTAAATAAATCAGATGAAAGTGAGTGCAGTACTGACCAGAACAGGGATGACTTTGATGTAGTTGCCCAGCTTGAATTTACTGCAATATTATGCACAAAATGTCTTTATGTGCTAATTATATTGATATTGGTGAGTGCAGAGGATTTCTTGTCTTTGTCTATTTATAGCACATGCAGGGGCTATAACCAGAAATATCAATAGGGATGCTAGAGATGGAATTAGATTTGTCCTCAGAGACCTATAGAGGTTACCATGGTGACCTAAGTAATAGCCAATATTCATTAGCTTTTCACGTAGTAGATCAGGGAAAACTGCTAACGTATACAGCATATATTATTGTGTTGGGTTGAAAACCCCAGGCAGTTCTTCCACTTTAGCTTATTCTTCCGCTTCTTCTTCTTAGCGCCCCCCATTTTCTAAACGCTACTCCTCCTACAGGTTTAGGGGTACAACACCCAAACTCCCCACACTTCTTCGCCCTATAGCGGAGCAGATTGCTTGTGCTTTTCTAAGCGATCCCGCCCCCCCGTCCCCCCCCCGTCTTTTTGTGGCGCCGCTCCGAACCCCCCAATTTTCCCATTGACTTTGACAGGGAAGAGTTTCAAACTGCTGCCACTCTTACAGCTTTGAAGCTACACCCCCCAAACTTGAATAACATAATTATGGGGTCACCCTGAATGAAACAGAGACATTTGATGGATGACCCCAAAGTGAGAGGGGCCAACAACAGCCAAACAAATTTCACCCATTGACTTTAATGGGGAAATTGAAACTGCTGCCAATCTTACAGCTTTGAGCCTGCACTCCTCAAACTTGAATCACATAGTCATGGGGTCAGCCTGATGATGATTGCTGGATGTCCAAAAGTGGGTGGAGCTGTAAACAGCCAATCAGATTTTACCTATTGATTTGGCGGAAATTCAACCTGCTGCCATTTTCACAGTATTAACCCCAGGGTCCCCAAACTTGGTCACTAGGGGACTGCAGTTTTAGTTTTGAAAAGTGGGCGGAGCCACCAACAGCCAATCAGATTTCACCTATTGATTTTTATTGGTTTGATGCCAGAGTTCCCAAACTTTGCACAGTCAGTCACTGGGTGACTACGCATTCAAGTTTTTTAAAAAAAATGCAAAGTGGGAGGAGCCAACAACAGCCAATCAAATTGTGCCCATTGACTTTTATGGGGAAATTGAAACTGCTGCCTATCTTACAGCTTTGAGGCTACACTCCCCAAACTTTGCACCCTATTAAAACCAGGGTCCCTAAACTTTGCAGTGGTTTTTACTATATAACTGTGGTCTAAGGATAGAGAAAGTGGGTGGAGCCCATTCAGTGACTTCATGTTTTTCAACCCACCATGAAGTATGTTCTCAAACTTTCTTTTCTAGTTACCATTATAATTATGCCATCCTTATTGTTGGACAATTTAAGAAACCAAAAACTGTATGTGTGAGAGCAGACTTCAACCAACCGTTATACTTTGAAATTACAATACCAAACACTACAGGGATCATTTATTAATCCCAGTAGCAAGCACTATGCATGCAAATAGGTACAATTTGCTGTTCTTAGATATCTGCCCTCAATACAAACTAAACCCAGGACTCTATAAGGGCTTGCTTCCCCTAGTGTGTCATCCGTTCTTGTCATGAATGTGGCACAGGGAACGTGTATCCGATGTGACAACCACGTCCCACCTTGCCTGTAGGCAGCAATTCCAAGGCTAAGCAGCACTGCATACAGATATAGGTGCAAATCTTTCTGAAAATGCAAATTATTTTCAGCAGCAGGCGCAACCTGTTTTTGTTTTTTATAATTGCACTATGCCCCACCCCTAGTGATAAATAAACCCTAGCCTATATGGTTATTTCCTCAGTTTTTCATGTTTTTCACAGTTTATGGTGTTGTTTTTTAATGCCCAAATAACTTTGTAGGTTTAGGAAATGTGCAATCCCCCAGCTACGGAGGCTGCACACCTTTACAAGTGCTTGTCTGGCCAGTTGGATTGGACAGTGCTGCAACTATGTGGGTGTGGGGAAACCTCTGGCATTTAAAATGTAGTCAAAGTCCTGGCAGATTTATAGTAGTGATTTATGTTAGAAATATGCACTTCCAGTGAACTCCAAGTGTTGGGAACTGAGGGCAGCGTCAAGCAGGCACCCTTTTTCATAGTGTCTGGATATCCTTGGCATCAAGGATCATTTCTACCAGCCAGGAAGGTAACATATCAGCCAGGGGCAACCATACCAAATTGAGTCCATACCTATGTTTGTCCAGTAGCAGCAAATGAACACCATAACAAAGGTACCCCAAGTAGGGTATGGCCAATGGCTGCAACAAGCAAGAGGTTTACAAAGCAATGAGTTAGCCCCAGGCTTAAAACATACAACAAAATAAACACTTCTACAGCAGGGCTTGACAGGAATCACAGCTGCACGGGTCAGTTCCAAGAGGCCTAGAGCCTTCACCTAATGAATTTACTTAGGGCTAAACTCCATGGGAGATTTTGATCAGATATTGTGGGTTAGATTTTATCTGACCCACAAAATCTTGTCACCCAACAGCATGATATTTTGTAAGATGCAACAAAATCTGATCCCCGCAGCTGTAATGTAAGTCAGATCAGATAAAGTTAGATGGACTCTTTTGTTCATGTGTCTACATCTTACACTCAATGTATCTCAATAAGAAAAAAGTCTTTCCAACACCACCAGTTTTTATCTTGTCAGATGAAGATGCAGCATAAAGTGTTCATATCCTACAGGCATGTTGCATCGGATGGCAAATCAGTTCCGGTTCAGTTGACCCATGTGACTACATCCAACTTGTAGGATGCACTGTCGATCCAACACCGACCAACAAAAGCTCCACATAAAAGCTTGTTTCATTCCCATTGATTCTGCCTGTCAGTGAAGAAATCCATTACAATCTGCTATTCTCTTAGGGCAGTGATCCCCAGCCAGTGGCTTGTCAGCAACATGTTGCTCCCCAACCCCTTGGATGTTGCTCCCAGTGGCCTCAAAGCAGGTGCATATTTTAAATTATTGGCTTGGAGGCAAGTTTTGGTTGCATAAAAACCAGGTGTACTGACAAACTGAACCTTCTGTAGGCTGCATGTCCACATAGAGGCTACCAAACAGCCAATTTTAGCCCCCCAGGAATATTTTCATGTATGTGTTGGTCCCCAACTCTTTCAATTTGACTCACGGGTCAAAAAGCTTGGGGATCCCTGTCTTAGGGCTCTGGCACACGGGGAGATTAGTCGCCTGAGACACGGGAGATTAGTGCCAGAGCCCTTAGGGCGAAGATACACAAAGCTACTTAGTAGCAGCTACTTGTCACAGGTACATGTCGGAAAATACGCTGCCATAGTCAATACTGAGAATTGCCTCTGCTAAAACACACGTAGAGACTATTATCAGTAAACGATCAGCATTATCTTTTGTAGTAGCTGTAACAAGTAGCTGCTACTAGTAGCTCTGCTATTAAATTATACAGGACTCCTTTTATCCCAGCTGGTGCAGGTGTTGAACTACAGTCGCCCCCACCCCCTCAATGCAGCGACCCAGTTAGCTAAGCCGAAACACCTAGCAATACAGAAATGCCCCCAGCACCTCCAGCAGTTGGCCAAAACTCCCAGCATCGATACCAGAACCCCCGCCCCATACAGACTTAGATCGATGGGAAACCAGAAGACTGTAGGTTGGACAGCCTTTTGATCTATATACTAAAATGGTGACATTTTAAAATCAATTAACCTTTCACCGTCCAAACGTGGCCGTCTTTTAGGCGCTACCTCAGAAAGGGCCCTGTAAGAAGTTGCCGCTCCGGGCCTTTATTCATAAGCCTAGCTAATCAATGGCTGAGGGGAAATCCCAGCTCTGTGGCCGTTAGTAACACAACAAGCTCCCGACTCGCTACGTGACTGAGCAGTATTACTAGGGCTCCCCCGCCACCCAGCGGCCAGCCAATCAGAGAGGCGGAGCCAAGCAGGGGGGGTTGGGCGCATTCCCTCGTTGGATGATGGGCGTGCTGAGCGCTATAAACCCCTGTGATGTCAGCAGACTATTCAGTCGTGTTGCTGGGGAATCTATTGTGCGGCTGTGGTTTCGGAGCTGCGATTTATTTGCTGCCACATCTAACCGTGAACTGTGCGGACCGATTGGATTTACTAGTGACACAATGAAACTGAATGTGGATCCCGGCCGTGGTACCTTGCTGCTGCTGTGCTGCCTACACTCGCTGGTAAGGCTGGCACCCATTGCACCCACTGGCACCCACTGGCAGCAGCTTCTTTCCTTTGTTCTCGGGGAGCCACGTGAGCGGCCCCTATAATCCTTATACTCGCAATGCGGGGGCACGTACGCACGGCCGGCCAGGGATTCTGTGCATGACCCGAATACACCGCTGCCTTCCATACAACACGTCGCTATATTCGCCTTCTTTCCTAAACTTTCCCTTCGACGACGTGTGAGGATTGTGGGAGTTGTAGTCTAGCGTCAGTTGTTGGCCCAAGGTTAAAGGCTAGAATCTGATCTTGTGTTGATGATGTACAGTTACACTGCTCCCCTATACTCCCCAGAGCCCAGTAACATGCCTGCCAGGCTCTTAATAGTCTGTCACCCCTTTACATTCATAAAAGCCTTTCTGATAGGCAGGCCCTTACCCACTGCTTTATTTCCTAAACTTTCCCCTTAATGCTGTGTGGGGATTCCTGGGGTTATAGTTTAACATCACTTGGGGGAGCAGGATTTAAGGGTAGAAGCTGATCTTGCCCTATTGTTTAACAGTTACTCTGCTCCCATCATTTCCAAGGACACATAGGGCCAGATTTACACCAAAGCCCAGTAACCTGCCTGCCAGACTCTTCCCCAGGGGTTCTACAGCATCTTTAGTCACCCCCTTACATTTATACAAGCCTTTCTGATTGGCATAACATTGTGCTTTTATACCATTCTCTCCCTCTCCTGTGTGTGAGATTAATATTAAAATAGCGATGTGTATTAAACATAAGGCTTCCTAACTGGCTCAGTGCCTGCACCTTCCATATTCCCACAGCCATGTATGCGCAGGCTGGAAATGCTTCTCCCAAGGCCTGCAGTCACTATTCCAGGAAACTAAACTTATCTCCTATTTTGATTATAACCAATCAATATTTATAAAATGGCAACCTATTCAGCAATGCTGTACAACAGAACTATGTAGTTTAAACTCACCAGTCGTTATACCCTTGCCTTCACAGCTCAGGCATTTTTTCTCTTTTATTTATTAGATTCCTTTCTGTGCAGCTGATGATGATGAAGATGACTGCCATAAACCTGGGTAAGAAGCCATTATTACAGCGCTTAATTATTTCTGATTTATCATAAACCTCTTGTCTTATAAATCTTTTTTTTTTTTTTTCCCCTTCTCCCTTTTTCTAGCTGCTCCCAAGGGACAAGCTGGGTGAATCTATGGTACGTCTGGTAAGTACACATTTAGGTGATTATGCACAGATTGGGTACAGAATTATTTAATATATTTAGTGAACCGGTTTTTCTTAGCTGTGAAATAGAAAATTAAACATTTAATGTGGCTAAAGCCTCTGATGTTGCTGAGAATACAATATACGTTAGTAGAACAAATCATGCTAGATGCTTGTTTGTATCCTCGGCATTTTCAGATTAAGGGAGTTCTTAGGGCTGATTTAATTTTTTTTAAAAGCCCTATTGTTCAGTTAGTCACCTAATAGTTGCTCACTTCTGCCACCTGTTGGTTGTTTCTCTCTGTCTGGCTCCTGGAATAGAGGCCACTGCTTTGACCTCTCTGCAATTAAATGCTTGTTCAAATATAGGCCTCCACACATTGTCAGAATAACTGTAACTAGAGTGATCACATGATGCCTATTTTCCCCTAATCAGTCACCAGATTTTTTTTTTTTTTTTTGTCCTATTACTAGGGAACATTAGTTAAGAGATTTGACAAGGTGTTAGCCGGTAGTGATTTGATGTTTATAGTGTTTGTACCATGCTGAATCTTCATGGGTGGGCATGTGGTGTCTGAGCTTTTTTTTTTTTTTTTTTGTACAAAAAAAAAACTCATTCGACATCCAGCATATATGGCCTGGGCCTCTTAGTCCTTTACAGATATATACACCACACCTGTGGCAGCCATATTTTTGTGTTTCATATATATCTTTGCTGCAAATGACTGTTCTTATGTAGAAGAGAAAATATGTATTTAACCTCCAAGTAGTGGTCATCCTGAGCCCCCATTTCTCTGTTCCAAGCCCACAAGTGTTGGCCCTAAGAGGCAGAGAGACTGGAGAAATGCCTGTCGATGGCTATGACTTTCAGTACTGTGCATATCCGCTTGGCCCAGTGTGTAGATTTTCAGTAGGAGGCTACTGAATTGCGCTTTCATTGCTATTGGTTCTCGGTTCTCCAGGTTTATTCTTGTTTAAGTAAGGATTAAAAAATACATTGGGTTAATTGCCTTCTAAATTCCATGCAGCAATTTTAACTAATGTTGAGTGACTAGAGCTTATTAATTTTAATGTTACTACAGCCAATTCTGTGGGGGCTGAAACATGAAGCTGGCGAGTGAAATCTAATATTCCCCCATCATGCATGTGCTGACGTGCAGTTTTAGGTTTAAATATAGGCTTGAGAAGTGCTTGATTATCTTAACAGGTTTAACTGGTAGCATTTACAGCACCTAGCCTAATGCTTTTTTAAGCTGGGCTGTGTTTGCTATGTCTCGGGTGGCGCGGGGGGGGGGGGGTGATGTTTGTGCCAAACCACAGATCATTACAGCCCACTGGGCTCGATACACAATTTAAACAGTAGTCGGATAAGGGTTTGTTTGCTGTGTCTAGGACACATATGTCAAACACAAGGCCCGCGGGCCGTATCGGGCCCACCTGGCTGTTTTATGTGGCCCTTGGTGAGTGTGTCTAACTGTCCAGCGTGATCAATTTCCAACTAAGACTTAGTATCTTACTAAGTATCTTAATAAAACATTCGGCCCACGACTTAGCCTGTGCTTTAGATTTTGGCCCCCTTATGTGATTGAGTTTGACACCCCTGGTCTAGGACAAGCCATAGAGCAAAATGAATGAGTTTGTTGCCTGATAACATTGTTACTCTTCCCACACAGGCTGATTCTGGTGACCATATTTTTGCTTCTGCTCTGTGGGACTACAGCAAGTTGCATCAAGTTTTGCTGCAGGAAAAAGAAGCCGCCTGTGCAGACCTTTCAGAATCATCCCTGCGAAGTGACTGTCATTGCCATAGATAACGACAGCACCATTCACAGTACTGTTACCTGTGAGTGCCAGTCTATTTCAATTTTCACCCACTGCAGCATATTTAATATACGGTCCATTATAGGAAAATATATATTAGAGCTTAGCCTACTGTAGGCTGTAAAGTATAAGGAAATTGCTTATTGAATATTAATTCTCTGCATATTTGCAGTGGATTAGGAGCTTCCATATAGCAAGTTCTCTACAAGCAGTATCATATGTGTTGGTCATGCTTAACGTAGCAGTTGTGTGGGGGAAAAAAATTCTTTCCTAGGTAAACTGGCTGTTGCCGTTATGCATAAGTATCCTTTGAAGCAAAGGTAGCCTTTGTACATATCCGACTAATGTTTTGCTATATTTTAATTTTATATAAGGGAAAGCTACCATGCTTGTGTAAGCAACAATGTTAAGTGATAATAAGTACAGTGCCTAACCATGCTTTAGCCATTCTAAAGCCTTTGATTAAATAAAGTTACAAGCACCTCTTCTTTTAGTTGGTTGTATGTCACTTCTGCATACAGCCTTTCGTCTGATAAGGGCAATGGCATATTAGGTGACTGCGAGCACTTAGATGCCCATTTGCACGGTAGGAAGGAATATCTCCACCTAGTAACTTTCAAAATCCAGTTTTGATGTGAAAGTTTTTAAAATTCTTTTATTGCCACAAATTAATTTTTTTTTTTCTTTCCTTTTATTCAGCCTACAGCTCTGTGCAGTATCCCCATATGTTCCCATTTGCTGACCCTGATCGAAGTGCAATGTCCCCTCCCGCCTACAGCCTGTATGCCATGGAACTACCTCCAGCTTATGAAGAAGCCATTAAAATGGCCAAGACCAACAGTGAAGCTGGTCCCTCTGCTTCAGCCCCAAAACTTGAAGGCATTAGTGAGCAAGAGGGGACAGAAGATGAGCCAGATCAACAGGCTGGGCAGCGAACCATCTCAGATGTCACTGAATCACCACCCTGCTATGAGGAGTCAGAATCTAGCCAGGGACAGAGCCAGTCACAGCTAACTATAGATTAGGAACTTGTTCTTCCCAGAGCTTGGCATGTATGACAACGATCATGTTCTGCTGCAGTTGCCAACAGGGGACATCCAGTCTGTTTATAGTTATATCACCTACATATAAGGCATTGACTTTCTAAATAACACACCCTTCTGCTCTGTTTCAAGTATTAGAGGAGTAGATACCTGAAAAGTTTAATTAGTCATTGGCAATGGTTGCAGATCCCAACTATTTGGGCAGAGGAATACTGCGGCAGACTGTTTCCACAAAAGTCTTGGTGGCTCCCAATTCCCTACTGTGGTGGGTGCATTCAGAAAACTAAACTTCAATGTTTGCTCTGGGAGAAATGGAATTCTGGCTTTGCACAGGATAAGATAAAATTCACATACTTTATATTCTAGCAGATTTACAAGGCCTAGAAGCCACCTGTGTCTCTCAAAAGATTCTAGGAGCAAACTTTGAGCAGTAGCTGGAGTGCCGCAGTTCTGCATTTTGCTAGTATGTTGTAGAGCAAGACCAGTTGTTAAATGGATAGGGGTGTTGGTTCAGTCATAAGGGTATATGTAAGCTGATGTTTTCTGCAGTTGCCTTGAGATGGTTGGAGTAATGGCTTAATAGTTCCTGCCTATGAGTGTCCTTCTTGCAGAAGGATTATTTTATTTCTAGCAAATTGCTGGTGTAAAAAAAAAAAAAAACCTTGTTGCTACGCAACAATCTTCTCATTCAGATGTATGTTACTCAATGCTTTGTATATATTTTTTGAAATCTAAATGAGTATTGAGGGCTGAAGGGATAATTGCTCACCCCTGCTGCCACTCAGAGTTGGTGTAAAATAAGGTGTTAAACTATATCCTTTTACTTGCTTAAGGTATGTATGTCATTGTGTGTGCTGTAATATATACGTTTTTTAATTAAGTTGGTTCAACAAGCCAAATAAAAATCACAGTTGCTCAACCTGGCTCACATTCTTATCTAATATCATAAGATTTGATGACTTATTTAGTTCCATTTTTATAGTTTCAAACTGCCAGCCATTCACTTTTTGGGGTGCCAGCAAGAATCCAACTTAAGTCTTGAGCTGGCCATACACGTGCAGATTTTTAAAAGATCTTTTTGTTATCGTAGGATCAAGCTTATTGTGAAACAAATGTTAGAAAATAAAAATAGCACTTTCATTTTTTTTCACCAAAAATTTCCATTTTGAGCAATATCTACTTGAAGCTGGGAAAATTACCTACTGTACATGGTCCTGCAAACAATTGGACAATGTACAAAATTCACTGTAAAAGAAACCTGCTTGAAAGATTTTGTTTGATGTCAGATAAAAGATTGCTAGATGGAAATTCACATTACAATAACCTTACAATAATTTGATTTTGTTGGATTGCACTCAAATTGTATTCAGAGCAGATCTTATTGCAAGGTGATATATCGCAAGCACCTTACTGTTTAAATCAAAACTGAATTGCATCCATTGTTTGCAAGGTATGTCCAATGTGATCTAGTGATTGTTACATTCTCTGCTTTGGGGTGAGTGCTTCAAGTTGGCATTTCAACTGTCTTGATGTCTCCTGTGGCACCAGAGCAAAAATCTAACATATGTAGATTATTTGGCCTGGACTTGCCTTCTAAAGAAACATTACAGGGATAAGGGGAGATGGGCAATACACTGTTGCTGACATTAGCAGCATAAATACAATGTGTGTAACCAGGCTATAAAGTAGTCCTGAAACCTCGCACCTTCCCTGTGGTGGGTGATTTGTTCTAAGTTTGTGGCCTTTTCTCAGCCACTAATATCTGGCCTGCCTTGTCTTTTATGAGCAGAAATGTAATTTTTATCATTTGAACACTAGTGACTAAAATGTGAAGTCTTCTGCCTCTTTAAAATCCATCTCAGCAGTGTAGACAAATCTAAAAGTTCAATTTTTAATACAAAAGAAATGATTATATAGACATATATGATCAGTGTTACATTGCCCTTTTAAGAATAGACTGCAGTGGATGTTTTGTACCATTCTCTGTAAGCTGGAGAACTGATTTCCTGCTTGCATTCCTGTCTCATTGCGGTGTTCCTGGGGCATTGTGTTGTGCAGTGACGTAATTCCTCCTGACTATTTAATCAAAACTGTGATGAACAAAAGGAAAATATATAGGCACCCCCAGCTGTATATATGTGCAAGAATGCAACCTGGCCAGTACCTCGGCTTTCAGATAATTTATGCTCCATTTCACTCAACAAATACTAAGTAAATCTATATAATCTACTGTATCATAAAGCATCTGTGCCTTGTTTATATTATCACACCAAGCCCGTGACTTCCTGTTCTATGCTGTAAGCATGACTGATAAGGAGTCACGTCATGTTCCATCTGAAAGTCATGCATATCTCAAATAAACTCCCCGTGGACTGGGGTATAAGGTAAGCAATTACAATCACAGGGGCTGCCTAACATGTAGAACCCCCCCACCCCCCATGATTTTACTGGTCCTTTCCCTTTAATTGCAGGTTGCTGAACTAAATGTCCCTAGCTTTCCTAGGATCATATCTTGCTTTAAAAATATAAGCTAGTACTCCTTTAGCCAGGATACAATTTCTGCTTTAGGAATACCGTTTGTAACCCAGAAAATCCTGTGCAATCATAAATCTGACAATTACTATGCAGGCAATGTGTGAAAAGCTTAATGGAATTGGCAGGGTGGGGCTGTGGTTTTCCATGAGTAGATTTGCAAGGGTAATTACCAGCTTTTCCATTGCAGACTATGGAAAGCATAATGCTTGCGACACAAGACCAATTATTGGCCAAAAATTCCAATGGGAAGATTATCTACTTTACACATTCATTGACATCAGTTGTGACCTTTTATACTTCTGCCTTAGCAACCACAGGACCAACTGTCTCTATCATTACATCCCTACGTGTGGATCAGAACAGCACTATCAGCCTTGGCTGCCAACTGCTTACAGTTAACTGAAAACGCATAGGACTAGAGGTCGATCCTATAGGGTACCTATCCAATAGGCTGATGGATACCATACAAGGGGACATGGTATGGCCACTTTTGTATTGTTCAGGCAAGAATGTGATCTACCTGTCTCCGCACACATGGGGCAGATTGGCATTTTCTACAACAGTTCAGAAAATGCACTGTGTAATAGAAGTTGAGATGAGCCCCAGTAATGGCCCTGCTGAATCAGACTATATGCTCCATAGGGACAGGGACGAATAATCTTTTTGAAGCGCTGCGAAATATGCCGGCACTATATATATACAGTGGTGTGAAAAACTATTTGCCCCCTTCCTGATTTCTTATTCTTTTGCATGTTTGTCACACTTAAATGTTTCTGCTCATCAAAAAATGTTAACTATTAGTCAAAGATAACATAATTGAACACAAAATGCAGTTTTTAAATGAAGGTTTACGTTATTAAGGGAGAAAAAAAACTCCAAATCTACATGGCCCTGTGTGAAAAAGTGATTGCCCCCCTTGTTAAAAAATAACTTAACTGTGGTTTATCACACCTGAGTTCAATTTCTGTAGTCACCCCCAGGCCTGATTACTGCCACACCTGTTTCAATCAAGAAATCACTTAAATAGGAGCTACCTGACACAGAGAAGTAGACCAAAAGCACCTCAAAAGCTAGACATCATGCCAAGATCCAAAGAAATTCAGGAACAAATGAGAACAAAAGTAATTGAGATCTATCAGTCTGGTAAAGGTTATAAAGCCATTTCTAAAGCTTTGGGACTCCAGCGAACCACAGTGAGAGCCATTATCCACAAATGGCAAAAACATGGAACAGTGGTGAACCTTCCCAGGAGTGGCTGGCCGACCAAAATTACCCCAAGAGCGCAGAGACAACTCATCCGAGAGGCCACAAAAGACCCCAGGACAACATCTAATGAACTGCAGGCCTCACTTGCCTCAATTAAGGTCAGTGTTCACAACTCCACCATAAGAAAGAGACTGGGCAAAAACGGCCTGCATGGCAGATTTCCAAGACGCAAACCACTTTTAAGCAAAAAGAACATTAAGGCTCGTCTCAATTTTGCTAAAAAACATCTGAATGATTGCCAAGACTTTTGGGAAAATACCTTGTGGACCGACGAGACAAAAGTTGAACTTTTTGGAAGGTGCGTGTCCCGTTACATCTGGCGTAAAAGTAACACAGCATTTCAGAAAAAGAACATCATACCAACAGTAAAATATGGTGGTGGTAGTGTGATGGTCTGGGGTTGTTTTGCTGCTTCAGGACCTGGAAGGCTTGCTGTGATAGATGGAACCATGAATTCTACTGTCTACCAAAAAATCCTGAAGGAGAATGTCCGGCCATCTGTTCGTCAACTCAAGCTGAAGCGATCTTGGGTGCTGCAGCAGGACAATGACCCAAAACACACTAGCAAATCCACCTCTGAATGGCTGAAGAAAAACAAAATGAAGACTTTGGAGTGGCCTAGTCAAAGTCCTGACCTGAATCCTATTGAGATGTTGTGGCATGACCTTAAAAAGGCGGTTCATGCTAGAAAACCCTCAAATAAAGCTGAATTACAACAATTCTGCAAAGATGAGTGGGCCAAAATTCCTCCAGAGCGCTGTAAAAGACTCGTTGCAAGTTATTGCAAACGCTTGATTGCAGTTATTGCTGCTAAGGGTGGCCCAACCAGTTATTAGGTTCAGGGGGCAATTACTTTTTCACACAGGGCCATGTAGGTTTGGATTTTTTTTCTCCCTAAATAATAAAAACCCTCATTTAAAAACTGCATTTTGTGTTTACTTGTGTTATCTTTGACTAATAGTTTAATGTGTTTGATGAACAGAAACATTTAAGTGTGACAAACATGCAAAAGAATAAGAAATCAGGAAGGGGGCAAATAGTTTTTCACACCACTGTATATATATATATATAAAATATTAATGACAAATGCAGATGAAAATACAACTAAAGTACATGACTGCGTCCTAAGGCCATCATGTAACACGTTGATCCCCAACCAGTGGTTTATGAGCAACATGTTGCTCCCTAGCCCCTTGGATGTTGCTCCCAGTGGCCTTAAAGCAGGTGCTTTTAACAGGCTCATTTAGGCTGCCAGTCCACATAGGAGTTACCAAATAGCCAATCACAGACCTTATTTGGCACCCTCATGAACATTTTTCATGCTTGTGTTGCTTCTCAATTCTTTTTACATTTAAGTGTGGTTCACGGGTAAAAAAGGTTAGGGATCCCTGATGTAAGATGATCCATTTTTTGCCTTAAGGTGGCCATACATGCTACGATTACGATCTTTCCCAAGACCATAAGAAAGATCGTTCGTCCACTCTACTAACATTAAAGGAACAGTAACATCAAAAAATTAAAGTGTTTTAAAGTAATTAAAATATAATGCGCTGTTGCTCTGCAAAAAAATGGTGTTTTTGCTACAGAAAAGCTACTATATAAATAAGCTGCTGTGTAGCCATGGGGGCAGCCATTCAAGCTGGAAAAAAGGAGAAAAGGCACAGGTTACATAGCAGATAACTAGTAGATAAGCCCCATATAATGGGGGTTTATCTGTTATCTGCTAAGTAACCTGTGCCTTTTCTCCTTTGAATGGCTGCCCCCATGGCTACACAGCAGCTTATTTATATAAACTATAGTAGTCTTTCTGAGGCAAACACACCAGTTGTAGCAATGCAGGGCAACAGTACATTATATTGTAATTACTTTTATACACTTTCATTTTTTGGTGTTACTGTTCCTTTAAGAGCAGGTAAAACAAAGGCATTATTTACCCATATCTTACGATTCTGCTTTAATGTTACAATGTAACCTTCAAAGGCTACATTGTAAAAGGCCTAATCAAAATTTTTAGCCCTGCCTGATTTTCTTTTCCTACAATAATATCAGTGCGTATATGGCCACCTTTACTCCCTAATCCTGTGACTGTACTTTGGTCTGCATGACACAGCAGGAAGGGAACAAGACAATACTGACAAATGTGTTTATTCTTTAAGGTGTGTAGAGAAATAAATGCCCACTGTGATGTAATAAAGATAATAACATGCACACTGAGTCACTTTTTCTTGACCTTATGTATCATAGTGCTGTGGCATACAAGGTTTTATGTTTCCGGTAGTTTTCTGCAGTGTGTTTAAGGGGTGCCATGTTAAAGCTTATATTGAAGATGTATTAGAGCTCAAGTCCATGACACACGGGGAGATTAATCGCGCCGCGACAAATCTCCGTTGTCACAGGCAACTAATCTTCCTGCAATGCCATCCAACCGGCTAGAATGTAAATCTCCGGTGGGATGGCATATGCGGCGCCACAACTTGCCGTAGTCGCCGAAGTTGCCTTGAGAGGAAACTTCGGCGACTTTGGAAAATCGTGGCGCCGCGTTTGCCATCCCACCAGCAATTTACATTCTACCAACGGAGATTTATCGCGGCACAATTTATCTCCCCGTGTACCCCTGCCCTAATACCTTTAAAATAAACAGAAATAGACAGAAATCTCTGGATTTGTGCCAGAGTCAGTTATTTTGTTAGATTTTATTGTGCTGGAGTTGGTTATTTGCGTTAGCTCTAATAAATCTGCCAGAAAGTGGAGCCCCCCTACAATATGCATTAGCTCTACCAGTCAGTGAAAATCTGACACAACTTCTGCATGAAGAGAGAAGGAAGAATAAAGACAGAAAAGATGCTGAGAGGAGAATAGTAACTTAAATATTTTAGAAAAGGACTATATTTTTAATTGATTATATTTAGAAAGTTTATTATTTTTATGAGATGAAACTCATATTGAATTTCTATTTTTGTGATAGTTCCCCTTTAAGTTGTGTAACCCAGCGCAGGGTTAATAACAGATTACAGCTGTGAGGTTAGGAGCGCATTTAATTACAGGAAAATATGACCTCAGGTGTGACAGGTGAGATACAGGTAACTGGATAGTCTGGAAAGGAGACAGGTAAGGTTATGTGTTTGCCAGAGTACAAAATGCAAAGTGGCAGTAACTGGCTGTAAGGAACTCCTCCCACCCTCAAAAACAAATGTCTTAATTGGAGGTATTTTAGTTAAGAATAATTGGTTAGGAAGTCATAGACAATCCCTAGCATATCTGAGGTTATAACAAGAGTGGAAAACAATAAATGAATTGAAACTATGACAGCTTCTATTACAAACAATGTACAATCAAACGCCAATGTATGGTCATCATGGGAAGCCTATTTCGCATTGAATCCCCAGGAGAAAACCCCACAAATACTATAAATGATGGAAGTTAAAAACCATATCTTAGAAACAAACCACCCAGAGGTTGTAGAACAACGAAACATACGCTGTAACAATGTCTGGATTATAACACTCACTGTTCTACTAGTTCCATATTTGTTTATACTATGTCTCTCTCATTTATATGCTAATGAAAAATGCCATCCAACCAACTGTCAAGACATTCTGATACGTAATGTTTTATATGTATTGCATGATAACCTTTTAAATAAAAATTTGAGTTACAAAAAAAAAGAACAATTGGTTAAAGGAACAGTAACACCAACAAATGTATATATTTCAAAGAAATTAATCTATAATGTACTGCTGCCCTGCACTGGAAAAAGTTTTGTGTTTGCTTCAGAAACATTACTAGAGTTTATATGAACCCTGGTGTGTAGCCATGGGGGCAGCCATTCTAAAGAAGAAAAGGCACAGGTTATATAGCAGCTAACAGATAAACCGTGTAGAATACAATGGTGTCTTATCTGTTATCTGCTATGTAACCTGTGCCTTTTCTCCTTTTTTCCAGCTTGAATGGCTGCCCCCGTGGCTACACAGCAGCTTATTTATATAAACTATAGTAGTGTTCCTGAAGCAAACAGCCCCATTTTACCAGTGCAGGGCCACGGTACATTATATTTCAATTACTTTAACCCTTTCACTGCCAGCCGTTTTGAACAAAGCAGAACTTCTACTGCCAGACAGTTTTTGAACATTTTGCACTGTTTCACTTTAGGGGCCTTTCCTTGGGGGGACTTTTAGTTTACCCAGGAAAACAATATATTGTTTTTTTCAGGACAACCTAAGCTTTTAAAATATGGTAGAATTTTTGTGTAATTCCAATTTTGTAACAAGATATAGGCTTCTAAATGTATAAAAAATGAAAAAAAATTATATTTTCCATAATATAAACACACATACCAGAAAAAAAAAATATTTTATGCATGAAAATACACCTGATTTGGAAAGTCCCATGTCTCCTGAACGTGCCAATACCAAATATATATAGTTTTATGGAGATTTCTCACATGTATAGGTCAAAAACTCTCAGCAATACACCACCAAATTTCCAAAGCACTGCTCCAGAAAGCTGCATACTTTAGATTTTAAGGCCAAAAATTCCGCTAACAGAAAGTTTATCCCAGAAAATGTTACATTTTTAGAAAGAAGAGATTCTGGGGAATCCAGAATAGGCACAACTGTCTGTCTACTCCAAACTATCAAGTCGCAATGCTTTGCTAAAGTTATTGGTTTTTATCAAAATTTGTGAATTTTTTTTAAAATCGCTTCAAAGCTTCCAGTCTATAGTATCTTAACTCCTAAAGGTCATAAAGTAACCAAATAAAACACCCTAAATATGAATGCCAGGGGTCCACTGAACAGTTTGATGCCCAATATGTATAGGTTTACCTAAGTATGTGGCATGTAGGGGCCACAATGTGAACATACACCCATATGCACTGTCATTTCTGTCATTTCAGCTTCTGCAAAATCAACATTTACATCATTACATGTGGGATAATGCTAGTAAAATGTACATTCACCCCAGAAAGCCATATATTTTTGGAAAGTACACATTCCCCCGAATCTAAAATGGGTACCCATGTCTTTCTACTCCACAGTACCAAGCCGCAAAGCTTTCCTAAAGTTGGCAATTTTGATAACATTTCCAAGAATCCACTCAAAGCTTCCAGTTTCCAGCATCTTATCTCCCACATAACATTAGGTACCAAGATAAAACACCCTAAATATGAACGCCAGGGGCCCACTTAACAGTTTGATGCCCAATATGTATAGGTTTACCTAAGTATGTGGCATGTAGGGGCCCCAATGAGAACATATACCCATATGTACTGTCATTTCTGTCATTTCAGCTTCTGCAAAATCAACATTTACATCATTACATGTGGGATAAAGCTAGTAAAAAGTACACTCACCCCAGAAAGTCATATATTTTTGGAAAGTACACATTCCCCCGAATCTAAAATGGGTACCCATGTCTTTCTACTCCACAGTACCAAGCCATAAAGCTTTCCTAAGTTTGACGATTTTTATGGCATTTCCAAAAATCACCTCAAAAATTCCACTATGCAGCATCTTATTTTCTACAGGTCATTAGGTACCAAGACAAAACACCCTAAATATGAACCCCAGAGGTCCACTGAACAGTTTGATGCCCAATATGTATAGGTTTACCTAAGTATGTGGCATGTAGGGGCCCGAATGTGAACATATACCCATATGTACTGTCATTTCTGTCATTTTAGCTTCTGCAAAATCAACATTTACATCATTACATGTGGGATAAAGCTAGTAAAAAGTACATTCACCCCAGAAAGTCATATATCTTTGGAAAGTACACATTCCCCCGAATCTAAAATGGGTACCCATGTCTTTCTACTCCACAGTACCAAGCCATAAAGCTTTCCTAAGTTTGATGATTTTTATGACATTTCCAAAAATCACCTCAAAACTTCCACTACGCAGCATCTAATTTTCTACAGGTCATTAGGTACCAAGACAAAACACCCTAAATATTAACCCCAGCGGTCTACTGAACAGTTTGATGCCCAATATGTATAGGTTTACCTAAGTATGTGGCATGTAGGGGCCCGAATGTGAACATATACCCATATGTACTGTCATTTCTGTCATTTCAGCTTCTGCAAAATCAACATTTACATCATTACATGTGGGATAAAGCTAGTAAAAAGTACACTCACCCCAGAAAGTCATATATTTTTGGAAAGTACACATTCCCCCGAATCTAAAATGGGTACCCATGTCTTTCTACTCCACAGTACCAAGCCATAAAGCTTTCCTAAGTTTGATGATTTTTATGGCATTTCCAAAAATCACCTCAAAACTTCCACTATGCAGCATCTTATTTTCTACAGGTCATTAGGTACCAAGACAAAACACCCTAAATATGAACCCCAGAGGTCTACTGAACAGTTTGATGCCCAATATGTATAGGTTTACCTAAGTATGTGGCATGTAGGGGCCCCAATATGAACATATACCCATATGTACTGTCATTTCTGTCATTTCAGCTTCTGCAAAATCAACATTTACATCATTACATGTGGGATAAAGCTGGTAAAAAGTACATTCACCCCAGAAAGTCATATATTTTTGGAAAGTACACATTCCCCCGAATCTAAAATGGGTACCCATGTCTTTCTACTCCACAGTACCAAGCCGCAAAGCTTTCCTAAAGTTGGCAATTTTGATAACATTTCCAAAAATCCACTCAAAGCTTCCAGTTTCCAGAATCTTATCTCCCACATAGCATTAGGTACCAAGATAAAACACCCTAAATATGAACGCCAGGGGCCCACTGAACAGTTTGATGCCCAATATGTATAGGTTTACCTAAGTATGTGGCATGTAGGGGCCCCAATGAGAACATACCCCCATATGAACTATCATTTCTGTCATTTCAGCTTCTGCAAAATCAATACATTTACATCATTATATGTGGGATAAAGCTAGTAAAAAGTACACTCACCCCAGAAAGTCATATATTTTTGGAAAGTACACATTCCCCCGAATCTAAAATGGGTACCCATGTCTTTCTACTCCAAAGTACCAAGCCATAAAGCTATCCTTAGTTTGATGATTTTTATGGCATTTCCAAAAATCACCTCAAAACTTCCACTATACAGCATCTTATTTTTTACAGGTCATTAGGTACCAAGATAAAACACCCTAAATATGAACCCCAGAGGTCTACTGAACAGTTTGATGCCCACTGTACATAGGTTTATCAAAGCACATGGCACTTAGAGACCCCCAAATATACCTTGTGCACACTAATTTCATGGCTTATCTTTACCTAATTCATAAACACATGGCAGTTTTATGAGGGGTAGAAGCTGCAGAAATGTAGGGTGACCCCTAAAATCCCTATATTTTTGGAAACTACACATTCTGACAAATCCAACAAGGGTAAAGAGTCCTTTCTACACCAAAGTACCAATCTGCAAAGCTTTCCTAAAGCTAGCGGTTTTTATGACATTTCAGAAAATCACATAAAAATGTTGCGGTTTGCCACATTTATCTCACACAATTTCTTGCATACAATGGCAAATCACCCCAAATAGGAACACCAGAGGCCTACTGAACAGTTTGATGCCCAATATGCATAGATATACCAAAGTCTGCGATATGTACTGACCCCAAAATGAAAATAGCGCATAAGGATTTCTCGCCTGCCAGCTCAGCTTTTGCACACAGAGCCCCCTGACAGCCTATTATATGCAGTAAGACCCCCAAACTACACAGTGACCCCCAGAAAACCATATATTTTTGGAAAGTACACATTCTGACAAATCCAACAAGGGTAAAGAGTCCTTTCTACACCAAAGTACCAATCTGCAAAGCTTTCCTAAAGTTAGTAGTTTTTATGACATTTGAGAAAATCGCATAAAAATGTTGCAGTTTGCCGCATTTATCTCACACAATTTCTTGCGTACAAAGGCAGCTCACCCCAAATAGGAACACCAGAGGCCTACTGAACAGATTGATGCCCAATATGCATAGATATACCAAAGTCTGCGGTATGTACTGACCCCAAAATGAAAATAGCGCATAAGGATTTCTCGCCTGCCAGCTCAGCTTTTGCACACAGAGCCCCTTGACAGCCTATTATATGTAGTAAGACCCCCAAACTACACAGGGACCCCCAGAAAACCATATATTTTTGGAAAGTACACATTCTGACAAATCCAACAAGGGTAAAGAGTCCTTTCTACAGCAAAGTACCAATCTGCAAAGCTTTCCTAAAGTTAGTAGTTTTTATGATATTTGAGAAAATCGCATAAAAATGTTGCAGTTTGCCGCATTTATCTCACACAATTTCTTGCGTACAAAGGCAGCTCACCCCAAATAGGAACACCAGAGGCCTACTGAACAGTTTGATGCCCAATATGCATAGATATACCAAAGTCTGCGGTATGTACTGACCCCAAAATGAAAATAGCGCATAAGGATTTCTTGCCTGCCAGCTCAGCTTTTGCACACAGAGCCCCTTGACAGCCTATTATATGTAGTAAGACCCCCAAACTACACAGGGACCCCCAGAAAACCATATATTTTTGGAAAGTACACATTCTGACAAATCCAACAAGGGTAAAGAGTCCTTTCTACAGCAAAGTACCAATCTGCAAAGCTTTCCTAAAGTTAGTAGTTTTTATGACATTTGAGAAAATCGCATAAAAATGTTGCAGTTTGCCGCATTTATCTCACACAATTTCTTGCGTACAAAGGCAGCTCACCCCAAATAGGAACACCAGAGGCCTACTGAACAGATTGATGCCCAATATGCATAGATATACCAAAGTCTGTGGTATGTACTGACCCCAAAATGAAAATAGCGGATAAGGATTTCTCGCCTGCCAGCTCAGCTTTTGCACACAGAGCCCCCTGACAGCCTATTATATGCAGTAAGACCCCCCAAACTACACAGGGACCCCCAGAAAACCATATATTTTTGGAAAGTACACATTCTGACAAATCCAACAAGGGTAAAGAGTCCTTTCTACAGCAAAGTACCAATCTGCAAAGCTTTCCTAAAGTTAGTAGTTTTTATGACATTTGAGAAAATCGCATAAAAATGTTGCAGTTTGCCGCATTTATCCCACACAATTTCTTGCGTACAAAGGCAGCTCACCCCAAATAGGAACACCAGAGGCCTACTGAACAGATTGATGCCCAATATGCATAGATATACCAAAGTCTGCGGTATGTACTGACCCCAAAATGAAAATAGCGCATAAGGATTTCTCGCCTGCCAGCTCAGCTTTTGCACACAGAGCCCCCTGACAGCCTATTATATGCAGTAAGACCCCCGAACTACACAGGGACCCCCAGAAAACCATATATTTTTGGAAAGTACACATTCTGACAAATCCAACAAGGGTAAAGAGTCCTTTCTACACCAAAGTACCAATCTGCAAAGCTTTCCTAAAGTTAGTGGTTTTTATGACATTTGAGAAAATCGCATAAAAATGTTGCAGTTTGCCGCATTTATCTCACACAATTTCTTGCGTACAAAGGCAAGTCACCCCAAATAGGAACACCAGAGGTCTACTGAACAGTTTGATGCCCAATATGCATAGATATACCAAAGTCTGTGGTATGTACTGACCCCAAAATGAAAATAGTGCATAAGGATTTCTCGCCTGCCAGCTCAGCTTTTGCACACAGAGCCCCCTGACAGCCTATTATATGCAGTAAGACCCCCGAACTACACAGGGACCCCCAGAAAACCATATATTTTTGGAAAGTACACATTCTACCAAATCCAACAAGGGTAAAGAGTCCTTTCTACACCAAAGTACCAATCTGCAAAGCTTTCCTAAAGTTAGTGGTTTTTATGACATTTGAGAAAATCGCATAAAAATGTTGCAGTTTGCCGCATTTATCTCACACAATTTCTTGCGTACAAAGGCAAGTCACCCCAAATAGGAACACCAGAGGTCTACTGAACAGTTTGATGCCCAATATGCATAGATATACCAAAGTCTGCGGTATGTACTGACCCCAAAATGAAAATAGCGCATAAGGATTTCTCGCCTGCCAGCTCAGCTTTTGCACACAGAGCCCCCTGACGGCCTATTATATGCAGTAAGACCCCCAAAGTACACAGGGACCCCCAGAAAACCATATATTTTTGGAAAGTACACATTCTGATGAATTCAAAATAGGTAAAGTTATTTTTGTACACCAAAGTTGCACATGGCAAAGCTACGCTAAAACAGATCAGGAATACTAATATAGGGATAAAAATGTGCAAATCAATGAAACAACAAAATAAGTCACACGACAGCATAATTAGTGGTCAGAATATCTGATCCAATAGTCACGCTGTCAAAATAAACAGTTTTGGGGGGAAATAAAAAAAAAAAAAGAAGTAAAATGAAAAAAAAATTTAAAAAAACTTAAAAAGTTTTTGTGAGTTTGTGTATACATGTGCACATGTAAAAGTTGTGTGACAGTGTGTATATGAGTGTATATGAGTGTATATAAGTGTATATGAGTGTATATAAGTGTGCAAAGTGGAAATTGTGCTAAATTGTGTTGTATGTGTGTATAAATGTATATAAATGTGTGTAAGTGTGTGTAAAAGTGTGTATAAACAAAAATAAAGTCACACTTACCTGTCTGAAGGTCAGATCGGTTCCCTGCTTCTCCTTCCTGCAGTCGCCGAGGAAGTAGGTGGGAGGCGGCTCTGGGGGGGGGAAGCAGGAAGCTGTACAAGCAGCAGATGCGATGCGATCGCATCTGCTGCTTGTAGGATGGTCCTGCGATAATCGCATCGCAGGACCATCCCCCCCAACCCCCTCGGCTCGTTGCCGAAGGGGTTGGGGGCGCATCTGTCTCTCTGCACCGGCGGCTTTTGCCGCCGATGCAGAGAGAAGCGCTAAGGGACAAAGAACGTAGGTACTACGTCGTTAGCAGGCAACTGCTTTTTTTAAAACGACATAGTACCTACGGTCTTGGCAGGGAAAGGGTTAAAACACTTTCATTTTTTGGTGTTACTGTTCCTTTAAATCAAGGTTATGGTACACTGCTGGCTGTAATGACAGAACAATATTTAGATGGCTTGGTTGGTTCAGTTACAATGCAGGGCCACCATCAGAATTTGTGGCCCCCCATAAACACAAGCAGTATTTTTGTCATTTTGGCCACGCCCTTTGTGTGTGAAATATAAACAGGTGATGTTACTCTATAATAAGCAGTTTATATAAAGAGTTCTATTAATTAATGTGCTAATTACCAATCAGTTCATTGGGGGTCAGTGGAGTTTGCCCTAAGTTTAAACCCTACACTCCTTCCTGCCCCTGCTTTGCGCTGTTATTGCTTTAAATGGAAGTTTTGCAAGTTTTTGCATTAATTACATAAACTACTTAAATTTAGTGGCCCAATAACTAGTCAGAATTAGTACATAAAATTAGTAAAAATTTGATTATTAGTCAGTTTTTAAATTGGGGGTGGGGGGGCAGTGGAGTTTATATGTAAGTTGCATACATCTCTTTAAAAGTACTGTAAATTGCATAAGTGAGTTGCTGTGGGGCCCAATAACCCATCATTCCCCTGCAAACTCTCATATAATTCAGTAAAATAGCTCCCAATATAATCAGCTAATATTACACATCATAAACTGGAATTTGCCTTGTTTTTATTTCATTGGTGGTCAGTAGAGTTTGCCCCTGCTGCCCCTGCTTCTCTGCATTGTATTTTGCTTGATATGTAAGTTTCTATGCTAATTACGTTTTTGTGGAACTTATGTAAATTGCATATAATAATTGCATATATAATTCATCCTTACTGGAGGCAAAACAGTTCCTATTGGTTTTAATTAAAGGGGTAGTTCACCTTTATATTAACTTTTAGTATTATGTAGACATTGATATTCTAAAGCAATTTGCAATTGGTCTTCATTTTTTTATTTTTGATGGTTTTTCAGTTATTTAGCTCAGTTCAGTTTAGCCCAGCTTTTGTTCAGCAGCTCTCTAGTTGGGTATTTCAGCAGCTGTATGGTTGCTAGGGTCTTATTTACTCTAGCAACCAGCCAGTGGTTTAAACGAGAGACAGGAATATGAATAGGAGAGGACTTACAAAGACAATTAATACAAAGTAACAATAACAACAAAGCAGTCATTTTTGGCTGCTGGGGTCAGTGTTCCCCATTTAAAATCTAGCAAGAGGCAGAAAAGGAAGGCAAATAATTAAAAAACTATAAAAATAAATAATAAAAATAAATTGCAGAGTTGCTAGGAATTGGGTATTTTTATTCACTCATGGGTTGGCAACTTGCTGGCTTTACGTATTTCACCACTAATATTGTTGCTAAGCAACTGCTTACACTAGCAAAATGACGTTACTGGGGCTTATAATTGTGGTGCCTTACATGTAGCAACAACAATGTGCAAAAACACATTTCTGAAACTAGAATCTGAGAAATAAAATGGAATGACAACAATGCATGTACTGTGTGTATGGAGTAACATACCTGGGCATGTGAGATATAATTGTGATCAGATAATATATGCCATCTAATTGGGTGTAGCTTTGTATATAACACATCTGAGATCCTAATATCTGCTGTGTTTTGCAAGGACTGGTTTTGCCTGTTTTTCCCATGAAAGACATACAGTATTTACACATTTTGAATTCTGCATAATATATATTTGGTATCCACAGGTTACTTTACTGCTTATTGTGTTTTGTTTGCAGAGACCAAAGCATCACTGATGAAATTTGTATATGAACTTGTCACATGTTGGAGCCTTTACACAAGCCATAGCACAGCTGATCACATGTGTATTAAAGTATAAAGAAAACCATAGAATTCACGTTTATGGTATTTCAATTTAGAACATAGGGCATATGAGAAATGTGGTATTTTGTGTACAAAGGCACACAGCACTTACATACCTCCCAACATTTGAAAAGCAGAAAGAGGGACAAAAATATCTGGCGTGCGTAGCGCGGCAAAATTTTTTAGGCCACGCCCACATTATGGCCACACCCTCCCCAAGCAGGCCCATTTTACAAAACCACACCTGAAAAGCGCACCAGAAAACAGACACAGTAGCCCCAATCATTTTATGATATATTGTGGACCTAAGGATTTCATTATGCTCTGTGGCACCTGTATATCATGACTCATGACAGACATAGGTAGCCAGGGCCCCCTAAAACATTGGTCATCAGGACCCCCCTAAAACATTGGTAGCCAGGTGTTATGTTTTGCATTGGTGCCAGAGCAGGGACCCCCCAAAAAAACATTGCTAGCCAAGCCTGCCCAGGGCCCCCTAAAACATTGCTGGTCCTCCCCCAGTATCCCCATACTATGGGCTACTCCCCACTGCAGCATCCTCCCCAACATCTTACAGTTCCCCCCAGCATCCTCCCACTCCCCCCAGCATCCTCCAGCTCCCCCCAGCATACTCCCAACATTCTCTAGACCCCCAGCATCCACCCAACATCCTCCAGCTCCCCCCAACATCCTCCAGCTACCTCCAGCATCCACCCAACATTCTCCAGCTCCCCCCAGCATCCTCCCCAACATCCTCCAGCTCCCCCCAGTGTCTTCCCCAACATCCTTCAGCTCCCCCCAGCATCCACCCAACATCCTCCAGCATCCACCCAACATCCTCCAGCTCCCCCCAGCATCCTCCTGCTCCCCACAGCATCCACCAACATCCTCCATCTCCCCCCAGCATCCACCCAACATCCTCCAGCTACCTCCAGTGCCCTCCCCAACATCCTCCAGCTCCCCCCAGCGTCCTCCCCAACATCCTTCAGTTCCCCCAGCATCCACCCAACATCCTCCAGCTCCCCCCAGCATCCTCCTGCTCCTCACAGCATCCACCCAACATCCTCCAGCTCCCCCCAGCGTCCTCCCCAAAATCCTTCAGTTGCCCCTTACCTTCCTCCAGCTGCCTCCCAGCATCCTCCATCTGCCCCTTACCTTCCTCCAGCTGCCTCCCAGCGTCCTCCAGCTGCCCCTTACCTTCCTCCAGTGTCCTCCCCAGCATCCCCCTGCTTTCTGTGGCTCCCCCTGCTCCTACCACCCCCCGCCCGCTTGCTCCAGCTGCGCCACCCGGCTCTTCTTCTCCTCCCCGTGACGTCACACGCATGTCTCTCGGGAGCACAGCAGCTTCTGCACAGTGAATCCCCAAATGTTAAAACTGAACTGAGCGGCGCAGAAGCTGCGGTGCTAACGAAAGATGTGATGTGACGTCACGGGAGCAGAGAACTTTAAAAGCGGGACAAATCAGCGGCTATCTGGGACTGCGGGACAGAGTGGCAAAATTGGGACTGTCCCGTGTAAAGTGGGACAGTTGGGAGGTATGCACTTACCTCTTCTGCATTCTTTAAAAATACAGCTTAGTTAAAGGAGACATTTAGCATAAGTTAACACCCCCTAGGCATCTAGGCAATAAAGAACAATATATTGTGCTGGTTTCACTTTGGGCTATTAGAGCTCCCTATAGATCTGCTACTGTCCTTGTTCATGTTTTAGATGAGGAGTGGGTATGTTTGAAAGGTTCCTGGCAGAAGCACAGTAGGAGAGGATTAGCCAGTCACAGCTCTGCAGTTACACAATCAAAGACAGGCTTCAGTTCCCTATCAGGTCAGCCTAGATGCTGATTGGTTCCTTTCCTACAGTGTGTTGAGTGCTGCTGGCTTCCCTGTGCAGTCTGGGAAAGGAGCAGGAAGTGGAACAGATCGGTGGGACAGGACAAGTAGGGTTTTGGGGGAACTTCTTCCTGTATTTTGAGTAGTATAATGCACTGGCACATTCTTGGTTTCCAGAAAATATATCCCCTTTAATATCAGGAGCTTTTGCAATGCATAAAAACACACAGAGGCCTCATTTATTATTGTGAATATAGGGTTAGACCAGTGATCCCCAACCAGTGGTTTGGGGGCAACTTGTTGCTCACCAACCCCTTGGATGTTGCTCTCAGTGCCCCCATTTGACTGTGGCTCACGAGTAAGAAAGGTTGGGGACTCCTGGGTTAGACCCATACATGGGTGCAGGTGTAAAGCCCTGAACTTTACACCTACTTTGACCAAGAATTAAATACAAGCAGGTTCCCTTTTTGTGCTGAGTACCAAGCTGCATCAGATAAATTGTTTAGAAGCTGTATGTTAAGAAGATTGTAGAAGTCGGACAACATAACTAAACATTTATGGATCAAAATATAGAGAATATAGAAAATCATTTTTAGAATAGAAAGAAAATAAAGATAATAAATTCTTTTATTTCTTCATAAAAATGTGGAACATGAATGAATGTAAGCATAACATATACAAATGCTTTTGTGGCAGAAATAAAATATATTGATAAAATAAATAAAATATTTGACTAAAAAGAAACACAATTTCCATTACAGCGAGAAAAGGATTTTTCTAATGTCATTTTCAAACACAAATTCAAATGTGCAGTTTTGGTTATAATAACTGGTACTATTGTGAGCAGTAACTTCTTAATATAGTATACTGTTAACATAATATGTGATAGTGTTAGCAAGAAGTGTCAGAATATGGCATCTAAGTCACAGATTTCACTGATTATTATTTATTTTGCCAACACAAAGGTAAAATCTATGGTGCTGTCAGTCAGGTACAGAACAGACAAGGGGAATATGACCTACATCGCTCTACTGAAATTTTGGAAGGTATCAAAAATCAATGGGAGGGGGTAGTGGGGTGTGAGGTGGACGAGGTGGCCAGCTGAGTTGCCTAGGGCACCCGGCCGGCTAGGCCCGGCACTGTGACTTTGTGCCTTGCACCACAAGGCAGTTTAGTAAATGAGGTCTGTGTTAGAGCACGTCTATGGCCAGTGTTTGATGCAATTCACACTGCAGGTACGGCGTTAGGCATGTATGTGTTAATTTGTTGTGCGCTTAGACGTGTGCATGTTTCGACGCAAGCCCGTGTTTGAGTGTGCGCATTGAGGCACTCGTGCGCGTATTCTGATGCATGCGCATCTAGCGTAAATAAGCACTGAGGCCTACACTCCAGTCAGGCCTGGATTTGAGGAGAGGCCACAAAGGCCCGGGCCTAGGGCGGCACAAATTTAGGGGCGGCATGCCGCCCAGCTGCACCGCAGTTTCAACGTTGATCTTCTGGTTCTGACCCGGCCTGTTTTGTGACTACCGCTCTCCACGTCTTGTAACCTGTTACTTGGGTGCCAACCTGTGTCCATAAGACTCTCACAGACTTATTATTTGCCACATGGGATTTCCTGGCACTCCTGCTATTCTTCAGCTGAGCTTTTATTGTTCTCATTCCCAGTTCAGATTCAGTGGGATGCGCAGGGGAGGCTTATCACCTTCGGACTCGTTGTGCTACGTGACAGTCTGTCCAGCTAATTTGTGCATACAGTATATACATATTGTGCAGCTTGCAAGTAGAAAACAAACATTGGCTCATACTGGTATGGTATCTAATATTATGTTGGTTTAAAAAAACAAAATAATGTCCTTTGGCTTCAGCTTATTCTTCTGATTCTTCTTTATCTTATTCTTAGCACCCCCCATATTCTAAACACTAAACGCTACTCCTACAGTTTTAGGGGTACAACACCCAAACTCTCCACAAATCTTCATCCTATAGCGGGGCAGGTTGCTTGTGCTTTTCTAAGTGTACCCACTCCTTGTATTTTTGTGGTGCCGCTCCAAACATACCAATTTTTCCATTGACTTTGACAGGGAAGATTTTCAAACAGCTTTGTATGTATGTATGTATATTTTTATTTATAAAGCGCTACTTATGTCAGCAGCGCTGTACAGTAGAATACATTAATACAAACAGGGGGTTAATAAGATAATAGATAAATACAAAGTACAACAATAAATACAAATAAATACAAGATACAGTTGCAATAAGTTAAGAGTCAAAGACACAAGAGGATCAAGGTCCCTGCCCCATAGAGCTTACAATTTGAAGCTACACTCACCAAATGTGACTAATATCATCATGGGGTCACCCCAATGAACCAGCGACATTTGTTGGATGACCCCAAAGTGGGAGGAGCCAACAACAGCCAATCAAATTTCCGTTGACTTTAATGGGGAAATTGAAACTACTGCCAAAGTCAGAGCTTTGAAGCTACACTCACCAAATTTGAATCACAGAGTCAACCCAAATGAAAAGGCAATATTTGTTGGTTGCCCAAAAGTGGAAGACATCCAATGGGGAAATTGAAACTGCTGCCAATCTTACAGCTTTGAGGCTACACTCACCAAACTTGAATCACATAGTCATGGGGTCACCCTGAATAAAAAGATTATATTTGTTGGATGCTCCAAAATAGGTGGAGCTATGAACAGCCAATAAGATTTCACCCATTAACTTTTAATGGGGAATTTAACCTGCTGTACTTCTCACAATATTAATACCAGGATCCCCAAACTCTTTACAGTTGGTCACTATGGGACTGCAGTTTTTTGTTTGAAAAAGTGGTTGGGGCCACCAACAGCCAATCATATTTCATCACTTGAATTTAATTGGTTTATATTTAAAAAGCTGCCATTTTCACGCTATTTACACCAGTGTTCCCAATCTTTGTAAAGTTTGTCACTGGGTGACTAATACCATTTCCCCGAAAATAGGACATCCTCCGAAAGTAAGGCACCCCCCACGATTTTTCACCCCCCTCAGAAAATAAGACACCCCTTGAAAATAAGACCCACCTAGGGCGGGGCGATAAATCTCGCCCAAACGATGGAATAAATGTGTACTGTATTCTTCTTCATGAAAAAATAAGACATCCCCTGAAAATAAGACCTAGTGCATATTTTGGAGCTTAAAAAATATAAGACAGTGTCTTATTTTCGGGGAAACACGGTATTTAAGATTATAAAAAAAAGAGTGGGTAGAGCCACCAACAGCCAATCAGTTGTCATTCATTGGTTTTCTGGGGAAGTTTAAATTGCTGCTATTTTTACACCAGGGTCCCCTAACTTTTTAATACAGGTATAGGACCCATTATCCAGAATGCTCAGGACCAAGGGTATTCCAGATAAGGGGTCTTTCTGTAATTTGGATCTCCATACCTTAAGTTTGTTTTGTTTTACATCCAATGAGGATTATTTATATCTTAGTTGGGATCACTTACAGTTACTGTTTTTTTCTACAGAGAAAAAGGAAATCCGTTTTAAAATTCTGAATTATTTGATTAAAATGGATTGATTAAAATGGAGTCTATGGGAGACAGGCTTTCCGTAATTCTGAGCTTTCTGGATAATGGGTTTCCGGATAAGGGATCCTATACCTGTATATGACTGTGGTCCAAGGTTAGAAGAACTAGGTAGAGCCCACAACAGCCAATCAGATTACATTCAGTGACTTCACATGTTTTTCGACATGACGTTTGTTCTCAAACTTCCCGTTCTAGTTGGAGATGCCTGCCTTGCAGAATGGAGATATTTTTAATGGCTGTTTGAGGCAATGGCTTGCAAGATATGCCATCTAGTGGCTACAGTTTGAATGATCAAAGTTCCTCATCTCCATCATCCTCCTTTATTTATATATCACCAGCAACTTATGCAGCGCTTTATATTCATTTAAAACTAACAGGGGTCTTACAATACCAAATTTGACAAAATAAAAATAAGATCAGAGGGCCCTTCTCACAAGAGCTTACAGTCTAACGGTTGTGCTTCATTGGAGATGTACAAATCTACTTCTCCTCAACTGCAATAATATTGAGGCTGGTGTATCCATAGGCGGATTTTCCATAAGGCTAGGGGAGGCTAAGCCTCCCCAAACCTGCTTGGCACATTAAAAAAAAAAAACCTTACTCCGTTTCTGCACTGTCCTGGAAAGCTGTTCTTGCAAGTCTGTTTTGCAGTGCTCCGATTGGATCTTTCTTCTTCTGGATTCTCTAATCAGAGCACAGCTTTCTTGACAGACAGTAAAATTGACCAATCAGAGCACAGATGCGCACAGGGATTGGGAGATTTTGCAAAAAGAATCTGCAGAAGAATCTGCAGCTGTAACTTTACCTAAGAACCAACTCTCAACTGTTGCTGCAGATTTCATCCCACAGGTACTATACACAGGTACTATACAGTTCTAAAGAATCACTAGCTGACATTAAATTGTTTTTTGCCTGACCTGACATCTATAATAATTTATAATCTATCCCCTACCCTAACAGATGGAGGGTTAGTTAACTCTTTCCCTCTGAAAAAGCTCATTGTGTGTTTGTATATTTGTTGTTGTTTTTTGCACTTTTTTTTTTTGTCATTGTTTTGTTCATTTATAGTAAGTTACAGTGGAGCCAATGTTGTGTATCAGTGCCAGTGTTATAGTGCCAGGGCCTGAATATCTGCCATCTGTACCCACTGCTCCTCACTGTATATAGTGTGCTGGGTTTGTAAATACGGACTGCGTCTCACTGTATATAATGGGGAGTCAGTACCCACTGCCTTTCTTGCTATAAAACTAACATAAACACATCTAAAGGGGTGGTTTACTTTTAAGTTAACCTTTAGTATGTTATGAAATGGCCTATTCCTAGCAACTTTGCAATTGGTCTTCCTAATTGATTTTTTTGAATAATTTGCCTCTGTTCTGCCTCTTTCCAGATTTCAAATGGGGGCCAAAATTATTGCTCTGTGAGGCTACAATTTTATTATTATTATAATTTTGTATTACTTATTTTTCCAAGTAGGCCCCTTAACTATTCATATTCCCATCTCTTGTTTAAACCACTACCTGGTTGCTAGGGTAAATAAGACCCTAGCAACCAGATAGCTGCTGAAATACCAAATGGAGAGCTGCTGAAAAAGCTAAATAACTGAAAAACCATTAAAAATAAAAGTGAATTCGAATGCGAACTACCCCTTGAAGCTAACTGATCACAAACACAAATGTTTGCAGATCCCCTCACAGAAGTGCACGTATGAATACTTTTACATCCTAAACATTTTGGGGTAAAAAAAAGCACCCCCCGCACTTTTGTACAGTATCCCTGGAAGTCAGTGGGAACGGCAAGAGGTAGTTGGGAGGTTAATTTTTTACACCAGCAGCAAATCCACTAAGTCTCACATTAGCTGTAGGTCAGTCTGTGTATGGGCCATCTTTAGCCTCCCCAAACAAAAAAGTCACCCTCTGCCTATGGGTGTATCGGCTCTGGGGTGGAGGGGAGATACGATGCTTGTGTAACCATGGTAATGCTGATGTCACAGAATGTTTATCTGGTTTGTGCCAAAGAGCGCAGTGTAGCACCATTCTCAGCACAGTGGTAGCTTTTACCACATCTGTGATTACAGGAGAAAACACAGACGTCTCTTCCTTGTGGGACCATATTGGTTTCTGGAGATGTCTAGCTACAGCTACATAAGGAATTTATTTTTGCCAGTTGAATCTAATACAGAGGTGCCTAACTCAAGGTATTTGCCCTGCAAGCATACATGGCTATATGTAACATGGCGATAGAGTTATCACTGAATAGGCAATACACTAAAATCTCCAGCTGCAAACATGCTGTTCCTGTGAATATGACAGAAATGAAGCAGCAGCAGCAATGGCACAGAGCAAGGAGGAGAGGCAGTGGCAGCACCCAAGGACAAACTGCACATTAACAGGAAAAAGAAAAAGGAGAGCTATAAAAAGGGGACCATGAGGCTCACAGATCAAATGGAACGCTTAATGGAAAGAGGACCTGGACCAATACTGATAAAGCATGTGAGGCTGCCAGACTAATTCTTGCAGGGGAATAGCTTGATAATGGACTGGAAGTATATATGGGCAAAGCCAAAGGTTCTCTCAATGCAGAGCTGGCTGCATTCCTTAGTAACCTAGTCCTGCAGTGAGCCAATAAACTTGATAAAATAATTTCATAAAAACATAGTTGTATTATACTGTACAAAAAAAACTAAATGGCAGTGGTACTTTATTATGCATATACAGGTATGGGATTCGTTATCTGGAAACCTGTTATCCAGAAAGCTCCAAATTAAGGGAAGGCCATCTCCTATAGAAAATTTAATCAAGAAAATCAATTTTTACAATGACTTTTCTTTTTCTCTGTAATAACAAAACAAGAGAGATCCAAAATACGAAAAGATCCAGTGCATTCTTGATAACAGGTCCCATACCTGTATATGTATTTCCAACAAACAGCAAATATAGAAAAGAACATCAACACTGGGAATCCAGTTTTCAGTCTGTATTTAAAGCTGTGTGCACAACAAACAGGACATTAAGGTCCCATTTGGGAGAAAGGTTCCAATGAGCACTGAAATGTCATGTTGGCACCGGACCTAAATACAGCCCCATGTGCCATTTGTTTTAGTTTTGTTTTTTGATCAACTTTCAGCTTTCCACTTCACATTGAAATTTAAACAACATGTTGCTAGCAACTGGAAAGTCTGGACGATATACTACAAAATCAAAAGTATGGAGGCAGATTTATCAACATTTTCATGGTTTTAGAGGTTTTGAAACCACAAATAAATTCATTTCCACTAAAATCATGAATGTCTAGTCATTTATTAAAAGATCCCAATATAAATAGCACAATAATGAAAACAAAAAGAACATAAAAACTTAGAATTTTTCGAGGTTTTTACGTGGTCCTAAGAATTTTTGTGGATTTACAAGGTAAAAAAATCCCGGAAATCTCTAAAACCACAAATTCAATAAAGATTTTTACAATTTGCTTAGGACAACTCCCACTGACTTCTACGTGACCTCGACAGATTTTAGATACGCGTATTTGTACATTTGTGTTTTTTGTGGTATTGGCCCATAATAAACGATAAAAATTTAGCATTTCTTTACACTAAAAAATGATGTTTTAGTGCAAAAAAAAAGTGACTCGTGGAAAAAATATAAACGTTAGTAATTCTACCCCATAGTGTCTGAGGAACAAGATAAGTGATAACCAGGAATAAAAAGCTAACCTCTCACTCAGTAAACTATGGTTTCTAGGGTCACTAATAGCATTAATTAGTCACAGGTAAAAAGAGAATATAAAGGTAAATATTAAGAAAACCACACACAAAACGAAATGCTTTAATGAGCTGAAAGGTTAAAAATACACAAGAATGTTCCTACAAGATAACACCAGAGGTTATTGTGCACAGGGAACTATTTATCTACATATTTATATTTCTAGATAAGGGCAGGAGCTGCCACATTAAAGGAATACTGTCATGGGAAAATGTGCTTTTTCAAAACACATCAGTTAATAGAGCTTCTCCAGCAGAATCCTGCACTGAAACCCATTTTTTAAAAGAGCAAACAGATTTTTCTATATTTAATTTTGAAAACTGACACAACGCTGCACATATTCTTAGTTTCCCAAGTGCCCTTAGCCTTTTGACTTGTGCTCTGATAAACTTTAGTCTCTCTTTATTGCTGTGCTGCAAGTTGGAGTGATATCACCCCCTCCAAGCAGTCTATTAGCAGAGCAATTGGTAGGTAAGAGGATAGCAGCTGCCTGAAGAGATAGCACCCCCATGTTTATACACTATACTCCTGCCACTGCTCTGCTTTAGGCTAATAGCACTGCTTGTGGAGAAACTCTACTGTATTTTAGCAACTGGGAAAATGGGCAAAACTGCTCATACTGCCTCCCATTACCTTAGGGTGATGGCACACAGATAGATTTGTTGCTTACGGGAAATTTGCACTATCCGCAGGTGACAGATCTCTCAATGACACCTTTGGAGTCAATGGGAATCTCAGACACTTAAATATGTGAATCATGTAATTGCCTTCCTCTCCATTTTCCAATAGTTATGCAATTTATATATTTAACCACCTGCAATTCACATTGACACAAAAAAGGGATTTTCAGAAGAATCCAGATTAAGATGGATTGCCACAAGAAATGTGTTTACCATTCGGCAATCTAAAATGCATTGGGTGACATCTCAAATACATTAAATGCAGTGAGAGGCAGTGGGAACTTCATCCCCAAATACATTAAATACAGTGAGAGACAGTAAGACAGTAGGACTTTTAACTCCAGATACAATAAATGTAGTGAGAGGCAGTGGGAACACCATCGCCAAATACATTAATTGCAGTGAGAGACAGTAGAAACTTAAACACCAAATACATTAAATGCATTGAGAGACAGTAAGAATTTTAACTCCATATACAGATAAATGTAGTGAGAGGAAGTGGGATCATCCTCAAATACATTAAATGCAGTGAGAGACTCCAAATACAATAAATGCAGTGAAAGACAGTGGGAACTGTCCACATACAGTGGAGGAAATAATTATTTGACCCCTCACTGATTTTGTAAGTTTGTCCAATGACAAAGAAATGAAAAGTCTCAGAACAGTATCATTTCAATGGTAGGTTTATTTTAACAGTGGCAGATAGCACATCAAAAGGAAAATCGAAAAAATAACTTTAAATAAAAGATAGCAACTGATTTGCATTTCATTGAGTGAAATAAGTTTTTGAACCCCTACCAACCATTAAGAGTTCTGGCTCCCACAGAGTGGTTAGACACTTCTACTCAATTAGTCAACCTCATTAAGGACACCTGTCTTAACTAGTCACCTGTATAAAAGACACCTGTCCACAGAATCAATCAATCAAGCAGACTCCAAACTCTCCAACATGGGAAAGACCAAAGAGCTGTCCAAGGATGTCAGAGACAAAATTGTAGACCTGCACAAGGCTGGAATGGGCTACAAAACCATTAGCAAGAAGCTGGGAGAGAAGGTGACAACTGTTGGTGCGATTGTTCGAAAATGGAAGGAGCACAAAATGACCATCAATCGACCTCGCTCTGGTGCTCAACGCAAGATCTCACCTCGTGGGGTGTCAATGATTCTGAGAAAGGTGAAAAAGCATCCTAGAACTACACGGGAGGAGTTAGTTAATGACCTCAAATTAGCAGGGACCACAGTCACCAAGAAAACCATTGGAAACACATTACACCGCAATGGATTAAAATCCTGCAGGGCTCGCAAGGTCCCCCTGCTCAAGAAGGCACATGTGCAGGCCCGTCTGAAGTTTGCCAATGAACACCTGAATGATTCTGTGAGTGACTGGGAGAAGGTGCTGTGGTCTGATGAGACCAAAATAGAGCTCTTTGGCATTAACTCAACTCGCTGTGTTTGGAGGAAGAAAAATGCTGCCTATGACCCCCAAAACACCGTCCCCACCGTCAAGCATGGGGGTGGAAACATTTTTCCCTCTGCCAGGAAACTGAAAATGGGTCGTGGATGGGTGTTCCAGCACGACAATGACCCAAAACATACAGCAAAGGCAACAAAGGAGTGGCTCAAGAAGAAGCACATTAAGGTCATGGAGTGGCCTAGTCAGTCTCCGGACCTTAATCCAATAGAAAACCTATGGAGGGAGCTCAAGCTCAGAGTTGCACAGAGACAGCCTCGAAACCTTAGGGATTTAGAGATGATCTGCAAAGAGGAGTGGACCAACATTCCTCCTAAAATGTGCGCAAACTTGGTCATCAATTACAAGAAACGTTTGACCTCTGTGCTTGCAAACAAGGGTTTTTCCACTAAGTATTAAGTCTTTTTTTGTTAGAGGGTTCAAAAACTTATTTCACTCAATGAAATGCAAATCAGTTGCTATCTTTTATTTAAAGTTATTTTTTCGATTTTCCTTTTGATGTGCTATCTGCCACTGTTAAAATAAACCTACCATTGAAATGATACTGTTCTGAGACTTTTCATTTCTTTGTCATTGGACAAACTTACAAAATCAGTGAGGGGTCAAATAATTATTTCCTCCACTGTACATTAAATACAGTGATAGGCAGTAGAAACGTAGGTGTCTGCATTGTATCAAAATGATCTCAGAAATTGATTGTGTTACTAAAAATGCTCTCACGGTGGTTGAGATGAGAATATTGCCCAAACAGAAGAAAAAGAACCACAACTCCTCCAGATAAAATTGAATAGGAGAAACAATAGCTTATTTGAAAGCAGTTCTAATGTGTAGTACTGGCTCATTCTGGAAGCGCAGGATAAGGCACAATAACCTGAGATGGCTGCTGGCACACCAGTATTACAGCTAAAAAATACAGTTGTTGGTTCAAATAAAAAATGTAAAAGATAGAATGAAATATTTTTAATGCACACAGGTCTGAGGGGAAAAAAAACGTATGTATCATTTTTAAAACATTATGTAAAACATTCATGTAAAACATTAATGCATTAGGTTTTCCACAACTTGGATATGCTTGGATCGTTATTATAAGGATATGGATTTGGTTTGGTATTTATCCAAATGAGTATCCTGAAAAACTGCTAAGATTCAGATTACGGTAATCCTGAACCAATCCTGAAAAGTATTGACCTTGCCCATTTTTGTGACCACACCCCCTAAATACCACTCCCATTTTACAAAATATAGCAGGTTATTTAAACACATTTCTGGGGGTTTGGGGGTCTTGTTTTATGTGTTATTACAATTTTGCTAAAAAAGGTAACATTGCCCTTTAGCTGCAAGTCTCAGTTCCCCCATGAGACCTGTTTAGCTTATTAGTTACAACTGTATTTCAGTGCAGATTTGGCTTGTTAAGATTTCTGAGCTCTTTGCCAAAAGGTACTTTTTAAATTAAGTTTAAGAAATATTGTGCAGGTGAAGCTTCTTAAGATTTCTGGGCTCTCTGGCAAAAGCTACCAATTTAATTAAGTTTGAGAAATATTGTATCTTTTGTAGTGTTTAGTGCAGGAGATCAAAGGGGAATGAGGGACTTTTAAGTAAGAATCCGGGACTATGGGCTGAGCTGTTAAATTTGGAACTGTCCTCCAGTTGGGAGGTATGCATACACAGTAAGGTTCCTATGACAGCATGTATCACCCTCTTAAGAATCAATGGCACCTTTTTTTAAGTACATTTTAAGTAAACAATAAAAAATAAAGACAGTTTTTCATAGAAATCAGTGTCTTGAATAAGTTCACACCAATACTAATGTATTGGGGCATTTCTAGGCTAGAGTAATGGTGACTGGGAATTGAGTACCATGAGATTTAGTGGCCTAGCTTTTTTAAACATGTTAAGGTACATTTACGAAACTCCTGGGCACAAGTGCAAGAGAACTAAGGCGTGCAAATGCCCAAACACTAATACAATGATGCCAAATGCTAGTTCTTCTTGAACGTCACATAGGGGAGCCATAATAGGTTATGGTCATAACTGTTTTACTGTAAATTAGCCTTTATAGCTTCCATTGACCATTTAACTTTAGGCACGAAGACCTGCTGAGTTGGTAAGGAGGCACTTTTCTAGTTGGCAACTCCAAAAGACTTGCTGCCATGAGAAAGTGAGTAGGCAATTTTTTTTTAAGCATTACATCTAAAGGTCCGAAATTGATGTTCCCAAAAGGAAAGATTTTGGAAAGCTTATTTTGTGCTTGGGAAACCTTGCCTTTGTCGGCAACCATTTGCCAGAATGTTTAACCACCCGGTGATCCACCAAGTGTGAATAAACTACCACTCTCCCCACAGCCTCCAAAACACAGGGGCCCACAGAGGGATGAGTCCGCCTAGAAGCATTATATGCCTTTTTCTTTATTGTTAAACACATTGAGGACTTGCTGGCTCTGTGCCATACAACCTGCCAGGTCTTTGAGGTCATTTGTTTCTGTCGGTTCTCCTCCCATGTGGTCATATAGGACTGTAATAATATTGTGTTACAAAACAGTTTAAAATTAGTGCAGGAGTCTCCTTGGAAAATAATGAAATGGTGTATTTGGAAGTACCTAAAGAGTTCAGGGTTTCTTGGAAATTTCCTTGGTGGAGCACGTTAGCACACCTCCCAACTGTCCCAATTTTCACCAGACAGACACGATTTTAACAGCTCAGCGGTAGCCCGGATTCTTATTGAAAAGTCCCTCATTTCCCTTTGATCTCCTGCGCTGAATGCCAAAAAAGATAAAAAGTTTCTCAAACTTAAGTAGATAATTAGCGCTTGGCAGAGAGCCCAGAAATTTAACAGGCAACGCCTGCACTTAAATACAATTATTTAGATACAATAAGATAAACAGGTGGGGAATTGAGACTTGCATTTTAAAGGGCAATTTCACCTTAAATAGTGCACTCTTGGCTCTACCTGAGCTGATTAGAAAACCCTGCGCTACACTGATGAGCCCTAAGGAGGGTGAAACCAGTCTGTAGTTGGGAATCTGATCAGCTATTATCCTGGCTTCTGCTTTAAACCCAGTGGATGAGCTTTAGCCTATAGGAGCTCTTTGATATTCATTCCCAGAATTCCTTTTGTTTATTTACCTTAAATAGCAAAACTGTAAAACACATAAAACAAGACCAAAAAAACAAGAAATGTGTTCAAACTTTACATAACCTGCCAAATTTTGTAAAATGGAGATGGTTTTTAGGGGATGTGGTCAATGCCGGACTGGCCCACCAGGATAACAGGTAAACTCCCGGTGGGCCCAGGTGTCAGTTGGCTGTCATGTTTCTAACTATTAGCCCTATTTCGGTATGAGAACAAGGAAGTTTGATAGATGGAAGAATAGTGTATAGTATGTAGAGAAAAGAGACTAGGAGAATAGAGTTTAAGGGAGGAGAGGAGGAATTAAAGTTTTGAAAGTGGGCCCATTGTCCAGGGTTTTCTGGTGGGCCCCTGCTGTCTCAATCCCACACTGGGTGTGGTCACACAAACATGTGGCAAAAATAACTTTTGCCGTGCTACACACAGCAATTCTTCTTGTCACTCTTTACATTTTTCAAATGTTGGGAGATATGTGTTAGTTTACCTAGAAGAAGCACATCTTTCAGTGTAACAGAGATTTTATGAGTGAAAGAACCCCAGGTCCCTACTGTCTTGGGAACCCAAAAAACTTGATGCAGTGACATTGCTTTTTTTGTAAATAGAAACACAAGCAGGTAAGTTACTCAGTAATTGGGGTATTACTCTCATGCTTCACTAATCACCCATTGTTAAGTGTGAACTAAGGGCTATACTCTTGCACCTCTTAGAGCTCTAGTAGTTGAATCTCAGAGATCAGCAAATTACGTCTGTAAAGGAGAACTAAATCCTAACTAAAGAAGTAGGGCAGAAATGTTGTTTTGTTATTATGTTTTGGGCAGTTTACATTAAAAAAGTATAAATTTTATTTGATCCATATGTAAAAACAAGAAGCCTTACGCGTTTCGTACCCTAGGGTACTTAATCATAGGCTATGATTAAGTACCCTAGGGTACGAAACGCGTAAGGCTTCTTGTTTTTACATATGGATCAAATAAAATTTATACTCTTTTAATGTAAACTATCCCTTTGGCTGCCTTTTCTCTACATTGTGAAAAAATCCGGAGTGCCTGCCTGTTTCTATTTTTGATTTTCCCATGATGGCTCCCTGTGCTGAAAGGTCTGGGGCATGAGCACCTGGACCCACCATAACTGTGGGTAAGAGATATCTATACATCTAACCATGTGTGATCTTCCCTTTATTTGATTTTGAATTATGTTTTGGGCGTCTGTACCAACCCAAGGCAACCACAGCCCTTAAGCAGGGAAGATCTGTGCCTCCAAAGATGTTTTCTGTCACCTGAACTTAGGGAACAATGCACAATATAGTGTATATAGACTATAAATGTTACAATTTAAGGCTGACTAGTAATAAATGCAGATACTTACTACATGGCAGCTCAGAAATCAGTGCAATTAGCATCAGAATTTAATAATTTGCGAAGTCCCCTAATCTTAGCACCCTCACTTCCCTTGCCTCTCTAAGGCTGATGCCAGACAGGCCAAGAATCAGCCCCTAAGCTGGCATCAGCCTTATCCTGTGCCTGCTCCTGAAGCCATTGCTTTGGCCTGGGTGCAGGCACAAGGAAAGGCAGATACCAGCGTAGGGACTAATTCTTTACATGCATATATTTACAGGCTGACATCAGCCCTTCTGGGATTAGCCTAAGTCCTGGTTCCAGATGGAGGACTGAGCACTTACAAACTGCTCAGTGATTGGACACAGGTCCTTCCCACTCCCTGCATGTAAATGATCATAGGTTGATAAGAAAAACATATCCATCAAGTTCAACTGCATGCACAAATAATTCCCTGTCAGCTTCCTGCTGTGGCTGTGAAGAAGGCAAGAAGGTGGGGGCCCTTCATGACCAGACCCTGCATCCCTGAAAGCTGATTAGAGGCAAAATTATTTCCTAAAAAGATTACTGTGTATTCAGTACCTGTACAAGTGCTGCAGGGATTATGCAACAGTACATTTCTATATTGTTTTTATTATCCCTTTATTTAAATGTATTTACACTACATCCCCTAAGTTGATTCCTTGTAGCTGGGAACTGCTGCAGGTCTTTCATTGCTGGGAACTCAGAACTCCTTTTTCCCCCCACAATATTTATTTTAGACCTTGAGTATTTTGATGAATAAATGAACTTACCTAGAAATACATTTGAAACACTAGAGGGCGATGCTGGTTCAAGAATGAACGCAATGCAATTAGTTTGCTTAGAAATGATTTTCCTATGTGTGCCAAGCAAATGTATTTAGGATAGCTGTATATTGGGTACACAGATCCCCAAACAGGCCCATCATAGGATCAGTAAATAATGACTGTCTATGGCATCTTACAGCAGACCCCCTGGCATTTTTAAAATCCTTTTGGCTTGAGCAATCATAAAGGAAACCCTACAAGAGGGTTTCGGGCAAAAATATCTTGAACACTCATACATCTGCCCCCAAGTATTAAGTTAAACTAATTAAGTTTTCTTTAATTTGGAAAAACTCGAAAATGCACCAAACGTGAAAACTCAAAAACCATGAATATACAACCTGAACGCAGGAAGATTTGGCCCATCAATTTCAGCAAGTCTGACAAATTTCAGTTTGCATGTAGTGTTGTCACTTGGATTTAAGTCTAAGTAAAATAAGATGAGATTTTCTTTTCACTGCAAGGCTTTACCTTGATAGCCCTTACCCTGGATAGAGTCCAGAGAAACTTGTCACCTTTAGAAGCAAGTGATTTTTATGGAATACTTTATATTTCTAAATTACACTGTTTACATAACAAATAGTTCACTCTACCATTTAACCCTTTCACTGCCAGCCGTTTTGGACCAAAGTGGAACTTCTACTGCCAGACAGTTTTTGAACATTTTGCACTGTTTCACTTTAGGGGCTTTTCCTTGGGGGGACTTTTAGTTTACCCAGGAAAACGATATATTGTTTTTTTCAGGACAACCTAAGCTTTCAAAATATGGTGGAATTTTTGTGTAATTACAATTCTGTAACAAGATATAGGCTTCTAGATATCTAAAAAATGAAAAAAAATTATATTTTCCATAATATAAACACATACATCAGAAACAAAAAATATTTTATGCACAAAAATACAACTGATTTGGAAAGTCCCATGTCTCCTGAACATGCCAATACCAAATATATATAGTTTTATGGAGATTTCTCACTTGTATAGGTCAAAAACTCCCAGCAGTACACTACCAAATTTCCAAAGCACTGCTCCATAAAGCTGCATACTTTAGATTTCAAGGTCACAAATTCCACTAACATAAGGTTTATCCAAGAAAATTATACATTTTTAGAAAGAACAGATTCTGTGGAATCCAGAATAGGCACAACTGTCTGTCTACTCCAAACTATCAAGTCACAATGCTTTCCTAAAGTTATTGGTTTTTATCAAAATTTGTGAAATGTATTAAAAATTGCTTCAAAGCTTCCTGTCTATAGTATCTTATCTCCTACAGGTCATAAAGTAACCAGATAAAACACCCTAAATATGAACGCCAGGGGTCCACTGAACAGTTTGATGCCCAATTTGTATAGGTTTACTTAAGTATGTGGCATGTAGGGGCCCCAATGTGAACATACCCCCATGTGATCTATCATTTTTGTCATTCCAGCTTCTGCAAAATCAACACATTTACATCATATTGTGTGGGATAAAGCTACAAAAAAATACGCTTACCCCAGAAAGCCATATATTTTTGGAAAGTACACATTCCCCCGAATCTAAAATGGGTACCTATGTGTTTCTACTCCAAAGTACCAAGCCGCAAAGCATTTCTAAAGTTAGCAATTTTGATGACAATTCCAAAAATCCCCTCAGAGCTTCCACTTTGCAGCATCTTATCTCCCATATAGCATTAGGTACCAACATAAAACACCCTAAATTTGAACACCAGAGGTCCACTGAACAGTATGATGCCCAATATGTATAGGTTTACCTAAGTATGTGGCATGTAGGGGCCCCAATGTGAACATATACCATATGATCTGCCATTTTTGTCATTCCAGCTTCTGCAAAATCAACACATTTACATCATATTGTGTGGGATAAAGCTACAAAAAAATACGCTTACCCCAGAAAGCCATATATTTTTGGAAAGTACACATTCCCCCGAATCTAAAATGGGTACCTATGTGTTTCTACTCCAAAGTACCAAGCCGCAAAGCATTTCTAAAGTTAGCAATTTTGATGACAATTCCAAAAATCCCCTCAGAGCTTCCACTTTGCAGCATCTTATCTCCCATATAGCATTAGGTACCAACATAAAACACCCTAAATTTGAACACCAGGGGTCCACTGAACAATTTGATGCCCAATATGTATAGGTTTACCTAAGTATGTGGCATGTAGGGGCCCCAATGTGAACATATACCATATGATCTGCCATTTTTGTCATTTCAGCTCCTGCAAAATCAACATATTTACATCATATTGTGTGGGATAAAGCTACAAAAAAGTATGCTCACCCCAGAAAGCCATATATTTTTGGAAAGTGCACATTCCCCTGAATCTAAAATGGATACCCATGTGTTTCTACTCCAAAGTACCAAGCCGCAAAGCATTTCTAAAGTTAGCAATTTTGATGACAATTCCAAAAATCCCCTCAGAGCTTCCACTTTGCAGCATCTTATCTCCCATATAGCATTAGGTACCAACATAAAACACCCTAAATATGAACGCCAGGGGTCCACTGAACAGTATGATGCCCAATATGTATAGGTTTACCTAAGTATGTGGCATGTAGGCGCCCCAATGTGAACATATACCATATGATCTGCCATTTCTGTCATTTCAGCTTCTGCAAAATCAACACATTTACATCATATTGTGTGGGATAAAGCTACAAAAAAGTATGCTCACCCCAGAAAGCCATATATTTTTGGAAAGTACACATTCCCCTAAATCTAAAATGGGTACCCATGTGTTTCTACTCCAAAGTACCAAGCCGCAAAGCATTTCTAAAGTTAGCAATTTTGATGACAATTCCAAAAATCCACTCAGAGCTTCCACTTTGCAGCATCTTATCTCCCATATAGCATTAGGTACCAACATAAAACACCCTATATATGAACGCCAGGGGTCCACTGAACAGTATGATGCCCAATATGTATAGGTTTGCCTAAGTATGTGGCATGTAGGCGCCCCAATGTGAACATATACCATATGATCTGCCATTTCTGTCATTTCAGCTTCTGCAAAATCAACACATTTACATCATATTGTGTGGGATAAAGCTACAAAAAAGTATGCTCACCCCAGAAAGCCATATATTTTTGGAAAGTACACATTCCCCTAAATCTAAAATGGGTACCCATGTGTTTCTACTCCAAAGTACCAAGCTGCAAAGCATTTCTAAAGTTAGCAATTTTGATGACATTTCCAAAAATCCCCTCAAAGCTTCCAGTTTGCAGTATCTTATCTCCTACATAGCATTAGGTACCAAGATAAAACACCCTAAATATGAATGCCAGGGGTCCACTGAACAGTTTGATGCTCAATATGTATAGGTTTACCTAAGTATGTGGCATGTAGGGGCCCCAATGTGAACATACCCCCATATGATCTGTAATTTCAGCTCCTGCAAAATCAACACATTTACATCATATTGTGTGGGATAACGCTACAAAAAAGTACGCTTACCCCAGAAAGCCATATATTCTTGGAAAGTACACATTCCACCGAATCTAAAATGGGTACCTGTGTCTTTCTACTCCAAAGTACCAAGCCGCAAAGGTTTCCTAAGTTTGCTGATTTTTTCCAAAAATCACCTCAAACCTCCAATATGCATCATCTTATTTTCTATAGGTCATTATGTACCAAGATAAAACACCCAAAATATGAACCCCAGAGGTCTACTGAGCAGTTTGATGCCCACTGTACATAGGTTTATCAAAGCACATGGCACTTAGAGACCCCAAAATATACTTTGTGCACACTAATTTCATGGCTTACCTTTACCTAATTCATAAACACATGGCAGTTTTATGTGGGATAGAAACTGCAGAAATGTAGGGTAACACCTGAAAACCATATATTTTTGGAAAGTACACGTTCAGACAAATCCAACATGGGTAAAGAGTCCTTTCTACACCAAAGTACCAATCTGCAAAGTTTTCCTAAAGTTAGTGGTTTCTATGACATTTCAGAAAATCGCCTAAAAATGTTGCAATTTGCTGCATTTATCTCACACAATTTCTTGCATACAAAGGCAAATCACCCCAAATAGGAATATCAGAGGCCTACTGAACAGTTTGATGCCCTATATGCATAGATTTACCAAACTATGCGGAGTACAGCGGCACCCAAATAAAAATAGTGCATATGAATTTGCACATAAGACGCTCCGGCTCATGCAGTTTTTGCACCCGGTATGTGTATTATGTGCAATAAGACCCCCTAACAGTACAGAGACCCTATAAAATCATACATTTTCCGAAAGTACACATTCTGACAAAACAAATATGGGTAAATACGTCTTTCTACTGCAAACTACCAAACTACAAAGCTATGCTAAACAAAACGGTTTTTATGGCATTTCTGAAAATTGTCACAAAGCTTGCAGGTTACCTCATTATGTACCCCCCCATTTTGTAACGTATCAACATAAAACTTTCTAAATATTAATGCCAGGGGTCTACTGAACAGTTTGATGCCCTATATGCATATATTGGCCAAACTACGTGCCGTACAGGGGCACCCAAATAAAAATAGTGCATATGAATTTTCACATAAGATGCTTCGGCTCATGCAATTTTTGCACCCGGTATGTGTATTATGTGGCATAAGAACCCCTAACAGTACGAAGACCTTAGAAAGCCATATATTTTCTGAAAGTACACATTCTGACAAAACAAAAATGGGTAAATACATCTTTCTACTGCAAACTACCAAACTACAAAACTATGCTAAACAGAATGGTTTTTATAATATTTCTGAAAATCGTCACAAAGCTTGCATTTTGCCCCATTATGTACCCCCACAATTTGTAACATATCAACATAAAACACTCTAAATATGAACGCCAGGGGTCTACTGAACAGTTTGATGCCCTATATGCATTGATTTACCAAACTATGCGGAGTACAGCGGCACCCAAATGAAAATAGTGCATATGAATTTTCACAAATGACACTCCGGCTCATGCAGTTTTTGAACCCGGTATGTGTATTATGTGCAATAAGACCCCCTAACAGTACAGAGACCCTAGAAAACCATACATTTTCCGAAAGTACACATTCTGAAAAAACAAAAATGGGTAAATACAACTTTCTACTGCAAACTACCTAACTACAAAGCTATGCTAAACAGAACGGTTTTTATGGCATTTCTGAAAATCGTCACAAAGCTTGCATTTTACCCCATTATGTACCCCCCACATTTTGTAACGTATCAACATAAAACTTTCTAAATATGAACGCCAGGGGTCTACTGAACAGTTTGATGCCCTATATGCATATATTGGTCAAACTACGTGCCGTACAGGGGCACCCAAATAAAAATAGTGCATATGAATTTTCACATAAGACGCTCCAGCTCATGCAATTTTTGCACCCGGTATGTGTATTATGTGGCATAAGACCCCCTAACAGTACGAAGACCCTAGAAAACCATATATTTTCCGAAAGTACACATTCTGACAAAACAAAAATGGGTAAATAAAACTTTCTACTGCAAACTACCAAACTACAAAGCTATGCTAAACTGAACGGTTTATGTGACATTTCTGAAAATCGGCACAAAGCTTGCATGTTGCCCCATTATGTACCCCACATTTTGTAACGTACCAACATAAAACACTCTAAGTATGAACGCCAGGGGTCTACTGAACAGTTTGATGCCCAATATGCATAGATTTACCAAACTATGTGGGGTACACAGGATGGCAAATTGAAATACAGCAGACAAAATATCCATATGGCAAGAATAAAAATGATGCAGTAAAAAAAAAAAAAAAATTACAAAATTACATAAGTGTGTAAGTGTGTGTGTACGCATGGCAAAATGTGTTTTATGTGCATGTGTGTGCAAGCAAGTGTGAGTGTTGTGAAGGTGTGAACCCCCCAAAAAATGTAAGTGTGTGTGTAAGTGTAAGTATAAGTGTGTATTAGTGCAATATGTGTGTATATGTGTGTATATGTGTGTGTGTGTGTGTTTGTGGCACCTACCCCCTGTCAAGATGCTGGAGATCGCTGGTGGGAGACATCAGACCCAAGGACTGCAGCTTCTGCGACCAAAAATCCTAAGTGGGTGGCACAGGAAGTGAGGGGAGCAAAGGGAGGGAGCGCAGGAAGAAGGAAGAGAGCTGGCATTTCCTGTGGGGCCCCTGGACGATCGCGCCCCAGGGGCCACCACTTACCCCCCTCTGCTCGTTCTCTAGGGGGTTCTTTATCCTGCGATCGTTCTCTGCGCTCGGATTAAGCACCGAGCGCAGAAAACGAGAGCAGGATAAAGAAAACGTTGCTCCTACGTGCGTGGCGCCTAACGCCTTTTAATGCCAGCACGTAGGAGCTACGTGCTTGGCGTTAAAAGGGTTAAATGTTATTCTTGAACCAACAAATGTATTTTTTTAGCTGTAATATTGGTGTGTAGGCAGCCATCTCAGTGCCTGAGTCTGAGCTTTCAGACAGAGCCAAAGCTACACATTAGAACTGCTTTCAGATAACCTATTGTTTCTCCTACTCCCATGTAACTGGAGGATTCCCATGCCAGACTTGGATTTTTTACTATTGAGTGCTATTCTGATATTTACTTGGAGCTGCTATCTTGCTGCCTTCCCAATGTTCTGCTGATCGGCTGCTGGGAGGGGGGTGATATCACTCCAACTTGCAGCGCAGCAGTAAAGTGTGACTGAAGTTAATCAGAGCACAGGTCACATGACGGTGGCATCCTGGGAAATGAAGAATATAGCTAGCCCCCAAATTCCTGGAGAAGCTCTATTAATTCATGTGTTTTAAAAAACATGTTTTTCCATGACAGTATTCCTTAATAAGGAAATTCTATTACAGTCTTACAGTTGGATTATTAAGAAATGAGTACATTTAGCAGCACAGGTAACACTACTATATTCAGCCAATTGTAAGGGACTAGAAGATATGGCAAACAGGGAGAATGAGGCTAAAGTATCACTGTGCTGTATTAAAAACAGTGAGAGTGGATAGCATATTTGCTGTACCACCTAGAAGGAGGAATAATGGAGAGAGAGGATGAGATATTATCTGACAGTCGCCTATATAAACAGGGGTCAGCTGAGGTACAGTAATTTGCAAATCTCTGGCTTATGTTACAGTCAGCATCCAACCCTAACTTGCTGCTCTGTTTCTTTGTCCCAGGAAACTGTGTTTATATTTGGAGCATAATATGAACACAATGTGTGTGTTTTCAATATGGTGCAAATGTAATCATATCAAACAAAAAGTGAATTTTAAGATATGACCAAAACCAAATCACTTTGTAATTAGTTGTGTACTGTTACCCTATATTTGGGCAGGAATTGTATGCAATAGGTGGCCTAAAGCTAATATGTGAACCAAACATTTATTGCACTACCAACACACATCTTGAATAAACTACTTGTACATAACATTCCAGATGATAAAAATCTTATCCATTTGTATTCTATACTGTCTGTATTTGTTTCTTCTATTTTTTCCTAGGCATTTTTACTTTTTCTTTCCCTTTTCCATATTTTCCACTCTGGCTCAGGGGTAGATTTATCAAAATGTGAGTTTAGAGCTTAATATATAAAAACTCACCCATGTTCTATACATTCCTATGGGATTTTTAGCATATTTATCAAATGATTCTAACTTTCACCGATTCATAAACATGCTTCTAAAAATCCCATAGGAATGAATAGAACATGGGTGAGTTTTTATGTATTACGCTCTAAACTCACATTTTGATAAATCTGCCCCTTAGTGTCAGACTGGGGTGTCCTAAGCCCATTGTGGTTACCACCTCCGGGGCCCCCCACCCCAGTCTCAATGTCCTCCACACTGAGCCCGGCACCGCTACCACCATGTGGATGAGCCACCTACCTTCTTCCATGTGGCCACGGCGATTGGGTGGGGGAGCGCTCACAGTTTCCTGCAGGGATTAGGTCTGGGTCAGTCTTCTTCCAGTGTACCAGTAGTTCTTTTTTGTGGCAAATCTGGCTTAATAAAAAAATATTACACAGCAAGAAGTGGTGAGTACTAAGAACCCATAATTTGGAGTGAACAGTGTGATGAATCGTGGCCATACGTCTGGGAACAGCACCACCTGTAAGTACAAGCACAAGACATGTGTGAGTAGTGCTCCTTTTGTATCAGTACTTACTTTTCTCTGTCTCATTACATTGCACATGGGCAGACCCCAGGCCCAGGAGGTATTTTGATAAAATGTTTATTAATGTCTTATTTCCAGACTTTAGCATTGACTATGTAGGCCAGTGACTTCACTCTTCTTCACTTCCTTGCTTGTATGTTCTTCTCTTACTATTCCTATTATGCATTTAAAAAAGCCCTGAGACTCTGGGGAGGAGATGCCAGTGGAGTGAGTGGTAAACACACCTGCATCAGCACTCACTTTGGGATCTTGCTCCACATTTGCTAGGTAAATAATGCACTTCCACTTTTGCCTAAACTGCTTGCTCTGACCTGCACAGTAGTGGGCAAAGTGCAAATATTGGGCACAATCAGCCATTCCTGCTTCCTGATTTATTTCAGAGCACAGAGACCTGCCACTGTCCCCATGAATACAGGGCTGCCTGCATTCAGCAATGTTGTATTCAGGAGGGGCATGGCGGGGGACACATAGGCATGCTTCCTCAAGCTTTTTATCTGCCATACTGTGTGGAAAGCAAAATCACAAATTAACCCTAATGTCTTCAAGAAAAATATACATTTTTTATAATAAGTTTTTATTTTTATCAAAAAAAGTGTTTTGAATATGGTGTGTTAGATATTTAGAAAAATTTTTTCCTTAATGTTTCCTGCGCAGTTTCTATTACATATAAATTAATATCTTCTTTTACTGAAAACTAAATCCCTTTGTCCCTTTCCAGGTGACAGTTCTACCAACAAAATGAACACTGTTGCTGTCACATTCAGTTGTCATTAGGTTCCAAACACAATTGTGATTGATAAAATAAAGACAATGTAAAAAAGCTGAATTTTAGACTGTGTCTCGTTTTCGCTAGATGAGGTTTCTGCTCTCCTGTACTTATTACTGCACAGCAGCAAAGAAACACTGGCTGAGGAGCTCAATAATTTAGTATTTCCCTCAGGAAGTGCAACAGTAAGCAGAGCTGCGCAGAACACCCTCGCGAGCTGATAGGAATACTGCTGAGTCACTGCACCAATATCAGTCTGAAGGCTTACCCCCCCGGCCTTCTCTGTTCATCTGCTCAGAGCCAGGATGAGGTGCCACCTACTGATCCCTTGCCCTCCAGTCTCTCTCTTGTTTCCAATATTCTGCAAAAATCATAGTTTTAGGTCAATACAGGACAACTTTCAGTGTTGCTGTTTAACAAAGAACGCAAATGTTATACAGCTATAGTGTGCCAATTTGCATCTCTTTTACAGCAAAAAAAAAGCAAATCATTACAGAAATTAGTGCCAAGGAAGAGATACAAGGCATTATACTGTAGGTAGTGTCTTTGGCGGGCATAATTAAAGAAAATTAAACCAAAATCTACCTTGAAGCATTCATAAACTGATTTATACATTATTAGCATTTTATTGAAAAATTAATTACTAATATAATTAATATACAGAGTTAATACTGTATATTAGGTTGAAGTGGCTTCAATCATCTGGGACACCAGGGGCTCACTGGGTAGAATTTTTGCCTTGCAATACTGGGGTGCAGAGATCTATCCCTGTGCACTTTTTGCAGGGAAATGGTATGCTCTCCCCATGCTTTAAATACATGCAGGCAAGCTAATTGGCTTCTGATGAAATTAGTGATGCACCAAATCCACTATTTTGGGATTAGGCTGAAAACTGAACCAAATGCAAATCAAGACACAGAAGGGTTAAAAAAAAAAAAAAGCGCGTGATGAAAAATTTTCTACTACTGGGGTTTTGTGACAAAAAGTCACATGGTTTTAAGGATTCAGATTTGGTTTGGCCAGGACCATGGGTTCCACTAAATCCGAATCCTGCTGAAAAAAGGCCAAATCTTGGCCAAATCCTGAATGAATCCTGGATTCGGTGCATCCCTAGATAGAATTAACCGCAGTGAATATGACAGAGACTTTTGCCTGTAAGCAGGGACTGATGTGAACGATGAGCAATCTCTGTGAGGTGCTGTGAAAATGTGTCAGTGCTATATAAATAGGAACAGCCCCAATGCACCTGTGCATTCAGTTATATGTTTTTCTACCCATATTCAATATATGTGTATAAGATTGTGTAATGCCACTTTGCCACTTTCATATTGTAGTACCTTATTCTAAAAGATCATATTGTTTGTCCATGGCCTCCAAGGGCCCAAGTGTCGTTAGGACCCCTGCATCACCTGTCATCTGACAGCTTTAGTTGATAGCTTTTAGCTATTACTTACTGCTGGGAGTTGAGGTTTAACAAGAACTGAAGGGCCAGAGGATTAGCAGCCCTGTTATGTGTTTCTGTTTTTATGTTGTCTTTCTGTTGCACCTACTGATCTTCTGCTATATCCTCTATCCTTGTACATGCGACTATTACTTTAAAGTGGGCCATACACAGAAATAGCTGATCATTTGGTGAGATTGCCAAATAAACAGATCTTTCATGATATGCCTATTTGGACAGAATGAGGACCAAAGAATCATATCACGGAATGCATGGATTGGAACCTGTTCAATCCATATCTGGCAGATTGTCAGGGAGATATTGGTCAGTCAGGTCTATCCAAGGGCCCAATACAGGGGCAGATAAGCTGCTGACTCGGTCAGAAGGGAGCTGAATCAGAATTTCATTCCCCTAGTTATACCCACCATTATTGTACTCTACTAAAGACAGCTTTGCTTGACAATATTCCAGCCAGCATGGCAGACTACAGACAGAGAGGGTGAGAGCTGTCTGAGTGTTCATTGCTTTCACCTATCCATGAATATTTCCACATGTGCTTTCAGACAAGAACAATATGCATTATAGCCAGTTAGTGCCTTTAATAGACTAATGGCTGGAGAGGTCATTTAGAAAGGCTTTCTGTAAGAGAATTACTTGGATTATTTGAAGCCTGATGCATTTAGCCAACCTCCCTGTCTCAGGCAGAAAAAAAGCTGTTTATCTGGTGAATGTGATTATCCTGTGATAAACCAGATACATCAATTTGCCATTTGTGTGAATAGCTTCTGTAATATGTAATCTCTAAGTACTTTAATAACCAGATGATGCATAGAGGATTCAGGGGTTCCTAGTAATCAAGGCACTCCGGTAAAGGAAATGTATTTTTTAATTAGAATAACCTGATAAAAATACTGATGACTTTATATGATCATAGCTAGAATTCCTAGCTTTCAGTTGTCAATGTGATGCTCGGAATTGTTGCAACATCTGGAGGGTGGAGGTTGCTATATCTGGACTGGAAAAGGTTCAGAACTTAGCGCTATGGCACATGGATTGTTGCTGCTATGTTTTGGGGGAAGAGTAGAGTTGAGAAAAGGCTGGGAATATCCATATCAACTCTTTGTGTCAAAGCTACTCAGCCAAACTACAGGTATGGGATCTGTTATCTGGAAACCCATTTTCCAGAAAGCTCCGAATTATGGAAAGCCTACCTCCCATAGGCTCTTTTATGAAATAACTAAAATTTTATATTTATAATTTTCATATTCACTTTTTCTTTGTAATAACAGTGCCTTGTACATGAGCCAAAATAATATATAAAGAATCCATACTGGATGCAAAACAATTCTTTTGGGTTTATTTCATGATTAAATAAAGTAGACTTAAGGTATGGTGAACCAAATTACGGAAAGATTCCTTATCTGAAAAGTCCCGAGCATTCTGAATATCAGGTCCCTTACTGTATTACATACTGCAAATCTATGTCCCATTATCCCTCCATTACTTTTCTGCCTCCTTATTACATCCATAGTTGTATTTACCATAAAGCACAATTTTGACTTTTTAGTTTTAGGCCCCCTTTGCAGTTAATATTTCTAGAAGTTTCTAAGCACTCAGCATCATTCCAAATATATGATGGTCCTATTAGGGGGTCAGCCCCATAGTTTTGAAATCAGTGAAATAAAGATTAAGGTGGTCAGGCCTAGCAAAGTTGATAAGGGAGTTTTATTTCTTTTAGGCGCAATGGAACACTGTAGATTTCTATTGCTCACATTGGTTTCAGGGGAAAATGACATGAGGCAGGTAGCCATTGCTCTAATAATCATGATCAGCCATGAATGACCTGTCCAGTATTTTTAAATGCAAATTTGCAAACATAGCTGTGCTGTACAGACAATTTTACAAGCACAATAAATCATTGTCTTATAGAAGTTACAATCCAAGGTAAGTGCTGGAAGCCCAAGGAGACTGAATATGGAATCAAACCCAGGCATCTCTAAAGGTAGCCATACACTGTAAGATCCGCTTGTTTGGCAAGGTCGCAAGTGAGCAGATCTTCTCCTGATATGCCCACCTACAGAAAAAATCAAACCTGCCTGATCGTTGGCCCCATCATTGGTGCACATACACGGGCAGATAAGCTGGACCGATATTGACATCTGAAATCAGGCCCTGTTTGGCCACCTTTAGTCACATTGTAGTTATGTTACTACTGTAGGCCTATGTCACAAAAGTACATTAGTACAAAGGTTACATACTGTAAGTAAAGGTGGCCATACACCTTCTCCCGATATCCCCACCTACGGGACTAAATCTGCCTGTTTATAGGCACCTTAACTGTTACATCTATGGAGGTCACTTTAGGGCCTTTAGTTACATGTACAAGTAGTATTATTTAATTTTAAATTATATTAAATAAATGCAATGGCAAACCTCCCACAGACAATTTTATGTATAATACCCAGGGGTGATTCTAGCTTAAATGCCGCATGAAGAGACTTTCGTGAATCAGCCCCCCCCCAGAGGCGGTCTAGGGGGGCCTGCATCACTAGTGCAGGGAGCACGATTTCAGTCCTTGTACTACAAATGCCAAGTTTCTGGTTTAAAGACTGGAAATTCAGCTCTTAAAGTTACCAGGAGCTGGTATCTTTTCAACTTGCCTTATGGCAGCAGCGCCCCTTTAATCCCCCAGAACACCAAAAGGTTAATAGTGTGATAATTTCACAGAACACACAACAGGCTAAATACAGTGTTTGTTTTAGGGAATTCATTGGTGATGATTTGGCCAGGTTAAGCTTCCCAGGCCTTCATTTACATCCTCCCATGAATGTGTCAAATCCAGGATTTGGTTCCAGGTTTGGCTGAACCCCATACAGTCCTGGTAACATTCTGTGCTATAAAGAATCTGTACCACTAATGCCATGTTACAAAAATGCAATGGGCAAAAAAAGGGGGCATATTTGTTGTTTGGGTATACAGACAAATGTTTGGTGGGGATTAGGCAATCAGCATACAATTAATGTAATCTAAAATTCTACCAAGGAGGCTACCTCTGCCCCAGCCATAGAAGGTATCTCTGCCTCGGCCCTTTAGAGGGGTATTTGCTTAAAGCAAAAGAACAGAATGAAAGGACAGTTCTGTGAAGCACTGGGCTCAGACTGCACAGTATAGAAGTAAATTCAAGGCATAAAGGTAACTAGCCTGAGTTCACAGCTGCTGAGAGATTAAACCCTATTAACTGTAATGCTCCCTGGCGCTCAAGCTGCATCAGCATATTTCAGCCTGAAACGCAGTTGTAAAGGTATTAATGGATTGTCATATATTACAGGACAAATCCTTGGATGAAAATGAAAATAGACTCTCTAGCACTCCCTCTGTGGAATCAGCAGGTTCTGTCCTTTGCTGGTTGGGATCTTTTGGGCCTGTATTTTCTAAATAACTTTTGTATTGTAATAAATATTATTGAAACCAAGCTGTGGAACCAAGCAACAGCAACTGCCTTGGGCCTCAGATAGCAAGAATAGTTAGGTGAGATGATACCTGCAGCAGTGGTATAATAGCCTCTGGGAAGGGACTGTGGCTGTGGTATAGCAGGTATAGTAGGGAGAGATGGTACCTATAGTAGCAGTGGGATTATAGCCTCTGAGAAGGGACAGTGGCTGTGGGATAGCAGGTATAGTAGGGAGAGATGGTGCCTATAGTAGCAGTGGGATAATAGCCTCTGGGAAGGGACTGTGGCTGTGGGATAGCAGGTATAGTAGGGAGAGATGGTGCCTATAGTAGCAGTGGGGGGATAATAGCCTCTGGGAAGGGACTGTGGCTGTGGGATAGCAGGTATAGTAGGGAAAGATGGTGCCTATAGTAGCAGTGGGATAATAGCCTCTGGGAAGGGACAGTGGCTGTGGGATAGCAGGTATAGTAGGGAGAGATGGTGCCTATAGTATCAGTGGGGGGATAATAGCCTCTGGGAAGAGACTGTGGCTGTGGGATAGCAGGTATAGTAGGGAAAGATGGTGCCTATAGTAGCAGTGGGGGGATAATAGCCTCTGGGAAGGGACTGTGGCTGTGGGATAGCAGGTATAGTAGGGAGAGATGGTACCTATAGTAGCAGTGGGGGGATAATAGCCTCTGGGAAGGGACTGTGGCTGTGGGATAGCAGGTATAGTAGGGAAAGATGGTGCCTATAGTAGCAGTGGGATAATAGCCTCTGGGAAGGGACTGTGGCTGTGGGATAGCAGGTATAGTAGGGAGAGATGGTGCCTATAGTAGCAGTGGGGGGATAATAGCCTCTGGGAAGGGACTGTGGTTGTGGGATAGCAGGTATAGTAGGGAAAGATGGTGCCTATAGTAGCAGTGGGATAATAGCCTCTGGGAAGGGACTGTGGCTGTGGGATAGCAGGTATAGTAGGGAGAGATGGTGCCTATAGTAGCAGTGGGATAATAGCCTCTGGGAAAGGAAATTAAAAATACTAGAATTTGGTTAGAGGAGAGAAAGAAACAGAATAGTGATGGAGAGAACAGAATATATGGGAAATAGAAGGAAAAGTTAAAAATGGGCATGAAGGGGGCATTAAAAACAGAACCATTAAATTTGGAAGTGTTGCTCATGTGCATACCTTATAAACTGTGTATGCTTGGGAATGTGTGCATTGGGTACATTAGGGGGCACATTTACTAATCCACGAATCCGAATCACGAATGGGAAAAAATCGGATTGGAAATGAAAATTTCTGAAGATCGCAAATATCACGAAAATGCTTACGAAAAAATCGTATTAGTCACGAAAATATCGTATTGGCGATCCGAAAGTCACGAAATTTTCGTACCGAACAATTGTTAACAGTGGTAAAACCATTCCGATTTTTTCGTGCAAACGTCCGAAAAAGTCGTGTGGCGTACAAAAAAGTCGTGCAGCGAAAAAGTCGTCCGGACGCCCGAAAAAATCGGCGAAAATACGCTCGGAGTGTTCGCATGAACGCTCGAGCATTCGTGCCTTTGTAAATGTGCCCCTAGGTGTTTACATCTCAACAAAATCTGAGGCTAAAAACAGATATGGGTCAAATGGCTGACAATGCTTTTAAAAGTGCACCTATCAGGAACTGCTATTCTGCTGTAATAGCTTAGCCCTGTATAATCCAGTCTGTACTGAAAAACAGCTGGCCAGAGGCAATTTGATGTGGACATGGAACCTTGACACTTAGCAATCCACAGTATAATATAATATTCTTATTTTTCGATACCATGATTATTTACAGAAATGCTATGCAATGTAATTTGGATTTGTTTACAAATCTGAAGGATGTCAGCAATATAACAGAACTTGCTGTCAAAATTAAAAACGATAAGCACTGGTAAAATAGCAATACTGCCCACTGCACAGAGAGAGAAGGAAAAAGATCATTCTGCACTGCCATTAGTAACTGAGAGGTTGTATAATGTGGTAAGAGAAGTTCGGTGTCATATTACTGAGTGGGGGCTATGAACTATTGGAGCAAAGAACTATGATGAATTGCTGCTTTTACAAGTATGAATAAAAGGAAAGGGTTAATAAGTACTTTAAATGTGGACTGGGGGCCAACTATTGGAGCCTACAAACCCGCCGAGGACTGCAGCAACATGTTAATGCGGCCTTGTCAGATGGAAAATGAAACCTGCACAATAGGTATTTGTTTTTTTTTTACCCAGATATTGTTCAGCCAGACCCTTCTGTGGGCCCTGTACATAGGCCAAGACTCTGTCTTGGACAGCCAAGTTGGCGGCTTTTATCAGTCCTTGTATGGCCACCTTTACACTCTTGTTATAGCTAGTTGACTGCCCATGGGTCTCCAATGATCACATTTCTTACTGTTTATAAAAAGTCAGTTTTAGATAATACTGATTGTACATAGACTTCCAGCTATCACCATGGTATTATCACAGCAATACTATAATATACATTTTAAAAAATTGACCTGCTGTTCACTATAAAAACACTAAAATGATGTGAGTCAGGAACATTTTTAATACACTGACATGTTTCTCTGATATACCTATGGAAACCAGAAATTAACAAGCAAATGGAAACTATTGTCTACATTCAGTAAAAATGACTGATGGTTTAAAAATGGGTTGGAAGAAACTGTTCAGAATTCCTTGGACTGCAAAAAAACAAAGATTCTATCGCTAGAAAAAATTGAAGGCAGAAGAGGGCAACAAGGGATACTGTAGATAGACAGCATTAATGGAGCAATGAATATGAACCTGCAAAAAGCAGCCTCTGGCTGAGACAGGCCTGGAGTGTTAAAGTCCATAAGGTCAGGAAGAGTCCTATTTGACTAACACAAAAATATAACAACATTTGTTCCTGTAGTGCCTTGCAACATGTTATACAACAGCTGATCTGAGAAATAGCTGTGAAATTCTCATCAGTACATACTGTACCCTAACATTTACCATGACAAGTTGCAGTTGTAGATTGCACAATGTACAGTACATTATTGTCAATAAGATAACCAACAATTCAATCTATGTCTTCTTGAGAACTTTCAAAATACATATATGTATGAGAAACTATATGGAATGGTCTAGCAGAAATATTGCCACATTGGCAAAATGAAGCCACTACAACCCCATTAGAGCTTACCCCATTAGATAGGTGTCCCATACCTCCTACCCATTTTAGGCAAAACAGTTCTGATTCTTGAGCTTCAGTAAGGCTCATCTGAAAGTTTGCAGGCTTTGGGGCCCACTTGTCAAAGTCACCTCCTCATGAGGCAACTTTGGAAAGCCTAAACGAAATGTTTTCCCACTGGCAATTTACATTATTGCCGGTAGGAAATCATTCAAAGGAGATCAGTCACCATGTTGTCCTCCAAAATGAATTGAGACTGTCCATATATCCTACAAACATCCAGTAGGCTGTGCATCCTCAATGCAACATGAAGTGATGAGTCAAAGGTTTTAGATTTCTAACACACCATAAAACAAAAAACTGGGTACGGCTGGTTGTACGTGGGAAGATTTGTCGCCCGTGGTTAAATCGCGGCTACCGCGGAGAAGGCATTCAGGGGAGACTTTTCACCCGTGGTAGCTGAGATATAACCACAGTAGACAAATCTCCCTGTGTACCACCAGCTTGAGCTTTTTTTGCTGATTAGGGTCATCTCCCAGCAAATATGAAAAGGGAATAATCCAATAGTATAAAACAGGATAGCATTTATTGGAATAAAAAAGTATTATAATTGTTGATAAAAGACACAGAGGTCAATAAATACAGATTCTAATGAGTTTTTTTATCAATATCACTTTTCTATGTTTGGGGATTCTGCATTTCTGGCAGGGGAGAGGAAATCCTGGAATGGAGCTGCATACAGAAGTGCTGTTGGGTGAGGGCCCTTAGGCACCACCTGGAATGCCCCATATCGCACATCTTTTAGACATGCAAACTAAGTTCTGATAGCTGCCAGGTGCTGGGGAGCCCTTAACATACTTTTTTTTCTCTTTTACGTTATATACAAGCCCAAGCTGTGCTTTAAAAACAATTCACCCAAAGTGCAAAATTGACAAAGGCCCCAATAAAACTCCTAGGTCACCAGGCCAAAAGGCTCGAAATGTCCTGAATTCTTCAGGCCTGCCTTTGTCCGAAGACTAGGGCAGACCCCTTTGTCCCCGATTCCCCCAGCCAAAAGGCCTGCAGGAGGCAAGGGACTTTGAACCCCCTTCTCCGTAACGGGGGGTCCATTTATCCTAATCCCTTTCAGTCCGATGACCATCAGGAAAAAGAAATAACCCCCAAAGGATTTCCATGTCTTTGCGCCCTCAAGGGGCAGGATTTCACCCAATCCAATTAGAAAAAAATACAAAAATATAAAGTGCAGGGTGACACACAAGATATAAATACATAAATAGGATAAAATCCATAACAAGTGAGCCGTTTCGGCTGGATTAAAAAATTCAATTACACCAAATTCCAAAAGCTCTGGGGTAAAAGAGCAGTGCCGTAAAAGGTGCTAGAGATAAATGCACAAGTGCCAAAATAAGGTGCACCCCTCATACACCGTGATTTTCAAGCATCCCAGGTGTGCAAAGCCTGGGGCACCGAAAAGCTTGGGCTCCATTTGCATACAGCCCTTTGGCCAGAGGATCAAGTGTTTCTTCATTCCACCAGTGAGGCTGGTGTCTGACCTCAACTGATAAGAACAGATACTACACTTGATCTTAGCCAAAAGGCCGAGATGCCCTTAACATACTGATATGCCTTATAGACACATTCTCCATAGACACAAATAAAACGGTATCCACAGTAGTCCAAGGTGCAGAACACGGTATCGCCCACTCATAATAGGGTGACCAGATCACTTGAAAATTCAGTTAAAATACATGTTGGGGCCAAATACTGTACAAGTTGCAGGGGCAGCACTGATTGCATTATAATTAAACCGCAATTAGTTCATCCCTACTAGCTGGATTTTGTAGACGTATCCCTGAATTTTCAAGTGATCTGGTCACTCTAACTCATATGTATGAGTGCAGTATGCAGAGAAGTATATAGAGAATGTATATTTTTCATACATAACTACAGAAGGGAAATAAATGAAAAACAATAAAAATGAATAAACCCTGTTAAACCAAGTATGTGTTCCTTTGAAGTGAAATCAATTTAGCTGTTGTCTCATGAGACTGATTTGGGACTGGCAGAAATTGAGAAAGAAGATGATTGTCTAAGAGTGCCCAAGGGTGGTGGAGTCCACTGGAGTCATATGAGGTCACATTAGAACAGAGGAGCTGGTCTGGGATAACAGACAAATATGGTAGAAGAATACTGGTAATCATGCTATCATTGCTGAAATTGTTTTTTAGATTACAGATCATTTTACAAATTATTTTTCTATTGCACATTCCATTGGGAGAAGCGTTATCTTCTGTTTCCTTGTAATAATGGAAACATTGCTGCAGGAAGTGAAAACATAAATTAAACCCATCAAATGTCTTTAGACTCTAGTCTTTTACTGACAAGCAATGCTTTTTACAGTCCAGCTATGTTAGACGCTATTACATTGCAGAACAAACTGATAATGCATGTGTAGTTAAGTGCTTGATGAAGCCAGTTATGGGCCCTGAAAGAAAAAAAAGCTAATTATTGTGTTGAAAGATGACATATACTGTATATGTATAAAACATTCTCTGAAGATTTCATAAGCTTCACCCTTAAAACTGGGGTACATGTTTTGTATGAACTGCTTGTTCATTTTTCCTAGACGATATATACATATATTTGTTTTATGGGGCTTGTGCTAAGATAGCTGTATCAGCAGATTTATAAGTTGCTATTTATACAACCAAAAACAAGCAAATTGCTTACCCTACATCATTTTCCAGTGGGGAGATTTTAGTCCATACCCTGCTCTTTACAAACTCCAGTGCAGTCTTTGACTAGTGTGTAGAATAAAATTAGCAATATAGAGGAGCAATTGAATCGAGCCAACCAATGTAGTTGAATTGTCTAGATGGAAAATTCATTTTGCTAGTTCCTCCCATTGTCAAGTTTTGGAGCATCAGCCAACCCAGAAGTGAGAGGCACTTAACCTTTCTTCTGCCTTCCCTAAAACTAAATGAGCTAATAAGCACAATTTGAACTTCCACGAGCATTGTCAGATGATACATTATGCAGCCATTTGACTTGTAGGCCAATCTATTGGATAGCCCAAATACCTTCTTGTATGTGGTTATTTTAATAAGGCCATGTTTGCTTCATCGCCATGATTTTTACATGGCAGCAGATGCAACAGGACTTGCACTATGTGCCCCACACATAATAACAAAATTATTTTCAATTATCTCACTAAAACTTGCCATATATAGGCAATTTTGGTTAAATAACCCAAACATTACACTGCTTGGGGGCCCATTGATATTTTCCATTTGATCTGAGTTGCCCTTTCCATGCCAAATTTGTTGTCTGAAGTGATAGCTATTACTGCAGGTAGAGAAATCTCATACAATTTGCACATATCTAACCAATCCATATGATTATTTGTGCATACTGGGTAGTCCAAAAGCAACAAAGTAACCCCCAAGCTAGTACCATAAGAGAGCATGTGTAGTTCCTAGAGTTATACACTTCACTTAAAGCTGCTGCCCTGTACCATTTGGTCCCCTGTGTATCTGTGTCCTTTGGACTCATCAGTTCAGGATGGTGCTTCTGGCCTTACATTTGAAGATAATGAGATATGAGTGGCATATCTGCATTTTTTTCACTCAACTAAAAACAAAAAAAAATCACTGCCAAGGGCCACAATTCAACAACAAAACTATAAGTGGCTACTAACCAGATTAGTCATTTTATTTCTAATTAATTATTTCCAAATTAAACATGAGACCAGAATTTTTTTTTCTTTTAAAACATCCTTTCCTGTATTTAAAAATCTGAACTATCAGTAATATATTGCCTGCATAGAGGCGGGGCAGGAAATTGCTTTCACTTCTCATTCAGCACTGCACATATGTAATTACCAGGGCCGGATTTCTCTCCGGTGCGCCCCGAGGCCGCCCCTGTGGGAGTCCCCCATGCGCATGCGCGAACGCGCCCCCACTGCGCATGCGCAAAGCGCCAGCTCCCCATTGCGCATGCGCGAACGCTCTTTTTAACTCCCATACGGAGCAGTGGGGAGAGGTCCCGACTGCTCCGTATGGGAGCAAAATTAAAAAATGTTCTTGTGGCGGGGCGGCATGCCGCCCCTAAACTTCTGCCGCCCTAGGCCCGGGCCTTTGTGGCCTCTCCACAAATCCGGGCCTGGTAATTACATTTATTTAACCTGTACATGGGCATGGGTATTAGGTTGCAGATTGTGGAGCATAAACAATATTTTGGTAAAAAGCTTTTTGATGCAAAGCTTAATAACAATGGCAGCTGACAGCTTGCAGTGACTGTGTACTTGCAAGACTGAGGGAAACAAGATTTATATAATTAATGTAGTATAAGTAAAGTTTATTTTGTTCAACTAACATGATATAAAAAGATTTGAAATTATTTCTTAAGGTGACAGGTCCCCTTTAAGGATACCAGTGAATGGAACAGATGTAGATTATCAGCATAACAGCTTAAACATATGGTCATATGTTAATATTAAGCTGTTGAGTTATTTACACAGCAACAGAGCAGCCAGCTGGAGGGCCTTAGAAGAGATAACTCTAAACGAAAGCTCATTGTAGCATGGACTAGAACATTACCCTCTATAACATGAGCAGCATAAAGCTATACATTTACTAACAATAAGGGTTGCAACTATCAGTAAAGACAAGAGGGATCATTTACAACATGTTTTTTTAATAAAGCTCAAGCATATGCTTCAATTTACCAAAAATGCCTTAAGGGTGCAGGTAGACTCATATTGTAAAAGGCAGAGTCCTAAAAGCACTCCACATCACCTGGCCAAAAGGCCTGCATTTATACAGTCTTTGGTCTCTCCTTCGCCTAAGCTAGGTAGAGGACCTTTATCCCAGACCCCACCAGCCAAAAGGTCTGCAGGGAGAAAGGGTCTACAGACCTTCTTCACCACAAGGCCGGGTTTAGAGGAAAAGGACTGTTGCACTGAATCTGTGAAAAAAAAGACAATAAAAGAAGTGAAAAGTGACATACAAGTGAGGTGAATTAATAAATAATTAGATAAAAGCATAAAAAGGTGGCTGTAAGCAACCAAAGCCTTCAGGCAGGATTAAGGAGTTTTCCTTAACACCCAATGCCCATCAGGCATTAAAAGAATAAAAAAGCAGCGTGCCAGAGTGCAAAAGTATAAATTGCTTTAATCACAGTGTCTGATTTCAACATGACTTAGGGCACCCCAGGTGTGTAATGCCTTGGGTACAAAAGAGCTTGGGCTTCATGGTTGCTGGTCCTTTGGCCAGAGGATCAGGTACCTCTCTGTCCTACCAGCAGGGGGCAGCTCCCCCAACTGATAAGAACAGATACTTCACTTAATGTGAATCTAATTTACAACATGTAGTCTAGGTAAAATAAAGGGTGAAAATTAAGTGAATTGTCACTGCACAATGGGCCCGATTCACTAAAGTCCGAAATAAGGAGTGCTATTTATAGCATGCGTTAAAAATCTTATCACTTCTTATTTTTCGCTCGATTCACTAAAAGGACACTTGTGATAATTAAGAAGCGATGTTCTTGGCGTTATTTATCTTACGATGACATATTTCAATGAAAAAAACTATGCGATAAGCGTTATAGGGGCCGATTCACTAAAGGTCAATAACGCTTATCGCATAGTTTTTTTCATTAAAAAGCATGCGATAATTAAGTACCGATTCATCAAAGTCATTTCGCATGTGTTAATCCGCATATCGCATGCACAAAAAAAACGCATTGCGTTAATTAGCGAATAGAAATAGTACTAACGCATGATTCACAAACACATATGAAGCGTTAAACGTGCAAAATATCGTGTTAATCTGTGTGAATTTTAACCCTACTTGGGGCCGGCGGTACTTAAAGAAAATTGCGGTTCGTGAGCTATTGGCAACACAACATGGAGTTTGCAGTCGTATTTTTTCAAGTATATGTTGGCCCTAGAGTGATTAATCCTCCAGTTTTCAGGAAAATGGTGGTTTTCAGAAAGTAATGGTTATGTGCGTAATATATCGCGCGCTGCGTAATATCTTGTGCGCTGCGTAATATATTGCTTGAAAATATGTCATCGTAAGATAAATAACGCCAAGAACATCGCTTCTTAATTATGACAAGTGTCCTTTTAGTGAATCGAGTGAAAAATAAGAAGTGAAAAGATTTTTAACGCATGCTATAAATAGCACTCCTTATTTCGGACTTTAGTGAATCAGGCCCAATGTGTCCATAACAACTCTAGGTTGCATCTAATACACAGTGTACAAGTAATACTGACATGCTGCTTTTTTTACATGGTAGATACACCTTGTGGTTCTATCCATTACACTGCACAAATCATTGAATCTTCAGAATTCCACACAAAAATTGAAATGGTTAGCAGGGTGACAGTTATGATAGAATTCTGGGAAAAAACACATGAATAGTGATTAAAGACATGGCAAATTAACCTAAATCTTGCAGCTTTGCACAGCTTGGTAAGTGTAACCTAAGGTGTTCTGTTATAGTTTACAAAACAGAGGCACTATCAGTGGTTTCAGTACTTGTCACTAATTATTCCTCTATGGAAAAATACCTGATTGAAGTCAAAGGGCAATCAAAAGGGCAATCAATCACCTGAAAACACTAACGCTTGTCAGCCAAGTGCTGCTTGGAAACACCTAGTGCATGTTTTCAGACTAAAATCAGCTGCCAAGCACCAGTGCAAAAGTACAGATACATGGAAACATAAGGGGACATTTACAGATGCATCCGCAACTGCAGGTGCTCCAAAACAGGCACAATGGAGAGTACATGTTGACTCAATTCATAAAGGTACTTGCATCAAACCACCTCCTGTGCCTAATATGGGTGCAAATTACATCCACCCTCACCCTTTTGATGAACATTGTACAAGTGCACCTACTGGCATTGGGAAACCACTGCGCTACTGCCACTCAAGACGTGGAGGTAGCCGCAGGGTTCCCAAAGTACGTCACATCAACAGGTACACCAGACTTGCATCCAGCAAATCAAATGCAAATGGCATTTTGAACATGCACTCAGAATAGTGATGTGCGGGCCGGGCCGATACCCGCGGGTGGGGCAGGTTCGGGCTGACCTCGGCACATCACCTGCTGGTTGTGGGCGGGTTTGGTTTGAACGCTTCTGCTCACCCTCCCCGCCCGAGACCTAACACTGCCAGCTTTCCGGTTCTGGCTTGGGAAGTTATAGGCACCGGCCTGACACATACCGCCCCTTTTGTGACATCATTGCGGGGCGGGTCTATAAATAAAGGGGAGAAGCCGGGTCAGGGAGTGTTAGGGTTGGAAGCGGGCGGGTTAGGGTCGGGTAATTTGGCCCGCACATCACTAACTCAGTGATGCAACCTCTGAATATGCTAAAGCATTTTTGTCTGTTTTAACGTATCAAGTGCAATTTCAGTGTTTGCAACTCTGCACTCGGCTGCAATAAAAAAATTTTGGGGAAAATATGGTGACTGCAATTTGCACATCGCACTTGCATTTGTAAATGAAGCTTATAGCCCTTATAGTTCCCCAGCTCAGGTTTAGGAGTTGCCAAAATTAACCGCAACTCTGGAAAATCACTTTCTCTGGAAGCCCAGTGCCTTATTTTGGGTTCAAGGGGTTAGCCAGCCCTGACAGGTAGGGAATATAATAGTAACAAGCAGGTCTAGACTGGAATTTAAAATAAGCCCTGGCATTTCAAGTACAAAGAGGTCCCAAACATCCCACCACCCACCCAATTAGTGACTGTATATGGTATTTTACAGCAGCCACTATAGTATTTGCCAGAATCCACAGATTGCTAATCTGGGCCTGGCAACAAGTTTCTTTTTTAATCCAAGACCATGATTGGGTTTTGCTTTACATCTATGTGTTTCATGAAATGTTCTGTCAGTAAACCTATTTGCCTTTCTGTCAGTAAACCTTTCTGCCTCTCTTCATGCAACTTTGTTGTGGTTGGTTATTTTGAAAGACAGTTAGCTCTATTACATTGACTAGGAAAAGGAAGCACACACAGTGTATTTGACCTAACTGTCAATCAAAATCTGACTCAGACTCCTGCATAAAGAGAGGCAGACTGCTAAAAGGGGGTTAGTGAACAGTAACTGGATACCTTTTATATATTTACTTAAAAAACAAAAATGAAAGAGCATGGCACTTTACACCACTTGGGAAATCCGTGTTAACATTCAGGTAGTAGTAAACTTCACTGCTGCAGAATGACTGGAGGGATGGAGCTTGCAGCCCCAGAGTCACATTTGCACTCATCCCTCACTGTTACATAATGTTACCAGAATGCTGGTGATGGTAGTTCTTGCAGGAATGGCTGAGCTGTTTATTCTAACATCTGGACTTCCTCCTGCTGCCACAGGATGGAAGTAGAGATCACCAGTACAAGCTAGCAGAAAAAGCTTTCCCTTAACTCATTTGTAAGCTTAAGTATTTAAGGGTTAGATCACAAGCATGAGCAACAGGAGGAACAAGGGAATGATTCTTCACTAACAACTGTTCTAGATACAGTGGGTTTCATGTTTTAGCACCAGTGCTCTAGGGCTCAACATCCCTCCACTTTTATTATCATATGAGATAGTTTAATATTAGGATCATCCCTCCACTTTTATTATCATATGAGGATCATGCACTGAAAGAACATCCCATCTACGGGCAATTGCATTGTACAAGTAATACACGTTTCATTTTTTTTGCCAAATTAGAAAAGTCTTATTTTAACTTAAATGTAATAGATTATTTTAACTATAACTCTTTTCTAAATGAATGCTGCAGTACAGAGAGTTGCAGCGCACACACAACACTCAGACAGCACAAATCTATCAAGGGATAATATTAGAGCAGATGATTCATAGTTACATAGTTAGTTACATAGTTACATAGGGTTGAAAAAAGACCAGAGTCCATCAAGTTCAACCCATCCAAGTAAACCCAGCACACACAACCCACACCTACCAATCTATACACTCTGCCCACTGACAGCAACAGAATCCAATCCTGTGACTTAAGTCTTACGCTATAACTATAAAATAGATTAACTGACCAATAGAAACTGTTCTACTTTCTATCTCTATATAAATTGCATGTATTAGGCAAGTGCAACACTGGGTGGATTCTTGGCCTGTGCATAAATGCAGGCCAAGAATCTGCCCTTATGCTTGAAAAATCTGATAGTTGTGGCTGCACCCAGGTCCAGCCACACTAAGGGGCATATTTATTAACACTGGAGACAAACCTCACTGGTGATGTAGCCCATAGCAACCAATCAGGTCTTTGCTTTTGTTTTCTAACTTGTAGCAGACCATTCAAATCTAATTGCCAATATTTATAAATACACCCCCAAGCGAATATCAGCACGAAACTGAGCAGTTTTGTGCTGAGTTCTGCTTAGTGTGGCTGCACCTGAGCGGTGGGTTCTCAGCCTGCATTTATCTGCACTAGCTTAACAGACTCAGGAAGGAAGTGGGGATACTATAATAAATGCAAAATTTGCTTCTGTTCCAGTGACCAAGAGCAACAATCAGCACTGCCATTATCTTACCTGCTAAAAGCAAACATCTGATTGTTGGGAGTTGCTACAAACGTTGCACCTCCCACTACAACGATCCATATATACTGGAAGTTTTGCCTGGCTAGCTCATGTGACTTGATTTAGGAGATTTCACTATAAATTACTGAATATGGGATCTGTGTGTACAGACAAGCACATGTAATGAAGGAAATGGCTGATACTGTCTTCTTTTCCCCAGCATTAATACATTGTTCCACATATAAATGAACTTCAGCTTTTTGCCAGTTTAAGATTTAGGAGCTCTTAAACAGTATTTTTTACACTGGACTGTACACTCTGGTTATGAAGACATAATATATTTTGTCCTCAACCTCATGAGGAAATAAACACATGAATGGTAAAAAAAAAACAGAGCTTTCAGGCGAGAGCTGAATTAAGCACTGTGAAAGCAAAAGCTATCTTAACAATTCCTTTAATTGTATCACCCTTGGCAATTAGAAATGCAGAATCCCACTGGTACCAGTGTGGTACTAGTGACAGCAATACAAAGGCCTTTATGTATTCCACACAGTTCCCTGATACACAAGTGTTCCCCGTAGCCTCAACAGTATGATGGGTTTTTCCGTCACCCAAGTCACTATTGATGTAAGTTGCTCATGCAGACCTTAATGCATGCAAGGAGTGGTATCACATGTTATGGAAAAATGCATTTTTAACTCTCTTGAAGCACAACCCAGAATGTAGCACTGTTCCATGACAGAGCTGGGTAAGAGATGACTCTGGATACAGGGGGAAAGTGGTACTGCAGATAATAAGCTATATAACCTAGTTTTCACCAGCTTTAAAAAGAAGCCTAAACTGAAAAGGCTAAAGTGAGTGCAGACCCACAAGTCCGCTGTTTTTGGATACTCTGTATATTTATCTAAATCTTTATTTATAAATTAATTTATACTCTTTATTTATTTCATTACTTATTTTATTTATAAATGAATTAATAGATACAGTGGTGTAACAATAGAGGAAGCAGTCGCGGAGGGGCCTGGACAGTGGGGTCTGCTTCCTCCAATGTTGCATTGAAATCTCTGCTTACAACTAGGCTTTCAGGTAGGAGAGCAGGCAAGAGAGGGGCTTTATATGCAAACGGGTCTGGAGGATGTATCAGGGTGAGGAGATGTGTCAGCGCAGGAAGATGGGGTTTGCTATTCTTCGCCCGGCCCTTCCGAAGATTCTTGCAGTGGATGGATATATGATGAAAGCTCCAGGGAGAGCTTAAACATTAAACAACATAAATATTTACTATTTGTGCTCATGATTGATTAGCGGAACACCAAAACAGGGCAAAGGCTAACAGCCAATCACAAAGTAAATATCAGTACCTGTACCACACATAATGGGTATAGGGTAAGATGTGTAGCCTGTGATTTAATCTGTGCTACCACGGGAGACAAATCTCCCAAAAATGACTTGCCATAGCGTAACATTAATGTCACCGCAAGTAAAACATATTACTCATGGCGACCATTTGCTTGGTCCATGGGTCAAATACTGTTGAGAAATTCGGAGGATTTGTCCCATCGCCAATGAAATTGAGCCTTATTAACGTATACTTCTTATTTCTTTCTGTAAGAGACAGCTAGCTAAGCCCATCAGTGGGTTCTTGATTATTTCAAACAAAAAGGCTCTGTGAGAGACTGCATGGTTCTGTGGGCAGTTGGCCATGAGAGATCTTAGGTATGTCAGCCAGAACTCCCCATTTGCCTGCCTAAATACAGCAGAGGCTGGGTCTGTCACTCTTGATTGTTATTGGCTCAGTCTGTCACTGACAGTCTTGGACTCATTTACAAAGCAGATGCAATGTGCAAAATAATTGTGCTACTTCCAACTGAGGGCCTATAAAAGAGGTGACATTAAAAAAGTAGCCATGAGTTGGGGCCCAGAAGCATATATGACACCTAAGTCCATGGTTTACACAATCTTTATTTTTAAAAAGGCATAGGACCTGTTATTCAGAATGCTCAGGACCTGGGGATTTCTGTATAAGGGGTCTTTCCGTAATTTGGATCCCCATAACTTAAGTCTACTAAAAAAACATTTAAACAATAGTTAAACACAATAGGATTATTTTGACTCCAATAAGGATTAATTATATCTTAGTTACCATCAAGAACAAGGTATTGTTTTATTATTACAGAGAAAAAGAAAATCATTTTTAAAAACCACAATTATTTGCTTGTAATGGAGTCTATGGGAGATGGCTGTCCTGTAATTCAGAACTTTTTGGATAACAGATTTACGATAATAGATTGTATAGGTGAATTTAATAGCAGCATTGCTGCTATTTTATCCGGTATTCATTTAGCTTTCAGAAGGATCTATATATTTATAGTCAGTGAAAAGTTATTTGGTTGCTTTTACTTTCCAGCTGCTGAATTAACACACTCTTGTACTGTGCCAACTAAGACCAGTACATTTAATCCACTATGTACAATTCTTTACAGGCCGGTCGCACCACTTTTCTTGAACACACAAAGCACCCTGCACTGCAACTTTAAACCGGCAGCTACTTGATGCAACTCCCTATGCACTGGGGATGGTGCAACTGTTGCCTTGGTAACACACATTGGACAACACATTTGGCTTCTCTGACAGCAGTGAAATGCATATTACACTGTCTCCTTACCTGGGCACTTTCTCCAGGTCTTTTTTTAGTGATACCCGTCTTTGTGTTATATTTATGATCATTTAATAATGGTGTTTCCATTTTTATTTTATAAGCTCCTTTTATTTGTAAAAACTGGCCAAACAGACTTATTCTAAATTATGACTTCAGCTGTCAGCAGGTACTGGGAATTGTAGTTGTTACAACAGGCAAATTAGAGTTAAGCGCAAGTTGCAGGGAGTGTATAGGTGCAATAAACTTTTTGAATGGTGCTTAAATGTGCTCAGTATTGCATGTGATTTTGAGCATTGCACTTGCATTCATAAATATCCCTATTATGTTTGACACTGAGAAAAGATTTTGCAATCAGATTGTAAGCTCTTTTGGGCAGGGTAAATCCAGACCTCTTGTACAGGTATAGGATCCCTTATCCAGAAACCCATTATCCAGAAAGTTCCGAATTACGGAAAGACCATCTCCCATAGACTCCATTATAAGCAAATAATTCTAATTTTTAAAAATGATTTCCTTTTTCTCTGTAATAATAAAACAGTACGTTGTACTAGATCCAAACTAACATATAATTAATCCTTATTGGAGGCAAAACAATCCTATTGGGTTTAAATGATTTTAAATGATTTTATAGTAGACAAGGTATGGAGATCCAAATTACAGAAAGCGCCAAGCATTCTGGATAATAGATCCTTTACCTGTATTGATTATTGGTGGTTTTGCATGTAATCTTGCATGTTCAATGTATACAGCCATTTATTGCAACACTGCAGAATACACAAATTTATAAATATGTGTCAGAATGACAGCTTCCATTTAACCAGCGGATTGCTCTAATGCACATTGGCCATCTCTTGTTTGCAAATAAAGTTGATGACTGGGGCACAGGAAAGGTAAATCATTTGCCCAATGACGGAAAAAAGTAGGGAACCAATTAAACCCAGAACTGCCTGAGATCAGCTTCCAGTCCGTGGGGTCTTGTTTACAGTTGCTAGGCACACAGCTATGTGCAAAAAAAAGGGTGCTAAGTTGTACCTGCTCATGTATCTGGCAGAATTAGCGGTTCATACAATTAGGTTGGAAACAAAGTATATTGTGGGTAAAAAACATAGTAAATTATACTGATTTTTATTCACTTCCAAGTGGATTTTGCACTTCCTTAGGAGTATCAGTTAGTATTAGTGATGCTTTGCCAAACAATTTGCGAGATTTTATAAAGATTCGCAAAACAGCAAAAAATTTGCAAAATGACACACTTAAAAAAAATTGTTGTGCAACTTTTGAATCTCTCTGCATCTAATTTTTTAGCCCGTTTCGCAAAAGAATCCATTAATCGCAAAACACCGAAATTTGCCTCAAATCTATGTCTGGTGAAAAATTCTGCTCAGTGCCAGTTAGTATGTTAGTAATATGCATGGCTGGTATGGGTGAACATATAAGGGGTCTTTTTTTTTTTCATTTTAAACAAAAATTTATTGTTATTAAGTACAGTAATACAGAAGATAAATTAGCATTACAACTGTTATACATATAAAAAAGAAAAAATAAACAATTATCAGTAATTAATAACTAATTATCAATTTAAGTGCCAAAAACAGACCTAAAATAGTGCAACAATATAAGAGTTCATCAAAGGTTATATATATGGGTCATTGACGACACAGAACGCAGCGTGCAAAGTACAAAAAAGGCCGCAGTCAGCCATGTTTTTGAAGTTTGTACGCTGCAATCTGCCTTTGTTCTCCCACAAATGCAACATTAGTCAGAGCCATATTGGTTAGGGGCGGGCAAGAACATATAGTAGGTGTCCCCCCACCTGCTCCATACCATGTGCATGATTTAGAAGTGCAAGTTAAGGAATGGCAGGAGGCGCAGGCAACAACAGGGCCCTGTACTTTCCTCCTCCATTGGCAAGGACTGGCCTGTGTGCTCTGATGCTGCCTTATTTACCAAGTGCCAGATTTTGTATCCAGCACTTGGTGCATAGAGCAGCATTCACTGTTGCGGTGTTCTCAGCCACAAGAAGAGCCTGATGTTTTTTTTTCCTGTTTTTTTCCAGATGATGACAGCATGACCAGCATTATGTACATGTTTTGAATGGAAAAGATAAAACACTGTCACCTAAGCTTCTGAGGAAGTGGAATGTACTTTGACCTACCAGACGCTGGAGCCGTCCCAGGCACCATACTGTACTTGGGAGGAATTTGTCTGTTATTTGTATCATAGAGAAAAGCCAGTTTATCCTATGTATGGCTAATAAGCCAAGATTCAAATGTGCAGGACTAAAACTGTGGTGAACTGGTCCCAGAATCTCCAGAAAGCAGTTGGTTGACTAAGGATACTGAGAGCTTTAGTGCTTGCCAAAGGAAATGGAACAGACACCTAGGCAGGAGGATGTAATGGATGGAGGTTTAGTGAAAGCATACCTTGGGCACTTGAGAGCTACGTCATACTAAAAGTTAAGTAAAGGTGAACAACCCCTTTAAGGCCCAATCCTACATCTGCAACTCCTACTAAAACATAAGGATGGCATGGGTCAATGTTGCATTAATGGACTCTTTGTTTATGAACCATCTTCTTTATATTACACTAAAAGCTTATCAGTGGCTTGATTTTTTTTAATGATATATATATTGCTCTCCAAATAATCAGGAAGCTAGAGTGTGTGTGCTGCTAAAGAATTACGTGTGCTCTGCATGTTTTGCTTTGGCTCTATGGTAGCGCTTGTTTGTTTGTGGACTCTGAATGATGAGGCAATATGTCCTTTGAGAGCTTTGTTAGTGGCTGTTACAGGCACACTGGGTATTTATTGCCTCCCATAACACTGAGCTTAATCTCAAGTACTGAACATGATGCAACCATGCAGCCTATACTGATTCTAATCAACATCTGTACTCACCTTGTAAACACAGGCAGAAGCAGAACCTCAGTTTTTAAGGGGCAGTAAAACCAAATATTTGCATTTTGAAAGCAATACTTGATTATAAGTATATTTTTAATATAAATTTAATTATAAAATATCAGTTATTTAAAAAGGAATACTGTCATGGGAAAACATATTTTTTTCAAAACACATCAGTTAATAGAGCTTCCCCAACAGATTCCTGCATTGAAATCTTTTTTTTAGAAACACAAACAGATTTTTTTATATTTAATTTAATTTAAGTTCACATGGGGCTAGCCATATTCTTCATTTTCCAGGGTGCCACAGCAATGTGACCTGTGCTCTGGTAAACTTCAGTCACACTTTACTGCTGAGCTGCAAGTTGAAGTGATATCTCCCCCCTCCCAGCAGCCGATCAGCAAAACAATGGGAAGGGTTAGCAGTGCCCAGTAGATATCAGAATAGCACTCATTAGTAAGAAATCCAAGTTCGGCTTGGGACTCCTCCAGTTACATGGGAGTAGGAGAAACAATAGGTTACCTGAAAGCAGTTCCATTGTGTAGTGCTTTATGAAAACTTAGACTAAGGGGTATATTTATCATGCTGTGTAAAAAGTGGAGTGAAACATTACCGGTGATATTGCCCAGGGCAACCAATCAGCAATTAGATTTCAACAGTTAGAAAATCAAAGCAAAGCATCTGATTGGCTGCTATAAACAACATCACCAGTGATGTTTTACTCCACTTTTTACACAGCATGATAAATATACCCCTTAGGCACAATGCACTGAGATGGCTTATTGAATTATTTGCTATGTATACAGTGTAATTTAGAAATAAAAGTATACCATAAAAATCATAACAATACCCCTTAAATGTAATTCCTATTAAAAGCAGTATCTGTCTGTCCCTTGCTATCCCATGCACTGTTGGTTCTGACTACATGTACCATAGACTGTAGCAGTAGTCAGCTCTCTTCCATCCAAAACATAATTCACCAAAATGCTTTGCACACTTCTATCATTATTTTTCTTTACAGATCTGTAAATAATAAACTACAAGAGGCATTATGGAAACTATAGTGTTGGCTGGAGAAGTGCTGACTACTGCCACATTATTTCAGTGGTATATATATTCTATATATTCTTTATTAGTACACCTTGCTTTAAAGATACAATATATGTTGCCTGTTTATTAAAGCCATGAATTTGCCTCAATTATTCCAGAAGTACATTCACAAAGTGCACAGCCTCAATTTACAATGTTTTTGCCCACAATATAACATTCTTTCCAAGAACTCCACTGTTATTTTGCCCATATATCAGAGCAAACATTTGTATGAGGGGAACTACACACAAAGGGAACTTACTGTACTTGCAAGGGAAGAGGTGCCTTGAACTTATATGTGCATCAGTTGCTTGTGTTTCACCATCATGTTCCTATTGCCACAATGCAAAAAGTGCCCCCTGTAGTTACTACCTTGTCGAGGCATGCAGGCTCGCTTTGCTCCTCAAACTCCAAAGTAGGTGCAAACAACAAATTAATGCTAGGTAGATGTTACTTTGTCACTTTTTTCTTGGATTAGTGCAGTAGACTCATATGGGTCTGCACAGATCTAGGGGGGATGTGTGGCTCCTTTTCTCTCTGAAATCTGGCCCCACTGAGGGCACATGTGTAGTGAGACATCTTTGGAGGTCATTGGTTATTCTCTTCCCTTGGAAGCCTTCTGGCTGGAGGGGTTTGGGCAAAAGGACCCCCCTAGTCCTAGATCTGAAGTCTCCTGCCCCCTTTCTAGCTGGTGTGGATTGGGGATAAGGGGATTCACCCTAGTCTTAAGGCAAACGTGGATGTTACGAAAACTTTTTTGATTTTTGGAAGAATTGTCATCTGCAGAATAGAAATGAAAATAAAATATGAATCGCAAGTCAAGAACATTCCACCTCTAACAATCAGGAAATTTAATATGAAATTAAATCTCCTCTTTGCCAGAACAAGGACAGTTTACTGACTATAAGCAAACAGGGGTTGTGAAGCATAGGAGAGGCATAGGTTTAGCTAATGGCATTTTGCAATCTCTTGTGATTCGTGTTCACTGATACAGAAAAGTAGTGTTTCTCAGTATGGGATTTTATGGCTTATATGCACATGTTCTTTTGATAACTGCAAATTGGGGGATGCACTGGCACACCCCTGGAAGTGATGTCACGCTCATGCACATTTGCTGTGACGGGAGACCGGGGTGAGGAGTTGAAAGCTCTGAAAATGTGCCACACTCTCAGCAACTTTCTTTCTTCTGATAATTCACCAGGTCCCATTATGTACCTAAAGGGACACCATCAATACATAATACCACATTTTTATGACATTATTGCATATTAAATATTATTTTCTGCAACAAATTATGGCATTTTCAAGAAACTGAATGCATTTCCACCAGTGTCCTTCTTTCCTCACCATAACAAATTATTTCTAAATAAACTTTTTTATTTTGTTGATAGTTTACCTTTAAGCCTTACAGCAGTCATATTGCAGCAGTTGTCCTCTGCTTGTGTGGACATTTTGGTTAAGGATATTTCTACTGTTTTGCCATTTGTCTTATGATTTATTATCCCGTTCCTGTTTCCTCCTTCCTGTCTAAGCTGAGTGCAAGTATGGAGCAGGTCAGACTTCCCTGTCATGTTATAATAAATGTACCAGAAGTTACTGAGCTTGTCTGACTGCTGCACCTCTACTAACACAGCAGAATCATTTAACCCGCTGCTATCCAAGCACCTAACATATTTTGCATGTATTTAACACTATTATCCTGTAGAATTCCCCTAAAACAGTACGTTTTTGGCCCATATGCTGTTGCACATTGCCTTTGAGTGCTACTTTACACAGGGAAAGTTTCTATTTCCTACATTCATGCAGTTGAATACATCTCTCCCATCTGTTTTTTTATTCTTCTGCCTCATGACTGCCTTCTGTTTTTCCTCTTTTTTTTTCTTTACCAGTTTTCCTATTCTCCAAAGTCTTTTCTCCTTCTTTGCTTAACTCCTCTTCTTATTTTTCATCCATTTCTTTTTTATTCCACTGTGCTTCTTTTACATACTTTCCCCCCTTCTTTTGTTTTTAGCCTTTCTCTATCTCTAACATTACCCTATGCATTCTTTTTTTTTTTCCTATTTTGTATACCCTTTAAACCTCCTGTTCTCTCTTCTGTTCTTTCTCTTAATGTCTCCCCTTCCTTACCCCCTTTGCTTCTCTCTTTTTATTAAGTCCCACATCCCCATTTACTCTCCATCTAATATTTTCTATTAATACTTTCTACTTTGGCCCCTGCTCCTTTCATGCACTTCTCTTTTTTACCCTTTAATACCCATTTGTATTTCTTTGGTGTTTCCCAATTATTTCCCTTTTCTATTAGTCTTCCCCTTTTTGTACCTTTAGCCCTACCTCTTCCTCTTTAATACAGGATTCTTCCTTGCCTGCAAATTGTTCAGTGATTAACCATATACAGAGTTCAATTAAGGAAGCCATGCAGTGATTGGCTCCATAGCCTTTTTGCATGCCGTCAATATTTTAATGTAATAGACATGTTCTATATGGGATAATTGACCCACTGTAATAAAAAGCTGTGAGCACTGACATAAACTTTATGAGAATCAAAAGATTCACAAAAATAGAAAAGCATGGAGATACACCTACACCCACAATATAATAAGAACAAACTAGCTTGGGAAGCATGGCAAATTAATTTGTCATCAGGCACATTTGTTTTTTCCTTGGAATAAAGACACATCCTAAAAAAAGAGTTTTCAATCTCAAGTAAAAAAAACTAGACACTTATTAAGTAATCAGTTTGATTTAATTACTAATTTGATGTTAGGCTGATTAGCAGCCAATCACAAATGCACATTACATTACATTACATTAACATTTATTTATAAAGCGCCAACATATTCCGCAGCGCTGTACAATAAGTGGGTTACATACATTGGATATACAGAGTAACATATAAAGCAATCAATAAACGATACAAGAGGTGAAGAGGGCCCTGCCCAAAAGAGCTTACAATTCATGAGATACCTTCCCTCCCTGATTTGGCTGCAGATATTTAGGGCTCTGGCACACGGGGAGATTAGTTGCCCGCGACAAATCTCCCTTGTCACGGGCGACTAATCTCCCCGAACTACCATCCCACCGGCGAAAATGTAAGTCGCCGGTGGGATGGCACATGCTGCGCAGGCGATTTCGGCAAATCGCCGAAATTGCCTCGCGGGCGACTAATCTCTCCGTGTGCCAGAGCCCTTAGACAGGAGGTAGATTTGCAGCAGAAGAAAAAGATTTGGAATTGAAAGGAAACAAGAGGCAAATAAATATAAGCTAGAGTTGCCAACATAACCCAGTGAGGCACTGTCCTCAGATACTTACCCTATTTTTAATTCCATTTCATTTTTTGACTGTGTAATGTTAAGCTGGCCATACACGCACCTATAATATCGTACGAAACCTTGCGTGCGAGTAACACATGCACCCTATCCTTTCAGCCAATTGATGCTGGGCACTAAGGGAACCCTGGAACTAGCTCTTGGTCTGGAGGTGGCAGCCACTCAAGGGTTCCCCTGCATCAATAGGCACAGCAGCATCTAATTCAGAATGGAAGGCAATGGAACAGAAGTCCTTCGGACTGAGTGGTACTAAGTGCAACTATATGCACTTAAGTCCGAAGGGTGCATTTTGAAGCAAGTGCCTTCAATGAATGGCACAATCCACTTCGAGGAAAAGTGCAAGCTGCCCACTGTGCTTGTGGGGATAAATGAGCCCTATGGTGTTTTCTCTGTAGGCAGGATTTCATCCAAAACCACCCCTGCCACCTCTCACTAACTTCAAAGGGAAATTCCTGATACCACCATCCAGGAAATGCTCTAGTGTGCATTTTCTGGCCAGTTCTAACTGTGTGAGAAGGGCTCCCATTTGGAGGAGGCAGGGGCACCAGAAGTATGTGTTCTTAGAAACCCTTCAGGCAATAGCATAGTAAGTAGCCTTTGAGATAAAGGGTATGGTTCTGAACTGTGTCTTGTTAGACCATTGCTCTCACCTGAGCATCAGGAAAGATACTACCTCAGATATATACTTCAAATATATAAATGCTTTTTTTTGGCAACAGTTGGGCTCATTTAGCAGCAAAACACTCTGGAATCAAGTTCATATTAGTGGCAGTTGGCCAGATTCATGGGTCACTTGGGCATAAATTCTAAGTGGGGACCGCTAAAAAATTTCTGATACATGGATAGATATATATATATATATATATATATATGAGCACATTGTATGCATTTTTAAAGGATCTTTTGATTACCATTATCTGGTTGTACCTAGTAGGTTTTATTAAAGGAACAGTATCATCAAAAAATGAAAGTGTATAAAAGTAACTAAAATATAATGTGCTGCTGCCCTGCACTCGTAAAAGTTGTGTGTTTACTTCAGAAAGTCTACTATAATTTATATAAATAAGCTGCTATGTAGCCATGGAGGCAGCCATTCAAAGGAGAAAAGGCACAGGCACATAGCAGATAACAGATAAAACACTATTGTATTCTACTGAACTTATCTGTTATCTGCAATGTAACCTGTGCCTTTTCTCCTTTTTTCCAGCTTCAATGGCTGCCCCCGTAGCTACACAGCAGCTTATTATATAAATTATAGTAGTGTTACTGTAGCAAACACACCAGGTTTACCAGTGCAGGGCAACAGTGCATTATATATTTATTACTTTAAAGCTCTTTCATTTTTTAGTGTTACTGTTCCTTTAAGTGAACATTCCCCTTTAAGGGTAAAGACACACGGAGCGACTTAGTAGCAGCTTCTTGTCATGGCTACTAAACACCAAAAAATACCCTGCCATTGACAGTACTGAGAATTTCCTCAGCTAAAACACACAGAGGCAGTTATCAGAAAATTAACATCATTGTCTATTTTTGTAGCTGCTACTAGTAGCTCTGTGTGCCTTCATCCTTAGGGTTATATTACCTAAGATATACCTCTAAACAGCTTTGTTTCTTGCGCCATTCCATAACTTTTAGTAATACTGTATACAAAAAAACATGATATACTTACATGGCACCCAAACTGATTGCCTGGGTGCCTAGATTTATAACAGAATGTAAGTTCTTGCATTCATACTGCAGTGTTTCCACCCAGGTGTCAACTCTCCCAAGAGAGCAAACACAGAAATCAAATACCTCAACAGGATATTCTGGCTTTCTAACATACACCAATCAACTGGCCTTGTTAATTATTATTATCCTTATTTTATTTAGCTCTGTTAAATACACAACATGCTTCTCATTGATTATTCTGGTACAATGAGATGCCTAGCCTTTAAAACTTCTAAATCTAAACATGGCCCATTAACACCAAGCTGGTAGTTTATCAACCCATGTAAGGGGCCCTCTGACAGGCCTGCCCAACCCGTATAAGGGCAAAAATCTGGCAAATGTCGATTGGGCAGATCTAAAAATCTCATTGGGGCAAGGGCCCATCAGCTCATTCATGCATTACTCATCCTAATGGCCTATATCCCCATCGTTTTGATCTGATTATTTGGCCTACCAATCAAATCAAACCTCAAGGTGGGCATAATGGGCAAAGAACCACTCGTTTGGTGACCTTGCCAAATGAGCAGATCTTTTAATGTATGGTCACCTTTAGTTAAGTGTACAGGAAGCAAAAAGATAAGGTTATTTCCCAAGACCACAAGGAGTAGGCTATTGCACCTACATTACATTACATTAACATTTATTTATAAAGCGCCAACATATTCCGCAGCGCTGTACAATAAGTGGGTTACATACATTGGACATACAGAGTAACATATAAAGCAATCAGTTACCGATACAAGAGGTGAAGAGGGCCCTGCCCAAAAGAGCTTACAATCTACAAGAGAGCTTACAATCAACTCTTTCAGGCCTTACAGAGGAAATAGATGCAACTACTGTTCATTGTATGCTACTGTATTTAGTAAAAGTGCACTATACACTTAAACAAGGTCATAAGCAAGGAACACAGGCATCATGGGGGTCACAGAGGTCTCACTTATTCCAGGTATAGGAAATCCACTAACAATCCCATCACTACAGCCACTGACTGATGAGGATTCTCTTATTATGGGGTAGCCAAACCAGGGCACTGTGTTGCACCACATATATGTGTTTACTATGTAACATGAATGTGAAGAGCAAGCACCAGGTTATGGGAGCTCATGCTGGAATACAGAGAAATCAAAGTGCATTGTGGGAAACACCCATAGCAATTTGTAACAATATTTTGCTTGTATTATGAAAGAGCCTTGTAATCTATGTCAGGGGTCCTCAAACTTTTTAAACCGGGGGTTAGTTCATGGTCCCTCAGACTGTTGGGGGGCCAGACTATAGTCCTCAAACAACGCCCCCCCCCCCCCCGCTGCAGGGTCAAACTACGGCCCGATCCGCGTCCTCCCTCTCCCTGCTCCCCCGCTCCCTGCTGCATCCTCCCGCTCTCTGCTGTATCCTCCCGCTCCCCGCTCCATCCTCTCTCCCAGCCCTCCCGCTCCCCGCTGGGTCCTCTCACTCCCCACTCCATCCTCTCTCTCCCAGTTTCCCAAATCCTCGCTGGGTCCTCCTGCTCCCTGCTCCATCCTCCCTCTCCTAGCTCCCCCACTCCCCACTGCGTCCTGCTGCTCTCTGCTGTGTCCTCCCGCTCCGTCCTCTCTCTCCCAGCCCCCCCTGTTCCACGCTGGGTCCTCCCACTCCCTGCTCCGTCCTTTCTCTCACAGCTCCCCCACTCCCTGCTGGGTCCTCCTGCTCCCTGTTCCATCCTCCCTCTCCCAACTCCCCCACTCCCCACTGTGTCCTCTCTCTCCCTGCTGTGTCAATTTTAAGGGTATTACAAATTTATCGGCAGCTACATTACCTGTAAATATGTAATACCAGCCCTGCTCTGGCCAGGTGGTAACCTTATGTGTCCTGCAATAAGGCACCTATTGATGACTTATCACCTGTTTTTTGGCTGGTGGCAGGCCGGGCTGCAGGTAACAAGTGAGGAAGGCTCTGGCAATTTGGAGGGTGTGGATCAGGATAAGGGTCTATTAAAAGATACCCACATTGGTTGGTAATATAGAACCAATCTTACTGCTAGCAAATCTTATGAAGCTCATTTTATAACATTTGCATTAAACTAATCTTTTTGACAAAGATAAGACATGGGTGTGGATCTCCTTCAACACATGAGCATCTTTTTAATTTATTGCCACTTAGTAAACCTCCCTTTATATGATACACTAAATAAAATCCTACACTAAATGCTGGAGCCTACAACCACATTTTGCCTGTCACTCCATGGTGTAATTGGCATCCCCTGCTGTGTCCCTCATTCAGAAAAGAGTAGTGTGATGTAAGGGTGTGCATGTAGGGCATGGCATTTGTCCTGCTGCGCAATGACCTTCTTATCAGCCTTCACTTGCTGATAGGGCTATTCAGGCAACATACCTCAGTTTTATATGATAATATATCATATAAAACTGATATGATAAGATAGTAAATTACAAAAAAATTGGAATGCTCTTTTTCATGTTTATAAAATGAGTGGAGGTAACAAAACAAAAACATTTAAAGGAATGCTCTTTTAATAGATAAGGACAGATGGGGAAAGATTTTGATTTTTTTCTCTTTGTGTTGCCAAGAAAAAAATATGTTTCTCTGCAATTTATGGTTATTAGTTTTTTTAATAGTTCACTATTATCAGAATGTTCACCTAGCTTAAGAGAGATTATCACCTATACAATATATCAGGGTTCATAAACAAATTTGTTGCGTGTGAAAAATCGCATGGTCCTACTCATTCCCAGGAGTCTGTACCTTTGGGAATGAAGCCCAAACAATGAAAGCAGAAAAAAATGATCAAGACCTATTTTTTATGCTTTCAGCTCCATTCCCCTTGGGTATAGCCCATCTGGAATGACTGAGACCAATTAACTCATGCAGTGCCATGCGGTGTAATGCATTGTAGCACACAACACAAACACCGAGGAGCATTGGGAAATGTTTGAAGGCTATAAATCCATTCACAAGGGACTAAAGTGATATGGTCTTATAGCCACATGTACATAGTATTTTTGTCATTATTAACCTTTCCCAATGCTTTACATTCAACAATAAAGAACGGTAAGGATGGGGAGGCACTGATATATCAAACTTACAACAAAACAACCACAGCAAAAGGTGCTGAGTTGTTGTCTCAGGGGAGATTAGAATCCAGAGGGAACAGGGAATGCTTGGAGCAGATGGTGTCATGCCAGAAGAAACAGACTACAAGAATTGGCACATATTTTTATAGGATCCCTGCCATGATATCTGCCTTTGAACTCCAAATGCTCTGCCGACGTGCCGTCAGTCTACTTAGTATGCTCTGTATTTCATCTTGTTCCCTCTGAAATTAGGAAAAATAGGTAAAACAAGTCTCTGTTTATAGAATTGCTTAAAAGAGAAGGAAGGATAATTTAAAATGGGGTTGAGTCACATAAAAATACCAGGCATGTTAAGACACAAATAAACACAAGTAAAGCAGTATTATTTAATTAATAATGGGTGTACAGTTATGCAAGTGACATTATAATAAATGAAACAGTATGGCATATTTAACAAGCAATGGGTACCTAAAAATGTAGAAACTTTAGATTCAATGTAACTAGACCTTGACAGAGCCTGCCTTAATCAGTGACCAATAATTGTGTTGTTTTTTACAGGTAAGAGGACATGGTGCCACTTGGGACTCCTATTGCCTCTACCTAGAGATACCTTGTTTATAGTTAATTGGAGACAAGGGAAAAGAATAAGACAGGGACTACAGGTACGATACACGTTTTAAGGATAATCACAGTTTCCATTTTAAAACATTAACCCACTACAGGCAGATATGTATGCAATTTAATTGCAGCCAGAAGCTTTTTTACAGTATGTTCTTTCCTGGGGTGCATGCACCTATTGCAATCGCTTTTCACTCTGTGTGGCTGTAAATTTGAAATGGATGTAGTTAGAATATATCTGTAATCCAATCAGATCATTATGACATTCAGATTTTAAATATAAACAATATAAATGCCAATTTAGCGGAGGAAAGCAAAGTGCAAAAGTTCAGACCAATTCTGCATATTTTTTTATCAAAATAAAACAAATAAGGTGGCCATACAATGAAAGATCTGTTTGTTTGTTGAGGTCCCAACAAGATTTTTAAACCTGCCCAATCGCTATCTGTCCGATTTTCGGCCATATATGAGTTGGGTAAGGCCCCATACACAGGCAAATAAACTGCCAACTCAGGAACGTCAGAAGCTTTTATAGGCCCCTGTATAGCTTTAAACTTTAAAATTTCAGTCGCAATCAGATTCACAAAAATTTGCTGCAGACTGCATTCAAAATCTAGCACTGATTAGTAAATTGTACAGAAATAAGCACAAGTTCCATCTGCAAGGGAAGGGACAGCACACGGGCAGGGCAAAGGCACACACCCAACCTTCAATTGTGTACAAGTGCATATAGGCAAAACATGTAAAAGGAACACATGCAAAGGCAAATGTCCCTTGAACCAGCACATCCTGTGCCTTGCCCCTCATGCAATAATGTAGTCTTGCACTCCCGCAGCTAATGATGACGAATCCCAGGAACTGATGGGTAACTGCATTTTGGTAACTGCATTTTGTTTCCAAATACCCTGTGTTTAAAGCCCAAGCAATGTCCCCTCTAAACTACTTTTTACCATGTGCACAAAATGTATCTTTCATGCATACTTTTAAAAAGTTATGTGAACAGAGAAGTGACTGGGCCCAAATAAGTACTAAATTGTGTGTTTTTCAACTAAATTTTCTGGATGAACCACAGTTTGTGGTGTTTCTGTAGAAGAAACAGATTCCCACAGAGAACCCACCCCCATCCTTCAAACCTTGACCAAGAGCACCAGAAGTAAGGTTGGTAGTTGCTTTTCTCTATGCAACCCAACTGCTGCAGATACTCTTGTGTAGAGTCTGTGAAAGCACAAGTACAACTACCATATGAGGAACCTTAGGGGTATATTTATCATGCTGTGTAAAAAGTTGAGTGAAGCATTACCGGTGATGTTGCCCAAAGCAACCAATCAGCAATTAGATTTCAACAGTTAGAAAATCAAAGCAAAGCATCTGATTGGCTGCTATAAACAACATCACCGGTGATGTTTTACTCCACTTTTTTTACAGCATGATAATTATACCCCTTAGACACAAATATGCACACAATGAACTCTGGGTAAAAAAAAAACAAGATTACATGGCAGATTCAACAACTGGCAAAATCTGAGGTTTGCAAATAACCAAGGCTTGGAGTTTTACAATCATCTATTGTATATAGTAAATGAATTATTTAGCCCTGCAGCAAATGTTATGTCAGATTGTGCTACTATACAGTGTGTGCTCTGTGATCGGCACTGCTAAATAACTTGCCGTCACACTCATACATGTTTCTTGCTACAGATTTTCAAATAGGATAACATGGAGGGTCAAACCTAATGCCCTCACTTAGTCCAGAAATTCACTATAATGGGCTCTGTGGTCAGTTGTTTCCACACAGAAGGAGAATCTGCCAGGAGTTTGTCTTGGGTAGGTGCAACATTGCTCTGCCCGCATCAGCACCTTTCTCCCAACATGTTATGCTGCTGGGGTTAACAAACCATGTCTTTACTTTGTCTTAACCACAAAGGCAACCTTTCCTGGGAGGGGTTTACCCTACATTTTATGAACCGTTTCTTTGGTGGTTGGTGGTTGTGGTTCAGCACAGGTTTGTCTTCATCCTATCTGGCTATATCATAACACAGGCGGCCGCATCCCTTTTGAAGTGTTTAGCATCCAAATGATTTCTCAGTAGAGGTGTGTGTGTTTTTTTAAATGTGTAAAAATGTGTCAGCACTCATATCAAAACACAAACAAAGCTGGCACAAATACTGAAAATAGGAAGCTGCAACTGAAAAAATACCATGTGCAAAAAAACAAGACACTGCTCTATTTTCTTTGTTTTTTTATCTAGGAAATGTTTGCTCTGATGACAGGTGGAAGGAAAGTATTTTCATTTATACCAAAATTGGTAATTTGTATCATAATTGCTAATGCTTAAATGTAAAATCCAGAGGGCCTTACTTTTTCCTCTAATACAAAGGTTACAATTTTATGTGGGCTCAACTGTACATATATATAAAATCCAAAATTGTGAGGGTTATTCATGTATGAGGGCTATTCTCTTCTCTTTTAAACTGCTCAAATCCCACAGTGGGTGTCAATCCATGAAAAGGAATTTTAACCCAAAGGAAAAAAAAGGATTCATGTAATTGTATTCGGAGTGGTTCGGAGTGGTAATTTTTTATAGTAGAATGAGCAAAATTGATTGTTCACTGCTTACTATTGGTAACTCCACTGGTGCAGTTAGCCACATTATACCCTATGTCTTGCACCTCAAAGGTGAGCCAATTTAATTGGACCAACACCCATACTCTTTTAGGAAAAAGCTAACCTTTCAGCCCTTCCCTGTTCTCTGTTTAATTTTAACACATGCAGGCAAAGAATAATGAAGGTTTAGGCATATAGCAATCCCATGATTGCCTCTCCAAACAAAAATGTCACTCTTCTGTTGCCTTTAAAAAGTATAAAGGTCCCCAGTGATATAATGTTACACTTGTAAGCAAATCATCAAGTTCTTTGTTGTTTATTGGCCCCATAGAAACACCAGTAAGAGCCTGGGGCAAACTTAATTTGCCCTTTAACTCTTGATAAGTTGGTGTTTCCAGAGTAGGATTTCCCAAATCACCAATTACAAGGTTCCACACATGGCTGGAAGGTTCCAAAATATGTAAACAAAACAGCCTATTTGCAGCTTTCAAATTAAAATAGAGATCCTCAAATCCATGAATAACCATAAGGTAAATCTTTTATCATTCATGCTATGCAATCTGTAATGTAAATTTAAATTAAGCAGTGATGAGGGGAAAAATTATATTTACTAACACATATGCAAGTTGTAGCTGCTTTTTGTGCTTGCAGACGGAATGTATTTCCTGTTACATGTAAGGCTGTGCCTACTTCCTTTCTCTCAAAAATTCCTGTAGTGTTGTGCTTTATGTCTGAGATTTTAACTTTCTTAAGCATAAAGCATCATCGTGGCGGCTGTTATCCTTTCTATATAAAGTCCATTGTTTACAATATGGTAGCATTTATAACCTTTTGTCTGGGGCCAGACAGGAGACTTTAAATGCTAGGAGAGGGTCTCTATAAATGCCAGTCGGCGAGTGACTTGAAATCCTGGACCTAAGATGTGGCCGGGCATCAAATGTTAGCAGAAAGTGTTAGCAGAGACACTTTCTTGTCACTAGAATAACACTGCGCCACAAATGTAGAATAACAATAGACTACACTGTATATACAGTTGATCCAAAATGAGACATCAATTGCAACATTGCAGAGGACTCACTAACCAGTATACAACCGATCTTCTCTCTGTTTATCGTTCGCTTCCAAACTCTGCGTGTCCCTCTAGCAGTTAGGGCTTAGATGCAACTTTGGCTTTGACTTATCCATTAAAACATAAAGCTATTGCGAATATCTTAGGTCATTTCCCTATAAAAACAATTTGAATTGCTAAAAGTAGCCCTCGGGCCATATTTGACAACTGAAAATGGGCAGCAGTTGCAGGCTCTATGCGCAATTTATTTCATTCCATTCTTGAGTTAGAAAGCTTTGGCCCATGGGTTTCTATATGTGAATGGCAAAATTACATCTGGTGTTTTGGATGTATTGCTAGACAAATACAGGTGAAGTAATAATAGCTCTTGCTTGCCAACAAACACCTTGTTTAATGAGAAACAATTGTCTAACTCTGACTACAACATATGCTACAGTGCAGAGTCTGTATACAAAATAATTATTTACTTGGTATAAATAAATTATTTTTGCTGGCTGAGTCATCTATGTGGGTGCCACTGGATGCATAATAATTGCCCATAGCCGCAGGATGAAATTAATATATATATAGGATTTGGATTGCTATTCTCACTACCTGTAGTGTGTGGTTATAGTACAGCGGTTGCTGGAGGGCTGGATCCAAGTATTACTATCATTCAAGGCATTACCTATCCTCCCAGGGCCCCCAGCAAAAAAATGCCAACACTTCAATGAGTGAGCAGTCCATGTTCCCCCTGCTTGCAGTGGAAGGATTGTGGGTCATTACCCCCACCTCCAGCCATGTGGTCTGCTCTCCCCCTAATGTATTGCCACTGCCATCAGTGCAATTTCATGTAGCACTTGTCTGCCCGCATCAGCACCAATATATGAACTCCAATAATTGCCACATATATCTAGGCTAGTACTACACAAGATCATTACATGGTCTTGCAGCTTTGGCACTGATTTTGTAGTATCTAAGAGTAATATTTATGCCACTTACTATGAGTAAACAAAGGTTTTAGTATCCCTCTAAAGCAGGGATCCCAAACCTTTTTTACTTGTGAGCCACATGCAGATGTAAAAAGTGTTGAGCCACACAAGCTTGAAAAAAATGTCTTTGGAGGTGCAAAACAAGGGCTGTGATTAGCTATTTAGTAGCCTTATGTGGACTGCTAGTCTACAGGAGGTTTTGCTTGAAGTTAAGCTGTGCATACAAAACTTGCCTCCAAGCCAGAGATTTAAAAATTGGCACCTACATTGTCGCCACTGGGAGCAGCATCAAAGGGTGTGGTGAGCAACATGTTGCTCACGAGCCACTGGATGGGGATCACTGCCCTAAAGACTCCACCTCATGGTTGCAATCATGCTGGAATTATGGGATTAAATGCTTAAATGCATTTTTGTTCAACCCTTCCACATAGGAAAAATATTTTTTCTAAACCCAAAAGAGCAGTTGAATTAAAACTCTGCAGAATATGTTGGCATTATTTGAAAACAAATACCAATAAGAATACCAATACCACTAACAGAGATTTAAAAAGGATGTGGTCCAACTGAGTGACGTTTAAAAACAGAAGGTTGAAACACAAGCCACATCTGGATGATCTGAGAACTTGGCCCTTAGGTAAAGGGTATTAAGATACAAGGAACAATGTGGTATTCAGGTGTCTATATTTTTGCATCACCCAATACCTATACCTAAACACTAGTATTAAGCATATCATTTATATTATTTCTACTAAAGTGCATTATTTGCAAGTCTCTCGGCACCATGCCAGACCTCAATGAATCCTGAAAAATTAAGTGAAGAGGCTTGGCAATCACAGCGCTCAGCTCGTTTAATACCCTGGGATGAATACCATCCAGTTCTGGACCTTTATTTACCTTTACATGTTCAAGTCTCTTTTGAATTTCCTCCTAAGTGACCCATGCATCAGTAGTTATATTAATCGAATTGGGTCTATTAAAATGGAATCCTTGCTAGCTCCTCAGTTGTGTGAACAGATAAATAAGAGAATTTCTGCCTTTTCCCTGTTCTCATCAACAATGTAACCCCCCCTGTCATAATAAGGGTTCCACCCCTTCTTACTTAATTTTTTTACTATTTACATATTTAAAAAATATTTTTTTTGCAATATATTTATGTGTTATTTCGTAGCATGTGATATTAGCGCACACTATTACGCACGTAACCATTACTTTCTGAAAACTACCGTTCTGAAAATTACCATTTCCCTGAAAACTGGAGGATGCATCACTCTAGGGCGAACACATAATTGAAAAAATCCGACTGCAAACTACATCTTGTCACCACAGACAATCACCAGCTGCAATGTTGTTTAGTAACACCTACTCCTGGGAGGCGTTAAGTTTTACAGTATTATCGCCACATTTTATGTTTTTAACGCTTCAAATATGTCTGTGAATTATGCGTTAGTATTATTTCTATTCGATAATTATCTCAATGTGATGGAAATAACGATTTGCGATAATCGGGATTTTTGCGCATGCGATATGAGTAGTAACGCATGCGAAATTACTTTGATGAATCGGTACTTAATTATCGAACACTTTTTAACGCATAAAACTATGCATTAAGCGTTAACGACCTTTAGTGAATCGGCCCCCATGTCTAGATAATAACAACTTGACCTAGTTGTGAAGCCTCCTCCATTTGCAATAATAGCTAGGTCTCATCCTCCTAACTTATACGGGGTGGTTTATAGCATACACCAATTATAATTTTCTTTGTAACCTTGAGCCCTACTGAAATTTCTACCCAAAGGGATTTCACACCCTCCCCATTTCTGTCTGTAATTTATTTAGCACATGGCTTTAATTCTGGCTTTACATAAAGACAAACTCTTCCACCCTTTTTAATCCCTCTGTCCATCTTAAAAAGTGTGTAACCATTTAAATTCACAGCCCAGTCGCATGTTTCATCCCACCACATCTCATGATACCAATTATATCATAATTGTCAGTATATGCAATATACTCCAGCTCCCCTAATTTACCTGACAAGCTCCGTGAATTAGCCAGCATGCAGTGGAGATTACTACTTCCTCTCTGATATTTACATTATGCAAGGGAGAGTTAGATCTAAGGTTACTATTAGGCTGCTTTCCATGTAACAGAGGAATCTCTTAAGGTGGTAAACTGTATGTCCCCTCACTCTTCCCACATGACCCCTTGCTAATCCCACTGCCAGGTCTACCACTAGCTTTCCTATAAAACTCTAGCTCATCCCCCCCTTGCCTAGTTTAAACACTCCTCTATCTTAGCCATTCTTTTTCCCAGCGCAGCAGACCCCCTTCCATTGAGGTGCAATCTGTCACATTAATTTTTAGGGACCCCTGCCAGCCCCCCCCCCCCCACCACCACCACCACCAATATCTGGTCAAAAATTTGCCAGATAAACTTGGAAACTCAGAAACAGGCAATTCGGAATGAGGCAGAAACAAGAAACAGAAGTCAGGAGACACAGAAAGACAGGCTAATTCCAGCATAAAACTCAATATGGTTGATTTACTAAAGTGCGATAAAACGAGCTGTATTTATAGCATGCGTTAAAAATTTTATTGCTTCTTTTTTTTCGCGACCTAACACACGATTCACTAAAAGCATACTTGCGTTAATTTAGAAGCGATGTTGTTTGCGTTATTTAACTCGCAATGAGCGGTTTAGTTACGATAATATTGTATTGGCGGTCCGAAAATCACAAAATTTTTGTATTTACCGGTTGTAAACGGCTGGATCCTGGATTCTTACTTTGATCCTTCTGTACATGATTTTGGGAGCCTCCCATAGGACTAAATGGCACTCTGCACCTCCAACCTGGCCAAAGGAGAGTCACGATACCGAAGCTTGAATGAATCCGAAACTTTCGTACTCAGCGCAACAATACGATTTTTTCGCACAAATTTTGTCGCAAAATACAAAATTGTTGCGAAAAGTATGAAAAATCACAGAAAATACGCTAGGAGTTCATATATAAATAATTGTCCCCCAATCCCACTGCCAAGTCCATGTTGTGTTGCTAAAAGCTCACAAACCACAATTTTCTATAATTATAGCCTGCCCCAAGTAGGTGTTAATTTTCGCACAGACTAATGCAATATTTAGCGCGTCTAACGCTTCTTATGTGATTGTGAATCATGCCTTAGTATTATTTCTGCCCGAGCATTAACGCAATGCGTTAAAATTAACGCCTTGCAATCATGCGTTTTTAGCGCATGCGCTATGCGACTTAACGCATGTGATAATACTTTAGCAAATTGTGTGGGGGTTTTTTTAGCGTCAATTTTAACGCAAAAAAGAATGCGATAACGCTTATCGACCTTTAGTGAATCAACCCTAATGACTTTTAAAGGCCAGAGAGAGACAGAGAAAGGTTAAAGTAGAAACTTAAAAGTAAATTAAACGAACAAGCAAAAAGAGCCTAAAAGTGAAGTGCAATAGCATCAGCATATTCCATTTTACTGTTGTATATACAACACCTAGAACAGCTCCCAATAAACAAATTAGCAGGGCCCTGAAAGCAACAAAAGTGTCTCGTTCCCATATTTGTATTTGCAGTTTCTCTACTGTAACAAAAAATATACAGCATTTAAATTCTGGAGAACATGCAAATATAAGCAAATATATCTTACTGTCCACATCCAATAGGGCTTCCTAGGAAACATTCCTAATCAGATTAAGGCAAAGTATATCTGAAAAAAAATTCTTCCCTGCAGCAGCGGACACAGACATAACACTGGCTCTATTCTATGGGACAGGAATTTAGCCATACAGAAGACAGCATAAAAAATCATAATTAAAATTGCATGCACTATTTTACACCTATCATCACTTATGTATTCTGTTACACAAACCATGCAATTTTTATTAAATTATTTTAAACCCTGTGAAGATTTGTGTTTCCAGCTATAACTTTTTGTATTACCTTTATCTCAGGCTGTAGTACTGGCCACAAAGGGAGGCTTATTTATCAGAATTTGAATAATAATAATTGTGAATTTTTTTTTTCAACTCAAAATCAACTTGCATGTTTGCTTATTTATTAAAAATTTCAAATAAAAAAACTTGATTGAATAAAACCATGAAAACAAACTTGAATGTATCAAATCTGTATTTTACCCATAATTTTTAATGGGTCTACACGTTCTCAAAAAATTCTAAATTGAAATAAATTGCTTACATTTTGCTTAGGACAGCTCCCATTGACTTCTACATGAACTCGTTTTTAGATGCCAAAGTTTTACATTCACTTTTTTCAGATTCCTTGTGCTTAATATACAGTAAATGCATCTTTCCAGTTTTGTAGACATTAACTTGAGTTTACCAGTTTTAGTGAAAAAATATGTATTTGAACCAGGGATCCCCAACCTTTTTCACCCGTGAGCCACATTCAAATGTTAAAAGACTTGGGGAGCAACACAAGAATAATATATGTTCCTGGGGGTGACAAATAAGGGCTGTTTGGAAACCTACGGGATGTTCTGTTTGGCAGTACCGCTGGTTTTGATGCAACCAAAACATGCTTCCAAGCCAATAGTTGAAAAATAAGCACCTGTTTTAAGGCCACTGGGAGCAACATCCAAGGGATTGGAGAGCAACATGTTGCTCACGAACCTATGGTTGGGGACCACTGCTATAGACCAATTAGAATATGCTTATGTAGGGGTTTGAACAAATTATGTAAGATAATTTTTATTTAAATGTGCATGTTGTATGGACACTGCACTTTGTATTAATCTAAACTGCTAGTATTTAAAGGGTTAACGATGTTCCTATTTTTCATATGTCTGTGCTCACGTATAAGAAGGAAGATGTTGGTGCCAACAGCACTGTGTAAGTTTCTGCCAATTTAGTTTAAGTATTGAAGTAATTGATATCTCCAGCCTATCTGAGGCTTATACCACCCCCTAGACCCAGGAGGATAAAAAAAAGTACACTACATTTTTTAAGTAAAAAAGCTATTCTACCCTGCACCAATAACGGGTGAAGTACGGGAAGACTTAAGGGTACTATTGAGACAACTGAAGGTATGCCTGCAGCTTGAGATTAGCTCTTTATTAGCCTTTCCTTCTCCTTTAAAATACTAAGTGGTTTGCAGGATAGGGCAGTTATTGGTGCAGGGTAGAATAGCTTTTTTACTTAAAAAATTTTAGTGTTACTTTTCCTTTAAAGGGGACCTGTCACCCACACTTAAAAAGCTGTATAAAAGAGCCCATTGCAAATTAAACATGAGACACAAATTCGTTTTTCTATTAAAACATCCATCCATAAATGTATTTAAAACTCTGAGCTGTCAATCAATTATATATTGCCTGCCCCGCCTCTATGCCGTGGGCGGATTACATTTTTTTAAGAAATATCAAGGCCACATTTCCTCTGTGATAAAATCTGATAGGACTGGCAATCTGTAGATTCTGGCAAATGCCAGATAGGCTGCTATAAGATATAAAGTCACTATTTATCAGGCCTGTGGGGGGTTTTGGGCCTCGGTGTGCTTGAACTACCAGGGCCTATTTTGAATCTCAGTCAACACCTATTTTAAATCAAATATTTCTTAAAGAATACTTGATAGGAAAAGTGTGAAATTTTGTTATATTCTAGGCAACATTATGGTAGGCTTCATGTGCAAAAACATCATTTTGAACAACACTTCCGAAGAAATATTTAATATGTTTCATTCTTGTTTGGAGGCAATTGCTCAATGTTGTATCTGAATTAATGAATTTTAAATCTAATGTGGTGACATTTTACTGTGCAAATGAATGTGTGTGTATCTGTACAAAATCACCCCTTGACAGGACAACTTGTTGCGTACATTAGATTCCCAGCACGTGACCATGCACAAGCCCCTCAGCTTAAAACAGTTGTTTAAAAGCGATACCAACATGCTCCTGTCAAAGATAGGAATCGTGCCAAGCAGTGTGTGTGTGTTTTTGTTCTTCTTCCTAGCCAAGCACTACCTTTTTGTGCCAAACCTTAGTCACTCTTTTTGCTGCCTGTTCTTCTTCAAACTGAATTAGGGTCACAGTGCATTAGTCTTAACATTTACTTGTGTGCTCCAACCCTTCGGAGCATTACCCCCTCTCCCCAGTACAATAGAGTGGTGTGTAGTTTCAGTAACTCAATACAGTAAGAGGGAAGATTTGAGTTAAAGCCTCTTTTGTTAGCAGGGCCCCTTTACCTAATTTCAAGGTTACAAATAATATGAAAATATTGTGTCATCGTTCACCCTGCTACAGTTCCAAGAATATCTAGTACAGCAAATGATTGTTTGCCATATCTCACCCTAATTAACTTTCCCTTCAGGTAAGAGTAGCCAAGACACCAAATAAGCATTCTCACTAAATTTCACTACTGTTCTTAGATCTGTGCCCCTACCAATACATCTAGTGGCTTATAGGAAGAATATTCCAGGCAGCAGTATGGAAAAAGTAAATTCCATACACTGTTAAAGCAAACATAAAAATATCAGATTACTTTGAAGGAAAAAATTAAATAGATGCCATCAGCATTTTGCTGTACACAGAGAGGTCCAGAATCTAAAGCCAAAATCAACTAAACTAAATAGATGATAGGGACATTTTTAACACTGACTGGGACAGGGACTGAAGTGAATAATATATACCGTATATACGCGAGTATAAGCCGAATTTTTCAGCACTAATTATGTGCATGTGTGTTCTCACGCTTGCGAGTGCGCACATACACACGTCCGCCCACGGGGGGGGGTGCGCACAAGGGGCGCGTTACATCACCAGAGTCAGCACATCCAGGTACGTATGGACACACGTCCATCCACGGGGGGGGGGGGGTGTTGCACGCAAGGGGTTGCTTGGGTATTCGGTTTGCAAGAGCTCGATAGAAAAGAATGGAGGCAGCTACTGGCTATTCGTGTGCCAGAGTCTTTTCACTTGCCATGCCTTGTGTTAACAGTAAACAGCATGTCATTCACTTACTGTTACTTACTGTTACTGTTGTACTGGTGGGTGGCACCTTAAGGGTTACTTTTTTACTTTTATTTTTTAGATGTCCAAAGAGTTGAGATGAGATGATTTGCATGGATTCAGCAAACAGAATGACCTCATCTTCCAGGCATTTCTGTTTAATATTATTATGGATGCCATGTTTTGACCTTCTCATTATGGTTTCAGCGCAATGCTTATACACATAGGGCAGGGACATGCACTGTATTAAAGGAGTAGAAAAAGTTAAAACTAAGTGAGCTTTGTCAAAAAGGTCTATGCAGACACACGTCCGTCCATGGGGGGGGGGGGGGTTGCGCGCAAGGAACGTGTTACATCTGCACATCCATCTGCACAACGAGCCACAACGAGTCAGTAAGTGGTAAAATAACCCACTGTGGTGGGACTTGTACTGGGACTGGGGTCCACTGAGGACAACCCCTCACGTGAACTGTGTCATGTACTTGATAATTAGTATGGCAGCCTTCCCAAACTCGCTTTTGTCTGCTGCTGTAGCATTTTTCTTTCCCTTAAGTTATCTATTATTTATTTATCTGTTATTTATATGATTATTGAAACTTAGCAGTAGCGGCTGCATTTCCCACCCTAGGCTTATACTCGAGTCAATAAGTTTTTCCAGTTTTCTTAGGTAAAATTAGGTACCTCGGCTTATACTCGAGTATATACGGTAATCTTAATTTTTTTCTTGTTTTTATCTGCTTAGAATAAACAGTACAAATAAGATGTAAACTCTTTCTTCCCCCCCTAATGCATGTCTTTTAACCCAAAGTCACAGAAGCTACAAAGTTTCTTCCAAAGGTGTAAACGATTTGTTTGGCATATGAGGCCTTTTTTATGCCAAACTTTTAAGCCATAAAAGAAACAGGGCATCAGCATACAAATTTAGAAAACTCAGCAAGTTAAGGAAAAAAAAATGGTTTTGACTAAAGGTCATACACAGGCCGATTCTAGCTGCCGATATTGGTCCCTTAGACCCTTATTCAGAAGCTTATCGGCCTGCGTATGGGCACTAACGACAGGCCTGCCTTTCTATGCCACAACTGATGTTGCGGTTAGGCTTATAATTACTGGTTGCTGTTAACTATTAGAAATAAGACATCACATATGAGTCCAATATAACAGCAACTAATACGTTGAGAAGCCAGTTTTGGACTGAGAATCAAAATAGGCACCAGCGTTTTAACTACAAGGAGGCCCAGACAGTCCCACACTGGCCAAGAGATAGTGACGGTATATGTCATCCTAAAGCAGTGCCTTTGGCATTTGCCAGAATCTACAGATTGTCAGTCCAAGCCTACATGAGGCATTACATTAATGTTTCTACTATGTGGGATTTCAGTGAGCTCTGGGTATGGTGACCTTTTTCTCTTATTCATACTAGCAGAACACAGTGCTACCTAGAGTACTAAGAAGTGAGCACTTGTGTCCCTTAGTGCCATAACACTAGTAAATAACCTCTATCGACTCTCAAAGAAGTAGAATTTATTCTGGACTAAATTTAGACCCTAACAGTTTAAATGAGAACTAAACCCTAAACATAAATATGGCTAGCAATGCCATATTGTACATACTGAACTTATTGAAAAAGCCTAAGAGTTTAGCCCTTTTTATCTCTTTAGCATCTCCATACTGAATTCTGTTAGAAGTGTCAGTGACACTCACATGCTCGGTGTGCTGTGAGCCGATGTTAAGGAGTTGTCGCAAATTATCAAGATAAAAATGAGGTTTGTCTGTCAAAGAGGGTGATTCTACAGGGCTGATTATTAATTTCTGATGCTAACTGCACTGGTTTCAGAGCTGCCAAGCAGTAATAATCTGTATTATTTAGGTGTAAGGGCTCTGGCACACGGGGAGATTAGTCGCCCGTGACAAATCTCCCTGTTCGTGGGCGACTAATCTCCCAGAATTGCCAACCTACCGGCGAAAATGTAAGTCGCCGGAGGGATGGCACACGCTGTGCAGGTGATTTTCCGAAATCGCCCGCGCAGCCTTATATTGTGACATTTATATTCTGCATATACAGTATATTGTGAGTGGATCCCTAAGCTCAGGTTAGTGACAGCAGCACAGTGCATGTGCAGTAAATCAGCAGAAAAAAAGATGGGGAGCTACTGGGGCATCTTTATAGGCACAAATCTTCCCTGCTAAAGGTCTGTGGTTGCCTTGGGCTGGTAATGAAGCCGAGTAAAGCCTCCTCCTGCAGGCAACTTTCCACTAGCAACTCCTATTGTTGCCGTGGAAAGGCTTTTCGGAGCAGTTAGTTGCCTTTTAAATAGCAGAGTTAGATAGCAGTTAGATAGCCGAGATCTATCGCGGGCCACTAAACTGCTCTGTGGGTCATGAGCCTTAAAGTGGACCTGTCACCCAGACATAAAAAGCTGTATAATAAGTCCTTTTCAAATTAAACATGAAACCCAAAATCATTTTTTTATTAACACATCCATACCCATTATAAAAGCATTTAAAAAAAACCCAGCTGTCAATTATATATTGCCTACCCCGCCTCTATGCCTAAGGCAGCCAAAAAAACTAATGCTTGTGAGGCTACAATTTTACTGTTATTGTTATTTTTATTATTTATTCTTCTATACGGGTCCTCTTCTATTTATATTACAGTCTCTCATTCAAACCACTCCCTGGTTGCTAAGGTAATTTGGACCCTAGCAACCAGATAGCTACTGAAACACCAAACTCATGAGCTTTTAAACAAAAATGTAAATAATTAAAAAACCACAAATAATAAAAAATGAAGACCAATTGCAAATTGTCTCAGAATATTACTCTATACATCATACTAACAGTTAACTCAAAGGTGAACAACCCCTTTAAGGTAATATATCCTGGATCTGTCATGCTGTAATCTTTAGTCTGGTTAGATTCTAGTATTCTAGATTCTTTAAAATATACTTTTTTGTGATAGAATTCTCTAGGACCAAAATTGTGACTTGCCAAAAATCTGAATGGGCTATTCTAGTTCAGGTTCTAAAGATCATTCATTTCTTATTCTCATGATTTAGGTTTGGGGAACGATCCATTTATTCTTCTATGCAATTTGCCCAGTGTAGTTGCACATAGGCCGTGGCAATGCCTGTCAGTGGAACTACACAATGGAGTGTTTCTGTTTTCTTCACCTGCATAGGCAGAGAAAAGTTAATAATTCGACCCATGTGCCCTAGCTTTACCATATAGATGAGTCTTCACATTGTCCTACACTCATTTAGCGACCACTAAGTTGTTAAAAATGTTTTTCATTACAGATGTTAGATTTTGTCACCTGGAGATGGTGGGTATCTAGAAGTCATGGTGAATGAGCACAAACTATCTTCAAAATAGCTAGCAAAAAGAGTTCATAATTTTACAATTCTAAAAAGTAAAATTAATTATTTTTTAAATTTAAATTTTTATTGAGTTCGAGATCGCTCTGAATAGTCCTTTGTTTAAGTACCAGACTTGTTCTATTTCTTACTAATAATTAATTTAAACATGATTTAAACCCAGTAGGATTGTGGTGCCTCCAATAAGGTTTAACTTTATCTTAGCTGGGATGAAGTGCAAGGTACTGTTTTATTATTACAGAGAAAAAGGAATCATTTTTAAACAATCTATTTATTTTACTAAAATGGAGTCTATGGGACATGTCAAGTACAAGGTACTGTTTTATTATTACAGAGAAAAAGGAATAATTTTGAAACATTTTAATTATTTTATTAAAATGGAGTCCATGGGTGATGTCCTTCTCGTAATTCTGAGCTTTATGGATAATGGGTTTCCAGATAACAGATCCCATTCCTGTACAGCGTAAGGCAAAACAGTGCTTTGGGCTTAGACCCCATGGGCCTCTGGCTGTTGTGCTGCAAGAGCTGCACAAGCCTTAGGGCTGGGCTAACATTCAACATACTCCCCTTCATTTCCAGTACAAAGAGGCAAAACAAACCCCCCCAAAAAGCCCATCTTCCAGAAGTACCTCTGGCATCTGCCAAAATATACAGATTGTCATCCCTAGTTTGGATTTAAGGCAATGAGGCTTATATTAGAGATCTTTTTTGGTAGGCTTGACTCCTGCAAATTTATGGCATTACATATATAATCTAAAGGTAAGGACTTTATCATTGATTACAATATATATACATACATATATAGCCACCTTGAACACCAAGAGGCCTGGCATTTTCCCCATGGCACCCAGCCCCCATGTCGAGTGCTAAAGAAAGATTTCATACAGAAGCCAATAGGACTGTGCTCAGTATTTGCTGAAATATGCAGTTCTATTTGCTTTTGTAAAAACTATTTAGCCGAAGAGGTTGTGGATGCAGAAATTTGGTTATTCTGGCCCATGCAATTTTTCAATATGCCCAAAACATGTTATTTGGACTTAGTTATTCTGCCTTGATCTGATTCCCAATCTCTACTTAATGTAAGGGGAAGGGGGTGGTGAACAAATGTTACACTTGTACCTGAACCAAAAAAAAAATCACTGGTTATTCCTACTTATATTAAAAATACACTTTAGGATTCTTCTGTCTGAAACATATGGTATGCTTTACTTTTATGTAAATTGTTTTTATTATAGTATTTTCCTCCTTTTGCACCCCCCAAAAACAGTTATATAAGTTTATTGTCATTTACGCACAGGTAGTATAGGAGCTATGCTCGAAAGTTGGGGCCTACCCACTAAAGTAGCTTCTATACATAGTGAAACCTTAATTTTACATCCCCCGATTTTAGGTTTTCCCTTATTTTTCACCAGTTTTTTGTAGTACCACCAATATATAATGTATTTTCTTTATTTTACACTATTTTCACTGGTCGCTTGACATGGGGTGCTACTGTATTTAGGGCTGCCAATAGCAAGGTCGGTGCCTTATTACATCACATAATTCCTCAATCTCCAACCTACAGCCCTCCAATAGTGATGCCCATTAACCCCACATTATTAGGATTTTTTAAAGCCATTTTTCTTCACATTATTACAAAAAGTAGTAAGCACACACATCTGGGATCCTGATAAAGCTGATAAACTTCTCCCACCAAGGGTCACCATTAACATTCAGCTGTATGGAGTCCAATCCTATCACTACTCATGACACCAGCACTGTTAGTGCTCAATGGAAAGCCGAGTTGAGATCAAAACAGCTGGAAGGCTGCAGGTAGTTTACTCCCTATATGTAAAAGGATTGTATATACCAATATCAATAGAAAAAGCTTATATATATATATATCGTTTTCCGCCCCCAGAGGCTCCAGAGTGTTTACGGGCCCAAAGCAAATGCCTACTCTGCCCTACCCCAAAACCGGCCCTGGGCACATTCACGTCATTTCATGACTGAGCCCTTTGGAAACTTTCAGTAAGCGGTGCCGGCTCTTTGCGGCCGAACGTAGCCCGTGTAACTAATGGACACATCCCCCTTACACTCTCCGACATCGTCCCTTTTTTTATCTCTCCCTCTCGCTACATTCCAGCCTCCCATTTTATTCACCACCCCATTTGCGTGCTGAGGCCATATCTCCTGGCAATGACGTATCCACTTTATTCCCCGCCCCCTTCTCACTCTAGCTCCTCCTCTCCGTGCGTGGGGTTTCCCGGCGCTGTCCGCAGGGTTACCGCGCCCATCTCCGCTTGATGGCTGAAGGGAATTGAGGGGGAAGGCGGTGTGAGCGCGTTGGTATTTTGGAGGCAGATTGGGGAGACGGAAGCAGAACCAAGCCGCACGTCGGGGAATCAGAGAGCACCTTTACCGGAGACTGTGGGGAAAGAAGAAGTTGCAGAAAGAAAGGCCTTGCGCTAAGCAGCCACCCTCCCTTCCGTCACCGCCCAGCACGTCTCCTGCTCCCCTCATCCTCCCCGTCCCCCCACCCCTCTCCGGCCGCCCTTCACCTCTCACACGCCCTCCTTTCTTGGGACAAGCCGCGGGGCCTCTGGGGGAGGAGAGGGGGAAACGATTAAAACCTAAGGGGGGTCGCACCGATACAGCGCCCGGAGAGGCCCCGGTGGGAGAAGAAACCGAGTGGTGCGAGGAGCCGGGTACCGCAGCTGGGGGGGAGCCGTGGATGGTCACATCTTCGGAGGGCAGAAGGTAATCATTGGTCCTTGCCTTGTAGCCATTCATGCAACCACCCTCCCCCCAATTGCTTGCTAATATTGGTTACCGACATCCAGTTGTTTCCGAACTACAATTTCAAGAATATATTTTCCAGACTAGTAATGCTGGGAATTGTAGTTGTGCGCCCACGTTAGCCCATTCTTGTTCCCTAGTGCCCGATAAGCTCGGTGGGCGGATGTTGAGATTCTGACTGCATATTCTCCCATTTCCTCCCCCATCCTGCAAAGAGGCAGGCTCCCCCACATCCTTTTATTTGCCCAAAGCAAAAAGCCATACAGCTGCTGTGCAACCACAGCTCCAGCATCCCCCTCTGTGCTTGTGGCTGCACCCTTCCTGCTGGCTTGGAATAGCTGAGGAGACCCAGATCTTACATCAATGGGGTATTTGGGTTTAACCCTCTCTAACTACAACTACCAGTAGCCTCGATGTTGGAAGTTCAGCAACAGCTGGAGGGCTGCAGGTTGGACATCCCTTATTTAAGGTTTTTATCCCCCGCCCCAGAATGACCGCAGAGAGAGGAAACCAGCTGTTTGTGGGAAGGGATGTTTGTTTTTCAATTTTATTTTGTTACAATGTAAATCCCAGATTTGCTGTAGGGAGGCAGCATGATTTGCATCTGGCTTCCCAAACCTGGGTGCTAGCCATACAGATAAACAATGCTGTAAATGGAAATCAAACAATGGTGGGGGAGGAGGAGGTTGGGGAGTATCTGGTAGGAAATCCATAAAACTGATGGGAGAGATTTAGTGCTGGACACTGGCAATCTGAATCGGCTTTTATTTAAAGGGAAAACACAAATGCTTGTGCTAGGGATATCATGTATGTGTTGTATGTTACTTGTGGGTGCTGCTTGTATATTTTATAGACCAGGTTTGTGTCATGACTTGAAAGCTTTTCATGGGCAAGGGCCATGTCTCAAAGCTCATTGGATGGTAAATCTGGCTTGATAGCCCTCCAGGCAACAATCATGATTTCTGCATTTGTGCTTGCATTGAGCACCTATTGTACATGGTTCCTCCATGCCTAGGGTGGAGGTCTGCATAATTGATATGTTTTAAGGATCCAGTGGATGCTAAATAATGGTGGATTTTGCCCTCCAAGGCAGTGGAGAAAGGGAGGGACCTGCGAGGCAGGAATGTCAGTGTATGTATCATGGAGGAGGGGAGAGCACCAGCTTTGTGTGGCAGTTTCCTCTCATGAAGCCTTTACCTGTGATTTGTGTATATGTACATGGCACTTCATAATCAGATTATTGATTTGAGAAATAGGACACCTTTGTAGCAGAACAAAGGATTGTTGGGTTTGTGCAAAGTTCCCCTATTTTCCCCACAGAGACCTGACAACATTAGGGGGTCCGAGTGATCGGACTTGATACTGGCACTAAGCAGTTTCTCATCAATTACAGACTTAATTTAGATGCACAGAGAAACATTTTAGTTGTCTCCTGTTTTTCTGTCTGTGTGTAACAGGAAATGGCAAAATGGGGAAGCGAAGTCTTCGAACCGTTAAATCCTGCTCCTTGTAATCAGCAGTCTTTATGTGGCCTAGATAGCACTGATAATGATTACATGGTTGTTTTGTGCCTCAGTGAAAAGAAATAGGGCTTTGTAGTCATAAACAGGCACCTGGGCAGCTTCTCGATGGAAGCAATATCTTTCTTTAAATAGACGTATGCTGCTTTTATTCAGAAGGCTATACTGACATGTTGGTTTGAAACCTTTTCCTAAGAGTGTGGCTTTTCTTTAGCCGTGAATGAATGGGAAGTGTCAGATCTTAGGCCCAGCTACTGCAACAAGATGGCGTTTCAGCATTTTGGTTTTTCATGTTGAGCTCCCATTCTCTAGTGTGACAAGGCAGCCTTGCTTCCCGTCTCGGCCTCCTTTTGTTGCCAGGTTTTTTAGCATGGCAGGTTCTAATGCACAGAACCTTCTGTCTTTTTCTATAGCAGCTCTGTTTTTTTTTTGTTTTTTTTAATGATTTCTATCTCCGTCAACCCTCCCCTTGTTTCACAGAACCATACGAGGAGGAGGAGTATGCAGCCATAAATTATAAAAGATTAGGTGGAGACAAAACCTGACAATTAGATTTTTAGCACATGTTTGCTGCCTTTTGCCTTAATATAAAACCTCCACATTCACTTTAAAGGGGCTGTGCTACATAGCAAATGTTGACAGAAGCATTACAATTAAGGGTTGATAGCATCTATTTAATATTTAGTTTAACTCCTTACTAGCAGTCTAGGTAATGCCAGCTTTGTTTTGCTGCTGGGATTCTCTTACATCAGCATTTATTTAAATCTACAAATAATTGTCTTTTATCTGCAAATGGCAAATTAAACAAAATGCAGTTATTTTGTCAGAATACCAAAGCAGATTAAACGTAATCTTCATAAAAATGGGATATGCTTAAAATAAGGCACTTCCACAAATGTGCATAGGTTATATTTAGTTCTTAGGTTTAGAATACCGATTTGTTCTTTCAGATGCTTATTTCTCTCTAAGATCTAAGCATCTCAGAGGGCACATTTTAATAGGCAGGAAATGTCACACCAAAAGAAGCATGATTTGTTTCCTGTTTGCCAGCGATATTCAGCTAATATATTCACTTTCTGGCACACATGCTTCTGTCAGCCATTTTGATTTTATATCCATTAAAACTGAAAACAGCATCTGAGAGAGTCTCCACTCAAGTAAAAAAAAGTATTGTTGTAGGGGAAACTGTTACTAGTGCACTCAGTGTTAATTTACAGAATTCCTTAATTTTCTTGTCTTCTGGAGGTTTCACAGGTGAGTGGGCAAGAGGAAATTTCCATGATTCAAGTTCATTTTACAGTATTTACAATCAATATACATTACCTAAGTAATATAATCAATATAATATAAACAATTCATGTAAACAGGAGCATATAACCAGGGTTGGTGGTTCCAAATTGCTAGATTACACTGACCATTCCTCAGTAGGAGTAGCTAAAGATACACAAAGATTTATTATGTTCGTAGGAAGAGAGTTTGTTTAGTAGCAGTTTTGTCCGTGATGAGAGAAATTCGCTTTCTAGTATGAATAAAACTGTCAAGTTATGATTTTTTGCAAGTCAGAATCAGTAGTGCAGCAAAACAGATACTGCTTACTTTAGATTTAATAAAGTAAATATTAGATAACTTGGTTTTTTGAAAGTTGCTTAAAATTAAATTTACTTTTCTACACAATATTGCAGATGAGACCAACATATTTAATATCATAACGCATTTCTTCATTATGAAACATAAGATGCAGTTAATTGGCTATTTACATGTTAATTCAGCCAGAGGATCATGTACTCTGAGCTGTTCACCACTGATCAGCATCAAATAGGGTTATCCTTTTATTCCCTGCCCTCTAGAGAGGTCAGCAATGCACATTATCTGTAGGAAATTCACTTGACAGATTTTTAGTCTAGCCTTGCTCTTGCTACCTACATATGCCATTTCCTCCATCTTTTTGCATATATGGTTCTTTTTTTGAGCATATTGTAGCTTTAGAATGTTTTACTTGATTTGTGCAATGCATCTTTAGATTATATATATATATATATATATATTATACATACATACATACATACATACACATTGAGAGGCTGGGGCTACAGTCAAAACGTCAGGTTCTCTGGTTCCATAAATTTGTTGTACATTCATGAGCCCTGTACGAGCGGTTCCTACTATTAAGGATATATATAATGTCCTATTTTTAAGAGTTTTCCTGTAGAACACAGGACCATTTGACCTTTGTTTATCTCCTTGTGCAAGAACTGAAACTAGTGTATTTTATCCACTATGAAAACCTGTTCCTTATAGCCCCATTTTGTCTTAAATGGCTGGCCTGGGTCTACATAGCAGCTTATTTATATAACCTGCAAAAGTGTTTTTTCAAGCAAAAACACTCATTTTACCAGAACAGTGTAACAAAGCAGGCTAAATTTTAGTCCATTGGCCCTTTAATGTAGTATACAAATGTGTTTTACTTCTAAACAGCTTTTTCTAATGAACAGATGCTTTAAGCATGATATCTGAAATCCCCACTTACCATTGGTATTTATTGCGACTGAATGTATCAAACATTGTTAAGCCGTGCTCAGAATAACAAAGGTCATCTTGGAATATGGATCCTGATGGTTTAGTCTCTGAATTGGATTATATTCTTACTGTCCCTGGATTTTGGCTCTATCTCCGTAATTAATATTCTCAGTTTTAATATCCACTCATGAGCCATATGGCATGCTTTATTGTGGAGACACCATTCTAGAGTGTGTTGTGTAGATGTATGTATAACATAGATGAACTTAATGATTGTTAAAACTCAAACCTGGCAATGGCATGTGGTGGTTTCACTGCCCCATTTTGTCCTTTAGAAAAACATTGCAAAACATCATAAATCATTTGGAATTGTTTCCAAGTCTTTACAACACCACCAATAGATGACATTTCCCTGATCCTTGAGCAAAGGCTTACTCACTTAACCCATGGGAGCTAGCCTATGTCAAGGGTCCCTGTTGTCCCACAGTTTCCATTTATTGGTGATTACTGATAACTTGTGGATTTTTTACTTAGCAAGTTCAGTTGCTTTAGATTTACCTATACTAGATATTGTGGTTTTTTGTTATTTTTTTTTTTTGCTAAGGAAGAAGGGAAGGCACACAAGCCAAATTCCCTTTTGTGATGCTTGTGCTTTTCAGCGCATTGATACAGATGTCATATCTGTCAGTGTATACTGAAGACAGGCAGAGGCAAGAAATTGGCAATTTAAAAAAACAAACAAACAAAAAAAAAACACTATGGCATTACTGGTCCTTTTAGGGCTCTGGACAAGGGGGAGATTAGTCGCCCGCGAACAGGGAGTTTTATCGCGGGCGACTAATCTCCCCCGTGTGCCAGAGCCCTTAGGGCTCTGGCACACGGGGGAGATTAGTCGCCCGCAACAAAACTCCCTGTTTGCGGGCGACTAATCTCCCCGGGTTGCCATGACCCGCCATCCCGCCGGCGAACATGTAAGTCGCCGGCGGGATGGCACACGCGGCAGCGTGTGCCAGAGCCCTTAAGGGTGAAGACACACTAAGCTACTAACAGCAGCTACTTTTTCAAGGCTACTAAACACCAGAAAATCCCCTGCCATAGACAATACTGAGAATTGCCTCTGCTAAAACACACGTAGAGACAGTTATCAGTAAATGATCAGCATTGTGTCTTTTTTAGTAACCACGACAAGTAGCTGCTACTAGTAGCCCTAAGGGCTGCGGCACACTGGGAGATTAGTCGCCTACGACAAATCTCCCTTTTCGCCAGCAACAAATCTCCCCGAAATGCCATCCCACCGGCAAAAATTTAAATTGCAGGTGGGATGGCATACACAGTGCCGCGATTTCCCGAAATTGTGGAAGTTGCCTTAAGAGGAAACTTCCGCGATTTTGGGAAATCGCGGCGGGCGCGAATGCCATCCCACCGGCGATTTACATTTTTGCCGGTGGGATCGCATTACGGGGAGATAAGACGCCCGCGACAAGGGAGATTTGTCGCGGGCGACTAATCTCCCCGTGTGCCACTGCCCTAACGTTGAGTGGAAGCCATAAGGAGACCTGAGGCAAGTTAAATGGATGCGCTGAAGTTTCAACTATGTAAATACATCAAATCAAACAATCTAACATGACAGATAATAACATTAGTAAGTCTTTTGGGTAAAACAAGGTCTATAAATAAGAGGGTAATCACACAACCGCATCTTTTTAAAGCAGAAGGAACATTTAATCACTGGGGGGGTTAATGATTATAGAGAGGTTTCTCTCAAAGCCCCTTGGTCCCTAAATTGTGGGGTAGCAACAGCCAACTAAACAATGTCAAGTATTGGAGCACATGTGGCCAGCCTTCATGTAGAGTTTTTTTTAATAAATGGCACTACCTACCTATTTATTTCACTGCTGTAAGATGCAAAAAGGACATGCTAATATGATCTTTAATCATTTTAAACGCAATGAATTTAAAATAATACTCTTATGGTGCTATCCTTTTTTTTTTTTTTTTAAGGCTTACCCCTATATGTAACAAGTCACTAAGTTTGCCCAGGAGCAGTAACCCTAGCAACCAATGTGTCTGCTTTTAAACAGGTGACCAGTAAATGCTTTCTGCTGATTGGTTGCTATGGGTTACTGCTCCTGTGCAAACTTAGTCTTTTAATACATAACCCCATTAATGTCATGCATAGAAAGACGTTTTCTTTTATTTAGCAAATGGTACTAATGGTACTTTAATGCTTTTATAATCTACAATTAGTATTGATGTTAATATATATTGTTTGTGTAGGTCAGTATAGGTTTGTGTGTATGCTGGGGTTCACTTGGGGAGGTTGAACTTGATGGACTTTGGTCTTTTTTTTTTTTAACCCAACTAAACTATGTAACTTATTCAGGGATCTGGCCAGAAAATGTGACTTGTGGGTTGTAGGGCCTTTTTTGCGGGAATGATTGGGGCATGCTATGAATGCTAGTGATGTACTTTGTAAGCACAACCCTGGCTCTCCAAAAATAATGAGCGCCCGGTGCACACTGCTGGAGGGATCGGCACCCTCCCAAAACCAACTTAGCAAAAAAAAGCAGATGACACACAGCTATAAATTAGGGAAAAGCCCCTTCAAAGTTTTATTGCGGAGGTGCAACGTTTCGGGGCAGAATAACCCCTTTATCTTGATAAAGGCGTTATTCTGCCCCGAAACGTTGCACCTTGCAGTTTCCAGCTTTATGGGACGAGGCGACAAATATTGGTAAAAGCCTTAGTTATCAGTCATCTTGCTGATTGGGCAGGCCTGAAAATTTTGATTGGGCACCTTAAAGGAGCCTGAATATCATAAAAATTAATGCTTGATCATCAGTGGTAAGAATTCCTTAGTTTTTACCTGCATAACTGACGATTCAGCACTTAACATTAGTAGAGTGGACAAACGATAATGGTCGTGCCTTAAAGGAGAAGGAAAGGCTGTCACTTGGGGGTGCCAAAATGTTAGGCACCCCAAGTGACTAAGCGCTTACCTTTGCCCCTGGGCTGGTGCCCCTATTAAGAGAAAACCACACCAGCCCAAAGTACCTGCAAGCGCTTCCTTCCTTGTCGGAAAGAAGTCGGCTTTTCACTCTACTGCGCATGCGCTGGACCAGGGATTTTGCTGGCAGAAGAAATACGGAAGAAGGTAGCGTCCACTGCAGGTACCCAGGGCTGGTGCTGTGGGGCACCATGGGGGGTACAAGGTAAGCGATTAAAGTCACTTGGGGTTGCCTAACATTTTGGCACCCCAAGTGACTTAGCTTTTCCTTCTCTTTTAATGGTGCCTGGACGGTAATATTAGGCCAGATATCAGTCGGGGAGGCTCGTCAGGGGTGCCCACGCACGGGCAAGCTGCCGAAATAGCATTTTAGGCTAATGCCAGACGAGGCATAGGACGGATATTTTCGGCAAGCGGAAAAGCGATTGTTGAAAATACCGCCCTATGCCTCCTACATGTGCCTGCACCCGAATAAATGGGATACACTCAGGTGCAGGCACATGTAGCCGAAATATGCATAAAAATGTGAGACTTTCAGACTCGCATATTTCCACTACATGTGCCTGCCATGTGGCCACCTTTAGACTGATGTTAGTCTATTGAATGTTTTGCCCCTGGTAATGCCACTCGCGAAATGTAGTACAGGTATAGGACCCATTATCCAGAATGCTCGGGACCAAGGGTATTCCGGATAAGGGGTCTTTCCGTAATTTGGATCTCAACACCTTAAGTCTACTAAAAAATCAATAAAACATTAATTAAACGCAATAGGATTGTTTTGCATCCAATAAGGATTATTTATATCTTAGTTGGGATCAATTCCAAGGTACCGTTTTATTTCTACATAGAAAAAGGAAATCAGTTTTACAATTCTGAATTATTTGATTATAATGGAGTCTATGGGAGACAGGCTTTCCGTAATTCGGAGCTTTCTGGATAATGGGTTTCCGGATAAAGGGTCCGATACCTGTATCTTTGGCGATCTCTGGCAGGTACTCCTTTTTATTATTGCTAAGGCAGCTGGTCGTGCTTATATAGTGCTATGGCTTTTTTTTTTTTTTTTTTTTCAGTCAAATGGTATTCAGTTTAATGTATAATCTTTCTTGTTTAACTTTCCCTAGTTTCTCTGAAGGTATAACTGCCTTAGCTTGCTATTCTGTCTTACCTTAGTTGCTGGTAACTAATTGTGGCTAGCCAGAGCCTTCTGTCTACAGGCAGAAGAATGTTGTTTGTTTGTTTGTTTTTTTAAAGATCCAAGATTTAGACAGCGGAACCCCTGAATTCATATCTTTACAAAAATTTGCAAAAACTATTTTCATCTCTCTGCAATTGGGAAAAAAAAAATCTACCACAACTGATGTGTTCACCCCAGATATCAAGGTGGGTTCAGCTCCTAAGTATATATCTGTAATGACAAGGACAATTACAGTCAAATTCCAACAAAGCTGGGTCTTCTGGCAGCCCCACAGTTTGGGAACATGCGCCTTGAATGAATCAAGCAAAAGGTGTGGCCTAGGTTAAGGCAAAAATGCATATTGTTTATTAGGGTAGTAGCCAAATGCACAAACTGCATCATAGCCTGTAATGTAAATTTTCATAAATAGGTAAATTAGACTGAGACTTAGAAGGCTGGGTACTAGTAACACGTAGCTTATGATATTTTGGTTTAGTTTGTACCAACTCTGATGTCTTCTTCATTTTTCTCTTTTTGAAATGTATTCTGTTTGGTTTTCATATTTGTTTTAGAGAGGTGATAAAAACAAAAGACGCTGAGAACTGTTTAGGTGATCTCTGATAGAGTACTAAGAAGTCTGCAAAGCATTTGTGTATAGTGGCCCTTCAAGAATAAGTATGCTCTGTTTGCATAGCTATTCACATTTTGAATACAAGCCAATTTTGTTTGGCTATTGGTAGTTATCCTAGAAAAGGGGGAGTGGCTGCTTCAAAATTGCAAGAACTTTAGCAACTCATTGCAATATATTTCCTTCCAATCCATACATTTTGCAGCACTATTGAGCTCTCCCCTTCAGCAAACCATGTAGGGGTGCAGACATATCGTTTATTAAAACAGAACAGCTTTGCATTAATGCCCACCACTGATCACTGCTGAAGCTCACCCTGTGTTGTTTAACTAGCTTGATTTCCAGTCTTTAATTCTCTGGCCCCATGCTTCCCCAATAAAAATAAGGAAGAAAGCTTTGAACATAATTTTGTAAGCAAAGTACCAGTCACTTTGCAGCACAATCTTCTACACTTTTTTTTTGTATATGCTCATTGTACAGCTGTACCAAGTAAGAGCATATGTATGTGTTCATTAATTTACCTCTTGTCTAAACATGGTATGACATTTTGGGGAGATTTGTCGCGGGCGGCTAATCTCCCTGTGTGTCACAGCCCTTAAGGATGAGGGCACATGGAGCAGCTCAGATAGTGTACAGTCACCTTTTTTACATAAGTTGAACTAATTGAGTTTAAAGATAAACATGTTCTGGGCAAGGCTTTGTTTATTACAGTACAATATACAGTAAACAGTTATTAGTTGTCCTAAATATTATAATTACTGCAGTGTTTTCCTATTTCTAGGCCCTGAACAAAATATTTCTAGGCCCTGAACTTAATATAGTAACCCTAACCTCTCTTGTATCAGTTTTTGGTTGCTTAATATGTAATTCTATAAGTTCAGTCTACAAACCTATTTATTGTACAGCCTGTGGTTTATGCATTCTTTTTGCTGCAGAAGGTTAAAGGCTGATCCATTTGTACATATTGTTTATCCGGTTGCCCTGGTAGGCTTCTTAGGGCTCTGGCACACGCCCGCAACAAATCTCCCTGTTCGAGGGCGACTAATCTCCCCGAGTTGCCTTCACCTGCCATCCCACCGGCGACAATGTAAGGATGGATGGCACACGCGGCGGCACGATTTCGGGAAATCACCAAAAAAGACTTGCGAGGCTTTTTCGCCGATTTGCACGAAATCGCGCCGCCGCGTATGCTATCCCACTGGCCACTTACATTGTCGCCGGTGGGATGGCAGGTGAAGGCAACTCGGGGAGATTAGTCTCCCGCGAACAGGGAGTTTTGTCGCGGGCGACTAATCTCCCCGTGTGCCAGAGCCCTTAAAGGAACAGTAACACCAAAAAATGAAAGTGTATAAAAGTAACTAAAATGTAATGTGCTGCTGCCCTGCACTGGTAAAAGTTGTGTGTTTACTTCAGAAAGTCTACTATAATTTATATAAATAAGCTGCTATGTAGCCATGGAGGCAGCCATTCAAAGGAGAAAAGGCACAGGCACATAGCAGATAACAGATAAAACACTATTGTATTCTACAGAACTTATATGTTATCCGCTATGTAACCTGTGCCTTTTCTCCTTTTTTCCAGCTTGAATGGCTGCCCCCGTGGCTACACAGCAGCTTATTATATAAATTATAGTAGTGTTACTGTAGCAAACACACCAGTTTTACCAGTGCAGGGCAACAGTGCATTATATTTTTATTACTTTAAAGCTCTTTCATTTTTTGGAGTTACTGTTCCTTTAAGGTTGAAAACACATGGAGCTACTAGTAGCAGCTACTTTTTCACAGCTAGTAAACTACATAAAATACCCTTCCATAGATGATGCTGAGAATTGCCTCTGCTGAAACTCACGTATAGACAATTATCAGTAAATGATCAGCATTGTCTATTTTAGTAGCCACAACAAGTAGCTGCTACTAGTAGCTTCATGTGTCTTCACCCTAAGGGCTCTGGCACACGGGGAGATTAGTCGCCCGCCACAAATCTCCCTTGTCACGGGCTACTTATCTCCCCAGGCGATTTTGGCAAATCGCCAAAGTTGCCTCGCGAGGCATTTTCGGCGATTTGCAGAAATCGCCTGCATTTTCGACTTACATTTTCACCGGTGGGATGGCAATCTGGGGAGATTAGTCGCCCGCGAACAGGGAGATTTGTCGCGGGCGACTAATCTCCACGTGTGCCAGAGCCCTAAGGGCAGTGGCACACTGGGAAATGAGTTGCCCCATGACAAATCTTCGTTACCAGGGATGACTAATCTCCCCACAATGCCATTGCACTGGAAAGAATGTAAATTACCGGTGGGATGGCATACGCTGCTTTGTTTTCCCGATGTCGCCCGAAGTTTCCTTGAGTCATTACACTGCTGATTTGCATTTTTGCTGGTGGGATGGCATTGTGGGGAGATTCGCCCAGGGTAACAGATTTGTTGCGGTATGGCTAATCTCTTGTGCCACTGCCCTAAAACTGGCAGTGAGTTTGGGTAATAACTAGTTACTCTGATAAAGAGCAAGAGGTCACTATACCATGATTACATGGCTAATTGATACATCATGTAAAAGGAGAACAAAGCTGAATTGTTGTTAATATCCAAACTGGGGCCTGCTTATACTCATTAAGTAAGTTTTAAATATGTAGGTATGTGTGGCAAAACACTGAAAGATCTGCTCATTTGGCTCCCTAAACAAGCAGATCATTCCCCAATATGCCTACCTTGAGGTGGGTTATATCATATTGATCAATCTTTCGGCCCATAGTCTAAGATTGGATCACATTGGCGGGATGCAGACCTTTGAGACAGGGGCTGCATCAACACACTGATGCATTCCTTGCCCCTACTGTATTTTTATACCTGCCCGATCATCATATTGGTTGGACAGGCTGGTCTGAGGGTCCCATACACAGGCTGAGAAGCTGCTGGGTCAGACTGTTTTCTGTAAGTCGAAGGATTTATTAAAACAAAGAAACTGGTGTTGGTCAGGGAGAGAAATGTTTAGTTCTTCTAAGGCCAGAACATAACATGCCACTTTTTAATGCTATTGAATTGAAAGTGCCCCACATGACACACTGAGCAGTGACAGACTGACCTTGGCTCCAACGTGCTTGCGTGAGTGGGAGTCGTTAGGCAAGCACGTCACGTTCTTACCAACCGAAGCACTAAGGCTGCGCTTTTCTGTCTTTTCCCCCAGTTCTATCTTAGCATGTTGTCTTTATCTCACTTTATATTTGCTCCCCATCCCCTTTTTACTTTTGTTCTCTCAACTAGCTCTTCTCTTTCCACTTTGTCTTTCTCTTTCCCCCATTAAATGTTTCCTTGATTTTTTTTCATTCTCTCACTTCTTTTCCTTAGAATATTATAGAGGGGAGGGGAGGCAGGGTGCAAAGTCCAAGTAAGCACTGAATTGTTTGACAACCTGACAGGCAAATGAAAGCCGAATCGCTGTGTGGCTCACAGCAATGTTCATTAGTACTGAGATGCATGCACTGGGGTTTATGTTGATAGGACCTGTTATCCAGAATGCTCGTGATTTGGGGATTTCTGGATTAGGGATCTTTTCATAATTTGGATCTCCATACCTAAAAATCTACTTAAAAATCATTTAAAACATAATTTAACCCCAATAGGATTGTTTAGCCTCCAATAAGGATTAATATGGGATCAACTAAGGAAATCATTTTTAAAAATGATTTGCTTATAATGGAGTCTATGGGAGATGGCCTTTCCGTAAGGCATCCTATACCTGTATTTGTTTTGTTTTTTTTCCTCTAAGAAATATCGCGTATTCTAATTTGGACAATATTGTTTCCTATAGCTTAGCATACGTGTGAGATTTATTTTAAGACTATAACTCCTCATATTATAAAGTTAATTGTGCATCCATAATTGCATGTTTTCCATTGGTGGTAAATCTATGTAAATGTAAGTAGATTTGTCAGATGTTGTGTTCTAACTTCAGTAACGAATAGATATTCACAGATCTTGGGAAATTATTTTCCTGAACATTGCAGGTCTCTAAATAATATATTGCACAAAACAGTTTATATGTAAAACCCTGTTTCATACAAATAAACCATTTTCATAAAAATCCTTTAATAGTATGTACCATTGGATAATCCTGAATATAAAACTGCAATTTTAAGTACTAAGGGACACCCCTGAGTCATACAATTCCCGTTTATTGGCGGATATTGGGTGGATGTGCCTGCACCTTGGTGGATTGTGTTTCCGAATGTAGGCAGAACAAGATTTTTTAAGCATAGGGGCAGATCGTCAGCCTGCTTTTATCCGCAGGCTGACAACCTGCCCCATGTGCCCTTGCCTTTATGCACAGCAAAGCTATGAAGTCCTCCTTTATTTGCAGGTTGTTTGTTTCCAGCTCTAGGTTGTTCAGTTTCTCTGTTCTCTAAACACCAACCAACCCGATATATATTTTTTCAGTGGATCTTTATATAATAATCACGATGTGGGTCAGAAAGTCCTGCAGTGCTAAAGCTTCCCATTGAGGTGAATAGAAAACAGCTGCTCAATGTCTGACACTATTTCCTGTATGCTAATGGCATGTGGGGTGTTATGATCACCATTATTATCCACAAGGTATCAGCGGCACTCAGAATGCCTATTTTCCATTCATTAATGTACTAATCTGGAGCCCTAATGTCTAAGTTCCTGCTTTACGCTTAATGAAAACATTTTCTACCAAGGTTTTTACACTTATCCATGTGGGAATTTGTTGCCGAATGGGAACAGCTGCCACATAAACACACTTTCTAGAAATTGTGCTGCATTTTAGACCTTGCCTGTGGTCAGAACTGTGATTTCCTCCTAAAACCTACTGATAGGCTTTTCTCTTGTGACTCACAAGTAAGAAATGCAAACCCCTGATGCCTTCTTCACCTGCTAATTGCTAGCCCCTCCAGTTGCAACCAAGGCAAGTCTATGCTGCCTATACCTAGTTTTGGCCCTGTTACCTTCTGCCCTTGTCTTTGGCTGTAAGGTGGATTGTAAGCTTCATTGGGATATGGCCTGAACGATCTCAATAAAGCACTTATGTCACTTCTATAAATAAAGACTAATAAGCTAAATCCACATTCACTTTTTAATGCAAAAAAATATATATTTTTTTTATTCACAGGTGACTTTGGGTGTGCTCGGATCTGAAAATGATGGTTTAAAGTTGTTGGTCCGATTTGTCAGTTGGAATGTATCTGTTAAAGCTAGTCACTAGAGATGGGGCAGAAAACAAATCTGAACAGCTGGGTTATATGGATAAATTACAGGCTGCATGGGCAATTTTCTTTGGCTGAAAAACGCCAGCAGCGAATGTCCAGTGTGGTCCCTGGGTTCTTATATTGAATATGTTTCCCTGGACACACATTCCATTGTAATGCTGCTTTGATTATAAAATAACAGTGAATTTTTATGTTAAGGAAAGCTTGCACACAGCAGAATTTTATGTGGCTTCTTCAGATCAGTCTGATTGTAGCTGCATATCATTGCAGATTTCTTGGAAACCCCTTGAGATTCATAGTCCACATCATAAATCAGGCTAAATGTGCACATCTCCCCCAAAATAAAAAAAAGCTGTGAATTTTTCTCCCAATTTTTTTTTTAACTCTAATAAAATGTATCTTTGTTGGGGTTGTTTGAAACTTCCTAGTAAACCATTCTGCATATCATCTTTAAGTAAGCTTTGGGGCGGGGGTAGAATACGTTAATGCATGTCCATTCAATAATTTCTAGCGGATGTGTCCTAGATCTTTTGTGCCTCTTACCCCCAGGGACAGCGGTGAACTACTTTAGAAGAACAAGTTTCTTTATATTTTTTCATTTTCAAGCAAATATGTCATTTTTCTTGGAGGAGGTCTCTAAACCCAGAGAAGGCATTTTATTACCCATACAGATTCTGTATTCAGAAATGGAATTAATGATAGACTGGGGTCTGTATATACAAGGTCTTGCAAAACATGCTTGACCAATTCTCTCATTGAATAACAAATCCTTCCGTTAAATATTCTTTATTACCAAAAGCATTGATGCTAAAAACTAATTTTAAAATCTGATGCTATTTTATGTTGAAAGAACATATAAATACATTTCCAGCATTAACATCAATATTTAATCACCACCATTTTATATTTTGCCAATTTTGTTCCATTCTTCCATGCAGATTTGGTTGGGCACTTGTGCTAAAAGTGAGAAACTAGGGCTACTCTATACAGAGGTGTATCGGCAGATTTTTGGAAAGATCTCTTGAAAATAAGAAACTTTCTAATTATAATCCATTTAATTCTGTATCATTTTTTTAAATAATGAAGATAAATATATTATTGGTCTGTGCTCTAACAATGCATTTGCGCTTATTGCCTTGTCAGTCAAAATCCAACCCATAAGAGGGGATTGAAGAGAGACCTATTGCTTAGAAGAGGATACCAAGGAATATTTTAAATCATATTAGAAACAGTGCAAAATAGTAATATATGGCATAAGGCTGTCAGCCTTAACCCATGTTCATCTTCGTTTTTATATATTTTAGGCTCATGCACTTTCTGTAACCTGAAAGATCAGATTTTTAAATGTAAAGGACTTTATCCAATTGGTCTTGTGAAAGTCAGTCTCTATGCAATTTCTTTACTCTAAGTGATGAATGGGGTGGTGATTTAATGCTTGACTGGCTGCATTAAACTAAATTAGCTGCATGCCTATTCCAAAACATGTAGTTGGATCTTCTTTGTGTGCATTAGCAAGTGTCTCTCCCTCACTGGTATGTGCTAGCAGGTGAGCATGAGATGATTCTGACAAACAAATGAATAAAAGCACCATCACTCTTAAGGTTTTTTTCTTTTAAATCACAATTATTGTAGCCAAACGGTTGCATTTTAATAACAGGGATAGTCTGAGCCGCTGCAGTCCCCGATCCAATGAAAAATTAAGCCTGTCCGATCAACATCTAGTCAATTTTTGGCCTGGTATTGGTTGTGGAGTCTCAGAGGACCCCATACACAGGCAGATAAGCTGCCAAGTCGGTCTTAATGACCCGAATCCACAGCTGAAATCTTCCCCTGTTTGGGCACCCCCAATGGGCCTACCTGACCAATATCTGGCTTAAAATTGGCCATACAAAAGCCTTTAGGTGGGCATATTGAGAGAAGCCACCTTTAGTCCAGTAACCCTTGAGAAAGCTTAAAACAAGAAAATGCTAGCTGGCTCTCATAAGTGAAAGGAAATATCTGATTTGTTGATAAAACAAGAAAATGGAACCTGCAACCCCCCACCTCTAAATAGAATTGAACTAACTTTAGTTATTGCATTCCCTTACTGGAACACAGTATTATAAGTAATAAGCTGTTTGACTTTACTAATAGGAGTATCTTGATGAATTGGCTGTTTTCCTTTATTGCTATGCTCAGAACCAATATAGTACACACCCATTGCAAGTTCCTGCTTTCTTTCCTGAACGCCGCCTTGTCATGGTTCACAAATTACATTGATGGCAGTTTTTAATACAGCGGAGCCTCCACTAGCAGAATAAAATTGCCTCCCTGCCATTGCTTTCGATATTCTACCTACAGCAGATTAGGTGTAATTTATTGTCTTAACTAGCCTGGCACTTGTTTTCAGGAGTTCGGTTGAACAGTCCCCTTTTTAGCTTTTGTAATTTGGTGAGGGCTTGTACTAACAAGTTTGGCTACCAGTGTGTAACCAGATTGTCCAAAGATCTGCTTATTGGCTGTCAGGTTATATGGGAAGAAGTCAGTGTTTGTACCTAGCTTGTGTAATTTACCGGAAGGGAGGGTAGTCTCTCTCAAAGTGAAGAGCAGTCTGAGGGCTGTTTCCTGTGCAGCGAGGGAGGGAAGTTAGCTTTTTTTTTGCCTGTACATAGAGCATTCAGCCTGATAGATGCATCTCCTCTAAGGACAGGGAGGGTAGGCTTAGATTTGTATCTCCAGTGCAAGATGGTTTTCTGAGAAATTGATCTCTGACACAGAGGGGAAGGTACACAGAGAACTGCGTTTGCTGTATGGATGGAGGGAACAATTTTCCTACAACTAAAAATGTGTATGTATTTAAAGTGATTTCTGCCTTCTCACAAGCATTCTTTGTATTTAAAGGAGAGGCAAAGGTAAAAATCGTTGGGGGTGTCAAATGTTTGGCACCCCCAAGTAATTGTAGTCACTTACCTTTTACCCCGGGCTGGTGCGGTTTTCTCCAAATAGTAGCTGCGAGGGCGCAATCCTCTTCTTCCTGTCTGGTTTGCATGCGCAGTAGTCAAAGCTGAACTTGAAGAAAGCCTGTATTTTCACCCTACTGCACGTGCACTGGCCCCGGGATTCAGAATAATAGACATCTGGCACCCAACAGTGATTTTTACCTTTGCCTCTCCCATAGACTCCATTTTAATCACATAATTCACATTTTTAAAAATGGTTTCCTTTTTCTCTAGTAATAAAACAGTACCTTGTACTTGATCCCAGCTAAGATATAATTAATCCTTATTGGAGCCAAAACAATCCTATTGGTTTTAATTACCGTATATACTCGAGTATAAGCCGATCCGAATATAAGCCGAGGTACCTAATTTTACCTAAGAAAACTGGAAAATCCTATTGACTCGAGTATAAGCCTAGGGTGTCACCAGTAGGGCTGGTGCGAGCGAGCCAGCACACAAAGTGTGCTCACACTTTGGTTTAGTTGAGTATCCCAAAAATTGCCCAATGTCTAGCTTAAGAAATATATATAGGGTATAGAGTGTTTTAGACAGTGGTGGCTTAAGAAAGGTACTAGAAAGGGACTAGACATGGTGGAGTGGGCAAAGATCAGTAGAGGGTCTATTTTAAATCCCAGTCTAAATCTGGTTATATTCAATTTGTTACCCTTCATAAGTTCATAAAGACCCCCATAACCTACTCAGTTTATGGATAAAGGGGATAAAGGGCCCCCTACTGGATGTTTCTCGGCTCGACTAACAACTAATATTAACCCCAAAGGTATTCTGTTTGCAAGGATTTCTGGTATCAAATAATTTAAAAACATTCAAAAAATAAATTCTAATAAGGTTAAAATAAGCAAGTTGTGCATCTGGGGCCCCACATTTCTGTCTGTTTGATTTGGTAATTTTGAAAAGCAAGCTGAAAAGGCATCATTTTTGTTGAGACATTGCCTAGGAACACTGTGAGCTCGGAAAGGTTTAAGGAGAGGCTGCTGCAGTCACCAAGGAGTTTCAAAGTGCTGTTTTGTTTCTGAGAACTCACCTCCCAGCCGCCAGTCTGTAGCAAGTTCTACTTTGGGAAATGCATACCTGCGCGCTTGCGCCCTCGCTCTGCCTATGCCAGCTTCCCAACGGCCATCCTAACTGTGCGCTCTTCTCCTGTGCGCTCTGCTCTTCTCCTGTGCGCGTTTCTGATCTGCTTGGCGCCGCAGTCGCGCCAGTGACGTCACGCGCCCCCTTCAGTTACTCATGGCCTGATCTTACAAGGTCTAAGATCAGGCCATGAGTAACTGAAGGGGGCGCGTGACATTACTGGCGCGACTGCGGCGCCAAGCAGATCAGAAACGCGCACAGGAGAAGAGCAGAGCGCACAGTTAGGATGGCCGTTGGGAAGCTGGCATAGGCAGAGCGAGGGCGCAAGCGCGCAGGTACGCATGGACACATGCCCGTGGGGGGGGGGGGCACATCGCCACATCGAGCACATCAGGCACATCCATACCATATACTCGAGTATAAGCCGAGGCTTACTTTTTGAGCACATTTTTAGTGCTCAAAAACTCGGCTTATATTCGAGTATATACGGTACTGTTAAAATAATTTTTTTTAGTAGACTTAAAGGAACAGTAACACCAAAAAATGAAAGTGTATAAAAGTAACTAAAATATAATGTTCTGCTGCCCTGCACTGGTAAAAGTTGTGTGTTTACTTCAGAAAGTCTACTATAGTTTATATAAATAAGCTGCTATGTAGCCATGGAGGCAGCCATTCAAAGGAGAAAAGGCACAGGCACATAGCAGATAACAGATATAACACCATTGTATTCTACAGAACTTATCTGTTATCTGCTATGTAACCTGTGCCTTTTTTCCAGCTTCAATGGCTGCCTCCATGGCTACACAGCAGCTTTATTATATAAATTATAGTAGTGTTACTGTAGTAAACAGACCAGTTTTACCAGTGCAGGGCAACAGTGCATTATATATTTATTACTTTAAAGCTTTCATTTTTTAGTGTTACTGTTCCAAGGTAGGACATCCGAATTACGGAAAGACTCCTTATCCGGAATACCCCAAGTCCCGAGCATTCTGGATAACTGGTCTCATACCTGTACCATTTATTTTGTTATGCAAGCATTAATGGTCTTCTGTTTTTTGTCACAGTAAATTTCAGATTTTGCATATTTAATGCAATACTGTGAACTTAGAAACTTACTTTGCTTTACCTGACCACCCTTCTTTCTTAAGCTGACCATGCATGTAACAAAAATATCATACTGCAGTTACTGGTACAGATATGGCAGCCGTTTGACATATGGAAGTCCCGTTTGAGAATGTGGCAAAGTTGAACCTTTGTATCTGCTAGTGCAACAGCCCCTCTTCACTTTGCTCTTCACAAACAGAGTTATAGAAGGATAGCCATCCCTAGTGTGGCCTCTTGTTGCTGGAGCAACAAGATGCCGTAAATTTCCCCGTACACCACACACTGTTTTTCTACCACTGTATTTCTGCTGGCTGGAAACTTTCACTGCCTTCACATGAATGGGCACAGCAAAATGCAAGGGCACAAGTGCTGTACATTTAAACAAAATGAGGCTTACTAGAAAGAAAGTATAATTGGGCACAGTACCAAGTGAGTGCATTTGCCCCACCATTGCCCTAAATGGTAACTGCCAGTACCCCGGTAAGCCTGATTTAGTACTGAAATTACCACTGGAAGTCTGGGTGTCCATAATTGAACAGCTGATTGGCTCACCATAAATGAAGCTAAGGCTAATGCCACATGGGGCTGATTGTCACCCTGCAGAAAACCGGCCCTTATGCTGGCATCTGCCTTGCCTACATCAGGAAGCTTTGTTTTGGCCCGGGTGCAGGTGCAAGTGGGATGTTTTCTGTCACATGTGCCTGTACATGGGCCAACACAGTGGTTCTGGATGCAGGGAATGAAGAAGGCTGGTGCCAGTGTAGGGGCTGATTCTCGGCCTGCAATTTTCCACGGGTCGATAAGCACCATGTTACATTAGCTTTAGATCTGCAGCATGGACAAATGTTAACATTAATGCAACAGAATGCAAATTCAATTTGTGTGTTAACGCATGCACGTTTTCATCAAATCTATTGTTCCAGTGAATAGATCACAAATATTTCCGACCACAATTCTTGAATTGGCAGTCATTTATTAAAAGTTATGGTGTTTTAGGATTATTCAGAACCTTTCCTTGGCCATTGAACTGCAGGAAAGTGTTGGCAAAATATTTGGGAACACTTTTTCTTTTCTAAAAGCAGTTTGTGCCTTTGCTTAACCTCATCTTGCCCTCCCTGGCAGTGATATAATCTTGCCTAGTCCTTACGCAGCATTTTCCAAGATCCTCTTTACAGTTAACTAATCTCTTGTATATAGAAGTGCCATCAGCCTTTTGTTAGTGCCGTATGTTGCATGATTTGCTAATAAGTATCAAAGGGAAAATAAATTCTCTTTTTGTGCTTGTATGTGGTCTTGTTATCAAAATGTATCTGTTTCTAGATCAAGCCACTTGGTGGGGCAGTAATTTTATATAGCACACGTTTGAGACAACTTTTTTTTTTTTTGGTTTTATTATAACAGTCTGTAGAACATATGGGCATAAAAATCTATTAGTTCAGAGAAGCACCCAAAATTTCACCTGTAGCCTGCATGCCTCTGGTTGACCAGTTGTGCTAATGTATGGTTAGCCTAGCATTTGGATTTTTCACTGTGTACCACGGTATTTTCCCCTTTAGACAGCCTTTTGCTCTTTAGCTCGGTTTTTACATCCTCCTGTGTAGTCTGCATTTGCACCTTGTGCCCCTTATCCTTGAAGCCTTTCCTTATAGTGCAGTATACTGCCCTTGGGTGCTGGGTTCTTGTTGTATGGTGGTTCTGAAATATGCTCTAGAAGAAGGGGGAAGACTGGTGGCACCTTGAGGGGTAGTACGGCTAGCATAAAGGCTGTAAATTTTGAAACGTCTTCTGGCTCTTGTATGGGCACAGTAGCCTGCTAAAACAGATAAAATGTGTTCCTCTGAGAAACTGTCAGTGAGGAAACCCTGCAAGTACAGGTATAGGATCTATTATCCAGAATGCTTTGAGCCTGGTTATTTTTCTGTAACTGGATCACCATACCATTAGGTCTGCTAAACATAATTTAAATTACTTAAATAAACCCAATGGGTACCTTACAGAGAAAATGTTACATGTATTTTTTAAAATGGACTATATGGAAGATTACCTTCCTGTAATTTTTAGATTTCTAGATTATGGGTTCCCATATACAGAATACCTGTTTATTAAAAGTTGTTGCAGGTAATTTTATTGAGTACTGTAAAGCAACAGTGCTGTACATGTACCACCATGCATTATGTGAACATAAGTTCTAGTTGGTGAAACCCATAGAAATGGTTCATAAGTGGGCTGAGTTCACATGATTTTTTTCTTACTATTGGCTTCAAATGGGAGTGTATAGTTTCCTCGTAGCTGTGTTTTGCTGCGGAGAGAACTGGTCTGGTTAGTCCAGATTCTAAAAAAAAAAAATGCTATTGTTCTCTAGTGTTTCTTTTCTGCAGTGAAACTAACATGGTTGCTCCTAATGAAGTAGAAGCAAAAGGGGTAAGTGCAAGTAGTTAAGAGCACTGCTATGAAAAGGGATTTTGTCATTAGTGTGTACAGCGTTGTTAGGACACTTATCTGGCTGGTTTTAACAAGCTGCTAAGTATATTAGACTAATAACAAAGGTAGCCATATGGCAATTTCTCATCGCTTCCACCCTGACAAGCTTTTAGATTCAACTTGCTGTACATCTCTGAACGTAAGTAACGTGTTAACTGTCATTTCCCTGCCTTTACCAACTAAGCCTGTATAACCTTGTACAGTAGCAAGATTTTAAATATACCGGCGGCAGTAGCAGAATATAAAACCACTGATTTATTTTTTTTTTAGTTGAAATTTTGTTTGTAATTATTCTTATTGTATAAGCCTACTGCAATTTATTACATTTATCCTAATGTTTAACTTAATTAAACCTCCATACTTTCAAGCGTATCGTTTCTATTTATCCCGTACTCCTTTTCCCCTTGGGTTATGGCACATTCTTAATGTTGGTATGCAGTGTTAACAAGCGTTCACCTACTGGCCACTGAATGCTTTGGGTATAATTATAACCAGAATACTGGCACACTTACGCACAGGTTTGTTTAGCATTATACCCCCAGCATTCAGTTGCACTTTGCCATTCTACCGGACCATGTGGAAAATATACGGGTGGTACTGTAGTGCTGGAAACCGTCAAGCTTTGCTTGTCAGATTTGCAGTGATGGAGTACTACAACACCCAGTCTCTAGTTTTTCCCGAGAGATAACCTCTATAACTTCATATCAAATGTATTCTGAATCAGGCTTGCAAAATGTAAATTGCTGGAGCATATTAAGTTTAATAGCTTTAATAAAGTTATGTTTGGTATCTCCTGGAAACCTATATAATATAAAGTGTTATACAAAATCCCATAGGATTGTTTTGCCTACAATAAGGATTTATTTCTTAGTTGTAATCAAGTATAAGCTACTGTTGTTTTTATCACTTTTAAATATTAGATTTATTTGCTTATAATGTCTGTGGGATGTGGCCTTCCTGTAATCCTGCATAATGGAACCCATAAGTGTGTGTGTATATATATATTACATTCATTTTAAATTGCCATTACCCTTTAGGTAGTAAACATCAATCTGTATTTGATTTATTCCTTTCATTTAACTTTAGGGGGAAAATCTGACAAAAAAGAATGTCTTAAATTGCCCTTGGTTCAAGGAATAGTCTAAAGAAAAGGGAATGTTGGATTAGGGTCAGAAGGATAGTAAACAGTTTAAGACTCTCAGCCGGTTTTGTGTTAACCGGATTTGAATGAGTAACTGAGCTTATTCCACCTCTATTGGGACTTAAAGATGACATTGGATGGAGGACAGGTGAAAGGAACATAGCTTTAACAATACACATGCACCATAGCGGGGCTTTCAAGGCATAGTATCCAGTGGACAGGAAGTCTGTTTCAGGTAAAAATACTTTTTGCATGTTGCCTTTTAAATGCTGCATTTTGGGTTTACTTAACAAGCATGTGATTTGCAGTTAACTTTGATAACCGTTTATTTAGGTTTTACAATGTTGAATAAAATCATCTCCCACCACAGCATAAGGGCAATAGGGAAAATCTAGTTTGTGTGCTTACTGCTGAACTCTAGCTTTCTACATAGTAGTTTGCATTGTGACATGATTAGATAGGATGTAGGAAAATGCGTTATTCCTTGTTGAATGCTTATTGTGGCACTGTAGGATGCAGTTTTGTTTTGCCTTTACATACCGTAAGATTTAGATGGCATTTTTGTGCGAATATTTTGCATTTAATTCAAGATAAAAATTCAAAATGTGCTGTCTTTATTGCAATCTTAGCAATCGCATTTAAAGTATTCCAACAATATAGCTGGATTTGGGTGCAAATAAAATAGGACCATTAGGAAGAGTAGTATATTTCAAACAGGCATTGCGGTTATTAGAAAATTCTACATTATGAATTGATGGTCTAAGGCTGTTTTGATAATGACCTCCAAACTACTGTGATTTGTATCCCGTAGACTTAAGAATTAACTTGCAAAAGTGATTTTCATGTATATATATGTAATGTCTATAATTTTCCTTTAGTCGGCTACTATTCATTGAACTGTACAAATTTCAACTACAGATTGAAATATTTTGTGTGTTTTTGGTGGTGGCCTCGGGGAAACAGGTTGGAAATGCACTTGATGGTGGGTCGTAGGGAAATTGGTTCAGGTTATGCTTAGCACTAGGTTGAAGAGTGAATCTCCCTTATGACTCTCTTGGTATGTTTGTGCATACACCCTTATGTCATGTAACCTATTCTGTTGAATATTTTTGTTCTGTAAATGTAAGATTTTGATTGTTGCACTGTAGATTGGATGAAAAAATGTCTGTAATATTAAGAAACCCTTACTCATGCTTCTAACTGTAGCAGAGAAACTGCTATGCAGAACTTATGAGACTATAAGGACTGCATTTCAGATCTATAAAATACCTGCTTATTTTGTTTTTCCCAAACTTTTTAATCTCAAACATTTTCTCTTTCTTACAGAACTGAGTGTTGGTGGTGGTAGAGAAGCTCCATTTTAGGGACGAAAATGAGTGAACTAGATCAGCTACGCCAGGAGGCTGAGCAGCTCAAGAACCAAATCAGAGTATGTATTTAAGATGCAGCTTTGTATTGCGCACTCTTAAGGGTATTGTCCCATTGGTGCGGGCGACTAATCTCCCCTAAAAGCCTTTCCACCTGCAATAAAGGGAATAGCTGGTGGAATGCACTATGCATTGCATTTCTAAAGTCTCCCAAAAGTTGCCTGGAGGAGGAAATTTCGCACGACTTTGAAAACACAAAGTTTTCCCCTGCAGGGGAGATTAGTCGCCTGAGATAGCCGGAGGTTTATCGCAGGAAACTAATATCCCTGTGGGACATTACCCTAAAATGTGTGTTGTGCATAATGTACTATTGAGATCAGTAATTTCTAGAGTCTCTCATAAAAGTAAGTTTAATTTTACATTTTACCTTACTGCAAGATATGTATTTTTGCATTATGCAAACATACTTTTTTGCATTCTCTTCAAAATAAATGATCTCCATACAACCCAGCACACTCATGCACAGGTACACAATATAGAAAGGATCTTAATGTATATTTTTACTCTGCTATATTTTAATCTAGTTTTTCAGGATCATACTTTTATTACAGTGCAGGAAAGCATTAACTCCTTGCTAGCTGAAAACCTGCAGCAGTTCACTGAGCGCATGTTGTATGCGTTTAGCATTTTAGATATCTCCTAAACTTCTGGCAATGTTTTCAAATTCTGTAATTGTCAGAAATTGCTTCTGTCAGCCCAGAATGACCAGGTTTTCCTATTGAACTATATTTATAATTGATGGAACATAATGTAACATCAGCCAGTAATCATGTTGGCTTGCCCTAGAGCAGTGGCCTGTGGCCTTAAAGCAGGTGCTACTTTTTGAATTTCTGGTAAGGAGGCAAGTTTTAGTTGAATAAACTAGTATAATAAAAGTATAATGCTAAACAGAGCCTTCTGTAGGCTTCCAGTCCACACAGGGGCTATTAAGTAGCCAATTATAGCTCTATTCGGCACCCACAGGAAGCTTTTTTTCATGCTTGTGTTGCTCCTCAGCACTTTTTCCATTGAAATGTGGCTCATGGGTATAAAAGGTTGGGGATCCCTGCCCTAGAGTATGTAATATGCCGAACAATCTGCAAGACCTGCCTAGTGATCCACTCATTCAGCAGAAGGCCAGATTCATTAATTTAAAGTGCATTTTTCCCCCATTTGCCATGGTCAAAATATTTGGTCACCCACCCAGTGGACCATATTGAGCTGATCCTATGGATTGGGCCCAACTATCAGGTCATGTATGTGACCGTGCTGCTTTGCCAGTCAAGCATCTCATTAAGGTCCCAATGTACTCATCTGCCAACTTGTTTTTAACCAACCTCCAAGGCATCACTTTGATCCCATACATGAAATATAAGGCTGCTGACTGTCACAAGTGCTCAGGACAGAAGCTAATGTTGGAGCGCTTTAAGGGATTGCTATCTGATAAGCTAAGAGAAAACAGGCATGTGGCCTGCATTACCATTTCTAAGGCAAACTTAATTCTATTCTAAATGAAGCTTCCCTCCAGTGGCCAGATAGTAGAATGCTTGGTTGGCGTAGCAAACAACATCATATAGTAAGGCAATTATGATAACCATTTTAGCTTTATGGTATGGCAATTTTTTGCCTCTCTAGTTATTGGGCTTTACTTTGATAACATTTGCAAAGTTTCTTAAATGTTTCATCAGAAATACACAGACAGGTTTGAAATATTTAACTTTGTTTTAACAGAATGTTTGAAGATTTGTTTACAGTTTTTAATATGTGATCAACTTCCACTGTATTCACAGGGTACATTGAAAACACATATTGCATTCTCCTGGTGTTCATTAATTCTGAACACCTAAATAATTACAGAAAGATTGGCTCCAACAAGAACCAGATTTCCTGGATGTTCTAAGTTCTGAGTTTCCGTTAAGAGCTTGGTTTGCAGGGCTCTGTCTAATGTTAGTTGTACTGGAGTTAACATAGAAATGTAAACACTGGGGGTTTTTGCCCATTTGTCTGAGGTAGAAACAAAGCATTCCACTAGTTACCTAGAATATAAATGACATTCTGCACTCAATAATTGAATGCATTACAAAATCCCATCAAACCGTTTTAAAAGGCTGCTGTATCTTTTAACAGGTGCAAAAATACGCATACATTTAAAAAAATTGGTTTTGTTTAAAACACAGTTTCTTTGATGTGAGTACCCAAACTCATTCTGCTTGATCTATAATAAGCAGCATTTCTTTGTGCACTTGGGCTTGTGTTTTAAACATGCATGGTCTAAATGAAAGTAGCAGATCTCCCATTTTAAGTTTTTCAGGGGATCAGAAAAAAAAAAATGGTGTTAAATCAGGGAAATGTATCATGCATTGAGCCACAGGAAAACTGTTACAATTACCTACACAGCTGCAATCTTTCCAGCTTGGTTTAGTGCTGCAGATGTTCCATCCACATCCTTCTTGACACTTTAAAGCTTTGGCCGCATTTGTGCAGCTTGACTTGACTGACTTTGGCCATGTTCCCTGATCATCTAGGCATGTGTGCCAGGTTAGGGGTTAGTTGGGTTATTTTTGACAGACCATTAAGTCAGTCAGACCATTAAGATCAGGTCACAAATCTTGTCTGGTGGACGGTGTAATTGACAAAACAGCTTCTCTTCACTACCTGCATTTTCAATTTTTTAGGCTTTAGTCTAGAAACAATGGGACAATAGAATTTGGCCATGCTTGCGTATTAACACTCATAGGGTATCCATCCCTTAGGGCTCTGTATGGCCATTTTATGGCAATTAAATCAGGGTAAAAATGTTCCCCAGAATAAAAGGATTTTAATACTACATCATTTTTTGTTATATTTTTCCCCCTTATTTATACGTGTATGTAAAATTCATGGCAGTAGTTAAATCAGTTACTATAGTATTTAACACATCTTTTTCTGTTGCAGGATGCAAGGAAAGCTTGTGCAGATGCCACTCTGGCTCAGGTAATAAAAATCCACCAAATACATTTCGTACATTAGGGAAAATGTGTTAAATAAACTGGGCATGCACTTCAGTATGCACTCGATTGGTAAGATTGCTTAATAAGCAGATTGTAAACAATTTTGCCATTTTTATAATCGACCATTCTAACCCCTAGTCTAGCAATCTAATTGTAAAGAAACCCATACACTCTCATGTGTTGCCCAGTTGCAGTCTACCGACCCGTTAATATAGTTATCTAAAATCTACAGAGAAATGATCGAGCCAGCCCTTGTTGCAACATTTTTTTGTGCTACGTAAGGAACCTGAAACAATCAACAACAAGAAATCCCAGAAATTAAGTAGCCATTGCTGTAAAATGTGCCCACTGATTTCTGCTGTGGATAATTTGTTTCTATATAAGCACAAGGTATATAGTTGAAAGTTAACTTTTCATACCTAGAACCACCATCGAGAATACCGCACATGCATTAGTTTCTAGCTAGACATACCAGCTATGCTGTATAAAATATGCCAACATATCACAGAGCTAGACTTATTATAAATTTGTTCAGCCATATCTCAAGGCAATGTGCAATTGCTGTTCTACATTCCATACATAAGAATGTATTTCCTTTTTTCTGTTACTAACAGTTCTAACATTATCTGCCCCCTTCACTCTGTCGGTGTGTACATAACAGTGCTCAGATATAAGATTCCGACTGAATGTCTGTTGCAATTTTTCATGCTGCCTGCAATTTAATTTTTAAATGCACTTTTGTAGATCACAGCCAACATTGATCCAGTTGGTCGAATTCAGATGCGCACTAGACGTACATTGAGAGGGCACCTGGCTAAAATCTATGCTATGCACTGGGGTACGGACTCCAGGTAGGTGTAAAACAGCAACGTTGGAACATTTACTTTTGGGTAGTTCTAATGGTGTTATTAAATGATGAACCTTCTGTTTAAGAAATGCAGGTATATTTTGTTTGTGTTTAGAGATAGACTGAACATAAGAACTCATGACTAACACACCCACATTGCCCTAATAGTATAAACCATACATAATGTACTGAGCATTCTTCAGTTTCACCCTTAAGCTCAATAATCTTTTTTCTGCATGATCATAATTTAGTTTCCTCTATATCATGTGTAATTGAAAGGGGGTTTTTTGTTTTAAAGAGACACTGACACCAGAAATGAAACCTTTTTTACATCTATCATAACATTCTTTGCATGAGCTTTATAATTTTGCTAAAAAAGTATTTCCTGATGCTTTTCCATTCCTTATCTGATCCCCCATGTTCTTCTATGAGGGGGCGGCCATATTTGTGCACAGTGTCGGACTGGCCCACCAGGATACCAGGAAAACTCCCAGTGGGCCCAGGTGTAAGTGGGCCCTCCTGCTCCTGACCATTTGGCCTGTTTCATGGTCATTCCCTATTTCTGAATGGGAAGAAAGAGGAGAAATAGATATTAGCAGGGAAATAAATGACACTGGGAGAATGAAGAGGTTGGGTGAGGAAAGGAGAGAAAATAGTCTGGAAAGCAGGGCTAGGCTCTAAGGTTTACTGGTGGGCCCCTGGGGTCCCAGTCCGACACGGTTTGTGCAGCAGTAGGCTGTTAGCATTAGAAGCTATAACTGACAGGCTGAGAAGGGACAGTCATTTTTTCATGTCAGTATCACTTTAAATAAATAGCCAGTTTCTCTAATTGCTTTAAGAGCGATCAGGCCTACTGTACACCTGGCACGTTGACAGCTGTGGTACTCTCAGGGTGAATCCGTAGAAGTCAGTACTACTAAAAGAATGTAAATTTGTATGGCCCCGTAAAGTTATTCGCCAGTCATTCCCTTCCTAATAGTGATAACATCTGCTAGCCAAAGGCCAAGTGTTTTTCATGGCCTTCTACATGCTGGCTTGTAAGTAGAAGTCAGTACTACTAAAAGAATGGAAATTTGTATGGCCCTCTAAAGCTATTCGCCAGTCATTCCCTTCCTAATAGTGATAACATCTGCTAGCCAAAGGCCAAGTGTTTTTCATGGCCTTCTACATGCTGGCTTGTAAGGCTGATGTGGCTGCTGGCTCTCCTCCCCCCCCCCCCCCCCCCCAGTCGGCAGTTTATCGGTCCATGTATGGGAGCAATTAAATGACCTGCCTTACCAGTATCTGGATGGCTTTGGTGAGGATGGGCCTTCATAGGTACCCGTTGAAATTAGCCTGAATTATCCCTCCCTGTGTGGCAACCTCTTTATGTATATGCCCACTGTGTAAAGGCTGGAAAAGGGATGCACTCCAAAATTCAAAACAATAGCCCAGGTGCTACCTTATGCAAAACACAAACATAGGAGCACTCAAAGTGAAAGTTATTGTCAATTTTTCAACCCACATTATTCCACCCATGTTCATTATTTATAGGTATACATATATGTGTATATCAAAATATACATAGATTTAAGATACCAGCGGTTATAGTAGTATCATTAGCCCCCCCTCCCCCCGCAACAATGCGTGTTGTACTCAGGAGCTCTAGTGAGAAAAGCATCTACATATGTGCGAAATTCCTAAAAGCTGATGGGAGCTAGAAGCACTGTTATGCATCAATTTGTACACATAGTAGAAAAATAACCACCACCAGCAATAAACTTAATTTAATAGCCCGTAACCGTATATTTTGTTTGTATATGTATGTTTGTTTTCCCACAAGTCTTATTTCTGTTTCAGGCTGCTAGTTAGTGCCTCCCAGGACGGCAAGCTCATCATTTGGGATAGTTACACCACGAACAAGGTAAACACATTTTAACATTAATAACTTTTAATCATATTACACAGAATATGTTGTTTTAGAAAATGTATCTTTAAGGCAAAGAAAAGTACACTGGGGAATGATTAATAGCAATGTCACATGGGGGAGAGTTGTCGCTGTGTTATAAAATCTCCCCAACAATGTCTTGCTCTTTGCTAACATTGGAATCGCTGCACAAAAATTGTATTACTCTTTGCAAGTCAGCCTAATCACAGGTAAAATGCAAAAGCAGGCATTTCTCTGTGATTACTTGCAGAAATTACAGTGTAGGGCAAGGCATTTTCAGGAGGGTTTGTCACCTGCTATATCTTTTTTTCTTTTTGTTTAATCAGGACACATTGGGCACAAAAAAAGTTAATTTTTCAATGTTTTTTGCCTTTTTGCTGTAATAAGTCAGTACAGGTAAGGGACCTGTTATCCAGAATCCATACCTTAAAGGACAAGGAAAGGCAAAGTCACTTGGGGGTGCCAAAATGTTAGGCACCCCCAATCGCTTACCTTGTACCCCGGGCTGGTGCCCCTGTTAGGAGAAAACAGCACCAGCCCGGGGTACCTGTAGCGCAGCTCTTCCTCCTTCCGCCTTTGCTTTTGGAAGGACTTACGACGGGCGCATGCGCAGTAGAGTGAAAATCCGACTTCTCTGTTAAAGTTCGGCTTTTCACTCTACTGCGCATGCGCGCGATGACGGAAGGATGAAGAGCTGCAGCTACCCTGGCTGGTACTGATCTCTCCCAACAGGGGCACCAGCCTGGTGTAAAAGGTAAGCGATTTAAGTCACTTGGGGGTGCCTAACATAATTTAAACAATTAACTAAACCCAATAGGATTGTTTTACTTCCGATAAGAATTTGCATCTTTATTGGGATCATATACAAGGTACTGCTTTATTATTGCAGAGAAAAGGGGAATCAATTTAAAAATCTGAATTATTTGATTAAATTTTGAGTCTGTGGGAGGCAGGCTTCCTGTGATCAGTGCTTTCTGGATAACTGATCCCATACCAGTAGTTGTATTTAATAATTAGATTAGCTTAACCTGTAGTTGCTTATTTGGAGAGAGTTAAATATATTTTTAGAAAAATGCCTCTTAAAATCATAGCTAACTTATAGTTGTCACTTTGTTGGTGTGCAGTGTTCAGACACTTTATGATATCCTGTGCAACTATGTGCAGCCTTCTGGCTGGATTTTAGGCAGCCTGGTTTCAATCAGCTTTGAAGCATCATAGCCTTTGAATTAACAGTTCACTGGTGCAGGAAAGAAACTGAGATTTAGAGTAAACCAGCAGTAGGTTTCACATTAGCCTTTATCCTTTGTGGGCTTGTTTTAAATATTTATACAGTCTGTATAATTCAGATAATTATTGTTGAGATGTAATCCGCATTGTGGGTTACTTTAACTATCAGGAGAGAAGAAAGTTAGTTCACTTGATTGTAGTAACGTGTAGTTGTTTTATTTTTTTGCATTTTTGAAGTCTTAGAATTATTCAACATTTCTATTTTGAAATTTTAGGATCTCTGGTTTCTGGGGTCTCGCCATAGCAGTTAGTAAAAATGGAAAATTAATAACGAGTTTTTTTTCTTGCTCATGTAGTTGCTGACCCTTACAAATAGAAAGCACTTGCAAGCTGGAAAGAGTCGGAATTAACTTGAATGATTTTTGTATTAAAAGAACAAACCATTAGTTGCCCTTTCAGTACTGATATATATTTGAGTGTGCATAAATGTTGCTAATTTTCATTATTCATGCACAGTTCTTGGTAACAATCATTTTCTCTCTGTGAGTGATTGTGTCACTAATTCTAACTCTTGTTGTAGATAGTATATAAATGCTTCAGGCTGTACCTAGACTATACAGGTACATGTATAGGACCCGGTATCCAGAATGCTTGGGACCAAGGGTATTCCAGATAAGAGGTCTTTCAGTGATTTGGATCTCCATACCCTAGGTCTGCTAAAAAAAAAAAAAAAAACAGTAAAACATTAATGAAACCCAATAGAATTGTTTTGCATCCAATAAGGATGAATTATATCTTAGTTGGGATCAAGTACAAGGTACTGTTTTATTATTACAGAGAAAGAAAATTAATTTTAAAAATCTAAATTATTTAATTAAAATGGAGTCTATGGGAGACAGGCTTTTCAGTAAGATGGAGTTTTGTGGATAACAGGTTTCCGGATAACTGTTCCCATACCTCTACCAATAAGCATTGAAAGGCTTTGGCGTTTGGGAATACTGGAGTTGTAGTGTAACAAAAATGTGGTTGAAAATTGCCTAAAAAGTTGAACATGGGGTAGAAATAACGTTTTTTTCCCCTCCTATATCTGATCATTTTCCTGTAATCAGAGAATCAGTATTTCCCTTTTAATGTGTTTATGAGCTCTCCTTGATAATTTTTCACATTTAGGTTCATGCCATCCCGCTGCGTTCTTCTTGGGTAATGACTTGTGCATATGCTCCCTCTGGAAACTATGTTGCCTGTGGTGGTCTTGATAACATCTGCTCTATTTACAACCTCAAAACTCGTGAAGGAAATGTGCGGGTGAGCCGTGAATTGGCTGGGCATACAGGTAAGGCTTCTAAAGTTTAACTATAATAACTTATTGATAAGTGTGTAACCTAGTAATATTTTGTTGATGAGTAGGTTCCACTGAAGACATTGGTAAATGGCAAAAGCTTAACCATATTAACTCATCACAGCTGCCTCCTAATGCTCATACACTGGCATTATGAATAACATTTGCTACTTTCGCACTGGCTGAGGTGACATTTCAGATTGACTCTAATGTATCTGCAGCCTACAGGCTGGCAATAAAGTGATTCTGTCATGATTTATATGGTTTTTTATTTACATAGCAAATAATTCACTCTATCATTTAAAATGTTATTCTTGAGCCAAGAAATGTATTTTTTTACAGTTGTAATATTGGTGTGTAGGCAGCCGTCTCAATGAAAAATTCTGTTGTGTGATTCTGATGTGTTTTGAAAAAAACCTATTTTCCTGTGACCGTATTAATTTAAGGCAATAGTTGGAAGATTTTAGTATTACAATAGCTGTTGATATTATGCTTGTTTAAGAAACCATCCAAATCCCTTGTATTGCTTTAAGGCAGTGCTGTCCAACTTCTGTTGTACCGAGGGCCGGAATTTTTCCGACGTACGTGGTGGAGGGCCGATAATGGAAGCCAGTTTTGACCACTCCCCTTTTTGAAACCGCACCCACTTGAAACCACACCCATGTTATCACATGACCATACCCATATTAATGGTTGTAGTACAGCAAAAACCTGCCATACTCTGCCTGCCCTACCCTGCCTGTGTGTGCCATACTCTGCCTTCACTACCCTGCCTGTGTGTGCCATACTCTGCCTGCCCTACCCTGTCTGTGTGTGCCATACTCTGCCTTCCCTACCCTGCCTGTGTGTGCCATACTCTGCCTTCCCTACCCTGCCTGTGTGCCATACTTTCACTGTGTGTGCCATTCTTGGCTGGTTTGTGCCATACTTGGCCTGTGTGTGCCATACTCTGCCTGCCCTACCCTGCCTGTGTGTGCCATACTCTGCCTTCCCTACCCTGCCTGCGTGTGACATACTTTCACTGTGTTTGCCATTTTTGGCTGGTTTGTGCCATACTTGGCCTGTGTGTGCCATACTCTGCCTGTGTGTGCCATACTCTGCCTTCCCTACACTGCCTGTGTGTACCATACTTTGCTTGCCCTATGATGCCTGTGTGTATGGCACCCACAGGCAGCCTACAGTGACAAAATGCTGGCACTGCTCCTACAGTCTGCACAATAACTATATATTAAAAAAACTTTTTAATTGAAGTACCACCTCAGTATATGTTCTTTTTGTAGTGTGCAGGGATTATTTGTGGGTTTCTACTGCTCCTGAGGTGTGAACAGGGGAACAATGGGGGTGATTACAGCCTGAGCCTGAGGTGTGAACACTGCAGGGGGTGAACAATGCAGAGATTAAAAGGTGTGAACAACACAGGGGATTACATATTTAAACAATACAACCTGATTACAGCCTGAATCTGAGGTGGGAACCATGCAGGGGGGGCAGTTAATCTCAGTACTGATACCACTTAGAGCTTACACAAGAGTAAGCCATCAAAGCAGCCAGACAGGTGGGGGGCCACACAGAGGGGGGTCGCGGGCCGCATGCGGCCCGCGGGCCGCCAATTGGACAGCACTGCTTTAAGGCATCCAAGGGGGGGCAGGCCTAGGTAGGACTGCTTAGCCTAATGGCAATTAGCAGGTAAATATTGGTTGAATGCGGTCTTGCATATTTCTTGAAGCCCAATCCGCAGGCTGATTATGATGAAACTTGTGACATTTGCTGTCCTTTGCTGTATTTCACTAGTGAGAAGACTAATGTGACATTTTTTTATGCATTTTCAACCAAACATTTTACAAAGGGGCTTGGGCCAAAATTTGTCCAAGAACATTAAGGCCTTTATCACTCTACACAGATGTCTTGTTCTCCCTGCACTGAGAGGCAGATACAGCTGCAGAATGTCTGTATTGGTCCTTTATGGCAGGGGTCCCCAACCACTGGGCCGGGGACCGGTGCCGGGCCGTGCTGAACTGGGCCACCTCTGGTCCCAATTACCTGTGATCCCAACTCCATGACAACTGCTATGTGAAGCCCAGGAAGCTTTCTACTGATCACAAAAAGGACCAAAGTACTTAAAGCTATATATTAAGTGTCAGAGGATGTCCCCACTTGGGTGGGAGTAAGCAGAGCAGAGGGGCTGGGTGCATCTAGTTGCTGATTTTGTATTATGATGAGCTGTATTATACCCACCACCCCTGGTCCTCAGAAAAATTGTCTTGCTTGAAACCGGTCCCTGGTGCAAAAAAGGTTGGATACCACTGCTTTATGGCAATCATATACAGATTTACAGGATTGTCAGATCAGTTGTTTGGTCCTGCTCCTTGATTGCTCTGAGACTCTGGATCCTTTCACATAACACAATCCATTTTTACCTCATTTTGATTCCATAGTCTTAAAAGACTAATCCCTTTCTCGTAAAAATCACAAGCTTAGCAGTGATTCCACCATATGTACTGCTGTTATGATGTGTATCATTAATGAATTGTGTTTTTATACTTATTTGGGTTTAATAAAGACATTATTTGTCCTGTGAGCAACACATCTGAAACCTTAAACACAGTATGATGTGATAGCAGCAGGTATTGGGCAAAACTTAGATTATTGGTATTAATATGTTACAGCATAAGGGGTCTATTTGTCCCAGATGTAAATACAAAAGATGTTGTGATAACATCTTAAGATGTTAATACAAAAGATGTACCCTTGTTGGTAGCAGAACAGTCCTGTTGTGTTTTTTTTTTAATACTTAAATTACTTTTTAAGTATGGTGATCCAAATTGCAGAAAGCCTCCTTTTCCGGAAAACCAAATTTCCCAAGCATTCTCGATAACTGGTCCCATATCTGTACTACTTTTTGACTTTGGACACCATCGTCCATTAATGGCCATAAGCTTATAAATGCTAATATTGATAGATAGCAACTATAATTAACTTTAAACATTACACATCTTTTGTATATCTGTTTAATGTGAGATGCTAATTCAGACTGGATCACTCCACAAAATGGTAGTTTGTTAAATAAAAAGTCCACCTTTCAGATTAATTTATAGTATTAGTAAATTATACACGGACTTTATTACCATTATTATGTTTATACCAAAGTCCTTGGATGTTGTATGGTTTTAATTCAAGCTGTTTTAATCATCCGTTTTTCTACAGGGTATCTTTCCTGCTGCCGTTTTCTGGATGATAACCAAATAATTACCAGTTCTGGAGATACCACTTGGTGAGTTTATTGATCCCCTCAGTTTGTTTATAGTCTCTAAAGAAAGCTACTGTACTGCTGTCAGCATAGTATTTCCCTGTACTGTGAAAGTATTATAAAATATCCCTTAAAGCAGTAGGAAAGATATAGTCACTGGGGCCAAATGTTAGCCACTCCCAGTGATTGTAATCGCTTACCTGATACCTCAGGCCAGTGCTCCTGTCAGCTAACATTTTGGCACCCCCCCAGTGATCATACCTTTCTGTCTCCTTTAATAGCAGAAATAGGCTTCTGTTCATAATTAGGATTTATGTTCTATACAAACTTTTCACAATTTAGAGAGATGGGGGGGGCTAATTTGTCAGTGTATGAAGAATGACTTGGCCTAGCTGCCTGTTTAGCATCAGAGAAGCTTCCATCTTTTCTTTTATATTTATATAATATATATATATAGTGTGTGTGTATATATATAATATGTGTTTCTGTGCCTTTTGATGCTTTGAGCTCATCTGTCTCTTTCTGAACAGTGCCCTTTGGGACATTGAAACTGGCCAGCAGACAACAACCTTTACTGGACACACTGGGGATGTTATGAGCCTGTCCTTAGCTCCAGATTCCAGGTGCTTCGTGTCTGGAGCCTGTGATGCATCTGCCAAACTTTGGGACATTCGAGAAGGAATGTGTAGACAAACCTTCACTGGACATGAGTCGGACATAAATGCCATCTGTGTAAGTCTATGTGACCACCTGTTTCTATCCAAACTTGTCTTATCCATATGACTGCCAAAAGGTTTGCCATGTTAAGGGCACGTTGGGTAAAGTATGGCTACGCAACACTCTTTTCATGTAGCATAAATTTAAAGTGCATCTATCGACTCCCATATTGTTTCCCCCTCCAGAGGTTGGGCTAATAGAGCCTGCACGCCAGTTGGGTAAAACGATAGTTTTACCCAACTGGTGTTTTAACCCCGGCCTGGAGCGAGCTCCCGGTGCAGGCGACCATGTTTGGCTTGCATGCGTATATTGAGCAAATCTCACCGCTCACTCATTTATACACATGCCCCTGGCATGGGAGCGTTGGATGCAACTCACCCTCCTACATCATGCATGCACATAATGAACGAGTTGTGGCACTCGCTTATTATGCGCATGTGTTACAATATGGCTGCCTGCACCAGAAGCTCCCTCCTGGTGGGGGTAGCCTAGCACTGGCAGGGGGCATTTGAATAAAAAAAAATCAACACTGCGGGTAACTATCCAAAATAATTAAACAACAAATTAGGCTACATATACTACACTTTATATTGTGGGTTTCTGTACCAGACCAAAGCCACTACCTCCCTTTAGCAGATGAAAGGAAAACTAAAGCTTAACTAAAGAAGTAGGCTAGAAATGTAGTACCAGCCCAAGGCAACCACAGCCTTCTGCTGATTCACTGCACAATCTCTGTGTTGTTACTGAGCTTAGGGAACCAGTCACAATGAACTGTATATATAGAATATAAATGTCACAATATAAGGCTGATAAGTAATCAATACAAATAATTGCTGCTTGGCAGCTCAGAAACCAATGCAATTAGCATCAGAATTTAATAATCAGCTCCCAAGCGTCTTCCCCCCTATGACAGACAAACCTCATTTTCTGCTTGATAATTTGCTAAGAACCCCAAGCTTAGATTTTCAACAGCTGCCCAAAGCACATTGAGCATGTCACTGACACTTCTAACAGATTCCAATTTGATGACCCCCTTTGACAACTTTGAAGTACTGGATTGTTGCTACTATAGCGATGCTGAACCCTTTAGGTTGGTGCAGTAAGTTCAGTATATAAAATATGGTATTTCTAGTCACATTTATTTTTAGGGTTTATTTCTAAAAAAAATCTGTGTCTCTTGATACTACCTCGGCCAGTCCCCATCCTCTTTCTGCTTATTCACAGCACATGTTCTGTTTTGCTGTCAGTTACCTGAGAATAGGCACTGACTCATAATATACACTATATATACTTTGACATTATATGGGTGATTAGTAACTGACTTATAGTGAGGCTGACTGGTAATCTGATTAGTAATTGATTCATATGAGCACACAGAAACACAAATAATGGAAGATCTTAACTTGCCTTTTGAATTCTTAATGCAAAGGCAATAACCTAAGTTTCTTATGTGGGAGAAAGGTCATAGGGCCCACTATTGGGGGGTAAAACGATCACTGGCTAACTATAAAACTAACCATCCATCAAGTTAATATAGTTTCTCATGTTTGTGCTGACTTTTTACATATGTACAATAACAAAAATCTAAAATTATAAGTTACAAAAAATAAAAAATTAACAATCCTCTCTTCCTCTGTTTTTAAAATCTCCTGTTAAAGTATAGAATTTTCAAATGGCCAATCATAAGAAATGCAATCAGGCACAGCCAATTTCTGTAATAATTGTCTACAATAATATGGTACCGAGTTTAATTTAATTAACACACCTTGATATTATTTTAGTAACACACATTGATGTTTTATTAATAGATATGTAGATTTGTGTATATATTAACTAATTTTTAATGTCATTCTGTTTTCAGTTCTTCCCCAATGGCAATGCTTTTGCCACTGGTTCAGATGATGCCACCTGCAGGCTGTTTGACCTTCGGGCTGACCAGGAACTGATGGTTTATTCACATGATAATATTATCTGTGGCATCACCTCTGTAGCATTCTCCAAGAGTGGACGCCTCCTCCTAGCTGGATATGATGACTTTAATTGCAATGTCTGGGACACACTTAAGGCTGATAGAGCTGGTATGGCTGCCGATTAATGGGCATATTATTTACATTGTTTTTAATTCAGATTTTTTTCATTTTTTTTTTTTTTTAGCTTTTTTAACCTGATATTTGTATTTTGGGATAAACACTTCTATGCTACACATTTCTTAATTGTATACACAAGCAAGCTTATGACAGCAAACATAGTTTTTTGTAATTTTCATAGTAGCTATAACATGCTTCTTTAAAGCATAAAGCTGATTATATTCAAAATGAAGCAGTGCGGAGTAGTACCATGACTCCTGCAGCTATTCTCTCTAACTGCTGGCTCTTAAATTGGGTGATGCTTCTTACTTCCCTGAATTCTTTGCCCTGTGCTGGATGTATAGTTGCCATAAATTATTTGTTCACTTAATAGCCGGAGCAGATAAGGGATGTGCACTTCATAAGAGCACTGCTCTTGCATTTTTTGTTTCAGCAGATAGAGCGGTACTAAGTGACAATTTGTGCCTTGTTGCATCTCTTTGGGGCACACTTGCATATGCATTCCCCTATTCATCTTTGGCTCTGATAAATGTTAATAGGATCTCTTTTGGGGTAATTGATGGAATATTTTCTAAATCAAACTGGTTAACTGTAAAAGGCACTATGACACCTAAAGCCAAAACAAGACACAGGACTGCTATCTTTGAGAAGTGGTACAGACTTATTTACATTAAAGAAAGTACATTTAGTTGCCTTTAAACCATGAAGTGATCACTCCAGGTTCTCCAGTTTCATGAAAGCTGGCTGCCTTTCTGATTGATTCACAGGATCTTTGGCCTCTGGGTAATTTTAGCAATGGACACATTACATTCCACACATTAAACAAGACACAATGCTTCCTGTTTTAAGATCTAAAACCTCTTTACATTATACTTCACTAAACTTTTCCTTTTTATGTGCCTAGGTGTTCTTGCTGGTCATGATAATCGTGTAAGTTGCTTGGGAGTAACAGATGATGGCATGGCAGTGGCAACAGGGTCATGGGACAGCTTCCTCAAGATCTGGAACTAAAGTAGGTTCAAATGGTGTTTGTTGTTGTTGTAGCTAGTAGTACTACTAATCAGAAAAAATGGTTGGTTGTTGCTTGGTACGACCTTAATGGAGTTTGTGTAGCTGAACGGCCCCTTACATATGTTTCTCATAGTGGCTAATATGTATGTTTTCTAGCAGCATGTACAAAGACATGCCATAAATATGTGCTTGCATAGGCATTCCACTGTACTAAGCATTCTTTTGCTATGAAATTAAAGGGAGCTTTTGTTTTTTTGTAAGGTATAGATACACACCCTCACTAATCAGTTTGGGGGATCTTGAAAGACAAACGTTTCCTTTTCGATGACCCCAGTTACAGCCACATTATCTACATGTGTAAAGTTGAGAACATTTTCATTATCAGGAAATATGTTTTGATCCTCATTTTGTATTTGTTTCCCTATTTGTTCTTCACCACCCAATGGAAAGGATAAATGAGTTTGTGTCAGTGTAAATTAAAGCAGAGTTTTTATCTTTCTTTCTAGATACTAAGCGGGCTTCTCCGTGACTGGAAGACCATTCCAACCTTCAAAAATTTTAAATCATAGCATATCCGATCCAACCATACTAACGTGGACACCCTTTCTCCCTATTCCTATACATCAAAGGGCAGAAAACTCTCCCCTTATTTTGCTGAAACGAAGAGCACAATTATTTGCTATAGGAAGATTTGTTTTGTTTTGTTTTGTTTTGGTCTCTGAAACAGAATTGTTCATTCCTTTTGGGACCGTTTATTCCATTATTCCCTCTTTACTTACTTTTTTTTATTTGATTTTCTTTCTCTTCTCTACATCTCGTCTTGAAGATTAATGATACAAAACACTATACAGTAAAGACATACAGTTAGCTTTGTTAAGCAGAAAGTGAGTTTCATGAAAGTTTACCTGAAGGTCCTTGATAAGTCTGTCCAGATTGCCATTTTGTAGAGTCTGGTGCACTTGCAGGTATGGAAAATCTGCAGCTATATAAAAACAAAAAGGATTTTAAAATGAGAAGTTTACTTATTGTGGTTTTTATTTTTTACTTTGGTCCATTAAGTGAAGGTGGAACTTGAGTCTGTGTGTCAGGACATACTGTTAGCCCTGTCCCTGTAGAGTTTCTTGTGAAAACTTGCACAGAAAGTGGCCAAGTTAATAACACACAAGTGTAAACTATCCACATGCCCTCTATTAAATAACTTCAATGGGTAGGTTGCTCCAGCGATTGAGTTATTTTTGATGGCCAAATGCTAGGAAATGGTTATAACACAATGCCTGGAATGCCAATGTATTGATAGGGCCATTTGAGAATTAAAAGATCCATTTGATAATGGATTGTGTCTCCAGGCTGCCCAGAACATGGCACCATTAATAATAAACTGTTCCCTGTACACCTTAACCATATCCTACACCTCATCATATACTAACTCCTCTATGATTGAGACCATGCAGAATTGCAGAGCAATGTGCCGGAGCTCAGTCTGTTCAGGATAATCCCAGAAACCCCCTTAAAGCCAGTAAAGGGTGCTGCAAGGGTTCCAACCAGAGGAAAACATATTTCTTTTTTTCTCTAAGTATGTACATCATGAGGATTTGCACCCGTATCAAGCCCAGCTAAGCTTATTTGAGGAGTGTGAAAGATCCTTATTATTTTTTGAATACTAACCTCTTTTCCTGCGGGGATTGAAGGAAAATGATCCCCAAATGTAATGTAGAGGAGTCTTATTGGTGCTTTATGCTCTTATGGTTTTCACTTTACAGAAAAGGAATAAAAGGATCGTTTACCAAGTTATTTTAATGTTTAATCAATACCGACCTTCACTTTCTGAAGCATGTCAAATCCTTATCCACAGAACCCTGAATAATAACCCAAGTTCCTCCTAACCAAACACTGGGGAAAAGAAGTTAAAGAGAAAGGGTAACTTTCACAAGCGCTACCCTCGTCCCATCTCCTAGATTAGAATCAACCGTGGACAGAAGTACATATCTGTTCGTTCGGATATACATTCAGATGTGTATGAAATGATGTACAAATTAATGTTTTTGAAAATAATGATCTTGAACTTTCTAAGTTAAATCTTACGAAAGCTTTTATTCTTTTGTTGGCGGGGAGGGGGGGTGTGTTTGCCATAGGGATGGGTTTTCCTCTTAGGGTTGCATGCTGTAGAGTTGCTTAATAATGTGCAAATAGAAAAAAAAAGTCCTTAGATGTTTTTTTTGTTTTTTTTTTCCTTTTAAAGAAATAACCTGTTTAAAAAAACAAAAACAACAAAAAAAAGAAGAAATAACTATTGCGGTTGTGCTCATTTTTTTTTTTTTATTTTATAATCACCGCTACTCTGTGTATACATTTTCAAAGACGTTCAGTGCAAAAAGAAAAAAAAATGAGCACTTTGAAGAGTAGCCTAATTCACTTTTTTTTAACAAATAATAAACATCCTGTTCAAACGATTACATAAAATTCAAAAATGTTTTTTTTTTTTTTTTTTTTTCAGGAAGGGTTGGGAAATGTGAAATTAAACTTGATTCTTCTGGTTTAAGTTGATGCTTCTCAGCCAGTTCTTGTAGAAAAAGGATCTTGCATCTAATCTTTTTATTTTTATGGTTCTTGCAAGAACAGCTTTCCCCGCCTCTTATTTCTCTTTCAAATCAATCTGCTGCTCTCTTGTTGGGATCTGGGAGCCAGGGCTCCGCCACAGGAAAGTAGGCAAGCGGTAAAATGTAACTCGATAGCTTTTCCCTCCTCATTGTATATGAAAGATACTCAACCTTTCGCAGTAGCGGCTTTTACAAATTTTTTTTTTCTTCTAAACTTTCTGTACAAAAAAAAGTGCTGTAATTGTGCGTTAGGCCGGGACCTGGCAGAAAAAGAGATGCCCCCTCCCACTTCTTGCATAAATTACTCTGTAGAGCTCTCTGCACCCCCTTTCCCTTTCACCTTTTGTATTTAATTTTAAAGTCAGTGTACTACAAGAACGCTGGATGCAAGATAGATACTATATTAAAATGTACTGTTATTTAAGATGTAATAAAGCAGTTTGACATGAGTTTATAACTTGTGCTGGTTTATTGTTTTTCCCCCATTAAGCTTGTTTGCAGGGTGCTAAATCTGGGTCATGTGATTGGTCAGCTTTGTTTCAACAGTTGGATCATGATGTGATCAGTTCTCCTGGCAGGATGCTCCTGATAGAGGCTGGATTTTGCCTAGTATTGCTTGAGCAGGCCTTTCGGAGGCACCATACATAGATCAGTGAGTGATTAATTGGGTCTAGGTAATCTTAAAGAATAAGTAAACTTTTTTTTTTTCTATTAATAAAGTTACTCTAAACAGCTTCCCAGATTGCCTGCCTTTGTCCCTCTGTTCTTTCTTACCTGGTTGCTGAGTTACATTCTGCTCTATTCCACTCCTTCCTTGTTCAGAGTGAAGCTCCGCCCCCACTTCCTGTTCAGGTCTCTCACTACACCAAAAACTTGTCAGGAGTTGAGAGCCCCTTGTGCACATGCCTGGAGGCAGCAGGAGCCAGTCTCTGTATGAGGAGGCTTTTTTTTCCAGGATGGTGGGGGCTTCTGCTTTTTCTGAAGACTTTTAAACATGGCACATGTGACTGCAAAACACCAGGGGGGAGTGCTGGACACGGTGGATTAAGGTAGTCTTATATTAAATATTAAGTTAGTGTAAAGTGTAGAGAATAGTAGTCTAAGGCTAAATATATGATTTGTTTTTTTAACATTTACATCTCCTTTAAGGGCTGTTCGTGTATTTACAGCCCAAACTTATGCTTCAGGTAGTTGAGTGCATCTATTTGTTCATTCTGGGAATGGATACAGTCTCAATTCATGGTACACCCTTTACCCCTATTCTGAGGGTAAAAACCTATTATATGCTCTTAAAGGGGACATATGGAAAAAAATGTTTTTCTTAAATTCAAGGTTCCAGTAAAAAAAAAAACCTATTTCCAATTTGTTTAATTATAAATAAAGGAAAGCTTCACTTGTTTGTTACAGAGGCACCTGCCTGGTTTAAACCCCATAAAGGATTTAATGCAATGTTAACAGGATGACGATCTCCAATAAACTCCATTTTAATCAAATAATTCAGATTTTTGAAAATTTCCTTTCTCTGTTATAATAAAACTAATAATAAAACCATACCTTGTACTTAAGAGTAACTAAGCTACTTGAATCCATACTGGTGGCAAAACAATCCCAATGGGTTTGTTTATTGTTTAAATGAGTTTTTGTAAACTTAAAGGAACAGTAACACCAAAAAATGAAAGTGTATAAAAATAATTAATATATTATATACTATTGCTCTGCACTGGTAAAAGTTGTGTGTTTTCTTCATAAACCCTACTGCAGTTAACTAACATAAATAATATAAATATCCTGCTGTGTAGCCATGGGGGCAGCCATTTAATTTGAAAAAAGGAGAAAAGGCACAGGTTACTAAGCAGATAACAGATAAGTAGCATAGATTCCCATTGTATTCTACACAGTGTATCTGGTATCTTCTTATGACGCCTGTGCCTTTTCTTTCTTTCAACTTAAATGGCTGCCCCCATGGCTACACAGCAGCTATTTCTGTTAACTATAGTAGTCTTTCTGAAGCAAACACACAACTTTTACCAGTGCAGGGCAACAGTACATTATATTTTAATTATTTTAAAACATTTTTATTTTTTAGTGTTACTGTTCCTTTAAGAATCCAAATTACAGAGACTCCTTATGGTGAGCATTCTGGATAACTGGTCCATATCTGCATTTATTTTTCATATGTCTCCTTTAAGCATTATACATTAAACCTGAAACTTTGCGCCAGTCATTACATAGTGAGCAAACGTTCATACAGGAAGCTTTTTGTGTTTCATCTGAGTGCAGCACACACCGCTAATATCTGTAAATGCCACACATCCATTAAGAGAATCCTGAAATTAATAGGTGGAGATTTGTTTTGCCTTATGTATCATTTCTTTAGCTTCCAATGGTTTTGTTGCATGATATAGTTTGCTGTTGGCAGTAATAAGAACCTGTTTAGTGCAAGCAACGCTCACTTGCTGTGGCAGAGACAACTTGCAGATGCCCCCTTCTGTTGCACTTCTGAGATTTGCAAAGGGCACGCAGCAGGAGGCGGCAGCCTAGAGGAGTATGAAGTCAAGAGGGAAAGACAGAGGTTCTTGAATATATTATTCATGCAAGTCATTTGTCCCCTGCCCTCCGTTCCTGTGATTCTTTTCTAAATCTGACTCCATTTATTATGAACACATCTTAAACTTCAGGAGCTTCTCCGCTCGGGCCAGTGAAGTGCATGCAGTTTTATTGGCATTTTGAAAAAAACCCAACCTGATTTCCACCATATTCTCACTGTATGCCAATGTTGGCAAATTGTTAAATTGCACAGTGGGTGCTTCCAAAAAGAATGCACTCACCCCTGAAAGATAATACATTGCTTTGCAGTGGATTTACCTAGCATTCCAGTGAGAGATGTGTGGCCGAGACCTTTAGATGAAGGGAGTTGTCGTGGTCTATATTTATTTTGCCTTTCTGTTGCAAATTGTGGTCGCACATGCTGCTCCTTCATTTCATTGGGCTTTATATGACCTTACAGGCAGTCTAAGGCTGGTTGGAGAAGGCTGAGGCCTGACCGTAGAATAGAAGCATAAGAAGCAAATAATAATGCAATTATTTTACCATTATATTACCATTAGACAGGGAAAATAAAAGCATATTGGCCCTCTGTTTCCCCACTGGCTGTTATTAGTGTATCAAAAGTATTTGGAAGCTTCCTATGCTGTAATGTTCAGCAAAATATTTTCACCTTTGCTTTGCACTCTGAAGTGACATAATGGGCCAAGTCGGCTCCTTTTCCTACTGAGCAGCTCATGGGGAATTAAATGGCTGGTTCATTACAACACAAAAGACTGGGCAAATTACTAGAGAGACAGATGGTAAAGCAGCAGCCTGCTCTTTATGGAGTCGTACCAATGGACCAGCTGGGGTCTCGAGCTTTAACCCTTCTCTTGCCCTTTGTACAGTGATGTGGAGCAATAAGCTGTGAGAAGTGTTAGGGATACAGTGCATTGCCATAATCATGGTTTTTTACAGTTCTCATAGGGCAATATATGCAAGAGACAGACGGCTGATTCAATGGGCTTTGCTCCCTCCTGTGTTTGCACCAAGAAGCAGTGCATCGGCCTTGGTGCAGACACAACAGATTTAGGCACAAAAATACACTCATTTTTACCCCATGTATCGGCACCCAGTCTGATGCAGTGCCTCTTGGTGCAGACACAGGAGGGAGCATAGGACATTCTTGGTTTGTTTATGCACAGGCTGGGAATATGCCCCGCCCATAGCGCACCAGATACCTGTAAAGCCGAAGAAAATTACCCTGTGCTGGTGCACTTTCTTAGAGTAATGTCCCACAGAAAGATTAGACTAAAGGTGCCCATACACTATAAGATCCGCTCGCTTGGCGATGTCGCCAAGCGAGCAGATCTTCACCCGATATCCCCACCTACGGGTGGGCGATATCGGGTAGCAAGAAACTTTAAAAAAAAAAAATAATCCGATCGTTTGGCCCTGGGAAAGTTAAAGCGATGCGTAGGCCTTTCAACCAGTGATTACCTTTGTTGCTGGTGGAAAGACATTTCTCTGTATAACCTCTGTAAAGCACTGCATAAATAAAAGTGTAATAAAAATAAGTACATTAGTACTGATAGCTTTTCTTTTATTTCTGTATCCAGAATCATGATCCCCAAGATCCAGAATATATCATTTACACAGAACAACCAGAAGTGAAGTGCCAAAGTGCTTCAAAACCTCTACTACATTTCAACTGAAAACAAATCTTAGTCCTTACATTGCCATGAACATGACAAAACTATTCACTTGGTGAAACCCAATTTGTAGGCTTTTAGACTAAAATGAAAGCTGCCAAGTTCCCTGGGGCAGCAGCACTCGGTATACATGTTTCCAAAAGCGAAAAATGGAGGCCAAAGAGTTTAAGAGCAATGACAGGAAAGATAAATAAATAAGGAGAGGCAGCCTTTTGTTAGTATGCCCCATATTTTGTCATGCACTCTGGACTGGGGTATTTTATATACTAGAAGCCAATGCCCAGGAAGGGCACACCGCTCCTTACTTTAGGATCTTCCCAGAAAACACTCCAGTGTTGTCTGGTCTCTACACAGGGATACTGCACATACTAAGTAGAAGCTAAGGCATGGGAATTGCACATCCCTCCTTGTTTGAACATCTTCCTACTAAAAGTATTCACCGACAGGGAGCCATTCTCTCCAGCAAGTCAACCACAGAAGAAAAGTTTTTTAAAACAGAAATTCTGCCCACACAAAAACACCTTCTTTGTTATAGAACATCAGCTTGAGTCCCAGCAAGAACTGAATATGTTGGTGCCTGGGAGATTGAAGTATGAAGGCATTGGTGTTGTAGTATTTATACTGAAGGGTACCTATTGCCTAAAAATTGTTTCCCCCACCAGTGGTGCGAACTAACAGATCCCAAGTTGCAGATAGGGGACACAATAGTATTTTTCCTAAGAAAAGCCATCTGTCAAGTGCACTTGCCCCTGCAACCTCAATCCTGTGTCACACACTGCTGGGGCACTCACTCATTACACACATGCATCTGCCTTAAAGGAACAGTAACACAAAAAAAATGTACTGTTGTCCTGTGTTGGTAAAAGCAAGCTGTGTGTTTGCGTTAGAAACTCCACTATAGTTTATGAAAAATGCCCTGTTGTGTAGCCATGGGGGCAGCCATTCAAGCTGGAAAAAAGGAGAAAAGGCACAGGTTACATAGCAGATAACCAATAAAGCCCCATTGTACTCTACAGAGTTTATCTGTAATCTGCTATGTAACCTGTGCCTTTTCTCCTTTTTTCCAGCTTGAATGGCTGCCCCCATGGGTACGCAGCAGGTTATTTGTATAAACTATATTTGGGTTTCTGTAGCAAACACACCAGTGCAGGGCAACAGTACATTATATTTTAGATATTTTATTTTTTTGGTGTTACTGTCCCTTTAACATGGCCGTCTGCACTGAGCTCATTGAGGGACCAGAGCGCTTGATAATAGCTGAATCATCACCACCACCCCATGGGTCCAAACAAAAACTGAAGATTTCTGATAGGAATGAAGAATCCAATAAGTGGCCAATGCACCCAAGCAACTTTGCCTTGACCAATAACAACTTTTACACTGAACCGAAGTTCCTTCTAATATAGTTATTTCAAAGCACTGAAAATCAGACATGACATTGATTTCTGTTTAAAAACAAAAAAGAAAAACACAAAAATAGGCTATTTGTATTTAGTCCCATACTTTTATATTCGGTAAAGGCAATTTTTGCAGCACTAAGAGCTTCAAAGGGCGAGGAATGTGCCATTGTAGCTGGAAATAAATGCCAGTGCAGCACAGCAACCAAGGCCATGTGCAAGTAGGGCAGAGTCGGATGTTGTGTAGGGTCCGCTAGTTTCCACCAGTGTTTTGTAGGCAGGCATAAAGAAGTAAAAAAAAACGGAAGTACGTTTGTAAGCCGCCTTACTTTGAAAAAAGTAGAAATGATTTTCTCACATCTCAAACCTTAGTCCAGGTCAAAGGCAATAGCTAATCCAATATCAAATAAGGTAAGGAAAAATTCAAAAATCACAACAGCAGCAGAATAAAATTAAAAATTATAGATTTTATTAGGACATATTACCTGACGTGTTTCTGATTGGTTGTTACACTTTTTAGATTCATTTGTATTGGTTGTATGTATGTATGTATGTATATCTTTATTTATAAAGTGCTACTTATGTACGCAGCGCTGTAAAGTAGAATACATTAATACAAACAGGGGGTTAATAAGATAATAATAGATAAATACAAAGTACAACAATAAATACAGATAGATACAAAATAAATACAGCTGCAATAAGTTAAGAGTCGAGGACAAAAGAGGAAGGAGGTCCCTGCCCCGTAGAGCTTACAATCTATATATTGTTGTATTTTATCTTGTGATTGGTCACACACCCTATAAAAACTTTGTAGAGGGGATGTGACCTTTAGCCTATGAGTAAGTGCCCTTAAGGCACAAAACGAGTCAGGTAATATGTCCTAATAAAATCTATCATTTTTAATTTTATTCTGATGTTATCATTCTCAGTATAGCTATACCAAGCTGTGGATAAGAGCAGATCTGCTTCTCTGTATCTGCCTAAAAAATGCAGGCGGAGAGAAACAGACCCTACACAACATTTAGCTTTGCCCTTAAAGTCAGGAGCAGATTTAGCTCAATAATGTTCAATGCACAAAGTGAAAACAGTACTGATTTGAGAAAATAAAAGTGAATTGGGAGCCAAGCTTTATCGTCCAACATCAGTGCCCACCCTTACTCATGCTCTTGTTGCTGAATGGAAGCATAACCCACCATCAATGTTCCAATATCTAGCAAAAAGCCTAATTTTATACATTTCTTTAATTTTTGCAATTTGCAACTTTAGTTTTTGGGGGAGCACCAAAGCATCTGGGTTAAGAAAGGATCAACACTGATGATCTAGCACCTCTTATTCTTGCTTGGAATACCACTTGCTGTTACTCCACTTTTCACTGCACTTTGAAAAAAATCAGAGAAAACAATGTTTAGAATAGGTGTCAATAGGAAGTAGGGAACAGCCATCCTTCTCACGTTATATGAGTGCCCCTATGGCAGGGAGAAGGTAAGAGCTGCAATAACTGACCGCCTCAATTCAAGGGCAGCAATTATATAGTGAAGGCAACATACTTACCTGAGCAGCATTGGCATTATATTTCCTTATCCAAACTAACACTATCCCACTGCTTCTTATAAGTGTATTTATATTGTTTCATCCTTTACAGTAAATTAAAATGCCTTCTGGAATCTGTGCTATGATTTCTTGTATCTGTAGCTTTTCTCTAGATTTGGAAAATATTTCTAGGTGATTTTCATTGACGACATTAGTGCCAGCAACACCCCCATTGTGCCTATATTTACACAATTTAATGGTATATAACAGCACATCCAGCGTGTTTTTCTCGCAGCCCTTTGTCTCGTTTGGCTAGTGACACAATGGAGCGAGGAGAATGTTGCTGAGTGACAATCTTGCAATGTTATTTTAAGCCTTTGTTTTGCTTTTGTGTCTGCTAAAGCTCAGTGTGTTGAATTGTTTCTCTTTATAGTTGCACAATCTGACACCAGCTTACTCTGTGAGGAGCCAGTGAATAGTGTTTTCTTAGGTACCTGAAGAAAGACCAAAGGTAAACTAAAGGCCTAGTGCTGTACATCTACTGTCTGCTCACAATTCCTTCTCGGCCAGCTACCCCCCTGCTATTACAAACAGTATCCGCCTAGTGATCACTTAGTCTGCTTTCTCACCTGTGACGTAACTATAGAGCAGTGATCCCCAGCCAGTGGCTCAGGAGCAACATGTTGCTCACCAGCCCCTTAGATGTTGCTTCCAGCAGCCGCAAGCAGATGTTTATTTTTGAATTTGCATAAAACCAGATGTATTGTCAAACAGAGCCTCCTGTAGTGTGTGTATTCAGTACACATAGAGGCTACCAAATAGCCAATTATAGCTCTTATTTGTCACCCCCGGGAACTTTCTTCATGCTTGTGTTGCTCCCCAACTCTTTTACAATTGCATGTTGTAGAAAATGTTGGCAACACTTGCTATAGAGAAAGCAGACCCTGTGGGAGAGCCTGGATCATGGCACCTGCTTCCCCTATAGTTGTTAGAAATTCTCCCCTCCACTCTCTTACCTACACCAGCGCAAGCAGGCAGGGAGCAGGAAATGCGAGCAGCAGGGTGGAGGGAGGGCCATGTAGGGGCTGCAGTGCACACCAGGCTCCTCTGAAGATTGGGGGGGCCGCCACATTGTTGTTAAGCCACAGTTTGTCACCACTTTTCAAGTTTCCATGAACTGACACTCTATAAGATATTACTGCCACGTGTATGAGCAGTGGTGCTGTGAGAGGCAAGCACAATGGCAATAAAACAGGTGCCCAAACAACCCACCACTTGCTCTGAGCACATACCCACTAGCCAGAGGCAGCTGTCTCATTCTTACATGTTAAGCAAGGGCTACTGAGATGATTCAGCCAGTTAGGCTTGAGATCATGTTGTTAGTTCTGCGGGGACCAAATGCTGATCATTTCTCCAGGTTACTGCACTACAGTATAGGCACATTTATCAAAGAGTGAAACTAGAGCTTGCCAGGATGAAATTCAGTGATTCCCTATTCACTTGTATGAGATTTTTTTAGGAACATATGAAAGAGTGAAAGTGAGAGTTTACCCTTGATAAATACTGCCCCATACAAGCAAATAAAGAATGGTGGAATCTGCAAAACTTCCACATCTCAAAGCTTGTAAGTTCAAATAGAAGTCAATGGGAGTTGTCCTAGACAAAATGGTTTTGCAATTTGAGTTTTTTAAATACATTCAAGAGTATGTAGACCCATTGAATATGGGAGAAAATGGCAATGCGGTGTGCCCAGTCTAGTGCCCTTTTCTATCCTAGTTTTAGAATCTCTCCCAAGGCCTGCACTAAAAGACAGCAGATGAAGGGATGCTGTTAACTGAATGCGAGTCACGTAATCATAAATGTATTTATGAATGCTTGTACAAAATACAGACTAATGGAAAAAATGAATTTCTGTCTGGTCACCCATTGAAGCACAGTAAGGTGTGACAGTAAGCCTGGCACTTCTACGTCCAGACTGGCAATCTGTGGATTCTGTCAAATGCCAGATGGGCTGCTGTAGACACTCACTGTTTATTAGGCCTGTCGGAGTGGTTGTTTGGGCCAATAAATAACTCTATGCATGGTCTCTAGTATTTTATTCATTCATTTGCATTAAAATACAAGTTATTTCAATGCTGTACATGGCAAAAGGTTTATAAGAAGCATCAGCCATTTTTATCACCATCCGGGTGTGTTATCAGCTCTGATGTGTGAAACTCTGGGCAGAACAAAACCACACTTGCTTTATTTAACAGAACTTTGACTAATGTATTTCCATAACAAGGCAGCAATACCAAAGCACAGGATACATTATATTACATACAAATAACATATTTACACATCTACCAGTATTCTCCCAATGGCAGATTATTTGGATGCTTACAAGGGTTTTCATTTTATATCAATGACGGCACCCATCAGCAGTTTCTCTCACCTTCTAAGTCTATCAGTTTACTAATCAGTTCCTCTGGTCTAGTTTACAGTTCCGTTCTGGCTAAACTCTGTACAGGTACCTGCATCACAGTGTATTCAATAAGATGGCATCTAGGGTGCTTTTTAGAATTCTGCAGCAGCGCCTCTTCCTTGGATGCCAACCCCACTCCCTACGTTCATTAGTTTATTCTTTCAGAATTTCATTCGTATAACGGTGATTTCGACAGAACAGTTTTTTGGGAAAACAAAGTCACATGATAAAAAAAATTGTTGTTCACCAGCCAATGGTTGGCAATCACTGATGTAGCTTTATGTATAGCTGCTCTTCAGTTTGCAATTTCAGCAGCTTTCTTGTTGCTATGGCCCCATTTACCATAGCAACCAGTACATGGTTTGAATGAGAGGCTATGATCTATAAATAGGAGGAGGGCCTGAATGAAAAGACAATGAATAAACAACAACAAAAAATTGTAGATTCACAGAGCAATATTATTTTCTAGCTGCTGGGTTCAGTGACACCCCCCCCCCACCCAAAGCTAGAAAGAGGCAGACGAAAAACATACTAAAAGTGAACTTAAAGTTAAACTATACCTTTAATGCATAACACTTGCAATAAAATTGGCATGCTTAGAGGGGTAGTTTACCTTTAAGTGAATGTCTAGTATATTATAGAATGTTCTATTGTTAGCAACCTTGTAAAGTCTTCCAATAAATTATATTATTTTAAAAACTAATACTTCGCAAATAATTTGCCATCATTTTCTGCCTATTTTCAGTTTGCAAATGAAATGTTGCTGAACTATATCTCATATGACAGTGCTGTCCAACTTCTGTGGTACAGAGGGCCGGAATTTTTCCGACCTACATGGTGGAGGGCCGATAATGGAAGCCAGTTTTGACCACTCCCCTTTTTGAAACTGCACCCACTTGAAACCACACCCGTGTTATCACATGACCATACCCATATTAATGCTTGTAGTACAGCAAAAACCTGCCATACTCTGCCTGCCCTACCCTGCCTGTGTGTGCCATACTCTGCCTTCCCTACCCTGCCTGTGTGTGCCATACTCTGCCTTCCCTACCCTGCCTGTGTGTGCCATACTCTGCCTTCCCTACCCTGCCTGCGTGTGCCATACTTTGACTGTGTGTGCCATTTTTGGCTGGTTTGTGCCATACTTGGCTTGTGTGTGCCATACTCTGCCTGCCCTACCCTGCCTGTGTGTGCCATACTCTGCCTGCCCTATGCTGCCTGTGTGTGCCATACTCTGCCTGCCCTATGCTGCCTGTGTGTGCCATACTCTGCTTGCCCTATGCTGCCTGTGTGTATGGCACACATAGGCAGCATACAGTGACACAATGCTGGCACTGCTCCTACAGTCTGCACAATAACTATATATTAAAAAACTTTTTAATTGCAGTACCACCTAAGTATATGTTCTTTTTGTAGTGTGCAGGGATTATTTGTGGGTTTCTACTGCTCCTACAGTCTGTCTGAGGTGTGAACAGGTGAACAATGTGGGTGATTACAGCCTGAGCCTGAGGTGTGAACAATGCAGGGGGTGAACAATGCAGAGATTAAAAGGTGTGAACAACACAGGGGATTACATATTTAAAAAATACAGCCTGATTACAGCCTGAATCCTGAATCTGAGGTGTGAGCAATGCGGGGGGGTGGGGGGGGGGCAGTTAATCACAGTACTGATACCATTTAAAGCTTACACAAGAGTAAGCCATCAAAGCAGCCAGAGTGCGGGCCGCAGGCCGCCAGTTGGACAGCACTGTCATATGAGATAAATACTGGTGCTCTCTGGTGTATCCTCATATTGGGACCTTTTGTGCTGCGCCCTGCCTACTGAAGACACAAGCTCCTGCTCCTGTAATTTTCTGCTCTTGCCTCCTGGTTTGACCTTCTACCTAATCTTGATTATTGATACCTGACTTCAGCCTGTTCCTGACCACAGATACTGTGCTGCCTGTCCTGACCTAACGCCTGCCTCTGACCTCGAGCTGTATACTTATATTTGGCACTCCTGCCTATTCATACTTTGCCTCTTCTGCCCACCCCTCCAAACTCCAGGAGTGCTATGTGGCAAATCAGAACGTGTGGCTTAAGGTGCCCATACACGTGAAGATTTGCTCGCTTGGTGAGGTCGCCAAGCAAGCAAATCTTCTCCCGATATCCCCACCTACGGGTGGGCGATATTGGGGAAAATGTAGGCTAATTCGATCGTTTGGCCCTGGGGTCCCCGATCCAACTAAATCTTTTAACCTGCCCGATTGATATCTGCCCAATTTCAGGCCAGATATCGGTCGAGCATGCCCCTCGTTCCTACCCCTACACAGGCCGATAAGCTGCTTAATCCGTCCAAGGGACCGATATCGGCTGCTACAGTCGGCCCATGTATGGCCACCTTATTGGATCCTAGAATTTCACTATAACTTGATACAGAGTGGCCATGTTGGTACACAAGCATGTAAATGAGGCTTAAGGGGTTATTTCTGCTGCTTTCTGCACTGAGTATTCAGGAGGTGATGCTCTCTTCTTAGGCCCTGATGTTATATGCAGAAGGTAAAGGATGGGGGGTACTCCTATATGCCTCCCCTCCTGCCTCTCACTAATACTAAGTGCTGTATTAGTGAGGGGTCACAGGCCTTTGCACTCTGAAATGCAACAAAAGGCCTGAGCCCAACTTGTCACCAGCATTTTTTGCACAAAATAGCAATGTGCATAGTATGATGGTAACAAGTGCTATGCCATCCTTTACCTTAGTAACCTTCATCCCAGTATTTTTAAAGCTAGCTTGGGATATCTTTATTGCCTTTAACATACCCATACATGTAGATTTGCTATATCAGTTATTTCTTTAAAGCCCAAGTCCTTGTTTTTATTGCAGCAGGTTTATTATCAGCTATGGCATTTCCTTTATTGCTGATTCCCTTTCAGTCTTGGGCCTGTTGTGTTCAGAGGAGCTTTCTATAATATATAATTATCACTTGAGAAAAATGAAAATGGAAAAAAAGGTATTTTATATAAAATGTTTTTATTATTACAAAGAAAAAGCACTCATAGAAGCAGGGCCGGTCTTACCAACTGTGGGGCCCAATTGGAACCATTTTTGCGGGCCCCCTTAGTACATTGTGCATTATGCTTAATGCAGGTGGAATCCCTCTGCTGCCATAGTTTTATAGTTTTTCAGGCTGTTCCTGCTGAATTATGCTTAATACAGGCACACCTCCCAACATTTAAAAAATGTGAATAGGGACAAAAAAGCTCTGCCGCCCGCAAAATTTTTTTTTGCCATGCCCATGGAAAGAATGCAATTTTCCCTGCAGTGTACTCCCATTCCCAGACTCACCCAACACTAGCAAGAACAGAGCAGCACTGACCAGCTTTCATGCAGCCATCATATGAAGCAAACTTAGGGGCTGTTCCTGCTGAATTGTGCTTAGTACAGGGGAATACCTATGCTGCCATAGTTTTATGGTATCTCTCTGTACAGACTATGAGCAAACAAAATTTTATGGGCCCCCCTCCTCCCACACCCTGCAACCAATGGCCCCTCCCCAGTGACCTTTCCCATCAGTAGAAAGGACACAGACATTGGTAGCCAGGGACCCCCCAAAACATTGGTAGCCAGGGCCACACCCCTAAAACATTGGTAGCCAGCTCAGGGCCCCCTAAAACATTGCTGCTCCTCCCCCAGTGTCCTCATACTATGGCCCGCTCCCTCCTGCTCCCCCCTACATACTTCAGCCCCCCCAACATCCTCCAACTCTCCCCCTAGCATCCTCCAGCTCCCCCCCAAGCATCCTCCAGCTCCCCCCCAAGCATCCTCCACCTCCCCCAAATCTCCCCCCAGCAATCCACCAACTCTCCCCCAGGCATTCTCCAGCTCCCCCAACTCTCCCCCCGGCGTCATCCAGCATCCCCCAACTCTCCCCCTAGCATCCTCCAGCTCCCCCAACTCTTACCCCAGCATCCTCCAGCTCCCCCAACTCTCCCCCAGGCATTCTCCAGCTCCCCCAACTCTCCCCCAGGCGTCATCCAGCATCCCCCAACTCTCCCCCTAGCATCCTCCAGCTCCCCCAACTCTTCCCCCAGCATCCTCCAGCTCCCCCAACTCTCCCCCCAGCATCCTCCAGCTCCCCCAACTCTCCCCCCAGCATCCTCCAGCTCCCCCAACTCTCCCCCCAGCATCTTCCAGCTCCCCCAACTCTCCCCCCAGCATCCTCCAGCTCCCCCAACTCTCCCCCTAGCATCCTCCAGCTCCCCCAACTCTTCCCCCAGAATCCTCCAGCTCCCCCAACTCTCCCCCCAGCATCCTCCAGCTCCCCCAACTCTTCCCCCAGCATCCTCCAGCTCCCTCAACTCTCCCCCAGGCATCCTCCAGCTCCCCCAAATCTCCCCCCAGCATCCCCCAACTCTCCCCCTAGCATCCTCCAGCTCCCCCAACTCTCCCCCCAGCATCCCCCAACTCTCCCCCTAGCATCCTCCAGCTCCCCCAACTCTTCCCCCAGCATCATCCAGCTCCCCCAACTCTCACCCCAGCATCCTCTAGCTCCCCCAACTCTTCCCCCAGCATCCTCCAGCTCCCTCAACTCTCACCCAGGCATCCTTCAGCTCCCCCAACTCTCCCCCCAGCATCCCCCAACTCTCCCCCTAGCATCCTCCAGCTCCCCCAACTCTCCCCCTAGCACCCTCCAGCTCCCCCAACTCTTCCCCTAGCGCTGGGGGGGAGGAGGAGGAGCAGGGAAGGTAGATTTGAGGGAGCTGGAGGATGCTAGGGGGAGAGTTGGGGGAGCTGGAGGATGCTAGGGGGAGAGTTGGGGGATGCTAGGGGGAGAGTTGGGGGATGCTGGGGGGAGAGTTGGGGGATGCTGGGGGGAGAGTTGTGGGAGCTGGAGGATGCCCGGGGGAGAGTTGAGGGAGCTGGAGGATGCCCGGGGGAGAGTTGAGGGAGCTGGAGGATGCCTGGGGGAGAGTTGAGGAAGCTCAACTCTACCCTCCCTCCTCCTCTTCCTTCGTCCCAGTGCCCACCTGCTTCATCCTGTTCTCTCCCAGCATCCCTCTGCTCCTCCTCCAGCTGTCCGCTGCTTGCATCCTCTGGCTCACTGCGTCCTCACTTTTAAAGGTTGTGCCCCGTGTGTACTGATGTCACATGTACGCACGGGGCGCGACCAATCAAATTACCCGCTTTGAAAGGGCCCGTCAATTTTTAAGGGGGCCCGGGCTAAGAAAAAAAGAGAGAAGTGTATCACAGCGGGGCCCCCATTGACGCGGGGCCCGATTGGGCGCAATAGGTCCAATTGGCCTAGGACTGGCCCTGCATGGAAGTGACATTATTTATTGGTGGTTATTAACATTTCGGTCCCAGCAAGAGGACCTTTATCAAGACATCCCGCATACAGAATATTTAATTTGAACAATAAATCTCTCATACAACAAATCTTTTAAATACCAGAGTTAGGGCACCAGCTGGTGGGCCTTTGATATCAGGTTTTCTGGTGCATTGGTGTCCCAGTAAAACACTATGTCCTAATACAGTTTAAACAGTATGTTCATATATTATACAGTAACATTTTTCATGTATTGGTCATTTATTTGACATTTGATTTTATTATGTTTAGCATTACAATATTTGATTATCATTGTTAGATTACTTAAATGTAGGCCGCCTTGTGGTGGTGTAAAAGGTGAACTATCCTTTTAATGGTTGCTGAGGAAGACAAAATACTGCCAGTCTAGATTTGAGGGTTTCATTTATCTGGCACCACACACTCAGTAGGCCCTTCCGCTTGAATCTGCACCCTTAAGGGGCTATCCTCTCCCCCCACAGGTGTTTACTAAAAGAAGCAATGCACTATCATATCATTTATGGGTTTAAGGATTCCATTACCATGCACTTATAGATTTATAAGTTACCTTTTAGTGGTCCATTTACATTTAACCTTCTATTTTCTGAGACTACTAGACTTTCTGTATAAGAGCTGTCAGTTTTCTATATGACAGGCATTATTTTTTTATCTTGGGACCCAGATTTATCACTTATAATAAATTTTATGCACCTAATTTTAATAATTTTCTGTTGTACCAAGAAATTTCACTTCAAGGAGGATTAAGAAGACTCCCCTAAACAAAGATTTAGGGTCCTAAGCTGTAAATTGCTGAGTGTGCTGCTTTGTGCCTCCCTTCTGCCATCTTGTGGTTGCTGACTACTTTGTCACAGATTCTAAAATGTTGGATGCTCAAATTTGCAGTTCCTGAATTATAAAGAAATAAGCAAGATTCTGTTCCCTTATGGATGCATAATAATAATAATAAGCCAAAGCTGGCCTAGACTGGCAATCTATAGAATCTAGCAAATGCCAGAGGGGCTACTGTAAGATGCCATAGACAGTCACTATTTAGTGGCTGATGGGGGGCTGCTTGGGCCTCTTTGTACTTGGAAAGCCAGGGCCTATTTTGAATCCTAGTCCAGGCCTGTAAAGTTATGTGATCTTTGAAAAATGAAGAGCTATCTCCTACAAATGCAAGCTGTTGTGCATTAATTGCTACCTAGCTGCATTTAAATTGTCCTTTATTTTCTCATGGTCTGGTATCCTTAAATAAGCCACCTCAGCCTCTATCTGTCGGCACATTTTTCAGGGAATATTCCATAGTTCGCTATGTCTGAGACACGTGCAGTGCCAGAAACTGAGACTTCACTAAGGTTTCTAAGTAGTGTCAGTACCCCAGTGGCCACCATAAGCCTAGGGAATCAAGCATTGGTAAAGGGGAACTTGACTAGTCTACTGATGGTGCCACTGTAAGCTGATTATGAGCTCATGGGGCTTCTCAAAGAAAGTTTGAATCCTGAGGGACATGAACCATCTAACCACTACCACCCAGAGTAAGGGATAAGGAACCTACCTTTCTGAAACTAGTTAGGTCATTTATTAATACTGGGCAAATTTGTTCCGGGACAGTAACCCATGGCAACCAATCAAACTGCTGCATTGATTGTTCTATCTGCCGCTGGCTGAAAAAAGCCAGTCATGGATTGGCTGCTATGGGTTAACTGCCCATGTGCAAATTTGCCCAGCGTTGATAAATGAACCCCATCCATATGACAACCTTGGACATTTTGTGTAAATGCATCTCCCTTATTGTATGCAGCCAACTGCTAAGGCTTGCTGAGGATTATAAATGGAGTTTATACCCCACTGGTAACCACTGGCCTAGGAAGGCAAACACTGCTGTCTTAGGGTAGAGGGGGACTCTAATAAAGGTGCAATTGAGTGTGGGTACTGCTACCCATTTGTATGTAACTAGTATCCAACATTTTTGCATTCTTCTAAAAAACTAAATCATCTACAAAAGATTTGATAAATACCACTAATTCCAAACCCTAATTTGCAAATGCAATTTGGTAAAAACAAAAATACAGTTACATTAACCCAATGCCATACCATTTTATCTCATTGTTTATGTGCTGGTATTATGTTACATTTCTTAATGCTAAACAGTCAAGAAGGTAATACAAAAAAATTCTATCCTACCTGGGATGTGTCTTCATATGGGCCAACAGGTGGCAGACATACATCACAACTCCATGTTAGACAGCCCATTACTTTTCAGTCTCTGAAGAATGTGCCGTCTCACATAGGGAGCCGTTCCTAAACTGAACTAAATCTTTGCATAGCTTGTCCATACCAAGATTCCTTATAGTATTCCCTTGTTTATTAGGATTTAATTTAACAGGCCTAGGTGTCTGAACAACCAGGTGTGATTGATATAAACAGAAATGTTAAAATAAGGCCCAAAAACTATGGCACGCACTTGTTTGCTGTGAGAAAATACCCTAATAAATGGATTGTCACTTTCTGGGGAATAATACATTCCCCAGAAAGTGACAATCCATTTATTAGGGTATTTTCTCACAGCAAACAAGTGCATGCCATAGTTTTTGGGTAACAAGTAGGCTTGTAGTACATTAACCCTTGTTTAAACAAACTTACCCAAGGTCTCTTAGATGTTTGCTTTTAAACAGAAGTTGAGTAACTGCTACCTGCTTATTGGTTACCCAAGGTTACTAAAATTAGTCGAAACTTTGTGCATGTCATTAATACTACTCAATAAATCTATATCTATCACCCTGTCTGTAATGGCAGGCATACAGGGTGATTTCTCAAAGAAAGCCACAGGGAGCAATATGCAATTTCCCATCAGCCATAGTGCTGTGCTTTTCCAGTTCAATAGGAAGGGAAATGGCTACTGTCATGGAAGGGTGTTTTGCTTACAGTAGTTATGTGAGAGGAAAGAAGATCAAAATGCCCCATATGCCATCCACATTATCTTTCTCCCTCTCAGTTACGTGAGCCCAGGGATATTCTTGAATAATTTTCCAAATTTAACATGCAGTATATATAAAATGTATGCATAATTTTGCACATGGCACATAGGTTTCCACAGGATCAAGTCTTACCAGCCTGCTTTCATAAGGTGCTATATAGAGCAAAGGGCTGTAGTGCCTGCCTAGTACTTGGAGCTGCTCAACATAACTAAGCCCTTATGCCCTAAAAAAAAAACACAACCACAAAAAAAAAACCAACAACATACAACTAGTGGTGTAACTATAGCAGAACAAAGGACAGGGTCCCAGTCTGCCTCCTCTGTACAGGGAATCCACATAACAGGGAATACACAGGTGGCCTGTGATTTGGCACATGACCGACAACACATGAGGGAAGGCCAGAAAAAACATATTGCGGAGCAGCCCGGGCCGGCAGCTAAGGTACACTATTGCATACAACTATAACTCCGCTGGAAATCAGCATATTTGTATGGCCACAAGATGTCACTGTACAAATTGTTTTGTTGAACAGAATAAAACAAAAGGACAATAACACAACCACTCTTCTTCAGGTGGAGATTTACATTACTGCGTGTGGGAAGGCATTTGGAGTCGAAATTTATTGCAAGCACCTATCATTCTATCATAGCCCTTAAAAGTGGAGAGGTTGCTTCTCTGTCTGTTCTTAGGGTAAGGCCTCACAAGGGAGAGTGTCATCTTGACAGGGTGCAGACACAAGCAGCCAATATTAGCCAACTAACACGAGACTTGGCATTAGTTGGCGGATATCAGCTGTGTGTGCCAGCATCCGATGCAGATTCAATGCTTCCAGGTGCAGGCACAACAAGAAGATTTTTCAAGCATATGGGTGGATTTGCAGCCTGCACTTATACGCAGGCTGACAATCTGCCTCGTGGGGCCTTGCACTTATGTGCAGGCCAAGAAACAGCCCTGTGTGGCCTTACCCTGATTAACACTTAACTGAATTCCATTGCTCTACCTTATCTGGGACGGATTTGGGTTTATTGTGAATAACAGGCTTAGTAATTCTATGCAAGGTCAGTCAGTGTTTGCTAAAGCCAATAAAGTATGTTTATTTATACAAAGGGTCATCGACTCAAGAGATTAAAGAATAATATTGCCTTTTTATAGGCTCCTGGTAAGACTTCACCTTCAGTATGCATGGCAGTTATTAAGGCTAGTCCATATGTCCGATGTGTAACTAAACTGGTAAGTGTAATGGAACACTTAAAAAAGAGAAAAAAAATGTCAATTCTTTTCTCTAAAGAAGAGGTGCTTGTAAGTGGACATAATGGGCTCGCTCACTGGGCACACTAATAAAGACTGCTTTAAGGTGGCCATACACAGGCAGATTTCAGCTGCCGATTTGGGTCCTACAGACCGATTCAGCAGCTTATGTGCCTGTATATGGGCACCCCCAATGGGCCTATCCGAACAATATCTGGCCTAAAATTGGCCAGATCTTAATCAGGCAGGTTTTTTTCCTGTTGCATCGGGGACCACATCAGCTCGTTGATGTGGTCCTTGGTCCAATGACCCATATACCCACCCTAGGGCCAAACAATTGAATTAGCACAATAAAGCCCACCTTAGGTGGACATATCAGAGGAGATCCACTCCCTTGGCAACCTCGCCAAATGAGCGGATCTTAAAGGAACAGTAACACCAAAAAATGAAAGTGTATAAAAGTAACTAAAATATAATGTACTGTTGCCCTGCACTGGTAAAAGTTGTGTGTTTACTTCAGAAAGTCTACTATAATTTATATAAATAAGCTGCTATGTAGCTATGGAGGCAGCCATTCAAAGGAGAAAAGGCACAGGCACATAGCAGATAACAGATAAAACACTATTGTATTCTACAGAGCTTATCTGTTATCTGCTATGTAACCTGTGCCTTTTCTCCTTTTTTCCAGCTTGAATGGCTGCCCCCGTGGCTACACAGCAGCTTATTATATAAATTATAGTAGTGTTACTGTAGCAAACACACCAGTTTTACCAGTGCAGGGCAACAGTGCATTATATTTGTATTACTTTAAAGCTCTTTCATTTGTTAGTGTTACTGTTCCTTTAACATGTATGGCCACCTTTAGGCCTGCAATGAGGGCCAGCCCCACTTTAGTAATTAATGCCTCAACTGGACTACAGAAAGTAAATCCTTGGTGGATATGCCTATGCCTAAGGGCAGATGCACCAGAAAAAGGTCTTGATGTGATGTAGAGTTTTTTTTAATGCAGAGCTAATTGGACCATTGGATATGGACCTCTCAGAACTTGTGGGCAATAAACTTAGTTGCAGTAAAAACTAGCATCTACAATATGCAATGAAGTTTTGCACAAAAGGGGCAAATAAACTAGCAAAATGCTAAGTATAACTGAAAGAGAACAAAACAGTATCCACAGAGCATAATGCCAAAACAGTCATGTAGCATCAGTAGAGAAGTCAGTCCTAACCAGAGAATCTCTCAGACTCCTATTTTATTTATATTCAAATATGGGTCTAGATGCCTGGTGAAAGGAAACCCATCACCTAAACAACTAGCTAATTGTTATGCAGACTATATCTAATGTTCTGGACACATTTGAGCAGAGCTGACACCTTCATCCATGTTGATCACCTTGACTATAAACAGGACCGTTCATCAAAACAACCATGCCTCATTTTTACAATCACATTTTCAGAGGAATAAACCAGGATGGTATCCCTTTATGAAATAATCTAAATCAGTTTTACAGCAGTACAGACATTTACCTGACAGCTCTAAGGGTTTAGATATGCGTGTGAAACAACATTCCCCTTGACCAGAGACAAGTGTTATAGTACACAGAATTATATATTTATGAGTTCTTTTCCAGGCAGGTTTATTTTTGCTTTACTGTTCCCTCGTTCCCTAAACGTCTCTACATCTTATGAAGACATGAAAATAGTAGAGAAATGCTTATCTGGAGTGCAGAACAAGTCCCACGGGGTAAAGTTCAGGTATGTATAACAAAATCTGTTTTTAGGGGATGTTCCACGTACAGTAAGTGGTTTTTTTTTCTTCATTTCAGTGGCACGTGGTACATTTACTGTAATTTCTAGGAGTACACCAAAGCTATAATTTTAGGATTCAGATAAATAACATCCTCAGGAAAAGATTTGTCCGTATTTTCAACTGAATCTAAATTGTAATTTTTCATATTTAAATGTAAGCCAAATCCAAAAAATTGTGTAATCTAAAAAAAATTGTTGATTCCAATTCAAGTTATTTAAAGTCACGACTTAAAGGGTTTGGTGTATATATACAGTTTATGTTTAACTCTATTATCATCCATTCCCCATTGAAACAAAAGGGTTGATTCACAAAAGTGCGTTAAAATGTGCGCTATTTATAGCATGCGTTAAAAATGTTATCGTGTCTAATTTTTCACGTCTTAACGCACAATTCACTAAAAGTATACTTGCGTATATAATAATATATATAATATATATATAATTTAGATGCGATGCTGTTTGCGTTATTTAAGTCACGTGCGGTATTTGATGGAACGTGCCCTAATCAACGCATCGTGCACTAATAGTCGCCGCGTGCGAAAAAACGCCATATTAGCCATACACGGCATTACTTTCGTAAAACTACTTTTATGAAAATGCCCATTTCCCTGCAAACTGGAGGCTGCATCACTCTAGGGCCAACACAGACTTGAATAAATAACACTGCAAAGTCCATATTGTGTTGGCAAAAGCTCATGAACTGTACTTTTCTATAATTACCGCCTGCCCCAAGTAGGTGTTAATTTTCGCACAGACAAATGCGATATTTAGTGCGTCTAAGTGTTTGTGAATCATGCGTTAGTGTTATTTCGGTGCGCAAATTAATGCATGCAGTATGGCGAAATTTAATGCACGCGATATGCGACTTAGCGTATGCGTTAACACTTTAGCGAATCACGCGTTTTTTTGCATCAATTTTAACGCAAATTATTGTGCGATAAAACTTATCGACCTTTAGTGAATTAACCCTATGTTGTTTAGTGTGCATTATTTTGCAGATAAAAACTATTTAAAAATACCCATGCCCTTGCAGAGATTTGCAGAGTCTCTACATTCTTACTGGCTTTGACATTGGCCCTACATTCTAATGTATGGGCTAATAATCATGCTCTGGAAAAGTAAGACCTGCAGAATTAAAATCTAAATAAAGAATAGCATTTTCATATGGTATCATTTGAGCAGAAGAATATAGTTTTGTTCCACAAATCTGTAAATGAACTTACATATTAACCACTACAGAATTAGATTCACTAAAATCCAGGTAACTGGGAGGGTCCCATCTCAGCACCTGCAATACAGAAGCAAGACCGTATAAGTAGAAAGTACACCAATACCTACGTTTAGAAAATAAATATGCTTATGTGTTAAATTAAAGTGTACAGAGGCTTGTTAGCAAATCATTTTATTTGTCCTTTATTTTATATCAGATGTGGTCACTGGACCTAGGCCTAGGGGTTCATTACAACAAAAGTTTAGGGGGAGAGAAAATGTGACTCAGTTCTTTTTGTAAAGCAATATAAATAAAAAACAACTCGCACCTCACCATCCACCGGCAGATAAATGAGATGGCATGAGAGGTAATATCAGTTCTGTGAAGCAGAAAAACTAAAGGGTTCTTCAATCAGTTCATGTCCTCCATGACATCCCACTTTTCATTTTCCATAAGATCTCCTCTACTTCAAGCCTGAAATATGTTTACAAAGCCACATCAAACCCTTTAGAGCCTTTTTCATCCTTTGTGAGATTGTCCCTTTTAAAGGGGATGTAAACACTACTTCACAGCACTGCACTACCAAACGTTACTCAGTTGTTGCTGGACTACAAATCCCAGAATAATGTAACATATAATGAAGGTAGAGGCATGCTGGAAGCTGTGGTCCAGGAACATCAGGGTTGTAGTCTTAAAGCAATAATGCACAACTAGAAAGGGAAGTTTGAGAACAAACTTCATGTTGGGTTGAAAAACGTTGTCACTGACGGTTTTCACTGAATGAAATCTGATCTGTTGTTGGCTCTGCCCACTTTTTTAAAACTAAAACTGCAGTCCCCTAGTGACCAGCTGTGAAAAGTTTGGGGACCCTGGTGTTAATACTGTAAGAATGGCAGCAGGTTGACTTTTCTCCATTGAAAGTCAATAGGTAAAATCTGATTGGCTGTTGGTGGCTCCACCCACTTTTTCTAACCTTGGACTGCAGTTACCTGGTGCCTAACTCTGCAAAGTTTGGGGACCCTGGTGTTATTACTGTAAGAATGGCTGCAGGTTGAATTTCCACCAAGTCAATAGGAAAAATCTGATTGGCTGTTCACAGCTCTGCCCACTTTTGGGCATCCAACAATCATCATATTTTCATTCAGGCTGAGCCCATGACTATGTGATACAAGTTTGGGGAGTGTAGCTTCAAAGCTGTAAGATTGGCAGCAGTTTCAATTTCCTCATAAAAGTCAATGGGTGAAATTTGATTGGCTGTTGTTGGCCCCTCCCACTTTGGGGTCATCCAACAAATGTCGCTGTTTCATTCGGAGTGACCCCATTATTATGTTATTCAAGTTTGGGGGGTGTCGTTTCGAAGCTGTAAGTGTGGCAGCAGTTTGAAATTCTTCACTGTCAAAGTCAATGGGAAAATTGGGGTGTTCGGAGCGGTGCCACAAAAAGACGGGGGGCGGGATCACTTAGAAAAGCACAAGCAACCTGCTCCGCTATAGGGCGAAAAAGTGTGGAGAGTTTGGGTGTTGTACCCCTAAAACTGTAGGAGGAGTAGCGTTTAGAAAATGGGGGGCGCTAAGAAGAAGAAGAAAAAGAGGAAGAATAAGCTGAAGAACAGTAGATTCGGTTTCTCAACCCAACATAATGAAACCATTTCATGATTTCCCCACTGAAAGTCAACGAGTGACATCTGATTCAATTCCCCCATAAAAGTCAATGGGTGAAATTTGATTGGCTGTTGTTGGCCCCTCCGACTTTGGGGTCATCCACCAAATGTCGCTGTTTCATTCGGGGTGACCCCATGATTATGTTGTTCAAGCTTGGGGGATGCAGTTTAAGAGAATAAGCTGAAGTTGAAGAACAGTAGGTTGGCTTTGATACAGTTTCATGACAGCCCCTATAACTAAAGATCGGACTGTACCAATTTTGTGGAGGGGGGAGGTTGAACCGTACCATTTTTTTGGAGGGGGGGGGTCGGACCGTACCATTTTCTTGGAGGGGGCGGACCGTACCAATTTTGGAGGGGGGGGGTCGGACCGTACCATTTTTTGGAGGGGGTTTCAGACTGTACCATTTTTTGGAGGGGGTTGGACCGTACCATTTTAGTGGACGGGGGGGTTTGGACCGTACCATTTTTGGAGGGGGGGGTCGGACCGTACCATTTTTTGGAGGGGGGGGGGGTCGGACCGTACCATTTTTTGGAAGGGGGGGTCGGACCGTACCATTTTTTGGAGGGAGGGGTCGGACCGTACCATTTTTTGGAGGGGGGCGGACTGTACCATTTTTTTTGGAGGGGGGGGTGAACCGTACCAATTTTTTGGGGGTGGGGGTTGGACTGTACCATTTTATTTGAGGGGGGGTCGGACCGTACCATTAAAAAATGATGGGGGTTGGACCGTACCATTTTAGTGGACGGGGGGGTTTGGACCGTACCATTTTTTGGAGGGGGGGTCGGACCGTACCATTTTTTGGAGGGGGTTTCAGACCGTACCATTTTTGGAGGGGGGTTGGACCGTACCATTTTAGTGGACGAGGGGGGTTTGGATCGTACCATTTTTGGAGGGGGGGTCAGACCGTACCATTTTTGGAGGGGGTGTCGGACCGTACCATTTTTTGGAGGGGGGGGGGGGGGTCGGATCTTACCATTTTTTGGAGGGGGGGTCGGACCATACCATTTTTTGGAGGGGGGTGTCGGGCTGTACCTTTTTTTGGAGGGGGGGGTCGGACTGTACCATTTTTTTGGAGGTAGGGTGGACCGTACCATTTTTTGGAGGGGGGGGGTCGGACTGTACCATTTTTTTGGAGGGGGGAGGTGGACCGTACCATTTTTTGGAGGGGGGGGGTCGGACCGTACCATTTTTTGGAGGGGGGGTCGGACCATACCATTTTTTGGAGGGGGGGTCAGACCGTACCATTTTTTGGAGGGGGTTGTCGGACTGTACCATTTTTTGGAGGGGGGTTGGACCGTACCATTTTAGTGGACGGAGGGGCTTGGACCGTACCATTTTTTGGAGGGGGGGTCGGACCGTACCATTTTTGGAGGGGGGGTCGGACCGTACCATTTTTTGGAGGGGGGGGTCGGACCGTACCATTTTTTGGAGGGGGGTGTCAGGCTGTACCATTTTTTGGAGGGGGGGGGTCGGACTGTACCATTTTTTTGGAGGGGGGGGTGGACCGTACCATTTTTTGGAGGGAGGGGTCAGACTGTACCATTTTTTTGGAGGGGGGGGGGTGGACCGTACCATTTTTTGGAGGGGGGGGGTTGGACCGTACCATTTTTTGGAGGGGGGGGCGGACCGTACCATTTTTTGGAGGGGGTTTCAGACCGTACCATTTTTGGAGGGGGGTTGGACCGTACCATTTTAGTGGACGGGGGGGTTTAGATCGTACCATTTTTGGAGGGGGAGTCAGACCGTACCTTTTTTGGAGGGGGGGGTCGGACCATACCATTTTTTGGAGGGGGGTCAGACCGTACCATTTTTTGGAGGGCGGTGTCGGACTGTACCATTTTTTGGAGGGGGGTTGGACCGTACCATTTTAGTGGACGGGGGGTTTGGACCGTACCATTTTTGGAGGGGGGGTCGGACCGTACCATTTTTTGGAGGGGGGGGTCGGACCATACCATTTTTTGGAGGGGGGGGGTCGGACCATACCATTTTTTGGAGGGGGGGTCAGACCGTACCATTTTTTGGAGGGGGTTGTCGGACTGTACCATTTTTTGGAGGGGGGTTGGACCGTACCATTTTAGTGAACGGGGGGGCTTGGACCGTACCATTTTTTGGGGGGGGTCGGACCGTACCATTTTTTGGAGGGGGGGGTCGGACCGTACCATTTTTTGGAGGGGGGTGTCGGACTGTACCATATTTTTGGAGGGGGTGGACTGTACCAATTTTTGGGGGGTTGGGGTTGGACTGTACCATTTTATTTGAGGTGGGGGTACCATTTTTTGGAGGGGGGGGGTCGGACCGTACCATTTTTTGGAGGGGGGTGTCAGGCTGTACCAATTTTTGGAGGGGGGGGTCGGACCGTACCATTAAAAAATGAAGGGGGTTGGACCGTACCATTTTAGTGGACGGGGGGGTTTGGACCGTACCATTTTTTGGAGGGGGGGTCGGACCGTACCATTTTTTGGAGGGGTTTACAGACCGTACCATTTTTGGAGGGGGGTTGGACCGTACCATTTTAGTGGACGGGGGGGGGGGTTGGATCGTACCATTTTTGGAGGGGGGGTCGGACCATACCATTTTTTGGAGGGGGGGTCAGACCGTACCATTTTTTGGAGGGGGGTGTCGGACTGTACCATATTTTTGGAGGGGGTGGACTGTACCAATTTTTGGGGGGTTGGGGTTGGACTGTACCATTTTATTTGAGGTGGGGGTCAGACCGTACCATATTTTTGGTGGGGGGGGTCGGACCGTACCATTTTATTTGAGGGGGGTTCAGACCGTACCATTTTTTTGGGGGGGTCGGAACGTACCATTTTTTTGGAGGAGGAGGTCGGACCGTACCATTTTATTTGAGGTGGGGTCGGACCGTACTATTTTTTTGAAGGGAGGGGTCAGACCGTAGCAATTTTTGAAGGTTGAGGATTGGACCGTACCATTTTATTTGAGGGGGGGGTCGGACCATACCATTTTTTTTGGAGGGGGGGTTGGACCTTACCATTTTTGTGAAGGGGGCGGGCCATAATATTTTTTTGGAGGGGGGGTTGGACCGTACCAATTTTTTTGGGGGGTGGGGGTCAGACTGTACCATTTTATTTGGGGGGGTCGGACCGTACCATTTTTTGGAGGGGGGCGGGACTTACCATTTTTTGTAGGGGGGTCGGACTGTACCATTTTATTTGAGGGGGGGGTCGGACCATACCCTTTTTTGGAGGTTGGGGGGGTTGGACCATACCATTTTTTTGGAGGGGGGTTCGGTACATACCATTTTTTGGAGCGGGGGTCGGACCGTACCATTTTTTTGGAGGGGGGGTTTGGACCGAACCATTTTGTTATATAGTAAAAACCACTGTGCAAAGTTTGGGAACCCTGGTTTTAATAGTGTCTGAATGGCAGCTATTTAGATTTCCCCACTGAAAGCCAACAAGTGACATCTGATTGGCGGTTGGTGGCTCCACCCCGGTCTTATTACTGTGAGAATGGCTGCAGGTTGAATTTCCACCAAGTCAAAAGGAAAAATCTGATTGGCTGTTCACAGCTCTGCCCACTTTTGGGCATCCAACAATCATCATATTTTCATTCAGGCTGACCCCATGACTATATGATTCAAGTTTGGGGAGTGTAGCCTCAAAGCTGTAAGATTGGCAGCAGTTTCAATTTCCTCATAAAAGTCAATGGGTGAAATTTGATTGGCTGTTGTTAGCCCCTCCCACTTTGGGGTCATCCAACAAATATTGCTGTTTCATTCGGGGTGACCCCATTATTACGTTATTCAAGTTTGGGGGGTGTAGTTTCAAAGCTGTAAGAGTGGCAGCAGGTTGAAAATCTTCTCTGTCAAAGTCAATGGGAAAATTGGGGGGTTCGGAGCTGCGCCACAAAAAGATAGGGGGCGGAATCGCTTAGAAAAGCACAAGCAACCTGCTCCGCTATAGGGCGAAGAAATGTGGTGAGTTTGGGTGTTGTACACCCAACACAACACAATAACAATATAAGTCTTAGCAAACACTAATGAGACATAGAAAACTACTGGTCAGGTCACAGTACATTTTTAAGAAAAAATGGGCCCCAGACCTAATATATTTGGTAACCCAATGCTACTGCAGGCATTGGCTTAACCAAAAACGCATTATCCAGAAATTCCAAATTACAACTAGAAAGGGAAGTTTGAGAACAAACTTCATGTTGGGTTAAAAAACGTGAAGTCACTGAATGAAATATAATCTGTTGTTGGCTCTGCCTACTTTTTCTAACCTTGGACCACAGTTATATAGTAAAACCACTGTGCAAAGTTTTAATAGTGTCTGAATGGCAGCAATTTAAATTTCCCCACTGAAAGTCAACGAGTGACATCTGAATGGTGGCTCTGCCAACTTTTTCTAACCTTGAACTGCAGTTACTCAGTGACTAACTCTGCAAAGTTTGGGGACCCTAGTATTAATAGTTACAGAACGGCAACCGATTAAATTTAAACCAATAAAAGTCAATAGATGAATTGTGATTGGTGGTTGGTGACCCCGCCCCCTTTTTCTAACATTGAGTGGAAGTCACCCAGTGATAAACAGTGGGTACCCTGGCATAAATAGTGTGAGAATGGCAGCATTTTAAATTTAAATCAATAATATTCAATGGATGAAATCTGATTGGCTGTTAGTGGCGCAACCCACTTTTCCAATTTTTGAACTGCAGTCCCCCAGTGACCAAGTTTGGGAACTTAGGCATAAAAATTGTGAGACTGACAGCATTTTACACGTTACCATTGAAAGTAAATAGGTGAAATGTGATTGGCTGTTGGTGTCTCCACCCACTTTTTTCTAACTTTGAACGGCAAATACCCAGTGAGTAATTCTGGAAAGTTTAACAACTCTGGAATTAACACTTAAATAATGGCATCAGTTAAATATAAACTAATGAAATTTCATGGGTGGAAGTGGGCTGGCTGTTGGTGGCTCCGCCCACTTGTTCTAACCCTGAATATGTAGTCACCCAGTGACTGACTGTGCAAAGTTTGGAAACCCTGGCATAAATAGTGTTAGAAAGGCAGCATTTTAAATTTAAACCAAAAAAATTCAATAGGTGAAGTCTGATTGGCTGTTGGTGGCTCCACCCACTTTTTAAAACCTTAAAATGCAGTCCCCTAGTGACCCTAGTGTTAATACTGTGAGAATGGCATCAGGTTGAATTTCCCCATTGAAAACCAATAGTTAAAATCTGATTGGCTGCTCCACCCACTTTTGCCAACTCTAAACCACAGTTACCTGGTGACTAGCTCTGCAAAGTTTGGGGACCTTGGTATTAATATTTAAAGAATGGCGGCAGTTTAAATTTAAACATATGAAGTCTATAGGTGAAATCTTATTGGCTGTTGTTGGCCCCGCCCACTTTTCTAAACTTGGAACATAGTCACCCAGTGACAAACTGTGCAAAGTTTGGGGACCCTGACATTAAACATGTGAAAATGGCAGCAGTTAAAATTTCCCCATTGAAAACAATGAAAGAAATGTGATTGGCTTTTGGTTGCCCCGCCCACTTTTCCTAACTGTGAGTACGTAGTCACCCAGTGACTGAATGAGCTAAGTTTGGGAACCCTGGCATCAAACCAATAAAATTCAATAAGTGAAATCGGATTGGCTGTTGGTGGCTCCACCCATCTTTTCAACTAAAACTGCAGTCCCCTAGTGACCAACTGAAAAGTTTGGGGACCCTGGGGTTAATACTGTGAGAATGGCAGCAGGTTGAATTTCCCCATTAAAAGTCAATAGGTAAAATCTGATTGGCTGTTGGTGGCTCCACCCACTTTTTCTTATCTGGTGCCTAACTCTGCAAAGTTTGGGAACCCCGGCGTTATTACTGTGAGACTGGCAGCAGGTTGGATTTCCACCAAGTCAATAGGTAAAATCTGATTGGCTGTTCACTTTTGGGCATCTAACAATCATCATATTTTCATTCAGGCTGATCCCATGATTATGTGATTCAAGTTTGGGGAGTGTGGCCTCAAAGCTGTAAGATTGGCAGCAGTTTCAATTTTCCAATAAAAGTCAATGGGTGAAATTTGATTGGCTGTTGTTGGCCCCTCCTGCTTTGGGGTCATCCAACAAATGTCGCTGTTTCATTCGGGGTGACACCATGATTATGTTATTCAAGTTTGGGGGGTGTAGCTTCAAAGCTGTAAGAGTGGCGGCAGTTTGAAAATCTTCCCTGTCAAAGTCAATAGGAAAATTGGGGGGGTCGGAGCGGCGCCACAAAAGACGGGGGGCGGGATTGCTTAGAAAAGCACAAGCAACCTGCTCCACTATAGGGCGAAGAAGTGTGGGGAAGAATAAGCCAAAGTGGAAGAACAGTATGTGTCAGAAACTATACTGTGGTGAGTGGGAGAAGGGAAGGTGAGTCCTTCAGGCAGGGGCTGTTACGGGACAGAGGAGGCGTGGACAGGACAGGAGCAGACGTAGAGAAGATGGGACAGGACGAGACAGAGCGGGCGTAGACTAGACGAGACAGGACGGGACAGAGCGGGCGTAGACTAGACGAGACAGGACGGGACGGAGTGGGCATAGACTAGACAACACAGGACGGGACGGAGCGGGCGTAGACCAGATAGGAACAGCAAGGGACGGAGTGGAACAAGGCAAGATCAGGCAGGACCAGAGAGAACAGAACAGGCAAGGCTAGACAAGGCAAAAAGTAAGGACTGAGGAGAGAGGAGCAAGGAGCGAAAACAGGAACAAGATAAAGGGAGTAGGGACAAGGAAGCAAGGCTAAGGAGCAGAGAAAAGAAGAAACAAGACAAAGGAGCCAAAACGGGAAACACCAGCTAGGGTCAGGCCACAGTGCTGAATGTAATCAATGTTCAGGCACTGAGTGTTAGGAGGGCTGGGCTTATATAGGGCAGAGTCAGCCCTGATTGGCTGACCCCACCTAGCCAATAAGGCTGCTGGGGTAATATTATGAAACCCAGGACACTGGTGAAAGGGATTACAAAGCAATCCCTTCTCATTGGCTGCTCTCCTGGCTCAACAGTCAGAGAGAGAAGCCAAGAACCAGTAGATCCTGGGATCAAACCCCAGCAGAGCCTTACAGTATGTTGGGGTTTTCAACCCAACACAATAACACTTTTGGAAAACTTTTCCACAAACCTCCACATCCAGTGCAAAAAATCCTCCAATAAGAATCCCAGCTGATGTGGGTAAATCTGGCTCCATGTTCTTTGTTCCTGCAATTGGAGTTGGGAGCATTAAAGGAATACTATCATGGGAAAACATGTTGTTTTAAAACACATCAGATAATAGAGCTTCTCCATCAGAATCCTGCATTGAAATCCACTTTTCAAAAACACAAACAATTTTTTTTTATATTTAATTTTGAAATTTCACATGGGGCTAGCCATAGTCTTCATTTCCCTGGGTGCCACAGCCATGTGACTTGTGCTCTGAAAAAACTTCAGTCACACTTTACTGCTGAGCTGCAAGTCGGAGTGATATCCCCCCTCCCAGAAGAGGATTAGCAGAACAATGGGAAGGCAGCAAGATAGCAGCTCCCAGTAGGTATCAGAATAGCACTCAATAGCAAGAAATCCAGCTTGGCACAGTTTCCCGGCTCTGAACAAGTCTATCCTTTATCCCCATGTCTGATTCCTGTATCATATAGTTAAGGGGAAAATAATAATTATCTCTATATGTAAGATACCAGCAAGATGCCTCACATAGTGCTTTGAATCAGCATTCTTAAAGCATCTGCATTTATAATTAAGTTTTTTGGTCAGTAGAATTCTAATTAGTGAACTTTACTGATCTATAATAAAAATTTTTAGCAACTTCTATAGATAACTAGAGGTCACAGTGGTTGGGTTTACAAAGCCTTTATGGGTCTCCCCAAGACCAACTTCAGTAAGGTCTTACCTCATCGTCTTAATATCTCCCTATTCCAGTTTACATCCTAAACTATTAAAATTACGTCGTAAGAAATCTGTGTCCCCCAGCCCTCATTAACACATATATTTGTTCCGCTGTGAGGCACTGTCACAATCCTGTTTCTGTTTCCCATTGCCCCAACACTTCTCCTATTTCACTTTGTTCCCTTGTGTTGCAATCTTTTCTCTTATTGTTCCTGTTTTCCACATTTTAGTACAAAAAGCTAATGCTACTATATTCTATAACTCAGGGGTCCCCTTTTTACCCACAAGCCACGTTCAAATGTAAAAAGAGTTGGGGAGCAACACAAGCATGAAAATTTCCTGGGGGGGGGGCTGTTATTGGCTATGTGTGGACTGGTAGCTTACAGGAGGTTCTGTTTGGCACTTACACCTGTATTTTATACAACCAAAACTTTACTCCAAGACAGGAATTCAAAAATAAGCATTTGCTTTGAGGTCACTGGGAATAACATCCAAAGGGTTGGTGAGCCACACAGTGTCGGACTTGCCCACCAGGATACCAGGAAAACACAGGACGGGCCCGGTGGGCCCAGGTTTCAGTGGGCCCTCCTGTTCCTGACCATTTGGTCTACTTCATGGCCATTCCCTATTTTAGAATGGGAACAAAGGGGAGAAATAGATGGAAAAATAGATGCTAACATGTTAATAAATGAGACTAGGAGAATAAATGGCTTGAGCAAAGAGGGGGGAAATAGTTTGGAGAGTGGGCCTAAGGTTTTCTGGTGGGCCTCTGGGGTCCCAGTCCGACACTGGAGCAACATGTTGCTTCTGAGCTACTTGTTGGGGATCACTGATATAACCCAATAATTAAACTCTATTGCATGCAATATAGAAGTCTCAAAACAGGTTTGCATATTTGTAATCCAAATTACTGGTTATGAAAGGAAGGATAACTCAGATAAAATGTCATGTTCCTGTGCTGTATAAAAATGAGACATAGAGATTGATAAATAATTTCAGAACTTTTTCCACCTTTAATGTGACCTATAAACTGTACCACTCAATTGAAAAACAAACTGAAATCTTTTAGGCGGAGGGAAGAAAACCAAAAAACTAAAATAATGTGGTTGCATAAATGTGCACACCCTTAAACTAATAATTTGTTGAAGCACCTTTTGATTTTATTACAGCACTCAGTCTTTTTGGGTATGAGTCTATCAGCATGGCACATTTTGACTTTGCAAGATTCGCCCACTCTTCTTTGCAGAAACATTCCAAATCTGTCAGATTGCGAGGGCATCTCCTGGGTACAGCCCTCTTCAGATCACCCCACAGATTTTCAATCGGATTCAGGTCTGGGCTCTGGCTGGGCCATTCCAAAACTTTAATCTTCTTCCGGTGAAGCCATTCCTTTGTTGATTTGGATGTATGCTTTGGGTCGCTGTCATGCTAAAAGATGAAGTTCCTCCTCATGTTCTAGCAGAAGCCTGAAGGGTTTGTGCCAATATTGACTGGTATTTGGAACTGTTCATAGTTCCCTCTATCTTAACTAAGGCCCCAGTTCCAGCTGAAGAAAAACAGCCAAAATCATGATGCTGCCACCACCATGCTTCACTGTGGGTGTGGTGCTCTTTTGGTGATGTGCAGTATTGTTTTTGCCCAAACATATTTTTTGGAATTATGGCCAAAAAGTTCCACCTTGGTTTCATCAGACCATAACACCTTTTCCCACATACTTTTGGGAGACTTCAGATGTGTGCAAAATGTAGCCTGGCTTGGATGTTTTTATTCATAAGAAAAGGCTTTCATCTTGCCACTCTACCCCATAGCCCAGACATATGAAGAATACGGGAGATTGTTGTCACATGTACCACACAGCCAGTACTTGCCATATATCCCTGCAGCTCCTTTAATGTTGCTGTAGGCCTCTTGGTAGCCTCCCTGACCAGTTTTCTTCTCATCTTTTCATCAATTTTGGAGGGACGTCCAGTTCTTGGTAATATCACTGTTGTGCCATATTTTCTCCACTTGATGATGACTGTCTTCACTCCATGGTATATCTAATGCCTTGGAAATTCTTTTGTACCCTTCTCCTTACTGATATCTTTCAACAATGAGATCTCTCTGATGCTTTGGAAGCTCTCTGTGGACCATGGCTTTTGCTGTGGGATGTGACTAAAAAATGTCAGGAAAGACCAACTAGAGCAGCTGAACTTTATTAATCAGAGGCACTTTAAATGATGGCAGGTGTATGCTGACTCCTATTTAACATGATTTTGAATGTGATTGCTTAATTCTGAACACAGCTGTGGTGTGCACACTTATGCAACCACATTATTTTAGTTTTTTTGGTTTTCTTCCCTCCACCTAAAACATTTCAGTTTGTTTTTCAATTGAGTGGTACAGTTTATAGGTCACAGGTGGAAAAAGTTCTGAAATTGTTTATCTTTGTCTCATTTTTGTACAGCACAGGAACCTGACATTTTACCAGGGGTGTGTAGACTTTTTATATCCACTGTAGTTGCTCTGGAAGACAAGCCACAGTAAATGCTGTAACAAAATCCCAGCAAATTGTTTGGTCTTTTGCTTCTCATCTGAGGCACTCATCAGGGACGTTGTCAGTGTTTCCCATCTGTATACAGACATAAATACCTAGAAACATTTTTACAAAAACACATGTTCAGACTGACACAACCATTTGACAACAGTAAAAGTTTTTGTTAAAATTTGAACCTAATTTATTTTTCATTTTTCAAAATAATCACAATGACCTGGAGGAGGGCATAGAAAGTACTGCTGCTATTTTTGCTGATGATACTAAATTGTGCAAATGTGCTGATGATAATAAATTGTGTAAAATGTTGCCACTTTGCAGAGCGATTTGATTAAATTGGAAAATGGAAAATAAGGTTCAATATTGACAAGTGCAAAGTTATACGCTTTGGTAGAAATAATATAAATGCAAGTTATACATTAATGATAAAAAACATAGTCAAGCTGATGCTTGATGTAAGTTGATTTATTTTACTTAATTAATTAATTACTAATTAATAAAATTGCTATACAATGCTGAAAACCTAACCATAACATGCTTCAAATGTGGGACACGTCTTTGAAAACAGGAAAAATCAACTTTCACAACAAACACAATATTACACATTAGCTGTGGCTCTGTTGTAACAATTGCCTCATATTTATGTTGACAGTCATTGCATCTGTATTACTGTAAAAGTGTAGCTGGCTGACTCAAGAGCAATTACACACACAACAAGTAATGTTCAAGGTAAGGTCTGTGCTATATTTTCTGCATTTTAATAGCTAAAATCTGAATAACTTATAGGATTCAGATATGATCCAAGAACACTCACAGTTATAGCTTTTTTATATTTGTACGTTTTGCAGCAATTAATCTCCACATTAAAACTGGCACTGGATTTGATAAAGTGTGAGCATTTTTTTGGTAGTTACAAGTAGTTACTTTTTTGCAAGTATATATTGATATTATCAGTCTGTTGAGCTTCTGAACTCATGATTAACCAAGCAGTTGCAGGTTCTGTTTCCCTTGTTAAACCCTGTGGGATCTCTCCATCTAAGCGACCCAATGCTTTTAGGGACAGGAACATATTTAGGGGTAGGTGAGTTGATGATTTAAGAAAAATGTATTGCAATTCCAACAAATATTTAACTATTGTTTTCATCTTATTTTATTGTTCCTTTCCGAGCTTGTCTGAAACTGTCAGTGACAAACAAGATAACATCCTGTTCACTTTACTGACAGTCAATAAGAAGGTTTGGATGTGTGTGTGACCTGCTGTAATGCACATACCAGTACTGAGATATATTCAGCATAGAGAAGCAGGGATGGTAGGGGCAATATCATTTGGTGTTTGATTTACAGTTTACACTGAGCAGCCAAATCTGGCTGTAGCTATGTGCATGGATGGAAACAGGTATTGGCTTGTATACACAGCTTGTGCCACAGTGTGGTTTAAGCCTGGTGCAGTGAGCCGTAGTGTACAAAGTTTCACTGACCTTACTGGGGCTTATAAATAAGTAACTAGTATTTTAGGAAAATTATACAAATTTAAAAATAAGGCACAATTCATGTTATTAAATTTATTGAGGAATGTCACACATCACAAGTGACATACATGACATGTGCAGCCATAAAGAGAATAGCGCTGCACGTCAGGCCATTGTGATACAAACATCTAGCAGTGCCACCTTCTCTGGAGATAAATAATAACATTGCCATTAATCAACAGTTATCCCAACTGAGCAGTTAAATAGCTGCCAGCCTGCCAGTAGGCAACCCTCAGGCCCAGACTGGCAATCTGTTTCGATTCTGGCAAACGCGGAAAGGCTACTGTTAGATGCCATAGAAAGTCAATATAATGGGCTGATGGGGGGCTGTTTGGGCCTTTGTGGATGTAATATGCCACAACCTATTCTGAATCTCAGTCCAGATCAGGCAACCCTACAAACATTAAATCTAATGACTGCTCAATATTTACATCACACACATTTATGTACATGTAGATACAACCCTAAGCCCTGTATATATATATATCATTTTTTTAAACCACCACAACCGCTATACTCTGTGGCTCATAAGCAAGTTCTTTTCAGTTAAAGGAGGGACCATTCCTTTATTGTTTTGCAAGTACTTTTTATTATAAATCAGTCATCTGTGATGGAGAATTCTACGCACAAGCTCATCTGTAGAATTTGTGTTAAAGTTTCACTACTCAATGTGTTGCTTATACTACATTTTCTACAGTCACCCAAAACTGGAAACAGTTCATTGTGTGCTAAGCCTGTATCATCTAGGGACCCCCAAGCCCTTACACCCTTTTAAGCCTCTTTTAAATTTTGCTGGCACTTCCTTTCTCCCATTCACGCCGCATCAGGACATGTCAGCAACTTGGGTTACTCGGGTTTTTGACATGCCGCGATGTCACAGCCATGTGACCAAGATGTGGGCGGGAGAGTGTGACGTCAGGAGCCAGTCTGTGTAGCGCCAATCAGATCAGACGGACCGCCCCGCGTCACAGCGCCACGTGACACCAAGGAAATGGAGCTAGTTTTCCCCATCCAAAGAAGTGAGCAAGAGGTCTGAATGTAGACTTGTGGTGGCGCAGGGTTTAAATGTCAGAAAGGTGCAGCAAGAGGTGAGGGCAAAATGGCGAGGGCATCAAGGGGACCGTTCGGCAGTTTTGGGGCCAGTGATATAAAAAGTACCCAGCAGTTGGAGGAGCACACTGTCATTTGTATAGGGCTCCTGTCAGTGTCATATGTACAGGACTGCAGGAGTTCATGTATGAGGAATGGAATGTGATTTGTATATGACTGCTGGTGAGGTACTGTGTGATATGTTCATGGCTATGTGATGTACCGTGCTGACTGGCACAGCAAGGGTGATGTGTATAGGGGTGTTGGAGGAGGACTGTATGATCTCTACATGGGTGCTGGAGGAGGGCAATGTAATCTATACAGGGGTGCAGGAGGAGGGCAATATGATCTATACAGGGGTGCAGGAGGAGGGCAATATGATCTATACAGGGGTGCTGGAGGAGGTCAATATGATCTGTACAGGGGTGTTGGAAGAGGCCAATATTATCTATACAGGGGTGTTGGATGAGGGCAATATGATCTATACAGGGGTGCTGAAGGAGGGTAATATGAACTATACAGAAATACTTGGGGATGGCATGTGAACTATACAGGGGTGCTGGAGGAGGGCAATATGATCTATACAGGGGTGCTGGAGGAGGGCAATATGATCTATACAGGGGTGCTGGAGGAAGAGGGCGATGTGATCTATACAGGGGTGCTGGAGGAAGAGGGCGATGTGATCTATACAGGGGTGCTGGAGGAGGAGGGCAATATGATCTATACAGGGGTGTTGGAAGAGGGCAATATGATCTATACAGGGGTGTTTGATGAGGGCAATATGATCTATACAGGGGTGCTGGAGGAGGAGGGCGATGTGATCTATACAGGGGTGCCGGAGGAGGAGGGCGATGTGATTTATACAGGGGTGCCGGAGGAGGAGGGCGATGTGATCTATACAGGGGTGCTGGAGGAGGAGGTCAATGTGATCTATACAGGGGTGCTGGAGGAGGGCAATATGATCTATACAGGGGTGTTGGATGAGGGCGATATGATCTATACAGGGGTGCTGGAGGAGGAAGGCGATGTGATCTATACAGGGGTGCTGGAGGAGGAGGGTGATGTGATCTGTACAGGTGTGTTGGAAGAGGCCAATATGATCTATACAGGGTGCTGAGGGAGCATAGAGAAGCATATTTTGGGTGTTATTATACAGGTATGCTAGGGGTGCATGGGTTGATCTGTTTGATTTGCTGGGGAAGTGCGACGTGAACTGAAAACAGTGAGGCCAGGGCTGCTGTAGGAGCACAGTGTGATATATACAGGGATACTGGTTGAGTACCACTACTGGAAGGTCAGTTGCCAATTAACCTACCTATTCTTTCAGATATTCCAAAATGCCCAGCTAGAAGGCCGAATTTGGTGGACTATGGAGTTGAACACTTATTTTCTTCCTTAGATATTTTTGTAACTACTGATGAGTGTTTGATGCATCAGTTGCATATTGAGTAATATGCAAAGCAATGGTATAGTTATGGATTACTTAGTAATGTTTGTGTTTGTTTGAAGAACATTGTAATTGTAAATGAACCGTATAAGAATTAGGGATTCGGCTGAATTTTTCATGATGGATTTGGCTGAATCTGATGGATTAAAAAGAGCCTAAAATGTAGCCTGCGGAAAAATATTTTGTGATTTCCTTGTTCGCGTAGGGTCGTGTGATTTTAAAGGGTTGGATTTAGTTCAGCTGGTTGCTTTGATACAGCCTAATCCAAATCCTGCTGAAAAAGGCACAGATTCACCCGAGTGTGGAGTTTTGTGCATCCCTAGTAAAAAGACACATGTTGCATGTAGATATGACGCAAAATGCATTGCTTTATCTGCATTTGGCTTTTTATTGCTCTCCCCTTGGCAAGGCTCCTAGAGAAGCATCGGGTTTGATAACTTACATTTCCATATGATGTATTGCACAAAAAAACACATCCATGTGCAGGGACCCCAACACTAGCAAGTAATTTTCATCTGTTTAAATAATACGGAGCCATTAGGGGTCTTTTACAACTATAAGTGCAGTTGCACTTGGCCGCAATCAGTTTCATTAAAGGTACTTGTATTAACATGCGCTCTTTGTATTCCCATATAGTTTCTCTGCACTGCTTCCATTAAAAAAAACATAAAAATGAAGGCCAATTGCAATTAGTCTCAGAATATGAATATCTACATCATATTAAAAGCTAATTCAAAGGTGAACTGCCCCTTTAAAATATCAATTAATATCCTTTTTTACATTTGTCAAAATATATAAATTTTGTACATTTGTCTAAATACTGCTCAGCAATAAGGAAATCATTTAACAGAATCTTGTTTCCTTGAATTAGAGTGATCTCACTATTCCCATTCTCCTAATGCCTTCAGCCAAGGAGGTCAGACCAAATACCGAGAGCACGATTCACTTTTGCTACACGCAGACATGTTATTGGATCTTTTGTTTTCAATAAATACATGACCAAATATAATATTTTCTGTTTCATTTGTTTAACTAGGTTTTCCTTATCTACTTTTTTCAAAACTAAATATAGAAAATTTGAAAGTGTTCACAAACTTTCAAGCACCACTGATAGGGGTGTATTTATTATGCTGTGTAAAACTAATTTGCCGAAAAAACGGAGTAAAAAGCTGTGTAAAATAGATGGAAAACATCGCCATCTGAACGCCGGATATTACGCCGTTATTTTCCATAAGTTCCAGTGGAAGAAAAAACGCGTAAAACACGCTGATTTTATGCCGTTTTTACGCCATTTTTACACAGCGAAGCCTGGCGATATGTGGCGAATTTTCTCGCCGTTTTTTACACAGCATAATAAATATGCCCCTAAGTGTACATTAATTATAATCCACTTAATGAGTAAATGAATCCCCATAAATGACAAATGAAAGGAAAGATGTACAGAAAGCAAAACTGTGCCAAGCATGTTGTTTGGTCAGTTGGCTTCTGATGCATTAAGTGCATGTTTAAGTGCATGCCTATATGTTTGTTTCTAAATGTTGTTCTATGTACAGGTATGGACCTGTACAAAGAACAACATTTAGAAACATAATAAACATTCAACTATATGCAACTTATATTTTGTTTACAGTTTCAAACAGGCAAAACAGCCTGCACTGGTATGCTCCCCACTGTCTTTATATAGAGAATTCTCGGCACTCACCCATATCAATATATGGTTCAACCTTAATGCACCTCACTTCATTTACTAACGCTCTCCCTCTGTCTGTCTCTCAATATATATATATATATATATATATATATATATATATATATATATATTTATATAAATATATATACATACATACATACATACACACCTACACACATATCATACCTCGGGTGCAGGGTTCCAATACTGTAGAAATGACCAGCAACACCAAAAAACGTGTATTTTTAAAACAGTATATGTATGTATGTACAGTGACTGGAAATAAAGAGAGTTTACTGATCTTCTTGCAGGATCACGCACCCCATTCCAAAATTATTCAAACTTGCATATAGAATCAGTTATTTAAAAACCCATTATCCAGTAAGCATTGAAATACAGGAGTCCTATTGGGGCAAGCAATTTATATTTTGTGACTGGTTTCATATTCCTTTGTGATAATTAAGTACGTTAGTAACTAAAGCTTTTCATAAATGCTCAGATTTAGCCAGGATGTATGACTGGACATGTATGCCAGATTTGGTATCATGCTGCCCCAGATACAGTTTATGTCCTATAGCAATGCTATGGAAATGTAATGTATCCTGTACTTTAAAACTTGCCACCTTTATATGGTTGCAGAACTTAGAATGTTTTTTAATTTCTTTATAATTTAACACCAGAGTTAATCAGTAAATATATGATTTATGTAAAACGGAATGAATTGCTTCTGCTTTTTTCTCCCGGTAAATTCCTGGTCTATTCCAGCTCTGCTGGCTCTTTAAAGGCTTAAGCAAAACTGTGAGTCAAACAGGCAAAACCTGCATTCAGAGCTGGTCTGGGCTCTTGTGCTGGGCGGTGCAAGGAAGTGTTAAGGAATAGTTCTCGAGGGTTAATACTTTGTGCCATTCATTGCTTGACAGCAGACACTTGGTACGTTTGTATTACCTTCTGGGTTCATGTTTCTAACAGCATTTGTAAAGTCATGTTATTTGACCCTTCTATGGTTACAGCGTTGGATGAAGGCTGTGCCTTAATGTATTTTATTTGGACTGCAGTGTAATCGTCGCAACTGCATTCTATTATAATGTTTCTTTTTAGTTAGCATACCTTGACTAACACTTCTATATTGTTTGCTTTGCAAGTTTCTGTGACTCTTGTGTTTCTTACAATAGTATCTTAGTATCTTAAAAGGTGACTTTAAATGGTGATTCTGTCTTCCATTGCATTTACAGTGTTAGGTTCAGTATGATATACAGGTATGGGACCTGTTATCCAGAATGCCCAGGACGTGAGGTTTTCCTGATAAGGGGTCTTTCTGTTATTTGGATCTCCATATCTAAAGTCTACTAAAAAATAATTTAATATTACATAAACCAAATAGGATTGTTAAGCCAACATTAAGGATTAATTATGTTTTACTTCGGATTAAGTACAAGGTACTGTTTAATTATTACAGAGAAAAAATAAAATCCGTTTTTAAAATTAGAATTGTTTGATTAAAATGAAGTCTATAGGAATTGGATTTTCCTGTCATTTGGAGCTTTCTGGATAATGGGTTTCCAGATAACGGATCCCATACCTATAATAGATTTTTTCATTTGTTCTGGAGTAAAATATGCAATTTTCTATGTCTCTTTTGCTTTAAAGTGCAGTTTTTTGGGGAAAACTGAAGCTACACCATGTTTTGTTGTGAGTTAGTTAATTAAATTACCAATATACAACCCCCTCCTTTCACCCCTTTCTTGTGGCTATTTTCTTACAGGTAAGCCAAAGTCCATTAGGGCTCTGGCACACGGGGAGATTAGTCTCCCCCAAATTCCATCCCACCGGCGAAAATGTAAATCGCCGGTGGGATGGCATACGCGGCACGCAAGTTTCCTCTCGAGGCAACTTGCGTGATTTCACTGAAATCACACCGCCGCGTATGCCATCCCACCGGCGATTTACATTTTCGCCGGTGGGATGGCAATCCGGGGAGATTAGTCGCCCGCAAACAGGGAGTTTTGTCGCGAGCGACTAATCTCCCTGTGTGCCAGAGCCCTTAGGGGATTTTCTGTGCACTAGTAATCTAATTATCCACCTGACAATGATCAAACTTGGAGTAGCTTCAGCATCCTTGTTTGGCTTTTGTTATTTCTTGAGGTTAAGGCTGATGCCACACGTGGCGTTTTTCCGCTGCATTTTTTCTAATTCTCTCGGCGGCTGAAAAACGCCTGATATCATCATCCATAGAAATAACTTGAAAAGACGCGAAGCAAACCACACAATGCGGAAATACGCTAGAAAACGCCTTAGCACGGATTTTTCAAGCGTTGGCCGAAATACGCCAGTATTTGCAAAGTAAGCTATTCCTATGTATACGCAAAGGCAGCTGCCAGACCTAGCGGAAATACGTGGCGTTTTTGTTCTATTTCACACTGTTAGCACCATGGAAACGGGATTTGCTACGTCACCAGTACTAGGCTGAAAAACGCCATAGTCGGGCTGTGTGGCTTGTGCAGCGTTTTTAGGCCGAGAAAAAATGCAGCGGAAAAACGCCACGTGTGGCATCAGCCTTACAAGAGAGACTTTTTTTGTGATTAAAATAATAAACGTTTAGCACAAGCCCCTTTCATGGTACAGGTATCTTACTATCTTACCCCTTATCCAAAAACCCATTATCCAGAAAGTTCCGAATTACAGAAAGGTTCTCTTCCTTAGACTCCATTTTAATCAAATAATTCACATTTTTACAAATGATTTCATTTTTCTCTGTAATAATAAAACAGTACCTTGTACTTGATATAGTTAATCCTTATTGGGGGCTAAACTATCCTACTGGGTTTAATTACTGTTTAAATAATGATTTTAGCAGACTTTAGGTAGGAGATCCAAATTACGGAAAAACCCCTTATCTGGAAAACCCCAGGTCCCAAGCATTCTGGGTAATGGGTCCCATACCTGTACTAAAGTTGAACAAGGTGGTATACTGCGCTTTAGGGCCAAGACACTTGCACTGATTTGCCTCATATAAAAAACTTTACATGTGGCAATCTGGCTATATGACATGAAAATGCAGAGGAAGGCATTTTCCCTCAATCATATTCAGTTGGATGAAAATGTATTGATAGTTGAAGAAAAAAAAATAATACCATAAAAATCAACAAAAATTTAATGAATGTGCACATCCAGAACTGAGCTACAAATAAACTAAATGATCATTTGTTTATTGTAATTGTAACACAAATGAATCTGTGTGCATGCATTCTATGTTTGTGCATTTGTTTATACAGTATTACCTTATTTATGGTGGCGCTAAAATTGTACAGTACATACATTTTTGTGAGCAACTTATATGTCTGTGTATTATGATCTTGCCAGCTATCTGCCTATTGGCTTGTATACATTTACAGTGTGGGGTGATGGCTGGCTTCTCTTTTACATGATATGTGACATTGTTAATAATTAACAGTACACAGATTTTTGAGCACAGATATAGAGCAAAGTGCTCTTAGAGAATTGGTTTAGTTGCTTTAAATATCCTTTTCTCGTTCCTGTATGTTGCTGTTTGAAATGGCCTTTCTTAAATTGAAGAATAAATGCTGTGGCAGAAAGGTAATATAAACTGAATATGTCTGTAGTGAGTTATGGGTGGAATTCGGCATATTGTTTAGCGCTAAGATCACTGGCATGGGAGACAAAAAGCTAAGGAACCAGTGTTTTTTCTTTTACTAAAGCAGAGTAAAAGAGCTTAGGTAATCGTGTAATTTGCCTTGCTTTGTGTGGCTGCACGTTGGCATGCACTGTGCTGTATGTGCAATAACAAAAACATAGGCTTTACAGTATAACGCAAGCTGTTGGTAATCAACGTGAATTTACTATATATACAAACTTTAGAAAAAGACTTTTGTATTACCTATTTTATTTAAAATGTGTTGGCGACATTCCGGTTTTTCAAAGTTCATATTTACAAAGAATTTTCTTTAAAAACACAATAAACGTGACATTAGAGATGCCTCACACTTGTTGCTTGTGCCACAGTTTATTTATGCCTACCCCCTATGGGTTTTGAGGCAAGATATTACAGTATAGTGGTAAAAGGTTTTAACTAACAACTACCTACCACCTGTTCTTTTCCTACTGTTATTCATAAAAATTCCTCTGTCCATTCTGAGCATGTCCTCCTGTCAAGGTCTTATGCTTTCTGAGCTCCTCTGCATTCACTCTGCCTTGAAAAACAAGTAAGCCTTTTATTTTAAAATCCCCTAAAATGAATCTTTGAGCACTCCTTCTATCTCCGACTATGAAGACCTCAAAGAGGTGTCTACTAGACATGCTCACTGCCTCTGATCCAACTGAAATCAATCAGGCACGACAGTAAGCACCACTTCAAGGCCTTCATAGTCGGAGAGAGAAGGACAGCTCAAAAAGCAAAATGGGGTGGAGCTTCATGCTAGACAAGGAAGTCGGTAAAAGAGTTGTAGTTAAAATGGCTGTAATAGAGAAAGGAAATAAATCTGGATGCAGGGAGAAAGGTATGTTATTCTGGGGGCTGTACAGAGTAATTTTAGATATTTTAAAATATCTTTAAATACAGGGATGCAACTACAGTTGCCCGGGAGCCACTCTTTCTTTAAAGCCTGATGGCAGGAAGGGGGATGCTAGCCTTCAAGTGCTGTACCTAAATATTAAATAAATAATTTATTAGCTGTATAGTGATTATGATTCTGCGGTAGACTCTGTTCCTTCTCCTCCCCCTATCCTTATCCAATACATCTGAAGAACTGTTCCTTCAGAGAGGTCCTCTTCTCACTGCACTGCAGTTTCTACATGTGCACTGTTATGTCTTGTGACTGACATGACCCAATAAAGTTTTTGATTCACTATGCGCAAACACACATATAAATTACCATAGACCATAATTAAATCTAATTAAAACTGCACTAACACATGAAAAAAGTGTCTTAATAACACAGCTTCCTAAGGTTTGTGCACTTTGATCACATAGTTTTGATGTGTCATCACATCAGTGAATGTACAGTGTCCCTAAACTCCATGATCAGGAAGTGCACACAATTGTAAGGTATTTACAAAGGTGAAAAGCAGTGGTGTGCTGAGGCACACAAGTAGGTTTGAATGTTTTTTCCTGTATAGTTTTCAGGCATTTTAAACCCATACAGTCTTTTAGAAGCAATCAGCAGCTGCCATGATAGAGCAAGTGGCAGCCTGATGAAATACCAGGAAACACTGTTAAGCCTGCCCAATCGAGATCTGCCCGATTTCAAGCAGGGCAGGCCCGTAAGGGACTGATATCGGCAGCTAGAATTAGCCCGTGTATGGCCACCTTTAGGTTTGCTACTAAGGTGAGTGACACTCTCCCCTGTCTGCCTATTACCACTCCTGGTGTTAAAAAATGGAAAGTATTTTGGTTGATGCACATGGAGCTGTGACAGGCAGACTTTCACTCATAAATGCAAAAGTGAGGCATTTTGGTGCCATACTCCTTCTGAATGGAGTGGTCAGAGTAATATTACTTGTTTATTTGCTATGAAAGTGAAAGCACTGTGCTTTATTCAGGGCACTTAGTCTCCATGTAGTTTGACAAACAAGGCCTCTGAGGAGTATATGTAGTTTGGCTCTGAGGTCCATTTGCTACTGGTCTATGTGCATCAACCTGAGCTCTTTCCTTTCCATAATATCAACAGTAGGGTTGCCACATTTTTTAGAAGATATACCGACCTGTAGGGAAAAGGTTATGGGATATAAAGAGGTAAAATGGGGTTATAGGGCAGAGTTATAGGGGGAATGGGGAGGGCTGGGGGCAGAACAGTTGGAATTTACAAATTTACTGGCAAGCATATTGCCTGTAAATTTGTAATACTGCTATTGGCTGGTATTTTACCAGCTCCAGCCAGGTGACAACCCAAGCAGACCACTGTTTTCTAAACAACATTTTATCGTGAAACACTCAAAAAGAACTCAGCGCTTCTTGGTGAAAATCCTTAATAGGCAATCTTCAATGTGATCACGTGCAGCTTCCTCTTGGAATCAGCTCCTCCTTAGATGAGCCTCAAATGTGTATGCAGTGTTGTCAGTGGAAGCGCATAAAATAAAAACATAAACAGAATATAGTGCAGATCAAATGGATATTGTGTGAACCGAAACCCAAAAGTGCTTAACGAATAGCTGATTACAGAGTGTAACACCCAATCATAGTGTCTAGTATAAATGCTCACCAGACACCATTAAAAATGGAGCATATAGACCAACCAGACCGGGCATTGATTAAAGTGGGATCAAAATCCTCAGTGTATATAGAATGGAAGAGGAGGCAAAAATATATAGTGTAAATCGTTTAATATAAAGATAAAACCCTGCTCAGTGCAGGCTACTTACAGTGTATACAACGATAAAAGCAGTAATGAATAGAAGCTCAACGCGTATCGCGTGCTCTCTGCATGCTTCCTCAGGAGCCAGTGAAGAAAATTATGAACCCCTTTGTTCCACAAAACACCCCATAATTTCAAAAGCCTAAACATTTTATGTAACCTCTTTATGTGCTTTTTGATGTTACTTCTTCATCTACATCTGATAACAAAATTAACTTTAAACAACTTGAAGATATTGCTTTATAGAACTTGCAGTGAGTTTGGTAATGAATGTATACTTATGCCCAAGGCCTGTGGTGTACTAGGTGTGTGGACAGGAAATAATTAAAGATATGGTCACTTAACACTGCTTGCAAATGGTTTATGACAAATCAACTTATAAAAACTCAAAGGGAAATTCCACATTTCCTTGTGCAGGAGTTGCAGGTAATCATTCTAAGTTACAGATTTACAGTTTGATTTAAAAAAAAAAAAAAAAAAAAAAAAAAAACCTTTCTATACTAAATAAATCAGTTTACTCACTGCAAACAACCCTTTATTTTGCCACTGTTTGTTTTCCTTGTATACGGCAACAGCAGTAAAGGAAGCCGGGTGGAGTTTCCTCTGTTCTCTGCCAGACGATAACAAAACTGGCTGAATTTACAGTCTTCCTTAAGGCAGGTGCCTGGCATCTTTTTATTTCCTTCTAGAATAAAAATATTTTATTATTCAAATATATAAAAGTATGATACATATCCATACATCTAAGGGAAATTCCAAATTTCCCTCTGTATTGTGTTAAAGCCACAAGTGGTCATTCTCTTCTTAAAATGTACCAGTCAACATTTTTACTCTGCCATTATAATATTGATAATTTTTCTTTCTTTTCTCATCCATAGGGAAGTTTTATCTCCTTGAGTGAAACGTATCAGATTCCATAATGGAGAGATCCCAGGGCAAAGTGTGCAACAAAGATAAAAGTGAGAGCATTGAAGAGACACATTTCTTTGCAGCCTGTGACTGTGAGGAGGACTTTACTCGAGGGAAACCAATTAGAGGGAGAACAAAATCCAGAAGCTTATCTGCATCTCCAGCACCAGGGAGCACCAAGGAATTCAGGTGTGGAATGACTTGGAATGGTTGTACAAAATGGACTTCCTAAGTACCACAATAAAAAGTGGATTTGGATCAGACCTGTATTGGCAATATGTGGATCCTGGCAGGGCCTGCTGTAACATGCCATCGACAGTCACTATTTATTGGGAAGGTTTGGGCCTCTGTATACTTGAAGTGCCAGGGCCTATTTAAATGCCAGTCCAGACCTGATTTGGATCCACTCCATAATAATGTTTCACCACTTTTGCTAGTTTCTGCTAGTCAGAATATCTTGCACCACAGTAAGAGTTAGTTTTAAGATATTTGTACAGTAATTTTTGGACCACCAGCTTTTTGTACTATTATTATATCTTTATTGCCACTGGACTGTGTGAAAGGATGTAAAAAGGCAATATTTACTGATATATATTCCATTTTGTTAAGATTCTTTAATAGGCCACCTAATATGATATAAACCTAACCTAAATCTATTGGTTACATATTCTGTGGAGGTATAGTTTTCCTTTAAACTTGAAGTTTGAGTTATGAATAGAGCTACAACATACTGGCATGGACCTTGAATGCTGAGGCTTGACCAGAAAGATAAAAACACTCTCTCTGTCCATAAATCATCCCCTCTGAATTTATTATACCTCATTTCCCTGCTAAAATTAACCCCAGAATTTGTGCTAAATACAACCATACGTTCTAGGGTAAAGTACATAGCATCTTGACAGTTTATTATACAATACTTCTTGTATATTGTTGCACATCTTTTTCTGCCTGTGATTTTTTACAAAATTGTAATTGCTCTTAAAATCTTCTTATCTAGGCTGCAGAGCATGGTAGACATTTGTTATGTACTTTTGGACCTCCTAAATTCAATTAAATAAGGACTATTATAAAAACATACACATGCCATCTTCAGTTGGCAGCAGGCAAAATTTGTAATTTCTGTTTCCAAAGCTTTACATTCTTGATAAGGGGCTGCTGGTGTTTGCACAATTTAAGGAGAAGGAAAGATACAATCACTGGGGGTGCCAAAATATTAGGCATCCCCCAGTGGTTGTAATTGCTTACCTGAAACCCTGTGCTGGTCGCCTGTTAGGAGAAAACTGCACCAACCCAGGTTAGCTGAGAGACAGCGATCCTCTTCCGTCTGTCTTCATTGTTCCAAATCCCAAGGCCAGAGCATGTGCAGTAGGGTGAAAAGTTCTTGTTAAAGTTCAGCTTTTCACTCTACTGTGCATGCGCAAGCGGTGCTGGGACAGAAGAAGAGAATCGCTGTCTGGCAGTTACTTGGGGCTGGTGCGGTTTTCTCCTAACAGGAGCACCAGCCCGGGGTTTCAGTTAAGTGATTACAATCACTGGGGGTGGCTAACATTTGGCACCTTTGGTGATTGTACCTTTCTTTCTCCTTTTAACAGTGCCACACAGGTCTGCCATCAGAAACTTTGGTGCCCTGCACAAGTTATTTAAATTGGGCCCCCCCATGAACACAAGCGCACAGTACCAAAATTTTGCCCACGCCCCTTGTGCGTGCAATATAAATGGCTGATGTTACTCTATAATAAGCAGTTCATGTGAAGAGTTCCATTGATTAATGTACTAATAAACCATTCAATTTATAGCGGGTCAGTGGAGTTTTCCCTAAGTTTAACCCCTTCCCACCTACCTGCCCCTGCTCTGTGCTACCATTGCTTGATATGAAAGTTACATACCTTTTTGCATAAGCTACGTAAACTGTGTAAGTATAGGGGCCCATAACAATGCTGTGGGGCCCAATAACTAGTCAGTAGTAGTTTAAAAAAAAAAAAAAAAAAAATAGCAAAAATAATTAATGTGCTAATCAGTCAGGATTTTAATTGGGGGTCAGTGGAGTTTATACATAAGTTAAGTAAGTTTCTTTGAAAGTAACGTAAGTTTTTGCATAAATTACGTAAATTGCATAAGCGTAGGGGACCAATGATATTTCTGTGGGGCCCAATAACCAGTCATTCCCCTGCTGCAAAGTTCATATAGAAGACGCTGATATAATTCAGTAGATAGATCGCTATTTAATCATCTGATGTTACGCTATAATAAGTAGATCATATAAATAGTTAAAATGAATAATTAATGTGTTAATAAGTCAGTCAGTTCATTGGGTGCAGTGGAATTTAAGTTTGTAATATATTGGTGGTCAGTGGAGTTTATTACTGCAAAGCATCGTCCCTGCATTGTGGAAGAAGATTTCACAGGGTACTTGGCGTGTTAGCCACAAACAAACCACAATATTAGCCTTTTGTCAGTTGCTGTTGTTCTAAAGTATCCTGTCACATGCATGGTAGTTTTTGCATTGGTTTACAGTCTTGATTTATGGTTTTATGGTAATGTTTTTCTTTGCAGATGTCTTCAGTAAATGCCTATTTTAACTTTTCTTATTCTACAGGGAAAATATACCCCTCTTTTTAATAGGAGCTCATTCAGTTGGGCTTATGTGGACATGGTGCATAAGTAATCTGAACTATATAACTGTATACACCCATCCTTGATTCCACCGGTTGAAAGGAAACCGTAATAGTCTGCCTTTGCTTCAGGGACTAGCTTCCCACACACCCCTTAGGCCAGGGATCCTCAACCTTTTATACCCGTGAGCCACAGTCAAATGGAAAAAGTTTTGGAGAGCAGAAAAAAAAGTTCCTGGAGGTGCCAATGAGAGCTATAATAGTCTATTTAATAGCCCCTATTTTGACTGGAAGCTACAGAAGGCTCTGTTTGGCAATTGAACTGGGTTTTTTTTTGGCAACCAAAACTTCAGAAATTCAAAAATAAGCACCTGCTTTGAGGCCACTGGGAGCAACATCCAAAGTGTTGGCAAGCAACATGTTGCTCACAAGCCACTGATTGGGGATCACTGCCTTAGGTTGACCAGTCCCTGTAAAGTGATGGATTCTATGACTTAATGTCCCTCTGCCTTACACAGAATCTGTGCACCACCCACTATGAAAGTCTTATTAAAGTCCTTGAATTGATCACTTCACAATAGATCAAGGTGTAGCATGGTTTTTAATCTGTGGAATCGGTTATAAAAATACATATGTATATCTGTAAATTCAGACAATTTCAAAACGGAAGGGGTTTCACAGATGTTTGTTTTTTTGTTTTTTTTTTTACAAAATTCTGACTTTATAGTGTTACCAGGTACTTGCTTGTTAATGTGAAATATCCAGGCAGCATATGCTTGCCATTATGTGTAGTCTTCTTCTCTGTAGCTGTACGCTGTTTATTTCTGTACATAGCTGTAGATAATTATATGTCTGGAACATAGGGTGTAGATAATTAGCCAACAGCAAGTTTTTAATTCTTATGCTGTACTACCCCATTATGTGTAAATATCTATATTACTGTAGTTAGAAGTGTGATGTACCTAGTTTTTGTTGTGCGGCACTGGGCTTCGTCCTTGTCTGACCCTTTTTAATTTTGAAGCTTTGTGCCTGCAGGTTGTTTTTTAAATATCCAGCTGATTCTGTACATCGATATGATTACTTTGTATGTTTCCCACCAATTATGCTTTGCAGAAGTGTCAGGTTCAGTCCTAGAGGCTAAAATGAGTCAGTCTGCTATTTTGACTTGCACAAAAAAAAAAAATGAGTGCTTATAGGAGCAAGACTACTTGTTCTCTGCTCTGGTAGAAATCCAACCTGAACAGTTGGATTACTGTCACAAATTGCAACTGCGCCCAGTTGTTCACTGTTCCATTATTTTTATTGACACAAACTTCTTCTCTGTTGTCATCTCTGAAGTTCCAGAGCACTGAATTGGATGAATTAAAACCAAGTAATAGGGATTGCAGTGTTGGTGATCAGTGCGTTAAGAAGCTGTTGACATAAATATTTATTAATATTTGGCCAAGGCCAACAGAACAGAATGCACAAAAAGCAATTACTGACAATTCAAATACAGGTAAATGTATAAAACACCACAAATCAACTTCCGAAACAATGGAAAATATAGGAATCACAGTGAGATAGTAGAATAAAGAAATGTATATATATTTTTTTAATTATTATTTAGGAGTGCTGGTGCATATCTTTTTCTGTAGCCAGGCACCTAGACTCTAAACCGTTTCACCTGTATTTTATATAGATATTTATACAGACATAAAATAAGGGAAGTCTCCAACATTCACTGCTAATTAAGCAATGCATGTATGTTGTGCCATCTCCGCCAATAGTATTGAAACTTTAGTTTGGGCGATTTCCCCACTATTCACTAAGAAATATTCAGCATTTCCATGTATACATGCACATTGCATAGAGTACATAGGATTTTGCTCAATATTGGTAGCTTTTAGTTCCTTTTTAGCTTTTACTTGTTCTCCTGTCATTGTCTAGTTTAGCCTCATCTGTAATGAGAGCCCTAGTAGAGTACTTGAGTAAGTATGACTCTGCTTTTTCTTATTTGTTGCTTTGGAGTGTGCATTGTTGCTGCTGATACTGCAAGTTTAAATTAAGTACATTTTTGTAATTTTATAGGGGACTTTTACCAAATAGAAGGCAGGGTGTGGAAAATGGAAACAGCTTTTTTTTTTTGCACCTTGCACGCTGGCTTCTACTTTCAAATGCTGCAGGAATCGGCACTCCATTTTTAAACACAGAGACCTGCACCCACCACCATGTATCGTTGATGTTGTCGTCCCTTTCCCATCCCATAACATGTTTGTCATTCATACGCCCAAGTTTTAGGGCAAAGACACACATAGCGCTATTCGTAGCAGCTACTTGTCATGGCTAATGATCATTTACTGATAATTGTCTCTACGTGAGTTTTAGCAGAGGCAATTCCCACAAGTAGCTTCTACTAAATAGCTGAGTGTGTTCAACCTTAGAATGGCACTGGCTGCCTGCAAGCCGCAAAGGGGGCCTGTACTGTACTTAGTGCACTGCTCCTACCCCCCCCCCCCCCCCCGTGCTCTTGCACGTCTACCCTGGATTTTAGTAAACTCTTTAGTTTACTCTTTATATCTACATGGTAACGTGACATTATCAAAAGTTTAGTTTAATGCACTACGTAATTCCTTTAGTTTGCAGAAAAAAGTACCCTAATTCACCCTGGTGCTTACACATTAGGGTATTTACACCAGCATTTTCTGTTTGTAGAGGTAAATGTAGTTATAATATCACAACCAATAAAGAGTTATATGTACAAGTTATATGTAGAAGGAGAAAACACAAATGTTAGTGTTGCTTTTGTGCAAGTCAGAAGAAGCAGTGATATTTTCTACTGCTGCTAATGCCATTTGTCCAAACTTTGTAAATAGGTGTTGAAGCTAGGGCTACATTAATAAATATGCAAAGAGGTATTGGCCCAGGACTCTTAAGAGCAAAGGGCCCACATCAAAAAATGGCAATACTGTTTAAACTAGACATGAAATATGACTTTTCTTTTTCATGACTAATGTGATTATAATCACCATTTGCAACTATACAAACACCTGCAAATATTTGTAAAGCACTATTTGATACTATGCAATTATTAGATCATGTTGCAGGTCTCCGTCATACCTGTGTTAAAATACTGTCAGGAGTAAGAAGTGAAATGTGCCGCACAATCAAAGTATCTTATAGAACTGGTGGACATTGTGACCACTGCCCTGCATATGTGGTGAACGTTACATCAAATGTCGATTATAGTTGCCCTTTTCTAAGCCAGTTATAATGTATATATGATAAGTGATTTCACGATGAGTTTAAAGAGTGCTGACTACACAACTTGCATTTGCAAAGTGATTAAAGCTTTTAATAATGTGTGACATGATAATACATGTTTTTTTTTTATAAGGTGTAAAAATGAAGAATAAAGTAAAATTGTGATGTTTAATGAATTGAAAGTGGAAGTAGGCTAGTGTGCCAACTAAGGGCTGCTATTTGGTCCTTTACCTTTTTAGCCCTGGCACTGCTGGTTATTGGGTGGTTTTAGCCCCTCAGTATTTGAGCCAGTTGACTAGTGCTAAACAGTTTAATTACTTGGCAAGCCAATGACAAATGTTTTAGTGCTATGGAATGTTAAGTCCTTCAGAGAACACAAAATAACTTTTATTTATTTATTAACTCTCAAATTTATTCATAAAGGAATATTTATTTAAAAAATCAGACTTTATATAACGTATAAAGATATTCATTTCCCAGGTCTCTTTGTAGTTGTAACCGACTAGCAGTAGGATTCTATTGCCCTATGTTTTGTTGTCCTAATCCTTTTCGGAATTGAAATTATCAACTTGGTTCATTAATGTTGGAGGTGTGTTCACATTAACCCATGTAAATTTGCTTTCCTGAGCAGAAGCTGACCACGTCCCCACAATTCAAGTGTATCTTGAGCAATCCCTGGCACTCATGGATTTTATAAAAGCTTTAAGAAAGCCACACTTTGCCAAAATGTCTGCATAAAACCCAAACAAAGCAGCAATGGACATTTCTTCTTGCAGACTTTGGCCCCAGGAATAAAGGATTTTTCTGAGAGAGGAAGTTAGATACCAAAGTACATACATAAAATAACACAAGAAATCCTGTCGCTAAATCATGTCACTAAGCCAGGTCGACCCTGTTAAACATACAACAAAAAAAATCTTTTCATGCTTTTTAAGGAAAAAATAGCAAGCGTTCAGTTTTCATATTTGTAGCCTAAATGGTAGTAATTAGGAGATATGTCTTCTTTTTCTTTAGTTTGACTGGTTTGTTCTTTTTAGGCGTACAAGATCCATGCATGGACCATGCCCAGTAACCACTTTTGGACCAAAGGCCTGTATGCTGCAGAATCCAAAAGCAATCATGTAAGTATTGTTAAGTTGGTCGATTTTTTACTTTTTAATATGCTAGCAATAAGCATTGATTTTTATTTAGGCAGCAATGCAAACTACTTAACTTTTTATTAGTTTTCATAAGTTACATATAAATTGTATTTTATGAATATCTGTCCAATGGTACAAGGACAGTCCTTTGCCAATTTGAATGTGCCCATACCATTGGGAAACAATCTACAACATTATCACTTCATATTTGGTTGTAGGTCTTCTGAAGAGACATATTTGACAGCTGGCCAATTGCATGTACAAGCAAGGCCAAACACTTGTGGCCTATTGTTTGCTACACAATGTCTGTGCCTGCTGACAGTCACTCTCCTTTCATTTGAATGGGACATATTGTCTATGGCAGATTCTGCTGCCAGTGGGTGTCTGCCAGTTTGGGAAATACGCATCCTGACTGTTGGGTGATTTGGTCTTTCCCAACTTTTAGGGCTCTGGCACACGAGGAGATTGCCTTGCGAGGCAACTTCGGTGATTTGCCGTAATCGCATGCGCAGCGTGTGCCATCTGCGACTTACATTTTCACCGGTGGGATGGTAGTTCGGGGAGATTAGTTGCCCGTGACAAGGGAGATTTGTCGCGAGTGACTTATCTCCCCGTGTGCCAGAGCCCTTATGGTTTTACAGGGCGAGAGTGTTATAAAAGGCTGAGGATGAAACGTTGAACTGTCTTTTGCACAGCCTCAGTAGCTTTGATAAACAAATTGCTTAAAAGTCACTGGAATACATTCCACCATACATTCTCAAGCATGACAACACCCTATAAATTGCATATTTTTTTCTGAATCTTTCACTGGTTAGTGTTAGGTCTCTTTAAGAACACTCCCTTGAATGTGAAAAAAAACATTACATTGTCAATTGCATTGGCAACCTATGAATTCTGTTAATTTTACCAGCTTTTCATAATATTGCTTTTGTTTGCATCTTTATTATACTTCAGTAAGCATTACTTTTTTATTCTATCAGAGCCTTATTTAATGGCAAGACTTTAGTAAACTATTGGTTGCTTGCAGGATTATATACTTTTGCTAGACAGATACATACAGATAAAGGATTATACTTATTTGACATAGATTGGTGCCACAAAACAAACAGAAGGGCTTGGTCACCTATTAACTGCTCTAATGTGCAAGTCACGGTTACAGAGTAATTTATAAACTGGAGGAGTGTGGTGTAGGGCTTGTAATTATAATGCCTATCAACACAGATCAGTGTATTTTGTGTATTTTTTTTAATTACAGCTCCAAAATGTATGAGAATGAATACATTTATTGTGTACTCCCCATATAGACTAAATAATGTTTTTGCACAAATGAAATCTAGACTCTGAAAGATAGCCTTCCTTTAATTTGAAACTTTCTGGATAAAAGATGTTCGATTAATGGATCCTGTACATGTATATGGGAAGGATTTGGTCTATGGCACAGAAGAAGAAATGCAGAATATCTATTACTGCACATCTCTTATGTCAAAATTGTCCCACAGTACTTGCTCTTTTGTGCATCAGGCTGCAGGTGAAAGGTCCCTGCTAGTGGTTATAAGGATTTCGATCACGTAAAAGTAACAAAGGTCACCATTTAAAAAGCCATGAAATGAAAGTAATGTATGTTTACTCGTCTGTACTCCATTGCCAACATTTGTAGAAAACATATTTTATTTAAAAATACTTGTTGTTTTGTTAGTAGAGAATTTCGGGACAGTTCACGAATATACAAAATGTAAGGTTTCATTGAACACAATAGAGTAGGTAGGGCTTTGTTTAGACAGAAGATAAACACAACACTTTATAATATACTGTAATAAAAACAGGAAAAGATTATTACATAAACAGGATAGAAATAAATACAGGTGTGGGATCTGTTATCTGGAAACCCATTATCCAGAAAGCTCCATCTCCCATAGATTTAATTTTAATTAAATAATTCAACTTTTTAATTCAACTTTTTAAAAATGATTTCCCTTTTCTCTGTAATAATAAAACAGTACCTTGTACTTGATCCCAACCAAGGTATAATTAATCCTTACAGGACTTATTGTATATAGGGTTTATATAATGTTTACATTATTTTTTTTAGTAGACTTAAGGTATGGAGATCCAGTTACATAAAGACCCCTTATCTGGGAAACCCTGCGTCCTGAGCATTCTGAATAACAGGTCCTATACCTGTAGTATGTAATTTCAAATTACCTTCGTTTTTGTTGTTACTAGTCCTTTAAACTTGGAGCAATATTTGTGTATCCAAAAATCATTGTGCAACATTACACAAAACTGCTCCTTATGCAAACCCTAGTCAGTCAATAATGCCCTCGAAAAGGGGTCACACTTCCAGCTAACTAATGCCTTATAGCACTTGCAGGTGATTCACTTGCATCTCAGTTCTGACGCTTTGGCACTGTGTTTTTGGACTGCTTTAAAACGCTGCTCCTTTATTTCTGAGTGCTAACCATGTGACCTGCGAGTGCGCTGGGAAGGACCAGACAAGACAATGGAGGGGTAACTGACCGCTCTGAAGGGGCATTTTGACTGCTCTGGTTCTCACTGTAGGAGGGCAAAATGCCCATTTGCCATTAGCCTAGAACCTAGTGTAAAAATTAATTTGGACATTACCGTGGGTGAGCAGTGGAATAGGAAATGCCTTCACTAAGACAACTAATGCATAAGGCAGTAGGTATAGGAATATAAAAGGAAACCTAAAGGGTTTTCTTGATCTCCATGATATTTCGACAAGTATAAGCAGACAGAAATGAGGTTAAGTTGGGTCACTTGGCTCTGGGACCCTCGGGTGCTATTTACATTGGATAGCTGCCCCAGTACTTCTTTTTACAATCAATCACTGCTAAAACCTGCTTAAAACAGTGTTTTGGGCTCTGTGCACTTTAAAAAAAAACAAAAAAAACGGTGTGCGTGCTGCAGTGGGTGTTTCTGAGCAAGTGCTTCATTATGTGTGTGCATATAATTATCTTATGTAAACTTTAAAATTGTTTGTGCATGCTGATACGATGTGAGAACCTTGCCATCTGTATATTTACACTTATTATATACATATATATATATATATATATATATATATATATATATATATATATATTATATACAGTGGAGGAAATAATTATTTGACCCCTCACTGATTTTGTAAGTTTGTCCAATGACAAAGAAATGAAAAGTCTCAGAACAGTATCATTTCAATGGTAGGTTTATTTTAACAGTGGCAGATAGCACATCAAAAGGAAAATCGAAAAAATAACTTTAAATAAAAGATAGCAACTGATTTGCATTTCATTGAGTGAAATAAGTTTTTGAACCCTCTAACAAAAAAAGACTTAATACTTAGTGGAAAAACCCTTGTTTGCAAGCACAGAGGTCAAACGTTTCTTGTAATTGATGACCAAGTTTGCGCACATTTTAGGAGGAATGTTGGTCCCACTCCTCTTTGCAGATCATCTCTAAATCCCTAAGGTTTCGAGGCTGTCTCTGTGCAACTCTGAGCTTGAGCTCCCTCCATAGGTTTTCTATTGGATTAAGGTCCGGAGACTGACTAGGCCACTCCATGACCTTAATGTGCTTCTTCTTGAGCCACTCCTTTGTTGCCTTTGCTGTATGTTTTGGGTCATTGTCGTGCTGGAACACCCATCCACGACCCATTTTCAGTTTCCTGGCAGAGGGAAGGAGGTTGTCGTTCAGGATTTCACGATACATGGCTCCGTCCATTTTCCCGTTAATGCGAATAAGTTGTCCTGTGCCCTTAGCAGAAAAACACCCCCAAAGCAAAATGTTTCCACCCCCATGCTTGACGGTGGGGACGGTGTTTTGGGGGTCATAGGCAGCCTTTTTCTTCCTCCAAACACAGCGAGTTGAGTTAATGCCAAAGAGCTCTATTTTGGTCTCATCAGACCACAGCACCTTCTCCCAGTCACTCACAGAATCATTCAGGTGTTCATTGGCAAACTTCAGACGGGCCTGCACATGTGCCTTCTTGAGCAGGGGGAGCTTGCGAGCCCTGCAGGATTTTAATCCATTGCGGTGTAATGTGTTTCCAATGGTTTTCTTGGTGACTGTGGTCCCTGCTAATTTGAGGTCATTAACTAACTCCTCCCGTGTAGTTCTAGGATGCTTTTTCACCTTTCTCAGAATCATTGACACCCCACGAGGTGAGATCTTGCGTGGAGCCCCAGAGCGAGGTCGATTGATGGTCATTTTGTGCTCCTTCCATTTTCGAACAATCGCACCAACAGTTGTCACCTTCTCTCCCAGCTTCTTGCTAATGGTTTTGTAGCCCATTCCAGCCTTGTGCAGGTCTACAATTTTGTCTCTGACATCCTTGGACAGCTCTTTGATCTTTCCCATGTTGGAGAGTTTGGAGTCTGCTTGATTGATTGATTCTGTGGACAGGTGTCTTTTATACAGGTGACTAGTTAAGACAGGTGTCCTTAATGAGGTTGACTAATTGAGTAGAAGTGTCTAACCACTCTGTGGGAGCCAGAACTCTTAATGGTTGGTAGGGGTTCAAAAACTTATTTCACTCAATGAAATGCAAATCAGTTGCTATCTTTTATTTAAAGTTATTTTTTCGATTTTCCTTTTGATGTGCTATCTGCCACTGTTAAAATAAACCTACCATTGAAATGATACTGTTCTGAGACTTTTCATTTCTTTGTCATTGTACAAACTTACAAAATCAGTGAGGGGTCAAATAATTATTTCCTCCACTGTATATAATATATATATATATATATATACATACACACACACACATATATATAATTATATAATTAAAACATGCTGGTGGAAGCTGCCATATTACTTAAAGTTTGCAAGATATGTGGTATGGAAGAATCTTAAAGTAGTACTGACAAATTCCAGGTTTTACCGGAATGTGTTAATATCACTTTTAAAAGAAAAGGGTTAATCACTGGGGGTGCCAAATGTTAGCCCCCCCCCCCCCCCCCCCCCCCAGTTATTATAATCACTTACCTGATACACCACGCCAGTGCTCCTGGTGGCAGAACACTGCAAGGTGCTTCTGTTGAAGCTGATTTGCTGTGATCCTCTCCCGCTCAAAGAAAGAAAGAGCATGAAGCGGATTGTTCCGTGCTCCTCCAGAAATACCCCAGGCTGGTGCAGTTTTCTGTTAGCAGGAGTTCTGGCTTGGGGTATCAGGTAAGTGATTACTATCTAACATTTGACACACCCAGTGATTATACCTTTCCTTCTCCTTTAAGGGCTCTGGCACACGGGGAGATTAGTCGCCCGCAAGTATTCCTGTCCATTCCATGCTAGTTCATTATTTTCTGGCATTCTCTCAGGAAGGGCTAAAGGGATGTTGTCATTAAGTACAGACTGCACTGAACACCATAAATTCCTAATGCAGGAGCTACCCTTGGGGCACCTTGCCTTCCATCCTGTAATGGATTTTACCTCTGCCCAAGAAAGGGTTGTAGTTGGATAATTAGTGCCTGGTGTAAGAGTCCGTCTTGAATTACTTTTGTGGGTTTATAATAAGACACAATATTGCTGAACAATGCCCACTTTGCCTTGCAACTTTATTATGTTAGTCTTAGAGCTCTTTCACATAGCATTTTCATATATCTTCATAATGTTTTATTATACTTGATCAACCAGGATATTGTTTATCTGGTTATTATGGTAACCTGAGTGGTTTGGTGCCATTTACTGGGACCGGTAAAAGGTTTGCTGCATACTCTTTGCACTTTTTTTTTTTTTTGCACAAGACCTGTGATTGCAGTAAAGTTTTTTATATACCTTATATTAATATATATGTAATACAGGTATGGGACCTGTTATCCAGAATGCTCAGGATCCTGGGTGTCCCAGGGTTCTTTCCATAATTTGGATGTCTGTACCTTAAGTCTACTAATAGGATTGTTTTACCTCTAAAGAGGAGTAATTATATTATTACAGAGAAAAAGTAAATCATATTAAAGAATGTGAATTATTTAATGAAAATAGTCCATTTTATTTAAATAATCCAAAACTTTCAAATATATTTCCTTTTTCTCTGTAATAACAAAACAGTGCCTTGTACTTGATCAAGTGGGTTTATTTATAGGTTAAATTATTTTTTTATTGTAGTTTATTTGTAGTATGGAGATCCAAACTACAGACAGACCCCATTATCTGGCAAACCACAGGTCCTGAGCATTCATGATAGGTTCCGCACCTGTATATATTTCAATATTTAATAAATATGTGTGTGTGTGTATGTATATATATATATATATATATATATATATATATATATATATATGTTTTCATTCTATCGTTGTCTAGGTATCATTCCAGAATTTCTGCCTGAGACAAGGCATTGACTGTATCCAAGATATTATATCTAATTCAGCCCCAGCTAATGACATTTAATTTCAATCAGGTTTCAACATACAGTGAAACTGAGGAAACATGGTGAAACCATGGGGTGCCACTTGAGCCTTTACCAACCTAGCCTCACTGGCAGATGGGTTTTCATCAGACAGCAAATGAATATACTGAAAGCACATAAGGCAATGGCAGGATGTTTTATGCAGTGTGAAGAGCCCAAATAATAGTGGATTTGTGCAAAATCATGACATACACAGCAGTACGTGCCCCATTCATTGGGTTCTATAAATCAGACTAAATTATATATAGATATATGAAGTTATAAGTTTCATAAATCCTTGCTAGTTACATCATCCATTATAGCAACACATTAACAAATACTAATCTTAGAAACCAATATAAATCATAGACTTTACTGGAGTCTGCAGCTTACTGACCCAAAAAGACTCCCATTTTTTAACAGGGACTACTCTGATTTTGGTTGGTGGCTGCACGTGTTTGTGTCCACTGTTAAAATAGTAATTTCTTTTTATTTGGTTTTTTTTTTTTGTTCTTGAGGAAATGGTCTGTGCCGAAATGGACCTTGATATAAGATCCCACAAGACATTAAAATAGCACTGGCAAATGTTGATAAACATTATTGATCATTTTTCTTTATTAATGAGCTTGGTATTCAGCTAACTATACCCAGACATACTGCTTTGTTATAATACCAAATAAGCAGAGCATAAGTTATGTCATCACGTTCCACAGTGCAATACGGGAAATACAGAATGCTTGCAACCTGGGGTTTTTCAGGTAAAGGATGTGTTATTTGGGTCACCACATAACACCATGTAACTATACCCAGACATACTGCTTTGTTACAATGCCAAACAAGCAGAATGTAAGTTAGGTCATCACATTCCACAATGCAATACAGGCAATACAGAATGCTTGCAACCTGGAGTTTTTTGGATAAGGGATGTGTTATTTGGGTCTCCATACCATAAACAAAATTAAATAAACCCTATAGGATTTTTTGCCACCATTATGGATTCATTCAGCTTGCTTGCCCTCAAGTGCAAGGATCTTTTTATTATTTACTGTTTTATTATTACATAGAAAAAGGAAATAGTTTTTAAAAAATAAAACCATTTTCTCAAACTAAGATCTCTGGAAGGTGGCCTTCTTGTAATTCAGAGCTATCTGTATAACGGATCCTGTACCTGTAATGGCACACTGAGCTTACAAAGGAAAAAGCTGGAGATGTTTAGTACAGGTATGGGATCCCTTATCTGGAAACCTTTTATCCAGAAAGCTCCGAACTATGGAATGCCTGTCTCCCACAGACAACATTTTAATCAAATAATTCAGAATTTTAAAACTGATGTCCTTTTTCTCTGTAATAATAAAACAGTACTTTGTAACTGATCCCAAGTACGATATAAATAACCCTTATTGAATGCAAAACAATCCCATAGGGTTTAATTAATGTTTTATTGATTCTTTAGTAGACTTAAGGTATGGAGATCCAAATTACGGAAAGACCCCTTATCTGGAATGCCCTTGTCCGAGCATTCTGGATAACGGGTCCTTTACCTGTACTATACTAAATACATCAGTGTATAACCTCTGACTAATTAAAGGAATGTCCTTTATTTACAGCATGCTGAATCCTTATTATATGAAATGTAATAGTCTCTGCCACAGAACTCATTGTTTTGTTATATGTCGTATTTTGGGACTAAAAGAAGGAGGTGCAAATCACAGGTGTTGTCCTATTGTGAAAAATACTTACTGCCTCCTGAGTGACCCTCCCTCGTGCTGGCTCTGTCATATAAGGAGCAGCTGGGAGAGAGGATCATATGCTTCCCTATCCTGACTTAAGCTTTCCTGCTCCACCTACTGGGCTGCTCCTGAGTTATGTAATGTAATACTCGCATGCCTGGCTATTAAGGTGTGCTGCACTGCTCTGGGCTCCAGCCATCCGACACAACACCTGAAAACACCGGGCTACACAGAAACTCCTTCTTGCACTTTATTTTCTTATCTGAGTAGCACATTTGCTAAGGCGTTTATATCTACTGGTCAGTTTTTATTATTGACCCAAAAGGATTATTTTAATACATGCTTCATCACATAGATACAAGCGGAATGGCAAATCCCTGTATACTTACAAAGCACAGGCTCCAAGGCTTTCAGACTTGGAGACTTTCATACATGCTGTGTTTTTCAGTCAGTTTGTTATGACATTTTTATTTTTGTTAATATCTATTTCAGTTTTACAGTCTTAGCACAGTGTCAGGGATGAATTAAAGAAAAACAAAATAGGAAGCTCTAGCAATGTTTTGGGATCAGTAACCTCTTTCTTGAAAAGTTTCAACTCTGTGCCTGGTGATTTTATGAAGAAGACAATGAAGATTTTTGACCGTGTCAAGCATAAGGAAATTCCTAAGAGCAACTGGAAATGGTTTGTATCATTATATACGTTGTTCTTGTTGCATTCAGACTTTATATACTTCTGCTGTGAACATTAGGGTTTTAAATCAGATTCAGATGCAATGGGATAAACCTACCATTTGCATCTCGCTAACTGACTCCATGGGATATAGGAAGGGTCAGAGCTATTCAGAGGGATAAGCTTGCATATACAGTGCTTATGTATGTTTAACTTTGTGAAAGCAAAAACTGTGATCAAAATGGTGCTGCTAATACATAAAGTTGTCAGGATAGGTTTGTGTGGTTTGTTGGTATTTGTGTGATTCCGTTGTGTACTGAACATTTCAAAGGAGAAATCGGAGTAAGGAGTAAACCTCATATAAGTTTCTTAACTTTGTGTGAGTGAGGATGTTATATTAACACACAGTAATGTTACACCACAAATGATAACATTCTGCGCCCTGCACTGAACCGAGCAAAGGAACCTGTAGAGCTTGTTGTTTAATGGTTTTGTTTACATTTTGCTATATCTTTTGCAGTCCCGTTATAGTGGCGCAATTATGGGTTAACAATCTAGCTCTAGGAGCTGCTCTGCATCATGCTGTGGTAAAAGCATTACGTTACTGTAATATATTCATTATCATCTGATTATAATAACAATGGGCCATTCACAAGTGTCACATTATCTAGACCCTACCACAATTTGTCACATTAGTGCAGTTGTATCAAAGCAGAGCGAGAGATTTAACATTTATCATTTTTAATAAGTAAATAGTTAATTTGCCTGCCAATTAAAACAATAGGCTTCTAATAGTAACATCGATGTATTATTTACAGTTCAAATCTGAAGTGATGGCAATGTACTATGGTCAAATCAAGTGAGAAGTGGTGCAGGTTTCCAGTAATAGGTTTTGGACAAAGCATCTCCTATAAATGATAGACCCATGTTATAATGTCCCTTCTTTAAGCAGCATTAAATAATGGCCCTTGACAAATATGTTCATCATACAACATGAAGCAAAATAGAACAAATTTGTATATAGAGAATATTTAGCACAACCAAAATAACAAATTCACAATACAAATGAAACCATGCATAAAGTGCTACATGTCATTTAAACGAGTGTCAGTAAATCTGTATTTCTGGCCACACTGTTGGGGCACCTTTTATATTTTTTCTTGGTTGTGTTAAGGAAAATATTGCAGAGACTGAAGTTTCTATCCCTGCTTTTGGGAGATGCTCTGAGGACAGGTTTTGTTGACTGAAACCTTTTGTGCTGTGCACTGAATTCTTCTGCTTTCTATATAATGGATCCTACCCAAAGGCAAACAAATACAGACTTGTACCCATTGTTCTGATTTTTGCATTTTAATCCAGATAAAATATTGTATATAACTGCATAAAAAAGTTAAGGCTGAGATCTACACTGGCTTCTCAAGGGCTATTCCAGCTTTCTATGCATATGTCACCTACCTAATCTATCCAGTCTCAAATCGTATTCTTAATCAGTGAAATAGAATCCATTTAAATTATGTTATATACTGTAATACAAAGTAGTATCTGTACTGAATGTTTCCAGCACACAGATTGTTATCATACACACTTTTACCTTAGGGGAAATTGCAGTGGCTTCAAGTGACAGAGGTGCACAAAACTCTCAAACTTGTGAGACAGGTTTACATGCCCAAGATGGCACTTAAAATAAACACAGAATTACAGACGTTATTGCATTACCCTAAGGAAAATCACCAAGACAAAGAAACTGATGATTTCCCAAACTAAACACAAAATACAACTTAAGGTGGCCATACACGGGCCGATTGTAGCTGCCGATATCGGTCCCTTGGACTGATTCAGCAGCTTATTGGCCCGTGTAGGGGTAACAACGACTGGCCTGCCCAACCAATATCTGGCAGGTTAGAAAATTCAGTCGGAATGGGAACCGCATTGGCTCGTTGATGCGGTCCCCAAACCAACTGCGCCCATTACAGTCCTTACAATTCGATTATTTGGCCCCAGGGCAAAACGAACAAATTAGCCTAAATTCCCCCGATATCGCCCACCTGTAGGTGGGGATATCGGGTGAAGATCTGCTTGCTTGGCAACCGGATCATTACGTGTATGGCCACCTTTAATGGATGGGGTTGCCCCAGAGATTGTAAACTCTTGCAAACAAAATCCTCTTTTCATATTGCAGAATAATTATATCATTAATTCTATTTTCATACAGTCATTCTTGTCATACAGTTCTGTGGAAATCCAATCACAAATGATTGGTAATAATAATTTGTCGACTATAGCCTGATATTGCTTTACATTACATTACCCCCTGTCCTGAGTATCCAAAGCATGTTTTGCAAGACTTACATTACCTTTATTGTTTTTCATTGCAAAACTGACACTTAAATCTAACACTAAATATCATTGTAATATCCTGTATTATTAGGGTAGTCATAGTAATGCAGCATGTTACAATGATGTTTAAAATTGTTAGTTTTGCAATGAAAAATAACAAAGGTAATATGAATAAGATGCCTTCATTTACTAACAAACATGAGGTTTCAGTACATTACAGTTCTATTTTCAAGTGGAGTTTTAATTACTATCGGGAAAACATCAGAGCTAAAGTATATTCACCCAAATGAAGCTCCCTTCCAGCAAATGTCAGTGTTTAACAGATCTGACCCACAAAGGGCAACATTCAGCGGCAAAAACAAACTAAATGCACTCTAAATCTGGTCACACTTGGAGCAAGAAGGGTTCTCCTGCTATTTAGCCCATCAGTCCTAACATATGGAGCAGTTTTGATTGCCCATAGCTAGGTATGGCCACACTGTACACTGCTTTGGCCTGTGGGCAATGTTCCCTCTAAACTGGATGGTCGTGCCAGCGCACACAAAAAAATTTGTATTTATTCTGACCTGAGCACATAGTTTTTAAAAATGCACACACTAAAAGTCTAAAATGTGTGCACAAAATAATTTTTTTGCACTCATAGCCAAAAAGAAATTAGAGGGCCAGTTGGTGTAAATGTAGCATTGCCTAGTGTAAGGTCATGTTCACTGTCTGCTTCTCCCTTGGTATTGTGTAAAACAGATGAGCCAGATGTTTGTGTCATTAAGTGTGAAACTGACATGTTTGTGCAGGTTTAATGGAGTATCTAGAGAAATGCCACAAATGACAAATATATTATTCATTGCCATTTTCTGCTGGGATTTCTGTATGGCGAAATAAGATATCTGTAAATTTGTCATGCATTAAGTGACCAGGTCATTCCTATAGCTTCTTGTGTAAATCCAAAAAATTGCACCTTGGACTAATGTTTTGGTTGGTTTGGCATGCTATAAGTAAACGCAGCTTGTTCTTACATATAGCATGTTTCTATGTACATTGATACCTCAGTGCTTTCCTGCTGCACCTTCCATTCAATGTATTTTAAACAGATCTTCAGTAAAGGAGAAGTGGTTACGCTCCCTCACTTCCATTAAATAGTAGCATTGTGGTTATGAGTTGCTGACTGAAATTAAGTAGAGTTAATATAATGGTGTATATTTGTCAAGTAAAATGCTTGCCACTGGTTACTTGTATGTGGTTTAAATTATTACCAAGGGTTGAAAGTAAGAAGAGGTCACTATTTTGGCAATAAATCATCTACAAGTGGAAAGTTTTAAAAATTTGGGGCCCCAAGAGAAGGGAAGGTGTGATTTTTTTTCAAAACAGGTGGATCATGAGTGGGGTTAAGATTGTAATTTATCTGCCTGGGTGGGTCAGGAGTGTGACCATGCATGCCCATGGCAATTTTTTTAGTTTGCGGTGTTAACTGCCCAGGAGACCTGGGTGACCAGTGGGTTAAATATTGTGGCCCCCTGAGTGGAGACTGTGACTTGTACAGACCTAAAACTTCCAGAGTGTACTTTTGGTAGACTGTTAAAGTCACCCCATTCTAGTTCTCATTCCTTTCCTTACCTAGAGGAAGTTCGTACACATATTGCAAAGGTGGCTCTTTTAATGGCACCTTCAGACATGATAACAACCCTGCAACTGATCTCCTGTGTTACATAATGCACAAAGCCTTTCATGCTGACATACAAATGCACATAACCATACAGACCAGTTGGTAAGCCCTGATACCTAGGAATACACTGCACACAACCAGTTCTGCTTCTTTTGAAAGCATTTTGAGCAACACACATCTTTACACTTTATTCTGGTAGGGGATTTATATTCTAAAAAGGTCAGAGCAGCAACGGTGCCCAAATATTGTAATAACATTATCATGGATGATATCCTAGTAAGTTAGGCAAGTGATTAATAATACGTGCCTTGGACTTTTTATCCAGTGCCATTTCCTTATTGTGTATACTCATTACTCATCTGTTTTATAGAAATTTGTTACCTATTAATTGCTCTCTGTTGCAGTATGGATCTCATTTGTTTGCATTATTTCTTCTTCCTCCTTTTTTAAAGGAAAAGAAAATGCTGTTTTACTAAGGAGTAGCAAAATGGGCATTCCCAGTGAATGAAATAATGTTTTTTTCTGGGGCTGGTGCTCCTTTCCGGGAAGTGTAAGCGATCTTTACGTAATTTGGATCACATACAGTGGCTTGCAAAAGTATTCGGCCCCCTTGAACTTTCCACATTTTGTCACATTACAGCCACAAACATGAATCAATTTTATTGGAATTCCACGTGAAAGACCAATACAAAGTGGTGTACACGTGAGAAGTGGAACGAAAATCATACATGATTCCAAATATTTTTTACAAATAAATAACTGCAAAGTGGGGTGTGCGTAATTATTCAGCCCCCTCAGTCAATACTTTGTAGAACCACCTTTTGCTGCAATTACAGCTGCCAGTCTTTTAGGGTATGTCTCTACCAAGACTGAAATCCTTGCCCATTCTTCTTTGCAAAACCGCTCCAGCTCAGTCAGATTAGATGGACAGCGTTTGTGAACAGCAGTTTTCAGATCTTGCCACAGATTCTAGATTGGATTTAGATCTGGACTTTGACTGGGCCATTCTAACACATGGATATGTTTTGTTTTAAACCATTCCATTGTTGCCCTGGCTTTATGTTTAGGGTCGTTGTCCTGCTGGAAGGTGAACCTCCGCCCCAGTCTCAAGTCTTTTGCAGACTCCAAGAGGTTTTCTTCCAAGATTGCCCTGTATTTGGCTCATCCATCTTCCCATCAACTCTGACCAGCTTCCCTGTCCCTGCTGAAGAGAAGCACCCTCAGAACATGATGCTGCCACCACCATATTTGACAGTGGGGATGGTGTGTTCAGAGTGATGTGCAGTGTTAGTTTTCCGCCACACATAGCGTTTTACATTTTGGCCAAAAAGTTCCATTTTGGTCTCATCTGACCAGAGCACCTTCTTCCACATGTTTGCTGTGTCCCCCACATGGCTTGTGGCAAACTGCAAACGGGACTTCTTATGGTTTTCTGTTAACAATGGCTTTCTTCTTGCCACTCTTCCATAAAGGCCAACTTTGTGCAGTGCACGACTAATAGTTGTCCTATGGACAGATTCCTCCACCTGAGCTGTAGATCTCTGCAGCTCGTCCAGAGTCACCATGGGCCTCTTGGCTGCATTTCTGATCAGCGCTCTCCTTGTTCGGCCTGTGAGTTTAGGTGGACGGCCTTGTCTTGGTAGGTTTACAGTTGTGCCATACTCTTTCCATTTCTGAATGATCGCTTGAACAGTGCTCCGTGGGATGTTCAAGGCTTTGGAAATCTTTTTGTAGCCTAAGCCTGCTTTAAATTTCTCAATAACTTTATCCCTGACCTGTCTGGTGTGTTCTTTGGACTTCATGGTGTTGTTGCTCCCAATATTCTCTTAGACAACCTTTGAATTATTTGATTACAATGAAGTCTATAGGAAATAATTCTGAGCTTTCTGTTCTGTTCCATTTTCTGTAGCAGGTACTCAAAATAGCTTTGAGGGTTCTCGTTTGACTTGTTTTAATGGGGGTTTTTAAATTATTATTTACATTTTTAAATTATATTTCCCTTTCAGGTTCAAAGGACAAAGTTAGGCATTACAGTTGTGAAATCTGTTATGTAGGATGCTCAGGATATGGATAGAATTGTTTTGCCATAAAAAGGGATTTTTGCTAAGAATGATGAATTTCTTGGCAATAAACTTTGCTGATTTTAGAACCAATCTAACAGACCCCTTACTTTTATTATTGTCCGCTTGTTTTCATAATCAGCATGTTTTTGCTCAATATTCTTTGGACTGTTTTACAGCCATCACCCTACTTTGCATTACAGGTATAGGAACTGTTATCCAGAATGCTCGGGACCTGGGGTCTTTCCGTAATTCGGATCTCCTACCTTAAGTCTAATGAAAAACTTATTTAAACAGTAATTAAACCCAATAGGATTGTTTTGGCTCCAATAAGGATTAATTATATCTTAGTTGAGAGTACAAGGTACTGTTTTATTATTACAGAGAAAAAAGAAATCATTTTTAAAAATATGAATTATTTGATTAAAATGGAGTCTATGGCAGATGACCTTTCCGTAATTCTGAACTTTGATGGATAATGGGTTTCCATATAATGGGTCTGATGCAGTTCAGTTCTCTATTTAAAGAATTGACATACCTTATAGACATCCTAAAATCCAGCAAAATGCCTTATTCCTTGTATACCTTGAAAGTTCAGAATGCCTGACTTTATTACATTTTGAATTAACTGTTTACTGCATATTTTATGACATGATTTTATTTTTTATATTATTAAACTCTGAAGGCATATTCAGGACCCAGCAAGCCAGCTGCTAACTTGGAACAAGCCTCCCAAAAGTGTCCTGGTGATAAAGAAAGTCAGAGATGCCAGTCTGCTGAAGCCTTTTAAAGAGCTTTGTGTGTTTCTTACAGAGGTAAGCAAAGTCTCAGAGATGGGCTGAATGAGTGTATGAGAGTATAGAATTTTGGCTGCCGTGCATAGACAGACCATTTCCCTTACTTTGTTAAGGGAAGCAGTGTTAAAAGGAATTAAAGGGGGACTCTCTTCAGAATTATTTTTGCATATTAAAAATTATCTGTAAGTGTAATTGCAACTAAATCACTGTACTGTACTGTGGTAGTCAGTGCAGGCAGCCTGATACTTTGCCTCTCCATCAGAAAAAACTACTTCTAAAATCATAGGTGCAATATATGCAAGATTCATTTTTAATCCCATCACTTTATGCTACATCAGGATCTATCCATTTCTCTCTTAGCCATCACTGTAAATTTCCCTGTTCTCAATCTGGGCCCAATAGGTGAAAATTAGCCATTCACCATTTGATAAATATTCTTCTAAAATCCTATAGAAAGTAGGTGGATTATTCTGTTGTGAGCTCTAATCTCACATTGTGATAAATCTGCAAGAAAAGCTGCTTCCTATGTCACCTTACAATAAGTACAGCATTATAAACTTGTGTTGGCTGTGCTATGGCAGTGGAAGAGCCACACCAGAAGAAAGTAAACATGCTTTTGTGCTGCTCTTACTCTTGTGCTTGTATTTATACAGGAGAAGAACATGATTGTTTATGTGGAAAAAAAAGTCCTTGAAGATCCTGCTATTGCCAACGATGAAAACTTTGGACCAGTTAAGAAGAAATTTTGCACATTTAGAGAAGGTAAGAGTCACAGTAGGCTCAATAATGGGATTAGATAGCTTGTAGTTAAAATAACAATATCCAGTTGTCCCACAGTCCTTTTTATAGTGTAGCATCATGTTAACTGGAAAATCACTCTGTTTAATTATTACTAGATTACGATGACATATCCAATCAAATTGACTTCATTATTTGCCTTGGAGGGGATGGGACTTTACTCTATGCATCATCACTTTTTCAGGTATGTCCGCTTCACTTTTGCCTTAGTTTATACTAATAAAGATTTGATTGGCTGTATGATAAATTCCCCAGAGAAAGTAGAACTTGCAGTTCTTTATAGAGATATTTTAACGAGAATGTACTTGTTACTAAAACACATTTAAAGCAATAGATATGGTCTGTAACTTTTCTTAGTGAGTAAAGTTTCTTATAATAAAAGTAATGGCTTGATACAGAAAGAGCCCTCCATTATTACAAGGTATTAACCCAAATCACATGAACATCAAGTGTCTCTTCTTCATAGCTCTTCCAAATACAGATTCTAGGTTCAGGTGTAGATTGATGTTACTGGCCTAGAACCTTGCTTTTCCAAAGAGTTTTGCTGGAAAGCAGATCTGACCACCTTCCATGTAACTAATACAGCTGCCTAGGGTAGAATACTAATTTCAAACACTCTGATATATAACAAAATACTCTGGATTTTTATACATTTGCTAAATTAAATAAAGTCAAATGTAAGTCAGTTAAGTAAATAAAGTCAAATGTAGGGATTTTACACCCATGCGTTTAAAATTTTAGATAATTTTGTCAGTACTTTTGTCCAGTATGTCACTGACTTTGTTTCTTGTTTGCTTTCAGGATAGTGTTCCTCCGGTGATGGCGTTTCATTTGGGATCACTGGGTTTCCTCACCCCCTTTAACTTTGATAACTTCCAAACTCAAGTCACTCAGGTTATAGAAGGTAAGAGACATGCAGTGCAATGCCACATGCTGACATCAGAGTAACTTTAAAGGGGTTATTCACCCTTAAATTAACTTTTAGTATGCTGTAGAGCAGTGATCCCCAACCAGTGGCTCATGAACAACATGTTGCTCACCAACCCCTTGGATGTTGCTCTCAGTGCCCCCAAACCAGGTAGTTATTTTTGAATTCCTGACTTAGGGGCAAGTTTTGGTTGAATAAAAACAAGATTTACTACCAAATAAAACCTCCTGTAAGCTGATAGTGTGCATAGAGGCTACCTAATAGCCTCTAATAGTGAACTTGTATGATGCTTGTGTTGCTCTCCAAATCTTTTTACATTTGACTGTGGCTCCCTGCTGTAGAGTGCACTGTTCTAAAACAATTTGCAATTGGTCTACATTTATTATTTTTTGTAATTATTTAGCTTTATGTTCAGACACTCTCTGAATTTTAGCAGCTATATGGTTGCTAGAGCCTAAATTACCTAAGCAACCAAGAATTGGTGCAAATGAGAATCTTGATATGAATAATCTACAGCACTTGGCCATTGCTGATATACAGCTCCCATCTCCTTAAGAATAGCTTTCTCCTATTTGTCGAATACTCTGGGGGTCATGGTTCAGCTGGAGATCCACATGATGATCCATATTAAGATGGCCATACACTAGTAGATTTAGTATGCCGATTTGAGTTTTTTAGACAGCTTATCTGCCCATGTATGGGGACCCCCTAGATGTCTCCCAAACCAATATCTAGCTGAATATTGGGCAGATGTCAGTAGGGAAGGTTTGAATTACCCCACCAGAACGGGGGCCGCATCGACTCATTGATTCAGTCCAGCGGCTCCTATACACATCATTGTAATTTGATCGTTCAGTCCTCGGGCCAAGCGATGGAATTAGCTCGTTATCACCCACTTTTGGCAGATTTTAACATGTATGGCCACCTTTACAGAGAATTGGTAGATTGAGCATCCAGCTGACTGTGCTTAGGAGAGAACAAATAAAGGTTTTACACTTCAGAGTTGTTTTGGCATTGGTAATAGAACATCACAGCATAATTTTTTCTGAAATTAAGCGTCTTCATCTTCTGCCCCCACAGGTAATGCCGCTCTTGTACTACGCAGCAGGTTAAAGGTGAAAGTGTCCAAAGAGCACAAAGAGAAGAAAACTGTACTACAGAATGGAGTGGAGGAAAATGGCCTCATAGTCAAATCTGAAAAGGAACCAATAAAGCAAACAAAATATCAGGTGATTTGTCAGCATTCAGATTTGATATGCAAGAGATGTTTGAAGAAAATTTATAAATGCTCAAGGTTCATGGGAAAACATGTTTTTTTTCAAAATGTATCAGTTCTGCATTGAAATCCATTTTTTAAAAACAGATTTTTTTTTTGTTTAATTTTCAAATGTCACATGGGGCTAGCCATATTCTTTATTTCCCAGGGTGCCACAAACAACACAATTGTTTGTGGGTCCCTTTGTCTTTCCTTCAATACAGTCGCTACAGAATATAAAAAAAATTATATTTGCATATTAATATTTTCTTCCTGGTATCTGAAGCTCCCATATTGATGCTATGTGGGCTACTATTACATGCAACATAAAACCTACTTTTATTTTTCTTGCATGCTCTTGCCATTGAGATCTTAGCCCATACCTTTATTCAGGGTGTAGTGTGTGCTGTGATAAAATTATGGATTCTGGTAGAGCCTGACATTTAGTCACTTGCACTTTCACCGTCAGCTGCCACACAAAATCCTGCAACCCCAAACAGGGTGTTACATTGTCACAGCAGCACATATGGGAACATTAGACATTCTGGTTTAAAGGTAACATTTCTTGCTTTTTTACCCTAGGTCCTCAATGAAGTTGTAGTAGACAGAGGTCCTTCTTCCTATCTCTCCAATGTAGATGTCTTTCTAGATGGGCACCTTATAACGACAGTGCAAGGCGATGGTAAGAAAAGAATATCCAATTGTATAAGAATTATCTACATTCACTTGATTTGTCTTTAAATGTATAGCATAAGGGTGTCTGCTGTTTAGCAAAATATACAAAAGAAGTGTATATTGTTTCAAAAATAAGGGCTTTGTGCAATGAGCATTATTTACTGCACATTGGCATTCATTCAAATAAGTTACAAAAAGCCACATTATAAATATAGCTCCACATAGCTGTCATTGTTAGTGACCATTGTTTGGGAGCTGGGAAAGGCAGAAGAAGTAGTCATATAATTCAACAATTATAAAAAGGAAGGCCAGTTATAAAAATCACTGAGAATAGGACATTCCACAGCATGCTAAAAATCAACTAGCTCTTTTTTTGATGCCTGTATCAGGTGTTTGCATCCACTCCTTCTGTAAGTGTATTTTATTAAGCTGTTTCCATATGCATGTTGTTTATCAGGGGTCATTGTATCTACACCTACTGGCAGTACTGCATATGCAGCTGCAGCTGGAGCCTCCATGATTCACCCCAATGTCCCAGCAATTATGATCACGCCCATCTGCCCACACTCCCTCTCCTTCCGACCAATTGTGGTCCCTGCTGGAGTCGAGCTCAAGGTGAGTCATGTTTTCAAGCAGTATTGGTGTTATCCTTACATTATCCTCTTAAGGTGGCTATACACATTGCGATCCATTCATTTGGTGAGGTCGTCAAACGAGCGGATCTTTTCCTGATATGCCCACCTAAGGTGGTCGATATTCGGCTAATTTGACCATTTGGCCCTAGGGCCAAACAATCTCATTTAAACAGTGGGCATAGACACAGTTGGATCAATGAGCCAATTCAGTTCCCTATCAGATGGAAAATCAAACCTGCCCAATTGAGATCTGGCCCATTTAAGGCTAGATATTGGTCCCGTAGGCCTGTCTGGGGTGCCCATACATACAGATAAGCAGTCTTAAGAATGCAAATCGGCAGCTGACATCTGCCCGTGTATGGCTACCTTTAATTCCTTCTGTTATCTATATTTTCCCTTTATTAAATAACATCAACAAAAATGCACTCCATCTGTTAAATGCTTAATAATGCAGATTCAGTAGCATGCCATCCCATCATTGTCTGTTCTTATGAAAGGCCCACTCACAGCTCCAATATGGAAACACAGGTGGAGTCTAGCAAACTAAGGAAAGGATAGCACAGGAGACACAAACTGATTTCAACAGCAGCTACATTTGCAAATAGGTTTAAAATCACTGTACATTTCTAATTAATGTATATGGCTTAATTGTCTTTCATTAAGCAATTAATTTTTTTCATTATGGAAAAATATTTTCAACATTTGGGTAGACATTGCCTTTAAGTAACCCCAATGAAAAGATGCAATTGAAGAAGCCACCAGAAGGTTTTTTGTGTATTTGCTTATAGATAATATTCTGTCCCGAGGATATAGGCGCTGCTTGTTTTTTCACTTTTTTTATCTGATCTACATTATCTTCTGTGCCTATCGGCATCTTAATACCTGACCAAACCAGAATTCCACTCTATTTAGCTTATTAAATGTGTTTTGAACTGCTGTGAACAGTTGTGTGCCCTGTATCAAAAGAATGTACTTCTTCTTCCATCTTAAGATCATGCTATCCCCTGATGCACGGAACACTGCTTGGGTATCATTTGATGGGAGGAAAAGACAAGAAATCAGCCATGGAGACAGGTGAGATGTTTGGCCAAACTTTCCTTTGCCATCAACATGTCCTGACCCCCCACCTCTGCTTCATATCGGTTTTGGCCATAAAGCTGAGGCTCCTGTTGCCACTGAGCAGAGAAGGGCAAATATGAGGGCACATGGAGAGGTGGAACGCACCAGGAACAAGTTAACTTTTCTTACTTTTGTGAACAAACACTTTTTCATGTTCAAGTACACATGTGCACAAGACATTTTAATCATGGGTGGATTTTGGCATACTTTTGGATGGACAGGGTGGATCAGAGGAGTAGCTGTGTGTTTGAGGGGCTTTTTTTTCCACTGGGGCCCCATTTTACTTGTTGGCAGGATCCACCACCAAGGGGACCCAGATGACTAGTTGGCTAATAATTGAGGGCTTGCTGGTATATGGGGGCCAAGCTAGTTTATTAGTATGGGGCCCAGTGCTTAATAAAGGTGGCCCTGTAGAATTACTTGCTTCGGTGTTAGTGAGTGAGGTCTGCCTTTCACTGCCAGTGTCTGGTTAAAGCTTATCTTCTGTAATGTGCCATGGGAAATTGTGAGAAGGTTGTGAGAGGTACTTGCCGGCATTGACTGCCCCAGTTCTCCAATATAGCTCACTGGTGCCCAAAAAAGCCATTTGCCTTATATGTAAATAAATATTTGTTTATTATCAGGGATCTAAGAACCTTTTTTTACCAGGACCTCTGACAACCTTTATCTTAGTCAGCACCCAGAACCCATTAAAAGCATCACAACTGAAATTACAATCAGTTATTTACATTAATTGCTCTTTTATACATATTTAGATTATTTCACTGAAAAATGTAAATTCAAAACCATTGGAATTACATTTTTAGAAATAAAAAAAATCTTATACAAATATTGACTCTGAATCAGAACTGACTTCACTGTTGGAGGACAGACGTATAGGTTGTATTCTCCCAGTAGACTGGAGAGTATCAGCTAATAGAGCTGTGGAAGTTTTCTGCTCTCTGATACATTAGTATGTTCAATTCATGTGCTTGGTGTTCCCTCTAATAAGTGACTTGCTAAGCAGAGCTTTTCTGTTGCCTCCTGTGTTTGCAGTATTAGCATCACTACCTCGTGTTACCCTGTCCCTTCCATCTGTTTTCGGGACCCAGTGAACGACTGGTTTGACAGCTTGGCCGAGTGCTTACATTGGAACGTGCGGAAGAAGCAAAACCATTTCACTGAAGAGGAGGAGGAAGACGGGGACTTTTAAGGATTTTCTTGTATTGGAACATGCAGTATCTGCTCCCAGTTACAGCAACTGTTCCACTTACTGCGCTTCACTCACGGACAATAGACCAAAACAGACTGAAGCCCTTATGGGAAATACCAGCTGCAAAGTACTGGTCTTACTTCTAACCAGCTTCCTTTATTTCTCAAACTAGTGTTACCTTAAGATTTTAAAAAAGAAATTTATAATTATTTCATATAAAATTACAATTTCAAATATTAACCGACCTGCCGCCAGCGGTGCTTACATGAAATTACACAGTTTTCCGCTGGTGGCAAAAGAGGGTTTTGTAGAGTTGTTTACATTTTATAAATATATGTCCCATGCCTGAAAAATCTTAAATGGATTTTATTTTCCCTTTCTCTATGTCTTTTATGAGGTGTGAATAGGGTTAAAATATATATCACATGGCATCTGTCATGTTTCTTCATTTATCAATATTCCAACCTGTGTTCTGACTGGGAGAGAAGGGTCTGTAGGTGCATTTTCATTCAGCCCTGACAGCAAGGGATAGACAAAATATTGCTGCTTCCCATAGTGATGTGTCGGCACCTTTACAAGCTATATAAGCTTTATAAGCTACTTTGGGTCTGGCACTTTCTTTGAAAAAAATTGCCGAACAGAAATAATACTAAACATTACTGCTCAAAGCAGAACATCAGTTGTTTTTATTATTTTTTTTTTTATATCTCCCTCCCTGATTTGGATGGTTTTACCCCAGAAATATTGGGTAGCAACTCACATTCACCATGAGCATTTCCCTGCTAATTCACTCCTGGCTAGTGGGGTTGCAGTCAGTGGCTCACACACTTATACATTCCTGGGGAGTTGTGTAAACCATTGCACGCTGTGTAATGCTTCTGGACAAGTCCTTTGGCTACAGATCTACAGAATCTGCTCCCATCTCTCTACAGTGTTACTTATTTAGCAAGTCACTGCAAAGTGTATGGCATTAATGCTGCTGGTCTGTTCTACACCAATGGTCTCCGCCTGCCTTTCCTGCAGGATAAGAACATGGAAATTCGCAGAAAAGTATAATTTTTTTTTTTTACCTGACCAAACGAGTGATTGCTCTTTTGTGTATACCAAATGCAGCACTGGGGACATCATATAAAGATATTGTCTCATACCTTTTTGTCAAACTTGCCATGCCCAGTCGTCTTTGTTACACTTATTTAATAACTCAGTGTATTTATATTATTCATTAGTTAAAGACTTCCAAATAGAAACTCCTTAGAAAATGACTGTGCCTTAAATTACATTGAATATGTGTAAGTCTTTTAAACACAACTAAAACTTTATCATGAGTGTCCCATACTGTAGCACGCACACTGCATATGGCCTACAGATTTAGTCATTCATAGTCCTAAAAATACTGTACCGTGGAATTCTGCCTCATTACTTCCTTGCTTCTGCCCCACCCACCAAGTCCTCTTTCTGCTACATGTGATGCATTTTATTCATCTTATCTTACACATTTGCATTAATCAAAATGATCATTTCATGCCGCTTGCTGTACCCTGGGCACCTTCCCTGACCAGGTATGGAAATGCTGTGTGAGAGGAATGAAGGTGGGTTCCAGATCTGTATGCAGGAGGTCTGGGGGAGTCAGCTTAGACTTCACAATATAGAGTTTCTGTTTGAAATCCTGCTGGATATTTAATGCTATGTGGATAGAAAGCTGTAAAGATTTTGTTGCGATTCACATACTTTTTTTTTTATCAACCAAGTGTCCAGTCTTTTAGTTGTAGGGAAAGCCTGGCCTTCTGAATCTAATAAATCAGAAGCATCTACCCAAAATATTCTACTAGTTACTGGTTCAGTTGCTACAATTTTGTTAAAGGTTATATAGATTTAGTTGTATGGCATGAACTGGATTTGTATAACATAAAGAGAGACACGGCACAGAATATGACATGGCTATAAGCAGAGGCGCATGTAATGCAATGGGAATGGAGAGAAGACTTCCCGGCCTGAGAGGGTGTGACGACTGTGGGTGTCACATTGAAGTGATACTTGAGTGCTGTAGCTCCAACAAAGGGTGTCATGGCACACACTGTTTCTACATCAATAATGCATATATTCTCGTTTTATTTACTTACCAGCAGCAACTGGGTTACTGCTCATATTTGTACAGAATTTCTTTTGTGCCCTGATGCTTTATGTTCTGCAGTCTGACCTCATAGGTGGCTACTGTAAGCATGAGGTGTCCAGGGCAATTTGGCACCACAGAGGTGACTGCCGCTGTTATATTCACAGGGGGACACTTACTATTGAACCTCACAGGAATGTTCCATCTGTTCTGTTTGCAGTTTATGAATTTTACAGAAATATGTGTCTCATGGAATGGTGCCTTTGCCTGTCCTGGTATCATTCTACCTGCTGACTGCCTACAAGCCACCGGGTAACATCAGCAAAGCATTGATTGTTTACTGGAACTGTTATTTTTCAGCACTTTATCAGCAATTGTAGCCAAAATTGTTCAAATTAAAATGAGAGATGATCCACATTGTACCTTTGCATTTATTTAACAATCAATCCCATTTAACCGGGTCTAACTCTGATGTGACAACTAAGAAAAAGTCTCAAATACCACTGAAATAAGAATAAAACGAAGATAAAACAATTTTATTTCAATCCATTAAAACCATAAATAACCCCCTACAGATATGGCCTAACGCGTTTCATGCTTACCCAGAACTTAATCATAGGCTCCAGGGCAAAAACACATCCGAAGGGTATATATACAGGCAAAGACCAACCCCATCCACCCTTAATTAAAAACAATCAGAAATGCAAACTGTCATTTAACCCATTCAACAAAAATACATAGTTTCTAACAATAGTATGGAGAGGGTTGAAATTTGCACAATACAGGTATTGGACCACTTATCCGGAAACCCATTATCCAGAAACTTCTGAATTATGGAAAGGCCATCTCCCATAGACTCCGTTTTAATCAAATAAATCACATTCTTAAAAATGATTTTCATTTTTCTCTGTAATAATAAAACAGTATCTTGTACAGTAGCCAAAACAATCCTATTGGGTTTATGTAATGTTTAAATAACTTTTTTAGCAGACTTTAGGTAGGAGATCTGAATTACAGAAAGACCCCTTATCTGGAAAACCCCAGGACCAGAACATTCTGGATAATGGGTCCCATACCTGTTGTGGGGTTACAAATAAAACACTCATAAAAACAGAGCAATATATAAAATAGCAAGTGCCTGTTCATACGTTAAATGTAGCAAGTAACATCAAAGGCATAATTCATGCCTAAAGGTATTCGTGTCTGTATACACTGATGTGGTTCAACTTAGAGCACAGAGAGCCCATCCGTCAGGCTCCTATTCCAGCCATTGGCTTCCAACTGCCCCAGCTCAGTATTACTCACAAAACTGTCTCTCTGTGCTTCTCCAAGTTCAACTGTGTCCTGTAAGTGACCTATAAGTACTGCGGGGCTTGCACTAAGGGAGCGTTGTTTGACACTTGCTCTGCCTTAAGCAAGTATCAAGTACTGGGTTCCCAATGTACTTCTCCTATAGGCATTCACAGTTGCACTTAGTGAATAGTGTGTAAGTGAATGTCCATGTCCTGTGCCGCACCATACTGTATATGGCACCCAAGTTCATTATTCTGATGATAGATAAACATGTGTTTGCAGCAACGCCAAAATGGAAACAACAACAAATAGAGCAACAGAGTAAAGGGCATCTGAATGTACATCTGCCACAATTTGTTCAGCAAACATTTCTCTCATTTCCTATATTTTAAATGCTTTCCAAGCTCAAAAAATGCTCTATTTTGCACTTGGAGAAATGCAGTTAAACACAGCATGCTAAACACTGATGTGAGCACGTTTAGGTACAACCAGGCAGAATGATGGGAAATCGTTGTGTAAAGGCCCTAGGCACATTATTCAGATCTATGCCGGGAGCATGAGTCTATAATGAAGTTCATTCAGCAGTCAGAGCTCCATTAATCACATCTCTTCTAATACCTCAATCAGGGACCACAAACATAACAGAAAATGTAACTTCATATTTACTGAGATTTCCTTTTCCTCATAACTCTTGGCAGCATTCACACTAAGGGGGTTTTCCTGCTTCGCCCTTTTGGGAATTAAATTCCAGCCTCCTTATAGGCCACTGCTTATTGTGGCTGTTGAAATCACAAACAGCTTTCTCCTGTTCCTTACCTGAAGCAGATGATGATCAGCATCTAACTATGTCCACATTATGCCATTCTTTTTATTGTTTTGACTCTGAGTTTAGGAAAAAAGATGGCAGAATAATTTCCCTGTTTAAGTGATGGGCTTTCACCATCTTGGGTAAAAAATCTGGCACTATTCTAAACAATACCTTGTCTGCTTGGACCAGCGTCATGGAGAGATGAGCATGCAGGTCACTCACCCTTCATACCAAAGTGACTGCCACTAAAAATGATGTCTTTAGGGTTAATAATACATCTGTAATTGTTTCTATTGGCTCAAATGGTTCTGTAGTTAGCCTTTTTAAGACTAATGGCAAGGTCCAAGTTGCCAAGAGTAACTTAACTGGAGGCCTTAAAGGAGTACTAAAGCCTAACTAAAGTAGGGCAGAAATGTTGCACATTATGTTTTGGGTTTCTGTACCAGCCCAAGGCAACCCCAGCCCTTTATCAGGGAAGATCTGAGCCTCCAAAGATGCCCCAGTAGCTCCCCATCTTCTTTTCTGCTGATTCCCTGCACATACTGTGCTGCTGTCACTTACTGAGCTTAGGGACGAACACACATTATACTGTATATACACAATATAAATGCCACAATAAAGGCTGATTAGTAATTCATACATATAATTACTACGTGACCCTTTCAATCTCCATAATTTTAGAGAAATCATTTAGGAGAAAGGATGATTTATTGCAACTTGGACTAGCAAGTCTCATCAGAGTCAGAGGATCGTCCACCATCCTAGATCGCAGCAGTGAGATGTAGGATGGGCCAATCCTTAAGTATCGCTATAACATTTACCTCTTCCTCTTTGGGATCAGGGAAAACACAAGAAATATGTATAACAGACCCAGAGTCCAGTTCTGAGAAAGAACATCCATTGTTACCGTTTAGTAACACTGTTCTTGAGTAAAAACTACTTCCAATTCTTCCAAGCCACCATTATGCCTAATACTGGCTGCCCCTACTTCTGGACCATTTGGAGGAATACTTGATTTTATTCCCATTCATGTTTGTTGGTCTACATACAGCTCAGAATGTCTGCTAACTGATTGAACTTCCTTGGAATGTGTAGAGCTGCCAAATACTGCTCTGCCCACCCCATGATGAGTTCCCCAGTTCCTCCAGCAGACTCAGGCTGTAAGTTTCACCCTGTTACCATCAAACAACATCTCAGTTGACGATCTAAATGTGCTCCCCAACCCCATGGGCTGGAATCTGATATTAAAATCCTCCAATGGACTTCGCCTAACCATTTTCTTGACATCTGACATCCACCACCTCATTTCATCTCGATTTCTTCCATTACTGGATGAAGTTCTGTTGCAGAGGCCTTATAAAGCACCTGGTCCACCTCACCGCTGGAACCACCAAATTCAGTAGACCCAATAAACTGCTTATCTCTCTAGCTGGAAAAACTGGTGTCTGAAGAAAATGTGTTACTACCTTGTTTATCTTGACTTTCTTGTCTTGTGGCAGTGCTACAAGTACCTTGTCTTGTTAGAAATCTCGCCCCTAGACATACTAGTTCCTGTGAAGGTAGAAGTTGACTATTCTCCATATTAGCTTCAACCCATGTCTCTGAAGCACATCTATTACTAAATCTCTGTGTTTTGATAAAGTTTCCAAATCTTTTGCCTTTAAATATGTTTGTCCAGATAGTGTATATTAAGATGACTTCTTTCCTAATAACATAGAATATTTAAATTTTAAATTCCACAGTCCACAATCTTAAGGTGCCCATACACGTTGAGATTTGCTTGCTTGGCGAGATCGCCAAGCAAGCGAATCTTCACCTGATATCCCCACCTGCTGGTGGGCGATATCGGGGAGCGTGTAGGCTATAATTCGATCGTTTGGCCCCTGCGGTCCCCGATCCGACTGAATTTTCTAACCTGCCCGATTGATATCTGCCCAATTTCAGGCCAGATATCGGTTGGACAGGCCCCTCGTTTCTGCCCCTACACGGGCCGATAAGCTGCCAAATCGGTCCAAGGGACCAATATCGGCAGCTAGAATCGGGCCGTGTGTAGGGACCTTTAGCCACAATGCCCTATGAGCTGCATTTGACAGCTCCATGGCCCTGGATAATGCCTTCACCAAATCAGCTGAAGTTTTGGTTATGAAATTTATAGCAAGTTTAACCTCTGCTACCTCTGCATATCAACAATACTTGATCTGTCAGCTCCATCCTTCAAAGCCGTCTCTATGTTCTGCACCAAACATTGTAACGCTCTTGACACAGAACATTAAGGTTGTTCTCCTTGACAAGCAAGCAATCGCAGTATCTACCTTGGGAGCACTATCCAGAACTTGCTCTTCCTGTAAGGGTAAAGGATAATTCTTGTGAACTTTAGATAGAATAGGGTACTTCCCATCTGTTTTTTTACCAATCTTTTAACATAGTATCCTTTATGATTTCATGAATCAGGAAGGTACCTCTTTCTCTTTTTAAAGATATAAAAGAGGAAGAGAATTGAGCTTCCTATTTCTCTGGTATATCCCATTGCAACTGGACCACTTTTATTAAAGGCTCAACAAGGGACAAGTTGAAAGAGGATTTTGTTTCCTCCTCTACTGATTCTCCCTCATCTGAATCATCCATCAAGACATTTCTATGAGAACCACTGGCTCCTGTTCAGAATCACTTCCTGATCTTTTTGTGGCCTCTTTAAATCCTTTCGTTACAGCTTCTCGATCTCTTCCAGGAAGGATGCAAACTCCCCAGGCTAAGGATCCCATACTTGGTCCTGGTGAGCCATAAAAAAAATTGAGAACAAAATGCCCTAACAAAAAATCTATTATCCCATCACTGGCAAGGACATGAAAAAATACAAGTTCAGAAGAACATAGAACATTTAGTGGATGGAGTGATTCTGGATTATCCTCTAGGCCTTCAGAGCCGTATGGAAATCTGCAGGAATCCAAACAATCACAAGGCACTCACGCCATGATGCTTAAATAACTGTGTGTACTTTAAACACTGAGTTATTCAGATTTATGCTGGAAGCATAGGTCCATGCAGCAGTGCATACAGCACTCAGAACTCCATGGGTAATGGGCACATCTCTATTAATACAGAAACCACAAATATAGTTCTTTTCCCCCAACAGAACATATAATGGATGGGGTGCTCCTGGGTTACCTTCCGGCCCTTCAGTGCCATATGGAAATCTGCAGGAATCTAAACAATCGCAAGGCAGTCGTGCTCTGAGGCCCAAATAAATGTGTGTACTAAGTGTGTACTGAGTTTTATTAAGCATATTTTACTCTGCTTCCTCAGGTGTCTGTAGTGAAGTATATTTCATTCTTTGGGTATGGAGATGGTATGCAATGTTGGTGCTGGGCATTTCTGATGCTTAAAGGAGAAGGAAAGGCTAAGTCCAAATGTTAGGCACCCCCAGTTACTTAAATCACTTACCTTTTACCCCCACGCTTGCGCATGCGCAGACAAAACAACTAAAAAGTCGGCTTTTTCATCTACTGCTCATGCGCCGGCCCAGGGGGTCTGAAGACAGAAGAAGGAAGGAAGAGGAAACACTCGCTGCAGGTACATTTCTACTGGGAGCTGCTGTCTTGTTCCCTTCCCCTTGTTCTGCTGATTGGCTGCTGGGGGGGGGGGGGGGAGATTATCACTTCAACTTGCAGCTCAGCAGTAAAGTGTGACTGAAGTTTATCAGAGCGCAGGTCACATGGCTGTGGCACCCTGGGAAATGAAGAATATGGCTAGCCCCATGTGAAATTTCAAAATTAAATATAATACATTGCATTTTTGAAAAACGGATTTCAATGCAGGATTCTGCTGGAGAAGCTCTATTAACTGACGTGTTTTGAAAAAACATGTTTTCCCATGACAGTATTTCATTAAAGTTGTTCTTGATTTGTCCCATCTACTACAGTAAGACCCTGTGCCAGCCAGCTTGTACCTATCAGAAGGGCAATGGTATATGGTGGCATGGTATACCCATAGAGATAGGAAAGTTGCAGCACAAGCTACTTAGTGGTTTCCCGTGATTATGTCACAAAACAATATGGTGATTTAGGAAACTCCAATAGATTTTACATTTTCAGTGATTTTAGTTATTAGTAAATTCAGTTGCAGTTGGATGCAGCATCTGTCTGTCCTTTGTATTTTCCTTCTCAGTTTGCCAGAATACAAGCTGCCCTTGGGCTCCCGCTGACTCTTCAACCTTTTGTCACGGAAAATGTGAAAATCTGTATAACTGACAGGATTAGAGGATCACTGGTTGGGTGGAAAATACTGACAGTTACAGCTAGCAGGGTGTGATTCGAATGCTTGGCTGTAGGACCTGGTGACTTCTAATAAAGCCACTGTAAATACTCATTATTATATTTTTGTTATAATAACCCTGACAATTAGCAGCCTCAGTGCCTTGCAGGGAGAATGCCATTTGCCCCATTCTGTTCTGTAGTTTGTGAATGTTCCTGGAGGACTGACAGCAATTTCATGTATTTATCTATTTATTATCCTTCTCAGCCGAGGGCAGTAGCTTTGGCAAATGGGCAGGAAAGGAGCAATATTACGCACTTTGTACCTGTCTTGTCTTCACTCGTAAGGCTCACAACTGTGTTTGTTTTCTAGTTTCAGCTGGCATGGCAGCCTTGCCAAGGATTATACACTATAGAGCGTAGCATTTATAGCAGCGTCATCTCTGCATTCAGCACTGGATTCAGAGGGACGTTATTTAATTGCAGGAGCAAGTGAATGCCCAGCGCTCAGATAATACCCTGCATAATGAATTTAAAGGATGAAGGGAGGGGTTGCGCACTGGGAATCTAATTATGTATAGCACAAGGGCCAAGCATGGAGTAGCTTCAGTTTCCTTGTTAATAACATAGATTTTTTTATGATAGGCAAAAATAGATTCAGCACAAGCCCTATTCATTGCGCTCATATTGCACAAGGGCGTACACTGCACCTTTATGATTCCAGTAATGTTGGACCAAAAACTAACCAATCTTTGTTGATTATAAGCCCTGTGATTGTGACTTTACATCTTAATTCACTGACTGTGACTGCATATTTACCGTGTATATTTCCCATGGCTGCCCATGCTATCCTGAACATAATCTAATCTACTGGGTAAGAAGCTGGTTTGGTGATGGGAGGGTTTGAATACGTCACACGCACAGTTTATCAGACAGACAAACCCATTGCAAAAACTTGCACCAGTGTATATGCATCAATCAAAAGCAGGTAAATGCCCACATCATTTTTGGCCAATAATTGTCCATAATGTTAGGCTAATCCCAGACAAGGCGTAGGGCAGATAATTTCGGCAAGCGGAAAAGCGTTAGCTGAAAATACCGCGCTACGCCTCCTACATGTGCCTGCACCCGAATAAATGAGATACGCTCGGAAATTCGCATAAAAACACAAGAGAATGCAAAGTTTTTTGCGTTTTTATGCGTATTTAGGCTACACGTGCCTGCACCTGAGCGTATCCCATTTATTCGCTTTTCCGCTTGCCAAAGTTATCCACCCTACGCCTCGTCTGGCATTAGCCTTAAGCATTTAAGACATTCTTAGCTCAGGTTCCCCCTTTGTGGGACAGTAATATGGTAATGGCCTGTTACCTCCAATGTTATGGATGCACACGGATCTATGATCCGCAACTGCAGTTGGGATTGCACAAAAGATTCCATTCATTAAAGGTGCTTGTGTCCAAATCTGCTCTTTGAACCTTCATGTATTTGTGCTCAGTATCTCTGCACACATGACACCCACCGTTCAGAATTGTGCACCTATTGACATTGGGGAACCTGGACCACTTGAAGGTCAAGGATAATTTTAGGCTTCCAGAAATGATACCACCAAAGATTTTCAGCGCAGTTGTGTGCTTGATGCATCAGATGAAATTGCACCAGCTCACAGCCACAAATATCCTGCTATTCTGAGAGAATTGTGGGTCCCACCCCATCATTTTGTTTTTCGGGCACCTAAACTACACAGCCCCAAAATTTGGCAACCAATGGCCATAGCTATTTTATCCCACCATATTTACCCAAGGGCTGAGATTTCTCACTTGTATTTCTCATTATATATAATTATTGCATTATTATCTGCTGCAGAGTTTGGAACCTTCCAGCCTGTGTGTGTTATTGTTGGGCACTTTTATCACATGCATATATTAGACCATTTCATTTACATTATACAAAACCCCAGGGGCTAAATTCTTTGGAGATCTGAATGTATTGGTTGTTGAAATACAAGCCATTTCTAAGGGTTTATTCTTTGAGAGATGAATATGAGGCATTGTGTGACAGATACAAACTCTCAGGATTCCTGGAATCTTTCAGTGGTTAAACCAAATGTTTGCTTTGTGACCTTTGCTTAAATCTACGCACACAGTGCAAGCGCATGGCACGGAATTAGTCAAATCAGCCCTGGGAGAAATATGTTAAACGTGTCAATCCTCAGGGCCACTGTTTTAATTATGGATATACCGAATGCAGGAATCAGTTTGGGATTCATCCAGATATGAGCCTTTTTGATAGCAGGATTCTGATTTGTCCAATCGCAAGTTGAATGGCAGATCTGAATATGAAACCTAAATATCACGACTTTAGGTTGCACGTTTGGGAAAATCCTAAAATCTTTTCAGCTGTTCTGGATGCTAATTTGCTTATGTGATATTTAATTACCCCCACTTGGCAGCAATCAGAATGGCGCCCTTATTTCTCAGCATGCCACCTGTCCCACCCGGTCTGTATGTATTGGGCACACATGGCTTTTCCAAAGGTATTTTTCACTTTTCTGATGAGAAAAAAATGAATATAATTCACCTTCATCTAGGAACTTATTGGCAGCACAGAAACGCAAATAATAAAGAGCATACACTTAAAAATGGCAATTCTCTGCAAAACTGCAGACTTTCAAATCTAAGTCCATTCAGTTTTACCGAAACAACATATTTTGCAGTTAATAGATGGGTGCATGGGCACAGTGCCGCTCTCTAATCCATAGCCGCCTGGGGCAGTAGGAGGAAGAGCTTTAAATGGGAGTTGATGGAGGCCGGACTTCCCTCTTGCACAAAATATAACCTGCCAACTAATCCAGAACCTTTTTCTAACCTGCGCATTTTTCTCACCATTTATTTACAAAGTGCCAACTTATTAGCGGGCAGAAAATAAATGTAACAATGGGCAGAACATTTTCAAGTAAAATGGAACTTTTGTTTTCCTTATGTAGGTACTAAGCAAACCTACAAAAGCTCCCACTCCTACCCCTTGGCCCCTCTCATATTTGCAGGGGACTGTGGAATGCACTTTTCTGGTGTGCTAGTGAGGGTGCATTCTGGGATATGTCTCCTCTTACACAGTAATGAATTAGTTATACCGTGGGACTGCTGCTACTGAAGTATTTATAAACCATCTCACATGAAAGGACCCACCTCTCAGGGAAGCTAAAACAATATTTATATTTATCAAAGAGTTCAACACATTTCCACAACTTGTAGGAGTTTTAAGGGCATATTTATGAAGTGGTGAACACTCAGTTTCATTCTTTCATAAATATGTCCCTAAAATGGAATGGAGAGCTGTGAAACATCCCTGGTACAAACTTTATTTTCACTGTATGTCTTTGCTTCTTACTGTATCTGACATACTACACACAGGCTGCTTTTGTGGTATTTGAGTTTTATTTGAAAAGAAACCTTGTTATAAAAAGCTCTGCATTTATATTCCAGTAACAGACAAGACTAAGGCAGTAAAGTTCAGGCAATGGCATGAGAACAGTTAAAGCTGTCAGTGCTGTGAATACAAAGTTCAACTTTACTGTGTGTAAAAAAGCCCCCAGACATTAAAGTCATTAGACAGGACAAACAGTGTTGTTACGTTGCTAGACTTGGAGCACATGATACTCAGTGTTAAAACAAAATCAGAATAATCCAGTTTATTTGTCACTAGCAAGAGAGTTATATTCAGCTGAAAGGCAGTCTATAGGAAATGAGGGAAATAATACAAGGAATCACAGTGAATTAAAAGGAGAGTATGCACATGTGCATTTTCTGTAATTAACGCTAATTGATTGCCATTATCTAAATATAATTGTGTTTGAGAAAAGGGTATTGCAAGAAGCCATTCCATCTTGTTTTTGGTTTGTGTTACTAATACTAACTAACGTAATGCAGTGCTAGTAACACACATTCACCAATCAGCAAGTAGCATAAAAACGATCGGCTGTTTAAAAAGACAAACTCTGATAGGCTGCCTTGCTTACTAGCACTGAAGCAAACGTTGCGTCTCATCATACATAAGCACTTGGCTGCTCAGCACTACAGGATACCCATATAAAAGCACAGGTCCCCTCATGCAGCAGTAGCCAGAAAATAATCACTGCTGCTTTCAAAGGTTACTTACCAGCTTACAGCGTTCTTTCAAAATTATTGAAAATGAACAAGTAGTAAAGAGCAGAGCCAGAGTGTGACTAACCCCTGTATGCATAACAGTTGCCCTGGTGCAGTAACCACAGACATTAATAAGAAGTTTGCCTTTAAACTGGTGACCAGTGTTACCTGCTTATTACATAACCCAATAAAAGTGTTTGCCAGCCACATAATCATACATAGTGATTAGGAACACCTTTGCTTAAAGAAGAAAGTTACAAAGTATCAGGTAAGTGATTGCAAACACTGGGGGATTCCTAATATTTTGGCACCACCTAGTAATCGGGATATTCCTTTAATCCAGCAGGCTACTGCAATGAGGCTCCTGGATCCACCTGAATCTGTCACTGCTGCCTCCCATTTATCTGAGAGGGAAATTCCTGATATTGGTGCTTTTCTAGAAACCCCCAAAACCACTGTAGTGAATATTTTTCAGCTGAAAAGCATTAGCACAAAAGCTGTCACATTTCCAATATAAGAGAATGGGAGCCCTAAGCCTGTCAGTGTAACAACAACAGGGCTTGTCTGCCTTCCAGCATCATGCACTTTAGTCACAGCATTGGTTTAGTCTTGTTAAACATTCTTTAAAAAAACACAATGGCCAAGGGCACTCTGGTTTGGCTATAATTAGAAATTATTGGTGGGGGGTGGGGGGGTAAAAAACCAAAACTGTAATATCAAAAACACTCCACATACACCAAAAAGTCAAAATCTGGGTGTGAAATGAATTCTTATGTATAAAGCTTTTGTGTTAGCAGTAATGCCCAGGTTCCCGTCTTGCTGTAAATTCTGGGGGTGCAATTTATAAAAACATAAATGGAAGAGAAGACACAATAATCATACACTTCAAAGAAGTCAGTTTCTTACATGAGTTATGGCCCTTTATATTTAAAAGAATATATATATATTTATTTACAAAAGTGCATTGAGATTTAGTGCAGTGTGACACATACTACACTTGCTTGAGCCAGTCAGAGGCCAGTAGTGGGCACTACCATGGCAGGGAATGGCAACACACACTGCATTATTCAGGTTCCCCTATGCAATTTATTTACCTCACTTTCATTATGGAAGTTCATCCCCTTGGTTTCAGCCCTTTTGCCAAAAGCATGAACCACCTATTGAACCAACCATTTGGGCTGAAGTTTACATTCTAAATAATGGCACACTTCACATGTTTGTGTATATATATGGGGGTCATTTCACCAGCCAGGGTTTTATAGTGATCTGCACTTAAACAACCCCTGTCCTTGTGAAATATTACCTTGGGTTTAATACATTATCTGATCATTGCTTATGTAATCTATGTTATTTAATTACAATTCTCAGCAAAGGCAAGTTAACACAAGCAGAAGGATACTGATCAATCCATAAAAAACAAGTTTTTTCCGGAGCTTGCACCTCTATAAAAAAAGCAAATTAGGAGATACTGGCATCTTTGGGTTTATCATCAAATACACTTTTGTGGTTTGATTCCTTTGTTATTTTGTTTATAAATGCTACGGAGGCTGCTTATACCTACTGTAAATTTCAATTAAGGTTTCAAGTAGCGATAATTGTCTTGTCCTTTCTATTTGTAATATTTTCACATTATTTGGGAGATTGCATGGTTCAGAGACCTTTAAAGAATATTTTTGTACAAGCGAAAAGTTATATTTTCTACGTTAAGTTATATATAACATATCACTTGTGCTGTGCCTTTGTAGGGAAATGAATGGGATGTTGCTCTGCAGCCTTCTGTTTTACCTGTAATGAAGAGCCGTCTGGCTTTATGTTTAGCAGGGCTTATCACAATGACTACTCAGCTTACTGAAAATAAATGTAATCATTATATTAATGAGTGACATACACATGCAAAACATTTGTATAGCAATATTACTCATAAATTGCCCAGAAAGTATGCATGCCAGTTGGAATGAGACAACAGAGGGTTAGGCTTTGGCAAAATATTTGCCTGTGAATTTTACAATGGTAAGGAAACCTAAACCAATGTACAGTAAGTAAAAATAAATGTATATCTTTTAGCAGCTTGTATTTTAGAGTTTTTCCATTTAGATTGGCACTTTGTGTATTGGTATCCACTATCACTTTACCTGGCTCTTAACTAATGAACTCTATTCCTGTTGTCAAACTTTTCTTAGAAATCATTCAATGAATGTGAGCTTCCCATAACTACAATACCAAGTTCTTGGCTGGATAATTATGTAGCCATGCTTATACTTCATTATCCCACCTAGTGAGGGAATGGCTTGAAGAAAGCTAGAAAACATTGGGGCTGTGCTACAAGATTTAGCCATGACAGGGATCATGGTGACTAGAAGCATACGTATTCCCTTTGCTCCTAGTAAGATCATGTCAGGCGCTGCTCAACAATAAAGTTGTGTCCATTTAAGCTCCGGCAGTGTTACAAGTGGCCAAGAAATAATCATCCTTTGTCCCGCTAGGCAGCTATTCAAATATTCTCCAGGAATCTCAAGGCGATTCTTCTCATGAGTCGATTCTTCCATATGAAGAAAACACTGTCCCAAGAAAAAATCATTACAACATTAGCGCTCATCATTACTGCAGTCTGCTCTCTAATTAGCTGAAGCCAAGCTTATCAGCCTGAACAAACATAGTTGTTGTGCACACAGTGTGAATTCTCTGCCTATTCAAAAAAGGCGGTTATATATCTCCTTGTTGTTGTCCATGGGTACAGTGCTTATGGGAACAGCTATTATGAAAGAATGCAGATTTCTGTGGATAAGAATGTGGCTTGATACATTAAACCTAAGGGCTCTGGCACACGGGGAGATTAGGTGCCCGCGACAAATCTCCCTGTTCGCGGGCGACTAATCTCCCCGAAATGCCATCCCACCGGCGAAAATGTAAATTGCCGGTGGGATGGCATACGCGGTGGCGCGATTTCAGTGAATCAATTTACATTTTTGCCGGTGGGATGGCATTTCGGGGAGATTAGTCGCCCACGAACAGGGAGATTTGTCGCGACCGACTAATCTCCCTGTGTGCCAGAGCCCTAATAAGCCAAGAAAGTTTGTAAGGAAACATTCAAATAAAGTCACTGGGTGATCAGCACTAGCCCTGCAGACAGCATATTTACTTACTTCTCTCTCTCAGTCCTTGGCCAAAGCTGCGATACACACGGAACAAGGACCAAAACAGAATAGATTTAATAAGCACAGAAATACAAGAGCCAGTCACAGCGGCAGCTTCCAGGGTGAATGGCTGTGCCCACTCCGTCACGACCTAATGGAACACAAATGTGTTATTGGGAATATGCATCACTAAACATAGTTCCATACATAGCCTCTATGGCTGACAAATCATCACATCAGTCCTTAGCTCAAATTATATTTTCTTAGCTTCTAGCTGGCCATAAAAACCCAAACTAGTTTTTATATAGAATATTACGTTTTGGTCATCGGTGATTACAAAAATCATACTGCATATAGCAGATTGAGCAAAGTTGTATTTTTTTTCTAAGAAATATATGTATTATGGATTTTCCTGCCAATCATTGATCTGCTGCCAGCAACAGGTGATAAGAGGAACTGCAAGCCCCATTTTGACCTAGTAATCAGCTGGAGGTTAAATACTAAAATAATGCCCTTATTCTGTGTCAGAATCAGTGTAAAAACTTGCTGGCTCTATTCTTACAATTTGTATATAAACCTTTGATTTACCTCCAATTATGTCAGTTCTTCTCACATGGCTGCTGCTCCAAAGTAATGGAGTTCACCGTGGGTACATAAAGGGCAGCCGGGGGCAGAGGCTGGGTTTTGTATTTGAATATTGATAGGTACATTTTATCGTTATACTGATGTGTGGCTTTAAACCTGGGACATAGCATTATCAATTGAATTGCAAACATTCGAGGATTATACAATTAACACTTAAATGAAGAACATTCATTCTTATAGTGTCGGTATTTATCATAAAAAAATATTATCCTAATTATGGGATCCATTATCTGGAAACCCATTTTCCAGAAAGTTCCAAATTACAAAAAGGTCATCTCCCATATATTTCATGTCTAATTTTTAAAAATTATTTCCCCTTTCTCTGTAATAATAAAACAGTACCTTGTACTTGATCCCAACTAAGATTTAATTAATTCTTATTGGAGGCCAAACAATCAGATTGGGTTTAATTAATGTTTAAATTATGATGTTTTACTACAAATACAGCACACAGATCCAAATTACAGAAGGACCCCTTGTCCAGAAAAGCCCAGGTCCCAAGCATTCTGGATAACCTGTATTATTATATAAGTCATAATTACCGTGTAAAGGAGATACACAAGATAGGCTATTTCAGGGATGTTTTGCAGCAGAAAGATCCAAACAAGTGGTTTTAGTTCTTTCAGGATCTAAAAAAAAAGAAATGAGATATTGTTATAGCAGCCTGGGTATTTAATCACAAAACTGAATAGTTGATTCTAATGTGGGACTTATCCAACATTCATTTTCTTGCATTTACATATACATCAAAACAATTTAATATACTTTGTTTATTCAAGTGTCTTACAGAGCTTTTACAGATCTGTGTAGGGAGAAACAAGACAGATCTCAGTAGAAAATAGAACCGTTTCTGATCTTGACAATGGCCCTTTGGCTGTACTTGGGGGAAACACTATGCAGTTTTTAGCAACTTGACAACATCTATCCTAAATTTCAAGTTCTTTCTTTCTCTGACCTGAGCTAGGCAAAAATAACAAAAGGAATGCACTTAGCATGAAATATGGAAGAATGCCAGTCATTTACCAGCAGGGTCAAGGGTTAATTCTACAGGCTGTCAAGAAGTGTACTGTAGGCATATGATTGGTAATAAGATACAATAGCAGGCTAGCAAATGGGAAGAGTGAAAAAATAGGAGACAGGACAGGGGTACCTGTCATTCTGCACCTCTCCATTGGGACAGCATAAGCAGAAGAGAGTGACCATGTCTTTTTACCCCCAAGTCCTGACTAACTTTATTTATAATAAAATATTTAATTAAAAAAATGTTAATGTTAATGTAAATGGCACAGCTATGATTTGAATGGAGAGGAGCCACTGGCTAGGAATATGGGCAGGGGCTAGTTGTTTTGAGGTGGCCTGCTGGGAAAAGCAGCAACAGGGATAGCTGGGATAATCATGTTTTAACCAAGGTTTGAGTTCTGGACTGCAATGAATGGTTATGGTATTAGTGTTCAAGGGTTATTAAACACAGTGGCAGCCTTTTCCCCACCAAGTCCTCGTGTAGTCTGTTATTAAAGGAAAAGTCAACCCAAAATGTAATTTTTTGCCTAATAAAAGAAAATATAATTCTAAGCAACTTTGCAATATACATTCCATACAAATTTGTAGTGTTTTTTTTATTTATTTGTATATATAACTGATATTAAAAGCAGTGTTTCTTTTCTATTCTCTGCCCTGGTGGCTCTGGCATTTGAAACAATGTTACACAAGCCAAAAGAATGACAGACCTGACTTGGTGGAGGAGACTGACCTTTGCAACATTGTTTAAAAAGTAACAACCAGGAGTTTAGCAAATGCTACTTTCAATAGCAATTACATTTACAAATAACCTTTAAAGCACTAAAAATCTTCAATAAATTCACACTGGAAAGTTGTTTGGAATTATCCTTACTTTTATTAACTACCACCCATAACTAGGCACACATGGTAACGTGTCAGACACTGCCATCAGTTTAAAAAGAATCCACTCTTACAATAACACTGGTGAATGAGAAAACATCATACTCACAGCAATGATTCCAATAGAAACCTTCAAGCAGGCCCAGAATATCCCAATTCCCAAGATGATGCTGTGAACGGTGGAGATTTTAAACAAACCAGAAAATGAAACAAGAACTGATAGACAAAGCTGTAAAACAAGAAAAGAAACAACAAAAAGGATAAATTTCAAACTTATCACAAGCTTCCCCACTTAATATTGTGTTTAGAAATGCTAGTTCAACTATATACTGTACCCAAGGGCACGGTGAATGCGGATATAATTGCCAATGCTGCCACATAATGTAATGCATATAAAATCCACCACACAGCAAACACATGAGCACTTATGGCACACTCAGGCGGGTGATTTGTTCTACACTAAGGGGCACATTTACTAACCCACGAACGGGCCGAATGCGTCCGATTGCGTTTTTTTCGCAATGATCGGTAATTTTGCGATTTTTTCGGCGTCTTTACGATTTTTGCGTAAAAATGCGAGTTTTTCGGCGTCTTTACGATTTTTGCGTAAAAACGCGAGTTTTTCGTAGCCATTACGAAAGTTGCGCAAAGTCGCGATTTTTTCGTAGCGTTAAAACTTGCGCGAAACGTCGCGCCTTTTAAGTTTTAACGCTACAAAAAAGGCGCGACTTTGCGCGCAAGTGTTAACGCTACGAAAAAATCGCAACTTTGCGCAACTTTCGTAAAAATCGTAAAGACGCCGAAAAACTCGCGTTTTTACGCAAAAATCGTAAAGACGCAGAAAAATCGCAAAAAATACGAAAAAGTCGCAAAATGTTCGTTTCCAATCAGAATTTTTCCAATTTGGATTCGAAATCGTGTCTTAGTAAATCAGCCCCTAAGCCTTCAGTGGGCCCTGAACGTGCTTTTATGGACAATGAATATAAGGTTGTCACTAGTGATGAGCAAAACTGCTGTGTTTCGTTTTGCTGAAAAATCTGTGTTTTTCTAACGCACCCTATGCATTGGAGTAAATGGGCATTTTTTCTCACATGACAAAAACACGATTTGTTTCCTGGCAAAACAAAATGTATTGTGAAACATTCTAACAAAATATTTTCACCCCTTGCAAAACTGCTAAATGTCTCTGCAAATATGTATTAGGTGAAAAAATTTGGTCAGCCATATAGACGTGCAGGTGAAAATAAATGTAGAAAATTGGGAAGTATTAAAATGTATATATCTTCACTATATCTTCATAGTGGAAAAGTTAAAAAGAAACGAGTCATTTTCATAGCAAAAGGAACCAAAATATCTTCCGTAAGTTCTACTTTCACTATAAATCTATGTGTATCTGGCAGCTTCCACAGCAAATGGCAGATGCAGCAGGTATGTGGAGACAGAATTCGCTATGAAATCAAGTATTTTGATTGGGCCTGAAGCAGTACTTTTTCCAGATTATTGTAGTACATACAACACCCCACATATACAACAAAATTATATTGTATACTATTTATTTTTTTGCTGACATGTTATTTCACAAAGTCCTGTGAGTGCTGGCCTTTATTGCTCCTTTATTTGTATTTTTCTGCATGAGCACCCGGGCAGTTGCTACCTTGTTTGTGGTGTGCTTCCTGTAGTGGAACTATATAATATATATATATATAGGAACCCTTAATTTTACTGGATATCTAAAATTGGATAAAATGCTCCGACCAGCCTAACCCTGTTGTATGCACATTTTAAACTTATCTGCACATTTTTTAAAAACTGTATGCTCAGGTCAGAATAAATACCAAATGTGGTGTTTTGGCACATTAATAAACACATCATAAGACACAGGCTCTTGCTACAGGACCAAAGGCATAAGATGCATCTGAGCATGGCAAAGCATTCCTCTGGGATTTTTGTTATACCAAGTGATTATGTTTCTGCTCACCTTCTGTTATGGCCCATGAACATTCTCTCTGGCCCAATATCTGGAAAATGCGGATAAAGAAATCTGCCCTTAAGGATTTTTCCTGCTAACGTATGTTACCTGGAAGAGCTGTCCTGAATGGGGTCACTTAAACTCATGTCTTGTTACATGCTTTGCCTCCTAGAAAAAGTAAACTTGTTTCCCTGGGTATTCTAGAAAAACCTAAAAGTCACCTGTAAGTTGATGTTTCCCCCATACCACGGATCAGGTTCTACAAAAAATAAACTGTCTGTGATATGTATGAAAGCAGACGGCTTGACGTACTTGTCTTTGACTGTGGCCCAAAGCAGGATTCTTGACTGGGCTCACTATTCACTATGTGCGAGCATGGAAGCAACAAGCAGTGCTTCTACATGAAATACAAATACCTTTTGTGGTCTATAAAGTATTAACCTGCAAAGCAACCTATACTAAAAGGGAAAGGATACTTGACTAAAGCTGCCCATATATCAAACAACTGGATCTTTCCCCAATATGCCCGATCACTATTCACAGTCGCAGTCACTATTAGGAAAGGTAGCAAGCAGCAACACTTGTTGTGTACCTGTTGCTTTTTAAATATTATTTTTATTTCTTTTTCCTTAAAAAAATAATTTTACTGGCTGCAGACTGCTGTTGCTAGGCCCTGTTATGTACCTTGCTGCCCCCCGTGCACGGCCGGTACCTGCTTGTTGGCTGAAGATTTAGGCAAGGCAAGGCAGCAAGGTGCATATGTGTTTGTACTACTTTATGTGCCCAAGCTATATAAAGCTGTGTTGGATGCAGCATCGCCGAAGCTGACGTGGCTTTAGAGAGATTGGATGCACACAAAGTGTTGCATCCAATCTTCTTGCCTAACTCTTCTCCCAGCCAGCCAGCAAGCAGGTACCAGCTGTGCATAGAGGGGGGGGGGGGCGAAGAAGCTGAAGAAGCTGCCCCATGGGCCCCTGAGAACTTTGGACTTTCAGGCTATACCCTAGGTTAGTCTACACATTAATCCATCCCTGGGGATACAGGCCACCAGAGCGCGGACTGCATCAACAAGCTGATGTGGGGCAGATAAGCTGCCAACTGAAGGAGCTGAATTGGTAGATAAAATCTGCCCTTAAATAACCTTAAAAGTCACAACAACATCCAATCAGGAGCTTCAAAAAAAGTAAGTAGTCACTAAGCTGTACCCATTCCACAGTACGGACAGGTATATTATCCCTAGGATTGATTTTGATACCCTTAATGCTTTCCTGCAGTTTTGCTAATATGCCCAGAACCTACAAAACAATTTAGTATATTGATCACAAAGTTTAGAACTGTAACCAACTGCTATTCATGAAGTACTAGATTACCTTTGTGTAGTGAACTAACCCTGTACTGAATTTAAACTATTTTTGCAGCCTTCTCTATTTGCATGAATAGTTCTATATCAATAAAAGGGGCAACTGCCATCATGCAGGCTGTGAATTAAATGATATTCCTCAACATTTTCTAATTCCCTTGCCTGCTACATGTGCTGTTTGAATACAGGTCAGAGCCTCAGGCTCCGACGAGGGGATGGGTATGTACTCAGCAAGAAAAACACCCAAAAGTCCTGTAGCTTTAGCTTTATCTAGTTTCCTTATTATTACCCTTTACTTATATAGTACAGGCATAGGACCTGTTATCTAAAATGCTCAGGACCCGACCCCCTTAATTTCAATCACCATACCCTAATTTTTCTATAAGGGCCGTGGTAGATGGGGAGATTATCGAAATTACGGAAGTTGCCTTGAGAGGCGCCGCATATGCCATCCCACCGGCGATTTACATTCAAGCTGGTGGGATGGCATATCTGGGAGATTAGTCGCCTGCAACAAGGGAGATTTGTTGTGGGCGACTCGATAACCTCTCTGAAGGTTTGAAAAATACATAGTACTGAATAACAACATTCTGTATAAAAAAACATTTCTGTATGAATACTGAAATAGGCACTGAAAAAAAATCATTAATGCATTAATAAAACATATTTACTGAATTAGAATTGATTATACCCCAGTGCGTCAAATAAAATAGACCATATTTGGGAAAACGGGTGGTTACTGTAACCCATTCAGATGTAAAATCAGAATCACCAGTTTCACCACTTGGACTACCATCTCAGTTTATCATGTATCACCCATGATATCTATGTAAACATAGAAAAGATACAGGACACAGATGGCCTCACTTCAAGTTTCCCTGCCTGCTACAGAGCTTGTTGGGTGACATTCCCAGAAACCAACCACTGGGTGTCTATTAGCGCTCTGCCTGGGCAACAACAAATTACAGAAACTTTTTGGGACTGTTCTGATTTTTTCAGTGTGTCCTATACCACACCGAGTCTTCTCTCTCTCTCTCTCTTTCTCTCTCTCTCTCTCTATATATATATATGTTTATTTAGGAGCAGATTTATAAAAATTTGAGATAAGTGCTTAATACATAAAAACTCACCAACGTTTTATTCATTTCTTTGAGATTTTCAGAAGCGTATTTCTGAAATGTTGAATTCTAAGTATCAGTCAAAATATTTCAGCCAGCACAACAAGTAAAGTGCAAGCAGGGCTTAGCCCTTGCGTGTTTATTCAAAATGCAACGTTTCGGGGGCGTACCCCTTCGTCAGGCCTGTTGTGCTGGCTGAAATATTTTGACCGGACTGTGTGGAGAGTGCCGACTCTCTAGGCTGTGCACCAAGTAGTAATTCTCTGGAGGAGGTAAGGGTGTGCTGGTGTAAATATTTTTCCTATTGAATTCTAAGTTTCACTCATTGATAAATACACTTCTTAGCATTGGGTTGCTTATTAAAGGTATAGTTGTATGTGGAATGTGTCACTATCCCTTTAAGCATTATCCCATAACCATACAGGCAGGTGTTCTGTCCCACTACCACCCCATGAAACTGCTTTCTGTTTACTACCTCAAATGTAAACAAGGGCAGCATTCTCCCTGCAGTCTGAAAAATAATAGAGTGCCTTTAAAGCCAATGGAACTGCTATGTGTGTCTTGTGACTTCTCTGCTCAGCCTTCTATTAGCAAGGCCATTTCCAGCAACTTTGAGGTTCCTGTCATCATAGCATCTAGGGCAGCAGTTCTCAACCTGTGGGTCAGGAAGCCTTTGGGGGTCGAACAACCCTTTCACAGGGGTTACCTAAGACTATTGGAAAACACATATTTCCAATGGTCTTAGGAATAATTTTATGGTTGGGGGTCACCACAACATGAGGAACTGTATTAAAAGGGTTGCGGCATTAGGAATGTTGAGAACCACTGATCTAGGGTGTACAAACTACTATAACAAATAAAAGAAAGCATGCAGAAGGACCTCAAATCGGTTTCTCGCTATGTGGTTGAAAATTACAGTACCAAGCACAGTAGCAAAAGACGCTGGGGGTTATAGTTCACTACAGAGTGATTACTGAAACCTTGATATCCCTGTTGATATCATTTCATAAGATTTCAAGCTGGTTTTATATTATTGTCTCTTTAAGATCACTTTATTTTTCAGAGTATTCTGTACAAACATTATTTATTAGGAAAGATTCCCAGTGAGTCTCCTTCTGCACACAAAAATACAGTTCTGTTTCAGTCATAAATTCCCTTCCTTTAATATTCCAGACTGCATTATTTATATGACAGCAATGTGGGTCTAACCACTGAACATTAATGTAAGCACAGTGATACATTTATAGCCGCTTCTTTCCATTTTATTGCTATCCCAGTATGACATTAAACCTATCTAAACCTCAACTGCTCTAGCATAAAGGCAAGCTCCTCTAGTACACAAGCATCACGCTGCATCCTTCACAGTCTGATGATACCCAGAGGCCTTTGCCTGTACATCATATATCCATTAATATAACTACATATTATGATGGGTGAATGTACTTACTAAAAAGAACACAATATATTTGGTACCAGACTAAACCAGGATAATGGAGTTTTCAGTTATAATTTAGTGGTGGAAAATGGAGGAAAATACATCTGTGGAAGTTGAACTAATGGGGTGGTGAAAATGAATACATACATAATTGGGATTAGCAAATGGCTGTAAAAACTTTATAGTTTATCCCAAACACTGGCTGCTACAATTAAACTATACCCATGATGTTATGACAGAAAGGCTAAAGTAAAGTAGAAAGTGGTACTGTACCTGAGCCTGAAGGTCAAATGTGAGCAAGGAGAAACAGAGGCTCAACATGACGTACTGTAGCTGCAAGCTTTCAAGCGCACCTCCAACTCGGAAAGCCATCATATTCTGTCCCAGCACCAGGCTCAAGGAGCATATGACATGAAACAGTCCAACCAGCATAATGACAATAAATCTTGGCTGTTAGTGAAAAGGATAAAAATAAGAATATGAGATATCCATGACATAAAACACACAGGAAGTTGTCAGATTGTTTCCCCTCTGCCAAATATAGTTCCTAATGCATTTAACAACCCCATGCTCCAACCCACTTAGGAAAGAGTAGTCAAATAACATGGAAAGCTGCAAGCCCACCCAATAATAGTCTGAAGGGACGCAGCCTTATGAAAAATTTACTTTTCCAAAGCTTTCAACCACATGATTAATATGTGAATTTTGTGGTTCTAGGCAAGTTCTAACTAGCATTATGAGTGGCTTCTACATTATACCAGAGCCCTGAGTATGCCAGTGCTCTCCTGGCATATATAGTATACCAACCATACCTGTCCATGGAGAGACAGGCATTGTGGACCCCCTCCACAGGCTTTCTTCAAAATAATATTAGGCATTGTTCTCTTTATTGTTATGTTCCTGTATAAGCAAGCAAGCAAGCACACTTCCAAGCCACTTTGTACTAGCTGCACACTTCACTTATGTTACCCATTCTTGTTCCAGTACCTTAACCCAGGAGTCCTCAAACTACGGCCTGCACCCCTGGCAGCAGAGAGAGAGGAGTCAGTGGGGAGCGGGACGGGAGAGCCGAAAGAGAGGACGGACGCTTACAGAAAGAGGACTAGACGGACGGATGACTGGGGGGAGCTGGAAGAGGTAGGACTCAGCGGGTGGGTGGACAGACGGAGCGCGGGAAGGTGGACGGACGGAGCGCGGAGGGGGGAATTTGCAGGTTGGGGGGGGGGGTGCTGCTCCGTCTGTCCAGGAATGCAGGAGCGAGCCATAGTTTGACAACGTCATGGCGGTCTGGCCCTCCAACTGTCTGAGGGGCCATGAACTGGCCCCTTGCCTAAGAAGTTTGAGGACCCCTGCCTTAACCCTTATCATGTGCCTTGATCCATAGAGAGGCATTTGTTGTACTTTGATCTGTTTCCTTTCCAATCATAGCTTAAAGTCATACTATAATCCCAGACTATCTATTTTTTAGGTTTCATTTATTGTGCAATTTTAATTAGTACTGTGGACTTGTTTCACTAAACCTTCTGTTCTCTGTCACTAAGCTTAATAATCTAGTTAAAGGCTCAGAATCCTGCAGCAATAATTTTAAGCTATGTCATCTCTAGGACCAAAATTCATAATGCACTATTTCTGACAGTACAACCATCTAAAAGTCCTGACCTGTCCAACTAAAAAGCACTTAGGAAGTCAGAAAGCTGGGAACTTCCATAGGGGAAAGTGGCATCAACCTAGCTTTTAGCCCTACTGGGATGGATCCAGAAGTTCTGTTCTGCACAAAATATGGCACTATGAAAATAAAATGTTATCCTCAGGAAATTGAACACATGAAAATTGGCAGAATTACTGCTTGTTTGGAACAAGATACACACCATGCTGCCTGTGTGCCACCTGAGTGCCAGACCTTCCTTTCTTCTATAGAGACAGCAAACCAGACCTACTAAATTTAATATCCATAGCCCCAATTTACATCATTTTTGTCCTTCTTGAACTTTTCATGGACCTTCCATATTCAATATTAACCAAGTCTGTTCTCAAAGTGACAAACTGCTGTTTTAGTTTAAGTTCAAAAATTCATAGGTTAACTGGGTCTGAAATAACCTATTCATTAGGAACTGTAACATAGGGCTTTCTGACGTAAGTGTTCTGAGATTTTGCACACTCAACAACACTTTCTTTGGGCATGAAAATGCTTTAAAGATTAACCCATCCAATAGTCGCTTGATATCTACAAATCCTTATATTTGGATTTTCCTGGCCTTCATTTGAGAAAGGCTGTGGATGCAGCCGAAACGTTAGATGTTGATTTGAATAAAACTTCTATATTTTCTTAAGACCTGTGAGTGCGGACTCTCTCTACAGCTATATATATATATATATATATATATATATATATGCAACAAGTGACGGCACTCGCAGGATTTACACAATAGCAGAAAAAAGCAGAAAAAGTAATATCTTACAAGGTTTTTTATTGATCCAGGATCACTTGTTGCATTTGTATTTTATTGATTTGCACTGGCACCTGGGTCGCAACTCCTATTGCATGGTGTGCTGCCTATATCTGGACTATATTATATATAGTTACATAGTTACATAGGGTTGAAAAAAGACCATTGTCCATCAAGTTCAACCCATCCGAGTAAACCCAGCACACAACCTATACTAACCAATCTATACACTCACATACATAAACTATATATATACAACCAGTAATACTAACTGTAGATATTAGTATCACGATAGCCTTGGATATTCTGCTTGTTCAAAAACTCATCCAGGCCCCTCTTAAAGGCATTAACAGAGTCTGCCATTACCACATCACTAGGAAGGGCATTCCACAGCCTCACTGCCCTCACCGTGAAAAACCACCAACGCTGCTTCAAATGGAAGCTCTGTTCCTCTAATCTATAGGGGTGACCTCTGGTGCGCTGATTGTTTTTATGGAAAAAAAGAACATCCCCCAACTGCCTATAATCCCCTCTAATGTACTTGTACAGAGTAATCATGTCCCCTCGCAAGCGCCTCTTTTCCAGAGAAAACAACCCCAACCTCGACAGTCTAACCTCATAGCTTAAATCTTCCATCCCCTTAACCAGTTTAGTTGCACGTCTCTGCACTCTCTCCAGCTCATTAATATCCTTCTTAAGGACTGGAGCCCAAAACTGCACCGCATACTCAAGTTGAGGCCTTACCAGGGACCTATAAAGCGGCAAAAATATGTCCTCATCCCTTGAGTCAATGCCCTTTTTTATACAAGACAGCACTTTATTTGCTGTAGTAGCCACAGAATGACACTGCCTGGAATTAGACAACTTGTGATCTACAAAAACCCCTAGATCCTTCTCCATTAAGGAAACCCCCAACACACTACCATTCAGTAGATAGTTCACGTTTATATTATTCCTACCAAAGTGCATAACTTGGCACTTGTCAACATTGAACCTCATTTTCCAGTTTGCTGCCCAGTTTTCCAATTTTGTCAAATCGCTCTGTATATATATACACACATACACACACAAAAACACACACTATATGCTGTGTGAGACCGAAATGGAGTAATAAATCTTTCTTTTTGCATTTACATTATTGTTTCACAGTTCTTTAAATCCTAGGAATGCTGTCCTGTGCCAGTATATATACATACTACATAAGCATGTAAGTATAAATTTATAAAACACGAGCAATCAATATATTAATGACCATATAAAAGCATAAGGCCAAAGGCCGCGTGCTTTTATACAGGTCATGAAACTCCAGGTTAACTTCTAATATTCTCATATTTTTCAACAGTGGGTACTTTATTTATTATAATACACAAGTTTCAGTGAGTCATGTGACTGACATTACATCACTACGCACTAGGGATGCACCAAATCCAGGGTCTGGTTTGGGATTTGGCCAAGATTCTGACTTTTTTCAGCAGGATTCTGATTCATCCAGATCCATGTGTCTGGCCAAACCAAAGCAGAATCCTTAAAATCACATGACTTTTTGTCGCATAAACTTAAACATAAATCTTTAACCCTTCCGTGGCCCTATTTGCATATGCAAATTAGGATTCAGTTCGGTATTGGGCCAAATTTTTTACGAAAGATACAGGGTTCCCACAAAATAGTGGATTTGGTGCATCCCTACTAAGGCCCCGATTATAACTGGTGATCACTAATCACCGTTTAGGACATAAAGGATTTAATTTACAGGATATTCATGGCTCTTGTGTATTATATGCATAATCAGTGCTTAGTGATATTTTTTTGTGTCACATGCCTACAGAAACCTGTGTATTATAAAAATATAAGAATGTGCCCTCTATTTTAATATGTGTAGCTATTAAAAGTCACCTTGGATTTCCATCACTTTGTTTGATTAGAGATGCACTGAATCCAGGATTCGGTTTGGTATTTGGCCAAGATTAGGCATTTTCCAGCAGGATTCGAATTCGGCTGAACCCACGAGCCTGGCCAAACCAAATCCAAATCCTTAAACTCAAATGATGGTTGAATGGTTTTGTACTCGCCCAATCTTTTACAAAGGATTCAGGGTTCAACTGAATTCAAAAATAGTGGATTCAGTGCATCCCTGTTAATCATGGAACCCCTCGGTAACATCTAATATATTTTACACTGCTTCCTATATAATTATACAGAGCTACTTGTAAACACAGAGCTCTCCATTTGTACAAGTGATTAAAGTACAGACAGGAGAACAAAGACAATAATGAATAAAAAATAACTGTATACAGTTACAAAGATTAAATATCACATGTTAAGAGATACAGGAGGAAGGAGATCACCACCTATTAGTGCTTACAATCTAACAACATATTTTGTTCTTTCTTATGCCCAATAATCTAAACTTTTTTCCACACATAGTTCATGCTCTTCAATTCCTTTCTGCTGATTTTATTAATTTACACCTGGGTGCTTTTATACTACATTTTTTTTACTGAATTCTGATTGGAAAGAGTGTGTTTTTTTTTTAACCTTGGGGCCCTATTCTTCAGGGAGTCTGCCAGTTCAAAGCCTGTCCAGTTTTCATTGTGGTAAAACACAGACTGAATTCTATCAAATCATATGACATCAAAGCCTTGCCCATAACGTCACTGGCCTACACTGTCAGTTACACTCCTAACCTTACCAGGCTGTCCCTGATGACATCACTCTCACCAACTTTGCCGCCGGCCAGGGTGGCAACCATAGACTTGGGCTATTTTCTTCTCTGAGAGACTTCCATCCAGGGAAATCCATTCCACTTCAAACACCACTACAATCTTTGTTTGACCATTTTTTATATTCAGGTATGAACCTCAATTTGTCATTTCCTCTGTTCAAAAAATCACCACGTGTGTCTAATTCTTTCTAAATAAAGTATATATTGAATGTTACAGGTAAGCGGCAATTCAATCTTTCCTCCAACACCTTGCATGGGTCCAACTGAGAGATCAAATGTAAGTGTTCTACTGGCCAGCAGCTGTGGTATAAGAAGGAACATCATGAGAACCCCCATCTCTTATGTTTATTTATAAAGCACCAACATATCCCACAGAGCTGTAATAAGAGTATATAATAGCTGACATAAAGACAAAGTGATAAAGTAGGTAATGAGGGTCATTCCCACAAGGTCTAAAGGGTCAGAGATAAGTGACACAAAGTATAAAAATGCAGCTGTGTGGGGAAGTTTATGTTGGAGAAATAGGTTATGTTGTTTCTGCTATTATGTTAGTGTTATTACTGTCAGTGAGGAGATACCGGTCAGCAGCATGTGATGTGCAAGAGCTGCTATGTTATTCTGTGAACTGATGGCTTGTGTAAGGGAGCTGCTGCTGGTTAGTAGGTTATTAGGTTAGCATGTTAGCTTGAAAGAACAGGTGAGTTCTAAGGGAAACTCTGCAGCGTAAGGTAGTGTCTGATTGTGTGGTAATGAATTCCACATGTAGAAAGCAGCTCTGGGGAGGCCCTGTAGGGCTGCATCTGAGAAGGTTACTGGTTAGAAAGCAAATTCTATGGTCCCTCAGGAATATGTATATCTGGAGATAAGGCTTGAAAAATAAAGCAGGGCCCTAAGAGAGATTTTGCAAGTGAAGTTCAAGAGTTGATGTGAGACTGTATAAGTAGGCAGAGCAGGGATTTGCCGAAAGGTGCATCAGAGGTGGTTTGACAGGTGAGACAGATGAGTCTTGCAGTGGAATTCAGGACTGATTGCAGAGAGGATAAGAAAGAGAGTGGCAGATTAAATAGGAGGAGGCGGTTACACAGTAAAAATGTTTTTTAAAAAAGATAAGTTCTTCAACTTCCATCAAGTTCAACCCCTCCAAATTATCCCCAGAGTGTATATACACTCATATATATTAATGTATATGATTAATTATCTCATTTTTATTCTGTACGCCTTTGCCAAAATATTGTAAGGCCTGTTTGTCATAAACTAATGTAAATTACTGCACTATATAAAAAAAATGATTACGAGTACTAAATACCAATGATTACTAGTATTTAGCAGTTTCATGACTAAGAAAGGGGCATGTATAAAAATAAAGTTTACATTCAGACACTTGCATGAAACTTGTCTAGGTGTAATTGTCTGTGACTGGGGTTGGTTGGAAGCACAGCTTATATTGTTGCTCTTTTTCCAGTTCAAATTTAGGAGGTATGGGTTAATGCAGCAGCTATGCGGTGCCACCCCCTCCAAAAAAATGATTTTGAGGAGCCTGGAGCGAACCACTCCTCACCCCACCTCCTGCCAGCTTGCGTCCCTTGCTCCCCACTCACTCTCAGGTGAAAGAGTGGCTGATGAGGGGGAATTTCTATACTTTACTGGAAGCAGTCCCCTCTCACCGCCACCCCCCACCCTGACCATGGGTTCTTCTTCCTCTATGCCACAAAAGCATATCTGCCCAGACCCGATCCATAGAGGGCACTCCATCGATCCTCTGGTCTCCCTCCCCTGATGCGCTGCTTGGAGGAGGGGGACGGGCTGTGGGGGGCCCTGCGGGGAGGTGTGTGAAGGCCGTGGCAGGCTATTGCGGGGTGCAGAGGCCCCTGAGGCAGAAGACCCAGAAGCCCCCGGGTGTGCCCTGTACCCCCCAGTCCAAACCCGCTGATGCATAGTTCACTAGCTAGATGTTTCTTTGCCTGCAGCAACATTTATTTAGGGTACCCATCTCACAAACAAAATGAGAAGTGAAAAAGGAAATCATTTGACATACAACCAGTAAAATTGGGATGGTTTAGCTGATTTAGTAACATAAGTGATAAACTTTACCAGTGAAGTAAACACATAAAAACTATTATATTTTTTTTTTATTTAAGAACCACTACACATTATTTTTAAATACAAGCAAATAATTTCAATTGGATAACATCCCATCTGTTTCATCATTAAGTTATAGGCAGTTTGCAAATTATGAGTTAAAAACTGAAGTCTGTGAAGACAGATCTGGACCTGAGGAATTTATACCCAAGCATTCATAATAATAATAATGCATTATGCTTAACAGTGAAAATAATACATGGAAGAAAACTGCCTTATTTATATTCGGGCACATTTACAACCCCTGGAGGCACAAGGGCAAGAGTGGGGCATTGTAGATGACCCCTATTATGTTTTGGTATTGTGTTGTTTTAAATAATGACCACAAGATGGAGATGTGCTCTTAAATTTATAATGAGTGAAAAAGGTCATCAGAGCACATTTATATACAGGCATGGGATCTATCTAGAAACCTGTTATACAGAAAGCTCCAAATTATAATAAGTCCATCTCCCATAGACTCCATTTTGATAAAATATTTAAAAAAAAAAACAGTACCTTGTATTTGATCCCAGCTAAGATATAATTAATTCTTATTAACGGCAAAACAATGCTAGTGGGTTTAATTCATGTTTAAGTTGTTTTAACAGATTTAAGGTATGGAGATATAAATTATGAAAAGATCCCTTATTCAGAAAACCCCAGAGCATATTAGATAACAGCTTCCCATACTTGCACTAGTGCACAAAGTGCTGAACATTAAAATGATAGCATATTAAAAGAGACAGGGATCAATACAACAGAATATAAATAAAACAAAATTACATCTACATTTAAGACTCCCCTCCTCTCAAGACGATACCTGCTCAAGAGGAAGGCGATACCTGCTCTACAGAGCTCATGCTCAAATCAAATCTTTAGATTGGAGGCAAACTTTAGTATACATTGACATTATAAACAAACGTACTTTCACTCCTTGCACCAGTATGTCCATTCAGTCTTCTCTGATGAACTGTGCCTAAATGCACGCTAGGGAGCCCTGGAATTACCAGCTGCCAGGATCTGGCAGGAATTCTTGAAGTAAAATGAAGGCTAAGGGCCGTGGCAGACGGGGAGATTAGTCACCGCGCGACATAATTTCCTTGTCGCAGACGACTAATCTCCTGGAAATGCCATCCCACTGGCTAGAATGTAAATCACCGGTGGGATGGCATACGCGGCGCTGAAATCGCCGAAGTTTCCTCTTAAGGCAACTTCAGCGATTTTGGCAAATCGATGCACTGCGTATGCCATCCCACCGGCGATTTACATTCTAGATGGCATTTTGGGGAGATTAGTCACCCGTGACAAGGGAGATTTGTCGCGGGCGACTAATCTCCCCATCTGTCACGGCCCTAAGGCTGTTATGCTGTTATCTTGATGCATTGCTTTGTATGTATATCTGTATGTTCAGTGTATACACCCTTTTATTGTACAGTACTGCGGGATATGTTGGTGCTTTACAAATACCTGATAATAATTGCGGGTTTAAAATATGGCTATCTGCATCTAAGCACATTAGCGCACCCTGCTGGTAAGTAAGTCTTACTGACTGCAGCTTGTGAACTGAATCTCAAGAGACAGTGGACAAGATAATGAAGCAAGACAATGATCTTAAACACACAAGTCGTTCTACCAAAGAATGATTAAAGAAGAATAAAGTAAATGTTCTGGAATGGCCAAGTCCTGACCTTAATACAATTGAAATGTTGTGGAAAGACCTAAAGCGAGAGGTTTATAAGAGGAAACTCATCAACATCCAATGTACTGTTGCCCTGCACTGGTAAAAGTTGTGTGTTTACTTCAGAAAGTCTACTATAATTTATATAAATAAGCTGCTATGTAGCCATGGGGGCAGCCATTCAAAGGAGAAAAGGCACAGGCACATAGCTGATAACAGATAAAACACTATTGTATTCTACAGAGCTTATCAGTTATCTGCTATGTAACCTGTGCCTTTTCTCCTTTTTTCCAGCTTGAATGGCTGCCCCCGTGGCTACCCAGCAGCTTATTATATAAATTATAGTAGTGTTACTGTAGCAAACACACCAGTTTTAGCAGTGCAGGGCAACAGTGCATTATATTTTTATTACTTTAAAGCTCTTTCATTTTTTGGTGTTACTGATCCTTTAAGGTGGCCATACACCTTCAGATCCGCTCACTTAGTGAGTGAATCGAATTAGAACGAAAGGTATAGGCGAAGTCGTATCGGGGACCGCATCGATCCAACTTAATTTTTTAACCTGCCCAATTGATATCTGGCCGATTTCATGCCAGATATTAGTCGGGCAGGCCCGTCGTTAGTGCCCCTACAAGGGCCGATTACCTGCCGAATCGGTCTAAGGGATTTTCAATAAATACAGGACCAAATATAATAATCTTTGTTTCATTTTTAATACAGATTTGCAGCACAATTGGGATTTTGCCAGTGGTGAAAATTTTCATGAATCTATGCTAGAATGTTGCAATACATTTTGTTTGCCCTGAAACAAATCATGTTTTTGTCACTCTTAAAAGAAAATTTGAGAAAGATGCCCATTTACTCAAAAGCAAAGGTTGCGAGAAAAAAACTAATAAACAACACCCATTGACTTTAACAACACCCACTGACACTTGGCTAAATTTTGCCATTTTGCACCTTTTCCATGGTTTTGCAGATTTTTCGGCAAAGCAAAATGCAGCAGTTTTGCTCATCACTAGTGACAACCCTATATTAGTAGAGAGCAAATCACCTACCTGATTGTGCCATAAGTGCTCATGGGCATTTGTGTTTGCATTCCATCATGCATTCCATCATGTGGCAGCATAGGCAATTACAACCGCATTCACTGTGCCCTTGGCTACAGACCCTTGGAGATACACACGTATACGCTCATACCTCCAATATAAAATCCACCAGGGGGCAAGTGCAGATACAAACATGCATGTAAGGGCTTCGGTTGCCACCAATTCAGGAAAAAAATGCCAGACTTCCTATATTTTTATCTTTCCCACTACTACAGTGATCCCCAACCAGTGGCTCGTGAGCAACATGTTGCTCATCAACCCCTTGGATGTTGCTCTCAGTGCCCCCAAAGCAGGTAGGTATTTTTGAATTCCTGACTTGGTGGCAAGTTTTGTTTGACTAAAAACAAGATTTACTACCAAATAAAGCCCCCTGTAAGCTGATAGTGTACATAGAGGCTACCTAATAGCCAGTCTTAGCCCTTATTTGGCATCTCCATTAACTTTTATTGTTGCTCTCCAAGTCTTTTTACATTTGAGTGCGGCTCATGACTAAGAAAGGTTGGGAATCCCTGCACTACTACTAACATTGGCATCAAGCATCCTTTTTATGGGCCAGGGTTACACTATTTTGAGGACACAGGGGGTCAAAGGTAGATAACCACTGAGCTGGATTTGCACCAGTGTAAATAGGATTGCTATTTACTTTTACAATGCCCGCACTACCAATGAGTTATAAAAAGGATCGCCAGATGCAACTGTCTCAGTCTGGCTCCTTACTGTGCCCTATTTGCCTGTGAAGCAGCTGATTGGGACAAACTACAAACAGCAAGACATGCCCTTGCCATGACTTTAGCCGAGCTAATGAAATGCTGCCCTGACTGCAATTTTATTTGCATGCTGTCAGCCCTGCAACATACACTTTGTAGAGGTACTAAATGACTCCTGTCAGTATTTTGCAAATGATTGAACTAAAACAGTGCTGTCCAACTTCTGCGGTGCCGAGGGCCGGAATTTCTCTAGCATACATAGTGGAGGGCCGCTAATGGAAGCCAGTTTTGACCACTCCCCCTTTTAAAACCACACCCACTTCAAACCACACCCATTTTATCACAATGGGGGTAGTGCAGCTTGGTCCTCACTGCGGGGATATCAACTCTTATTCATATATGAAAGAATTATATTATGTCAAATTAAGACACACCCTTAAATCCATATGCCTCCTCCCCACCTGTGGATACCACAGCAACCCCCAGCACATGATTACACACCTTAGGGACCATTTAACTACTAACAAACTTCCAGAACAAACCCCTGCCAGGTTCACCTCCCACAGGCAGCATAGGGCAGGCAGAGTATGGCACATACAGGCAACACTCTGCCTGCCCTACCCTGCCTGTGTGTGCCATACCCTCCCTGCCCTATGCTGCCTATGTCCCATACTCCGTCTAGCCTATGCTGCCTGTGTGCCATACACACAGGCAGCATAGACCAGGCAGTACATACAATGTCTGAGGTGTGAACAGGGGAACAATGTGGGTGATTACAGCCTGAGTCTGAGGTGTGAACACTGCAGGGGTGAACAATGCAGGGATTAAAAGGTGTGAACAACACAGGGGATTACATTTTTAAACAATACAGGGGGATTGCAGCCTGAATCTGAGGTGAGAACCATACAGGGGGCCAGTTAATCTCAGTACTGATATTATTTAAAGTTTACACAAAGGTAAACCATCAAAGCAGCCAGACAGGTGGGGCCCGCAGGACGCCAGTTGGACAGCACTGAACTAAAAGATGCAGCTATAGTTTATACAGGAGCATTGGCCAGCTCCATGTTGGTTTGCGTTGAGAGCTCTGTGCAGGCAGTCAAGTTCTCCCACAGACTTTGTGCAAGAGGCCATTATTGTGCTGAAACAGGAAAGAGCCTTCCTTAAACTGATGCCACAAAGTAGGGAGCATAGCATTGTCAAGGATCTCATTGTATGCTGTTGCCTAAAGCATACCTCCCAACATTCGAAAAATAAAAAGAGGGACAAAAAGATTTAGCGCGCGTAGCGCGGCCATTTTTTGGCCACGCCCACTTTTGTGGTCACACCCTAATTGCCACACCCCATTTTTTCACAAAATACTCCTTTTATATAGTTCAAATGGTGGGATCAGATGCAAAATGTGCTATACCCTCATACTGTACTACCTAAGGAAAACAATATAGCAACTCCTACATATAAAATACAAATATAGAGAGAAGGCAGTCAGTTATAAGTGAGTTATAACTATGTACCAGTTTTACCCCCCCACAGTGCCCTCAATGGCCCAATAGACAGTACCCCCCAATTTCCCCCACACACAGTACCCCCCATAGAAAGTGTCCCCAATTGCCCCCATAGACAGTACCCCCCATAGAAAGTGCCCCAAATTGCACGCATAGACAGTACCCCTCCATAGAAAGTGCCCCCAATTGCCCCACAGACAGTAGCCCCCATACACATTGCCCCCATATAAAGAACCCCCATAGAAAGTGCCCTCAATTGCCCCTAATGACAGTAGCCCCCATACACAGTGCCCCTATAGACAGAGCCCCCAATTGCACCCATTGACAGTACCCCCCATACACAGTACCCCCATAGACAGAGCCCCCAATTGCCCCCGTTAACAGTAGCCCCCATACACAGTGCCCCTATAGACAGAGCCCCAAATTGCCCCCCTTGACAGTAGCCCCCTTACACAGCGCCCCCATAGACAGAGCCCCCAATTGCCCCCGTTGACAGTACCCCCCATACACAGTGCCCCCATAGACAGAGCCCCCAATTGCCCCCGTTGACAGTACCCCCAATTGCCCCTGTTGACAGTACCACCTATACAGTGCCCCTATAGACAGAGAGCCCCCAATTGCCCCCGTTGACAGTACCCCCATACACAGTGCCCCATAGACAGAGCCCCCAATTGCCCCCGTTAACAGTAGCCCCCGTTGACAGTAGCCCCCAATTGCCCCTGTTGACAGTAGCCCCCATACACAGTGCCCCCATAGACAGAGCCCCCAATTGCTCCCGTTGACAGTACCCCCCATACACAGTGCCCCTATAGACAGAGCCCCCAATTGCCCCCGTTGACAGTAGCCCCCGTTGACAGTAACCCCCATACACACGCCGCTTCTTCTTTGGCTCTAACTTCTCCTGCGGCGGTGACAGGCCCTTTTATAAGGTTGCGCCCTGTGCGTACGTGTGACGTCAGTGCGCACGGGGCGCAACCTTATAAAAAGGCCTGTCGCCGCTGAAGAAGTTAGAGCCGCAGAAGAAGGAGTCAGCGCATCCCGCTGTCCCAGAAATGCAGGACATTCCTTGAACTATCCGGGACAGCGGGATGCGCTATAAAATCCGGGACAGTCCCGCAAAAGGCGGGACGGTTGGGGGGTATGGCCTAAAGGTTAAAACCTGAAATGGAACCATGAGCTCTGTACCAAAGAATGGGAAACAGCCCCAGACTATTAGGGGAGGACATTTACTAATGTTTATTTTTTTTTTTTTGTGCAAAAATAGGATTTTTTTTTTCAAGTGACAAAACCGCGACAAATCTGAAACAAAAAATGTGCCATCTAAAAGCTGCCAAGATCATGCAAAGTCAATGACAGGTGTTCTTTTTACAGCTGGAGAATCTTTCTTTGCTTCATAGTTTTAGAAGTTTTGGGGGGGTTTTTTATTCATTTGTGTGAAAATACAAATTAGTCCCAGTTTTCTTTTTTTCATTTGTGCTTTTTCAATTAAGATTTTTTTAATAAATTACTTGACAGTTGTGATTTTGTGGAAATTAGATTAGTCGTGGTTTCAAATACTCTAACACAACAACAATTTTGTGCGAAAACACAAAAGTTTGTATTTATTTTGACCTGAGCACACATATTTAAAATTTGTGCACAAAATTATTTTTTATAGCCAAAAAGAAATTTGAAGAAACATTGGCAGGGATGTTTGCCAGAGTCAATTTTTCATGGAGACAGGGAATCTAAAACTGGGTCATTCAAGTCTTGGCTGGGATTCAAAATAGGCCTTGACATTCCAAGTACACATAGGCACAAACAGCCCCCCCCCCCTCCCACCAGCCCAGTAATGACTGTATATGGCATCTTACAGCAGCCCCCTTTGGCATTTTCCAGAATCCACAGATTGCAGGTCTGGGGTCAGTCCCCCTGAAACAGGGACTGATGGTAACCCCAAAATGAAAATAGTGTATTCCTTAACTCTCAACTGTCCCGGGACAGTTCCCATTTTTCCTGGGACAGTTCCCATTTTTATGCCTCATCCGCCATCCCAGATTTTCCTTTTAAACTCCCAATACCTCTGCTTTTCACTTTTAGTAGTTCAGCATTTTCTGCCTTCTGGACAGGAAAAGACACAAAGTCTTTTGGCTCTTAACAGAACACTCTACAATGTTTGTGAAAGTGACACATCTGTAGGAGAGCGCACTGGAAAGAAACAGTGTCTTCGTACGGCTCTTTTCGGCACAGAGGGTATAAATTGTCTCCGCAAAGCCTTCATTTGGCTCTTTCCAGTGCGCTCTCTTAAAAGTTTCTTCACAGTCTTACGATGTGCCACAGAAAGAGCCAAATGAAGGCTTCGCAGGGACAATTTATAACCTCTGTGCCTGAAAGAACCATATGAAGACATTGTCTCTTTCCAGTGCGCTCTTTTAAACATTGTCACTGTCACAAACATTGTAGAGTGTCCCGGAAAGTGCCAAACGAAGACTCTTTCTGCAAGAAGGCAGCAAATGCTGAACCAATTTAAGAGGAAAGCAGAGGCTTACTGCTCTTTTCTGCACAGACAGAGGAGAGTTGGGAGGGTGGCTCTACATTTGCCAAGTTGTCTTTCTAGGTGGGGTGGATTTGTGCCCTGTGTATTTAATGTATAAGCAAGCACTGGGGGGAAGTTGTATAGCTACCCACAAGGATGGAAATACAAATGTTGCTTTTAGTCCAAGGTAACATGGACTAAGCAGAATTCACTTTCTGCTGCACAAAGATGTTGCTCTTTGGTGCTTTTTACCATCTGTGCCAAAAAGAGCAAAGTAGTTAAAGAACAGGACTCTTGCAGAGTGCAGAAATGCAAGGAGCAAGTGGAGAAAGCATAAGGTGCTGGAGCACCTCAAATCCAGGTCTTCTGTAACTAATGAATGCTGGTATTGCCCTGTACCTCAGAATTCACTGTGTAGTATGCAGTGTGTAAGAAAGATGTGCTCCACTGCATTACCCATTGGCTTTTACTTGACTTTCTCTTACTTCCCTTAACATTTTTTATAAAATGGGTGTGGTATTTGGAGGGAGTGGCCAAAAAGTGGGCATGCTAAAAAGAAAATGTTGCATTTTTTTGGCCCTCTTTGTGATTTTCAAATGTTGGTAGCTATGGTATTCTGTATTGTAACACAGCACAACCCCAGCAAATTATATATGCCCCACATTATTTAATACATATCATCCTCTCACTATTCCTCAGTCATTCTCCATATTTTCTCTATTTGTTTCACCTATTTTCTTTTCTCCTGTTCTCTATAGCCCTCTCAGCCTTCCTAATCTGTATAACACTTCCCTGTCTCTTTTCTGCTCCTTTCCCAACAATATTTTCTCCCCTTTTATCTTCTCTATGTAAATTGTTTCTTCCACTTTTTACCTGTCCATTTTATCTGCATGCAGAAGTGCAGAGGAGCAAAAGAAAGCTCCAGTATTACAATATAAAAGTTCCACAATTCAAAACCCTTGCATCCCTCCTGTGCGGATGCTATATCACTGGTAATAATAATACAAGAAGACTCTCCCAGGAAACATTACAAAAACTTTTTGCAATCAGCAGTGTAATATCTTCCAAATTCCTGAAGGTGTCAGTCCAATGCAGCACCAACTGTCTATTAAGACCTGATGCTTTGCATGTTATAAAAGCCCCCTTCCCCTTCTTGCCTGGGTGAAACCTGATCTATTATCAAACACCTAAAGACTAATTAATCATGTTTGTAAAATAAACTGGGGCTTGATAACTGAACACAAAGATTATGTAATTTTAAAATAAAGTCAAGTAATAGGGGGAGGGTCTAAAAGCCAGTGGGAAATGCATCAGGATCTGGAGCATATCTCTGTTGCACACTGCATACCACACAGTGCAGGTTGTGCAGGTTGAAAAATGTCTCAAATGTTTAATATCCCCAAAAACATTTTTCCCATAGAAACATATGGGACAACCTCAGTTCAACCAATAGTTGGCCATTTACCAAAACAGTGACTGGGTAAAGAGGATAGAAAATGTCTAAGGGGCAGCTTTGTGCTCCACAAAGATTGACTTTAGATTAGAATGGCCAATGCTAAAAAACATAACCCACATCAAACCCAAAATGCTTGGAGTTTGCAGAGCAAATATATGAAAAATATTTTCTGTTCTAATGAGATGACCACTGAAAATTTTGGCCTTAGCACAAAAACACTCATCAACACCCTTAGAACACCATCCCAGTGGTGAAGTATGCTGGTAGTAGCACCATGTTATAAGGATGAGCAGGGACTGGAAAACTGGTGAGAATTGAGGGCAGGATGGATGGATCCAAATACAGGGCAACTCTAGAGAAAAATCTGTTTTCAGAGATTTTGAGAACTGAGATTAGAGAAGAGGCTTCCCTTTCAGCAGAACAATAACATTAAACCGACAGCTAAAGCTACACTGTAATGGTTTCAAATTAATACTGTAAATGGGTTAGAATGGATTAGTCAAAAGAAAAACCTTGTTCCATAGTTTGTACAAATGTATCTACCTATTTATTCATTTTTAGATGTGGTACTGAGGTGTGACTGGCTCCTTTTAAAATTGAAACAAACAACTGAGATGTTGCAAATCCTGAAATGCTGCCAAAGCTTGTGCGCACTTCCTCTTTTATATTTACATAGTGAGAGCTAGAATAAACACTGGGTGTAACAAATGGGCTGATGGTTGGTTATTAGAGAAGGCACACAATAGAAAGTATGCATTGCAGTTCAGTCGGATCTACCTACCTCTAACTTTTGGTGTCAACTGCAACTCACCAATGCTACAAAGCTACATTCTCATACCCCGACTAAGGTATCACAAGTGAATTCTGTACGGTTTTCCTCCTTATTTCGAAGAAGAACAGAAGATCCTGCTCGCACACCCTTAGCTCTCCAAGAAAAAATTAGCGCTCGGTGCACACTGCTTGGAGGGTTCGGCACCCTCCCAAAATCCAATAGCAACAAAAAAGCACTGGAACTCAGAGCTGCAAAATGGGACAAGCCCTTTAAAAATCTTTATTGCAGAAATGCAACGTTTCGGGGCAAAATAACCCCTTTATCAAGCATGATTGACAAAGGGGTTATTTTGCCCTGAAACGTTGCACCTCTGCAATAAAGATTTTTAAAGGGCTTGTCCCATTTTGCAGCTCTGAGTTCCAGTGCTTTTTTGTTGCTATTTCCTCCTTATTCCACCAAGGAAAGGGGTAATTGTGTTCATCAATTGAATAATCTTATTGGTGTAATATTGGCCAGGCTAGGCAAGACAATAATGTTTGGTCAAGGTAAAAACCATAAAGTGAAGAGATTTGGTGGGATGTATATTTTTGTACAGAAAGGTCTATTTAAGTTTGGCTTTAGTATAAAATGTATACCTTGGATGCAACTTTTAGATTCCACCCCAACTGCTAGAGTCTGCACAAATAACTTGGTGCTAGAGGCACTAGACTGGGCTGCCCCATGTCCCCTTGATGCCCTAGCCCAGGGGTGGCCAGACCTTTTGCATCAGCAATCGACCAATGATCAGGGAATGCGGAAGTGTGGTATGAATGTGTGCGTACGCTGTGTCATGTATGTACGTATTCACGCAGCACTTCCACATCCCGCTTCATTGCAGCCCAGTAGAAATCCAAGGGGGATCGAATGGTGGACTGCAATCGACATCTTGGTCACCCCTGCCCTAGCCATTACGTCAGATGGGTTGATAGAGGGATGCAAACATGAGGCCACTAAGGAAAAAATTACCCATTATCCAGAAGAGCTCCACAGAGCCATCTCCTATGAAGATCCTTTTAAACAATAAAATTAATACTTAATTAGTACTTAATGGAAACTAAGCTCCATATTGGTGACAAAATAATCCCATTATGGGCTTATTTAATATTTATAGTTTTTTTTTTTTAGCAGATTTAAGGTATAGTGATCCAAAGATCCCTAAGTCAGAAAACCCCAGGTCCCAAGCATTCTGGGTAATATATCCTGTAACAGTAATATGCAAGCTAATTTTCCTACCACAGTTTTCATATGTGTTAAACTCTCATGTCTAGATCTCAAAAACAATAGTTACTAAAACATTTGTTTAGGTGGGGAAATAGTCTAGATTATTTTATTCAGCAATGCAACTTCTCTTATTACAAGATGGAGTTGTTAATTAGCATCCCAGTTACATCCCATAAGGACACCTCCTACAATATTAAGCTTGCCAGTTGGGAAGGAGTCAAACGGCCTTCTAACATGATTTCAAGAACAACAGATCATTTTGAACGTCTAATTGTTTTATCAGGCACCCTATTTAAGGTGTTGAGACCCCCTTGTAGGAAAACAATAATCTCAGTAATCTGGAACTAGAGAAAAACTGGAAGATACCGGGGCTGCAGGACGTTGGATGATTATTTTTTTTTTACAGATGGGCAATGCAAAATGTTTGTTCAAATGAGGAATGTATATATAAACTTTTACCAGTGCAGGGCAACAGTACATTATATTTTAATTACTTTAATTAATTTTCATTTTTTGACGTTACTGTTCCTTTAAACTCAATGATCTTAATGAGGTGGCAGGGGTGGTTTTCTGTTGTTGCTGGCTCACAAATGACAGTCATACATATTTTTTTTTAACCAGTATATAGCAAAGTTCACACGCTCATACTGCATTTTTCAAATTATCACTATATATCAATCAAAATAAAAAAAATACTGCTTGCAGAATCAGTTGGGTTCTAGGGTGATTAAAGGAGAAGGAAAGCCTAAGTCACTTGGTGCCAAAATGTTAGGCATCCCCAAGTGACTTAAATCACTTACCTTTTACCCCGGGCTGGTGCCCCTGTTAGGAGAGAACAGCACCAGCCGGGGTAGCTGCGCACGCGCATTAGAGTGAAAAGCTGAACTTTAACAAGAAAGTCGGAAGAAACGCGGAAGAAGGAAGCGCTCGCTGCAGGTACCCAGGGCTGGTGCGGTTTTCTCCTAACAGGGGCACCAGCCCCGGGTACAAGGTAAGCGATTTAAGTCACTTGGGGGTGCCTAACATTTTGGCACCCCCAAGTGACTTAGCCTTTCCTTCTCCCTTATAGTAAAGAAAAGGAAATATAATGTTGTGGTACAATTGCTAGATATTTCCAGCTCATCAGTAATGTTAAAGCTGCAGCTGTTATTGAACTTAAATAAATAATCCTGCCAACAATTTAGGCAGGTACATGTTTCAATTTCAACTCCAATAATTTCCACTTCAATAATCAAAAAACTTGATAACTAATCAATAATGAACACCTGGGTTGGCTAAGGCTCCCTAAGCCTGTAGGATCAAAACAGAATGCTGGCATTATACTAAAAAACATCATTATTTCTTGTACTATTTGAAAACAAAGGAACTGAAAAAATGGTCTTGGGAGGTTAACTATACCGACTTAAAGGAGAAGGAAAGGTAAAAATTAAGTAAGTTTTATCAAAAAAGTCTATGTAAATACAGCCATAAGCACTCACAGAAACATTGCTCTGAGTCCTCTTTTAAAAGAAACACTGGATTTCTTGTCTCCTTTTTTGTAAACATGTTGTTTGAGTGTCTGACTTAGTACATGCGCAGACAGCGGGAATGCTCCCCCTAGCGTCCGGTTGCCATGGCAACACAGTATAGGACCCAGCAAGCAGGAGCGGTGCGCCGTGAGGGGGTAGCAGCGAGCGGGGGGGGGGGGGGTTGCGGAGAGTAGAGAGCGAGCAAGACGCATCCAGAGGGAATCTGAGCGGGGGGGGAAGAGGTGGTGCGGGGAGCAGAGAGCAAGCAAGACGCATCCAGAGGGGAGCAGGGGATCCAGAGCGGGGGATCCAGAGCGGGGATTGGAGTGGGGTGGGGGGGGTTGGTGTGGAGTTGGAGTTGTAAGCATGCGCAGTAGGGACGGTGAGGGAATGGGCATCCCTAAAGGGAATGGGCATCACTAAAACAAGTATGTAGTTTGTAGTTAGTGTATCTCTGTAAATCTTTCATTAGATAAGCCAATAATATAGTGTTTTTACACAGCAATAGTAGTACTATTTAATTGTGTGCTTAATAGATTTTGACTTTCCTTGTCCTTTAAGCAAATGGAGAAAGCTTCTAGGGCTCTTTTATAATAATGCTTTCTGCAGAATAAATATAGCGTTCTAGTTGGTACTAATGTGGCAAATCTATTGCAAGTGAAATGGCAAAATGACTTTGCTCCTCCTTTAAGTGATATTTTTTTTTTGTTATGAGTTTGCTTACAGGACTGGGGCAAGGGGGGGGGGGGGGGTGAATTTTCCATGAAAGCCTGACAGCTATGTTTCTCAGAATTAAAAATAAAAGTTTTTTTTGAATAAACTACACTCCTCACTCATATCTGTGCCAGCTGGTAAAGTAATCCAAAAGTCAGGGGACAGGTTATGTAAACTAAAATGAATAAAAGAAAATTTAAAAGCATTTTTCTGATGAGAGAAGTTGATTAAGGCTGCTGTTCAGTTTTAGATGTTAGCCGAAAGAAGTTGTGGTAATAGAGCTTCTTAACAAGTCATAAATCCTGCGTGCATACAAACACATATATATACCTGAATAAATCTGTATATGCTATTACATCTATCATTACAGGATGTGAAAATTGATTGTGGGAACCCACCTGTATTTCCACTTTGGCTTCTTTTGGGAGTACACTGAAGTTCACAATAGAGCGAATCATTTCCAGCAAGATGGAGAGAATGAAGACAATAAGCTCCTGGCGATTCTCCTGCAGTATACCTCGTGTCACATAGTAGATGCAGAACACTGAGAGGAAATAAAGCACTGAGATTGTAGGATTCTTTTGTGACTTTCATACAGCACATATCAGACAGCAGTCAGCCAACACTCTACTTTACAATTATCCTGATAGTTTATATTTATGTTGCTTTTGAGTTTGGTATGTCTGTGGTTCCCAACTGTGTTTGAAAAGAAACAATTAGAGGGCTGGCACAAAATGAATAGAGGCCGAAAGGCGAGTATGTTTGAAACTATTACTACATCATAACTGCAAAGAAAGTGAGTGCTCAGCAATATTAATTAAAATTAACAGTGAGTGAACAAATGAGCTGTGAACAAATCCTGTGCTGTGTCTGGAGACTGAATAATACACCTAAATGCAACTAGTTCACTAAACTTAATGATTAAAAGCAACTGATTAATGATTAAGTGACCATACTCGGTCGGACACATAAGGTACACTGACCAAAATGCTCCCAGACTGAAATGAGACATACTGCAAAGGAAGGGGCAACACAGGTATAAGGGTTGCTTCACTAAAGTGCGATAAGCGTTATCGAATGCTTTTTTGCGTTAAAATTGACGCGAAAAATAATGTTCGATTCGCAAAATTATTATCGCGTGCGTTAAGACGCATATCGCATGCGCTAACTAACGCATGATCGCAAGGCGTTAATTTTAATGCATTGCGTTAATTCTCGCATAGAAATAATACTAACGCATGATTCGCGTGATTTACGAATGTAATGGTTACGTGCGTTAAATCGCGCGCTAATATAGCAAGCAGCGACATATATCGCACGCAGCGAAAATTAACGCTCATCGCGAGTTAAAAAACGCAAACAACATTGCGCCTAATTAACGCAAGTATCCTATAGTGAATCAAGTGTTAAGTCGCAAAAAATAAGAATCGATAAAATTTTTACCGCATGCTCTAAATAGCGCTAGAAATATCGACCTTTAGTGAACCAACCCTCTTTAGTCATCCAGGTTCATAGGATTATCTGATTTTCATGGTCTAGTTTGCATTACTAAATTACACTCTGTGTATTACAAATACTTCCTTCTACCTATTAAAATTTTATTCTTGAACCAATAAATGTGTCATAGTCATATCGTAGTCATGGCCGGAATAGGGTGTTTTACTGTTGAGTACTACTCTCATATCTACAACTAGGTGGGGCATGTGAGTAATTTTTGTTTTTAAGGAATGCAGGTGTCCAGGAGTTGTTACCTTCCAAATGTTCTGCTGATAAGGAGAGAGAAAGGTCAGGGGTGATATCACCCCAACTTGCAGTGAAAAAATGACTGAACTTTACCAGAGCATCAGTCACATGGGCACCTGGGAAACTAAGAATATTTCCAGCCTGCATCAAATTTCAAAAGTAAATATAAACAATCTGTTCGCTCTATTAGATTTATATGCAGGATTTTGGTGGAGGAGGGCTATTACACACTGGTTGTTATGAGGCATTAGTCACAGGACAAATGTTTCTCTGGGAAATTCCCACTGCAGTCAGCAGCAACAAAAGAACAGAATTATCAAGTATTCAGTGATAATAGCCAAAATGGTCAAGGTGCCATGAGCCTAAAGGCAACAGTGATCTAATAATGTAAGGACCTTTCAAGGTTTAGGAATTCCCCTGAAACACTATCAAGGTCCCCCTCATGTCTTCTAACTGTTTGGGGGATACATATCCTAATACTGTAGGGGTCTCCATAGACCCGTCAAAAGAGACCAATGGAAGGATGCATTAGACCCCTTACTTTTCCTTACTCTATACCAATCATGTTACTCATGTCAAAATTGCAGCAAAATCCAGAGTATGTACAAAGCGCTAGGTTAAAATCTTTTTGCAATTTTGGATATTCCTGGAACTACAAGAAGGGCAAATGATACAATAACGCTTTGGGGTCAATTCACTATAGGCCAAAAAAAACGAGTGTTATTTTTAACATGCGTTAAAAATATTATCACTTCTTATATTTGGAGAATTAAAGGAGAAAGAAAGGTAAAAACTAAGTAAGCTTTATCAGAAAGGTCTATGTAAATACAGCCATAAGCACTTACAGAAACGCTGCACTGGCTTCTCTGAAAAAAGATTTCTTGTTTCTGCAATTCCTGTGCCAGAGACATGCAGCTTTCTGTTCTCTGCTCTCTCCCGCTCCCCCCTCCCTCAAGAATGCTAAGAACTCACTCCCCGCCCTTAGGAATGTGGATCTGAGCCAATCAGCAGGAAGCTGACTCATAGTCTAACTAACTGAGCATGTTCACTTGGTCTGCATGTCTGTGCAGGAGTGAGGCATTATGGGAACTTTCTTTACACAGGTCAGCATTTTTCTTCCTGTTTGGCTTCTGATCTTCTGAACAGGTGAAATATGGGGAGACTTAAGGGCACTATTGAGAGAACTGAAGGTATGCCTGCAGCTTGAGATTAACTCTTTACTAGCCTTTCCTTCTCCTTTAACGATCGATTCACAAAAAAGACACTTGTCTGAATTAAGAAGCAATTTTATTGTCGTTATTTATTTTGCAATGACATTTTTAAGCAATATTTTAAAGCATGCAATATATTTATGCGTTATTTTGTAGCAAGCGATTTTAGCGCACGCTATTAAGCATGTAACTGTTACTTCCTGAAAACTACCGTTCTGAAAATTACCATTTCCCTAGAAAAACACAGAAAAGTATTTAAAACATCCCAAATTGGTGGGCTAGTACAGGTATGGGACCTATTATCCAGAATGCTCGGGACCTGGGGTTTTCTATATAAGGGATCTTTCCATAATTTGGATCTCCATACCTTAAGTCAAAAAATCAAGTAAAAAAGTAATGATTAAATGATTTAAATGATTAAGTAAAAACATAATTTAAATATTGAATAAACCCAATAGGATTGTTTTGTCTCCAATAAGGATTTACAGAGAAAAAGGAAATCATTTTTAAAAATTAGAATTATTTGCCTATAATGGAGTCTATGGGAGACGGCCTTTCTGTAATCTAGAACTTTCTGGATAACGGGTTTTCGGATAATGGATCCCATACTTGTATATGAAAAAAGGATATAGATGTTTGATGTGACCTCAAAAATCACAACATGGAAAGGATGGAAGAAGAATACCGTATATACTCGAGTATAAACCGATCCAAATATAAGCCGAGGTACCTAATTTTACCTAAGAAAACTGGAAAAACGTATTGACTCGAGTATAAGCCCCTCAATGGTGCAGCATGAAAAGCATCCATATACCGGTATACAAAATCTTTAATCCCATAACTAAATATGGCATTTCTGTATTCTTTAACTACAGTAACGTGCTGTTATGGATGTCACTTCAATGAATACAAAATTATTCTATATAAATTTGATAAAACAACTACTGTGCCACTAGCCATAGAGCTTAGCAAGTTATGTAAACCTTGGATTACAAAAGTAAACTTGTAACAGAATGGACTTACCCCTTGTCTGCACCCAAACTTTTCACTGTGTGAATCCCTTAATGATGTCCTGCACATGATGACAGCACAGCAGGCAAGGGGGGGAAGTGCTCCTCAATGTCGCATGGCACTCCTGCGAGCGGCGCCACGGTCTCCCAGGGGGGGGGTCCAGGGAGGAGGGGGCTTGGGGGTGCTCCTCATGGCTGTGTCCCCTGCACATAATGTTGTCCCGCGCTGCACTTAATGTCGCGTGCACGGCGGGTCTCAATGCTGCTTAAGGCCGGCCACGGGGGTCCAGGGAGGGGGGGGCTCGGGGGTGCTCCTAAATGGTGGCCATGCCGCTGACTGTGCCCCAACGCGAAGCGGCGCGCTGCGCATAAAGTCACGCGCACACCCTGTCTACATGTTGCTTAAGGCCGGCCACGGGAGGCCGGCCAACGACCGTATTGCTTGTAGTGTGAGTGCAATTACCGTATATACCCGAGTACATTTTTAGGGCTGAAAAACTCGGCTTATACTCGAGTATATACGGTACATTGATTCCATGTATTGCTCGGAAGCATTGTTGCAATGTGGAAGTTTCACAATTTGAAAAGAAGTCAAGAAACATGATGAACTTCTTCCCTGTGTGATTCAATTTTTTAGCTCATAGATAGACTATAAACCTCAAGCTACACTTACAAAAAGGGCTGGAGTGAAAAGATGTGAGATTACTGGAAACCTCACTTTAAAAAATTGACTCATACCACTAAAAATTGACTCATACCACTAGCGCTGTATTGTAAGCTTTACTTGCATTACTGCACTCTTGTGAGTGTTTTTCTCTTAGCAAATCTAAATCAGTGAGGGACGCAGTGTCTTGTAAAAGAGACATTTTGTAATGACTTCACCCTGGGGCTGGAGATACATATGTACAGCTATATAAATAGAGATGATAAAAGACTACTCTTGAAGAAGGTCTCTTCAAGCTGTAAATGGCCTTGTATATTTGTTATAATGTACAACAAGGAAGTGAACCTTAAAGGGGACCTGTCACCCTAAGAAATAATTACAAATTGTTTTCTATTGTGTTTGTCAAGCAAAATAAACTTCAATTACACTATATAAATGTTTTAAAACTTATTTCCTTCAGCCCTGGAATTCATAATTGCAAAAAACAGGCAGGCTCCATTTTGTGGACACTGTTATTAATGCAAGCTGTGCATCCCCCCATCTCTGTGCCAGTATGGGGGATCCTGATGCCCATGTCCATGCACTGGTTACAAAATAAGATGGTGAGGAGGGAGGGGGAATGTGAGGAGTGCAGTGACATCTAAGAAGTTCTGAATTGAAAGTGAAAGTAACTGTCTGCCACACCCCTATGCCTAAGGCATAGAGGCGGGTCAGGCAATATTTGATTGACAGCAGGGACTTTCAATTGCTTATATAATGGGTATAGATGTGTTAATAAAAAAATGGATTTGGGTTACATGTTTAATTTGAAAAGGGCTTTTATTATACAACTTGTTATGCCTGGGTGACAGGTCCACTTTAAAAGTAACTTTCATTATGCTATAGACTGTAGATTATGTACATTGTATTCTGCAGATTTTTAGCCTTAAAATACATATGTAATATATATGCTATATATACAGAGAGGGTAACTAAAATGATGTATACTTACCTATTCCTATCAGCTGTATAAGAGACACCGTAAAGTCTTCATTGTTCTGTTTCACCAAGTCAGAAATGGTGAGGCCCAGTACACAAAGCAGAGAAAGTATAGCGAGAATAAAGTATGTTTTTATTGGCCATGTTAACTCTGCCCAGGGCTTGATCTAAGAAAAGAAAATAGTAGTATGAATATCCTTTCAATTTCTTTTAACGTCTCGTGCTTAAATAACATCAGTTATTTTAGGAGTCATATGGATTTATGTTTTGCCAGATTTTCACCACACATATGTGTGTGTATGTGTGTAAATGTGTATTTGTAAAAATTCTGAGGTTGGTGGCACACGGGGCTGATTTAAAGCCTGCAAAAGAACACAGGCCATGACTCAGCCTCTACACTGGCATCAGACTTCTTCTTTGCCTTTGTTTGCATTTCAGAGACGACATCCACTACTAGCGTGGGGTGCAGGCAAAGAAGGCGGCTGATGCCAGCATAAGGGACACGTTGGTCAGGAGATACAGTTCCCAAAATACTGCTAATGAGCAGAGAGTTGACAGCCTATGAAAATATGACCACAGGTAGATACGTTGTAGTTGTAGAACCACCATATGGGGTTTACCCTGATGTATGGTGGCTTAGCAACTTTATAATGATAATCCTGTAAAAAAAAACCCTGTAAATGAATTTACTGATTAAAAAGCATAAAAGCTGAGTAGCGCTGCCACACAAAGCCATCCAAAGAAATTAAGAAATGCCATTGTTTTACCCAGGGCTGTGGAGTCGGAGGCAATTTTGGGTACCTGGCGTCGGAACAAAATGAACCGACTCCGACTCCTACTAAATTTAAATGGGAATAAAAAAAATAAAGCAAGTTTAAATGTCCCAATTCACAAACAGTCATAATTAATTACTTCTCTGCTATAAGAATAAAGCCCAATGCACGCAGTGCATAAACAAACACGTTGAGTGACCATGAAGCATGCTTTTCATTGACTGTATGAATGTATAAAATACATTAGCATATTAAAAACAGAAGTGTCGGAGTCGGAAGTATCAGAAACTGAGGAGTTGGAGTCGGAGAATTTATCTACCGACTCCACAGCCCTGGTTTTACCAATTGCAGTTGCTAAGTAAGTTCTCAAAATGAAGCTTTATATTCCAATTCACTACAATAGACTCTACAAAGTCAATGGAGTTGCTTAATTTTGGAATTAAATTTCAGCACCTTTATAAACAGGTGCAGCAGAGCCTTTACATATAGAATTGACAGAGAAAGTAAAACATTATTTTGAATACTGATTGAACAAGGTGCAGTTTATGCCAAGATTTGCACTTTTTCAATGGTTGTCAACGCATTGAGTTATTGATAACATTGCTTGCAGTGTAACATTTTGGTGTGACTAGGAACCACTTTATCAACTGTGTATGTGAGGTATGTTGTTGAAAATAATATAACATCTGTAAATGTACTTTTGAATTGTAATCTCTATTGAGCAGGACACTCTTCACCTCCTGTTTTAGTTAATATTTGTATGTAATCAGTATGTTTGATATATACACCCATTTATTGCACAGCACTGCAGAATATGTCAGAGCTTTGTAATGTCTGTTAATAAAAAGAGCTGACCACATGCTGACATTAATCCATACTCACTGGTCTTATCTTGGTCAACAAGCTTTGTATCAAACTAATCTTTTTTACCAAGATGAAACCTGTAAGTATGAATTTCCTTCAACACATGGACATCTGTTAGTGTGTAAAATTAACCCTGGCAAATACTTCTAGTATTCTTTCACATTCTAAATAATAATCATAAAACATATGTGCTGGATAAAGCAGCTACTTGTTTGTCTGTGGATTGAGATAGACATCTGAGGTGTTCTGAATATCCAGGAATGTTTTTCTGAATATGATATTGAATCAGCAGGCTTCTTATAATTTGGACATGTTCCTCTACATTAAATATATAAATAGAAACATACTGATTGAAGCAGGTATTTGTAATAGCAAAGGCATGGTTTAATATAAAGACCTAGATCTTAAGAGAAACCAGTGTTAAAATGGAAGTAAAGACTCTTAAAACACGTAGAAAAAAGGGTAAAGGTCTTCAATAACTTCACATTTGCCAGGCTTATAGAATGTACAGACAAAACCATGAACTCCATAAGCATCACCATTTTCTTTATTTTTTGGGGGAAGTAAGTTGAACAGTAAGCATTATTTCTGTGTAATTGGCCTAAGAGTTTAGGTTCAGCTGGTCTGAGGAAGTGTGGCGTTACCGCATGACTGACAATGTGATTTCTAGTAAATGTTGTGAAATTAGAAACCCACTGTTGTCATAATTCCACATCTATGTTTGCCTTACAAACTAGGCTATCTTTCAACAAGAAAAAAGGATATGGAACAAAATTTTAGAGCAACGACAGCTATTTTTGCCCTTTCTGACCTACAACTTATAGATGCTGGAATTTCAGGGAAAGGGAAAGCCTTGTGTGGCTACTAAAAGAGGAAAATGAAAACACATTCTAATCTGCTGTGGCCACAAAGTACATGTGAAGGAGGAAGCACACATTGTAAACAGTCTATAGGGGAACTGTACTTTATAGTAGGCTTGCTCTTTATGTTGCTTTAGCACTAAGGCATACTGGGTAATTCCTAGTGTTTTGGCATACAGGGTAATTCTCAGTGTTTTGGCACCCATGATTTCTAGTAGCTCAAAATGCAGCACCAAATTTCCCCATTGCCTGAATGCACTAGTTCAAGCAATTGTAAGATGGCTTCTGGTTTCTTGGAAACATATTTATAAAATAACAGCAGCCCTATCTTGCTTTATGGCACGGGTTCCAGATCTAAGTCTGGATAAGTACAAGCTGGTAATACCAGGCACAGTTTTAGTTGCTTAAAAAATACATAAATAAAAAACCTCCCCAGCAACTGCCAGATGACACTTATGGAAATCCAGCAGAAGAGCTGGGGAGGTGGGGAAGGCGGAAAGTGATGTCACCTCCTGTGGAAGTGATGTCACATGTAGAGGAAGTCATGTCATTTTTAAAACCTGAGGGGCATATTTAGGTCCATTACCTAGGATGGCACTGAACCTAAGTACAGCCCTGCGTACCAGTGTGATAGGCTCATGGAAAAAGAAAATATCACTTTGAGGGCCTTGTGCCTTGGGACAGACACAACTATGTGAATACTACTGCTTACTGTAACTACTATCAAGTCTTTGGGGGGAATTCACAAAAGTGGAGGTAGCCCTTTTTTGGGGTAAAAGTGGAAGAAAAACTGGTGGAAAACACTTTCTCCAGATTCACAAACAGAAATGTGCCAAAATTCTGACTCAACCGGCCCTTTTCCATTTTTGGTGAAAGAAAGACAGTTTACAGACACTTTTGTGAATTTGTAATTTAAACATCATTTTTCAACGTTTTAACAACATTTTTTCCCCAACATTTTCGAAATGGAGTAAAGCTCAGTGTACCGTATATACGGTACAGACTTGCCTTGCTGCCATAAACATTAAACAAATCCCTCCATAATGGACAATGAAACAAAACCCATCCCATACCTCTCGTAAAAGGATTACATTGCAAGGAAATACAAACCTTCACACAGCCACAATCTCATGTTCATATTGTCACAAGAGAGTGCTGCGTATGGCTTATGTCACAAAACCGTATTTGTGAGGGAAAATCATTGCAGTTCTGTGTCATTAGCTCCACCGGGCTTTCTCATGGTGCTTCACGGTATTACTTATTATTGTTCCCAAAAGTGCAAATGAGTTCCAGGGTTGGACTGGAATTCAAAATAGGTCCTGGCTATGGTTTCCGCCTTTTCTGAAAAAAATATCGGCTTTCCTTTATTTTTGCTTTTTTCCCCATTAACTTTGGAAACAAGTATCATTTTTACCAGTCAATCTAGTAAAATGCCAGACATGTGGCAGCCTTGGCCCTGGCATTTCAATTACACAGAGGCCCAAACAGGGGCTCAGCAGCATATGGTACCCTTCAGTCACTAGTCATGCCTTTTAATCTCCAAGTTGGTCTAAACCGCTGTACCCCATAACCATGAGTGCGGTGGGACAAGCATGGGCACTGGAAATCCTGTCCTTTAGATGGAACACATAAAGGGGGCCATTTATTTATTGTCTGGTCAAGGCAGGGCCACCCTTTGCCAGAGCATGTTGCACCCTGCGCCCTTATACACCAGCAACAAACAGCAAACTGGTGTTTGTTGCTGGTGTATAAGGGTATATATACGGTATCCTTCAGTTTATTCTTAACATTTCTATTCTCTAGCTTATTGTTTTATCAGTTCTCATGCAATATCGTGTTAACAGTGACTTTTGAGTATATGGTAACAACTGGGTCATCTCTATTTAAGTGTGGACTTTGTTAAAACTCGGGTATATAGGCAGCAGCAATAGGTTAATGTCAATATGCTTTCTGCTGAGAATGGGGGGATCTATGTCAGTTCTATTATCAGTTCTCAAGCAATATCGTGTAACAAGATTATCCTGCTGTACTTCTTGTGCTTCGTGTGCTGGCTCGCTCGCACCAGCCCTACTGGTGACACCCTAGGCTTATACTCGAGTCAATAGGTTTTTCCAGTTTTCTTAGGTAAAATTAGGTACCTCGGCTTATATTCGGATCGGCTTATACTCGAGTATATACGGTAAGTCTGTCAGACCAATTCTAAGCTCTTCTGTTTTGTTCTATTTCACCCAGTCTCCAATTCACACCTCTGGTAGGGGCCCCAATGGGGGATCATTAACATATTAATGGGGATTAGCAGACAAGTTTCTCTCTCACCCTAGAACAATAGGTGCAAAAAGCCTCATTAACATTTTATAAACAAGTGCCTCCCAGGCAAATTTCTAGTTTAACAACAGTGCCCCCTCTTTAATCACTTCACTGACATTTGCCACAACTTATAGCAGGGGCAGAACTACAGAGCTCCCTGACAGCATTGCCCCCCATCTGTTCCCAGCCGCCATCTTGGGGATCAGCAAGCAGCCCATATACACTGGCACCCAAACTGGGCCCCTTTTCACCGGGCATGTTGGTGTGGGGGCCGGGTTGCTGCTGACCAGTAATGAGTAGGGGCTAGAGAAGAAGGTATTTAGACCCTTAAATCTTGTTACGGAAGTGGAATTACCTGTACACAGGAATATAGAAAACATTAGAGAGCTCAGCTTGTCCTGAATAAAGTGATGTATAGTGTCCCTGGGCAAACTAAAATTACCACTCAGGAAATGCCCCAAAGTGAAATCACAAATGGCATATGAAATGCAAAACCCTGCTGGTAAAATCCTTATTCCAAGGCTCATGTAGCTGTGGGACTGGGTTTGATGGCACCGACAGATTTACTAACAGCTAGAGGCAAATTCATAAAAAAAATGTTGGGAAAATGACAAACTCTGAAAACTGTCTCTTTAAAAAGACAAATTCACAAAAGTGGAGATAGAGGTTTGTGAATAAGGTGGAAAAACCGACAAATCTATCTCCACTTTTATTTTGTCTCAATATCCCCACTTTTGTGAATTCCCCCCATAGAGTTACACTGAGCTTTACTCCATTTTGAAAAAATGTTGTTAAAATGACGTATAAATGTCGTTTAAAGGACAAATTCACAAAAGTGTCTGTAAACTGTCTTTCTTTCACCAAAAACTGAAAAGTGGCGGTTGAGTCGGAATTTGGGCGGATTTCTGTTTGTGAATCTGGAGAAAGTGTTTTCCACTACTTTTACTCCAAAAATGGGCTATCTCCCCCATGGTCTCTAACTACTTAGAAGCTATTCACTATGCACAATTCAAGCGAAAGCTCTTTTGTGAACGGTTGTAAGGTCACATTCCCAGCTATAAGGTTGCTGTGTTATTAGGTAAATTGTAGTGTACTGTGAGTGTATATGGAAAACTTAGCATGGAAACATTTTTTGGACAAACTGGGCACATAACCCTGTTTAACATGTGCACAGATTGCTCTGCCTAGCATTGCATATAAAATGTGACTAAAAACAGAACACTATTAAACCTTGTGTAAACATGAAGTGAAATAATAATAAAAAGGTAATTACATGATGAGAGTAGACAGTGTTTTACAAGGCATAGCTTACTGTGTGTGCAAACATGTTTTACTTCATATGTGCACAGAGACATATAAATAGTAACTTCCATATAATGTGACTCAATTTTTTTTAAAAAATACTACTGCTGGGACAAATAAACTAGAAGCTTCCATTAAAAGGAATATAAGCAAATATACACAGAGGGAATTTTAAGTGTTATAAAACTGTGTAGTCACAAAAATATAGATAAGCTTAGTTTGTAGGGGTATGTTGCCCTTCAAACAACTTCATATAACTTGTTAAGAAATACAAAGCAAATGGACATACTGGCTGAATGACACAAAGAATACATTTAGCTCCACCTGGATTGTTGGGAAAAATAAAGAAAAAAACTTACAGGACCGAATGGAGTGGGAATTAGTTCCTGATGCCTCGGTGCTAGATTTGGCAATGGAAAGTCACTGGCATCACTGTTCTGAGAAATGATAGGTCTGTGAAATTGGAAAAGAACAAGAATATATAAAATGTATTGCTTAGCTAGAACATACTTGCTCTATAACTTTTAACTCCAGTGTCGGACTGGGTCTCCTAGTGACCACCAGATACAGAAGCACCTGAGGTAACTCTCACAGCATTGATTCTCATCTTATATCTCATTAGATATAAATAGTGCAAAGCATTACAACTTTTCAAGTAGACCCTCAGTGGACTGTAATGAAAACAGGACCTCAATTTTACATACTCTGATTTTACGTTTTCCCTCATTTTACACTCTCACCAAAATATAATGTATAACGCATTTCCCAGATTTTACACCATTTTTTCCTTGTACCATGAAAAACATAAAATGGGTGTTCTACTGTATTTTCCATAAAGACACTTAAGGGCTCCTGCCTATGGCAGCAGCAACAACTTTAGGGGTGGCCCTAGGGTGCCTATATGGTAAATTAAAATACCTGAAGTGAACCTCCAGGATCAGCACGGCTGGTTCTTCTGCTTCTGCATACAGCACGTGCTTTGACTGTTTGCAGTCATATATGCTCCTGCCCTACTACATGGGTACAAACTGTTCCCATTCTAATGAAGCCTTGAGCCCTGGAGCAACCTCGATCCTGCAAGGTTCCAATAGCAGGTTGCATTAATAGCTGCAACCAGGGATTGTCGATTCGCCCCCCCCCCCCCCCCCCCCCCATCAGAATTTTGGCTTTTGAAGTAACTTACTTCAGTGGCACTACCGCCTGGCAACTTGCCTCATGGCAGCAACACCGCTGGGTGCACCAGACTTCTGCCCAGTAAACCAGATGCAAATGTTGATGTGGACACACATTTTGGAAGAGATGCAGCCTTTACTCTGTACCCAATTTGCAACAAAACACTGAAAAATTGAAAAGGCCAGAAATGGATCATTATCTCCCTCCCAACATGAGGGGTGTCTGGCGTTCCTGTGTGAATTCCCTGACCAGCACAGCTTTGAGGAACCTGCAGAAAACCTTTTATTGATATAAAAAATCGGATCAAAGCACTGCTCTGAGTTACCTATTGGTGCAAACGTGCAGTAAACCCTAGCAACCAATCAGCACAAGCAGTCTACTGAAAGTTAGATTAATGAAAGCAAATGTCTGGTTGCTATGGTGACATTCTTTTTGTATGTATGCAAGTAAAGGCACCTACAGAGTTCAAACACCCGCCCAGGAACCAGTACCACTAACTAACCTGTCATCTTCCATGCTGGAGATCTTGAGTACGGACTCCTCCGAAGACACCCAGATTCAGACAAATGAAAACAAGGCCTGCTGAGAAGGAGCGATGAGCGCAAATCCGCAACACTTACACAACAGTCTGTGCCCATGCAGCTTCTGTGCCAGACACTTACGGAGTTCCGCTCCGCCTGCTTCTCTGGCCCTCAGTCGTCAAACAGCACTCTTGGCAATGAAGGAGTTACACCCAAGCAGCAGTCACCACCGATAAGCCATCTCCCGTTGCATTATGGGACATCCATGCCTTTCCTCCGGGAAGATTCTGGCCAGTGCAAACAATGACTGACAGAAACGAAAGCATTATGTTCTGTATAATTGCTCCTTGTTACTGGTCTAATACATGTAACAGATAATCCATTTTTCTATTGTATAAATGGACTATAGGATTTTAAGTTTGTCACTGTATTACTTCTATTCTTGTGATTATAAAGCAAGTAAATCCGGCATAGAGGGTGGCTTCTGCTTTCTGGCCCGCCCTTTCTCCACAGGGAGAGATGTCAGCAGCCAGTGGGAGTGCTGCCCTGAATTTCTATAGTCAGATTTGGAATTCTTAGCTTGGTATTATAGGAAGGCAATCATTTACAGACTTCATTTTAAACAAATAATTACAATTTTAAACAAATTATTCCCCCTTTTCTTTAATAACATAGTATAAATCCTCTCTCCTTTGTGGGCATTTTGGATTATGTCATTTCTGGACTGGTAACCCAGGGGCTCACCAGAAAACCTTAGACCAGGGGTGCCCAAAAGGTAGATCACTGTCTACCAGTAGATCACTTTAAAGTTTGTGGTAGACCTAGAGGTGGAATTTAGTGGGATAACATCCCACCATTTCTTTTTTTCCCCCAGCATACTGGAGCTTTTAAGTGCGGCTGCTAAAGCCATCGGTCTTTGTAGTTTCATCCCAGCATAGAAGATTGTCCCCACCGGGCCACTGTATATATTTGTTCCCTCTTTATATATGTTTATGTGTGCAGACTACAAAGTGGGCCATGAAGAAAGGAAGTAAAAACTACTACAATCCTTTCACATTACATTTGAAGTTGGCACTTGAATAAGGTTATATGGGCATTAAATGTGAATTTGGCACTGCATTTATATATTGCTATGTGTATTTCTTAAACATCGATTGATACTTTTTCTTGCTTATTGCGCCAAATGATAAACGTCGCACTATTTTAACTGTGGTAGATCTCATGACTGAGGCCAGGTGGCAAGAGTAGATCACAGGGTGACAAAGTCTGGGCACCCCTGATTTAGACCCTAGGCCCACTTTCCATACTGTTTTTCCTCCTTTCCTCACCCAACCTCTTTATTCTTCTAGTCTCTTTTATTTACATGTTAGCATCTATTTTTCCATCTATTTCTCCTCTTTCTTCCATTCAGAAATAGGGAATGACCATGAAACAGGCCAAATATATATATATATATATGACCTTCCTGTCATACGATTGGTTCCCGTGCCTGCTCAATACTCTCTCCTCGGGTCTCTCACAACAAGTCCTGGCGGCATCCGAGTAGCGAAGGGCTCCTCCCGACGTGAAAGGAGGCGGTTATAGGCAGAAGCGTGAGCCGAGACCGGACCCATGGAGTCTGTTCTGAGTGTTGGGATACCGATCATGACAGTAGGGTTTTTATGAATTTTGGGTAGAGTGTACAGTATGGGACAAACCGGGTATTCTTTCGTAAGAAAATTGAAAACATCTGTGTCAATAAATCCATTCGTAAGCCCCAGAAGTAAGGAGGAATCTATCTGCTTTTTAAACCCACATGTGGTGTCCCTGTCTAATTTCCTATAGGTGGTCATGTCAGACAGCTGGTTTAGGATTTCTTGTCTATAGTCAGAATAGTTAAGTACAACCACCCCTCCCCCCTTGTCCACCAGTCTGATAATAATATTAGGATTTTGTGCCAAACTTTTCATGGCTTCCCTTTCTGCTCTCGTGAGATTGGGATGGCCCTTCAGTTGGGTATGCTTCTGGGTTTCATCTATCAGGAGTCTGGTATATGCTTCTATAGATTTTGGAGTGTTGGGTGGTTCAAATTAGCTTGGAGGTTAAATGTGCGTGGTGCCATATGTGGGGTCCTAAAGTGGTCTTTGAGTTTTATTGTGCGTTGGAATCGGTGCACATCTATCATAATGTCTAGGGCCCGTGTTTTGGTAGTAGGGACAAATGACAGACCTTTAGCCAGTAAATTCATTTCTGGAATTGTGAGAGTATGAGAGCTTAGGTCAAAAACTACCTGCTCCACTGTTTTTTGCTTCTTGTGGAACAGGTGCTTACTCCCCCCCCTTCTCTTGTTGGGGCGCCCCCTGTGCGGGTTCCTAAAAAAAGGGAAGGTGATGCCCCTGAAGTATGTGTAGTAGGGGTACTATTAGTGGTATGGATTAGTCTCCCTCTTCTAAAACCCTGCCCTCTAGTTGGGGTGTCAGAGTCAGTGGAGGAAGTGTAAGGTGAAGAATCAATACGGTCAGTCCTAAAATTGGAAGGAAAGCGCGAACCTCTACCCCCAGTCCTGGTTTCTCCCCCTGTCAGCCACCTATAGACCCTGTTCTGATAGTCACCGGTCACTGTGATAACTTTTTGTTTTTTAAATTTAAGTAACTCTGTAGTGTACTGAGTAAGTTGTTCTTGCAGTTTCTCTACCCACTTATGTTCCTTGTCATGAGCAAGTATTTGTAAATGTGCAGCCTCAAAAGCAGAGATGTCTGTGTGTACCACTTTCAAATTTTTGCTCACCTCCTCTATCACCAACAGCATCAAGTCCATTGAGCACTTGTTGAGGATTTGGCACCACTTCTTACAGAAATCGATATTATTTAGGCCAATGGTGGGTATGTTGCGAATCCTAAATCCTCTGGGGATATGTTGTCTTTTGTAGAAGTCGGATAGGTATATACCATGCAGCTTGAGGTTGATCTCGCGTTCCTTCAGTCTCAGTAGTTGTTGATATAGATCTGTATTAGATGATAATGGGATAATGCCCTCTGCTGTTTCCTCAAAGAGAATATCCGCTGCTTCCGCATCACAAAACTGGAGACCGGTTAGTGGAATTTCAATCACATCTTGAGCCGGTCTCCCGTTTTCTGACTATAGACAAGAAATCCTAAACCAGCTGTCTGACATGACCACCTATAGGAAATTAGACAGGGACCCCACATGTGGGTTTAAAAAGCAGATAGATTCCTCCTTACTTCTGGGGCTTACGAATGGATTTATTGACACAGATGTTTTCAATTTTCTTACGAAAGAATACCCGGTTTGTCCCATACTGTACACTCTACCCAAAATTCATAAAAACCCTACTTCCCCTCCAGGACGACCAATTGTTACAACCTCTGTCTATATATATATATTTTTTCCTTCAACCTATAGTCAAAGAAACACAAACTTATATTAGAGACACAGGGGACCTCCTACTAAAATTACATGCTCTATACCCTCTACCACCGGGGATTTTACTTGCAACAATGGACGTTTCATCACTATACACTGTGATTCCAACAAAAGAGGGCATTACAAATATCAAAAACGATTTTGTTAAACACCCGGACAAGAACAGACCTCCAACAGAATTTCTTACTGAACTACTTACTCACTGTTTGACAATGAACTATTTTAAATTTGAACATTCATACTACCTACAGACTAGTGGGACCAGTATGGGATCAAATGTTGCTCCATCATTTGCCAACCTCTTCATGGCTCATTATGAACACTCATACATTTTTCCCATATATGGCAAATATATCTACAAAATGTTTCGCTTTATTGACGACCTGCTTCTGCTGTGGACGGGTACCAATGACCAATTCTGGTCAATGGTTAAGGATTTAAATGAGCTACCAACCACGATACGATTCACGGCTCATCTTGATACGACTTCGATTTCATTTTTGGATTTGGCCCTAACAGTGACAGGATCAACCCTGGAGACTACAACCTTCAGAAAAGATACGGATCGCAATACTCTACTACACTTCTCATCATGTCATCCTCCACATTCCCTACAGAGTATCCCATACTCACAAATGGTACGTATGATCAGGAACAATTCTGACCCAACAAAGCTACAACACCACGACTGTTGGAATCTTCAAGACACAAAGCGGCATCCCTAACACAAGCCGTTGCCTTGAGAGCAAAAGAGACAACTCCTCCGGAAGCTACCAAAGAGAGACTGACTTTTATCACTACGTTTGCCCCCGATAAAAAACCTCTGACTAATGCAATTTCTTATCATTGGTCAGTCCTGGCGAAAGACCGTACACTACCATCAGTCTTCAGACATCCTCCACGAATAGCCTATAGGAGGGGCCACAGCCTAAGAGATATTCTAGTGAAAACTGATCCGAGTCATTGTTACCAATCTGCCAACCCCACTACCTAGCTCTCCTCTACAAAATTGGGTTGCTATAAATGTCCCAGCTGTACCACCTGCAATGCTCTGATGTCGGGACCTTCTTTTAACCATCCACACACAGGACGGTTGATACACATTCAACATAGACTCACTTGTACATCCAAATTTATTATTTACTTTATCAAGTGCCCATGCGGCCTGTTATATATAGGCAAGACTATTACAACATTTAGGGATTGCATGGTGAATCACAGATCTGCAATTCGTGCAGCATTGACATCAGGTGAAGCTAATACCCCAGTGGCAGCACATTTTTTGACACACAAACACTCTTTAGCAAGCATGAGATGCATGATTATCGATCACATACCCCCCTTGGTCCGAGGTGGCAATTGGGAAAAACTTCTTCTGCAGAGTGAATTAAAATGGATGCACAGACTGAATACCATCCCTAATGGACTTAATGAACTGGTTTCCTATTCAGCTTTCTATCTATAATCTTTCATTTGTAGTGATTTGTATGGACTGACACCTCTTTACATATTCACTAGCTCTTTTGTAATGTTTACAGTGAAATCACAATTATTCACCAAAAGGTCCTCTTGCTGTCATCAGAATAAGTTCTGTATCAGACCTATGTAACACAGAGACAATATGTTTGTTTGTTATAATTTGTTCTTTATTTTATTCTGTAATTAGGAAACACGTTATAAAGTCAGAGGAATAAGCTCTATATCAGTCTTTTAATAATACCAATACAACACCTTGTTTTTGTTAATATAGGCTTTTTATTTTTGTTCTCTTTAACTAATACACAACAGAAAGGTATAACATTACTAGATTTACACCGCCCTTTTGGGCAACACTTTTGGACGTGATATTAGGTTAGTAGCACCTACTATAGTGTATATATACATTGTTACAGATTTAAGCAATACAATGGTGATACCTTGTTATTTGTTACAATATATTCTTTATGACTGAGACTAGTCTTAGGATACTTTGTTTCTAGTATTTCCTTTACATTTCTTTTCTATGATCCTCTCTCAAACCCACCTGCGCTGTAGGCAACATACACTCCCATCATTTGTAGTATACTATCTGATGCAATAATAATCTGTTCCCATTTACCTCAATGCCCTACATTTCCATTTACCTATAATATGACACATTTAAGTACATAATTTGGAGACTTTGTGTGATGCAAAAAACCATAGGGGTCCGTGTTTGTTACTTTCCAGGATGGATCGTGGGGACTACCAGCTCCGTGTATGCTGCTATGATAAATGGCAGCCTGTACGGAATGCGGGGAGGTATTATCTGTACTGTGTATGCTGCTATGATAAATGGCAGCTTGTACGGAATGCAGGTTTACCCCAACTATTCAAGCACCAAAATTCCCTGTAGTGGGATCCACGATCATTTCTTTGCCATGCCACCTATCTGGTGGTAAGATCGTGGAACACGGAACCCCTGATGTATAGCACCTGGCACATTCTCCCCTGAACGGGGAGTACACAGCTCCCCCTTCCTACCGCAATAAGCGATATATCGCTTTGGTTAAATAGTAACCCGTATACATTAAATTTCTAGAGCGGACATCGGACCTCCGGTGTATAATACTTGGCACATTTTCCCCTTAGCAGGGTGTACACCGCTCCCCCTCATACCGAAAATTTAGAAAGCAGAGACTAGCACTAAGCGCTATAGCGCTTCGGTTACCATGATAACCTGTATTCAATAAAAAACAGTACCTGCTGTTCAGTGCCAGAATAGATATTGTTATAAACAGGATCAGAGTAACCCTACTAAATATCTCCTTCTGGCAGCAACTAGTTAACAAAGCAATATCACTTATTTCCTTTGCATCCCTCACAGCAGCACAGCTGTTCCTCTATTAAAGACAGGACAGTTAGACACACCTCCAAAACAATTTCACACCCCATATAACCCCCCCCATACTCCCCAATTGGTATTGTTTTTTCTGTCCTACCGGATAGATAGGATGGTTAGAAGTGGAAGAGGAGGCACAGGCTTTAGCAGAGCTTGCCGCCAAAATGTTTCTTCGTACCCAGAAGTGACGTCATGCACATAGTGCGCTTCTGGAAGCGACGTCATGTGCATGTGCAAATGCCCTGTTGAAGCTGAAAAAGACTAATAGAGCACAAAGTGGCTCATTTATAAACACTGGGCCAATTGTCCCAAGGGTAGTAACCCATAGCAACCAATCAGTGATTGGCTTTTTTTCAGCCAGCTGCAGGTAGAACAATGAATGCAACAATATGATTGGTTGCCATGGGTTACTGCTCACAGGCAAAATTACCCAGTGTTGATAAATGACTCTGACAGTGTTTTATTCTCTGGCATATTTATGCCAGTGTAGGGAACTGTGTGTGCCACTGGCCTAAGAGTGATGGCACAAGAGGTATAATTTGCTGCAAATAAAACATATCAATTGCATTTTAACTGCTGTGATATACATTCATATTCTAAGGGAGAGATTTATTAAGACACGAATGCTTTGGGATCACCAATGCGATATTATCGTGACTAATAAAAAAATTTCGTAAGCATTTTTGTGATATTTGCAATCTTCAGAAATTATCGTATCCAATCCAAATTTTTCCCATTCGGGATTCGAACTTGTGTTTTAATGAATCGGCCTTTAAGACTATTTCATGTTTTGTCCAGCAGCTTTCTAGTGTTGAAATTCAGCAGCTACCTGGCTGCTAGGGTGCATTTTACCCTGTCAACCAGGCAATGGTTTGAATAAGGAATAGAATATGAGAGGATAGGGTCTTAAAGAGCAGTATTTTTTTGGCTGCTTGGGCCACTGACCACCATCTGACAGCTGAAAAGAGGCGAGAGAAAAAGAAGACAATTCAAAAACTACAAAAAATGAACTACAATTAAAAAGTTGTTACATACTAAAAGTTTTAAAAAAAACTTAAAGGTGAACATCTTCTTTAATCTTGCTTTTTATGGACTTTCATGGACTACTCGGTTCTCATTCTCCTGGACCTTTCCTCTGCTTTTGATACTGTCAACCATACTGTCCTTATGCAAATTCTCTATTCTCTGGGTATCTGGGATCAGCTGCATCCTGGTTCTCTTCTTATCTCTCTAACCGCTCCTTCTCTGTTGCTCTTGCTAACTAATACTCTACCCCGGTTCAGCTTAGTGTGGGGGTGCCTCAGGGCTCTGTGCTTGGTCCTCTGCTGTTCTCCCTGTACACTCTCTCTTGAAGGTGACCTTATTTCTTCTTTTGGTCTTAAATATCATTTATATTCAGATGACATTCAGATATATTTAGAAACCCCTGCACTACCCTCTGATGTTCAAACCCAGATTGGTAACTGCCTCCTGGCTATCTCCTCCTGGATGAACCAATGCCACCTCAAACTTAACCTAGCTAAAACAGAGCTCATGGTCTTCCCGCCCAAACCTAGCCCTTCTCCTCCTTTCACCATCACTATTGACGGCATGACCATTAACCAAAACCTGCCGCTTTTTCCTCCGCAATATTGCCAAGACGACCCTTTCTTTCACAAGGAACAGCTAAAACACTAATCCATGCCCTTATCCTTTCCCGTTTAGATTACTGCAATCCCCTACTAACTGGCCTCCCAGACTCCCACCTCTCTCCCCAGCAATCAATCTTAAACTCTGCTGCCAGGATCCTCCTGCTCTCTCCTAAGAGGGAACCTGCTCAGCCTCTCTTAAGCTCTCTAGTGTGGCTGCCTGTTAAGCAAAGGATAGCTTACAAAATCCTTTTGCTTACATTCAAAGCCCTTCACTCCTCTGCTCCTCACTACATTTCTTCACTGGTCTCTCTGCATGTTCCTGGTCGTCTCCTCTGCTCCTCTCAGAGCCTCCGTCTTTTTACACCATCCACACCCACTGTGCTCTCTCGTCTTAAACCTTTCTATCTCGCTGCTCCTTACCTCTGAAACTCTATCCCTGAATCCCTCCAAAGGGAACACTCTCTTTAAAGGAACAGTATCATCATAAAATTAAAGTGTTTTAAAGTAATTAAAATATAATGTGCTGTTGCTCTGCAAAAAAAAATGGTGTTTTTGCTACAGAAAAGCTACTATATAAATAAGCTGCTGTGTAGCCATGGGGGCAGCCATTTAAGCTGGACAAATAGCAGATAACTAGTAGATAAGCCCCATATAATGGGGGTTTGTCTGTTATCTGCTAAGTAACCTGTGCCTTTTCTCCTTTGAATGGCTGCCCCCATGGCTACACAGCAGCTTACTTATATAAACTATAGTAGTCTTTCTGAGGCAAACACACCAGTTGTAGCAATGCAGGGCAACAGTACATTATATTGTAATTACTTTTATACACTTTCATTTTTTGGTGTTACTGTTCCTTTAAGATAAAACTCAGATGCTACCTTCTGGAGCACTAAAATCAGTTTTTATCAGTAATACAAATAATTTTCTAGGTATAGTCTGAATAAAGAAAGAAGATGGTACACTTGGAGATTACTTGTAGGATTAAAGTAAAAAAATAACAAATTGGACAATGTTCTGGCGATTAACTGACAGACATTAATCATACAAAAGTTGTGTCCCGGAAATTGTAGTGACGTATGGAAACTTTCATCCCTGGAATGGCGTTCTTGCTTAAACATATAGTATGTGTTCTACACGTATAGTACGTGTTCTATATGTTCTAACGTTTTATGATCGATTGTGTGCACTAAGCTTTGTCATTTTCTATTTTGAAAAACAGTCCAGTATATTTGAATGCCAAATACAGAGCAGCACTTGCAATAGTACTGACAACAGCACATCAGGAAAAGAAGAAAAAGAGAAAGGGTTCTTGTTGGCGTAAGCAATGGCATTTTGTTTATACATCATAGGTCACCCATGGATAGCATCAGGCAATACATGCAAAGATATGATCGTTATCCAACAAAAATCTTTTAACCTGTCCAAACAACCTTTCGCCATGGTATGAAAATTTTTGGGACAATTATGTGGAGCCACACATTTTCCGAAGATCATAAGAAACTTTGTTTTGTATGATTATATTGGAACATGTATGGCCATTTTAAATCCAGAAGCAGAGGCCATTGCTTTACCACTCATTGCACCATAGAACATCCCAGGCTTTCCCCATTCATCCCCTTTTTCAACCATCCACATTTCTACCAGTTGTGAACAACAACTTCCAACATCCCCAGAGTCTGAAACTCATAGTACTGGATTATGTTGAGGATTTAAATCTTGCCCTTATTATACTTCATTAGTGAAATTTTTAGCAGCCTGGTTATAACAAAGGAACATGTTCCAAATGTTGTCCAGTGGCATAGCAAGCCACTGGTGCAAAATACTGGGCCACCTCCTTTTAAACACTCTCAAATCTCAATCCATGACCAATACTGGGGGCAGCTTCTTGGCGCCCTTATCTCTTGTATGGGGTTTTGTGTTTCTAAAGTACAAAATGTAGATTTCTAACTATAAGAGGGAGAATAGGTGCAGCCTTCTTCTGTAGCCAGGGTGGGAGTGGGGTCATGACACAGTTTGCAAACTTAGCAAGTGGTGTAGGGTAGAGGGACAACCTGGCCAAGGGATTTGGAAGTGTGTGTGTTTCAGAGGTGGATCAGGGGTAGGCCAGGGGAAGAGGACTAGTTATAACACATTTACTGACAAGTACACTAAATTACACTACCTGACAACAATTGTTTAATAACTGTTTTGTATGGGGGGGAGCCCCATAGGAATAGTTTTAAAAGACCATTGTTTTGTGTGATTCCTTTGGATATGGTCAGCTAATTCAAATCAAGAGACTGTGCCTTCTATTTTAATCTAGGTGAGCAGACAATTAGGCCATCCTGGTATATGGCCAGAGATAGGAGCCAAATTCAGATTGCTTGGTAGTAGACTGACATTTGTTCTTCAGCTCATGATATTTACTATAAAAGGTTTGCATGTACTTTGTATGTGTACATTATTTTAAAAGCACTATAGTTTGTTTGCTGTTCCACTCTCAAAGCTTAATAAGAACTCCAGAGATCAGCCTTTAAGAGAAGAAAACATGTTTTATTGTGCTTGTGCATTTATTTTTCTGCTGCAGTTTTGCAGTGTGGGTGGTTCAGAACTAAGGTAAATTGCATGTGCTTTTCTTTGTTGTTAGTTGCAAGTTCCAAAGCCTCAATAGCCACACTTATGCACAGTCCACCTAAAAAGCAGAATGAATACAATGGCACACAGTGCAAATTTAAGTATGTGCATGGATCTTGTTTATTTTTAATGAGTCGGGTCAATATGCACAACAGTTGCTTTAGCATTTTAGCATGACTGCACTTGTGGCTGTATATGGCAATTAAAAAGTCCAGTAGCCACAGTGACGTTGACAACAGACAGTTTTTTTTTTTTATATAAATTGCTCATTCAGTCATACCATAGCCCTTCCCCTCTTCACCTCTATAACTACCCTTCCAGGTGTAGATGTCAGCATTGTGCACTGGCCATTTGGATGAGCAGCGATAATAATTAAAGTAATGCTAGGTGAATAGAGGCTAAATGGAGTGATCTAAAAAATAAAATACCTGAGTAATGATGACAATTTGCTATCATATCAGCCCAGGCTCCAGGCAATGTTCCATCTATGCTGTGGACCTGCATGCACACACAACTTTTGAGGCCAGAGCTCACAATTTGTAGACAAAGGATTTGCTTGAAACATTTCATTTAATATTATTCAGACACACAGACCTTTCTGCACACACAGGGCCTTATTTACAATGTGCAGGGCAGGGTGCAAAAAAACGGGCACAAACCACCATTTTTTTTTTTTTTTTTTTTTAAGTGACTTGGGTGTTTTTTGTAACATCAATATGATTTTCATTTCTATTCATTTCTCTAATCAGTTTGTTTCTTTTTTCAGGTATATTCAACCCAATGTTTTTAACAAAATAATATTTTTTATTTGGACAGACGTAATCAGGTAAGTATGTTGATAATATGTGATAGAACTCTCTGCCATTTACCATGAATTGTGACTTGTATAGAATTGTAAGTAGTAACATTAAACAGATTTATACTGTTCAAAAACACTTCTTAAAATATAAACCAATAAATGCAGTTTCTGGGGTATTGGTGTAATTTTAGTTTCCTCTAAAGAGGAATAGCTGGAAGGTAAAATCTATGAGGACCCCTAGGGGGAGATGTGTACCTATTTGGCAGTGGTTCTCTAAAGCAGTGTTTTTCAACCTTTTTTGGGCAAAGGCACACTTGTTTCATGAAAAAAATCACGAGGCACACCACCATTAGAAAATGTTAAAAAATGTAACTCTGTGCCCAGCAGCAGTGCCCCCCTAGTACACTGGTGCCCAGCAGCAGTGCCCCCCTAGTACATTGGTGCCAAGAGCAGTGCCCCCCTAGTACATTGGTGCCCAGCAGCAGTGCCCCCCTAGTACATTGGTGCCAAGAGCAGTGCCCCCCTAGTACATTGGTGCCCTGCCTACGGCACACCAGGCAACATCTCGCGGCACACTAGTGTGCCGCGGAACAGTGGTTGAAAAACGCTGCTCTAAAGCAGCTTCTTGCTGCCTCTGCTAACTTCAGGGGCACTGCTGCCTGAGGAAAGTTTCTCAACTTGCATCATGGCAGCAGTGACCCTGATTTCAGCCATGATTAAGGCAAATTACTATTAACACATGTAGTTATAAAGTGCTAACATATTCCACAACAATGTACACTGGAAGGGTATAGACATCAAACTACATATTACATAACAATTCTGATAATACATGATGTTCATCAGAGCATACAATCTAAAATATAAACAAATACTGTACTCTCTAACTTGCCTTAAAGGGGTAGTTTACCTTTAACAACTTTAAGTATGTTATAGACTGGCCAGGTCTTAGTAACTTTTTAACTGGTCTATGATTTTTTTACATTATTTTATACCTTGTTTTGTCTCATTTTAGCTTTCCAATAGGGATCACTGACCCCAGCAGCCAAAAAATTTAAGGCTGCTGTTGTAACCTTTTATTAAAGGGGTTGTTCACCTTTGAGCTAACTTTTAGTATGATGTAGATAGTAATATTCCAAGACAATTTTTAATTATTTCAATAACTGTTCAGCAAACTGGTTGCTTGGATCCAAATTACCTTAGCAACCAGGGAGTGGTTTTAATGAGAGACTGATATATGCATAGGAGAGGGACTGAATAGAAAAAAAAGTTACAAAAAGTAACAATAACAATAAAACTATAACCTCTCAGAGCAATAGTTTTTGGCTGCTGGGGTTTGAAACAAGAAGTTTGAAGAAGAAAACTATAAGAAATAAATAATGAAGACCAGTTGAAAAATTGCTTAGAAACGTTCGTTCTATAACATACTAGGGGGCCAATTTACTAATCCACGAACGGATCGAAAGCATCCAAATGCATTTTTTTCGTAATGATCGGAATTTTTCGTAAAATTGACGCGACTTTTTCGTAGCCGAAAAAATCGGAAAGGTTTGCCCGCTGTTTACTAGCGCTAAATACGAAAAAGTCGTAATGGCTACGAAAAAGTTGCGACAATTTGCGCAAGTCGTAACGGCGACGAAAAAAATTGCAAAAAATACGAAAAAGTCGCAAAATGTTCGTTTCCAATCCGATTTTTTCCCATTCGGGATTTGGATTCGTGGATTAGTAAATCAGCCCCTAAGTGTTAAATTAAAGGTGAACCACCCCTTTAATTAACTGTCTATTTAGTTCTACTCCTATTCATATTCCAGTCTCTCATTCAAACCGCTTCCTGGTTGCTAGGGTAATTTGGACCCTAGAAACCAGATAGCTACTGAAATTTGAAACTGGAAAGTTGCTGAACAAAAAGCTAAATAATTCAAAAGACATAAACAATAAAAAATAAAGACCAACATAAAGTTATCTGAGAATATCACTCTCTACTTTAGCTACTACAGGTATGGGATCTGTACTCAGAACATTATTTGGACCTTCACACCTTAAAGGAAAAGGAAAACTACAATCATTAGGGGGTTTCTCCCCAGTGATTGTAATCACTTAACTGATACCCCAGGCCAGTGCCCCTGTCAGCAGAAAACTGCACTGATTCAGTGTACCCGTACACAACCAAAACTCTTACTCCTGTCTTCTTTTTTTGTGATCCTGGGGCTGGTGCATGCGCAGTACAGTAATAAAAAGCCGTCTCTTTTGGTTAAAGTTTGGCTAACAGGAGCACCTTATTGTATCAGGTAGGTGATTACAATCACTGGGAGATGCCTAACATTTCTGCACCCAACCCCCAGTGATTATACCTTTCCTTCTCATTTTGGTCTACTAAAAAATCATTTAAATTGCATTGTTACCTTTTATTACTTAATATATTAATTCCTGCTTCGATTCATATTCTAGTCTTTCATTCAACCACTGCCTGGTTGCTAGGCAATTTGGACGCTAGAAACAATATAGCTGCTAAAATTTCAAACTGGAGATCTGCTGAAAAAACAATAATTTTAAAAAGTGAAATAATATAATAATATTGAAAATCAAGGCAAATTGTCTCAGAATATCATTCTCTACATTATACTAATAGTTCATTTAAAGGTGACCAACCCTACTGATTTAACTGTGCTAGAAAACTCTGATCTTGTTTAATTTCTATTACTTATTTTATTATATAGAGCTCTTTTGAATGTGTTTATTGTGTGTTAACTAGCAACTGGAACCTAGTGATCTGGAGCCCTAATAAAATCCTCAGAGGGTCCCAAATTTGAAAACACCAGATAAGAGCTGTAAAACTATACATAAGCAAGTGTAATCTTCACATTATGGATAAAGACAGGGCAGAATTCCACATACATGTACAGTCACTAATATTTGTTCCTTTTCTAGTATTTTGCATTCAACTCTGCTCTTTCAGTTAGACTCCCATCATCCACGGTTGAGTTCTGCTATGGAAGGTTCCCATCTTATGTATAAGGAGAGAGAGAGAGAGTCAGTGGGTTAAAAAAAACACACTGCTCATCGCTTTAGGGAGGGTTCTTCTTGACAAAGTTCTGAGAACACACCTACGTGAACTGGAAACTCCGAGCAGCAAAGATCAGAGAAAAACAGATTTTGCAAAGTCGTTTTATAAGGTATAAGTGCAGATATTTTTTGCATTGAATGCCACAGTTATTGAATGCATTCATACTATGTTATATTGTAGCAGGATTGAGTTGATTTAATTAACTTTCCCTTTAACAATGCACAGAACATTATGGTGATGTGGCAAACCCATACAATTCTATACAGCAATCTTGTCTAGATTTGACTTCTCCCAAAAAGCAAATATAGTATGTATTGTTTCTGAATGCATCTACCAAGAAAGTTTAACTTGCATATTTCTTCTGTTGTTGATCTACAACTGCCAACACCCCTAACAGTTGGTGCCTTTTAAAAAAAAGCAGCTTTCTTTGGCCACAAAATGAGGTTTTTAGAGGCAATATTTTAGAAGGTACAAACATTTTCTATGGTTTTAGTACTGTTTACAGGATATTTATGACTCCTATGTATTATAAAAGGCTTATCTCTGACCCATACTGACTCTATTTTAAAAGAGATTTACTGCTGTTTGTGTAAGGACTTTTTTGACAGGTTTAATTTGTGGTGAAGTTGTTAAGACCTTTTTATAAATAATGCCATAGCTACAGTTATACATTTCTTACCAAGGGATTTTGCAACTACCTTAATGGCTGGTTGTGTCCCTGGTAAATTCTATAGCTCTGGAAGTCCGTGTAGCAGCAACATATATCCTGCGGGAGGGATGTGTTCCCATACCCCTATGAGTAGTGTAAAGCTGACCAAACATTGAAAGATCCATTCGTTTGGCGAGGTCACCAAACAAGTGGATCTTCATACGCCCACCTTAAGGTAGGCAGTATCTGGCTCATACAAATTACTGGATCACAACAATAGTAAATGCTGGCCCATCTGTATTTTTAAACCTGTCCGATCAAAATTTGACTGATTTTCAGCCAGATTCTGTCAGGCAAGCCCATCTGAGGGAATTCTTTGTAATACCTTGTGCCAGGGTGGTGCAAGTTCCCTAAGCACCAGACTCGACCAGAACAGCCCCTGTGGATTCTGAACATTTGCATACTGCACATGCACCACTGCCACAGGAAGCGTTTTTTTTCTTTTTTTTATGTCAGTACATGTGGGTCTCCCCTGTAGCCAAAGGGCCCACGAATGCAGTACGGCCCTGCCTGAGACACATTTTCTCCTCCCCTCATGTCAACAGCTTTCTAGCTTTAGGGTAGCAAATACTTTTCCTGTATTTATGCCACTGTGTATAAATGTGATACGGTCCTTAGAGTGTAAGCTCTACATAAGGAGGTACTAATGTGACTCTCTAAAGTGATGTGTAATATGTTGGTTCTGTGATTATAGGATAACATTAAGCTATGAGCAGAGGTAAACTACAGTAAAAGTACAACAGAAGTCAATTAGACCAACTTAAAAAGTAATTTATCAAATAGAGTCAAACATTGTCACAAGAATATACAAACCAAGAGATGAAAATACATCATCAAAGGGGCATGCTTTTAAAACTATGCAATTTAGGTTACCAGTCATGTAACTTGTTAATAAAAAAAGGCATTATATTTACTTATCAGACCCATGTAGTTTATATTTCATTGGTAAGCCCACTTCCTTTAGCTATACTATTTGCTTTATAGCATAACTGCCGACATTTACAAATAAAAAAAATATTAACCCCAGCCAGTTATATTATGCTTACCATTCGTCCCCGTTTCATGGGGACAGGCCCCATTTCAAGACCCCTTGCCCCGTATAAAATTGCCCCGTAAAGTGTCCCCGTTATTTGCAATAAACTTTAACAATCCCCGTGTAATGCTAGCAACGTTCCCTTGTAAAAATAAACCTCATTGGATCCATAAAATAGCATTCAAGTTTGTTCTCTCCTTCCCATTGGCTTAATTGTGGCGCCAAGGAGAATGGGGGGGCTGGGTGCAGATAAGTTATATATAGTGGTCTGTCCCCTAAATGCGCAGTTGCGCAGCTGATGGAAAGGAGGGCAGTTGTAGTCGCAGCCAAGCAGGTGAGTGTACAAGGCAAGGCAAATGGGATTGAAATGTTGGATTCAAAACAATCACAGGACATACTTTGTCCTGTGACTGTTTTGAATCCAACTTTCCAAACTTAGCAGCAGCGCAACTTTTCACACAGGGCAGAGGAGCAGTAGTTAAGTCAGAGCAGCAGCCAGCACACCTTTGCTGCTTAAAAAACTCTCCTCTGCCCTGTGAAATAAGTGGTAGTAACGAGTAGCAGCACAACCTCACTGAGCTCTGTACTTTGTAGTAGTTTCGCATAGTACGGAGCTCAGTAAAGTTTTGCTGCTGCTCTTAATTATTTGACGAGTGGTAATTAGAGTAGCAGCGCAACTTCACTGAGCTCCGTATTGTGTTGGGGGGGAGAACAGAGCAGTCATTAATAACAGGACAGATTCGGACTCCACGGTCTCCACATAAAATATCTGTCCCATTCTATCATATTTATTGCTTTATGCATAATGTATATCACATGATTATTATATAATATACACATGTAGTGACCCATATATATATACACACAGCATATAGAGAGAGAGAGATATATGTAGATATATCTATAGATGGCGGTGTGGTTAAAGGACAAGGAAAGGCAAAGTCACTTGGGGGTGCCAAAATGTTAGGCACCCCCAAGTGACTTTAATCGCTTACCTCGTACCCTGGGCTGGTGCCCGTTAGGAGAAAACAGCACCAGCCCGGGGTACGAGGTAAGCGATTAAAGTCACTTGGGGGTGCCTAACATTTTGGCACCCCCAAGTGACTTTGCCTTTCCTTCTCCTTTAAAAAATGGATGTGGCTTTTTTTTTTTTTTTTTTGCCGTGGCCCACTGTCCCCGGATTTCACTTTCAAAATCTGGTCACCTTAAAATACCACTGTAGAAATGACCAGTGAGTACTTTCTTAACCCCATACATGCCAGAAAAATCACTGAAGAATGGGCAGTGAGCACTTCATTTACTCCAGATAGGATAGGATCAATGCATACAGATAGATTGTAAACATTACCTCACCTACACTTGCACTTGTGCAATACACTGCCTTTACCTGCTTGGCTTAAAGGAATAGTAACACCAAAAATAAAAGTGTATCTAAATTACAATATTATGTATATGTAACACATAACTTTTACCAGTGCAGGACAACGGTACATTATATTTTAGCTATTTTAACACTTTCATTTTTGTTGTTGCTATTCTAAGATGGAACGCACAATCAACTCGGATTTTTTTTAGGATCCGGAACAGGCGATGGGGGCGGGGCAGTGCTGGATATTCAGGTATGCTTAAAGAGGACCTGTCAGTTTTTTAAAAATGCATGGAAGTGTTTGAAAATATGGTACACACCATAACGGTTTATATATTATTTTAAAATTAGTAGCCAAAGACACTTTTTTTAACTTACATAAAAAAAAGTGGCTGGAAAGCGCCATGTTGAAAAACTGCTGTGTCTCTCTTCTTGCGGGAGTGAGCAAACAATGGAGCCGTGTGTGTACTAAATTCCAAGCCCCTTCAGAAGCTACGTGGGGAGAGGGGAGTGAGCAAACAAGCAAGCCGCTCCTATACTAAATCACAACTATATTCAGAAGGCACAGGGAGGGGGAGAGAGACAGAGTATAAAATGCAGGATCCAGGAATGTTACGATAGGTAGTTGACGGAAAGTTCCGTGAAACGTAACTTGAATGCGACATAGTATCTTGCTACCGACTACAAGTGAGGTCATTCTATTTGGATTTTGTGATTGGTGACAATGTGAAGGGAAGGCGATGAGGTTAGGAATTGGGCCCGTCCTTACCAAAGCTGCCATGCGTCTGCAAAACTAGTCAGCTGGTGGGAGGATTGTCCTGTAAGGCCGGGTTGGCACTATACAAGCGTTCGTAAAGGCAAGTATTTATAGCTTGGACTGTGTTTATCTTCCGTACCTCACATTTCTGCTTTACTTTTGCTTTATTCCAGGCTGTGGTGCTACGCTCCCATTATACCCACTTACTTTGGAGCTGCTGTAACTCGTTTACTTTATGCGCCTTTTCATTTTTCTGTTTATTGTCTACCGTATGCTCTTGCTTGCTGCTGTGTTTAATCAAGGCAGAAAATTTGCAGCGCAAGGTTCAGAAGTCTTGTATTTCGGATTATGCAGCTATACATGGGATCATAGCACAGTACTGGTAATGGTTGTTGTAGTTATACAACATCTGGGGGAATGCAGGCGAGCAAATGAAAATCTTGTAGAAGTGGGCACTAAGTTTTCTCAGGAGCAGTAACCCATAGCAGCCAATCAGCAGGCAGCATTTACTGGTCACCTGTTTAAAAACAAACATCTTATTGGTTGCTATGGGTTACTGCTCCTGGGCAAACTTAGTGCCAATTATTACATATGGGGGTAAGTGTCCTGTGTTGTGTTACTGCTTCCACCCCAAGGCCCAAGCAAATGGGCTTAGCTCAGTTTCTGGAACTGGAGCAGACTGTATTATCCCTCAACAAAAAACAAAAGCAAAAAATGGCTTATTAAAAAGCTAACATTTCTTAACATTGTAACTTATAGCACAGTATAATTCTGCCATTTTCAGTTTTCCCATTTACATATTTTTTTCTATCAGTCGCTGTGCCAGTGGAGCCTACAAACATTTTTTTTTTAATTCCAGGATTATTTTCATCAGGAGCAAGTTAACCTGTTTATAATACTTTGCTCTAAAGCTGGTTATATATGAAGAGATTTTATCTTTTGACAATTTCACCAAACAAGTTGGGTTAGCCAAAAACTGGCTGGCCAAGGACAAATCCACGGGCTGATAAGATCCTTGGCCAAGAGGTTATTATGCTTAGTTACATGTATTGTGCTTACATTGCTACAATAAACGACATAGCGTTCAAAAGATTCTTCCTGGAGCTGTTTGATATTTTATCCTTTGATTAATCAATGTATAAATGAGGCATAATCATGAAAAATGTTAAAACAATTGCTTTTGCCCTATTTACAGGGGAATAGGCTGCCAGTTTAGTCAGGAAGGTCCAATCTGTTGTACAATATCTGCCTATGTATAGCACTCTAAAACTAGAGTTTTAAACAGTTTAGGGTGATGGCACACAAGTAGGATAGTCACCCACCGTAAATTTGCCCTATTGTGGGTGCCTTATCTGAAAATGCTTTCCTACTGCCATTAATGTAAATTGCTTGTGGAAAACATACACACTGCACAGTAGTGACGCAACTTTGGGCTACTGTGCGAAGCACAGGCAACACATATGTTTTCCCACTGGTGATTTACATTATTGCTGGTGGGAAAGCATCTTCAGGGGATTACTTGCCCATGGTAGATCAGATTTACTGTGGTTGAGTAATCTCTCTATGTGTGCATAGCCCCTAAAAGTGGCGACACACGTGACGATTTGCGATCTTTTGTGAAAACATCGGTCGCACGAAAGATCGTACAATTGGCCACACACCATTCAGGGCTGAAACGGCAAATAAGGAGGTAGAAACAATAGGATTTCTACCTCTTTCTGCCGATTCAGCGCTGAAGGCAGATTTTGGTCAGGCGCCTTCTATGGCGCCCGATCAAAATCTTTTAACTGGCCCGATCGGCGAGTCGACCGATATCAGCAGCTTCCTGCGATATCGTGCGACTCGCCGACTTGCCATACACGCACCGAATATCGTACGAAACGAGGTTTTGTACGATATTATCGGTGCGTGTATGGCCAGCTTAACTCCTATCAGCTTAAAGCCTGTTTACAAATGTAAGTGCTGTTCTACCCACAAAAGTGCTTGTACCCACACATGCACTTTACACCTTGAACTAAATGCTGGTTGAGCCTGCTCTGATGAATTGTGGGCATGGTACAAAACAGGGCATACATACCCAAGCAAGGGAGCTTTGAGGTGGTGGTGCCTTTAGGGTTCCCATAGCTGCTTGTGCCTATAAATACAACCGACCTGCATCTAGTGAAGCACATGCTTATCCTGACTTGTATGTGTTTTATTAAGGTGTAAGCAAATTTGTGTTGCATTGGTTTATGGCAAGCAATTTATAGTGCATGGGATTTAGCATGTGTTTGAAATGACAGTATTCTAGATAAAATTGCTGCATTATGGGTAAAAAACATGATGATTTGTGTATGTTTTTGCACATATAGGTCAGTGACACACGGGGAGATTAGACGCTGTGCGAATGGAATGGCATACGCGGCTCCGATATCGCCGAACTTTACGCTCAAGGCAATTTTGCCAATTTCGGCAAATCGCCGCGCCGCGTATGCCATTCCACCAGCGATTTACATTCTAGCCAGTGGGATGGCATTTTCGCGGGCGTCTAATCTCCCCGTCTGTCACGGCCCTAAAATTCTACTAATAAATGAACCTTGTGTCGCTTATTTTTAAGATGGCACTGACAGGACCACCTGGAAAATGGTGGTTGTTTCATCTGGTGAGTACAGATAGAAAGATAACAGTGATGTTCAAAACATCAAAAAGTTGCTGGACAGGATAAAAGATTAACAGGCACTTTATTTTCTTGGGCACTGTTATGCAGATTTGTTTCATAATAATGGGTTGGTGGAAATACGTTACCCTGCTATTACATTACGCATTTGTTATATTGCATTAGATAAAGTAATTATATGTTATAGATATTATACTGGAACAAGGACAGCACTCCTAGGATTTAAAGAATTGTGAGCAAAATGTAAATGCAAAAATAGAAAGGTTTATTACTCGACATTTCGGTCTCACACAGAAACTTTCATCTGTTTTTCACTCCAGATGAAGGTTTCTGTGTGAGACTGAAACGTCGAGCAATAAACCTTTCTATTTTTGCATTTACATTTTGCTCACAATTCTTCAAATCCTAGGAGTGCTGTCCTTGTTCCAGTGCATTTTTTTTGTACTAGCACCCAAGTTTTGTTGCTGCAAATGGTGTGCACCCTATGGACTATTTTATATATACAGTATATATATATATATATATATATATATATATATATATATATATATACCTATATAATTTTTTGACATAAATATTTCAAGTTTAAATAATTTTTTTATTTTTGTTTCCCTTATACAGACACAGAGATGTAATCCATAAATTTCACCTGAGATTTGACTGAACATAAATCATTTTGTAAGGATGCTGAAGGGTCTTCTTGAAAGCTTTTCCATAATAACCTGACATTTTGCCACAGGCGGCACAGTTAACCTGAAAACAGATGCCATATTTTGGTCAGTCGAATGAAAATGCCATCTTCGGGATTAAAGAAAGAACCTGAGGATTCCAAATGCCTTTTATCTCCAGAAAAAGTCAAAGGCAAGGGGCCTTTTCCCATAGGCCCCTTATTTCAACATCGAGCTGAGAAGATTGTAATTACACGAAGTGACAGCGTACCAGATGAGAATGTACTGCAAATTACCATTACAGAAACAACAATTATTGAGTCAGACCTGGGGGTCTTCAATTCTCGAGCCCTTATCTACCTCATATTGTGGTTTTTCTTTAGCTTCTGTACATTATTCCTTAATAAATATATACTTACATTACTTGAAGGAGAACCAAGCATGCTAGGTAAATATCAAGTGATTTTGCTTTCAGTTCCTGCTGTTCCAATTGTTTAGGTGTTTGGCCCAAACAATGAAAAACTGAGAAGTGGCCTTGCATGTGTAAAGGTTCCTTGTAGGGTTTCTGTCCATTCAGCCTGTGAGCCAGTTGGTTAGATTACTGCACCAGTTGGACCGTGTATGGCCACCTGTAGCCATTAAGTACCCTGTTAGGAAAAACTTTTGCATTTTCCTTAGATGCTGAATGAGTGAAGCAGAGGTTTGGGCAGGTAGCAGCATTACATTGTTGCATAGAAGCCCACATTCTGAAATGTTTATTTAACATTAGATTCTATCTTTTGTCAGAGGTCTGTTATAATCATGCATTTAGGGCTTTGACACACTTGGAGCCTCTTATTGCCAGTGGGTGATGAAGTGCCCAACAATACTTACCGCTTCACTTTCATTTTAATCACAGTATGTAAAACACACTACAATGCAGTGATTTCAGGTGGTCGGCTGAAAATGCGTAAGGAGGCATTTTTTGTGTGTTACCCAGGATTGCCACATGTAATGTTTGTAACCTAAGTCAATCCCAACAAATGTAAAGAGGAAAGTATTGTCGGGCACTTCATTGCCCGCAGGAGAGAAGATTTTCGACTGGGCAATAAAGAACTGTTGTTTATTTGTTCATGTGATAAACTAGAACTCCACTTATCTTAGAAAACAACAGAAAAATGGTTTGCAATCTTGATATGTGTTCTCTGTTAATCTTAGGTGCTGTCCAAATGCTGACTACAACTTTCATTGGCAGCATAAAGATGTTTATTCCCTGTTGTCTGTACCAGCATAAAACAAGGCTCAATTACCCTTCAAATTTCCTCATGATAATGCTGTTTGTGGGACTAATGAGGTAATTCTTCTAAACAAAACCTATGAAAGTCAAGTGTTCTTTGAGTTTACAATTTTATTATAAGTGTTACTTTTTATTCCTTATTATTCAATTCAGCTCCTCTTCTATACATATTTCAGTCTCTCATTCAAACACAAGATTGTAGCAACCAGATGGCTGCTAAAATTCCAAACTGGAGTGCTGCTAAACAACTGAAAAACCACAAGAAAATCGATATTGTCTAAGAATATAAATGTCTATGTCACACTGACAGTTAATTCAAAGGTATAAACATTGTCTCAGTCAGTTAGGAGCTGCATTTATGCTACTATGCACAGTATTAAAAAAAAAAAAAAAAAGAAAGAAAACGTTTACTTGCATAAACATACAATCCTCTACAACCCTCATGTTTATGCCATTTTACTTTTATAATGTCTGCTAGTACTGATTAGTTTTACAAACTATATATATATATATATATATATATATACATACACATACACACAAACAAACCGGATTCCAAAAAAGTTGGGACACTAAACAAATTGTGAATAAAAACTGAACACAATGATGTGGAGGTGCCAACTTCTAATATTTTATTCAGAATAGAACATAAATCACGGAACAAAAGTTTAAACTGAGAAAATGTACCATTTTAAGCGAAAAATATGTTGATTCAGAATTTCATGGTGTCAACAAATCCCAAAAAAGTTGGGACAAGTAGCAATAAGAGGCTGGAAAAAGTAAATTTGAGCATAACGAAGAGCTGGAAGACCAAATAACACTAATTAGGTCAATTGGCAACATGATGGGTATAAAAAGAGCTTCTCAGAGTGGCAGTGTCTCTCAGAAGCCAAGATGGGTAGAGGATCACCAATTCCCACAATGTTGCGCAGAAAGCTAGTGGAGCAATATCAGAAAGGTGTTACCCAGCGAAAAATTGCAAAGATTTTGCATCTATCATCATCAACTGTGCATAACATCATCTGAAGATTCAGAGAATCTGGAACAATCTCTGTGCGTAAGGGTCAAGGCCGTAAAACCATACTGGATGCCCGTGATCTCCGGGCCCTTAAACGACACTGCACCACGAACAGGAATGCTACTGTAAAGGAAATCACAGAATGGGCTCAGGAATACTTCCAGAAACCATTGTCAGTGAACGCAATCCACCGTGCCATCCGCCGTTGCCAGCTGAAACTCTACAGTGCAAAGAAGAAGCCATTTCTAAGCAAGATCCACAAGCTCAGGCGTTTTCACTGGGCCAGGGATCATTTAAAATGGAGTGTGGCAAAATGGAAGACTGTTCTGTGGTCAGACGAGTCACGATTCGAAGTTCTTTTTGGAAATCTGGGACGCCATGACATCCGGACCAAAGAGGACAAGGACAACCCAAGTTGTTATCAACGCTCAGTTCAGAAGCCTGCATCTCTGATGGTATGGGGTTGCATGAGTGCGTGTGGCATGGGAAGCTTGCATGTCTGGAAAGGCAGCATCAATGCAGAAAAATATATTCAGGTTCTAGAACAACATATGCTCCCATCCAGACGTCATCTCTTTCAGGGAAGACCCTGCATTTTTCAACAAGATAACGCCAGACCACATTCTGCATCAATCACAACATCATTGCTGCGTAGGAGAAGGATCCGGGTACTGAAATGGCCAGTTTGCAGTCCAGATCTTTCACCTATAGAGAACATTTGGCGCATCATAAAGAGGAAGGTGCGACATAGAAGGCCCAAGACGATTGAACAGTTAGAGGCCTGTATTAGACAAGAATGGGAGAGCATTCCTATTCCTAAACTTGAGAAACTGCTCTCCTCGGTCCCCAGACGTCTGTTGAGTGTTGTAAGAAGAAGGGGAGATGCCACACAGTGGTGAAAATGGCCTTGTCCCAACTTTTTGGGGATTTGTTGACACCATGAAATTCTGAATCAACATATTTTTCCCTTAAAATGGTACATTTTCTCAGTTTAAACTTTTGTTCCGTGATTTATGTTCTATTCTGAATAAAATATTAGAAGTTGGCACCTCCACATCATTGCGTTCAGTTTTTATTCACAATTTGTTTAGTGTCCCAACTTTTTTGGAATCCGGGTTGTATAATACTCAAAATGAACCTTAAGTCCTGTGTGCGGTACCTAACTTCTGGATTTTGTATGCACCCAGACGAAGTATCCCGACATATACGTGAGTGCCAGCTTCCCATGTTTATATATATATATATATATATATATATATATATATATATATATATATATATAAATAAATATAAAGATAAATAGATGCCGCACTCACAGGTCTTAGTGAAAAATTTATTGTGTCAGACAATATATGCTGCTACTGCTACTAACATGTAGTTTCAATATGCGCATGACTGTATTCCACAATATTTTTTTTTGGGGGGGGGTGGAGAAATATAAATTTATATATATATATATATATATATATATATAAATTTATATTTCTCCACCCCCCCCCAAAAAAAAATATTGTGGAATACAGTCATGCGCATATTGAAACTACATGTTAATAGCAGGCCCTCTGTATTTTTGGGTCTGCTGTGTTATGCCTTGTTAAAATGCCATAAATTTACAATGTAATATAGCTCATTCTTGCTTTCACAAGAATATGTATGTGGAAATGTATACAAATGTATACAAATGTATGTATTATAGCAAAGTAAACTTTTGAAAGTACACTATCTGCAAGGAGCTTATATGTTATATGTCTTTGAACACTGGTTTTCTTCAACACTACAAAAACATATTGGAAGGCTAACTCAAAATTCATATAGACAACAACAAGAGATGCTCTCCACTCAAAATATACAGCACTTTGCAATAAAACAGGTTTCATAAATCTATATCCGGGTTTATGTCTTTTGCAGTTTAAAGTAAAGATAATATCTGCAGATGAACTTGACCCCACAGTTCAGAGGTTTTCCAAAGCAATATTCACTTAGCACTAAGCACATACAATGTAAGCTGCTTTGTCAGCATGTCATCTGACTGGATTCTATTGTCTTTTTCTATGCATTTATTAAAATTAACATATCTACTATTGTTTCAGATTGTAAACTACAGATTTCGTTGATATTTTTCCATATAACACACTGAAATTTCCCAAGCAAAATATGTGACTTTCACTAGACAACATTTTCCTTTTTGTTTTTCAGGTTTGTGACTGTAGTTCTGGGATTAATTAGCCTAAAAAATGTAGCTGTTTCTTTTGCTGAAACTGTTAAAAGCTCAGCTCCAATATTTACCGTTATAATGTCCAGGCTCATATTGGGAGAGTACACTGGTAAGTTAATTTTCTGTTTTATTTTCATGCAGCAAAGATACCAAACCATATAGTTTAACTAAAACTCTTGGTACTAATATTTTTAATGTGGTATAATATGGTCCACTCTAGTCACTCATAGCAAATATTTAAACTGGCTATACATGGACTGATATGTTTATATGATATGTTTGGTCCAATAATGCAGTCCTCTTCTAACAGGTCTGCATGGTCCCCCATAAAATGTTTGTGTGGAGGGTGGCCAACATTTTTTATTTATTTTTTTTTTCTTTTTAATTTAGCATTAGCTCTGTTGTATTTAACATTATTGTCTAAACAAACACAGGACTGGCCTTAGGAAAAATAGCTTGTTATGCAAAATTATGCAAGTAGTAATTCTTGTTTTATATGTTTTAAGTGTTTATGTAGAAGAATATATTTCCCTTGCTTCCTTGTAGCACCCTGTGTGACCTCATAGATTGAATATGCCATGATTGTGTTCATTGCACCCTTAGCTAATAAACATTCATGAACTGCCCCCAATAGTACTAAAGTTGCAGTGAGATAATAGTATCTGGGAAAGAGCTGTAGTCTTTTTCTTTTAGTTTTCTTTTCATTATTTTGAACCAGATAAAGAATATAATATTACTGATGTTTTGATATTATTTAATAATTGATTCTATTTGCTATTTATCTTTACAGGTATGATGGTGAACCTTTCCTTGCTACCAGTCATGGCTGGATTAGCTCTTTGCACAGCAACAGAACTCAGTTTCAACATAGTGGGCTTCTCAGCTGCGTTGTCAACCAACATAATGGACTGGTGAGATGACTGTCACAGAGTGAACAATGACTAGCCCATCATGCTTTTTTTGTTTTATTTTGTTTTTGTTTTTTTTGTGTGTGTGTGTGTGTAATGATTGGTAAATTTACATTATCCTTAATTCCTCTTTTGTCATTTACTGACATCATTTATCAGTAAGGCACAGGAGCACTTCTTTATTCTTGGCTTCTTACTGACTTTCTCCTAAATCCATCAGGTAGAGGAAAACTTGCTCTATGTTTGTCACTAACCACATCCTAGGCTAATGTCACACCAGTCGTCTCATCCACAAGCAAAAGAAATGCCAATCTTCTTATCCTGTGTTTTTCCACCTCATTAGTTTTACTCTTTTTCCTCAGGGACAGGAGTGTTCTTTATATACTGTCTGTTTCTCATTGACTGTATCTTTCTTTAGTAACAAAAACACTTTTAAATTGTAAGGCTTAGGGGGGTTTTAGGTGGTAGCACTCTCCTGCATCGCCTGTTAATGCACATTTCATTGAATTATACCCTGAGGCTTTTGTTCTCCACTTCCATCTGGCAAAAAAAACATGGTGGTCAAAAGCAGAAAAAAAGCCCCTGTCACTGCTGCTGATATTAAATGTAATGCACCATGGTTGACACAAACAGAGCAGTGACAAAGGGACAGTTAAGTAATTTTTGCACAGAGCTCTATCTGTCACTGCTCTGTGTATGTCGGCTATCACGCTTACCATTTAATAACATCAGGAGGATTACAGGTCAACGGGCATTTTAACCACCATTGTTTTGCACTGTGTTGCTCAAAAAGTCAAAAGACTGGCTTTGCCTAACTGTAGGCTGCCTACAAGCCTTTTCACATCCCCCTTATAACTAATGCCTACATTGAGTCATGGCCAGTCTTATGACTCACGGGGCATTTTAAGCAACACAGTGGAAAACAATAGTGGTTAAAGTGCCTTCAACCTGCAATCCTGATGTTATTAAATGGAAAGTACCTTATTCAGGAGGAAGGCATATTGTTACATACTTTGGGGTGTGGTCAGCTGAAGAGATCTGTAAATGTTTATTTACACCAGGGATAGCATTTTCTGTTTTTCTTTTTTTTTATAGCATCTGTTTGAGGGTATATTGTTATTTTAAACTGTATACCCACAAGTTTCTTAAAGAGATACTGCCATGATTTTTATGGTATACTTTTTATTTAAGTACACTGTTTACATGGCAAGTAATTCACTCTACCATTTAAAATTTTATTCTTGAACCTACAAATGTATTTTTTTTTAGCTTTAATATTGGTGTGTAGACAGTCATCTCAGTGCGTTGTGCCTGAGTCTGAGCTTTCAGAAAGAGCCAATGCTACACATTAGAACTGCTTTCAGATAACCTATTGTTTCTCCTACTCCCCGTGTAACTGAAGGAGCCCCAAGCCGGACTTGGATTTCTTACTATTGAGTGCTATTCTGATATCTACTGGGAGCTGCTATCTTGCTCCTTTCCCTTGTTCTATTGATAGGCTGCTGGGAAGGGGGTAATATCACTCCAACTTGAAGCTCAGCAGTACAGTGTCAATAAAGTTTATCAGAACACAGGTCACATGGCTGTGGCACCCTGGGAAATGAAGAATATGGCTAGCTCCATGTGAAATTTCAAAATTAAATCTAAAAAAAAAAATCTGTGTTTTTGAAAAACTGATTTCAATGCAGGATTCTGCTGGAGAAGCTCTATTAACTGATGTGTTTTGGAAAAAAAAGACATGTTTTACCATGACAGCTGGGCTCCATTCACTGCCATGAATGCTGTACTTGTAAGCACATATATAACAAATACAGGTATAGGACCCGTTATCCAGAATGCTCAGGACCAAGTGTATTCCGGATAAGGGGTCTTTCCGTAATTTGGATCTCCATACCTTAAGTCTACTAATTAATTAATAAAACATTAATTAAACCCAATAGGATTGTTTTGGCTCCAATAAGGATTAATTATATCTTAGTTCAAGATCAATTACAAGGTACTGTTTTATTATTACAGAGAAAAAGGAAATCCGTTTTAAAATTCTGAATTATTTGATTAAAATGGAGTCTATGGGAGATGAGCTTTCTGGATCAGGGATCCCATACCTGTATAAATGCTTCTAATGTATGTTACATTAATTGTCTTGACAGCTGCATGCTACATTATCAAGTATAATCATGGAAACAGTTATTCTTTTTTTTGTTAACATTGTTACTTGTTACTGTTTTGTATCCATTTAGCTTGCAGAATGTCTTCTCAAAGAAACTTCTTAGTGGGGATAAATACAGATTTTCGTAAGTATATCTCCTGATTTAAAACCATGCATACACTGCAGATTTACTTGCTTTATTTTTATTAATTATAAAATTATCAAATTAAATTGTAATTTGTTTTAGTTTGTTCAGTTAGAACAATATCAAGAACACTTATGCCAAGTTTGTGTTTTATAATATTCATATATTTAAGACAGACAACATTTTAAATCCATTTTTACTTTGCACTTTACAACAGTCCAATAACCTTCCATGTGGGCTGATCAGTTTTTTGAGAATTAAACCTGAAATTAGACTGACTCAGAATAACCATTTAGGGACAGTGACTTTTTGGTTCCTGACTGACTAGTGAGATTTAGGGGCTGATTTAACAATTTCTGAATTTCGGACTCTGAAAAGTACGTTTAAGAAAAAATCGTATTAAATATGGAAATTTCAGATTTCATCGTGGTCGTACGAAAATTTTGTGGTACAATTCGAAAGTTCAGAAATTTTCTTATCCGAACGATCGTAAAAGGCGCACAGAAATTTATTCAGTGAACAGCCTCTTTGAAATCCTTTAGTACCTCCCACTCTGGTTGTCCAGAGGTTAATAGTAAGGCTGCAGGATCCCCTTAATCACTTAGATTTCCTTCTCCTCCTGTAACCCACTTGGCCCCCTCCCTCAGGAACTTGCTTTGACTTTTGGTTTGTGGGCATGCTCAGTTGTTCTAAGCTCAGATTACTAAACATGCCCTCCAGTCTAGCAGCCAATGAAGAGAATAGCATTGCTGGTTCCCATAGAAACTCATCTCTAGCTGTCTGTTTCAATTTTTTTCTCCTAACATCCTCTCCTGAGCTCAGCTCAAACAAGGCAGAACTTTTATCAAAGACAGTTCTGCCTGTGTGAGCCTGTATTCTTAATGAAAATGTATGCTAAATAAGGGTTGCTGTATGTGTGTATGCTGTTTGCAGATTTATATCTGATTATGTATCAGAGGAAAATGGCTACCGGGTGAAAGCTACTATTTGCTTTAGGAAAATGTGAAGGTGCTGACAAACGGAGTGGATATATGCAGTACAAATGATGCCATTTGAGTAGGGGAGACTTGCCCAACATTGTAGGCAAATGTAGGCTTTTATATGTCTTTTAAGCAAACAGAGAAAGCTTCTAGTGCTCTTTACTCAGGTATGGTAATGCTTTCTGCAGAATAAATATAGTGTTCTAGGTGGCACTAATTTGGTGAATCTATTGGCAGTAAAATGCAAAATGACTTTCCTTCTCCTTTATTGGAGACTAGCCATGTCATAATCCCTATCCCCCCCCCCCTATAAAAAAAAAAAATCTGTAAAGACTGTACAGTTTTACTTCTTTATTGACTCTTGCACCCTTGCCTTAGCTGTGTTCACTTTTAATTACTTCTGATTAGTTACTGATGAGAAATATAATAATTTCTCTAAGCTATTTTTCTTTTTGTATGGCCAGACCACCTGAGCTCCAGTTCTACACCAGCGCTGCAGCAGTGATCATGTTAATACCAGCATGGATTTTTATGATGGTTAGTAAAGTAATTTTTTTTTCCTTTTCAAACAACTGTGAAGTACGGTTATAACTGATATTATTTTGCAAATATTACGTGACATTTCATGATTAGCATATCTCAGTACTTGGTTAACTGGATACCATACTTGCCAAAGAGTGACACTTTGTTTTTGACCTATGATTTACTACACTCTAGGTAAATAATTATTTTTTTAGGTGCAGTTTAAAGGTTATTGTCAGAATAAAAAGGCTTTTATTGGGTCTTGTAAAAGTTTATAATACTCTGTTTTAGTAGACAAAAAGCATAGACATTAAAAAAAGTAGCAGTATTTAAAAAACAAACAAAAAAACTAAAATATTTGTAAAAGGGTTGTGCGCCAAAAACATTTCAGTGCTGCAGAGAAGCAAACAATTGGATTGGCCAATATGCCCCTATCCACACCCTGTTCAGTAAGCACTGACAAGCATGGCATTCACTTGTCAGTGCTCACACAGGTCAGATTGAACCTTATAATACACCAAGATTCGATTTATATAAGCACTGACAGCCACATACTGTGCCTGTTTGTGCTTACTAAACAGGATGCTTATAGGGGCAGATTGGTATTTTCTCCGCCTGCAGAGAAAACATTTTATACAACAGTACTTTAAGAGGTTGTCAAGAAAGTAGCCAATGAGCTTCATATAAGGTAAAGTTTAAAAATTATTGGACAATAAGGCAATTTAAAAAGCTAAACATTTTAAGCGGCATTCTAAATTAGATTGTGTAGTGAGAGAATTAATTATAATTGTCAAACCATAAAAAAACTGATAACCTTGGGAGGATATGGCTTCCAGCATCAATAATAATTTATGCACCATTGTAAACAGAATATTTGAATAAGATGACTTTTTCAGGCATTCAATAAATGACCGGGATCATTCGGTTGAGTAACTCTTATGAGGAAAAATTAATCACTGTATTTTCTTGGTTACCCATTGGAAAGGAGGAACATGTATGTATAATGAACTTAGAAACAGGGCTGTGGAGTCGGTAGATAAATTCTCCGACTCCGACTCCAACTCCTCAGTTTCTGATACTTCCGACTCCTCTGTTTTTAATATGCTAATGCAGTGCTGTCCAACTGGCGGCCCGCGGCCGACCCCCCTCTGTGTGGCCCCTCACCTGTCTGGCTGCTTTGATGGTTTACCCTTGTGTAAGATTTAAATGGTATTAGTACTGAGATTAACTGCATGGTTCTCAGCTCAGATTCAGGGTGTAATCCCTCTGTATTGTTTAAACATCTAATCCCTTGTACTGTTCACACCTTTTAATCTATGCATTGTTCACCCCCTGCATTGTTCACACCTCCTACTCGGGCTGTAATCACCCACATTGTTCGTCTGTTCACACCTCAGACATTGTATGTACTGCCTGGCCTATGCTGCCTGTGTGTAGGCAGCATAGGGTAGGCAGAGTATGGCACATAGGCAGCATAGGGCAGGGAGGGTATGGCACAAACAGGCAGCATAGGGCAGGGAGAGTATATGGCAAACACAGGCAGCATATGGCAGGCAGAGTATGGCACACACAGGCAGGGTAGGGCAGCATATGGCGCACACACAGGCAGCGTATGGCGCACACACAGGGAGCGTATGGCGCACACACAGGGAGCGTAGGGCAGGCAGAGTATGGCACACACAGGCAGCGTAGGGCAGGCAGAGTATGGCACACACAGGCAGCGTAGGGCAGGCAGAGTGCTGCCTGTGTGTGCCATATACTCTTTCTACCCTATGCTGCCTGTGGGAGGTGAACCTGGCAGGGGTTTGTTCTGGGAGTTTGTTAGCAGTTGGAAATAGCCATTAAATGGTCCCTAAGGTGTGTAATTATATGCTGGAGGTTGCTGTGCTATCCACAGGGGAGGAGGAGTCATGTGGATTTTAGGGTGTGTCTTAATATGACATAATATCATTTTTTCACATATGAATGGTGGTTGATATCCCTGCAGTGAGGACCAAGCCTTTGGGTTTTTGCTGAACTACCACCATTGTGATAAAATGGGTGTGGTTTGAAGTGGGTGTGGTTTAAAAGGGGGCGTGGTCAAAACTGGCTTCCATTAGCGGCTCTCCACCATGTATGCGCGAGAAATTCCGGACCTCTGCACCGCAGAAGTTGGACAGCACTGTGCTAATGTAATTTATACATCCAGGGGGGAAGGGGGCACTTAAAACACAACTGAACTGATAATAAACTGATAGACAATTTTATCTATACTCCTACTTCTAATGATTTCCCTAGAATCCCATAGTCATGTTTAAAGTTTAAGCTAACATTACAGCTGAATTACAGCAGTTTTTCAAATGTTTTAAAGCTTCAGTCTTAAACTGTTGACTATCCATTCCCTTCACGTATACAAGTATTTCTAGTCCTGCAAATTTTTTTTTACTTAATTAGTTATCCGTGAGAGTTAGGCTAGGTTCACAGTGGGCATTGTGTTCCCTGTAACAGAGGAACATGACGCAGTGGAGCTGCCGCACCTTAACTGTGCGTTACGTCCCATTTAGTGAAGCATACAGTCAATGAAAAGCTTCATGGTCACTCAACGTGTTCGTTTATGCACTGCGTGCATTGGGCTTTATTCTTATAGCAGAGAAGTAATAAATTATGACTGTTTGTTTGTGAATTGGGACATTTAAACTTGCTTTATTTTTTTTTTTTATTCCCATTTAAATTTAGTCGGAGTTGGTTCATTTTTTGCCGACTCCGACTCCAGGTACCCAAAATTGCCTTCGACTCCGACTCCACAGCCCTGCTTAGAAACAGAAGTAGCTGTCTTCTTGTAAAGTTTACTTGTTCAGTCGGTTTGGAATTACAGACTTAAAGTAATAGCTTTGATTTCTTTATATTGGCAGTCTCTTGACTGGTTTTTGTTTTCTTTTACATATAGGATATGCCATTGATTGGAAAAAGTGGAAAGTCATTTCATTACAACTGGGATATTATTGTTTTGCTTCTTATTGATGGAGTTCTGTTTCATCTACAAAGTATTACAGCATATGCCCTCATGGGAAAGATTTCTCCAGTAACTTTCAGGTACACTAAAGTCTATTAAGAATTATTTACATATATTTAGTTTTCTAAATGATCCTGTCACAACCTCAGGGCCATGAGTTCACAGACATAGGGCAGGACCCAAAGAGTAAACAGTTGGTATCACAGGATGAGGCGTTTATTGGAGAAATGGCAAGTAGCCATCAGCATGTTTCCATAAGCCAGTAGGTGGTAGCCAGCCTGCACTCTTGTTCCGTTGGGAATAGGGAAATACACACAGTTGGGGGGAATCTTCTTGCCGCAGCTAAGGTAGATTCCAGGGAACGCAGGGGAGGGTGTCCTGCCATAGCGAGGTTACACCCCAGACAAAAGGCTCCTTGGAACTGTTGGCAGCCACCTTTGTAGCCAGAAAGGGAGCAGCCCCTGTCGTAAATGCAGAACAGGGTTTGATTCCTTCTGCCAACCCAAAGGCAGCTTCCAGAGGGGCCAATCATAGCTAATCCCACTGGGCCTATGGGAAGCCACCTAGTGAGCATGCCCAGTTCAGTCTATTGTATTTACCAGACAGAGCACTGCTCTCACAAGGGGTAGCTATGTGTATTGTGTTACAGGGTGTGGCTCTGTGTGCCCTCACAATAGGGGGCAATTACATTGGAAGGGCCAGACAGAGCTAGCTGGCTACACACAATACACACTTAGATGAGATTAACCTACACAATGCATTTGCTACAACAGGTAGGAGGGGGCAGGGGGTACATTTCAGCATAGCCAGAATATTTCATGTTTTCCCTCCAATTTATACAACTGGTTATGTCACAGACCCCTGTTCATCCTCCTGTGCGCATAAACTAAAATCATTATTCTACACAGTTTTGTTTTTTGCTATGTAAACATGTGCCCTGTAGCCCAACATGAACTTGAATGGCTGCTGCCCTGGCTACCCAGTGGCTTAATTATATAGACTATAGTGATACTGAAAACAAAATATTTTGTACCAAGTCTAGGTAACATCATATCAGATACATATAAAACCTTTTCATGTTTTGGTGTTATTTGTCCTAATCATACTTTTTAATGGGAGATTTTAGTGAGCATCTGCACTAAATGAAGGCACAAATCCTCTTGGAAACTTGAGCTAAACTGCTTTGCTAGGGGGAAACAACTTATTTCCTGACATCATAACATAACATAAATTACTGGATCAATATTTCTTATGGAACTTTGTAACATAAGATATATGAAATACTCTTCAACCAAGTGGTGCTTAAAAATCTACTTGTGCAATAAGAGATGTAAAGAAAAATTCAAACCCAAAAAGGTCTTAGTATAAGATATTGTGCATGCTTTATTCAATTCAGTGTTGCTTATATGTATGTCAACCTTGTCATTTCAGCGTTGCAAGCACTGTGAAGCATGCACTTTCTATATGGCTCAGTATTATTATTTTTGGGAATAAAATAACCAGCCTTTCAGCTGTCGGGACTGTACTAGTAATCATTGGGGTTCTGCTTTACAACAAGGCCAGGCAGCGCCAGAGAGAGATGATCCACATGTTGACTACAACAGGTACTGAAGAGATTGAACCAGTAAGTAAACAAGACCAGAAATCCCATGAAAAGTAGTTAGGTTGCCAAGCTCATGGCCTCTCTTCACATACTGACATATATGGACCCAGATAAAATGACATCTGTACTTCAGAAGACAATCACAGTCACATTTAAAGTAAACTTAATTCAAAAATACTCTTTGCACTGTGTAGTGCTTTATATGTCCATGATGTTTGAGTTATATGCTTAACAGCACTTCAATACCACTTAAATCTGCTATATGGATTCTGCTGACATTGAAGAAGAATTCTCTGACCAAACAAATATAAATGGAAGTGGAAGTGTTTACTTTTCAATACTGGATGATAATACAATATTTCCTTTGAAAGAAAAATGTTAAATACAGAATTTGTAGATATTATGGTATAACCCACGCATAAAATAAATAAAACAGGTTGTACATTTTTGTGCAAAAAAAAGAATTATGGCATAAAAGAAAAATTAGACCTGGGCCAGTTTCTTAGTAAAGGACGTACCACTACGTTTCAGTGCAAATTACAATGCAAAACCAGTGACTATACATGATCTTTTATCTATCTCTATTATTTACTTTAGTTTGTAGTTTGTGTCTGCTACATGTCTGTTTTGTTATCCTATGTTATTTTTTTTAATACTTTTTTGGAAAAAAAAATTCTACTGGGAGGATCTGCATTTTGCTATATTCAGCAGACATAGCACACAATCAAAGACTGTATTCTCAGCCATGGGTATTAGTAAACTAGCCTGGCCTACAGAAAAATGAAGACCATAAGAGGAAAAATCTATACTAAGTAACTGAAAAGGCTGGGTCATTAAGGAGCAAGGCTGTGTGACATTGCAGAACCACAGGCATAAACAGTTGCCCATTAATAAGTGTGCCATGTCTGTGCATCACGGTTTTGAATTAGTCTTAATATGTAGGCAGATCACACTGACCACCCCATTTGTATTGCGGTAGCCGTCATTGACATTTTTTTGGACCATGTTGTTACTTTTAAAAACTGAGGTTGTTCCATGTCCCATTTGACTGTTCTGTTGATAGTATTTGTAGATAAGCATTAGTTTATAGGCTATACATTAAAGATCTTTAGGACTTACAACAAATTGGAAAGGTAAATGTATTTTTATTTTTTTAATTGAATACACTAAATAAGGCTTAATTCAAGGACACCGTGCAAACCAGAATGATCATTAAAAAAAAAAATCATATTACTGTACATCTGTACTTTTTACACAACAGCTTAAAATCCTTGACAGTGATTTTTATTTTATCATTTATTTCAATTAGGCACATGTATCAATACAATTGATTTCATGTTTTTGTTTTTGTTTTTTTTTTTTGTATTTTTGACAGTGTTACAAAAGCCTTTATTACACTGCTTCTTCTCTAAGTACATGGTGTCCTCACAACATACCAGTACAAGTGATACTAAAAAAAAGGTCCATTTTTTTTCCTTTTTAAATAACATATCAGTATCACTTAAAACCTTACCGACAATTACTTTTCATTTAAAGCGGACCTGTCACCTTAAGAAATAATTTCAAATTGTTTTCTGTTGTGTTTGGCAAGCAAAATAAACTTTACTTACACTATATAAATTATTTTAATTTTATTTTCTTCATCCTTGGAATTCACAGCAATTGCAGCAAGCAGGCAGGGGCCATTTTGTGGACACTGTTATCAAAGCAGGCATTGCATCCTGCCAAAATCTTGTTTCTGTGCCAGTATGGGGGGACCTGATGCCCATGTCCATGCACTGGTTACACAATTACATGGTGAGGAGGGAGGGGGAATGTGTGGAGGGCAGCAACATCTAAGAAGTTCTGAATTGAAAGTGAAAGTAACTGTCTGCTCCACCTCTATGCCTAAGGCATAGAGGCGGGGCAGGCATTATATGATTGACAGCTGGGATTTTAAAATGCTTTTATAATGGGTATGGATGTGGTAATAAAAAAATTATTTTGGGTTTCATGTTTAATTTGAAAAGGACTTTTATTATACAACTTTTTATGTCTGGGTGACAGGTCCACTTTAAATCTCAGCCTTTGTTTCATCACCGCTTCATATACTAGAGCTGCCAGATTCCGAAAAAAACATGATTCCACAAACTTAAAAGGACTTTTAACGAGGGATTTTGAGTAACAAATTCCCATAATAATATGCACCATTCCACAGGCATATCCAAGTGTAAAACATAACCTTTAATAGATCGCTAAAACTAATATAGTAATTCTGGGTGTATTGAATCTGCAGGAGTGCATTGCAAATTGTATATGCTAAATAAAAAAATATTATTGAAGGAGAACAAAAGATATAAGGTATAATTGCTTACATGATACCCCAGGCCAGATGATGCAGATCAAAAGGCAACACAGAAACCAAGAAGAGGGGTGGGTGTAAAATAGAACTTGACACAGGAAAATTTCAAAGTGTCTATCTTCAATGGTTTATAATTTTAGGGGCATTTATAGCTAAGGGTAAAAGTGAGAGTTGATAATTATGGCCCCCAAAAAATGATGTACAAGTGAATAGAGATCTGCACAATTTCCCTCTGGTGAGTTGTGGGAAGGCCTGCTTTTAATCTTTAATAAATCTGTCAGGTCTGGTTTATCTAGCTGTTGGCCCATGGCATATGTGCCCTCCCAAGGTGTATTTATAGTCCCGTCTGTTAAAGGGTTACATAAACCGGTTTGTGTGACATCCTTTTAATATAATCCGAGCCTCAAACATGCGCTTTGAGAAATAATCTCAAAAGCAGAACAGCACTGTACCTGAGCAAAACTGTGGTAATTTACTTATGTTTCTGTTTAATGATGGTAAATGCATTTATTGTTTCACACATCTAACCTATTTATGAATCTGTCAAGGGGTTCACAAACGGTAAATCTAGCATTAACATAACTGTATAAACCCCTGTATTCAATACAAATGTTTTTGTGTCCCTAAGAATAACTTGAATACTATTTAACTTTTTTGTTGCTTTATGTATCTGTAATAATGAAAATACTTATTTGTGTACACTATGTACAGGCTGTACATATAAACCAGTAATATATTAATTAATCATTCTGGACATTGTACAAAATGGCCATGGTCATGAGTTGGTGAGTGAGTAGGTTAATGTCTTTGAATTATGTAACTTATTTATTGGTAATTACCTTGACACTAATAACATCAGGCATTATGCATTGCCAGACAATATACTTACAACCCTCTGGGGAGTTTGTATATTGCTTACCTTGTCCTTGCCTGGGGATCCTTGACGTTTTTTGAAAGCAGTTGAGTTAAAATATCAGAAACAGGTAACTGTGTATATAGATGGTAAGCAAGGTGAAATATGCTCTATTTTTTTATAATAATTGGGATAAAATCTTAGTGATTAGTGTCTGTTAGGATTTATACCTGTGGATTGTATGAAAAGCTGTGTAATTTTTCGACTGTGATAATCTTGTCTTGCAAATAGTTCTGTTTCCTAAAATGTGCTTTCAAAATATTGTGATTTGTTTTATATTAATGTTTTCTTATAAATGGGAAAATACATATCTGTATTTTTGTACAGGACTCCAATATATGCTTAACATTGCATAGGACCTAGAAGGGCTCATTGTTTTGGCTAAACTGGAGCGTAGAACAAAAGCAAAGTATTGCAAATTTGTTCATTTCCTTCCCAGTCTTTTTTTTTTTTTTTTTTTTATAAAAAACAAAAATTTAAAAAAAAACATGTTTCACACGTGCTACAGCTTAGGTATACTATACCAGCAAAGTTATCTGGACACCTGCCTGTCCTACATCTCTTTTTGAAACCTAATTTGACATTCATTATGCTTGGAAGCAGTTAGCATTTTCCTGGAATCAACCACTTTTCTGTGAGTTTGTGGCTGAACTGTTGGTATGGCTAAACAAAGTTACTTTACAGTCACTTTAGCTGCAGCTCTAGCAGAAAGTCACTGAGCTATTTTTACTATGGAGTTCTGTTGATGCAGACTATATTATATGACTTATTATACATGTGTCGGACACAGAGAATGCACCTAATCTTGGATTTGGTTCAGTGTTTGGCAAAATCAAACCTTTTACAGCAGGATTTGACTGAATCTAAGTGCCTGGCCTAACCAAAACAGAACCCTTAAAATCACACAATTTTTGTTTGGGCTTTACACACATTTTTTTTTCCCTTCTTCCATACTCTAATCTGCAAATTCAATTAGATCATGAAAAATTCAGGATTCAGCCAAATCCCAAAAAGTGGCATTTAGTGTATCCCTAATCAGAAATTGGTGTGGCATCATTAGCCGGTTCTACTAATTATAGTGGTGGAAGACTTTTGTCCATATAGTGTATGTCTTCACTCACATTTTTATCTGTGCTCCAATAACCACCCTTATCTTCTACCTTTTACCTGTTTGCTTCAATATGACTAAAGCTGGCCATACACGTGGCGATCTGACGATGTTTCATACGACCATCGGTTGCACGAAACATCGTCAGATCCGCCACACACCATTCAGGGCTGAATCGGCAGGTAAGGAGGTAGAAACAATAGGATTTCTACCTCCTTCTGCCAATTCAGCTCTGAAGGGAGAATTTTGGTCAGGCGCCTTCTATGGCGCCCGATCAAAATTTTCAAACTGGTCCGATCGGCGAGTCGGACGATATCAGCAGCTTCCTGCGATATCGGTCGACTCGCCGACATACCATACACGCACCGATTATCGTACGAAACGAGGTTAGGGGTAGGGGGCCCCTCGGGGGGTAGGGGACACCTGCAAGACCCCTGGGGCAGGAGCCCCGGTGGGCCCTGCACCCCCCAGTAGGACTCTGGCTGCATAACTCTTTACAGTAAGCCTAGTTCAGCAAGAACTATGTAGAGGTTAGTGTCCCCTTAAAAGATCTTTTATTAATTGGGTTTGTTATTTAAAGTGTTTTCAAAGTGTAATATATTGAAATACAGTAGTATACTATACAATCTACATCCCAATACAAAGGCATTTTTCCAAGGACATTTAGTCCAAGCTCAGATGCAGTATTGGCTACCTCTTTCTTAAAATACTTAGTAGATATATAATTCCTGAAAGTTTTTCCAATTAGGACACACACAGCACCCATGTAACCTTAAAAGTAGGCTGGCGCTGTGGGTTAAATATGAAGTGGGTCATCATGGGATATCAATATCATTATAGAAGGCTGGAAACATTGGAAGGCTGTTGTAAAGTAGAAGGCTTGGGAGTAAGATGCATTCACATTTTGCTTTGGCTGAAGGCCAGTAAACTGTACTCTATAGCCCCTAATGCTCCTATTCTTGTCATGAGGCATTATACTTTTACTTATATAGCAGAAACAATTTTAGGGCCACATTCATCAAAGTACGACTGGTCCGAATACAAAAAACTTGTATTTTTTTTTTTTAAAGGTTACAACTTTTGCGTATTTTCTGTGACTTTTTCGCTCATTTGCGCAACTTTTTCATAATTCGCGTCAAAAAGCCAAGTACGAAAATTTCGGATTTATTCAAGCTTCGGTATCGTGACTTTCCTTGGGCCAAGTTGGAGCTGCAGAGTGCCATTGAGTTCTATGGGAGGCTTCCAAAATCATGCACACAAAGATCAAAGTCAGCAAGGTTTTCCTGCATTTTCCGATCATTCAAATACGGAAAAATCATACTTTTCGGCCATTATACGACCAGATAGGATTTTTACGTATTTTTAAATATTTTTTGTACTTATAAAAGCCCAGTACAGAAAAATCGTACTTTGATAAATCTGCCCCTTTAGTATTTATACCAAAGCAGTAACCTGCAATTTACAGCTAAGTACACACATGGATTAGTTTGGCCATGTCACTTGCTTAGTTTCAACCAAATAAGATCAGACTATGTTGTGATCACATCAGTTTCGCTTGCCAAGCTGAAAATCCAGTAAAACAGATGGCTCCCATCTTCATGTGGCCACATTGCAAAATATTTGACGTTTAGGACAACAAAAAAAGGTTTGTGTATGGGCAGCATAGGTTAATATTATTCTCTGTACTGATGACCAATATAAATAGGTTTGCTATGTATTGCATTTTTATACAATCCAGTTCATAGCAACACTGTTAATTTATCTAATTCTGCACTGAGAGTCTGTGCCTGCAATAGCATACCCCACTGCTGAACAAAAAATAGCCTCTCTGCAGAACATACTGCAGAACTTGTCTAAACACTTGAATGTGTCTTCTTAAAGCAGACCTATACCCCTGGGTTATAAAAGCCCCCTTAACTAGCACTGTGTTGACCCCCTCACCGTTCCCTTATTGCATAGTCCCTATCTCTTAACCCAAGCTTAAAAGAGCAGAGTAGCGCAGCGTACCTTGCCAACATCTTCTCTGCAAATGAACAGTCTTCGGGTCTCACCGCCGACACAGACCCTGCTTGCGCATGCGCAAGGGTGCTTTTATAGGCCGGGGGGTATAGTTCTTCATTCAAGATAAGTGTATATAGAAAGCATAATTTTGAAAGTTAATAACACTGTTCCACAAACTACTGTGCACTTAGCTTTCTACACCAACAGAAAAAAAATGGTAATTCAATAGGTTGTTTTCCCTGTTTGTATTCTGACCCGTTCTAATCTAATGCTACTGACCTATCAGTAATTTCAGATGTGCCAGTTCTTATTGAATTAACATTAATAATTCCTTCAGACTTAGAATGTGTGCCTGCTATACAGCACAATCACTATTTTATTTTAATATTTTAGTTCTTTACATGTGGTGCTTTATTTACAACAATGAAACCTTTTTCTTCCGTCCTTTAAACAATCAACTGTTTTATAAAAGGTAAACTTGTACCCTGTGTATTTCATTTTAGCAGTTTCGATTATGTTCTGAGCCTTTGTTTTATCCACAGATGCCTTTTTGCTGACCATTTTTATCAGCTGTATTTCTAGAGCTTAATGTTCCATTCCTGAATGTTTGCTGTAAATAAAATGTTCATTTTTGTCATTTTTCTTGAATAAATATAAATGTATGAATCTGTTGACAATCCAGTTTATTGCCTGCATTAATACTCTTAACAGAGAGAGAACCACTCAGTTTTCCTTCCACCCTTGGTTCTGGGCTTTTTTCAATACATCTTATTTATTTTCTTATATTTATATTATGACCATATTTTACATAGCTATTGTGACCATTCACATCAGTCCTTACCATGCTGGAGCTTACAGATTAAAGACCCTGTCTTATTCACCACTCACTAGGGTCTGTCTCTGCAAAAAGCAATTTGGTTAGTGAGAGGAACCCACTAACCACACTGTGGTGTAGTTTGAAAATCTAAGAAAATGTTTCCATTTAGGACACACACAGCACCCCTGTTGCCATTTAGAAGTACGCTGGCGCTGCCTCTATAGGGGTACCTCCCACATTGTGGCGTAGAAACTTCTTGCAGATAGGACCCAGATCAGAATTAAACTGAGGTCCCCTGTGGTACTAACCCCTGGGCCACTGAGCTTCCCATCCCCAAATTCTGTAATATCTACTGAACTGGGATTCAAAATATACAATGGCATTTCAAATACAGTACACAGAGGCCCAAACAGCCCCCCCCCCCCCCCCCCCCCCCCCAATGCCTAATAAACAGTGACTGTCTATCTTACTGCAGCTCCTCTGGCACTTGACAGAATCCACAGATTGCCAGTGTGAACCTGACATCTGCCCTTCAAATCTAGATATTGGGGGAGGACAAATTGGTTGTAGAGCAGTTGCAATATACAGTAGTGTGAAAAACTATTTGCCCCCTTCCTGATTTCTTATTCTTTTGCATGTTTGTCACACTTAAATGTTTCTGCTCATCAAAAACCGTTAACTATTAGTCAAAGATAACATAATTGAACACAAAATGCAGTTTTTAAATGAAGGTTCAAGTTATTAAGGGAGAAAAAAAACTCCAAATCTACATGGCCCTGTGTGAAAAAGTGATTGCCCCCCTTGTTAAAAAATAACTTAACTGTGGTTTATCAATTTCAATTTTCAATTTCAATATCAATTTCTGTAGTCACCCCCAGGCCTGATTACTGCCACACCTGTTTCAATCAAGAAATCACTTAAATAGGAGCTACCTGACACAGAGAAGTAGACCAAAAGCACCTCAAAAGCTAGACATCATGCCAAGATCCAAAGAAATTCAGGAACAAATGAGATCAAAAGTAATTGAGATCTATCAGTCTGGTAAAGGTTATAAAGCCATTTCTAAAGCTTTGGGACTCCAGCGAACCACAGTGAGAGCCATTATCCACAAATGGCAAAAACATGGAACAGTGGTGAACCTTCCCAGGAGTGGCCGGCCGACCAAAATTACCCCAAGAGCGCAGAGACAACTCATCCGAGAGGCCACAAAAGACCCCAGGACAACATCTAAAGAACTGCAGGCCTCACTTGCCTCAATTAAGGTCAGTGTTCACGACTCCACCATAAGAAAGAGACTGGGCAAAAATGGCCTGCATGGCAGATTTCCAAGGTGCAAACCACTTTTAAGCAAAAAGAACATTAAGGCTCGTCTCAATTTTGCTAAAAAAACATCTCAATGATTGCCAAGACTTTTGGGAAAATACCTTGTGGACCGACAAGACAAAAGTTGAACTTTTTGGAAGGTGCGTGTCCCGTTACATCTGGCGTAAAAGTAACACAGCATTTCAGAAAAAGAACATCATACCAACAGTAAAATATGGTGGTGGTAGTGTGATGGTCTGGGGTTGTTTTGCTGCTTCAGGACCTGGAAGGCTTGCTGTGATAGATGGAACCATGAATTCTACTGTCTACCAAAAAATCCTGAAGGAGAATGTCCGGCCATCTGTTTGTCAACTCAAGCTGAAGCGATCTTGGGTGCTGCAGCAGGACAATGACCCAAAACACACCAGCAAATCCACCTCTGAATGGCTGAAGAAAAACAAAATGAAGACTTTGGAGTGGCCTAGTCAAAGTCCTGACCTGAATCCTGTTGAGATGTTGTGGCATGACCTTAAAAAGGCGGTTCATGCTAGAAAACCCTCAAATAAAGCTGAATTACAACAATTCAGCAACGATGAGTGGGCCAAAATTCCTCCAGAGCGCTGTAAAAGACTCGTTGCAAGTTATCGCAAACGCTTGATTGCAGTTATTGCTGCTAAGGGTGGCCCAACCAGTTATTAGGTTCACTTTTTCACACAGGGCCATGTAGGTTTGGATTTTTTTTCTCCCTAAATAATAAAAACCCTCATTTAAAAACTGCATTTTGTGTTTACTTGTGTTATCTTTGACTAATGGTTAAATGTGTTTGATGATCAGAAACATTTTGTGTGACAAACATGCAAAAGAATAAGAAATCAGGAAGGGGGCAAATAGTTTTTCACACCACTGTATGTTTAAAAGAATCCAGACACCTGCCTGTCCAACTCATAATTTTAAAGCCAAGGGTATTAATATAAAATGTGCCCTCTGTTGCTGCAGTAACAGCCTCTGCACTTCTGGGAAGGCTTTGCTATCATTCAACCACATGAGCTTTACTGATATTGGCACTAATGTTGATTACAGGGTAACCCTTTTGAAATAAAAAATAACAAAAGTGGTATAAAGGTGATACCTTTATTGGCTAACTAAGATAACCATAGCAAGCTTTCAGAACATTTTAGTTCCTTTTTCAAGCTGATTACAATGAAGCTGTGGTGCTCTCTGATATAAATACAACATTCAGCTCATAGATCAAATAACCAGAAAAAAAGAATATCTGTGGGGAAGGTAAAAAAGTCATATAAACGGGGGCCTGCACGGGACAAACAGATAAGGTACAAGATGATATGGATCAAAGTGGCTTGATATAAATTAGGGTAAGTTGCTGAAGTGTGAAGTGAATGGAATTCCATGTGATTAACTGGCCCAGTGTCTCTACAGATGTTGGTATTTCTGGCTGGGTGCAGGCAGTTCTTAATCTATATAATTTGCCATAAATCCAAGGCCCAGGTTCAGTCCCTTCTCCAGAGAGTTTAAAGTTTTAATTAATTTATACTCCCAAACCTTCCTTTCATTGTCTGTTGATCAGACCTGGCTCACAGTCTCTATTCCAGTTCATCCCACAGGTAGCTAGGTTGGTTAAGGTGAGAGCTCTGTACAGACCAGTCAATCTTTTCCATACCTACCTAGGCAAACCAGTTGTGCAGGGACCTGGATTATGCCAAGGGGAGTAGTAATACTGGTAAAATGATTGCATTGAAAGGTAAAAGGGCCTGCCCCACACAGCTGCCACAAAGTGGAAGCACAATGTTAACAAGAATTCCATACAATACTTAGGGCAGATTTAGAAAAATGTAAGATTAGAGCTCACTACAGAAAAACTCAAACACTTTCTATTCATTTCTATGGGAATGTTCTCCATTTGATAAATACGCTTCTAAAAATCCCATAGGATTAAATAGAAAGTGGGTAAGTTTTTCTGTGGTGAGCACTGTCACATTATATTAAATCTGCCCCTTAGTGTTAAGGTTTTGCTTTCACTGGAACTAAGGACCCTGAAAAACAGCCCCCATCATCATTCCTTCTCCACTATGGTACAGTCAGGATTATTAATTCAGGCATGCAGCAGTCTCTTTGGAAGTTGCCAGTCTTCCCAGAGCTTGGGATGTGATTTTTACACACTACGTGCTTCAGAACTCTGTAGTCCCTTTCTATGTCTTTGTTATGCCTTCCCCTTTAAGGAAGCACACTGAAAGTCATTTAGACCCACTCACTACCCATGTTTGTAGCCTGTGTCGGACTGGCCCACAGGGATACCAGGAAAATTCATGGTCATTACTTATTTTTCAATGGGAACAAAGCAACTAAATATATAGAAAAGATTATTGTATGTAAAGATAAAAATACTATGAAAATATAGAGACTGAGTAAGAAGTGGATGAAAAATAGTTTGGAGCGTGGGCCCATGGCATCCCAGTCCAACACTGTTTGTAGCTTAGAGATAACAAAGCTTAGGGCTAATGTCTCTGCTACTGCGGGTGACTAATTGCTCCAAAATGCATTTCCACGAAAAACAAAGGGAACTGCCATTGGGAAGACCTACGCGTTGCTTCTCCTAAGTCGTGCAAAGTTTCCTCCTTTAAGCAATTTTGTGTGACTACATTAACTGAAGTGATGCATAGGCCTTTCCACTGCCTATTTCCTTTGTTGCCAGTGGAAAGGCATTTTGTTGCGATTAGTCACCTGCGGTAGCAGAGATCTATCATGAGTGACTACATTGCTCCGTGGGACATTAGCCTAAAAGAGGTATTTTACAGCATTATTCTGAGACAATCTACAGTTGGTTTCATTAATTTTTGTGGATTTGGTTTATGTTGTGCAGTGTGGTAGCAAGGGTCCAATTTTTCTTTAAATGAGAAACTGAAATCTAAATATGTCACTAGCAACAAAATTGTAGCCTCACAGAGCAATTTTATTTTCTGCTGGGTTAACTTTGAAATCTGGAGAGAGGCATAATAGTGCAGATTATTAAAACATGGAAAAAAATGAAGACCAACTGAAAAGTTGGTAAGAACAGTGCATTGTATAACATACTAAGTGGTAATTAAAAGGTAAACTACCCCATTAATGTGTCATCAAAGAATGTAGCTGAGGGGCTAAACTGAGATTTTCATCAGTTTTTGTCTGATCTTGTCATGAAACACAATAAGATTTTGTAGGATACTACAAAATCTGATCCTCATAGCTGTAAAACCATGTCAGATAATGTCAGATGGGAGGGCTTTGTTTCTTCATCTAAATCCAATAGTCAAAGTATTTCATTAAAAAAATAGTTTATGAGACACCATCAGAGTTTATCTCGCTGGATAAAGACAAAGCAAGCAGCATTCAGTTCCAAAAGGGAGTTTAGTGCCCTGTGTTGTTGGTCTGGACAACAAAGGCAGTTGCCTTTCAGTATATACAGTGGCTTGCAAAAGTATTCGGCCCCCTTGAACTTTTCCACATTTTGTCACCTTACAGCCACAAACATGAATCAATTTTATTGGAATTCCACGTAAAAGACCAATACAAAGTGGTGTACATGTGAGAAGTGGAACGAAAATCATACATGATTCCAAACATTTTTTACAAATAAATAAGTGGGGTGTGCGTAATTATTCAGCCCCCTTTGGTCTGAGTGCAGTCAGTTGCCCATAGACATTGCCCGATGAGTGCTAATGACTAAATAGAGTGCACCTGTGTGTAATCTAATGTAAGTACAAATGCAGCTGCTCTGTGACGGCCTCAGAGGTTGTCTAAGAGAATATTGGGAGCAACAACACCATGAAGTCCAAAGAACACACCAGACAGGTCGGGGATAAAGTTATTGAGAAATTTAAAGCAGGCTTAGGCTAAAAAAAAGATTTCCAAAGCCTTGAACATCCCACGGAGTACTGTTCAAGCGATCATTCAGAAATGGAAGGAGTATGGCACAACTGTAAACCTACCAAGACAAGGCCGTCCACTTAAACTCACAGGCCGAACAAGGAGAGCGCTGATCAGAAATGCAGCCAAGAGGCCCATGGTGACTCTGGACGAGCTGCAGAGATCTACAGCTCAGGTGGGGGAATCCGTCCATAGGACAACTATTAGTCGTGCACTGCACAAAGTTGGCCTTTATGGAAGAGTGGCAAGAAGAAAGCCATTGCTAACAGAAAACCATAAGAAGTCCTGTTTGCAGTTTGCCACAAGCCATGTGGGGGACACAGCAAACATGTGGAAGAAGGTGCTCTGGTCAGATGAGACCAAAATGGAACTTTTTGGCCAAAATGCAAAACGCTATGTATGGCGGAAAACTAACACTGCACATCACTCTGAACACACCACCCCACTGTCAAATATGGTGGTGGCAGCATCATGCTCTGGGGGTGCTTCTCTTCAGCAGGGACAGGGAAGCTGGTCAGAGTTGATGGGAAGATGGATAGAACCAAATACAGGGCAATCTTGGAAGAAAACCTCTTGGAGTCTGCAAAAGACTTGAGACTGGGGCGGAGGTTCACCTTCCAGCAGGACAATGACCTTAAACATAAAGCCAGGGCAACAATGGAATGGTTTAAAACAAAACATATCCATGTGTTAGAATGGCCCAGTCAAAGTCCAGATCTAAATCCAATCGAGAATCTGTGCAAGATCTGAAAACTGCTGTTCACAAACGCTGTCCATCTAATCTGACTGAGCTGGAGCGGTTTTGCAAAGAAGAATGGACAAGGATTTCAGTCTCTAGATGGGCAAAGCTGGTAGAGACATACCCTAAAAGACTGGCAGCTGTAATTGCAGCAAAAGCGGGTTCTACAAAGTATTGACTCAGGGGGATGAATAATTACACACACCCCACTTTGCAGTTATTTATTTGTAAAAAATGTTTGGAATCATGATGATTTTCGTTCCACTTCTCACGTGTACACCACTTTGTATTGGTCTTTCACGTGGAATTCCAATAAAATTGATTCATGTTTGTGGCTGTAATGTGACAAAATGTGGAAAGTTCAAGGGGGCCGAATACTTTTGTAAGCCACTGTAATTGACAACTTTTTATAACTTTCAGTAATTGTGACTGGGCACTGCTGTTGCCACTAGACATTTTCACCTAATTTGTAGTTGACCCGGGGAGTCATCTGATATTGACATGTTGAAAATGTGGCATCCTATAATGGAAGCACACTGAAAGTCACTAAGCCCTTTATTAAGACCCAAGTGTAGGACTGGCCCACAGGGATACCAAGAAAATTCCCTGCCTAATTCACGGTCATTACTTATTTTTCTATGGGCAACCAAATATATAGAATAGATTATAGTATGTAAAGATAAAAAATACTATGAAAATATAAAGACTGAGTAAGAAGTGTATGAAAGGTAATTTGGAGCGTGGCCCATGGCATCCCAGTCCGACAATGTTTGTAGCTTAGACATAACAAGGCTTAGGGCTAATGTCTCTGCTCTGCTACAGATCCTTAAAGTTAATGGTTATAGAAACAGATGTGTATGAAGCTCCTCTTTCCTATAAGTTATACGCTGGAAGCACTCAGGAATAACTATCGTATTTTTTCGATTAAATTCTTAGTCGGTTTTTAAAACAAGCGACTGTCGCTAACGTCGAACTTATACGCGAGTTCGAGATGCTACAGCAGTAATTTTTTTATTTTAGCACGGAGAGCGGAGTTTGTAGCGCTTTCTTCCCTATGAGAACCACAGCGAGCTGTAACCGGAAGTAGTGCGTGACGCACTAAATAATCGCCGAAAGCGGAAACCTTATTTCGTTCAAGGCACTTCCGCGCCGGACGTTACGCGGTAGGACTGAGCCGTGAGGCTTTCTCTTCGTCTGGTTTACGGGTTTGTGAGAAAATCCGTAGGAGTTTCAGGTAAAGCCATAACTTATTACTTTTTTAAAATCATTTTCGCGTGGTACCAACATTTTCAGATCCGCAACTTCCAGGGGCTGTCGGGGAATGTTGGGAAATGTGTCCAAAGCGTATCTGCGCCCCGCGGTCTGGAGAGCAGCGCAGTAGCTTGGACTCCGTAATAAAAAGTCTGTAAACCTGACAGCTTTTTACAAGAGACATTTTAATTTTATTCCCAAATATAAAGTTAAAGGTAAAAAAAAAAATACGTGCTAGCTTATTATTATTGTCATAATTGTTCTTATTCCTATGAAATGCTTCAATGGCGGGCCCTTGCCAAATGCCCATTCTGCATTTGTCCATTAGTTAAAGCAGTTGTTCACCTTTAAGTTAACTTTTAGTATGTTTTAATGGCCTGTTCTGAGCACATTTTCAATTGGTTTTCATTTCTTCATAGTTTTTAAAATATATGCCTTCTTCTGCCTCTTTGTAGTTTTCAAATAGGGAGTCACTGACCCCAGCAGCCAAAAAACAAAACAAAACACATACAACTATTTTGTTATTGCTACTTTAATTACTTATCTTGCAGTCCCTCTTCTATTCATCTTCCAGTTCCATATCAAACAATTGCCTGGCTGCTAGGATTAATTGGTATCCTAATAACCACTAAAATTTCTGTTTGGGGTTTTTCTAAAAAAAAAAAAAAACACAATTAAAAAAATGAACTAATTGTAAATTTTCTCAGAATTCCACTTTTTACATCATGTAAAAAGTACATGTATGTACTTGTAGTAAGGCTGCAGTGTCCCCTTAATCACTTAGATTTCCTATTCCTCCTCTAACCCACTCGGCCCCCTCCCTCAGGAATTTGCTTTGGCTGTTGGCTTGTGAGCATGCTCAGTTGTTCTAAGCTCAGATTACTAAACACACCCCCAGTCTAGCAGCCAGTGAAGAGATGGCATTGCTGGTTCCCATAGAAACTCAGCTCTAGCTGTCTGCTTCAATTTTTTTCTCCTGAGCTCAGATTTACCATTATAGTGCTCAAACAAAGCAGAACTTTTATCAAAGGCAGTGTGTGTGAGCCTGTATTCTTGATGAAATGTATGCTGAATAAGGGTCTGTGCGTGTGTTTATGCTGTTTGCAGATTTAAATGTATCTGATTATGTATCAGAGGAAAAATGGCCACCGGGTGAAAGCTGCTATTTGCTTTAGGAAAATGTGGTGGTGCTGGCAAGCAGAGGGGATATATGCAGTACAAATGATGCCATTTGGGTGGGAGAGACATGCCCAATTGATATACATTGTAGACAAATGTAGGCTTTACATGTCCTTTAAGTTTATAACAGGGAAATCCAGTGTTGGGAAGATTAACACAGAGGCTTCCCATTAGATAGAGTTCAATAAATTGCTAGAAAATTCTTATAGCAAATATAACTCTTCTAGTTTTGGCTGTTCTACTCCAAATGGGGGATGAAAAAGACAACTGGAAAGTAAAAACATTGGATGAAATTTTGCAAGAAAAAAAGAGAAGAAAGGAACAAGAAGAAAAAGCAGAACTGAAGCACAACAAAAATGTAAGTGTCAAATGTGTTATGTTTTTTTTTTAGCAATGTATGTCTCAGGGTCTTTTTTAAAATGTCTTTTTGACTTTATATTTTGTCACTGAATCCCCTATTTGAAGACTATATGGCTACTAATATACTACATGGCCAAATGTATGTGGACACAAATAACACCATACCCATAACTGGTTTTTGAACATTTCATTTTAAACCATAGGCATTAGTATGGAGTTGGTCACCCATTTGATAAAGCAGCCCTCACTACTCCTTGAAAAGGTTTTCACTAAATTTTGGATTATGGCTGCTGGCAGGGGCAATGCTGCCTAGAGGTGGGTTGCAAATCTTGCCCCAGGCAGAAGCACCCAACAGGTTATAAGGGTAACCTTGTACAAAACGTCTGGTAACATTGAGAGACAAAATTTGGGTTATATAAACAGAATATTGGTTCTTCTAGTGCAGAGAGCTCTTTTGCACTCTCTGCTTTAGCAATGCAGCCCCTCTCAGTCCGCTTCAACACTAATTTTCTAAGCATGGGGGCAGCATTGGGAAGGGCTGGGGCAGCCCCTTGCTGCAAGGATTTTCTCTGAGACACACAGTGTCGGACTGAGATGGCAGGGGCCCACCAGAAAACCCTGGACAATGTGCCCACTCTCAAAACTTTAATTCCTCCTCTCCTCCCTCAAACTCTTTATTCTCATAGTCTCTTTTCTCTAAATACTATACTCTATTCTTCTATCTATCAATCTTCCTTGTTTCCATACAGAAATAGGGAATGACCATGAAATAGGCTAAATAGATAGAAGCAAGAGGGCCCACTGACACCTGGGCCCACCAGGAGTTTTCCTGGTATCCTGGTGGGCCAGTCCGACACTGGACACAAAGGCATCTGTGAAGTCAGGTACTGATGTTGGGCACTGGGGTATGGGTTGCATTAAGTGTCTAATTCATTCCAAAGGAGTTTGATGGGGTTTTGGGCTCTGTGTAGACCATTCAAATTATTTCACAGCAGACTTAGTAATGCATAAGGGTTATATATGCTTTCCTTGGGAAGGAGTACAGCAGCACTACTGCTTCATATCTGAGGTGTTTTTTTTTTGTTGTGTTTTTGATTTTTTAGTAGTTTTTTATTAAAAAGAAACATTACAATAACGTTTACAGTGCCAGTAATGTTACATCAAAACATTGAGTTGTTCGACATATGATAGTCTTCCATAGAGATAATAATTAACAAATTGTGAAGTGCAAATGGGCTGTATACAACATGTGATCTGGACACCGCTCCACGTCATGTGTATAAAGGCCCCTTTGGTTTGCCAACATCGAGTACATAGATCAGGAGTATCGGGGTTAATATTGTGTAGCCTAACTGGAATATAAGGGCTCTGGCACACGGGGAGATGAGTCGCCTGCGGATTGTGAAGAATGTTTAAGGAAATACCATCATCATGTTCATTTTAAAAAACCAATAACTAAAATAATAAAAACCATATAGATCTGACACATTATTCATATCCTGTTTCAGTGTGTGTTTATTGGGGCATGTTTGTTATCAGCATAAGGTTTAGAGCAAACGCAATATACACTATTGGAGAAAATATAAGTACCTCTCCTGTTATTCAAATGAATAGAAATAATGACAAGTGTTTTTTGGCCCAAAAAAGCACATTTGTGTATGTTTGGGTTTAAAACTCTTTGTCAAAGCCATTTGTGTTTTTGTTTTTTTTTTGTGTTTTTTGATTTTTTTAGTAGTTTTTTTATTAAAAAGAAACATTACAATAACGTTTACAGTGCCAGTAATGTTACATCAAAACATTGAGTTGTTCGACATATGATAGTCTTCCATAGAGATAATAATTAACAAATTGTGAAGTGCAAATGGGCTGTATACAACATGTGATCTGGACACCGCTCCACGTCATGTGTATAAAGGCCCCTTTGGTTTGCCAACATCAAGTACATAGATCAGGAGTATCGGGGTTAATATTGTGTAGCCTAACTGGAATATAAGGGCTCTGGCACACGGGGAGATGAGTCGCCTGCGGCTAATCTCCCCGAAATGCCATCCCACCGGCGAGAGTGTAAATTGCTGGTGGGATGGCATACGCGGCGCCGTGATTTCCACCGAAATCACAAAAGTTTCCTCTCAAGGTAACTTCCGCAATTTTTCTGGTGCAGGCACAGGTAGGAGCGTATGTCGGTATTTTCACCAAACGCAACGTCTGACATTAGCCTAATTGTTAACCAGGGCAGATGCTATGATGTCACTAAGCTCCTCAGTACACCCCTTTCTACTGAAAATTTTGTTTAAGGAAATTGCTTGGCTGTATACTGGACATTATGCACCTGTAATTAAGGTGTATAGCTGAAAAAGCCAAACCTATTAATTAAATGGCTGTCTACATACTTTTGGCCAGGTTGTGTACTTTACAGTACTGCATTATGGATTGTGAAGAATGTTTAAGGAAATACCATCATCATGTTCATTTTAAAAAACCAATAACTAAAATAATAAAAACCATATAGATCTGACACACTATTCATATCCTGTTTCAGTGTGTGTTTATTGGGGCATGTTGTTATCAGCATAAGGTTTAGAGCAAACACAATATACACTATTGGAGAAAATATAAGTACCTCTCCTGTTATTCAAATGAATAAATGATGACAGGTGTTTTTTGGCCCAAAAAAGCACATTTGTATATGTTTGGGTTTAAAACTCTTTATTAAAGCCATTTGTGTCACCATGTTCACGTGAAGGACAAGAAACATTGATAGATATCAGTTATTTCTCTACTAGTGGAGAAATGATGCATCTGTACATGTACATTATGTCAGTGGTGCATATTAATGAGCTGCCAACAAAGCCCTGCCTAAAATAGGTAATTTTCAACTAAATGCTGCACGTTTTATATTTTTTTTCTTTTTAACAAAAGACTGCTTAGGGAAAAAAACCATGAAGATATGGTAATTGCTTGCCATAAACATCCCATTATTTATTTCTTAATGTTTACAAAAGTTTGTTCTGTCATTAAAAGTTTCTCTGCTTTTGTAGGCTGATGATCGTGATTCTAAAAGAGATTCTCTTGAAGAGGGCGAGCTAAGAGATCAAAGGATGGAAATCACAATAAGAAATTCCCCTTACAGAAGGGAGGATTCAGTAGAAGATAGGTAAAAACAGATGCTGATATGCACGGTCATGGGAAAGAATGGAAAGAAACACTTCTTTTTTTTTTGTTTTCTGATTTTTGATACATCTATATTCCTGGCACACCATCAGGAATGCTAATATGAAATTGGCTCTTTTGAGACTTATTTTAAACACTTTTAATCCTAATACATTGTCTACTTTATTGGCAAAATCTAACTGCAATATTTCAAATATATTTAATTTTAAATATATGTTTACACTGTATGTTTGCGATGGGCAAAGCATATATTTGTAGAAATTGGTGGTCCTCAACCTGTGGCTCGCTAGCAACATTTCTTTGCCGCCCCCAAAGCAACTGCTAATTTAAAAATTCCAGGTTTGGAGGAAAGTTTTGGAGGTATAAAGACATTATTCTAAGGGTTAAGAACCCTTGGCATAGATGAATGCTTGGCTTGTAATTGCCATGATCATTTTTGGAAAAATGCCGGGGTCAAAGCATCCATTTCACATTGGCTGCTGATATTAATTTTGGTTTGCCATAAGCTAGCATTGTTGGGCTTCAGTGTTCCCAGGGCATAGGGCAATATATCTTCCAGTCAACAGATTTGGAGGCCCTGCATGTATAAAACCATATTCATTGCTGCAGTTTCATTTGGAAGTGCTTATCCATACAGTAGAGATCAGTAAACCAATTTTGTGGGGTTTTTTTTTTCCAAAAATAACCTTTTTCACTATTTACCATTGCTTATTTTAAAAGTGTACAAAAAATTAACATCCTTCTTACATGAGAACTTCTTCCCTTGGGTCTCTACCCCAATATAGTTAATGTTTCCAAGACCCTTTGCACCTTGCTCTTGTCTGTCAGTAGGTTACTTTCTAAATAAGTCATGACAGGGAATGGTGTGTCTGACGCTTAGTTAATCTTGCAGAGGAGAGGAAGATGACTCCTTGGCAATTAAACCTCCACAGCAGATTTTACGGAAGGAAAAATCACATCACAGAAAAGATGAAAAGAGAAAGGAGAAACGCAGACACCGTAGCCACTCAGCTGAAGGACCTACAGGTGTTGAATTGTTTATTTGCACTTTTGTATTTAACATGTATGAGGATGTTAATTACCAGACCCCATAGCAAAATGCCAGGATTAAAAGCAAACTTTGCCGAGGACAGTCATATCCCTGGACATGGTTCTTTTGTACTGTGTTGAAAATAATCAAATTATTACACTTGTCAAAGATGTATTTTTAAAGATAGCTAGCATGATAGCGGCTATAACAGCTTCTCTATGGACATGGATAAGACAAGGATGTGTGTGAGATATTAGTGTTTTATCTAGAATTAAATATTGATTGTATATATACTGCACTTAAGACATACAGATATCTGCTCTTTTTAACTGATAGCATTCTAGACCCCTTGTGACATTTAGTATGTAATATACGCCCTTACAAATGAATTAAATGTTTGCTTATTTCTTTTAACACTGATTTGTAAAACATTGCAAAAGGCACAACAAGCAGAAAAGATAAACATTTTAAATACTTACAATAAAGCTTCCGCGTGGGGGCATGGACACATTTTGACTAACACAAATATTGATTGTTAGGCAAACATGTTCGTGTGAAGGACAAAGACAGAGAGCATGAGAGGAGAAAGAGGCGCAGAGAGGAGCAAGACAAAGCTCGTCGTGAGTGGGAGAGACAGAAAAGGAGAGAGATGGCAAGAGAACATTCAAGAAGAGAAAGGTAATTATTAGATGTACTTGTATACCCATTTTAACTGTGATGGTAGAAAATATGTGGGTGGTCCAGTCCATAACATTTAAAAATTAATGCAGTTAAAAAAAACTGATTGTGCTACCCTATACCGGTATGGTCTGGGCAAATACAACTTTCACCCATTTCTGAAAGTGACCCAGTTTCTTGCATTTCACAGATGTTGCAGCCAACACATGTTCTATTTTGTAAAACATGTAAAGCAGACAGGTTATGTTGTTTCAAACTGCTCCTGCCTTAAAAAAAAGGTGTATTCAATTTTTTTCTGGAGTATTGTAATCATTTAGAAATATGGAATGTCTCTAGGAAAACAGTGCTTTTGGGGCTAATGTCATTTGCAGGCTTTTCTTTCCTGTTTTCTGCATAACTAGGATCTACTTTTAGGCAGCTGTGGAGCATTGTACTCAAATCTTTATTGCCTCTTAATCCAATCCTCCAAAGCTGCCTAAACGTAGATCCTTGTTATACAGAAAACAGGAAAGAAAAGTCTGCAAATGGCACTGTTTCCCTAGAGACATTCCATATTTGGTTTGTCTCTGTACTCAAATCTTTATTGCCTCTTAATGCAGAGACTGGTCCTGTTACTATAGCATTCATAACAGGTTCTGCATGTGCATATAAGAACAAACCAGTCACTCATTGTTATGAGTGATAACAAAACAATTGACATGGATGTATCATCCTATAGCATGCTTGACTCAATAATAGTACTGTGCAAATTTTAATTATTAAAAGGGGTGAACCCAAATATAAAGTTTTATATAGGGTTAACTGCAAATGTATTCATTATTTCTCAATGTAATTGCTGTTGTAAGCAGTTCCAATCTGTGCTTTGATAGTCCTTGGACAGCTGTAGCATCAGTCTGCTGTCCAGACTTTAATCCTCATAGTGGTACTACTTTGCAGGTCTTTTATCACAGGACATGCAGAGAACAGAAGAGAGCAATACATTGGGGTTACTGGAGTTTTTGCTCCAGGAGCTCTCTTTTTCCACACTGATTCAGTGGTACACATAGTCAAAACAAACAGTCCAGAGCATAGCAAGGCATAGACACATACTGTTTTCAGTGGCAATTACATTTACACCAGCATACAATTTAGAGAGAACATTAGACATGAGCTAGAATGTTTCTCTTTAGATTGACCCAGCAGTTTAGCATTAGTGCCACCTAATGTTTAGTACTGGTAATTGGCAATTAACATTTTAAAAGCACACATTTTTTAAAGGGACAGTATTCCCCTCTAACTCTAACTTCTGTAACTAAAATAGTAGATAAAAGTATGTTCAGCCTAAGCTCTATTCAATAAACTTGTGCTGAAAAAGGGGAAGTACTGCCCCTTTATATATTTTTTTTATTAATAACATTTCAAGATTTCACATTTTGTGACACTTGGACAGTACAAATGTTTTAAACTGTTTTTATTTCTCTTTCAAAATAATGTGACCTTAAATATGGAATTTTAGGGGGCACTTTAATGTTTGCAGGGACCGTCTGGAACAGTTGGAGCGTAAGCGTGAACGAGAAAGGAAAATGAGGGAACAGCAGAAAGAACAAAGGGAGTTGAAAGAGAGAGAAAGGAGAGCTGAGGAGAGGCGCAAAGAACGAGACCTCAAAAGAGAAGGTACCCAGTCCCATAAGTTTCTCTTTTTTCATTTCTTGCATTGTCTTGCTGATTTTGTCAAGGACTAAATCCTACTGATTATGTATGCGTGTGCCTTTTTCCTTCTAGAAAATATATTATTACATTAAGTTTTTTTTTTAACTTGAATTTTTATTGATTTTCAAAAACAAGTTCCATGTTCAGAATTAATTTCATTCAGTAACATGACATATTGTATCATAAGCAATTCACAATAATACAGGCTAACATGATAAGCAAAGATAAAAACAAAAAAAAAAAGGAGAAAGGGGGAAAATGTAAAGAAAGGTAACTTCATCTTGTCTAAAATGATCCATGATCTTTAAGCGTGACTTCTTACCAGGATTTAATTAATGCTCTGAGTATTATTTAAGCATTCAATTTTACCTTTAAAGTAAAGATGTGCAGAGCTTTCTTTAAAAAATGCAACGCCCCTAAAACGATACAATTATGTGAATATTTCAAAGTGCTTTTTTAGTTTAGATAAAAGGGAGGTAATTTACTATGGCCCTGTAACAAAATTGTGCCACATGCAAAGCAGCCCTGTTTCTACTGTGCAAGTTGATGGGCACCTATGTTTCAAGATGGATCTTGGTCTTACCTGCATCTGCAGGAAGCAACGTCGGAAAACCAGAGCAATGCGAAGGCCTTTTTCACTGTCAACTCCTATTGTTGCCACTGGAAAGGCATTTCGGAGTGTCACCATCTCCTAAGGTCAACCTCATCGTGCCACTCTGGCAAGATCTGAAACATGAAGTACATGCTAGATAGCCAAAGAATTTACAGACCTGTAAATTGGCAGCTTTCTTTAATGGGTGTGCTATTGTGTGATCACTCATTTTTTCTTGAAATGGTCCACATCTTACAAGTCTGCCATGGCTATGTAGACATCATGTGTCATCCTCTGTTGCAAGGTTCTTAACGCCAGATTTCAGGCAAGTAGTTTGTACAGCAACATATCTTTGATAAGAGCTGGCCTGTTGGGGCCTCTGCTGAGAGTAATGTAACATTTCCTAATTGCTTGTTTAGCAATGAAAATGCATTGCTGGCATTTCATTATATAATAAGAATAACAGGAAGGTAATAAAATCAAAGCCTGTCTTGCACTTGTCAGTTTAGTATACCAACCTATACTTCCAGGGCTCCCAGGATCTGTGCTTCCTATGCACTGGAAGCCAGGGCTCTTGCAAGAGAGTGAGAAAATGCAGTACAGTGCACACTATGCAGATGCAAGGATGCTTGTAGAGTTTAGCACTCAAAGTAAGTTTTGCCTTTTCAACCTGTTTTCATGGCAATAACCTTGTAGCAATCCTGTACTGCAATGGAACCATTGTTGCCAGATGAGCTGCCATGAACACACTCATTTGGCAAAAACGAGCCATTATCAGCAACTGAGCAATGTCTTCTTTTTGAAACAAGATGAGCTATAACAAGCTGTTTTTGTTTCCAGTTTTTTGCTTTTGATATTTGTCTAACTTGCAATAGAATTTGTGGTTCCGACATAAATGTGCTACCATACAGATGATGTGAGTTGCATGTTAATGGGGCTGCCCTTTATCAATGCCACACTATACATTTACTGTATCGGTAACACACTGAACCAAGAAGTAATTCTTCCAGGAACATAGCCCAATACTGGCAAGTGAGCTATTCTGCTACTGTACTACTGCTATAAAAGCAAACAAGGCCATTCTTTATTCATCCTTTTGAGGGTTACAAATCACAAAAACAGAATAAAATCAATGATCAAGTCACCACCATGCAACATACTGTTATCTCTAATATGCACAATACTTCCTATTAGTATGATTTTCTTTGAAGGTATCCACCTATATATATTTAGTTTACTATATAGGCAATGATTTAAATGCATGCATTGACAATCTGTTTTCTTTCCCAAGCTAACAAGAAATCTTGATTGACTTGACAAAAAAATGTAACCATTGGCCAGGTTATAATGCAAAATTCTAGAATAGATAACTTTCACAAGCAAAAACTCCAGTAATACATGGTCGGTATGATGTTTCATGATTATCATGGGACATGTGTTTAGTTTAACAGGCAATAGGGAACCATTTGTCAGAACATTTTTTTATTTATTTATTTATTTTTTTTTACTTGGAAGAAAAGTCAAACTGTGGCCATAGTGTTGATATATGTATAAACAGAACAAAAAATTTGTTCAAACAAACAAATTTGTTCCTGGATTCAGGAAAAATGTGTACAAAAATAGTACTGCATTCAACAGGCTCAGTTGGAGTAACTGATTTTAATAAACAAAAGAAATTCCAATGTTTCAATCACATCACTGTGATATTTTTATTTCTGCCAAACATTGCAGTTGTTAATGTTAATCCCAGATCTAAGTGGGCAGGAGGGGGAGGCATGTCTGGCTACAACTGGACATAGTGAGCCAGATCTAGAAAAGAAAGTAGCATTCTTTGTGTTAAAGGGGATCTCCACCCAAAAACAGATTAATGGCTAATAAAACAAAGTGCCTCTCCCAGAGGCACCACAAAGAGCTCTGCCTTCTTTCTTAGATCTGGCTCATCATTTATAATCCGTTATAATTAGTGCTTGGTCTAATGAGTCATTACATTTGTATATTATGAGAAATAAAGTATGCAGGGAAGGATTTGTTACTTTTGGCATCACACTACCCCAGTGTACCTTGACCTGAATTAAAGAACTCAGCCTGTGGACTTGTGCCTTTATATGGCTATGGAAATCCTCTGTAACTACTAATGTATTTATATTTGCACAGGGGGTGCACAACTGTACAATAGCTTTTCATTTTCTTATCTTCATTTTCTGTGACTGTCTTCTTTATGTTGAATGAATGAATGAAGTTGTGATCCAGAGCCTGCTGAACAGGTAGATAAATGTTAAAGGCGAAGAAAGTCATTTTGGTATTTTAGTGCCAATAGATTATCCACATTAGTGCCACCTAGAACAATACATTTATTCTGCAGAAAGCTTTACCATACCTGAGTTAAGAGCCATAGAAGCTCCCTCTGTTTGTTTAAGATAGCAGCTACCATTTGAGCTTGGCCACAGATCTCTTGACTTCTAATATCCTTTTGTTTTAAAGCGAAAACAAGTTATAGTGGCCTTGTAAAGGGCAACAAAGCTTCCTTGTAATAGGATATATTTTCCTTTGTCTAGTGTTTTACAGTCCTGTTTTTCCACTGTTTCACCAGACTTTGTTTCTTTTTATTGATTTTTTTTTATTCACTAGCAGCTGCACATCACAGAACAGCCAGGGAAGAGCATGGTGAAAAAAACAAAGCAGCTATTCGTAGTCGAAGTCCCATAAGGCAGCAACGAGAGAGATTAGTTGCAGGAGATGTTAAGAAGCAAGGTGAGCAAAAGTCTCTTTGTCTGTGGTTTTTATTCTGGTTTTTGAATGGTGTTAGGTGATAGCTACATCAGAAGGAAATAGGGTGACAAACATGTACCCATTATTTTATTGCTTTTATCCTTTCTCCCGAATACACGAGGGGTTGTTTACAATTTTTTCCAGGGGAATGGCTATGCTGTGCATGTCAAACAGTGTCAGGGAACGCAGACCAGCTTTGTCCTTGCCATAGTACAGGCAGTAAGGACAGAGCCCAGCCGTAGCCTGGGTTCTCCTGTGCTCCCTAACTTGCATGTCTGAATAATACCTATGTGCCTCTTCCTGCCTTCCCATCATGAATAGTGCTGACAAACACAGTCTGTACTGTGGGCAGCCCCCTAAATGCCTTTTTAGGCATTTAGACATTTAGACATTGACGTAACCTATTACATCACGTAATAGGTTACGTCAATGTCTTCATATAGCAGGGGTGGGCAAACTACAGCCCGCGGGCCACATCCGGCCCGTTGGCCTTTTTAATCCGGCCCACCGACTCCGGGTGCCTTTAAATAATTTCTGGGCCCTGATTGGTTGCGATTTGTGCGTGCTCGTGCACAGGGGGCGCAACCATAAAAAAGGATGCAGCGGGGAGCCGGGGAACAGACGCAGTGGAACGATGGAGGGAGCTGCAGGTCGGAGAGATGGAGGATGCTGGTGGGGGGGGGAGCTGGTGGGAGGACGTTGGCCCGGCCTGGCCCGCCTGTGAGTAAATGTGGCCCCCGAGCCAAAAATTTTGCCCACCCCTGTCATATAGCCTATCACCTGTGTGGTCTGTTTCTAATGGCATTGTTTAGGTGGCTATGCAGTCATCCGTTTTCTTAGTACTGGTATGGGTACCTGTTATCTAGAATGCTCAGGGTTTTTTTTAAAGAAAAATCTTTGTTAATTGGATCGCCATACATTAAGTCTTCTAAAAATCATTTAAACATTAAATAAAAAGGGGCATCACCACTTTAAATGAAGAAACCTGGGCAGATATACTCGACACAATCTTTGATAATCTAGTATCATCCAGTGACAGAGTAAATTCAATTCAAGTTCCTACACAAGGCCTATCTCACACCAGGTAGCCTCCATAAAATCTAATACTAATTTGTATAGTGGGAGGGCTTGGTTTATAAGTTACTTCCAAAAAGATTTATTTGAGGGAGTTAGAGTCTTTCCATTTAATGGTAATGCCTTTTCTGGCATATACTAGTAGAATAGATATTAATGTGTTCTCCCTGCTCTAGTTCAGTCCAGATCTTGTACCTGGTTGAGCAGAGTAACTTATGGGTCCAAGGGAATCAGGAGGTTCAAGACCTCAGTTATAAACTGTGTCACAGAAGACCAATAGTGCTTTAATTTGGCACGTACCATATGTATAAAGTGTACTGGATTTTGATGGCACCTGGGACATTCATTAAAATCTCCTTAACATACAGTAATGAATGTCCCAGGTGCCATCAAAATCCAGTACACTTTATACATATGGTACGTGCCAAATTAAAGCACTATTGGTCTTTTGTGACACAGTTTATAACTGAGGTCTTGAACCTCCCGATTCCCTTGGACCCATAAGTTACTCTGCTCAACCAGGTACAAGATCTGGACTGAACTAGAGCAGGGAGAACGCATTAATATCTATTCTACTAGTATATGCCAGAAAAGGCATTACCTTTAAATGGAAAGACTCTAACTCCCCCAAATAAATCCTTTTGGAAGTTATTTATAAACCAAGCCCTCCCACTATACAAATTAGTATACATCAGAAGAGGCTGTCCAGATAAATTTTCAAAAGTTTGGTCACCATGGATAAACCAGGCTATCTAAATTATATATATCCTAGCAGTGAAGAAGCACTGCTAGTAGGAAATACCTCCCCCCAATCAGAATAAGCTAACTTCGCTATGACCCCCATAAAGTAAGACACTTGCACCACAACTGCTATAGGAAAAAAGTACTTTATTCAACTGTACAGAAATAACATACTTTGTTTGTTTTGATGTTTGTTCATTTTATTTTGGAAAACTGAAAGCGCAACAGTAGTATTCCTACACAATACAATGCATACGAAAATTGCATGTCTTACAGTGGAGCAGAATACTTGTGTTTTCTGCTCCACTGTAAGACATGCAATTTTTGTATGCATTGTATTGTGTAGGAATACTACTGTTGCGCTTCAACACTGAATACCTCAATAAATCAAATTCTTAAAGAAAAAAAAATTAAATAAACCCAATAGAATTATTTTGCCTCTAATAAGGATTAATTATAGCTGTGATCAAGTACAAGGCACTGTTTTATTATTTTTTTATTAGTCTCCATGGGAAATACCCTTAGTTGGATTTTGCACATTTATAGAGCCTGGTGTTTGATATCTTTAATTAGTAATGTGTCTAACCTGACTCTAGCTAGTAATGGATAACCGTTAATGCTGTGATGGATAACAACTAACGCTGCTGTGTTTTGGTTTTTTTTTTAGGAAAAGATGAAAGGCTAGACACACGAACAATTTTTTCAGATTTGCAAGATGTCAGTGACAGTGAAAGGAAAACATCTTCTGCTGAATCTTCCTCAGGTATCCTTTTTTAAAAATCATATATATGAGTGATAATGTATTCCTAGGTCCACTCATCAAAAATGGCACTATGAGTGTACCCATGAATGCTCTGGTTCCATTGTGGTGGCACATCTGGCTGAAAACCTCTTTGCCTCCCCCCATGCTGGCTGTTCCTCAATGCTTCCTTTGTTCCAGCAGTACAGTTCTTCAGAATCTAATTCTACATGACAACAGCCAAAATAAAGGGATCATATGAAGGATACAGCTTATATGAAAGTAATTCCCAGGCAGATGTGGTTCAATCGCATCATGGTTACAGTCATGTGCTTGACCAGCTCACATTTGCCAATGTATTGCCAAAGATGAATAGTGGAGGAGGCTTTAAAAATTATCAGATTGGCATATTTGGTGTGGGTTAGTGTTACAAAGACTGCCCAGTTTGCTTATGTTTATTAAGCTGCATTGGTTTATTGGTAAAAGTCATGGAAGTTTTAGATAAAAACTAAAGCTGCTATAGAATCATGGCATAACAATGTAGCCTTTATTAGTGTAGTGTCATTAGTGTATCAGCATTAGATCATTATTTAAAAAGATTCTGCCTTGTGGGGCCTTACCCTAAAGCAGTGCTGTCCAACTTCTGTGGTACAGAGGGCCGAAATTTTTCTGGCCCTACATGCTGGAGGGCCTATAATAGAAGCCAGTTTTGACCACTCCCTTTTTTTAAACCGCACTCCCTTCAATCCACACCCATATTATCACAAGTTTTTAAGACCATATCCACATGGTGGGATGCGCAGGAAAACCCCAAATGGTTGGTGCTCACTGTAGGGATATCACCCTTCATTTAAATGTGAAAGAATTATATTGTATTAAGACACACCCTTAAATCCATATGACTTCTCCTTCCCTGTGGATAGCACAGCAACCCCCAGCATATAATTACACACCTTAGGGACCATGTAATAACCTAATGCTAATTTTCTAATGCTAACAAACCCCAGAACAAACCCCTGCCAGGTTCATCTTCCACAGGCAGCATATGGCAGGCAGAGTAAGACACACATAGGCAGGGCAGGGCCTTTAGGCCGAATGGATAGCCCTTCTCTGCTAATGGGCTAATAGCCCTGCTGGTGCCATCCTGAATTTTAAGTGAATATGTAAATGGGCAAAACTGCCTATACTGCCTCCCTTTACTTTAGGGTGGCTTCAGGCATTTCTCTACCAGCTAAAATACAATGTTGAAAAACTGACCCATGTGCTGTTAGCCTGGTTTAGTTTGTATGGTAAAGGATATATATATATATATCTGCCTACACACCAGTATTACAGCTAAAAAATAATTTTATTGATTCAAGAATAAAGTTTTACCTGGTAGTAAGTTATTTGCAATGTAAAAAGTTTGATTTTGTAATTAAAAACTACACCATAAAAATCATGACAGAATCCCAACATTGATTTTATAGTTGACCCTGAAAATGTATTCACATACATGGTTGCCGATACTGAAAATGAATATCCAAATATACATTCTAAATTTTTAATTAATGCCTCATTCATATTCATCAAAGCACTTGTGAAGTCTTGGTAGCTAAGAAGGGGCAATACCACTGTTTCCTGTGCTGCTGCATACTTAATTATCCAACCCAACATTTTATTGTGTGGAGCCCATGATTATGCTAAATGGATCTTTGATCTTTGATATGCGAACTGGCTTCTCTATGCAGTAGAATATTAATTTGGTTGCTCCTAACTACAGCAGGTACTGGGTCTGCTTCAGAGGAGGAAGAGGAATCCAGTACTGAAGAATCTGAGGAAGGAGAAGAGGAGGAGGAGGAAGAAGAAGAAGAAGAAGAAGAGGAGGATGATGATGATGAAGAGGAGGAAGAAACAGGGAGCAATTCAGAAGCAGTATCTGAACAAACAGCTGGTGAGTTCCTCACACATGAAATACAACCATGTATTTGCTCTTTAACTTCTTTGCTGCCAGTTCTTTCTCAGCAGAAAATAATGCTAGTCCCAAACAGACCCACCGCAGACAACCACTATTCAGTTGTTGTCAACCAGGGGGAGAGGAGTGTCTTTTCTAGTTGATCCACTTTTGCACACTTCTTCCTCAGAGGGCGTCTTTTTGAGTCATATTCTCAAACCTGTTTTTGTATAGAATATGGTAATATGTTCATTAAAAATTCCAGAATATTTTTAAATCAAAACTACTCACATCATAATTATTCACATCGAAATTATTCTCTAGATGAATGAGCTAACTATATCTTGAAAGGTTGGCTTATATACTCTCAAAAGTCTTTTAATAGTCAAACAGGTGAGAATTCATAAAAAAAAACAAAAAACAGCACAACTAGAATTAGGCAGCAAAGGGGAAACAATAGAACTGTAATAAGAGTAAAAGTTAAAGGGTTATAGCTGTAAGAAAAGGAGCTTCATGAGAAGGAAGTTACAAACAAAGGTTTGTCAGATTTCAGCATGATAAACAAGTGGCCGTTTTGTAATGAGCACCATTCACATGTATCATTTCACTTGCGTAAATTTATACGTTTAGTTAAAGAGGCTGAAGCTTTGTTTTATTTGTCTGATCACTAATATGCAGTTATCTTCATTTTCAGAGGAGGTCAGTGATGAAGAGATGAGCGAAGATGAGAGGGAGAATGGGAATCATGTTCCCATAGGTAAGGAAGAAGAGTTTCCTCTCTCCTGTTTTAATTCAATAAACTAATGCTTACAATTTAACAAATGAAATGCTTACATTACAGATCTTAAAGGGGTACAGCAGGTGTATTAAAATGTATGGAACAAGAGGAGATGCTTCTCCATGCTCCCACACATACATTTACCAGTTTATTATAGCTGAATATAGAGTATCTCAAAAGATATGATTGATGTAAGTGGCATGATTTTCCCAATGTATAGTCTGGGGGTGTTTAAATATCGCTGTGCAGTTAGGTCAGGTACTTTATTTGTATATTTTGTGTATTATAAGCATTGTTGTGGGGACCTTGTCCATTCTTTGTCAACACGGGGCAAATTTGCAGCTGGGTAGTAATTTATTTTACATGAAACTCCCTTTGGTTTACTGAGCCTTCTTTCTCCTTTGAATAGAAAGTTGAGAGATCAATGTTGAGAGAGAAGTATGTCATCTGGAGGCTGTTTAGAGTCTTTTTATGGATTTAAAATTAAAATTTTTACTTATTTTTTTAAATGATGCTGTACTAAAATTCCTAGAATTCTGTGACAATTGGTTAAGGTGGCCATACACGGTCAGATTTTAGTTGTCATCCGACGAACGTTCAGATATCGATTTGTTTAAATGCAATGGTCTAGCCCTACAGATAACAAATCGGAGGATGTTCTGAACATGAAATAGTTGGCAGACACCAATCATACAAAAGTGACTTCCTGGAAGTGCATTGTAGGTCCCCAAAGGATATTGTCAGATACATGCACAGATTTTGTTATTATTCAACCAAAATTTCCTAACCTGGTTCTTCGACTAAACAACTAAATTCCATGGTACTTAAATTATCAGGATGATAATTTGGAGCCCACACACAGTCCAAAAATCATTTTGTATGGTTTTATCGGTGTATGGCTAGCTTAAGCCACAGGATTGACATTCCTGATATAAAACTTTTTTTTTAACCAAAAATTGTAAGGTTATTGTTCTTGCATTGTATATTTCTTTCTGCAAGATCCATGATCTATGGCAGTCTGTCATTGTAAACCATATTAACTTATATAAATATTAAGGCTTAGCTCATGTACAGGTGGGGAGCACATGTCCGTGCAAATGAAGTTCCAGGAGAATGTTATCTTTATGTAGCGCTCTGTAGCTTGGAATGAATGACGTTACCACAGTACTTCCAGATAAACAGGCCGTATATAGAGTGATATTAATTTGTAGATAGGCACAGCCATTACTTTCACAGAAACCCCTAGTTTTACAATATCATTAGTAAGTACATAGCACTTACTAATACCTGATATGTTCCTTATTACATCAGGCTCCTGCATCATCTCTGCTGCTGTCTTTCTTCTTGTACCTCTTGCCTATAGTACATCTGCAAAAGCACCATGGCTTTTGTGGTAGTACTTACATTGTTAGTATCCTTCCTGTGGGAAAAGAGATTGATAGTATGGTTCCAGTGCTGCTCCATTTTCCCCCAACCCTCCTGGGAAGCAAAGATCTAGCTGTTTGTTTCCTTCAGTCTTTAAGACTGCAGTTTCTGCCCACACAGTTACAATTTTTTTCCCTTTCTGCATTTAACTTTAGTGCTAAGCAAAGCATAACCAATGTTTAATGTTCTGAGCCTGAACCTCAAAACAAAGGTCTAGGCTTTATCTTTTTATGCCAGGCAAATATATAGTTTTGATGAAAGTTGGTATAATGCCTCTGGTAATACTGGAGAGTATCCTTGTATACTTTAAAGTGGTTAAAAAGCTTAAAATACTTAGGTTTCTGGATCACTGCCTGTAACTGGGCCTGGACTTAATTGACAGATCTGTGGTAGAAGAATGTTTGTGTTTTCTGGTTTTGTTACAATTTTCTGGGTTGAATAACATTTTGCTTCAGACAGCTCATATATGTTTGTCTGTGTCTTAAAGAAATAGCCATGCACCCTTTTTTTGTAGTTGACCACTTAAGCTGCATTCTTTCAAATAGTTTGAAGGATACTAACAATGTAAGTAGACTTCTCAGTTCTACCACAAAAGCCATGGTGCTTTTGCAGATGTACTACAGGCAAGAGGTACAAGAGGAAAGACAGCAGCAGAGATGATGCAGGAGCCTGATGTAAAAAGGAACATATCAGGTATTAGTAAGTGCTATGTACTTACTAATGATATTGTAAAACTAGGGGCATTTTCCAACCTACTGCACAGTTTAACTGCTCAAATAATTTGAGCCTAATTAGATTAAAACTTTCCTGTCAAAGTTTATCTGTGTTAATGTTACTGCTGTTATATTATATACCAAAGCAGAAGCACTGGTTGCATTGTGTGCTGTTTCCACTGATGTCTGGGAACGTATCGTAACGGCAGCTGCCTGCAGTGCTTGGCTGAGATCCTTTCAGTGTATGGAGAAAGTGGTGGTTCTAAGCCAAGTAGTGATTTTGGGCTCCCTTGTTAGAAAAAGGATTATTCACTATGGCAGCTGGGTACACTTTAGTCTATAGAGTACAAAGGGTCCTCAAATACAGGTCCATGCCCATCACTTTTTCAGAATTAAGTAGTAAAGCATTTTTTTTGCTAATTATGCCAAGGGATGCTCGTATATATTGATTTTTAACTTTTGGAAGTTACAGAATCCAGATTTGACCATGACTCAGCAGAGAGCGAGGAAGAAGAAGAGGATGAAGAAGACATAAGAGAAGTTAGTCCACATTCAAATCCACAAACAGATGGGGAATACGTTCCAGACTCTCCAGTCATGTCACCGGTTGAGCTAAAGCAAGAACTGCCAAAATACCTTCCAGCCCTTCAGGTAAAATGAGCTCAGAATACTACTTTGAGAATTCTTTATTTTAAAGAAATTCCTATATGATCCTTCCATGGAAAAATATTATTGTTCAGGTTGTGCTTGGTGTCATTAAGGCTTTTGCATTTCCAAGCTGGAATCCACCCATGTTTCTGCACACAGACCGATGCGATGCCTGTCAGTGAACAGGCAGATAGCAAGGAACTGATAGGCTTTTTTTCCCCACCTGCACTTCTGTGCAAGCAAAGAACAACCTTGTGTGCCATTGGCTTTACTCTGAGAAGCACTTTTAATGCTGATTATAGCAGCATTTAAACCTGGTGCACAATAAAGATTAGCTGTTTTAACAAAAATATTCATTTATTTTATTCCACCTCTGTAATTTTTTTGGCAGGGCTGTCGTAGTGTGGAAGAATTCCAGTGCTTGAATCGAATTGAAGAAGGGACGTATGGTGTAGTGTACAGAGCGAAAGATCGTAAAACTGGTAGGAGTCCTTGTGTCTTACAAAACACATGATTTTTATAAACTAGTTTTCAAAATACTAATCCCACTGTACATTCAGTATTTAGTAGCAAGACATTTTGAGAGTTTTTTTCCTGTATAATCTTTTTAAAATTGATGCAGTATTTATAGCCTCGCACAATGGTCGTTATTTTTACATAGATGAAATTGTGGCTCTGAAGCGGCTGAAAATGGAAAAAGAGAAAGAGGGATTCCCTATCACTTCTCTTCGTGAGATCAATACAATCCTAAAAGCACAGCACCCAAATATTGTTACAGTGAGGGTAAGTGTCACAATTGTGTGAATCTTAGCACCTAGCAGATAAATGAATACCGTTACCTCAGTAACTGGCCAGCACAGTTTAGTATCATGGACATGACCTTGCTTTCCCTGGGTGGCAATTGTGCACATTTTGCAGCAACTCCAATGATTTTATGGTGGTTGGCCTTTAAGGAATAGCCAGTCGAAATGATAAAAGATTAGTTATGGGTACAAATTTCAGAGGGCTTATTAGATGAGCATGGAAATCAAGGCCAAGATATTCAGAGAATTCTTTTGACCAAAAGAAAATATCCTGAACAATCTAATACATAATTTTAAAGACTTATATGGACTAGTGGTAACAGAAATTATTTGATTCCATGACTTTTGTGGTTTCTGTTTAATGGACTAGACTGAGGTCTTTGGTTCAACTATCCACTGTATCCTTGTTTTTCAAAATGATGCGACTTGCAGCCCAGCTATTAAGATTTTCCTTTAGGACTTTACAAAGTATCGAGTTTCACATTTGAATTATAAAAACTTCAAAAAAGGGGTTAGTATGTACCCCTAGAAATCACTATACTATATTTTGTTTAATGCACTTTTTTGTTTGACGGCAAGCATTACATTGCGGTCTCTTATCAAGTGGGCAGTACATTGTCTTTGCCCCGTGCAAACTAGAAAACTACAACATTATATGCAAAAACAAACAAGGCAAGCTCATTAAATCCGCTTCTACCACAAGGGAAAGAAATAGAAATGCCAATGTTTCTATAGTTCTCTACTATCTACTAAAAAGTCCTTCAACCAGTCCTCAATAAAGGAAGCCAAGCTGAGCACTGGCCAAATTCTAAAGATCTAGCAAAAGCCTTTAACAATGGCAGAGTTTGCTGTAATGGTTTAAGGAATGTATTTTGTTCTCTATCCCTTAATTGAACATAGGCTACAGTTCCAGTTGCCCCTTTGTTTGAGAATGTAAGCCTATCAATGTTAATGTAGTTCTATGCAGTTTTCTGTAATGTGTTTTCAGACCAAAGCCTGGATAAAACGCTTTTGATGTGTAGTGAATATTAAGTTTGTCTTCTGTTCTGTCTCTTTGTTGCCAACAAAGCTTTTGTATACATCTGTGGGTACATCTGTTCAATATTTGTAGCATTGCAGACACTCATATATTTCCTTGTGAATTCTTGTCATATAATTCTTCTGCTTTACCTGCATTCCTGCCTAATATTTTGCCTAATAGATTGGTCAAGAGTATATGCCCTTATTGCTTCAGGTTACAAAAGATCTGCAGACTTTTAAACTTAAATATTTTGAGGCTTAATATTTATGTATTAATGTTAAAAAGTATGCTTCTTTTAGGAAATTGTCGTAGGAAGTAATATGGACAAAATCTACATTGTCATGAACTATGTGGAACATGATCTAAAAAGTCTAATGGAAACCATGAAGCAGCCTTTTCTCCCAGGTATGATTTCTTTTGTTAAAGGTTATTTTGGTGTTATTCCTAGGCATTATTTAGGTTAATATTGCCTGAAAATTCTAACAAACTGTGATGCGCTCTACTAAAGAACATTTCTCTTGTTTGGAGAATCCTTATTACTCTTGTTATTATTATCAGTGCCATACTTCAGTCTTTAGTGTTTGTAAATGCAGCACAGTTGTGAGTTTGTGCGAGACACAATGATGTTCTTTCGTACTTTGCGATCAGCACCAGAGATTCTTTACAGAAATTACATGACCTGTTGCTGCACCTTAGCACTGGCATACATTTTTCCAAGACATAGCATTCTTGATTAGACACCAGTATGCTTCAGAAATATTACATACAACATGTAAATATGCATGTTCCACTTCCCCTTAATACATATATTTTCAAATCCCTGTTTAGTTATTGCCACATGATTAAACATGAAGCTGGCATGTGCTTGAAAAAGAGCAGATTAAGCATGGGCCTACATACTAAACAGCCAGTAAATGCAGGAGACACCCTTCTGCCCAATTCCAGCACATGCGTCATATTGCATGTTGTTCACCACTGGTACACACATGCTTTTCTAATACTGGCTGTACTATACAATAATATAGGGGATGGCATATTGCACTGTAAAAATATACAACCACTATAATGCAGACAGCCTGTAAAATATACATTCATTTTTTTTTTCAACTCTCTACTGCATTTTTTTAATGTATATCCTTATGTGGAGTCCCTTGATGTGATTACAGGTAGGTAATCTGTTAGATACTGAGATGTGTTTCCAGATTACATATATAAACATTCCACACTCTTTCTACCTTGGAGATGAGGTGCGAGATCAAATTTAAAATAAACATCACTACACCAGCACTCCCATGCAAATTAAGTGATTGAATACAGATTTTGTTCTGAGTATCAGTCTATGTACCTACATGGACCTTTCTGTGACATAAAACGATGTAAGGATTTTTTTTTTTTTTTTTTTTTTTAACGTTGAAGCGTTAAAGGGGAGTGCTGGTCCAGCAATCTATTGATGATTTTGAAGGTTAAAAGCCATTGGTTTCATTATTCAGGCACACAGAAATACTTGTTTCAGTTTAGATTCTAGTAATTTTCACTGGAGAATACTTGAGCTTTATTCACTATTCTAAAATTCTCAGAACTAAATTACCATGACTCTTCCACCCTTCCAAAGCAAGTCATGTTGAAATACTGTTACATTTTTTTTTCATTGCCACATCTGTTGATTATTAAAGCAGAAAAAAATATATTACCTTTCTCCAGACAGATTAACTTTCTGAACAAAATGTGAAGCACGAACAGAAAGATCTTCATGAAATTACAAAGCCTCTTACACTGGGCAAAAACTACCTTGATTATTTAATGATGTCAAGTCCCCATATATTATTAAAATGTGTAAAGCACCGGCATACCATGGAGTGCTGTGTCGTTATGGAAAACAGATTGCAAATGGGGGGGGGGGGCACTATTGAAGCATACAAGAGACTGGGGAAACAGACATGCACATTATAGACATGCTTATGCCATATATGAGTTAAGACAGAAATGTATTCATAATTTTATACCTCATTGAATTTAATGGCAACAACACCATGTAAATGTAGGAAACTTGAGAGAATGTTTAATAAAAACTTGTATATCTTACCCAACTTACTATCTGCATAGGATTCTGTGCAAGTTGAATACACTGTATCCTAAAAAGCTGCAAAGAGGATTATGATTATTTGACTGCTTTTTACGTTGCATTTAGATGTATGGCTGTAATAGGAAAAAAGAGAAATCATAAGTGCCTTGTTGAACCCACACTGTAACGCTGGCCAGCTGCTATTTTTTCCAGCGTTTGGACTAACCTGCACTGTGGAGTTGGACCAGTTACATTTTACAAAAATTGAGGTGTTCATACATATTTTGCCAAAATGTGGTACTGTCGTGTGTGTCAGTTGCACATAATTCTTATTGTTGCTGGGAGCTGAATGATTGAAAATGCTCCCATAGCTCCTGAGTACAAAGAGTAAGTGACCACAGCTCTACATTTTACCACATATTCATATATAAAGCACTTCAATATTTAGTACACAGCAGAAGTGTAGGACTCATGTTAAATGAATGGCCTTAACATGGCTTGAGTATTTTGGTCAAAATGCTGAACTAACACCTCAGTTTTTTTTAAATATATGTAAATGAATTCATACAGACTAAAATTTGAGTGCTGGCTCTTTTGTGTGTTCAACTAATAGTGTAAACTGCTCATTTTTGGTTAAAACCGTGGGTTTGCTTTGTCAGCCTTTGGCCTTGAAACTCTACCACTACAATCAATTTAAAATAAGTGGAATTGTATCCATTTAAAGGCACACTAACCTCAAACATTATTACAGGAGGGGAATATTCTAGGTACAAGATCAAACTAGGGAAATTCAGAAGGATTCGCAGCAGATATATCCGTTTTATCAGAACTTTTCTTGGCAGTCTATTAGCTTACCCCATCTAAGAGTTAATAGCGTCTGACTAGCACAAATTATTTCCATAGCTACAAAAGTGCTTACTTCTGTATTTATAAGCATTTTAACAACTTTTGCCACCCTATACCTTCTGCAGGACATCCTTTTGTGATTGGCTTTTTATGTGGCATTGGTGATTACAGTATAGTTTTAAGTTTTTATTTTGTTTTGTAATCCTGTAGGTGAGGTGAAGACTCTCATGATTCAACTGTTAAGGGGTGTTCGGCATCTACATGATAACTGGATTCTTCATCGAGACCTCAAAACCTCTAATTTGCTGCTCAGTCATGCTGGTATCTTAAAGGCAAGGCCGCAATATAATTCTTTAATGTATGTAGTGTCTGTGTCTTTTAAGCTTGCTGGAATAAAATGCATGGCCAAACAGTGTCATTTGTCATAAGGAACAGGCCTGAAATGGGATTCCACATAGGCCCTGGCATTTCAAGTACACAGAGGCCCAAACAGGCCCCCCACCAGCCCAATAAATAGTGACTGTCTATGGCATCTTACAGCAGCCCCTCTGGCATTTGCCAGAATCCAGAGATTGCAATTCTGGTCCTGTTGAGGAAGCTGCCGGAAGTCACCTTATACAAGCTACTGCGTTGGCATCCATTTTATTGCACTTAAAACGTTAACATTTGGCACTTGTAATAATAAAGACTTTGTTTTTCAGGTTGGAGATTTTGGTTTGGCACGTGAGTATGGATCACCACTGAAGCCTTATACACCTATTGTAGTCACCCTTTGGTATCGAGCCCCTGAGCTTTTACTGGGTGCAAAGGTAAGAGCATTACTCAGTGACTAAATTTAGGTTTGTAAGTGTTCTTTGGCTTGATAGTTGCTTTTTTTAATAAACATTGTTTTTGTTTCTCCTCTTCAGGAATACTCTACAGCTATTGATATGTGGTCTGTAGGTTGTATATTTGGAGAACTACTGACCCAGAAACCCCTCTTTCCTGGAAAGTCTGAGATTGATCAGATAAATAAAATATTTAAGGTAAAATTAACACTGGAAACTGTTTTAAAATATATTGTCATTTGTAGGAGGAGCTTTTGCTGTGCATCATGTTATAGAGAGAGACATTTAAAAAAGGTTTAGCCATGAAATTGTCTTCAGTGATTTCTATAGACACTGTCAATAGCACAAGAGAAGTGAATCATTTCTGAATGACTTTTTTTCATTGGATGCAATGAGTAGACCATGTAGCCTCCTAAAAACCTGGGCATATAAGTTCCAATGGATTGCTAGGTTATTTTACGCATGTTTGTTTCATTGTTAGCAAGGTTTTAATTCACATGTATTCCAAGGGTAAGCAAACAAAACACACTAAAAAGCCTACAGCGCACATTCATAACAAAGCGTATATTTAAAGGCATACTCTCAGGGTTGCATGATTGCTTTTCCAATGTATATGCAAAAGTTGCTTAGAATTGCTCTATCTGATTAAACGTTTTTGGGTGGCCATCCCCTAACTGGGAATGGCACTCTTTACTCTAGAAAAACAGTGAAGCTGGGGCTCAAGTGCATTATACTGCTTTTTTTTTTAATGTACTGCATGGTCTACTGTATAAATAAAGTTTGTTTGTATTTATAAAGCACCACAAACGTTCAAAGTACTTTACAAGACATAAACACAAATAAAGGTGTAGTTAGAATAACTTAAGACAGTGAAAATAAATCTATACTGGATGTGCTAGATGTTTCAATACATAGTCTAGAAGTGCTCGTTTAAATACACTGTTATCCCATTGAGCTTGCAATCTATTAAAAAGACTGTATTTCACTCCTTTAAAAAAAGCATCTTTAGAAAACTTATATCGGTTCCTATCTACCTCTTGGTCAGATACCCTTCCAACTGTTTCATATTCAAGAGAACTGTGACTCCCTGACCATAGTATTATTCTCGATGGCTGATCCCCCCTGATATCTACTTTCCTTATTTATATTCCTACCATTCTACAGCAGCACAAGTAGTACAATGACTGGAGTTCTGGAAAAACTTTGCATGTTTCCTGTTCTGATTCACTTAGAAACATCTTGTATATATAGTCTGAGTACCAGATGCATGAAGTGTGTGAGATAAATCACATGTTGGGCCATCACTGACACCCCCTTTATCCAGTCATCTTTGAGGGCTTTTTGGTTTTCCTTCCCCACAGTTGGTAGAACTTGTACACCAGTGGCAGATAAGTTTTCATCAATTAATGTCATTGTTTCAGTTATGAATAAACTATTCCTATTAGCATTTGGTTACATATCTTTATAATGACTGTTATGAGCCTATTAGGAAAGACTAGTTATGTTATAGAAAATTATTTGGGAAACAGCTGTGGAGATTTTAGGGGTTTGGATGAGCATAAGTTTGGGGGAGGGTGGGCGCCATACTTCATTTCCATCTCAAAGACCATGTTAAAGTTACACATGCCCTGTGTTTCAGGATCTAGGTACACCAAGTGAAAAGATCTGGCCCGGGTACAACGAACTTCCTGCTGTTAAGAAAATGACCTTTACTGACTATCCGTATAATAATCTCCGCAAGAGATTTGGCGCTCTTCTTTCTGACCAAGGGTTTGAACTCATGAACAAGTATGCCGCATACACTTTTAGCTGAAATAGCATTTTTAAAATATCCTTTCAAAATTTTCCGGGCCAGATTAATTTATCTCTGAAACTAACTGTCTTTCAGGTTTCTAACTTACTGTCCAGCAAAGCGAATCAATTCAGAAGACGGCTTAAAGCATGAATATTTCCGTGAAACCCCACTTCCAATTGAGCCAGCCATGTTTCCAACTTGGCCAGCTAAAAGTGAACAACAGAGGGTTAAACGTGGCACAAGTCCTCGTCCCCCCGAGGGAGGCTTAGGGTACAGTCAGCTGGTGAGTTTGCATGTACTGTTATTTATAGCCATCAAAATACCCTGGAGTATTTTAATTGCAGCCCATTGGATACATATATATTTTAAATGGAAAAACACGAATAGAAATAAGCTGTGTTATGTTTGCTTTGCTGGTTTTGGGGGTAACAATATTCTGTACCTATCAAAATGCTGTGTTTTCTCTTTCTGGCATTGAAGGCATGAATATGGTCTAGAGTTCTGCTACATTGCTAATCAAAAGCAGATGTTTTAATACAGATGTGAACTTTTCTCAAACTCTGTACTGGTTATACATTGAGTTTAGAAAAGTATTCACTAGGGTAGTCTTTACTTCTGCATGGAACAGGGTCAGGGTTTACAGATTGGTATGTGGCAAAAATGTCTTATGAAAAAAATGAACTTGTTAACATATGTAGATAAAGATACTAATGTGTCTGAACATGCTGTAGGTTGTGAGTGTTAGTAATAAGGAGATGCTTAGTTGTTTATAAAAAGATACAGCCATCAGGTTCAACCTTTGTCTAACTAAAACCCCTTTAATGTAGGACCGTGCCTTACTGGCCCTTCCTGCTGCTGACAGGCATTGCTTGCTACAACGGCATTTATTGTCCACAGTTACGCCCAAGTTTTTCTCTATCAAGCATTTGTCAGAATTAAGGTGCCCATACGTTTAAAGAGCTGTTTGTTTGTTTGGTGAAGTTGCCAGTTATACTACGTGCATACAAGGACACTATGGACATGGACTACATCAGTGTTCTGATACAGTTTTTGCTCAGTTGGGTTTTAAAATCTGCCCTATAAATATCTGGCTGAATATCACACAGATTTCTGCTAGGCAAGCCCTCTGGAGGTCTTAGAATATTGCTGTCCACAGCATTCCTAAAGGTAATTTAAAGGTGAACTACCTCTTTAACCCACCACACCCTTAGCTTACTGGTTTGCTTTATCTGGTAAGAATGAAATGGTGTCCAATTTTAGCCGTAAGTTTACAGATTTTTGCTTTATCATTGCAGTTAGGGGGGAGCTTTTGTTAGCAAAAGGGACATATGTATTGATTGCACATAGCTTATAGAAGAAGCCAGTGGAAACTCCTCATACACGGTACTCGCATACCATGCATACATTGGGATTAAACACACTAGTTGTTCACTTAACACATATTATATTACTATGTTTTTAAATCAGAACCGGGCAGCATTATGACACAAAATATACATTGTATTTTCAGTGGACCAGAAGTCCAAATACTGTTCCATTTGCTAGAAATGTTAGTCATTATAGCACATATGGTTTATAGATACTGTTAGTAAGTAATGGTAGATTCATTGATAAAGTTTGGTGCTGGACTGTTAGCCTGATGGAGTGAGGGATTACTCCCCTATGCATACTGTAAAATAGTGACCCCTCTAGCACCTTATCTTTTGACCAAGCCAGTTACCACATATTCAGCTTCTTCAGGCCCCATGAATGGTGCATAGCTGCAACAGTAACCAGAAACCCACCATGTCTCTCATAGACTTGTCCCCTTTGTATCCCGAGGCAACCAGTACCATGGTATTTTTGTTGTTGTTCATACTCGCCTCCATGATGTCTCTTAATTACCACACTCATTTTATTAATGCATTATGCTTTATATCTTTTCAGGGAGATGACGATCTTAAGGATACTGGCTTTCACCTGACCACAACCAACCAAGGAGCTTCTGCAGCAGGACCAGGATTTAGTCTCAAATTTTAAACTTGCTTTAAAAAAAAATTTTTCCATGGAAAAATTATGGATCTTCTGAAGCCGCAAAAACTGAAAATTCCAACATACCACCCATAAATATATATAACTATTTCTTGCTGTAAAGAAGAGAAAAAAAACTTAATTCCTTTTGGAAGGCTGAGAGTCATAAGCAAGGACTGGAACTCCATATTCAACAGTCTTTGACTTATTTATTTTTCAATATTGTATATTTGTAGAATTAAAAACAATTTTTAATTAACATGTTTTCTGTAAAGTATTTCTTGCCACAGACATGCACATAATTCTCGAGTATGGTGTGGTTGGGCTGTAAGGGACCTGCTGTTTATCCGCCCAGCTGCAGCCTGATGCATCCCTGTGGCCAAAGCAATAGCCGTAGAAATCCTCAGCCCCTTTATAGTGCATCAGTTCAGTTTGGCACACTGTGAAAAAATAAAGATCCAGCACACTCATCACTATTACAAAATTTACAGTACGTGAGCCCTGCAGCCAGTTTTGCTCTTCCCATAGATCTTCCTTGCTGGCCTCAAACAATTGTGCCCATTCCACAAAGCCAGTCCTGTGGCCACAACTTATTGGGTTCCCAAAGGTGTATAGGGCTATGCATGAAACAACCCAGTCTTAGGAATCTGGTATATGAACATTCAGTGAGACCAATTAAAGATTAGCACCTTGGCTTGGGCTTGTGGCAATGACATATAATGCATCATTTCTGCACGCAGCAATCACAGGAATATGCCATATACACAGGCTAGTAACTTGAGAATAACCACAGGGAACCACATACATTTTGTGCAGTTTTTAATCTTACATACAATTAATCAACTGTATAATTTTGGTGTCTATTTGGCTGTACTTTGCTTTATACAAATATATGGTTAGTTCTGCCACTTAAAGGGACCCTCTCCTTGTACAATATAGCAGCTATGCAATGGCAAATTGCTGTCAGTTTTGATAGAACCAGCTATCTCTATTAACAATACATACAGTAAGAAGCACTGAACATGGAATGGTTAGACTTTGGCTATCTAACAGCCAGAGGGACCACGGATGGGATACCTATAGGGGACACAGTTAGGCTCATGCCTATGTTATGGACTCACTCATGTAATATGGCAGGGATACTGATACAAGTTATTCAACCAGAAATTATTCATAAAAAAGTAGCAACATCACTGTACTGTCACTTAGGGGGTTTTTTCTATATTTGTTTCTTGCAACTGCCCTTTTTTCTGGTCATAAAGCATGTTTGAGTATTAGTAATGGCATAAAATAGCTCCAATTTTGATTTAAATTATAATGATACATTGTTAACATGAATATGATAGTAATAGTGTCATTACTGAGATTACGAATGTTAGCAGCTGTGATAATAATGTCTCCAAAATGAGATCTGTCATTATGAGCTAAAGTTTTTATTGCCACTGAGATTCTTTCGGTTACGACATCAGCATTATTTACCAATATTTTTTACTTATTGTCTACCTTCTTTTTTTAGCTGTCCTTTCCTCCTCATTCTCACGTACTGGGATACACATTATCATTATTAGTCTATTGTGACCTGTCTAACCCTCATCACTATCGTCATTGTCTTGTGGTTGCTCTGAACCACTTACATATATGAATTATATCAGCAATGGTATTTAGGTTATATGCAGATACCTAGGATTATACCTGTACATATAGACAGGGTGTATGTATAATTTGTATCCTGTAGGTAGTCATTACTATCATGCTTTAGGGCACTGGCACACTGGGAGATTAGTTACCTGCGATAAATCTTCACTATTGCGGGAGACTAATCTCCCCAACATACCATCTTACCGCCAAGAATTAAATCGCTGGTGGGATGGCAAACGCGTCGCTTTGAGGCAACTTCTCCCCATGTGCTACTGCCCTTAGGGTGAAAACACACAGAACTACTAGTAGCAGCTACTTACATACTACAAAAATAAACAATGCTGATCATTTAGTGATATGGGTCTCTACATGTGTTTTAGCAGAAGCAATTCTTAGTATTGTCTATGGCAGGATATTTTCTGGCATTTAGTAGCTGCTACTAAGTAGCTCTGTGTGTCTTCACCCTTTAAAATACAGCTGTAGGCTGGGAATACCAGTGCAAAAGTCTAATGCAAACATTTGAGTGTCAGAGGAAAGAATGTACTTTTATTAGCTGTTACCATTATTTTAAATATTAAGCCCGATATCTGTGATGTTACCACTAAGTCACAATACAGTTGTGTAATATCTTATGAAATGTCAACGCAATAATGGGTTTTGTACCACCTTATGAGCCCCTTTATGAAGAAGTAAGACTATCATACCCACAGTTCTGTTCAGTTATTCTGTGAGCAGTAAACAGTGTTGCCAGCTGGAATGCAATAATGAAAATATACAATCAATATGGACTGGTTGACTGGCTAAACAATTCAGGCCTACTCTAGATTTCCATATATTCCCGTGTCTGATGGCAGTCTATGAGGTTATCGGTGCTCTGCATTCAGAGTTCTCACATTTGCAGTCGTATGTTCCATGAGTAAGTTGTGAGAATGCGGTCCCTCTTCTTCACAATGCAGGTGTACAGTCCCTCATTTATGGCATTGGCAATTATACTCATGTGATCATCATCGAGACTAAGGTAACCATAGTAAGAGTACTCCAGCAACTCTTTGTCTTTGTACCAGCTGTTGGAATAGAAACATTGTGTTATTGTATTTACAACTGATATTAAGACTTGCAAAGTGGTTATATTCAGTAGAATTGAGGTCACACCCTAAAACCCTCACCCTTCTATCCAGCATGGACTGTAGAGAAAGGCAAACAAACTTGAGGCTGCCAGTTTGGAAGGCACCCGCCAGTGACCATATTCACTAACCCTGAATCCCATGCCTGTGCCTCTCAGCTTTATAATAACAATTTATCTTTAAATAGGGCACCATTCTGCCTGCTCTGCCAAATGTCTCAAAGAGTTCTGCTGGTGTGACTCTGTAAATGCATTCATTCAGAATGAGCCAGTGGCATAATGTTGAGCACTTCAGAGCGTGCAAATTAAAGGGGTGTTAGTATGTTATAGACTGGACAATTCTAAGCAACTTCTCAATTAGTCTTCACTATCTAGTTTTTGAATTATTTTCCATCTTCTACTAAGGGCAAAGACACATGGGGCGATTAGTCGCCATGTCTTTTTGAAAAGAGTGGCTTATTTAAAAGTTGCAGCGACTAATCACCCCGTGTGTTTCTTTGCCCTAAAGGTGGCCATTCAGACCGATTCGGCAGTTTATCTGCCTATGAATGGGCACCCCTGACGGGCCTAAAATTGTCCAGATCTCGATAGGGCAGGTTTGATTTTCCCGGGGACCCCATTGGTTTGTTGATGTGGTCCTCTGTCTGACGGCCCATACACCCACTGTTTTAATTCGATCGTTTGGTCTTAAGGTGAACAATCCTTTTAAGCTGAGAGGGGAAACAATGATTAAACCAATGAAGGTAAGGGTTTGTGTGGAGTTTTTATTTGAACAAATTTACCTGCCAAAGATTATGTTGGGGCATCCAGCATGCACATAGCTCACAGGTTGGCAGTGCAGAAATTAACTATACAAATACAGGTCAAACTGACTGGCTAACATCTCCAACCCACACCATTTTTTGTTCCTCCACCATAAATCCACTACAGATTTATTTTCTAGGTACAGAAATGCCATTGTACTGCTCAGATCCTGCCTGCTGCTTGTCATTCCCTTTAAGAATGTTCCCCAGTACCACCACCACACTAACCTACTAGTGGTGCATAAATCAAGCAAGTACAAAATGCTGTACAAAAGTTTCATGTGATTATGGTACATATATGTTGGGCTGGCTGGCTACTATCCTGACCAATATTCTCCATTGCCCATTGATATTGGTCAGTGTGTTGATTAAACATGATCATAAGCCAAGGGTATAGTGGCCCTTTAAAAGGCAGATTTAGCAAAATGTGAGTTTAGAGCTTAATACATAAAAGCTCACCCATGTTCTATTTATTCAATTATTTACTATTTGATAAATACGCTTCTAAAAATCCCATAGAAATGAATAGAACATGGGTGAGTTTTTATTTATTAAGCTCTAAACTCACATTTTGATAAATCTGCCCCTGTATGTTATGATGCTGTTTTATTATCCATATACTGCAACAGCAATGTCATACTAAACGCATTGTTGGGAGTGCAGGAATGACTTGCCCAAAGTTATACGTTCCCAATGATTAGATTGGTATTATGCAGCATTGTTCTCTCTGCCCTTAATAATTAAAGCACCAATGCTCCCAAATTTACTTTAAGGTTTCCTTTTAAAGAGTCAGCCCTTGACTAACTCGAAGAGTGTAATTTCAATAAAAGAAACGCTAGCAGCCATATCTGGAAGCACTGCATGAGCAGCCTCTTTGAAGGCCAGAGCCAGTGTTAAACTGATTAACTGTCTGTCAAAAAACACTGTCAAAGGGAAAAAGAATTTTTCTAAATCCATGGCATAATATGTACTTACAAAACTTTTCCTTTTTTATGCATAATTTTTTTCCCACACCGTAAAGTAACATTTCTGCCTTCAGGAACCAATCGGACTTTCGTTCTAGGAGGTGGAGGTGTAGGCAGTTTGGTTGGAAATGGGAAGTCTATAAAGAAAGCACATTAATAGATCATTTATTGTCCCAGATTGTAAATCTCAGAGAAGCAGAGAAGGATAAAGAGAATACTGTACCATAGCAGAAGTCACAGCTGTAAGGGCAATACTTCTTCATAATTCTCTTTCTAGAGTCACAGTAACCCTTGTGGGCCCAGGAGGCACACACTAAATATTTATCCTTGCAACCTACAACAGACAAATGTATAATGACAAATATGGCCTTATGGAAGCATTAATATATTTGATTTTAGCACTTGTGAGTATATTAGTTTTAAGCCAATTCAAAGGGGATATTGACACTTTTAAAAAACCTATACCTTTTAGCAAGAACCCAATGTGATCAGGGATCACTTATTCCTTCAAATATTTTCAAAGCCTTCAGGCTACACCCTGTTGCTCCAACACAAGCAACTAGAAGAAAGCCTCAGTGGTGTAACCTGGTGACCTGGACTGGGATTCAGAATAAGCCCTGGTATTTCAGGTACAAAGAGGCCCAAACACCCCCCCCCCCCCCCCCCCATCAGCCCAATACATAGTGACTGTCTATGGTATCTTACAGCAGCCCCTCTGGCATTTGCCAGAATCCACACAATGGTATTATTTATTACAAAAAGTGGCAACCCTAAAGACATACCACCGTTCAAAGTTACCTCATCCTCAAACTGAATATAATTTCTGGTACCGTGGGATATATTATCTAGAATGCTTGGGTCCATCATTCTTACTGTAATTTGTGCCTATTGACATAGGGAAACCGCAAAGCTACTGCCACCTTCAAGCTGGCAGTATTTCTATGGTTTACACTGTGTCTTGCATCAATACGTGTTGCTGACTGGACCTGCCATTTTGCTGCCGATCACCTGAAGTGACGCCATCCCAATCCAAATTTTTTAATGCAATTGGCTGGAAAAAGTGCTGCTGCTCTGAATACTAACCATAAAGACTGTAGATTCCCCATATATCATCCTGCGAAATCAGTTTTTTTCCGGTCAGAGTTGCATTGATGTGCATCAAAGCATTAGAATTGAGGGAATGCATCAGTCCCAACGCATGGCCAATCTCATGGGCTGCCACGTGAACCAAGTCTGTGAGCCACACCCCTACGAAAAACAAGTCTTAGATGATAAAGACTAAAGATAAATATGATGATGATAAGGGAAACAGGAGGTGCTCTGTTGCCATTCAATTACCAAATGAGTTATTATATTCAAGCCTTAAGCTTATAACATACCTCTCAACTGTCCTGTATGATAGTTTATATTATGTTAAGTGACTTATTAAAGAATCTCTCCAAACTGGAATATATATATATATCAGTAAATATTGCCCTTTGCATCCTTTCCCATGATCCACCATTTAGTGATGGGCTGTGTGCACTGTAAATCTTATGATCCCAGGGGCGGCCCTTAATTCTAAAAATGGCAATCTTCTATTTAGAATTACCCAATAGCACATACTACTAAAAAAGTATATTTATATGAAAATGGTTTATTTAGATGAAGCAGGGTTTTACATATAAATTGGTTTATGCAATATCTTTTTTTTGAGACCTACATTGTTTGGGGGGTATAGTTTTCCTTTAACACCTTTACAACTTTTTTAGTAGTATCTGCCATTGGGTAATCCTTAATAGAAAATTGCCATATTAAATACTAAGGGCCACCTCCTGGGATCATAGGATTCACAGTGCACACAAACAAGCCAAGGCACACATACTGCTGGGTCCCAACAGCCAATGAATGGACAGAGTTCTGTCTTTTACTCCCACACTACTTCCTGTTACGGTCAGAGCTGCATTATTTCTGGTCATGTGATCTCTGAGGGAGCACACAGCCCATCACTAAATGGTGGCTCAAGGTAAAAGATGTAAAAGGGCAATATTTACTGATTAGTAAACTGTTAAGTTGCCCCATTCTGAATGCTCTTTCAGAAACATAGCTAGAATCTCAGCCAGAAGTGTGACAGAAATGACACTTTTTGAAAATAAGAAAAGATGCAGGAAACGTATAGACATAGGATGCATAAGAGAGAATTTAAAGAAAGAAAAAAAAAATTCCCCCAGAAATGTTTTAGCTTCTCGACTGTATTCTGCCTACCCATTTTTTATCAATGTAATATTATCAGCAAAGCACAGCAGCCTAAGGTATCTATACCTACCACAGAAAGATGTCTGAACACAGCAGAACTGAAGGCAAGCAAGCTCCAATAAAAGAAAGGCTTTTCACCTGCAGGGCTGCTCCTGCCAAAACCTCACCTCAGGCGGCAGGTAGTGACCATTTATCAGGAGCAAAAAGCCTCTGGTAACTTTAAGAGCTAAATTTTTGTTTTTTAAAATGAAAATTTGGCTCTGCTAGTGCATAGAGCCCTCTTGGCATTGTCAATGCTGCCCCCTGTGGGCACACACTGATACTACAATTGTGAGCACAAAGCAGGAGAGAGGGGGTGGCAGCAGCCCCAGGATCGCTGCAGTTTACTTGTACAGCATAGGTTAGATTAATCCATTTCATTTCTGGTATTACTGACGTTTATAAAGATGATTGACAACATTGCAGCAGGTTGAGACCCATGCTTCCCTTGTTACATGTAGCCGTAACTATTTGCACGATCACCTTCAGCTCTTGCTAGGATTCCATGCCCTGTTCCAAAGCCTTTACTAACTGAGAAATTTACCTTTCTTCCAACTGAACCTCGTGTTACCCAAAATCCAAAATTCACTGTCATCAAAATGTATTTCTCCTGTTTTAGGGAAGTACGCATGTGCCAACTCGCCCGTTGTTCCATCAAAGCAATAATGGATATAGGACTCCAAGCAGTCTGTGTGATTGATACCATAGAAACCTGGTACAGAAAAATAACATATAAAAATATATACACAGCATCTTGGTGTTTAATGGGTCAAGTACATAATGTTGGAGCAACATTCTAGGGTATTTATTCCAGGAAGTCATTCTGAATTGTCAGTTGGATGACTGGTGAAACGTCATCAAGAAAAACACAGCAAGTCCAGTTTATTTGACTTATTACTACAGATATGATAAATGAAGGCCAAACAAAGTGTAAGATAAAGGGAAGTATGTCTTTGATTCTCATAATATATTTTATTTCAACAGTCAAGACACACTTGATGTATGTATATGTACAGTATATGATGTATAAATGTCCAAACCTCAAAGTTATTACTCCGTATTTGGGGCCTTTTGATGATTAGCAGCTAGGAACCCTGAATTCCACATTTATATATCTGAAATGTGTTGGCACAAAGTATCATTGCCAGGCCAGATTACCCACAAGGTGCCCTAGGTAGTTGCCTAGAATCTTGCAGCCCCAGGTGCATGCTGTACCCACTGCCCGGGCAGATAAATAAAAAAATGAAGAAAACAGCAGCACTCCGGGCCTAGGGCCCACCTAGTTTTAGGGGCCTGGCCCTGGGCATTGCAATGTTATTTTCTGCGGCTCTGCTGTGCCCTCCCAGCCCACACAGTCACTCACTGGCTGCTCTGCCGGCTTCCCACCCCCTTCCTGGCTGTAATAAGGGACACTGATGCAACATGATGATGCATTGCACACGTCGACATAGAAGTGACATCATGAAGGGGAGGTGCAGCCGAGTAAATAAAAAACATGGGCGCTAGCAGGAGTATATGAGGCTGTGCATGCCTGTGTGCCTATGCACCATGTTGCTCGTGTAGTGCTACAGCTGAGCTTGGAGGGAGTGAGAGCCAGCCTCAGGACCAAAGGGAGGCTTACTAGCAAGTCTGGCATTAATGGAGTGCTCAATGGCCATTTCAGCAGTGATCTTTCTGTTATGAAATGCAGGTGCCACAGTGTGTGTTGTGGAATGCTTTGGGCCACACTATGTCATAAAATGGTGGGGGTCCACTGTGTCTTCTAGTGCACGTTGTGCATCTAATGCTGTCATTTCAAACATGGAATTGGGTTGTTTGGTATTTGGGGGTGTGGCCACAAAGTGGATGTGGTCAAAACCAAATTTTGCCTCTCATAACATAGTAATTTCTTACTTTTTCTTTTGAGGTGGGTGCCCAGTTGAAGGGGGGAGCAAAACACTACCTTGCCTAGGGCATACCTCCCAACATTTGAAAAGCAGAAGGAGGGACAAAAATGTCTGCCGCGCTATGCCACACCCACTTTTTGGCCACGCCCCCCCATCCAAACAGGCCCATTTTACAAAACCACGTCTGAAAAGCATAACATACACAAAGTGCACCAGAAGACAGACACGGTGGCCCCAATCATTTTATGACATATTGTGGCCCTAAGGATTTCATTATGCACTGTGGCACCTGTATTTAATGACAGACTCATGACAGACATTGGTAGCCAGGGCCCCCTAAAATACTGGTAGCCAGGTGTTATATTTTGCATTGGTGCTAGAGCAGGGACCCCCTAAAATATTGCTGGTCCTCCCCCAGTGTCCCCATACTATGGGCCGCTCCCAACTGCAGCATCCTCCCCAACATCCTTCAGCTCCCCCCAGCATCCACCCAACATCCTCCAGCTCCCCCCAGCATCCACCCAACATCCTCCAGCTGCCCCTTACCTTCCTCCAGCTCCTCCCAGCATTCTCCCCAACATCCTTCAGCTTCCCCCAGCGTCCTCCCCAACATCCTCCAGCTCCCCCCAGCATCCTCCCCAACATCCTCCAGCTCCCCCCAGCGTACTCCCCAACATCCTCCAGCTCCCCCAGCGTACTCCCCAACATCCTCCTGCTCCCCCCAGCGTCCTCCCCAACATTCTCCAGCTCCCCCCAGCGTCCTCCCCAACATTCTCCAGCTCCCCCCAGTGTCCTCCCCAACATCCTCCAGCTCTCCCCAGCGTCCTCCCCAACATCCTCCAGCTCCCCCCAGCGTCCTCCCCAACATCCTCCAGCTCCCCCCAGTGTCCTCCCCAACATCCTCCAGCTCCCCACAGCGTCCTCCCCAACATCCTCCAGCTCCCCCCAGCGTCCTCCCCAACATCCTCCAGCTCCCCCCAGCGTCCTCCCCAACATCCTCCAGCTCCCCCCAGCATCCTCCCCAACATCTTCCAGCTCCCCCAGCATCCTCCCCAACATCCTCCAGCTCCCCCCAGCGTCCTCCCCAACATCCTTCAGCTCCCCCCAGTGTCCTCCCCAACATCCTTCAGCTTCCCCCAGCATCCACCCAACATCCTCCATCTCCCCCCAGCGTCCTCCCCAACATCCTTCAGCTGCCCCTTACCTTCCTCCAGCTCCTCCCAGCGTCCTCCCCAACATCGTTCAGCTCCCCCCAGCGTACTCCCCAACATCCTCCAGCTCCCCCAGCGTACTCCCCAACATCCTCCAGCTCCCCCAGCGTCCTCCCCAACATCCTCCAGCTGCCCCTTACCTTCCTCCAGTGTCTTCCCCAGCATCCCCCTGCTTTCTGCAGCTCCCCCTGCTCCTACCACCATCCGGCTGCGCCCCAGGACTCTCCTTCTCCTCCTTGTGACGTCACACGCACTTGTTAGCGCCGCAGCTTCTGCACTGTGAAGGCCTTTATGTTAGAACTGAACTGAGCAGAGCTCAGGGGAGACATGCGTGTGACGTCACGGGAGCGGAGACCTTTAAAAGCGGGACAGATCGGCGGCTATCCGGGACAGCGGGACGGGGTAGCAAAATCGGGACTGTCCCGCGTAAAGTGGGACAGTTGGGAGGTATGGCCTATGGCCCCATTTAGTCTCTGATCATTGCTAAAGGATCTGAGAGCAATGGAAATACATGAGTGCCACCTACCTATTACTAGGTCACTTGGTTGGTCTGCAGGGACTTCCTTGAAGTGAAAAGGAGACACTTCACTCCACATCTGGAAAGCCTGGGCCATCCCCTTCTTTGTGTCACTTTCATTGATCAAATTCCTTGGAAATGAAACAATACTTTGGGGGAGAAAATAGAGAATTTCAGGAAATATGTGTAGAAAAAGAATTTGTGTCTTCCATGCAATAGGAAATGGCATTTACCTCATGAAGTCATTAGAGGATATGGCAGTAATACAGGGCAATTTGCTTTTTATAAAAAGGATATGGAAGTTATACATTGGGTAAACAGAGAGGTTCTCCTTTATGTGTTGGAAACGTCTTAAGGTCCCCATACACAGGCCGATAGTAGCTGCCGATATTGGCAGCTTATCGGCCCATGTAGGGGCAGAACCGAGGGGCCTGGCCGACCGATATCTGGCCTAAAATTGGCCAGATATTGATCGGGCAGGTTAGAAAATTCAGTCGGATCGGGGACCGCATCGGCTCGTTGATGCAGTCCCCGAACCGACTGCCCCATTGCCGCCCACATAATTCAATCGTTTGGCCACAGGGCCAAAACGATCAAATTATTTTTTTTTTTACCTAAACGCTCCCCGATATCGCCCACCCGTAGGTGGGGATATTGGGTGAAGATCCGCTCGCTTGGCGACATCGCCAAGCGAGCGGATCTACTCGTGTATGGGGACCTTTATTGTTGGAAATGTTTTATTAGACTGGACTAAACTGATAAAAAAAGAAACAGAGATGTCGCTGTTCTTAAGAAACTCATGAATGTTTCTCCTAATTAGGAGCTGTTATCTCTCCTGTATCCAAACCTTATAGTATGCTCTATAACAGGCAGTGCGCCAGAACACTAGATATGAGCTTTTGCTTCATTTCCTGAATTTATGGTCTTTATAGTCTATGCACATAATGTCTTTCTTATGTATCATCTATCAGACTTGGGGTGGACCAGTGTCAAATTTATCAACAGGAAGCATGAAAAACTCTGCATCCAGTGTCTTGCAGAGCTGGGATCATTTTCAAACTGCTAAAATGTTAAATATTTTTTTCTTAAAAAAATGTAAAAATATTTTAAAAGCTGAAATATGCTGTTTGCTTTAGTATTCTATCTGCCTTATTTACCTCATTTGTATGAAAAAACTTTGCACACTATTGGGGAGTGATTTGGGCTCATCCTACAAAAAAATAAAGTGTAGGGACAGTATTCACAGGACTGGACTGGCCCACTGGGAGCATTAGTGGCGGTGGCTGGGTGGTGGGCCCTTGGGTTGGTATCTGGTGGGCCCCAGGTACTCCAGCCCAACTCTGTAAAAAACTACCTTTAAAAATAAAATGAAAAAAAAAATATGATGCAGAACATCTGTTGCATGGTCTGAATAGCTTTGCAAGGCACTGTAACATAATGCAATATAGATTTACTGCAGAAAATATTATTTCAGACTTGTTCAGAGAGCCTAGTCTCTATGCACTGTCCATCTTTATGTCAATGTGCCATCAACTAGTTGCCATATGAATACCTGTATGTCAGGTTATAATGATCCCATTTCAGAAGACCTGGAGTCAATGTGTAACGCTTGTTCCGCAGGTGGCGAGGGAGCTGAAGGGGCAGTTGAAGAGCCGGGGTTGGAGCCACAACAAAGTCTACCTTGGATAAAGGAAGAACATCATAGACACCACAAATAAATTTAAATTATGACATGTAACACAATCAGGCCTACAGTCTGCAGATTGGAAAAGGAAAAATGCTGAGATTTTTGCACTTTGATTTACACATGGAATGTGAGTTTCATTTGTGACATTTTGTTTACTTTATTTTCTGTTAAGAAAGGCTGTCTGTAATTTAGCCTGGCAGATTTAGCTTTTCATTTTTGGAGCTTAACCCACTCTTACCTCCATTGTAATTCTGGTTTGGGGAAAATCATGGCTCAGACACAGACTGGTATTCAAAAAAGGCCCTGGCATTTCAAGTACACAGAGGCCCAAACAGCCCCCCACCAGCCCAATAAATAGTGACTGTCTATGCTATGGCATCTTACAGCAGCCCCTCTGGTATTTGCCAGAACTCACATATTGCATGGATTGATAAGTGGCTCAGTGCAATTTGTAAAAGCTATATATCTCACAAGGAAACAAACATGTTCTCTGACTCAAGGGCAATATTTAAGCCTGGATTGGACAGGACATTTGATTGTAATGGGCAGCACAGCGGGGCAAAGGTTAGCACTCCTTGCCTAGCAGAATCGGGGCAACAGTGCTATCTGCAAGGAGTTTAACTTATCATCTTAGGGAGTGGGTATTCATTTATTTATTGCCTAACATTGGCTCTAATCATAGACTAGCCTATGCAAGTGATATAGGAAGACCTTGGCACCAGGGTTAAGGCAGTGTTCACTGGTCAACTGAAGCCAAAACAAAATCACCCAGTGTTGTTATATGATATTCAAGCCAGTCCCTGACATAGTATATGCCACTCAGGCTTAGACAGTACAAACAGTGAGAGAGTAAGGGTACCTCTTTAGAAACCCCTCCAGCAGTGTTGAGGTGTAAAAGAAAAACCTGTAATGTCTAATAAAAAGAGCTACAGAAAATTGATGGTTTGTTGCAGACACCAGCCATAAACCATCACCTTCTGTGAATGATAAAGGTATTAGTAGATGTTACAGAGAAGTTAAGTGAACTTTACAGAAGAGAAATGTTCTTCTGAACTTGAGTGTTATTTTTGATATCCTTTGTAATCTTTATAGGAGGTACATGCTTCATAGTTATTGATAATAGCATCCAGTGGTTGTAGTTTGACCCGTTGGCCTGTAGCCTAATACACAGAAAAACTGGCCATACATTAAAAGATTTACTCATGTGGCTACTCTTTACCTCATCTGGCCACTTACAAGGTGTGCCAAACCAGTCTAATTAAATTGTTTAGCCCCCCAGATCATTAATTGGATCATAATAAGGACCTATTCAGTCCTTTCAGGCAGGTGGGATCCTCTCCCAACATGACTTTTAAATCCATACAATAAATATCTGCCAGATTTTGGTTGGTTAGGCCATCTGTTTGGCTTAATACATTGGCCAATATGTTACCTACTAGGACTGCATGGGCCAAGTAAGCATATGATATAGACCTGCATGTTGCTAGCTGAAGTCTTGAGTCTTAAGTCACTCCCAGGTGAATTTTCAGACCGTCAAGTTCTTCTTTAACTGGAACAACAGGTTGGCCTCTATTGAACACCTCTACCTTATTTTATTATGGGTACTTTATTCTCAGTCGTCTAGGTAATGGACCTGTGACTGACCCAGTTTGATCATCACTGGTGCACTGTGTTTATTTGCAGGCTTGCAAGCATTGCACATTGGACTCCATGGCAGGACACAGGCTAGGGTGCTGAAAATACCTATTTAGCCAGCAATAGTCTGTGCAAACTTCTCCAAAGTTCTATTTGCTCATATATCCAAGAGCTGAATTACAAAATACTTACCAGATGGTATTATGGTCCTACTAAACATAATCTTATATATAGAAATGAGGCATGATCTTACATAGCTTGTGGGATTAATTAAACCACTTTGGCTAGGAGTAAGTCAAACAGTCCAGTTAGTGTTAAAATCCCAGAGGACCCAGGTTATATAATACTCTTTAATACAGACAAGCATCTGTCATTGTTCCTGAAATGAATGAAACCCCTATAATTGAAATTGCCTAATGCAGCTAAATGCATGTAGCTTTCTAATGTAGAACAGTGACAGCCCTCCTTACAGGCCACTCATGGGAGTCATTTAAGTGATTCTGCAGACCTCTCTTTCCTATTGTTAATGCTCAGCTGATCCCTCCTGTGGAAAGATACATGTGAAAGCCCTTGTTCAGCCTTACAATGCTGCATTGTATATTATATGTGCCTGGCTTCCCGGTGCTGCATTTCATCTTGGGACACAAAACTATTTGCTTTATCAGCCAAACTCTCCCAGCCCATTCCTAAGGAGATAAAGTTAAGGAGCAAGCCTTTCACTTTAGGAACAAACATTTGATAAATAACCAGAGCTTTGTCCAGTTCTGACTTCCCTCAAAGGATATTACATAATTGGAATGGAAGGAAGCAGATACCATATTAGTCTTAACTAGACCAGAGTCCACTAAAGGAATTAACTATTTCATGGCCACAATAAATAGATCAATGCAGGCGAGTCTATAGAAATATTAATTATTATTATTAGGACCTATTTATGATGCACCAGCATATTCATCAGCAATGTACAATAGAAGGGTATACAAATCAAATATTTCTGTTTTTTGTCTATACATGTGCCACCCAGCACCATGAGCTTCAATACCAGTAAAGTGGGAATGCAACTTCCACATAGTGTACCAATGTGGATGGATCCGGACAGGCACATAGTTATAGAACCTTGGCACCCTGGGAGGAGTGCAGGTATGTAAGTATGTATAACTTTATTTATAAAGCGCCACAAGGGTATGCAGCGCTGTACAATCTTACAATATACAAAATTACACACAGGGAGGACAAGTGTTATAATAAATACAATAAATAAGTTTAAATACACAAGGAATAAGTGCCATGTGGTAAGAGACACAGTAGGAAGGAGGCCCCTGCCCCGTAGAGACTAAGGTTGTTTTGGCAGGTCACAGTGGCCCTGACTGGGCCCCCCCTCTTACTCTGCACTGCCCCCATAGGGTCTGTTTCCCCCTATAGTTATGCCACTTCTTTCAGATAAGGGATTTTATACATTTACCACATTCTACCCATTTTGCCAGGATGCAAAATAATTTTTATAGGTTAAAAACAAATAGTACAGCTTTATGCACAAAAGAACTGAGGTGTCAAACGGAACATCTTTAAATTAAGCATCTTACTGGAAGTGATTAATAAACTGGACTAATAGCCCATAGCCCTCAATCAGCAGTAAGCTTTCTGATCATTCCACTGCAAATGAAAGCATCATTCTGATTGGTTGCTATGTGTTGCAACTCTGGATAAAATTTACACCTGGAATGTGAATCCCCCGGTTGTTGTTTGGATGCTGAGGAGTACCAGTCAAACAAAAGCTGGAGCAATGATGGCTGGACATTTCTTATATATACTGATATTATGTAACCCCGTCCTTTCAAGGTGCCCCTTGTGATTCTAGGTTCTAGGGCAACACCCTTTACCCTATATTGGAAATTGTGCATTCACTTATAATAATCAGTTATGTATTAAACACTATACCACTATATATTTTCCCAAACACTCCAGATACCGAAAAGTCTAAATAGGAATGTCCAAGCTTCCTTCTGCTGACATGACTCTGTACTGCATAGTGACCAGGTTGTTGGCACTTACCTGTGAGTCCAAGGACACTGAATTAGATGCTGTGAAAATTCCAGCTACCAGCACTGTTCCAGCAAAAATGGCAAGAAATGTCCAGATGTACCTTTTCTGCCAATGCTCAATTTCCTGGATGTCACCCATGGTTTTATCAGAAGTCTGTGATAGGCGATGCACTTGGCAGAGGCTGAGCGGACACCTTCTCTCAGTCAGCTTGTTGGGGGAATGCACTGCATGCTCCCTATAGTCACTTCTCTCTGTGTGCTGCCCCTTGGTCTGAGTTTGCCTGCCTTACAATGATATGCATACTGACCAGTCCAAAAGATGATTTCTTTTCTTGCACCTTGCTCCTATCATAAAGCCACTTACATCCCCCCTTTGCTAAGGTGCTGTGTTTATACAGTAGTGGCCTCTCCATCCATCTTTGTGAAGTCTTTAAACAGTGCTTTTCCTAAATCCCTTCTGTAGCCTTCCCATGAATTTCTCTTACTTCCCCTCTGATTCTTTTCTTACTTTAAAAATGCAGGCTGCTAGTCTGAAGGCTGCCAACTATACTCCCTAATTGGAGCCAAATGTTCTCATCTTTCACAGGCAAAGGCTTAGGGCTGGGACTATGATGGGGGCTAGTGTTGGGGGATGAAGCTTAACTGTGCAGTCTCCTTCCAGCTGACTGACTGAGGAGTAGGAGGGATAAATCTGCTCTTGACAGTTCCAGTAAGGAGAACTAAACTAAAGTCTGACTGCTGAATACCTCAAATGATTTCATGGAGGCTGGGGAATCCTGGTAGAATTTGCTGCACATTACTATTGCTTATGTATGACACAAAGAATGCACAGATATATCTATCCTGGTTATTAGAAGGCATAGGGACAAATATCATCCCTGCTGCCACTACATATGTATTGTATAGAACTAAATGAATGCAAAGATACAAAACTTTAATTAACACATAGGTCTGGATTTTTTAGTGCCATTTATCTTACCAGGGTTGGACTGGGGCTCCTGTACCTGACCTAATCAAGGCTTCCCCTGCACAGTAGTGTGATTTGGTGCCTTTGTGAGGGAATGGAACAGAATGGTTCCAGCAGCAGCATCATTGTGCTTGAAATTGCACATTATATACTGAATTAGTAAACTTTTTCTCAGCATTTTTTATCCATCTGATGAAAATTCAGTCATCACAGGGTACCTTAAAAGAAATAAAACATATTACAGTTTTAAGTACAGTTTGAACAGTTTTAAATACAGTTTAATACAGTTTGAACCTATGATAAATGGCATTTCAGCTCTTCATACAGCACATTTAAGCGCAGTACACTGGGGCCTACTGAATAAACCTGAATAAATACCATGTGAACTTTCACTGGTTGAGTTGTCTGTGGCAGCCAAGGGCTAAGAAGTTCCAGTTGCAGATTTGTGTGTGGTTCCAGCATAGGTCCCACCAATGGCAAATGATTTTGCTACAGGTTTGGTCTTGTCCCATGACATATTATTACTTACAGGTCTTGTCCCATTATATATAATATACTTACAGGGTTGGTCTTGCTACCTATTAGAACTCCTGTTGAGCCTAAATCCAGGCCTCCAGCCCTGTTGGCTTTTTACTTCACTGCCTGATCTGTGGCCTCATGCTCCTCCCCTAGTCATTCATGAGACTGAAGTGTAGTTACGTATATACTTTCTTCCTATTCCTATTATTTCTTCCTATCCTAATGTAGCTCCTGCTCATTCATAGTGGGGCTTTACCGACAGTAGAGGCAGAAATGGGGGAAGGTGTGAGAAAATATTTTGTCCACAGACCTGAGGTTTCCATTGGACACCGCCATTATTATACAGCCATTATTATACATAGCCAGCTGATGACTTACACAGACAAAAGCACATTAATAAGCTGGAGTTGGATTTAGCTTTGGCTTTTTTGATATTTTAGAAGTGGGTATGGCTCCCATAAGACTTGGTTTTCGCAGGATCGTCCCACATTTCATACCTGCAGCTTGGGTCTGAAATATGTGTTTATATATATATATATATATACATATAAAAAGAATCTTGGTTGTGCTGGTCTTTTCTGCAGTATTGCGACCATTTACTATGCACCTGATGCAGGTTATGTAGTCTTTCACCATTTGTGTGTATATATATATACAGTGGAACTTAAAAGTTTGTGAACCATTTAAAATGTTTTATATTTTTATATTTTACCGTTCCCCACAAACGACTGCTTTCTAAGCTAAGGTCTATTGGTCTTAGTGAAGTCGTTTGCACATGGATAGAAAACTGGCTACAGGATCGGGTACAGAGGGTGGTTGTTAATGGCACATTCTCTACTTGGAGTAAGGTTCTCAGTGGGGTCCCTCAGGGTTCTGTACTGGGTCCACTTTTGTTTAATTTGTTCATAAATGACTTAGGGGAGGGTATTATGAGTAATGTATCAGTGTTTGCAGATGACACAAAACTCTGCAGACCAGTCAATTCTATCCAGGATGTGACATCCCTGCAGCAGGATCTTGACCAACTGGCAATCTGGGCAGCTAAGTGGCAGATGAGATTTAATGTGGATAAATGTAAGGTCATGCACCTGGGATGTAAAAATATACAAGCCCCGTATAACCTTAATGGGACTGCACTAGGCAAATCCATAATGGAGAAGGACCTTGGAGTCCTTGTAGATAATAAACTTGGCTGTAGCAAGCAATGCCAGGCAGCAGCTGCAAGGGCAAACAAGGTTTTGAGCTGTATTAAAAGGGGTATAGATTCACGGGAGGAGGGGGTTATTCTTCCCCTTTACAGAGCACTGGTAAGGCCCCATCTAGAATATGCTGTTCAGTTTTGGTCTCCAGTGCTCAAACGGGACATTATTGAGTTAGAGAGGGTCCAGAGAAGGGCAACTAAGCTGGTAAAGGGTATGGAAAGTCTCAGTTATGAAGAAAGACTGGCCAAGTTGGGTCTGTTTACACTGGAGAAGAGGCGCTTAAGAGGTGACATGATAACTATGTATAAATATATAAGGGGATCATATAATAACCTTTCTAATGTTTTATTTACCAGTAGGTCCTTCCAACGGACACGAGGGCACCCACTCCGTTTAGAAGAAGGGAGGTTCCATTTAAATATTCGGAAAGGATTTTTTACAGTGAGAGCTGTGAAGTTGTGGAATTCCCTCCCCGAATCAGTCGTACTGGCTGATACATTATATAGCTTTAAGAAGGGGCTGGATGGATTCTTAGCAAGTGAGGGAATACACGGTTATGGGAGATAGCTCTTAGTACAAGTTGATCCAGGGACTGGTCCGATTGCCATCTTGGAGTCAGGAAGGAATTTTTTCCCCTCTGCGGCAAATTAGAGAGGCTTCAGATGGGGTTTTTTGCCTTCCTCTGGATCAACTTGTAGTTAGGCAGGTTAGGTATAGGCATTATGGTTGAACTTGATGGACGTATGTCTTTTTTCAACCCAACTTACTATGTTACTATGTTACTATATGAATGTGACCTAAAACATCATCTGATTTTCAAACAGGTCTTAAAAGTAGATGAAGAAAACCTAGTTAAACAAATTAAACAAAAATTATTATATTTGGTCATGTATTTATTGTAAAAACAATGACCCAATAAAGTACCTGCATGTAGCAAGAGTAAGTGAATTGTGCTCTCACTGCCTTGTGCATCAATAACTGCAGCTAAACGTTTGCTGTCCTGCACTTTTAGCCCATTCCTTTATACCAGTGCTGTCCAACTTCTGTGGTACCGAGGGCCGGAATTTTTCCGACCTACGTGGTGGAGGGACGATAATGGAAGCCAGTTTTCACCACTCCCCTTTTTGAAACCGCACCCACTTGAAACCACACCCATTTTATCACATGACCATACCCATATTAATGGGTGCCATACTCTGTGTGTGCCATACTCTGCCTTCCCTACCCTGTCTGTGTGCCATACTTTCACTGTGTGTGCCATTCTTGGCTGGTTTGTGCCATACTTGGCCTGTGTGTGCCATACTCTACCTGCCCTACCCTGCCTGTGTGTGCCATACTCTGCCTGCCCTACCCTGCCTGTGTGTGCCATACTCTGCCTTCCCTACCCTGCCTGTGTGTGCCATACTCTGCCTTCCCTACCCTGTCTGTGTGCCATACTTTCACTGTGTGTGCCATTCTTGGCTGGTTTGTGCCATACTTGGCCTGTGTGTGCCATACTCTGCCTGCCCTACCCTGCCTGCGTGTGCCATACTCTGCCTTCCCTACCCTGCCTGCGTGTGCCATACTCTCACTGTGTTTGCCATTCTTGGCTGGTTTGTGCCATACTTGGCCTGTGTGTGCCATACTCTGCCTGTGTGTGCCATACTCTGCCTTCCCTACCCTGCCTGTGTGTGCCATACTCTGCTTGCCCTATGATGCCTGTGTGTATGGTCAAGTAATGCAATGGCACTCAAGGCTACAAACGGGACAAGCCCTTAATTCAAACTTTATTGCGATAGTGCAACGTTTCGGGGCAAAACAACCCCTTTATCAAGCTTGATAAAGGGGTTGTTTTGCCCCGAAACGTTGCACTACCGCAATAAAGTTTGAATTAAGGGCTTGTCCCGTTTGTAGCCTTGAGTGCCATTGCATTACTTGACAATTCTGGACTTTTGGAGGGTGCCGATCCCTTTGGCAGTGAACACCGGGCGTTTAACTCATTTTGGAGAGTTAAGGGTGTGCGAGGAAGGTCTCTGTTGTATGCCTGTGTGTATGGCACACACAGGCAGCCTACAGTGACACAATGCTGGCACTGCTCCTACAGTCTGCAAAATAACTATATATTAAAAAACTTTTTAATTGAAGTACCACCTCAGTATATGTTCTTTTTGTAGTGTGCAGGGATTATTTGTTGGTTTCTACTGCTCCTGAGGTGTGAAGAAGTGAACAATGTGGGTGATTACAGTCTGCGCCTGAGGTGTGAACACTGCAGGGGGTGAACAATGTAGGGATTAAAATGTGTGAACAACACAGGGGATTACATATTTAAACAATACAGCCTGATCACAGCCTGAATCTGAGGTGAGAACCATTGAGGGGGCCAGTTAATCACAGTACTGATACCATTTAAAGCTTACACAAGAGTAAGCCATCAAAGCAGCCAGACAGGTGGGGGGCCACACAGAGGGGGGTCGCGGGCAGCATGCGGCCCGCGGGCCGCCAGTTGGACAGCACTGCTTTATACAGAACAGTTTTAGCTTTTGCATGATGGTGGGTCTCCTCACATGAACCGCTTACTTTAGGTCTTTCCACAACAATTCAATTGGATTAAGGTTAGGACTTTAACTTGGCCATTTCAGAACATTCACTTTATTCTTCTTGAATCATTCTTTACTAGAACGACTTTTGTGTTTAGAATCATTATCTTGCTGCATTGTCTTATCCGTTGTCTCTGGTGTCCTTTAGAATTCTCTTTCTAGTTTAGAAATCATTGTTCCATCAATGATGGCAAGCCATCCAGGCCCAGATGCTGCAAAACAGGCCCAAACCAGAACATTCCCACCACCATGTTTCACAGATGGGATATGGTTCTTATGCTGGAATGCAGTGTTTTCATTTCTCCAAATATAATGCTCCTCATTTAAGACAAAAATGTATATTTTGGCTTCATCTGTCCACAAAACATTCTTCCAGTATCCTTTTGGTTTGTCCATATGATCTTTAGCAAACTGTAGATGGTCAGAAATATTTTGGGGGGAGAGCAGTGGCTTTTCCTTGCTACCCTGCCACACACACCATTGCTTTTCAGTGTTGTCGTGATGCCACCATGAACATCAACATTTGCCAATGTGAGACCTTTAGTTGCTTATAAGTTACCCTGGGTTCCTTTGTTATCTCTCAGACTATAAGACATCTTGGAGTTGAGTTATCTTTGATGGTCAACCGCTTTTGGGTAGGGTAACAACAGTCTAGAATTTCCTCCATTTGTACACAATCTGCTGACTGGTGGAGTCACAAGCAGATTATTATTGGATCATTTTTTTTAATAAATATACAAGCGAATACAATAATTTTTGTTTTGTTTGTTTAACTAGATTTTCTTCATCGTCATCTACATTTAGGACTTGTTTGAAAAGCAAATGATGTTTAGGTCACATTCACCTAAAATATAGAAATATATATATATGTATAAATATTTAAATGTACAGTATATCATTTTATTTATGTAAGCAGATGCAAGTATATAAAAATAACTATTCATTTAGCACCTGACAGTGTCACCTAAGAAGCAGCCCTTTTGTACTATTTGGCCACCCAGTTGGTGAGCTGAACTGGGCTGAACTGGGCTGATCTGATTGTTTGGCTCCCTCTCACCTTTTGGGAGTTGACTTTCTCAATGGCCCCATATGGCCCTTCCCCCCTGTTAGAAATGGCACATACTGGCTGAGTGCAAACAAATGAAGAACAGGGGGAAAGTCCCAAAACAAACCATCCTGCTCATTGCTGAGTTCTTGGAAAGAATACACTGGCTTTTTCATCCTGAATTAGGACTTGGAGAGAGCAGAGTCCTTATGTAACTGGGCAAAGCATTACTAAGTGTGCTGAGTGGAACTTTTTACACAGTCGCTAAACATTTGGTTTGTAGGGAAAAAGGGTGAATAAGGCCAAATGCTCTTGTTGTCATAGCAGTGACCTTAGCAGCCAGGTCAGGTTCATGCAATGCAACTGCCAACAGATCAAAGATACCTGAGCCACAATAAAGGCAATTTATTATTAACACCATATGGGCTACACAAGCCGTGTCTGTAGCCTCATGCTCCTGTCGCCACATGGAAGCTGCTGATCACTTTTCCAGCTTGTTAGATGTATTTATTCACTGTGTCGGACTGGGAACCCAGGGGCCAACCAGAAAACCTTAGACCCTAGGTCCGCTTTCCAAACATCTATTCTTCCATCTATTTCTCCTCTTTGTTCCCATTCAGAAATAGGGAATGACAATGAAACAGGCCAAATGGTCAGGAGCAGGAGGGCCCACTGACACCTGGGCCCACCGGGAGTTTTCCTGGTATCCTGGTGGCCCAGTCCGACACTGTTTATTCAAATATGTTTTCTTTATAACAAGGCAGAAGGCAATAAAGGACATAAATAGGTATATACATACAGATGAATCTGGCTTTAAAGGAGAAGGAAAGGCTAGTAAAGAGTTAATCTCAAAATGCAGGCATACCTTCAGTTGTCTCAATTGTCTTAAGTCTCCCCATATTTCTCCCATTCAGAAGATCTGAAGCCAAATAGTAAGAAAAAACGCTGAGCTGGGTAGAGAAGATTCCCATAATGCCTTGCTCCTTCCCAGACTTGGCGACTTGAGACCTTAGGCGGCGCATGCGCACCCCCCCTAGCGTCCGGTTGCCATGGCAGCGGCACAGAACAGAAGCGGCAGCGGCACAGAAGAACAGACAGCCGGCAAGCAGGTGCTGGTGGGGGGAGAGGCAAGGGGGGAGAGGCAAGCGGCGATCGGGTGGTGTGTGGCAGCGGCAAGCAGATGCTGGTGGGGGGAGAGGCAAAGGGGGAGCGGACCGTAGAGAGAGAGATCGGACGGGGGGGGTACGGTCCTGACGAAACGAAGCAAGAGGGTGCTGGTGGGGGGAGAGGCAAGGAGGGAGCGGACCAGAGAGAGAGATTGAGCGGAGGGCGGGGGGGGTGCTGACAAGATGGCGGCGCCGTTCACTGAAACAAGTATGTAGTTTGTAGTATGTGTATCTCTGTAAATCTTTCAGTATGGCAAGCCAGAAATATCGCGTTTTTACACAACAATAGTAGTACTATTTGATAGTGTGCTTCATAGATTTTGACTTTCCTTGTCCTTTAATGGTGCACCATGACCATGACTTCATGTTAGCAAACGATCATGTACCATGCTGAGCAATAATAAATATCTATACATTAAAGGACTAGAAAAGATCCATTTACTAGGGATAGGGGTACTCCTTTTAAAAACTTAAGGTGGCCATAGCTGATTCTAGCTGCCTATATCTGTCCCTTAGACAGATGCGGCAGCTTATCGGCCCGTGTATGGGCACTAATGACCAGATCTCGAATGGGCAGGTCTGAAAATTGTAGGTTGGAATTAGTGCTTTCTGGATTGCATAAAGAAAGGCATGTGCATTAGCACCTCTTTTAAATGCAAGGTGTCATGGACCACAGACCTTTTCTGAACACAGCTTGCAAATATGGCTGCACCATCAGATACAGCCACAGCAGGGCTCCAGCCAGGAATCACAAGTTTCAGGGGTGTTTGCTCTTAGTCAGCTTAGTGACTTAGTTGAGCAGGGCTGTCCTGTTAATATAAATGTCACTTTTCTTGTCTTTTAAAAAGGGAATATTTTCTGCATCTGCTTTGTATGAGGTATATTCATTTTCTCAGTTCTGTGTTCTGAGTTGCTTATGTCCAAGAAGAGATTTTCCACTGGCCATTGTCCATTTTTAGGGAAGTTCAGCTCCTATAAAGCCTTTACTGTTGGAGACCTGTAATACATTGAAAGGCATTGTGTTCCTCTCATCTACTACGGCTAGACGGTTATGTAATAAAACTTTATTTCTGCTGTCTGCAAGAAGAGGAGACACAACCACTAAGTTAATAATAGAAGAAGATCACATAAAGACTCCTGGCAGTGGTGCCCAGTAATTACCACATACTTGTGACCAGGGTAAAGGTGGCCACTCATGGCTTGATATGAATTCATTACCTCAAATGGCAGATTCATTTAGAGATAAATTTATCATGTTAGAATGGGGTGGGGCCATCTCTGGTGGTAACAGGGTCCTGCACTATAGGATTAATGTAATGGCTTCATGTTTACACAAGGGGGCAGGGATTAGCAGGGAGGATGTTAGACCCCAAACAGTTTAATGGCCTTAAGTAACAGGCAGTAGGCTTCGTCTGTGTCTATGGTGGAGCTTCCCTATGTGTACAGGGATTCCAAGTGGTTTTCCCTTGGTTCAATACTGTAACGATGTATGTGATAAGGCACAATGGGCAACTGCTGTTTGTCCACCTCGCTAACTATGTAACATCTGTGTAGGGCAAGAGGGGGTTAAAAATACACTTTTGTGTTAGTGTGTAATGAAAGGACTGGATGCCAAGCATATGTTTATGACTGGTTCCCAGACTACAGGATTTTGATTGATGGTCACAAAGAAATCTGCATTCCGTTAGTGATGCAGGGCAATGGGAAACAGTGCTTCAATAAATTCCCTCTATGGCATATTTCTTTAATTTCCTAGGTGTCTGTTCCTCCACAGTAGGAGACCTCTCAATCCAATAGCATTATTGAAAAAGGCAGGTCTTGTTGAGTGCATATATTATGTAATGTTGCCCTGCACTGGTAAAATGTTTGTGTTTACCTCCAAAACACTACTATAGTTTATATAAGCAAAGCTGCTGTGTAGCTATGGGGAGCAGCCATTCAAACTGGAGAAAAGAAAAAAGGCACAGGTTACATAGCAGATAACAGATAGGATGTGTAGATTCCCATTATATTCTACAGAGCTTATCTGTTTTCTGCTATTTAACCTGTGCCTTTTCTCCATTTGTCAGTTTGAATGGCTGCCCCCATGGCTACACAGCAGCTTTGTTTATATAAACTATAGTAGTGTTTCTGAAGCAAACATAAAATTTTTACTGGAGCAGGGCAACAGTACATAATATATTAAATACTTTAAAACATATTAATTTGTTGGTGTTACTTTTTCTTTAAGGTACCAGTGGGCCCAGGGCAAAGATCTCATTGGAGGGTCTGGAGTGCCCAAAGAACAACCTCAGGCATGTCAACTTCAAAATAATAAGGCACTTGCTACAAGATGCAAAGGAGTGTAACGTGCAAAAACCTTTGTGAATAGCACTGAAGTATGTGCAGTTATACATCTGTGTTAGTGCTTTGCCCCTGTGCTTCTCAGAATTTGAGGATAATCCACTTTTGATTAAACTTCTTTCACAAACAATGAAAATATGTTCTTATAATATAAATGGAGTCCCTTTGTTTTAACTGGCATGAAATATCGTGATTTTCTAAATCTATACATTGCCAGCAAAATGCCATTTGAAATATAATATGGAGTGGGAACCTCCACTAATGCTGAAAAGTAAGAAGAGACCATTTGTGATTGAGATACGGAAATCAGTGGGAATCCACTTAAAGTAATACCTTAGACAAAAACTTATGGTCATACAATTCCAGTACAATATTTATTTCCCCCAGGACAACTGGCAGTTTAAATACAGCATGAATTTCATGTATAAAAGCCCAGAACACATGGCAGGATAAATGCAGTGCTAATCTTATATCTCTATCCTTTTTGTTGCAGCAAATTCAGTGTTGGTTTGACCATTGACCATCCAGCTGTTGTATAACTACAAGACACTTTAGCCAGCAGAAAAGCCACAGGGAGTAGTGCTGGAGAGCTGTAATATCTCTGTACTAGGTCCTCTGTGGCTAGAGTAAAACTGTACCTGTCAACTTGCGCTTAAGGGCCTAGAAAGATTTCATTACTCTCTAAGTTTAGGGAGAATTTTTCAATAAACAGGAGACTTTCCAGCTGGCAGAGAATATGGAATTTCTTACATAAACACTCCAGAATAAAGGCAAATACAGCAGTTTCACTATAGTCGTGTACACCAGAGAAGGAGAGGCAACCATCAAAGAACTTGGTCAGTGAATTATTCAAAGGCCATTTCCATTCGCTCATTCCTGTTTGTTATTGCACAAATTACCTTTTTAGTAGGCCCTTTCACGCTGTTTTGGAGAAATGTTGAGGTAAATGAGTAATTTTAGAGATTAGTGCTGCTGTGACATCACTGCCGCTCCCCTGCGCCACTCGCTGTCAGTCATGATGTCAGAGTCACAGGACATCTGGTGCCAGAATGAGGCTCTCAAGGCCAGACAGACTTTCCGGGTGTCACCACCCATTTAAAAACACAAGCCAACAAATATGAAGTATTATATGGCAAAATGCTTTTTTAAAATGTTATTTTTGTTTTTAAATTATATGTAAAGCATTAGTATTTCTCGAGATTTTCTTTTGTATATATTTTAGATATTTTAGTTATTTTAGTATGTGAAACAAGTCCATTTAAGACTGTCCGTTTCCCCCATCACTATATTTGGCTTGAAATATTTTTAGTTGCTATTGTAACAAATAGGGTTGACACCTATTTTCTTTAAAATACTTGCCTTTGGGTTTAGAGGGTGGGCAGTGACATCACTTTGGGGCAGGTGATGATGTCACAGGGTGGGGAAATGGGCGTGCTAGGCAGGGGAATTGACATATGGGGTGGGGAATGGGTTGTGGGACAGGTAAATGGGTGGAGCAGACACTGTATCTATTTAAAAGGGGCTGATCAGACAAGGAAGGGAGAAGAGGGATTTATAGGGAGGGTTGCCAGCCCTACAAATTTGCCAGTACATTTGTAATACAGGCCCTAGCTGGCGATTTGCCAGCTAGGCCAGTCAAATACTGGCTGTGTGGCAACCCTAGTAATAAATCTGGCTGGCTTACATTACTGAAACATATGGAAATATTTAGGTGAGACATGCAGAAAAACTTCAGATTAGATATGGGAAGGGAATCCACAAGTACTATGGCATGCCAGTCCAATTCTGGCAAAGGGAACCCTGTTCTTTACTTCTGGTAACTGGCACATTCAGGATTTTGTGCATTAGATCTTGCACCTCACACCTAATGCTTTGGTTATATATAATGTATATAAAGTAGCCATAGCCAGGCACTTTCAACTTGGCTCCACCAACTTGGATTGGAACCCTAACGGAACACAACTTAATGTGAATTGTATTTAAAATAAAAAATGCAGGACATATATGTTCTATTTAATATTGGTCTGACAATACAAGACAGGTCCTACTCTGTCAGTCTGTGGCAGTGAACCTTAACCTACAGCTTCCAAGCCTTCCAGTCAAACAGCAATCAACAACAGCTGGGCGCAGGCTGGACCTACATAGGATCTGGCTGTGGCATTCCTTTGTAAATTACTTTGTAAATCCCATGTACAACTAAAAGCTCCCATGTCCCAGATCTGCGTAGATACATTTCCCACTAAACCTCAGAACTGGGGAATGAACACAACGCATACTGACAGTCAACTTATGGGAATATATAAACTTGTGGCAACATTCTGAGCAGTTCATTCCTCAAGTTGTTGTTGTTCCTCTCAGGAAATAGATTTGGGGCTGAAAAGTACAGAAGAGAATTTTCTGAGCTACAAATGCTTTTCCCAAATATAGAAAATCAGCATGCCGAGGCGAGGAGGGCAGAAATAAGTGTGTAAAACCCACTACTGGCCACATTCATTTTACAGTATAAGGGTGTTAACCATATTTAGTCCTTTCTTGAATTTATCTTAGAAGCTTTAGGGGCATAGTTTATTAGGATTAATTTTTAAGGTAGGATAAAAAGGGAATTTTTCCTGCCACTCAGAATAAGCATGGTACCCTTACAAAAAACAACTGGCACCCAGCAAGCAGATTAAGGGGCATATTTATTATGCTGTGTAAAAAATGGTGAGAAAATTAGCCACACATGGCCAGTCTTAGCTGTGTAAAAAATGGCGTAAAATCTGCGTAATTTTTTTTGTTCTGCCAGAACTTACGTAACATAACAGCGTAAAATCTGGCATTGGGGCGGCTAACTTCTCTGTTTATTTTACATGGCTTTTTATGATGTTTTTACAGCAAATTCGTTTTACGCAGCTTAATAAATATGCCCCTTAGTCTCTTTATATTTTACATCCCTTGGTTGCTAGGGAGAGTAACCAGTTGGAAATTGTTTTATAAATGACCAAGGGTATTGTTATTTGGCCAGTGGCTTGCTCCTATTATACAGATGGACCAGACTTTCATGATGCATTGGGAATACACAGTACAAAGCAAATATTATTAATTACACTAAGATGAGGGAAATCACAGGCCCAATAAATAGTGATGTCAATGGCATCTTTTAGGAGACCCTATGGCATTTGCCAAAATCTAGAGATTACCAGCCCAGCCCTGGGTAAGATTGACTGGTCTGGTCTCTTGGCATGATCATCATAAATGATGGTATCACCAGAGGTAAGACTATGAGCAGCCTTCCTGGTGACTTTGTTGCTGGTTGGTCTTTATTGAAGGCAACAGTATCCCTTTAAATTCCCCTATCAGTAAATACAGTGATCACATTTGGTTATGAATATCAAGGAGGGGTGTGGGCATCTGCTAGGAAAAGTCAGCTGTTTATGGTTCAGTAAGAAAAACCTAGGGCTTAGGCAGAATTTGACATCACTAGAGCCATTTCCTATTACTGTAGCAGACTGTAGCAGGCACACCCCAGATGTAGACAGGAAACTTTTCATGCAATGCTTCCTTTACGCATGGCAATAATGCCTGAAATGTATCTCCCTGGTTCTGGCAGCTAAGGGAGCTATACTAGAGGGTCAGATTAAATCATCCTATTCTTTTGGCAGGTGTGTAGCATAGAAGGGTTAGGGGTGCCAGTTATTTATACCCTAGGAAATACATAGCAAAGTATTATTATGGTTAAAAGTATAGTCAAGAATGAATAGTCTTTAGAAACACCATAGGACATAAAAAGGAATGTAACCCCTTGGCGCATGGGGCATATTCTCTGCTGGAGCTTTTTAGCTGGCAGAAAAGCAGTCGAATGTGGTTGTGCAGCCTGTTATTTACTTGAATGGAATCCAGGTGGGAAAAATGAAGATTTAGTCAGGCTTAGCTTCCCCCAAAAGAAACCAGCTACTGTATATAATGCAGTTATAAGCTAGTATATTGCTAGCCTGCCCAAACAAAAATTGCACCTCCTCCATAACCTGGCTTAGACAGAAACAACACATATAAATGACAGGCTGGACAGCAGGGTGGAACATTCGGGCAGTGAATAAGCTCTGTGTGCCATGCAGGGCTGTTTTATGAACAAAAGGAGCATTTGCCCAGGGCCCACCAGGGTAGGAGCCCACTAGCACACATTTCATCTGGGATAATTTTGGCAGAAGCATCCTGATGGCAGACCCCTCATTTTAATCAAATGGAAAAGTTCTACAATATGGTTATTTTTATGTCTTTGGTTTTTTTTTTGTGGCATCACCATTTTGTAATTTTTCTGTTATCATGGCTGTTGGTCCGGGGCGACACACCTAGGGATTAGTGATGTGCGGAAGGGTGCACACCTTCTGCTGCCAGTGGTAGAAGCCAGGCAGAAGTTCACAGCTCAGCCCAAACTAATCCACAACCTGCAAGCACTGTGCTAAGGTTGGCCCAGACCTGTGGGTCCTGCTGGTTTCAGCTAGCCCGCACATCATTGCTGGGGATCATGTCTACTTCACTATGTGCAGACCATTGGTTTTACACCCTGGATTATTATGGCTATGTGTACATACTATGGAACTCTTTAACTATGTAACTATGTAACTATATAACTATGTTACGCACACATCACACACACAAATACAGAAACACATGAAGGAAGACAGGGAAGATGATCAGGGATGGCGTCAGGAAGAAGGATAGGGGGGAGAGGGGGGAGGATCAGGGATTCAGAGGGTTTCAGAGATTGGGAAGAACCTGGAAGTTGTCTTCCAGTGGAATGCTGAAAATAAAAGAAAAAATGATTAAAATATTTAAAAAGTGAATTACAGATGTGCATTCGGTTTTTTAGGATATAAAATACTTAGTCTGGGCCTACAGCTCATTTTAGGTACAGCCTAATTCCCAGGGGATGGGTCAATGGCAATAAAACTCAGCCTACTTTATAATCTTGTTGTTTACTATGGCTGGAAGCACATAATTATATGATTGAGACATTGAAGGAAAACTAACATTTTAGAAAACCAATTTAAAAAATGTGAATATCCAAGTAACAGAACTGCTAAAAAGCCAAAGCTAAAGCAGCCCTATGAGAGTTAATATACTTCACCCCACTCTGGGCAACAACATCTATAATCTCAATTTGGACAGAACTCAATTCTACGCCAGGAACCTCATACAACCATATTCTATTAAAGAACAATGTCAGCAATAAGTGTACATAAGCCTCGTGTCTAACTTCCTACTTGCCTGCCCAATTATGTCACAGGAGGGGGCCAACAATACTACACAAAAACATATAAACAACTTGGAGATTTGGCAATACTGTATATAAACAGTCAACGGCAAGTACCATAGAAGGGATTATGGCTGCACATTTATGGGGTTATGTAATAAAAGTTTTCCCAGGAGCAGTAACCCATGGCAACCAATCAGCAGGCAGAATTTACTGGTCACCTGTTTAAAAGCAAACATCTTATTGGTTGCTACGAATGCCTTTTTTTACATAAGTGGGGCTAGACTTTTATTCAGTCCTGAGGGAATTACATAGTATAATTAGGATTGTTTAAAAGGTAATATTTTTAAATAGATCCATTACCCAAATCCTGGAAATTCCTGGAATAAAATGGAAAAATCCTGGAATAGATCCATCACCCTTTTCCTGGTGCTCAGCCTGGGCACCTCCACTGCAGGGGGCTCTTCTTCTTTGTCTTCTTGTTTGGTGCTGCTAATGTAAAAATTAGCAAATGTTTTATTTTGTTTTATACTAGAAACATTATTAATGATGACATAATATACTTTTAGCCTTTTAGCACAGTATTACTATTATACCTGCAATAAACTGTGTCCACTGTGCCAAAGGTGGGTAACTACTGAGCTAAATTCCCTATAAGTTACAAGCTCTGCTGTAGGGAATTTTTAAGACTTCAGTTACAGGATTGTTCTATGATTGCCTACTTCAGAATTACCAAAAACCCTTACAATGTAGGTGGTTAGCAAAAAGCAGGAGTGGCAGCTGAAACATATTTCTTTATCTTGCTCTTATGTGTCATAAACACAGTAAGAAAATAGTCATGTGTATAATACATACTTCTTCCAGCTCCTACTGCTTTGCCACAGTATTGAAATTTGGTCCCAAAGCCTTTGAGCAGAGGGAAAAAGGGAAAAGAAAAGTACAGTGTTACATATGCATGCATTTGTGGTGTCAATAGCTCCTGCATTACCTTGCAATGAACAGTATTGGGGAAAGCGGTATACAGTATATGTAGTATATACAGTAAGATTTACCCTTTAAAATATTTTGGTACACTGAGGGACAAAAAGCACCCCAGGTACTTGATGGCTATAGGCTCTGATAAGTACCAGGTACTGTCTTATTATTCCATTATAAGAAGTTTTGGCCTACAGCACCAACCTGTGTAAAACCAAACTCCCAATAGCTATACAACTCATAGTAGGGAATTTCTCTAAATAAAAATGCCCCAAAGACCACATATCAGGGGTAGATCACATATAAGGGGTTAGTATCACTTCCAGACACAATCCATCAGTACTAAAACATCAATTACTCCTCCTTTAATTCTGATGTCCCATAATAGACATAGCAGAATTGCCCTGGCTCCCTTAGCAAAAGGGACCCCTTCCATCCTTTGGTAATTACACTACTATGTCCTCTGAAATATACACCCAGCCTTCCCCCCACTTGCCTGGCATGGGGGGTTTTAGCTGTGGCCTTCCTTCCTGTTCCTTAGCCTGATTAGTGGGCAGAGATGGGGTTATACTCACCCACAGGTATATAAAAGGGTTTGACCTTAGCTGGAGAAATGTTATGTACAAGTCATGTATGGGGCAGTTTCCTTCTAGGGTGCAGGTGAGTGTGGGAACAGTGAAATTCATTCATTATTCTGGCAAAGAGTGGCTGTTTGATTGTTGGACCCTAAACTACTCAGTAGGTATAAACTATTGCATCTTGGGAAACAGGAAGTGTTTCTGCATCCAAAGAGATGTGTCAGTAACATAATATGTAACATAGTTTACAGAACTCCATAACACCTTAGGCAGGGAACCCCCATACACAGGGGTGTGTCCTTCTTACCACAAATCCCACCCTATTTCTTCAGGAATGCCCCGTTGGGCACTCATGGATTTTGTCAGTTTCAAATATAAAAAAATAACCCATGTGGATCAATGATTGCCCTACAGTCACTACCTTTGCTAGTATGTATTGTACTATATATTTATACACACAGCATATATATTCAGGAAATCCTGCCACCTCAGAGGAACTCCACTTTAGACAATAAGCATAAAAAAGCACTATTATGTCAGGGAAGTAACAGTCCCCTCTGTGCCATTTTCTTAATTTTAATTTATATAGATATATATGTGTCTGTGTATACAAAGTAGGCAGGCCTGGATTTGTGGCGAGGCACAAAGGCCTGGGCCTAGGGTGGCACAAACACAGGGGCGGCCATGGCAGGCAAATTTACAAATTTTGCTCCCATATTGAGCAATGAGCATGCGCGCAAGGGGGGGTGGTGTGTGTTCGCGAATGCGTGTTCGCGCAGGGGGGGGTTAGGGGGCGGCCTCGGGGCGCCCCCAGAAGAAATCCGGCGCTGAAAGTAGGGATGTGCTATCACTTGCATAGGGATAAATAAACTTTCGTGCCTGGCAGTGTTGCAGTGAGATTTGCATTTTTGCCAGTTGTGAACATTTTTGCAAATCTCAAATTTATTTTGTCTCAAGGAAATAAAAATGTGGTTTATTTTGAGCTGTCATTAGAATGTTTTATTGAGCTGGGAAAACACCTGTCATTATTAGCATTTTGCCATGCATTTCGTTTCACCAGAAAAATACACAAAATAACACCTTCCTACAGCAAAGTTTTGTGATTTTTTTTTTTTTGCGGTTTTGTGAATTTTATGCCAAAGTAAATTGTGCTAATCATTATTTCCTACCCTTAAGTTGACTATACAAGAATCACTAAAAGCAGCCAACTCAGAAAAAGGGCCCATGTGTGGAGCCTTACAAGAGGGCCAACAATCTGATCAGCCCAAATTAGCCTAGCATGTGTGTGGTACATAGATACGCACGTTTGGTAACAACAAATCTCTCTGTGTTTGCCCAGCTCTACGTCAGTCCCGGCTTCTTTATGCCAGGAATAATACATCCCTCAACATACATCCATTTATTGTCCAATTTCATTGGTAGTTTTGTGTTACTAATGTGGACACTTTTTTGAATTTACTGCACATATTTCAGGGCTGTGCAACTAAGGCTTGCAAGCCAGATGTAGCCCTCTTAAGAATTTTTTTGGTCCTTTGTCTGCTTTAGGGTGTCATAGACTTCACTTTATGGCATCATTATTTTAATATATCCCTACCCTCGAACATGCTGTATAAGAACTTAGCTGACTACATGTAGTAAGTTGAACAGCTGTTTTAATAAATGAGCACAAGGGGCATTTGCCCAGGGCCAACCAGGATAGGGGACTTACTAGCACACCAATCTTCTGGGATAACTTTTGGCAGAAGCATCCTGCAGAGATGGCAGACAAGTCATTTGGGCATTTTACTGCCAATAGATTTGCCACATTAGTGCCACCTAGAACACTATATTTATTCTCCAGAAAGCATTACCATACCTGAGTAAAGAGCCCTAGAAGCTTTCTCTGTTTTTTAAGATTGCAGCTGCCATTTTAGCTTGGGTTCATAGCTTCCTGCTTGCAGTCTAGCTTTTATAGCTCAGATCACACATTACTAAGGGTGGGCAGAGTGGGTTTTATAAATTCTTATGGGAGGGGGGAGCAGGAGAAGGGAGACAGGGGAGAACTGTGCAGACTCTGGCCCCAGGAATGTAGGGCTTTTCTAATAGAGGAAGTCAGATACCCTAAGAACATGTTTACAAAAAAGGAGACAAGAAATCCTGTGTTTCTTTAGACAGAGGACACTGTAGTTGTATATACGTAGACCTTTCTGATAAAGCTTACTTAGTTTTTACCTTTCCTTCTCCTTCAACTGACATTGCTCTTTTGTATGGATATTTTAATAGCTTTGTCTTGTGGCATCACGATTTTGTAATTGTTCTGCTCCTAGGGAGAGGAGTTCAGGGAGACACACCTGGGGATCATGTATACTTCAGTAAGCGCAGACTAGATCTTCACTGCTAGCTTTACTGTATTAAACTTTATGGGCTTGAGGGTTATTCTATCATAATTTCTAGGCTTAGGCTTCAATGTTGATTAGAAGTTTTCATCTCCAGAAGGGCCAATCCTGCCAGGATAACAAAAGTTTTCAGAGATTGCTGAAAAATAGTTTGTCAGTGGCATCAGTGAGAACATAGACATGAACAAATTCCATTTGCTGCTCTTGGCAAGGTTCTGTTCAGGCATCTTTGATGGAAGAATCTTTCGCAATCACATCCGGCAAAATTACCAGGAACTATAAGCTTGTGGCCAGATCAAAGTGTGATTAATGTGAACAGATGCTAGTCAAATACTCGGCAATGGTGTAATATACTGCTTATATGAGGTCAACCCCAAATTTCAGGCTAGGAGGAAGAATGTAGCCAGGGCAAGGAAATCTAGAAGCATTCCATCTGATAATTGGATTTCACAATAGCGGAGTGCTGCATGAATGAAGGCTCTTCTCTAGAGTGTATGGACCTTTCCTATAAATGTACATGATTGTACGTGATTGGGTTCCTACTGGCAGGAACATAAGGAAATGAGCCATAACTGGGTAAGGAAGGAGCTGGGTAGCTAAAGAGATTGATGGTATATCCTGAAACTAGGGGCAGAGGGATGCAGATGTAGAGAAAGGACATGTAGTTTATGGGGAGGTTCAACATGAAAGATTTCTTTTGCGGTAGCAAGGCTGGTCAGGGGGTTGCTCTTTGTATTGCAAGTTATTAAGCACATGGAGGTCTGGAAACCAGGAATTCTATTAACAGTTACATGCTTGCTTGTCCTCCTTGCTTGACTCCATTTCATTGTATATAAAATTTTAAGGTCTCTACACTCTGTGTGGATGACTCCAGCTAATGTAAATCTTTTCATGGGCCTCCGCCTGAATGTGCAAATGTGCAATGAATGTGCAAAGGCTTGGTAATATAGTCAGAGGAGCTGAAACTTCTTGAATTTTATAACTGAGCTAAACACCTGGGCTCAAGCCCTGGACTGAAGCATGCTGAGATTCCAGACATCCAGCTGCCAGGACTATGGGGGCGTGTTTACTAAGACTGGAGATAAATTTCACTGGTGATGTTGCCGTATCAACCAATTAGCAATTAGATTTGAACAGTCAACTTTAAAGGAGAAGGAAAGGCTACATAAGAGTTAATCTCAAGCTGCAGGCATACCATCCGTTGTCTCAATAGTGCCCTTTAGTCTCCCCATATAGCAATGGTTTAGAAGTTCAGAAGCAGACTTAAGGACTTAGGAACTGAGGCGGTGCATGCGCATGTCTATGATCCGCTCCCCATTCATCTCCCTCTGAGCCGGCCTGTACCGGGGTCATTAAGTGGCGCATGCGCATTAGAAGCAGGCGCAAGGGGGAAGTGACGTCAGCAGGTTTAAAATGTCGGCACGAAGGAATGAAGACAGGAGATTCTTCGGCTGGATGGTGCACCGATCCACAAGCAGCAAGTAAGTTGGTAATGCGGCGGTTCAGGAGGGGGGCTGATGCCCTAAACAAATATACCTATAGCATTTTTTCACTTTCCTTCTCCTTTAAGTTATAAATCAAAAGCAAAGATCTTATTGGTTGCTTTGGACAATATCACTGCTGATATTTATCTCCAATCTTAGTAAACTCTCCCCAATGACTGCAGACCCCCAGCTATTGCCAGTGTTGACTGCAAATGGATCTTCTGCATAGGGCATGGACCACCAGCTAATATATGAGTCTGAATGTGCATGGGCCTCCAGCTGACACCACGTGGATTTCCCAAGACTTTGTGATCTGTGGGAGCCCAGCTTAATGTGAATGTCTGGCTATAGCAATTTTGACTGTGCTTCTTAGTTGTTCCTTAAGAGACATGTAAACCCTACATTTTCTTACCATCTATATAAGTTGGGCACATCTCCCCCACCCAAACCACACCATTTGTCATTCTCCAGCACCATCACATTTTCCAAAAACAAGTAGCAGCTTTTACACAGTGCCATTTTCCCTATGACATCATTAGTAATATTAACATCTGCAAACAGCACATGTGCACTTTAAAGTTTATACAATGAAGAATGCAGGCTTACACAGGCAGAACTTACTTTGATAAAAAGTCTTGCTTGGTTAATCTGAACTGAGGACAGGGGAAGAAACATGTTTCTATGAGAACCAGTAGTGCCATCTCCTCACTGGCAGTTAGACTGGAGGGTGTATTTAAAGGAGAAGGAAAGCCTAAGTCACTTGGGGGTGCCAAAATGTTAGGCACCCCCAAGTGACTTAAATCGCTTACCTCGTCCCCAGGCCAGTGCCCCTGTTAAGAGAAAACAGCACCAGCCAGGGGTAGCTGCGAGCACTTCCTTCTTTTGCGTTGGCGTGCTGCACATGGGCATTAGAGTGAAGAGCCGAACTTTAACAACGCATGCGCCGGCCCAGGGATTTCGCTGCAGAAGAAGGTAGCGTCTGCTGCCGGTACCCCGGGCTGGTGCGGTTTTCTCCTAACAGGGGCACCAGCCCAGGGTACAAGGTAAGCGATTTAGCCTTTCCTTCTCCTTTAATAACTTGAGTTGAGAAGAAATGAGCATGTTCTGTAAGCCAAGAGCCAAAGTCAATTTCTAAGGGAGGAGGCCGAGTGAGTTAGAGGAGAAGAAGGAATCCTAAGTGATTAAGGAGTTATTGCAGCCTTACTATTAACCTTTAAACAGCCGGAGTGGCAGGTATTTAAAGATTTCAAAGAGGCTGTTCACTGATTAAATGTTTTGTGGGGGGTTTACATGTATAATATTTTGTTCAACTACTTAAACAGACCCCTCTATTTATATCAAAACAAAGAAGTGAATGATTTGTATTATGAATTATCTTTCAGTTTTCTCTCAGACTTCAGTTGGAAACACTGCCTGGTTACAACAGATCCAATGCCAACTAGTGTGGTTTTCCTCTTGTTATTCTCTTATATTCATTTAATGAGTTTATTCCTAACAATCACATAATTTTGCTTCCCTATTACCCTGTATTTCTTATTTTGCACATAATACAGCTTAAAGCTTTTACTCCTAACTGTTCCATAGGCAGTTGTGACTACACATGGCTGGCATATAGTGACATCATCCAAGAGTTTATCAGGAAACCCAGACCCTCAATAGGATGAGGATTTTGTGGGCCTTCACGTTCTCCCGGCTTTACATTCTGCTCCCTGAAAAATGTCATGACCGCTTTGTATCAGCAGCACACCACATAGCAACAATTTTGAATCCTCCCCCTCCTGCTTCTTATATTCATATAGCAGAATGGGATTAAATATGAAGGAAGGCCAACCTCCAAGGCTGTTGGAATCCCCCACTGGCAGCATAGCACAGGTAAAGGGTGTGCCCAACTCTGCAGGAAGTGTGCAGATCAGTGGCTGCAATGAGCTTCAAACCATAAAAGAATAAAGCTTAATGAGGTAACTGTGGATGCTGTTGAAGCTTGATGCTGACAAAGGTGCACTATTAAAGGAACAGTAACACTAAATAATGAAAGTGTATAAAGTAATTACAGTATAATGTACTCTTGCGCTCACTGGTAAAAAGTGTGTGTTTGCTTCAGAAAGACTACTATAGTTTATATAAACAAAGCTGCAGCCATTAAAAAGAGAAAAGACACAAGTTACTTAGCAGATAACTGATAAAACACCTTTATATTCTACAGAGCTTATCTGTTATCGGCTATGTAACCTGTGCCTTTTCTCCTTTTTCCCCAATTTGAATGGTTGCCCCCATGGCTACACAGCAGTTTATTTATATAAACTATAGTAGCAATTCTAGAGCAAACACACCAGTTGTACCAGTGTAGGGCAACAGTACATTATATTTTAAACCATTTTTTTGGTGTTACTGTTCCTTTAGGGCTCTGGCACACAGGGAGATTAGTCGCCTGCGACAAAACTCCCTGTTCGCGGGCAACTAATCTTCCCGAGTTGCCATCACCTGCCATCCCACCGGCGAAAATGTAAGTCGCTGGTGGAATGGCACACGCGGCGGCGCGATTTCGGGAAATCAACAAAGTTGCCTTGCGAGGCTTTTTCGCCGATTTGCCAAAATCGCGCCGCCGTGTGTGCCATTCCACCAGCGACTTACATTTTCGCCGGTGGGATGGCAGGTGATGGCAACTCGGGGAGATTAGTCGCCCGCGAACAGGGAGTTTTGTTGCGGGCAACTAATCTCTCCGTGTGCCAGAGCCCTTAGGGCTGATGGCCCATAGGGATTAGTCACCCATGGTTAAATCTCTGCTACTGGTAACCAATCTCCCTGAAATGCCTTTCCACTAGCAATAAAGTGAATCGCTGGTGAGAATGCATATACGCCGCTTAATTTTCTGTATGCCTTTCCACCAGTGATACACTTTATTGCTGGTGGAAAGGCATTTCAGGGAGATTAGTTACCCGCTGTAGCAGAGATTTAACCGTGGATTTAACTAATCTAGTCTTTTTCGGCGATTTCCGGAAATCGCCCCGCCGCGTCTGCCATCCCGCCGGCGACTTACATGTTCGCCGGTGGGATGGCAGGGGTAGGCAACTCGGGGAGATTAGTCGCCCGCGAACAGGGAGTTAATCGCGGGCGACTAATCTCCCCCGTGTGCCAGAGCCCTAATACTCAAACATGAAGGGCATATTATTTCAAATATACTGAACTGTTACCCTGCACTTATGGAAATGCTGCATTTGCTGCAGATCTGGCAATATAATTCAAAAGCTCTATAAAATATATCACATAAAACAGTCCTTATTTAAAACACTCTTTCATGTACAGAACCCTTTTAATGAAAATAGGATTTTTTACAAATATATTAATTGGATTATTCCACTGTCTATTTAAAGAAACAGTAACACTAAAATATGAAAGTGCTATAAAGTAAAATATGATGCACTGTTGCCTTGCACTGGTAAGGGACAACGCACACAGGAAGATTATTGCTTGTGGTTAAATCGCAGCTACCGCAGGGGGCTAATCTTCCCAAAATGCCTTCCCACCAGCCATAAAGTGAATCGCCGATGGAAAGTCATACGCGGTGCCTTGTTTTCTGAAGTCGTCCAAAGTTCCCTCTGTAGGAAACTCCATTTGACTATGGAAAATGAAGTCACCCGTGGTAGCTGAGATTTAACCCCATGTTCTATCAGCCTTAAAGTTGTGCATTTGCTTCAGAAAGACTACTATACTGTAGTTTATATAAACAAAGCTGCTGTGTAGCCATGGGGGCTAAATGGCACAGGTAACATAGCAGATAAGATTCTACAGGGCATATCTTTACGCTGCTATGTCCTTTGTATGCTATATAATAAAGATGATTACTGGATGAGATGCATGGATCTATACAGTGACATTTGTTTAAGGATTTCTTAAGTCTGGATGGTTTGTCATAACCTCTATTCTGTTTGATGAACCCATACACAAGGCTACAAGGGATATATCACCTATACTCTGATGTAACCTGCTATGTAATTTGTGTCTTGGCTCCTTTTTTCCACCTTGAATAGCTGCCCCCGTGGCTACACAGCAACTTATTTATATTAACTAAGGTATTCTTTCTGAAGCAAACACACAACCTTTACCAGTGCAGACTAACAGTACATATTTTAATGAATTTGAAACATTTTTTGGTGTTACTGGTCATATAAGCATTCTTAGGGCAAGGGCACATGGGGCATTTTGTTGCATGAAGGAAACTGAGAGCCCTGTAGGCAATGAAACTCCCCAAAACAACTTCACATATCCTTGCCAGTATAATCTCATTATTGTGCAAAAAACACTTCAAGATTAAAGGGATATTACACCGGTTATATATGTTCAAAACACATACCTGTTTAGAAGGCTCTATGGTTTTTATCATTTTTCTTCATAGTCATGTTAGAGAATAGTATTCAAACAGTCCACCAACAATACAATATTGTATTAATCAGACTGCTTTTATTTCAGCACTATACACGTTTCAAACTTTATACACAGAGTAAAACAAGCAAAGATGGATTTGCTAGACGACTCTGTCAGCCACCAGTTTAAGATGGCGTCTATGTAAACCAGCTGCGGGCTAGAGCCACAGGCAGACCTGCTACAAGAGATGCTGCTGGGTACTCTGGCTGCAGAAATGCTACATTTTCTCTACATACCTGCACCAAACGTCAGTGTGGAGACCTTGGCAAGAGCTTTTATTCCCACTGTGCTACAGTCTTGCTTATTAATGGGGCACTAATGCATTAAAATGAATATTAACACTATAGCTTCTGAGTGATTTTTTTGGTTAAAACTGGCCCAAAAAGCACATTTTATCATTCTAACCATGGTTCCTCTTTCCCTTCTCTGTCAGTGTGATATAGTAAAGTAGAATAGCACATTTGTCAGGCTGCTTTCAAGCGGTCACATTGCAACACTCTCTGCAGCGATTGGCCATAAAGGAAAGAAAGGGATGGGGGTGAATGGTCCCCCACATACATCTGCAAAATGTCACTGATAATTTCCTATATTTTGCCTTCTCTAAAATAGAAAAGAAAATAAATCACAATTAATTTGTAAGATTATACAAGTTTTATAATATATGAATAACTTAAGTAAATATATTTATATATAATTTAGGCATAAATAGATATACATTTCATTGAATTTACAAACACTCTAGGTAACCTGTTCATAATGCATTAATGCCCCTATAATCAAGAACTATTACAACTAAAGAACTCAAACCAAATCTTAATAAATACTCTTGCTATTGTTCTACTGTCTCATTAGTAAAACTATAAAAGACAGCAGTCCATTGAAGTTCATTGTGACATACTCTATTGGGGAGATTTATCGACGTTCGAGTTTGTTTTATTTTCACAATTCCAGTTTTTTACATTAAAAAACCCGAATTCGAATTATGGTTCAAAAACTTGAATGTCTGGTATTTATTAAGTGCAAAATACCTGAAAACTCAAATGTATAACTTTGCCATCTAAAAGCTTGCAAGTCTCGATAGAAGTCAATGGGAGTTGGCCTAGGCAAGGTCAAGCCATATTTTCAATTTGAGGTATTGGGAGTTTTATTAGAAACTCAAAAATTCCTATTTTTTTTATTCGAATATGTGAGTTAATACGATTTAGAAAAACAAACTCGAATTCACAAACTCGAAAATTGATAAATAAGCCCATATGTATTGCTTTATTTCATGTGACCTGATGAACCTGTATGAAAGACATTTGGAAGACAGTGGATCAGGTTGTATTGCAGAAACACAAATAAGATAAGAACCAGCAAAGAAATCTTAGGGTGGCATTGGCAGAGATGAAATCCTCATTTCAGTAACAAGATGATTTAGGGAAACTTATTTGCCGCTCTTTAAAATAAAATCCTTCAGGAAGACTGCAGTATTGATTAGCCCTTCCAGTGCAGATAATACAGATAGAACTTTGTTTGTACAGTGTCAGACGCACACTGCAGCCATATTCGTCATAAGCAGAGTCATCCCTTTTTTCCCATACAGAAAGTCTTGCCATGAAGAGGGTATACACAGCCATGCTTGGCACAGACATGTTGCTTGTGTCTACTAAATCCACAGTTACGTCTCAGATCCAGAAGATGCACTTTCTTTCCTACTCAGACAAATATCTGTATCCTCTCTCTGATAAGCTGCCTGCATATGGGACAGGCAGTCAGGGAAGTGCTGCATTCAGTACAAGACCCATGTCCACACTGGAACACCAGCTTGATGTGATTGTCGATACAAATAGGACAGGTGATCCTTTCCTCCATTTGGCGGTATCGATTCTGGAGCTCCTCCATTACTTTCTTCTGGTCTGACACTTCTAAACTGGGACTGCATTCAACTTCAGTACTGTCTAGAGTTGGGAAAAGAAGGAATATTATTTGCATTGTGTGATGGCCCATGTGACTTAAAAAACAATTGCAGAGAAAACAAGAAATTAGTGATGGCGGAATTATTCATCCACAGCGGGGTGTGGAGTGTAGCCAGACCACAGACTTACTCCCTGAATGAGCATTGTAAATGACCCCTTATGGCATTTTGATACAAAATAAAGCAGGGATTGATTTAATTAAAAATGAGTAGAACCTGAGATAAATTTTTGCTATATCATAAGCCTCACAAGCACACAGGATAAGAGAATAAAGAGCAATAGAAAATAATTACACTTAGGGATTCCCCATTTCTTACCAGCACCAAAGAACTGTTGGAACTGGCCCAGAGCAACTTCTGAAGCTTCTGAAATGAATATGATCTATTCCACTGGGATTAAAGTATTAACTGGTTATATATTTTGTCCCAATAACAAATAAAATCATTCATATCCATTCTAGCACACAGAACCTGCATTCATTAGACTTAAGTGACTGTAGAATGGAATAGAATACATTTTGGTGCATGTGCATACAAGACAAGTTAATGTAAGTGTAGGACTATGAATATGAGTGTATAAGGGTGAGGAAGTGGGAACTTTGGTTCAAAGACGCGCAGTATTATTAAAGGAAAAGGAACACAATTAATATGTATCAAAGTAATGAAACTATAATGTATTGTTGCCCTGCACTGGTAAAAGTTGTGTGTTTGCTACAGAAAGACTAGTTTATATAAACAAAGCTGCTTTGTAGTAATGGGGGCAGCCATTTAAATTGAAATAGTGCTAAATAGCACAGGTTACGTAGCAAGTAACAGATAAGGTCTGTAAAACACAATTGTATTTTACAGAGCTTATCTGTTATGTAACCTGTGCTTTTTCTTTTTTTCCAGCTTAATTGGCAGCCCCTATGGCTACACAGCAGCATTTTTTTTTTAATATAAACTACAGGAATTTTTCTGCAGCCAACAAACAACCTTTACCAGTGCAGGGCAACAGTATGTTATATTTTAATTACTTTCATTTTATGGTGTTACTGTTCCTTTAATAGAGCATTATTCAAATCATCCACTACATGGAAAAAGTAGGACAGCACTGTTTTAATAGAACTACATGTTTGCCCTGTGACTACTGTACCATCTAAATGGCTTGAAATTACCCACCTTGCCTAAGCTTTCTTGCTATGCACACTTGACATTTGATGCACTTCTTCATTCGTCTGGAACATTCTGTGAGTGAAAAAAACAGACTAAAATGGCTCAAAACAACATTGCTATTACACTTGATAAGAGGCAGGTTATTTAAAGGATTAACAAAGCCAACATGTGAGATGCATTGTACTGACGGACTTCTTAAACATATATTTTAATGTTTCAAGAATGTTTTAGATAAAAAAAACAGAGCAAAGTTAACAAATGTTTATCTGTGCAGAACAGACCATCCACCCATATGTCTAGTGAAGAGAATAGTGGGCAATGAGACTGCAATGGGTAAAACTATAATACTATGGAACCAGGTCTAGTATACAATAGCACTGCTGTTTGGTTTGAAACAGGTGACTGGAACATGCTACCTGCTGATTGGCTGAACTTAACCTGGACAAAACCTTATGACTTTTATTACATTATTCCCAAGGCTGTATTGGAACGACTTCAAACATTTGTGAAAGAGACAAGATTTTAAGACTGACTAAATTTTAGACTGTTGTCTTTTACACTCAAAAATAAAATTATAAAAGAAAATGTAATTCAAAGGTACTTGCCAATATACTGTACAAGTTTTTCAGTGGTTTTAAAATTATTTGTAAATGTAATTGCACCTGAGAACAGTATCTGTGCCCTTTGCTATTGTCTGCACTAGTAGTTTGGACTATTGAAACAATGTAGCAGAAGCCAGATTATAACAACCCTGGGAACATGCAAGGCAGTGAGATAATAGAAGTCAGTGCAGAACAGGACAGATAGACACTGCTTTCATTTGCAGTTACATTTACTACACAAAATGTTTAATGAATGTAAATTTGAATGTTGTTTATATTTATATATGTTTTTCATTATGCAAAATGTCTAGGTTTACATCCCATTTAATGAGAACAATCTTATTTTACATAATGCAGCAGTGCCATCTGCAGGACCTAATATCTTGGGCATGTCTCTTTTTCCCTAAGCGTTGGAGGTTGCATCAGAACTAAAATAAAGACATAAACATATAAGGAACTCTTTACGCGGCTGGGTTTCTGTGCAATTCTATAGGGCACAATGAGCAGCAGCGTGATTTCTGGTGTTTCTTTGGGAGTGATTTTTTTTAGCTGCCAATATAGAAGTTGTAAAACAATATTATATGGTATATTATAACATGGCAGTTCTGGCAAAAGACAAAACTAGGAAACCAAGACATCCTTATTAAGTCATGACAGCACAATTACTTACATTGATGATACCTGGAAGTTTCTCTTACCTTCACATACTATGCTGTGTTGGCAGGGGAAGAAACTGACTAGTACGGCCAGCTCAGAGCATACTAGACACTCTGCAGGACTGGCGGCACTACAGGGGCTAAGGTTAGTCATAGTATTAGGTGTAGTGTGGACTCTGCGGAGGCTGCAACTGACGGTTGGTGAGTCTAACTCCACTTGTTCTCTAAAGAAAGAAAGGATTATTAAGAATATTTTATTTTAAAACAGAGGGTGGTGGTAGAAAGTATCCCTCCCAGCTGTGTGATAGTATAAAAAACTAAACCAAATCATGGCTACAGCTGAATTGCATACATGGCTGTAAATGATCCATTGCTGGAACATTGTCAGTTGTTTAAAGCAATGATAAGTCAAAGGAGAACCTTCTTTAGTATTTTTTTGTCTCATTGAAATAATAAACTGTGAGACTCTGGTTGATAATAATGGGATGTGATCAGCAGTGATCTTTTGGATTTCCCCAAAATTCATATGTGCCATTAGCCGTATAACTGGCAATAATCTGCAATAAGTGTAACTCTCTGTACAGTGAGCTGATATTATTGCATGTGATACATGGAAACATAAGAGGTCCTGCACTGGAAAAACCTTCTGTGTAGCAGTTGGGGCAGCCAGTGTAGATGATAGAAAATGGAGATAACACAAGTTATATACAGATAAGCTCTTTGGAATATATTGGTGTTCTACAGAGCTTATCTGTTATAGGCTATATAACCTTTGCCATTTAGTGCTACTTCACCTTGAATGACTGCCCCAAAGGCTACACAGCAGCTTGTTTATATAAACTATTGTAGGAAACACAGCTTTTACCAGTCTAGAGCAAAAATACATAATATATATATATTTTTTTGGTGTTACTGTGCCTTTAAGTTTACTGTATGGTAAAATGGCCCTTTGGTACCTGAATTTCTGTGCAAAGTTTTTCACAAGGTGCGTTATCCTTCCATCTGCGATCAGGTCCAGGGGAGACTTCCCACGGTGATTGGCATAGTTAATGTCAGCTCCAGACAGAGCTAAAAAGCAAGCCATGGCTGAACCAACATTTAACTCTATATTTCCCGGCAACCCAGAGGCCTCCAACTGCAGAAATGAATAAAATAAGGATATGAAGTTCTTTAAGACTGCTCAAAAATGCATATTCTCTTATCCATGGTATGAAAGTGAAAAAAGTGAAAAAGTTTAAAATACCTTGAAAATCTTAAATTAAACACACACAACTGTTAAATGTAATCATAAAAAATATAAATATTTGTTTTTAGGCTATGTAATTCATTACATAGAAGTTTAAAATGGCCCTACAGTCTTTCATGCTGAATTCTTGTTCACTTACCTTTGTGAGTAGTGATGACCCATTGCCTTCTTGCTGAGAGTCAATGGATTTGAGATGCTGTCGCACAAATACTATGTGCATTGGGGTATCTCCATCCTCATCCTCTGCATTCACATCGGCACCCTCAGTCACCAAGAGATGCACCAAGCTGATGTGGCCCTGGGCGACAGCCAAATGCAGAGGGGTCTGGTTTCTGTTATTCCTGAGATTGACATCACAGCGGCCCTGTGCCAACAGCCACAAGTATTACTTTGTGGAAAGGAGATGAAAGAGGCAAAGTACAGAAAGACACTAAGCATGCACATATCTTATTGCTCCTGCAACAGAGGATTCAGAGAAGTGCTAGCACATACTGTACAGGCTCAAATTTATCACTTTCTGTAACTTTTGCTTCCTTTGAGATCAAATCTCATTATGTTATGAGAAAATGATTTTGTTTTCATATGTATGGATGATTTATCATGCATTTCCTCCATTACAGGCAAGGGAATGGCTTGTGCAGAGTTCATTTGATTTATATTTGTAGTGGTAGGAGCTGCAGTTCTGCTTGCCAGGCAGAGGAATACTGGAATAATTCTAGATACCATCATTATTTATAATTTATGGCATTTCAGTGCCTCTGAAGACTGAGGCCTTTGATTTACTAATGCTGGAGTTCTGTTTTACAGTGGTGACACTACATGGACCCTAACATTGGTACTATGTTTGTGGGTAAAGTGCCTAACCTCTCACCCATCACTGCACTTCCCCATTTTGGAGGTACATAAATGACATAATGTAGGCATTCAGCCCTAAACTAAGACAACCTCAAATAAACCCATATGACATAAAGATATAATAAACCGATATGACATAAAGATATCCACACTGGAAGCCGCAAACTACCACAAAAAGCAGCTACTGTAGAAAACTGAGCAAAATATAAAGAAATACGCGCTACGATTTCCTAAAGTTGCCTTGAGAGGATACTTCGGGCAATTGTAGTGATGCTTATGCCATGCCATCGGTGATTTACATTCTTGCCGGTGGGAAAGCATTGCGGGAAGATTAGTTGCCCGCGGTAACAAAGATTTGTCGCGGGGCGACTAATCTTCCTGTCTGCCACTGCCCTTAGACTTCCTATGACTGTTTTTTACATCTTTGCTGATAACAAAGAGGAGGCAGGAGAAAGCGCAAATGAGAAGGGGCAAGGAATTCTAGAGCAAAGTTACCTCTTTGATCAATATTTCTACCACCTCCTGGTGGTTGTTCAGTGTTGCAAGATGAAGGGCAGTGAAACCATCTTCTTTTTTAGAGTCCACAAGCTGTCTTGCTCTCTCCAGGATCTTGCTTACAGCCCTGGGGAGATGTTTTAAGACAAGTTATAAAGATACAATAACTGGCTAGTGCATGAATGGCAGTTAAAATGCATCTGTAGTAGAAATTCCTACTGCTATTACTTTGACAGAGCAGGTTGCAACACTTAAGGCAGGTTTAAATTTATACAAAAGAGTCCCGAAGGACCCCCAGCAGTATAAAAAATGTAACAGTTATTAACACTTCTAGTATGTCTGATATATATCAGATAAAATGCACCCAAGTACTGCTATACTTGGCATCATCTCAGAAAAAGAAATATTTTCTTTCTTCATTTAGTTCCAGTGGAGAACTCAGCGCTGGCCGTGTAATGGTAACCACAAGTGAAGGTGTCATGTGCTTGGCGAGGTACAATTCTGCATGCAGTGCTTATATTGTCAGCTCAAAAAATATGATATTGACCTGAATGCAATTAATGAAGTTTCAATTCAGTAGAAGCCGTCAGGATAATTCAACTAAGTCTGGAACCCATTCTAATGTGACTTTAGTGCCACAGATGTACGAGGTCAAACAGCTGTTGCTACTAGAATCTAAAATATGAATGATCAGGGATACAGCTGCTTAGGGCATTTGGTCCTGTGTGTCTGAGAAAAGCTGCTTACTAAGAGAGAAATTACAAAACAATGGGTTGGAACCCAAAAATGAGCCCCATGCCATGCTTATTATGGCGGTTCATAATACAATGCAAGTTCCTACTACAGTAAAAAAAAAAACATAAATCTTAATTACGGTCCCCTAAAAAAAAAAAAAAAAAAAATAAAACAAAAATGCTGCCCATAAATGTAGTGTTTTTATTGCCATTCCACAGACTCCCTGTAAAGAAAGCTTTCTGGTGTACTGAGGCACCCAGTGGCATTAACAGATACTGCAGTAACATGCAAGTAGCACTTAATGGTGTTTTATCACTGATTAACAAAACTGTTAATTAACAATTCTAATTACAACATCTGCAATACTGCTCTCATTTCACATTAAGAGTGAAGAAAACTCATTTCCTAAGCCATAAAAACAGCTCATATATAAAACCCTGCTCCATCTACTGTATATAATTAATTTTCATAACAATATACTTTTTAAGTAGTATGTGCCATTGGGTAATTCTAAATAGAAAATTGCTGTTTAAAAATTAAGAGCCGCCTCCTGGGATCACAGAATTCAACAGTGCACACAAACAAGCCAAGGCACACATACATGCTGGGCCCCATCAGCCAATAGTTACATAGTTACATAGGGTTGAAAAAAGACCAGTGTCCATCAAGTTCAACCCATCCAAGTAAACCCAGCACACTTAACCCACACCTACCAATCTATACACTCACATACATACACTATATATACAACCACTAGTACTAACTGTAGATATTAGTATCACAATAGCCTTGGATATTCTGATTGATCAAGAACTCATCCAGGCCCCTCTTAAAGGCATTAACAGAATCTGCCATTACCACATCACTAGGAAGGGCATTCCATAACCTCACTGCCCTCACCGTGAAAAACCACCTACGCTGCTTCAAATGGAAGCTCCTTTCCTCTAATCTAAAGGGGTGACCTCTGGTGCGCTGAATGTTTTTATGGGAAAAAAGAACATCCCCCAACTGCCTATAATCCCCTCTAATGTACTTGTACAGAGTAATCATGTCCCCTCGCAAGCGCCTCTTTTCCAGAGAAAACAACCCCAACCTCGACAGTCTCACCTCATAGTTTAAGTCTTCCATCCCCTTAACCAGTTTAGTTGCATGTCTCTGCACTTTCTCCAGCTCATTAATATCCTTCTTAAGGACTGGAGCCCAAAACTGCACTGCATACTCAATGTGAGGCCTTACCAGGGACCTATAAAGGGGCAAAATTATGTTCTCATCCCTTGAGTCAATGCCCTTTTTTATACAAGACAGCACTTTATTTGCTTTAGTAGCCACAGAATGACACTGCCTGGCATTAGACAACTTGTTATCAACAAAAACCCCTAGATCCTTCTCCATTAAGGAAACCCCCAACACACTACCATTCAGTAGATAGTTTGCGTTTATATTATTTCTACCAAAGTGCATAACTTTGCACTTATCAACATTGAACCTCATTTTCCAGTTTGCTGCCCAGTTATCTAATTTTGTCAAATCGCTCTGCAAAGCGGCAGCATCCTGCATGGAACTTATAGTTTTGCACAATTTTGTGTCATCAGCAAAAATAGAAACAGTACTGTCTATGCCCTCCTCCAGGTCATTAATAAACAAGTTAAAAAGCAAAGGCCCAAGGACTGACCCCTGCGGTACTCCACTAACCACACTGGTCCAATTAGAAAATGTTCCATTTACAACCACTCTTTGTACTCTATCCTTCAGCCAATTCTCTATCCAATTACAAATATTATGTTCTAGGCCAATATTCCTCAATTTGATCATTAACCTTCTGTGAGGTACTGTATCAAACGCTTTAGCAAAGTCCAAGTAGATGACATCAACTGCCATTCCAGCATCAAGGTTCCTGCTCACCTCCTCATAAAAGGCGACTAAATTAGTCTGGCAAGATCTGTTACGTATAAAACCATGCTGGCACAAACTAATAGTATTGTGAACTGCAATGTATTCAAGTACCCTATCCCTTATTACCCCTTCCAAAATTTTTCCTACTACTGATGTCAGACTAACAGGCCTATAGTTTTCAGGCTGAGAACGGGATCCCTTTTTAAATAACGGCACCACATTAGCAATCCGCCAGTCTCTTGGCACCCTGCCAGACCTCAATGAATCCTGAAAAATTAAGTGAAGAGGTTTGGCAATCACAGCGCTCAGCTCATTTAATACCCTGGGATGAATCCCATCCGGCCCTGGACCTTTGTTTACCTTTACATGTTCAAGTCTCTTTTGAATTTCCTCCCGAGTGACCCATGCATCAGTAGCTAAATTACTAGAACTGGGTATATTACAAGGGAAGCCTTCATTATCTGGCTCCTCAGATGTATAGACAGATGAAAAATAAGAGTTCAAAATTTCAGCTTTTTCCCCATTCTCATCAACCAACTTACCCCCCCGTGATAATAAAGTTCCCACCCCTTCTTGCTTCATTTTTTTACTATTCACATAATTAAAAATGAATGAACAGAGTTCTGCCTTTTGCTCCCACACTACTTCCTGTTACAGTTAGAGCTGCATTATAAATAAAGATATACATACAGTGGCTTGCAAAAGTATTTGGCCCCCTTGCACTTTTCCACATTTTGTCACATTACAGTCACAAACATGAATCAGTTTTACTGGAATTCCACGTGAAAGACCAATACAAAGTGGTGTACACGTGAGAAGTGGAACGAAAATCATACATGATTCCAAACATTTTTTACAAATAAATAACTGCAAAGTGGGGTGTGCGTAATTATTCAGCCCCCTGAGTCAATGCTTTGTAGAACCACCTTTTGCTGCAATTACAGCTGCCAGGCTTTTAGGGTATGTCTCAACCAGCTTTGCACATCTAGAGTCTGAAATCCTTGCCCATTCTTTGCAAAACAGCTCCAGCTCAGTCAGATTAGATGGACAGCGTTTGTGAACAGCAGTTTTCAGATCTTGCCACAGATTCTCGATTGGATTTAGATCTGGACTTTGACTGGGCCATTCTAACACATGGATATGTTTTGTTTTAAACCTTTCCATTGTTGCCCTGGCTTTATGTTTAGGGTCGTTGTCCTGCTGGAAGGTGAACCTCCGCCCCAGTCTCAAGTCTTTTGCAGACTCTAAGAGGTTTTCTTCCAAGATTGCCCTGTATTTGGCTCCATCCATCTTCCCATCAACTCTGACCAGCTTCCCTGTCCCTGCTGAAGAGAAGCCCCCCCAGAGCATGATGCTGCCACCACCATATTTGACAGTGGGGATGGTGTGTTCAGAGTGATGTGCAGTGTTAGTTTTCCGACACACATAGCGTTTTGCATTTTGGCCAAAAAGTTCCATTTTGGTCTCATCTGACCAGAGCACCTTCTTTCACATGTTTGCTGTGTCCCCCACATGGCTTGTGGCAAACTGCAAACGGGACTTCTTATGGTTTTCTGTTAACAATGGCTTTCTTCTTGCCACTCTTCCATAAAGGCCAACTTTGTGCAGTGCACGACTAATAGTTGTCCTATGGACAGATTCCCCCACCTGAGCTGTAGATCTCTGCAGCTCGTCCAGAGTCACCATGGGCCTCTTGGCTGCATTTCTGATCAGCGCTCTCCTTGTTCGGCCTGTGAGTTTAGGTGGACGGCCTTGTCTTGGTAGGTTTACAGTTGTGCACTACTCCTTCCATTTCTGAATGATCGCTTGAACAGTGCTCCGTGGGATGTTCAAGGCTTTGGAAACCTTTTTGTAGCCTAAGCCTGCTTTAAATTTCTCAATAACTTTATCCCTGACCTGTCTGGTGTGTTCTTTGGACTTCATGGTGTTGTTGCTCCCAATATTCTCTTAGACAACCTCTGAGGCCATCACAGAGCAGCTGTATTTGTACTGACATTAGATTACACACAGGTGCACTCTATTTAGTCATTAGCACTCATCAGGCAATGTCTATGGGCAACTGACTGCACTCAGGCCAAAGGGGGCTGAATAATTACGCACACCCCACTTTGCAGTTATTTATTTGTAAAAAATGTTTGGAAAAATGTTTGGAATCATGTATGATTTTCGTTCCACTTCTCACGTGTACACCACTTAGTTACATAGTTACATAGGGTTGAAAAAAGACCAGTGTCCATCAAGTTCAACCCATCCAAGTAAACCCAGCACACCTAACCCACACCTACCAATCTATACACTCACATACATAAACTATAAATACAACCACTAGTACTAACTGTAGATATTAGTATCACAATAGCCTTGGATATTCTGATTGTTCAAGAACTCATCAAGGCCCCTCTTTAAGGCATTAACAGAATCTGCCATTACCACATCACTAGGAAGGGCATTCCCCAACCTCAGTGCCCTCACTGTGAAAAACCACCTACGCTGCTTCAAATGGAAGCTCCGTTCCTCTAATCTAAAGGGGTGACCTCTGGTGCGTTGATTGTTTTTATGGGAAAAAAGAACATCCCCCATCTGCCTATAATCCCCTCTAATGTACTTGTACAGAGTAATCATGTCCCCTCGCAAGCGCCTCTTTTCCAGAGAAAACAACCTCAACCTCAACAGTCTCTCTCCAGCTCATTAATATCCTTCTTAAGGACTGGAGCCCAAAACTGCACTGCATACTCAAGGTGAGGCCTTACCAGGGACCTATAAAGGGGCAAAATTATGTTCTCATCCCTTGAGTCAATGCCCTTTTTTATACAAGACAGCACTTTATTTGCTTTAGTAGCCACAGAATGACACTGCCTGGAATTAGACAATTTGTTATCAACAAAAACCCCTAGATCCTTCTCCATTAAGGAAACCCCCAACACACTACCATTCAGTAGATAGTTCACGTTTATATTATTCCTACCAAAATGCATAACTTTGCACTTATCAACATTGAACCTCATTTTCCAGTTTGCTGCCCAGTTTTCCAATTTTGTCAAATCGCTCTGCAAAGCTGCAGCATCCTGCATGGAACTTATAGTTTTGCACAATTTTGTGTCATCAGCAAAAATAGAAACAGTACTGTCTATGCCCTCCTCCAGGTCATTAATAAACAAGTTAAAAAGCAAAGGACCAAGGACTGACCCCTGCGGTACTCCACTAACCACACTGGTCCAATTAGAAAATGTTCCATTTACCACCACTCTTTGTAATCTATCCTTCAGCCAGTTCTCTATCCAATTACAAATATTATGTTCTAGGCCAATATTCCTTAATTTGATCATTAACCTTCTGTGAGGTACTGTATCAAACGCTTTAGCAAAGTCCAAGTAGATGACATCAACTGCCATTCCAGCATCGAGGTTCCTACTCACCTCCTCATAAAAGGCGACTAAATTAGTCTGGCAAGATCTGTTACGCATAAAACCATGCTGGCACAAACTAATAGTATTGTGAACTGCAATGTATTCAAGTACCCTATCCCTTATTACCCCTTCCAAAATTTTTCCTACTACTGATGTCAGACTAACAGGCCTATAGTTTTCAGGCTGAGAACGGGATCCCTTTTTAAATAACGGCACCACATTAGCAATCCGCCAGTCTCTCGGCACCATGCCAGACCTTAATGAATCCTGAAAAATTAAGTGAAGAGGTTTGGCAATCACAGCGCTCAGCTCATTTAATACCCTGGGATGAATCCCATCCGGCCCTGGACCTTTGTTTACCTTTACATGTTCAAGTCTCTTTTAAATTTCCTCCCGAGTGACCCACGCATCAGTAGCTAAATTACTAGAACTGGGCATATTTAAAGGGAAGCCTTCATTAGCTGGCTCCTCAGATGTATAGACAGATGAAAAACAAGAGTTCAAAATTTCAGCTTTTTCCCCGTTCTCATCAACCAACTTACCCCCCCATGATAATAAGGTTCCCACCCCTTCTTGCTTCATTTTTTTACTATTCACATAATTAAAAAATAATTTTGGATTCTTTTTACTCCTAGCTGCAATATCCCTTTCCATTTCTATTTTAGCTTGCTTGATAGCTTTTTTGCATGCTTTATTTGCTTCCTTGTACCTGATGAAAGTTTCTGCTGTCCCAGCTAACTTGAATGCCCTAAAAGCACGTCTTTTCTTACCAACCTCAACACTAACACCTTTATTCAGCCATAAGGGTTTTGCTTTGCGATGCCTCTCCTTGCTTACAAGGGGGATATACTGTTGCGTATACCTGCAAAGCAATGTTTTAAAGATGTTCCATTTTCCTTCTGTGTCTAACCCCATGAAAAGCCTTTCCCAGTTGACACATTGCAGAGATGCCCTTATACTGGCAAAGTCTGCACGTCTAAAATTGAGCGTTTTAGTTACTCCCTTATAGAGCTGTCTCTGCAGCATTATCTCAAAGGAGACCATGTTTTGATCACTGTTCCCCAGATGCTCACCCACACAAATGTTAGAGATGAGTTAATTATTATTAGAAATCACCAGGTCCAAAATAGAGTCATTCCTAGTAGGTTATTGAACTGCCTGAAATAAAAAGTTGTCATTTAGCATATTTACAAACCTACTAGCTTTTTCTGACTTAGCCACCCCATTACTCCAGTCAATGTCCGGATAATTAAAGTCCCCCATAATAACAACTTGACCCAGTTTTGAAGCCTCCTCCATTTGCAACAATAGCTGGGCCTCATCCCCCTCATCTATACGGGGTGGTTTATAGCATACACCAATGACCATTTTCTTTGTGACCTTCAGCCCTACTGAAATTTCTACCCAAAGAGATTCGACGTTTTCATTGGTAATGTCTTTATTGCATGGCTTTAAATCTGACTTTACGTAAAGACAAACCCCTCCACCCTTTTTAATCTCTCTGTCCCTCCTAAAAAGTGTATAACCATTTAAATTCACAGCCCAGTCGCATTTATCATCCCACCAGGTCTCGGTGATACCTATTAAATCATAATTTTCAATACACTTTCAATACCACTTGTATTGGTCTTTCACGTGGAATTCCAATAAAGTACTGAATACTTTTGCAAGCCACTGTACATACATATTCCAGTTTGGTCAGATTCTTTAATGGCCCACTTAATATGATTATCATTAAAGAATCTGACCAATATATATATATTCCAGTTTGGTCAGATTCTTTAATGGGCCACTTAATATGATTATAAACTATCTATCTGTTGGTCAAGTATTCATTCTGGGGGTATAGTTTTCCTTTAAGACAGCTGCATGAAGAACAATGAAAGTAAACATTTGATTGGCTGCTGTGACCTACTACACTAGTCCAAACTTGCATATTGTTAGTAAATGAGCTACAGTAGCATTATCTGAAAAAGTCACCAATGCACCACATGACATGTACATTACATACATGTATGGAATCATACATGCTGAGAGCATTGCTGTTGGTTTAAAATGATTTGGACATTGAAGGTGAAAAAACCCTTTAAACATTAATCTGGTTCCTTTCGCTTGGCAGCCCCAGACGGTGCACCCAGTGTTTATAAGTGAAAAGCCACCTGTTGGAGCTGGGGATTGTACATAAATGTTACAGTGCTAGCGGCTCTGTGTTTTCATTAGAGGTGGTGACAGATCCACAAGAGGATGACTGAAGCCTGCTATAAGCCTGACTTGTCCATTTAGCTTGCACACATAAAGTACCAACATATAAAGTAGAAACATATGCTGCATTTTTCTGCCAAGAACATTACCTTATTTTTCCTACAAAAACATGTTGTCTTATGGTCCAAATTAAACAATTAACTTCCCCTTTATTGTGCTTAAAAACATATTGCATCCAGTGCATTAGCAAAGTATGCCACCCACCAAGTCTGGACTGGGATTCAATACAGGCCCTGGCATTTTTATAACACAGAGGCCCAAACAGCCCCCCACCAGCCAATAAAGAATGACTGTCTATGGCATCTTACAGCAGCCCATCTGGCACTAGCCAGAATTCTCTGATTGCCAGTCCGGACACGCCACCCACAATGGGCCTGCTTGCACAATACTGGAAAGACGGCCAAGTGAGCAGTGGAAGGCAATGGGCCCATAAAAATAATGGAAGGACTGCACAACTAAAGTATTCCTAATAACCAAATCCATCATAAATAGTGAACTGGCAGTGACGGTGCTCAGTGATGGGTAAAAAGTGTGAGAAATGAATATGAATGGAAATGATCCATAATTGTAGGAAACTTACCCTTACATTAACTATTACAACAGGATTTATTGCAACACAAAAAAAACCCAGAACTCCATTCCCATTTTAAGAAATGCAACTATAAAACAGCATAACAACAATTTGGCAAATAGAAAGTACAGGCCCAATGGTATTATGATCCTGACCCACTTGCAATTTTGTATTGTACTATTATGGAGATGGAGTTAGTAGATAATGGACTTGTTTCAGCAGCACTAGAAGATAATGGACCTGTGCAATCAGCAGCGCAAATAGTGGCTTTGCTTGTACAGTTCAGGTATGGGATCTGTTATCCGGAAACCCATTATCCAGAAAGCACCAAATAACAGGAAGGCCATCCCCACAAACTACATATTTATCAAATAATTAACACTTTTATAAACCATTTCCTTTTTCTCTGTAAAAATAAAACAGCGCTCTGTTTGTGATACCAGCTACAATATAATTAACCCTTACTGGAGGCAAAACAATCCAACTGGGTTTAATTAACAATTAAATACATTTTTAACAGAATTAAGGTATGGTCATCCAAATTATGAAAAGATAACGGATAATAGATCCTATACCTGTACCAGAAGATAATGTACCCAACTAGCTATTGCTCTCGAACAACCATAAAACAGGGCTCATTTACTATCAGGGAGAAAAATATTTCTTTGAATTCTAGTAAATAAGGCCCAAAGCATACAATAGGATTTTGGCAATAGGCACAGCATTACATCTGTAAGAGCAGCTAACGACTGGGCTCCTAAAACATTCTGTGGAAACTCTGATGAAGAATTAAGATTTTACAATGAAGCTATTTATATGTCTGTGAAAAGCAAAAAAGTCTGACCAGCTGTTCATGCGTCTGAGCTGTCTCCAATAGGGCACTGCTATTGCTGTACATTCATGTCATGCAGCAATCACTCAGCATTTGGACTAACTCCAGAGGATGGGCAGTGATAAGCTCTGCTCCAGGAAGAATGAATTGACTGAATCATAGTCTGGAGACACACACACACACTGTATCGATGTTGCTGCTCCCAGTCACAGATATTCTGTATTTACTCATGCGCTACGTTTTCACGGGAGAACCAAGAAGCTTTTTGAGGGATGCCGAACTAGTGGCTCCTAGACTACAGGGCTCCTTTATGTCCATATGCGCAGTGGCCAACTTGCACTTTTCCCTGCAGTCAGTTGCGAGAAAGGGTGTACATTAAAATGTGCTCCTTGCTCTTCTGTATAGCTGCACTCGAAGCTGCTCAGTCCTTTCTGCGTTCCCTTCCGAATCAGGCACTGTTGTGCCTACTGACACATAGGATAACTTGCCAATAGGCACTGAACACTGTAAGTGACACCAGGCAGACTTAGAAAATAAGTGGCGCAACTGCGCCCGATTTAACTTATAACTTTTAACAAGACCACCAGTTCAGTAGTACCAGGCTGGCTACGCCAATTAAGGAGAGGAAAAAAAATGACAGCTGACTAAATAAATTGCACCTTTCCCAATTATTCTATCTTAAAATAACATGGTACAATTTGAATGTTTTAAATAGCTTATATATTTCACAATGCCATCAAGTACATAAATACATAGTAACAAAGACTAAGTGGCACATGTCAAAAGACATGAAAGGTGATCCATGGCCTGTAGAGCTTACAATCTAACTGGTAACTTGACCTGCCAAAAAACCTTTTTTTTGTGAACTGTGTTACTGCTGGCCTTCTACCAGCTTGTAAGATGCACTGAGCACCCAGAACAGAGCCATTCATTCTATCTTAAGCTACACTTGGTATCACTCAATGGCATACAGAGACTTCCTGTAGTCAAACATAGTAGTACTCTATGCCTATGACAAACATACTGCTGTTTCGCTAATGCCAGGGCACCAATTTTTTTCCCTCTGTAAAATAAAGTGTCAAAATATGGCACTGGCATGCTCTGGACCTGGGGGTTTCTAGAATAGGGGTCTTTCTGTAATTTGGATATCCATACCACAAGTCTCTAAAAATCATTAAACATTAAATAACCCCAATTGTTTTGCCTCCAATATGAATTCATACAGCTCAGTTACCATCAAGTACAAGGTACTGTTTTATTATTACAGAGAAAAAAAGAAATCATTTTATAAATGAGCATTATTTGCTTAAAATGGACACTCTATGGGGGATAGCCTTCCTGTAATTTGAAGCTTTCTGGATAGCAGGTTTCCATAAAAGTGATCCAGTACCTGTATTGCCCTGGGCTTAATCATCGCTTATCCTGGCCTGCATACACACTCTCCTCTCCATGATAGTCACACTATACACAAGGCAATGCAGAGTTGGTTTCAGATGATGTCAGATACTTACAGGACATTTCCCTTGAGAGCTGAGTGATGCAGTAGATTAAACCCTTGATTGTTCTGCACAGTGAAATCTATATTGGGTACTTCAGTGAGGATCTCAATGATGCTTCTAAAGTCTGCGGTGATTGCATAATGCAGAGGTGTGTCCCCAAAGGAATCCTGCAAGCAGAGGCACCACTTAATTCATATTAGCCACACACTATTCACTATGTGATAATCATAAACAGATGGGGCAATAGCTTATGCCGACTGATCATTATTATTTTAACTGCTGCAAACTATGAAAATAATATTTTAACTGAACCCAGAGATTAGTCAGACTGTTTGTGTTAAGTCCCCAAAATCATGTGAGGCCCTTGTAACCCAGATGGGCTCCTCCTTCCACTGCATTAGGATCTCTAGGTGCAGGACCTCCTAATTTTGGGAACACCACAAATCTGTCATATGGAATTGCTAGAGGAAATTGTTTCCTTCCTTGGCTAAATATTAGGTTCAATGACATAATCCAAAATGTACGCATATATATGTATTCTGCTCACTTTTTTAAATAAGGCCTTTTAATACATAAGTAACTTGATTGATAACTATTTCTTGCAGTGTGTGAATCATTGCACGCTTATTAGCCTGAGCTGTGATCCATAGACCAGACTCTAAGTACAGAATGACATTTCTACATATACAATAAATTCCTCTCACCATCTACAGCTCATATATGGCGCAGAGCACTGTAACTAATTTTGTACATATGGAGACAAAGTATTCTGCAGAAATTAAGTATTATCTAATTCATTTATTTTTATTTTCAACTTAAAATCATGGTGAACTGTAGGATCTGTGTTTTCTAACTGCTTTACCAGCTGTAATGTTAATATTCAGTATTCCTTACCTGCATGTTGATGGCACAATTTGGGTTGCAGAGGACTTGGACTACTTCTGTGAACCCTTTGTTAACTGCAATGTAGAGCGCTGTACACTTGGCATTGTTTAGAAGTTCTGCATTGGCTCCTTTAGATAGCAAAACTCTAACCACACCAGCCTGGTTTCTAGAGAAAGGGAGAAACAATGTTAGGCACATGCTAACTCCTGATAAACACAGATTATTTTCATAAAGTTTTACTGCAGCACATGAAATATGCCCATAAGCAAATGTAGTACATTTACTGTAATCCTTTCTAATGCTTCTACTGAGACTAGCTATCCATGGGCTGGTGTGCAGGATATTTAACTTATAATTCCATGGGATGATTGGGCAGAGTGCAATATGGCAACAAGTTGGTGCCCCAGTGATAATTACATCACAAGATGGAAACAAGGGTTAATGCAGGCTGGTACATTTGACTGATGAAATTGACTGATGTACAAACACAAAAGCCAAAAAATAATTGGTGGGCTTGATTTAACTCTTAGCCCAGGATTACCCAACCTGTTGCTCACAAGCCATTGGTTGGGGACCACTGTCCTAACCAAATCTAATGTTGAATGGCCAAAATATCACCTTTACCAAATATGAACAAGGACCACCAGGCACACCTGTTGAGTAAGTGTCAAAAAGTGTACTTTCCCCCTCCTTCTTTCTCAGGTTAAAAACAGCCAGTGTATTATTTACATGAGGTACTGTGGCTGTAGTATTTTTTGATGCTGCTGACCAACTGGAGCACTCTCTTACACAGATTGTAAACTGCATTTCCCTTATAGGGAAGCAGTCCTACATGTCACTAACCACCATCGGAAAGATAGGCTCAAGCTGCAGCCATAGAGAGGAAAACTGATTACAATAGGCATTCGCCAGCCCCATGTAAAAAAGTGTGAAAATCTATGATCCAGAACGCCTGGAAGGTTTTCCAGATAAGGGATGTTTTCACACAAAAAAAAAGCATCAAGCATTTTTTACTGTCTTATACAGAAAAACAGGACCCTATGGGAATGGCATTCCTATATTCCTTTTACTGTTATTAACCATTACTGTCATGGGAAAAAGGGATTTTTTACTTACCGTAAAATCCTTTTCTCTCTAGTCCTATGGGGGACACAGGAACCATGGGGTTAAATCCCCTCCCATCAGGAGGCAGGACACTTAAACAGAGTTGAATTCTCCTCCTCCTCCCCTATATAATGCCCTTCTCCCACCAGGCACTCAGTTATGTAACAAGAACCGAGCAAACTAACATAACCATAATAAACTTTGGCTGAGAAGAACGAGAACCTCCCCCTTGTTTTCTGGGAGGGAGGTCCTGTGTCCCCCATAGGACTAGAGAGAAAAGGATTTTACGGTAAGTAAAAAATCCCTTTTTCTCATACGTCCTGGGGGACACAGGAACCATGGGGACATACCAAAGAGTCCCCCTAACTGTGAGGGAGAAAACAGATAACTAAGGTAAGATAGGTCAATAACCCTTTTATAAGATACTACAGCTTGTAGTACCTTACGTCCAAATGCCGCCTGAGCGGAGGCAAATGTATCAAATCTATAGAACTTCGTAAAAGTATGTGCAGAGGACCAGGTTGCCGCCTTGCACAGCTGTTTAGCAGACGCCATGTTCCTGCAAGCCCATGAAGCACTGACTGCTCTTGTAGAGTGGGCTGTGATTCGAAATGGAGGAGATTTGTTCAGGGAAATATATGCCTGACGTACTGTCTCCTTAATCCAATCGTGGCCTTAGACGCCGGTAGCCCTTTTCTGCTGCCAGACGGGATGACAAAAAGATATTTTGACTTGCGAAAATGTGCTGTGCGGTCTACACATGTATGCAGAGCTCTTACTACATCCAGATTGTGTAGCTTGGTCTCCTTATCATTCTTAGGAGAGCTACAGAATGAGGGAATCACTATTTCCTCGTTCAGATGAAAGGATGATACTACCTTCGGTAAGAAGGAGGGTACCGTTCTCAAAACTGCCTTTTCTTCATGAAAGATTAGGTATGGAGATTCACATGACAATGCACTCAGTTCCGAAATTCTGAGAGCGGAGGAAATCCCCATCAAGAACACCACCTTCCAAGTAAGCCATCGTAATTCCACGATAGATAATGGTTCAAAGGGGGGATTAATCAGAGCCGAGAGGACCACATTAAGATCCCAAGGTGGAACTGGTGATTTCACTGGTGGTACGATGTGAGCTACCCCTTGAAGAAATGTCCTTAAGTCTTCCTGAAGAGTAAGTCGCGATTGTAGTAGCACAGAAAGAGCAGATACTTGGACTTAAGAGTCCCCAGACTTAGTCCTTTCTGCAGACCGTCCTGCAAAAACTGAAGAACTATAGGAATCTTCGCCTTTGGTAAAAAATGTCCCTATCTACACACCATTCCATGAACAGTTTCCAAATCCTATGGTATGCTTTGGAAGATACCTTCTTTCTGGCTTCTAGCATGGTCTGTGCCACTTCAGACGAAAAACCCTTCCTGGTCCAGATTAGTTTTTCAATTTCCACGCCATCAAATTGAACATTTCTGGATTGGGGTGTAGTATGGGACCCTGAGGCAGAAGATCTGGTCGTTGTGGTAATCTTATGGGAGATTCTACTGATAGATTCATTAGAGGTGTGAACCACGACCTCCTTGGCCAGTGTGGTGCTATTACAATGAATGTACCCCTTTCTTGTCTTATTCTCTTTAGAATGCGAGGTAACATCGCTATTGGTGGGAACACATATGCTAGAGAGAACACCCATTTCGCTGTCATCGCATCCGCGTCCTCTGCTAGCGGATCCCTTGCCTTTGCTATGAATCTGTCTAACTTGCGGTTGTGGCGAGACGCCATGAGGTCCAGGTCTGGTTGACCCCAGTTTGTCGTGATGTAGTCGAAGACCTCTGTGTTCAGTTCCCATTCTGCTGGATCCACATAGTGCCGACTTAGATAATCCGCTTCCCAGTTTACCACTCCTGGAATGTGAACTGCTGAGATCTGGGTTACCCTTGTCTCCGCCCATCAAAATATCTTGCTTATCTCGCTTGCTGCTGCAACGCTCTTTGTCCCTCCTTGTCGGTTCAGATATGCTACCGCCGTAGCATTGTCCGACTGGATTCTTACGTCTTGGTTCACTAGTTGCTCCTCCCAGTGAACAACCGCTCTGAAAATTGCCCTGATTTCCAGTATATTTATCGGGAGTGTCCTTTCCGATTCGGACCATAGTCCCTGGGCAATCTGAGTCTTGAAAGTCGCTCCCCAGCCCGATAAACTGGCGTCCGTCGTTATCACCTGCCACATTGGTTCCTTCAGCGACCGTCCCTGGGAAAGGTGTGCTGGTATTGTCCACCACTCCAGTGAACTTCTTGTCATGGCATTGAGGTCTATCTTGTGGGACAAGCACTTGTGCCTCTTCCACTCTGATATTATGCATTGTTGAAGTGACCTGGTATGAAACTGTGCGAATCGAACAGCCTCTGTTGACGAGACCATCACGCCCAGCACCTTCATGCAGTGGCGAATCGATGGTCTTTGAGTTGTCTTTAGTTCTTGAGCCAGTGATATGAGTTTCTGTACCTTCTCTTCTGGGAGAAGTACCTTCCCCTGATGGGTATCGAATATAAACCCCAGAAAGGGCATTCTCTGAGACGGGATCAGGAATGATTTTTGTCTGTTGATCGTCCATCCAAACTCTTGCAGGGTCTGTATGGTTTGTACTAGGTCCCTCTCCACTTGATGGATCGATCGGGCCTTTATCAAGAGATCGTCCAAATATGGAGTGATACACACTCCTTGGACTCGGAGGTGGGCTGCCATTGTGGACATGATCTTTGTGAAAATTCGGGGAGCTGATGAGAGCCCGAAGGGTAAGGCAGTAAACTGAAAGTGCTGACCCTGGAAGGCAAATCGAAGATATGTTTGATGAGGAGGGAATATGGGAACATGAAGGTACGCGCCCTTCATGTCCAGAGATGTCAAGAATTCCCCTGGTTCCATCACTCGGATCACTGAGCGCACCGACTCCATCTTGAATCTCTGATAAACAATCCATTTGTTTAGATGTTTGAGGTCGAGAACTGGACAGAATGTTCCTTTCTTTTTCGGAACTATGAACAGATTTGAATAAAAACCTGTGAATTGTTGAGATGGTGCGACTGGTATAATCACGTTGGATTGGAGTAGTTCCTCTACGATTGACAGAAAAGCAGCTTGTTTTATGGGTTCCTTTGGGACCCTGGACATGAAGAAACGTGCTGGGGGAAGACGCCGAAGCTCGAGTTTGTACCCTGACGAGATGGTTTTGATCACCCAGGGGTCTGTTATGTTTCTTGCCCAAATTACCGTAAAGTGTTGGAGCTTTCCCCCTACTGGCAGATCTGTTCGTGATCTGGTCGGCCAGTCATGCAGATGACTGTTTATCATTGGGAGTCTTGTTTGAGGACTTTCTAGGTTGCCATGTGGGCTTGCCTTTTGGGCTGTATCTTCCCTTGTGAGGAAATTGTCTGGTTGGTGACGAACTCTTGGAGCTGCGAAATCCTTGACCTCGAAAAAACCTCCTCTTTCCCGTCAAGGTATTGTGTTTGGCTTTCGTTTGCGGCAGTAGGGTACTTTTACCCCCGGTAGCTTGAGAAATAATTTTCTCCAGTTCTTCACCGAATAAGCGCGAACCCTTAAAGGGTAGAGAAGTGACTTTTTTGAACTCAAGTCCGCCGACCAGAGACGCAACCACAGTGCGCGGCGCGCTGCCACTGACAGCGCCGAAGAGCGTGCTATTGTTTTGAGGACATCCAAAGAAGCATCGCTTAGATAAGAGCTTGCTTCCTGGATGTGTAAGACTAAGGCTTCTATATCCTCCACAGGTATTTCCTCTCGAATGCCTGTTAGGATAAGTTCAGACCAAGCCTCCAGTGCTCTACCTACCCACGCCATAGCTATGGTAGGGCGGAGTGCTGCACCTGATGCTATATAAATGGCCTTAAGAAAACCCTCTAGTTTTTTATCAGTCGCATCCTTGTACCGGAAAAGCGATGGAATGGTCAGCCGACCTGCGAAATAGGCCATTGCTTTTTTTGGTGGTTGAAGTGGTTTCTTCAACCTTCAGAATTTCCATTACTGCTGTGTTCAGGTCATCAACCTTTGTTGAATGATCTGTCGTGACTGAGGAATCCTCGCCTTCAGATGCTGAGGGTGAGAGTTCCCCTTCACTGAGGGGTTCTTCCTCAGAATCTGAGGGTGAGCCTGGTATGGTGTGTGAATCACTAGTTGCGGCTGCTTTGCGCTTGAGCTGTCTTTTGAGGGTGACCAGGGATGAAAGCTTCTCTAGTACCTTGTCTAGAGATGATGCCAAAAGTGGTATCCCCTGTAGTGCTGACAGTGATTGGGATAAGGATATTGCCCATGCTGGCGCGGCAGGGTTACCCGTGTCCACAGATGCAGAGGGACCTGAGGAGTGTTCAGGCATATTTCCCCTTATGTTTGGTGTTACCGGCAAGGCCAGGTTATGTGCAGGAGCAGAGGCCTCTGCTGAGTTGGCCGTGCTACAGGATGCACAGACTGGATCCTTCTGCCCAGACTTAAATTTTGTCTTGCAATTAGAACACGCAAAGAACATTACCCTAGTGTTCTGCTTCTACCCCCTGAGGAATATTGAGTCACTCTTCCCCTTAGCCATTTTTATTTTATCCTTCTCGATCCCTCCTAAAAACCCTAATACCTGGTGTGAGTAGGAGCGGATAGTAGGGGAAGAGGAGAGTCAGCCAGTACTTCTGTGTGCTGGTATAGTTGGAGAGGAACAAGCGCTGCGTCCGTCTCCGTCTGTGTCCTTGGCGCTAATGAGCAGGGTGAAGCGTGGTCTCGGGCTTGGTGCGTATGCAGCGCAACGCTAACCCGGAAGTACCTTACCGGAAGTTCCTCCTGTTCGGCGCGAAGGTGTGATGCGCACACAGCTGTGGCGCGAATCTCTGTAAGGCGCGCGCGTCGTGCTCTGTACATTTGCGGCCGCCCCACTCACCGTAGCCACTTCTCTTGTCCCTGCCCCATAAGTAGGGGGTTGGGGAGAGGAGTGTGGTGAGCGGAGCGTGTGCTACTGTGTGGTGCTGGGGCAGCGTCGCATCCCTCATACTACTGGCGGTATTAACTGCCGTAGTGGGGTGTAACGGGGAGAGGTCAGAGGGAACCTCACACTCATCCCCCTGGGTACTGGTGACCCGTTCTCACTGGCAGTGTCCAGAGAGGATCCCTCGTTGTGGGTGAACCCAATAATTCAGTGGATACTGATCCGGGTCTTACCCCTGGGTCCCCGGACTGCCATTTTCCTTTGTTGGGCCTACCTAGAGGCCTTGTCGATACCTCCTGACTTTGCGAGGACACAAAAAAAACTGAGTGCCTGGTGGGAGAGGGGCATTATATAGGGGAGGAGGAGGAGAATTCAACTCTGTTTAAGTGTCCTGCCTCCTGATGGGAGGGGATTTAACCCCATGGTTCCTGTGTCCCCCAGGACGCATGAGAAAACATGTTTTTTTCAAAACACATCAGTTAATAAAGTTTCTCCAGGAGAATCTTGCATTGAAACAGATTTTTTTGTATATTCAATTTTGAAATTTCACATGGGGCTAGCCATGTGCCACAGCCATGTGACTTGTGCTCTGATACACTTTACTGCTGCACTGCAAGTTGGAGCGATATTACTCCCCTACCAGCAGCCAATCAGCAGAACAATGGGAAGGGAGCAAGATAGAGGTCCCAGTAGATATCAGAATAGCACTCAATAGTAAGAAATTCAGGTCCGGCTTGGGACTCCTCCAGTAACATGGGAGTAGGAGAAACAATAGATAATCTGAAAGCAGTTCTAATGTGTAGCGCTGGCTCCTTCTGAAAGCTCAGACTCAGGCACAAAGCACTGAGATGGCTGCCTACACACCAATATTACAACTAAAAAAAATACATTTGTTGGTTCAAGAATAACATTTGGTAGAGTAAATTATTTGCTATGTTGTTGTTGTTACAGTGTAATTTAGAAATAAAAAATACTCCATAAAAATCAAGACAGAATCCCTTTAAGTTTCTGGATAACAGACTCCCATTTCTGTATAGCAAATGTGAGTATAGATGTCAGTAATAGATGGCAGGAATGTTCCATTGGCTAGTCACAATAGTGGAATAAACTAAAAAAGACTACTGATTACAAGGGAAGATAAAAATATATATTGTTAACAACTATGTGAATGGAAATGGCATGTTGTTATTATATGGGTATACAGGCAGGAAGTATGGAAATGAATAATTCTGCCAGAAGTATTCAGCATGGATATTAAAGAGAATGGATAGATGCTGGGAAGAGTATAGGGAAATATTGCACTCTGGTAGCTTATGAACTTAGCTATCTTTAGGTGTTATGGTGGATGTGTATATAAAACAAAATTGTCTCAAGATGGTACTGGGAGACATAAATACTAGCAGAACAAGGCTCTCAGAGAATAGGAGATCCTGCATGCTCTCAATACGGGGACGACATTTTCAAAACAATCTTGGGCATAATACTGGGGGATATGTATATCGGCAGACTTAGCTTTTCCTTAAACCTCTTACCCATAAGCAGCATAATGCAAAGCAGTGTCCCCCTCGTCATCCCTGAGGTCAATGTTTGCATTGGCTTGAAGCAAAACCTTCACCACCTCCATATAGCCTAAATGGGAGGCAACCTGCAAAGCCGTCCTGCCCTGATTCTTAATATCCACCTACCATGGAAAAAAGAAACAGTCATACAATATAGGTAAAGTGATGGTATAATTGGCTTTCGACGTGTATGTGTGCCTTTTCTCTGATATCCTACAGCTCAAATCATTACATATATACTGAGCTCTGCTGTTTGTCACAGGAGGTTCTTTTTCAAGTGACGTGAAGATCATCATCATCAATAGGCATCATAGGATAATACTGACTTTAACTGCAACATTTTCATTTTAACACAACGGCCTGTGTAATGTAATGCAGCCTGAGTTCTGGTTAGTAAAATTCTAGGAATAGAAACCCTGCTGGGTGCTAGCCAGGAAAAACCAACTAAGCTCAGCTACAGATATGCAAGCCCGCAGAATACATTATTTAAGGAAAGTGTGCTGGCTACGCACTCTTACTCACTTATTTTGTTCCACAATGAAAGTTACCAAATATATATTTAAAGGTCTGATAGTATTTGATGTGACCGTTATAGTAGGTACCTTGTCGGGGTATTTCTGGAGCATCTCCCTGACTTTGGCTGTATTGCCCTGGGCTGCTTCAATAACCAAGGAAGTAGGACTTTCACAATCAGTCTTCTGAGAAAGCAACTTTTCTAATATGGAAACCAGGGTGTCTGCCAAAGGAAATAACAGGCAATTATTCATTGTCTCATTTGAACAGTAACACGGCTATCTGCTTTTATACTCAAGGTCACCATCAAGAATCACAGGTCCCCATATTACTAAGTTAGCAGGGCCCTCCCCCCAAGGGGGCCCCAATTATTAACCCAGTGGTCACCTAGGCCCTTGGACAGATAGCCCTACCAACCAGTAAAATTTCGTTTCCAATAGAAAGAAATGACCCTCAGATGCATTGCCATGTCCCTGACCCACCAATCCACACTCATTATACTAAAATCCCACCCATGATCCACCCATATCACACCACAAAATTCAAACAAACCCCACCTACTCTTATGCAAGCCCTACTTTTTGCCACCTAGAAATCAAGTTTTAACATTTCTTTGGACACCCTCTGCCACAGGGCCCCTTACTGCAACAGCCCCTGTATCTGGTTGATGGCAGCCCTGCCACAGCAAGTAGAAACAAGAAAAGTAGCTTTTACTCCAGCCAGACTGACTGCCAACTGGGGTATATCTTAACAGAGTGATATAAAAACTTATTAGGCTCAATACCAGCCACTTTTTATGGCATAAAAAATAACTTATATATGTGTCTGTTAGCTAACCTGATATTTAAGGAATTGGGAGGGAAATGATGTAATGTTCTGCTCTTTATGCTAGAAAGAAAGCTTTTATTGGGAAGCTTGGCAAAACATATCAGTCTAGATTTCACGTCACTAAAATCGTAGGCAGACAAATATATCAGTGAGGATGATAAGCTGTGACAGTTGCAAGTTTTAGGGCCCTGGCACATGGGGAGATTAGTCGCCTGCGACAAAACTCCCTGTTCGCGGGCGACTAATCTCCCCGCGGCGGCGCGATTTCGCGCAAATCGCCGAAAAAGCCTTGTGAGTCTTTTTCGGCGATTTCCCGAAATCACGCCGCTGCGTGTGCCATCCCACCAGCGACTTACATTGTCGCCCGTGGGATGGCAGGTGAAGGCAACTCGGGGAGATTAGTCGCCCGCGAACAGGGAGATTTGTCGCGGGCGACTAATCTCCCCGTGTGCCAGAGCCCTTAGGAGTGTTAAATCATGGCTACAGTGCCAACAAACAATGGCACATCTGCAGGGTAATAAATATGTCTATATCTCTACTGCAGTACATAATTCAATCCTTCCATCCAAGATAATTAAATGATATGTTCATATATATTGGCAATACCACGTCTTCTAAGTTCATATTCAGACAAGTTTTTTTAGTGTGAATTAAGAAAAAAAAGCCTTAGAAAGATCATGGTATATTGTAGGTATATGTACAGCACTTTCCAATACTCACTTTTAGACTCCTTGGCATTTTCAGTGGTCATGAGGTTAGCATCCTCTTCCCGTTGGTATGACGTGAGGCACGCAGGGTTGAATGTCCAGGACTGGCCTCCAACAGAAACTCGCATGTCTCCATCCCCAAAAACTTTGATCACCTTGCCAATTTGACCCAGCGCCTGTTTAAACAAAACTGAGATATGTAATAAACCGGTCTGCTTCATGCCTTGATAGAAGTACATCAGACAGCAAAGAAATTCCTGGGTACCCAAAATATTGGAAATTTGGTTATTGGTATTCATGAATGTGTTATTTAACCCTTCATAACCACAGGGAAAAAAAGATCTTGTCGGCTAACATACAAGATGAACATTCTCCCTTATGCTAGTGCTGCATTAGCAACAGCAATTAAAAGCATTTCCTTTGGTGAAATGGAAAGGAAGTGTGTATGTGACTGCACAAACTGAATGTTCTCCTCTTCCCAAAAGCAGAGCAGTATCATTATTCCCTACTCTTATAATAGTAAATAACACACACACTGGCTAGGACACAGAGTTAGTGACATGACGCACACATGCAAGGAAAATACATAATATGTTAATACACTCCAACGCTCTAGGTCAGGCCTATAAAAACACAGGAGAGTTACAGGAGAGTTTTAGAACTGACAAAGTTGGAATTGCAGTTAAGATCAGAGAAAAAGCAGATAGAACAAGTTCATGGCTCCTCTTCAGTGGTCAGAAGTGTGAATAGCAAAATGAAAAGTTCCTGTCAAGGAAGTCACATTTTTGTTATGGAAAGTAGATATCCTGCCCTCATAAAAGTTATTAAGAAACCAATACTATTTTACTTACACTAATTAGAGCACTTTTGCAATTTACATTCACAGCAAAAGCTTAAGTTACTGATACACAAAGCATCTCCTTATGCTCCTCTGTTCACATTGACCATTAGAAACATCAGAAGTTGCTTCCTGCACCAGCAGCTTGAGTTATTGCCACTCAAAATCATGTCAAGTAACCACTGCCATGACATTTTCAGACTCATAAACATGAGACATACAGTCTGCTTAAATGGTCCCTCCATTCTACCTGCACTGACAGTATTTAAATTATTACATTAATGAAATGCAACTAATGTGCTGATGGCAAATAAATGGTCTGGCCAAGATTAATTGAGTATATGCAATGTAATAATAGAGTTGGAGAGATCTTGTCTAATACTGGTTTTATGTATGGACAAACAATCCCTGTTTTGTTTAAAGGGGAGGGCATTTCTTAGTAGCTTAATGCACAGAATGTCTTAATGTCCTATATATATTGATAAAGGGTGAGTGCAGAGGATCTCTTGTTGTTGTCTATATGTATTTTGTGGTCACAACCTAATTGCACCCCCGCCTAATGGTTTAGAATTTAGTGGTTGAGCACAACTTTCCCCCTTTTTTGCTATAGTTAATACTGGGTTTTACCCATTAGACATATTATGGACACAATCAGGGCAGGTTTCTGACTGATTGAGACATAATCTCAATAAAGGAGAACTAAAGTCTAAAGACGTAAGCTAGAAATGTTGCCCAAGGCAACCACAGCCCTGTAGCTGGGAAGATCTGTGCCCCCATTAGGTCCCCATCTACTTTTCTGCTGATGCTCACTGCATCTTCACTGATCTTCTCACTCCACATGCTCTGTGCTGCTGTCAGTTACTGGGCTTAGGAAACCAACACACAATATACTGCATATACAGAATATAAATGTCATAATATAAGGTTAATTGGCAATTAACACAGATAATACAGATACACACAGAAACCAGTGTTAACTGGTTATTCAGCCCTGTAGCATCAGCTTATATTACAGGCCAATCTAATTTTCTGCTTGAAACTTTGTGACAACCCCTAAGCTCGGCTTCTCAACAGTTGGTCAGAGCCTACTGAGCATGTGAGTGTCACAGACACTTTCCAAGATGGGGAACCCCTGTGACAAGTATGAAGTACTGAATAATTGCTGCTGTTGTGATGCTGAAACTTTAGGCTGGTGCGGTAAGTTCAGTTTATAAAATATGGCATTATTAGTCATATTCATTTTTAGGGTTTAGTTCTCTTTTAACAATTAGCAAATACCCTTCAAATATAAAAGCACTGATTGGTTGCAATGGGTGGCGTTACACATCTCATTTAAATAGGAGTCTAATATTATAACTACTTTTTATGTTAGTTTGTCACACTATTTTGCTGAAATTTAATTACATTACTACATTACATCTTTTTACTCTGTAAACAAAACTCTCCCTCTCATCTACATTAATGCACAGGATTCATTCAAGTAATATTAAGACAAACTGGCTAACCATGTACAATGTTTTATCTTTACTGTATGCTGTCGTACTATGGCATTTGAAATATGTAGCCATTCATAACTGAAAACAAAGGTGAGGCAAATGCTGTATGTAGAAAAGTTATTAGAATAGATGCATTGGCTTAAGTTATATCTGTGCTGTGGTATATCTAGAGTCTTTCTAGTTGATCCAAACTCACAGTAGAATGATGGTGAGCTATGGACTTCAAGCAGGAAAAATCTGCTTGAAGTGAGCAATATGTCTTATGGTAATAATAATGGTTTCTAAATAATTTTCACTTGGAAATGGATATTTAAATATTTGTTTTACCAAGTACAATGAAGAGACAAATGGAACAATATATGTTGGTGTTAGAAGACCCAGCTCTATAATAGCATGGCTTTATGTATAAGGGCTAATTGCTTCCTGTCACTCACAGAAACCATATCATCTGTCCACTCCCCATGACCAACTTGGAGCTTCTTGACTGCATCCATGTTATCCATCACACGCACAACATCACCAACCCAAAAGCTGTTTTGCTAAAAAGGAAAAAAAAATAATAAGCATTTCCTAATATATGCAGAAAGCAAAGGGGAAGCAACAAATAAAATATAAAGGCATGTAAGATTTGGCAAAGAGTACAGTCATTCAGTAACACTGGGCCAGTGTGTTCTCTTATAGCGGCATCCCATAAAGCAAACTCAAAGAGAAAAGCCCTGTGAATGATGCTGATGCCATCAATCTATAAAACTGGTAACTAGAACTCTACTCAAAGAGTCACAAGAATTTTTGTAACAAATATTACTTTAATGGGGTAGAAAATGCTGATTGGCATCTATTCTAATAATGATGGTTTATAAAATGACTTGTCAAATGATCCAATAAAGAAGCATTCATGACCTTTTATTTCCTAGTCCCTTTTCCTACAGAATAGACAGCATCTCAGTCCAGCCAGATTCACATTACTTGTCTAAGACATTCAGCTCCAATTAGCTCCACAATGTATAAGGCTGATGCCACAGAGGCATATTCTCGGCAAGCCGAAAAATGCTTGCCGAGAATACACCCCGCTACTGTAAATTTAGCCTACCTTGTGCCTGCACCCGAATGAATAAAATACGCTCGGGTGCAGGCACATGTAGCCGATATCCGCCAAAAAACGCGAGACTTCATATTTTCAGCGGATTTCGGCTACATGTGTCTGTACCTGAGCGTATTGGTTAACTGGAAGCCCTTGTTCTTCTAACAAACAAATACACAAACCCAGGGCTTCAATGTTGATCCTTTATTTGGATAAGGTAGGCAGACTTCAGCTGTGTAAAGACTTCAACTGTGTCGAGTCGGTAGCACCCTCCAATGGGCCTGCCTGACAAATATCTAGCCAAAAACCAGCCAGATGTTGACCATACAGGTTTAAAAATCCCATTGGGGTTATGTAATAATAGGCACTACGTTTTCCCAGGAGCAGTAACCCATAGCAACCAAGATGTTTGCTTTCAAACAGCTAAATGCTACCTGCTCATTGGTTGCTATCTGAGAATAAAAACCAACTTCAGGCTCTATGAGTGAAATCAAAAGCTTATTATATTGTTCGCATGACATTACTTCATTAAAGAGAAATGCATAAACCCAAAGAAACAAATGCTATTATATTCAAGGCTACGTACATTACAACATCAATTGGCCCCTTGTGGGAATGAGCCCAGGTACTCTGAAATGCAAAGGGTTAATAATGTCACCAGGCTTTAAACAAACTGCTAATTATACCGTTTAACATGCATTCCCTTATATAAGCTGTGAGAAATGAAGGTGTAATCAACCATGACAGCACAAACAGACCAATTAAAAAGATGTGGTGCAGATCTTATTCTTCTGACACTGTAACCAAATCCGTACAAAAGCTCTCCTTTGCCAGTTTCTCAGATTATAGTTACTAGGATTTCTCTTATTTTGACATATTTAATTTTTTTGCTGAACTATAAATCCCACTGCCTTCAGTAAAGCTAATAGGAGTCATGTTGCGGCAGGAACTTGAGGGTCATATCTGTACCACTAAAATCATCATTTTAGTGACTTGAAGAAAACCCTACAACTGTCAAATGTCACAAATACTAAAGAATATTTGTTTTCATCTAATAAGTGTGTTTTGTGTTTATTAATACTTTATTGATATAGTGCAGACTTAATTACAGAGATTACACATCATTCACATCAGTCCCTGCTCCAGTGGAGCTTTCAATCTAAAGTCTCTATCACTTTCACACATTTAGGTCAGTATCACCAGAAGTCTTAACCTGCCTGTATAAATAAATTAAATAAAATTATTTTTCCAAACACGAAAATAACAAAGCTTTAACAAAACCTTTCCTAAGTCTGAGTTCCATACCTTTGTTAGAGCCCCGGGATGAAATGTCCATCGTGTCTCACTGTTGTACTGAACTCTGACATCACCTCGCTCTGTAATCCTATGTACTGTTCCAGTCTGACCTATAAACTGCACAGACAAAAATAAATACTTTAGACTTACACAGGAGCTTAACTTCCTGTGTAAGTCTAAGACACAAAGAAACTGGTGGTGATTTAGGGCTTGGGTGTTTAAGGAGGGGCTTTTAACCTTAACGGTGTATAGGCTAGGGCATACAGGTATGGGACCTGTTATCCAGAATGCTTGGGACCTGGGGTTTTCTGTATAAAGGATCTTTTCGAAATACCTTACGTCTACTAAAAAGTTATTAAATAAACCCAACATGATTGTTTTGCCTTCAATAAGGATTAATTATATATTAGTTAGGATCAAGTACAAGGTATTGTTTTATTATTATAGGAAAAAAAGGAAATCATTTTTTAAATTAGAATTATTTCCTTAAAATGGAGTCTATGGGAGATGGCCATTCTATAATATGGAACTTTCTGGAAAACAGGTCCAATACCTGTAATGCAAAATACTGTATGAATATGGTTTGTTGAAATATTGCATTTATTTTGCTAAGCAAAACTTTAGTTACTAGAGTGATACTTAAAGGAGGAGATCTTAGAGTACCTCTTTTAGCTACTTTAATAGGAAGTGGGTTTTGCATTTACAAATAGGAACCAAAAGGTGATGTTTTCAGAGCTATGCTTGGTCGTTACATCTGCAATTAGCGATAACAATATATTTAGGACAAGACATTTTGTGCATACAGCTCCCAGAAATAGCCAGTGTAGGACTGGTCAGGAATTACTTTAAAGCAGTTGGGCAGCTTGTATATAAATAAGAAAATGTAAATAAAAAAAATAATTAATAATTAATATATATTGAAATGGATGAGGATTATTTGTCTTTTTCTGTATGAAATTCGCCGTCATACCCTTTTTGTTCCCCCCACTTAATAATTTCAAATATTTTAGTGGAGTACAACTTTCTGTTGCGCTCTGGCCATTACCTCTGCCATTTTAGGGTTCCATCCCCCATGTCCTTCTTGCATCTCTCGTAATATCTCAACATCTAAAAGACACTTCACTTTGTCTCCATGCTGAAACGGGTGCCTTTCTGAACTTTCTTTTCTTTGCAACTCAGCAGGTTTACCTGAAATAAAGATTTGCAAAAGAACAGATTAAAATGAATATATATGTTTATGTCACATGTTAATGTAAAACTGTGAGCAGCTCCATACATACCAAGCTTGGGCAAGTGATCCCTGTAATAATGACCTCCCGGAGCATCAGTAATGCACTTAAGATCAACCTTTCCCTTGTGGCCAACTCTGTACACATTAGTGGTTCCATCAGCCCATGTTACACTAGCCACACTGCGGCCAGTCTCTACATCCCATCCACGGATATCAACGACTCGGCCAACTTTACCTTCCCCACCTGGAGAAAATTACACATCCGTCATTTGTCTAAACAAAACTCAGCAACTATTGCTAAAAATACAGGTACACTCTTGCAATTCCCTTTGCTACTATATCTTCTTGAGTGGTTGTGTAGAGAGGTAGAAAAATACCATACTTTATTTTATAGGCTTATTATACACGCCAAGTGGCACTGATTGCATACATTTTTTAACAATAAGTAAATAAGTAAATAATCCCTTAAACCTCTAAAGATTTAGGGGCACATTTATCAAAATGTGAGTTTAGCGCTTAATACATAAAAACTCACCAACATTCTATTCATCCCTATGTGATTTTTAGAAGTGTATTTATCAAAAGGTGAGTTCTAACTTTCACCCATTGATAAATATAATTTTAAAAATCCCATAGGAATGAATAGGATGTGGGTGAGGTTTTACGTGTTAAGCTCTAAACTCAAATTTTGATAAATCTGCCCTTTAGTCTTAAAAACAGACTAAATAAATTGCAAAAAACTTGCACGATTCACCATTCATCTTTATTAAAGATTGCAAATGGCATGCAAGCTGAATGGAACCAACTTTGCCCGATTTAATAGGCACCACATGCAAAGGAAGCCCTAGACTTATTATATAGTCAGGCCAATCACCAAAGCAGCAGCAGCAGCAGCAGCAGACATAGATAAATGAAGCATAGATAAATGCAGGTAGGCTGAAGGGATAAGCTCACTTTTTGTAAATGTTTTCCAACACACCCTGACCATAACTTATCACAGAAACCTAGTGTACATGAAACATGCTTTTTCTCCAGCCACAAGGAGCAGAGAGATAAAGAAAATAAATATGAGGGGATACTGTTGGCAACACTTTTGGGCTGGTGCAGTAAGTCACCTGTGTAAACTACAGTATTTTTACAGTAATTATTTAGTTGCTTGAAAGGTTTGCAATGATAAGTACTAAGCACTGGTTGGTACATACCATCTTGGTTTCCCCATTCCCAGTCAGGACCACGCACCACTTTTGCACCTTGGAAGATTCCTTTTAACACAACCCGGGGCAAGCCTTGCCGAGTGCTCAGTATGACTCTGCACAAAAAATGTATTCAAAAATGTAATATTACTTGGGAGACAAAGAAGGTTATTCTAAAAACAAAATCCAGTGAGCAGCTTTTTATTTATATGTTTGGGCATGATAAGGATTAAGGACTTACAGGACAAAGGCCACTTGATTAGTAAGGAATTAGTGTCGAAGGTCACTAATTACCTCCCCATTTGTTAGTAGTGCCATCATCATGGGAGTATAGCGTTACTCCAGTCAGAGAACCTGTGGCAGAGGGATGCCCCAAGAGAAGGGAAGGTGGGTTTGTGGCTTGTAAAGTGGGAAGGGCTTGCTATGGAGGGGTTTTGGCTGCACAAAACATATAAGGAATATTTAATTTCACCCAGCCATATCAGTAAGATCACTATATATAAAAATTCATCCTCTTCCCCTGGTCCCCCAATTTCACAATCCTGACTTTATGAGCCACCAGCTATAAAATGCCCGATGTGAAGCATTAGGCAGGCCACTTTGGTCTGGAAATTGTAAACATTCAGTGAAATACTATGGAAATAAAAGACAGAAGAGGAAACACCACACAGGTGGTCCTGATCAAGACTTCAAATTACTGCACCATTAACCCAATTATTATCAGGTAGATCAAGTAGTCCATTAAACTGAAATGATAAAACTTAACCTTTATTGCTAATCATTAAAAAAGGAAAAAAAAACAAAATAGAAAGATGTGTGTCATTACTCAAATCCCCATTAAAATTCGCAAAGGTGATTATCAGATATAAAATCTGCTATGAGATATGGTAGGGCCGCTGTTATCTAGCCTTTAAAAGGTGATACAATGAATATCAAGGCTCTCAGCACTTAAGTGTTCCTGTGGAGACAGCCAGAGAAAAAAGCTCCTTTGTCTAAATACTATGGAAAGTAAATTTCACAATCTTGTATGTAATAAGAGGCAGAAAAATCACTATAACTTTACATTTAAAGGAGAAGGAAAGGCAAAAACTAAGTAAGCTTTATCAGAAAGGTCTATGTAAATACAGCCATAAGCACTCACAGAAACGCTGCACTGAATTCCTCTGTCCTGCTCCCCCCTCCCTCAATAATGCTAAGAACTCTACCCCCCCCCCCCCAGGAATGTGGATCTGAGCCAATCTGCAGGAAGCTTCCTCACAGTCTTACTAACTGAGCATGTTCAGTTTGGTCTCGGTGTCTGTGAAGGAGCAAGGCATTATGGGAACTTTCTTTACACAGCTCAGCATTTTTTCTTCCTGTTTGGCTTCTGATCATCTGAACGGGAGAAATATGGGGAGACTTAAGGGCACTATTGAGACAACTGAAGGTAAGCCTGCAGCTTGAGAATAACTCTTTATTAGCCTTTCCCTCTCCTTTAAATCCAAGTAGAAGCTTTCTCTGAAAACATTGTCAAATATATGTATATTTGGGCCTGGCATGGCCACTTTGACTTAGTCCCCAGATTTTGCTAAGATGACCCTGGATATGATACAGAAGTAGGCAGAAAGAGAAGAGGCAACCAGAAATAAACCCATTATTATGTTGTACCATACCATCCTGCATTCACACAAATATAATATGTAAAATATCATGGCATGGTGTGAAGTTTATTGCTGGTCCCACCAGTACTGCATGGATTGAAGGTGTCAGCTAACAATGATTTACAAGATTTTTGTGGCAGAACAGCTGATTTCAATCCCTAAAATCTGCAAACTGGTCAATATTCCAGGAAGTCTATGCCTGCAATATAAATTGCCTTCCTTCAGGAAGGTAAATAATCAAGAACACAGCAAGGTTGGTTAACCTGTTACAACTCTCTGGTTGTACATTCACAGCCTCTGAATCTTTAACACCGATTTTATTAACACTTATTAGTCCAACCAGTAATACAAATTCTTATAAACAAACAAAAGGCTGCAAAGATTTAACAAAGGAAATAAAGGACATATATATACTGTATGTATTTCTATATAAAGGTAGTATGTCTGCTACAAATTGGGTATGGTGTGAGTTATATTTCAAAATATGGTAGTCTCTTAGGGCAGTCAGGGCTGTTTATAAGTCTGGTGCTGCCTTAGACACCGGACTTCAGCCATCCCTCATTTCCTATTAGCGACTTATACATGTGCGGTATAGTCTGTGCCACAGGTACCACAGCTCCAATGGGTACAGGGGCTTTCCTAGCAGGCAAATAAGTGTACAAGGTTTTTTACTTTGAAATGCTGGTAAATTAGCTCTAGTAAATCTAAACATTCTCTTGTATGTGCATTAGAAGCTGGACCTTTTAACTTTTTATAGAATTTCAATATTGTATAATGTACTCTACAATAACAGAGCTCATTTTAAACATCAGAGTTGAAACAAAAAAAACAATGTCAACTGCCCCATTACCAGTCTAGGCCCATCAGAAAGGATCAGTTGAGTTACTTGCTGGTAATGCTATCCTGCTTAACTTTACCTTTATCCACAATCATCAACCATGATACATAATTTCAAGAGGCACTATATGAGACTACTAATTATTCACATGAAACTAGCCATATATGTTTTGCAGCAGTCTCCTCTCAAATTATGTTTTGCCAAGTGATTCTAAATACCAATGCGATTGCCTTAAAAACAGAAGATGAATGTAACATACTGCAACAGTACATGACAAGTAGAAAGTGAAATCTTATAATATTTAAAAGGTATTGGCCCCCTCTAGTGGTAAGCAAATTAATACATTTCAAAGTACATACTTGATGAACAGTGCCCCTTAGTGTACATGCAGGCAGCATTTCTTCCCCCAGTCTACATGTACTCTGTACCCCACAATGGATAAAAAAAGAAAAAAAAAAATGTGTCAAGGTGCAAACTACAGCATGCACTGATACTCCTTAATATTTGTGTCTGAATGACAGGTGCATCTATGTGCCTCCCACTTCCCAACCCTCATGAATACAACTTTGCCCAAGTCAGAGACAGACATATTCTGTTCACATTAGCTGGCCATACACGCACCAATATAACGGATTTTTGGACAGTGTGTGGGCTCCGAATTATTGTCCCAATAATTTTTTAATACCATGGTGCTTGGTCATTTAATTGATCAGACAGTTTAGAAAATTTTGGTGTGATAATGATAAAATGTATGTATGTATTGTGTATCAGACAATATCCTTGGGGACCTACAATGCAATTCTGAGATGTCACTTTCGTTCGACTGTTGTCTGCCAATTATTTTATTTTCAGCACATCCTCCGATTTTTAGGATTTTATCCTACAATTTCTAATATCTGAATATTAATTTTTGACATATCCAAATGTTCGTGAAAAGAAGAATAAAATCTGAACATGTATGGCCATCTTTAGAAAGGATCTTTTTATCTGCTGATTTCTGCCTTTCATTGTGCCTGTAGGGTGACTGTACACTTTTAGGTGCAGTTCCAGATGATTTATACTTCTGTGCTTTCTTTGACCACCTGATGAGAATATACAGCGCAGATGCGGCTTCTGAGATTTACAGCAGACAACTATAAATCTGCCAAAAGAGCTAGTGCTCTTGGAGAGGCACGTGACATATTTTATATATGCCGCTGAGTAAAGGAAAGCTCATAGAAGATCCTTCTGTGCCTGCAAATAGAAGAGTGCTTCTGAACAATTCCATTTTTGCACCAAAACATCTGTAAATACTAAGGTGCAGATTTTTCAAAATTGCAGTACACGCACCCGGGTGGATTCAATGCTTCCAGGTGCACGTAACACAAGAACATTTTTTCTACGGGCGTATTGCCGGCTTGTGCTTATCCGCAGGCTGACAGTATACCAGTGCAATCTTACTCTAAAATTAAATAAAACCAATAGGATTTTTTTGCCACCAGTATGGATTTACCATTTTTTAATAGGCATAGGAAGACCCAAGGTCACCTGACTCATACCAAGTGCATAAATGGTTTAGTTCCCTGTGTTGTTGGGTAGTGGAATCCCAGTGGACCCTGGCCTTAGTGGGAATGTTGTGGAGTACAGAGCATTAACTCTTTTCCAGGTTTTTCTTGTGTTTCAGTTATTTGCAGCAGTAAGAAAGAGAGGAAATAGTGTAGAACTAAACTAACCTGCGAGTCAGGGAAAGACAGAAGCCAAATTTATTGCCAAAGATAAGCAATAGAATCCACAGAGCCTGTTAATTATAAAGGGCTGGCAGGGGGGAAGTCTCAATAAGATTTTGTACAGTGTGAATGGGCAAGAGATAATATATGCAGGAGAGGAAAGCTGCCCCATAGAATTAGCCCTGAATGTTTCTTTTTGTAGAAAATATTTGCCAAAGATTTCAAAGAACTGGCAATCTAGCAAACTGTTTTATCAGTTACAGTCAAACAATGAATCTCTTAAACCTGGGGATCCCAGGGTTTTTTCTTATCAAGAAGAGCCAATTTGCCCTTAATATCAGGTTCCCTGGTGGCCCCTTGGTGCCTAGTACGATACTGTATAAGCTTGCTACTATACAGGGTTAAAGTGAGCCAGTGCAGTTATTGCTATAGACCAATTTGCCATTAGTTTTTTATAAATCTACTACAAGTAGAAAAAAATCAAAGATAGGTGGCTAAGGTTAAATGTTTTCACAGCACCAACTACCAGCTTCAATGGAGGAAAGAAGATAGCTTGTAGCATTATACAATATAGAGATAACGCAAACTGCCAGCTCTGATTATTTGGCATGTCAGCCCAATATGGCTACCCATGCACAGGGCCAAATCAGGCTGATCTCGTACAGTGGTGTCTATGAAGGTTTTTCACACCTCTGACTGATATCTGGATGATGACTTTTAACCAAAAATAAGTCCGGCAGGCCCACTTGTGGATGAATCAGAGGATACCAGGGTTTTGTAGTTGGCAGCTTTTATTGGCCTGTGTATGGCCACCTTCACACACTTTCCCTGAAAGTGTCAATGTTACTTAAGCACTTAAAGTTTATAAGAATAAAAGGTAAGAATATTTTTATCAGTCCCACAGAGAAATATTTAATCCTCATCATACAGTAACTGAGTGCTGTACTCAGCCCACAGTATCAAATTATAATTGGATGTGGATTTAGATCACTGCTTTTATTTTGGCTTGGCTTTTATGATCCTATAATGAAAGGCCTGAGGCACATGCATACCAAAGCCAAGAGCATATTAATGAACAGAATTAGTCAGCTGCGAGCACCAAGAACAGCAGATTGGCTATCCCCAGAGTCATCTGTGCAGAACATAATATAATTTCTCAGCTTTATCCCATACAGGGTAGTAGCTTTTATATTTTTTCAAAATATTAGAAATCACTAAGATTATATGAGGATATAAAAGTGCTTAATCTTTAAATTCTTTGAGGTATATGACAGTGCACAGCAGGGGCAGGAAGGAGTGTATGGTTTAAATATCAACTGTTTATATTGCACAAACAAGGGGGCGTGGCAAAATGTTGATACTGTGGTCCTGTGTTCATGGGGGCCCCATGTAAAAAACTTGTACAGGCCCCCAAAGTTTCTTGTGGTGGCACTGCCTGTGAGGCTAGTCCCTTGGTTAGGAGACACTTATCCCAAGAAATGCTACAATGCTGGGAGGTGGCTACAAAAAATTTTAAGGAGACATATCCTATAAAAATTAAGAATGTACCAGGGAATTATACTCCTCTAGATATAGAAGGATTGTGCTTTAAAAAGTTGTGTTTCAGATTGATTTATTGAGAAATTCCACAAAAACCCCACTAGCCCCGCCCATCTGTCCCACTTCCTGCTGGCTGAATTCTCTGGATGAGCTGGGGAGACGGCAGCTCTCAGTACCCTGCACTGTAGGATAGGAACCAATCAGCAGCTAGGCTGACCTGATAGGGAACTGAAGCCTGTCTTTGCTTGAGTGAGTGCAGGGCTGTGATTGGCTCTCCCCCTCCTACTGTGCTTCTGGCAGGGACCGTTAGGACACGCCCACTCTACATTTCACACTGGACAGAGAAGTGAGAGGATCTATAGGGAGCTCCAATAAAGGGGCCATTGTTACAGATAGGGTTAATGTTTAAACCAGCACCGTATATTATTCATAATTGCCTACAAAATTAGGGTTTTTCCCATTAATCCAATATGTCTCCTTTAATAGTTTAAACCACCAAAGGGGTTTACCTTGATGTAGTATAGTGGCTTGTCAATTTTATAATCATAGCTTTGTAAGTGAAACCAGTGTTTTTTAAAGTATATGCATTTGCATAGATACTAAATAACAAGTGAAAGAGGGCACCAGAAAATGTGCATTGATCAGTCCCCTCTATTTTGTATGCTTGCAATCCCTTTGATTACTATTATCATAAACACTGACCAAAACTGGATGTAAAACGCACCCTGCTCATTAGTGCTTGGTACAAACACAATATTGTACAGTTAAATACACTTGTGAAATTACCAGTTAGACATTTCCCCACATATACTGTCTTTGTAACACTATAGTGTCTCAAGGCATTGCATTTTCCTCTATTTTTGGCACTGGCAGTATCTGTGCTCAGTATAATACAGTAAAGAGCAGACATCACAAGTTACACAGATACATTGGTGGCCACAATCTAGACGTGCGTTAATTTCTGGGATCAAGTTTATTTACATGTTTTATCATGACTCTTTCAATGAACAACATGTTTGGGTGACTACAGTTTCTCTTCAAAAAGTTAGGGGATATGGAGTGCAAATGCTGCAAGCACTGAGCCTGAGGATTGTGCAAGTCTCTAGAAATGACTATTCAAAGGCACACCTTGTGATTTATTGGCAACAACAACAACAAAAAATAAACTGTGATACGGATCTACATCACATGGACAGGAAAACAGAGGCTTCAGCACATGGAACCAAGAAATCACTAACAGAATTAAGACAAATAAGATTGATAGAAATAAACACTGGCTGACTTTAAGTGTTAAATATATATTATCAGAATTAGACTATACCCCCAGAATAAATACTTAACCAACAGATAGGGGCTGATTTACTAATCCACGAATCCGAATGGGAAAAATTGGAAACGAACATTTTGCGACTTTTTCGTATTATTTGCGATTTTTTCGTCGCCGTTACGATTTTTTCGTTGCGCGAAAAGTCTTCATATTGAGCGCTCGTAAACGGCAGGCAAAACTTTCAGACTTTGCATGATTTTGGAAGCCTCCCATAGGACATAATGGCACTCTGCAGCTCTAACCTGGCCCAAGGAAAGTCACGATAATGAAGCTTGAATGAAGCCGAAACTTTCGTACTCGGCGCGATGGCTACGAAAAAGTCGCGAAAATTCGCGCAAGTCGTAACGCTACGAAAAAGTTGCGACAATTTGCGAAAAAGTCGTAACGGCTACGAAAAAGTTGCGACAATTTACGAAAAAAACGCAAAATACCGATCATTACGAATAAACGCATTTGGACGTTCGTGGATTAGTAAATGTGCCCCATAGATTATATTATGTTAAATGACCTATTAAAGAATCTAGGCAAACTGAAATATATATATATATATATCGGTAAATATTGCCCCTTTGCATCCTTTCCTTTGAGCCACCATTTAGTCACCTGACAGGAATAATGCTGCTCTAACTGTAAAAGGAAGTAGTGTGGAAGCAAAAGACAGAACTCTGTCCATTCATTGGCTGATGTGGTCTAACATGTATGTGTGCCTTGGCTTGTTTGTGTGCACTGTGAATCCTATGCCCTTATTTCTTAAGATGGCAATTTTCTATTTAGTACCCAATAGCACACACTACTAAAAAAGTATATTTTTATGAAAAAGGTTTAATTTAGATGAGCTTGTTTATGCAATATATTTGTATAGAGACCTACATTGTTTGGGGGTATAGTTTTCCTTTAACTAGCAAAATGCAGGTTGGCCAATGCCTGGTGAGACAATTCCTTTCCAAACAAATGTACCCTTGGTCTGGTACTTACGGTCGGGAATCGGCGGTCTCATATCTCTCGAAGATATGGGACAAATCGTGCTTGTTATTCATATAGCACTGTGTGCACAGATCATAGTCGAAACAGACTTTGCACTTCCAGCGCATGCCACGGATTCCATGCTTCTTGCAGCAGTCACAGATGATGTTGGGATGGCGGACACCTAAGGGATAACATAACATAAGGGATAACATAACTGGTGCACAAGTTAGCAAAGCCTATACATCTCTGGCTATGCAAATTCAATAGACTCTGAACTAATATACTACGCTGACCTTCTGTTTTCTAAAATGTTATGTAAAAGAACTATGAATAAACATTGTGTAAAAGTCATGGATGTTTTTGTAAAGTGTTCTGCTTCGTGAAAAAGAGATCATAAAAACAGATAACTTGCGTAGGTATGCCTTTCCATACAAAATGCTGGATGTACTTGGTTGCTTTACAGCCTTGGCCTTCAACTTTATTATTTTTGGCCAGATGCTTGATAATTAACTAATAACTTGAGAAGTAGGAAAGCTATTGGTGTTTTTGTGTTGTTACCTTATGCTATATATTGTTTTGTCTGAACAGTTAAGGCAATTTTCCAATGGAAGGCATTAAAGTTGTCATCATGTTACTTGTGGTAACACTAATATTATTCAGATAGAAAAAGGCTGGAAGAGTCCATCTCTGCCCAGCCTTTTTGTGTGTTACTACCTTGGGGTGATACCACTGGTTAGAATATACTTCTCTGACTGCATTTTAAATCCAATACCCCAGTGGCTTAAGATCTTCTCCTTTTTATTAGGTAGGGACCTGGGTGTATGGGCAGAAGGCATTTTTTTCACCCATTTTCATTTTTATTGAGCCAGGCCCATCTCTGCCATGGGAAAGGTCTTGCAAGGGCATCTGTGGGCGTACACAGAAAAACAAACAATGCAAACTGGGAAATGGGATCCTTTAAGTAATTCATTCTATTAATAGAAAGGGGAAGATGAGGTACTGTTATAGGGGTTAAATCTGCTACAAAGTGGTGATAAAGTGAGGGAGCTGCTGATATAGAAGGGGGTGGGGATTTATGATAAGGGAATATTAAGGGATAAATATACACACCAATCTATTTTATACTTACGGTGCATACACAAATATGTACAACATAATCCTTGCTCCATTTCCACATTAATACTGTTTGCAAATTTTATTTTATGGCTGTATATGGTATAGATACACAGATTGTTATATAGATTGTAATAATATTACTCATTAAAAGTCTTAATATTGGGAGTCATGATTTCATCCTATTAATTGTAGCCACTAGATGGCACATATTGCGTACACTCAGCCTACAGGCAGACATTTACTAAACAGCTGTTCAAAAAGTGTCCAGTCACCTATTTAGCTTAGCATACAACATTTATTTAATGGTAAATCCTATTCCTCTTAAAAAAGTGAAAATCTGTTTTATTTTAATTAAATATGCACGAATCAAGGATATGGCCAAATACCAGCAATTTTTGTACGATTAGGATTTGTCCATATCCTTAAGCTGGTCACACATGGGCCGATTCTAGCTGCTGATATTGGTCCTTTAGACTGATTCGGCAGCTTATCTGCCCGTGTATGGGCACGAACGATGGGCCTGCCTGACCGACCTCTGGTCAGGTTTGATTTTTCTGTCGGTTTGGGGACCACATCCACTCATTGATGCAGCCCCTAAACCATGCTCTGCTGGGAATCAGTTACATATTATGTACTGTGCCCAGGTTCTCATCTGAAAATGTTGCTTTAAGGTTCTCATCTTCTAGCTGGGATATGGAATGAAAGCTGAAAAAAAGGATATTCCAAAACCAGACAAAAACAAAAGATGTTATGTACAGTAAATAACCCCTAGCATCTACCTAAAACCACAAGCATACCCAACACAAAGCAGCAGTGTATGTTTATTAGGAGACAGATTACAAATTATCATCATTATTCTCCTTCTGGGACTATTACATATTCAAGTGGCTTGAAATTGGGGTATGTTATTGATCCCTTAAGTTCCTCTATTCACATATGAATAGATCAATTGTTTTTGTACATCTCCACCTTCAAATGCTGAGAGATGGAAAATGGAATGAAAGCTTAAAGGGAATGTAAACCCTTAAGTAAAATGTTGCATAATGAAAAAAAAAATAATTTCCAATGAACAGTTATTAAATATTTTTCACGGTTTTAAAATAATTTGTAAATATAATTACAATTGAAAGAAGTACTGTTTTTATATTTCCATTTTTGCTCTGCGTGTTCTGTGTCTTAAAACAATGTAATAATAGTAAGCTGGAAAGTGAGAAAAACAAACACTTTCTTATAAACATGCCTCTTCAAGGTGACTTGTTATAATAGTCACAAAAATATATATTTTTAGGCGAGATTTTCCTTAGGCAGTAGTGTAAAAATGATGACCAGCAGTCTGATGACAGCCAGTCTTTAGCTAGCTAGGTTACCAATCGCTTTGTACTGTACAGTCTACGAGTGGGCACTGAAAGCTGTTGACCCTCTGTTGTAGGTAAAACTCTATCCAAAAGAGACCATTCACAGAACTTTAAGAGATGTCATGTGGTGAGCATTTTCTATTACAGGTATGGGATTCAGTATCCAAAAACCTGTTATCTAGAAAGCTTCAAATTATGGGATGACCATGTCCCAAATGAACCATCCATAAATAATTCATATTTCTAAAATTGATTTCCTTTTTCTCTGTAATAATAATAACAGTGTATTGTACTTAACCCCAGCAAATATATAATTAATCCTTATTGAAGCAAAAAAATCCTATTAGCTTTATTTACTATTTATAGTAGACCAACTATGAAGATCCAAATTATAGAAAGACCCCTTATCCAGAAAAACCTTAGGTCCAGAATATTCTGGATAATAGGTCCCATAGCTGTATATGTAGTAAAGTCTTCAACAAGCTGTCTTCGTTTGAAGCAGTTGAATTTCAAATAAGTGATAACATTTTGATTGATAAAAAATGATAAAAAATTGATTGCATGCACATCTTAAAAGTTATTACTACTACTGTTAGCTTGAACTAATGGTGATAGAGTAAGACCCCAAGGCAGTATGATGGGAACTTTTTCATCTACGTTTACTAACTGTATATAGAATATAGGTTTTTAACTAAAAACAAGATTTATAAAAACAAGAATTGTCATTTTAGTCTGAACAAAGATTCTAGGATCTAAAATGTTAATTTGCTGTACTTATGTTGAAAATGTCTATGCCATTACCTGTCTGAGCATTGTCATACAGCAGAAGGTCATAAGCTCCTTGGAAGCCAGTCCGATAATTAGTCCTGGTGCCATGATCCCATTGAACAACTACTGTTTTGTCAGGTGTGGTAGGGCTTCCCTGACGTCCGATCTCTACCACAGTGCCCATGCTGCCTTCACCATTGTCCTGGTTAGACCATTTCCAGTCTATACCTCTCACCACACGCATTCCCACTTGCATTGCAGCCGAGTTGTCCCAGTCCATTTCACCTTAGCAACTGAACTACTGCAGGCATTGAAGAAGTTTACTGATAGAGCAGAAAGCTTAGAGGCCTGATGTCCAAACAGTGTACAAAGCAGCCAGGTTTATTTAGCCCTAGACAGAAAGATATATGATAGTGAATTTAATACCAGAAGATGTTACACATACTAAAGCAAAACAAAACTTTTATCTACAAAAAAAAAATAATTGAAGTATACTTTTAGCATATCAAGTTAAACTGCCAATACAATTGCATCTGCCTCATGTTTACTGAGATATTACTTTTTCTGCTGCTGTAAAGTTGTTAAGTCAGGTGTTGCTTTAAAATTCAAAATTCCAAACAGGATATGCCTGCAAGAGCTTGCACTAGTGGTTTCAGACAGTAGGGTCATTTTGGGCTATTTGCCCCTCCTTCTTCTGCTACTTAATCTGAGGCAAAACCATCTAGGTGTCAGTGGGAAAAAAAAGTAATGGCATATATGTGAGAAAATGACATTTATGACACAGAATTTAGGTACATCGCATGGACAAAGGTATCTGGGCAACATTCACTGCTAAGTTCCAAACTGTCTTCAGAAGCAATGTGAGCACAAGAACTGTTCATAGGTGATCCGAGGCAAACAAAACTAAGATCACTATGTGCCATGCCATGTGTTAGCTGAAGTGGTGTTAGGGACAATGCCATTTATAATCTGACTTACCTTTTTCTTCAAAGAATATCTTTATTATAATACACAAAAAAATAAACAGGAAATAAATGGGCAATGAAAAGGGATGAGGAATATTAAGGAAGGAAGAGGGAGCAGAAAAGAATGCAAGCAGCACTCTGAATTAGTGAAGACAAAATGTTTTTTCTTGCCACAGACTAAGTGACATTTTCGATACCACGCCGAAAGGCTTGATGAAGGGCTGGTGTGAAGTTAAAAACATAAATGGGTGATATATCACACATTAACTGTATGACATTCACATCCTCTTCTGTACACTGAGGGTAGTGGAAGCACAGTTGAGTTTTTTTTTCAGTCTTTTGTGTTTGAGTCTACTTAGTGCACTAAGAATATTTCTATATGAGCATTAGTGCTTCTTAAAAAGGACCTTTTATATCATGTTAAGTAAATAAACTTTTCTTATACTATGTAATTTATTTACATTTTGTTTCAGTCTCGGAATTCACAATCACAGCAACAGGCAAGTGCAATTTTGTGGACACAAAGCCATCTAAGAGCTGAATGGAAAGTAAAAGTAATTGACTGCCATTCCTTTATGCCTGAGGCATTGAGGCAGGGAATGTAATATATGATTGACAGCTGAGACAACTTAATACATTTATAGCAGGTATAGATGTTTACAAAAATATGAATTTAGGTTTTAAGCTTATTTGCAAATTACTTTTATTATACAGCTTTGTGTGTGTGAGTCACAGGTCCCCTAAATAAACAAGGGAAAAATAGAATTTCCAAAGGCTATTTTCAAAGAAGAAAGTCTGTGTGATCAATATTCAGGATTCAATTAGGGGAGAATACAAACCCAAGTATATGGTACTGTAGTTGACATGTATTTATGCAGTAATAAACTTTACACATGCTCCTTTGGAGCACATCTACCTTAAAGTGCACTAATTGGTTCCCCCACCAGAGGAGTGGGCTAATAGGGCCTGCATTCTGGTTGGGAAAAACAAAAGACTTTTTAAAAAAAATACAGCCCCCGCCATTGCTAGGCTTCCCGCAATGGGAGAGAGCTCTCTGCACTAGAAGAGCCGAAAATTTTAATTGAAAAATCGTAATTCAGTTCTTAAAGTTACCAGAAGTGGCTTTATGCCACCACCGGAAACTTGCAGGGTGCCAAAACAAAACTGAGCAGCAATGTTGAAAAGTGCAAAGTTATGCACTTTGGTAGAAATAATTTAATGTGAGTTACTCACTAAATGGTAGTGTGTTGGGGGTACCCTTAATTGAGAAGAATCTGGGGATTTTCGTAGGTACAGTAACTTGTCTAATTCCAGGCAATGTCATTTTGTGGCAACTAAAGCAAATAAAGTGCTGTCTTGTATAAAAAAGGGCATTAACTCAAGGAATGAAACATAAATTTGGTAAGGCCTCACCTTGAGTATGCAGTGCAGTTTTGGGCTCCAGTCCTTAAGAAGGATATTAATGAGCTGGAGAGAGTGCAGAGACTGCAACTAAACTGGTAGAGGGGATGGGAGATTTAAACTATGAGGTTAGACTGTCGAGGGCGGGGTTGTTTTCTCTGGGTCTCCAGGGTCTCCGTTTGTTAAGTTTTCTAAAAAATCATGTAAATGTTAAATAAACCCAGTAGGGTTTAGCCTTCAATGATTAATTATATCTTAGTTGGGATCAAGTTCAAAGTACTATTTTATTGTTACAGAGAAAAAGGAAATACTTTTTAGAAATGCAAATTATTTTATTAAAATGGAATCTATGGAAGGAGCCTTCCTGAAATTTGGAGTTTTCTGGATAAAGGGTTTCCATACGAAGGATCCTTTACCTGTATTAGGTTTGTTTTCCAGTATATACATATAGAGCACAAAATTACATTATTATTTTTAAATGCCAGCAAATATGTATAAAAAATATTTACTGGATAAGCAAGGCGGAAGTGAAATATGCTGGAACAGAGCCTGCTGCTATAGCAATTCAGCAGCTTATGAAATGTGGCAGTCAAGTTGGAAAAATCTCTAGACAATATCACATTCCTAAGGCAAAACCTTAGGACAGTCTTTGGGTTCATGGGTTACCTAAAGAAGGCCTACTGTATGCCAGTCTGTCAATGTTATATACAAGCTAGGATGGAATGCATCCCTCAGACATTTACCATTTACTCTTTAAAAACATAATACTGTGCAAAAAAATTTGCCAAAAAAACTCACATGGTGAAGGAAAGGTACTTTTTGAACTGCATTCAGGGATTGCTGTACAATTCCCTTTAAAAATGTTTCTTCGTTTTGCAGATTGCAATGTTCCACCTTCAACATGTTATAGATGGAATAAACTCCCAGATGCTTTTCATTCCTCTTTTTTAAGATGTGCTACAATATGTAGCATGTTTGTTAAGCTCATCAAAGCACCTTATGGGCATCATAGATGTATAATACAATAGTTCAAGCAAATAATTTGCCCAGACCTGCTAACCATGCTTACCAGCATTGTGTAGCTCTATGAAAGATTAAAAAGTGCCTTTCAGGTTAAATTTTGAGTAAGAAGTAAGTACAATTGGCATCAGACTTCCAAATCCAAAGTAGGGAATAAGGGTGCTACCCTGCTTATTAGAATTAAGTAGGCTCAGGCCACCTACCCATATATCCCCTACATTGCTTTGTTTACATAATGTGCTCTGAGATCACAAAATCACTGGAAGTCAGGATTCTTTAATGCCGTTGTAAGTCCCTTGAAAACTAGGATAAATCTTTTTACTGCCACGTATTTATCCCACCAAAATAGGTAGTCATGTAGCTCCATATATTTTAAAGGGGTTGGTCACCTTTCTGCAAGTTTCACTATATGGCTCTGCACTTCATTTATACCTGTTTGACTATGATCTCATTAGAAATTGCACTATTAGGACCTTAAGAACCCAACCTATACTTTATCCTAAATGACATCTTTCAGTGTCTAGCTTCTCTAAATGGATCTGAAAGGGAGGAGCATAAGTTGGTCCGATTGGGTAGGTCACATGATATGTGTTAACATTACTCTATTCTTTGCCCTTACTTTCTTCTGATTGACTAAAGTTCTTGGCCACACCCCCTCCACTTTACATTTGGGCACTGCCCCCATATCTTGCGACTCAGCAGATAATCATTGGTGGTCCGAGTGGCTGCAGAAAAAATGTGAGACTGACAATCCTGCCTGAAATAGATTGTGAATCCTCAGTTCGGATTGCACAGTTATTCTAACTGCATTGTGTTTGTATCTGCCCGCCTAACCTGCCTGTAACAAAAAAACTTTTGACTGCAGCTTGGATTGCACAGTCTTCTAAATGCAGCAACACATTACTCAGAGTTGCCTTTAAAAAATAACACGAGCTGCAGTCAAAAACTTTTGTTATAGGCAGGTTATGCGGTCAAACTCTGACACAATGCAGTTAGAATAACTATGCAATCCCAACTGAGGTCAAAAGATTTCTATTGCAGGCAGGCTTGGCAGTCTCAAAGTTTCCCTGCAGCCACTCAGACCACCAATGATTATGTATTTGCCTGCATAACTGCCTCGATCAGGTAGTTTTCTAAGCTCATTGTGCCACAGTTTCTGCCGGCCTAACCTGCCCGTAATAAAAAACTTTTGACTGCAGCTTGAATTGCACGATTTTCTAAATGCAGCACCATCCGGCTGACTTCTGCATTTAGAAGAAAAGGTGCACTCCAAGCTGCAGTTAAAGGTTTTCTATTATGGGAAGGTTAGGTAGGCAGAAACTGTGGCACAATGAATTTCAGTCTGGAAATGTGACCCTCCTTCCTAAGCCACTCTGACCACCAATGATTATTAGCAGCACCACTGTAGAAAGGCTTAACACAGAATAGCCAATGGGAAAATAAATATGCAAATGAAGGCAGAAATTACCCACATGCACAGAATGCTGTAATGCTTTGAATGCATAATTTCAATACATTTGAAATATAAATTAATTTACAACTGAATGGAAGGCTTTTTTGTGAAGGTGAACAACCCCTTTAAACAACACTGAAAAGATTACAGCAATATGCAAAAATCCAAGACTCTCATTTTTACAAATACACACATATTTACTAATATTTCACCTGTTAGGATAGGAACAAAAGAATTCTAGGTATGGGACCTAGAATTCAGAATGCTGTGGACCTGGGGTCTTTGGTAATACGGATCTCCATACCTTATGTCTACTTAAAAATTGTTTAAACATTAATTAAACCCAAGGATTGTTTTGCATTTTCCCACCAGTGCCAGTAGGTGCTGTCACATATGGGAAACAAGGAGTCTCACTATATTTGCAAGTTGGCCTGGGCTCGTAACTTTATAAACACTGCTATAGAGCATATTGAGTGCCTGATGTGCTGCTACATTTGCACAGATGTGCCTAGTTTAAAGTAGGATTTCAAGCTAAAAAGCTTCAAAGTTTATGTGCCAATCATAAAGCTGGAAGTTAAAGAGATACTGACTAGTTATAAGTGATTTTTTTCTCCAGGCATGGATTTGCTGACAATTTCTGCATGTCTCCATTAGGTAATTTTTATTGCAAAACTGCTGTGAAAATTTGCCACCAACTAAGAAAAAAAGTTGCGGTCGCATTAAAAAAAGTTGCGGTCGCATCCAAAAAGTCATGTTTGCGCCAAGTAAGCCGTGGTTGTGTAAAAAAAGTTGTGTGCGTCAAAAAAGATGTGGATTTTGCAAATTTTCCAGCAAAGTGAAATGGGACAGATTTGATTATCACTAATAATGACACCAGAAATTAAACCTTTTTTATGTTTATCATAGCAATGTCTTTGAATGCTATTTATTATTTTGCCTTAAAAGTATTTGCCCAATGCTTTTAAATTACTCTATGAGGGGTAGGTTGCCACATTTAGCGTCCGCTATCTGTGGGCAGGGGGGCAGGGTGTGACATCACTGGGCAGTTATATAACATGGGAAGGAATGTGACATTGCAGGGGTGGCGATCAGCAATTAACCAATCGCCACTTCAATCTCAGATAGTCCTGCCCTGTTTTCCAAAATGGGGAATCTGGGTAGGCAGTTTTTACTTGGACAGCTCTCCCAAAAACCAGGCTGTCTGGGTCAAAACCAGACAGGTAGCAACCCTAATGAGGGGGCTGCCATATTTGTGCAACAGTAGTCTATTAGCATTAGAAACTCTGACAGGTTGAGAAGGAACAGTCAGGTTGGCAAAACAGTCAGGTTTAGAAACTTTAAGTTACAACTGCAAAAGCAGCCCTATCAGCCAAAAACAATAAACATGACCTATAGGGAACATCTAATATACATAAATATTTTGAAGAGCAGTTTTTTTGGTGTCAGTATCACTTTAAGTGCATCTAATCTGCGTTTACACATATAAATTTAGAACAATTTCTTATGACTGTGTCTAGAAAAGTCCAGGCTGGTGAGTCATTGCTCTGTTGAACTCAATTCTGATGCCGAGAAATAAGAAGACAAACTGGCTTGTCTCGGCCTGGAAAGAGCTGACACAGGCTCACTTAAACCAGCATCGGTACGTGCACCGCTTTAGCATCAGCCAGAAAGTCTGCCCTTTTATCTCGCACAAGATACATAAGCAGAAGCATGTAAAGTGTCTAGTGTCAATCAGTGGGGTCATTACAGTGGAATACCTGACTGCAAATGAGGCAGAATCTTCACGTTAAATTTTTATATGTTAAAGACAGAGCTATTTTAAGCAACTTTTAACTTGACATTCATTCATTATTCTGTATTTTTTTTGTGTTTTTTTTAAATTACAATGTTCTAGCCTGCATTTTCTCCAGTCTGCAACTAAAAATGTATCATGGTACACATACAAAACTGAGCTACTTAGTAGTGATGTGAGGGTCAGGAAAAACTTGACCCGCACCTGACCCTAACCCACAAAACCTTAAACTGCAACTGACCCTTACCAGCAAAATGTTGCCACTGTAGGACCCTCACCCAACCCCTACCCACATCTTTACGCTCTGGGCGCTATTTCTGCACACGCCTTAGGTTACAATGCAGGAAAACTTCAGGAGCAAAGGAAGAATGTACATCCCCATTTTGTCCCGTGCCCAACCTAAACCTGCAATGGTTGCCCAAATTTCAACCTTAACCTGCCTGAACTAAGGGTAAATCCATGGGTCCAGCAGGTTGGGGGTCAACCCACACATCACTACCACTTAGTGCTCCTCACTGCGCACTTGCTTTCTTGGCATATATGTGCTTTGTACCTCACGCTAGAAGGCAGACGCAAGACAGCCGTATACTTTCTGCCTGCAATTTTAAAGTGCAAGGAACTGCATCTGTGGCACTCATGGTGGAGACAGGGTATTTTTATAAAAATACCTCCTTTTATAAAAATGCTCCTGTTTTTTTGCCCTTTGATCCTGCCCCATCATTTGTAAATGAGCCTTTGTCTATATTACTAGTCCTGTGGCATTTGAATTTTTTTTACAATGTTTTTAAACATTCTTTTAGATAAAACAGAAAGAAGTGAAAAAAATGTAGGTTACACAATACACACCCACATAGGCCAGATTTTCAGTGGCTTCCTTTTTCTAGGTCTGCGTTCTAAAACAATGTAGCAAAATATAGGTCTCCTCTGGGGCTTTTTTTATCAGTGAGTTAATCAGCTGGCGACAATGCAACATTGTTTCATGAAACAGAGCCAGGAGTATAGAGAATGCAAACAGGCAGACAGATACTGCTTGTACTAGCAAAAACATTTACAAATAACTTTGAAAACCACAGAAAACTTTCAAACGTATTAAAACGTAGGTTAAAAAATTGTATTTTATTTTCAAAAACAGTTCTTGGTTAAAGGGCCATTCAAACACACATAAAATGATAATATCGGGCACTCTGCTATAGGTTGAATTACATTAAGCACAACAAAGAAGGGTGCAGCTTAATTCTGGGCTTTAAAATAAAAAGCTGTCTTTATTGGATTCAGGTTTGGCGACAATATGTATAGCTCTAGGTCTAAGGAATGAGTCTCACAGCTTTGTAGCACAGTGCCTCACTGAGCAGCCTTGCAGTGCTGGGGTCCTGAATTCAATCCCAGCCAGGGCAGTATCTGCAAGGAGCTTTTATTCTTCCCATGTCTGCATGGGTTCCCTTCAGATTCCTTCCACACTCCAAAAACATACAGGCAGCTTAATTAGCTTCTGACTAAATTGAACATAGTGAATGCAATAGGGACCTTAGATTGCAAGCTCCTCTGGGGCAGTGAATGATGAATAATCTCTGTAAAAGCACTGCAGAAATGTGTTGTTGCTATATCAGTATATAAACCTGTACAACATGTTTACTTTTTTGTAGCCAATTACTGCTCTTGGCCAGTCAAGAAACTAAAGGTGGCCATACACGTGGCGATCCGACGATGTTTCGTACGACCATCGGTCGCATGAAACATCGTAAGATCCGCCACACACCATTCAGGGCTGAATCGGCAGGTAAGGAGGTAGAAACAATAGGATTTCTACCTCCTTCTGCCGATTCAGCTCTGAAGGGAGAATTTTGGTCAGGCGCCTTCTATGGCGCCCGATCAAAATTTTCAAACTTGTCCGATCGGCGAGTCGTCCGATATCGGCAGCTTCCTGCGATATCGGTCGACTCGCCGACATGCCATACACGCACCGATTATCGTACGAAACGAGGTTTCGTACGATAATATCGGTGCGTGTATGGCCACCTTTAGTCATGCTAAAGGATGAGATCTTAGGCAGATGACTGGCTGCCTTATTATGTAGTTTATGTATTGCCACAGCGTGTGCCCATAAATATTGGTGAAATCACTAGATTTGTATGCTCATTTGTTGTTATTTTATTGGGACATTATTGCATGTCTGTAGCTGTAACTTTCCCTAACTTCATAGATTGGAGAACTGAAAGCGTTGACAAACTAAAACATTGTTATTAACATACACACAAGATAAATACCATTTTCTGTCTGCCTGCATTAACATTCACATGCGTCTGTAGAACATAACCATAAAGCTTCTGTGACATTTAGGCTGCTCTACAATTTGACAATTTGATAAATACCAGCTGGTCATTTTTCACAGTTTAACAGTACTTTTGGATCGCTGTACAAAGTACTGGGTTAAACACAGAATTATAGATCCCTACGGGTACATGATGCCTTGTATCAGAAACCCATTATCCAGAAAACTCTGAATTAAGGGAAGGCCATCGCCAACTGAGTCCATTTTGATTAAAAGTTTGTTTCCCTCTGTAATAAAACAGTAAATTATACTCAATGGCACCTAACATGCATAACTCCATATTGGTGGCAGAGCAATCCTAATGGATTTATGTAATGTTTACAGGAAAACTAAACCCTCAGCCCCCATCACCAGCTTCCTTTGACCCCCCTCCAAGCTACCTCCCTGCAATGTCTGTAACATGGAAAAGTGTCACTGTGTATGAACCTGCCATATAAATGCACATGTTGCACAATGGAGTTGACACGTGCCATCTGAACCTTTTTGCAGTTTCCGACACCAGAGGAGTATGTATTACCCCGGAGACAAACATCACCAGGGATGTTGCCCATAGCAAGCAAGCAGCAATAAGATTTGAACAGTCACCTACAAGTTAGTAAATAAAAGCAAAGATCTGACTGGTTGCTATGGGCACTGGTGCTGTTTGTCTCCAATGCTAATAAATACACCCCTAAGCATGCACAGTTGAAGCTAGGAAACTGGAACCACTACAATGTGCATTCTCCTGCAAGCTCCATGTCAGCAAAGTGACAGAAGAGGATGCAAAGTGGAAGAATATGATTCACAGAAATGTGAAAGTATGCATATTCACACAGATATCTGCTCCATCTAGTTCCACACAGGCAAAGGCCAATGGAGCTACAGCAGTGACAGCATGAAAGTGGATCTGCTTTCCTTAATCTGTGTACAAAATGCAGGCAGCATTGGCTGCAGCACTCACATTTGCATAGCCTATATCAGATAAGCTGTTTATAACACAATGGTTTTATCACACCATAATAATACACTGGGATCAAATGCCATTTATAAATCTATAGATGGCATAGTGGAGAACCCAACCTATAGACTGAAGATTTTTCATAGATAAAATGTTGCTGCCAAGAATATTTTATTTGCAGGTGCTAAATGAACCTATATACCCTATAAATGTAATTACAGTATTTGCACTATATGGTACATTTTGGTCTCTTTAATGGCCGTTATAAAATTGTTACTGGCTTCAGGGTACCTGCATCTGTTTTGGACTTGTGCTCACCAAATTCATTAAAAATTGAGGTAGCCTTAGAGGAAAATCCTTTGAATCCGATTCTCCAGCATGACAGTCTTTTTCTAAACCCAAAGATGAAGAGTGCTAACATTTCATCTCATTATCCTACCCTCCCCTCTAGCACTCAGAGCTTGGCAGCTGTATAACAGCCAAGGAGCCAGATATGTTGAGAACAGCAAATAGCACACAACACATGCCTCAAAACACTGCTGCTATGATTTTTAGGGCCACAGGCTGGTATGCGCATGTGCACCTCCTTAATGCTACTTGGTGTCCCCCAGGGGATCCTTTACAGAAGTGCTGGAAACTCACAAGCAAGGTAGTGAAGGCAGATAATAACTAGCTGCAGGTGACAAGTGTGTGTGTACATGTGGGGAGATTACATGGATTTTCATTCATTTACTACAACAGATCTCTGCTAATGCAGGTACCATGCCTCTCAAGCCAGATATAATTCCTGGACACAGTTGTATAAGCTGATTGCTCAATGCTTAACGAATATGAAATCACAACCTCAACTCACCTTCTACCCAGTTTTACAAAATGCTGCAGCTATCATGTATGTACAACATGAGCAGGGCCCTGGTCGCACCCCCCCCCCCCGCGAACGGGGGGGGCGGGGCGCCTTGCGCGCGCATTTGCAGTGGCCCAAACTTGGATACGGAGCAGTGGGGAGAAGTCCCCCCATTGCTCCGTATGGGTACAAAACTTTTTAGATTTTGTGTGGCGGGGCTGCATGCCGCCCCCAGGTTTCTGCCGCCCTAGACCCGGGCCTTTGTGGCCTCTCCACAAATCCAGGCCTGAACATGTGGCAGGCTGCCCCCTCTAAAATTTACAGTGAAATAAGACAAAGAATATTTGTATGCATACCGTATATACTCGAGTATAAGCCAATCCGAATATAAGCCGAGGTACCTAATTTTACCTAAGAAAACTGGAAAAACTTATTGACTTGAGTATAAGCCTAGGGTGGGAAATGCAGCAGCTACTGCTAAGTTTTTTTTTTAACTGTCAGGCAAGTTTGGGAAGGCTAAGGAAGCTGCCGTACTAAGTATCAAGTACTTTCCATCCTGCTGTGTGCGCTCCCATCGCAATGCAGCATGTCTCCCAGCACAACTGACAGCAAAGCTTCTACTTGTGAGAGTGCATCAGGGTAGACTTACAGTTTGTGCAGGTTCACAGGGGCCTTATGCAGCCATGGAAAAGCCATCAATCGCATCTGTGCAGTGTGCGCTCACATCGAATGAAGCCGTGATGTGTGCGCTCCCATCGTATTTGTGCTGTGTGCACTTCCATGAATGAAACCATCCATGAATGACGCCATTGCATGAATGGTGTCCGCTCCCATCATATTTGCGACATATGCGCTTCCTTGCATTAAGCCATGAAGGAATCATCTTCAAATCCATATACTCGAGTATAAGCCGAGGGTGACTTTTTCAGCACATTTTTGATGCTTAAAAACTCGGCTTATACTACATTTTAAAGGGACTATAAAAACTATTAAATTTCTTTTTCCTTCAGTCAGACAGACTGAAAATGGTAGGCAGGCAGGTGCCATTTTGTGAACACTGTTATTAAGGCAAGCTTTGTATCACCCCAAAAACTTATGCATTTGCCATCTGGGTGAAATCTAGGAAGTGCTGAATGGAAAGTTAAAGTAATTGTATTTAATAATCTGAGCTGTCAATCATAAGTTGCCTGCCTCAGATTTATAAATACATTTATAACAGGTATGGATGATTTAATTAAAAAAAAAAAAGAATTTGGGTTTCATTTAATTTTTAAAGGATTTTTATTTTACAGCTTTTTATGTGTGGGTGACAGGTCCCCATCAAACTACTTGCTGAACCAGATCATTGCTGGGACAGACACCTTCGGGGCATCACTACACCTACCTCTAGCCAAGCAAAAGGGAAGGCTATATAAACAGGCTCTAGGCTGCTGTTCCCTTTGGTGATAAGATACAACATAACAAAGACATGTATCATATCCAGATATAATGAAATGCAGCAAGTAAAATAAGGCAGGTGGCTTTTGAGGCTGGACTAGGCAAAATAAGAGAAAGGGTTGGAGAAAATCTATGTTCTGCCTGCCACGATAGACATTTTTTTCAGACCCAAAGGGAAAAATAAGTCTAGTCAACATATTGCTGTGCAGTAGCACCCACTGAAATGCAGGATACATCAAACAATTTTGGTACATATACTTTTAATCCCATCCATGATTACAACTCATAGATAAATATGTTTATGGATCACATCCTATAACACAACTTTAACACCATCTCAAAAAAAGAGATAAACATACAGAGCAAAGGAATTATCTTGAGATTATACAGCTTGCAAAATCATGTTAAATGATACACTCCTTTCTACAGTTAGTATGTTGCTCACAATGCCTTTATTATACAATTTCTTTCTTTTCAAATAAAAATGTTCCAATCTAAAAAGCTGCATATTGTCTGAGCACCAGGTTACAGTGTCGATTGTCCTCAGGAGAGAGACAATACGCAGGAGCGATTAAGCAGACTACACTTAGTAATTTATCTGCGCCTCACAAATCCGCCAGCCTCATGCTTCACACAAACGTGAAAAATAATTACCATGCATGCCCTGGTGCGTTCAGATACTAATTAATGTTTACTTGCTCCAAATGTGCAGTTAATGAAGGGAAAATATATTCTTTTTTTTATTGGGCCCAAAATATCACATTTTGTGTCTTGGTAGAGTTTAACACTTTGCGTGTCCTTGTGGGATTAGTGCAGCAATGTGCAAGGTCAGTGCAGGATACAGAGCAACTTAAGACACAGCAAACTGATCCTTATTAATCCACGGATTCTTAGCAACATGCATGCTTCTTTTCACTATTATCCACAATCTCATATTTTGGGTTTTATAGAAAATTGCATGCGGATAAGGATAACTTTAGCCACAAAAAAAATTAAAATGACGCCCTCAAAGGATACAGTATTCTCCAACTTCAACTACCAGCTGCTGAGTCTGCTGCTGCTGCAGTTATGCCCCCAAGTTCTAGGAAATACTATTTCCCATTGCATAACTCCCAGCAGTCCTTTCTACTAGTAAGGAGCATGGTCAGATGGATGAGTGGTGAGAACATGGCTATATATGTTCAAATTATGACAATCGCAGGAGCTACGAAGTGAGGATCTGCGATATTAAATCTAATATAATGTTTTCTTAGTAGGTTTGGAAGAAGGCCATTTATTTACTCAATAATCTGAGGATAGAGGTACAGGTATGGGAGCTGTTATCCAGAATGCTTGGGATCTGGGGTATTCTAGATAAGGGGTTTTTCTGTAATTTGGATCTCCATACCTTAGGTTTGCTTAAAAATCAAGCAAAAGGTACTGTTTTATTATTACAGGGAAAAAAAGATATATGTTTTCAAATTCTGATTAGACTATGGGAGATGGCCTTCCCTTATTTCAGAGTTTTCTGAATAATGGTTTCTGGATAATGAATTCCATAGCTGTACTAGGCACTAAAACATTCTATTTAGAAACTGCCCCTAGATTCTTTAGTCTTCTAAACTACATTGGGTAAAACTTGTACACATTCATGACAGATGCGTCCCTTTTGCCTCTCCTTTGGGTAAAGTACAAGCAAGGTACAAACATTTTAAGCTGTTCTGGTTTATTATTAAACTCAATTTCACCTTTTCTGTACCTCTATACTATAAGCTGTGCATTCCTTCCTTATATGCTGTGAATTGTGAATGCCACTTCTGATTCATTTATTTCCAGAGTTGATCTTTTGCCAGATTGCTTATTATGTTTTATCTCATGGGTTATCTCATACTCCCACTGATTTCTAGATGGAATAGGCTATTTCCATAAAAATACGATTTCCCTACAGAATAAGCACAATATGGTTTGCATTGCAAGTGTATATATAAGGAATGTAATGGATCAATCACCACACACATTTTGTATAACATAGTAAAACATATTCAACAAAAATAACATGGGGATGCTGATAATTATATATTTAAGAAGTAGATTTCTTTTTAACAGTCGTTCAGAATGATAGAAACACTGGTCATGCTGGTGAAAACAACTTGTGTGCCATAAGCCTAATAAATATCTTTAAAACCACTGAAAATGCATGCATAATATATAAATGTCTCATAACATATATGTCTAATAACACACACACACACACATATATATATATATATATATATATATATATATATATGTTATGGCTGTAAGTTTCAAATATAATGCTTAACCTATAGGTAATGTATATCATAATACGTGACCTATAAAAAAAAATCTAACCACATTGGCATATTTATCAGTAGATATTGCCCTTTGACATCATTTCCTTTGGCACATACTACTAGAAAAGTACAATTTTATGAAAATGCTTTATTTAGATGAAGCAGTGTTTTACATATAGGCTTTATATTTTTTGAGTTCAGGGGGCATAGTTTCCCTTTATGCTGGAGAAAGCAGAAATCAGTACAGGTATAGGACCTGTTATCCAGACTGCTCGGGACCAAGGGTATTCCGGATAAGGGGTCTTTCCGTAATTTGGAACTCCATAAGTCTACTAAAAAAATCAATAAAACATTAATTAAACCCAATAGGACTGTTTTGCCTCCAATAAGGATTATTTATATCTTAGTTGGGATCAATTACAAGGTACTGTTTTATTACTACAGAGAAAAAGGAAATCAGTTTTAAAATTCTAAATTACTTGATTAAAATGGAGTCTATGGGAGACGGGCTTTCCATATTTCGGAGCCTTCTGGATAATGGGTTTCCGAATAAGGGATCCCATACCTGTACAAAGGAATTAAAACCTTTTAAAGGATTGAATATTCAAAAGGATATAATTAAACCATCTTGTAAAGTAATTGATTGGCACACAATAAATAGGGGCAGTTTCACGAGATGCCTGGTAACAACAAGCAATCCTCTGAAACATTAGTATTAATCTAGACTGTTTAATGGAATATTCATTTCTGAGCTTTTATACAATTCAGGACAGTGGAAAGCCACAGACCAATTCATTTATTTGAAAAGAAAAAAAAATAGAAGCATCCTGATATTAGGCAGAAAGAGATTTTCAGATAGCTTTCCTTTTCATTTTCTACCTTTGACCTTCAAAGTAATAACAGAGAATGGAATTTATAGTTTTATACATGAAGAAGAGGGCAGAATGTTGAGATATGAGTGCAGTTTCCCTGGATGTAACATTATGAATTAGACTTTATTTGGGTAAGTTTAGAAGGCAACTAATGCATCTAGAAATCCATCTGGATTGAAGAACGTGCATTATTGTAAGGAATGAATTTCTTTCCATTCCCTGTTGGAGAGGCACAGGCCTGTCTTGCTCAAGAGCTACCTTGCAGTATTTGGTTGACATGGCGATGCTTATATGTATGTATATTTTTATTCATATAACGCTACTTATGTATGCAGTGCTGTACAGCGGAACAATAACTTGATAAACAAACAGGGGTCATTACAATAATATATACAAGCTACAGTAATAAATACAAATAAATAAAAAGTACAGTTGCAATAAAGATCCCACAGGGCTAAGTGACAATAAGACAAGAGGACGGAGGTCCCTGTCCTGTAGAGCTTACAATCTAAGTGGAAGGGAAACTTACAGAAACAAATAGGAGGATATTAAGTGCTGAGGTTTACAGTGGGTGATACTGCAATATAAGTGCCAGTTCCCAGTTCACGTGCTGTGCTTGTGAGTGCTCCAAAAGATAGCCTTGGAGTTTAGTTCTGAAGAGGATGAGACTTATTTATTATATTTAATATTTGTATTTTTAATATTTGTAAAGTTGGGGGGAACACGGGCCAAAAGAATTTCATTACGGTAATGATGCTTCATTGTTATTTGTATATGACAATAAAACTTGAAACTTAGCAGCAAGACAGAAGGAGAAGAGGAGTCTGCCAGTAATGTATGGAGACACAACAGAAGAGATGCAGTGAGGTGCAGAGGAATTAGGGGCTTTGAAGGTTGTAAGAAGGGAAACCGTGATAAGGACATCAGCGGGGGAGGGGCCTCTACTCTCTTGGATTAGAGAAGGAGAATTCTGGCAGCAGTATTTAATACAGACAGCAGGTGGGTAAGATAGGAGTTAGGGAGGCCAGTTAGTAACAGGTTACAGTAGTCTAGTCGGGATAGGATGAGAGCATGCATGAGCTTGGGTGTTGCAAGTGAAAGAAAGGGAAGGACTTTGGCAATATATTGCAAGAAAAGGTTTTGACAGTGTTGTTAATATCATCAGAGGAGAGAGAGGATTCAAATATCACCCCCAGACAATGTGCCGAATTGACAGGTGAGCTACTGCAGGAGGCTCTATGTAAGATGTTACAGTACAACTGTATGCTTAAGAGAGGTGCCTTCATTCCTTTCACCCCACCACCCATAATAATTAGAGCAATGCCAAGTGCAGGCAACACAGCATTCAGCAAGCAAACAGGTCTCAGTGCTCCATTTTTGAAAGCATGAAGTGCACTTTGCACCATACATGTAATAAATGACCCTTAATGGTTTCCTGTGGAATAACCTTCAGACTGATGCCCAAAATGCCTACTGAAGCAACATAAAAGTCTAAATGGGACACATCTCAAGGTTTCTTTCTCCCACTCAAACTTCTGTGCCAAGAAAACTACAAGAAGGTTTGTTTCCGTAAAATGTTACCGTAACAGAAATTCTCCACCTTTGGTTTCAACATTGCAATATAATCAAAGAGCAAAGTTCACAAGTGGAACTGGTTTGGGGAAAGAGAAGGGGGATCCCCACACAAGGATATGCTGGAATCCAACACTACTGTAACTATTGCTGTGCAGACCAATCCATCATATTCCACTCTGTAGTGCTTAGAGCACTTAAACAGCATGGTGCTATTTTTATTAACTTTAGGCATCCTGGTGTCATAAAATATATATATTATATTTGCCTTTATTTCTTATCTTTTCCACTCTGTTAACCCTATAAAGATCCTCAAGTGGTGAGAAACAGGACAAATGACCTGAAATGTTTATGACTTGGTGGTATGACTTGGCCCCAAAGCAGATCAAGACAGCGGGTTTAGAAAAGAAAGAGGTAGTCAGGCAGACATATACTGTAAGTGTACCAGAACCTACATGTAACGTCACAGTGACATTCTTTTCTAGTTTTGTACACAGTACAAATTCCTTTCAGACATTTAATGGTAATGGTAAAAATCTAACACCTAGGGGCTGATTTACTTACCCACGAACGGGTCGAATGGAGTCCGATTGCGTTTTTTTCGTAATGATCGGTACTTTGCGATTTTTTCGTATGTTTTGCGATTTTTTCGGATTCTTTACGAATTTTTCGGATCCAATACGATTTTTGCGTAAAAACGCGAGTTTTCCTATCCATTACGAAAGTTGCGTAAAAAGTTGCGCATTTTGCGTAGCGTTAAAACTTACACGAAAAGTTGCGCATTTTTCGTAGCGTTAAGTTTTAACGCTACGAAAAATGCGCAACTTTTCGCGTAAGTTTTAACGCTACGCAAAATGCGCAACTTTTTACGCAACTTTCGTAATGGATACGAAAAACTCGCGTTTTTACGCAAAAATCGTATTGGATCCGAAAAATTCGTACAGAATCCGAAAAAATCGCAAAACATACGAAAAAGTCGCAAAATATTCGTTTTCAAGTCGGAACTTTTCCAATTCGGGTCGGATTCGTGGGTTAGTACATCAGCCCCCTAGTTGCATGTTCCTGGACTAATTTCCTATTCAGACAGCTTAATGGTCCAGACATGAACTATGCCCCTTTCAACTCTGCTGTCCAACAATATATAAGCAGCTTTGGAGTTTCTGCCACTGACAGAGGCAGTCTGGCTGAGATGGAGGGTTTCAAGACAGAGGAAAGAAATAATCCTATAGCAAGATTAATACATCCTTTATTGGATTTAAAGGGGATTGTAAAAATCTTCTGGCTGCCTATTGGCTGAGCCAAGATCAATGGCTGAAAAAAGAATTAGCAATTACTTTAGGCAAATGTCTTGCTCCAATTAGCTTTTTTAGCAAAATATGTCACATTAAAAGTGAAATGAGAGCACCAGCAGTTTTATTGTTTTAAAAAAAAAAAAAAAAAAACAGTAATACCAAAGCTCTGGAGAATATAGGGCCCAAACTGCCAGCCAGACTGCTCTCAGTACATTGTTATAATTCTGTTCCTGTATGCATGTCCAGACTGAGATTCAAAATAGTCCCAAGCATTCAAGTATATTGAGGCCCATACAGCCACCCACAGGCCCAATACATTGTCAGAACACAGCATGCAAAGTGACACAGGTGGTTAGCTTAAAGATCAGAGGCATTTCTCTCAACAAAATACACTTTTAAAGAAATGTAAAAATTGGGACTGAAAATCAGATATATGCCAATAATATAGTCTAATTGTAGTTAAGAAGACATTTAAATTTAGCACAATAATTTGTGTGAAATACACAAAGCTATTTAAATTACAAAACCACAAAACTGCATTTCAGAAGTGAACAGAAAGAATGCAGCCAACATGGTGGATCATATGGATGAAATCATACTGACCCTTTTGCACTTCCATAGCATGTGCTCATGAACCTGGCCTAAACCAAACAACTTTAGTTTTAGGGAGAATTAGCTCATACAAAGACTCAGGGCAAATGACTGACACTGGTGTTGTCTTTCCAAATACAAAACTATGTAAGGAATGCAGATTTGTATTAGCTCAGTTAAAAGAAAACAGTTTTTAAGCATTTTATGTTGAATTAGACTAACAGAGATATTCTGTGCCTCTCAGAAAAGGACTGTTTACAAAATGTATTACAAAACTGAGAAAAAAGACCAAAAATCAAGTAGTCGATATAAAAAATATTCCAACCCAAGCACTAACATGAGAAAACACATTCAATCCAGGCTTGTCAACCTGTGGCCCTACATCTGTTGCTGATCTGCATGGTGAACTCAGTTAGTTAAGAGCACAAAATGTCAACGTTATAAGCAACCCCGCCAGGCCATCATGGTGTGCTGGAAGTCATAGTATTACATTCTACATGAGGAGATCTGTAGTTTAGTAACAGCTGGTTGACAAAAACAATACATATTTATTTACACATATTTAAAAAGTGTATGCCCAGACTACCAATGCATGCACATACATTAATAGCACCAAACCACAGATTAACTCATTTCTAAATTCAACTGCCACAAATGGTTCATATAAAAAAGTAGGTTAATGGGCACAATAGGTGCTGTCTGTTTATTATCATAAACACCAACATTTATATTAGCCCATAGAACTATGCATATGATGAGTTCAGCACGGGCACCTTCCATAGTGCAAGTAAGAATTAACTGATCTAGGTCTTGGTCTATTATTTTTGAATTTATGCGTGTGATGAATTGGTAGGCTGACAAGCCACCCTTAAAATAGTCCTAACTAAATATGGATGTAATGACCTGAGGCTGAGTATTCTTCAATACATTTGATCATATTTATTATTTATCTATTACATCATGTTTTTGTTTTTACTGCTTTTATTTTTTATTCCAAGTTTCCAACACAGCCAGATATCTAAGAGCCACTGGATATAATTCTTACCAGGAACTAATTACTGTATATCTCAGACCAGGTAGAAAATTATATATATATATAATATATATATAAATCCTATATTATTACTCAAATTAAGTACCTCAGAATATTCAAGAATGTGAGACTGGTTAAAAGTTTGGGGAGATAATATATTTTCTAATACACAAGTGTCAGTGAGTCATGATAGAAATTACATTACTAAGCAACATTTATAAGTATATAATATACAAAATACTGCTTTTGTGCATTGTGTGCATATTACCTGAAGATTTTTTGTAGCACTTTTGCTGGTAGCTTGCTGAAGATTAGCTAACAAAAAATAGATGCCCGTAACAAAAATGTAATTGTATATTTAGTGTGATTGTAAATAAAAGAATTCTCATGGCTGAAAACCTATTGTTAGAAACTTCTAACAGAAATGTAATTTACATTAAATTGCAATTAAGTGCTGTCAATCAATGACTGGTCTAGGGCCTAGTCCATTTAAATAAAAAAAAAAAAAAAATGAACCAGTTTAGAAAGCCTGCATAACAAAATTGCCACATCTGTATATTTGTACCACCCTAGTTGGTGTATATGTTTATTTTTTAGTAGATTTTTGGCATCCATTTTTTACTGAGGCTCTTTAAATTTGCATTATCTGTGCAAAACCAACACAAGTACACACAAATCCTCTTACATCACAAAGAACATTTATTGCAGTGTCTTGAAAATCTTAAAATCTGCTGGCTAAATCTGTTCCACAAAATGACATAGGATTTGGGTAGATTTATTAATGTGGAGTTTTTAGCTTGAAAGTTAAAGCTTAAAATATTTAGACCTTTCTAAGCTAAACTCCTATATGCCCGATAGCTGTGAGAAGACAATAAATACAGTTTAAAGGTAACAAAGGCAACTACAGATATGGGACCTCTTTTCCAGAATGCTCTGGACCTGGGGTTTTTCAGGTATTTCTGTAATTTGTATCACCATAAGTCTACCAAAAAATAATGTAAACATTAATAATACCAATAGGATTGCTTTGTGTCCACTAAGGATTAATTATATCTTAGTTGGCATCAAGTACAAGGTACTGTTTTATTATTACAGAGAAAAGGAAATCATTTTTAAAAATTTGAATTAATTGAGTAAAACATAGTCTATGGCAAATATCTATGCAATAATTTGGAGCTTTCTGGATAACAGGTTTCCAGATAACAGATCCCATACCTGTACTACACTAACCGTACATTTAATTAAACTTGACAAACTAATGGCCAAGAATTGACTGGTGCTATACGGCACATAGCTATTTCCTGCTATTTAGCCCAATATATATCCATTTGCTTGTCTTTGTTTAGTTTTTCCAAATCTGACTCTGTCCTATTGCTGGCTAATCCATTCTTGATTAGCAATGTTATTCACACCAGACCTTTAAAGTCAATGGTATATGGGGTGAATTTAAGAAGGGGGCAAAACTCTCAAAATCGTCTCTTATTGACTTGAATGGCAATTGTCTAAAAGGATCCAATCTACCTTATTGACAGATGATGCTCCGAGAAAAGACGTTGCCCTGGCAACAAAACAAATCACCTTATTGCAGCTGCTGAAATAACCTTCTGCCCCAAAATCAAAGGAATTTCCCTTAAACCTCATTATACAGGTATGGGATTTATTATATGGAATGCTTGGGACCTGGGATTTTCCATTAAAAATGAAATACAAAAACTTATTTAGCCATCAACATGGATTGATGCAACTTAATTATGTGCCTTTCCTTATTTCAGATATTCCTAGATAATGGGTTTCCAGAGACAATCCCTTACCATTATGTCAATAAACACATATTGGAATTAGTTGCTAATGCTTGACATTTACTAGTAATATATTTTGAAAATGAAAATTCCCTGTAAGCTTTATGTACGCAGCAAAAAAAAGTCATACAAAAAACATTTATTGGTTTCAAAATATATGATTTGAAATCCGAGCTGCCAAATTAAACAATTTTACTATATGACACAGTAGTAAAACTGAAATGCTGTGTGCCGTGTGTCACACAACCTTGGTTTGCCAAATGAAGATCATTTTTTCTTTTGTTTCTTAACTATTTCTGCATCAAAGCACCCTAAAGCTGGCTATACATGTACCAAAAGTTTGGTGCTTGCAATGTGGACAATCTGTTTCTTGCACTGCAATGCTAGTATGGTTAAATGTTCAAGGTTTTGTTCCTATTGAATTAATAGCACGGTTAGGTTTCATGGAACGCACAGAATACATACTGCTTTGTATTGCTGGCATGCTTTGGTTGTTGTGTAATCTGTTCTTAAAATGCTGCTAAACTTCAAATCTCAGAAACAGCACAGGAACCACTGGCGATAATGCAAAGACAGAATTGCAGCTGGCAACAGCTACACAGCCACACACAGCTGAGCCTTGTAATTTTAATTTTGGAATTTTTCAATGTAGCACAGTGTTTTCTAACACTACAGATTTTTTTACCTAATTTATAATTATACACAAGATATAAACACTTCTTTAAATTAGATAGAGCCGTGGCACCTCGCTCGTGCTAGTTGCTATGTGACCAATGACTAGAAGCAAGAATGCTCATTCTCGGCCTATGAGTGTTTCTGTTATGCTTGGATGGGAGGATGATGTGCCATGTTGTCAGAGTACTGTGATCCCTGGCCATTCTATGCTATTCACACCATAGCTAAAAGTTGCACACAGCAGCTTTTTTTTAGAGGCTCTGGGCAATTGTGCCTCCAAAGACCTCACTGGTATTTGCTAACCTCTGTGTTCCTGTTAGTAAAGCTGATGCTTGTGACATTATGAATTCTGTGAATTGGTTTGTAGTGAGGACTGGGCAGCTGCTGCTGCTAAGCCTACCATCCAATTCATAATAGTAATACTCTCATAAAAGATCCAGCTACACAATAAAGAGCTTACAAACCTCACTCCGTAAATGCTTTCTTTTAACATGGTGCAACATTAAACCTATTACAATATGTTATTATTTTCTACTTTCAATGGCTCAAACAGTGGCCCAAATATTCTACTTCAAAGTCACACATGAAATATGTCTTCCAAGTGGCCTGTACTCCAGTTATGCCTACTAACTGAGACTAACTGGGAGGTACTGGAACTATTTCACTACTCTACTTCAGTTTTGAAGTACAGCTCTATACACAGCTTTATAAATATCGGGCAGACAGATCAATTTGTATAAGCAACTGCAAGTTCCACAGAAATTACCTGAAGGCAATAATCGGATTAGTCTGATTTATGCTAGTCCAATGTACACACACTTTAACCACATAGAATTACATACTCAAGCAATTTCCTTGTTTGAATTTGTACATATATAGTAACATAGTAACACAGTAATATAGGTTGACAAAAAGACACATGTCCATCGATGTCAACCTTTTAGATCTAAATGAAACCTGTATGTTGAATATAAAGCCTATTCAATTTGCCTCAGAGGGGGAAACATTTCTTACCAACTATTAGGCTAGTAACACAGGGGGCAAATTCCTGGCCTGCATTTATCTGCAGCTGAAAATCCGCCCCATGTAGCAGTAGCCCAAGACAGCAATTGGACCAGTCTCTGGATCAAATCTGTGCTAAGGCTGATGCCACACGGGGCTGATTCTCAGCCTGCGGAAAAACTGAGAGCAAGGCTGAACTGCATATTTTAGAGGGGGCCTTACCAACACTCTGTAAGGGCCGCGGTAGATGGGGAGATTAGTCACCCGCAACAAATCCTTATTGTGGGCGACTAATCTCAGTTGCCTTAAACTTCCGTGATTTCGGAAAATCCTGGCGCCGCATAAACCATCCCACCAGCGATTTACATCGGGGAGATTAGTCGCCCGCAACAAGGGAGATTTTTTGTGGGTGACTAATCTCCCCATCTGCCATGGCCCTTAAGAGAAACCACTTTTTAATACAGGACAAAACCTTGTTTGCCCTTGCAGTTTCTGCATTGTTTGCTAGTTGTTTGCAAGTTTATTATCTACAAGTCAGGTACATCTTTCCCTAAAAAGCATTTCTAATCCTAATGCAGTCCCATTAAGGCTAGTGCCACATGGGTACAGGCAAGGAAGGAGGCTTGTGGCAGTGTGGGGGCTGAAACAGCCCTGTGTGGCACAAGACTAAGCTTATAAGTGATTGCATATTTTCACATCCCAGGAATTACCTTACTTTTATTTTTTAACACTGAATCTCATTCATCACTTAGCCCCCCAGATTTCCAGTTTGTCCAAATCCTGCTGCAAGGATGCGACATCCTGGATGGAATTAATTGGCCTGCATAGTATTGTGCCATCAGCAAACAGGACAGATTGCTTACAATACCCACCCTTAAATACAGGGAAAGTCTTTAGCTAGTTTTATTTGCATGTATCACCTTCTGTACACAATTCATTGGCCAGTTTCCTATCCAAGTACAAGTATCGGACCCCTTATCCAGAAACCCATCATCCAGAAAGTTCAGAATTATGGAAAGGCCATCTCCCATAGGCTCCATTTTAATCAAATAATTTACATTTTTTTTTAAATTATTTCCTTTATCTCTGTAATAATAAAACAGTACCTTGTACTTGATCCCATCTAAGATATTATTGATCCTTATTGGAGCCAAAACACTCCTACTGGGTTTAATTACTGTTTAAATATTTTTTTTTCGGAAGACTTAAGGTAGGAGATCCAAATTACGAAAAAAAACCCTTATCCGGAAAACCCCAGGTCCCGAGCATTCTGGATAACAGGTCCCATACCTGTACCACCTTTAGTAAACAATTCTTTACCCAATTTCTTATCCATGCTTCACCTTCTGTACAAGATTCTTTAGTCATTTTCCTATCCATGTACCAACTTCAGTAAACAGTTCTTTACCAAATTTCATATCCATGTTCTATCTTCTGTAAACGATTCTTTGCCCAGTTTCTATCCATGTACCACCTTGTGTACACAATTCTTTACCCAGTTTCCTTTCTGTTCACAATTATTTAGCCAGTTTCTAATCCATGTACCACCTTCTGTACATAAATTCTTTAACCAGTTTCCTTTCCATGTATCACCTTCTGTACACAATTCTTTAGAAAGTTTCTTATCCATGTACAAATGATATAATTAATTTAGAAAACAGTCTTTTGTGTTGGACTATATCAAAAGCTTTGGCAAAATCCAAATAGATCCCTGCAACCACCCTGTTCAAATTCCTACTTACTTTATTATAAAAAACCAATCAAATTTTTGTGACATGCTGATTACTACTCATAATGCCACTCTCTAGAATAGAATGTTAAATATGATCCTTTAACAACCTTTCAAATGACTTGTAAAATGTACAATAATGTAAAATTATGGGCCAATAATTTCCAGTTACATCATCTTTCCTCCAAACCCTAGGTACCATACCTGATTAAAGTAAGCCTCAAAAATCAGCAAAAGTGGTCTGGCTAAAACTGAACTTAACTCTTAAGTATGCAAGGATGTATAGAGTAAGGCTAGGACGACCATACTGATTAACTGTGCGGAGGCATACATCTTAGGCTAATGCCACACCATGCCAAAATACACGTCATACACTCCTACCTGTGCCTGCACCTGAATGAATGGAATACGCTCGGGTGCAGGCACATGTAGTTGAAATCTGCATAAAAATGCGAGACTTTGCATTCTATCACGTTCTTAGGCGGATATTGACTACATGTGCCTGCCCCCGAGCTTATGCCATTCATTTGGGTGCAGGCATAGGTAGGAGCGTATGGCGCATATTTTCGGGAAGAGTTTTTCGGCTTGCTGAAAATATACACCATACGCATGGTGCCATGACTCTTAAACACATGAATCAACAGCACCACCTATTTAGGTCTACTAAAGCAGAACGTACATGATTTACCAAAATGTGCTCTTTAGAGGAAATGGCCATCCAGAGAATACTGATTGCAGGTGAAAGTTTATTTGACAGTGGATTGATTTCATGAATTACATCACTGCCTTTACTTTTAACAAGGAACGGATAGTGATTAATCAGTCCCTGCCTGCTAACTTATCATAGTCTACCCTACATTGCTTGCAAAATGATTTTAGCTCAGCTGTTCATTTTTTTTTTTATTGCCAAGCACCAACATTTCACTAAAATGTAAGTTTTCATTATTCAGCAGGTGCTACACATGCTACTAGGTATGAAAAATGACTAAATATATACAATATAAAATGATCAGTTCCCCCCAAGCATGTTAACCCTTTTAAAGCCATGGGTTTCAGACTCTATGGCGATGGCTTTAAAGGACCATAGTGTCACCGCTGTAGATTATGTTTACGGCCTGCATTTTGATCCATATCACGATGTCATGAAAACTGATATTTATGTGGCATAGCATATCAAATATAATGTTGTTCCACCCTTTGCTGCCAGAGCAACCTCTACCATTCTGGGCTTTACACTAGATGAAGAACACTGTTGGTAGGATTGGCTTGCATACAGTACAAAAACGTTACTGAGGTTGGGCACTGATGTTGGGGATCAGGTCTGACTTGTAGTCGGAGTTCCAATTCATCCAACAGGCAGTCATTTGGGTTGAGGTTGGCCAGTCAGTTTCTTTCATTCCCATCTCAGCACACCAATTCTGTACAGACTTTGGTTTGTTTACTGGGGCATTATTGTGCTGCAACTAGAAAGCCTTCCCAAAACTGTTACCACAAACTAAGCAATGTCTATGTACAATGCAGTTTTAGGCTTTGCTTTAACTGGAACAAGGTGCCTAAGCCCAAACTATGGAAAACAGCTCCAGACCAATTAACCCCCTGAATCAAACTTTACAGTTACCTGAATCAATGGGATTTTTGTGCAACCACTATGACCAGCTTAGTGTAACCACAACTGCACTTGAAGTCATAAATGAGCCCTATTGTCAGTTATTACACGTTAGCTCTCCTACACAGTACATCCGTTGTTTCTGGGACTGGGCAGGTTAAACAATTGTTCACTAAATTTAGAAATTAGAATACATGACAAAGCAATGATAAATGTAAATTACAGATGATTTGTCAATACCAGGCACTTACAATAATCTCTGTTAAATGAATAAGCACGGACGGAAGTGACAACAGTGTAAATATATGTGGTGACCTAAGATAAACAAATTAAAGTAATTTGCAACATATGCAACTGAAATGTCCATCTATGACCACTACATGGGTATAGTGGTAAAATCGTGTCTCGTACCCACTTTCCCTTTCAGACTGTAAGCACTAAGAGCAAGGCCCTCTTTACCTCATGTATCACTCATGTATACCTCATGTATGTCTGATGTACCTTTCATTGTACAGTGCTGCACAATACATTGGCGCTTTATGTGTTGTGTAGCATGTATAGAAGCACAGCACCCATTGCTTCCTAACCCTACCATGACATTTCCTATGCCATTTTCTAGAGCCTCAAGCTGCCATGATCACTGCCATTTTTATATGCATAATGCCCAGAGCTGGTTGCTGCCATATTTCACATGGCATAATATTTCATGTGTCCCTCCAAGAATTGCTGACAATAATCAGTTCTGAGCAGACAGAGGAAAGTGCCATTGCCACCAAAAAGTACCCTGCCCCTCTGCTCCTTATCTAGGTCTGGCACCTCTAAGCCATGCCCAGAGGCACCCAGCAGGGAACTGAGCAAGAAGGGGATACTTACTTACCTTATTTCCTCATGCGTAACAGACACCAGGCAGATACGCATCCCTTGTGGTTAGGGGCAGAGCAGTTGTGCCTGCTCTTCCAGCTTGCTCCCTTTTTTTCCTGACAGATGGAACGGCTAAGCTAACAGCGCAAGGACATCTGGGAGTTGTAGTTCGCAGAGACAGAGAGGAAATAATCAGTAACGCAGGACAAAACTACACTATCCAGAATCCCCTATAAACAAACAGAATAACGCGCACAGAGCGGAGTTGCAGCGCCCCCTATTGCTATCTGCAGTGCTGTGCTCAGATAAGTCGCTTTCATTAGCGGCTACAGTATGTACTCTGTAGTCACAGGGCTGTTTGCAAAGCGTATGGTATGGGCTCTTGGGCTGTGCGTGTGGGGTGCTACTCGGCTCTGTACCTGTTTCCCACCATGAGGCCTTAGTATTGGTTCTTGTATTCCTACCAAAACGAAATGCAAGGGGGCTTTATATACCTGAACGATTATGACAACACGTGAATTCTAAAAAGGTGGCGGTGACCTCTTCACTTTATGGCACCTGGACGTTGGAGTAAAAGCTCGGGTGATTGCTGCAGGTCGGAGCTGTGGCGTCTAAGCACCCCCACCCCTGCTCGGCTCCCAGTCCGTGTTCTGCAGCTCCATAACCTAACAGCACTATCACAGCCGGGTAAAGAGCAGTTACCAAAGCAAGCATGAGCTTCTAGCAATTGCGCAAACCTATATAATAGATTGTAAGCTTTCGGGACAGGGGCCTCATTGAAATCTAAAATTACTTAAACATTTATTTATTATAACCTAATGTATTATAACTATACACCGCTTTTGTTTATATGCCTTGTAAAACACTCAGTATATTGTGGTTCTAATTAAATACATTCGTGTGCCAGCAGCAAAGCCATTCACCTCCCCTCTACCCTATAGGGACTTTAGCCCCCACCAAGGGGAATCTTGGTAATGGCAGTGCCATCTGCTGGGTGAAAAGGGGATGTACGCCTTATGACTTCTCTATCTGAAGTGATTAAAGTGATCAGTTGTAATTGCACCTCCCAATTCTTTAAAGGAAAACTATACCCTTGAACAATGTAGGTCTCTAAAAATATACTGCATAACACAGCTCATATGTAAAATCCTCCTTAATGTAAAAAAATTTTTTCATAAAAATATACTTTTTATTATGTGCCATTTTAAGTACTAAAGGTCACCCCCTAGGATCAAATCATTCAAGTAGCTCACAAACAAAAGGCACACATACATGTTAGGCACATTAGCCAATTAATGGACAAAGTTCTGTCTTTTACTCCCTAGACTTCTTCCTGTTACAGTTAGAGCTATATTATTTCCTGTCAGTTGATCTCTCAGGAACCACCCAGACCATCATAAAATGCAAGTTAAAAAGGCAATATTTACTAATAAACATATTCCAGTTTGGTTTGATTCTTTAATAGGCCATTTAATATGATATAAACATCCTGTTGGTTAAGTGTTCATTCTAGGGGTATAATTTTCCTTTAAAGGAGAAGGAAAGGCTAAGTCACTTGGGGGTGCCAAAATGTTAGGCACCCCCAAGTGACTTAGATCGCTTACCTTTTACCCCTGGCTGGTGCCCCTGTACGGAGAGAACAGCACCAGCCTGGGGTACCTGTAGCGCTTCCTCCTTCCTTTTCGCATGCGCCGGCCAACGTATTTCGCTAGCAGAAGAAAAAGGAAGGAGGAAGCGCTTCCTACAGGTACCCTGGGCTGGTGCTTTTTTCTCCTAACAGGGGCACCAGCCCAGGGTACAAGGTAAGCGATCTAAGTCACTTGGGGGTGCCTAACATTTTGGCACCCCCAAGTGACTTAGCCTTTCCTTCCCCTTTAAGGTATAACAGACTGTGCTAGTACACAGTACCCTGCTTGTGTGTGCCATACTCTGCCTGCCCTATGCTGCCTGTATGTGCCATACTCTGTCTGCCCTATGCTGCCTGTGTGTGCCATACTATACCTGCCCTATGCTGCCTGTGTGTGCCATACTCTGCCTGCCCTATGCTGCCTGTATGTGCCATATTATACCTGCCCGATGCTGCCTGTGTGTGCCATACTCTGCCTGCTCTATGCTGCCTATGTGTGCCATACTATACCTGCCCTATGCTGCCTGTGTGTGCCATACTCTGTCTGCCCTATGCTGCCTGTGTGTGCCATACTCTGTCTGCCCTATGCTGCCTGTGTGCCATACTCTGCCTGCCGTATGCTGCCTATGTGTGCCATACTATACCTGCCCTATGCTGCCTGTGTGTGCGCCATACTCTGCCTGCCCCATGCTGCCTGTGTGTGCCATACTATACCTGCCCTATACTGCCTGTGTGTGCCATACTCTGCATGCCCTATGCTGCCTTTAGAAGGTGAACCTGGCAGCGGTTTGTTCTGGGAGTTTGTTAGCATTTTGAAATAGTTATTATATGGTCCCTAAGGTGTGTAATTATGTGCTGGGGGTTGCAGACAGTGCCAGTAGCATAACAAGTGGGCACCAGCCCTCCCCTCTCTGGAAAAACAATTCTTCATGAAGCCAGGTGTGCACAGGAGCTCCCGCACTAACTACTCCTACCCTGCCTGCTGGCTTTAATAATGCCACAGATATTTAAATGAGTGTCTGGAGAAGGGGGATTTTCTAGGCCATTGCTGTCCAACTGATGTGGTACTGAGGGACGGAATTTCTCTGTAAATACTAATAAACGCCAAATCAAAAGGAAGTAGTGCTAACTATATAATGCAAAATAAATGCAGAATCAATGCAAAATATCCTCTAGTGGCCAAAGAGGAAAATGCTAAACAAATATAGATCTGCACCAATATCAAAATTAAAAAATCGTTCCTTTTTTGCAATCCATTAAAAATTACTCAAACTCCATGCATACGGCCTAATGGGTTTCATGCTTACCCAGCACTTAGTCATAGGCTCCAAAGACTAAAAACCATTTGTATATATATATATATACACATATGCCCCCCCCCCACACGCTTGATGTGTGGCTTGATATAAAGGGCGCCCTCTAATGTTGGCTGTGCTGCATAGCAATAACCATAAAACAAAGAACAAACACCATAAAACAAAGAACAAACACTCTTAAAAGGACAGCTGTTAAACACTAAAGTAATCAGCTTGAAAAAGGAACTAAATTGTTCTGAAAGCTTGCCATGGTTATCTTAGTTAGCCAATAAATTTATCACCTTTATACCACTTTTTTTATTTTTTATTTCAAAAGGGTTACCCTGTAACACTAAGGTTCTTAAATGGAATGTCTTACAGATGGATGAGAGCTATAATGCTGCACTTATTCTGTGGTACAAAACTGATCTAATGATGTTTCTCTGGATTGTGCAGCTAAAAATGAATTTGAAATTAAAGCATTCAAAACATAAGTATGATAACCTTAGTTATTCCCATCATTATTATAGGACTAATATCCCCTCATTATGATTGCCCCCCCCCTTTTTTTTTAGAAAGATTCTTGCTCAAGCTAAGGGAGTGGGAGTAGGAACCTGAGGAGCAAATTGGTGACATGGAGGGGGTGAGACAAAAATGTAAAGGGAGGAGTTGTGATGCAGAAGGAGTTGGACCAGTAATATAGGTGGGCTGGTTGAAGGCCGAGCAACAGAAACCTTGTGTGTATTGGCAATAAAAAAAATATAATAAAAAAAACCCTAACATTAGCAGAATAACCACTCGTGGGTGCCCTCAGTATAGTACAATATACAAAAAGATATTTTTGGTAGCAGTGTAACTCAGTATATGTGAGACACGTATAAATACACCAGTGAGTAGAGCACAAACCCAAATAACATAAGCTCCTCCCTCCAAGGATACCAACTGATTCATATCTTTACACTGCAATGTAAAGTTGAACAAGTTTGCATAATTCCCCACTGTAGTAGTGACCCTAATAAGCTTTGCAGATGATTGTTAGGCTCCAATGTCTGTCCTCCTCCTAGCCATAATATTGCACCAGTTAGCAGCAGATAGCACTCTCTTAATAATGTGCTTAGCTATAGTTCAACTACTACATAATATGCGTAGCCATGGGATTCAGCCACTTCAGAACTGGTTGTATAGTATGATGTGTAGGCCTTGTGAGCTGTAGTTCAACTACAACATAAATGAGTACTATGTGAACTATAGATAAGCACATTATTAAGAGACTGCTGTAAGCTAACTTGTACAATATTACATAATGATAGGAGGAAGCCAAACATTGGAGTCTAACAGTCAACTACAAATGTTTTTAGGGTCACTACTACAGCACGGGAAATTATGTTAATTAATATAAGTTGTGAAATTTCATGTTGTAGTGTAATGATGTGAATCAGCTGGTATGCTTGGAGGGAGGAGCTTACATTAGATGGTACTAAGTTACATTGCTACTATAAATATCTGGTGTATTGTACTTTACCGAGGGGTCCCTAACCCATGGGTGAAGACACATGGAGCTACTAGTATAAATTACTTGTAGTGGCTACTAAAATAGACAATGCTGATCATTTACTGATTACAGTAAATCATTTATTTGCAGAAATGAACAAACAGCACAAGCTTTCGGGGGTGACCCCTTCTTCAGGTGAAATACCCTGAAGAAGGGGTCTCCACAATGCCATCCCACCGGCAAGAATGTAAATCGCCGGTGGGATGGCATTCGCGCCACTATGATATGCCAAAGTCGCCCGAAGTTGCCTTGAGAGGAAACTTCGGGCGACTTCTGGAAATCGTAGCAACGTGTATGCCATCCCACCGGCGATTTACATCCTTGCCAGTGGGATGGCATTGTGGGGAGATTAGTCACCCGTGGCAACAAAGATTTGTCCCAGGGCAACTAATCTCCTCGTCTGTCACTGCCCTAAGTAGTTATGCTGCTTATATTAGGGGGTTAATATGATAGAATTAAGATATTGTGTTTTTTTTTACTTGTATTTTAATGAGGGGATATTAGGCCTATTATAATGATGGGTTAGGCTGGGAGATAATAGGAATAGCGTCTCACCTTAAGTTATCATATTAATGTTTTTTGTTTTCTTTAAAGCTCATTATCAGTAACAAAATCCTTAGAAATGTCATTACATCAGTGTTATGGCACAGCATTAGTACAGCACTGTATTTCTCTTCTAGTTAAAAAACTTCAACACAGCAGACATTAGAGGGCGCCCTCTATAGCAGGCCAGACAGTATCCTAAGCACTAGGGATTCTTGCCCTGCCCTTCATTCCTCATATCCAGTCACTGACTTCAGTAAAAACCTGCATATTATTGGATAATGAATATGCTTGTTTCTTATTGGCCCAGATATTTGATTGACGTTGTTTTACAGAATGGATATTTTATCGGTTTTGTCGAACCGAGTTTTACCGTAGTTTTGTTGAGTTTTACCTGCAGAGATGTGGGACCGCTATAGGGGCAAAATTTGCTCCCTCCTTTGCCAACCTTTACATGGGTTGGTGGAAGGAGTCCCACCTCTCTGCAGATATAAAAACTAATATAATTCTATATATATTTGATACATTGATGATTTGCTTTGGATCTGGCAGGGTGGAACTAAAATGTTCCAAGACCAAGAATAATTAATAATCAGTTCTCTTATCATAAAATTGAGTTTTTGGATTAAAACTGGTGACTACTAATAGTAGGATAAATGAGGTGTGTGAGGGACCACACAGAGGAGGGCCGCCAGTTGGATAGCACTGTTCTAGGCTATAGAGGAAACAGACCCCACAACCTGGGCCCACCCGCAACCACAGGGGCTGCTTCGTCTTTACTTACCTCACTGAACTGTGAAGTGGAAATACACTTAAATTTATTTTTTATTTTACAAAATTATAAAAGTATATTTTAGAAAATCAAATTAAAACGAAAGTCAAAGCAGGAGTTGTCTCTTATTGCAGACGTCTAAAAAAAAGTATGCCCCATTAAACCCATTAAACCCCCAAAGTAGAAATGTTCTTATTTTAGAATTTAGGCAGGCATCAAAAACTTGCTTTTCTGTTTATAGAGAAGAAATAGCCTGATGTTGGCACCTTGACTATGAGATAGCAGTTATGAGATGTGAATGGCCAATGAGTTTGTAATCAGAGGGGGGATGCCTAGTGATGAATGCTTTATAGTGATAGGGGATACTAAGGGGGGTTTAGTGGTGCAATGCCTTTCTCTTCCATTCCATAGTTAATCCTATGGGAATGGCAAATTCTGTACCAGCTAGGCACACTTATGTCACGTCTGAAATTCCTGGTCCTCCGCTCCTCTCAGAGCCTCCGTCTTTTTACACCATCCACACCCACTGCGCTCTCTCATCTTAAACCTTTCAATTTCGCTGCTCCTTCCCTCTGGAACTCTATCCCTGAATCCCTCCGTTTGGAAAACTCACCCACTCTCTTTAAGAAAAAGCTCAGCTGTTACCTTCTGGAGCACTAAAACATTATTTTGCCCAGTCCTGCACTTAAGGGCAAACGCCCATACCTGATGCACTCTTACCTTCCAGTTTGTGCCTGTATGTTACCCAACCACTTAGATTGTAAGCTCTACGGGGCAGGAACCTCCTTCCTACTGTGTCTCATACCACATGGCACTTATATATATATATATATATATATATACAGTCCAAGCATCGGCACTCACCAATCTAATAGTCAATGTCCGGGTGCTGACCTTAAATATATAAAAAATAATCTCTTAGAAAGCACTCACGGAAAAATATAAAAATAGAACAATTTATTTAAATCAAAAGGTCTACGCGTTTCGATCCATATAGGATCGTCGTCCTGATGACGATCCTATATGGATCGAAACGCGTAGACCTTTTAGGGGGACCATTAGGGGGATCCCCTATTCTCAATTTTTACGCACCATAAGGAACAATAGCAGACCAGAGGCTGCTGTGGAACAATTAAGAGACATGTTTTCCAGGTTCCTGGAACGTGGATACCCTGAAAATATTCTGGAACAACAGCTACAGAGGGCTCTGCAACACACACAAGGCGAGCTTTTGGTGAGACACAAGGAGATGAAAGTAGACCCACCACTGATTTTTACAACGACCTTTTCAGCTGCATCTGCACAACTGTCTAAGAGTATATACCAACATTGGCCAATTATCAACCAAGATGAATCCCTTTCTTTGTACCTCTCGAACAAACCACTTATGGGCTACAGGAGAAATAGCAGTCTTAGAGACTTATTGATGCGAACTGATTATAAGGACTATAGGATAGGCCCATCGGATTGGCTATCAACACAGAAAAAGATGGGATGCTATAGGTGCCCGGATTGTGTTACATGCCGCTGCCTTCTCTCTGGCCCTGATTTCCCTCACCCCCACACAGGCAAGAGGATTAAGATCAAACACCGTCTATCCTGCACTTCCAGTTTTGTGGTTTACATAATTACATGCCCGTGTGGTTTGTACTACGTGGGCAAAACAGTGAACATGCTGAAGGAAAGAATCGGCAATCATCGCTCCGCGATCAGCAAAGCTCTCAAGGAGGGGACCTCGATCCAACCCGTTGCTAGGCATTTTGCCCAGCAACGGCATCCACTTCCTACATTCAAATGTATGGCGATAGACCAGCAGCTTCCCCTTCAAAGAGGTGGAGATAGAGACTTGGCTCTTCTACGTCGTGAATCCAGATGGATCCACACATTGGACTGTGTGGCCCCCCGGGGCCTTAACGAAACACTACCACTTGGGTGTTTCATCTAATAACCTTAATTGCCCATTGGCACTTTTCTGGCATTATGTAGTATTCATTTGATTCTTGACAGATACATTTTATTGTTTATTACGTGTTTATCTTACCCCCGTCGTATTGTATTAATGTTATCTCTGGCCTGCCTCCCTTGTCTTCCCCTCTCATTGATTCTGTTACTCTCTTCCATATTTGCTATTTCTTTTGGGGCTATTTTCTTATATTTTTTGCACACATTCTAGAGCTCTATTTAGTGGCTGGACAGACTGCGCTTGACCCGACTACCACTTTTTCTCTCTCTTAACCTCATCACTTCATGCTTATCTGGGACGTTCCCCTATTGGCCCCCATGGAATACTCCATCCCCTTGCGCAAGGGGGTCCTCTCAAAATGTGCCTCCAATGTGGTAGCCTGGTAGTGGCTGACCTTAAACCCCAGCGGCTGAAAACATTTTTTGTCTTTCTGGCAGAAGCACTCTGTGCTACCGATAGGTTTAGAGCAGAGTGCTTCCTGCCGGTTCTAATATTGAGCCCAGCGATAGTAATGCAAATGGGGCCGCCGCTTCCCTTGGTTGCTAGGCAACGCGTCTGACTCAGCGCGCCTGAAACCTTACTCTACCCGTGCGTGCGGGGCTCACTTTTGGCACTGAGGATTACTGGAGACTGGGGAACCGGGACCTGTCCACCTTCTGCCTTTATCTATTTTTTCTTTTCATCTCCTGCCTGTGCTGGTGGTAAACTCGATCAAATTAAACAGTATCTGGAATGACTCGATATGTCCATGCCCTGTAGCAGTCTCCTAGATAGTAAGTTGTGCAATATTCTCCCTTGATTTTCTCTTTTGTCTTATGTGTCTATCTTATTCCCCCCCCCCCCCTTTTTTTTCTCTTGTTTTCCTCCCCTAGTGGTGTGTTTATGTTGTTTATATGTTTGTTTGAGGTGTAACACAACTCGGTGGTTGCCTAGCAACGGAGTTTTGGCGCCATCTTGTACCTTTAAATATGTTTGTACATGCACAGTGCTGCTCTCCCTGATGAAAGTTCCAGTTTGGAACTGAAACGTCGGACGAATAAAAAACCATGCTTCATCACTGGGTTTGAAAATTTTATTTATTTTTTCCGGTTGATTTACTTATAAGTCCTGTGAGTGCTGGCTCCTTTTGCAGTATTTTGTATTTTTTTGCATTAGCACCCGGGCATTCGACTCTATGTAAGTGGAGTGCTACCTTTTGTTGGACTATATATATATATATATATATTGTATTTATTTATTATATCACTTGTCCTCCCTGTGTGTAATTTTGTATTCTGTTAGATTGTACAGCGTTGCGTTCCCTTGTGGCGCTTTATAAATAAAGTTATACATACATATATACTTGGCTTCTAGTGTGCATATACAGAGAAGAATCCTCTCACCATTCTTTGGTCAGCTCTAAGCAAAGCAATTTTGAATTAGTTTTTTTTCTAGGGTTTATATATCCTTTGATAAAAAGTATTGATGCATAAGGCTTGCCTTGTTATTTGAAAGTACTGAAATTTCATATGGTCTTTTGTCCTCGTACTGGATATCACCTAGATTAACTGGCAAATTCATAGAAGCCTGTGTTCAAACAGTGGCAATGTCGCTATTCTACATTCTTAAAAAGAAAAAAGATGTTCTAGAAGCACAAAACAGAAAATGCATTCTAATTGATCTTGCTACAGTTCCCCCGATACAGTCAATGTAAAACTGATTTTAGGCACCTTTATATCTCATTGTACATTTGATGATGATTTTAATTTAGACAGACGTGCGGTATTTTGTGGTAGAACAGCACTTACAAGTAAGCACAAGGGAGCTTTTACCCCTGGCATTTATGTGCAAGGTAACCTTTGTGTTCTTTACTTGCATTATAGAAATGGGTAATCAAATTTGCTTTGATTCCTGCTTGGTTTCTCTGGAATAAAATTGACATTGCCCATTTATTAATAGACCCCTTCATATGCACTTTTACTACTAATATGAAATTATCACACCAACAAGTTCTTATATAAAATCCATAAATGTCACCCATACGTATAAGGTATATCTTAATTCTTCTCTAAATTATAGTATTTTAAATGCACCTTGTAACTTTTATTATACATTGCTGAATTGGCCCTTTAGGGCGCAAACCGTCATTACAGCAAATAGGAGACTTGTAGTTTTACACTTAAATTAGAATAAACTGGAGGTCCACACAATCTTGCAGACGAACACAGTAACAGCTTTTGTCACAGTCAGTAGCACAGATGCCCAACTGCAGTTATTCACGTAAGTTCCAATAATAATAATATTAAACAGTACAAAGATTCCCAGGCTGCTTGGCTTCCTCCTACTGCCTCATTTCTTTATGTCAGGTGGCTCACAGGTATCTGGCACAGGAAACAGCTTGGATTAGGGTTGCCCTCTATGTGGCAACATGATGAATCTAGCCCTAGCTCCCTACTTGGCTCATCTTGATACCTCTCTGAGGTGGCTAACAGAGCCCTGGTAGATTGGAATTCAGGGGACCCTGCAGCACCAAAAATTTTTGCTGCTAATCATAAGTGAAGTCACCCAGAAGTGACAATATGTGCATGGCCACATGCACTCCTGAAGCCACTGATATGCACATATGCTCCCTTGTGATGTTACTGAATGCTTATTGCTCAGTGTTCAACTATAATAATTTAGTGCTTCAGCTTGCAGCCTGCCCCCCGACTTTTGGCTTGTTATAGGGACAATCTTCAGGTTGTATCCTCTATTCTATTACTTGGATTTGGTTTTCATTAGTCTTCTGTTTCATCGCTTTCATCTGTCTATGTTTCTTAGTAAACCAAGTTCTGAGCACACTATGTATTTCTGGTTCTTCTAAACACCAAACATGGAAACATCACGTTACCACTCACCTGTGGAAACATAGGAAAAAGAGTGCCAGGATTCAAAGTCAGAGAGGAATATAGCCAAGGATTTTGTAGAAGGGGGTCTGTAAATAATTGCCACCTGCACAGAGAGAGGGTAGAACAGCGATAGAGATTTATTTAGAGATAAGAGAGTGGGAATTTGAAAAAGGCTAGACAGGTTAGTAGTTTGTGGGGGTTTGAACATAAGTGAAGCGATAGCAGATAAGTATATGTCATGGACCAGGTTTCGGCGAGATATCACCTGCAGCAAGTAATTGCAGAAGAGGTAGTAGTAGCTTTTGTAAGGTAGTAGTTGGAGGTACTAGATTTTTCAAAAAGTTATATAGGGTATAAGTGCAATAGTGTGTTGAATGGAGCAGAGAGGAAGATATTAAAATGGAGCGGGGGAAAGTCAGCTGAAGGGCTAAAGAAAGTTACATTTGGGAGCACGTACCTGGGGAAACGTGCTTAGTAATTGTGGGAATACCCAATTATTGTATCCAGTATTGTATCCAGTAGATTTCTGGGAATACTAGAAGCTACCATTCAATCACAGATAGAAGTTCAAAGCTAGAAATCCATGTTGCAAAGGTACAAGAAAGAAGATAGTGTAGCTATCTCACAACATCGACATGACCTGATGATTACATGGTCATTGTGTCACACAATAGGCTGTCATGGTGGTTTCAAGAAAAGCAAAAAGCTTTTACAATATTTTCCAAGAAACTGTGAAAGTAATATTGATTGTACTGCAGTTTTATAGTCTCACATTGAGACTGAATGATATATTCCTCTTATACAATATAGGTTGTCAAAAGCCAAAATTCTTGAATGAACAGTAAATAAGAAGAACACTATTGATCACATATCACCATTAATGTCGCTGTGTTTCTCATTATACAAATATTAATTTTTCAGTCATTTTGTCTCACTAAGCCTAGCAGTTACTAAATATTAGGATTTTCCCAGAAGACCTACAAACTCATTATATGAGTCATTCAGAGAGTAAATAGCAGAAGGCTTGGAAATCTATGATGTTATGTTGTATTAATGAAGAGGCTCAGAAGCTTCTAATGGATATCTCAAAAAAAACATTTTCAGATTTTTTATAAATGTGCTCTAATAGACTAATAGTTTATTTCATTTGTTGTCTAAAGTCTTTTCCTACCTGGGCTGCTCCCTTATAGGAAGGCCTTAGAGAATATTCTAGTTATATGTACTTTTAAATCCCTGCAGTAGACTGAATTGGAGAAGAGAAATATTTTGTGATAACAATATTGTTCCAAATTAAGGGTGAAAAATACCTTATCTGGAAACTCCAGGTTCAAGGCCTTCTGGATAACAGATCCCATACTGGGATAAATTCGTATTTCTGAATCAGACCTGAAATAGTTTAGGAGAAGGCCAAATAGAAGAGACCATGCTGCTGTAATTACCTACCTAGGAGGTGATGTCACACAGGAACAGGGAAATGGATGGAGTAGGCATGGAAATTGACAAAAAATCAGCGTGGCATAGGCGGGATGATCCTTTTAAGGGGGAATCTGGCAGCGGTGATGGTTAGGGAATGGAGGGATTTATAATGTATTAAAAATTAAACACAATTACATTGCCTGGCTGGCCAGGTCAAAAACTGGCAGGGTGGACCCTAATTATTATAAAAACATTCGTAATGTTAAAAAAGGAACTGTATAATCACTGGGGGGTACTAAAATTTTAGTCTCCCCCCAGTGATTTAAATAGCTTACCTTATACCCGGGGTAGCTGCGAGAGAGTGATTACCTTACTTTTTCTGTCTTTGCGCTGTTTGCCCATGTGCAGTAGAGTGAAATCCAAACTTTAACAAAAAAGCCGTCTGTTTTACAGACAGCTCGCAGCTACCCCAGGCTGATGTGGTATTCTCCTAACAGCAGCACTGACCCAGCGTATAAGGTAAGTGGCACCCCCAAGTGATTTTACCTTCTCCTTTAAATCCAGTGGTGTAATGTAATGTGTAAAGAGACTTCCCATAAAGCGTAACAAAATGAAAGCAAAAAAAGCAAGGAAAGAACAAATAACCTGCTACATGTTCCTAAGCACAAGAGCACATACAGAATATTAATACAATGGTATCCTCACGTTATAAAGGCATTTAGTCTTTAGAAAGTAATTTTCATCCAGCACAGAGAGAGATTATCTACAGTCCAGTTACCTTTAATTATAGAACAGACCAGTTAGAGAAATGTAATTTACAAACAAGAAAGCAAATGTGCAGATGGAACAAAACAGCTTTACACAATAGACTCCCTGTTACACCATCTCCAGTATAAAGATGAGATATGCAGCTCAGCCTATTAGTCCAGCACAAATTGATGTATAAAAACTCTCACTCAGAGACAAGGTTCTTAAAATCAAATAGCCTTTAATTTCAGTATCCATACTTTTTTGTAAGCACACAATAACATGTTCAAAAGGATCACTTCAGAAAGCCTGGGTGTGAGGCATTGGCATCCACCATCCTTCCCTCTAACTGGGTTCCTCCAGGGATGCGAGAGTACTAGCAAAAGGCAATAATGACAGGGTTGTCTGCAGCTACCAGCACTTCCCTGTGTACCTTGCCCCAGATATTGAACCCTTAGTTTTCTAGCACTTGTGTCTGCAGGGTCTTTCTAAATAAACCCTAGTATCTATACTAGTTATGATACTAGGTCTAACTAAACTGTGTCCCCCTCTTTGAATATATAATACATTAATTTCAAATCAGATGGTTCAGTAATAGTGGTGAGCGATTTTTTTTGCCAGGCATGGCAAAAGTTCCATAAAAATGGAGCTAAAAAAATTAGCTGTGCATCAGAGAGTCAAAATAGGCGCAGTAGCGTCAAAAATAGACACGGGTGTGGCAAAAAACCCATGCACAACAAAAAATTCGCACAACGAAAAAATCATGCAAATAACGCGTTTTGCCGATTTTTCACCATTTCCTGAATTTTCCTGTTTCATGAATTTTCCGACAAAGCGAAACGAGACAGATTCACTCATCACTATTCAGTAATATAAAGGAAAGGGAAACTTATATATAAGTTGTAATAATGAGTCTGTGCCTACTATTATGTGTCCTGTATTTCTAAAGGAATAAGTGTTTCTCAATCTGTGAGTTAACTGTATAAACTAAATGTATATAAGGTACCAAAATGGTATCGATCTTTACTGTTAAACGGTATCTATATGGGGTAGCCTTTCCATATGACTCCCCCAAGGGAAATAAATTGCTAACTTAGGATGTTCTTACTACATTATCAAGGCTGGTAAACTAGTCAGTATAAGATGAATACAACAGTTAGGTTAAAATTGAGCACTGACGTTATTATTCAGACACTCTTCAAATTTTTTTACTTAATAATATTAAGTTTATATTAACACACAATTATTTCACATTTGATAGTGTTTATTTCTTCAAAAGCAAGGCACTGCCATGGGAAGCAAACATTTATACGGCGGCATGGGAGGATGAATTTATTTGGGGTTCACACCCCTTTAAGGATTATGTAGTGTTCTTCACTAGATATATCGATGACCTCCTGTTCATTTGGGATGGTCTGAGAGAAAAAAATTGAGGATTTTCTTTGATATATTAACTCTAACATCTACAGTTTGAGCTTTACAGCAGGGAGTGATAAAAGAGAAATTAATTACTTAGATGTGACACTTTTTAGTGAGGATGGTAGAATAGAGAGAATAAGTGGCCATAATGGTTCGTTACACACTACTAGTAATCATCATCTTAGTTGCATTGGAAATATCCCAAAGGGCCAATTTTTGAGGTCCAAGAGAAACTGTTCCAGAGAAGTAGACTTCATAAATGAATGTTCTACTTTAGAGGAAAGGTTTATGGAGAAAGGTTATAAAAGAGAATGGGTTATTGATGCCAGGAATCAGGCGAGTAATGTCAATAGAGAACAGTTATTTACAAAGAAAGTACATTTTGGGCCTTTTCCTTATAGATTTAACTTCTATACCAAGTACAATACAGCGGCCTATAACATCAGGAACATCATACACAAACATTGGAAAGTTCTATCAGCTGATCCCATCCTTGGGGGTTATACCAGATTGGGAAATTTTATAGCACCATAGACTATCTGTTTTAAAAAGGATCTACCTATTAATAAATTAGGGGTTCGAGGCACATACAGATGTGGTAAGAAGAGATGCAGCACTTGTGTCTTTGTGGCACCCAAAAAATTAGTAGTAGAGGGGGTTTTCATTAATTGTCAGACTATATATGTGGAATATCTTTTAATTTGTCCCTGTGGGAAACTTTTTGAGAGCCTATGATTAAGTACCATGTAGGTACGAAACGCTTAAGACGTAAGCAAATGCGAATATATACGCACGCACCTTTTCTGCCCATTCATGTTAGAGCGTCAATGCAGCAACGAGCATGTGCAATAGTACCTAGGTTCACTTCCATTTAATAGGCGGAAGTGAAGTAACGGTCATACATTAAACCCAATATGGGTTATAGAATATTCTTTTCTTCTGTGCTCCTGAGGAAGCGTGACGTACATCACGTGAAACGCGCTGAGCTATAGCCACATTGGACTAAGATTGCTACTTGAGCCTGGATTGTGATATGCATCATTTTATCACATGTGAGTAGCCTGTATTATACAGGATTTTATCTTTTTAATAAATTGTGTTACACTATATATATTTTCTTTCTCTTTTATCGCATTGTTGGAGAGGAGGAGTTCATTCTCCCCTAACTGTTGGACCTTCTGTTGTTATATCCCTTTGGCATAAAAATTGTTCAAATCTGGTGAGTGAGCATACTTACCTAACCATTCAGGTGGAGGGATTTAAACTGCACCTCAAGCACTTCAAAAAGGTTTTAAAGTGTCACACATACACTTATGGTGTAATATCTTGTATTTAACATATTGCTCTATATTGTTTTATTTATCTACTCATATATTACCAATATGTGAAGATGCTTGTGACCCTGCAGTTTTAGTAGTTATTGTTCCAAAGGGCCATACACACATATTGGCTATGATAAGAACAGGGATTCCATTGTGAGCAACAGCAGCTCTAAACTATGAAAATGTTATTCCCTGAATATTCTCCAGAGGTTCTGTCTTAAAGGGACAGTATACCTGCTCTTTCAACAAGCGCAGTGAATAGGGCTTGTACTTACCATACTTACATTTAATCCGCTCACCAGCCACTGCAAACTCCTATTCCTTGTAAACCTGTTCATTGAGACAATCAAGATGGAAAGCAGAATACACTTGAACAAAATAATAGATTATTTCCATGTTAAAAGAGCTGTCACTTTTAACATTTACAATGTCAAGCTCCAGTGGCTGTTTCATTTTGCAGTACCGTAATTGTCATTATTTTATAGACCCTAAGGGTGAAGACACCCAGAGCTACTAGTAGCAGCTACTTGTTGTGGCTACTAAAATAGACAATACTGATCTTTTACTGATAATTGTCTGTACATGTATTTTAGATAAGGCAATTCTCAGTATTGTCTATGGCAGAGTATTTTCTGGCGTTTAGTAGCCCTGACAAGTAGCTGCTACTAAGTAGCTCTGTGTGTCTTCATCCTAAAGGGGTTGGATGGCACCACAGAAATTTTCATTCGCCAGGGGAAGTCACCTTAGGAGATTGTTCTCCATTTACAGGCAAGTGCATCTAAAGGAAAGCACTGTGTGTAATCGGTAAGAGTCTTTCCCTTTGCCTTTGACTCCTGGTATAATAGAAAAAAAAATTCTATCTTCCAACTAATTTTGCCTGTGTGGATAAAAATAACATTTATTTTACAGGCTCAATTATCATATTGTTCTTTGATGTCACACAGCATGAATTCACTCTAAATGTAAATCAAGTATTATGCCACTCAGTGAAATCCATAAAGGACAGAGTGTTCTGTAGAAATTCTGATGGTTTAAAACAATTGCTTAAATAATTCTTGGAGAGTTTTACCCACTGGTTTGGAAAAAAGTACAGCAGGTTGAATGTTTAAATGTAGCTGCAGTTCACTATATCATTTATTGGCTAAGTGCTTCTATTTATTTGAATTGGGGTGTGCATTATGAACAGAACTAGGTAAGAGCTATAGAAGTAAAGCAGTAACCTTGTTTGGTATATGTGGTATGCCTAGTTATAATACATAGTGGAATTTCGAGGCATTGAGGTTTTGGAAAATTAAACTAAACTATTTTGAGTTTTTTTCCAATGATTTTCGTATTTAAGAAAAATCTTGAATGAATTAATCTCAGTAATGAAAAAGGTGTACATGGGAAAAAACACAACACAACTGCAAAAAAAACCAAACAAAACTTAAGTATCATTTTGTTTAATAGTTGGAGAGACATTTCCCATTGACGTCTTTGGTTTCTTGACAGATTTTCATTGGTCAATTGTGATTTAAAATATAGTGATTTTTAATACATATGCCCATTACATATGCCACAAGGCTCAGATTTAGCAAAATTCTAAATGTTAGTTTTTTTCTAGAAAAAATGCAACAAAAAATGGGAACATGCGACAAAATAGGAGTATTTATAGAGTATTTTCCGAAACCATGAATAGTTGGAATTTATTAAAGAAAAATAAAATGCCAGAAAAAAACTCTGCAAGTAAAAGCAGGTGAGTTTCTATCGCAATCAATGTAAACTTTGTCTAACAAATTTATTTCTTTATTTATAATCCCTGTTTATGAAAACATTTGAGATTTTCAGCCTCATTATGTGTGCAAGTTCCTTTTGAATGAAACAACATGACCTTGAACATTCCTTAGCAATTATTTTCTTAATTAAGCTAGTGTTTATGGAAAAAAAGTGATTTAGAGAAAAATGTTGGGCATGTTTTGCTGTGTTTTTTCTGTGATCATGGTTCTGTTTCTCTACCACAAAATTAGTACAGAAACCTTTTATCTAGAAAGCTGCAAATTACGGGAAGGCAATCCCATAGTGTCCATTTCAAGCAAATGATTATAATTTTTGAAGGTGATTTCCCTTTTCTATTTAAAAATAAAACAGTGCCTTGTACTTGATAGTAACTAAACTGCATGGATCCATATTGTTGGCAACAAATCCTATTGGATTTATTTATTGTTTAAATGATTTTTAGCAAAGTTATGGTCCGGTGTCCCAAATTACATAAAGATCCCTTATCTGGAAACCCCCAGATTCTGAGCTTTCTAAATAATAGATTCTATACCTGTAAATCAACCTTCCCGTGGCAAGTTTTAAAGTTTAAATAGTAAACAAGACAACGTTTCCTGCAATCAAGTTTTGTTGTGATTTTTATATTTATGAAAAATCTATAATGGGTTCATCGAGATTGAGTTTTGTTGTACCAACAAAATGTAATTGTGGGAAAGCATTGACCACTAACAAAGCCATTACAATTTAAAAATGCAGTTGCTGATAAGAAAACATTGCTAAAAACTTGCTAAATGCTGAAAACACACACCCTGTTTGCTTCTGTGGCACTGTGGCCATAGGTTTTTAGGTTAGATTTTAGGTGGTGAGCAATTTGATAAATCTAAAAAAAGGTTGTTAAAACTCAATAGTGTTTATTTTGGAATTGCCAAATCATGGAAAAATAGTAATCTTTTATCAAATTAGCCCCAAATAAAAGAAAATCAGTGAGTATGGGTAGTATTTCTCACTGACAATGCATGGCACACACACTGGATTAAGAGGCCGCAAATGCAGGGAAAAAAATAGCGGTCATATTAATGCCTAGGTGTTTTTTTTTTTTGCCTTGATATGAAATAAAGTTTCTTCTGTGTGTGAGACACACATTCTAAAGTCTGAAGTATTCCCTAAGCTATGGGTTCAGGCACTGGCGCCTGGACCATATTCTAATGCTGGTGAGTTTATGTTCTGAGACATTATATATATAAATTACAATGAATGCACACGCATATTGGAGGTTGATTATTTGTGTGCTCTACTGTTATCTGAAAGTGAATAATCACATGGGGATGTCAGTAGGACTCAAAGCAGAAATACAGCCATGTTCAAACTGCCATATTTGTTTGCACTTTGCACCCTGCATGCAAACTAGACAGGCATCATTGTTTATTGGAAGATGCACAGGTATTTGATCTCTATCCTGGAGCATAAACACCTGCACCTATGGGTGCCCATATGGGGCTAGATTTTAATCAGAGAGTAGACTGCAGGGGCCACTCTAATCTATAGCTTGAGAGCACAGTGTTCTTGAAATAACATGATAGGTAAGCAATGTGTTCTTAATATTTTGGAAAAACTTTGCTTTCCTCTATAAAATTTACAAGTATTTATACTATTATATGTTTATATTATTATAATGCTGTCTTATAAATCTAAAACTAATAAACTGTACCTAGATTTTTTTTAATGATTTGGGTTTTATAGCTTTATTATTACTTCATAAAAGAGGTATGTTGAGAAATGTGCAATACTACTTAGGTGTAAAGGTTATTAAAGGGGAACTCAACCCAAATACAATTTAGGGGGTGTTTACTAAGATTGGGGATAAATATCACTGGTGATGTTGCCTGTAGCAACCAATCAGATTTTTGCTTTTGATTTCTTACTTTTAGGTGACTGTTCAAATCTGTTTCTGATTGGTTGCTATGGGCAACATCATCCATGATATTTATCTTCAGTCTTAGTAAACATGCCCCTTAAGCTTTTTGAAAATTTTACATAATTTCAAGCACATTTGCAACATACATCAATTTAAAAAATATGCAGCCTTTTCATGACTTTTCATGAGTTTCCGGCCTGCCTTTGGCCTGCAACCTCCAAATCCCACAATCCCCTATGCACCTGATGTCAATAAAGGAAGGAACATCTCAGGACAATGCATTGTGGGTTGTGAAGTTACTGTGGAGAAGTTGTTAAAGGAGAATGCAAGTCAAAATTTAAAAAGCATACTGCCCAATAGTCCTCCTATTGTTTAGTAAAAACGCCACACTTTTGGCTCACCTAATTAAATATTTACTCAGTCACACTTGCTTCACATTTTCTAGAACAGGCAGCCATCTCTAAAAAGGTATTCTCCCTTCCTTTCCCTCCTTGCTTCATACTGCACATGTGTTTCATTCCCTCCCCCACCTCCCCTCTGCCAGATCCGCTTCTGATTGGCTGGTGGGCATGTGTAGCTCAGAACAGGAGACAGGATCAAGTTACACACATGCTCAGAGAATAGGAAGGCTGCCGCTGGCACCTACAGGAAGGGGGGAGAGATTTCAGTGATGTCACTGTAGTCTTCACACTGCTGTAAGCTGCCAGCACCATATCTCAGAGAAGCAAGCAGGGATCTGGGAATTTAGATATGCAGTACTTAAAAGTACTTAAAAAGAATGCCTTTAGACTTACTTTTAACTTATATTAACCTTTCATTGTCCTTTAAAATTTGTAACATCAATGTTTTAGTCCCTTCTCCCCTGCCAGATTTGAAATGATGCAGACACGGAAGAACTGTTTTTCAGCAGGATTTCAGTATATAAAAATGGTATTTATGCATACTTTTTCAAGGAACAGATTACAGTGATAGATATATTAGGGATTTCTGTGTCGTGTGGGGCTCTTTAGTATTTTATGGGGCTCTTTTGGTTCCAAAGTCAGAGTTTCACTTTAAATAAATGGTTGCATCTAAAACTAATGTGTCCATTGCCAATAAAATTGTGCAGAATTCAGGAGCCTAAAAATTTACAGTTGAGTGCTAAAGTTTACATACACCTACGCTAAGGATGTTCAAACACAATACAGCTTTACTCTTATCATGTTACTATACATCTTATCATGTTACCATACATTCCCTTTGTTAATAAGTCAAATAAGACATCTACTTTATTTCTATTATTATTATTTATATAGCACCATCAATTTACGCAGCGCTTTACAGAACAGATGAGCTCATTTCCAAGTTATAGCTGAAAGACCGTTTTATTTTAGTTTTTATCTACCATATCTGATTTCCTGTGTGTAACAATATCCTGCCAAGCATGAACACTATCGTTTCATAGGGCAGAATGGCGTTCAGTTGCTTAAAATAGGCCTTTTACATAAAACTGCTGGAAATGGTTCCCTGTTCACTCTACCAAAATACTATTCTTTTTAGTAACCCCAGGATTTGACAAAATGCACTCCTTGCTCTGTAGGTAAATGGTCTTAGCCAGGAAGCAGACAATGTAACCCCCTACCTTTATCTTTGAACATAATGTTTCACATTATAACTGCAATTGTTTTCTATCATTGTTGTGTGCCAGTGGGCATTGTGTCTGGTGGGCTCATTAGCTTTCTTATTTTGCTAGGCTTGATCTGCATGAATATATCAACCATGTTCTTTGTAGGAGAACCCTCATGCCTGATGTATCAAGTACAAGTCTTTTTATCAATTAAAAACAGCTTTTATTTGGCCTTTGCTGGTGAAACCCCTGCAACTGGACCTCCTGCAATAACATGATTAACTTCAATGGATGCTAACCTCTGGCAGAGGGATACTTCTACTTTGCATGCAATAGAGTAGAGGCAAGGACACCAATTCTCATGGAGAATATACCCCTCCATTAAAGAGGATACAAAAGTACAAACATTTCATGGCATACACAACATTTGGGGGGATTCCCATCCTTCCCCCTCTTCGAAGTGCAACAAATGAGGAAGGGAGATGGCAGCCACCTAAAGCCATTCCATTCATGTCTCTATTCTATTGCATGCAGATTGATCTGGCTGTAAGAGGTTTACAGCACCCAGCAATAACAGCAAATTAATTATAAGCCGGTGAGTGCAGAAAAGTAATTTCTATAAGTAATTTTGGGTATGTGATGCTTTGCCTTCTTTATATAATAATATAAATATATACAATATAACATGACAAGAGATGTCACCAAGACCGTTGCTACAGTACGCTCACATTATGGATAATATTCATCCCCACTTATGTCAGTCCTTTATTAAGATAACATAAGCAGGGTTATCTTTTTTGCCACAGAGCAGGGGCATTACACATTTCTGTAATTCTCAATTTCAACCAGGTATTTGATATTCTAAAAAGATTCTTTCCCAATAGCAGTTTAAATCTGCAATACAGCGTGTGAATATGAAAAATAAGAATTTGTTTAAATCATATAATTTTGCTGGATTTTAGGTTCAGTGAGTTATTAATCTTTTTATTCCTCTCTGACCAAAGCAATAAAATCACCCTGAAGTGAGGGCTTGAAATAGATATGAATTTGAACCTTACAAGGCAAAAATTACATAACAAGTGCAGTAACTGTATTTACACCAGTTTTAAACAGTTTGCTATATTATTATTTAGAAAGCACTTTCTTCCTAAAAATAAATTGTTGGCAGGCGTAGGTATTACATTATTGTGAGAAAAGGTTTGTTAAATCTCTGTAATGGCCAAATTAGCAATCAGTTTAGGAATTCTGATCTCTTAATAATAATTGCCTAGAACAAAGCTGCCCAGCTGGATATTTATGGCAAGAAGTGCCTCCCAACATTTGTAAATATGTGCCATTTGGCCCTTAACACACAAACAAGTGAACTGCACTATTCTTGCAGCAAACCATAGTGTGTTTGTGGTGGGAAGTTAGAAACAACTGAATTAACAAATATCATCCATGATCCCCTATCTCTTTAATATGTTGGCTGAAGACTGCTGTATGACTATCATTAAAGCTTGCCAACCAGGCCTTTCATTCCATGCCCTAAGGAATATCCTTCTCTCCTAGCTTTGACTTTCCATGGTCAGTTTTATCTGTTTGCCAGCTGTAAAACATATAGACATATGTTGAATGGATGTCACATCCATGTGGAATTCCAGAAATAAAAGGCATACAAGGGCATCCCATGATCAATATCATGACGGCAGCAGAAGAACCTGTGTTTGTGGTACATTCATCTGTTTGTACTTTATTTTGTACTATAGCTATTCCTGTGTTTGATACCTGTTTAGAATAGATTTTTTCATCGCACCACATCAAGGGCTTTATACAACTGCAAAAAATACAAACCCTATGCCATTTCAATGAAGGGCATGATCCCCATTTTATTTAGCTGCAAGACACATAGAGCAATACATTTAGCCAAACCCAATGGTCTTTGTTAGATACTAATAGCCAATAAGCTGTAATCAATTTATATGCATACAGAACAGTGAAGAGAAACATATACTTACATTGACACAAAATAATGGTCTATAATAATCATCCCAGGTGAGCATTAGAGGAGAATGAAAGCCTAAGTCACTTGGGGGTGCCAAAATGTTAGGCACTCCCAAGTTACTTTAATCGCTTACCTTGTACCCCGGGCTGGTGCCCCTGTTAAGAGAGGACCACACCAGCCCGGGGTAGGTGCGAGCACTTCCTTCTTCCGCATTGGCTCATTGCGCATGCGTAGTAGAGTGAAAAGCCAAACTTTAACAAGAAATTCGGATTTTCACTCTAATGTGCATGCGCCCGCCCAGGGATTTTGCCTGGGCGGGCAAGGAAGCGCTCACTACATGTACCCCGGGCTGGTGCGGTTTTTTCCTAACAGGGGCACCAGCCTGGGGTACAAGGTAAGCGATTAAAGTCATTGGGGTGCCTAACATTTTGGCACCCCCAAATGACTTAGCCTTTCCTTCTCCTTAAAGAGGTGTTAACATAATAAATGTTCATATGAACAATGGTACCAAAGCATTACGTGTCCATCAATTCAAAGAAAAACAGAAATATATACAGCAGTTACAGTATATTTGGTAAAAAATAATGCCTATATGGCTAACTGGTCCACAGATTGGTCTATGTGAACTGGTCAAAGGGATCTATACAGGAAAATCACTTCAATTATGTGTAGAATTATTTGCACTATATAACAAATATAAAAGTGGTAAAATCACACAATAGTAGCCATGGACCATAGAATGTAGTCTCCATTCTAGTCATATATTGTTTTCCTTATGTATTTCCATTGCTTGTTAGCCATTTTAATTTCCTGACATCTTTCGCATACTTCCCTTTGTTCAGATACATCTTTTGAATTTGAATATTTGGTTCTAAACTTTAAAGCAAGCTTAGAGTAGAGCTAGAATGTCAGTACTGTAAGATTGTAAGTGGTATCCTAAAAACAGTGAACACTGGCTTTTTTAAAATGTAATTGGGCATCTATGGACTGTTATAATAACAATATAAATATATATTGCAGAGCTATTACTGCACTTAGTTGTGAGTGATCTGCAGTTACAATAAACTCCATAGAAAGACATTGTTCAAGTCATAAGCTACCATCTAAAGCCAGGACTGCTATCAAAAATCATAGGGCCCTGTTCAAAAAATTATCAGGGCCCCCCTAGGAGCCTAGTAGTTAAAAACCAAAACTTATATTGGTGACCAGGATCCAAGATCCCTGCTGTATGGGTTGATTAAGTCTCTTTATTGGTTTGTAAGTTGTTTACTCACTTGACAAACATATTTTTAAAAAGGACCAATTTTAATTAAAAGGACAGTCAGAGAAAACCACCATGAGATAGGAGCTGAGAAACCCTGTTTTAAGCCTCTTCATATTTTCAGTTGTATTTTCTGTGAAGGGATCTAAAATTTCACAGTGGTAACATAACACTTAGAAGGCATATTCACTGTGGGTTCAATTTGAGTTTTCCATTGCATGCGAAATAAACTCATCAGTCTTCTACGTAGTTTACTGTGTCCTCCAAGTAAAACTAAGGGACTGAGTGCCATGAAAATGCTGGATCCAAAATTTGCAAGGCTCAGCAGAAACACTGAGGAGCCCATAGTAAAGTTGTAGATATTAACAGCCGAAACATTGGTTCCCCAGCATGCCACAAAGAGAACAACAAGAATAGTGATAACAAAAGCTGCTCTGCGTTCAGAAGCTATCCGGCGTATGGTCTTCTGTGCTGATATTGCTTTGGAATGGCGACTGAGTATGTATAATGTGCTTATATTTGTACTGACCATAAGAATAATAGGTACTATCTCATGTATAACCAAGGAAGCTGTCACATAAACCAGGCTCATATTGGGGTTAGGAAAGCTCCACGTGCAGCCCATTGCAGGTCTTGTTGCACTGCTTACTAACTGTACAGTAAAGGTCACATTTCTGTCCCCGCGGGCTGTATACAAGAAAGAAGGAATGAAATAAAAGCAGTTGAAAACCCACAGGCCACACAATACTTTAACTGTGTTCCTGAGGGTATTCCTTTTGAATTTTAAGTGATGATTCCTGATACATATATAGTGGTAAACGCTGAGAGCAAATGTGCTCCATAAACACATGGACTTGAGCAGGGTCCATACAAACATAAAGACCCTACACCAGTCGTTAGAGAAAACAAAATCATAGCCAATCTGCTGGGTAATAACGAATACATTTCTCAGAATGGAGATCAGAAAATTAATAACCAATAGGTTTGCAAGAATTAGATCAGATGCCTGGAGCACTCTTTCCTTTATCGCATTGCTAGTGACAGTTATCAGCACGGCAAGGTTGCCAAATACAGCTAACGTGACCAAAGTGGCATATATAATAGCTGATGTTGATATAGAAGTCATTTCAGCCTTCAATCTCTTTCAATGGCTCTTCAGATTTAGTTACATTTTACAGGAACAGCTGAAAAGTAAATAGATATTGAAATATAGATTATTGCACACTTAAGGGGTAGGCACTTTTGATTTGTATATATTTAAAACCTGTTTGCAATAAAACGATAATAATGATACTAAAAGGTGGGGTTCCACAGTATTTGGTGGGGTTTGCTGTGGATAGTCCAATGAGAAAAATTGAGTCAATGTATTTCAAGAATTATTAAGAGATTTCACTTTAGATTAAAGTTAAGGGGCTTATAAAAGATTAAACTGCAGAATCCAGAAAGATTCCCAGCAGGCCCATCAATTTAAGTATTTATTATAACTTTCCAGGAAAATGGTCCAACAGTCAGGAACATTTTAACAAATAATGACACCTTTATCAGGAATGACAGATATGTTAATACTGCAGATTGTGCTTGACTGCTTTGAGCATTCAGCCCATTGTATCGGCTGTGTTCGGTGCTGCTCTGTAGAAGTGGACTATTTTTTTCTGAACCCCATACTCCTAAAGAACAGTTCATGTATTGACATTATTTCCAGAGAAAGTATGGAGTTTGGCAGTTCCAACTGAAACATGCAATTTACATTAGAGTATCTGGATACCTTATTGTACTTTCCTTTAAAGTGTGACTCTTCTACCGTGTAAGCAATACAAAATTTGTCAGCCCATCCTTATACTGTAACTAAAATTCTCCATTCCTTTTATTAATTTGTATATTAAAATGGTCAGGCCGTTAGCTCTTACCATTCAAAAATTCTATAGCCTGTCATTAGTCCATCTGGACAGCAAATCTTGACAATGCTTCTTTGGGGTGAGAGACATTTGTCAACCACATATCTAACAAGACTGTTCATCCTGACTGCTCCACAAGATCCACTTGTTCATCATAAAACTATTCTGATAACTACATACATGACCTTGAATAGCAACATATAACTGCCCCATTAGAAATGTCAAACAGACAAATAATAATCTGAGTTACATTATTTACCATGTCCTTAAATCCATATACTTATATTCCTATATTATATACTATAAGAACTTTGTGGTAGAGGTATAGGATCCATTATCCAGAACGCTTGGGACCTGGGGTTTTCCAGATTTTTCTGTAAGTCTGCTAAAATCATTTGAACATTAAATAAACCTGGTAGGATTTTCTGGCCACCAGTATGGATTGATGAAGCTTTGTTCAAGCACAATGTACTGTTTTATTAGTACAGGTATGGGATCGGATACCTGTTATCCAGAAAGTTTTGAATTATGAGAAGGTCATCCCATTTATAATTCTTATTTTAAGACATTATTTCCTTTTTCCTTCATCTGTAATAATTAAACAGTACCTTGTACTTCATCCCAACTAAGATATAATTATTCCCTATAGAAGGCAAAACAGTCCTATTGGCTTCATTTAATGTCTAAATGATTTTTAGTAGGCATGAGATCCAAAATTACAGAAAGATCTCTTATCTAGAAAACCCCAGGTTATAAGCATTCTGGGTAACAGGTCCCATTCCTGTTCAGAGAAAAAAGGAATCATTTTTAAAAATAAGAATTATTTGATTTGTGGGCTCATTAATTTAGCTGCAGATAATTTTTGCTTTAGAAATAAAATTTTTAGATTATTAACACAAATTCAACATTAGAGTTATGCATTCAGAATTGGATTATGAAATAATCAAGATGCATTGCAGCATCACAATCTTGGGGAAACCTATGACTTGGAATAGTGTGGGCTATATTCACAAGATTTTCAAGCCCAGCAACACACCTGTAGTGGAGAGGATGTGCCAAATTGAGACAATCCAGTAAAGTAAAGTAGAATTATTTACTACCCTTAGTAAGTATTTTTCAGTTTTTAAAAGTGTAACCTACCTATATTCCAGTTGTTTTTCCACCATCGTCTTTGATGGAACATCTCTGTCCTTATACTGAAAGACTGTAACTGCGCAGAGACATCATATTTGCAGCCAATTACCAGTTGCACTTAGATACTAATTAAGGCCAGTTCCTGCAATGTTCTTACAGCTGTATGTAATCCCTAAACCTATGAGATTACTTTTCTTATTAGATGTGAACTGAAATTAATAAGGGTTTGAAAAGAGCATAGTGGATGCAGGCTTTAAAGGAACAGTAACACCAAAAAATTAAAGAGCTTTAAAGTAATAAAAATATAATTCACTGTTGCCCTGCACTGGTAAAACTGGTGTGTTTGCTACAGTACCACTACTATAATTTATATAATAAGCTGCTGTGTAGCCACGGGGGCAGCCATTCAAGCTGGAAAAAAGGAGAAAAGGCACAGGTTACATAGCAGATAACAGATAAGTTTTGTAGAATACAATAGTGTTTTATCTGTTATCTGCCATGTGCCTGTGCCTTTTCTCCTTTGAATGGCTGCCTCCATGGCTACATAGCAGCTTATTTATATAAATTATAGTAGACTTTATGAAATAAACACACAACTTTTACCAGTGCAGGGCAGCAGCATATTATATTTTAGTTACTTTTATACGCTTTCATTTTTTTGCGTTACTGTTCCTTTAAAATAATGTAATTTAACTGCCTATTGATTTGCGTGTGTTAGATATTCCTATAGTATTCCTAGAACCTGCTCTGCTGACCCATGAGGTGCCTTTAATATTGAACACAGGAACCCATTTTCACACCATGAGAAACTCCAGTTTTAGCACTGGTTTGCTATATAAAACATTGGTGGGAAGAATGAAGTTTCACTGCCAGCTTTAATAAAGCTATAAAGCTGCCTGCCTATTTGTTCTGAAACTGTTGTCTCCGGTGTTTTTTTTTTTCTATGGCCACAGTCAAGCACTGGTGGCACAGTGGTAAGTTTTTATGGCTAGTAGTGGGACAGCAACTAAGCTTTTGCAGCCCAATACCAGACAGGGTTATCTTTTGGGGCATTAACCTTATTCTACAGGTCAACACATGTCGGGGGGCACTGCACTGAACATTTCTTTTGTTACTCCATAGTTTTTAAATGTTAGCCCTTGAGGCCCTTGATTAAGCATGTAAATAACATTGTGCAATTGTTTCCAATACAGGGGAACTCCACCCAAACACAATGTAAGCTTTTTGAAAAGTAAACATAATTTCAAGCAACTTTGCAATACACTGTATATTTGTCAAAAAATAGTCAGCCTTTTCATGATTTTTAATGCAATAATATAGTTTGAAAAAGTTACCTAAGCCCAGGCCCCTGTTCTTCTGCTGATCTGGCTGACTACTTTAAGACTCAAAAAAAATGTAACAGTAACAACTGTCTTCAGCCTGCCTGCATCCTCCAAATGCCACAATTCTCCACTTATGTAATTTCAATAAGGAAAGTAAAATCAATGCAATGCATTGTGGGTTGTGTAGTGCCTGCATGCTGTCGGTAAGCTGAGGAGAAGTTGTTACAATCTGTCACATCAATGATTTAGTCCCTCCTCCCCTGCCAGGATTTCAAACAATTCAGAAAGAGAAGAACTGTTTTTCAGCAGGATTGCAGCATATAAAAATTGTATTTATTTATTTTTTTGGAACAGATTACAGTGTTGGTATATTAGGGGTTTCTGTGTTGTGTGTGGCTCTTTAACAAATTTTGGTTTTACTTTAAAGTTAATTGTAAACGTAATTGTTATATAAAGTAGAGGTTGTCTGTTCCTTTCAAGTCCCTTCCCTCCTTCACTGAGTGAAATTTCATGAGAAATCTATGCCCTGTGGGATAAATTGCATGACTGGTAAAGCATAATCTTCTCTAGACTAATTATGACCAGGAAGTGACTCCCCGTGGACATTTCTTAATCTCAAATTAGGGAGCATCAGAGGATACAAGTCACAAAAGTATAAGATGACATTTATTATACGAGTATTTGTGTGCATTTCTAGTTTATAATGGTTTATTTGTATGCATGCACCTTAGAGGTTGTGTCTAGTTTTGCTGCCTTGGAGGACTGGGGTCCTGGGTCTCATTCTTACGGATATATTCTTTTGTTTGTTACCCCATGTCTGTGTGGGTTTTCTCCAGGTACTCTGCTTTCCTCCCACACTCCAAGAACAAACAGGCAGGTTAATTAGCTTTCAATGGAACAAATACTAATGTTGGGAACTCAGACCAACTTGATTTGGACTTGCTTGGATGAGAAGGATAGGTGTAATGGTTATCATTGCTGCTTCTTGGCATTGAGTGGATTGGGTTCAACTTCCTTTTGTGTAGGAAGTACTACATTTAACTGAGTAAATATTTACACAAAAAACATAATTCCTCCTAATTCATTTCCAGATTTTCTGATAGAGCAAGATGCAATTCAATTCAGAAAAACTTATCTCACTGTTTATCACTAGCGATGAGCAAATTTTTTGCCAGGCATGTATTTGCTTCCTTCTCTCAGAAAAATCCTTCAAGGCATAGAACGAGTCTGCTCAGTTTGCTCCTCTCTCCCCCTCCCTTCTCCTCCTCCCCTTCCCATCTCAACTCTCTCCTCCTTCCAACTGTGCTGTGTAATCTGAGCTACCAGCATCCAGAGCATCTGGAAACTACTGAGACCAAGCTAAAATGGCAGCTGCTATCTTAAATAAACAGAGGGAGCTTCTAGGACTGGTTACTCAAGTATGGTAAAGCTTTCTGTAGAATAAATATAGTGTTGTAGGTGGCACTAATGTGGCTAATGTATTGGCAATAAAATGCCAAAATGCCTGTTCTTCATCATTAAACTTGTCATCATTTAATTATGTGGGCTTTACACCTCTTAGATTCCATATCCAGTAACATTCTTTCTTATGTTACTGCATTATTGGTTCTGACTCTTGAAACAATTTAGCAGATGCCAATTCTGCTCTAGTCAAGACTCTAATTCCAGTAATGCCTTGCATGCTTCTTTACGATTTGTTAATCAGCTGACATTGGTTACATTGTTTCAAGTCTTTTTTTTTTTTGTGTTATGATTTTTTGCCCCTTAGAAAAAAAAAATGAAATGTATGTTGTTGAATGAAATTTAACTGTATTGCAGAAGATCATGATAATCCACCCCAAAAGGTATGCTGACAAACTTTCATTTGGGATCTTTGTTGTAAGGCTGTAAGATTGTATGATTCCATGCATGATTGTATGCTAGGATCCCTGGAATCTTCACTAGCATTGCAGAAATTCCGGGGTCTCATAAGCAGGTTGTCGATAGGAATCTTTATGTGGCGCTTCCCTAGCTTTCTTAAATGAGCTCCTGGCTTTTCTTGCTAATTCTGAACTAAAGTGTCATTGGAACTTGTTCACTAATAATGGACACTTTGCCTCTGAGCAGTAACCCATAGAAACCAATCAATGAGGTAGGATAATAAAGTGTACATTTGTTTGTTTGCAATGGACACTTTGTTTGTTTACTTTCATTTGACAAAGAAAAAAAATAGACCCAGTTTTAGTGGTCCTTTAAATTCTGAAACCTTTACTTTCTAGAACTTTCCCACGATTTTTACCTTGTTTCATGGAAAAGGATACAAATCATTACCTGGAAGGAAAATTCCTTGAGCTTGCTTTCTAGTAAAGACATCTTGTCCCTAAGATTAATTACCCGTGTCTGTCGGATCAGCACATTAAGTTTTCTTTTAGAGAGATGCTGAGTTCACTGTAATTTTACTGCCACCTAATTCCTCAAGTCCCTTGGGCCAAACTATAATTAGCAAAGCAGTGGGCTGTTGTTTGAAGGTTATAACCTGGTTATAAGTTTTTTCTTCATCATTGCATGTAGCTAATTTTGCCCAGGTTTCACAAGATACAGTAAGTTCACCATTCACTTTGCTATGTGTCATTGCCATAACAGCCAACCTGCAGTCCCAGCAAGGCTTGTAGCTTTTTTTTATTATGGCGGATACGTGGAAAGCAGTAAATGTGAACCCATAGAGCCTCTACTCCTCAGAATCAGCCTATATTAACTCTGGGGCAGGCTCTGGAATATTATGAACAATAAATATTGAGCAACTAGAAGGCCAACAGTTTTTCAAATGTAAATGGCTACGATATGCACCAAAATTAAGGAGAGATGTTCATCTACTGCACAGGTTCTTAACGTCCTTTGGAGTTGCCATTTCTGCATTAAGCAATGTTCCTGTTCTCTGTTGTTAGGAGTTTCTTTTAACTCTTGGCCAACTCCCCTTCCCCCAAAATTGTATGGTTATTCTTCTTTAACCCTTTTTTAGAAGGCTAACAAGTGGTACTGTTGTTAACTGTTGTTGGTATGCTGTTAATATTGCCATATTGTAAGACTGTGGTCTTGCCTTGGGTTAGCTTTTACATTTTTACTTTTTCAAAAGTAGCCAGATATAAGGTCAGGTTAGGTACTTAGTTATTCCTCTTTCACTTATTTTCAAATATTTTTTATAGACTATAAACCCAGCAGCACCACTAGTTGTCATGAATTCAGTTTCTAATTGCAGGCTGTGAAGATTACCTTTGCCAAAGCAATATGAAGGGGCAGATTCATCAGTACGACAGGTCCGAACACAAAAAACCTTTTTAAAGGCTACAACTTTTGCGTATTTTCTGTGACATTCAAGCGTTCAAGCTTCGGTATCGTGACTTTCCTTGGGCCAAGTTGGAGCTGCAGAGTGCCATTGAGTTCTATGGATTTGATAAATCTGCCCCGAAGACTCCACTATGAACACCATATAAAGATGGAAAACTTTATTTTACCTTATGGTCGAATAAACGAACGGTCTGATGGGTTGCATGTCCTTACTCCCACATAGTAACATAGTAATTTAGGGTGAAGAAATACAAATTCCTCGAGTTCAACCTTTCTGTCCAAATATACCTATGTAACTGCTAATTGACCCAGAGAAAAGTTAAAAACAGCATCTCAAGCCAATCCAATTTGCCTTAGTGGGCAAAAATACCCTTCCTAACTCTAATAGGCAATAAGACCAGTTCTTGGATCAATTTTATGGCAAGAATTTATTTCAGGAACTGTATTTTCTTCCTTACCCAGAAGCCAACCTATGCTCAAGAGAAAGAATCCCCATCTGATGCAGGGAGGCTGATATATGAAAAGTCTTGAATGTGTATCTATTTAAAAAAAAAAAAAACTGGATTTCCTAAAATTGTGACAAAACAACTAAAACTCAATGAAATCACATTCTAACAATGATTTTTAATGAGTCAGCCAAATGTCAAAGTAATATCATAAACCCGAAATGAAAACTGCAGTGAACTCTGCTAATATAACTCCCATTGACTTCTAAATGAACTCACCAGCTTTTAGATGCCAAAGTGTTATACTGAGTTTTCAACTTTATTGCGCTTAATAAATCTTGACTATTTCAGTTTTGGAAACTCAAATTTCTGCACTAAAAAGTTGAATTGAAATGTTGATACATTTGCGCCATAGTGTCCCACTATAGACACTATGGACACTAATGAGAATGGAGAATTGCAACAGATTGTATTTATGGATACTATGTCGTACTGCTTTGTGAACTTCTGAGGACTATTCATATAAATTTGGTTAAATGTGATTGGGGCCGATTCACTAAAGGTCGATAAAACGAGCGCTATTTATAGCATGCGTTAAAAATTTTATCACTTCTTATTTTTTGCGACTTAACGATCGATTCACTAAAAGGACAGGCGTCATAATTAAGATGCAATTTTGTTTGCATTATTTAACTCACAAGGAGTGTTTTTCTTGCATTATTTCCCGCCGCATGCGTTATTTCATGCTGCACTCGGTATATTTCACCGCTTGCTATATTAGCGCACGATATTACGCATGTAACCATTACTTTCAGAAAACTACTGTTCTGAAAATGACCATTTCCCTGAAAACTGGAGGCTGCATCACTCTAGGGCCAACACATACTTGAAAAAATCCCACTGCAAAGTCCATATTGTGTTGCCAAAAGCTCACGAACCACAATTTTCTTTAAAGTGGACCTGTCACCCAGACATAAAAAGCTGTATAATAAAAGTCCTTTTCAAATTAAACATGAAACCCAAATTCATTTTTATATTAACACATCCAAACCCATTGTAAAGGAATTTAAAAATCCCAGCTGTCAATCATATATTGGTTGCCCCGCCTCTATGCCTTAGGCATAGAGGCGGGGCAGACAATAACTTTAGCTTTCCGTTCAACACTACGTAGATGTCACTGCACATCTCACTTTTCCCCTTCCTCATCTAACTGTGTAGCCAGTGCATGGGCATGGCAATAAGGCCCCCCCCATTCTGGCACATAAACAAGATTTTGGCATGATACAAAGTTTGCCTTCATAACAGTGTCCACAAAATGGTGCCTGCCTGCTTGCTTTGATTGAGTAATTCCAATACAGAAGGATTTTTATTATTTTTATAGAGTAAGTAAAGTTTATTTTGCTCAACTAACAATAAGAAAAAAATGTGGAGTTATTTCTTAGGGTGACAGGTCCCCTTTAAGTACCGCCTGCCCCAAGTAGGTGTTAATATTCGCACAGACTAATGCGATATTTATATATATATTTGTGAATCATGCCTTAGTATTATTTCTATGCAAGAATTAACGCAATGCGAGGTAAAGTGCATTTTGACTTAATTATCGCATGCTTTTTAACGCAAAAGAAGCATGCGATAAGCGTTATAAGCGTTATCGACCTTTAGTGAATCGGCCCCATTTTATGTTAAATCAGTGTTGTCCAAATTATCTCATGTAGTTGGCCAATTATTTCTCATATAATATTTTTGAGGATTGAATTAAATTAAAATGATGATGTCATACACTGAAATCTATGGAGCCTTTAAGCAGACTGGAGGGCAACAAAAACCTTTGGAGGGCCACATCTGGGCCATTGGCCTCCAATTGGATAGCCCTTGTGCTACACTGGAGCTCTCCCTTTCATAACGATGTGCAGATAATGTGTAAATAAGCTAATTCACTCCTAGCTAACTTATTACTTGCCAAAGGGCCTTGGTTAGACTGAAATGTTGTGAGTTGTGTCTGTGGCAAACTAATATTTATGGGAAAGCCACACAAACATTAAGTAATGTCGGGATTAATATTTCATCATTGAGCTTTGGATATGTAAAGGCTTGAGAGATGCCTTTACTTACTTAGTCACTCCTCCTTGGACTTTCTCTGTTTCAATAATATTCCATTTGAGCACTAGAGACAGGGAGGCTTATTTTTCAGAATTTGAATTTTTGAGTTTTTTTTGAGTTTTTTTTCATTTAAATTACAATTTAAAAAAATGGAATGTTTGCTGATTAAAAAGTTTGAAGTTTAAAAAATTTGATTGAAAAAAACCATAGAAAAAAAACTCAAATGCCTCGAATTCATATTCTACTCATTATTTTCAATGGGTCTACAAACTTTGAAAAAAAAAAAAAATCAATATAAATTAATATGAAGAAATTGGTTATTGGAGGACAACTCCCATTCATTTCTATGTGAACTTGCAAGCTTTTAGATGGCAAATGGCTTACATTAGAATTTTTTTATTTATGTACAACAGCCTAACTAAGGCCAATAGACCTTAGTTTAGAAAGCAGTCATTGTCTCAAATGCTTTGGCAAAATTAACTTCAACCTTATTGTTCCAAGTTTTTACTTTATCAAAAAAAAAAAGCAACAACATTTGTTTGAGGTTCTCTCTCCTTTATAAAGCCATGCACAGAAAATAAAGAACATATGCCAAAACTTTGGTAATTTTGGTAATCCAATCTGAAATGCCATTTTATACACAGTAGGCTATGTTAATAGTTTAAATGTTCAAAGTTAATTTGCTCAGTATCAGTATTAATCTACTTGAATAATGGCCAGCCTTAGGTAAAGGCTCACATGGGCACCATGTGGGATCCAGCTGCTGATCCAAAAGGCAAATGTGAAGATCAGCTCACAAAGGCCAGCCTGGCAAAATTAGCAGATTTTTATATGTTTAAATATGGGGATGATCACCTTAGAAATAACTCCAAGTATGAAGAAGAAAATTAGTGATTAGTCTCAGTTTTTTTATTTTTTATTTACGTATTGTCTTTATATTCAGTCTCTTTCTAACCTAATCTGAAACTTAAAATGCTAAAATAAAGATATCTGGTTACCATAGTGTCAGCAACCAGACAGGGAGAGCCATGTGCTGTGCGTATATGTACCTGCATATATATATAAGGGGTCATTTACAATTTTTGCCAATTCTTTTCCATTTTACACACTGCTCAGTGCAGTTGAAGAATGTCCGAAGACTTCTGTTCTCCTGGGGCATGCCCCTTATATTAAGCTTCAGATAGCAGAAAGGGATGCCCCTGGGTGATTCCCCCCCCCCCCCAAATTCCTACTGCCCCTGCATGACCCCCCCAACTCCCTAACTTGCATGTCATTCAGAGACTGAACTCTGCTCCTCAATCCACCATGATGAGCAAAGTGCAGCTTTCTCCAGGGCAAAGTGCACTAAAAGGTGCGCACTTGTGCCCCTCATCCATCTAGCACTTGTGCTTCAAGGCATAGTAAATGACTCCTGTAGTGTATAGGGAATTATGTACCCCTCTGTTGTAAACTATAAGGATATTAGAAGTCACCAGTCACTTCCATGATCGCATTAAGACGAGGCTGTTGGGTAAGTGTTTGTATACAAGAAAGGCATCCTTATATTTCAAAGCAAAATGTTAATTATATATTATAATTATAATACATTAGCTTTAGCAAACCATGTAAAACAAGCTCCATTTATAATAATATCTAGGTTATTACTGGCTTTTGCATAATATAGAAAAATACACCAATGATTACAAATAAATAGGGTTATAAATACCACATTTTTACAAGAATTTTTTTTACTTTATTTTTTCTGTAGATTCAGGAAAAAAGGCATTTAGGAATACCCTGCAGAGAATTAGAGAAAGCACAATGGAAAGAAAGCAGCACTGTGAATGGACTTCCGCTGGCTCATAGTTTAATTCGACACAAACAGGAACATACTGAGAGCAGAAGAGGAATGCACTTGTGTGCAAGGACCCTTGAACAAAGAGGTGGGAAGATGCTCGTTGATCCATAATTGATTATGTCATTGTTCATTTTGAATCGCTGCTGAAAAACAAGGCAGTTATGCTGGTGATTACACTAATGCCTATTCTATCATCTAAACGCCTCTTTCTCATACACTGAAGGCTCTATAAATTAAAAATATAATCCTGCTTCCAACCGGTGTGAATAAATATTCATCCACAAGGATAACTAACAGAAACATATGTAGTGCTGTGGCTAAATGAAGATCATTATTGTGTTGAGCTATATAGCTCCTGAAAGCTTCCAGCCGTCACGTTTCACTTCCTTCCTTACCAATTACATATAGCCAAAAGAGAAACATTATGCAAATGATACTGTAGGGAGGCTAGCATGGTGCATGTTTGCATAATACTCCCTTGCTTCAGCACCATCTTAAATCTGTTCCCAATTTTACAAGACTATAAATATTGTGGTGCTGCATAGATTTTAGGTGTTTCTCAATCAGGTGAATGGGAGACATGGGAGCCAGTGCTTTTCAGTGTGGGGTCCCACAGCTCTCTGTATAGATTAGACAAAATAGGAATTCAGCTCTTTAAATTTGCATGGGGCAGATATTTGCCACCCCTGGCAAAACATCCATGTAAACTTCTATTGTGGCAATCTCCTTGCACTCGAAATGGCTCGGGGTACAGTTTAGGACACTGGAATGATATGTGGCTTGACCAGGAAAGGCAATGGTAAAGGTAATGGTAAAGACATGTGGTAAACATTGGATTTCCCTATAAAGGCAAAATTAAATAAATTACACGTGATGTGCATTTCACTTTCCCAGTGCCAGACTTAAGGATGTGGGTGCCCAAGGCAAGCCCCAAATCCAAACTCCACCCCCCACCCACTTGCCTGGACTCTGAAACTCTCCCCTTGTCAGGAGATTCATGGATGTATTCTCTGGCAGACAGCCAGAGAATAGGGGAAGGCAGAAGAGGTATGTGCCTAGTGCCCCCATTACTGCACCATAGGCACATTACTATTCTGCCTACCCCTTGTTCTGCTTCTGTGGTTGCACCGGTTGGTTATTGCTAAAAGAATTGATTAAACACAGGAAAAGGCAGATTACAAGCATTCCAGTAACAACCTTTTTATTGAGGATTTTAAAGTTTCAAGTTATATAAGTAATTCACTTTTAGATGTATTTTCCAGAAACAAATATTTCTTTCCTTCACAGAGGAGAAACAATGTGATATCTGCTTTTAAACACATGACCAGTAAATGCTACCTGCTGATTGATTGCTATAGGTTACTAGTAGCAAACCTTTTAAATGTAATTATATAAACTCTAAGTTCTTGTTTAAGCATATTCCCATACTACAGTTTCAACTGCTCATTTTGTATAATATAATAATTATTTCGGGAATACAGAGCCAGAGACAATTAGAGCTTGTAATTTATTTCTAAGGCCTGAACTTCAGGTAAATATGGCAATTGTATTGTGGCACTGAAATAAAGGTCTTGCAGGGTTATGTTATTAAAGGTGCACTTAAAGCCACCAATCAGCTGGTAGCATTTACAAGTCACTGGTTCAAAAGCAAACATCTTATTGGTTGTTATTAGTTACTGCACCTTGGCAAACTTTGCGTCAATAATTACATATTGGTTTAAGAGTTTGTACCAAGTATAATTTGTACCAAGTCTAATAGTCTATATAGGAACCAGTGAGGTGTTTGCGTTCAAAGAGATGATTGCTCCATGATCATTGGTTGCTGAGGGTTACTAGACTTGGTGCAAACTTTTGGTGCATTAGGTCGGGGCCCTTTTAATAAATGGGAAAAAAGGGCATAACTTTTGGCAGAAACATCCTACTTAGATTGCAGACCCCTCAGTTTAATCAAATGGAAGAGCACTACAATATGACTTTAATTCCTTTGCCTTTTTTCTTGTAGCATCACCATTTTGTCATTTTTTTTGCTGCCATGGCTATTGGTCCTGGGCATTACAACTGAGGATAAGTGATGTGTGGACAGGCGTGCACCTGTAAATATAGCCTGCCAGAGGCAAAAGTCAGGCAGAGAAGGGTCACAGGTGGGGAGGCTGTAAGTTACAGCGCAGCCCAAACCTGTCCACAACCTGCAAGCAACCTGCCTGACCCTGTGGGTTTTGGCCGGCCGGGGATCATGTCTACTTCAGTAAGCATTGACATTTCTTCAGTACCTATCTTACTATATTAAACTTCATGTGCTTGAGAATTATTCTATGACAAATTTCTTGGGGCAGTTGGGGCCCACCAATGAAATTTTTCCCAGGGTCTGCTGGTACCTTAAAGCTGCCCTGTCCACAAACTCGTTGAACAAAATGCGAAGACTTAGAAGATGGCACCTGTGAAGTACGCTGAGCCATGCAGCATCTATACGTCAGGTTATCAGACAGGGACATATTTGCATCTAATAGACTCTGCTGGGCAGGAGCATGAAGCCAATGGAGGGCAGCCTATGGGGCTTTTGCCTATGGTTTAGGTTCTCCCTTAAGGGCTTTAAATATTTTGTTCTAAACATCTGTTTTCTGCTATGCAAATGTGGGCCCTACAGCCCTATTGGAATTTGAAAGGCAGCCCGGGGACTACATAGTAGTCTATTGATAACCCTCCCTTTAAGAATGTAAGCTCTTGTGAGCAGGGCCCTCCCCCTAGTGTCTCCGATCCTCATCCAATGTAACTGCAAACCATTTTTGTGTATTGTTTATATGTACATGTTAACTGTTATGTCTTTTGTATCCCTCTATTCTGTAAATCGCTGCGTAAATTGATGGCGCTATATAAATAATAATAATAATTGATATGAATTATATTCATATATTAATACTATATTCATCATTAATAATAGCATACTGTATATATTTATTAATACCATAAAGCAAGAGCATGGAGAGAAAAATTATGCCCCTTAGTGCCCGTTTAAGAAGCACTTGTATCTGGGGCATATCTGTGCTATGGAGAGTGCAGAGATAGTGGGAGCTAGGCAGCTGGTAAGAACAGAGCTCAATTGCAGCCTGGGTCCCCTGCCATTCCCTAACTTGTGTGTCTGAATGAAGTGCAAGTTAGTGGATGGGTAGGGGGCAGGAGGGGGGACACCTACGTACCTCCCACCTTTTATGATTATATCTTCATTGAACACAGACAGCACTATATTTATAGGGTAGCCACAGGTACCTGTGCAGCAATAGCAGAAGGCAGTGTGCAATGTGCAAAAAAATGCCACATTGTGCACAATGCTCAGGATTTTGTAAATGGCCCCTATTCCTTTTTTTTTATAGTAAATAGGAGAAAACTATTGGTGGTGTTGGTGGACGATAACATTACAGCAGGTTCCATATCATTTTGTGTGTATCTGAATAATGGGCATGCTGAGAGATGTTTCAAAATATGTCCATTCTCCATGTAAAAAAAATATGTATTTTTATATAAAAAGATTGCTTCAGCTAATTTAATGTTAATAAAGTGATTTACCCTTCAAAGAAACACTTCATTTGTTATTTTTCCTAACAGTATATTAAGCCTGAGCAGCTGTAGAATGGAAATGTGTTATTTACAGAGAGTTATCGTAGCAGTGATGGCAGGCAGCCTTCTGACAGAATATTTGCCAAAAGCAAATTAAAAAGCTTTTCCACATAACTGTGTGTTATTTCAATAAAGTCATTGCTTAAATTAGCTTGTTTTTATTGGCTTTTTCTTTTACCTATATCCATTATTATTTTCTCTCACAGCTACTAAATTAATGCTTGTCTTTATTTTTTGTTGCTATTTTACCCTATTTATAAGTGTCAGTGAATAAGGAAATAATTGGGGATTATTATTGTGTACTGGACATAGTGTACCTCACTGTCTGACTCTCTCTTTCTAGACGTGTAACTATTACTGTACTCATCCAATAACCTTACTGTTAGTGGCAATTTCAGTTAAACAAGGTAACAGTAAAATGTTTTTCTTCTGAGGGTAACCGTCCTGTCCTGTACTTGGCCTCAATACAATCATTTAGACAGAGCTATCAACCCCCTATATCTTCAGGAGTTACCTGATTTTAAAGACTCTGTGACATTATTTGCGTGTGCACAGGTAGAATTTTTCAGCTTCAGCAAAACTGAATTACCCCTCAAAGGGCCAGTTGCATCTTTTCAAAACTCCCTGCTGATAAATGTAACATTCCCCATATCTTTCATTTATAGCTTTGTATGGTGCATCCATCGATGGGGGGGGGGGTCATCTCTGCCATGTTACTTTACCCTGCTCACCGGCAAATCTGAGTGTGCATGCTTGTGCCATCCATTTCCAGTCTATGTCGCCATTCAATGCCAGATTTAAGTCCAGGAGAATGATAGTGTGCTCACAGACATAGCACAAGACCGTCGTATTTAATTAAGTCTTGTTGAACTGCTAAAATAATTACGTTTTTATAGGTTAAACTTATTAATGAAAGGGATTGAAACTTTTTTTTTTATTAACAAACTTGTTATTTCACATGCACAAAACTCCTTTGTATTAAGAAGAATTGAAATGGCCTTACCCTATCCAGATATTTCTGCATGATTATGCCATTCAGCTGGCTATCCTAAAACACAAGAGCAGCAGGAGCAGATGTTCTAAAGACCTGTTTTTCGGCAGAAGAAAACTCAAGAGGCAAAATGTGAGGCCTGCTGTGTGTCCCATAGGCCTTATACCATTTAACACCTCTCAGCTTAACTATTAAAACCAAAAGCAAAAACAAAAGAGACACAAGCAAAAAAAAAAAACATTTGCCTTAAAATTATTCTGTTAACAACTGAATTTGTAGCCATTGACATAATATTTCATTTGACTTTCTGTATAATTTTAGTTGGTAGAAGATAAAAAGATAGTTATTGTTATTGCCAACCATGTACATTTTCTTTGTCAAGAGACAAGTTTCTAGTGACAAATAATACTGCTTTATTTCAGAATATTCTGTCACACAATTTGCTTGTCTAATTTAAAACTTAATAAAAATAAAATGAAACAAAGGAATGAAGAGTACTCAAAACTTGTTTTATATATAATTACCACTAGAGGGCACATCTTACAACTCATATACTTTCACCACTTTCACACAAAGGAAGCAGCTCAGTTACAGTATGTATCTGGTGCTCACCCAAAAGTTTGGTGTCCTTATTGTGACACAGAGAAACCTCTTCCCAATAATGTTTATGGTCCCAGATGTGAGACATGGAAATGTAATGCAATATCATTTTGAGTATGAAAAATTGCTGCTAAATAGGTCTTTACCAACATTCATATTTACAGCTGATTAAGCTGCTGACTAATCCAACTTGTAAAATATCACATTTGTATCACTTTTCCCTTTAGTCCAGGTGAGCTAAGAGATCTTCTTTACATGTCTACAGTAGTGTCCCATGCTAGGGAATGCTGCTGGTGACACAGCCTATTGTCTATGAATGATATTCTGACCTTCAGTAGTGGGCAGTGCAGCCGACACAGCAATCCATCACACCAGTGACATCAAGGGGCTCTTTCTCCTATTTCTGCAAATACAGTACAAAGTGATAACCCACATCTTATTTGAGCAATCTATATATGAAAGGGACACACTGGGTAAATTAATTATTAATTAGTTAATTAATTTAGTATATTAATTAATTATTATTCCTTCCAAAAAGAAAATTGTCACTTTTTGACTGAAAAGCCCAAACCCTTTAAAGGAGAATGCAAGTCAAAATTTAAAAAGCAAACTGCCCAATAGTCCTCCTATTGTTTAGTAAAAACGCCACACTTTTGGCTCACCTAATCAAATATTTACTCAGTCACACTTACTTCACATTTTCTAGAACATGCAGCCATCTCTAAAAAGGTATTCTCCCTTCCTTTCCCTCCTTGCTTCATACTGAAACAGAATGCCTTTAGACTTACTTTTAATTTATATTAACCTTCATTGTCCTTTAAGTGCTAGTCACAGGAGCACTGTAGATTATTTGGACTTACAGAGTTAAACCTTGACTGCCTATTGTTTTTATTTACAAATACTTCATCTCAGTGTATAATAACCAAGGTATCTCAGTTATTTGGACTACTCAGTGTTGCTCACGTACTAATAGTGGCCACAACTACACCTGGGCACTTGTATTGGCCTGTTGATCATTGCCTCTTTCTTCCCCTACCTGCAGTTCTTTTCTGTTTTACCTGCTGATATGCAGCACACATTTCTTACCCCCTCTGCTCATTGTCTCAGCTTTTTGGCTGATTCTCTGATGACTTTACTCATCAATAGTAGAAGCCTTTGAAAAATATTGGTGTGGGTAAAGAGGTTAGTCCACATCTTGGGCTTGTGGTTTCAGTTTGGGCACCAAAGGGGCAAATTTTTCTCTCTCGCTATAAATATACAATATTGGTTGTAATTTGATCCAGATACTCAGATCTAATTGCTATTATGAGACTAAGAAAGAATGCACATTTCCCCAATGGTTCAGTTAACAGCTGGTTGACTAGCATGAAGTACGTTTACTTCTTCTGGATAAGTTTGTGAAGGGTTTTGAGAAGATTAAACTTTGAATCTGAGACTATAAATGTTTCAATCTAATGGCGTTACACAATGCCAAAGGTATATAGCATTTACTTGCAAAGCATCAATGTATTCTTCTTGTATTATTCAGGAAGGTGTTAATCATACCAGGCTTCATATGACATTTGCAAATAAAAAATCATTTTCTGCTCATACATAATACATTGGCATAGTCTTTGGTAATTACAGCCAGCTCTTTCATTCCCTTTGGATATAAAACTATCATGCATAGGGCCTTCTCATCACTTCTCCTGCATGTAACTAGGTTTGCGCTTATTACAAACTCTGTTGAAAGAGATGGTAAAGCGGCTTGCTATTGCGTTTTTTAAATAAAACGTAATAGCATTTATATGAATATGGGCTTGTGGGGCGAAACTAATTTGTCACCCTTGCAAGCAATGCCAGTCACCCAAAAATATTTGTTTATCATTGACTTTAGAATGATATCACCAAGCCCCACACTGTTTTTTTCATATATATTTATTTGGGCGTTCCTTATTACTGTGCCTGTCCCTTTTCTCTCTACTATTCCCATACCACTGATACAAAGCATATTTATATAGCAAAATATAATCACATATTGATGATGATAATAATAATAGCTTGGAAATGGTTGTGTAGGAGATGTAAGAAGTAAACAATCCCCTTCTGTGAAGAAGTGTAACTATGATTCAAACAAACGGTTTTGGAGGGCACATCACAATTGCTAAAGCAAAAAATAGCTGGCTTTAACAGAAAACAGAATAAAGGGTGCAAATGAGAATCTGTTCCCCAAGCCCACATAGGGGCAAACAGAATATTAATGCAAATCAATCAATTATTCAATGCACACTTAGTAACCTATTAACATATAATGCTCTTTTTATGGTAAATATTCTCAAACCAGGAAACACAATTACAATGCATAATATACATACCACCGGTTGGACAAAATATAATAAAACAGAAAAAGCATACACGTGTGTGAGAAAACCCCAGGGTTTTGGAACACATTCCTTTGTCAAGGGGTAGGCAGGAGAGGCATGTGCCTATGGTGCAACGCAAGGGGGGGCACTAGGAATGTACCTGTTGCCTACCGATATCCAGGCCCTCGAGTCTCTCCAGTCCTGCTCATGATACCCGACCTGCCAGCTCCCACTGCTCCCACTTCTCCTTGATAGTGGCTCGTCTCTCCACCCCTGTAGTCATAAAGTGTGTGTGTGCACTGGTGGGGGGGCAGGGGTGGAGCGAGGTGGCCAGTAGGGTTACCTAGGGTGCCCCGCTGGCCTGGCCCTGATTGATGCTGATGTGTTCCTGGAGCATACCACTATTACTTCAGTAGGGGCGGGGTTGCTATGTACAGATACACCTGTAACATTGGATTATGCTTCACTAACACATTCTGGAATGGCATATACAAGGGAAGCAATGTGCTCATATGAAACACTAATAACCAGGCAGAAATTGTGGCATAACTTTGCCTTAAGAAGTACAGATGTATATATGGAACCTGCTCCTACACTAATTGCAGGACTTGATGTCCTGAAAGGGGGCACTTGTCAGGATCAGTGGGATTCGAACACCACTTGGGGTGTTACTGCGGCATGCATTTGCCTCTGTAGCCACTGGAGGCATTTCGGTCTGTCTGTTTCTTCCCTTGTCTCCTACTTTCTCTCTGCTCCCTCCGCCCACCTCATTAACCTCATGTGTTTCCCATCTTCTAATCTTCTCCCTTTATAAGCTTTTCCCTGACCATTGCCCCTTGCTTGGTCATTAATTGTCTCTCGTGACCCTGCCTTCGTGTTCCCTGTTCCTGTGTCTGTGTCCTTGTTTCTCGCTGGTTCCAAGCTCCAGTTCCGTGTCCTGATCCTGCCTTCTGCCTTGTTCCTGAGCCCTTCCTTGTTCTACCTTGATTTCCCGGTTTTGACCTTGGCCTGTCCTTTACTTCGTTTGACTGCCGCTTGCCCTGACCTTTTGCCTGTTTTTGGATTCTGCCTCTGCCTGCCGTTCTACATTCAGTTTGTATATTCTTTGTGTGTTCGGTTACATCACTAAGTTTATTAAAGTTCTGCACTTTCAACATGGCCTCTGGCACCAGTTCTGTGACTTATGGTTACACTCCGGGTTACCCAGTCTTCAGGCTCCCACCTTCCTGGTACTCCACAGCGTCTCCACAGGGAGATCGTGACAGCACTATTCTGAGAAAAATAAAAAATCTGAGTGGTCTTTAAACATTCAGGTCAATGAATCTGGAATGTGCATCAATTGCCTTATTATTGCCCATGATATGAAAATTAATTTTCTGGAGACAGTTGCTTTCAGCTGCTATAGACACCACAATTCCACTGACCATGATAGGAACAACCAGTCATAATTATGGTGAGCAATTTGATCAGCAGGAGATCGCACATTATATTATCACTTAACCGCTAGGTCAAATTCTTTCTGGTCTGTTATATTATGCAGGGTTAAACGCTTTTTACTTTTTATGCAAACTGTCATCATCCATAGTTAAGTTGGTCTCAAAATAGAACAAAAACCATCAAGTTCAACCTTTCCAAGTGAACCCCAGCACACATACACACACACATAAACTGATACTGACCTATCTATACACACACATACATAAACTATGCATACCAACATCAATACTAACTGTAAATATTAGCATCACAATAGCCTTGGATATTATGCTTGTTCATGAAATCATCCAGGCCCCTCTTAAAGGCATTAACAGAATCTGCCATCACAACATCACTAGGAAGGGCATTCCCTAATCTCACTGCCCTCACAATTGCGCTCTCTACACTAGCGATGCACCCCCTGGACCCCCTTTGGTGCTGTAAAGGTATGCGGGGGGCCAAGGGGGTGGCGGCATCACAGGGGCCAGAAACGCACTTGATCATGAACGACTAATCTATCCGTGGGACATTACCCTTAACAAGAATGCCAATGTGCTTTATGCTGTGTGAATGCTTTTTTCTATTTTAGGCAGATATGTAGCACTATAGCAATGTACATACACTGCTAGGCATTCAAACCAACACCTAGCTTGGATAATATAAGTTGACTGCAATGGGTGGCAAACTACAGTCCTGAAGCTATAAATTGCAGAGAAGTCAGGAGGTCACTTTCTAGTATGAAGAGTGACAAGAGCGCTGAGACATTATTATCTAAGCTGCACTATAACAACCTTGGGATGAAGGTGACTTTTAGTAAATATGGGTGGGCAGTAACATTATGTAGGAATGCATATTGATCTATGGTAGTTTGTGTTGCATTACTGCTGTGTTATACCATGCGGGAAATATTTTGATCTACTAATACAAATATTTTATCTCTGCAATAAAAAGAATAAGGGCACAGGCTAAGGGGGTAGCAATATTGACAACAGACACAGGAACTGCTTGGAAGTACCCAAGAATATAGTGGCTGGTGAGACTCCCAAGTAATGTGAAATGTAAATGTTTTTCAAACATAGCACATAGACAGAAACAAGAGGCCCTCTGCACTGTAAATCACAATAAATGAATAGATTCAGAGCTATGCTTTCCGATCTTTTCCACTGCTTCCGTGCAATGAAGCCTTAATTATCAACATAAATGAGTATCAAAAAACGTATTTTAATAAAACACTCTAACTTTTGCAGTACTTACTGCGTTTTACCATTTTTTCACATTAACTTTTGCAGGCACTCTGCACTCCCCATTATCAACATACACAGAACATTAAGCCATTCTGTGCATTAAGCTACTAGTAAATTACCCTGTATAAAATGTATAATGAAGCAGTAGAATTCTTAATGAATCAGATAAAAGTGAGTGTAGGACTGGCCAGACCGAAGATGACTTTGACATAGTTGGCCAGATGCGCACCATCTACCCCAAGAATAAGGACCCCCTAGAAATATTTTGCAGCGAAGCCTAGGAATATAACAACTATGCCATTTGCACTTGTCACCATGTGACCTTTTAAATCATGGTTTTTCTACCACAACATTTAATAAAGCCTATCTCTGAAGACACGCCACTTTATATGCATAGGTTAGCTGCCTAAAACATGCTTCCCAAATGTAAAGGTCACCGTCCATCACAACTGAGTTTTAGTACAAAACCAATTAAATGGTTCCTGTGGCTCTGCATTGATAGCAGAACCAGGGAATGGAAAACCACAAGTCCATGCACCCATCATGCAGTGCTTCAGTTTTGCAGGCAGTTATTGGGCTAATACCCCACAGAGACTTTAGTGGCCTACAATAAAACTCTGCAAAATGTCTTTCCACCAGCAACAAAGGGAACTGCCGTTAGAAAGGCCTACGCATTGCTTCGGCTTTCCAAAGTCGCGCAAAGTTTCCTCTTTGACTTCAGAAAGACAAATCGATGAGTAGTCCTTTCCATTGGCAAAGAGAATATAATTAATTTTACATCACAATAGTAACCTCAAACATCTCCCCTAGTGTATTTGCTGCACTGATATATTCCTGCCACATCAACTTAGTGCTTTAATTAATTCTTATGAATTCTCTGAACTATAAATATCATAAACACTTTAAAAGAGCTGTTGGGTATGAGTGGTTCATAAATAGAAACAGTAGAATTACTAAAGAACAAATGAGTAAGGTTGCTACCTTTTTTGAAAAAAAAAAAAAAAACACCACACTTTTTATCTTTTGTCCCTATTTGAAACATTGCCATCAACCATCATTTTACCAACCAGGTGGCAACCCAACATCATAGATTTACATGAGGCAGGTGTCTGTCTCCAGTGGTGTGTAACTACTGGGGGTGCAGGGGGTGTGATTGTATATCTGGACTTGTGTCTTTTAATGGCATCCGCAGGAGATGTGACAGCTTAAATATCAAACAGTTATGCCACTGTATCTGCCCCTAGCATCTCTCAGAGTGGCTTCATAGGGATTGTACACTGCTCCTAAATGCCTTTCCAACAGTGACAATAGGAGTCGCCGGTGGAAAGGGCTACGCATCTCTTTGGCTTTCCGAGGTTGAGCACAGTTGCCAGCAGGAGGAAACTTCATGCGACATGGGAGAACTGAAGCAATGTGTAGGCCTTTCCACCAGAAACTCCTATTGTTGCTGGGGGAAAGGCATTTTGAAGGGGTTAGTTGCCTGTGATAGATCTCCTAACTTTTCCTTGGGCCGTCAGCCTTAGATTGCCCAGCACTGTCCACCCACTACACATTGAGCAGTTCAGAGAGAAAGAACATGGCTCCTCCTCCTCCCATTTTTAGCTAGGATCACCCATAACACCCCTGGGCCAATAAGAACACTTCCCTCTCAGAGGGCATTACACAGTAGGGGAAGGCACAACTCCTAGTAGCATCCTGGCAGAAACCTGTTAGCTAAAGCTCACAAGTTGAACAACCATGACTCAAAGTGGCATCTGTTAATAAATAATAAAAGCGTTCATGTTACAAAGTGTCACTGTCACTGGAGATTGCAGATACTATTTTGAACTTGTTCCTTGGAGCTAAGGAGGTTGTGACAACTCCAATGCAACTCAATAAAATAAGGCCCCTTTCTTGCAGGAGACTAGGTCCCACATGCTGTTCTGAGCCCCCTTAGCAAAAGATACAAGTGAAGCTTATAAACAAGGCATCCTGCCACTTTAAATGGTGTTTTCTTGCAGACCTTTAACTCCACGGCCCGCCTTCTCGAAGCATCAGCCACCCCATTGGCCGGTTCCCCTGTCTGTCAGCCTTTGGGAGCGCTTCTTCCTCTTTGAAAATATTGCAAGTTTGGGAGAGAGGCGGGCGCTGAGGTGTGTGAGTGAGGGGCGCTGCGCTCTGTTGGTGCCCAGGACATTTATTAGTCTGGTCTGTTTGTGCTCGGCGGCTGCTGGTCTGAGGGAGGCGTACAGCAGCAAATCCCAAGGGGGCGCTCAGACAGGGGACAGTGCTACTGTGAAGTGAAGCCCTTATTAGGAGAGTAAAGTTGGACGGTGGGAAGAAGGCTGTGCCCTGCATGTACCGAGCCTGCTGTGGATGCGGGTCCCACTGTCTGGGTGCTCACCCTGCACATGATACTCAGCCCCGCTGGGGACCTATAAAGGATGAAGCTACCCTCCGGGGTGTCCGTGCGTGTTACTGCCGGGGTGTGTGGGTGCTGCTGAGGGCTGTGTGGGTTGCCTCTGTGCCATGCTGGGCACAACCCTAGGCTGGCACTAGCACAGGAACATGGGCACAGGGATGTGCAGCAGGAGGCAGAAGAGTCTGCTCCATACAGGCTTCTGTGTGCTATTAGTGCTGGCCTTGGCCACCGGCATCTTCCTATACAATCATATCGTACAGAAAGCCAAGAGCTCCGAAGCCCTGGCCCTGAGAAACAAGCAGCAGCAGGAGGCTCTGTCTGCCCAGCTACAAGGTAAGGCATCGGCGTGCGATTTCCCTCTGCTCCTGATATCCGGGGGATGGAGGGAGGGGGAGAATGTGCTTTCCCTGTTTCCTGATGGGCAGCCAGAGCTTTCCCAATACAGACCCTGGCTAACATGAATCTCCTCCTGTCACATGGTCCGGGCTCATGGAGCTCTATCTGCTACAAAGTTCCCTGCAGGACTCCCCCCACTCTCAGCGACTGAGTCTGACAGCAGTGCGACCGCTATGTGCGATCGTGGTATTAGGGTGTGTGGCAGAACGCAAGTCTCTTATTGGTTGTTCCGGCAAACTGCTGCCCGAGTAGCACTGCTGTGACATGTGTCCTTCTGGCTGCCCCGCCACTGAGGCCAGTCACGTGATGATGCTGAGCCCACAGCGGCTTGGGTGGGCCAGTCAGTCAGATGTTGTTATCCAAGTGTATACAGTAGCCTGGGAACTTATGTATTCTATTTATGTACCAAACTTCCTCAGTCCGGGCATGGGCAACTAGATGTATATTTACCCAGTTTACACTGCCAGCAGAACTCTGAATAAAATGTCTGTAAACCTTGTATAAAGTGTAGGGCAAACAAATTGTGTGATAAGCCAAGCTACATATCTGGCATGAGGTGTATGTGCATAGAGTCTAATTGCAGTTGACCCCAGCGGGCTAAGTGGCAAGGGTTCTCTTACATTTTAGAAAATCTTGTGCCAAAGTTTAATTGAATGGTTTGAGGTGTTATTTTTGGGTTAATAGTAATTCGCCATGTACCCTGCAGGTAATAGTTGTTATGTCTGAAAGCAAGCAGTTGTGGTAGATAGGTATTACAATAGGTATTATGGCATTTGGGCTAGGGCTCATTCCATAAGCTTGGGAGGAGTGTTGTCATTATGGAAGCTAGTAGGGATTAACATGGCATAACTTGGTCCTTTTTGTGAAGTACTTTTAGGCAAGTCTTAGTTGCTACCTAAGATTGTAAATTACCTATATGCAAATATAAGGTTTCTGTTTTTTTGCTGTCTTGCCATGATCAAATATGTTTTGCTGCCCATGCCACTCAAGCCTACTGGTATCTAACATTATACACATATCAAGCTACATTCTATGCCTCTCCATGTTCCCAGTAATGTTGCCATTGCTCTACCTACTAGGATCAAGCCTTTTCTTACCAGTGTAGCCTCTAATCCAGGGGTCCCCAACCTTTTCTACTTGTGAGCAACATTCAAATGGTAAAAGAGTTGGGGAGCAACACAAGCATGACAAAAATTCTGGGGGTGCCAAATAAGAGCTATGATTGGCTATTAGGTAGCCCCTATGTGGTCAGTTGTTTGGCAGGTTTTATGCAGCCGAAACATGTCTTCAAGTCAGGAATGTAAAAATAAGCTTCTGCTTTGAGGCCCCTGGGAGCAACATCCAAGGGGTTGGTGAGCAACATGTTGCCCCTGAGTCACTGGTTGGGGATTACTGCTCTAATCTATCACAAGCCCTTTATATTTGCTGCATCCTAAACTCTGTAGGTATAACATCCTTTAAACCGCTAGGAACTAGTGCTGAAAGTATGCTCCCTACACTTAAAACTAACCCTACCTGTGCCTGCACCTGAATGAATTGAATACGCCAAAAATATGCACCATATGCTTTGTGTGACCGCAGCCTAATTAAATAAGTAGGCTTTTGACAGAGAGCCCAGAAACATAACAAGCTACACCTGCACTTAGATACAACTGTAACTAATAAGCTAAACAAGTCACTTGGGGAAACTGGGAGTGGAAATAACTGAAACTGTAATAACACATAAAATGACCCCAAAATAACTGAAACTGTAATAACAAAATAAATGACCCCAAAACCCCCAGAAATGTGTTCAAACTTTAAATAACCTGCCAAATTTAGTAAAATGGGAGTGGTATTTAGAGGGTGTGGTCGCAAAGATGGGTGTGACCAAAAAATCTTGCTACGCACTGCATTTCTTTTTGTCCCTCTTTCCATTTTCCAAATGTTGGCAAGTATGTACATGCAAAGATTTGGGTGGTGGTGCTGATTATCCCTAGCATGATATCACTGTAGTCAGAATGGTTGTAAAAATAGGAATTGCACACACTGACAAAGGGTGCCTTCACTGCCTGAAAAGCTATCATTTTTGTTGCACTCTGTGGCTAAATAACAAAAAAATTGGGTAACGCCTTTTGTTAACCTTAGGCTAAGGCTTCACAAAGTGTTGCCTTTTCTGTTCTCAGCCAGAGAGAAGTGGATCAACTCCTGTACGCTGTACAGTACAGGGGGTTTTGTTTTATGTGTTAAAGTTTTGCTAAAAAAGGTGAAATTTCCCTTTTAAGATGCAAGTCTCAGTTTGCCCAAGAGACCTGTTTAGCTTATTAGTTACAATAGTATCTAAGTGCAGGTGTGGCTTGTTACCTTATCTGGCTCCTCTGCCAAAAGCTACTTTTTAATTAAGCTTGAGAAACATTGTATCTTTTTTAGCGTTCAGGTTCAGTGCAGGTTCAGTGCAGGTTCAGTGCATGAGATCAAAGAGAAATGAGGGACGTTTCAGAAAGAATCTGGGACTGCGGGCTGAGCCCAAAATCATGACAGTTGGGAGGTATAACTATTCGTTCTTTAAATATGTAAGACTGAAAAAATGGAAAATTGTATAACTCTTAGACATAGGAAAAGAGTACACGAGTAGAGAACATTCTCTGGCAAAGTGTTGCAGTAAAAACATGACTGGGAGAGGAGAATTGCTGGAGGAAACATATTTTTAGCTGTTCAGAGATATCACTGTAGTGCTGGCAAGCTAATGAGTCTGTTTAATTATGTTTGTGGTTTGGATTTAAAGGAAAACTATATCCCCAGAATGCATACTTAACCAACAGATAGTTTGTGTTACGTGACCTATTAAAGAATCTTGCCAAAATGGAAAATATATTTAATCAGTAAATATTGCCCTTTTACATCCTTTTACCTTGATCCACCATTTAGTGATGGGCTGTGTGCTCCCTCAGAGATCACATGACCAGAAATAATGCGGCTCTAACTGTAACAGGAAGCAATGTGAGAGTAAAAGGCAGAACTCAGTCCATTCATTGGCTGATGGGGCCCAGCATGTATGTTTGTCTTGGCTTGTTTGTGTGCACTGTGAATCCTATGATCCCAGGTGCAGCCCGTAATTCTTAAAATTTTCTATATAGGAGTACCCAGCAGCACATACTTAGATGAAGCAGGGTTTTACATATGAGCTTGTTTATGCAAGATGTTTATAGAGACCTGCATTGTTTGGGAGTAAATTTTTCCTTTAGGAGTGCATTTTGATCCACGCTCACATTTAGCTTTCTTTTCGAGGATATTTTGCCAACTATTCTATTATGCGACATGGAAAACTATCAACACTTTAGCAAAAACCAAACTTACATCTGTTATGAGAGCTTGTGCTGCAAGGCTGATTGTTGATTCTGAAGCAGAATGCATTGATTTCTATGCTGCCGTATAATATCAATATGAGTTGTTAATGTAATGTCTCTTTTATTGTGAATTTTATACTTTGTATATTTTGTGTTGGTCCCTAAGCTCAGGTAACCGAGAACTCAAAGCATTTGCTGTGAATCAGCAGAAAAGAAGATTGGGAGCTTCTGAGGGTATCTTTGGACACATGAATCATTGCTGCAATAGGGCTTTAGCGTTGGGCTAGTACAGAATCCGAAAACATATGGTGCATCCTGTAGAAAATAATTCTTTGTTAAGCGTTAGTTCTACTTTAAAAATTAGTGTACAACTTGATGCTCACTCCAAGGTTTCATTGTTTGGAGTGAAATAGAGAAGTTTATTTCACATTTAAAATCCTGACTTATTGTGTCATAGGCATATACAAACTATGGATAGCAAACATTTAAAATTAAGTCAAAATTGATGTCACTATTGACAGTCGGTTTATTTTCATAAACTTTTAACATTATCGAAGACTTTTTTTTTTCTTCTTTAGTGTTTGTAGGCACATTTGAGCAGCTATGTGTTATTGAGGATCTGTAGGAATGGATGAAGACAATGTGGCCCAACAGCTCTAAATACTGTTACCAGCTGTAAACTAAAGAGTTTGGCAGCACATCATTCAAAGGTGTGTACCTTGTTTGCAGAATAGCATTTAGGGTGAAGACACACTGAGCTACTAGTAGCAGCTACTTGTTCACGGCTACTAAATGCCAGAAAATACCCTGAAATAGACAATACTGAGAATTGCCTCTGCTAAAACACACCTAGAGACAATTATCAGTAAATGAATAGCATTGTCTTATTCTTTAGCCGTGACAAATAGTTCCATGTGTCTTCACCCTACTAGTAGCAGCTACCTGGGCTGAATCTGCAAAGATGCAAGAGGAAAGTAAAAATGTGCTGTTTCATATTAAAAGGAACTTAAGCACAAATACTGCATGCTGTATGACAGTAACATTGCAAACGTTACATGTAACCAAATAATGATGTTTACTTTAGCAGCTGTGAGTAGGCACACACAATTATAATCTGCAACATGAATCCCGTTAATCACACATTAAGTTACCTGCTGAACACAGAGACTTTCTGAAGGGATTTATGTGTGTGTAAGGCAACTTCTTATTAAAAAACCCTTCCTACTAATCCCCAAGCTATATATGAAATCATAGACCTGGCTGCTTTCTGTATCACTCATGGCCTAGTTTGGATTTTCCTGCTTTGAGGCTTAGACGCAGGGCACATATGCGCCAGATTTTTTTCTGCTTCTGACCTTTTGTATTTTGGCTCTACTCCACAATGTCCTGTTGGCTTCACTTCTGTTATTTGCTACTAAAGTAATTGAATATGACCTCAGTTGTATTTCTCTTAATACCTTATTCTGTGTGCAGCAAGCTGCCTGTAATACAGGTATGGTTACAGTGTAGTATTACGTTAATAGAACAGAAATGTAACAGAAAATATGTTCAATTCAGGTGGGGTTTTGTCTTTGCAAGTAACGTTACCTTTGTGCGTACAATATCAGTTTTGTTGTACACCACTCATCATTTGCCAATGGACAATAGATTGCGTGTTGCATTAGTGCCCAATGTACATAATAAAGCTTCTTACTGAAAAAGCTGTTATTTTTCACCACAAAAATTCAAGCCATTGCAAAATGTGAACTTAAATGCTATTTATGTCTTTTATTACATAGTACCTGTACAGGATAATAAGAATAATAGAAGTAACCTTCAAGATAAATAATCTGAAAAAATATGCATAATGCATATATGCATGATGCATATAACTCCTGGGTGATTTCTAATATCTTTATATTTATCTGTAGGGTAATTTTTTCCTATGCATGTACTCAATAGGGATAATCTACAATTGAAGCTCTAAATGTTGTTTAATTACAAGTACAGGTATAGGACCCATTATCCAGAATGCTCGGGACCAAGGATATTCTGGATAAGGGGTCTTTCCATAATTTGGATCTCCAGTCTACTAAACAATCAATAAACCATTAATTAAACCCAATAGGGCTGTTCTGCCCCAATAAGGATTATTTATATCTTAGTTTGGATCAAGTACAAGGTACTATTTTATTATTACAGAGAAAAAGGAAATCAGTCTAGACCCCAGTCTAGACCCCAGACTGGTGCTCCTGTTGGCTGAAAATTGCACCAGCCTGGGGTTCTCCTCGTGGAGTGACACATCTTTCTCCATTTTCCTGGTATCTATTAATGGAGTGGGCCAGGTGTAAAATTCTAACATTGATCATAGGGCGTTAGTTCCAAGTTGACCCCTAATATTTTGCTGCGGTTCATTATTTTTTATAATATACTCGGTCATATGAGAAATGAGAAGTGACATCACATAACTTGTGCTATCACTATGCACCATTTACAGGCATATGTGTTTAAAGTAAGAGCTAAGAGAGATGGTAAGGAAACTTGTGACACAAGATACTGGCAGCTTTGGTAAAGCTAAAGTTAGCCATTAACACATGGGAGCCTTTTTTTTTTAAAGCAACAGTAAAATGCATTAACATTGATTTTCCTGTTATTTTGATTAGATTTTGAATGTTTGTTTACAGTTGATTATTGTATCTGTATTATATGCATGTTACAGTGTTACAAATGTATTCCATTTGCCAGCCAGACTGATAATTATGTTAGAGATGTCAGGGAAGGTCTAGGTATAATTATGGCTGCTAAAGCATTTTGCTACTAGGGAGCTTACCTTCTATAAATCCCATTTGCTTTATAGACATAAGCAATAGCTTTATCCATGCAGTGTGTTTGCTGTAATTTTGTTATTGTTATATTGAAATGTGTGTTTAATGAGGAAGCTTTGTTACTTAAAAGTTATTGCCTAGATTAAGGGGCAAATTTATTTGTGTAATATTGATTTTCCAGTAGAACATTTTAGACTTGTATTTTATTCATTTTTGTTAGGAATGGAAAGTCAAAACCAGAGCCTTTGTGTGAAAACTGAGGACAACTGGCAACTACAGTATGTTATTGTAATGCCCCCATTATATGGAGGCTAGCTAACAGCAATTTAGGTTCTTTAGGTACTTCACTTTCAGATTAACTTTTGTGTTTTCTTTTAATTATCTCTTTGTTTACCAGAAATCCATTTTTGAATTTCAACAGCTATGTGGTTGCTAGGGTGCTATTTAGCTTAGCAACCATACCATAGTTTAAATGAAAGACTGGAAGATAGATTGGGCCTCAATAGAAAGCTAATTAATAACATGTAACAATATTAAGAAAGCTGTAGCTTTAAAGAGCAATGATTTATGGCTGCTGGATCCTCATTTGAAAGTAAAAGAGGCAGAAGAGGAAGGCAGCTAATTCAATTATTAAATTAATTGATTTGAGAATGTAGGGTAAGTCAATCAATGGCAGATAGGTACAATCGCTGTGTATACAGACACTGAACATCGCTATAATTATGTAAACAAGCACATAATCACCCAAATGATGCATAGCACACTCTTGGGCACTAATTGTGACTGAGAGCATTACTGATTTTCAATATCTGCCCTCCCAGAGTGAGAATGGAACAGCAGCTCAATGTGTGTGTGAGTGTGTGTAAGACACTACGCTGAGATTCAAAATAGGCCCTGGCATTTCAGGGGCACAGAGGCCCAAACAGCTGCCCACCAGCCCAATATATAGTGACCGTCTATGGCATCTTACAGCAGCCCCTCTGGTATTTGCCAAAATCTAGGGCCTAAAAATCAGGGCCTAATCCTGCCTGTATTTTAGCAGTTCTGTACTTTTCTAAACCAGAGCTGATGCTTACTTTTATGAGGCTCTAATCTTTTATTTAGTATTTCATCTGTGAATGTGGTGGCACACTAGTTTATGTCACTACATGTTGGTTAATCTGAAGCAAGGTCTCTGATACAGAGGGCAACTAAGAAGGCAGGATATTGTGCTGGTCAGTGGAACAGTAAATGGCCCAGACCAAAGGGTGCTAAATCTTGAATAAATCCCACATAGATAGGCATTGTTAAGAAAGTATTTGTTGCTCTTGTAGTAAAGATTGATTAGAGCACTCTTATACATTTTGTGCTTTCTTATTATATAAGATTTTAGCTGGCCTAGCTGACATCTGGGCCATGTTCAGTACAGCAGATAGTATTTCCAAAAATTTGCCACCGGGCTTCAGCCCAAATACACTGAGGGTACTTACAGACACAAACAAAAAGTAATATTGTACTTTTTCCCTCACAAACAATAAAACTGACTAGAACATTTTCAATAAAGGCAACATTATTTATTCCCTAAATTTTTTTTACATCACTTTTTTTTTTTCTTTTTTTAACATAAGTTTATCTTTTGTTTTCAGTGACGGATCCCTTTAAGCAGAATTAGTAGAAGTTTGGCCTTTGGATGTTTTATCAGCTTTGCAAGCGGTTTAGCTTTCCTGGGATTCAATTAAGAGACAGAAACACCAGCCCCTATTTGCATATATTTAATCTTTAAGAAACTGACAGTGAGGCGGAAGCTTGAAGCTCCTGAGGATGAGGGAGATGTTCAACAGCAGCGCATGAGTGTTCTGTTCACTTACCCTGGCCATGAATACCCGGCAATGTGGTAAATATTGATTGATCCAATTCCTTTGGGCACTTACACTTCCAGCCATTCTTGGAAAAGCTAAAAGCAGCTATCAGCATAGGCTGTTACGGGGTTAATTATTTTTATTCTTATTTATTTAGGCAGCAGGGAGCCCCTACCAAGTAAATGATAAATTAGCTTTTTATTGGATGCCTTTATACCAGACACAGAGGGACTGATTCATAAAGGGCTGGTAATTTTCTCTGAACAGTAACAATAATTTGATATTTCATAATCAACCCCACAGTGTCTCATTGCATGGCTGAATGCTGAAACCACTGAAAAAGATTATTTTGAATCCCAAACTGAATCTAAACTCTTATTTGTATATGCAACTGAGCTAAATCAACCCCAAAAATTAAAGCAGGACACATCTATAGATGCAGGTAACTTTGTGAATACAGTTGAACCATGCCTCCCAACTGTCCCAATTTTTGGGGGACAGTCCCGATTTTAATAGCTCAGCCTGCAGTCCTAGATTATTATTGAAAAGTCCCCATTTCTCTTTTATCTCTTGTACCGAACAATAAAAAGGATACAGTGTTTCTCAAACTTAATTAAATAAGTAGGCTTTTGGCAGAGAGCACAGAAAACTAAATAAGCAACACCTGCACTGAGATACAATTGTAATTAATAAGAGAAACAGGTTTCTTGGAGGTCAACTGGGCCATTGGCAGCAGCAGCTAAAGAATTTGCTCTTCAAAGTTACAGTTGTATTGTTATTGTTGCTTTTTATTCTTCGTCTTTCTATTCGGGCCCTCTTCTCTTCATCTTCCAGCCTCTCATTCAAACCACTGCCAGGTTGTTAGGGTAAGTTGGATCCTAGCAACCACAGAGCTGGCAAACAAAAAGCGAAATAATTTACAAAACACAAAATAATAACCGTCTAAAACTTGTCTCTGAATTGCGCTGTCTATATCATACTAAAAGATTATGTAAAGGTAAGTGTTAAGTATTTTGTATACAGTTTTCCACATTGCACTGTGCCTTTTGTTGTTCAAAAATGTAAAATAATATATTCTGCAGTTGTTAGGTCAAATAATGGCTGAGAATAATGGGATTTGTAGTTTAGACATTTGAATAAGGAACATAGTAGGTCTAATAGTTTCCTTATGGCTCTTTTAGCTTTTATCTCTAATTTGAAGCAAGGAGTTGTATGTATCCAATTTAGTATAAATGCTTTCTCTGGAGCCCTCTCTTAGCTGTTATGTTGTGCCAGTGTATAATTATATATAAAAAGATGCCTAATTTAGCTTCTGTGGGTAAAGATTATACTTTGTGTAGCATTGCTGAGAGCAGCAGTGACAAAGCTAACTGGCAGCAGATGTACTCAGAGTGCAGGCTGTATTGTCCAGTGAAATGCTGGAAACCTCTGTAGTCAACACACTCTTATCCCCTTCCCCTTTCCCCAGGCTGTAATCCTGTCATATTTATGGCTAGATTCATGAGAAAACGTTATTTTATGGTTTATCACATGGAAACTTATGAGCAAGGTTTAATTTGAGAAGAAAAATTTTCCCATAGACTTTAATAGATTTGACATAAACAGTGAGATGTGATAACCAGTGAGATACATTTTTTTCGTTGAATTGCATCTGGAGAATTGGGAGATAAGCTTTTCTCATCAAATTCTGGTCCGTCATCTGAGAGCCTTTCGAGAAAAAAAAAAAAAAAAGATGTAGAGTGATTTCCATTTTCAGTATACTTGATGCAGTCTTTAGAGTCACATGTATGTCTCTTGCTGCTCATGATAAATTAGGGTAAGGTGAAGTCACACACTTTTGATATTTTTGTATTCAGGCAGCTGTGTCTGGACTGACTTTTTGGGAGTATTTATACCTAAAAAGTTGCAGCCTAAAATCATTTCACTCTGTCAACCAATGACCCACACAAGAGTGTCTGAAAAAGCTTTCTACATCAGAAGAAGAGCATTGATGGATACTGATCTTCCGAAAAGTAAGCAGAAAAAGTCCATAGTTTCTTCATATGAAAGCTTGGCCTCAACCAGGTGTAGATTTAGTGAAGCCCACCAAGGTCTGGGAATGGGTATATAATGGGCGGGGTAACAGCCTGTAACAACTTATCATGAATAAAATAATGATATGAAATAATGAATGCAGAAATATTATCTTTAATATTTACAGCCTGTTGTTGAAAGGTGTTTTTGGAGGTGCAGAGATGGTATTAGTTTACATTTCTCCTTATTTTTTACAGAGGCAGTTTAAATATGGGTGGGGACTGGAGGTTCTTTGAAGTCACACTTGCCCTCCTGTGCAGCCTATTTCCCTTGAAATACAAAGATGGCTGTGTGCAGAAGGGCAGGACACAATCCTATGTTCTAGTGTTTCCCACTACAACTATATGCTGTGGTGCATATTGGCACTATAAACTCTGGGTGGTTAAGGTTAAAGGAGAACTAAAGCTTTACTAAAGAAGAAGCCCAGAAATGTTGTACATTAGGTTCTGGGCTTCTGTACCAGCCCAATGCAGCTACATCCCTTTTGCAGGGAAGATCAGGGAAGATCTGAGCCTCCTAAGATCCTTTTTTTTTTTTTTTTTTTTTACTGATTCACTACATATGCTCTGTGCTGTTGTTACTTACAGAGCTAGGGACTGATGCACAACTTACTGTGTGTTTGTGTGTTTATTTATATATATATATATATATATATATATATATATGTCACAATATTCGGCTGATTAGATATCAATACAGAAACTTACTATATTGAATATCAGAAATCAGTGCAACTAGAATCGGAATTTAATAATCCGCCTTATAGCATCAGTTTATCTGACAGGCCAACGTCAGCTTCTCAGCAGCCACTCAGAGCCCACTGAGCATGTGCACTCTCTGAGGCACTTCTAACAGAATCCAAGAAGAAGAAGAGCTTCTGTGACATCTGTACACACCTATATCATTACTACTATAGAGATACTGAAACTGTTAGTACAGTCAGTTTAGTATATAAAATATGACATTTCTAGCCATATTCATTTTTAGGGTTTAGTTCTCCTTTAAGCTTGGCAAGAGAGGGAAGTAATGACTACTATTGTTTTGGTCAGACATAGCTGGAGCTTGGACAGCCTCCTATTCTAGTTTGTACAGAGAGAGAACTGTATTAGCATATATATTTCCCTGTACTAAGCATACCTCTGCAGGTAAATTGTAGGGTAGAAAATGGTATGTTTATGTGTTTATGATATTTGGTTCTTCTGGGGATACATTCATTTTGCATCCCATAACACATATAACAGTCTTAGCACTCTCTTTTCAGACCAAAAAAAAAACCTACTCCAAAATTAAACTGATTTTGTGTATTTTTTAAGGACACTTGACCTTCCCAAGTATTTAGACTCTTGAAATGATACATTTTGTGCTGCCCGGATGACAATGTTTATCTTACTGGCATCCTGTTTGCAACATTTGTTCTATGTACTACATTAGTAGTGACTGTCAGTTCTCTCTGCAAAAAGCACAGCCATTCAGAAGGAGGGAAATGTACTGTTGCTTTGTGTTTGCTGCACAATATGTTTCAGGATACTTCCACTCCATTTCCATTTGTCCATACTATGTGGATTATGCTAAGCATGGAAGGATGTTCTTGATATCTGTGCTGGAGGTGATTTAGTGCTGGCTACAAAAGTCTTATGTGTTCTTAACCTGAGAAGAGCCTATTGAATGAGAACCCTTCCTCCTGCCTTGGGTGAAACAGAATCCTTCTCTGTGAGAGTTGTGATTGGCACAGGCATGCCATGAATATGATAGTTGCAATGGCAATAGGAAACTGCTTGCTTAGATTCCTGGTAGTGTGATAATTCTGAAACCCAATTGCACAGAAGTGTATGTGTGAGCAAAAGGAAAAAATGGCCTTGGTCTGTGGGACTGATGAGTCAAAAGAAATGAAAGTTAAGCCAGGATGATTTTTATGCTATAATGTGTGTATAATCGCTTAGATTCTGTGTTCCAAGGTGCTTCAGTGTAAGCAAGCTCTTCTCAAACAATTAATGAACTTTAATTTTTAATTGTGTAAAGGGGACATACACTACATGAACCCAGTCCGATAGCTTTATGCTAAATACAATATTTTACCCTATAAAGAAAATACCATTGCCATCTTTATCATAGGCCTGTTGAGAGTGCTTATATTCAGTAGGTGTCATTTTGTGCCAATACATGCTTTCATCATTCCTTAACATAGTTGGCTTGTACTTGGAAGTGCTCTAGGCAGGGAGATATTTGGTTAATATTCTGCAAAAATACTTCTGCTGATAACTTCAATCAGGCTTCTGTGCATCCCTGAATGGGAAAGGGTTCAAGAGCATTTAATGGCACTAGTGTATATGCAGTGGATTCCTTTGAACTGAAGGGAGAATTGGAAATCCAGGCATCACATTTGAATGAAACAGTGATGTTTAGGCTCTGTATGCTTCATTTGTTGCCTATGGGGGCTTGCAAAGCCTTCATCTGCTTAGTACTTCTACATGTGGATGACAGGGTTCTACTTGGGAGCTTTTTAGATAAAAAAAATGATGGTTATTTTCAATTATGAGAGATTGTTAATGGCAACTGCAGATGAGCTGTATCGCTAGTTTATTTTTAATATGTAAAAAAAATGTATAGAAAGACTTATTTACAGTTTCTTTGAAGACAACTTGTCCCAAGTGCTATTTTATTTCTTGGAAGTCCTGGTAATAGACAGCTTGCTAAATTCCTTTATAAAATACAGTATCTGAAGAAAGTTAGTGCTGCTGTTGTAAATAATTGATTGTTTTAATCCACATTTTGCTCAGTATGTTTATCACTGTAAGTGTTTTGCTCACTGTTAACCTAGTATGTTAGTTTACTCATGATTAACCCTTCCAGTACTCTCTATAAATAGGTCTAGGGATATCTGCACAACCCTTAGCAGGCCAGACATCAGTCTATTAGTACTAGTTCTATAATATTAGGTGCCTTGCACCCCTTATCCATCTTCATGGATGAGATGAAAATTGTACTCTATAGAAAAAAACACATTTGAAGGGATTATTGCTGCACATGGGCAGATGTCAGTGCTTTTTTTTTTAGGCAATCTCCCCCCCAGCCCCACACACTCTCATTCCTACCCATGCTAGCCTCCTGAATCCTGAAGATCCATTCCTGTGGGCTTTATGAATGGTCAGGCCTGGGTGCGAATGGAACTTGGAACGCTGTTTCAGTGTATTTCAATGCCATTTTTCCACAGCTTTATAAATCAGACCCCAAATGTATTTTTATCTGCTAATGATATTTTCTAGGGTGTCAGCTCTGTCTTGGGTTAACAGAGCACATTTTTTTGGCGACCAACCAAAGGCCTAACCACAAAAATGCAAGTATTTATTTTATCATTGACTTACGCTCAGAGCATGCAGGCCAAATAGCTGTTTTTGTGGATGTCCGTTATTTTCCATCCCAGGATAATCATGTTGGGCTTGTTTTTATTTTTTTACTTACAATTTTAGAGAGTCAGATTAAAGAGGTGGAGGCAGTTCTCTACCTAAAGGGAATACTACCCCTCTATCTTGCAAAATAAAAACTATCAAAGTAAAAAAAAAAAATACATTGAGGCAAATGGATAATATTGGATCTCTCTCCTTTGTTTGTTTAAGTAAGGAATAGTAATATTGAAAGTAAACATTGGAAGAAATGGTACAGCTTTTATTCTACTGCTTAATTATACATTTACACATTTGGGTTGAAACTTCCACAATGGTTGCCCTTTTTTTGGTCACCTGTAGGATCACTTAACTGTAGCTGGGAATGATGGGAGCTACAACACGGAGCTGGCCACTGCTTCTGTATAAGCTATAGCACAAAAAAAAAAAAAAAAGTTATGCTCACCAGTAAATTTTAAACCAATACACGGGGTGCCTCAGCTGCTCTCTCAGGAGGGGCAAGAATACTTGAAGAGAAAAAAATCATTAAGCTAAAAGGCACAACAAAATTGAATATCATTTGCAAATTGTCTTATAGTAACACCATTTGTCCTAGGTAAGTTGCTGAATTTAGGGATTTAAATATGGAAGAATAACAACTGGGGACCCTCATCCAGCTTCTCCTCTAGTGACTTGTAAAGTAAATTCAGCTTGTGCTGGAAACAATTTTGAATACTCAATGCAAATTCCCCTGCCCATGTGTAAAAGTAGGCTTCATGGGATGAATCTTAAAAAAGTAATTTCATAAAAGTGGTCTTGTTATTTAGACATGTTTTTTTTGCAGTGATTTGCTTCTATCATGGGACACATTGATAGAAATGGGGCATAAGTGGGCAGAGCCTGGAACAATTAGAACAAATGAGGGGCTTCTTAAATTTAGGTATGCCTTCTTCTTCGGTTACTGTTATATCGTTTGACACAGTTAATAATGCTGTCATGCAAATGAGTTTGGGACAAATTGAGAACATATGGGCAGACATTGATATATGTTGGCATATAGATATAGTAAATTAAAAGTAAAGTATATTGTATAAATGCTTCCATTTATTATCCTGGAATGTACCTGTACAAATAATTGTATATATATATAGCTTATACTTATAGCAGCAGCTTTATTATCATACCCTTAGCTGGGGATGTAACCTTTATATAAATACAGATAATAAGATGTGAAATTATAAATAGTGTACACTACCCCTTTAACATCTCAAGGTGCACAGTGATTTACAGTATAATACAAATTAAATTATCTTTATATGAACTTTTGGCTTAGCTGGAACACTCATCTAAGTTTCTAATGGGTGCAGATTGAATCCTGTAGGAAGCAGGAATTTGAGGCCATGTTAAGCTTCAGAATGTTTATATCATTAAATAATTGCAAGTCACAGCTTTCTTTGTATTCATTGATCAGTGCAGAATTGATGAATCGTGGCTTTGGTTCTTGGGCTGCTCAATATAACTGTCCAGGATTTAAATAAATGCCTTACTTTTTCTACTGACAGTGGTCTATGAACACCGCTCAAGGCTAGAACGTTCTTTGCAGAAAGAAAGGAGTGAACATAAGAAGACAAAAGAAGGTTGGTAGTTATTTGTCTACGTTGACTTTTTTTGTTTACTTCCCCTTTATGAATCCCTTTTGAAACTACTTGTTTTAATAAAAAGACTTTTTACTTCTGCTTACTTTTTTAACTCCCTCCTCTTTGATACTGTAGGTTCCATTTAATAGAAAATGACTTTTTTTTGGTTCTACTCTTCCTCCCAGTTCTAGGGGAAGGGGATAATGAATTCTGTATAATGATCTCTTCCTTTTCAGGCTGTATTGTCTTGTGTAATAACACATTATTTGCCAGCCACCCTCCTCCTGCACTTAGCTATACAATTTTAAATGGTAGCGCTGATTGTTTTATCTCTTGCTACATCTCCTTATGAGTAATGAACAAGTACTGGCTCATTTAGCTGCATTCACCCTTCAGATATTTGGGTGATTGAATTAGATTAGGTCTATGGGAATGTGATGGGTTTTGTTGCACTTTGTGGCCACAGCCAGTCCTAGATTGAATCTGATGAAGCCAAAGCACGCTGTATCTTTGGTCTAATCGAACAGTAAATACAGTCATGCTTATATTATGGAATTGCATTGAAACATTATATATCTCATTTAATGTATCTGCTCAAATGTGATTTACAATGAATCCATAAAAGACACAGACAGCATAAAATCATAGGCGTCATGGAACTTCCATATGAAAGCTTGAGTGTCTGGTCACCAGAAGTCTGTCTACTAAAATAATCACTATAGTCTGGCAGTATTCTCAAGCAGCTATTCTCTATAGCTAAATATATGTGTTATTAAATAGAACCCCTACACTCATATACGCATTTTAGCAGTCGGCAATATTAATATAAACTACAAAAGCTAACGTGGATGTCCACCTAAATGTCACACGTTAGGGAACATGGGTCAATAATAATAATATAACCTAGGTTCTTGATGGACAATAGAGCCAATTCAGCTTAAAACAACATTGTTTCTACCTAGTTACCCCCTCCCATTCTTTCAGTTACTGATTGTGGTAACTTTGGTGTTGCCCTGTATGCTTATGGCAGATCCTCCATTGATCAACTTGTTTGACCGATGGCCTTAACCATAGATGATAGGTGAACTGTTGCTATCTCGCATCTCTCCCTGTGTTTAGAGGGAGAACACAGGTTTTAGTCCTTTAAAATTAGAACTGTTCAGATGAGTGACATTTACTGAGCAAAGGATTTTATTAAAACTATAGTACAGATTTGGTTTAATGTGTTTAACCCTTTTGACAAAATATATTTGTTGAAAGCCTACCTATGTTTAATTTCCACTTTGTTTTTTTTACATTGCAGATTTTTTAGTCTATAAACTGGAAGCACAGGAGGCTCTGAACAAGGAGAAGGTACAAGTTCCATCTTAGAAGAGTTGTTGTGGAAACACCTGTGGCACAGTAATGATAATAATGGCTAAAGATTACAGGCATAACAAGTTATACTAATGCATGGGGGCAGTTAGCTGTGCTCTTCAAAGGAATCTTTCATGTCCATGGATGAAAAAACTAAAGTTTCAGACGTTATAATAGGGCTGAGATATGAACCTTTTACACTGCTAATCAATTGAGGGACAAATACACATATGACATTCCGCTAAAAAGGTCCTTTTCATTCAGTGGGAGTTTCCCACTATATATTATATAACGTTTAAGGGCATATTTATTAAAATGTGAGATTAGAGCTCACCACCGAAAAATGTACACACTTTTTATTCCTATGGAATTTGTATAAGTGTATTCCGGGTCAGACCTGGGTGGCCCAGGTTTATTCTCTGCTCTGAACTTATGCTGCAAAAAAATCTCAGGAGACCCATTGTGCGCATTCGCCCAGGGTGGGGTTCATATGTGCATGCACGGGGGTGTGCTGGCAGCAGGAACAGGGTGCCCAACTGGAGTGGGGGCCTTTGGGGTGGCAGCCCCAGTGGGCCCTGGACAATCCACTACAATCTGGTATAAGATCCCTTTCCTTGCACCACAAGCTGCTGTATAACTGGTCATTGCATTGGCATATCCTCTGGTTCCTTTACCCTAGCAAATAGGCAGCAGTTTGAAAATCAAGCTGGATGGTGGATAGTAGAGTCAATAAATAAACAAGAATAATAAGCAAAGTAAAGCCTCAAAGTAGTCAGGAAGCATTTTAGTTGCTGTCTCAAATGTAAAGGCTAATAATAAAAAAAAACAAAAAAAAAACATACGATACAATGAAGAACAATGACAACACTAATGTGCCCAGATGCAGTAATCCAAAACTACCAATCAGCTTCAACAAACATTTTATGGGTTGCTCTGTTGCTATGAGTTACTGCTACTGAACAAATGTATTGCCTTTTTCTACAAATGGGGGTAAATATCATTATAAATATCAGAAAATGCCATGTACGCACTGCCAGGCTTTTACCGAAAGGTGCCATTCGTGTTACATAAACACAGGAGAGTTGGGTTTCGATCTGGCGCTCCATGCAAAGAGCAACAACCCCGGGAGGTGCAAGTGCTGTCAAATAAGCACTCAGGTACTTTTCAACAACAAAAACCCCTCTGTTTGCCATTAGTCAAAAGATTTAGGACTCTTTTTCGGTACAAGAAATTTATGCCTCACATAGGTCTGCACTGGGGAATCTGATCAGCATACTGCCTTGGCTGTAGTAAACCAAGTGGGTGAGGTTCAATCCTGATCTTTTTTTTCTTATACCTCACATAAGTTACAGATATATTCAGTATAACAGCAGAGTTAATGTAGTCCCCTATGACAGAGAAGCATGTCTATCCAAAGCTGTAAGTTAAGGTTTGCCCTAAATACCAATTACCATTCCACCGATTTGTATCCCTGGAGGACAATCTTTCTCCCATAAGCAGTAGCTTGGCCAAAACAAGAAGTATGGCTGCTTCACTGTTCTAATGTTCTAAACAAACCATAATTTTTCATAGTTAATGGCAAATGTAAGAGAAATTGGCAATTGAACCTTGCCAATAAGAAGTGTGTTTTTCTTTGGAATAGCCCTAATGTGTTAATCTAAAGGGGTAATTCGAACCTCAGGATATTGGAGTAAGTATAGTAAACCATAATAAAAGTTTTCTTTCTGTTATTTGTTTGTGTATGTATTGACTTCCCACCAGAGCTGATATAGCATTGCAATTTTTATACACAAATAGCAACCTATCGTGCCTTAATAACATCTTTCTCTTGTTACAGCAAGATTCCATGAATCGCTATGGGGCTCTCAGCTCACAACACCAGATTCTCAAGGTGAGAATATCTCTCATAATAACAAAGATGGTTTGTAGTGTTTTTATTGTCCATGTAAGCTGAAAGCTTTTATTTTAAGTTGTCTATAAACCCATTCCCTGAACAATAACAGCAGTATTCGGAAACATCTAAAAGAATTACATAAAGTAATATTTCGGGTCATGGCTTGGATGCACTAAGTACAGTGAGAGCCTAAAGTTGTGTTCCATTGGCTGCTGATGTCCAGATTCTTTTATCCTTCTAAGCCAGGAGCCAGGTTGTCAATCAGTTTGTGCAATAAAAGAGAAGCTCCTTATCCCTGTATCAGGCTGTTGTCATGACAACTGGCTAGGTTAGTCCTAGGCTTAGGGCTTTCTTACAGTTAGAAGGTGTTTGTGAAAGAGCTTCGATACTTGGGTTTTTTGTTTTTTCATAAATTCAGCACTCCATGAACTTGAAGGAGTCTCATACTTTCCTATACAAGTTCCTTGGAGCCAAAACAAGACTCTCAGCCAACAACTTTACAAACCCGTTGCTTCGTAAATAATTGAATGCCAGTTCACCTTGTGTAAACATAGAATCACTAAGGGGCAGAATTATCAAAATGTAAGTAAAGAGCTTAACACATAAAAACTCACCCACATTCTGTTCATTCCTGTGGGATTTTTAGAAGCTTATTTATCAATGGGTGAAAGGAATGAATAAAAAGCAGGTGAGTTTTTATCTATAAACTAACATTTTGATATTGAGGGGCGCCAGGCGCCAGGCAGGAGCCTCTCCTGCCTACCCCTAGTGCTACTTTGTCATTGCCTCCGCCGCTTGTCATTAGCGGCGGAGGCAATGACCGATCTAATCGCCCTGCCCCCCTGCACAGCCTCCTGTGCTTTGGCGCGCATGCGCCGTTCGGGGGTAGTGGGCGGAGTTGGCCGACCGGGTTGCCTAGGGTGCCCGGTCGGCTTGGCCCGCCCCTGCTTGTGTGGCTCCCCAACACTTTATACATTTCAGTGTGGCTCACGAGTGAAGAAGGTTGGGGATCCCTGATGTAGAGAATGCTATTAGAAGAAAAATTACAATTGGTCTTCATTGTTTATTTGCAGTTTTGTATTTATTTACTTCTTCTATTGAGACAGTTCTCATACAGTACAGTACCATTATGGGTTAACTACATTCATAACTTTAGTTTATCCAACAAGGTGTGCAGTCTTTCTCATTGTAACTCTGCCATACCTACCCCCAGTAATCTACCCACTGTCAGGATTGGAATACATCAATGGCAACAGATTCTAGCTATTTAAATTTTTAAGCCAGTTGATCCAGGGGACCTTTCTGGAACCAATTGTTTACATTGTTACACAATGGTAACCATGATGACAAAGCTTAGCATGTTAAAGGAAACAACTACATTCCAAGCTTTATGGTTTTTATGAAAGCAGGATGTATTTAGTAAAATTGAACTAGCAGTGTACAAAAAATAAGAGTTATTTAAATAGGAAAGTGTAGGGATGTTTATTATTTCTTTATCTATCATTGGAAAATCTAAATGTATCAAGAGAATTGCCATTTGTGTCAACAGTGATGTGGAATTGTGGGAAAAAAATGCTGCTTTGTAAACAAACAAAGCAGTTGTGCTCGAAATTGCACTTTGCACCATGAGCCCCAATAAGTGAATGCACCCTGATGGGTTTCCTGCTGCTGCTACACTGCCTCAAGAGCAGAAAATATTATATAACTTTTCCATTCATGATATACCCTCCATGTGTTTCTCAGTCATCCATAAAGAGCACTGTAGCTACAAAATTTACTCCTCTTTATGTGTAATTCCTCCCTCCTTCAGTAATGGAACAAGCTACCTGAAAATGCCAGGCCCAGTATCACCCGAAAATACTGCTAATTGCCAAGTAATCATATTGCAGTAAATATGCTGTTCAAGTGATGTCTTCATTTTGGATTTGTAATCAAGGTGGGATGTGTCATGCATATTCAGTAGAGTCTTGATTGTGGGAGGAATTTAAGAGCATCTATTTGTGATAAAATTGTAATTAAAATAACTCTTTTTGTATATTTTGCATTATAACATGAATAAAAGTTCTTTGTAAAGTAGCAGGCTGTGTTGAGGTTAGGCAGTTTGCGACTGGTGGCCTCACTATTTAGAGAATTCTTATAATTTATGAAAGTTGCATTCAGGCCTCTCCTGCCTACCCCTAGTGCTACTTTGTCGTTGCCTCCGCCGCTTGTCATTAGCGGCGGAGGCAATGACCGATCTAATCGCCCTGCCCCCCTGCACCGCCTCCTGTGCTTTGGCGTGCATGCGCCGTTTGGGGGTGGCGGGGTGGTGGGCTGAGTTGGCCGACCGGGTTGCCTAGGGTGCCCGGTCGGCTTGGCTCGCCCCTGCTTGTGTGGCTCCCCAACACTTTATACATTTCAGTGTGGCTCACGAGTGAAGAAGGTTGGGGATCCCTGATGTAGAGAATGCTATTAGAAGAAAAATTACAATTGGTCTTCATTGTTTATTTGCAGTTTTGTATTTATTTACTACTTCGTTTAGCAGCTCTCCAGTGTCCAATTCAACCTTGCAACCAGGCATTGGTTTAAAAAAAAAAAAAAAAAAAAAAAGACCGCTATTAGAGCTGGCTCTTAATAGATAATTAATAAAGAGTAACAATACAAGTGCTACCTCACAGAGCAATAGTCTTTTGGCTGCTGGGGTCAGTGAGACCCCCATTTGAAAAGTGGAAAGTGTCAGAAGAGGTTGGCAAATAATTTAAAAACTAAAAGTTGCTTAGAATAGGCTATTCTATAACATATTCTAAAAATTAACTTAAAGGTAAACTGCCCCTTTTTTTTTTTTTTTTTTCCCTAGGAGGCAATTATAATACTTTTGCTCTAGGTTTCTGTTTGCATAAAGATTTTCATGCACTGTTAGTCTACTTTAAAAGATCTAATCAGGGTCGGACTGGGCTAGCTTTACACCCCCTGCAGGGGCGTGTGCATGTGGTGGGTGCCCCTGCGAGGAGCATATCAGTGCGGCGGGGGCCCCTAGGGGTGTGGCACTGGTGGGCCCTCACACCTCCAGTCTGACCCTGGAGCTAATTGATTAGCTTGATAAGCCAACTAATAGACCTGTGAAGAAGCATGCAGGGCAATGTGGGATTTGGAGTCTTAGACAGAGAGCTTCGGCTACAAAGTTTCAGTAATGACAAGCAGCAGTTTAGAATGGAACAAAAACACTGCTTTCCATAGCCTTTCATTTACAAGCATTTTAAAAATCGTAGAAAATTTGTATTTGTGTTTTTGGGTTCACATTCCCTAGAACTGAAGTGTCTGGGATACACAACAACTTTTGTTTCCAATTAAATGAAGTGTGGGATTTAGTTATGACTGATACATCAATGAGGTCTGCTTGGTATGTAGACATAATCGATTACCACTGATTTGGTTAGATCTGTAGCTGCTGAAAGTGGGCTGTGATTGGCCTATGAGCACCAGGCTAGGATCATGGTTGCTGGGTGGAGCGCTTGCTAAGCTGCATAGGCAATCATTACAACAACACTAGCTTATTATGCTAAAGCTATTCTTACTGAAGGGCATGTTTAATTTCTTTTTGTTCTGTGAGTCTGTTACAACTTGCCCAATATGTAACTGCCTTAGATAAAAAGGTTTGTTTCTGTTTTTTTGCTTTGTGCCACGATAATCTGATTTTAGCAATAGCAGAAGTCACTCTCTTGAAATAACCAGTATGAAAAATTCTTATGGAAAATTGAATCACAGCTCATTATAGACTAAATAAATTCGGTCTTTTCCAGGAAAAGAGAAATTGATTGGTTTTAGCATGGAACTAAAAACTATTTCTCTGTTCTGTCTTGGGCTTTAGAACCAACACGATGACCTTAAGAAGCAACTCTCAGATCTGCAAAATGAGCACAGCATTCTAAAGCTGGAACATCGGAAAACATTAGAGACCCACAGTCAGAGACTTTCTCAGCTGCAGAGGGACAAGGAGAAAGAGATGCTTGGCCTGCAAGGTAACTGTTTTGATATTAATGAACATAAAATAGCTGAACCGTGGATTTATATATTTAAGGAGCTGTTCTTTTTCCCACACACACAGCTGCTCGAACAATTCCCTTTATAATGGCATGTTCTTCAATAATCAGGCCATACTAATTCCAGATCACAGGCGATTAATAAGGCATTGTGACCCTATAACTATGTGTAAATTAGGAGCACTAAAATCCGGTGACCCTACCAATGCAGAATATTTGTGAATTCAACATAGATGTGTGATTAGTCCATTTAGACCATTATATTAGATGTCCGTCTCCTGTACTGCTTCCACCATGAGACTGGTTCTCTTCAGGACTATACCACAAAGGGAACAGCAGGCACTCATGGATCTCATGGATAGGCTTGTGTAAAAGAAATGCAAACTTTATTTATGCCCAACAAAAGAAGCAGCCGGCTAATAAAGTTTGCAAAGTGGAATCCATGAGTGCTTGCTGTTTGTGGTATGACCCTTCTCTTGCTATAAGGTCTGGGGAACCTGGAGTCCACATATATTTGGTGGGATATTCTTGAGCATTTATGGGATTGTACACTAAAATGCTCATAATGGAATTTCTTTTCAGGGCTGCCCTGATTCCCTGGGCCCACACTCACAGCAATTAGATATCTAGTTCCTAATGGTATTTTTATAACTTGGGTCGATGGAATATCTCCGAGGTCAGGGTGCACTTATAGCCTTGGCCCACTGGGAGATCCTCCGGTACTCTGGTCTGGCCAGTCTGATATTGATATGGCAATAAATACACCACTTTTATTATCATGATATTTGATAGTCAGACGGAGTTGGTATGTCTCTGACTGTTTTCTGCTGAATGGCACTTGCAGACAAACCTCCCGATGTGCCATAGACCTAAGAGGGTAGAATAAATGCATGTTGCCTTTTCAAGCACTGACTACTCTGCAGCATTTTTTATAATATACATATATGTTTAAGTTCTGCGTTTCCTTACCTTATCTACAGATACAATACTTAAGCTACGTGAAGAAAGCAAGCTCCTAAGGAAGGCTCACAATGATGTCCACACGCAGCTTCGCAATGCACAGGTAGATGGGAGTCCAATGATTTTTTATAATGGTTTGAGCAATTAACTCAGGAATTGTACTTTTCATATTTAGCAGGGAGACTTGAAGAGGCATAAAGAAGTGCAATTCTCAAAATCTAATTTACCAACTGATCTCTTAAATGCCAGAAAAATGAAATGTTGTTACTGTTGAAAATGGAGGCTGTCAATTTGAAAAATTTAAATATTTCAGTTCAAGACAAGTTAATAATGCAGAATACATACAGAATAGGAAGCACAGTGAAGGGAAATTCACATAAAAGGTGTAATTTTACCCATTATAGCCAATCACTTTTATTAAATGGATTATTATATTTACATGTGCATAAATGATACATACCCCAATTAACTACAAGCAAATCTGTATACACAACTATATATTTTGAGTACCATGAAAATTTTCTTGTCCCCAAAGCTCAGATTTACTCAACGCTCAGCCTTCCAGTCACATTGCCCCTCTTGTACCAGACTCAAAAGTAGGTCACAAACCCATCATCAGAACTCAGCAGGGTGTCGCATCTCCTTAAATAAATCATCTCTTTTGTGACCTTGGCACTTGCATCCCAGCCACTTTCTACAGCACCAGACAAATCTCTCAGGAGCTTTAGCAAGGGAAAAGAAGATCATGAGTGCTACCTAAAATTTTAGGCCATCATCTTTCAGTGCTAAAAATACTTATTACACAGTAGAGATCTACTGTATAAGTGAATAATGCTGAAGTACAGCTTATATGCTGTCTATATTCCCAGACCTCAACTGACTAAAGATGATGGGAATTGAAGTATTACAGCAGTTAAAGAGTAGAATGAGGAATGTCCAGCCTAATGCCCACCACCTGTTGGTGATCCAATTTGAAAACAAAAATGTTCTACATGTCCATGACTGGGCTGACCCTCCCCCACCTAGTGTTATCTGTTCCAGAACCCTGCTTGTCTTCCTCAGGCACAGTACCTAAATGCTCAAATACCAATCTTGCTTGCTTGGCCTGGGAAAGCGGGCCAAGTATAGGGACGGTCATTTTTGCCATTTGCAGGTTCCTGTTACACAGCCTAAACATGCATTACATAATAATAATACTTATCCAGTCCTGGTACTAAGGGGCATGGGCATTTAAACCGAGTGATTCCCTTCTGTAACAGCATGAGTTCTGGTATATAAATGTGCGATATTGTTAATTGTATGACATCATGGGGTTCAATAGTTATAGTTCAGGAACAGCAATTTCTGCCTTTTTCTTTTTGTAGGCATAAGACTATGTTCAGCCATCTGTTAAAGCAAACCCACCTGTTCTATTGCATTCCATGGAGCCTCAGATTACACAGGGTCACGACTATTCATGAATGCAGGCATGTTTTTAAATAAAACAGTCTTGCTTTCCTAAGATCAAAATAAATTTTAGAATAGCAAGAAAAGTGTATGTGCTTTTCTTATGTGCCTTTGCCTTTATTCTGTTACAGTATGTTCTGCTGATTCTCCGTATAATATAAAAAGTTGAGGTGCTTTTTAACATTTGTTTTATGCTGTGATATTAGACTGTTTTTTTTTTTCACTTGCCACTCAGATTCTCTTTCATGTTGAGATCAGGAACCAGGCTCCAAAACCATGGCTGTATACTTCAGTCAGTGTGACCAACCAAAGTCCCTTTAGCAATGTTGAATTGAAAGCGCACTGGGCCCTGGGACATAAGGAACAAGAAATTAAATGGTTCCCCATGTCCAGCCATGGACATGGCATTATTAAATCGAGGCAACTTCGTCGATTTGCCGAAATCGCCTGCGCAGTGTGTGCCATCCCTCCGGCGACTTACATTTTTGCTGGTGGGATGGTAGTTCGGGGAGATTAGTCGCCCGTGACAAGGGAGATTTGTCGCGGGCGACTAATCTCCCATGTGCCAGAGCCCTTAAGCTGTCTCGGGATCCCCCAAGAGACCTGTTTAGCTTATTAGTTACATTTGTATCTAAGTGCAGGTGTTGAGTATTCTGGTCTCTCTGCCAAAAGCTACTTTATCTTATTAACTTTGAGAAACTTTATCTTTTTTTGGCATTCAGTGAAGGAGGTCAAAGGAAAATGACTTTTCAATAAGAATCTGGGACTGTGGGCTGAGCTGTTAAAATTGGGACTGTCCTGTGTAAATTGGGACAGTTGGGAGGTATTCACAGGGGTCTCATGTACTTGTCTAAATTTACCTGCTACCTTCATATAACATAAGGGCAGCCCCCACAATCCATTGTGGCTGAGCCATCTTAAAGGAGAAATAAAGCTTAACTAAAAAAGTAGGGCAAAAATGTTGTACCTTTTATGTTTTGGACTTTTGTACCAGCCCAAGGCAACCACAGCCCTTTAGCAGGGAAGATCTGTGCTCCCAAAGATGCCCCAGTAGCTCCCAATCTTCTTTTCTGCTGATTCACTGCACTGCTCTGTGCTGCTGTCAGTTACTGAGCTTAGGGACCGATATACTCACAATATACTGTATATACAGAATATAAATGTTGCAATATTAGGCTGATTAGTAAATAACACAGATAATTATTGCATGATAGCTCTGAAACCAGTGCAGTTAGCATCAGAAATTAATAATCAGCCCTGTAGCATCACCCTCAAGTACAGACAAACCTAATTTTCTGGGTGAATGCTGCTATTGAGATTTTCAGCCATATTCGTTTTTAGGGTTTTGTTCTCCTTTAAACTGGAACTGTGGGCCCAAAGCAGACACCCTAAATGTCCCTGATATCAATCTTTATCAAGGCTTGTGGGTATGTAAGCACACACTGTATGACAGGAAATATTTTAATCCAGCAATGACCATGAGATTTCAGTATAGTGCAGTGGTTACCAGATTGGAGGGCTGGAGCACTGGTGGGTTGGGGGTTGCTCAGCCTGAAGACCAGTTAGGGTTATTTAGGGAAAATGTCCTGATGCTCTTCTGGTTACACCTGAAAGCCTAGGTTAAAGGTCCATTAAATGTGAGAAAATGTCCTATACTGGATATGCTTGAAAAATCAAGCTCGAAAGTCAGTAAAGGTGACATTTGGGGTGAATATGTCTTCTCTAGATATTATTGCAAGATACTGAGACATATTGACTGATGCACCAATAATTTTCTATATCTGTATTTACTTTATGAGATAAGAGGGGCCCTGACCAAGGTTTTGACCTTTAAGGGACGACCTAATCAAAGGCTGAACCTTCAAGGCTTGAACTGAGAAAGTTTATCAACCACTTGAACAGAAAGTGGGCTCACTTAAAGTGCTACCCCAGTGATAGTTTCTCTCCAGTAAATAGAACACACAGGCTCTAATCTCAGCTCCAGTCCTTGACACTGGCACCCCAATGCTACAACTCACAGGTTAAGAAAGAAGCGCTGCACTAAAAATAATTACAGGCTGTGCTAGAAATCCAGTTTCTAGTGGCAGATCTGAAAGGCTTCAATATTCCTTCCACGTGCTCATCTTATTTTCTATGTCAGTCATTAACATTATACCTGTTTTGCAAATATATTCCCAGCGCAGCTCATTTTATTTTCTCTCCTGTGCAGCGTAAGCATTGTAGCTAAACACTGGCGTTGGTTTATTCATGTGAAGTCTTTGACAGTTATGTGCATTGCTTTGCACCTTTCTATTCATGCATATACTGGAAGCCAATACTCTCGCCTGTATTGATCATTGCACCTTCTGCTTGGTGACCTCCTTGGCTCACCGCTTGAAATCTTTGCAACCTGTACAGTATTCTAAAATAGAATCTAATCAGCCTCTGATATGCTAACATGTCTAGTCCTCTCTGTAATCCTTTCCATATGTATCAGTATTGATCTCTTTCTTTATACCCTGCGTTTTTCAGCACCTGTTACCTGTATATACTTTTCCACAAGGGCCCTAAGCCTCTACATTATTCATGCTGTTCTACCAGCTCCTGATGAGTGTGACCTTGTTTGTGAGCAAGCAAAACTTTATATTCAAAAGCAAACTAACTGTTATGTGCCATATGCCCCCCCTCAAGTCACTGATTGGTTATTGACTGCTAACAGCTTAGAGAGCTGTAAAGGAGAAAGTAGTTATTTTGCGCAGTGTATTTTACCCAGTTTCATATATACACTGAACTTCTTTAAATACTTGAGGTCCCTCAGTAGTACTGTGCTCATAAAAAGACGAAGGCCCTTTAACTGGGTGTATAGAACTCCAGCTTCTTCTAAAATGATACTTTTTTTTTAGCGGCACATCGCTAGTGTAGGGAGCGCTCTCTGCTCTAGCAGAGCTGAATTTCTTTGCAAAAAACAGAAATTTGCCTCTTAAAGTTACCAGGTGCTGCCGCCTGAGGCGAGTTTAACCTCCCTCATTGTAGCAGCACCACTGAGTAGATGAACAGCAGATTAGAGAAGGACCTGTATAAGGATGTCAGGGCAGCATTGTGTATCTGGTGACTGCATTATTAGTGATCTTTATCTGTTTTCAGGGGTGCTTCTGCCATGAGACAAGCTGAGAAACTTGCCTTAGGCAGCAGCACCCTGCAAGTTAATAAGAGCAGCAATAAGCCTGGTCCTGTTTTAAAGGGGAATTTCAACTTTAGTGCTCTCTTAGTGATGTGTGATTAGTGATGTGGCCTTCCCTTGACCCTCTCCCATGCTAAAAAGTTGATCTCGGAGGGGCAGTAGTGTGGGTAGAATCACTGTTTGTTACTCTGTGACTTCAGAGATTGAAAATATACAACCTATTTTACTGTATATATTGTTTCATATACAGTCTTTGCATGAAAAATTATGCCAGTGGTAAATTGGTCTTATTCAAGTAAAATTTGGATTTTTAGATATTGATATCAGAATTACCTCTTTGTCAGAGGCAGCCCACCCATCCTGCACAAAATGACCATTTCAAAGATTTTGTTAGTTTTCTCTTGAACAAAAAATCCAAGATCAAATTTTTGTCCAATCAAATGAGGTATTACGGAGGTCTGTGACTTATTAAAAACAGAAGTATTTTATTGTTTCTGCTATTTTTTTCTGCTTGTTTCTAGACACAGATGGATGAATTCCGGCAGCTTAAGGATGCATTGAAGAAAATGCCAAGTTTTAAGAACTCCGTTCCTGAAACTGAAAACCTGCAGGTGCCATCTAATAAGCAGGTGTGTAAATGAATCCATGCTTACAGTGGTGTGAAAAACTATTTGCCCCCTTCCTGATTTCTTATTCTTTTGCATGTTTGTCACACTTAAATGTTTCTGCTCATCAAAAACCGTTAACTATTAGTCAAAGATAACATAATTGAACACAAAATGCAGTTTTTTAATGAAGGTTTACATTATTAAGGGAGAAAAAAAACTCCAAATCTACATGGCCCTGTGTGAAAAAGTGATTGCCCCCCTTGTTAAAAAATAACTTAACTGTGGTTTATCAATTTAAATTTTCAATTTCAATATCAATTTCTGTAGTCACCCCCAGGCCTGATTACTGCCACACCTGTTTCAATCAAGAAATCACTTAAATAGGAGCTACCTGACACAGAGAAGTAGACCAAAAGCACCTCAAAAGCTAGACATCATGCCAAGATCCAAAGAAATTCAGGAACAAATGAGAACAAAAGTAATTGAGATCTATCAGTCTGGTAAAGGTTATAAAGCCATTTCTAAAGCTTTGGGACTCCAGCGAACCACAGTGAGAGCCATTATCCACAAATGGCAAAAACATGGAACAGTGGTGAACCTTCCCAGGAGTGGCCGGCCGACCAAAATTACCCCAAGAGCGCAGAGACAACTCATCCGAGGGGCCACAAAAGACCCCAGGACATCTAAAGAACTGCAGGCCTCACTTGCCTCAATTAAGGTCAGTGTTCACGACTCCACCATAAGAAAGAGACTGGGCAAAAACGGCCTGCATGGCAGATTTCCAAGGCGCAAACCACTTTTAAGCAAAAAGAACATTATGGCTCGTCTCAATTTTGCTAAAAAACATCTCAATGATTGCCAAAACTTTTGGGAAAATACCTTGTGGACCGACGAGACAAAAGTTGAACTTTTTGGAAGGTGCGTGTCCCGTTACATCTGGCGTAAAAGTAACACAGCATTTCAGAAAAAGATCATCATACCAACAGTAAAATATGGCGGTGGTAGTGTGATGGTCTGGGGTTGTTTTGCTGCTTCAGGACCAGGAAGGCTTGCTGTGATAGATGGAACCATGAAGTCTACTGTCTACCAAAAAATCCTGAAGGAGAATGTCCGGCCATCTGTTCGTCAACTCAAGCTGAAGCGATCTTGGGCGCTGCAGCAGGACAATGACCCAAAACAAACCAGCAAATCCACCTCTGAATGGCTGAAGAAAAACAAAATGAAGACTTTGGAGTGGCCTAGTCAAAGTCCTGACCTGAATCCTATTGAGATGTTGTGGCATGACCTTAAAAAGGCGGTTCATGCTAGAAAACCCTCAAATAAAGCTGAATTACAACAATTCTGCAAAGATGAGTGGGCCAAAATTCCTCCAGAGCGCTGTAAAAGACTCGTTGCAAGTTATCGCAAACGCTTGATTGCAGTTATTGCTGCTAAGGGTGGCCCAACCAGTTATTAGGTTCAGGGGGCAATTACTTTTTCACACAGGGCCATGTAGGTTTGAATTTTTTTTCTCCCTAAATAATAAAAACCCTCATTTAAAAACTGCATTTTGTGTTTACTTGTGTTATCTTTGACTAATAGTTAAATGTGTTTGATGATCAGAAACATTTTGTGTGACAAACATGCAAAAGAATAAGAAATCAGGAAGGGGGCAAATAGTTTTTCACACCACTGTATATCTTCTGAGAGTAGAATACAGAAAACACAATTACATGAAGGTTTGAAGATACAGGAATCAGGAGATGTGAGCATACAGAACTTTGGCCAGATAAGTGCAAAAAGGTGCTTTGTACTTTTATTTTTTTTATTTGTGCCTTGGATAGGTAGAGGGTTTCCAGCAGATGAGCTCCAAGGTTCCATTAATGATCTTCTGGCAGGGTTATTGTAATCTGTTGCATTCGTCAATTAAGGTTGCCATACACAGGATGATAAAAGCTGCTGACTTGGTCCTTTCAGATCAAAGTTTATTGGCCTGTATTTGGAACCCACAAACAGGTCTGTCTGACAAATAACTATCTAACATATGAATTGGGAAGGTTTTTTTTTTTTTTGAGGAGCAAAGTGGTCTTCACTAAAAAAGCATATAGACTCCTCTGTATAATCCAATTATTGCCCCCCCCCTGACAACTATTGGATCAGCTTAATTTGGCCCAGGGTGTGGGTGATAAAGTCAGGCCCAGATGGGCTTGTTTGGTGACTTTGCCAAACAAGCAGATCTGGTAGTGTATTACTCCACGTATCAATTATCTTATCCCATTGTGTGGATTTTGCAGATAAAGGTGGCCATACACATTCCAATTTTAGTCTTCTTCTGATGAATGTTCTGATATCGGTCATACGTTTAAATGCAAATTAATTAAAATACAAATTGGAGGATGTTCTGAACATGAAATAGTTGGCAGACAACAATTGTACGATAGTGACTTGCATTGTAGGTCCCCCAAGGATATCATCCGATACACAATACATGCGCAGATTTTATCGTTAGCCGACCAAAATGATCTAACCTGGTCAATCAATGAAATGATTGATTGCCGTGGTAAGAAAATTATCAATGCTCATTAAGGTAAGGTTTGCACTGGCCACAAACTGCATGTTAACAGTTGCAAGATTTTGGAATAATTTTCTATGGTTTATTTACAGTTGCAGATGTGCTATAGCTGTGAAGATGTATAAGGTTTCAAGAATCTGAGTTCAGAAACAGCAGAAAGCAGCGTTAACACTTGGCTAAAACAAATGATAATATAATGCAAATGTAATTAATAATGGACATAGATATAACTGATGAAAAGGCCAATGTTCTTGCCAAAAAAGAGGCATTCATGCTGTAAGGCTTCAGTTTTCACCTATGATAATGGACACAAGCAATAATCTTTAGCAAACAATCAAATGACAATTGGGTTTTGACAGGTAATCAGCTTAGAGCATGTGCTTTCTGTCCATTGCCTATAGGTACTGAGAAGGGGTGCTTTAAATGCAGAGGCAAAACCATAAACAGTAAGGGTGGCTGTGAAACATTATGCCACTGTATTGCACAATATCTTTCCACACTATCTTCTGAATCAGTTTGCTCATTTCTACAAGTAGCTGCTTCTCATTCTACCTAAATATGCACAGTATATTACTGTAAATCACACATGGTTGGTTTGCTCCAACTTAAAAATAAATGGTATGCATAATATTGCTACCAAACTGCTCTCTAACCTCCTGTGCTCAAATCCTTAGGTTTCTCACTTGAGTGAAGCACAGAAACCCCAGCAAAATTATAGGATAATGCCTGATGGGCCAGTACCTGGAGCAGAAATTAAGAAGGTTTCACGTGGGCCAGTTCACATACAACAGGACAGTGCATTCTTTCAAAATCAAAGCCCCTCAGAAGGGGTAACCACTCATGGGTCATGGACACGGAATGAGAGCGTCAGCCATGTAGTACGATTTGCCAGGACAGTAAACAGCCTGCAGAGTCTCAAGAAGGTACTTGTTTCTTCCAAATTTGTAGTCTGTAAATCACTGTGTTGTACTAACACTGCATATAAATTGGATTTAGCTTTAGTGTAAAACCTTTACTCTAAACTGCTGAGTAATGTAATATTCATCCTCTTAGCATTTCACAGCTCTTTGTCTGCTCATTGTACCTTCATACCTAGCCATTTAACCCAACATCATTTGTGATCAGTGTTTAGGAATAAAGAAACCATGGCCAAACACAGAGCTTAGGACATAAGAAAGAAGGGTAATAACACAAGTACATTTGACACTGGATGGGTCAGATATAGAAGGTAATGATATGTTGCTCAGTCTCTAAATTTGTTTAGTTTTTCTTGTTGTAGTTGTAATGTTGTCCCTGCAGGAAAGTAACTGCGACAATACATATACACAGTTGTTGTGCATCACAGTGAATATGGAACCCCAGCATGGTTGTTAGCTGAAAGAGAGCTTATTTTTATTTTCATGCAAGTATGTCCATTGTCATTATGCCCAATAGGAAGTAGCAAAGCAGAACATTCTTCAAAAAACACAATAATATCCCATAGTGCACCTTCAGCTGTCCTAGCGCTATTAACAGCAATGTTAATAATTTTTTTCATATAACATTAGGAAAATGCTGTTACCATGGAGTGCATGGATGGGTGTGAGATTCAGTAGGCGAGACTGATCTGGAGTAAAACATATAAGTTCATTCTCTATAATATTCACACTTCTGTCACTCCAGATGTAGGTGACCAATACCACCCAAGCATAAAATGTATTCCCAAACTTGATTCCTGAGATTCCGAGAGTGCTTAGCGTTACAAAACCTTGCCCTTAGGTTTTGAAACCGATCAAACCATGTTCAAATCCACTAACATATTTAATAAAGTTATGATATGTGTAAATAAATTATAAGTTGTGCTCTACTTTGTGTACTTCTCATGCTTAATAGTTTCCATACTGCTCAAAAGTGGAGCTTTTGTCTTTGTTTTATGCTGAATGCCTTCCATGAGCATTACCCTATATTGTGGTCAGTGGTCACTTGTGATTCTTCTTCTCAGGAGGAGGCCTGGCCCGGGTTCCGGAGTTATGACTCTGACCTAATAATTAACTTCTGGTATGTGGAGAGAGTTGTATTCTAAGATGGTTTGCAGTTGATTTTTTTTTTTTTTTTTTACGTTTTTTTCTTAAGCAGCTATCCAGAATTGGAATTGTAACTTAAATATTATATCCAGTACTTTAAGAACTTCCCATTTAAAAGATCTAATACAATGTTATACCTGTTCCTTGTATTAACAGGATGCAAACCAACAAGTGAAGGCTAAAGTGAGGCAAGACACAGTTCCAGAGATTGAAATTATTAGTGATTTGCCAGCTGTCCCGGGCAGAGAGAGGCTTACAGTGAAGGTTGCCACTGCCAAGGAACAGGTTCCAATTCAGAGGTATGTGATTGAAGCCAGTGCCCCCTCACTCTGTAGAGAATTCTGTTTCCTCCATGCAGTGACTCAGACCATCATGTTGGTTAATCCTGTAACTGGCTGCCTCACCACATACTGAATTGATTTCAGGTTTATTCATACTCTGAAAGCTCATACTAAAGAGATAATTGTCTTAATTGATGTATTTTTCCCTAAATAGAAATGCAATGCTGTCATTATGACAAGGTAATGCATTTTATACAACTAATCAGCACGAGCCAAGGGCGGCTTAATTTTAGTATGAATAGTATTTTACCTCATCAGCTTTATTTACTTTAATCAATTATATTAGAATCTGAGTACTTCATGTTATTGGATTATAGTGATCTAATTTAACCAATGCTTGAATTGGTTAAAGGTAAGTACTAGCCCTCCAACTAAAGGGTAAACATCACTTACAGCGGAGGTTATCAAACTTATTCCATCCAATTCCCACTTAAATGTCCAAGCTTTGGTCAGAGCTGCCTTTAGCTAATGAAATGGTTACTGCTGTGAGAAAATATCAGTGTATCAGTCATTCACCAATAGTGCCAGAATATCCAAGCCAGCAAATATTCACCCGAAATCTCACCCTAGCTGGTCTTTCAGGTGTATCTAGGAATACACAGAAAAGTATTCAATAATCCTCTAGTGCAGTTATTTTTTACCTATGGGTCTCTATGATCCTTTTATATAATAGTAAGTAAAATAAGGGGAATATTTATTTCCCCAAGGCAGATACATTTAGATGCTTTCAAAAAAGGGTTGGCTGCTTTTTTTTAGAAAATGACAAAATGCTGTACAACATTACTGAAATGACCTCTTAGTACAAAGTTGATCCAGGGACTGGTCTGATTGTCCTCCTGGAGTCAGGAGGCACATTGGAGAGGCTTCAAATTGTGCTTTTTCACCTTCCTTCACCTTTTAGTTGTTAGGCAGGTGTTTCAAAGAAAAAAGGTTGAACTTAATAGATGTGTGTTTTTCATCCTTTTCTTACACCCAGACTTAGCTTGGGTCTCCTGCTTTAGCAGAGCCTAGGTCTGACTGACAAATAACTCCCCTCATCTGCAAAAAGAAATCTCTTGCACTGGAACCCTATACAAACTTGGTAATTGGCCTACCAGTTTTGCACAGCCAGGTATATGGAATAGCTACCTTACAATGGTTTGCTGTATTCTTTGTACAAAGGGAACCTTCACTAATGTACAGTGGAAAGATCTAGTTTACACCTGTCTAGAACTTAGTACCTTTATGGTCCTCTGTTATCAGGGTTTACCTCTGTACTTTCTTTTCTGAGCACAGCGTCTGGTTAAAACACCCCAACTGCCATTAGCTTTAGGATTAGGGGCTCATTCATAAATTTCAAGGTAAGTGTGATCCAGTCACTTTAGATATTCCTAAATTGATTTACCCCTATAATGGGAGCAATTATGTATGGTTTTCATTGCAGGACTAGCATGACTCATTTATAGGATCTTCGGTTAAGCTGGCCATATACATTCATATTTTAGTTGTTTTATGATGAACATTGAGATATCAATCGTGTTTTTTAATGCAACAATCTAAAACTAACATTCAGATTGAAATTGTAGGATTAAAGTCCTAAAAATAACAAATCTGAGGATGTTTTGGCCATTAATAATTGCCAGATAACAATTCTACGAAAATTATGCCCCAAAAATACATTTGTTTGTATCCATGGTGCCCCAAAAATATGGGTTATATTGCTCCCAAACCTTCCAACGCCTGTAGCTATATCGCTGTAACCTGAACAATAGTGTCATGGAGTTATGTATGAGAGGAGGCTGTTTGCCACCAATAATCAGAAAGGGAGCTGTTAGCAAGTCCAACCTTACATTATTCCATATTACCCCTGTATGAATTCCTCTTATGTTCCTGCATACTGCTCAGCACTTATACAAAGGGTCTGTGTTTGTGTAAGACAGTCATGGAGTAAACTGCCTGAGTGTCAGCTTGTGGTTTCAGTTACACTATTGCCTGTTTGTTTACTAGCTAGCACGGGGTAAGTGATAAGTCTCCACCCTAGGTTGAAAGCAGGGCAGAAAGTGAAATTCAAGTTCTTGCTTGACACAGCAAGAGTGGAACCTAATGCCTTTATTCATTATTTTTAATTGGAAAGCTTAAGGCTGCAGATTGCTATTTTTGTTTTTAATTAATCAGGCAGGAAGGTCTCTTTGGACTTTGTCTGCCTGTGTATCTGTAAGGGAATAGAATTGCTGTTTGTGATTAGAGGAGCACATAAACCCCTGATTTGCAAAGGGTCACAGAGCTGTGAAGGGAAAGTGCTGTCATTTTTAATATATTGTGTTAAGAGAATGAGTGTTGCAGAGTTTACACTGGAGGCACCTTGATTTGATGTATTAAATTTGTTCCACATTGCTAGCATCTCTCCTTAGAATATGAAACCTGCTCAGTATCCTGCAATCCTCCTAACCATTGTTTGCAGTTGGTACAGCCATTAATCATGGTTGGTTTGAACTCATCTTTTCACAAAACAAGGTTCTTGTTAAATAACCGATTTCTTCTAAGTCAGTGCTGCCCAACTGATTATATGTAGTGGCCCAATTATATCTCACGCAACATGTTGGAAGGCTGGATTAAATTAAAATGATAATGTTAAATAGTGAATTCTCTGGAGCTGCTAAGTAGATGTAACCCCTATTTGGCTGTCAACCAGTCAAACCCAGGCTATTGATAGAGCATTGGGTACATTGCAACTCTCTTTCCCAGGATGAGCCTTCGCTATATGGAAGGAAATGCTGGAGGGTGTTGATGAACTGCACCTCCCACTGCCACTGTGTAACTGCTTAGATCAAATGATAAGATTGATGCCAGGAGTTCTTGCAATCAAACTTTAACTCTTTATTGTCCAAGACAAGTTGTAGTAGTTCAAGGATAAATCAATACACTCACAAATGCAGAAATATCAGACACTTTTGAGGATAGTAAGAGAGGATGCCACCAGTTTATGCCACCTCTTTGGGACAGTGGGCAGGGTAAAGCACCTGTCAGCACGGCATCACTATGGAGGGCAGTGTGGATAGTTACTCCAATCCTCAGGTTGAATACCTTGCCTGTATGAAAGGGTACTTACAGCTAACCTCCAGATTGGAGCCTGAACTGCTCTTACTATCTAGTTCTATCTGTCTCACCCTCCTAGAGAGTGATATTACAATATTCTGCTGTTCTAGACAGTCCTCATTCATGGGGTTGCTGTCCCTGACTTCACCAGAGTGGATGGTAACTCTGGGGCAATGACTTGGCTTTACTGGGGCCTATTCTGATCCCAGGCTGAATGGAGCTTTCCAATCCTCAGGCTGAATACCTTTTGCTTGGATGGGTCCTACAGCTGACTATGGATCAGGGATTTACACTGACCTGTATCCTGCGTCTTAACCATGGCCCTAGGCTAAGGCAACATTGCCTGTATGGAAGGGTACTTCCAGCTAACTTTCTGGTTGGAGCCTGAACTACTCTTACTATCTAGTTCTATCTGTCTCACCCTCCTAGAGAGTGCTATTACAATATTCTGCTATTATAGACAGTCCTCATTCATGGGGTCCCTGTCTCTGGCTTTACCAGAGTGGATGTTCACTCTGGGGCAACTTGGCTTACCTGGGCCTATTCTTATCCCAGGCTCAGTGGAGCTTTCCTGAGAGTCAGAGGCAGCCAAAGAGGAAGCCACACCTCCCTGCTAAACACTATATGAGAGTGCAAGGCATAACTGTAAACTGATACAAGGGTCTTGCCCAGTAACAATACAAATCAGGAAGAGGTAGGGTTTGGAAGCTTAACCCTATGGGTCCCTACATTGACGATGCCATAAAAATCCTTTGGAGGGCCACATCTGGCCCAGTGGTCTCCAGTAGTACAGCCCTGTTCTAAGTGATTGATTCAGTATTCATTTCATTTAGGGTTAAAAGGGGCATTTTATGGTATAAATGTAAACAACTGTCCATGTTTATCCAGATTCTTGTGGCCTATAGAAAATGGCAAATGTACTTCTTACCATAGCCAGCCTTCCTATGCAAATTAAAATAGAGCTCTCTTTTGTAACAGTAAGTGATCTTTAGTGTGGGCTGGGCACACTGTGCCACCCTGTAGTGCAGAGAACCCGATGCACTTGCCCCATTACACCTTGGAAATACAGCAGGGCAAGGGATGTGCTGTAGGAACAGGGAAGGTAAATATGACCATATACCATACCTTATGTTTAGATCCAAAATGTTGGCCTCCCTCGACAATAACTAATTGGGACCTGTTATGCTATTTAATTGCTGGATGGAAAACTTATCATGCATTGTTGTACCGTGCCAAGGCCGCCACAATTGTGTTTCCACCCCAAGGTTGCAAGGGGCTTCTAACGCAAGAGGCGTGGGAAGTAGAACAGCAGCCCTATGCAAAACATACAAATATTAAACATTGTTATTTTAAAAACATTTTTTAATTGGTCTTTCTATTTTTTGTGGTCTTTGGGCTATTGGATTTCCTATTGTGCTGTGGGCAGCCTCAGTGTGATCAATGCAATGTGATTTGCAAAAATCCAGTAGGCAGGCTGGTTAATCTTCCTAATGACCCATGCATTTCCTTTTCTGTTTTGATCTTTTAAAACATGAATAGGCATGTATACATCAATTTACTGAAACAAACTACGGTGAAGTTGATTTCATCTTGTGATGTTTTTGCTCTTTGGTGCAGCTGGCAAGCCATTGTTAACAAGGTAAATGCCAGGATGACGGAAAAAGACATCAGATTTGGTGCAAGTGAAGCTGCTGCCAAGCAGGAGATCGGTTATGCCAAGTTACCTGTGGATAAATGGGACAAAGAGGCGGCACTTCCACCCAGCTACAAAAAGCCAGATAATAACGAAGAACTGGAAATGGGTAGGGCTCTTTGACATTCTGCATCAAGAAAACAATGGTAACTCAAACAGATATACCTTGTTCCTCCCACTCATTATTTGGCTGCTATCCTCAAAAACTGTGTTTATATTTTTATATAGATTGTAAGTATCTGTGTTTGCTATACAATGGCACCTTCCCACGCAGCCGGTTGTATAATAAGGCACAGATGTACAAAGTCATAAAGATGTTCAAAGGAGCAATAGAATAACTGTAATGTGCTAGTGTGACACCATAAAACTGCCTTGGTGGCAGTTAAGTCTATCCAAGCATCTTGTTTTATGGAGTAATTCGTGAAAGAGATTGTGCCATATTTTTAGAATTTTATACCTGGAGAGAACAAAGACAGAATGGAAATTACGCTATTACTCTTGCTCGGAACGGGTACAGTGAAAATTTTGTTTAAAAGTATGGTTATCTTCCATTAATTTCACATAATAATAATAATAATAATAATATGGTGTTTATTTCCCAGAAATTCCTTTGCAGCTCATTTAGATGTTTACATTTTAGTTGAACTGCTACATAGTTAGCCTCTGCTAAGAATTTCGGGACTGCTGCTATTAAGGGAGATGTGCAAATTTGACTAGAAAAATATTTGTGCCCTAAAGGAGCTATGTCCATGTTTTCTGATTATTAGGTTTTTTTTCTGGGCCTCTATAGAGCATGCTTCCCCAGAGCAACTGTTACAACTGCTGTGCTAGTTGACTCGCTAATGCTGCTGAGAAATGTATCAATTCCTGTTGATATATTACATTTTCACAGTTAAGAAATAAGGCAGGAGTGAAATTAAACCATTTCCAGCCACATTCTGGGCATGGAATTGTCTGAGTTCAGTTTTTAGAATTCATCATTAGTCCCAGAAATAATCCTTGAATTCAGGGATTACTTTGATGCCTCACATGTTCTAAGTTTATCAGATGTGTCTGATATATTAAACATGAATAGAAATCTGTATGAAACTATACTTTATATCTGCAATGTGTTATAAACAGGGTTAAATCTTTCAGAGGCAGAGTTCAAGGCTTCAGATGAGAGGAGGAGTTTTTTTTCATCACAATAAATAGCAATAAGTATTGCTGCAAGGAAAGCCATGGATTTTCATAGAGGCTTTTTTTGCAACTGTATTTGGTTACTTTGCTTTATTTTCTAAAAAAAACAAAAAAAAAAAACCAAACATTTTATTGGTGCTGCTATTACTAATTAGCTCTTCAATTTGCCATTTTCCAAGTTCCCCTTTTACATATCAAGCATTGGTTTTATCCAGTTCACCTTGTACATTCATGCAGGAACCAGGGCACTGTGTTTGCTAAAGATCTGTGATAGTAAGGCTAATGTCATGCTAGGCATATCCTCCGTCTGTAGAGAAAATGCAAATGCAACCTGATTGCACCTGACTCCATATGCTGTGACTTGTATGGCTTATGTATGTCACTGCGCACACACATGGCAGATTAGGGTTTTTCTTCACTGGTAAACACCATATCTTTTTAAAAAATCGCATTCTCATGTTTAAAAAACATGCATAGTACTGCCAAAATTGATAGTGACTTTCCTGCATTTGCAATTTTTAGTTTATTTTTTGTATTTTTATAAGGAATCCTAAATGGGTTAAATGCCATCGCTCCCAAAAAAACAACTTGTTTAAAACCAACTTATTTGACTACTGTCAAATGTGATTGCGACTTTTCCTGCATTTGCACTTATTATTTTTTTATATTTAGAAGGAATCTTAAGCAGGTTAATCGCCATCAAGTAGCAAAACCCCCCCTCAAAAACACCAACTTATTTCAATGCTAATATACATTTGCCATTAAAGGTATCTTGACAGGTGTTAAGCGGGCGGTTTTTACAATGTTGTATTTTGAAACATTTTTTATGGTTAGATTAGATAAATCTCAAAGTCAGAACTTTTTCAGGAAAAGTTTGATCACAATATTCTCATTCTCTTGTGAGAATATTCCAAAATTTACCAATATGACCAACAAAAGCTTAGAATTATGTAACTGCCAGTGACCAATTGCAGCAGAATGGCTGGCAGTTTGGCACCTCTGGTCTAAAGCTGGTTACCTCCCCAAATGAGCTTGAGCTTTCCCCGATATACCCACCTAACGTGGGCAATATTGGGCTGATCCGATTGTTTGAATCAAACAGGCCAACAGGACAAGGCTACACCAGTGAGCAGAGGCGGTCTTTGTTCCAACGGGAAAATCAAACCTGTCCAATCAACATCTGGCCAATGCTTGAGCAGATCGGTCATGTAGGTCCATTGGAGGATGTCACATATGGGTAGCTTAAATCTGCTTGTCTATAGCCACTACACAGCCTAAAGCCTCCGTTGGTATTTAAGGGATGGATTTGGTCTTGGGATAAAGATATGTACCTGTTGTCAGGTTCATAAATACCCAGTAAGCTGTATCTGTAGGAAGCTAAGTAAATTGCAGGGTTATTAACAGCGTGAGCCCTTATTGTATCTTCTAATGAGAAATAACTCTCCAGGGAAAGCAATCTCCACTTGTGATCTCTCATTAAAACTTCAATTGCTAGCACAGATTTTTCATATTTAGGAAATGAGAAATGAAAGGAGGCCGGTACAGCAGGGGGTAGCGGATCATTTTGTGCTAAAAGGTTTTATGGTAGGGGCTCTGTCAGTGATACGTTTGCTTATCAGAAGATCTGGGGGAAGCCAGTGTGCAGCTATAATCTATTGCAGGTACTGGGAAGGTCATACACTTGTGTAAGTCGGTAACAACCTCAAAGACCTTGCATTTAATTGGCTGCAACAAATCTTCAGCATCATTGCTTTTGATAAGCATATGTGCCTTATCCTAATACTTAGGAATTACTGTGTTATATCTAATTTTTTCTTTTTTCTTATAAGTGTCATGTTTTTGCTGCTTACTTTCCCATAAGTATAGATACAGAAAATGCTGTTGCACTAAAATATTTTCCGTTTGCTCCTACTTGTGCAATAGAACACAGGACTTTATATCAACTCGTTTATAGGGAAAAATCTCACCAATTAAAGTGACTGCTGTTTAAGGTAACTATATGCCAGTATAATCTGGTATGGTGATTTTGTCTTCTACACAGAAACCTTATATGATGGGAAGTCCCTAAGAAAACTGTGGTGGTAGAAATGCCCTAGAGCCTTTGCAGTTAAATCTTCAGTAGAGGTTCACTACCCTCAATATACATAGGAAAATAACACAGGGGTCGGTACAGGGGCAGGGCCACCAAAACAAATAATAAGGCAATCATGGCTGCCATCAGAAATCACGGGGCCCCTCACAACAAAATTTTCTGGGCCCCCCTCTTCCCATGCCACCAATGGCTGCTTCCCAGGTGACCCCTCCCATCAGTTTCCAAACAGCCTATGCAATAAAATGTCTCTTTAAAAAATGGCACACACTACACAGAACACAAATGAGTTTGATATTTGTTCAATCACATTTATTACTATTATTATTAATACAGTACAGGTACTTAAAGGAAATGCTTCCTGATCTCGCCCACCCCATTGTCCACCTACTTCCTCCAGCTCCCCCCCAGCATGCTCTGGCTCCCCCCCCCCCAGTATCCACCTACTTTCTCCTGATTTCCCCCCCCCCCCATCGTCTACCTGCTTCCTCCACGTCCCCCCCCCCTAATAATATATTGAACATTTAGCTGGCTATATAAAAGATATGGTTGGGCAGTTTTTCATATTCCTAATAAATCAGTCATTCCGTCTTAAAATTCTGAGGTCATCAGCTGACCCCAAAAAGAGATAATGAGCTCCTCTTTCCTCCATCCTTTAAAATCCATTTGTTTGGCCAGAAGACGTCATACGTACGCACGGGGCGCGACCAATCAAATTACCTGCTGACCACCAATGAACCAATGACAGGGTCCGTAATTTTATATTTATAAATAGTTATATTTTATAGTAGTAATGGTTTGATCCAAAAAGGCTCAATATCAGCTTGGGCAACACTTAAATGCTCCATAAGCCACAAGCTGATTATGGTCAGGTGACAGTCACAGTTTTAGTCACAGCTAGTTTGATGGCCTTGTTTTCCAGAAGAAATTATAGCAATGAAATCAGCCTTCATGCCATTGCCTTAATGATTTGTATGTTTGGCCCAGACTGTCGCTGTGTGGAGGTCTTGCTTTTCACAGATATATTGGTAGGTAGATGTCTTCTTTTTTTTTTTATTTTTAGTTTGGGAACAAATATATAAAGCAGAGTTGCTGTCAGTGAGGTAATGTAAGGAACACACACACAGAAAATAACCTCATATTACATTATGGTTAGAACCTCTGAGCTTTGAGAGGAGATGGTGCTGTAAAAACTAGGATTTGAGTACCACTTATTGGATATAGCAGCTGCTTTAGTGGCATGGCCTGTAGGCTCTGGAAAAGGATCTGAGTTGAGATAGAAGGTATAGTAGGGCAGCATGGGGACTGTGGCATTTCACACCAGTGTTGCACAATTAGCCCATGAGGAGTTGTTAGACTGCCATACTCAGACCTTGCTGCTGATTACCCAGTACACTCAAAGTTGTAGTTTAACAACAGCTGAAGGGCCACATAACTCTATGTTAAATGTTATAATTTGTATTATTAAGTGCCCCTTATCTCCCACTTTAACTCCCCAGCACCCAAGGAGGCAGCAGTGATGGTGTTAATGCATTTCTTGCCTTTATTTCTCCTGAGCACTGCTGAAGACAGAGCAATAGGACGACGTGGACTACGTGTGCCCTTCTCTTGATGTACGTGTTTATAGAAGGTTGGAAAAAAAACCTCTGCAATGAATAATTGAATCATCTTCTCACAGATGCTGGGATGATTGACAGAGAAGAAAACCTGCAGTCTCGGAAGCAGCACGTCGCACAGGAGCCACTGGTAAGAGCGAGCCATTACCATTCAGCACAGCGCTTCACCTCACCGCCCAACCACCGCGCTCTGCTCATTTCCTACCTCATTGAGATTCAGCTGATATGAAGCCCAAACCAAGATGTACGGGGGTGGGGGTTAATCCTTACTGACGCCATCCAAGATCGTTACAGAGATTTTATTGTATGCTTTCACAATTTTCTCCTGCCATTGGATTCTTATTTTTATGTTATTTTTAAAGTGACAGTTTACATGTTTGTGTGTGTGCTTAGGTAGAAGACATTGCAGATATTTTTTGAAAAATAATGTGAAAAAATAGAGATAAAGATTGAGGAAGCGCATGTCTAGTCGGATCTCTATAGCTAGTGATGTGACTATGGGTGGATGTAGTTTGACTGGGTAAGAAAACAGGCAAGTTACATGTGTACTCAACACCTCAGGGGTGTTGAAACAGCTCTTACAAGTGGATGATTAGAGGCTTGCCCAGGTCACATTTTTAGAAGTTGAATGAATGTGAAGATGGAAGAATATGGGCCTTTACAGTATCTCTTCCCCTACAGGTTCCAGATGATGCTGCTGATCCAGCCAAAGATCCCAACAATCAGGGGGAAGATGAGTTTGAGGAGGCAGAAGTTGTTAGGCCTGAGTTTGATCATAAAGCAGCTGCTGCAAAGCAACCAGTTCAGCCCCTGGCAGCAAAGGTACATATACTTGTATTTATTTACCTTGGTATCAGTTTAAACAGTATTCTCTCTATTAGATGCTGAAGGACATGGAAAGCCTGTGCCCAGGGCGGTATTAACCATTTAGGCACCCAAGGGCTGGTACCTACATAGAAAAAACAAGAGTTTTTTCTGCAGCCAGTTACTTGCCTCTTGTTCCATTGTTTGAAACACTGCAGTGTAGTGATCTGTAATCTCTGACTCTCCAGATGCTTCTGAGCTACAGCTTCTACCAACCCAATGGGCTGTTGTTGTTGATTTTGTATATAAGCAAGAGCCAGAGGGTCATAGATTAAAGATTACTGCTCTAAAGATTGTATCTTTGTAGTAACCTTAGCATCCAATTAGATCAGTAAATATGCACAAAGAGAGCTAAAAGTGTCAAACCTTGTTCACCCACCACACCAGCACCCCTATGGAATTACTACCTGAAACCTTGGATGGACACATTTGCAGACAGCTATTTCCGTGAGATATAATACTCATGGCCATTCAGTTTCTTTACAGTGATAACTGTTCTGCAACAATTATATTCTTTTGGTTTCTGCAACCTTTCTGATACCAAACCATGAGGTAATTGCCTGGACGCATTGACTTAAAGTTAGCTTGTTACCTGTGCACCTTTTCCACTTTCCCATTCTTTCCAGTTGTGAAGGGATGTCTGTTGATGTGCAACCTTTTCTCTTCACTCATACTTGTGGTAGGTGGCACATGAAGCTGAGAGATCCAGAGAAGAACCAGAAGACCACTACCAGGATGACCAGGAACAAGACCTTGTATGTTTGCAGGTTTTTAAGGGGGGGGGGGTTAAAGTAATTTTAACAGCAATGTGAAAAACAATGAGTAGGAGAAGGGGCCTTGCCCTGCTACTGCTTGAGGCCTCCTATGCATCTTGCTCCAGTGCTCAGACAGGGCTGAGGGGTGGCTACATTGCTAGTGCAGAGAGAAAGGTGTTAAAATGTTTGCTGCAGTAAAAGAAATAAAAATCTAAAAATTAGGCACCAGTTGCCAGGGGAAGCTTTTGCTGTCCCTGGTAAAGTGTAGCCTGAGCCCAGGATCTCATCTTTGTCATGTCATAAATACCACTAACAATGAGGTATATGTTTTGGCAATATTTGTTCTACTATAAAATTCCTGAACACACATGTTGACACGTGAGACTGGGCATTTCTTACCATGCAGCAGACACTGCATCTCGGTTCATTTGTATTCTCCAGCCCTCCACCTCTTATTCACTCTAAGTCATTGTTTTTCATTGAGCTGTAGCTAATCTATACACATGGCTTGGGTCCAGAAGCACTGCAAAGTCAATGTAGAATTGTTTTTATATACTCACATTATTCTCTCTAGAAATGCTACACAGTTTTTTGAAATTTTGACAAAAGTGTAATTATGTATAAACATATAGTGTACCTTGATTTATAGATTTTACTGGTGCTTTAAGATCAGTCTCTCATGAAAGTCTGAGTTAGTGCTGCCAGCTACCAGTAGTCTCCAGTGACCTTTTTAGGTTATTTAAGTACCATACGGTGTTGCCTGCCACACAGTAAAGCTGGCCATGCTCTAAAAGATCTGCTCTGAAGGAGCCAAATCAGCAGCCCTAATTCTGCCAGTGTATGGCCACCTTAAAAATGATTTCCCCAAAATAGGCATTGGGTAAGGTCAACTTAATGTACGTATTGGTAACCATTTTGCATTGATTTGTATTGCTTAATATAAACCTAATATCAGGTCCAGACTGAGGTTCAAAACAGGCTCTTGCATTTAAAATACAAGAGGCCAAAACATCCCCCCACTGACCTAATAAACAGGGATTGCCCATGGAATTTTACAGCAGCCCCACTGGCATTTGCCAGAATCTTTTGGTTGTCAGTCCAGGCCTGACTGGTATCCAGAAACCTATTGGCCATTTTTTACAGGAAAAACCTTTTGCTAAATAACAAAGGCATTATTTCTTACATAAATAATGGTACCCCCAATAGACCAGCTACATCAGTGGGCACTCTGATGCAAAAGTTTAAGTGCCACCTTATTGCCATGCTGTTATTACCTTGCTCTGCTGCTTTCACTCTTCCATCCCACATGAGCTTACCCTCTGACATGGGCAGATGCCCCTGTTTGTACCCTGTCGAAGACAACTCTTACTTTGGTTTTAAGCCAGATTCCTGCTCAACAACAGCATTTAGGTCACCTCCGATAAGCTGGCAGCCTCTACTCCGACAGAGAAAAGTGAAGCATTTGATCCTCTGGGAATATTCACTTTAGATTCTGTGCTAGAGGAAGCCTCTCTGTCTGCACATCATTACCGCTCTTGGCTCAGTGAGGAGCTTCTGTGGGTTTTATCTGTTCTAAATAAGACCTTGTGAATCCATGCAGTCAGATATGACATTGCACATTTCCTAGTTTGATTGCTGTGTTTATAAACTTTCATGAGGCTGGTAGAAAAAAAATGCAAGCAGTGGAACCTTAAAGGGAAAGTACACCATTGTACAAAGAGCAAATAGCTTCCATGTATTTTTCTACAAAATAAGGTCATAGCTTGCCTCAGTGGTCCCCAACCAGTGGCTCGTGATCAACATGTTGCTCCCCAACCCCTTGGATGTTGCTCCCAATGGCCTCAAAGTAGGTGCTTATTTTTTCATTCTTGACATGTAGGCACGTTTTGGTTGCATAAAAAGCAGATGTACTGCCAAACATAATATCCTGTAGGCTTCCAGATACCAGGGGCTACCAAATAGCCAATAACAGTCCTTATTTGTCACCCCCAGGAACATGTTTTATGCTTGTGTTGCTCCACAAGTCTTTTTACATTTGAATGTGGCTCACAGGTAAAAAAAGGTTGGGGATCCCTGGCTTGCCTTGTGCCCTTGGCCTTTCTTCTATGCAATATTTAGAGATGTGGAGATGTTTTCTATAGACTTCTACAATGCAGCATGTCATGTTACCATAATATCAACTTGTCATTGTTTTTGTAATGTGATAAAAATGTCCAAATGTGCCCAAATTATGATTGTCAGCAATATAATGACTGCCAGGGAAATTAAAAGACGGTGGAAGCTTCAGGGTAAAAAGTGCTTAATATTTAGTTATCAGGGAGTATAATTTAGTTTTCCCGGGATTTCTGGAAATTGATTCAGCCCTATATGTTACTAACAAATGACGCAGATATTTCCCTAGGTACTTTACTGGCCATCTAATGCCAGGTTTTCAGTCGTGCAGGCTTTAGGCCTACAAGACAGACAGACACACTAACCACTGAGTGAATAAGATCCAGATGACAGTGCCAAATTTCTGTAAGGCATTTCAGTACATTAATTTGTACTTTTAACGGGCTCATTTATATTAACCCTGTCAGTACCCAGGGAAAAGGTGCATGCATGGGCGCTTACACTTTGCAATGAAAGAGATAAACAACTGACTAAACCTAACTGGAATTATTGGAGGCCTTTCTGTTTCCTTCATTCTGGAATGGCCAGGGTTGTTGTTATTATTATTAACATGTATTTATAAAACACTACAACAATAAGCAAACTGCTTAATAGGAAGGTTTGTTATAACACCAGCTTTGCACCCCCTGACCATAAAGCAAAGAAATGCCAATAAGAGTGTGGGGGGGGGGGGGACGGTATATTCCTCTTCTGTTTTGGCCCTGCTCTGGCTTCTCTTTTGCAGTGAATAGAGCGTGATTGGTTGTTTGATTGTCCGGCCGAAGGCTTTGTTTCATATTAGTTCTATACAACACCAACATCATTAGCAATTGCTGCGTATAACATTGGACTTTTGGCTTGTTCTGCGGCATACTCATACTGGCCCCCTAGAGCCGACCAGAGAAACTGATATCAAGGGCCCACCATAACAAAACATAGATGCATTAAAATGAGCTACTGCAGATCCCTATGTTCATTCTCCTACTAATGTCCGATAAAGAGAAAGGTAATTGGGAATTGCACCAGACGGCTTCAGGCAAGGCCACATTACCTTCACGCTTGCACGCCCTGAAAAGCTGTGACTTCGAACTCATGTAGTGCACAAAAACTGAACAGCTGAACAATCGGCTGACTCCGGGGTTGAATCTCTGCAGCAAACTTCCTATGTTTACGTTCAAAAATGGGTTTTGTTGCCTTAGGCACAGTGAAATGACTGGTCCAAATCAAGAGACCCAAGCAGAGATGGCCCATTGAGCCACTCCTCCTGCATAAAGTACAAATCCACTTAAATGACTTTCAAAACCTGCATCTGCCACCCGTGTTTGACGATTTAAGGTTCTTGTCATTTTCTACAGATGGTAAAAATTAAAGAATGAATACAGTTAAAATTAAATATACCCTGTTTATCAAACGGTGGTCTTCATTAGGCAGTGAACTTTGAAGGCTTTATATGCACTAAACACTGCTCCTTTCTGGCTTGCCTCTTTGATTCATTTTAATGGAACTTTTATGATATTATAGAGGTCTCTTCCTAGCAACTTTTCAAGTGGTCTTCATTATTTATTATAGTTGTTGAATTAGTTGCATTCTTCTGTACCTTTCCAGCTTTTAAGGCTGATGCCTTTTTTCTCAGCCTCAAAATGCCGCACAAGCCACACAGCCCCCGACTATGGCATTTTTCAGCCTAGTACTGGTGACGTAGCAAATCCCGTTTCCATGGTGCTAATAGTGCGAAATAGTAAAAAACGCTGTGTATTTCCGCTAGGTCTGGCAGCTGCCTTTGTGTATACATAGGAATAGCTTGCTGTGCAAATACTGGCGTATTTCGACCAATGCTTGAAAAATCCGTGCTAAGGCGTTTTCTATCGTATTTCCGCATTGTGTGGTTTGCTTCGAGTCTTTTCAAGTTATTTCTATGGATGATGATATCGGGCGTTTTTCAGAGAATTAGAAAATACGCAGCGTAAAAACGCCACGTGTGGCATCAGCCTAAATTGGGACCAATGATCCCGGCAGCCAAAGATGATTGCTGAACAAAAAAAATATACAGTTTTCAAATAACACAATAAATAGCATTGAATGTGTTAGTTTAGTATATGTTTCAATGGGGAAAAGATATACTAGTGCAGTGAATATTTTGGAATTATGCTGGCATTTAGGCACAGTACCATTTTGCTGCATTTAAAATGTTGCTTCCAAAAATGGGATTTTTGCATTTCTCTAAATGAGATGAGAGAGCATCTGCACAATTATGTCTCGGGAGGGGGGTTGTACATGATGATGTTTGCACTTTAGGCCCAGATTTTGTTGGTTTAGGCAGAGAGAGACAGCAGGATGAACAGAACAAGCCATTGTTCCAGGGAAGGTCACTGTTGTGTTTATCCTGCATTCAGGTTATTCATGCTCAGCTCTGAACTGTCTCTCCTCTTTCCTGGGTTTTCTCTCATCTTTTTTATTCCTTTTGACAGGAGGAACATGGAGGTGAGCTTGACAATGCGGACGACTTGGATGAAGATCACAAAAGGGCAGATATCCAGGATATAAAAAGCAAGAGAGATGACTATTACTGACTTGCCTTCTAAACTCCAGCTCTGAAATAGAGAGCAGAAGGATAGAGTGGCCCTTAGGGCAGTGCTCTATGTTATTCCATGCACTGTGTAGAGCACACTCGGGATGCTGCAGTACAGAATGCTGCTCCTAGGGACAGGGGCCTGACACTCTCTGCAAGCACAGAGCTGGACTGTGGCCAGACTGCTTACAGAGCGATGGTTCTTTATTAACACATGTGCTTTCACTTTGTTTCTCACCATGGAGAGAATGTATAAATCTCTTATCCCTGCAGGCAGTCTTGCTGTGTTCAACTCGTGCCTGCATATTTTTCTAGGGATGTCAAGACCAGCAAAGCCATTATTGCAAAAACCAACCTTTAAGTGTTCAATGTTGTTTGTCTGTTCTTAATTATTCACCAATACAAATCATTTTCAACATTGTAAACATGTCTTACACATGTGACTGCTGCAGTCATAGTCATTAATGTGTGCCATATTACATTCAGGCAGTGACCTATGTGGCACAATTTGCTTATCACTGTTCTTACAGCACTGAGCAGTCAGTAGTGGGCTGCCTGTGTCTTTATAAGTGCCATATTGCTTATCTGTTGGTAAGTCCTTTCCAAACCATAGGTGCCATAGCCTGGAGCGGAGCTATAGTCATGGGTGGTACAGATGTCTAAGGCTCAGAACTAATAGGGTAAAGTCATTTACCAAGGTGCAGTGTGCAAAGTGCAATTTGGAACACAATCACCATGTTTTTCCCACAATGCCATGTGTTCCCCAGAATTCCAGCATCATTAGGGTTGCAAACCGGTGTTTCTCTTGAGGCAATTGTGCTGCGCCTACCGGAGTCCAGTCCATTTCAGCAAAATGGATGCAACTGTGTGCATACTGCGCTGCAATTCTTGCCAAATATGTTTAAAGTCTGTCTGCCATTATTTCTGGTGTTCAACTTGCAAGTGATGTGCTAGTCCTATACTTTTGGCACAAGCATGCTGTGTCTGACTGCAGGAACCTACAGACCAGGTGGTAGTTCAAGGGTTCTCTTGTGTCAATAGATGTGCAGAGATAGAAAGCGCAACTATATGGAAGTGCAATTATCACATTTTGTTGCAAGTTAATGAAAGTGGTTTTACTTACAGAACACTGCAGGGAAAAGTGCACGTTACCTACTGTGCTTGTTGATAGAAATAAGTCCTAATGCAGGAAGAGTAGTGAGTGATAGATTGTTGATCTTCAGCTGAAGTTTAGTCCAGCACCAACCAAGAACCCAATGCTGCTGAAGGATGCTGGGGAATAGTCAGAACACATGTTTACTCCTGGAACCCTCCACCATGTTCTCTCTCTGTTGTTTCACCCCCATTGCTGCAGTACTTCCTAGCACAATCACCAAGCAGCCTCTGTCTCAAAATGTATCTTTTGTGCCAAACTGGTTCTGAGCACTTTAAGCATAGAAATTCACATTTTGCATATATACAATCTATGTCTTTTTATCAGCTATAAATATTTACTGTCTGTGTGTTACTCACTTAACTGCTGTGTGTGTGTGAGACAACCCAGGCTGGGTTAGCTATTAATTCAATGTACATGAGGTCATTATTTTCTGCTCTGAGCCAACAAATTACTTTCCATTAATCCACTGCACTGTGGCTTCCCTCTCCCAAAGCTACCTTTTAAAGCAGATATAAATCACTTAATTACTAAAGTGCCCACAATGCACCTTGTCCAGATTTTTTTTTTTTTTTTTTAGTGAATGCCACTAAAAGGAGACGCTAGGTACCCCATGTACATGCACATCTATTACCTGAGAGAGTTCCTGTGCACTTGCTTATGGCAGCCATTAAGGTAGTTCACCTTTACATTAACCTTTAGTATAATGCAGACAATGATATTCTGAGACAATTTGCAATTAGTCTTCATTTCTTGTGGCTTTTTTTTTAGCTTTTTGTTTGGCAGCTTTCTATTTTGGCATTTCAGCATCTATCTGGTTGCTATGGTCTTATTTATACTAGCAACCAGGCAGTTGTTTGAATAGTCTGAAAAGGATAAGTAATAAAAAGTTATAATAACAGTAAAATTGTGACCTCACAGAGCAATAGTTTTTTTGGCTGCTGCCTGAGAGGAAGGCAAATAATTCAAATACAATAAAAAATAAACAATGAAGACCAATTGCAAAGTTGCTAGAAATAAGACCTTCTATAACATACTAAAAGTTTACTTAAAGGTGAAGCACTCCTTTATTGTACCAGAACTTGCACCTTTCTGGCTATAAATAAACCCTTCTTTTAAAACTTAAAGGGGGTCAGTAACAGAAGGAAAGAGAAACTGTCGGAAACATAATTGCACCCCAAAAGTACTGACGTTACTGGATTTACTCAGTTCACAGAGTGACCTATCTGATTGCACTGGGATCTGTCTCTGTTTGCTTTACTTCCTGGACTGTAAAAATACCTAGTGCTCCTATATATTTCCCCAATTAAATTTCACCTGTAACTAGTCCCAGAAAGTTATTGTCTGAAAAGCAATCCTATAGCCTACAGATTCTTGTTCTAACAACAGTTTTTCATTTTGATTTGTTTAGCTTTTTATTAATAATAACAATAATAATAGGTCAACAGACAGCAGTGTGTATGTGATGGATCCATGTTGATAGGAGAAAAACACTATGCGGCATATTTGTTAACAGTGGAGACAAACATCACATAGCATAACATTGCCCATAGCAACCAATCAGATCTTTGCTTTTATTTTCTAACTTGTAGGTGACCATTCAAGTTCTAATTGCTTATCGGATGCTGTGGGCAACATCAAAGGTGATGTTTGTCTCCAGTGGTAATAAATACACCCCTATATGTTTATATTTAAAAGTGTTTTAGTATCTAAGGCATGATACCAGGGCCATTTCTGGCATGAAGCAAGGTAAGTGTGTCACTTAACCTGAGGTGACAATAATCAGTTTCTGGTAACCCTTAAAACTAAATTTCCTGTTTTTAATCATCAGTTCAACTCTTTTTTTTTTTGTAGCAAAGCACAAGCTCACAAGCTACACTAGCAATCCCACTACCTACCTTCATTCAAGAGCTGGACATGGGGCTGCATATCATTTTTGCCTCATAAGTCAGCAGAAAACCTAGATGTCGCCCTGAATAGTACTGAACTATTCATAAGGGGCTTCTTATTCTTCTAAAAAGTCTATATCAACAAATGTTATGGATAACAAAACCCAATAGCTATACAGTATTTTAAATATTAGCACTTTGATGCAAAACATTATGAGACCTAGGTATACCTGTTTGGTCAGATTTGTTAATTCCACTGTTAAACATACAGTGGATATAAAAAGTCTACACATCCCTGCAAAATGGCAGGTTTTTTGTTATAAAAAAAGAAACCAAGATTAATCCTGCGAGAACTTATTCAACCTTGATTGCAAAATGACATCTATTCAAAGAAGTTGAAACAAATCAGAAAATCTTTTTGGGTAAGAGTCTATCAGCCTGGCAATTTTTTTTCCCACTCCTCCTTGCAAAGGTTTTCCAGAATTGTTAAATTGCGAGGGCATCTCCTGTGTACAGCTCTCTTCAGGGCCATTCTGGAACATCAGTCCTTATTTGGTTAAGCTTTTGCTTTGATGATTAGACGTATGCTTTAGGTTAGGTTATCATGCTGGAATGTGGAGTTTCTCTTCATCTGACGCTTACTAGCAGATGCTTAAGTAGGGCCTAGCGTTAGGCAGAAGAGGCACATGCCAAGGGCATAATTGCGGGGGGGGAGGGGGGTGCTAGACAGATATCTCCTCTGTCACCTACTCCTAGTCCAGACCCAGGTCCCCCACCACCCATTCATCATTACAGTGGGAGGGCAAGGTGGATGGCTGCCCAGACAGCTTTGAAAGAAAACCATCCAGTTCTTAATATTTCAATAAGGAAAAAACCCATAGGAATGGCAGCTTGTTTCACCTCTTAACTAACTGAATCCAAAAGTCATGTGTCTGAAGCTCTGGACTAATGAACTCGACAACTTTAAATTGATGCAACATTTTTCAAATTTAAATATGCACATTTGGATTCAGTTTGGAATTCAGACAAATCATTTGTGGAGGATTCAGTATTTGACCAAATCTAAAAATAATGGATTCAATTAATCACTGATAAAAAGCAACAGAGCTTGTAATATTGTGTAGAGACTTACGTACTCTACTTAGTTGTACTGGCTTCTCTGCAGTCTGCAAGACTTGTGCTGATTTCTTACACAAACACTCACAGCTGCTTCTTACTTTAACAAATAAACCATATAAGTAATAGATATTTTCATTTTTACACAGCTTTATAAATCTGCCCCTAAGTGTCCTAGGAAGGGGCAGATACAGAGATGTTTGTTCAAAGTGAGTGATACTGTACATTGCCCTTTCCTATCTTTGTGTGGTAAATGTCAGTGCATGTTATGTGATGGCTGATGAAAATGTGTATAAATCTATTTGAAATGATTGCCTCATTTGGCTAAGCAGCAAGTGTTAGTGCCTCCATTAAGCACAGGGAAGTGGCAGGTGGAATATATATCACAATCAGGCTTGATGCCTTTGGCAAAACATAAATTACCTTAACAAAACACCCCCCTACCTGGCCTCTTTATTGTTAGTGCCTTGTGTCAGTAACTTCCTCCCACTGCTGGGAATGATGACAAGAATGGCATCTCATGTTTCCCAAATGTTCTGCATATTCCTTTTATTTGTACTGTAAACATGTATTTCAAATAAAAACAAATCAAAATGTGGTTATTAATTCAGTGTCAGACCATCTACATTCTATAATTAATTTAGGTTCTAATTTTTCGTTGTTATCTGTATTGCATCCAAACCAATTTCACAGTTACGTGTTAAGGGAAAGCACACACTCTGTATAAAGGCAATGGTGCCCAAGGACTTTGTAGAATGCTATTAGAAGCTAATGGGCTATAGGATTGGGGGAGGGGGTGTAATACAGAACAGAAAAAAACCAGGTGGATTTACAAACATGGGAGCTAAATTGCACATTCGCAGTTGCCAGTAGCAACATTGTTTTGCTTTTATTTGACAACTTGAAGTAAACTGTTCATAACCTATTGCTTATGGGTTGCTATTGACTTGTGTAGTTTATTACCTGATTTTAAATCAGCCCCAGTGTGTGTTAGGTCTGTGCTCTCTTTCCATGAATTTTATGAAGGCTTAAGAGATGCAGTGAATGCAAGGTAAGTGAAGTGCAAGACAAGGATCCCCAAAAAGGGTTATTCCTGATTGTCTGTATAAAGGGACATTCAAACAGAATTATTCTTGTCTACCCCTATAATAAAGGGACAACCTTATAGGATTATTCCCATCCGCCTTTATCATTTGCTGTGCTTCTAAAGATCATGCCAGCATTCCCATAAGACCAAGTCCTCTGTTCCTTGCCTATGCCCCCAAGCTGAAATACTGTTGCAGGTTTATCACAGTAGACTAAGATTGACAGAAGGGCTATATGGAGGATTATGAAGCTAAGGTGTAAAAATGGCTCTTTGGGGCAACAAGACACATCAGACAGTATTAAGCTGCCAATATAAGTTGAAGACTCACCCCCTCCAGACTGAGTTGACAGCTCATTGGTCAGTGGGGTCCTCAGTAGGGCCTGGCTAGCCAATATCTGACTGACAATTGGCCAGATATTTATCAGACAGGTTTGAAAACATGATGTCATTTTTGTCTTGTGGGTCTTCATAGGCCTGCGTATTGGGGCCAGAATGTGGGTGGCAGAGATCCACTTTTTTTTTCAACCACGGGATAGATGTGTGTTGTGTGAATATGATAGGGTGCTTGGACTGTAAGCTCCACTAGGGCAGGCACTGATGTGAATGATGAACAGTCTTTTTGCCTTAAAAGCTGTTGCCTCAGGCCAGCAAAGAGCAGCGTAAAACTGTTAACGGCAGGACCTAGATTAAACAATCCAGTGCCCTATACAAAGGTTTGTAGCAGAAACTGGGCTGATTTTGTGGCCCTGGCAGAAGGCTTTTCACTTTAAATCATCTCAAAACGATAGTTTTATTTTTCTTTGCCTGAAGCATCACCCTAACGACAGTTAATCTCCTTGGAAAGTGACCTCCATCACTTATCATGGGTAGCATCATTATACTCACCTTATGAATCATCTCTGCCCACACTTATACTGCTTAATGGGGAGGAGACGGAGTAGAGTTAATGCTATTTAATAACTTTAGAAAAATTTAATCTAAATTCAAATACAAAGTAGATGGGGCTCATTAATCAACACATGCAAATATGCACCCTAGTATTAACCCAAGGCAACCAATAAATTCTATAGGGTCAATGAATGCTTGCCATTTATGAGAACAGTTGCAGGGCAGAAAATGTCCTAGCTGCTCTACAAATGCCATTTATGAATGTTACTTGCATCAACATGTGCTCCTTTCACTTGTGTAGAGTAGTAATTGGCACCACTGCCTTTCACTTGCCTTCTTTTCCAAACTGAAGCAGTTGCACCTATTAATGCAGGATGCTGTGGAAACCCCTCTGAACCAGGTATTAGCTCCAGGGTACCCACAGCAGGTTGTGTCAATTGCCCCCGCACAGTTGGTTCAAAAGAATTTGCCGCACAGGTCACTCTCATGCCGAAAGCTGCAAATAATGGTAAACAGACGTAAAAATTTTTTATTGAGTCACGTGCATCTCCCCATGCAGATGGCAATTACCGTATATACTCGAGTATAAGCCGATCCGAGTATAAGCTGAGGTACCTAATTTTACCTAAGAAAACTGGAAAAACTTATTGACTCGAGTATAAGCCTACGGTGGGAAATTCAGCCGCTACTGCTAAGTTTCAATAATCAAATTATTTAATAAAAGGACACTCACAAGTGCTTACATGACTACCATATTAATAAACACAAGGTATGGGCTGGAAAATGAGGCGCATCCAACATAAGATAACCATATGCAAGGTTGTACAAGTTAATATATCATTTAATTTTACATACATATTGAAATTGTGATGTGTAAATTTGTTATTTAATTCTTATATAGTTCTGTATACTTTTTGGGGTGAGTGATGTAGAATCACAAGTTTAAGAAAGATCATGTGTACTAGGAAACAGTAAATATTTCTCTTATTTCAAATCCAATCCTTTCCAAATATAAAATTAAACTATAATTAAACCGGTCACCTCTGTTTCATAAAATAGTTAATTACAGGGATACAGAAATCTAAAAATTTGGTTTCACATCAGGCTTTTTTAGTCTTTCTATTTATGCAGTTCAGTTTTAGAACTACAGTACCTCTTGTTGCCCTTGTTCAAGGAATTATAAAGTTACTGCATACAGTTATCCTATATTATAAAGGAATAATATCATGCACCTACAGGCACAATGTGCAAAGAGCCTGTTCCATGTGTTCAATACAGGGCTACTATGTGCCAGAGAGTGTTTGCCCACTGCTTCTCACTATTTGTGCTGCACTTGCCATTACCAACTGCTCTCATTTTAAAATGTAATGCAGATGCTAAAGTCCCTTGTTCTCCTTTCACAGTGTGCTGGGTAACAACACCCCTGCTTAATTGTAAAACTGCTTGTACCCATAGCAGGAAATATACAATAACGTATGTATAACTTTTATAAGAAGAAATGCATCTTACACACACACACTGTAGCGCAGCGTGAACCCCACCGGCGCATCCTTGTCCTATCGGCTCATGCGACAGTCTTACCGGCCCATGCCCATCCCATGTCGCGACCCGCGCTCCCCCCTGCGCTGCTCCAGCACGCACACATGTCGCGCCTCACGCGTGCGCAACGTGTGTGCGTGCTGGCGCGGCGTATGGGGGGGGGGGTGTGTCGCGACATGGGATGGGCATGGGCCGGTAAGACTGTCGCATGAGCCGATAGGACAAGGATGCGCCGGTGGGGTTCACGCTGCGCTACAGTGTGTGTGTGTAAGATGCATTTCTTCATATAATTGTAAGATCTAAACATCTAATAATGCTAAAATAAGGTTTTAACAAAAAAAAAATATCATGGAATTATGAAGAAGGGGTATGTGATTACTGTATCCCTGTGTGTGCGTGCTGGGTGGCGCACGGGAGGGGGGTGCGGGTTGCCACATGGGATGCGCTGGTAGGACACAAGTATGACTTGGACAAGTGTGTCTTGACTCGAGTATAAGCCGAGGATTCCTTTTTTAGCACATTTTGAGTGCTGTTTAGTAATTGTCCTTTATTTATGTGAATGCTTTACAAGGGACAAGTGAAGAAATGTAAATATTAGGGGTTATGGCACATAAAGCAGTGACAAAGCTTTTGTTCCAATAAATAGGGCACATGTTGCCTTTATGTCTCCAAATTAAGAAATGTAATTTGTTCCTTAATTGACATAGAAGCAAACAGATTGGTTAATAATAACAAATGCCAGGCCTTAGGGTATTCATTGCCTTGTAACAAGGACAACATGTGTTTGTGGAGTGACTGTCTCAGAGAGATGAATAAGGTTATTGGTTAGAAAGTGAGGGGGAGATTAGAATTCATTCCTTTTCATGTTGTTTGTGGTTTAATCCACAAAGGCAACTTGCATTAGAGTGGATGTGTTCTTTAAAAAAGACCCTTATATGGAACACAAAGGTATTTAAATAGCAAATGTTTTGTATTATAATCAAGAAAATGTATGTGGGCTGGGGATTGATGCCAATATACTACATAGAAATGTATCCTTATACACTGGTAATGAGCACCAGATTGTCAGTGCAAATGTCATAGTTGCCTTGCTTTTAATGCACTTTATTTCTGTACAGTCTACTAACTGCTTATATGCAGTATGGGCCATCATAACTGGTTAAATAGTCCAATAACACTTTCATGTATTGCAGTTTAGGGGTGTATAGAGAGCAAGAGTATAACCATGTGGTGTAGCCTTGTGTCAGGTTGTTGTAATGTGTCTATAGACACTACCTGAGCTTTAAGTGCCCCTATGTTAATGTGATATTCATTGCATGTACTAGAGCCACGGTGTTGTTCTTCCAGCCCACCATTCAAACAGTTCTATGTCATAAAACATTCTTAAATAGGTTGTTTACTTTTATATGATTTTTTAGTATGAATAGAAAAATAGGGAATAAAAAGTAACAATAATAATGAAATTATAAACTCACGGAGCAATCGTTTTTTAGCTTCTGGGGTCAGTGACCCTATTTGAAAGCTGGAAAAACATAAGACAAGAAGGCAAATAATTAAAAAGAGACTAAAAAAGAATAAATAATGAAGACCAGTTGCAACATTGTTGGGAAAAGGACATTCTATAACATACTGAAATTTAACTTAAAGGTGAACCACCCCTTGAACATACTCTTTGGGTAACTTAATATAATGAGCTGCTCTCATTTCTAACCCTAACAAAAGCAGCAGCTGGGGGAAAGGGAGGGTTTGTTTATACCGAGGGTTTCTCAATGGGTTGATAATGAGTTTTACCTTGTTTGTTAAGGCACATCTGTATTCATTTATGTCATGACTGTACTTAATGGTTATAGAGTCCTGGGAAAATGAAACTTCTGCTTGTGCTGAAACTTTTCCTGCTACTTCCTTAAGTTATTTGTGGACAATGCACAATAATTTAGGCTAACACTGGCCAAACATTTATACTTCTAGACTGAAAGGAAAAACTTTGGTGCTTTTAAATGAAAAAAAAAAAGATTGCCTACAGTCAACCTAATTTCTCTTTCTGAGAGACCTTATCCATCACTCAGCTGTGGCTTTGTGTTTTATCAATAATATACCTGCTGAGCCTACAGTTTTCATGCCATTAGCCAACAAGTCTCAGGAGTCCTATTTAACTGTGCAGTGTAACAGAATGGCTGCGTGCCTGTCCTTATGAGCAATGAGGGTCACTTAGTTTACTGCAGAAGCCATTTTATGATCTTCCAGGCTTGCTTGTCACAAAACAGATGTATTTTCCCCAGGGACTGCCCCTTTACGGCACAGTGACATTTACCAGAACACATAAAATATCACGTGCTGGTAGGGGGAACTAAAAACTACATATTAAGTAAATATAGCATTCAAAGCCATTAAAGCACTGAGTGCATCTATTCAATGTACATGCACTGTGATATTATTAGTAAGATAAGTTGCACCCTCAAAGTCTAGGTGCCATAAACAGTACTGACATTTTGGCTCCATTTAAAAAACATGTCCAACTATATGAGCAAAGCCACATAACCATGGCTGAATTTTATATTTCTCTATAACTGGGGGATACATATCCACCTTACAGGCATTCATTTACTCCAACTGCAACAATTTGCAACAATTTTCCTCAGGCCAGTAAAAATGGCAATACATGGTCCTATATAAACTTCTGACTTTTTCCCTATGGACCAATTTTACAGATGGCAGATTGAAACATCCCAGTGGACAAGGACCTTATTGGCCCAACAGGTCTGCCTAGGCCTCTATTAAGATTTGATTGACTGTGCATGGGCAATGATCTGCTTGTTTGGTGACCCACTAGTGGATTATCATGCGTAAGTCCAGTTTAACCCATTGCAACTGGTCAGAGATTTTCTTTCATTACTCTGCCTCTCAAAGGAAATTGCTTTTTGGTTACTATGGGTTACTGCAAATTTGATCAATATTAGTAAATGTAACCTTTGCTTCTGCCGAGGCAGGTGGGACTTTGTAGTCTAGTTGTCCATTGCACATGTACAGCATTAAAAAGGAGAAGGACAGTTGGCACAAAGCCACTTTGGCACAGGAACTGGTGTAGTTTTATGAGCAACCCCAGTACTATAATTCTGCCACTGTATAAATGACATGCCTTTGCAGAGATATCAGTTAATACCATGTAATAACGGTCATCTTGAGCCAATCCCGAGTTTTTTGATTCCTTCATTTCATGTTGCCATTTAGTGTGAAGTACTTTTTTACTTTATTTTAAAACTGTGGCCACTCTGCTGCTGTATGTATGCAAAATGCACCTGTACCAAGGTGCATATATGTTGATGCTTTCTGCATCCCTGCATACCTATGTTGCATAATGACTCATAAGGGGTCACTGATAACTCTGGGGTGCGAAAGTACAAGAGAACTAAGGGGACAAGAGTGCTCCTCTTCATGCTCATATGGCAAACAATTGCATCCCCCTGTCTGCTAAGCTCTGCACTAAGCCCCAGATAAAAAATCCACTACTCAGTGAAGTGATCAGCATCAGAAGGCACAGCTAGCCCTCACCAGCAGTAAAGGATAGGGCCCTGATGTGCGTTATGCCTCCTGCTGCTCTGTACCTTGCACCTCTGAAGGTTGCACAAGGTACGAGGCAGGGAGGGGCAGGAGGGGGGATACCTATGTGTATCTCCCAAGTGAATCAAGTGCTGCCTAATTCAAGCAGCACTCAAGTCAAGGTGCATTCCAAATTGGAGCTCCATGCAGTGGCATATGTGAAAATAAAAGCCATAATGCGGCCTATTTTGCACACTTTGTTGGGCATTGTCAATGAGCCCCATTGGCTAATAGAACTTGGGAGCAATTATCACTACAGTGCCCACTGTAATCTCTTTGTCCTAATCTAATAATTAGAATATATCAGATGTCACATTAAAAGCTTTTGGTAAGTAGCCCAGTTATAGGTTTCAATGCTTAAACTTACACAGGCTGAAGCAAACATCCCATATGTCCTTTTGTGTTTATGTTTGATAACAAACATGGCTTGTCATATAAAACTGACCAAACTGAAGAGCATGTGTAGATCAATAGGATACCCAAGGAAGTGTGGATCTATCCCATATTGATGATTGCTTGGGCCTTGCAATCAAACCTTCATAGGGGTCATGTATGCCCTCCGCAATGATGATCCATTTTACACACTGATATTGAAACTGTGTGGCAGTCAGAAATCTTAATCAGCCCTTTTAAACTCCAACCTCTGCCCAGCAGCCACTTGATCTGCTGCCTCTGCTGTCACATTCCCATTGCTGACCCATAGACATGACTGCAGGACTTGTTGAACAGCCTGCTTTTCCTTTTTGAGCAGACAGCTCTGGTGCCACAAACATAAAGAAGATATTATTCACAGTTCCTTGGAGCAACCATCATATAACAGTATTGCACTTCATTCTCTGTTCAGTCTCAGTTTGCATTGCTGATTCCTCAGGCGTCAGACCCTATTGATATTCCTAGTGGAAGTGATATGTTTCAATGTGGCATGAACTAGTAACATTAACCTATTCAAACAAAAGAAGACAGCGCATCAAAAAGGTTTGGCAGCTGAGAGGAATTTGATGAGCTTCATCATTCCTAATCAGCCTGGAGTGTGTGGGGAGGGCTGCTCCTGGCTGATTGGAAGCCATTCTTTAGAAGTAGGAGTCAAATCAAGCGGGGGTATGGTTTTCTAGGAAGTGGTGAGTAATCTACACAGAGCGCTTTCATGAAACTATAGCAACCCTGCTTTGTACATCATTCTGGAACCTGCAGGGCTCTCTCTACGTATCAGTGACTGTATGCATTAGTACAATACAACCTCCTATAATGTGAATTGTTAGCAGGTACAATACACTGAAGCTGCACAGAGATTGACAGCACAGCTCAGCAAAGAACTGAGCAGCAAGTGGAGCTTTCTTTCCCACCTAATTCTGCATTGGGCTCTGTGATAGAATATTATCTGGCCCAGGGCATTAAAGTCTGAGCAGATGGCAAGTTATCATCTAACAGGTTGCATATGGGAAAAAATTATTATTTTTCCAGTACACTTTTGTTCTACAGTTCCTGGCTGATGATGTTTAGTGAATGGAACTGTGCATGTTATGTAAAGAGTTTTATTGATGATATAGATTTATAGATATTGTGCTGGGGATCTGACCATACAAAGTACTCATAGTACAAGTCTGGCAACTCTGTTCAACACAACAATGAGGGAGTTCTAGTTGAACCATATAAAAAGTAGTGCACTGGGATTTTGTTGTACTTACTCTGTCTCTTCAACAGGAATTAGCACACCATTCAGTTTCCCTTTTTAGGGTGCAGGTCCCCAGTGGCCACACATACTGTTGGATATACAGACCCACTTCAACACAGACAGTACTTGTCTCCCTTTATCATAAAAAGCCTTTATATTCATATCTGGGACATCAGTAACATATGGAAATAAGACAATTGCCTCTTCACTATGCCAGGAAATAGTCCAATAGTGCAAGGAGAAAGTAGGTGTCATTAACAGTGATGTAGTGAGGCGATCCTGTTGTTTATTGAGTTGCTATAGACACATAGGTACGGATAACACATTTTAGGATACTGTGTGTTCTTTCTCAAAACACTGTTGGAAGTCCTCCAGGATCTGAAGTACTATCTCTTAGTTATTACATAATCATATATCATTTTATAAGGACTATTTCCTAAGTGTTGGACCCACACAAAGGGACTCTCTACTCCCCAAAAACCTGACTGCTGATTTGTCTTGAACTCAGTACTGTCAATATAATTACACTGATTATTGAGCTAATTGTATATATTTAAATATATTGTTGGGAAACTATAGGGTTTTTATGTATTTTTATTAAAAACTTCACAAGAAAAGATTAACATAACTCAGACTAACATGCCAGCCAATAATTTCAACTTACATGATACAAGCTTTAGGGAACAAAGTGAGTGCAGTGAATGGGTAAGAACTGACACAGTGTTATCCGTTCCCCCTCTGTGACTTATTGATGCAAATAAAGATAAGCAATGATAGCGGTTTAATTACAGTAACAGATTCAGAACCCCCATTGCTACGTATATGCCATACCATATACACCATTTCCCTGTACCTTATGTGCTCTTTTGCAGACATTCGACTCCCACAGACTCTTGTACCCACTGCTACTATAGGCACCATCTCACCTTACTATACCTGCTATCCCACAGCCATTCCCTTCTCAGAGGCTATTATCCCCCACTGCTACTATAGGCACCATCTCTCCTACTATACCTACTATCCCACAGCCACAGTCCCTTCCCAGAGGCTATTATCCCCCCACTGCTACTATAGGTACCATCTCTCCCTACTATACCTGCTATCCCACAGCCCCAGTCCCTTCCCAGAGGCTATTATCCCCCCACTGCTACTATAGGTACCATCTCTCCCTACTATACCTGCTATCCCACAGCCACAGTCCCTTCCCAGAGGCTACTATCCCCCCACTGCTACTATAGACACCATCTCTCCTACTATACCTACTATCCCACAGCCACAGTCCCTTCCCAGAGGCTATTATCCCACTGCTACTATAGACACCATCTCTCCCTACTATACCTGCTATCCCACAGCCACTGTCCCTTCCCAGAGGCTATAATCCCCCCACTGCTACTATAGGCACCATCTTTCCCTACTATACCTGCTATCCCACAGTCACTGTCCCTTCCCAGAGGCTATTATCCCACTGCTACTATAGGTACCATCTCTCCCTACTATACCTGCTATCCCACAGCCACAGTCCCTTCCCAGAGGCTATTATCCCCCCACTGCTACTATAGGTACCATCTCTCCCTACTATATCTGCTATCCCACAGCCCCAGTCCCTTCCCAGAGGCTATTATCCCCCACTGCTACTATAGGCACCATCTCTCCCTATTATATCTGCTATCCCACAGCCCCAGTCCCTTCCCAGAGACTATACATAATATAATATAATTTCCCTGCTCATTTATTTGAGTATGTTGCTCCTCCCAGAGGTTTAATGAATCAGTTACAGTACATATCAACATATCTAGTATAAATAAATTTAAAGCAACTGGACTTGTTAAGAAATCATTGAAGACATTCAATGATTACTTAACAAGTCCAGTTGCTTTAAATGTATTTATACTAGATATACCATGACCTGGATGAATGAAAATCTTCATAGACACAGTACATATCAACGTTAGACAAAAAGAGCATCAGGGCTAATTGGATTTGTGTCCCGCATATAAGTTAGGGTTCCCAGTGTTCAGCAGCTGTTGTCAATGAAATGGTTAAATGCCACAGCTTTTCTATTGGCCGCCAGGAGGAGGAGCAGCAGTACAGAGCCAGTCGCTTGCAGCCTACAGAGAGAAGACGCAATCGTGGTTCAACTTAGGATTCCCAAATGCGGCAGTCACAGGGAACTGATCTGGGCACGCAGCAGGGAGAGAAGTTAGCCCGCTTCTTTGGCTACTTGGCTAAATGCTGAGCAAAGCCATCAGGGCAAAGAATAGGGCTGGACCCCGCACACTGGGCGCTGATCACACCCTCCTTGGCTAAGTCACCTTCAGTCTAAGGGCATGCAAGCGACTGCCGAATGGAGCGACCCCATCGCCTGCCACTGACACCAGCGACTTCGTTGCAGCGGAGCTGTCTTCCATTCTGCGCCCGAGCTGCTCCGCTTCATGACTGCCGGTATCTGCTGCTGTGAGCGACATGATCAGCTGCCAAGTCCGGACTGTCCGTTCCCTGCTGCTCTTGGCTGTGTTAGATTTGGGGTCTCTGACTGTTGTGACAATGCAGAAGGCTGGTGGGGGTAAGGCTTGGAGGGTCTCTCCTCATTCCCCCGCTATTCAGCCTCCTGTTACAGAGGGAACGGAGTGGGAAACGGCTGAGCCACCGACCCCTGGGGCCAATACATCAGGCCATGATGGCCAGGGGCAGGAGCAAGTGCCCTCCGACATTATCTGCCCCTATAAAGTGATCACAGAGGGACCGGCAAAGTCCAGCAACATTTGCTTCAGGACCACGGACAGCTCCTTCCATTGCGCTCAAAGTAACTGCAAAGTGTTCAGGTCGGACGGCTCGTTGTTGGCCAATGTGCTGAGCAACAGCAGCGTCCTACTGCAATGGCGCCCCCCACAGCCCCAGCCTCTCTCTCTCAGGGGCTTTCTCATCAACTGCTCCTGGAATGGGACCTTCACTCGCTTCCAGTGCGATAGTGTCCATCTTGGCACCAACTGCAGAGATTACCTCCTCACCAATGTGCATGACAATGTCAAGTACAGGATCTGCCTGAAAACGCTTTATACAAACAGGACGTCTGGGGAAGAATGTGTAGAATTCACTGTGGAACCAGTGGGGATGCAGGATATTGTCATTGCAATGACGGCAGTGGGGGGTTCTATCTGTGTGATGCTGGTCATCATATGTCTGTTAGTGGCCTACATCACAGAAAACCTTATGCACCCTGCCTTTACTCACCCCTCTGGCAAAAGAGGGCCCTAACAGACCAAAATGCTGCTATTTTAGTACATGTTAATGTGTTTCTTGAACAGTGACTTTTGTAAGATTCCCAGCCTGCAGGCCTTCTGCTCTTGAAATACAACTCATATGATTTACTGAGGCTCCGGGAGTTCTGAGAGTTCTAGTTTCAACAGCTGGAGGGTTGCAGGTTTGACATTGCATATCTTTGTGTGAAAACACATGAAAGTTGTTGATGATGTTTCTCTAGATAACTTAGTGCTCATTTAGTAGCAAAGTGTTCAAGTGCATTAACCTAAATGCTAGTTTATCCCAAGGAAGGCCCAAAAAAAAAAAGCTTCTAAAATTTGCTAAAAAGAGGGAAAAAATTCCTTCCAGACTCCTAAGAGGGCAATCGGACAAGTAACCCTGCAGGACCAGTAACCCTGCATTTACAGATATTAACTCCCTTAGAGAAAGAGAGAGTCACAACAAGCCCAGCTCCTGGACTAGCCTAATCAAAATCAAACTGCTTATTGGTGGTTAAGGTGTAGAACCCATATGCACTTTTGTTAATGAATGAGCCTATATGTGTTTTATGTGAAGTGCAAGAGATTCTGAAGCCAGTCATCTGTTTTTGATCTACAGTTTCCAATGGGCCCTTGCACACAGGCATTCTTTTCAACATTTTAGCATTAAATAATTATATAGATGCAACATGCTGCATTCTTATGAACATACTAAACATATATTAAAATAGGAAAATGGATGCTAGACTAATAAAAGCACACTTATGTTAAAAATGGCATATGTGTGCATTTTGATGTGTTCAGTATGTATTTCAACAGAAACAAATTCAAAAGCCTGTTTGTAAGGGCCCTATGCCTGTCGTGGGGTCCTGAGGTGTGATAGTTGTTGTTTAGCAGTAGCTGGATGGACTCCCTTATCTACTATTGTTTTATATCAGGTGAGAGTTTGTCATTTTTCTGTAGATTTTGTCCTAAAAGTGAAGTCAGATGAGGCAACTGTACCCCTTTGGGGCCTGTATCTCTGTGCAGGTTAAAGGCAAAGAAATACTGTAATAACTGTCAACCGTACAAAATCAGCAAGCCATCGCACAACATTTCTAGCTGTGTGTGAGGAGCCGTGCATTTTAAGCATTATCAGATTCCCTGTGGAAGTGCAGAAAACACATACAGCAAATCTGCTGCACATTTTAATTAAATGCAATTATATACACTGGTAAATAGTTGGTTTACACTTCTTTTTATTTCAAATCTAATTTTTTTACTATGATTTATTAGTATATTACAGAAATATAAGCTATAAACCAGGACAGAAATACAATTTAGACTGACAGCAATAAAGGCAATTACAAATGATCACTGAGATCATTGTATGTTATCTAGCAGGGGGTTTATATAAAGCAGGGGGTGTTTGGAAAGATTTATATTAATGTTTCCAAAAACTGAAGGCAGGTTTAACAAATGTATTGGGCTGACTGTGGGTACCATGTGTGGAAGAAGCAGCATACAACATAAACTTACACATTTACTGAGCAAGCAAGACAATCCAGGACAACCATAGATTTTTGTTTGCACATCTTTTTCCAAATATGAATGCAGTTTAGCCATCATAAACCCTGTAAGTGGTTAACTACACTAGATTTGGCCTTGAGCAGCAACTCAATGCAGCACAACTGCTGTAACTGACACTCATTAGGGGAAATTTATCAAAATGTGAGTTTAATACATACAAACATACCCACATTCTATTCATTCCTAGGGGATTTTTAGAAGTGTATTTATCAGTGGGTGAAAGTAAGAGTTCACCAATCAATAAATAAGCTTCTTAAAATCCTATAGGAATGAATAGAACATGGGTGAGTTTTTATGTATTAAGCTTTAAACTCACATTTTGATAAATATGCCCCCATAGTATGTGATTAATGGAGAAGAAAGTCATTTCGGCATTTTAATGCCAATAGATTCGCCACATTAGTGCCACCTAGAACGCTATATTTATTCTGCAGAAAGCATTGTCATACCTGAGTAAAGAGCCCTAGAAGCTTTCACTGTTTAAGATAAGATAGCAGCTGCCATTTTAGCTTGGTCTTCATAGCTTCCTGCTACAGCTCTAGCCATTGTAGCTCAGATTACACATTCCTAAGGGTGGGGGGAGTGAGTTTTATGAATTCTTATGGGAGAGGGAGCAGGAAAGGGGAGAGAGGAGAGAGCTGTGCAGACTCTGGCCCCGGTAAGAAGGATTTTTCTGAGAGAAAGGAAGGATACCTAAAAGTCTGATACCTAAAAAGGAAACAAGAAATCCTGTGTTTGTTTTGACAGATGCTTATGACTGTATTTACATAGACCTTTCTTATAAAGCTTACTTAGTCTTTACCTTTTAGTGTCCTTTAAAGGGACACTGACATAAAATTGACAAAAATCTAGCTAGCAAAAAGTTCCCAAAAGCTGAGCGGTACTTACTTGAGTGACACTCAAAAGGGTACCCTGCAGTTGTATCCATCATGCTGGGTTGGCAGCAGAGGGATTCTTCCATAGGCTGGAGTACTGTTTCCATTTGTAATTAGCCTATGGAAGGATTGCACCACCTCCAACCCAATGTGACACAAGAAAACAGTGCAGCTTCTTTTGCTCTCAGTCCCCTTCATGCCAAGCAGGTACCATTGGGCTAGGGGTGACTGTGGGGGACTTTTGCCTAAAAAGCTTTTCATGCCACAAACCTTTACTAATACAGACACGTTCCTATGGATTTTCATAGGAACTTTTCTACTGGCAAAATCCCTCATTGCCATGCATTGGGGTAAAATGGGAAAATAGGACTGGTTGCTTGCCCATAAACCAATAAAAGACAACAAGGTTAACTGTCCAATTACATTTTTTAAATTAAACTTTTTAATTAGTTTTCTAATGACAAGTATTTTCATGGTTAGGCAGATTTCAGACTGATGCATAATCATTATATAATATGTATTTTTGTTAGAAAGGCACATTTAACCTTTTATGAATTATTTAAATAAAGTCGTGTTCATACAAGGGTGGAACTGTTAAAGACATCAATGAGCCACAAATCATTCTATTGTTATGATTAACCAAGATAAAGGGCCAGTTATCCATATTGTTTCTCAGAATGATTTAATGTACAGTGACATACAACATGTTTGATTTTATAGTTTTATTTATCCAATAAAATATTATGCCCACAAAACTAGTTAGGGGTGCTCATTGAGCTATAATAGTTGCACATTAATATCACCACTAGAAATATCTTACATTTTTTACATTTTTAGACTTACAGTTTTTGTTCCACAGCCACATAAAACTTCTTTGGATTCATCTGGATTCAAGGTCAAAATGATAAGGGAGGCAGAAGAACCAATGTTGGGCCTGGCTACATATATCATAAAGTTGCTTCACAGTGCAACCTTATTTCAATGGCCAGAGCTTTAGAATTGTAAATATTAATATTATATTGAAGCCAGATTTTTCAAATAAAGGTAAGAACAAAAAGAGTGGGTGGCAAAGTGGCGAATTTTGTTGCCCATTTCACGAAAAAATCCGGCAATGGTGAAACAAGGAATCCATGGATGCAGAAAAAATTTGGACATCACTAATCTTTGGCAGTGGCAAAACATTTCGGGGACATCGGTCACTCATAGTAGATTTATGGCAGGTGACTAATCTCTCATGTGCCATTACCCTACGAATCATTTAACCAGGCAGTTTAATACTGGGGCATATTAAGAGCCTAAGAAACACTCATGCTCTCACTTGTCTGTTTTTTAATATGAACTTATTCTTTTTATTTCACTGACATGTTCTAACACATAACCACAGCTAAAGAAACATAACAGGAAGATATATATTTTACCCCAGGATATTTATATTGTTAATCCGAGTAAAGAAGTGAGTGGAGGAGACATGTGCTGAATACTCTTTACATGATCACATGTGCCCTTTTTGTTTTAATAGGAACTGTCAAGTTTATATGCTCATATTCCATGCTCCATGGCATAGCTCATAAGCACTATTTACAAAGTGTTCCAATAGATGCAGCAAAACATTCTCAGCAACTTGTAGCAAAATCACAAACTCAGGCTTAGCCTGATCTGATAAATTAACTGCTATTGCCCCCATGAACGCAAGGAAACCCTACAAATACAGGAAGCCTTGCTGGAAGCAGAACCATTCCAGCTATGTAAAACCTAAATGCAACTTGAGCACAGTTTTACAAAACAAATGCTTATTTGCGTCCATATTGCTATATTATGAGCAAGATTCAGCAGATGCTACTTAGCAGGCACCTGCAATGACACTGGGGGAAAAACACAGCATTTTGGTAAAAAAAAATACAATTGTCACCTTTTTGCATTGCATTTGTTAAAAAACCCTGGTAACACTCTTAAAGACAGTGGCCTAATTATAGAGGAAGCAGATCATTCAGGGGGTGGACAGGAGGACCCAGACCATTGATCTGCTTCCTCTATAACTGTAGAGATTCACCTTTCCTGGCCAATCTCCTACTTGAGAAGGAGACACTCCAGTGAGCAGTTGGGGGAAGGGTAGGGATTGTGGTGATTTACTTGAGTTGGGGGGGGGCTGGTGCTGAGTAGTTGCACCACTGCTTAAAAAAACAATGCTATTTGGCTATATTAGATGAAGCATAGGCAGCTAAAGCTGTGCAGGACTAATCATATTTCTAATAAATGTGATGGATATTATATAGCCTTAAATCCATATGTACAATGTTGTAAGAATTCCAATCAATATTTTTCCTAGCAACTGTAAAAAAAGTGCATTCTAGTTGTATTATGTTGCATTGAGCCTTACATTAAAAGACTACAATATGAAGTGATGGGCCACCTAGGGCAAGTGCAATTTAAATGTCACCTTCCATATTCCAATTTTAGAAATGTGTTTTAGGTCATTGTGTAGCCCCCAGTGACTAGTTGGCATTTCTCTATAGATGGCTCCTGTGTTGACTGACATAACCAATTGTCATTAAACAGTAGAATGACACCATAATATACCACCCAGTGAACTCAGCAGCTACAGTATTGTAACAACATAATGCTATCCACAACAAGAATATTAAAAGCCAGATGAGCTTTTGCATTTTAAAATAAGGTTCATTAGTCTTTTGAAATGAAAATGACTTGTCAGTCAATAGATTTCCAACTGCTGCAAAATATGTATATTTGGATTGAACATCCATTTATATCAAGGAGTTGGGATAAAATATATCTGTTGATTGAGTCACTTTGCTTGTAGACTCATTATTATTTATACACTGGATTACAAGAGATAACACATAAACACATACAATAATAAACAAAGGCAGCATAAGACAAGCAGTACATACAGTGACACAATGTGTCTGAACAGGTGAACAATGTGAGGATTTACAGTCTGAGCCTGAAGTGTGACCAATACAGGGGGTAAACAATTCAGGGACTAAAGGTGTGAACAGTACAGGGGATTACATGTATAAACAATACAGGGGTTTACAGCCTGAATCTGAGGGGTGAACAATGCAGGGGGGCAGTTAGTCTATGTACTGATACCATTTAAAGTTTACAAAAAGTTAAGCAGTCACAGCAGCCAGACAGGTGGGGACCACACAGAGGTGGGCCACTGGCCGCTAGTTGGACAGCACTTATATAGGTGATATAATATAAGATAAGAGATATGGATAAGAGTCACAACCAAACCCGTGACCTACAGAACCATGACCCGCTGACCCGCATCTATGCCCACATCCAAAGATGGTGGGTAACCTGCGGGTACCTGACCCGCTGCAGGATTCTATCCTGCTAACCTCTGGCAAAAGTATGAAGCCCACTCTTCTTTCTGTGTTTCATACTTCAACCTGTTATTCTTCCACCAACTGTTCAATTTCTTCCAAATTGATTAGCTACTGTACATTTTGTTTCTTTGGAAACTCACATATTGAGGTGCAGGTTTGTAAGCACCTTTTATGGCATGAAAAAGCTTAGCAATTTGAAGTAAATAGAATTTTCCTTTATTTTTTTCCCAGGGAAAAATCAGCAAAACGCAACTTTTATGATGCACGTGCCTTTTTTTTGACATGGCTATGGCCTTTTTGACGCAACAGTGGTTTTTTTTCTTGCGACCACAATTTTTTACAGAAAATTTGCAAAACAATTCGCCATTGGCAAAATGTGAAATTTCCCTGAGAATCCATGCCTGGCTCATCACTAATTGTAACTTAATTGACAATATCTGTTCCCTTGCCCTATACTCAGCTTCCATCAATGCTGACAATGAAATGATTGCTTAAAATAAAAGCACTCTCTACAATGTGTTTAGGTGCCCTTTCCGCTTATAGTAATCAATTAATTGACTAACTTGACAAATAAAACACACGGTTAAATCGCCAGTCTACTAGACTGTTTTAGTAAACATTATGTTCCTGTCTGACTACATAGTAACATAGTAACATAGTAAGTTGGGTTGAAAAAAGACATACGTTCATCAAGTTCAACCATAATGCCTATATCTAACCTGCCTAACTACAAGTTGATCCAGAGGAAGGCAAAAAACCCCATCTGAAGCCTCTCTAATTTGCCGCAGAGGGGAAAAAATTCCTTCCTGACTCCAAGATGCCAATCGGACCAGTCCCTGGATCAACTTGTACTAAGAGCTATCTCCCATAACCCTGTATTCCCTCACTTGCTAAGAATCCATCCAGCCCCTTCTTAAAGTTATATAATGTATCAGCCAGTACGACTGATTCGGGGAGGGAATTCCAGAACTTCACAGCTCTCACTGTAAAAAATCCTTTCTGAATATTTAAATGGAACCTCCCTTCTTCTAAACGGAGTGGGTGCCCTCGTGTCCGTTGGAAGGACCTACTGGTAAATAAAACATTAGAGAGGTTATTATATGATCCCTTTATATATTTATACATAGTTATCATGTCACCTCTTAAGCGCCTCTTCTCCAGTGTAAACAGACCCAACTTGGCCAGTCTTTCTTCATAACTGAGACTTTCCATACCCTTTACCAGCTTAGTTGCCCTTCTCTGGACCCTCTCTAACTCAATAATGTCCCGTTTGAGCACTGGAGACCAAAACTGAACAGCATATTCTAGATGGGGCCTTACCAGCGCTCTGTAAAGTGGAAGAATAACCCCCTCCTCCCGTGAATCTATGCCCCTTTTAATACAGCTCAAAACCTTGTTTGTCCTTGCAGCTGCTGCCTGGCATTGCTTGCTACAGCCAAGTTTATTATCTACAAGGACTCCAAGGTCCTTCTCCATTACGGATTTGCCTAGTGCAGTCCCATTAAGGGTATACGGGGCTTGCATATTTTTACATCCCAGGTGCATGACCTTACATTTATCCACATTAAATCTCATCTGCCACTTAGCTGCCCAGATTGCCAGTTGGTCAAGATCCTGCTGCAGTGATGTCACATCCTGGATAGAATTGACTGGTCTGCAGAGTTTTGTGTCATCTGCAAACACTGATACATTACTCATAATACCCTCCCCTAAGTCATTTATGAACAAATTAAACAAAAGTGGACCCAGTACAGAACCCTGAGGGACCCCACTGAGAACCTTACTCCAAGTAGAGAATGTACCATTAACAACCACCCTCTGTACCAGATCCTGTAGCCAGTTTTCTATCCATGTGCAAACGACTTCACTAAGACCAATAGACCTTAGCTTAGAAAGCAGTCGTTTTTGGGGGGAACGGTATCAAATGCTTTGGCAAAATCCAAATAGATTATATCTACTGCATCCCCACTGTCCAGCTTCTTACTCACCTCATCATAAAAAGCAATTAAATTGGTCTGACTTGACCTGTCCTTCATAAAGCCATGCTGATTACTGCTCATAATGGCATTCTCCACTACATAATTTTGAATGTGATCCCTTAACAAGCCTTCAAATAACTTGCCCACCACGGATGTCAAACTTACAGCCCTATAATTGCCAGGCTGAGATCTTACTCCCTTTTTAAATATGGGAATGACATTCGCCTTCTTCCAATCCCTAGGTACCATACCTGATGAAAGCGAGTCTGAGAATATCAGAAACAAGGGCCACTGTAATTCTGCCCCTAGCTCTCTCAGTACCCGAGGGTGTATTCCATCTGGCCCAGGTGCCTTGGTTACATTTATCGTGTGTAACCCCTTAAGCACCATATCCTGTGCCAACCACTGTGTAGTTGGAGCTGAGGCAACAGTGCAGCTATTGGGTGGGACTTGGCCCTCTGGCTCCTCTACTGTATACACAGAAGAAAAGAACTGGTTAAGCACATCTGCCTTTTCTGTATCCGCTGTAACCATATTGTTATTATAACTCAATGGGGCCACACCCTCAACCTGCATCTTTTTACTATTAATATACTTAAAAAACTTTTTGGGGTTAGTCTTGGCCTCGGCCGCGATGCGCTCCTCATTTTCTATCTTTGCCTTCCGGATTGCTGTTTTACAACACTTGTTATAGTGTTTATATTCATTAAACGCAGCTACTGTCCCCTCTGACATATTTCTTAAAAGCTTTCCTTTTTTTCCCTATTTACTTCTTTACCTCAGAGTTAAGCCACATAGGGTGATTCTTAACACTTCTACTTTTTCTTATTAATGGAATGAATTGAGAACAGTAATGATTTAATATCATTTTAAATGACAACCATTTCTGCTCTGTGTTTTTATCAGAAAACATAATGCCCCAATCTATGCCCTGAAGCGCTGCCCTTAAGGAGCTAAAATTTGCCTTCCTAAAATTCAGTGTCTTTGTTGCCCCCTGTGTAAATTTGTTTCCTGCACCAAACATCAAATGAAATAACATTATGGTCACAATTACCCAGGGGTTCAACCACTTGCACATTTGCTATACGTTCTGGGTCATTAGAGATCACTAGATCCAATATAGCATGGTTCCTGGTTGGCTCCTCAACAACCTGTGACATAAAGTTGTCATGCAGCAAATTTATAAACTTGTTCCCATTTACTGTCCTGGCAGTACTATTGCCCCAGTCAATATCAGGGTAATTAAAATCCCCCATTATTATCACTTGCCCCAAACTAGCAGCCTTTTCTATTTGTAACAGGAGCTGGGCCTCCTCCTCTTCGCTTACATTAGGGGGGTCTATAGCATACCCCTACAATTAGTTTGGTAGATTCTTTACTATCTGTGAGAAGCTCAACCCATAAGGATTCAGTTCCCTCTGTTACCCCCATCACTTCCTCCTTAATATTTGCTTTTAAGTCTTGCTTAATGAACAGACACACTCCTCCTCCTTTTCTATTGCCCCTGTCCCTCCGAAACAATGTATACCCCCCAATATTAACTGCCCAGTCATGAGACTCATTCGACTAAATCCAGCTCTGTCCTTACCAGCGCATTCCCTGCAGTATACGTCTGGCTCCCTTGACTGCACTAGTGGGAGTCACTGGATTCTTGTCAAATAAGACCTGGCGTCATCCGAGTAGCTGAGGGCCAGGCCCAAAGGCAAAGTTGGCTTTTATAGGCAGAAAACCATGCCTAGACAGGAATCCAGATACACCCCTGGGGTTTGGGCTTGCCATACATAACTCAAGGCAGAAGTGTTGAATGATAACTGAACGCTAAAACAATAATAATTGCTAATATCTTGCCATTTGTGTTTATGACAAACAAATCAGCTGCATATAATTTAAAAACATTAACTAATAATCTTTTGATTAAAGATAATATTATATATATATTACTGATAATAATCTAAAAAATCTTCAGACACATGGTGATGCAAGATCATGTATTGTGGTCTCACTATATGTGGCTAAAGCATTTGACATGAATGAGTGAAAATATTTTTGGGATGTACTGTAGGACTTGGTTCCTTTTTTACAAGGCGCTAGCTGTAATGATTAGGGTCAATGATACACTTTCAAAATCCTTTCTTTTGAGGAGAGGAATTAGGCAGGGGTGCCCATTATCTCCTGTGTTGTTTGCATTAGCAACAGAACCGTTGACACAAGTGAAACAGAAATCTACCAAAAATTGTAGGTTTGTGTCATAATGGAATAAAATCATGCATAGCATTATATGCTGATGATATGCTACATTTTTTTTTTAATCCTGTTGAACCCAGGACCCACACTCGAAATGTTATTGTCCAAAGCAACCTTTCTGCAAGGTTTTAAGATTTAGCGGAATAAATTATTAGTAATGCCAATCAAATACTACCTGCTTTCAATTAGACCCCCTAAGAATGACAAATTAATTTAAATGAAATTAAATTAAATATCTAGGTATTTAAAGATATAGGCATATGCAGAAAGGAATGTCACATTGATGTTTGCAAATTAAATTAATTTATCTTTATGGGGAAGGATCAGTCTGTTTAAAAGGATTTATTTGCCAAAATGTTTAAACTTCTTTTTAAATCTGTATAAAAATCAGTATAGAGCATTTAAAAAATGACAAAACAACAAAAATATAAAATATAATACAAATATATAAAAATATAATATTGATTAATTAATATAATTATATTATAAATATATATAGAACATTAAAACATTCTGTGCACCAAGCTACTAGGAAATGCCCTTCCCTAAAAAATGGGATTGTCTGCAATATACTCCAAGCTGGCCAACTATGTTAAAGCCTTCAATGGTCTGGCTAGTCCTACATTGACTTTCCCACTTATACTGTCGGTATAGTTGTTCATACAACTGTATTACAGCTAACCCCTCATCTGAGCAGGTTTCTGGAACACCATGCAACAGTTCTTATGGACTCCAGTTTAATGAATAAGAAAACAGGGAAATTTGTTTAATTATCCAAACTCAACACAGTCCATAGCATAGGGCAGTGCTTTCCAACTGGCGGCCAGCGACCCCCCTCTGTGTGGCCCCCCACCTGTCTGGCTGCTTTGATGGCTTACTCTTGTGTAAGATTTAAATGGTATCAGTACTGAGATTAACTGCCCCCCTTGCATGGTTCACACCTCAGATTCAGGCTGTAATCCCCCTGTATTGTTTAAAAATGTAATCCCCTGTTGTCAGGCGCAGCCACAGGTGGTTGGCTGGCAGGTAGGAGCTTATATGCCGTGTAATATGGGTACAGGGGGTACTGCGCTTGTGGATAGCCAGGAAACAAGTTATGTTGATGAAACATGATTTATTAAAGAAATTGAGTAATAAGAATATGGGAGTCCTTACAACAGGCCAGTGGTCAGAGGCAGGCAGAAGACGAAACAAATCCGTAAAACAGGCAGAGGGTCAGGACTGGCAGCAAACAAGGAGGGTCCGGAATAACGGGCAGTGGTCAAAGGCAGGCTGAAGGCAGGGAGAGTCCAATAATCAGGCCGAGGTCAAAACCGGGAGATCAACAGAGGTCGGGAACAGGAGTCGTAGAACAGGGAAAGGTAACGGAGTCAGGCAGGTATGCGGGCAGGAGTCAGGCAGGAACAGGGACTGGAACAAGTAGGTAAGGTCACTGGAACATAAAAGGCTCAATGATCAAGCAACCAGGGGTTGCTTGTGACAGGCTTATAAAGCCCGTTAATTGACCGATTGGAACCACCTGGGCTAATTAAGGGAGGAGAAGGAGAATATAAACACAGAAGCAAAGAAGAGGGGTTAACAGAATGTACAGGGCTGGATGCCCAAGGTCTCCAGTGGCTCAGTGCGGTAATGCTGAACCTGCCTAACATAGAGTCCTGAGTTCTGGTACAGGCAGGTCCTGACATTACCCCCCCCTTGAGGATCGACCTCCGGGCGATCCCAGGATCGGGTGGACATCTTTCAAACATCTTCTTTACAAAAATGTTCTTAAGGTTTTCAGTCCAAAAAATGTCCAAAACTTTCAAGTCCACAGAAACCAAAAACAGAAAACCTGCAAAAATAGAAAATACTGGCCCAAAACTACTTTGGAAAATTACATAAAAACACAGAGAAAAACATAAATTAAACCAAAGGAAAAAACTTAGAAAAAGTCCCAAACAAGGTGGATGCCAGAATAGGTGGTTCATTGGAAACAGCGGCCAGAACAGGAGAGTAACCAAGTCCAGGAACCACAGCAAAGGAGACGCCAGGGACTGGAGCCAGAACATAGGAGTGCCTAGGGTTGGGAGCCAGAGCAACAAGTTGCCAGAGCTGGAAGCCAGAATAGAAGTGTCGCCAGGGTCAGGGGCCACAGCGGAGTCGTCGCCAGGGTCAGGGGCCACAGCGGAGTCGTCGCCAGGGTCAGGGGCCACAGCGGAGTCGTCGCCAGGGTCAGGGGCCACAGCGGAGTCGTCGCCACACAAAACACCCACTACAGGTGGAGGACCATTATAGACACCCACTACAGGTGTAAGAGAGACGCCCAGGGAAGCAACAAGACCACCAAACACTACAACAGAACTGGCAGAGTCTGGGACACCAGAACTACCAGATCCAGTAGCAGGGATGGCAGGTCCGGAAGCATTTTTGTCCTCAGAGGCTGGTGGCAGAAGTATTGGCACTGAAGCTGGAGCAGGCACGACCGCTGGCACCGAGGCAGGAGCAGGCACGACCGCTGGCACCGAGGCAGGAGCAGGCACGACCGCTGGCACCGAGGCAGGAGCAGGCACAACCGCTGGCACCGAGGCAGGAGCAGGCACAACCGCTGGCACCGAGGCAGGAGCAGGCACAACCGCTGGCACCGAGGCAGGAGCAGGCACAACCGCTGGCACCGAGGCAGGAGCAGGCACAACCGCTGGCACCGAGGCAGGAGCAGGCACAACCGCTGGCACCGAGGCAGGAGCAGGCACAACCGCTGGCACCGAGGCAGGAGCAGGCACAACCGCTGGCACCGAGGCAGGAGCAGGCACAACCGCTGGCACCGAGGCAGGAACTGATGGCTGGAGAACTGGCACCGAGGCAGGAACTGATGGCTGGAGAACTGGCACCGAGGCAGGAACTGATGGCTGGAGAACTGGCACCGAGGCAGGAACTGATGGCTGGAGAACTGGCACCGAGGCAGGAACTGATGGCTGGAGAACTGGCACCGAGGCAGGAACTGATGGCTGGAGAACTGGCACCGAGGCAGGAACTGATGGCTGGAGAACTGGCACCGAGGCAGGAACTGATGGCTGGAGAACTGGCACCGAGGCAGGAACTGATGGCTGGAGAACTGGCACCGAGGCAGGAACTGATGGCTGGGAGAACTGGCACCGAGGCAGGAACTGATGGCTGGAGAACTGGCACCGAGGCAGGAACTGATGGCTGGAGAACTGGCACCGAGGCAGGAACTGATGGCTGGAGAACTGGCACCGAGGCAGGAACTGATGGCTGGAGAACTGGCACCGAGGCAGGAACTGATGGCTGGGTAGCAGACACCGGAGCAGGCACAGGAACCGGAGACTGGACTGCGGGTACAGGAACCGGAGACTGGACTGCGGGTACAGGAACCGGAGACTGGACTGCGGGTACAGGAACCGGAGACTGGACTGCGGGTACAGGAACTGGTAGGCTAATAGCAGGTGCTAGAGCAGGCAGCAGCAGCTTTCGGGGAGCCGGCACAGGAGCAGACAGCTTTCGGGGAGCAGGCACAGAAGCGGAGGGTTGCAGTTCAGGCACAGAAGCTGAGGGTTGCAGTTCAGGCACAGAAGCTGAGGGTTGCAGTTCAGGCACAGAAGCTGAGGGTTGCAGTTCAGGCACAGAAGCGGAGGGTTGCAGTTCAGGCACAGAAGCGGAGGGTTGCAGTTCAGGCACAGAAGCGGAGGGTTGCAGTTCAGGCACAGAAGCGGAGGGTTGCAGTTCAGGCACAGAAGCGGAGGGTTGCAGTTCAGGCACAGAAGCGGAGGGTTGCAGTTCAGGCACAGAAGCGGAGGGTTGCAGTTCAGGCACAGAAGCTGAGGGTTGCAGTTCAGGCACAGAAGCTGAGGGTTGCAGTTCAGGCACAGAAGCTGAGGGTTGCAGTTCAGGCACAGAAGCTGAGGGTTGCAGTTCAGGCACAGAAGCTGAGGCAGGACAAGGCCGCTGTCTGGGTGCTGGAATAGGACAAGGCCGCTGTTGCTGGGACACTGGCATAGAGGCCGGAGCAGGAGACTGAAGCGCTGGCACAGAGACTGGAGCCGGCAGAGGTGCAGGCACAGGAGCTGAAGACAGCAGAGGTGACTTGGTTATATTCGAAAAACAAATAAATTGAGGTTTGGGTCTGAGATCTTGAGGGGCTGATACAACAGGAAAAGAAACAGACAGAGGAATAGGAGAGTTCTTGGAGATAGACCGGCCTTTAAACCTAGTCGTAAATGCCGTAGGTATTTCTTCCTCATCTGAGTCCAAATCTTCCCATTCTTTGTCGTCAAAAATATCTTGCCAATCTTCCTCATCAGGTGAATCTTCAGAAAACTCTTCTACCTCAGAAAACTCTTCTACCTCAGAAAACTCGCTGAAAGAAGTAGAAGCAGGTGTGCAGTCTTTGGGCCTGGGTGAGTACCTTGGAACCGGAGGAGTGAGTTGGAAAGTTTTGGGTAGTACAGCAGCAGAAGGATTTGAGGTGGAGGAAAATACATTTGAAACTGGCCATAAATCTCCTGTAAATGTTGCTTTTAAAAATGAAAGAAAAGAACAGGGATCTTCTAAAAAATGTGCTTCTTCGTCAATGCAGGTTTCAGCCCACTCTGCGGCCTCACCGCCCAAAAGGAAAAGAATTATTAACTTGCTCTTCATATTGTCAGGAGCTTCTTTGAAAAATGGCACTGTAGAAAACCTTTTACATAAATCAAGCAAATAATTGAATGAGTCTTTCTCCCCCTCATACCTCTTAATGGAGGAAAGCCATTCTGCAGAGAGTTGTAGTTCAGCATTACTTTGAACCGCAGAGTTGTTACCAGCAGGCTCCTCTTTATGTGGCTTGATCATTCTGTCAGGCGCAGCCACAGGTGGGTGGCTGGCAGGTAGGAGCTTATATGCCGTGTAATATGGGTACAGGGGGTACTGCGCTTGTGGATAGCCAGGAAACAAGTTATGTTGATGAAACATGATTTATTAAAGAAATTGAGTAATAAGAATATGGGAGTCCTTACAACAGGCCAGTGGTCAGAGGCAGGCAGAAGACGAAACAAATCCGTAAAACAGGCAGAGGGTCAGGACTGGCAGCAAACAAGGAGGGTCCGGAATAACGGGCAGTGGTCAAAGGCAGGCTGAAGGCAGGGAGAGTCCAATAATCAGGCCGAGGTCAAAACCGGGAGATCAACAGAGGTCGGGAACAGGAGTCGTAGAACAGGGAAAGGTAACGGAGTCAGGCAGGTATGCGGGCAGGAGTCAGGCAGGAACAGGGACTGGAACAAGTAGGTAAGGTCACTGGAACATAAAAGGCTCAATGATCAAGCAACCAGGGGTTGCTTGTGACAGGCTTATAAAGCCCGTTAATTGACCGATTGGAACCACCTGGGCTAATTAAGGGAGGAGAAGGAGAATATAAACACAGAAGCAAAGAAGAGGGGTTAACAGAATGTACAGGGCTGGATGCCCAAGGTCTCCAGTGGCTCAGTGCGGTAATGCTGAACCTGCCTAACATAGAGTCCTGAGTTCTGGTACAGGCAGGTCCTGACACCTGTGTTGTTCACACCTTTTAATCCCTGCATTGTTCAACCACTGCATTGTTCACACCTCAGGCTCAGGCTGTAATCATAGTTACATAGTTACATAGGGTTGAAAAAAGACCAGTGTCCATCCAAGTAAACCCAGCACACCTAACCCACACCTACCAATCTATACACTCACATACATACACTATATATACAACCACTAGTACTAACTGTAGATATTAGTATCACAATAGCCTTGGATATTCTGATTGATCAAGAACTCATCCAGGCCCCTCTTAAAGGCATTAACAGAATCTGCCATTACCACATCACTAGGAAGGGCATTCCATAACCTCACTGCCCTCACCGTGAAAAACCACCTACGCTGCTTCAAATGGAAGCTCCTTTCCTCTAATCTAAAGGGGTGACCTCTGGTGCGCTGATTGTTTTTATGGGAAAAAAGAACATCCCCCAACTGCCTATAATCCCCTCTAATGTACTTGTACAGAGTAATCATGTCCCCTCGCAAGCGCCTCTTTTCCAGAGAAAACAACCCCAACCTTGACAGTCTCACCTCATAGTTAAAATCTTCCATCCCCTTAACCAGTTTAGTTGCACGTCTCTGCACTCTCTCCAGCTCATTAATATCCTTCTTAAGGACTGGAGCCCAAAACTGCACTGCATACTCAAGGTGAGGCCTTACCAGGGACCTATAAAGGGGCAAAATTATGTTCTCATCCCTTGAGTCAATGCCCTTTTTTATACAAGACAGCACTTTATTTGCTTTAGTAGCCACAGAATGACACTGCCTGGCATTAGACAACTTGTTATCAACAAAAACCCCTAGATCCTTCTCCATTAAGGAAACCCCCAACACACTACCATTCAGTAGATAGTTTGCGTTTATATTATTTCTACCAAAGTGCATAACTTTGCACTTATCAACATTGAACCTCATTTTCCAGTTTGCTGCCCAGTTATCTAATTTTGTCAAATCGCTCTGCAAAGCAGCAGCATCCTGCATGGAACTTATAGTTTTGCACAATTTAGTGTCATCACCCACATTGTTCACCTATTCACACCTCAGAGCAGACTGCACACTACAAAAAGAATATATACCGAGGTGGTACTGCAATTAATAAGTTTTTTTTAACATATAGTTATTGTGCAGACTGTAGGAGCTGTGCCAGCATTGTGTCACTGTATGCTGCCTGTGTGTGCCATCACTGGGCAGGGTAAGGCAGGCAGAGTATGGCACACACAGGCAGCATAGGGAAGGCAGCGTATGGCACACACAGGCAGGGTAGGGAAGGCAGAGTATGACACACACAGGCAGAGTATGGCAGACACAGGCAGGGTAGGGAAGGCAGAGTATGGCAGGCTTTTGCTGTACCATTGCGTATGGTCATGTGATAACATGGGTGTGGTTTAAAAAGGGGAGTGGTCAAAACTGGCTTCCATTATCGGCCCTCCACCACGTAGGCCGAAAAAATTCCGGCCCTCAGTACCATAGAAGTTGGACAGCACTGGCATAGGGGGTAACCATCTACCTGCCCCCATGGATGTGCATGAGCACTAAGGGGCACAATTGCCAGTCAGGGCACTAAGCGTTGCAAGTCATTAAAATGAGCCTACCCAAAAGTTCCATGTAAAGTGCATTTACTTTGCCCTTTATTTTTTAGTAAGGTTGTGGGGCAGTCTGGTATTTACTGTGTTGTGGCCTTGCAATCTAAAGAATGCTTCTTTCTGCTATGGTGCTTTGAAAATCATCTTTTGGGCTGGGCTTTTGACCTCTTGGGAATCTCCATTACTCTATACATGTTGAATATTGTATCATCATCCACTAAAATGCTAAAATGTGTCCCAGTATAAGTTAATTAATATAAAAGATTAAAATGTGCGTGGAAATCAGTGGGCACTCAGGGGGTTATATTGATGAGTTTTACAAAACGTTCAAACGTTACAAAACGTGGAAATGACTTCTATAATGCTACGGTTCTCTAGTTTTATTAAGGAAAAAAACGGCCACATTTGTTTAAGGTGTTTTAAGTGCAGTATATGGTAGAAGCAAATATAATATATAATGCATAAAGCTGTGTCTAAAGAATTCTAGTAGCACTATATTTCCTGTTAATATTGCATGCACTATAAATAGGGGAACAGATAAGAGTTTGGGAGAAGGGAGACATTTAAATAAGGAAGGCTGTAGATTATAATGAATAATGTACCCTATACTAAAACATATATAATATTCTAAATGATGTCAGAATTACATGAGCTGTTTACAGGTCAGTTACAGTAGGGGCTACATTATCCACTATCTATAAGCCTATCTTGCTTTGTATTCCCCATACATGTTCATGGAGGATTTATATACTGTACCCAGTACTGCATTCTGCCTGCAGAGATTAATAACATGCAGGAGAACCACCAACTGCCCACAATATTAATGAGCGGCTGCCATATATTCATATTATATATTTTATTAATCATGTGCAACATGTACAGTAATTGGTATTTATTACTGATAATAACAGAGAATTAATTTTCCCATCCTAATTGGCTTAACATATTTTCGCACCATCTTATGATTGATAAAATGCTGACTTCCCTTAAATGTCTATATAACTAGTGGCATGCCTTCTTTGTTATGGAGTACCTGAGTGGGGGAAATCTAGAAGACGACCTGACGCATCATGGCAGCCTAGACATGGACAGAATACTGTAAGTGGTTCCTTTGTTTAATGCTACTAGTTCTAAAATATCACTAAGAAATCGTTCATCTCTGTACTCACTACGTGTTTGATGACCTAGCAGCAATTAGTCATAGGCTAAATCCGTACAACAGGAATTGGGTATTTAAAGGTTAAACAGCCAATAGGAGAGAACACAGAAAATAGAAAAAAAAAACAAAAGGGAAAAAGTCTTAAATAGACAGTATTCTCTATATACAACAGATTTAAGAGAAGCATTATAGCAATGATAAAAACAATATGGAAAAGTAGATATATGTGAATACAATATGCAAAAAATAAGTATACAAATATATATGCTTGTATAACATAATATCCAATATAGAGGGTACAAAAACTGATCAATTGTATTGTAGAATTAAATATTATTTGGTCTACTACTTCATCCACCCCTGGATCAATCTCACAAACTGGGGTAGTAGATTTCTGAAATAAATAACTACATTTTATATGCCCTTTCTTTATGTGTAAAGTAATAAATGGTCTAAAGTTTGCTTCTTGTCTAGTAACTCATAGCAACCAATAAGCAGGCCCGATTTGTTAAAATGTGAGACTTTTTATTACATTACTCCATATTTTTGCTCCTTTTTCATTCTATAGGTCTCATTTAGCAACATTGGGTAAATTTGCCTCTGGGCTGTAACCCACGGCAACCAATTAGTGATTAGGTTTTTCAGCCATAATTGGTTGCCATGGGTTACTGCCAGTGCAATTTGCCCACTGTTGATAAATAAGCCCCTTATTTTACTATAAGTTGAAGCAACTTTTACCATATGAAACTATATTTTTTTAACCATTAATTTGAACTATTTATAGACTGATCGGGAAATTTATGTTGTAAGGAATGGAATAATGTAATATGTACATTTTGATACTAGGAAAGATATTCAAATTTAGTAGTGAAGGTAACCATTATTTCTCCATTTAAAAGGTTCTATTCAGCGGAGATGATTTGCGGCATATCTATGCATACCTGTTATACAAATAGTTATTGCTTTTGTATTCACCTACAAGTTCGAAAACAAAAGCAAAGGTCTGATTGGTTGCCATGGGCAACATCACCTGTGATGTTGGTTTACACAGGTGCCCCTCAATGTTGTGCCAGACATCATCCACATGTGACAATATATCTTCTTTTATGTGTTTTTACTCATACAGCTCTTATTGGGTCACATGCATTTCTCACTGCACTCCATACACACAATGCACCAGTTGACTGGTAGTCATTTGGCATCACCACCTGTGAATTGGCCACCGGAAAAGCCCCATTTTGCAACAGAGACAGCGAGGAGCTTGTTCATTCAACAATCTCATGTGAGCCTAATATTCCTGACTGGACAAGAACCTCATAAATCTTCTGCAAAAGGTGGGTAGCAAAAGTGGAATAGAGGTACAGTGTTGTAACACAAATATGTTTACGCCCCATTATTGAACAGTACAGTATTAAAGATCTCTGAATCTGATTTGTTTATCAGAGTTTTTGGGTATATCACAAAATGAGCACAGCCAATAGAACTTGACTTGAAAATGCATTTAAAATCAATGTTTTAATTAATGTTTGCCATTATAAAGCATTTGTTTTGTCTTTCCATCAGCTACATTGTTATAGGCATAGTTAAACTGCCACATTTTTGCTAATCAAGATCTTTTAGAGTAGGGCTGACAGGCATTACACCAAAAGACAAGTTCTGAATGACTGTTGTCATGTTAATTTAACCAAACCCATTAGAATATGAATATCTAACCTGCAAACCTATGATTTAAGCAATGTTTGCAAATCATTTGCAATGATCTTATTGGTTGGAGTGTTAAGCTGGCCATAAACGCACCGATAATATCGTACGAAACCTTGTTTCGTACGATATTTGGTGCGTGTATGGCAAGTCGGTGAGTCGACCAATATCGCAGGAAGCTGTTGATATCGGTCGACTTGCCGATCGAGCCGGTTAAAAGATTTTGATCGGGCGCCATAGGAGGCGCCTGACCAAAATCTGCCTTCAGCGCTGAATCGGCAGAAGGAGGTAGAAATCCTATTGTTTCTACCTCATTATCTGCCGTTTCAGCCCTGAATGGTTTGTGGCTGATTGTACGATCTGTCGTGCGACCGATGGTCTCACGAAAGATCGCAAATCGCCACGTGTGTGGCCACCTTTAGTAAGTAGAAAATCTGTGGTATTAAAATGTGTCCATTGATCCTTTACCTCCTTAAAAAGAAGCCAAAACAACGGCTTGGTTCATGAGGAAACATCAGATGCAACTGATTCTAGAAATTGATTAATTGGGTGGCGCTAGAAGAGCCACCGCTGTAATTCCTTGAGCACAAGAAGGATGAAAGTTTCACTGGAAAAAGAAAACATTTTTTTCCAGCTTTTTGTTTTTATGTCCCTCCTGGCTGCAGTAGGTATGTATTTAAGTATATATAGCAGCCAGTAATACTCACATGTTATTCCATCTAGCATAGGTATTTAAGATCAGAGGACAGGGGCATATCTGTGGGCTTCAAAGGTCAGCTCCACCTACTGCACAAATGCCGTACCATATCTTGCATTTCCTGGTTGCACCATCAGCTCCACCTTCACCCTGAGATAACAACTTTCAGAGCATGAAACTCCTAGGTAATATCAGGTTCTGGAATCCTGAGGGGCAGTCTTCTGGGTGGCACTACAGTAAGTATATGGGTAAATATTAATATATGTGGAGCGAATGGTGTGTGAATGAATGTGAGAATCAAAAGGCTAAGGGTGTAACAAGAAGGCGAGCAGTGGCTAAGATCATAGTCTGCTTTGCCTTTCTGCACATAATAGGGCTGATTCACTAAAGTGCGTTAAAACGTGCGCTATTTATAGCGTGCGTTAAGAATGTTATCGCGTCTAAATTTTCGCGACAACGCACGATTCACTATAAGCATACTTGCATTAATTTACGCGCGATGCTGCATGCGGCATTTACCGAATGTGCGTTAATTAATGCCTTATTATGTGCGCTAATTAACGCCTATTATTATGTGCATATAAATATACCGCATATAAATAGTAGCCGCATATAAATAGTAGCATATAAATATTTATATGTGGCTACTATTTATATGCTACTATTTATATGTGGCAAACTGGCGGCTGCATCACTCTGGGGCCAGAGTGATGACCAAAACTGTACTTTTCTATAATTACCGCCTGCCTCAAGTAGGTGTTAATTTTCGCATAGACTAATGCGATATTTAGCGCATCTAAGTGTTTGTGAATCATGCGTTAGTGTTACCTCGGCGCGCTAATTAACACACGCGTGTGTTTGCGCGCAAATTAACGCACGCGGTAATACTGTAGTGAATCGCGCGCTAATTGTCACGTCTATTTTAACGCAACTTATCGCACTTTAGTGAATCAACCCTAATGTCTATAGAACCCATACCTTGTTAGTTATGTATATGTTTTTGTAGTTCTATAGTTTTTCCAGGGAAAGGGTTTTTTTCCCCTATCTGAGGCAAATTGTCAGCCCCTTCGGATGGTTTTTTTTTACCTTCTCCTGGAAATTTAGTTGGAGTTAAATGGGCAAAGGGTGGGACTTCATAAACACATGCTGTTTAAACCTCTTTTGGGTTGTCTTTGTTTGTCATGTTTTGTGTTACCAGTGAGATTACATCTCACTAAAGGTGGCCATACACGTGGCGATCTGACGATGTTTCGTACGACCATCGGTCGCACGAAACATCGTAAGATCCGCCACACACCATTCAGGGCTGAATCGGCAGGTAAGGAGGTAAAAACAATAGGATTTCTACCTCCTTCTGCCGATTCAGCTCTGAAGGGAGAATTTTGGTCAGGCGCCTTCTATGGCGCCCGAACAAAATTTTCAAACTGGTCCGATCGGCGAGTCGTCCGATATCAGCAGCTTCCTGCGATATCGGTCGACTCGCCGACATGCCATACACGCACCGATTATCGCACGAAACGAGGTTTCGTACGATAATATCGGTGCGTGTATGGCCACCTTAAGGGGAACTAAGGATATCTCCTCTGAGGCATTACACCTGGCGTGAATGGTGTGTGAATGGCCAGTAACAGGGTTGACCTTAACATGGCGTTACTGCTTACATGTAAAAACATGTACTAATTCAACCAATGGTGCGACTGTGAGCGCAGTGTTGTTTCATTGGCACAATTTGTTTGTCTTTTGAGGAACATATTTATTCAGGTCAAAGTTGTCTTTAAGATTTTGAATTTTTGTGTAAATATTCAAAGGGATTGTTGATCTTAAAATTAAATTTGAGCATGATGTTGATAATGATATTCTGTAAGGACAGTACAAAGGCAGCAGTACAAAATGCTGGAGCTAATATTTAACAGCCAGGGAGGTACATTATCAGAAGTGATCATAGCAGATACTGCCGTGGCATTGTGCTTACCTACCCAGAATTAATGGACTTGTCTTCCTCAGCGAATTTAAGAGGATATCACTGACCCCGGCAGCCAAAAAAACTATTGTTCTATGAGACTACAATTTTATTGCTAATGTTACTTTTTATTACTTATTTTTATATTCAGGTCCTCTCCTATTCATATACCACTCTCATTCAAGCTGCTGAAATTCCAGACTGGAAAGTTCCTAAAGAAAAAATAAAATAATAAAAAAGACGCAAATAATAAAAAATGAAGACTAATTGCAAATTGTCTTAGAATATTACTCTCTACAAAGGTGTACAACCCCTTTAACATCCTATTGGTTTACACTTGATGGCTCAGGTTTATTTAATTACTTTTTGTAATGGAAACATTATGGTTCCTTTCTCCATAGTCAAGGGATGAGTCTCTCAATTCTGGCCACATATGCAGCAATTTTACATAACCTTACAGCTTTTTCTTTGCTTGTGTAGCAGACTTACCAACTGATTCAACTACTGGAGTAAGCAGAAAGTGTACATCCTTATTATTTAAAGTGTTTGCCTTAAATAGGCCAGAAGCCAATAAAGGCTAAATTAAACACCAAAAATTGAGAGTGTGTCAAAGCAATTACAATATTATGTACTGTTGCTCTGCACTGGTAAAAGATGTGTTTGCTTCAAAAATATTGTTTTTATAAACAAAGCTGCTGTGTAGCCATAGGGGCAGCCTTTCAAACAGCAATAGGACTAAATGGCACAGGTTTCAGAGCAGATAACAGATAAACTCTGTATACCACCACTGTAATCTACAGAGTGTATCCCCTATGTAACCTGTGTCTTTTCTCCTTTTTACCTGCATGAATGGCTGTCTCCATTTTACTATAAACGGGACCCGGAAAATCAAATATATGTAGTATTAAGTAAATGCTACTGAGTAGAATGTTGGACAATGGTGTTGAAGTTATGGTCTGCATAGATTCTGAAAAGGCTTTTGCTGTCTGGTCTTGGGAATAATTCCTATACATGCACAGCAAAGGGTTATTATACAGTATAAACTAGGAATATTTCTGTCTTGCTTCTATTTTTGTTTCAATAGCAATAAACATAAAATATTACATCAGGCCTTGCAGAATGGAGATAAAAATATTAGATTATTCTATGACTCTGCCCAAAGCTTCTACTGTAATTTAATGAACAGCTGGAATGCTACAGTGCAATACTCCTACTGAGCAGAAGGTGGTACCATCCCACAAGCAATGAAAGATCTTTATGAACCAGGCATGTTACACTACATTGACACAAAAGGAATATTTTTACACTTTTATTATGCTTTTTTTTTTAAAGTAATGATAATTTTATATTTTTACAGAGATTGTTCATCATTTATTTCAGCCCCTGCCCCTTGGAAATACAATCTAATGCCGCAATCACACAACTACCTATAGCAGTGTTTCTTTTTTCTGAAGACAAATGAGCCTTACTCAGGTTGATTTACAATCAGTTTTCCATTTTGTTTTAATTACTTTTTTATATTATTCTTTATATTGTGGAACATGTTACTGCATACAGGGCGTCACTGTAACCCATTCCAAGGTTAACTTGGACTGGGGTACCCAGAGCCCACCAGGTACCCAAGTCAAAAGCCTACCACCTAGCAACCGCTGCACTTTGCTTCGCTATGCCATTCCTCTAGGGCAGTGATCCCCAACCAGTGGCTCGTGAGCAACATATTACTCCCCAGCCCCTTGGATGTTGCTCCCAGTGGCCTCAAAGCAGGGGCTCATTTTTTAATTTCTGGCTTGGGGACAAGTTTTGGTTGTATAAAAACCAAGTATAATGCCAAGCAAAGCCTTCAGTAGGCTGCCATTCCACAAAGGGGCTATTAAGTAGCCAATTATAGCTCTTATTGGCACCCCCAAGAACCTTTTTCATGCTTGTGTTGCTCCCCAACACTTTTTCCATTTAAATGTGGCTCATGGATATAAAAGGTTGGGGATCCCTGCCCTAGAGTAAAAAAAAAAAGAAATGGCATTAACTCCACATTGGAACGCACTGCCGTTTTAAAATCTTGTTTCCAACCATAATTGCCAACTGGTGCATAGCTTGGGGGCGGGTGGCAGGGCCCACAGTACCCACAGGATTTTCCCCATGTCCCAGTCTAACCCTGGTTAAGTACTTCTACCCTAGGGTAAGTGGTACTGGCTGGAACTAAACACAGGACTCCAGCAAGGCAGTAGTACTAACTAATAAAGGAGAAGGAAAGGCTAAGTCACTTGGGGGTGCCAAAATGTTAGGCACCCCCAAGTGACTTAGATCGCTCACCTCATACCCCGGGCTGGTGCCCCTGTACGGAGAGAACAGCACCAGCCCGGGGTACCTGTAGCGCTTCCTCCTTCCTGGAGCGCCGCGCGCGCATGCGCAGTAGAGTGAAAAGCCGAACTTAAAAAACAAAGTCGGCTTTTCACTCTACTGCGCATGCGCCGGCTGGCGGATTTCGCCCGGAGAAGAGAGAGGAAGGAGGAAGCGCTTCCTACAGGTATCCTGGGCTGGTGCTTTTTTCTCCTAACAGGGGCACCAGCCCAGGGTACAAGGTAAGCAATCTAAGTCACTTGGGGGTGCTTAACATTTTGGCTCAACCTTTCCTTCTCCTTTAAGTCAAATGTTCACTTAAACAAACCTACTGATGCTGCATGAATTGTAAAAAAAAGATTTAATTTTTCAGTCTGTAGTATAGAAAAACTTTTCTCTCCTTTTATTTTTACATCTGTATTTTACATATTTGCAATGGTAAGTCATACCATTGCAGCAAGAGCTATGCATATTGCACACATAGTAACTGAACTAGGCATTAATAAATGACACAGACTCAGATATTTAACATATTTCCCAAGTGTATATTTGTTATTGCTACAGAACTTACTACTTCTTATTCTGGTAAATCAGCTCTGTGACCAATAAATTTGGTTTGTAACCACTTATTTTCTTTCTTTTAACTATAGGGGCCATTTAAGACAACGGTAAGTGCAAAATAAAGACAAAAAGGAACACCAAGAGCCCCAATAGTGTAAAATGTTTTTACAAGGAGTAATGGTAGAGTAAACAAATTAATACTCACAAGCCAGGGTTACCAATTGGCAACCACTGTATAGGCAGGTGGGGAGATTATCCTGACCCACTCAGGAATAAGAAGTCGCTCTCTGTAGAAGGAAGAAAAATGGGGATGACACTCGGGGTGGACTCGGTATAATGATAAAACAAAACAGAGGCGCCAAAAGGATAAAATTAGCTAAAAACACTTAAAAACCCAATGGGTAATTCAGAGGAGGTAGTAATGAACTTACCTCCTCCAGGCAGACACCAACAAAAGTGGTAATTTTCAATAATAATTTATTCACAACAATATTGCAACGCGTTTCGCAGGCATTTCCTGCTTCATCAGGCAATGTAGAATAGGTGCAAAAAAACAACAATGTCTTTGTATAAACACACCAGGAGCCTCTGAGCCAGGCATTAATAAATGACACAGACTCACATATTTAACACATTTCCCAAGTGTATATTTGTTACTGCTACAGAACTTACTACTTCTTATTCTGGTAAATCAGCTCTGTGACCAATAAAATTGGTTTGTAACCACTTATTTTCTTTCTTTTAACTATAGGGGCCATTAAAGACACCGGTAGGTGTAAGTTCAGGATGGTTTAGGGGAGGCAGAAACCATGAGGTGTTCCAGGTTTAAAGCCTGCCAGGGCCTTATAGAACTGCGCAGAACCCTAGTTGTGAGGTAATGCAAGAAGCAGATGGCAACGAGGGCAGGGCATACAACGCCTAACTACTCCCATAGCGGAAAGAGTACGTGGGGTTAGTTGCATCATCCTAAGGAGAAGCCCTAGTGCCACAGACACAGAATATTTATAAAGATGTTTCCCAAATAAATATGTTATTGCGGCAGAACTCGCTGCTCCTTTTCTGGCGAAGACATAGTGTAACCACACACGTAAAACAACTCTTCCCCAGCCGCTTTCTTAAAGTAAAAAAATTACAGTGAACTTCCGGAAACCATTGCTCAACACATGGGCGGGGTTTAATTATTACGTGTGACGTCAGCGCGTAAGGAGCCTAATCTGCTGACGTTTGTTGTTCGCCCAGTTACTTCCCTGCTTGTCTTCCTCCGGCGCCATTTTAGTTACTGTGTAGGCAGGGAAAAGGCGGAAGAATCGCCATCAGATATCGAAGGTGTTCGTCTTAATACCCGTTTCGGCGTTTGTTGGCGTGACTAACATCACAAGAGGTTTGATAGGCGTAATAAAAGGCAATAGGATGCCGACTGCTCCGCTAAGGGTGGCTGTTGTGTGTTCCAGCAATCAAAATCGCAGCATGGAAGCGCATAATATTCTCAGGTAATGTTCAAAGAGGTGTGGACGCTAAACACGCCATCTGGCAATGGTTACTGCATGAACAAAAAAACCAAATCGAGTATTGGCAGTTGGGCAGGTTACTGGTATGTCTGCAGGGATATTTTAATGTGAACGTCATTTAATGTTAAATAGTGATGTCAGTGCTGGCAGTGGAGTGGTGACGTAATGTCTTACGGGGTTTGTTAGTGGCATCTGCGGTTTAATTAGAGGCTCCCTTTTCATTCTTTTTTTTTACTGTGCTCTAGACAGCAAGTTGCATCAAGACAATATTCTTGTGGTGTTTTTATATCTAGCTTCCTGTTCAGCTGCTCCCCAGTTTAGCCTTCAAGCAGCTGGGTGGTTTACCCTAGCAACAAGGGCAGTGAGTTTAGTGACAGGCTAAAATATACATAGGAACGGAATAGAAAACATTAGTAACTGACAGACTATATGAATAGGCCAGGGCCCAAGTAGAAACATGAGTGAAATAAAGTAACAATACAGTTGTAACGTCATGTGGTCAGTGACCCTCAACAACCAGAGCAAGTTTTCACCTGCAGTGTAGAAAGAGACAGGAGGACAGCAAACATTCAAACAAAACAGGACAATTAGTGAGTATTAGTGCCTTTCCAAAACATTATAAGCATCTTTTTGTAAAATAAAAATCTTCAATATTTACAGTTGTATGGATTTTGTATAAGATGCTGGATTAGTTGCTCATATTCCCAATGATGATTGACACTTTTCATGGGGAAATCTGTGGCCAGTTCAGCTGCATTAAGTGCCTCATTTGGCAGCTGATCAGATCTACCCAACCATGTTATTTGCTTAAATCCAAATGGGTACTAATTGGCATATGTTAGAGTGGGGGCACACTGGGGACACACAAACAGCTTAATTCTCTGCCTGCAAAAAAAAACGAAGTCATCTTACCTCTGCCCGAGATCAAAACATCAGCAGAAGAAAGTGAATGATCTTCTCAATGTGCCCCTGCCCTTAGTGTGTTCTCCAGTGGTGTGACAGGGCAGTCAGGAACATCCAAATTGGAAAAGAAACGGGGGAATTCACGTAAGGCCATGTTTATACCCTAGGAAATTTGTAAAGGAATTCTGTGCTACTATCTTACCTTTACGTACCAGTATATCTGTGTGAGGGGTGCCTGGGAAGTAAAGGTGAGAAAGTGCTGCGGTTCTTTTACTACAGCTATGGCGGGGATCCCCAACCTTTTATACCTGTGAGCCACATTCAAATGGAAAAGGATTTGGAGAGCAACACTAGCATGACAAAAGGTTCTGGGGGTCCAAATAAGAGCTATAATAGGCTATTTGGTAGCCCCTATGTGGAATGGCAGCCTATAGAAGGCTTTCTTTGGCAATTACACTGGGTTTTATGCAAACAAAACTTACCTCCAAGCCAGGAATTCAAAAATAAGCACCTACTTTGGGGCCCATGGGAGCAACATCCAAGGGGTTGGTGAGCAACGTGTTGCTCACGAACCACTGGTTGGGGATCACTGAGCTATGAGAATACCCTTAGTAATTAAATTAACTGGGGTGGGGTGCCTAATGTATTGTTCCCCCTCATTGAGTTCAGTGTTCCGTGTTCTTTAGGGCTGTGACACACAGGGATATTAGTCGCCGTGCTACAAATCTCCCTTGTTGTGGGTGACTAATCTCCCCGAAATGCCATCCCACTGGCGAGAATGTAAATCGCCCGTGGGATGGCATATGCGACACCACAAATCGCATGTCACCCGCGACGACAGATTTGTCGCCTGTCTAATCTCCCTGTGTGTCACAGCCCCTTAAGGTTGCCATACACAGCCCAAAAACTGGGTATCCTGTGAGTTGCCATATGCCTGTATTGATTTTTTTATTTTTTTTTTATTTGATTGTTCGGAACATACCTTTCAGCTGACTAATGCACAGATAATAACCTACCAAGATCGCAGTATTATCTGTTGAAACAGCCTCCTGGATTGCTTTTTTTGGCCAAGGTGGTCAAGTAGTGTGGCTCAAACTGCTCCACCAAATCATGGCATTTATGGCCAGCTTTTTACATATGCACGCTTAACATGCCAATTTTAGGTCACCTTGTGTGATGTCATTGTCCGAATGGATTAATTGTTATGCTAGGGTCCCCCACTGCTCCTCCAGTGAGTCACAGGCAGGTGGGCCTGACTCTCCCCTAGCTTTTAGGCTATTCATAGTCTGCATTGGGCTAGTTTGCTGACAGTCTGTGAAGTCAGACTGACTAATTGTCTGTCCAACTGATTAATTAGGTTGAATGGGTTCTGTTTCTCGTGTGGCAGTATTCTTAGCTGTTGATTTACACAAGAGTAAAATGGTCATAATTGCCAGCAAAATGTGTGATTCTCTTGCTTATTGGATTATCATCTGGTAGGGCTCACCCTCTGGAAAACAGATTTGGTTCTCTAATACATGTTAACAGTCCCAAGCTTGACCAAGGGGCAACCTTTATATCATTATATTCCCATCCCTCCAAGTTTGGGGGTATGGGTACTAGCTCAGTTTTTCCCAGTGTAGTGGGCCCTGCGGTAAAATGATATATATGATATAAATGACTGTGGAGTTGTGCAAGTTATGTGTAATTCTTAGTTCACTTATGGTTTTAGGTGATATACAGGCAGCATAGGGCAGGCAGAGTATGGCACACACAGGCATTGTAGGGCAGGCAGAGTTCCCAAAGTCACTGGTAGCAGTTCGGTAAATATAATCTTGGCCAGCCCTTCAGTTAATTAATTAAATTAATTAAATTGCCTTTCTTACAGTCCCTTGCTGTAGTAACTGCTCATTAATGCTTACTGGCCTGCTGCCTAAGTTTGTATCTGTTATAGCGCCACAGCTAGGGCCACTCGTTGAACATCTGGAATGTAAATGCATACGTGGAGATTCTAATGTGACTTGGTGTATGAGATTCTGCATTCATATAAGAACAGCTTTATTCATTTAGTGGCTGTGCTAATATAATAACTTATATAATAAGTGCTTTATTTCTAATGCATTATTTGATTGGGTCTTTTATTTCATGAGACATTTTAATTTGATTCACTTATCTCTAAAGGCAATACAGGTATGTTACTTGTTATTTAAAAAGCTCGGGACCTAAGGTTTTCTGGATAAGGTGTCTTTTGGTAATCCAGATCTCCATAATAATAGATAATTTAAACCATACTAAAAAAACATTGAAAAACAAAATAAACCCAATATGATTGTTTTGCCTCCAATAAGGATTAATTACATCAAGTACAAGGTACTGTTTTATTATTATAGAAAAGGGAAATCGTTTTTAAAATTTTGAATTATATTTTTTAAAATGGACTCTGAGAGATGGCTTCCCATAATTTGGAGCTTTCTGGATAACAGATGTCATACTGGTATTCTTACTCATACCCTGGTTTCCAGATATTTTAAAGCACCTATAAAGCACCTATAAAGCACTTATACCCTGGTTTCCAGATATTTTAAAGCACCTACAACTAAATGCCTTCTATCCAGATTTTCTCCAGCCGAAGGCTTATTTTATGAAGTTTAAAGCATTAAATCATTTTTTTTTTACAGGGGATATCAACACTTCCTTTTTTGCACAACGGATGAAAATATAATCCTGACTAACTTTACAATATAACTTATAGGGCATTTCTCCTTATTTTTATCCTATAGTTATTACTATTCAGTATACATTACAAATAATTCAATCTCCCTGACATTCCATCCCACTGGCAAGAATGTATATCGCCGGTGGAATGGTATACGCATCGCTTCGGTCACCTAAAGTTGCCTTGCAAGTAAACTTCGGAAAACTGAAGCAACGTGTATGCTATCCGCGATTTACTTTATTGCCGGTGGCATGGCATGTCTGGGTGATCTCAGGCGACTAATCCACCATCCATAGTTGTAATATTGGTTTGTAGGCGCCAGTACATTGTGCCTGAGTCTGAGCTTTCAGAAGCACTATACCATTGACCTGATTTCAGATAAGCTATTGTTTATCCTACTCCCATGTAAGTAAAGCAGTGATCCCCAACCAGTGGCTCATGAGCAACATGTTGCTCGCCAACCCTTTGGATGTTGCTTCCAGTGACCTCAAAGCAGGTGCTTATTTTTTAATTGCTGGTTAGGGGGCAAGCTTTGATTACATAAAACCAGGTGCAATTGCCAAACAGAACCTTCTGTAGGCTTCCAGTTAACATAGGGGCTATCAAATAGCCAATTATAGCTCTCATTGGCACCTCCAGGAGCTTTTTTGATGCTTGTGTTGCTCTCCAAAACTTTTTCCATTTGAATGTGGCTCATGGGTATTAAAGGTTGGGGATCCCTGAACTAAAGGATTCATGATTTGAACTTTGCATTTGTTTCCGTTTGAGTGCTATTCTCATATCTACCACTAAGTAGTCATTGGGGGAACATTTTTAGCAATACAGGTGTCGGGTAGCTTCTGTCTTGCTACCTTCCCATTGTTCTGCTGATTGGCTGCTGGGGGAAGTAATATCACTCCAACTTGCAGTAAAGAGTGACTGAAGTTTATAAAAGCAGAAGTCATATGGCTGTGGGCACCTGGGAAAGTAAGAACATATAAAAATCCATTTAAAAAACAAAATTAAAAATTCAATAATGTCTTGATGCTGAACATACAAGTATAAATGGACATTAACACTTGTCATAAAATAACAATCCACAGTGGAGGAGGCATGTGGATTTTGGGTATGTTTTAATATGACATTATAAACATTTTCCACGTATGAGTAATGGGTGATATTTCTGCAGTGAGCACCAACCATTTGTTTTTTTTGGTATGTTACTACCATTAATGTGGGTAAGTTCTCATTGCGTGGGTGTAGCTTAAAAAGGGAGTGGTGAAAACTGGCTTCCATTATCCGCCAGGAAAATTCCAGCCCTTTGTACCACAGAAGTTGTGCAGCAAAGATTTAGGCAATAATTACAGGTGGAGACACACAGCACAGAAACCTTTAGAAATACAGCTGACACACTGCAAGTTGTTATATGCTTGTATCGGTAATCACTTTCCTGGAACAAGACTTAAGCGGCTTCAGCAGTAACAAAGCAGACCAAGGACCCAGAAGCCTCAGCCATGGTCGGACTGGGGGTTGCAGGGTCCGCCGGGGCTTCCGCCCCAGGGACACTGCAGGTGCCCCTGCAGGGTCCCCCACCCAACGTCCTCCCCGAGCGCGCATAAATTTAACGCATCAGGGGAGGAACAGTCAGCAGGGGGAGCGCCAACAAGGGTCGGGTCTGGACCACCGGTATTTTTCCCGCTGTCCCAGCGGCCCAGTCTGACCCTGGCCTCAGCCATTTAGTGTACAGACTTCCCAGCCTGTCTGATTTGTTCCCCAAACTCTACGTTACTGCTATAGGTGGGATTATCTTTGTGCTGGTAATTTATCTACCTCCCAAGAAGCAGGAAGTTAATGTCATAGTTGTGTAAAAGAGTTCATGCTTCATGTAAGCACCAAAGAAACAAATCTAGTGAGAATAAAATTTCAAGGTTTATTTAAACATGTTTGAAAATAGTGTTGCATTTCATGAGTTTAGTCATTGACTTAATATTGCAATCACCGTTGCTGATATTGTGTATGTAGTCCAGGGGATAAAATATGTCCCATTGGGGCTCACTTTTTGGCTATAAACGGAAAGGGGCTTGATTCAAACAAAGATCATAGAGGATCTCCAAGTACAATAGAAGCTTGCTTCCTAATACTGTTGATGTGATACAGTTGTCTACTATATGTAGTTAGAAATGCAACTTTTTTATTACCCATAAGTTGCATAAGTTCTTGCAGACTTTACACCCATTAACATACCACACTGGCAGCACAGCAATACTAAATTTGTGAATTCCAACCAAGTGTTCTTTGTTCACTATTAGATTTGTAGTGAACACTTTGTTCATATATATCACAAAGTTTTGCTGCGCTGCCAGGTCCTTTGAATTCTTTTTATGATGTCTCCATGCTCATATGCAGCATTTTTTTGTGCAGTAGAATTTTCTCTGCAGCTAGCTTCTCAGCACTTGCCTTTGTATTATTTGCATGTGCTTCTGCCGTCTTATAAGTGTTTAGGGTTACTGTTATTTGGCCACAAGGGAAATTCAAAGCAAGAAAGTATGTTCAGAAAACGGTTTAAATAAATAAACTGCTTCTTGGAATTGTAATTGACTAAAAACAACATTGCTGAAGGGTTTTGTTGTGTGCTCAATTTCATGATACTGAGAAGTTTCTAAACTTATACAGAAAAGCATAATACAGGTATGGGGTCCCTTAAACAAAAACCCATTGTCCAGAAAGCTCTGAATTAATGGAAGGCCATCTTCTACAGAGTCCACATTTATCAAATAATTTACATTTGTAAAACATTTTCTCTAATTTCAATTTTCTCTAATAATAAAGCGATACCTTGTACTTAATCCTAAGATTTATATCCTTATTGAAGGCACAAAAACCCTATTGGGTTTATTTAAGGTTTAAATTATTTTTAGTAGGCAATGTATGGTCAACCAAATTACGGAAAGATCCCATATTTGGAGATTGCTAGGTCCAGAGCATTTTAGAAAATAGGTTTTCATACTTGTACTTGAAGTTGTTGCTAGCAGAGGTGGGTCTACAAGCTGAAGGATCATGGGGTTTACTTACATTTTGCGTGTCGCTTCCTTTTATACTTTCACATGAGTTTACATCTGGGTAATTCTGTTACCCACTATTACTAATTGAAAACATCTTGACTGATCAGTGTAAAACCATATACTGTATATACTCGAGTATAAGCCTAGTTTTTCAGCACCCAAAATGTGCTGAAAAAGTCACCCTTGGATTATACTCGAGTCTGGTGCCATGGGTCCCTCCAGACTAGCACTCTCTGTCCTTTGTGTGCAAATTAGGTCACCCACAACCAGACCGTCCAGTGCCCTGGCCCTCTCCCAAATTCATCTTCATCTACCATACTCACCTGTCCCATTCTGCACTAGACATTGCACTTTATATTCTATATAAACTATACATAGTTTTGAAGGATTGTAACTCTTTGTGTTTTAACTTGGTTGCTGATTGAGCTAGTTTACTGTATTTCTTTTAAATAAATATTTAAAAACATATACAGGTATAGGACCCATTATCCAGAATGCTCAGGACCAAGGGTATTCCGGATAAGGGGTCTTTCCGTAATTTGGATCTCAAAACCTTAAGTCTACTAAAAAATCAATAAAACATTAATTAAACCCAATAGGATTGTTTTGCATCCAATAAGGATTATTTATATCTTAATTGGGATCCATTACAAGGTACGGTTTTATTTCTACATAGAAAAAGGAAATCAGTTTTAAAATTCTGAATTATTTCCTTATAATGGAGTCTATGGGAGGCAGGCTTTTCCGTAATTCGGAGCTTTCTGGATAACGGGTTTCCGGATAAGGGGTCCGATACCTGTACCCCACTGATTGCCTCATTTAATGTAATTTTATGGGTATTTATTTCGACTATTGAAACTTGGCAGTAGCTGCTGCATTTCCCATCCCAGGCTTATACTCGAGTCAATAAGTTTTTCCAGTTTTCTTAGGTAAAATTAGGTACCTCGGCTTATACTCGAGTATATACACGGTACTTTTAATTTTATTTATTTTTTACTTATCACTGTATACCATACACACACAACACATGCTCTGTTGGAATTTATACTGGGTTTGTAACATGAAGTACAGTGGTTGTACCTACCTAACCATTCAGTAGGTTAATTGACTCCAGGGATGTGTAATCTGTGCCATAAATAAAGGATCAGAACAATGTTTATTTTTGTAATGGGTTTTTATTTTATACTTTTATATGTATAACATGCATAATGTTTATGCATTGACCTTTTTAAAATAAATTTACAGATTTTTTTTCCCTTTTGTTTTTCAGTAAAAGATCATTCAATGTACGATCATTTGGAACAGGAACTCATGTCAAACTTCCAGGACCAGCTCCAGACAAGCCAAATGTTTATGATTTCAAAACCACATATGAACAGATGTACAACGATCTACTTAAGAAAGATAAAGAACTGTATCCCAGTGGAATGCATTTTATTAAAATCAAAAAGGTTTCAACTTTAAAAGGTGTAACGTTCTAGATTGCACATGCAGCTCAAATCTTAACGTTCTTATCTCATAGGCAGTGTTAGTTCCTTTGTGGGCATTGTTCTCTGACCAGTTGTCATTGCTGAATAATGCATTTGCTAAAGGGGAGCTGCATTATGCAAACTAGATTTTTAAAAAGTTTATTTTTAGATGAAAATATTTTTAGCTGATTTTTAATGGTTTTATATTATTCTCTAGAGCTACCCTTTTTCACTCTGCAACAAAACAATTATTTTTTTTTTTTTTACACATCTGTATAAGCAAGTGTCTGCCCTGTAAAGGGTTTATGTTTATATTTCAGACCCTGAAGCAATGTGGTATTAAGTAACAACCCAAAAGGGTTGACACGAGCCGTCACAGGAGTTAATCCCTGATCTTTTTTATTGTTTTCTTGGCATTCCTTCATTTTTGTTGTTAGTATAATCAGTTAATATAAATCAGTTTGGTGAACTGTTTACCTGTGCCTAATAAGAGGGCCTTCCAACTGGATGCCGGTGCAGATGTAATCTGTGTTTTTTTTTTTTTTAATTTTTTTTTTATTTATTTTTAAGAACCCTCAGCTTTAAATTTTTAAATATTAAAAGTCATGCTAGGGACAGCAGCAGCAGCAGTAATAGTAGTAGAACATCTGTCATTTGTGGGAGAGTTTTTTTTTTAATTAATGGTAAGTATGTATTTAGTACTTCACCTAAACATTTATTTTGGTTGTCCATAGTTTTATAACACCGATTTTATGTTGTGCACTTTGCATAACTGTTATGTTCTCTTTATAATTCTGCTATTATCTGGGTGAGCAGTTTTCTAGAAATGACTTACTTAATGGGGGGAAAATGGGGGTTATGTACAAAAAAAGTGCATTAACACTATCTTAAATGATACTATTATTTTATATATTTTTTACACAGCCATACATTAAGGTCCTTAGACCGATTCGGCAGCTAATTGGCCCGTGTATGGGCACTACCGGCAGGCCTTCCCGACCGATATATGGCCTGAAATTGCCCAGATATTGATTGGGCAGGTTAAAAAATCTAGTCGGATTGGGGACCACATCGGCTCGTTGATGTGGCCCCCGAACCGACTGCCCCATTGCCGCCAATATAATTCGATCGTTTGGCCCCAGGGCCCACCCGTAGGTGTGGATATCGGGTGAAGATCTGCTCGCTTGCCGATCTCGCCAAGCGAGCGAATCTTCACGTGTGTGGGGGACCTTTATTCCTTTGATTGAGAGGAATCCTCTAAAGGCAACCTAAGTGAGAGGAGAGCGTAGAAAGGAGCAAAGGCAGTATAGGCATAGTTTTGTTTAAACAGCCGGAATGATCAAATCCTTAATTCATCATGTGCGGATGCACCATGCACTGGTTGCTGAAATTTTCAATGCTTTCAAACCAACTAATACCGATAGTACATGGATGTCAGCAGGCCACCATACATGTACATTACAGTTTCACACAGTAATATTAGTATATATTTAGTTGGCTTAAGCACTCATATAGTAGTACTCATATAATAGTACTCATCAATTTTACATTCGTTTGTTTTAAAGGTACTTTTTTACTTATCCTTTAAAGCAAAAAATGTTACTTATTTATAATTACCTGTTTGGAGGTGGGTTACTTAAATCACTGGGTCCTGTCTGGTACTCTTTGGCTTCCGATGTTTTTACGTTTTTCAGTGCAGCATCCATACCCACCCTGTTAGTGGAAAAGGTAAAGAGGTAAAGTTTTTGCAAAAGAAACTGTTCTGAAAGCTTAGCCAATAAAGGTATCACCTTTACACAACTTTTGTTCTTCATTTCAAACATTTTTGCCTATAACTGTAAAAGAGCAGAACAGAAACATTGTTCAAAAGAGTACCTTGAACATTTTTTTTTTCAGTTAATGTATCTTCGAAAGCAGTATTGATAACTTTGCCTCCATGGAGTACCTGTAGTTAATAGTTTCAGGCAAATAGTTAATAGGCAAATAAAATATATATGTTGAACAGGTCATACGGATATATATTTTTTGCAGAGACACATTGTGCATATGGACATCCATGGGCCCATATGACATCCCATATATGGTGTGCACACTTCTGCAGAATCCTACCATAAAATAGTTTCATTTTATCCATTGCATGAACCCAATCTCTGGGATAAGCACTCTTGCAGAAATTGGCAGCAAAGGGTGAACAGGCATGTAACTTAAGCTGGCCATACACGCACTGGTATAATCCGTTTCATATATTTTTCGGACATGTGGGCTCCAAATTATCACCCTGATAATTTTCGTACCATGATGATCGGATAGGTTTGGAAATTTTGGTCAGATCATAAAATCTTTGCGTGTATTGTGTATCTGACGATATCCTTGGGGGACCTACAATTTATTTCCGGGACATCACATGTTGTCTGCGAACTATACTTACTACAGTTGCTTTTTTAGTTTCTTATATGATGTCATGCATAGTACTGGCAGCAGATTTAACTCCTATTGGCTGTGTCTCCTGTCAGACTGACATATGCTTCCTATGCCTGTGACTGAGTGCTGCAAATCTAACAACCGTATGTTAGATTTGTGATATGCTGAGTCTGTTTGCCTATGCCATTGGTACAATAGGAAAAAAGTAAGCGCAAAGCCTGGATGTGATGATGTTAGCATATAGTAAGTTCTCAGTGTGTCCAGATCAAAATAGGCCACTCCCATCCCTTCAGAAAACTGATCAGAGAAGGAGACAGAAGAACTGATTTAACAGGTATAAAAAGTAGCTTTACAGTGTCCGTTTTACTTTTTTATGGAAAATGATTTTTTTGCCATGCTGAAACAACCCCTTTAAAGGAGTAGTAACACCAAAATATGTGTGTTAAAGTAATTAAAATATAATGTACTGTTGCCCTGCCCTGGTAAAAGTTGTAAGTTTGCTTTAGAAACACTAATATAGTTTATATATTAGGTGGGCAAATCAGTGAAAGATCCACTCATTGGAAGACCTCGCCAACCAACTGGATCTTAATGTGTATGGCCACCTTTACATCTCAGATAAGCTCTGTAGAATACCATGGTGTTTTACAGTGCTTATGTTATCTGCTGTGTAACCTGTGCCATTTGGCCCTATTTCAGTTTGAATGACTGCCTCATGGCTACACAGCAGCTTTGTTTATATAAACTATAGAAGTGTTTTTGAGGCAAACACGACTTTTAACCGTGCAGGGCAACAGTTCATAATATTTTAATTACTTTGATATTTTAATTTTTTGGTATTAATGTCCCTTTTTATTCAGTTTGGGTACTATGGAAGTTGAGTGACTTATCGGGGCTTGGCATGCACAGTAGTCATCAATGATGTTTTTACCTTTTACTAAAGACTGGTGACTGGGAGCTTTAGCAGTTAACTCTTTCATTCTGTCTATTGCCATCTAACATGTATGGTATAGATAAGAGCTGACTGAGCGCATTAGAGGCCAGTTAGGTGGTGAACACTGAAGTGCCAGTGAGTAGGTTGAAGAGGTCCTCCAGCCAGAAAAATGATTTTTTTTTTTTTTTAATTTATTTATATATTTTGCATAATGAAAGGGAATTTAATTTTAACCAACTTTTTAATGCACATTAATAAAAACATTTCTGTAGTTTTAAAGTTATTTGTAAATGTAATTGCAATTGAAAACTATTTAAATTTTATTTGTTTTCTGGGTCTTACATTGCCTTAAAAGACCTAGAAGAGCCATGACTAAGAGATTAGTCAGCTATGACAAATCTTCATTACCGGTGGCGACTAATCTCCTTCAAGTACTTTCCCACCAGCTAAAATGCAAATCGCTGCTGGGAAACATACTGACACGGCTACTTTACAAAGTAGCCTGAAGTTTTCTCGAGAGGCAGCTTCACAAAGTGGCCTTGCCTCATGTTTTCCCCCTGGTGGGAAGGAAACAAGGGACATTTAGATGCCTGTGGTAGACAAGATTTATTGTAGGCAATTAAACATCCCTTGTGTTATCACCCTTAATCAGCTTTAAACAGCTCACTTGCAACATTGTTTCAGGAGTGCAAAAATGGTAAACAGACTGATACTGCTTTTAATAGCAATTACATTTACACAACTGTTAAAATTAATACACAGTATATTGCAAAATCACTTAAAAGCTAAAGAGAATGTAATTAAGTGACCGACCCCTTTAAAGTGGTGGTGCTTTTGGCAAAGTATTTGTTTTAGGTTATTGATCAGTGGCATTCTAATTTATATTGATCCAAGACCGCCTTTGTTGTTCAGTATTTGGCTAGGGAGCCCACTTACCAAATTACTAGGTTGCAGAATTATGAAAATATTGTGTGAGCCATTTTTATATGGCAATAAATATGAAATCCAGTTTTGGACCCCTAAACATGTTTGTCAAAATAAATGTTGCTGTTGTTCACCTTGTTCATTTGACAGCTCTACTTGAGGAAGAGATTTTAAGAAGTGGCATAACTACCGAGGGTGCAAGGGGGGGCCCTTAGGACTCAATGCGTACGTCAGCATAAAGATAACAAGTACAGTGGGTGTGCCTTCTGAGAGAGGGGGCTGGGCCTATTGCGAGTTAGTTACCCCACTGGTTTAAGAAATGTCTCATACGTAGATAGTAGGTTATAGATATTATCTAGCCACTCTCAGTAGATCTAAAATTTCCATTTATAATCAAAATGGTATAACAAAGCTGTAAAAAATAAATGGAGAAGTTTGATGTGTCAATTCCAGATTTTACTCCATTATTTTAAGTTCTGGCTGAACTTTAGCAGGACTTGTATTCTAGATTGGAATATAGTATACTGTCATTGTTGGGTGTTGTCTGTTAGGCTTGCATGTCAGCATAGGTATTACTTTTACTGATATCAGTTCTGCAAGATATTGTATGGGTAAGGGTATGGTTTCTTTATAGAAATGGTGGCAGCTTCAGAGTCATGGATGTTATGAAAGTGAGCATAACAATTTGTTATTGTTTTGTATGTATTTCTGCAAGGCTTTTAAATGTGTGTCCTGGTTGAAATGACATTTTTAATTCTATGTAGTTTTTATTGTCAAAAGCATTGTTCACATTAATTGGCGGTCGTTTTGAAATACAGTAGCTTTACTTTCCCTAATACTTTGAAAATACTGTAAGACTTTAATTGGTATCTGCTTGTTTGTGTGCAGTTAGCGAAGGTTTCGGTAAATCTTGCTCCAGTAACTATAGATGATAAAGTATTTTGCAGAAAAGCAAAAGAAAAATGGATGCTACGTTTAAATCCCAGCTAGTGAGCAGAATTTTTCACAAACTTTAGCTGCAAAAAAAAAAAAAAAATCCATAGACTCTCGTGCTCCCCGCGTATGTACACATACCCCATAAAAGCACCACACTTCCGCATTCGCAGACTTAGACACGGTCCACCAACTTGTCGGGGGATCAACTGGTGGACCGCGATCAACGCTTTGGCCACCCCTGCTCTAGCGTATTGTGCACTGAAAAAAAAGTCACCACAGACTGGGTAAAAAGTTGCTTTTTTTAGATTTTCAGCAAAATGTAACTGGACAGATTCGCCCATCACAAATCCCAGAATTTTTCATTTAGTTTAAATATATGGAAATTTACGTGACATTTCAGACAGCGACTTTGAAGTGGAGACTTTATTGGACTGTGACCAAAGCTCTGTTAACCTCACCTTTTAGTGCCTGCATTGTTCACACCTCATTCTCAGACTGTAAGACCCCACATTGTTCACCTATTCACACCTCAGACTGTAGGAGCAGTGCCAGCATTGTGTCACTGTATGTACTGCCTGCCCTATGCTGCTTGTGTGAATGGCGCACACACAGCATAGGGCAGACAGAGTATGGCACATGCAGGCAGCATAGGGCAGGCAGAGTATGGCACATGCAGGCAGCATAGGGCAGGCAGAGTATGGCACATGCAGGCAGCATAGGGCAGGCAGAGTATGGCACATGCAGGCAGCATAGGGCAGGCAGAATAGGGCAGGCAGAGTATGGCACATGCAGGCAGCATAGGGCAGGCAGAGTATGGCACACACGGGCAGCATAGGTCAGGCAGAGTATGGCACACACACGGCATAGGTCAGGCAGAGTATAGCACACACACGGCATAGGTCAGGCAGAGTATGGCACACACACACAGCATAGGTCAGGCAGAGTATGGCAGACACGGCATAGGTCAGGCAGAGTATGATGTCGACACATGGCATAGGTTAGGCAGAGTATGGCACAAACATACGGCATAGGTCAGGCAGAGAATGTCACATAGGGTGAGCAGGGAGAGTATGGCACACAAAGGCAGAGTATGGTTCATATCACACTTCATTCACATATGAATGAAGGGTGATATCCCTACAGTGAGCTCCAACCATTTGGGTTTTTCCTGTGCTACCACCGTTAATGTGGGTATGGTCTTAAAAGCTCTTGTGATAACATGGGTGTGGTTTAAAAAAAGGGGTTGGTCAAAACTGTCTTTCATTATCAGCTCTCCACCTTGTAGGCCACAGAAGTTGGACAGCACTGTCCTAGAGGAAGCTTTCTGTCAGTAACATACTGTCTATGACACAATGTAGTGTGCTGTGATAGAACATAATGAGAGGAAAGCTTCCTTTCACCTTCTCAAGTATTAGCCAGTTAGATGTGCCATAGGCATGACCTCTCCATTTGCGGACATTCGAAATTGCTTTGATTATCCATGAGAGGAATGTGGCGATATAAATAATTTTGACACTGCCTAGACTTCATTATAGTTGTTTGGTTGAAGTTGCAAGAGCAGTTCAGAGCTACTGTTGTGTTTGGATTTGACTGCGATTGTTTTGTATCTTAGTATCTTTTGTTCTGTGGGTTGAGCCATTAAGAGCTGAAATAAAGGATTACTACTTAAAGATTAAGCTACTCTGAAGCAGCATAAAATAGCATGAGTATAGTTCCTGTATGGTTACAATAGGATCGTTGTTTTGATTTTCTTCATTCTTATGTTTTGTTTTTTTTATAGCACCAGCAAGTCACACAGTGCTTTGCAGTAATATAGCAATCGGGTCTTGCAATAACATAGTTACATAATAACATGGGATCAGAGGGAGCTGCTTGAAGAGCTTACAATATGAAATATAGATTTGATTACCTGTTTTATGGCTCTCCATCTAGCAGGGAGCTATATTTTCTGGGGGTTCATTGTGCTCTGGCCACAACACTATATTCTGTTTCAGTGATAGAAACTTGACTGAGATTGTGTTAAACCCACTAAAAATTATTGCAAGAATAAACTGATGGGCAGTCACAGACTGTGCTGTTCACTCTTTATAAAAATAATTTTGTGCATTAAAAGTTTTCACTTCCTAATTAAAGCGTTTTGAATAGGTGAAACCAAATAATACAAAAGCAGATTTATAAAATTAAAACGTATTGTTCCATTGCCCTTTACTTAAATAACTAAAAAAAAAAAACCCTTAAGAACTGGCAGCCAGAACACTAACAGGAGCTTTAATCATTTAAATTCATAGGAACATTTGAACTGATAAAAAAAAAGCTGAATTTGTTGAAATGTGCAGTTCTCTCCTCCAAGTGATCAATGAAATTCCATCAATAAATGCAATTATATATCACGGTGTGTCCCCTCCATACTCTTTATCCAGGCACTTATATCCCACTGCAATGGCATACTCTCACTAATCATGGTACAATTTCCAGGCTTATATGGTATTGCAGATGTATTGTGCATATAGGACTGTGTTTTCTGCTCACTTCCAAAACTTTCCGCAGCACCTCCAAGCTGTAGAAAATATGGCACCAATTTGTGAACTAGTGTGCGTTCTGCTGTGGAATGCAATCCAGGAACAATGCATCATTTATGATCTTCATCTCTCAGGCATGCCTTTCGTTCCTCGGGACTTTATCAATTAGACTCTGTTAAAGGGTAAGATTCTCACAAACACTTACACTCTTACAGGGACACACCAACTATCATAAACGCATTCATCACTTAAATCAACACATCATAAATCATAACAAGTCATACACCACATAGTTAAATCTATAGGGCGATAAACACTATTCTCATAATATTTCCAATTATTACATTTGTAAAAACTGTGACAATTCAAATTTGCTGTTTAAACTTTTAGGGTATAACCTTCAAACTAAAAATCCATTGCTGTTCTTTACACCGTAACAATTACTTTATACCCCCCCTTTGCGTACCCAATCTGTAGCAATAAACTTCTATTGATTTTATAAATAGGATGAATCTCCCTTTGCTCCTAGATCCCCTTATATTACTTAAATGCTCTCCTATTCTAATAGTATGGATAGTTTTACCTATGTATTGAAAATTGCATGTACACTGTTAATTGGCAATTCAAACAGTGTTTTATGAAATAACTTTTGGAATCCCCCAAGATTTACAGACTTTAAACTTTATCCTCAAAGAGGATATCCCGTGCTTCTTTAAAATATTGAACATTTTCCAACTATCCCCACTATATTTTGTTACTATACGAGGACATTTTGCTATTATTAATTACCTTTTCTTTTTTCTTGATTTTTTTTTTTTTTTTTTAGATCTCCTTATTTTATATCCTTATCTTCCAGATGACCCTTTTCTAGAAATCTCTCTTTTAGGGTGATGGCACATGGGAAGATTTTTTGCCCACGGTGAAATCTGTGTTACCTCAGGTGACAAATTTTCCAAAAATGGTTACCCACTGGCAATAATGATCACTGGTGGGAAAACATAAGCGTAGTTTTCCAAATTTACCTCGAGAGGTATCTTTAGGCAACTTCAAAAAGCCGAACTGACTATGTTGTCAATGTTTTCCCACCGGCAATTTACATTATTGCCAATGGAAAAGCATTTATGACCGATTTGTAGCCCGTGGTAGCGTAGATTTAACCGTGGCTGACAAATCTCCCCAGGTATCCACCCACATTTTTAAAATGGGTAGCAGTGTGAATGATCCAATCTAAATTAAATACCAGATCTTTAAAAAAAAAAAAAAAAAAAAACTACTTCTCCCTGTTTGCAGTGGAAGTCAATAAAATGTTCCTATTGTTAGGGTTCCAATACCTAAAACTCCTCTACCAAAAAATGTAAACCCCTCCAACTAGAAGAAATATCTTCTATGTACCGCTTCTAAAATATTATATGGAGGCAGTACATATTCAATCCAAAAAAATATATGCTTCCAAATGGTCCATAAATAGTCCATAACTCAGAGCGAAGATGAAGATTTCTTTCCTATGGGTCTGCCTATAATAAACACCCAACATGGATTTAAATAGAATGATTTATATAAAAAAAAGATAATGTCCTTGTCTAAAAAAAAATGTTTTTAATGGCTTAACTATATTCACCACATCTATACAAAAACACATCCAGTGTCACAAAAACACATTCGAGGTCCCTTGTGTCTCACGACTCTGTACAACTACAGTACAACTAAAGGTGCTAAAAAGGGAGCCCACTCTAGAAATGAGAGGATGTTTGGAAAGATTATTTGGACCTTTTGTGAGGTGGTAAAAAAAAATAGTGATAACAGGTGATTTATTAAATCAAATACATTCTTGTTGATTATGTGCCCTCTCTAACGTCAAACAATCCAAATATTTTTTCTGTTTGAACTTTTCAATGATATTTAATAAAAATGATTAATCTCAATAATCCAAGTACCTCCCCAATATATATAGTTCTCTTTCTTGAATTATAGTTTTTTTAGGGCAATTCTTTTTCCTCTGACCAATCTTTAAATATCTGAAATCCCTTTTCATCAATTTATTAAGCAAATTCATATGTTTGCCCCCAGCATCAGAAAGGTTAAAATTTGGAGGGAGGTTTAAAGTCACTTTGACCTTCTTTAGGTTGATGGCCTACGGGAAGATTATTTGGCTGCAGTTAATCCCTGCTACCGTGGGCGACTAATCTCGAAATGCCTTTCCACCAGCAACAACGTTACTTTGCATGACTTTGGAACATGAAGCAACACGTTTGCCTTTCCACCGGCAATTCACTTTATTGCCAGTGGAAAGGCATTTTAGGGAGGCAGAGATTAACTGTGAGTGACTAATCTTCCCGTGGGCCATTACTCTATTTAATTGAATCACTTTTTTTTTTTTCTTTTTTGTCTTTGATCTTATTTGAAAAATATTTCTCTAAAGTAAAGATGCACCGAACCCACCCTGACGGATTCTGCTGAATCCCGAACCAAATCCTAATTAGCATATGATAATTAGGATCGGCAAGGGGCAAAAGTTACCGCACGCGGTGAAAATAACCCCCCTAAAATGTAACCCTTTCTGAATGCTAATTAGCATATGCTAATTATGATTTGATCCGCCTGGGATCATGGATTCGCCCGAAACCGAATCCCAAACTAAATCCGGGATTCGGTGCATCCCTACTCTAAAGCTAATCGTCTAATATGTTTCTGTATATTTGTGAATACACCAAAAACATCTACCACTTTCTTAGGCGCAAATTGTAATCCTTTTCCGAAGAGTGAAATCTCATCACCAGACAATTTTTTTGAGAGATTAAAAACTCCCCTTTGACCTATATCTCCTATTTTCAATTTTTTGAGGGAGTCAGAAAAATGTTAACTCCTTAAATGTGTGCGAGAAGGCGACAATGAGTGCTAAAACTTGTTTCCTGTGCAAATTTTCAGTTCAGTCATCAGCAATAGGAGAAAAGCATAGAAACAAAATCTTTCTACTTGATGGGGGGTAGCAGTGTGTATACACATTTTGAATATTTGCAGTTCTTGTTTTTATAATGAAAGCAGAAAACCAGGAGTCTCCAGAAGTACCTTGTCTAACCTGCCAACAGAAATAAAACAGTATTAATATCTGCCAGAGATCTTCAAGGATTCATGAATTGATATCCCAAGGTAGGAGTCTTTGGATTGTCACATACACATTATGCATGTACTTTCTACTTTCCATATTATGTAAACGTTGCCTATAAAGACATTGCACAGTGTAACACACTTGAAATATATGGAATGTAACATTTTGTGTTGAAGCAGTGTGTACTTTTTTGAGAAGGCTGCTTTTACAGCTTTATGGAATTCTTATTAAAATATAGTTTTAACTTTAAGGTGTATGTTTGTTAAATTAGACTGCAGCAAATAAACTTTTCTGTTTGCTTGGACCATATTGTGTTCAAATCTTTTGGATCAGATATTAAATTATAATGGGAGGATTAAGGTATGAAATCGGTGTGATGTACAAAAGGCATTGGCCAACTTGCTGGCCTCTAGCATTAGAAGGGGAGCTGTAAGGGCAAGGGCACATGGGGTGGGCTGTCGGCCTGTGGATTCATTGCTTTTCGGTGCAGACACAGCTAGAACATTTCTAGAGCGTATGGGCAGATTGTCAACCTGCACTTATCCGCAAGCTGACAGTCCACCCCATGTGCCCTTGCCCTAAGATGCAGTTCACCAATAGTGTAGGAAAATAAAATATTTACATATAGAAATAATAAATCAGTTACACAGTTTACCTTTATCCTCCCATGATTTGATTGCAGTCTTATTAATGAACTGTTGATTTTATTGTACTAAGTCTGTTTATTGTGCTGAGCCAATAAAGTGCCTCTCACTGGCTAGTTTCATGTTGCCTTTTGTACATAAATAACCTTCTGTCTTTGTCACTAAACCTGTTCAAAGCCTAGTGAGGTCACTATGCAATCTGCAAAGTTAAGTGTATACATATTAAAGTCCTCAGAATCTCCTCATTCTTGACCTGTACTTGGTGGGATGATTTCAGTGTTTCTATACTCTAGTTCAAGTAAGTCCTACCCTACAGTGGCATTTAACATGAGCTAACTCACTGGGCAGATGGGTACTGATCAATGCCACCTTGCCATATCTCATAGCTATTGTGTGTCGATTTTTTTTTTTTTTTTAGGATTTCCATAAAATGGAAGCATTTCACCAAAATTTACATTTCTACTAAAAAATAGTGTTTTTTTGGGTTTTTTTTCAGAATAATGACTGGTAATACTGACATCCTGAAAATAGAGATTGTTTCTCTGTTTCATCGTGGTGCAGGTCTAGTGCATTGGGCTGGTAAATGCCGGCCATATATATTCCCCAGTCAGGGCCATCATCAACACTCTCCATCACAAATTTGTATCATTTATATGTCCTGTAATAATACTTTTAGGGTGCATTTTACCCTTGGAACCGGGTAGCTGGTGAAATTCCAAACTAAGAGCTGTTTTTTATAATTTGCCCTTTTCTTCCAACTCTTTGCATTTTTTAAACGGGGGTCACTGACCCCAGCAGCAAAAAAAAAAACAATTGCTCTGTCTTACTGTTTTTGTTACTTTTTGTAACATTCTTTTCTATTCAGGTCCTTTCCTATTCATATACTAGTCTCTCACCCAAACCACTCCCTGGTTGCTAAGGTAACTTGGAACCTACCAACCAAATAGCTGCTGAAACTCCAAACTGGAGAGCTCCTGAACTGAAAATGAAATAACTAAAAAGCTACAAATAATTAAAAAAATGACCAACTGCAAATTGTCTCAGAAAATCACTCTCTACATCATACTAAGAGTTAACTGAAAGGTGAACAATCCTTTTAAATGCCCCACTAAGCCGACATGGTAAAATTCACACACTTTATGCCTGGTTCTTAAATCAATGAAACTTGCCCTGCTGTTTAGAAATTTCTCCCCGCACTGTAAACAATATATTAAAAATCTCTCGCTAAGAGAAAACGGAACTGCAAGAGCTCATAGATACAGGTTTACTCTGGAATAAAGGAGTAGCTCCCCTTCACAAAACATAGTACGCCGCATACATTCTCTTTGTTTCTTTGTTTTCCTTCTCTGATGATTCCCAGTAATAGGCCAGTAAGGCAGATTGGTAGTGTTAGTATAGAGCTGAGTGCTCAGCCTGTTCCAGGCCCTACTGAGCATGCTCAGGGAATCTAATAAAGTCGGTCACAGAGCACCTGTTACAATTCATAAATGAGCTGCTGCTATTTTTCTGATACTGCTAAAAATGACTATAATCCGATTATAAAAGTTTAGAAGATTAGTGACATAATTTACAGAGACTACGTGGATAAGAGGAAAACAAAACTTTGCCACCTAATCTTCTCATGTTTCACTGGGCTTGTGCTTGTCCCAACTTTGGCCTGTGGGTAACATGGAGTGATGATGGCTGTTTCACCATTTAACACAACTGAATGTTCATACACACTCAAACACTTCTCTGTGGACGCATACGTTAAAAAGCATAACTTCTATATGTCCTCCTTAGTCATTCTCCCTAACCTCACCTTGTTCCATGTCAAAATTATAGATTTTTTTGACTTTTCCTCTGTTTTTCAGAAAATCTGTGCAGTGGCCAGTATAAAGCTTGGCGATGCATGGCAAACCTCCCAAAACGAGTAGATATCTGACCGATTTGGCGACTCGGCACTAGATCATATATCAAGATCTGTTGGATGAGGACTGCTTTAATATGCTGATGTGGCCTTTTAGAGATTTTCAAACCTGTCTGAAAGATATCTCGCCGATATTGGTCAGACAGGCCCTCCCAGGGGCACCATATACAGCCCAATATAGCTGGAGGGGTTGGGGCAGCAGTTTTTATTTGTCAGCTTTTTACAGTAGAGGAAATGTAAATGACACACAAACGTGAGCATCTGAATAAAGTAATATGGAACTATGAAGCCAGTGATACCCTTATTAGTACATTGGATAGTTCAGACTGGAACCATTATTAGTAACAATTTAAACAGCAGTCCAGCCTTTGTAATGCTTACTGCTGAATTGAAGGGTCTACCTTTTTTAGTTGATGCTGCAATCAAAATATTTATTGTATTATGAACATAAGATATTTTGTGTGCAGCGCTAATCAGGCGCTATGCTATGGAACCGATGTTCCTCCCAGCAACACATTAAAGACATACTGCCAGCTACAAGCAAGTCTCCCTTTCTCTAATCTATAAAGAAATTATCTGCCAAAAGTTCATTTTTTTGCCTTTGGGTTGGACTGGTAGTTGCAGCTCTTTGCACTCATCATTCATGCAAGAAAGCCTGGAATGCAGGGCCAGAACTAGGGGTAGGGCATGTGCCAAGGGTATGCGAGTTATAGTGCACCAGGCACCTACCTACCTACCTACTCACCTTCCTCTAGTTTTGGCCTGTCTCCCAGATGCAGTGCATGAATTGCAGATAGTTGCAGGGGATAAGGGGTGGACAGGAGCTTGCCCTTGGGCTTCCTCTACGCAAGGCTGGCACTGCCGGTATGTAATGCCTGCCTATGACTCTGTATACAGGACTACATTACAGCTGGCAACACTGCCCTCTGGGCCTTGTCTGGATTTTTAATCCACCACTAAGTGCAGCAATTGCTCTGGGAAACTGCACATCTAAAGAAATTCATTTTTACAGACATTGACTTGAAGTAGTGATGCGCAAAATGCATTGAAGTCAATGTTTGTTTGTTTTTTTTTTTAGAACAAAAAATTGGTCAGTGTGCGTTTTTGCTGCATTCTTTTTCCCAAGGAAAATGCATTGAAGTCGGTGTGAATTTTTCTTTAAATGCATTGAAGTCAAAGGGAGTTTTCTCTCATTACAAATGTATTAAAGTTGGGCATTTTTTGCTGTCTTTTTTTTTTTTTTCTGCTGCGTTTTTCTTGCATTTTTGTGCGGAATTGGCCGATGGAGAAATACTGAATTCTACTGCAAATTCGTACCTGGTGAAAGAAATTATCGCTACCCTAGAGGTTAGAGTACTACAACTATGTTTGGGTGGCTCTGACTTCTATCACTTTATGAGGGATTATTCTCTGATCTTATTGCAGTAAAGCCTTTTCCCCTCCATAAGTATCCTAAAATACAATCAAGCATTTCCTAATGAACCATAGAGCCAAAAGCCATACAAAGCACTTGCTTGTGCTATGACTATTGTTAGAGTTACCATTACACAACCCAACAGGAATATTCTCTTATCAATAAATCAATACTCCCCCCCCCTCTCCCCCCTGGGCACTTCCATCGCTAAAACTGATTTGCTGCAGGAAAAAGGGTTTAATTGCGGTATCAAAAAAAAACAAAAAAAAAAAAACAGGGAGCTAAATGGCATCACAAACATTGTGCCGAGTTCCTGACTGCTGAGGGATGCAATTCCTTCGGCTCTCAGAATGGAGTGCAGAGTGTTGCACCTGTCTGTATATGCAGCACTGCTTGTGTCTGTGAGCACTGCATGCTAGAGTAGTGGGATGTGGTACAATCTTTCTTGTAGGTCATGCAGAAAGTGCAAGAAATGAGCCACAGGGAACACCGTGTTTCCCAGACCCGTGTATTGACTGCCTACTCAGTGTATAAGTTCTGGGCCCCATTGTTCCTTTGCCCTCTGCACCCTTCTAGGTGTGTATGTTTATAGGCTCTTTATGGGCTAACTGCTTAGCCAAATCCAGGCATAACTTGGTACAATTTACTTCCCAAATAATTCTAAAATGCTGCCTGTAATCGGCTGTATTTTCACGTGTGAATTCCTTATGTGGCCTTTATTGGCTAGGTGGCCCATCACGTGTGAAATTAGACTAAACCAACTCTGCCCACCTGTTGCTTGCTTGACTGCTGGCGAGTGCCTGCTTCCTTTTTATAGTTGTATTACTTTTCCATTAGCATCTTCTCCTTCAAACATTTTCTTCTTGGCAATTGAAACTAGAACTTATTGGTCTGCTGAAAGAATGTGTCTATGCTTAAAGGGGTTGTTCACCTTTGAGTTAACTGTTGGTCTCAGAATATTACTCTATGTTCATCATACTATTTGCAATTGGTTTTTATTTTTTATATTTTTGTTTTAATTATTTCACTTTTTGTTCAAACAAAAGGAATTCTGGGAATGAATTCCAAAACTCTTAAAAAAATCCCATTAACATGGGTTTATCCTATAGGCTACAGCTCACCCACTGGGTTTAAAGCTGAAGCCAGGATAATAGCTGATCAGATTCCCAACTACAGACTGGTTTCACCTTTCTTTGAGGCTCATCAGTGTAGTGCAGGGTTTTCTGATCAGCTTAGGTAGAGTCACCATGTGGTTCTACAAACAAATAAATAAGGTTGAGGAGACTGCCTCATACAGACAAAAGCAAACAAAATTAATTCTGGGAAAAAAATTCCATTTACATGGGTTTATCCTATGAACAACTCTCCAGTCTGGAATTTCAGCAGGTATCTGCTTAGCAACCAGGCAATAGTTTGAAAGAAAGACAGAAACATGGCTGGAGGAGGGCCTAAATAGAAAGATAAGTAACAAAAAGTAAAAATAATTGTAACCTCACAGACAAATCATTAAGGTTGAGGAGACTGCCTCATACAGATACAAGTAAACAAAAGGAATTCTGGGAATGAATTCCAAACTCCTAAAAAAAAAAATCCCATTTACAGAGCAATAGATTTTTGGCTGCTGGCATCCGTCACCCGTCGATTAGGAACTAAAGGAATGCAGCTGCTATTCACTTCCCATATGTAATAGGAACAACAGCTTTGGTCACCCTGTGTATGGCCACTTCTTTAGTATGCAACAGTTCGGCCCATGGGGCTAGCTCTCTTCATGGTAGTGTTAGTGGTAGCAGAACAATGCAGCCACATATCTTTACTCCCATACATGTCCGTGGCACAGGCTATAATGATGATTCTGGCTTGACATTACACCTCTTTATTTCCACTGTAGTGAATGCTTTTCATTTGTAACAAATTATTCCTTGCTGTACCTTGGATCCTTTATTGTACTCAAATAATAATTGGCTTTATTTATTTAATGACCTTTATTAGGGCGAAGACACACTGGGCTACTAGTAGCAGCTACTTTTTCAAGGCTACAAAACTCCAGAAAATCCCCTGCCATATAGACAATACTGAGAATTGCCACTGCTAAAACAGACATAGAGACAATTACAAGTAAATGATCAGCATTGTCTTTTTTTAGTAGCCATGACAAGTAGCTGATACTAGTAGCTCTGTGTGTCTTCACCCTTAGTCTTTTTAGTCTTCAGGATGAGCAACAGGTTACTTCCATATAGCTGAAAGTAAGCCATAGCCAGTGATTTATAATATTATTTGTGTGGCTGCTCTTATTTTAGGAAAGGGAAAACAGGCTTCTTAGGGGTAGTAGTGGCAAATAAAATGACTTGTGTTCGGTAATCTATGTTCTTTGGCTGCATAGATGATTGATGGAAATGATGTCTGTTTACCCTGTTCTTTATATATCCATGGGGTAGCAATATGTATTCCTGGACAGGTCCCAAATACAAAAAAAACACATTTTTTTGTACTGTGCATATTTTCTGCAACCTTTTTGTACATTTGCACATCTTTTTTGTACATTTGCGCGTCTTTTTCGTACTTTGTGCGACTTTTTCGTACTTTGCGTCAAAATTTGTGCGACAAAATTGTATTGTTGCGCCGAGTACGAAAGTTACAGATTCATTCAAGCTTCGTTATTGTGACTTTCCTTGGGCCAGGTTGGAGCTGCAGAGTGCCATTGAGTCCTATGGGAGACTTTCCTTGGGCCGGGTTGGAGCTGCAGAGTGCCATTGAGCCCTATGGGAGGCTTTCCTTGGGCCAGGTTGGAGCTGCAGAGTGCCATTGAGCCCTATGGGAGACTTTCCTTGGGCCAGGTTGGAGCTGCAGAGTGCCATTGAGCCCTATGGGAGACTTTCCTTGGGCCAGGTTGGAGCTGCAGAGTGCCATTGAGCCCTATGGGAGACTTTCCTTGGGCCAGGTTGGAGCTGCAGAGTGCCATTGAGCCCTATGGGAGGCTTTCCTTGGGCCAGGTTGGAGCTGCAGAGTGCCATTGAGCCCTATGGGAGACTTTCCTTGGGCCAGGTTGGAGCTGCAGAGTGCCATTGAGCCCTATGGGAGACTTTCCTTGGGCCAGGTTGGAGCTGCAGAGTGCCATTGAGCCCTATGGGAGACTTTCCTTGGGCCAGGTTGGAGCTGCAGAGTGCCATTGAGCCCTATGGGAGACTTTCCTTGGGCCAGGTTGGAGCTGCAGAGTGCCATTGAGTCCTATGGGAGGCTTCCAAAAACTTGCACAGAAGGATCAAAGTCAGAAAGGTTTTCCTGCCGTTTATGATCGTTTGGATATGAAAATTTTGTGACTTTCGTATCACCAATACGATATTATAGGGCTAATATGATTTTCTCGTAAGCGTTTTCGTGATATTTGCGATGATCAGAAATTATCGTATCTAATCCGAATTTTACCCATTTCAGGATTCAAACTCTTGCTTTGATGAATGTGCTCCTTAGTGTATTGTGCCTATTCAGTTTCTTATATAATAGAATTGCATGAGTTTAATTGAAGAGATATAACTTTGGACCCATGTGGGAAAGGTTAACGGGGTTTGTGGGATGCTAGTGGGAAGGTTGGGATTGTCACAAGTCCTTACCATGCCCTCTAGGTCTGTGGCTGCTGGTTGAACGGACATTTTATTAATGTTGTTGTTATCTAAGTTTTTGCAGGATTGTGTCGCTGTCACAAACTTTTTTTTTTTTTTTTTTTTTTTTAAATACTACCAACAGCAACTGATAGCTACCATTTCCTAATCTGCATCAAAATCCAACATGGCTGCAGATGTCTGGTTAGAGGTGGAACAAAGACCCAAAAGGATGGAGAACAAATGTTACCAGTGTCTCCAGCCTACTGGGTCTTTACCCCATACCCAATATAATAGTAACAGCAACTCAGAGAGAAGAGCTGTCAGATTCAGTATTGATATGTAATCTGTGGGTGGGAAAGAGAAGGATATATTCTGTTTAGTGGTACTTTGTGGTGTAGACAAAATGTACGCCAAGGCCTGTAATATATGTTCTGCTGTAATAGATTCAATGCGAGTTCCAAAATTCCTTAACATAAATCAATCCAGATATACACAAAATGGTATTTTGCACATGCTGGACAGAAATAGAAGGATCAAACCACGACCTGAGAGATTTCAGAACTGCAAGGACAACTTTGATCTAGTGATTACCTGTGAGGAAAGGGTCTACGATCAAGTAGTAGAAGGTGCGTATCAATCCGGGTTGTATCTCATAAACTGCACATGCAATGTAAGCAGATATTGGCACGCCAGTCAAGATGGGAATCTGTTGGTAAGAGCTAGTAAGCAAGTCCTCCAATGTAATCCTCTAATGTAGATAACTCATCTTCTACTTTTCTTATTCTATCAACTATTTGTTATTCATTTATTAGCTAAAAGGCAAACCTTGTGAGTTTTTATTCACAGAACAAATGTTTAGATTTTTAATGCTAAAGTAGGGATAGCCCAAATTTAGGGCAATGACACACACAGCTGCATGTAGCCAGCAACTTGCTGGGGCTACAAAATAGATAATACTGATAATTGTCTCTACGTGTGTTTTAGCAAAGGTAATTCTCAGTGTCTCCTAGTGCCTATGACTATGTATCTTTTGTATACGAAACGCGTCAGGACCTTCTTTGTTTTAAGATCTCTACAATAAAGACAAGTTTTAGTGGACCAAGGAGTGCGTGCCGTTTCTCTTCAAACTAATTCTCAGTGTTGTCTATGGCAGGGTAATTTCTGGTGTTTGTAGCCGCAACAAGTAGCTGGCTACAAGTAGTACTGTTTGTCATAGCCCTAAATGCTTTCCATTTTCTGAAGACCCATTGTAGAAGCTGCTATTGATAACTGACATTACATAGTTAAAGGAACAGTAACACCAAAAAATTCAAATGTATCAAAGCAATTAAAGTATACTGCTGCCTTGTGCTGTTAAAAGTTGTGTTTGCTTTAGAAACACTACGATAGTTTATATAAATAAGCTGCTGTGTTTCCAGGGGGGGCAGCCATTCAAGCTGGAAAAAAGGCACAGGTTACATAACAGATGAACTCTGTAGACTACAATGGTATTTTATCTGTTATGTAACCTGTGCTCTTTTTCCTATTTTCTAGCTTGAATGGCTGCTCCTGTGGCTACACAGTAGTGTATTTATATAAACTGTAGTAATCTTTCTGAAGCAAACACACTAGTGTTACCAGTGCAGGGCAGCAGTACATTATATTCAAATTAGCTTGATAGATTTTCATCTTTTGGTGTTACTGTTCCTTTAAAACACAACATGGCCCCATATTATCTAGCCTAGACTGCAAATGAGCATATAGGCACTTCAGGTTTAAACCTGGGTTTCCTAAAAGTAACAGTAGGTGGCAGTGTTGTCCAGCCTACACTAAGAGTAATAAAAATACTTCTATGTTTAAAGCAAATAATATTCCATTGCTTTGCAGCATTACAACATAGACCAGAATTACCCACGTTAGGAGAATTGCTTTCATTTGTTTCATACAGAGACTGTAACATTCTAAAATTATAAATGTCACATTTGTGTGACAGTTCCAGTAAATGCTATGCAGTATTCCTAACACATCCATTTTTAATGCAGAATTGAATTCTAGAGAACAAGAGACATGCCAGCCAGTTCATGTTATCAATGTTGATATCCAAGATAACCACGAAGAAGCAACTCTAGGAGCATTTTTGATTTGTGAACTTTGCCAGTGTGTAAGTACCTTTCAGTATACAAGAATTAGCAACAATTCAATTCTAATTCATCTAGAATTTGGAGCAGCATAAAAAAACAAATTCTCATGGAAGCTTGAAATACACTGTACTAATGTGTACTACTATTACACTGAGTAATGGTTATTCTGGGATGCAGTAAAACTACAAATATATATAATATGAAATAAATGTATTGAAAATGTTGTAGAACAGTAATTGTCAGCTTGTCTAGTGATGCTTTGTGGAATATAACAAATCGTTTTTTGAAAATATTTGTTTATATAAATAATGTTTTCGGGCATGTGTTTGCACCCATTTTTGGCATACAGTTGGCAGAAAACCAACTACCAGCATCAGCTGCACAAAAAATATGTACTACAGGTATATGGGGTCCATTATCCAGAAACCTCTTATCCAGAAAGCTCTGATTTATGGGAAGGTTGTCTCCCATTTTAATCAAATAATTCAAAAAAATTTTTTTTGTAATAATAAAACAGTATCTTGTACTTGATACCAACTAAGATATAATGAATCCTTATTGGAGGCCAAGTAATAATAGATTTTACTAAGGTTTGCAATGATTCTTTTGTAGATTTAAAATGATCCAGATTACAGAAATACCCTTCATCTGGAAACCCCCAGGCACTAGCATTCTGGATAACAGGTCCTACGCTGTAATACTCATCTATTTGATGATTTGATCCTGGTGTCCACAGTCATGGCAGCAGTATTCTGGATCCTATTTTGGGAATTCCTGTAAAATTTGCTGTGTGGATGAATCATTTATGATCACAGATGCGCAAAAGCTAAAAATGTATGCAAAATTGGCTATTAATGCCATTCTGAAAAGGTGCTTGCAAGCATACAGACTGCATACACTGGTGCCATGTTGGACATGGTGATAGTCAGGCCCAGATTGGCAATCAGTGGGTTCTGGCAAATGCCAGAGGGGCTGTAAGATGCCATAGACAGTCACTATTTATTGGGCTGGGGGCTGTATGGGCCTCTGTGTACTTGAAATGCCAGGGCCTATTTTGAATCAAGTCCAGGCCTGGTGATAGTTCCCCGGTCCCACTAACTTGCCACAAGCACACTGGACACCATGACATTGTATTGCCACCCCCCAGAAGTGACTCCATTACGGTAACAGTGTTTTTGGGTTTTTCCCCTTCAGATACAGCACACAGAAGACATGGAGAATGAAATAGACGAACTTTTGCAGGAATTTGAAGATAAAAGTGGCAGGACCTTTCTCCATACTATTTGCTTTTATTGATGCAAATCCTCTCAGGCCTTATAAATGACTATATTGTTATTGGCATTTGCAAGAAACTTTTTTTTTTTTTCTCCCTATATTTTACTTTGACAAAGTGTTTTCCTCCTTCAGGTAATGTGTCCGAAAAGGCAGGGATGTATAAATGTTTGTGTATATATGGAAAAGAAAAACTACAACAGATATTAAAGCAAAATCAAGATTACCTGAAATTGTGCTGGATAAAAGTATTACTTTCATATCTTTTTTTTTTTTTTTTTTTTTTCAGATGTGGATTATTTCTGTTGTGGTTCTCTTTGCTTTTCTTAACCCCTTTTCTGCCAGGATCCTCATAACTCAATGTTATTTTTTAGATAAGGGGTTAACACTGACTCTAAATTCTGTAAAGGCAGACCTATATATATGATTGTCAGTATCTGTAATATAATAGGTAATAAATTGGAATGGTATACATTTTTGGTTTCTTGGTTGTTTCTTCATAGACTACTATTTTATTTTAAATCTTATTAGAGCCCTGTTATTTAGGGGCATATTTAACTCACGCTGGGTTTTCTTTGTGGCTGCCCAAGCCAAAAGACTTTAGCGGTCATAACTCTGCTCAGTGGTTCTGCATGGGCTCCTTGTGATATGATCATTGGCCCAAGGTCCAAACAATTGGATCAACACCATTTTACAAAACTGGTCTGTGTATGGCTAGCCAGCTGTTTTTGCGCAGAAAAATCAGTGCTGGTTGATTGAGTGACAGAAGAACAGGAACAGCACCTCTTGTCTTTGTAGATTAAAATGCCTTTATTGCAAACTACAACAGCAGCAACGTTTCAGGTCACATAAGACCTTTTATCAAGCTGCTGTTGTTGTTTGCCCCAAAAAACTTTGCAATAAAGGCAGTTTAATCTACAAAGACAAGAGGCGCTGTTCCTGTTCTTCTGTACCAGGATGTGCCGATGGAAAGTGGCCATTGGGGAACCTGCACTACTTCTAACTAATCACAAGGCTTGGTGCTGACTACTACTCTCCAGGTTGATTGAGTGACAACATGGAGCATGCTTTATGACATATAAAATATGAATAGGAAGACCGCTTTCCATAGATAAAGTTGAATTCTTTATCAGTTCCCACAGTATTACCTGCACTATATATTTTTTTTTTTCACAGCAACTTGGTGCTCGCTGAAAGGGGTGTCACCACTTTCCCAATATTATGGCCATGACACACGGGGAGATTAGTCGCGCCGCAACAAATCTCCATTCTTGCAATTTGCAGAGGAGACTTTGGCAAATCGAAGCGCCGCGTATGCCATCCCACAGGCGATTTTAGATTCTAGGGTCTCCATGGTATACAAAATTAATAAAGGTGTCATTCTTTTTAAGGTTAAAGTAGAAGGAAAGCCTAAGTCACTTGGGGGTGCCAAAATTTTAGGCACCCCCAAGTGACTTAAATTGCTTATCTTGTACCCCGGGCGGGTGCCCTTGTTAAGAGAGAACAGCACCAGCCGGGGGTACCTGTAGCGAGCGCTTCCTTCTTTCGCGATGGCGCATTGCGCATGGGCAGTAGAGTGAAAAGCCGAACTTTAACAAAGAAGTCTGCTTTTTACTCTGCTGTGCATGCGCCGGCCCAGGGATTTTGCCGGCAGAAGAAATACGGAAAAAGGAATCGCTCGCTACAGGTTCACCAGGCTGGTGTGGTTTTCTCCTAACAGGGGCACCAGCCTGGGGTACAAGGTAAGCGATTTAAGTCATTTGGGGGTGCCTAACATTTTGGAGAACGAAAGGTAAAAACTAAGTAAGCTTTATCAGAAAGGTCTATGTAAATACAGCCATAAGCACTCACAGAAATGCTGCACTGAGTTCCCTGTCAAAAGATTAGTTGTGTCTGTAATTCCTGTGCCACAGACACGCAGCTTTCTGTTCTCTGCTCTCTCCTGCTCCCCCTCCCTCAAGAATGCTAAGAACTCCGCCCCCTTAGGAATGTGGATCTAAGCCAATCAGCAGGAAGCTGACTCATAGTCTAACTAACTGAGCATGTTCACTTGGTCTTGGTGTCTGTGCAGGAGTGAGGCATTATGGGAATCCTATTTACCCAGCTCAGTGTTGTTTCTTCCTGTTTGGCTTCAGATCTTCTGAACAGGTGAAATATGGGGAGACTTAAGGGCACTATTGAGACAACTGAAGGTAAGCCTGCAGCTTGAGATTAACTCTTTATTAGCCTTTCCTTCTCTTTTAAAGAGTCTTGGATATTGAATATACAGATAGAAACTTGTTCATAAGTAAAACTAATTTATTTCACAAATTTATTTCATCAAAATTCATCTTTTGATGAAATATTGTGATACATTTAATAAATGTATCTTTTTTTTTTTTTTTTTTTTCTGCCAAACAGACATTTTAAGGTTACTTAGATTTCCAAACTTTACTCTGTTAAGGCATTCCCCAGTGGATCAGCATCTGAATTAATGCCATTTTAGTTTGCCTGGTTGTACTCCTGTGCATTCAGAGTTGCATTTTATTGGGTTCTGTATCCAATTACCTCGACTTGCAGCCTGACTCAATGCACTCCTTGCTCTAACAGGATCAACATCTACCCAATTTTCAGCAATATATCTGTCGGGCAGGCCTGTCATATCTGCCCATACATTCCGACAGTCTGCTTTTGTTAATTAAAACAATTAAGCTTTCTTCCAGCCAATACTCTCATACCCTGCAACACTTGCATGATCTGTGTATTATAAAAGGAGAAACAGTAATACATAAGGCACTGGAGTCGACACTAGAAGAAAACTCACTTCTGCTATATTGTTGATATATTGTTATATTGTTGGATGGCTTTTGATCACACCTCTAAGAGTAGTGGTTTTCAAATGTTTGAGCACCCTTTCTAGATGCAAATTTGGTCCCCACACACACAGTTTTGTTTATAACAAGGCCACCCAAGCATCCTCCGGCTCCCCCCAGCCCCCCCCCCCCCAACCATCCTCTTGCTTCCCCCAGGGCCCTTCTTAACACATGACACGTGATAACAAGAATAACTATTGATGTATCAGCCATTGAGCCACACGTGCAATAATAACTAGCACAGCAAATAAATGTTCACCCCAAGTCTTGCAATAATATTACCTTCAAGCTCAGTTCAAAACTTAGAAAAGTAACAAAAGTGGTCTCTGGACCCTCAGCAAAAATCCATATAAAAAACCCCAAATCAGTGGGTACTCAAGGAATCCGTAAAGGGAGAATCCTCTGATGAAGCCTTTTCTGCAGGTGAAGCAAGTAGCCATAGGCTTATGTTTAAGTGCCTTTAGCACTAAACATCTATTTGTGATTTTATTCACCTGCTGTAAATGGTCTTTATGTTGTAACCCCTTCAGACTTTGACCCATGGCCCCGTGCGCAACCTTATAAAAGCGCAGATGTAGCGGGGAGCTGCGGCACATAGCGGAGGATGCAACGAAAGACGGGGCCCGAGCCGGGCCCCCCCTTTAAAGCTAAAAACGCCCGGGCCCGGGACGATTGTCCCCCCTGTGCCCCCCTGATGGCGGCCCTGGGTTAGACTGTCGAGGTTTCGGGGGAAAATGAATATGCAGGGGGTCATGATAACTCTTTACAAGTACATTAGAGGGCGTTATAGACAGGAAGATCTTTTAGTTGAAGTAGTGTAGTTGGTTCTTCACAGTAAGGGCAGTGAGGTTGTGGGATGCCCTGCCGGGTGATGATGTGATAGCATATTATATAGTAAGATGCTTTGGATGATGTCTTAAACAACAATAATATCCAAAAACCATAAAAACAATATTAACATAGTTCAAAAGAAAACATCTCACTAATGTACATACCAGTACTTCATAGAAATTTGGTATAAGGAATTCACAAAATTTCTATCCCAAGTGGCATATCCATGTAGTGCAAACACACATTTACCTAATCTATAATCAATTTGCTCATCTCATTGCAAGAGTGACATATACACATTATACAAATGACTATAAAAAATACGAATAATCATAAAGTGATGTGCATTATGCTAATAATAATTTACCAAGGATAATCTGAAACCATCCATCGAGGTTTGTTTGGAAGGATTGAACTTGAATTGGATGTTTGTCTTCAACCCAAATTGACTATATAACAAAAAATACAGTTTTTGGTTATTCCACCATTGGCAGTCTGTATGACACAAACACACATGAACAATTGATATACAGTATGTCTTTTCAAACACAGCCCAAGATGAATTATGAAGCCATTAACCTGATGAAGATCCCTGTGTGGATGAAAATGGTTATACAGCAATTTTATTTGTTATATAAATAATAGGTCAGCACATTTCATAGACTAAATAAATTAATGCCCCTTAAGGAGGAAGAGAGTGTGTCTAATATATTCCTATTATTGAAAACATTATTTGAAACAAAATATATTAATATAATTGCTGGGAATGTCTTTAGTTAGCAAATGTGTTTGTTTGGGCTGCAGCCTATGATGTGGTGCTATGTCATATAATTGCTTTGGGAATTAGTTATCCCTGGAATGTTTTTAACATGATGTCCATGAGAGGGCAACAGAGAGCATGTAAAAAAGATACCTATGTATAAGCTCTACTTTCCCTTTCCTACAACTGTCCATGAGAGGGCAACAGAGAGCATGTAAAAAGATACCTATGCATAAACTCTACTTTCCCTTTTCCCACAACTGGGTTGGCAGCTTAGAACTTCCTCCTGCAGCAGATTACAGGAGCATCTTTATCTATATGGGGTTATTTATGTAAGAGTACCCTATCTAGATGTAGCAGTCACAGCTGTATGATTTCACTAATTTACTGCCACACAAGGGCAATGGGCAAGTCCCAGGATCAGTGGCTTATTCTTACCTGCTGCCTGTGTTCATGCATAAAAAGTGTCAGAGTGTTTCTATTGATGGGCAATGCAGCCAGGGATGCCACAATTCAGGTTTTTCAAAAATAATTTTGGGTCTTCTAGAGCAAAGAGCACAATTGCACTTGTGATGTGACCCCCCTCCCACCTGCCCTGAAGTTCTGAATGGCAGGAGTGGGAGGCAACATCAGAAGGCCTGCCTCAGGGCACGCAGGTTACATAGTTACATATGGCTGAAAAAAGACCAGAGTCCATCAAGTTCAACGCTTCCAAGTAAACCCAGTACACACAACCTATACTTACCAATCTATGCACTCACATACTGTACATAAACTATATATACAACCACTAATACTAACTGTAGATATTAGTATCACAATAGCCTTGGATAGGTTGGCAGAATTGTCGCCTGAATCCAGCTTCTGCAGAACTGCATCACTCAGTACCCTCTGCCCTTGCTGGAGAATGTTGGGAGTTTTAGTTCTGCAGCAGCGTGAGTGCCAAAGCTTGCCTAGTACCCCTGTATTTGCCAGTTGAATGTGGCTAAATGAGCTTATGGTAAATAGGAAGGCTGTAGACAAGCATTTATTATGCTACATTCTTTCCCTTTAAAATGGGTTTCTGCTGTTCTCTTTCTCTGACTTTCTCTTTCTAGAAAGGCTCTCCATATGCCTTATATTCACTTAAAGGAATGGCTTATGTTCTGAGCATATTTTAGTGAGTGGGAGCCCAGAGGAGGTGTGTGTGGTGCAGAATACAAATGCAAGCTGCAAAGTCACTGAGAGGGAACAGGGCGTGCAAGCTGCTCCATATCACCATATCTATCAGCGGCCCCGGGCTGTGCTGCTTCTGTCCATTCTGTCCATTTGTTTGGTGGTGGCTAGGTACAGCAATAATCCATTGTTCATTTTTACTGCAAATTCATCCAAGTGAACTAAATGCAGTGCCAACTTGATGAATAAGGCATCATAACAGTGCATACATGCATAGCTGATTGGCCTCTGAACATGTGGCAGAATAAATGCACTGGCAATTCCTATAATAATAACACATTATTACATACCAGCAACTGACATTCTACATCTTTCCCATAAGTCCCTGCCCCAGTTGAGCTTACAAGCTAGGGTCCCTATCATATACATGTTGGGCACTGCCAGTTCTCTGCAATTCCAAGCTGAGCTCTTCCCTGCCATGCTGAGCTCTCAGTCCCCGCCCCCTCCCGCTGCCCCTCCCCCCGCACTGGGTCAGCCAGGCACCCGTTCTATGTGAAGAAAGTGCTGTTCCTTGTGCTGACCATTCCAACTGATTAATGCAGATGCCCAGTACTAGTGCCTGATAGGAAATGTGACCCTGCTGCTCCGGGGAGGCTAAGCTTTCCCAAGCTTCATTACAGTCCGCCTGTGCTGCCATTCCAGTGCATGCAGATCCTGCAGAGCATTTCTTTGGTTGGGGGCAGAGCCGATTAGGAAGTGATCAGCCGTCATGAAGCCGTGGGAAACCGATGCCCCCGCTGGATCTGAACTGCTGCTATTGCTACTCTCTACGTAACCACAAGCAGTTTATTTTCCAAAGAGGAACGTTGTATTATTGATTGACTTTTTTATGCATTCGCTGGATCGATTCCCAATTGATACAGGAGAGGGGGTGTTCCAAGGATACCAGTGTGACAGTCCTTAAAATTAAGAGACGAGAGGGAAGGGCTATACTTGTCATATTATTTTGTAAGGTGGGGAACGAAGGAAGCGATCAGGACTGAGGCGACCCCCCTCCCCACTCCCACCTCATACAGTCCCTCCCCCAAGACAAGAATGAGAATGGGGTTCTGCTAAACCGTAGGGAGGATGATAAGGTAGTATACAAATAGCTATACATTCTATACGTTTGTATGGTACTGGATTCTATGGTCCTGTTCCAACATCAAGAATTGCAGATATTTTTTGGGGGGGGAGGGAGGGAGAGGGGAGATGACCAATTCTGACCTTTGCGGAGAAGAGGGAGGAAATAGAAGAAGAGAAGCTGCATTTTTGGGGGAGATAGACACATCCCTGTCAGTATCATATATATGCACATGAGCGCAAACACCATGATATTTATGGTACTGGGGGCGTCCATTGTTATGGTAAGAAATCATCTCCCTTTCCTGGCATGCTTAATTCTAGCAAAGTCATATTGCCTGTGTGCCTGAGAGTGTGTGTGTCAGTGTGAGTGTTGTGTGTGCCAATGTGAGTGTGTGCCAGTGTGAGTGTTGTGTATGCCAGTGTGAGTGTTGTGTATGCCAGTGTGAGTGTTGTGTGTGTACCAGTGTGAGTGTTATGTGTGCCAATGTGAGTGTGTGTGCCAATGTGAGTGTGCCAGTGTGAGTGTTTGTGCCAATGTGAGTGTGTGTGCCAGTGTGAGTGTGTGTGTGCCAGTGTTAGTGTTGTGCCAGTGTGTGTTGTGTGTGTGAGTGTGTGTGTGAGTGTGTGTGTGTGTGTGTGTGTGCCAGTGTGAGTGTTGTGTGTGTGCCAGTGTGTGTTGTGTGTGTGCCAGTGTGAGTGTTGTGTGTGCCAGTGTGAGTGTGTTGTGTGTGCCAGTGAGTGTGTGTGCCAGTGTGTGTGTGCCAGTGTGTGTGTCAGTGTGAGTGTGTGTGCCAGTGTGTGTTGTGTGTGCCAGTGTGTGTGTGTGCCAGTGAGTGTGTGTGTCAGTGTGAGTGTGTGTGTCAGTGTGAGTGTGTGTGTCATTGTGTCAGTGTGAGTGTGTGTGTGACAGTGTGAGGGTGTGCCAGTGTGTGTGTGGCTGTGTGCATTGTGTGTTTGTGCCAGTGTGTGTGTGGCTGTGTGCATTGTGTGTTTGTGCCAGTGTGTGTGTGTGTGGCTGTGTGCATTGTGTGTGGCTGTGTGCATTGTGTGTGTGTGTGTGGCTGTGTGCATTGTGTGTCCTTTGTAGGATGTGGAAGCATTTTGAAGACTGCTCCAGTCTTTTAGCAAACAAACTAGAGTCAATGTTTTATTCCATCATCTAGAGTTGACCAGATGCCTTGGTTATGGGCTCTTACAGGCAATAGCTTGCTTGATGGACATGAATGCTCTTTTGGACCGATTTCACAATTATATCTTACCGCATTTAAGAGGGGAGGACCGCGTTTGTCACTGCAACTGTGGGAGGTGAGTCGCCTGCGTTATTTTCCCATGAATTCCTTACATGTGTATGTTGGAGTCACGGCAATAGGAATGCGAAATCTCAGCACCAGGGAGAGCTCAGGTGCCTGTGTGTTTTGTATTCACTTTGTGCATCTGGAGACCGGCTCCTGTCAGTGCATGATCACAACGCATGTCCCTGCCCCCCCCCCCCCATTCGGCCACATTGTAATGAAGGTTTGGGAAAGCTTAGCCTCCCCAAAGCAGCAGGGGCACATTTCCTATCGAGCATCAGTACAGGGCATCTGCATTCATCATAAAAACAGAATGGTCAGCACCACAATGGGCACTTTATCCTCTCAGAGCAAGTGTCTCACTGACCCAGTGCAGGGAGGGGGAGCATCAGGGGAGGGCGGGAACTACAGACACAGCTCAGCATGGCAGGGAGAGCTAAGCTGGGAACTGCAGAGAACTGGCACTCAGTGCCCAATATGTATGTATTTATACATGTGTAATAATAGTAGCACATTTTCCTGAAAGCAAATCACTGTGCAGACACTGGCAATCACTACTTCTGAATAAAAATTGCCCATGGGACTGCAGGTGTAGTATAGAGGTTCAGCCTATACAGCATGTGCCCAGTAACCCACCCTTCCAGCCTGGCCCAGTTCCTTCTCTGTCTATGGAAAGGGAGCTTGAAGTTTAGCTGAAAGGAATACTGGCCACATAACCAGTGCACTGGAGCGCAAGGGAGACAGAAGCAGTGCTGGGTGACTGGCCAGGGCATCAAGTGAAGGGACAGCAGAGATCTGGATTTGTTTCTGGGTTTCTTTATGTGCATATCTGGCCGAATCAGTTTGGGTTCCTGTGTGTGTCCATGGTGCCTATGCATTCTAGAGTATTCTGCATTTGTGTGCTTCTACCTTAGGTACTATTCCACCAGCTCTGGTGTATTAGGTCAAATGACGCTCTATTTATCATGCCATGTGTACTGTAAAATTAGCAATAAATATTGGCACTGTTTTGACCTGCTATGTTCCCTCTGAATAATGTTAATAGGCTGGCATTGCATTTATTCCATCCTAATCCTGTGGTGTTTTATGGAATCTGCATTGTATTTATTTAACCAGGTTTTAGTCTGTATGCACTCCAGTTTCCTTCCACACTCCAAATACATACAGGCACATAACTTGACTCCTGATAAAACTGGCCCTATTGTGTGTGTGTGAATGTGATTGTGTGATTAGATTGTCAGCTCCACTGGGACAGCTATACTTAGCTGCTATATAAATAAAGGATTACAATAATTTGCATTATGAAACATGGAATTGGCAAAATAATTATTTTTGTACATGTTCAAAAAGGGTCAGTTGACTCTGCTCTGTTCCAATGACCACTGTTCTGGAACTGCATTTATTTTTCTTGGAGTAGTTGGTGTGCCATTTTACTATGAATAGAAAAACAAAGAAGAATATTGCTTTATAAAATGTTAAAGGAACAGTAACACCAAAAAATGAAAGAGATTTAAAGTAATAAAAATATAATGCACTGTTGCCCTGCACTGGTAAAACTGGTGTGTTTGCTACAGTAACACTACTATAATTTATATAATAAGCTGCTGTGTAGCCACAGGGGCAGCCATTCAAGCTGGAAAAAAGGAGAAAAGGCACAGGTTACATAGCAGATAACAGATAAGTTCTGTAGAATACAATAGTGTTTTGTCTGTTATCTGCCATGTGCCTGTGCCTTTTCTCCTTTGAATGGCTGCCTCCATGGCTACATAGCTGCTTATTTATATAAATTATAGTAGACTTGCTGAAGTAAACACACACACCAGACCAGGGCAGCAGCACATTATATTTTAGTTACTTTTATACACTTTCATTTTTTGGTGTTACTGTTCCTTTAAAGGAGGAAGGGGGCAGGGGTGTGATAGGGTTTCCAACATTGAATGCTTCTCACCATAGCTGTCATGAAGTTGCACTGTATTTTCTGAGAATTTTTAAAAGCAGGACAGTGATTGCAGAGTTATGCAACCCAAGAGGGTTCACAGTCTGCTGAGTTTGACATGGGACCTATCAAATGGCCAAAACAACCCCCTTTCCAAAAAATCACTTCGTTTCGGTGTTGTGTCTTTAGCAGGGTTATCAAATGGGGGAAGTTTATTTTCCTATACCCTTTTCAGCACAGGGCTACTACTGAAAGCATTAGGAGAGAGAGGCCTTTGCTAGTGATCACTACCGGTAGTGATTGGATTTCACACTGAAGGCCTACTATCTGGTGCTAAACTATTGTTAGTTCAGTCTTAATATTTTTAGTAATGTTTATAGAATGATGGAAATAGCAAATGAATAGACTTATTCATTACTAAATGCTTCTGTTTAGCTGTTAGTAAGACAGAATAATTCCTGTTGTACTGAAAGACAGCATGTCTGGCACAGAATATAATGGTACTGCATTGTTCACTCCTAAGTAAGTCAGTGGAAAGAAAAATATCTGTGGGGCTTTATCCATCAGAATGTATCAGTAAAGGCCTATGGGAAGTCAAATAATGACAAGATTAAGATAGATGGGGGGGGGGGGATATCCATTCTTGCTTCAATATAGGGATTTCATACATTAGCATAAGTTTATTCTTGATTTTTGTTCCCTTAGAAACTAGGTGCCAGCATATACCTAAAGTTTAATTTTAAAATCACAGCACTGGACCAGCTCCTGCAATTGTTAGATCAATCAGTTTTACGGAACTATTAAACAACAATAATACTTATGAAGGCTTCTAGCTGAGAATCTGGCTGAATACTACAGTATTATGGTTGAACTGCCTTTCAGCATTTTCATAAATGAATTGGTCCTTGGATTGTTTTTAATTGTCAGTAGAATATATATGATACATATGAGGGGAGTGGGGCAGACAGAAGAAGTTGCCTTAGACCAGTTGTAAAACACTGAGCTGTATCACTGGCTGGAGTCCAATCTTGGCATAAGGACTTTACTTGTAAGTCTTTCTTTATGTAGATGGACCATTCAAATAAAGGTGACTGACGCATGACAACAGTAACTCATGAATGCTTCTTGGAATGATGTGAATGTGTTTGACTTGGTGTTGGGAAAAAAATCATTAGTGAGCAGTGGAATGTTTGGATCCAAAGTGTTGGTGAATAACGCTGATTAGTAAGATGAGACAGCCAATAGGTTTAAGATTAAAGGCTTTTATATTACATGAAGGTGTAAGATTAGAGATAGAATGAATCTGGCATTCCATCACCTGAATCTGTATCTCACCAACATCTGCTGGAAAAGAAGATCATTTTTATAATGGACTTGTAAGTAGGACACTACAAAAATAACCTATTCAGTATGAGTGTCTTCAAACTCCTAGCACAGCAAAATGTCTGCCACAAAGAGATAATTACTGCCTTTGAACATCTGCTATAAGGCAAATGGAATAGAATTTCATCGAAAGAACTCACCAAATAACCTTGATTTACAGCTGACTCGATCATTTTCTTGTCTGATACCAATGTGTCAAAAGAGCACAAATGCTATTTGGAGGGTGCCAAATTAAAAAAAAACAACAATTTTAATCACAGTTATTTGTAACCTGCACTTTTTTATTTAAGAAGAGATTTAAAAAAAAATGATTATTGATTAATGATTATATAATGGAGACACATTAACCATAATAAAGGTTATGTGTAAAACTTGATGTGACCTTTTAAGGAGCCATTATTATTATGTACTATATGTGTCTTTGGTACATCTTATTACTAATTCTAATTTGATTGAAAAGTGCATAGTAGGACAAAAGAGAAGGCTTTGCTGTTTTTGATACATTCTGGGGCATAGGAGCCAGTGTTTGTATAGTACACCAATATCCTTGGATTCTTAATGGGGGAATAAGGCATTTTGACAGGGCATTGATAATAGTTCTTGTAGGAGATCAATATTTATTTTAATTATTAGGTTTAAGAGGGGTTGTGAAAATAGAATTCCTTATGGCCAGATAATAATATACTATGTAGGACTAGGTGATATATAAAAGAGAAGACCATAAAATACAATTGCTCTAAATAGTTAGATTCCAGTTAGCATCTGTCCATGCTTTTGTGTGATGTAAAATGGCAAGTTGGGACCTGAGATGACAGGGACTATTGTACAGGCCAGTGTTATAGTTTGGCAATAAAAAGAGACAGCAGAGAACTAAATGTATGATGAAATTACATTAACTGCTCATCAGAATGAAAGTGTAGTGTGCTAAGTACAATTTTGTGTGCAATTTGCCATTTTTTTTATCCAGAATACAGTATTTGTTTCCAAAATTCCTGAATAATAATGACTGTGAGGTGGGGATGTGCCTGATGCAATTTTGGTCACATTAAAACATGAATAAACGTCTGTGTGTTCAAAATGGTTTTATGATTGTCATCGTTTAACTTATATATTATATTACCTAATTTTTCTTTTAACAATGCTATTCCCTTCAGGACATATAGAGGGGCAATGACTAGAGAAGGAATTTATGGCCGAGGACAGCTTTTATCCAAATTTAGCTTTGTATTATCTCAGCCTATGTTGAAGGCTGTGGAGAGGGCAAGAAGTATTACAGTGGAAAAATGACCTTTAGGCTTGTCAGATTGTATGTCCTTTCTTTTCTTCAATACAGCCCCAAAAGAATGTAAAGAGCAAAAGTAGAATTTTGAAGAATATGATATTTGTAAGGACAGACGTTGCACACTGTGGGCGTATCCTAGGTTCCTCTAACACTTGTAAAGCAATAAGATGAGAACAGTGTATTGCAGTGTTTAGAGGAATATTCTTGCAAAACGGAATTCCTCTTGGGGAGAGAATAAAGAAATGAAGACAAATGAGATGATAGGGTATATTCTAAAAAATAGGTTGTAGGGTCTGTGCTTGGGACAAGGTTAGATGCCTTCTGTCACAGGGAGAAGTGATATATGGCAGGGGCAACAGAGCTTATGAAAAAGGTGAAACATTTAGAAGTTTATGTGAAGAGATGTCATGTTTCATGGTGTCAGATTTGCTTTTACACTAAGTGGCAACACCTTCAGTTATAAATATACTTGGAACAATAGATGTTGTTGGAGGGGAGCAGAAAAAGAGATTTGCAAGCAGATTATATGTTGTGGGTTTGATAACAAAAGGGATTTCATTTGGTATAAACAGTAATGTTTTACCCAAATCCAGTGACTTGAACGCTATTTATATAAAAGTAGCCAAAGTACTTGACACTTAAATATTGTTTAACGTACAGCAGAGTGTTAAGGGCTTTTTCCAAAATCACTTATGCATCAAATAAACCCAAGAGGATTATTTTGCCTCCTGTAAAGATCAATTATATCTTAGTTAGGATCAAGTGCAAGCTACTGTTTAATTATTACAGAGAAAAAGGGAATCATTTTTAAAATTAGAATTGATGGCACATTTAAGCTGAGCACCTTTGAAAATCCCTAGTTATATGTATTTCCTATGATACATGTGTGCTGCTGAGTAGTTCCAATACTATGGAATGGCACAACATCATTATTTTGATTGTCAGTCCTGTGATTTTGGGCTATACAAAAAGAAGGATTGAAGCTCAGCACCTTTAAAACCCCCAATAAGCCTTCTCCCTTTTCCAAAATATACTGCTGAGTACTTGTCTGGTTCTGTGGGATGGCACAACACCATTGGTTAGATGGGAATGCATATGATTTTGTGATAAACAAATCCGAGGCTGAACCCTTAGTTTTTTTTTATATGAAATCAATACAAATCATTGTTTCCACCTCTTAAGTCTATAAAGGCCAACATGCAATATTCTAAGGGTGTTTTATGGAGCTTGCAATACAGCAGGATTTTTCTAAATCAATAAACAAAGCAACATCTATATAATTAAATTAACAACCCTGCTACATTTTACATTGGTTTTTTGCAATATATGTATTTTAGATTTTAATTCTGGGTGTGCGAGAAACTTCAAATGTCAAGTTAACCCAGATATATCAAATGATTTAATTTTTGAGTAATTTAAAACTGGAGAAACTGATGTAATCTAATAATGGCCCAAAATATAGTTTTTTATATACAATGCCTGACAATGGCTTTCCTAGATTAATATGTTTTTGTTTTTTGTAAGATACTTTACTTTAAATCACTTCTGTTATCTCTGTATCTCTATGCTCTTTAGGCCAGGAACACTGAGTCAGTGTAGTGTTTAAACAGCTTGAAATAGGCAAGGCCATGAAATGTGATGTCACATACCACCTTAAACAAGATCTAAACCCCCAAAATGAATTGAAGTATGTAAACTTACTTGCTAAAAATACTTACTGGTTTCTAGAATGATAGCAGTTTTACGCTGCTAATACCAGGTTTTCTTCTCAGCATTTCTCTTTCAAAGTCAGATTGTCAGCAATCCTAATGTGCAGCCCGTGCAGTCGTTAAGCACAGGGTCACTGACTTTTAAACAGAGCTGTTGAGCAGATATCCATGTATTAGCAGTATAATGCCGCTAATATCTCAAAAACCGCTGAAAAGGAACATGCAGAAGTGCTCAGGGGGCACTCTGGATAAGTTTATAATAATTCATTTCTCGGGTTTAGACACACTTTAAAGTGATAAGCTGTGCCCAGTTGTGCCATAGTACTACTTATCCAGCCTGTGCAGCAACGTGGATTGATTGTATGGCTATATATTTAATATTGTTATTTTTTATCACCTATGCTTTAATTTAGAACCTCTGTTAGTGACACAGAAAATCAGATAACTGTTGAATTTCTTAAATCTAGAGCTGCTTTTGCATTAATAAAAACACAAATTAAAAAATATAGTTTAATAGGGAGGGGAATTCCCCCTTTTTAATACCACTTCTACACATACCTAACTGAGGATTCCCAGTTTATTTATATATTATAGAAATGCCAACGCAAGCATTAAGTAAGCCCAATTTGCTATTCATTCATGGATATGAGTTATGCTTCTCTCTCAAATTTGTCAATGCCCTCAATATAAATATATGGGTCTGGCTGCAATACTTTGGCAGTTAATAGTATGTAGGTAGTAAATTTCCAGTAAGGCAGCTGACTCACTGCTTTTGACATTATATTTTCTCCTTGTAAATGGAAAAGCAAATATAGATACTGAAGTGGCATTTAAATGACCGGGGACATTTTCTAGTAAATGAGCAGTATATGGCTATTTCATTAGTGGCTAATTCTGTGGGGCTGATGGAATCCCAGCAGTGATGCTCTGTTGCAGATTGCGATTGAATTTTCTTGTCAGTAATGTACTACTGGTAAATGCAGTGGTCTGTTTTCTCTGGTTTTGATATCTAGATATCATTACAGTTACACTTGAAGTCTACTGAATCCTGAAAAAAGAAATCATTCACCTAATTGCAGCTGTATATTAGGGATAAATATAAACTCAATGCAGTTATGATAAAAGGAGCAGTTCACCTTTAAGTTAATAGGCTGTAGTTAGCAACTTTTCATGTGGTCTTCATTTATTATTTTTGTTATAGTTTTTTAATTATTTCCCTTCCTCTGTTGCCCCCTCCTGCGAGGCTACAATTTTGTTGTGTTTTATTCAGGCGAAACCCTATTCATATTTCAGTTTCTGTCTGGTTGCCTGGTTCTGCATTCTAAGTGGACTGTACTAAGCAGTGGAGCAAAATGTTCTGCAGTAGTCCCTTGGGCAAGGCACTTCTGCCTGTATGATCTAGCATGTTTGTAGAGCAACACAAGCATGAGAAATGTTCCTGGGGTTACAAATATGGGCTGTGATTAGCTATTTGGTAGCCCCTATGTGGCTGGCAGCCTACAGGAGGCTCAGTTTGGCAGTACAACTGTTTTTTATGCAACCAAAACTTTGCCAAAAGTCAGGAATTCAAAAGTAAGCACCTGCTTTAAGGCCTCCATCACCATGGAGTTGTATGTTACTCCCATCTATGTATGTGTTTCCTCAAAAACATACAAGCAAGTTAATTGGCTGCTGGCCAGAACTAGGGGTAGGCAGAAGAGGCATGTTCCCATGGGACAACAGTGGGGTGGGTGGGGAAGGGGTGCTGAGCATGAACCTCTTCTGCCTTGCCTACCCCTAGTCTGTCCCTGGGTGAGAGAAAAGACAGCCTTGGGTGAGAGAAAGGATGGCTCTGCTAGGGTCCCCCTCATTTCAATTAACCACAGTGAGTGTTAATGGAGCTGGTAATTAGTTGTAAGCTCCACTGGGGCCATGTGAATCTCTGTAAAGCACTGCAGCATATGCTGACACATTTTACTTAAAGTGTCTTAAATAGCAAGGAAAGGCTTCTACTATAGCCCCTAATATATTGTAGAGCCCCCTTGCCTGTAGCAAATCGCCACCTTTATTTTTTTAAAATAATGCAAACTTTTCCCCAAAATTGCCTTTTAACTTTACAGTATTTGCAGTCAGACATGGCGGCCATCTTGGATTTCCCCCGCTCGGTTCTACTGTCCAGTCAGTCGCCTTCCCACCCTGTGCCAGCCTCGTACTGCTCTGTCACTCTGCTCTGCTCTGTCACCCCCGCCCCTCCCCCGCTGCTACCCCCCCCCCCCCGCAGCTACCCGCAGTGCTCGCCTGTTGTTCTTCGGCTGCTGCTTCCTCCGTGTCACAGGGGCCAGTGACACGGAGAAAGCAGCAGCTAAAAATGAGCAATGTGCATGCGCCGCCTACAGTCCCAAGTCGCCGAGTCTGGGAAGGAGTGTTGCATTATGGGAATCTTCTCTACCCAGCTCAGCATTTTTTCTCCATGTTTGGCTTCAGATCTTCTGAACAGGTGAAATATGGGGAGACTTAAGGGCACTATTGAGAGGTATGCCTGCATTTTGAGATTAACTCTTTACTAGCCTTTCCTTCTCCTTTAAGGCCTGGATTTGTGGGCAGGCTACAAAGGCCCAGGCCTAGGGCAGCAAAGATATGGGTGTAGCATGCCGCCTTCTGGTCACATCTGCACTGGGGACTGGATGGGAGGTTTCTGAAAGCTGTTTAAATCTCCTGCCTAGGAAAAATGGGGAAAAAAAAGGAGGGAGACACCCTAACAGGTGGTTCCTGTCTAGGCTTCAGATCACTGCACCATTGACCCCAAAAAAATAATAATTATTATCAGGTAAATCACTTGATCAAGTATGGTAGGATTTTAAAACTTAACCTTTATTAATAAAAGTTAAAAAGTGAAATGTATCTTAAAGAAATCCACATTAAAAATTGCCTGGGGTGATATTCAATTGTAATGAGAACTCTGAGGTAATATGAGGCTGTACAGAGTTAACCTGTGTGATTCAATTCCCTACGATGTTTCAGCTCAAAAGATAACTTTTGTATCGAAACTTTCCACTACTACAGCCCTGTGACGGCAGCCAAAGAGAGAAACAATTGTTGCAAAATTGTTGCCAAAAAACGGTGACATAAAATTCAATTCCCTTATGATCTAGAGCAGGGGTGGGCAAACTACGGCCCGCGGGCCACGTCCGGCCCGCCGCCGCCGCCAAGTCTCATCACGCGAGACTTGGTGTCATTGGCGGGCCTGAATTAAACAGACTAAGGGGGCGTAACGCTGGCCTTGGCCTGCCCGCCCTGGCCCGGTCTGGCCCGGGGGTAAGTAAATGTGGCCCGTGAGCCAAAAAGTTTGCCCACCCCTGATCTAGAGTCACTACTTAACAAGGTAGGGGATTCAAACCGTGTTGTTTCTATGCTCAGGTACGGATCTCTTTCAGCTAAAGGCTGGAATCCAGCCGTTTCTGTGTCCACCTCGCAGTGGAAAAAGTACAGTTAGCCCTATATTGCAGCCCAACCTCCCATTTTTTTAGATTGAAGCACCCCCGCTTAATAAAAAGCACATCACTCATGCAGCCATTTCTCCTGCCTGCCCAGCTCCCAGTTCAGCCAATCAAATACAGGAGGTGGTGCAAGTTCAGGGGGGTGCAAATGCAGGGGGAGTGGGTACCTAGGGTCAGGGGAGAGTGTGAGTGTGTAGGGGGCATGGTGGAAGTGGCCTAGGGGTGCACCACAGGTAAATCTAGCCCTAAGTGTGTTAAATTTAACTAATTGCTTATTATATAGATTCCTTTTCTGTTTGCTAGTTGGGGTAATGGTGTAGGGTTACTTTGTTGCATTGAAATAATAAATAAAAGAGACATTTATGCCTTCTTTGATGTATAATAATTACTTCAATGCAGGGCAATAGCATTTTGGAACAGAAGCCAATTTTCAGAGTGTAAATTAAAGCATACATGATTTATTAGCGAAATACCAATGAAAAAAACATATAAACACCCTACAAAATCTAAAAGGGGATTCCCTGTATAGCTACTCACAAAAACTCTATCCTTACATAATGATCTTAACGTTTTATGTGAACTTTTGTGTGAACCAGAGTCAATAAAATTTAATTCCTCTGTAATTATATTGCATGGACTGTGTTATGGCAGTCCATTTGCTCCTATTCACAGGCCTAGGGAATGTATAGCATTGCTTAGATGGGCAAAAATAGATATTGGTTCTTACGGATGGTGTAATATTGAATTAGCAGTGAATTATGACCACTTAAAATAAATGAAAGTAGGACTCGATATCCAAGCCTAATCATGGGTTACTGGAAAATTATGGCAGCCAACAAGACTCCATGTCCACGAGAATTTAATTCTGCTTATATCAGCCATTGGAGATATTCTATAATCATCCACATTGGTCTTTAAAGAGGAAGCTCACCCAGTGTTACGGTGTAGTTTTGTAGAGAGACTTACAAATGACAAAAAAAAAAAAAATTGAAAATGAAGACTATTAGTAAAAACTATAGACCCATTTTAAGGCAAACTACTTTTTTAGGTAAATAATTCCTGGGCATTTCTCCGCCATTATTATATGTGCATCCTTGTAGTGCTTTATAACTAAAGTTATACATATATACAGCCGTTTTTTTTAAGGGGCTGTCTGGGTCAAAACCTTCTATTTGGGTTTCAAAATTCTGAAAACCGGCAGAAACCCTCGGAATTGCATCTGACGGACTCAATAACCCTGCCCCTGACATCATCAAGTGATGATGTCAGCGACGTGCCCCTTTGTCTGGGTTTAAAGACCAGCAAAGGTGGAAACCCTAATATACATATATACAAAAACATGCTCTAGGGAAGACAATGAGGCACCTAAACTTTGATAGGGCTTGTGAGAACCTGAATAACATTATCTAGTTCTTTTTGGGCAAAAAAAAAGGCCAAACTGAGAGTTCTGGATAGAAGAAACCCTTTGCTATAGGGCAAAATGGACTTGTACTGGGCTGGCCCTATTGAAAAATTAGATAAAAGATTGTGTGAAGGTCTTCCATCACCAGCTGATGGAACAACGCTGACCTCAGACTTAGTACTAGTATCTGCATAAAATAGCATCCAGCCCCACTTATAGCAAAATTGCTTCTCTGCAGTGTATTATAACTAAGAACCCCCAAAACCATCCCTTTTCAGTCTTCCAGCAGTCTCTGAGACTTCATGCTTAAAGGGGCAGTTCACCTTTAAAGGAACAGTAACACCAAAAAATAAAAGTATATAAAAGTAACTAAAATATAATGTGCTGCTGCCCTGCACTGGTAAAAGTTGTTTGTTTACCTCAGAAAGTCTACTATAATTTATATAAATAAGCTGCTATGTAGCCATGGAGGCAGCCATTCAAAGGAGAAAAGGCACAAGCACATAGCAGATAACAGATAACACACTATTGTATTCTACAGAGCTTATCTGTTATCTGCTATGTAACCTGTGCCTTTCTCCTTTTTTCCAGCTTGAATGGCTGCCCCGTGGCTACACAGCAGCTTATTATATAAATTATAGTAGTGTTACTGTAGCAAACACACCAGTTTTACCAGGGCAGGGCAACAGTGCATTATATTTTTATTACTTTAAAGCTCTTTCATTTTTTGGTGTTACTGTTCCTTTAAGTTAACTTTTACCATGTTATAGAATGGCCATTTCTAAGCAACCTTCCAATTGGTATTCCTTATTTTTTTTGTAGTTTTTGAATTATTTACCTTTTTCTTCTGACTCTTGCCACCTTTCAAAAGGGGGTTACTGACCCCAGCAGTCAAAAACTATTGCTCTGTGAGGCTACAATTTTATTGTTATTGTTACTTTTTATTACTTATTTTTCTATTCAGGGCCTCTCTTAAAAATATATCAGTCTCTCATTAAAACCACACCCTGGTTTCTAAGGTAATTTGAACCCTAGGAATCAGATAATTGCTGGAATTCCAAATTGGAGAGATGCTAAATAAAAATTGAAATAAATAAAAAAAAAAACCACAAATAAAAAATGAAGACCAATTGCAAATTGTCTCAGAATATTACTCTCTACATCATACTGAAAGTTAACTCAAAGGTGTACAACCCCTTTAATACAAAATACTTAGTAACATTGTAAGTTAGGTTGAAAAAAGACACATGTCCATCAAGATCAAAAAAGTTGTAGTTTGAACTTGACATTTACTGGTTATATCATCTGTTAATTATTTTCTATTTGCTGTTCTTTGTGCAATGACAAATGAAATGGTTATTACAGCTGTATTCTGAAAAATGTCAGTGGTGAGATAGTTTTTGTTTCTGCCAATGTCTGGTATATTCCTGAGCACATCACAGTGATCAGGATCACTCTGTATTGTATTGCCATTTTCATGATGTACAATGGATCCTGCTTATCATTTCTTCACTATGCTTCTGTTTATCTCATTGTGGAAATCCATTTGCATAAAAAGTTCAACATATTTTCCTGCACTCTGGTTCTGCCCCTGATCTACCACAGCCCTGCTCCATTTGTCCCAACTTTGCCCCTGATCTGTCTCCTAACCACCACCCCCCCAATGTTGGACTGGAATGCAGTGACTCCCTGCATTGCCCTTATGTAATTCTGCAACTTGTAATATTAGTTTCAATAAATTACTCATGTGCCATGGAGCAATAAGTTACTCATGTGCCATGGAGCAATAAGTTACTCATGTGCCATGGAGCAATAAGTTACTCATGTGCCATGGAGCAATAAGTTACTCATGTGCCATGGAGCAATAAGTTGCTAATGTGCCATGGAGCTTTGGGCAGAAACATTTTTTCCTTTAAATTTAGGCAGAAATACAATTCATTTGCTGCATTGCTGATAAAAAATAAATGTAAATACACAATGTAGACTGTCCTTGGGGGCCCTTTCACAAATATTTCAACCACCTCGTATTTATCAGAAGGGTGACTGCTGGTCTTTGGTCTATTTGCATACGTATGAGGTGGTCTCCTCAACCCTTTTGACTTGTCCATGAATCCCCACTCCTGACCTACTACCTAAGCTGATCAGAAAACCCTGCACTACACTGATGAGCCCTAAGGAGGGCAAAACCGGTTTATAGTTAAGAATCTGATCAGCTATCATCCTGGCTTTTGCTTTAAAAACCCAGTGGGTGAGCTTTAGCCTATAGGATAAACCCATGTAAATGGGATTTTTTAGGAGCCTTATGGAATTTGTTCCCAGAATCCCTTTGGAGCTGGAGGAACAAATCCAGGCCTAACCCCATAGAGCAGAACACTTTTTGAACTGCTCACAGCAGACACATATTCTGACAAACTTACATATGTAATAAATATGTAAATTCATAAAAAATGTATAAGATATTAATAAATTGGTAACATATCAATCATGCACACACAATTGGGTTCACAGGGGGACTAACCATAAATTATGCTGTTTTAGTACAAGAGAGTGTTCTCATGGAGCAAATAAGCTTTACCCTATATATCATCTTAATAGCGGTATTTGCTAATCCTAGTCTTTCTCTTGGTGATAACTCTAGTTAAAATGCATTTTCATTATTTGCCATATCATACAAAATAAAGCAGCAGGTTAAAATATATATATGTTATAATCATATATGAAAGAAGAAAGAAAGTCTGTCCATTTGTCATAGCGCCATTGTTTCTTCTCAGATTTACTGTACCCTTTTCTTGTTTGTTTTTCATTTTATCCATTGTTTCTATTACTTCATTTTTTTTATGGGTCCACAACAGCTGGAGGATCTCAGGTTGGATATTCATGTTGCGCATATGTAGCTTATGAACCAATGTAATATGTTGTTGAGTATTTTCTGTAATTTTCCACCTGTGATGCTAGGGTTTTAATGCTCTGAGCCCTACCCTAAAGCAGCCTGACCCTAGCAATTGTACAGTGCCTGTATTGCTGCACTACTACTTGTGCCTGGCAAATCTACTCTTGTGCCTGGCAAATGTGTGCAAAATATGTCCACTCCATTGAGGATTTTTCTAGGGAGGAGATCTCCAAGGCCAAAGCCCACTTTAAGCTGCATAAGGCTGCCATTAATGGGGCAGGTTTAGAGGTACAACAACCACGAGGCAGTTTTGCCTTCATTCCTACAGAACAACTCTGCTCAAGGCTGTTTTAAGCAGTTGTTTTCAATTCATTCCTATAGTGACAGTGCTAAAACATGATATTCTATAGAATCAAAAACTTGCCATCAAAGAACCACAGTGTTAATTTTACACAGTTCAAGACTGTGGGTGAGTCTTTGAATTGATGTGTCTTGGAAAAACAGTTTGTATTTTATTTGGTAATCACTGTTATGGGTCAGTTAAAAAAAAATATCCAGTGTTTAATTTGCACTTTTCTCAACCTAATATTATTTCCTACGGCAAACAAATCACTCATGCTGTGAGCCACAGACTAATTTTCTGGGCCTAACAAGCTGATTCAAGGCATGATCCTATTATGTAATAATAACAACTTGCTATAGACGGCAGCCTGGGCACTTTTGTCTTCTTTGACTTGCTAATTCCTGTATACTAAACTTGTATTTTACAGCACTTTCTATTTTTATCTGCACTGTCCCCCCACTCCAATCTCTTTTTCATTCATGTATTCCAATAATAGTGCTTGGGGGTTTAACCACTGAATAGCTTACAGACGTGCTGCATTTATTCAGGAGAGTATATGAAGACATGCTCAAGGTCACCACTGAATTCTTTGCTTAATGATAACACATGAATCATCATGGGACACGGTCGTGAGATTTATAGATAGTATGGCTTTCATGGAAGACTCCAAAACATGCCTATTTAAAAGCAAAATGACATTGTAATCGTTAACCCATCATTTATATACACAGTGTAATCATAGTTTAATGCCAGCAGTTAAATGCTGACCCCACCAGGAACCACTTGCATGACACTGTGCTATTTGTAATAATTCTATATACAGCTCTAAGCCAGTGGGGTGGGGGTGGTAACAGCCTCCAATAGATCCTTTGTCTCTAGGGAGAAAACAAATTAAAAGGAAGTAGCTACTTCATAGTATTTAAACAGCCGATCAATAATTGTCATAGAGCAGCATATGTTTAATGCTCGTATGGGATTGCCACTGGCATTGCTGAACACTACAACTAAAAGAGACTTCAAGGGAAAATCAGTATAATGGCCCTCCCAAGGTCACCTAGATAGTCTACAATGTATTTACAAGAGCAATCAGGTTTCTTGGCACACAGTATCCGTGAAGGTTATGGGAAGAACCCAGTTAAATGGGGTTCGATGCTGCTCCAACTGGTTTCTCCAGGCATCTCTTTCTTCTATGGTTGCAATTACTTATTGCAGGTATATCATATAAATAGAGAGCTGTGTGTATTATTGTTTAGTAAGTGCTTTTAGATAGCAAAAAATATAGTGATTCTGGATGAATAGTAAATTGTTCTGCCAAGCAGGTTACTGCATCTCTGATACACAAACATAGGCAGATTAGAACAGTCTGTTTTTGTATACATTATACACATACAATATATACATTACAATGTGTTGCCTAACTGCTGTTAGTGCTACACTACCCAATAAAGTCCAAAACAGCTCATAGCTCAGCAGTTCAATATGAAAACACACAGGGAAGAGATCTTTATTTATTAACCTCAAGGCACAGTTACATTTTACTACAAAGAATTGACTTGGCAGTGCCTTGTAGCAGTATTCTCAGCAATCATATCCTATACATATGGGGAATGTGATTGCTTTGCTGTCTGCAGGGGAATTACTGCGATAAAATTCTAGCACAAAGCACACCTAGCATGCCTTGGTGTAATCAAGACTTAAGGTGGCCATTCATGGGCAGATTTCAGCTGCTGATTGGGGTCCTTAAGACTGACTCGGCAGCTTATCTGCCCATGCACAGGGCCCACCAACAGGCCTCCCCAACCGATATTTGGCTAAAACTTGTCCAGATGTGAATCGGACAGGCTTGGTGTTTTTGTTAGATCAGGACCAGGTCGGCTCATTGATGCAGTGCTTGCTCTAATTTTCCTATTGGCCCCAGGACCAAACGATTGCATTAGCATGATATCGCCCACCGAAGGTGGGAGTATCGGGGGAAGCTTTAAATCACTTCAGTGATCAAGTGGTCTTTAGGGTTAAATGCAAATTTACTTGGCCTTGCAATCAGCATTATCTACTTTGTTAATTGTATTATTTTCTTATTGCAATTGCATCTCCCACTTCACTTTACAGGGCAGAGTGAGACATACACAGGACATAATAGTTGACACACATGCACATTGACATATATTCTTGAAATAGACACGCATTGTTGCTGTTGCATAGTGGTTTAAAATAGCAGGGGAGGGCCCTGCTCAAAAGCGCTTGCAGTCTAAAATGGAGATGGAGTAAGACATAAAGTGAGGGTGTCCTATGTTGTGGTAAAGGTCCATGGCATACGCCTGTCAGGGCACCCATGGAATGGATTTCAATGCAACAGTAAGCATTTTCATGCTGAAATCTGTTCTGTGTGTGCCCCAACAGGCAGATGTTGTGTCTCTCAGTTCATACATAGAATGAGGTGGAAGACCGACAGATTGACCTTCTCTCCTCCCTCATTTCTACACAGGCAGAGAAAATGTTTAGTATGTTAACACATACTAAGGTATTTAGTACATAGATTGTAAGCTTGGATGAAGGGGAGGTTTGAAGTAATCAGATGAAAGCCTGGAGACTTTGGAAATGACTAATGGGATGAAAAAGGGAATTCCAGAGGATAAGTGCAACATAGAAATAATTCTGGATGCAAACGTGTGAATAGACAACGAATAGCAAAAAACATTTTACCATGTACCCAATGACTTGTTGGGCTGTGAACTTTCTACCAGCTCTATAAACTGTTGTTAGTCTGTTTGTTATTTTCTGTTCTGAAGCTCCTCTTAATGGCCATCATCAGCAGGTCAAAAAAATATTTTTTTTTAAATAGCTTTATTAACCCTCTACTCCTCCTTTGGCCTGGACTTATATAGTAACATAGTAAGTTGGGTTGAAAAAAGACATACGTCCATCACGTTCAACCATAATGCCTATATATACCCGCCCAACTTCTAGATGATCCAGAGGAAGGAAAAAAACCCCATCTGATGCCTCTCTAATTTGCAGCAGAGGGGAAAAAATTCCTTCCTGACTCCAAGATGGCAATCGGACCAGTCCCTGGATCAACTTGTACTAAGAGCTATCTCCCATAACCCTGTATTCCCTCACTTGTACTGAGAGCTATCTCCCATAACCCTGTATTCCCTTACTTGTACTGAGAGCTATCTCCCATAACCCTGTATTCCCTCACTTGCTAAGAATCCATCCAGCCCCTTCTTAAAGTTATATAATGTATCAGCCAGCACGACTGATTCGGGGAGGGAATTCCACAACTTCACAGCTCTCACAGTAAAAAATCCTTTCCGAATATTTAAACGGAACCTCCCTTCTTCTAAACAGAGTGGGTGCCCTCGTGTCCATTGGCAGGACCTACTAGTAAATAAAACATTAGAAAGGTTATTATATGATCCCCTTATATATTTATACATAGTTATCATGTCACCTCTTAAGCACCTCTTCTCCAGTGTAAACAGACCTAACTTGGCCAGTCTTTCTTCATAACTGAGACTTTCCATACCCTTTACCAACTTAGTTGCCCTTCTCTGGACCCTCTCTAACTCAATCATGTCCCGTTTGAGCACTGGAGACCAAAACTGAACAGCATATTCTAGATGGGGCCTTACCAGCGCTCTGTAAAGGGGAAGAATAACCCCCTCCTCCCGTGAATCTATACCCCTTGTAATACAGCTCAAAACCTTGTTTGCCCTTGCAGCTGCTGCCTGGCATTGCTTGCTACAGCCAAGTTTATTATCTACAAGGACTCCAAGGTCCTTCTCCATTATGGATTTGCTTAGTGCATATTTTTACATCCCAGGCGCATGACCTTACATTTATCCACATTAAATCTCATCTGCCACTTAGCCGCCCAGATTGCCAGTTGGTCAAGATCCTGCTGCAAGGATGCCACATCCTGGATAGAATTGACTGCTCTGCAGAGTTTTGTGTCATCTGAAAAAAAAGTACATTACTTATAATACCCTCCCCCAAGTCATTTATGAATAAGTTAAACAAAAATGGACCCCACTGAGAACCTTATTCCAAGTAGAGAATGTACCATTAACAACGACCCTCTGTACCCGATCCTATAGCCAGTTTTCTATCCATGTGCAAATGACTTCACTAAGACCAATAGACCTTAGTTTAGAAAGCAGTCGTTTGAGGGGAACAGTATCAAATGCTTTGGCAAAATCCAAATAGATTAAATCTACTGCATCCCCACTGTCCAGCTTCTTACTCACCTCATCATAAAAAGCAATTAAATTGGTCTGACATGACCTGTCCTTCATAAAGCCATGCTGATTACTGCTTATAATGGCATTCTCCAGTACATAATTTTGTATGTGATCCCTTAACAAGCCTTCAAATAACTTGCCCGCCATGTATGTCAAACTTACAGGCCTATAATGGCCAGGCTGAGATCTTACTCCCTTTTTAAATATAGGAATGACATTCACCTTCTTCCAATCCCTAGGTACCATAACTGATAAAAAGCGAATCTGAGAATATCAGAAACAAGGGCCACTGTAATTCTGACCCTATCTCTCTCTCTACCCGAGGGGTGTATTCCATCTGGCCCAGGTGCCTTGTTTACGTTTATCTTGTGTAACCCCTTAAGCACCATATCCTGTGTCAACCACTGTGTAGTTGAAGCTGAGGCAACAGTGCAGCTATTGGGTGGGACTTGGCACTCTGGCTCCTCTACTGTATGCACAGAAGAAAAGAACTGGTTAAGCACATCTGCCTTTTCTGTATCTGCTGTAACCATATTGTTATTATAACTCAATGGGGCCACACCCTCAACCTGCATCTTTTTACTATTAATATACTTAAAAAACGTTTTGGGGTTAGTCTTGGCCTCTGCCGCGATGCGCTCCTCATTTTCTATCTTTGCCTTCCGGATTGCTGTTTTACGCAGCTACTGTCCCCTCTGACTTATATTTCTTAAAAGCTTTCCTTTTTTTCCCTATTTACTTCTTTACCTCAGAGTTAAGCCACATAGGGTGATTCTTAACACTTCTACTTTTTCTTATAAATGGAATAAATTGAGAACAGTAATGATTTCATATCATTTTAAATGACAACCATTTCTGCTCTGTGTTTTTATCAGAAAACATAATGCCCCAATCTATGCCCTGAAGCGCTGCCCTTAAGGAGCTAAAATTTGCCTTCCTAAAATTCAGTGTCTTTGTTGCCCCCGTGTAAATTTGTTTCCTGCACCAAACATCAAATGAAATAACATTATGGTCACTATTACCCAGGGGTTCAACCACTTGGACATTTGCTATACGTTCTGGGTCATTAGAGAACACTAGATCCAATATAGCATGGTTCCTGGTTGGCTCCTCAACAACCTGTGACATAAAGTTGTCATGCAGCAAGTTTATAAACTAGTTCCAATTTACTGTCCTGGCAGTACTATTGCTCCAGTCAATATCAGGATAATTAAAATCCCCCATTATTATCACTTGCCCTAAACTAGCAGCCTTTTCTATTTGCAACAGGAGCTGAGCCTCCTCCTCCTCACTTACATTAGGGGGGTCTATAGCATACCCCTACAATTAGTTTGGTAGATTCTTTACTATCTGTGAGAAGCTGAGCCCATAAGGATTCAGCTCCCTATGTTACCCCCCACCTCTTTAATATTTGCTTTTAATTCTTGCTTAACGAACTGACACACTCCTCATCTTTTTCTATTGCCCCTGTCCCTCCGAAACAATGTATAACCCCCAATATTAACTTCCCAGTCATGAGACTCATTCAACCAAGTTTCAACAACACCAATCACATCATATTTCCACTAAAATGCCAGTACCTCCAATGACATGTAAATAACTTATGGGCCTCCCTGCCATTATCAGTACCCCGAAGCAAGTCTCCTCCCCCATTTTCCCTTACTTTGCCCACTACCTCATCTATCCTGTCTACCACAGAATTACCCGCTGCACCCTCCCGCCCCACTCCTAGTTTAAAATCTCCCCCAACCCTCTAGCCATCTTTTCCCCCAAAGCAGCTGCCCCATCATCATTGAGGTGCAGCCCATCCCTGCCAAAGATCCTGTAGCCGATTGAGAAATCAGCCCAGTTCTCGAGAAACCCAAAGCCCTCCTCCCTGCACCAATCTCTCAGCCACGCATTAATCTCCCTAAGCTCCCGCTGCCTTCTTAACGTTGCTTGTGGCACAGGTAATATCTGTGAGAAAATTACCTTGGAAGTCCTCGCCCTCAACTTCTCGCCTAGCTTTTTAAAATTGTTCTTGAGGACTTCCCCCCCTCCTCTAACTTTGTCATTGGTACCTATGTGTACCAAGACCGCCAGGTCTTCCCCAGCCCCTCCCAACAATTTTCCACTCGTTCCACCACATGCCAAACCCTAGCACCAGGCAAGCAACACACAGTTCGGCATGTAGGGTCTTTGCGACAAATCAACTTATACTGGCACTTCCATCTGCTTCCCTTTCATATTCATGATATATCGGGTGTAGCTTTCAGCACAAATTGATTTATCAGCAGCTGCAATTTTGCATTGCACTGTGAGTTAAAATATTTGGAGAATTTGCATCATGCCCACTGCATATAAAAGTTTCCTGCAGTATAGATACATGCATGGGGGAGGGAATAAGAGCTTAACTTTGAATACACAAACATATGTAAATCAATGTTAGTAAATATGTAGGTCAGTGGGTGAAGAAGTAAGCACCAATAAGTGGGTATTGTAATTATATAAGCTGGTATTTGTAAACTATAAAAAATGCAACAAAATCAGCAAAAGTAAAATCAGTTAAGATGCCAAATGAACTGCTGATTGCTAATCTTCCCACCCCAGATGAGTATATAAATAATTAGAGGCTTAAACAATGTTGGGCAGCAACAAAATCACTACAAGTAAGGAATGAACAAGTAGGCAATTTAGGGAGCGATGCTCAGGGCAGACTAATAAAAAACCAGACAGCCTTTCATCCATTACGCACTAGCTTGCTGAGTGAAAAAAAAAAGAAATTAAGTGCTCGTCCCACATGGAATGGCACTACGCAATTAGAGAACTTAGTAAGGAATTAATGAAATCATTATCTTTAATATTTAAGGGCTCTGTCCCATTTGCTACGGTGTCACAGGTTTGGCAGATGGCCACAGTGATTCCACTTTTAACAATACAGGAAGATCTCCCTATAGGGAATATATATGTGAGAGACTCACTTCTGTGCTGGAAATATCATGGAAGGTACACGTCAGTCTTCCACCTGAAATGCCATTGCCTGGCTGCCACCGCAGCTCATGGTAAATTTATGAGACGCACTCTTACTCACCCCTCAGAATGGAAGCTTTGTTTTGAAAATGGTTTCCGATAAATAGCACCCTAGTTATGGTTGTAGTTTGGACCTCAGCATTCTAATGCCAGTGCAGTGAGGCATAGAGAGATAATCCAAAATGCAATGCCTGCTGCAGGCCCGCACACATTGATGTCCTTCAGGTAGCAGCTGTATATAGGAAGCAAGAAGGTTGATTTCATATTTATTGTTGATTCCACCTTCCAACACCCTCTGACAGCCAAATGTTCAAAGGTGAGGTACAGTGGTTGGGTCTCCAAATCCCCAATTAAAGTGTAGGAAAAAAAGATTTAAAAAATAACACACATCTTTATTTTAACACCATGCTTCACCGTGTAAGATCACATGTATTCATCAAGTGTGCAATGAATGTGTGTAAAATTCTGGTGGAAAAATTAGTGTAAAGTTACACAGGATTCTGCGTACATAAGTAGCGCTTTATAAATAAAGGTATACATACATACAGGATTCTGCCTGATCTTGTCCCACTGAATTTTAAGGAGAACTAAAGCTCAACAAACAATTAGCCAAGAAATTGTACATCTAATGTTTAAACCTTCTGTCAGGTAACTGCTGTCAGTTACCTGAGCTTAGGCTGATGCCACTCAGGGCTGATTCTTAGCCTGCAGGAAAAACGCAGGCTGAGAATCAGCCTCTCCATTTGCATCAGCCTCCTACCTTGCCTGCCCCTGGAAGCATTGTGTAAACTTGAAAACTAGTGCATTTTGCATCAGAATTGATCAGCCCTATGGTATCAGCTTCTATCATACCTCCCAACATTTGAAATTTTTGACCACGCCCACTTTTGTGACCACGCCCCAGTTAACACACCCCATTTTTTTCTAAAAATACTCCTTTTATATAGTTGAAATGGTGGGATCAGACACAAATGTGCTATACCCTCATACTGTACTATATGACAGTACTATATAGCAACTCCTACATATAAAATACAAATATAGAGAGAAGGCAGTCAGTTATGTATGTATGTATGTATGTATAACTTTATTTATAAAGTGCCACAAGGGTACGCAGCGCTGTACAATCTTACAATATACACAATTACACACAGGGAGGACAAATGTTATAATAAATATAAGTGAGTTATAACTATCTACCAGTTTTGCCCCCCCACACAGGGGAGACAGTACCCCCCATACACAGTGCCCCCCAGGCCCCCATAGACAGTACCCCCCATACACAGTGCCCCCATACACAGAGCCCCCCAAACACAGTGCCCCAAATACACAGTGCCCCCAATACACAGTGCCCCCCCATACACAGAGCCCCCCATACACAGTGCCCCCCCATACACAGTGCCCCCCAAACACAGAGCCCCCCATACACAGTGCCCCCCATACACAGTGCCCCCCCATACACAGAGCCCCCCCATACACAGAGCCCCCCCATACACAGAGCCCCCCATACACAGAGCCCCCCATACACAGTGCCCCCATACACAGAGCCCCCCATACACAGTGCCCCCATACACAGATCCCCCCATACACAGTGCCCCCCAATACACAGAGCCCCCCCATACACAGTGCCCGCCCATACACAGAGCCCCCCATACACAGAGCCCCCATACACAGAGCCCCCATACACAGAGCCCCCATACACAGAGCCCCCCCATACACAGAGCCCCCCATACGCGCTCCGACTCCTTGTGCTGCTTCTCTCCTTATGTGGCTCTTTCTCCGGCGGCCCCAGGCCCTTTTATAAGGTTGCGCCCCGTGTGTACATGTGACGTCATTACGCACGGGCGCAACCTTATAAAAGGGCCAGGGACCACCGGAGAAGGAGCCACAGGAGAGAAGCAGTGCAAGGAGTCGGGGCGCTCATCTTAAACCGTCTCATCCTGCTGTCGCGGATCCTTCTATGAATGTCCCGCATTTCCGTAATCTATTACAGGACAGTTGGGGGGTATGGCTTCTATGACAGATAAAACCTCACCATTTCATGATTCCGCTAAACACTAAGCTTTGCCTTTCAACAGTAACTGAGCTTGTACAGGTCAACTGTGGTTTAAAATATGGCCCAACAAGGTCCAGATGTCTAGGTCCAGTTGAAGACTGAATATTCTTGTAGACCAGTGACCTACTTACCTATGTAGCAGACGCAGGCCTAGCAACTCAATTTGGCAAGAGATCTTTGTCCCTTCTTTGTTTAACAAACCAAAAAGCATAACATGAAAATGTTATCTGTTAGGCCATTATTGGCTGAATATTACTTTTATCCTATTACAGGTGGTCAATTTTTCTTTAGAAATACTAGGCAAGTGCCCAAATAAATTACAATGTAATGTCCTACACTGAAAGTACTCACATAATAATACAATTAGCCTCACCCTGAAAGAAATAACATGGGCATGAGCCCAAACATCCTTTCTCTAGGCTTTGTGGCGGGTGATATTTATTCACTGCATTGCTGCTTTTCTCAGCATTTTCTGCTAGAGGCCAGAAGGCATCTCTTATACCAGCATCATCAGCAGTAACAGCACATATGACACTTCAGCTATACTTATTGCAGTGTAATGCAGAGATCTGTGAAATAAACCTGAAAAACAGTGCTCACAAGGTTATGCAGAAACCCATTATCTAGAAAAATCCGGATTATGGGAAGCCATCTCCAATAGGGTCTATTTTAAGCAAATGATTAGAATTTTTAAAAAGATAATTTTTTCTTTTTGTTTAAACAGTACCTTTTACTTGATCCATATTCGTAGAAAAGCAATCCTATTGGGTTTATTTAAAGTTTAAATTATATTTTATTAGACTTAAAGTATGGCAATCCAAATTATGGAAAGACCCCTTATATGAAAACCCCCAGTTCCCAAGCATTCTGAATACACAGGTCCCATACCTGTACTATTATTTTTTATATTAAAATAAACAATTAATGTTACACTTTACAGAAGTGATATATATATATATATTTTTTGTAACTTGAATTTTTTATTGAAGAAGCATTTCAATGGTTTACATACATTCTTAAAAAGTAAATAGTAGAAAGATAAAGAAAGGAAATGGGGAAAAGGGTAAGTAGGAGATCAATTTAACATTTATATCTCTTTGAGATTCCGTTTCTATAATGAGAAGTGATATATTTTATATAACAAAAGAACTAAACCAGTTAGCATACAAATCTAGAAACCAATCTTGAAACCAGTTTGGGGCCATTTGCCATAGTCTTCTTTAAACAAACAGACCAGATTGGTTGCTATGGGCAATATTAATGGTGCAATTTAGCATTTGATGTATTATTAATTTAGCCCTGTAACTTGTATTCAATATGATTTTCTTCATGATAAACATTTTTATTAGCCTTAAGGCATGGTCCATTAAAGAAAGGCCTTTTAGCAGAGAAAAGCCCATCTGCTGCAAAACTGCATACTTTTGTGTACCCCTGCTGAAATTTGCTCTGTGTGTGCACTAAAGTGCTGATTCTGTGTCTTTCAGCGCACACACATACAAGGGGCCCTCACTTTTGATTTCCATACTGCACCCTAACCCAGGTCTGCATTGGGATTCAAAAATAGGCCCTGGCATTTTTAGTATACAGAGGCCCAAACCCAACAGACCCAATAAATAGTGATTGTGGCATCTTACAGCAGCCCCTCTGGCATTAGCTTGCCCCAACCTCCTACTTCTGCCACTTTGTCCCCAAATGGGATAGAAGGTAGTAGGCAGCCCTAGTTGATAATGAACTTTCTAGAAACCCTAGCATCAACAGCAGATAAGTTTGAGCGCAACAAGTTGGTGCTAACAGCTTTATAGTAAAAGTATCATTGCAGCTGAAGAGATTTTATATCAAACAGTGACTCAAATGAAAAGGCTGATTTCGGTAAAAATAATACATTTTCAGAAGGACCATAAATGAAAGCTTAGGTTTAAATGGCAAATTGAGTGATTAGATTGCTTTATTCAGCTTGTGGTTAAATGGCATTGCTTCTGAGGTACCAGCAACTTGCTCATATGAAATTCCTTGCACTCTATCTAACAAGCAGCACCCTGGCCTCCTAGTGTGCTCCTTTGGCTGGTTTATCATCTTTTCTTGGCTGGGGGGAGAGTAGTATTTTTAGGATTTATCTCAAAAGCATAAGATATAATGTGCTTCATTGTCCAAAATGAAAGAACACAAGAGCATATTTCAGAGTTCCAATGACTGCTTTAGATTTGCAGGAGGTGTATTGATTCTGAGACAGTTTACAGAATTAATTAAGTTCAGGGAAAATGTTGGGTCATGTAGTTAGAGATTTGAAAATCATTAGGAAGACGTCATCTGAAAATTTGGGCATTCTAATCTATTCCTTCCATTCCTGTATAAGTTATATTTATGTTAGTTGGAAAATACAGTCTTACTAAAAACAAACCATTATACATTAATGCTAATATATAAGAAGGGCCTTTTGTTGTGTTATGCCCTAGGGTATAATTTGTCCAGAGTTTTCCATAAAGGGAGATCTATACTAAGAATGTAAGTCTATGGCACATTTATTCCTTCGCACACCGCATAGATAGGAAAAATACTGGAAGAATTAGTCCTTTGTCAAGCTAAACATCTGTCAACCTTTATTTGCTTATCTATCAATCATATGGATGTATATGTAATTCCCACATTCTAAAAACCCTGGCATGGAGGAATGATGGCTCTTAGTAATGTCAGAAATGTTATTAAAAATGATGTGATTCCATGTATTTTTAAGCCCAATATATACCTTGCTTTCTTTTAGTTAAGAATGCCAATGGTATTTAACCACTTCTTCCTTAATTCACAAATAGTGAATAATTTTGCTTCCTAAAATGCATGAAAAGGAGTGTTTGCTTTGCATTCCTGTATGAAGCAACTGTTTCATATGGTGTATGTGGTGAGTATTCATAATTCTGTCACTTATGTTGCCTTGGGCATTGGGAATTCTGAGCAATATACTGTGGGCACTGTAAAGCTGCACCTTATTCCAGGGTGTGATTCTTATGACCTCTCTTATTGGATTCCTTTCTTTGCAAACACATTTGGTACCCTCCCCCCAAGGTTAATGTCTCATAACATGGTTTCTCTGCTGGGGATGAAACCAGAAATGATGCTTCATCCCAGCCTCCTGTGTAGGCAGCCATTGACTATAATGGCAAGAACCTATTACTACACAAACTGAATGGATTTTAGGCAGACAACTCATTAGCATTTTTGTTTTTGCCAAAATCCACCACATATTTATATACAATTGCAGGTTTTTGCCATTGCCATTAAATTCTATGACTTGGATTTGTCAGCACCAAGGCTAGTATTACATGGAAATATGCTGGTGGCAGAAAAACACAATCTGCTGCCTTCTGCCTTCTTTTGAATACACTATTTGGCACAGCATTCACTTCAAGCCTATGCATCCATTGACAGATGAATGCTGTGCCATTTTGCACGGTCCCACTGTGCCTCCTAGAGTCCCCAGTCCCCCCAGAAGTCTACATGCTTGTGTTCATGGGGTGTGTGCCAGGCGCCATGCTAGGGCAGCATGCACAGAACTCAAGGGCCCAGACTTAGGCTAGGTAGACAGAAGAGGTACATTCCTAGCAACCCCCCTACCATTGAGCCCTACGTATGTGCCTATTGTTCCTAACCCCTAGTGCCAGCACAGAGAGAGAACTAGAGACTAAGGAGTACTAAAACTGTCAGTGAGCCACTTCCCTGTTTATTGTGGGTAATCTGACTGGGTCAGAGCTTTATACAAGTGATTACATGACACTGCCATGTCTAAGAGCCAAGGAATTCTTAGCAACTTTTCAATTATTTTTTCCAATTATTTTCTTATTATTCTATTATTTCAAATGATGTGCCTTCTTCTTCTGACTCTTCCTAGCTTTTAAATTTCGGCAATATTGCTATAGTTACTTTTTATTACTAATCTTTCTGTTCATGCCCTTTCCTATTTATATTCCAGTGTCTCATTCAGACTGCTGCTTGGCTACTAGGGAAATTTAGACTGGATATCTAATTCTGTATTTTGATTGGTTGTTTTATCCTTAAATACTGTTGTTTCAAAAAATTATTTAACCTATGATTATGTGGCCGCTTTTGGCATTAAACGCGTCAGGCTGTCGATCTTTGAAGTGTTTTTTCTGTAAATAAAAAACAAACATCAAAACATTTTGGTAATTGGTCCAGTCTTTTCTGGTGCCAACCTTGTTCTCATTTTTGAGTTTTTTCCCTGTGAGCTGAAGGTTTTTTGAGGTTTGTGAACCTGGGCCTTATATACTAATGGGTGAATATACCTCTTAACTAGACCAGTAAGAATGTTTCTTTATTAATTTGATCATTTAGACCAGGGGTGTCAAACTCAATTGCACAGGGGGCCAAATTTTAAAACACACTTTAGGTCGCAGGCCGAACATGTACCTGTGCCAGCAGCCATATTATTGCCACATGTACCTGTGCCAGCAGCCATATTATTGCCCCGTGTACCTGTGCCAGCAGCCATATTATTGCCCCGTGTACCTGTGCCAGCAGCCATATTATTGCCCCGTGTACCTGTGCCAGCAGCCATATTATTGCCCCATGTACCTGTGCCAGCAGCCATATTATTGCCCCATGTACCTGTGCCAGCAGCCATATTATTACACCGTGTACCTGTGCCTTACACCGTGTACCTGTGCCAGCAGCCATATTATTGCCCCGTGTACCTGTGCCAACAGCCATATTATTGCCCCGTGTACCTGTGCCAGCAGCCATATTATTGCCCCATGTAACTGTGCCAGCAGCCATATTGCCCCGTGTACCTGTGTCAGCAGCCATATTATTGCCCCGTGTACCTGTGCCAGCAGCCATCATATTGCCCCCATGTACCTGAGCCAGCAGCAGCCAATCCCTCATACTGCCCCCAATCTGTACCTGTGCCAGCAGCCATCATATTGCCCCCATGTACCTGTGCCAGCAGCCATCATATTACCCCCCTGTACCTGTGCCAGCAGCCATCATATTACCCCCATGTACCTGTGCCAGCAGCTATCATATTACCCCCATGTACCTGTGCCAGCAGCCATCATATTGCCCCATGTACCTGTGCCAGCAGCCATCATATTGCCCCTATGTACCTGTGCCAGCAGCCATCATATTACCCCCATGTACCTGTGCCAGCAGCCATCATATTACCCCCATGTACCTGTGCCAGCAGCCATCAGATGGCCCCATGTACCTGTGCCAAGTGCCATCATATTGCCCCCATGTACCTGTGCCAGCACCACCATATTTCCCCCATGTACTTGTGTTAGGCAAAATATCAAGCAAGCGGCAGAACTCCGCGCCGCGCCAGCTCTCACTGTCTGTGACGGCGACGGTGAATGCGTGCGACAACCCCGGATACAATTACATGCCGGGCCGGATTTGGCCCGCGGGCCACCAGTTTGACACATATGATTTAGACCCTAGCAACCAGATAGGTCCTGAAATTCCAAATTGGAGAATTGAACAAGAAGCTAAATAATTTAAAAAACACAGATAATAAAAATTGAAGACCAACTGCAAATTGTCTCAAATTACTACTTTCTTCATCACACTACAAGTTAGTTTTAAGGTGAACAACCACTTTAATTTTGTCCCCTCCTGGCATGCACTTCTCTATTATATTCTAGCAAACTGTAGTATAGCATGTTTTTCAAATAAACATTTTATAGTAGGGGAAGCCTGGCTCCTAAAAATGTACTGATGACATTGGAAGTGTGACATCTGCAGAATGAAATAGAGAAAGTGGATCTTGTTGCTCTGCTATAATAGTGGGCAGTGCCAATATTTTATGAGAGCTGTAAAACACTGACATTCCTGCCGGCAGCTTTTTACACAAGCGCGTCATTTAGAGCTTTTCATTTCTAACAATTACATAGTTCAGAGGAAAAGCAGAAGCACATATAAACTTAATTAAACGTGACTTTATTTGATACAGTTTACTTCATTGGCCAAATCTAAATTAATGCTCATGTCCCGGCCTCATTCTCTGCGCTGATATGAAAGCCTGTGCCTTGATTAATGTGCCTGTTGGCAATGGCAGTTACAGCTGGGAGGAGGAGGACTGTAAATTGTTTCTTGATCTGGAACAATGACTGATGACTCAGGATTTAAAGCAAAAAGGGGCATATGAAGCAATACAGCACTCTCTTTTTGTATAGAAAGGAGCATTGCATGTATAGGTGTTTGTATAAGTTGTATGTATAGGTGTATGTTTTTGTTAAGAAAGTAGCATGTACAGTATGTATAGGCGTAGCTAGAACTTTATTTTGAAATAATTCGGCAGGCATAGATTTGTGACGTATTTCTGAGTTTCGCCATCTGCAAAATTCACCACAGAAAAATTTGCAGCGCATCCAAAAATTGTCACCCACGTCCAAAAAACATTCAAAAATAATGATGCATGCGACAATTTTTTTTTACGCGTGATGCCGTTTCGCAACTTTTTTGTAATTTTTCAGCGAAACTAAATGTATGTATGTATATGTATGTATGTATATCTTTATTTATAAAGCACTACTTATGTACGCAGCGATGTACAGTAGAATATATTAGTACAAACAGGGTGTAAATAAGATAATAATAGATAAATACAAAGTATAACAATAAATACAAGATAAATACAATTGCAATAAGTTAAGAGTCGAGGACACAAGAGGATGGAGGTCCCTGCCCCGTAGAGCTTACAATCTATATGGGAGGGTAACTAACAGACACAAATAAGCAAATATAAGGCCACAGTGGGTGACACTACAATATAAGTGCCAGTTCCCAGATCAGGTGCTGGGTGAGTGCTCCAAAAGGTAGTCTTTAACTTTAGTTTTAAAAAGACTGAGGGAGGATTCTCTCCGGAGGAAATCAGGGAGGGCATTCCAAATGTAAGGGGCAGCAAGGCAGAAAGGTTTAAGGCGGGAAACCGCGGTAGTAGTGGGGGGCACAACCAAACGGTTGCTCTGCGAGGAACGAAGGAGTCGGCCAGGAACATACGGAGACACAAGGGAAGAGATGTAGTGAGGAGCAGAGGAATGGAGGGCTTTGAAGGTTAAGAGAAGGAGTTTGTAAGATATTCTTTGTTTAATAGAAAGCCACGATAAGGACTTTAGCAGGGGTAGGGCCTGAACTCTCCTGGATGAGAGGAGGAGAATTCTGGCAGCAGTATTTAATATAGACTGTAGGGGGGAAAGATGGGAGTTAGGGAGGCCGGTTAATAGCAGGTTGCAGTAGTCCAGTCGTGACAGGATGAGAGCATGCATGAGCAGCTTAGCTGTTGCAGTAGAAAGAAAGGGACGAATTTTGGCAATATTGCGTAAGAAAAAGTGACAGGTTTTGACAGTGGTGTTAATGTGGTCAGAAAAGGAGAGACTGGAGTCAAAGATCACCCCCAAACAATGCGCCGAATCGACGGGGTTGATTAGTATGCCATCAATAGAGATAGAAAGGGGGGGGGGGGGTAGGACCAGGCTTAGGCGGAAAGAAATGGGACAGATTTGCTCATCACTATTCACCTCTATAGAAGAAAATATTTTAAAATGGCATTAAGCTATAGTAACAAAATTACATAGTAGCTAAGGCTGAAAAAGAAGAAACACATCCACCAGGGTCATCCTTCTGTCCAAATGAAACCTGTCTAACTGCTAGTTAGACATTCAGAGGAATGTGAAAAAAAACATCTGAAGGTTCTCAAGGTTCCTTCAGAGGGGGCAAAACATACCTTTCTGACTCCAAGATGGCAATCGGACCAATCCCTGGATCGACTTAATTTCACTCATATAGATTGTAAGCTCTACAGGGCAGGGACCTCCATCCTCTTGTGTCTTTGACTCTTAACTTATTGCAACCGTATTTATCTTGTATCTATCTGTATTTATTGTTGTACTTTGTATTTATCTATTATTATCTTAATAATCCCCTGTTTGTATTAATGTATTCTACTGTACAGTGCTGTGTATATAAGTAGCGCTTTATAAATAAAGATATACATACATACATACATACATACTCATCCCTTTCTTGAATCTGTCTAATTCCACAATATCAAAGTTCTCACTGCATTTAGGGGGACCTATCACCAGCTAGGGCTGGGGCTGGAGTTAGAAATTTACTGGCAAATTTTCAGTAGATGGATGAAAGTCTCTCCGTATCTGCAGTCTCTCAGCAGAGTCAGTGTGCTGTTCCAAACCTCAGTTCAATAGCTCCTGCTGGCTTTGCAGGTGTGCTACATTAAATCATTTACTTAATTGTCTGCTTGAAATGCGCTCAGCTCTCCGACTCTTTGTTTATGGAAAACATTTGTATATTAAAACGCATTTATGCAAAGACCTGAGCTTCATCTGCATTCAGGTATGTGCTGAACTGCAAAGAGTGATAGAGAGAGTATGATAGGCCACAGGATGTTTATAAACTACAACTTCCACCCCCGTCTACATCCATCGCATGAGAGCTCTGCAGTTTGGCCATATCTGCTCTATTGCCTTTTCTACCCAAGCACTGTTTCTGCTGCATTGTGTCAAACATCCTGCAGCAACCAATACAGAACTGTATCATTTCATTAATTCCCCGCTGAGCAAATACAGCGACACACAGAAACATTACAGACTGCAGGAAATAATATCTGCTGTGGTGCTTTTGCACAGGCAAGGAAACAAGTCAATGCATCACACAAATCCAGTTGTATTAAACACATAAGTAATTCAATTCCAGAACAATGCAAGCTCTACTTAACAGCCATGATAGTCACCCTGGGGAAAGAACAGTAGCCTGACCTTGAGCTTAGTGAACAAGACCATATACCATATATAAATGTAACACTATTTAGGGGTAATGGGGTACCCTCTCTGTATTACCTCCAGATGGGTTACATCAGACTTGGTCACAACTGCAATCCTGGTATGTGTTACATAGGACTAGTGATTTTTTCGGCAGGCATGGATTCGCAGCAAAATTCCGCATTTCGCCATTGTTTGAATTGTTTAGCGAAAATTTGCAGCAGAAAAATTCACTGCACGTAAATGTTTTTTGTTGCGCGTCAAATTGGGCGCAGTGGGGTCAAAAAAGTGCGGGCGACAAAAAAAATAGATATGGGCGACAAGAAAAATTGCGCAACAAATGCATTTCGTGAATTTTTCGCTGTTTTGCGAATTTTATGGCGAAGCAAAACGGGACAAATTCGATCATTCCTACATAGGACTTTTTCACATTTGTGGACCTTCATTGTACTGATGGAGAAAGTGTTGACCATGCTGTCTTCATATACACAAAAATTGATCTCACAGTAACTTTGGCACCAGTGGTTCTTGCGACAAATATATAACTTAGTATTTGTTGGATCTTACGCAGTCTCTTTGGTACTACTCTAATGGTACCCCGATGAATCACTTTATTTCAGGCAATGTCATTACACTTAATGATTTTACACAGGCATAGAAGTTGCAGCCAGCTAGAGGTAGTACTAATATATAGGTGAACTAGTCCCCAGCTTACAGTCAATGGCGTAACTACTGTATATATACTATATATAAAGGTTACTATATACTATATATAAAAGGTTGCATTTAAAGTTAAAAACATTAGAGATTGTAGTAGGGTCCAAAGGCCTGATGCATTTCTGGTATGAGCCCTTAATCATCGCTTATGATCAAGGATTCATACCCGAAATGTGTCAGGCCTTTGGACCCTTCCCAACTCCCAATTGACCTAACATAAAGTTTTGGGGATTTGCACTAACGTTTAATCCCTATATACAGGGGGCGCTACTGCTATGAGGCGAATTGAGAATCTAGCTTCAGTCGGTAGCACCACCAAAGATACCAGGGGTGGCAAAAAGTCACATCCATTTTTGAAACTGAAAATTTAGTTCTCCTAATGCAGTAATGCAATAGCGCACTCGGCACTAGCGATGTGCCCCCCAGTCCTCCTCTGTTGCAAGAAAGGTAAGCACAGGGGGGCAGTGTCGCAGGAGCCACCTCAGGGGGCTTCAAGGACAGAAACGCCCCTGCCTATATAGTGTTTCCCATTGTGTCTTTACCCTTTTTTAATAGCATATTACATAATAGATTATTGGATTTACTTTTCCCCCAATATTATTCTAAAAGTGTCATTTTTTTAATGTGGAACATGAGCATGGTAAATTAGAAGGACCTTTTATAAAGGTGAATGTAGGAGGTTTATGATGCTGAGCACAGGGTGCTGCTGTACATCATGCATTATGCACCATGCCGTCATTAGCAAAGAAGCTATAGCCTCCCTTAGTCTGCTCTCTGACGTATATAGTGCAGAATGAAAGGAGAACTCTGCCAGTTTATCGACATTTATTATCCAGTAGGAACAACACTAACTAGCGCAGCAGCTGAAGTGCTTTGGCTGCTGTGCACAAATCAGCCATAGCCGCATTTCTATCTAGCAAAGGGGAGGGGATGTAAGTCCATATGTTTATTTTAAATGAAAATGTCCCTGTTGCCTCTTTAGGAAGAATGACAATAAGGCTGCTGGTGTGATACACCTCTGCATTTTGGGTTTGTGCTGTATACTGTATATTTTTTTCTCTTATTGCTATCTCCGGTTTCAGTTCTGGAAGGTGTAGTTCCAAAATAACTGGATGGGCAAACTTTGAATTTTACACAATTAGGGTATGTTATTTGAGGGACTTTATGGCCCTAAAAATATCCTGGGATCTTAAAGGAACAGTAACACCAAAATATGAAAGTGTTTTAAAGTAATTAAAATGTAATGTACTGTTGCCCTGCACTGGTAAAACTGGTATATTTGCTACAGAATGCTCCTACAGTTTATATAAATAAGCTGCTGTGTAGCCATGGGGGCAGCCATTCAAGCTGGAAAAAAGGAGAAAAGGCACAGGTTACATAGCAGATAAAAGATAAACTCTGTAGAATACAATGGCATTTTATCTGTTATCTGCTTAGTAACCTGTGCCTTTTCTCATTCGAATGGCTGCCCCCATAGCTACACTGTTGCTTTGTTTATATAAACTATAATAGTCTTTCTGAGGCAAACTCACCAGTTATACCAGTGCAGGGTAACACTGGTTATTACTTTTATACAATTTCATATTTTGATGTTACTGTTCCTTTAAAACTGACAAAATACAGAGAAATAATTATATGTTTCTATGGGCCAAATAGCAGTTCTGAGTGGGGTTAATTATCACCAAGCATGGAACAATCCCCCTCTTCCCTGATCTCATGTATATTTCCCATTATTCCATTGCCCATGGGCAGATGTCAGGAATCTTCTTATTGGGAATGACATTGAGTTTGTTGTTGCAGTGAAAGAGCTATTTGACAGAGCAATTCTTAGTATAGACTCCACAACTAAATATTAATTAATTCTGGGGTAACCCTAACTGCACTGCTACCTATAGCAGGATTGCCCACCTTCTCCCGCTCCACCCTTACATTTCATGGTGGGGGCCAGAGGATCAGATCACTGATACCACAATGGCAAGTTTAGCTATGTTTCTTCTACATTAGATCTCATTTGTCTTTTGCTATTGCTGGAGGTGATTTGTTTTCCCTAGGAATCTGAGCCTCAGGCAAAGTCCCTCTATTCATATATCTCCCCTGTGTTCCTTAGATGGATTGTGCCAGCAAATGAATATGCACGGTGGGGCAAAGATTTATATAGGTCTAGATTATTGCTTGAAGTGCCCCCTAAATTTCTACTGTCGTCTCGAGCTGCACAAACAAGATCTGCTGAGCTCCATTTGTACTGTATTCATAGAAACACATTTCTCTATGTGCATGCCCTATTCTAATACAGTGCATATAGTGCATGTTCTAGTCTAATTATAATGCCTAACATTTACCTCTACTGTGGAATGCTGTCTAAGCTTTCTGTGCTATACTAATATGTTATTGCTCTGCTGATGCGCTATTATGTAATGCATGTATGCACACTTGTCATGAATATACCCTTCTGTTTTGGTTTTTTGTTATTTTAATTTATGGCACAATATTGTTGCTTGGGCTGCAATTCAGACTGCATGTGTCTGAGTACTTGTGGGTCTTGTCACTATATAATCATGTACAGTATATATTTGAGAATGTTTATCCTTTCTGTATATTTCTATGATCCTTCTTATACTTAATACAGGGTTTTATTTGGCTTGGAAATCAAGGGCCTTTACTCCAAGTTATGAACATATCACTGGATCACAGTCTTTAAATACCTTCATACTACATTCATGCTGAAAGCAGTGTGATTGTACACCGTATGGAGGTGCTGTATGGACAGGCTGGTCATTTCTATTTTAAATTCATAGCTTCTTCTGTGGCTCTTTTCCCAGGACCTATTAAAATTGCAATGTTGGCACTGCTATTGCCCTCTCATTGCTTGACCCTCCTTGGCTTTATCCTTTTCTATAACCTCAGACCTACATAGTTGTAGAAGGAATTGGGCATCATTCAGCTGTAGCACTACAAGGTTGACACATACAATGTGGGCTATAAAGGCCAGCCTGTCAGTCATACAATGGTTGCTTAGGTTGGGCTAAAACTACATACTGTGTAACACTTGAATTTCTGTTAGACAAATAGGAAAATAAAAAGGAAAATAATTCTGTTCTAACTGTACATGTTAATGGAAGCTAATTTCCAAAAAGACATGCAGTTCAGTTGAAAGAAACTTGTGTGTTTCAATAAGTGCATCTATATTTCAATGATCAGACTTTAGGCATGCTCAACTGAGCATGCCCAAAGTCTGATCATTGAAATGTAGACACTAAACACTGTTATTCAACCACACTTTACTTAGTAGTTTCTGGACTACAATACCAGCATACTTAAACATATTATCAAGGGTTATAGCATACTGGGAGATGTAGTCCACCAACATCATGATGTATTCTTAAAGCAATAGTATGCTAAAAAACCTTTACCCCTTAGCTCTCCATGGTCTGCTTCACCATTAAAATGCAAAAGAATGTTCCCATGAGAATCCCACCTGACCTGTGTAATGCTGCCTCTATATCCTTAGTTCAACTGCTAGAAGCAATAAACACAGTTTTTCTGTTGCAGAACAAATAAATGTCCTCCTTTCTGATGTTTGATTCAAATTTGATATTATAAAAGCAAAATGACAGAATAATCTCTGTATGTATAATTACACCATGATGGCTGGTGTGTTGGTAAGGAGCATTCTGTAATTTTGGTTATCTACTTCAGAGAACAAGCGGGACAGTTTTTATTAGCCGAAGGGCTGCAATTTTTTCATATCGAATATATCCTTTTAATTAACCCTACCCATATCTGTATTCTGCTCCCCTTTTCTCTAGGTATCATGTTCATTATGTTATCCCATACGACGGAGACCAGTCGGTGGTGGACTCCTCAGAGAATTACTTTGTCACTGACAATGTAACAAAGCAGGAGATTGACCTGATGCTGGGACTCTTATTAGGATTTTGTATAAGTTGGTTCCTGGTCTGGATGGATGGGGTTCTGCATTACGCCGTTAGGACATGGCGGACCAGCAGACGTTATGGTAAGTCCATGGAGCGTTACTTGCTTGGTTTGAGTAGCTAATGCAAGAAGCTCATAGCAGAAGATTAGTTATAATAAGACATAAATATTATAAAGTGAAGTAAATGTATACATAAATATAATAGCAAGTGGATTCATAGAATAGTAGATGTAATTCTGCCAAGAAGGTCTTAGAGCTGAATATTCTTACTTATAAAGTATTCTTACTTTATAATAGCTACCTAATCTTTAAACCTTTGTTTACTAAACTAAAACTGTCAAGTAGTTATTATATAACATGGGTAATGTAATTCCAATTACAAGGTTTGCTGCAAACTTTGGGACTAATACTAGATTGCTAGCGGGGACATTTATATTCAGTACCTCATTCAAGGTGCTTCAAGAATGAAGTCAAAATAAAGTGCAAAATAAAACTGCTTTCCCATAATCTATAAAGATTTTATATTGTACTGAGATATGAAAATATTTACTCATTTATCTTGTTTATGATACAGGAGCTCTTCCACAAACTATACCTTCATTTTCATAAAAATACAATCATTTTCTCTATGAGTTTTGCCACCCTGGCTTCTATGAAGGCATCACTTACTCACCGTTTAGGTCACAACTAGTGTAAGGCTCTGCTGACCTTTAGTTTTAGGCTGATGTCCCACGGAGCACGTTAGTTGCCCGTGATAGATCTCTGCCATCATGGGCGACTAACCTCTCCAAAATGCCATTCCACCGCCAACAATAGGAGTCACTACGCATTGCTTTGGCTTTCCAAAGTCATGCAAAGTTTCCTCCTGCAGGCAACGTAGCGCAACTTCAGCCTATTGTGAGCAAATAACTCACTCCGTGGGATATTAGCCTGTCTGATACTAAAGGGCTGTCGTGCCAACTGGTTTGATATTTAGTGCCAGTCAATGTACATCACAATTTTAAAATGAAAAGGTTCTGTATAACTTTTTTCATCTTTGGCTTGACTGGTAATTTTCATTCTCGCCTGCACTCTTCCTTATTGGGGATACCAAGCATTTGTTGGGTGTACATTTGTGTTGCCTTGTTAGACTGTCATTTTTTTCTTGTTGACATCAGTATATAATCTTGTAACCTAGTAGTTCAGTGGGGTGCTGTGCAGTGTCGGACTGAGATGGCAGGGGCCCACCAGAAAACCCTGGACAATGGGCCCACTCTCAAAACTTTAATTCCTCCTTTCCTCCCTCAAACTCTTTTTTATCCTAGTCTCTTTTCTCTACATACTATACACTATTCTTCCATCTATCAAGCTTAATCGTTCCCATACAGAAATAGGGAATGACCATGAAATAGGCTAAATAGATAGAAGCAAGAGGGCCCACTGACACCTGGGCCCACCGGGAGTTTTCCTGGTATGCCAGTCCGACACTGGTGCTGTGTGGTTCAGCAACTCCCCTTAAAACACCTTACATGTGACTCTTGATCTCAGAAAGGGCTCTTATGGAGTTGATGGAGAATGGGTGTTGATCCATTCCTTAGGGTGAATAAATAAGTTGGGCACAGGTAGGGTTGCCAGCCTTATAAATTTACCAGCAAGTATATTGCTGCCATATTTGTGTTACAGGCACTGGCCCTAGCTGGTGATTTGCCGGCTAGGCCAGACAAATACTGGCTGTGTGGCAATCCTAGACACAGTGGGGGTGATTTATCAGCACTGGGCAAATTTGCCTTTGGGCAGTAACCCATAGCAACCAATCAGCGTCTGACTTTTTTCAGCCAGCAACAGGTAGAACAAAAAATGCAACAATTTGCATGTGCAAATTAGGCCGTGCAAGGGTTAAAGTTAACATTTTCAACTTCCATGGTTATATGATTAAAAGTCACGTGATTTTGAGGATTCGGATTTGGTTTGGCCAAGCATGTGGATTTGGCCAAATCTGAATCCTACTGCAAATGGCCAAATCTTTGCCAAATCCCAAATCTAATCCTGGATACGGTGCATCCCTGTATATTAGTTCCTAATTTAGTGAGATCTGAACCACCAGTCTATATGACAGAAGATATGGGGCCATGGATTCACAATGAACATTGCTTAATGTATAGATAAAGGGGATGTTTCCTTGCACAACCCACACTCCCCTATTAAACTTTTGTGTGACTGGTTATTTGGGCAAAAGGGAAAACCAGGTTGACTAATGACCTATTTTTCGACGTTTTTGAGGTCATTGAACTCAAACCTGGATGGTACATTGCAAATGGATCAAATCAAGTCATTGTCAACCTACTATGGGCATATTGTATATGTTTGTGAGGATTCGCATTGATCCAGGTCATGTTATTATCTGTAGTAATAAGTCACATCAACTGGACTTGAAGATGTTTCACCAGTCATCTAACTGGCTTTCTCAATTCTGATATTGTGAAACTTCTTCAAGAAAAACACAGCAAGTCCAGTTGATTTGACTTATTACTACAGATGGCACATTGTATAATTAAGAACATTTACTAAGACTGTGCAAGTGTTTTATAATCTAGGATGAAAGCAGATATCCGATTGCTGTGAATTGTGCATATTGCATCTATATCAGTAAATAGTCCCTACTGGTGTTTCTTTTGGGAAGTGTGCTTGTTTGTTGCCAGGAAGAATTCATTGAAAAGTAAAATAAAAAGACAATGAAGTCCTAAAATGGTTGAGTTTTAGATCAGAATATACAGTTCTCATTTAAGGAACTGCTGGTGCGATAAAGGTGCACTGGTATGGAATGATTTCACTGGTATGGAATGATTTCACCCTAAAGGCTTTTTTCGGTTGCCAGCATTATATTGCCAATGGCACTTGTTCTGTTTGTTTCTTGTCTTTTTGTTGTGTATACAAGCCCATTTATACGCTTCATTCTCACATACGAATACTCTGCATTATCATGACCAGTCTTTAATGGTGATAATAATGCAACTTGACTGTCAATTGATATAATTGGAGTTTATAATGTTAACTCTAGTGCCACACATGGCAGATTCTAGTGCCACAGGATAAATTCAGGCTGAGAATCTGCCCCTATGCGCCAAATTACTTTTTGATGTGCTTGTGCCTGGGGTAATTGTGTTGGCCTGGATCAGGAATGCGGATCAGATTTTGGCGAGAAATGCATACTCGTTTCTGCTCCAAAATCCCCTCCATGTGCCTGGGCTAACGCAGTGGCTTCTGGTGCAGACACATCAGAAAGAAGTTAGCAGCATGGGGTGGATGCTCAGCCTAGAATTTTCCTGGTGTGGCACTATTCTTTCTTTCTGCAAAAAAGCACAACTAATCTTACAAGCTGTGGTGCTTTCCTCTTTCTCATTGCATATATTTAGTAATAATTTGTCCATAAATAAAGAACTTTATATCATAGTACGAAATGCAATGTGCTCCATCAGTAGAAAACATTAATTCAGCTTGTAGACATACTAAAGAACTGGATTAAGATTGTCATACAGTTTACAGGGTTGAATAGTTAGAGCTAGCATAAGGCAAATGTATTAGTAGATGATTTGAGAATGGAGTTTTGAGGGTTTGTAGCGACATGAGCAAATTTTTTACTAAAGTCCAGTAAGCCGTAGCAGATGATTATATTTTAGCATTCATATTTCTAACAACAAAAACAGAAAGTAATTGTTGAATGACTGGTGTTGGATTCTTCATTGTGGCATTTTTTCTTACGCTATAATAAATTTATATAAAAAATGCACTAACCATAAGGCAAACACCAGTACTTTGGCTTTCATGGAAATTGGAGCTGAAGTTCTATAACAGCTCATTCAGAAAGAATGTCTATATAATAACATGTATCTTGTCTGTTAACAAGAAGAATGGTGTGCACATGCAATAACCAAAGATGGTCCTCCATTAGAAATCTTGGGTTTAATGCTTGCATTCAAAGGGTCCCTATCCAGTGCCCATCTAGGGGTTGGGATACGAATATTGCTGCATTAGAACACAACTAATAAAAACATTGCTGTGCAGGTCTGAAATTTCCCATCCCCCTACTGCAGTCCCATAAGCCCTCACCTGATGTCCTGTATGGGTATATGAACTTGGCAAAAAAAATATATGGTTGAGTCTTAGCATCAGATATCTTGTATTATTTAAAAGTTGATGCCCTTGAGATTTCACATGGTGTCTGTGCTGGTCTTGCTTGCTCTTAAGAAATACCTAAAAAGCCTAAAGGGGTCATTCTAGCACAGAGATGACTGACAACTGATAGAAGGTAGTGTGTGTCAGAGGAACATTATGACAGGGGCCAGCAGGCATTGTCTGATTTATACACTGATCTAGATCCTGTTCTCCAAGTGACTAATCCTTGTCAGTAACAATGACCTGATTTATTTAACATCTTAAGGGTATAAACTTCTAAAGAACTGTGAAGGTCACCTATTTTTTTGTATGGATTTTTTGTCCAGTGCACCAAGTTGTAGCAAGTTCTATAAAAACGCTGTGTCCATGTAAGCAAACTAAGTCAGTTAGGTCCATTCTATTTGCAGGTCTTGTGTAGTTGCCAGTCTATCAATTTGTTTACTAGAGGATGGCCACAAGTTGCTGGTTTATTAAAGCAATGACTTAAGTTGGCCATACACAGGTCAATAAAAACTTCCTTCTGGACTGTGTCTGCAGCTTATTGGCCTGTGTATAGGGCACACCAGCAGGCCTGCTGGAACAATATCTGTCTGAAAATAGTCCAGTTATCAATTCGGCAGGTTTGATTTTCCTGTCTGATGAAGACCACATCAGCATGTTGATCATGTCCTCATCCATCAAGCCTTAAAGGGATACTGTCATGATTTTTATGGTGTACTTTTTATTTCTAAATTTAACTGTTTATATAGCAAATAATTCACTCTACCATTTAAACCAACACATATATTTTGTTTAGTTGTAATATTGGTGTGTTATTAGCCATCTCAGTACATTGTGCTTGAGTTTCAAACAAAGCCAGCGCTACACATTAGAACTGCTTTAAGATAACATATTGTTTCTCCTACTCCCATGTAACTGGAGGAGTCCCAAGCCAGACTTGGATTTCTGGATTCTGCTGTAGAAGCTCTATTAAATTATGTTTTTACCATGACAGTATTCTTTTAAGGTATCAGGCCAGAGGTGAACTATCAGACCAGCCTGATTTTGCCTAGTGTATTGGTGACCAAATCAGACCTAGATTAACCTTTTTTTAAATGAACAAATATTTTGGGAAAAAATATGGTTGATTTTCATGCCAGTTTCCTTAGTCTGTAGGCATCATCATTTAAATGGCCCCATCCATTGTATAGAAAGTGGCATATTTATTAACACTGGAGACAAACATCACTGGTGTTGTTGCCCATAGCAACCAATCAGCAATTAGATTTGAACAGTCACAAAAGCAAAAGCAAAGATCTCATTGGTTGCTGTGGGCAACATCACCGGTGTTGTGTGTCTCCAATGTTAATAAAGATACCCCTACCTGTACATGAGTGTCTTTAAACCCCATCCACCAATATTATGCATGTACATTTAGTTTGCCTCACCAAATCCAAATTGCTTTCACCCACTACTTTGTTTTAATGATTACAATCAGCTGTTTAACCTATGTTATACAGTTGTGATACAACGGAGATAAATCATTCTGTATCTAATCTAGCCTGTGTGGCATGTCACCTAGACACACTAGGGAATCAAATGAAATCAAACCAGGTCATATAGTTTAGAATGAGGCCTAGGTTATCATGATTGCTATTAAATCTAATGTATAGGGCTTTGCAAATGTAGTCAAATCCCTTGACCAATGCTCTCAATTTAACAAATAACAAATCCTGCAATGCCATTTTTTTCTGTGATATATTTATTTCAAAGTGTTCGGGTTTTTAGCTGCCCTTTAACTCAACAGCTTCTTTATGAGTATTTAATTCCTTTGTTCTCACCTGTAAAATGAATGCAAAAAATATTTTTATTTTCCTGCCTTCATATTTTCAAGCATGCAAGGAGATTCACTAGATTGCCTGAGAATTGTTCCACATGTCAGATCCTGTACTTTGCATTGCTCACTTGGTATAAGCGCCAGGGGCATAACAGAGGCATTTTATGATTGGAGCACTTGCCCTAAAGTGAAATCACCCAGCCACTAAGTTTTACTCTATCCAAAAAAAGCTCAATTGGCCCTTTTCTTTGACCTAAATGGGCGAAATGAAGGACCATATTTCAGAAAGGGCCTATAAAATGTTCACAACATATGAAAAAACGGATAAATTGGCAGGTATAAGGAGATTTGAAATGGCAGTTATAATTAGAACCTTGACATGCATACAGACACTGCTTACAATTATAGGACACTTGTTACTTATTAAATTCCATTAAAATTCTATTAACTTCTAATTAGATGTCCCCAGGGGCTGCTTCGGGGAATACTAAATAGGAGAGAATAAGAGAGACTAGAAATATGTTAACAAACTACTAAAAATGGATTGAGATATGGCAAAAAACATCTTTATAGATTTCCCTTATGTGGAATTGGAGGTAGGTAGAGAAAGCAGGGAATGAAATTCTAAATCAGATAATGAAAATTCATTCACAAATCCCAAATAATATAAATTACACACCAAATATGTAGGAATAATTTAACCATTGTTTGTTTACTTAAGATGAGCTGTATTCCTGTAATTTGATGCTAAATGCTGAGTGGGGTCCACTCCTTTCTAACCTTAGGTTGGAAGCCTTATAGTTATTACAGCAGGAACTGTAGGACCAGCAGAAATATGAACAAGTTCAGCAGGGGAATATTGGTAAATCAGTCTGCCACTTTGCCTGCTGCCATATCTTTACCATATTGCCAAATCTTCATCTTGCAGAAGAAGTGTGGTTTTTGGGCATATTTCAAACAAAGTCCTGAGTTTAGCACACCCTTAATTAATTATATTCTAATTAACAACAGGGTGTCTGTATTATTTTACCATAAATACTCAGTAAAACTTACTTGCATAGGCTAATATATATATATATATATATATATATACATCCTTAAGTCATATTCTAATTAACAACAGGGTGTCTGTATTATTTATTTTGCTATAAATACTCAGTAAAACTTACTTGCATAGGCTAATGCAGAGGGACTTGGTGCAAAAGAAAAAAGTTTATTGAAAAAACTCCAACATTTCGAGTACAAACAGTACTCTTCAGCAGGGACAAACCAGACTTGCACCCAGGGCTGTTATTTTGGTGACGGGTGTGCTCCACTCTGTTTTCTCTCTCTCTCTCTCTCTCTCTCTCTCTCTCTCTCTCTCTCTCTCTCTCTCTCTCTCTCTCTCTCTCTCTCTCTCTCTCTCTCTCTCTCTCTCTCTCTCTCTCTCTCTCTCTCTCTATATATATATATATATATATATACATACATATTGCCATAAAGAAATCTCCAAAAATCATGAATTCCCAGCACAATCAATTATATTTAACAACCTCTACATCTTACCTGACTGAACATTAAAGCTAAAGACTGGCACGAATATATAGGGGGAATTTTTGTACTACATTTCCATATTAGATGTAGTGTTTCCATCCCAGCAGACATGCAGTGATATCGTATTGCTGAGTAGGTTTATTTTTTTGCAGATTGTGAAAAATCTGTTTTCTTCCATTTAACTCGTAGCTTGTAATATATATTATTACGCATGAAAATGCGAGACTTTGCATTCTCTCGCGTTTTCGTGCGTATATCGGCTACATGTGCCTGCACCCGAGCGTATCCCATTCATTCGGGTGCAGGCACAAGTAGCAGGCGTAGGGCTGAATTTTCGGCAAGCGTTTTTCCGCTTGCCGAAAAAATCAGCCCTACGCCTGGTGTGGCATCAGCCTTAGTGCACTGATAAATATGTCTTCCTCAGTGCAGATTCTGGAGCTGCTCCCTGATCCCCCTGATCACTAGTACAGAGAGAAATATTGTGCTCTCTGTACTAAACAGCTGAACTAAAAGAAAGGAAATTCGTCTCTTACAGTTGCCAAAGGCGACTTTTTGAAGCTCCTGGTAACTGACTGCTTCTGACACCTGAGGCAAAGTTCTCATCTTACCTCATGGCAGGAGCAACCCTGGTCTCCTTAATACATATAGCTCCATGCATCATCTCTGTAAGTTCAGGTCAGGTGTAAAAAAATCTTGTGTTAGTCTTTAGATTAAAATCCAAAACAGGTAACACCAAGCGCACCGGACAGGGATATGTTCTTTAAAAACTAATCTTTATTTCTCCATTAAAAACACAACGCCTAACGCGTTTCGTCATATCCCAGTCCGGTGCGCTTGGTGTTACCTGTTTTGGATTTTTGTGCTACTCCCTTAGCTACGGGTTCGGGGCCCTGAGCACCCGGACCACCTGCGGACTACGGTGAGCTCATTTTGCTTATATTTGATAGCCTTGTGTTGATTTGGCTGCCTCTTCTTAAGCGACAGACCCGGGGTTTAAACACCCGGGTCTTCACACAATACACGGTACGATTGTACTTCTTTGTTACACACAAATAGCCAGCTAATATTATATAACAGCACATGCTGATTGACCTTGTATTTATATGAAAGTTAATTGTTCTATCATTTTTCTCTATTGAGTTTTCTTTTGATTTAGTCTTTAGATTGACTTAATGTGATGAAGACAATGATATTCTGAAAAAATGTACTGTTGCCTTTCATTTTTTATTATTTCATTTTTCACTTTTTGTTCAGCAGCTCTTCAGTTTGGAATTTTAGCAGCTATCTGGTTGCTAGGGTTTTGTTTACCTTAGCAACCAGGCAGTGGTTTGAATTAGAGACTGTAACATAAGTAGAATAGAAAGATAAGGAATATAAAGTAAAAAGTAACAATAATATTAAAATTGTAAGCTCACTGAGCAATAGATTTTTAGCTTCTTGGGTCAGTGACCAGTGAAATAGATAGGCAAATAATTCAACAACTATTAAAAATAAATATTGAAGACCAATCACAAAGTTGTTAAGAATAGCATACATTCTATAACATATTAAAAATTGCCACCCATTTAAGTAAAGCCTAAAGCTGCAAATTAAAGGACATGGAAAGGCAAAGTCACTTGGGGGTGCCAAAATGTTAGGCACCCCCAAGTGACTTAAATCGCCTACCTTTTCCCCCCGGGCTGGTGCCCCTGTTCGGAGAGAACAGCACCAGCCCGGGGTAGCTGCAGCGAGCGCTTCCTCTTTCCTGCTTCCGTGCGCGCATGCGCAGTAGAGTGAAAAAGCAGAACTTTAACAGAGAAGTCGGCTTTTCACTCTACTGCGCATGCGCCGGACTCGGAGTCGCAGCTAAACGAAGCTGGAAGGAGGAAGCACATCACTACAGGTAACCCGGGCTGGTGCTGTTTACTCCTAACAGGGGCACCAGCCCGGGGTACAAGGTAAGCGATTAAAGTCACTTGGGGGTGCCTAACATTTTGGCTTACTATAAAGATAAATGACTATATACTTGATGTATTACTATTAATACTTAAGATACAAATATTAGTGGTACCTCATTGTTAACAATATGATATTCAACAATGTGCCATATAATGATCATATCTCTTATAACCCTATCAATATTTATGAAAATATCTGCAAAGTATTATACTGGGACTTGTTTAATTCTTCATGTATGTTATCTGTATGCGTGTGAGATGTTGAGTCAAGGAGCCAAACTAAGCATCATATTATTTTAATGGTAAATGTTAGATGTGTGCAGGGCAATTCCGATCTGTTTGCAGGATAGATATTTCTCTAGGTTTTGGTAGGGTTACTAACTTTTTTTTGGAAACCTTCATGATTACGTCACCTTTCCTCCATATTAATATCAAAAATTAGGTGGTGACCCCTAGGCTCTGGGGCCAGGAAAGATGTGAGTGTGGTCTGTGGGTGCAGGAGAGATGTACCTGGGCTCTGCAGAAATATCTATGGTCATGGGCACAGGCCAGATACAAACATGCTTTATAGGACAGCTGCATATTTGGACTCCTCACACCCCTACTTCTTGTACTTCTACAAAATCCAGGATATGGTTTGGAATTTCCTCCCCCAGTATCCCAACATGATACCATATGGGTGTTTGATACGTACCTGCAATGCTGCAAATAAAGACTTAAATTAATGAATGTCTATTCTTCATGCCTGGAGCACTGAACCTAACTAGAGACCTGACTGAATTTCAGCAATGCATACAAAGTAGGCAACAGAAGGGGATTTCATGTTGAGTCATTTCATAACCTTGAGAATATATTAAAATAATGAAATGTAATAAGCCCTTTCCACAAAATCCTTACCAGTTACGCCTCTGACAGGTGACACAATTTAAGACAAAACCAGTGGTGCTATTTGGAAATTCCTTTCAAGGGGATTAATCCCAATGCTTTTACTTTTGAAGTGAAACTCAAAACTAAAAGCATTGGACTTGTATCCCTTAAAAGGATTCCTCTGGTTTTGTCTTACAAACACTTTGAATTAAGGTTGAATTGTTGAAAATAGCAAAGTGTGCACTGCTAAACAAAATTGCTATACATGTGACATCATTTAAACAAGGCTGGACTAACCCCCAATTCTTTTAGTGGAAAGAAAATGGCCCCCATATATAGGAATGTAGCCTTTCCTTCTCTTTTAAAGAGTAATAAAAAAACACTATTTACACATCCCCAATTAACAAAGTTAAATTGTATAATACTTACCATGAATTTATTGTCCTGGGAAACTCCATGTCAGCATTCACTGGGTTTAGCCCCACCCTACTCCTCCCATCAAAAGGACCCTACCCAAAACTTAAAGAGCCCAAATCCCACTCAGGACAAGCTTCTAGAAAGGGGTAGGAATCTGCTGACGTAAGGAAAAGAAAATCAAGGTACATATTATACAATTTTCATTTTTTCCTGTCTAACTCCATGTGATTCAAGGAAACTTGAATCACAGAGACAAGGCTTACACCAAAAAATAATTTAATTGGTTGTGAAAGCAGCACAGTTCCCAACTTGGAGGGAGAGATAAGTAATAACATTTTTGGAAGGAACAGGGATAGTATGACAGATAGTAAGTATAAAATTCTTACTCTGATACTTACAGGCAAGCATATCATAAATGTATTGCAGAGATCAAGGGAAAACAATATCTGGACAAGCCATCCTCACGGGGAGTACTACATGCTAATGCTGAATCGGAAATGGTGTTCTGCACACCATGCTACAGGCTGCCCAGTTAGATACTTGCCACACCTTTGTCAAGCACCACACAGAGACTGTCTGCAACCTACTAATATACAGGTTGCAGAAGGCCATATTTCTTGTGACACATGCAATGAATCTGCAAATGGCTCTGCCGTTTCAGATACAGTGGCACTGCTGGTGGCCTGAGTTACTCCATAGACCGCTGTGTATGACTGTATTGTATGTACTGACTCTGGCATTTAAACCACTCTTGGTTGCTGCATTTCAGCAAGTTTATAATACCTATCCTTAGCTTGACTCTTGTAGTGGTTTCTGAGATGTTTGCATTTTTAGACTGCTAATAGCAGGCTTTTACCTCAACTGAAAGTTAGTAACCTTAGGGTTAACTTAATCCAGGAACTGCATAGACAGTGCATAGACAGAGTAGCTGACATTCTGAGCCTTCAAAAAGCGTTTGAGCTACAGCCTGCCTATCAGTATAAAACTGTGTAAAACCATACCTACTAACTGTCCCGATTTTTGCGGGACAGTGACGATTTTAACAGCTCAGCCCCCAGTCCCGGATTCTTATTGAAAAGTCCCTCATTTCCCTTGATCGCCTGGGGAATTGAACGCCAAAAAAAGATACAACGTTTCTCAAACTTAATTAGATAAGTAGCTTTTGGCAGCTTTTGAGCCCAGAATACTCAACACCTGCACTTAGATACAATTGTAAAAGGCAAATGTTTTTTTTCTTTGATGTCCTCAACCTTCTCAAAGAAAATAAATGTTACCTGCTGATTGGTTGCTATGTGTTACTAAAGGATTATGATTTCTGAGCTGGATTATATCCCCTGAATATGCAACATTTTTGAATTAGGAGGTAATCATAAGAATTGCATTTTGCAGCACTGCACTGCCAGTTAGGTAGTGTACTGTATCTGAAAGCCCCTGTTTACTTTTTTTGTACCCACTGCCTTCTGGTTTTCACTGTACTAAAGTTTGGGTATGATACTTACAGTATGCATACTGCTGGTCCTGAAGCTGTCAGTTCTTATTGGCCTGCAGTGATTTTGTAACTGTGGGGCAGATAGGGAGGGTCGGGGCCCTGTTCTGAGGGGCATTTAGGATGAGCACTTCGATTCAGTAGAATCCAAATGCTGCTGAAAAAAGTTCATATTTGGCCAAATCCCAATCTGAACGAAGATTTGGTGCATCTCTATTCTGTATCTAGATTTTCACCAAAAAATCAAGAATGCAGTCTTGTTGTATTGTTTGAGCAGCATGTGAGCACAAGCTCATCACATCATAAAAGGCATTGGTCCCAGACGACAGCAAATGGAATTATGGGTGGAAAACTCTGTGTTACCCGATCTTCATTGACATGGGTCTCACTGCTATGCTTTCTTGCCTGGAACATTTCCTATTCTCCTACAGTACAACAATAAAGTATCTCCATAACGTGTCAAACTGTGAGTTTAAAGCAAACTTCAGAATGACTTTGTCATAGAGGAGGGAGAGCTGTATATGTTAGCAAATATTTTGTCAGTACTATAATAGAATGCCCTGTTTGCTTTGGAAATATAATGTTTTATGATAGTTTTGCAGTGTTTGTAATATAATAGTATTGCAATATAGTAGCTACGGTTGAAAGCCTCTTGAAATACCATGAATCTGATTGGCTTATCTTTTTGATTTATCCCGTGGAAGAAAGAAAACCTACCCTGACCTACAAATATTTTATTCTTGTATGGAACCAGCCATGCACCTAATATTTTTTTCAGCAAAAAGAGGTGGCAGTTTAAAATATTGTGAAAAGATTTATTATAGAGATAAGGGCAGTCGACTGAAAAATAAATATTGCAGAGAATGAAAGCTTAGTATGATAAAGGGGACAATTTATGTAGCAATATTCTGTAGGTGCCTTTATCAGTGAGCAGTTTAATAGGGAGTATTCATCACAAAGCAACCAAGGTTGTCAAAGGACAGATTCTACTTTGATAATATTTGGCCTATTACACTTTCAGCTTCTTTACATCTCCTTTCAACTGATGACTTCAAGAAATGTTTATATTTATAATTTCATTGATCCCAAAAAAAGAAAACACCCCTGTCTTGCTTTTATGACAGGGGTCCAAATCAGGATCAGATCAATTGTCTTACAAGTCACAGAGCATGAATTGTTTAATTAGTTATGAGATTGGAAGAGATAAGAGCTTAGGCTGAGGCAATATTGTAAGGTAGGGATTATTTGTCATTTCACCTTTAAATGGGAACTAAAGACTTGTCACTAATTTCTCTGATGTGCCACCATTACACTGAGCCCTAGTCCCCCTATCACATTGCACCATCGACAACTGCCATGATTGATCAGTGCCAATGTAGTTCCAAGAGAAGTGCAGAACTTTATTCCTTGCTTAGAATGCATGTACACTGGAAGCCTACACATGGTTCTTAACCAGTATGCATGCCAACTATCATGGAGATACAAGCAGTTGTAAGATGGCAGCCACAAACAATATTGCACAATGCTGCACTTCTCTTGGCACTACAGAGGCAGACATTTTCTTAAAAACATTTCCCCACTTATCCGAGTGACTTCTTCAGTTTAACTGAGTGGTAGGGAGTTTCCCAAAATTTAAACCCTTTAATCTACCTCTAAAATTAAAGGGACACTCCTTTGAGGACAGCAATGTGCAAATTTTGAACAGAGAAGACAGATTTTTTGAAGAAGGTATGAAGGAGGCCATTTATGCCAGACTGTAAAAAACAACTCTGAACAGAAGAGGGGGCCTGCAAAACCGCTTGTCAGCAACATACATTGCCGCTTTGGTATCCTTACTTTGGCGTTTTCAAACAATTCACAGTTCTGGTCATGTACATTGATTATCACATGCCTCAATGAGAATCATGGTACCATTGTGATTGGATCATACTTTCTTACACCTGTCACTTTCAGCCAACACCTAACTCAATAAATTCAATGGAACCATTGTTATTAGATGTCTGTGACTGTACTACCCTAAAGGGGCATTTCCCTCCCTGCACTAGGGTGCCAGGGCAGCCAGTGTGGCCCTATCTGATGTTGCTAGCTCCAGTTTATTAAACTAGTTCCAGGGTGCCAGTGTGGCCCTATCTGGTGTAGCTAGCTCCAGTTTATAAAGTTAGTTCTAGGGCGCAGTGTGGTCCTATCGGGTTTAGCTAGTTCCAATTTATTAAACTAGTTCCAGGGTGCCAGTGTGGCCCTATCTGGTGTAGCTAGCTCCAGTTTATAAAATTAGTTCTAGGGCGCAGTGTGGTCCTATCGGGTTTAGCTAGTTCCAATTTATTAAACTAGTTCCAGGGTGCCAGTGTGGCCCTATCTGGTGTAGCTAGCTCCAGTTTATAAAGTTAGTTCTAGGGCGCAGTGTGGTCCTATCGGGTTTAGCTAGTTCCAATTTATTAAACTAGTTCCAGGGTGCCGGTGTGGCCCTATCTGGTGTAGCTAGCTCCAGTTTATAAAATTAGTTCTAGGGCGCAGTGTGGTTCTATCGGGTTTAGCTAGTTCCAGTTTATTAAATTAGTTCCAGGGTGCCAGTGTGGCCCAATCTGCTGTAGCTAGCTCTGGTCCATTAAATGAGTTCCAGGGGTGAACTACTGCAACATAATTGCTGTTGTATTAGGAAGGCTTTACAGTAATAACCTACATTTCACTGACAAGCATTTGGCACCTGCTTTGAACATCAAAAAACCACATTTTCCAAGAAACTAGCAAGTGTTGCTTGGGAAATAGAATCAACAGCAAGTGGCCGTGCTGACACTTATCTATCTGCAGTGCAGCAAATGAAGTGATAATCACCTGTACTAGTGCCTTCATGCAATTCATACACCTTCATGCAATTCATACACCTAAACAGTAGGCAAAACAGCTAACTGATTCATGAGGTGCTACCCTAAAACTCTCACATTTTTCTTTGCCTTGCCTTGTTAGCTTTCTGATCTCAATTACTAAACTAATTGATCCTGGTGAGGGCTTACAATTGTGCAGTGATACAAACAAATACCCTGTTCTAAAAATAATCAAGCATTACAGAACTGTAGATTTGTGATAGAAATGAACTATACAAACACAGACAAGGCCTGGTCTAAGAGGAACATACACATTGCAGGAGATTCTAGAACACATACTGCTGGAAAGCGCTGCGGGATTAAACCCCAATGAATGCAGCATATTTTTACATAGTTACATAGGGTTGAAAAAAGACCAGAGTCCATCAAGTTCAACCCTTCCAAGTAAACCCAGCACACACAAACCTATAATTACAAATCTGTACCAACACATACATAACTATATACAAACATTAATACTAACTGTAGATATTAGTATAATTTTTGATAGTATCTGTATTCCAAAAGTCAAAAATTCTTCGAGATGTGTTTTCTTAATACAGGTGTAGGATCTATTATCCATCATGCTCAGTACTTGGGGTTTTCCAGATAAGGGTTCTTTCCATAGTTTGGAATTCCATACTTAGGTCTTCTAAAAATCATTTTAACATTAAATAAACCCAATAGGATTGTTTTGCCATCAACATAAATTCATGCAGCTTAGGTAGGATCAAGTACCTGGTACAGGTTTATTATAACAGAGAAAAAGGAAATTATTTTAAAAATTTGAATTTATTGCTTAAAATGTACTCTATGTGAGATTAGTTTCCCATAATTCTGAGCTTTCTGGATAATGGGTTTTCAGGTAACAGATACCTGTGCTTGTAACTGTAATAGAGTTTGATGCATGTGCAGCTTTGTACTATTACATACATACATTAATACATTTCTCTTTTACGGTAGATTATAAAAAAATTCTAATTTAAAATCCTTTGATAGATTAGCCTATTGCCCATAGGTGCCAAGAAAATTGGTTTAAATTGCTCAGATAGAATGGATGACCTCATTGATGGGAGCAGTGAACTGTGAAGGATTACAGACATTGCCAGTGCTTGCAAAAAATCTGTGACACAATCTGTGTCTGAGAGATATTAAGTTCAGTGGTTATTGCATGGGAAACTCAAGTATGGAAAGCAATAGCATCCTTCCAGTTTGCACAACAATCTTGCCACTGTTTCAGTGCAGTATGTGGATTTTATTTCATGGCAAATCCCACTCATATTCATAAATACATTAATGCAAATAATAAAGACTTACCCTGCAATTAACCTATAGCCATCTCTGGTATATTCCCCACTGAATGTAGATACTGTATGCAGAATTTTATTGATAAATAGAAGCATTTATTGAAAATTCCCTTGACAATAGGTATTTTAAATGTATAGCAACACTCTAGTTGAAAGTAGGTAAGGCTAATATCAGAAATCTTGAGGACCCCCCCATGAGTAGTAAAGTAGGCTATTTGTATGCGTCAGATGTTCTTTGTCTACCCAGCATTGGGAGTGCCTGCTGCCATGTCGTGAGCCCGTAGCCAGAGCCCCACTAGGGGCTTTGCGCTTAAGGTGGCAACAGGTTTAAAATTCATTGGGCCCCCTGGATATCACTCTATTGCAACCCTGAAGGCAGGGACTAAGGATGTTGGCACATAGGGAGAATGATGATGATGAAAACTCCCTTGCTCAACCATATTCATTATTTTTTATGGAAAAGGCACTGTGGCAAAGTCTAGTGGTGGTATCATTCTAGAAAGCGCAAATCAGATGGGTGAAATGCTATTGAGAGACTTTGGTTGGGTCATTTAGTACATTACCTGAAGGTGATAATATCTACTAACAAAGCAAGTGGGCATTTGAATATGCCCTATTTTATTTTCTAAAAGTAACAAGTAAAGAAAGGAAGTAATCCAGAGTCAGCAGAAAAATTCCATAGATGTCAATCTTCATAAGGATAAGTGTAAAGGTTTAGGAAACTGAAAGGCTTGTCCTGCATCTGGTGCATAGTACCATAGTCATCTTTCAGTGTCCCTTACTGGCCAAGCATTGCATTAAACCAGCTAGGGCTAGAGACTAGGTAAAGCATCCAGCCAAAGGTGGAGAGCATTGCATTACTATGTTGCCAGGGAGACAACCCTCTTATGAACTATGGATTCTGTAGTTATTCACATAGAGTCAGCTTGTCTGTACTTATTATATATTCATATCCATTTGGTGGAGGTATTAAACCACAGAATACAATACAGTCACAACTAGGTTTAACATTTTGATATTTAAAACCATTGTTTTGTGATGCCACCCATTTATAACACATTAGTTGCATATAATGCAATTCCCAGATCTTAAACCTCATTTTCCTGCATTTTATATTGCAATTTTTGCCTGTTTTTCATTAACACGTTATAGTATTTTTTTAAAAAAATAACTGACTACTGTACTTATATCTTTTGAAAACTTGAATGAATTTTTTCCTTTCTTTTACATTTTCAGATTTTGAACCATTTTCTTCCAATAAGGGGTTCTGCTGTACACTCCAAAGACATGTAACTCCAGATATCTAAGACAAAAAAACCCACTTTCCAATGGGATATATTTGCTTTGAGTGTGATAGCTGCATCCTAAGTGTGAGGGCAGCCATACTTTCTCAGAATGCCCATAAATATATTTTCATTTTTCTGTAACCTGGCTATATGACCCTGAGAATTTCTGGCTAGAATCCTAGGGTTATGTTGGCCAGTTCCATTTATTTCCAGCTTCTCTCAGATGTTGTTGCTCTAAGCTTGCATTATTAAGATTACAGTGGGTACAATAAAAGGTGTTAATGGGACACTGCGCAGCATGGGATATATTTTTCACAATCCCAGGGGCTGCTAAATTTGGAAATTACCAGGGATCCTCATTGTTATCCCTAACCCAGACATTCTATGCAGAAGGTGTGCATATAATTATCCCAAGGCTACCAAAGAGCAAAATAATTTTAGATCTTTTTTATACATATTATTTATCTCATTTTTAGGAAATTGTACAATTTGTGCCATTCTAAACACCCTTTATGGAAAAAATAATTTTGGTAATGTGTGTTTTCCTTTCTTGAAAGTCGGGAATAAGGTTAAATCATATTCCTAATAGTTTAGAATAAGCTTAAATATCTTTGTCTGTCTGTTTGTGATTGAGTGTTGGAACATTTGGAACACTGCAATGAATTTCCCAGCAAGGAGCTTTTCACTAAATGTGTACTGTCTGGCAATTATAGAGTATTTTCTTCCACCACTGGAAACGTTTGATCAGTCAGTTGGTCTAATGTGTGGGTTATACACAAAAGATGGATTGTGTGCTATTTTGTTGCACTGTCCTCTAGTAGCTGATTAAATGGCCACTTGCCAAGGTTTCTTCTAGAAAACATGTACATCCCATTTAAGAGAGGACATCTCCCCCCTGCATCTGTTTCACTTCACAAAAGAACACCATATAGACCTTGAAAGACTTAATGCAAGGATAATACTGGAGGGGGAAGAAAAGATAACGTCACAGTAAAGAAAATGTCAATATTATCAGTATCACCTTTAGAGTACAAAGCATGACCTCACTGGATAAAGAGGGGTTAATATTTTAACTCAAGGGTGTCGTTTGTGCTGCTGTAACTTGGAGCAAAGCTTGCTCCTCAAGTAAAAGCTGTACTCATTTGGAAAATCTCATTTTGGATTAAAAGCCATGTTTACATTGTAACAAAATTGTATGTGAGATGTTGTCTGGTTAGCTGTCCTGATCCTCTCTCGAGGGATCTACATGGCAACGTATTTCTCTTAATTGTTAGGGCAGGGGTACATGGGGAGATTACTCGCCCAGCAACAAATCTTTGTTGTCGCGGGCGACTGATCTCCCCACAATGCCATCCCACCGGCTAGAATGTAAATCGTTGGAGGGATGGCATACGTGTCGCTGCGATGTCCCGCAGTCGCCTAAAGTTTTTTTTAAAAGTGCTGAGATTGAAGGTTGCATTATATGTAAAAACAGGGTAAATTGAATCACTTCTGATAAAAATGGACAAATAAAGTACAAATATAGGATACAGTTTCACCCCACACATAGCAGCCTCTGTGGATAAATGTGAGAGCTGATTGTGTCAGTAACCTGGAATATTTGTGCTACCCATATTGTGTACTAGCAAAGTGGCCAGCCATGAATGAAATTAGTGGCATAACTATCCGGGGAGCAGGGCTTGCAACTTATATTACCCAGTGTTTATATTAAAGGCATATTATTTCTAACAAAATTGGCACTAAATAATTACTAAAATAGTTACAAAATCAGCTACATTGCTTGCTGGACGTTGGTGCCAATGTCATTATCAAACCCTTATTCCTGGTAATTTGTGTGCAGAGAAAGCTATTTTTCATAATGTTTAGTGATATCTTGTATTTCCAATTTCTTTCTCGAAGCAGCAGTCTCTAACTACTGGAACCACAGGCTGCAAATCGATTTCCATCACTACCGCATACCCCACAAGCTGCATTTCTTTCTAAGTGGCTGTAGCATGTTGAGAATATTTAAGATGTGTATTCCATAGTGCACTTTTCTAAATACTTCTACAGGTATTATATCTGTTATCTGGAAACCCATTATCCAGAAAGCTCCAAATTACAGAAAGGCCTTATCACATAAACTCAGTCAAATAATTCATATTATTAAAAATGATTTCCTTTTTCTCTGTAATAATAATAATATAGAAAACAATTCTATTGGGTTTAATTCATGTTTAAATTAAATTTACCAAAGACTCCTTATCTGGAAAACCCCAGGTCCCAAGCATTCTTGATAATGGGTCCTATACCTGTACTATGTTTTTTTTTTTGTTTTGCTGCTTTTCACTGTTATAGGTCACTGTTTGAGGTAAATGACATGAACTCAGAGGCAAAAAAGTACATAATGGCAACCAAGGAGCAAGAGTGGTGGATTGTATATGGATTTGTGTGTGTGTGCGTTCGTGCATGAGTACACATGAATTGCATTTTTCTCAGATTAATGTTGCAGTTGCAGGGGGTAAAGTAAGTGTAAAATTAATGAGCGTTATTAATATATCTTGTAGACTAAGTAAACTTACCAATGTTTTATGGCCCTGTGCCCATCTAGTTACACTACCGATTGCTGCAGCTGCTGAAATAAGTTCCATTAGTAATTAATACACCATGGCATAATTAAATAAAATTGGCATTAATTCAAGAGTATACCATGCCAAACAACTGGAAAATACATCTGATTAGTCTACTACAAATATCTGATTAGTTGCACCTAGTGTATACTTGTAAATGCAAAGTTGTAACACAATTGTAGTTTGTGCCATAGATTGCAGTGATAGATTGCAGTGACACTGAGGATAAATGAATTATAAGCAGAGAAAAAGTGGGTTTGCTAAAAGTAACATACAGAACCTCCATCATTTGTCTCAACTAAACCTAAATGGAAACACATCCCTGAGCAGCATCCTAATGAGAGACAGCTAAACTCTGCAGTTTAGTATTACTATTTTAGTTGTCAAAGTAAAAGCATCTATGCCACAAAGAAATATCTCTTATGTCAAGGTCATTTACCTGTGGGTTTCATGGGAGGAATTCTCCATTATTCTTTTAGCCTTAAGAACTGAGATAAGGATAATTGCTTTAAACCTGGAAGGATGACATCCATACTGATTGCTGTTGAAGTAAATGATGGGTACAAGTCATCAGATTCACTCACAGATGTCTTTGCTCTTCCAAATCAGAAACATCCTATTAGAAATAATCAAGCAGAAAAGAAAATAAATATTTGAGAAAGTGGATTAAAGAACTAGAGCCTAAATAAAGAAAGGCAGAAATGTTGTACATTATGTTTTGTGCTTCTGTACCAGCCCAAGGCAACCACAGCCCTATAGCAGGGAAGATCTGTGCCCGCAAAGATGCCCCAGTGGCTCCCCATCTTCTTTTCTACTGATTCCCTGCACAATATCTGTGCTGCTGTCAGTTACTGAGCTTAGGGACCCACACAATACCCTCACAATATACTGTATACATAGAAAATAAATGTCATATGAGGCTAATTCATAAGTAATTCAGATTTTCTTTACAAGCAGATCTTAAAAAAGTGCAGCCTGGAAGCCTCAGCTTATATTACATCATATTCTGTTTGATTATTTTCCACAACCCCTAAGCTTAGCTTCAACAGCTGCCCAGGGCACAGTAATCATGTGAATGTCACTGACACTTCCAACAGTATCCAAGATGGTGACCCCAGCGCCGGATTTCAAATCCAGGGGCCCTGAGGCCACCCCCCATTTGCACCCCCCCAACGCGCATGCGCGAACATCAAATCCCCCCTCCCCCCGCGCGCCGACGCAAGCCATTTAAACTACCATACAGAGCAGTGAGGAGAAATGTTAAAATTTTTCTGCAGTGGGCCGGCATACCGCCCCTAAAATCCGCGCCTGGGTGACCCCCTGTAAAAAGTCTGAAGTCCTGGATCATTGCAGCTATAAAGATACTGAACCTTTAGGCTGGTGCAGTATGTCAGTATGTAAAATATGGAATTTTTATCCATTATCATTTTAAGGTTTAGTTCTTCTTTTAATATGAGGCAATTGCAGCATGTAAACATTTTATTTATGCAATGTGTATCCAGTTTTTGCATATTGGTGATATACAGGTGGGACATTTCTACAGCAGGACTGTTAACATGTATTCAAAGCATTACACAAAGGAATAATAATAATCCTTTTTATGTGTTTATATAATGTAACTTATGTAAATGGGTCCTGTATTGTGGCTAACAAGGGAGTAGTCTTCCTTGGTTCCAATGTAATGAACTGTTTGGTCAATTAATGGAGGAACAAGGCTACATAAAGGTATAATTTGGGTTATATCTGCATTAGTTGACTTTTAATGAAAATACGTGAGTAGTGTTTGTATCTAGGTGACTTATAAGAGCTGCATTTGCTCAGTAGCAGTAACTTGGTTTATTGGGGGAAGTAGCATAGAAATAACAGAGGTATGATGTGGCTAGTCGGAACATAAATAATACACAAGTATCTAGAATGAATATCTGTGTAGTGATGCAAAGCCTAATCTTCAGGGACCCCCTCCCTTCTTGGTTGGGAGTTGTTATCCAATAACAGCTGGAGGCCTGAAGGTTGTACACTGCAGTAAGCATACAAATAATGAGAGATGACTTGCCTGGAATATACCTAAAGCTATTTGCAGGACAGCTGGCAACCTCTGTGTTTTATACAAATATTTATATGGAATACGTGAGGTTACAGGAAAATCGTCAAGCATGGCTGATTTAATAATGTATAGTAGCAAAAAGAGGGAAAAAAGGCAACAGTCTTTCTCCGGTTAAATCTTTTATTAGTTGATTAAAACCATGAGCCCTTAATTGTAGGCTGATTTAGTAGTGTAAAAACTCTCGTTGGTTGAAGTTTTATTAAAATAAGGAAACTCAGTTCTAATATACAATAGTTACATTTGTTCATGTATTGGATTATGGTCTGTACTGTTGTCTATAAAGTTATTAAGAGTCACTGAGGATTCCTAAGACCATATAAAATAATGCCTTGAGACAGCGGGCTGAGTGCTTTTATACAGATCATAGAACTCCAAGATGTTCATTAATTTGAATAGGTTGTACAGGTATAGGACCCATTATCCAGAATGCTCGGGACCAAGGGTATTCCGGATAAGGGGTCTTTCCGTAATTTGGATCTCAACACCTTAAGTCTACTAAAAAATCAATAAAACATTAATTAAACCCAATAGGATTGTTTTGCATCCAATAAGGATTATTTATATCTTAGTTGGGATCAATTCCAAGGTACCGTTTTATTTCTACATAGAAAAAGGAAATCAGTTTTACAATTCTGAATTATTTGATTATAATGGAGTCTATGGGAGACAGGCTTTCCGTAATTCGGAGCTTTCTGGATAATGGGTTTCCGGATAAGGGGTCCGATACCTGTACATTGTGCATGATAACATAGTACAGGTCAAACGTGAAAGCCAGTTTCTCCAACATAACTCTTGTTCTGTCCCCTGTTTCTTATCCTCATGTCGAGTCCTCTGAAGTGTGAGAGGTTCCTGTTTTTTGTATGAGGAGTCCTCTGCTTCTCTCCATGACTGCTGTCCTCCCATACTGCTGTTAGTGATGGGCCTGGGCTGCTTGAGAACTTTTCCATACATCACATGTAAAGTTAGTGCCTACCATATTAACTCAATAATTTTGACTCAGAATTCCCTACCTATATGCAACAACTAAATGCCAGGTTGGAGTTATACAGTACAGAATATCTCTCTCTCTCTTGTTCATTAAATCTCTCTAATTTAGATTGTTATTATACGTTTATTCAATGCAAACAATTCAGGAAAATACATAAGACCACAGATTTAATGATGCTGAAATAGCCATTTGTTCTCCACCATCTTAACATGATTTCAGTATCTTTACATTATTCAGCTCAGGGACAGATAACAGTTTGTCAAAATAGACCACCAACTGACTCCAGCGCCACACTTCTGAGTACCAATCCATGGCCCTGCCCAATTCTAGGAGATGTATGGGAGATGTATTTAAAAAATACAAAAAATCTTGAGGTTGCAAGATCTCCCTCACCTCCCTGAACCTGTACATTTCCCTCATCTCCCTGAACCTGTACATTTCCCTCACCTCCCTGTACATGTACATCTCCCTCACCTCCCTGTACATGTACATCTCCCTCACCTTCCTGTACCTGTACATCTCCCTCACCTCCCTGTACCTGTAGATCTCCCTCACCTTTCTGTACCTGTACATATCCCTCACCTCCCTGTACCTGTAGATCTCCCTCACCTTCCTGTACCTGTACATCTCCCTCACCTCCCTGTACATGTACATCTCCCTCACTTTCCTGTACCTGTACATCTCCCTCACCTCCCTGTACATGTACATCTCCCTCACCTTCCTGTACCTGTACATCTCCCTCACCTCCCTGTACATGTACATCTCCCTCACCTTCCTGTACCTGTACATCTCCCTCACCTCCCTGTACCTGTAGATCTCCCTCACCTTCCTGTACCTGTACATCTCCCTCACCTCCCTGTACATGTACATCTCCCTCACCTTCCTGTACCTGTACATCTCCCTCACCTCCCTGTACATGTACATCTCCCTCACCTTCCTGTACCTGTACATCTCCCTCACCTCCCTGTACCTGTAGATCTCCCTCACCTTCCTGTACCTGTACATCTCCCTCACCTCCCTGTACCTGTAGATCTCCCTCACCTTCCTGTACCTGTACATCTCCCTCACCTCCCTGTACATGTACATCTCCCTCACCTTCCTGTACCTGTACATCTCCCTCACCTCCCTGTACACGTACATCTCCCTCACCTTCCTGTACCTGTACATCTCCCTCACCTCCCTGTACATGTACATCTCCCTCACCTTCCTGTACCTGTACATCTCCCTCACCTCCCTGTACATGTACATCTCCCTCACCTCCCTGTACCTGTACATCTCCCTCACCTCCCTGTACCTGTACATCTCCCTCACCTCCCTGTACATGTACATGAATGTGCAACAACACTGTAAATGGTAGTGTTTGATTAAATGTAATAGATTTCTATTTTTGAAAAATATTTATTAAATACAATACTGTTTAATGGATTTTTTTTATAATAGGCATGTTCTGGCAGGTTAGTGCACAGGAAACCCAAACTGTGGACAGTCCATAGATTATATATATTTCAAAAGATAAAAATATATATTCAGAAAATGTACAGAGGAAAACATATTGTCCTTATTAAGTGTAACAGATGCAGTGCCTTCTAGGCATGCAATTAATATTTAACTTTTATTAAATGCATAAAGCTAGAACAGAACAGAGAACTAAAAGCCCTGCTCTATAAGAATAGCTATTGCTATATCAGTGGTGTTTAAATGTGATACAGTTATAGCATTTAAGGTGAATAGTGGTCTAACCATCCTCATATGGACTCCTCAGCTGCTAATATTTTCTTTCTGTACCCCTAACCTTCACCCCTGTCTGTGACTCCTCTGCTTACTTATTCTGATTAGTGAAATTTTCATGAGTAAGCACTTTCATCCCAGGTCAGATCTGGGGAATCTGTAAACAGTTTATAGCTTTACAAAGAAGAACACTGAGTACTGTACATTGTGGTGAACGGAAAACAAACCTTAAAGTACGAATAATGTACTGTGCAGTTTCTGAACTAATAATTATTTAAATTAATACAATTAAATAGCATCAACCATTGTCTCTATGAATATATATATAGATATTCTTGGCCAGTTTGTGGCTTCAGGAGATTTGTTCTGTTCCCCATGCCAACGTGTAGGTCACTTTACTGACAAACCTCAACAACATGTTCCCCTGAAGGCATTTAACTCTCCTTTCAGGGCATCTCACTCTTTAATTCAGCACACTTCCAGCTTCTACAGTATATGTCAGAGCGGCAGTGTCACTGGACAATCAGGCAGGAGATTCAATCTTGAGTGTGACTCTTTTGTGCTTTACAGTGAGCAGATGGCATTATATTTAGGCATAAAAATAACTACTGCCTTCCAAAGGTCTTCATGGATGTGCAGTTTTTAAACCTATGTGCTTTTAAAAAGTTAAAAAATAAACAACCACCTTTAAAAAAACTGGTTTGTGACAGTCATAATTAGTACAAAATGATGTGTTTTCACACACAATTCTTTGTGCTGGCCTCAAAATTTGTGTGCACACAGCTTAGAGAGAATAGCTTGGCCTTAATGCAACATATACTGTAGGTAACCCGGGCAATTTCTTTGGGCTTTTTGGCCTAGGGTCAACTCTAAATTTCAAAGTAACTACTCAGATGTGTGTTTTATAATATTAATAAGCAATCATTCTAGTTGTGCTCATCATATTTCTATCCTATCATCTATCTATCTATCTATCTATCTATCTATCTATCTATCTATCTATCTATCTATCTATCATCTATCATCTATCTATCTATCTATCTATCATCTATCTATCTATCTATCTATCTATCTATCTATCTATCATCTATCTATCTATCATCATCTGTCTGTTAATCTATTTATCTATCTATCATTTGTATATTAATCAATATTATAAATTACTTGCTTAAAAAGGACATATTTAACCTATCAATTAAATAGTTGGCCTTGAAATGAATGTGAATTTACTGATTTATTATTTATTTAATTATTTTATATTTAGATATCAAGGGCAAAAGCTATCTTTACAGCTACCAATTAATACCTATATACCACAATGAAGCATGGTAAGCAAAAAACATTCTATGTGATGCTCATGCTCAAAGGATTTGTTTATAATTAGTTTATTTCCCTTTGGTTTTTATATTTGGTATTGCCCTTCCCGGGGTAACCAGTGGCACTGTACTCATTGTGACAGGCCTATGAAGCATGAATGATGCTAATAGTTGCTAATTATCTTAAGTAAATAGAAAAAAAAGAAAAAGGGAAGATGACCTAAATGCTTCTACAGAGATATATGAGCCTTCCTTGAAACTGGTGTCCAGTGTTTTGCCACAAGGCAAAATAACAAAATCAAATTAAAAAAGTCAATGTGCAATTCAGTAAAGTGGAAAACCTGTTAAGGTGTAGAGAGAACACACATAATGTTTCAGATACCCAGAACATGGTGTGTTTTCTGGTCCACTTATCACTGCATATTGCCTAATGTTAGTTTTATTTCTGTTAAAGAAAAACTATACCCCCGAACAATGTAGGTCTCTATAAAAATATATTGCATAAACAAGCTCGTATGTAAAACCCTGCTTCATGCAAATAAACCATTTTCATAAAAATATACTTTTTTAGAATTATGTGCCATCGGGTAATTCTTGATAGAAAATTGCCATTTTAAGAATTAAGGGCCACCCCCTGGGATCACAGGATTCACAGTGCAAACAAACAAGCCAAGGCGCACATACATGCTGGGCCCCATCAGCCAATTAATGGACAGAGTTCTGTCTTTTACTCTCACACTTTTTCCTGTTAGGGCTCTGGCACACGGGGAGATTAGTCGCCCGCGACAAATCTCCCTGTTCGCGGGTGACTAATCTCCCCGGATTGCCATCCCACCGGCGAAAATGTAAGTCGCCGGTGGGATGGCACACGCTGCGCAGGCGATTTCGTCAAATCGGCGAAAATGCCTCGCGAGGCAACTTCGGCGATTTGCCGAAATCACCTGCACAGCATGTGCCATCCCACCGGCGACTTACATTTTCGCCGGTGGGATGGTAGTTTGGGGAGATTTGTCGCGGGCGACTAATCTCCCCGTGTGCCAGAGCTCTTACAGTTAGAGCCGCATTATTTCCTATCTATAAACTATCTGTTGGTTAAGTATTCATTATTTCTGGACTGTACATAACCTGTGTAATGGCCACATTCTCTTTATAAATCAGTTAGGGCAAGACCCAGAGCTGCACACACCTCAGGCTACGGTAGCAGTATCATATCATTGCACATGAACCCTCATAATGCTTTTAGTGTTACAGAGTAATCTATGGAGCTGGCAGGTGGTCGAGAAGGAGTTAAGTAATGAACTAATAAAACTAACTCTTCTAAATGAACCTTTTTTTGAATGCAAGTTTAATAAATCTACAGAATAGAAGAACTAATTGTTTAAACCAGCTCTAAAATAAGATATAGTTATCAAATCTTGTAATCTAGACCAGTGCTTCAGAAACTGATTAAAGTGGGTCTGTGTATTCAGCCCTGTCACTCTGTTTAATTAAATTCACTATTTAGCCATGGAAATATAACTGTGATTGCTGGTTAAGTCAATCTGAAAAACAGATTCAGTTCAGATTTTTCTATTCTCCATTTTAAATAAAACAAGAGGACCGCAAATCCCTAAATGCTTTTGCAAAGAATTAAAACCGAGAATTTAAATTGCCTAATCTGTCAGCCTTTGTTTTATTCACCCACAATGTTTTCTGAGAGCTTTACCGGAAGGCAGCACAGGTAATAACATGGATTGTCAGTTAGATGAGCTTCTCCAGGAAGAGAAATGAGGCAGTGGGCATGGAATGGAACAATAGGATAGACAGAAAGTGCCAAGGTCAAGTTATAACACTATATCACTAGATAAATACTTCCACCATTATAGAAACAAATATTTCTGCATAATGCGGATTCCTTCTTTTTGTCTCTGTTTGCCAATTTTCCCCTTTATAACAGTTTATGCAAAAAGATATCTATCACATGATGTCATATTATGTTAAAGGGGTTGTTCACCTTAAAAATTAACTTTTAGTATAATGTAGAGAAGTGATACTTTAAGACAATTTGCAACTTGTCTTTATTTTTTTTATTGTATGTTTTTTTCAATTATTTAGCTTCTGGTTCAACTCTCAAGTTTGGAATTTCAGTAGCTATCTGGTTGTTAGGGTCTAACTTAGCCTAACAACCAAGCAGTGGTTTGAACAAGAGACAGATACTGACTCTTTGAATTACCTTATGGAATATGGACTCTCAGCAGTTATAATCCTCTGGTGCCATAAATGCAGCAAAACAGTCCGGAATAAGAGATGACTGAAGCAATTATCACATAAAACAGACCAGTTGGTGTTGGACTTTTTCGGTTCCATTTTTCATTTCCCCTTGAAAGTACAGCTTTTGTTCAAAGCCCCCTATAGCTCATAACATGGTTCCAGCCATTGAACCATAGTTCCAAGAATATTCAAGAATAAGTTTTTACCCCAAAGCTCATCATAACATTAAACTGAACTTAAAACAGGCATATCTAGGAGACCTAATAGGCATTCTCCACAAATCAGGGCCAGAACTAGTAGGAGGCAAGAGAGAAACGTGCCTATGGTGCAACCATGGGGGGCGCTAGGCACTTACTTCTTCCTTTGCAGTGGGGGACTTCATTCCCCACTGCCTTGTTTTCCCCCCAGCCGGCCAGCCAGCACCACTCCAGTATGCACTCCCCCCACCCCCTGTACAAGGAGCACACGCTTGCACCATGATGCAACAGAGAGGTTGGGGGAGTGGCACCTGGCTTGGTCTGGCTCTGCCAAATATTGTACTCAAACTGGACTTTAGGCTGAACCCCTTTTGCAGGCCAAGACACCTCAGGAGGGGCAGCAGTTTTGGAACCTCTGGCTTACATAAACAATATCCATATGACCTCACTGTGAATGAATTTATTCAAATAAAAGGAAAACCCAGAAAAGAGGGTGTATGCGCTTACTGTACCAACTGGCACAAATATGCTTGATTTTCCCAGTAGCAGAGCAATACAGCAGCTTTCTTAAGTTTGAATTATGTCTGCTATGGTAATGTAAACACTCTTGGAGTCAGGCTTAGACCTAAAGCATTTGCACAAAGCATAGTTATCTCCTTCACGTTGATGGGAGTATGTTGGGCATGTGCCAGATGGAGAAACAACAATGATCAATAACATCAGGGGGATCAATATGGTGGCCCCAATCAAGTATAGTGATTTTTTTCAGGGTTACTCTAAGAAAAGTAAAGTGGTTTTGTGCAAAATAAATATGATGTTTGGCAAGGGGCTAGGGTAGAGGTTGTTTTAGAAAGTTACACTTTTCAGGGTTTCCTTGTCCTTTAATATCATGAGTGTTTTTCCTGACAACATTTTATCGGTAAACACTTTATGATGCAGCCCCTCAAGGTCTTTCCATGAAACGGTTCCCTCTGGTCAGACATCACAACATTCTGTGCAATAAAATACTGAACATATGTTTGTTTTCTTAGGGTTATATACAGAAATATGGTGCTAAGGAAAATGCAAAAGAGAATAATTACTGAGAAATATGCTAATGAGAGCCCTGCGTTCTTGAGGGTTTTGTGATTTATTATTGAAAACCTGGGGAAAAAAATTAATTTGTCTTTTTTCTTCTTTGCAGACAACTCCTGGTCTTGGATTCCTAAGTTTTGCAACTTGAGGGATTTTAGAAAACGTCACCCGCGACAATATGACGACACCAGCGGGAATATGGTTCACATCAAGCAGAAGCTTTACCATAATGGCCACCCAAGTCCTAGACATCTTTGAGGGGCCTTACACAGACAGTATCCTCTAGGATCAGGGGGATATAGGACACTTCTTTCCTTTTGAGGAAAAAGAAAAAAAAATCCATGAATTCCCAATATGGGAAGAGAGTAGGAAAACAATTATATTCCTCTATGTCTTGAGCCCCTTCCCTTATCTTATAGGGGAGGACTCTACATAGGAAGTTCAAGGAAATCCAGCTGGACCTTGGCACCTGTCACCGGGCATCTGATTTTAGTGCTGAACATCTGTACATATGTAAACAAAATAAATTCTAAAAGACTTGTTAATACATTCAAAGTGCAAGTGGTAGAAACCTCAAGACTGATTCTAGTTTATGTGTGTGTATGTAATGGTGATGAACAGGCAGCTGACTGTCAGTCTAGTCATTTTGCTGTAAGATTTGGTATGGCAGCACGCTACTATGGAAAGCAACTCGTCTCTCTTCAGTTACTGTCAGGTCTGTGTGTAGTCAATGAATGTGTCTATTTTTGTGGTGATCAAAGGAGCCTTCAGTAAAGGTCAGTACAGGGCAACGTAACTATGGTCCTTATTGGAACGCTCCTTTCTATATCCCTTGTCCTACAATGTGCTTGTGAGCAGCACCAAAAACAGATTTTAAAAGTGCAGTTCCACTTACTGGATCCAAAAAAAATCAATAGTATTTTTACAGATCATTTTTATTTTCTCCCAGAGAGCATAGTTTGGTGTGAAATGTGCAACTAGTTTTCTATGTTGGGAAAATATCAGTGTTAAACAAAAAGGTTTTTGTTGAGTCTGTAAACAAAAATATAAAAACAAAGAGCAGTTTCTGCTTAAAAAAGTGATATTTGTCATTGTGCTTTATGCAAGGTGGCGATCAGGCACAAACTCACAAAATATGGATATTTGTTTCTATATGAATTGGTCCAAAATTGTTCTTTGGCTGTAGGCTATGAACTTGCATTCTTGGTATATAATGATGATGAGTGGGGCTGCACCTTTAAACCCTTTCTCTGCTAGAAACATAACCAGAGGGTTAGTAGGTTGAAGCATTAGTTCCATGCTTGTGTTTTGTATAGCCCCGTGGGCCTCTCTGGTAGCAAGCTAATGAAAGAAATATGCATTATCATAGAATATTTATTAGATCTCTGTTAAGAATATTTATTTTGACAGATGTTTTTAAGTTATGTGTCAGTTCTTTCTCTAAATATAATTCTTGTATTCACTTCCTACGTGGACATGAAATGGCTCGAGGATGATGATGATGGACAAACTGCATGGGAATGTGGCAGAATTTCATAGGACATTGCATGAGGATTCTCTGCCATTTTGTACCTTTGTTTTTTTAGGAGTCTCTTTAATTTCAGTATCTCTCATGATTTACCTTTTAAATTGTGTTGTGAGTACTGTTGCTGGGTATATCATTGTACTGAGGTGTCTGAGGGCTGATCTCTTTTGTTTTAACCAATGGGAGTGCTGTGTACATATATTTTCCTTTGTTGCCAGAGGCCTAAGCATACTGTTCGTTGACATCAGCACCTTTATTTATTGGTGATTTATAACAATTGTTTGTACACACCATTATGTGGAATGAAAGCTAAAGCCATATCAAGATATGTTACATGTTATTTTCAATGTTATAGTATCATTTTTACATTATTCTTAATATTATGGCCTTTTTAGTCAAAAGCCAAGGTACAATTCATTGTAAGCACTTTATTTCTATACAATATTCAATTTTTACATTCCATTCATTTTCTGCTCTGCTTAAAGCCCCTCGTGCATGGATCTGTAACTGTTGACTCCCCAAAAGTTGGAGGATGCTGGGGTTTTAGTTTTGAAACACCTAGAGAGCTGCAGATTATTGATTCCAAGTCTGTGTAAAATGTATGCCTTCAAAGCCACAGAACAATAGCCAAAGTTAATATGAAAGTGAAGTAACTTTTTCCATTCCATGTGTCACAGATGACTTTGGTGAAGAAAATAAAAACCTAACACCAGGGAAGATATATCTGATTCATATTTTGTTGTTGTCTTAATTATGACTCTGTATCTGTTTGATTTGTATGTCAAAAGCTTACTCTGCATCAGTCTGACACTGTTACCTTGAAATTAGATTTCTGTTCCTATCTGGTAACAGGGGTATAGGCTTATACTGTATATATATATATATATATATATATATATATATAAGTCTTTTCCCCGTGTTACCAGATAGGACCAGATAGGCTGTCTCCCATAGACTGCATTAAAAGCAAATAATTCATATTTTAAAATATGATTTCCTTTTCTCTGCAATAATAAAACAGTACCTTATACTTAATCCCAACTAAGATATAATTAATACTTATTGGAGGCAAAACAATCATATTGGGTTTATTTAATATTTGAATGATTTTTTAGCAAACTTAAGGTATGAGATCCAAATTACAGAAAGACCCCTTATCTGAAAACCCCCAGGTCCGGAGCATTTTGGAGTCCCATACCTGTATATCGGTGTGCTACTCCCAGCGACTTTTTACAGTACTACAGGGGCGGGCCAAGCCGACTGGGTGCCCTAGGCAACCTGGTCAGCCACCTCGCTCATGCCCATGCGTTATGACAACCGGCGGGGCAAGAGAAGGGTGTGCGGGCTAGGGGTAGGCAGGAGAGATTTCTGTCTGCTGACCTCCAATCGTTGTGCCCTACCCCTAGTTCCGGCCCTGCAGTACTAAACAATAGCACAGCTCTAATGAGCTCTTAGAGAAAAACAATATAATATCTGTTTTATAAACTTGGAATTTTCCTTTTAACACATCAGCATATTTTTTAAGACTCTGTGTAGTTTCATACATTTTGGCAATGACTGAGATAAGTAATGGAAAAAACAGAACTATGCTATTATTACGGTTTATATTTCTTTCCTTTCCAATTATGAGTGTCATGTATATATTCAAAATGCAGAGAAAACATTTTTTGTACAGTAATCTATGACCTATATATATTCCTATTAACACAGAGGGTTTCCCTTAGTGTTTGCTGAACAAACTTTAAGGTTAAGGTTGCTTAATATTTAAAATGGGTTCTGTCTTGTGGAAGAGCTATAAAATAGTGATCCAGACCAGTCTTATATGTAAATGTCATTTATGCAGTAGAATGAATCCTTCTGGAATGGCACAGTCTGGGTTTCAGAGAGCTGGCTATAGGGCTGCCATCTGCCCTTACTTTATCACTGCCAGTGTGATTAACAGTGAATAACAGACATAGAAAAAACAATATTTATTTATTCAGAAATAATGGCATCTCCACATGGTTGGGAAACAATCTGTGTTTCTCCTCTTTTGAGGAGACAGTACAACGTAGGCATGAGACTTTTGACTTTCTGCCTTTAAATACAGATTCTAAGAACCCTCCAGCCACCACTGCCTGATCTGCCAGAGTTTGTTCATGCTCACTAGCTGGAACGCTGAAGCTTGTCTGTTTCTGGGTCGGTACCTTGAGAGACACAGCAGAACCAGTGCAGTAAAAATCAGTTACAATAGTGAAAGCAAAACAGCACAGTGTCAGAATATAAAAATGCATATTTTTAATAACTGCTGCATACAGTCTTATGTTTTGGTAAAACATACATTATTTGTAAATTTCGGACCCAGTCAAAAAAATTTTACCCCACATTAAATTCTCTTTAAATGCACTGCAGCAAATCCCCAGAATGTGTCACCAGTGGAGCTTGCCAGAGAAAAATGCAGAGATCATTAAGTGCATGACAGTGTATAGCGAGTACACAGGCATCTGACTGCACCACAGTATTCTGTGCAACGAATATGAATGTGTCTTGAGGGGCGGCGGGGGGGGGGGGGGGGTTGGGGCTACAGCCTGCTCCCAGTACAAGCACTTGCTACAGTTACCCTTAGGCCCGTACTGGCAATCTGTGGATTCTAGCAAATGCCAGAGGGGCTGCTGTAAGATACCATAGACAGTAGCATGAGACTTTGCATTTTTATGTGGATATCGGCTATATGTGCCGGCACCCGGGCCTATCTCATTCATTATGGTGCAGGCACAGGTAGGGGACAAATGATGCGTATGGCGCATATTTCCGGCAAGCATTTTTCAGCTTGCCGAAAATATACACATACGCCTGGTGTGGCATCAGCCTTAGTTCCCCCAAGAGACTTGTTTAGTTTATTAGTTACAATTGTATCTCAGTGCAGGTGTGGCTTGTTAACTTTCTGGACTCTCTGCCAAAAGTTACTTTTTAATCAAGTTTTTTAGCGTTCAGTGTAGGAGATCAAAGGGAAATGAGGGACTTTTCAGTAAGAATCTGGGACTGCGGGTTCGGCTGTTAAAAGAGGGACGGTCCTGCAGTTGGGAGGCATGCAGTAGGGTTGCCATCTGTTTGGTTTTGACCCAGACAGCCCAGTTTTTAAATGGGCTGTCCGGGTCAAATCCTCCTCACTGAGATTAACACAGCGATCGACCACATCATAGCCCCGCCCAGTGACGTCACGTCCCAGACTCTACCATGCCCCATGACATCACAGCCCCGCCTCTTCCCTGCACCCGTGACATCCATGCCATCAAACGCTGGCAGAGGCGGCAACCCTAATAGATAGTCACTACTTATTTGCCAGGTGGGGGGATGTTTGGGACCTCTTTGTACTTGAAATGGCCAGGGCCTATTTTAAATTCCAGTCTAGACCTGGTTGCCTTTGAATTGGGGCAAGCTACATTAGATGTAGTTGTCCATGTGTCCAGCCTAAATAAGAGAGAATGCTGATAAGCTCATAGATAGATATGACTAAACTTCTCTTTCTTTAAGCTTTACATTCTTTATAGGATAACTACAATTCCACACTAGAAATCATGTTCATGTTTGTGAGCTGCAACCTAAGGGTATAGGAGCCCTCTAATCCTGAAGTTCCATACTAAACTTTGTCTCCCAAGGTTACAACCCTACATAATACTTTGTAGCCCAATAATTCGGCTGGTGTTTACTTGCCCTTTATAATAAGTGACTTGGTCTGTGCTCTGTTTCAATGTTTAGGAAAAGAACATATAAAACTGGAAAGGAGAAATTAAAAAGACACAATTGCTCTCACTGGTGAGCAAGACTATAGTTCTTTTACTGTGTTAATGTCTGCTGGGCTCATTTCAAACCTCAGTACCCTTAAAAAAAGACGATTTTCTCTAAGAGAAAGTGACATAAAATGATTCCTTCTCCTTTAAACCAATCTCTTTAAATCTAACCACAAGGGAAGCTCTAAAGCAATTATTGCAGAATATTCTTACACAAACAGCTTTGTCCTAATATTCAAGTATGAAATTAAAATTAAGAATTGAAAAGTGAATGAGAATATTTTAAAAAGGAATGTTGTCAAGTTAATGAGGATACAGGTCCGGCGTATCCATGGCAACAGCCTTAGCCAATCACGGTGTACCCTCAATGCACAATACTAGAGCCAGTGAATGCTGCTGCTTCTTTTCATTTGAGTCACATACGCAGTGAAATGAAAAAGCACTTTGCTGCAATGCTGTCTAACAATATCTGGCTAAGTCTGGTGCTGATGGACATCATGATAATTGCCTGATTTTACTGCCACACCTTTTCTTTTACTGAGACCTGTATTACGTGTTCCATACGTTCCATTCCATACGTTCCATTCCATTACGTTAGCTTTTATGTAACTGCTCTGTTCCCATTTTCAGTCATATCATGTAAAATATGGTTTCTGTGAAGGGAACTGTTGGGCAGCATTAACCCTTTTGACAGCCGAATTGCTGATCCCCACAGCCTGGGCATCTTATTCTTAGCACTTTAATAGTGTCGTTAGCTGCAGCATTGCTTAATTACGCTGGCTTTGGCCATGAATCAGCAAAAATGTAGAAATTGGGAACTGGGGTATATCCCATTATCAGGAATATTTGTCCAGACTGCATGATATACACTGGAATAATGGAATGATTTTCTCCTTTTCTATTGCTATAGGGCAGCAAACTGCCATGAAACTTTGCTGAAAGATATTAGTTATAAGTATGGGATTATGGCAGGTGGCTGAGCCTAGATATAGATTGAATAAGGGGGAAGAGATAAGAGAGACCCTTGAGCTGTTGTTAAACTCTAACTATCTTCTCCACCCCAAAAGCCAATATATGCGGGAATTGTAATTCAAAAGCTTTTACTGTGAGTCCCAAAGGGGACTTTCCTAAGCCAGGAACAAGAGAAATTGCTCTACTATAAAACAAGATTTAGTTTGGATCTCTGGGGCTGTAAATTAATGTTTAAATATTGGTTTTCTGGGACCCAGATAATAAACCTAAATGTGCCGTGGGAGGATCAATTTTGAATGAATGCTGCAGAATTCTTCTCTTTAATGAACATGATAATATTTAGCTACTAGCCAAACCCTTTGTATTATGAACTGCAAGCTACACATCTTTTTTTACTTTCTAGCTGCCTTTCCATATTTACGGATTTACATTTCTGCATCCATCCCAAGAACACCCATTCATTTTTCTTTATTATATTTATGGCAATGTGTTTGTGTGATCTTATAGGATCAAGTAAACACCAGTAATAACCAACTAACATCTTATGTATGCTATATCTTTTTATTCCTGAAAGTTTTGACAATATAAAACTTTATTACACCCCTGAAAATGTGACATAATCGAATCTCTGTTGCATGAAGGATCTAGAGCAGCGCAGTTCTGTGTAATAGAACAATTATTTGATTTCCCACACAGTTGTGGGCTGAATTATATAAAAAACTATAATGTCACACAAACAAGTCTGTGTAGCCATTGAGCAGGACAGAAGGAAAGCCCCAAACAAGGGTTTAGATAGGTACCCAAACACTGCGCCAGAGCTGTCTTTATCATATTTTTATTTTATTTGAATGCTTTACAGGTCCTACATCACCACAAGTATTTTTCAGAAACTTTGCAGGCAGCACACAGCACTATGATCAATGAGTAGGACAGCCTGTTGGAGAACATTGTAGCTATTGCTTGGCATATAAACTAGGTGTGAGACAAAAAGTTACCAAGGCCTCACTCTGTATGAGACTGGGGAAATGCACTGATATTGTATGAAATGAGTAGGGTTCATGCTGCTGTGACATCACAGGAGGCCAAAGCATGGATGTGCCCATTGGCAAGAGCTTTTGTGATGTAATAAATATGAGCATATAGTCTAATGGGGCCACCGAGACATCTCCTAAAGTACAATCTAGAGCCCATTCTCAAAATGACATTTTGACATAAGAGGCAACGGTCTCCATAAGAGGGCTTGTGTGTTATTCATCTGAAATGTGGGTCACTTGCCATTGGCACAAATTCCCATGTTCCTGCCAAAATGATATGGTTTTGCAGTTGTTTAGGATAGCGCAGAATGGCAGAAAAAGAAATGTTGCTTTAGTGACTCTAGCACAGATTAAAGCCTGATAAGAAATCGTGAGAAGATCCTAAACTACAACTAGGTTGCTTGGCATTAGAATTCCCTGTAGTTCGGTACTTTCATCTCATGGATGTGGGGAGAAAACAGAGGGGGGAAGCAGCAACTGACTGGTGAGGCTGCAATGAAACATTATTTTTAGCATGAAAAACATCCTCATTCCCCAAATAAAATATGTAGCGTACTGTTATACCTTCTAATGTTGTCCTGTTTTTAGGGCAGTCTGTTCTTTATATTTTCAGCAAGATCTCATTTAATTAACTGGCTGTGTATATCTGCTTCTGGGATTCTCTTCAGTTGTAAGATTCTGTTCCTAATATTGTATCATTCTGAGGGCCTGAATAAATCTTTGCAAGTTCAAAGTTTTCAGCTATAAAAGAGGACTGCCTGAGGAAAGTCAGGATACACGGGAGTATTAAAGGAAATACTCTCACATACTGTAGCTTTTCTTTGGTTACCTGTTCCATCATGTGTCCCGCTTCAGTATCTCCACTGCCACAGGCACACTGATAAATCAAATCATCCCAAAAATACAATTTCTCTGGATTTCAGAATTGTTTTAATGATTTTCTTTTTAGAAAATATATCCTGTTTTCATAAAATTACCTAATTGAAATATGCTATTGGGCTATATTATATATATATATACTATGCATTTCTAATTTTAATTTTAGTCATTTGACTAATTTATACAGTACATAAGGGGCTGACAGGGAGTGACTTATAGTACTTACTATAGTATAGTATAGTAGTATATGACCCCTATTGTTTTCAGGCACAAATCTTATCTATCAGAGACCTATTATTGGTCTATTCTATCTATAGACACTAGGGGTTATTTTCTATGAGCCTGGGCAAAGTGCCAGGGTAATGTGACCTCAAACGGGCCTACCTAGTTGATATCTGATTGAACATCGGGCAGAGGTGGATTGGGCAGGTCTTATTTTCCCATCAGATCGAGGATCAGATCTATGCATTGCCTAAATAGCAGCAGTTTTGATCCGATCGTTTGACCTGAGGGATCTTTCAATGTATGCCCACATTAAGGGGCCCAAAAGCACACCCTTTGGCGCTAATTTAAAAATCACATAGTTACACTTTGCAGCCAACACCTTTAAGGTAAATGCATCCAGGGTATATTATTCTTTAATGCACTTCGAGAGCTACCCATAGAGATTTATGTACCCTTAACCACTAACTTCCTTTTCTGCTTTGTGGAAACTGATCTGTCAGTAGTACATTATAGTGATGAGTGCTGAGAAAGGATATTGTCAAGTATTACTTGCTACAGTATGGCCTCAGGTAGGCATGTACCATTTAGTAGGAGGGGAAGAAACAGAATGCAGTCAAGGACATATTAATAGCTGCAGTTGTCTATAAGCGTTGTTTGGAGATCAAGACTACCTGCCCCCATTGTCTTTATGAGTATATTGTATTTATGTATTTTTACAGACATATTCAGTTGAATCAAACAAAATATATTCAGTTTAATCCACCCTTCCTTTAACAACCACACCCATATATTTGAGGAATAAAATAGTCCAGGTATATCATTTTATGTTAATTTAAAATGTAGAATTAATCATGCAAATATTTTCTATTTTCATAGCGATGCTTAACAATAAGGGGTTTAAGTAACAGGGGGAAGGCACAAAAAGTTAACACATTACTTTTGCTGTTACTGGTAAAGATTTATATATATAAAATTAATTTTTAATCAATTGTTTGGGATCTGTTATTCAGAAACCCATTATCCAGAAAGCTCGATTTATGGAAAGGCCATCTCCTATAGACTCCATTTTAATCATATAATTCATTTTTTTTTTAAAAATGATTTCCTTTTTCTCGGTAATAATAAAACAGTAACATAGTAACATAGTAAGTTGGGTTGAAAAAAGACATACGTCCATCAAGTTCAACCATAATGCCTATATATAACCTGCCTAACTACTAGTTGATCCAGAGGAAGGCAAAAAACCCCATCTGAAGCCTCTCTAATTTGCCGCAGAGGGGAAAAAATTCCTTCCTGACCCCAAGATGGCAATCGGACCAGTCCCTGGATCAACTTGTACTAAGAGCTATCTCCCATAACCCTGTATTCCCTCACTTGTACTGAGAGATATCTCCCATAACCCTGTATTCCCACACTTGTACTGAGAGCTATCTCCCATAACCCTGTATTCCCTCACTTGTACTGAGAGATATCTCCCATAACCCTGTATTCCCACACTTGTACTAAGAGCTATCTCCCATAACCCTGTATTCCCTCACTTGCTAAGAATCAGTACCTTGTACTTGATCCCAACTAAGATATCATTAATCCTTATTGAAAGTTAAACAATTCCATTGGGTTTAATTACTGTTTAAATTAGTTTTAGGAGACATAAGGTATGGAGATCCAAGTTATGGAAAGATGAGCACCTGAGCACTCTGGTGCAATTACTAGGGAACAAGTTGGGGAGGCCCAATTTTTGATGACGCCAAAATGTTATCCGTGCAAGGCATAAATATACATGTTGGAAAGGGACACTATTCTCTTAATAACCAACAGTATCATAATAGCAATGGCTATAGCCATTCAGTCATTCTGGCACACAACTCCCTGGTTTAATCTAGTAACTATATTTCTAAAACTGTTTACAGGCAGAACCATGGCAAAGTATGCATCTGGGAAATATTTTAAACCTCTTAATTTCATTACATTCATAATGTTATAATTGGCAGATCAAACAACTATTTTTGGAGACATAGGATAAAATTCTAATGTAAAATCCAGGAAAACATCCAATGAATGCATTAGAAATTGGTGGGACCACGAAAACACAAAGTAAAATGCTGGAAAATGTAACATCAGGGTATGTAAAATTGAGGTTTCACTGTAATAATATTGCTAGGCCCTCATGGCATGTCAAGGTAAACCCCATATGGTGGTCCTAACACTTTGACACTGGTAATTTTCTGTTAGGCCGGCACCTCCCTGCATTTCTTGGAAAAGTGTCTCTGGTCTGACAAGTTAATCCCTCCACATTGTAGCTGTTATAACCAACACCTGTGATACATATGCCATTCAAAGGGTGAATGGTGGGGTACTGCAAACATATGGAAGTTTGGCCATTCTTCCTGCAGAATTACTGTGGCTTGACAAATGTTTCTTCATAACCTTGCAACCCCTATTTGAAAATGTATGGACTTGCACAGACTTTATTAATAAAACATGGGGCCAGGGAAAGAGTATTGATCAATCCCCTCTCTTTTGCACTTTGATGATTTATTTACTTGTGTTGCCCTTGCCCAAAATGCTGTTATAACACTATTTCTGCTAGCTTTTCTTTATCCATCTTTCTTTTTAGTGATACTGACATGTTCCCGTTTTTATACTTTCTGAGATTAAACACTTGCACCCATCCAGCCCAGAGAGACAAAGCAAGGACTCAGTATGCTGGAGATATTATTTGCATTCACGCTCTAACCTCTGACATGCATTTTACCATTGCTGCTAAAACTATGATGTAAGGCTTTAGGGACAAGGCAAAGACTAGACCACCAGTATAGCAAAGACATAGCAACCAATCAGTGATTGGATTTTTCAGGCTTCTTTATGTAGAACAATGAATGCAACAATTTGATTTGAAAATGGGTGCCATGGGTTACTGCCCGCGGGCAAATTTGCCCAGTGTTGATAAATCTCCAGCCTACTGGGACTGTGGCTTTTAAATGACATGGAGATGCAGACTATGGCTAGAAGCAACCTCACCACAAGAACTGATAGTCAGGAGCTTAACAAGATGAGGTTACATGGGCATAGAGCTCTAAAGAAGCCGACTATCATAATGCAAAGCAAAAGCTCAGACAGTGTAATGGCTACCTACACTGGACTCTTAGGATAATTAGGATACAAAACACTGATTCAGTTGAACCTGAAGAAAAAAGGACTGTAAAACTGAAATATAGTAGCTCTGTAGCTGAGGTCAACTAAAACTCCTAGCATCCCAGACATTGTCACTGCCATGTAGAAGTTGTAGTGCAGCAACACCAGGCGAGCCCCCTCTTAAAAACACTGTCTTACTGCATGTAATCTTGTGTGCAATATTGTTAGAATTTGAACTTCATGTACTGTGTGTATACAAAGAACTCCCTCTGGTGGAACATTTTCATGTTTGCTACTGGTTTAGGTTCATGTTCAGTCTGTTTGTTTTCTGATATTATGGTTATTCTTCCAATACTGCTCATAAAAGAACTCGTTACTGATGTTATTGCACTCACTGTGTGTCCAGCTACATATTGTTCATACAGAATTTGTGGAACAATAGTCTAGATTCTTCTAAAAAAAAAAACCCACCCAGGTCCTAATGTGCATTTGGATAAATGGTATCTATTGAGTGAATTGTCACTTTTTTTGATGTTATATTTGATAACCGTCTCCAGTGAGGGGCACTCAAAGACACTCTATAAGGGCCCCTAAAAGCAAGTTGCCCACCAGCCCCCTGAACCCTCCTATAAAATGTTCAGCTTTGTAACCTGGTCATGCTCTTTAAATCTATCCTTTTATTTCTGGATCATTGCAGGTCAAAGCTTTGTTTTTAATCTGAGCCTGGTGGCACCTACAGTAACATGAGGAACATGAGACAAAGCCTTTGTAGGAATCACTTAGATACTGTTAACAACTGACCCAAAACAAACTTCTGTTTGAAAATTATGTGGAAATGTGACAGTTTATTAAAAAGAAGTTCTTGCTCTTTGAATGTTTCTGTGCCTGAGTTATTCTCTTAAAAGCAAGTTGCCATCATTTCTTCCTGGTACCAAGCAGACTTCAGAATTGTTCCTGGTGTACAAGTATATATTACATTACAGACTTTTTTAGTTCATTATTGGTGAACAGCATTCTTATTGCTACTTTTACATAAAGTCTAGCTTGTACAGTGTTTGGGTTATAGTTTCCCCAGGGCAGTTTTCCCCATCTCGGCTGCGGATCTCCCAACTACTTCAGTGTTACTATTGGCCTCTTGGCTCCTTTTCTGAAAAAAACCCCCACCTTACCATATCACTGAGCTTTGGTGGGAGGTATTTTCTAGGCAGAGATGTGGGTCTGCTGTATTTTTCAATAACCAGATCACTGTTTTGAAATGGCTTTTCCTGTGATGCTTCCATTTGAAAGAATCCTTTTCAATATCACATTTCTGAAAGCTTGTCACTTTAAAATCCTGGAAAGTTTTGTTGCTGTCATTGGTAAAAATAGATGATCTTCCAATTGTCTGAGATAAATATCTTGCTGAAAAAAATGCATAAAATTTCCTCTCACGTCATATGTGCAGTGCTCCTGAATATGTTGACTGGGGTCAGTTAAGAGATTTTAATTTTGAGGTCTGGGTCACTTTTAAAATGAGATTCAAAAAAGGCTCTGGCATGTTAAAGGGGTTGTTCACCTTTGAGTTAAGAATTTTAGCAGTTATCTGGTTGATGGGTTCCAAATTACCTTATTATTATTATTAACATTTATTTATAAAGCGCCAACATATTCCGCAGCGCCTTAGCAACCAGGTAGAGTTGCAATGAGAGGTTGGAATATAAATAGGAGAGGGTCAGAGAAGTCAGTGCAGCGTTTCTGTGAATGCTTACGGCTGTATTTACATAGACCTTTTTTGATAAAGCTTACTTAGTTTTTACCTTTCTTTATCCTTTAGGGCTCTGGTACACGGGGAGATTAGTCGCCCGCAACAACTCTCCCTTGTTGCGGGCGACTAATCTCTCCGATATGACATCCCACCGGCGAAAATGTAAATCGATGTGAATCGATTTCCGCAAATCGCGCAGCTCCGTATGCCATCCCACCGGCGATTTACATTTTCGCCGGTGGGATGGCATATCGGGGAGATTAGTCGCCCACAAAAAGGGAGATTTGTTGCGGGCGACTAATCTCCCCGTGTACCAGAGCCCTTAAGAAGTGGCTATGAAAAGTACTTTTTATGAATGGCGTAGATGCAAGAACCAGTGCACCACTTTTGAATGACCACAACTGCGGGTGTGGTTGTTACTAAGCCCTATTGTCAGATGTAAAGTCTCTTTACTTATCACTATATTTTAGGTCAAATGACTTACATTCTGATTGAATGCTTGAAGATTTAGGAAATGAAATGATTTAAATGAAATCCTGATTTTGGAATTATACCAAAGCTGTAGTCACAGGTGCAATGTTGTACCACAAATCTCTGGTTTCAATTGATCAATTTCTGCTTGGTAGCACTAATTCAGTACAATCTTTTTTTTGCTCTTCTATGGGTAATTAATTCCATTTTACCATTCATATTATATTAATGTGCAGACTTTTCTTTTTTAACAGCAAGTTTATAATATGGTTGAAACCCTTCAAATGCATGAATGGATCTAAAAGCTTACTTTAACAATAATGTCTCTATAAACATTGCAAGACTGAGTGTAATGGCAGAACAATGGGATGCAGTTTGCTAAAGGTCAAAGTCCAGCACGGATTGGTTTATACTGGCTGCACTAACACAGAAAGGAAGCAGTTCCTAATGGGAGCGTTGGTTTCCACTGGCCACAAAACATGACACAATGACAATGTTATTAACAGAGGTGAAATATTATAGATATAGGCTGGTAAGAGGGCAACCTTAATGGCAGCACACTCACATTTTTGCTTAAATTATTAAGGCAAAGCCAAGGTATTACTTCCATTCAGGTTATATCAAAGGCCAATCGCATTACACCTAAAACAATTGCAATAGTGGGTAACAGGGTCAGGGCAAAAAAAATAAATAAAAAATGACAGCCTCTATACAATATGCCTTCTTCCCTTATACCTACTTCTTCACCAATGTGTGTGCCATCTTTCTATCAATTCCTGCTCCACAACGATTCCTTCCCTGATGCACCTCGTTTTCCTGCTGTTCTGTGATCTCTCTGACCTGACACCGCTCTCTATTCTCATGTACGGTGCACCTCTATGCTTTCTATCACCCACCGGCTGCTTCCCTGATGTCCCCAGGGACTAATAATGACACAGAAACAGTCTCCAATAAACCTAATAACTTTATATTTAAAGAACACACCCTTAGCAACCTATATAGGCTGTACATCCCACTAACCCCACAAATCAAACTAACTACGAAATGTCCTCTATGAGAATTATGTTTTTTTAAGTCTTCAGGGTACCTTTACTACACTTTAACATTAATGATAAATACATACTCCTCAGAAAGCTTCTTGCAATTACTATTTACTCTTTTTCTGCACCATTTATAGGATTTTAGTGCAACTATTAGCACTTTTTTTTGCAAACTGGCCGCTGCAGGTGATTGTTGATCAATCTTAATTGATCTTAATTGACATAGAAACAACACTTTAAGAAATTGTTCATCATCAGGGTCGGAACTGGGGGTAGACAGAAGAGGCATAAACCAAGGGTGAAACAAGATGGGGCTCTAGGAACATACCATTCCTGCCTGTCTACCCTTCTATACCAGTGATTCCCAACCCCTTGGATGTTGCTCTCAGTGCCCCCAAACCAGGTAGTTATTTTTGAATTCCTGACATGGTGGCAAGTTTTGGTTGAATAAAAACAAGATTTACTACCAAATAAAGCCACCTGTAAGCTGATAGTGTGCATAGAGGCTCCCTAATAGCCAATCCTAGCCCTTATGTGGCTCCTCCATGAACCTTTATGATGCTTGTGTTGCTCTCAAAGTCTTTTTACATTTGACTGTGGCTCACAAGTAAGAAAGGTTGGGGACCCCGTTCTAGACCTTCTGTTCCTTGTAAGGAAATTCACTGGGGAAGCCCCACCCCCCACTCATCACCTGGTGGTGTCACCCAGCACTATTTAACATTAAAATCAGTCCCTGCCCCAGTGGAACTTTCCCCACAGGATCAGTTTCATAATTTCATCATTAATTTAAGTGTTTATTTTTGTAGTGTGGGAGAACAAATAGTAAAAAAAACACCAGTGGGTCCATGAACCACAATTAATGAAACCTGGCCATGTAAGGACAGAGCTGCTCCTTTTGGGTCTGACCCATATTGGCATTCAAGTAGCAGTTGGACTGGCAGGCTGGAAGTTTAGTGAGATAGGGTGATATGGGAAACACAAAAATAAATAATTAAATAGGTAAATAAATAAAAAACAAACAAACAAAAAAGACCAACTGTCTCAGAACATTAATGTCTACATTGCAATAAATGACAATACTAAAATTAAGTTGCCATTTAGAGAGCACATCCTATCGGTTCCATTAAGGAAAGTGCCATATTGGTCACTAAGAAACAGGGCCTTCCAAAATGATGAGATTTTTTCATTTACTCAACTGAAATGGTGTTGAAATACCATGGCAAAGAAGCAACATTAGTATTAGGATTATATTTACCTTTCCAGATAAGGAGGGAATTAAAGAACAGGGATTTATTTGTAACTATGTAAAGAAGGACTGAGATGCATTATTTCAAAGACTAAGGAGTGGGCTTATTTGCCTTGTCACCATGACCAAGAAGATCTGGCATTCAGTAGCTACTGGGGCATGAAATGACATGCCAGAAAGGCTTGTGCAGGGTTAGATGAGCAATGTGTCTTGAAGGCCAGGCTTCCAGATACCAGTGTTAATAAAGAGATTTGTCTTCATTTGGCAGAGCTGTCTGAATGTGGATGAATATGTTAAGGAGGGGTTACATGGTCGCTATGGGCTCCTAAAAAGTGTACGAAATTAGGGGCTTGAACCAGCAACAAGGCAACTGAAATTTCTGCAGGGATAAATATGTGGATAAATGAAATGAGATATTTTTAACTGGGCTTCTACAAGAAACACAAGATGGCCTATTATGTATAAGATAGAGTACCTCCGGAGCCATAAACGTTTTTGCTCAGTTCTAGCTCTGTGTTTCTGGACCAAAGTGTTGCTAGCACAGGTAGTTCCTAGTAAATAAACACCTATTTATAAGCAGGGTTAGTTCCATGAGGGTACAAAGAGCTGCCTCTGGTAACTTTAAGAGCTGAATTTCTGTTTTTTTTTTTTAAAACAGAAATTCTGCGCTTCTAGCGCAGAGAGCACAATAGCCCCCCCTCCCCCAGCAGAGACGTTGCTGGGCGGGGGACATGATGTCACTGGATGGAGATGTCACGGGGCTATGACTTGTCAATTGGCCCATGACCTCGTCAATTTGGGAAAGTACTGCCCAGTTTTCCAAATTGGAAAACCAATTAGGCAGTTTGCCACAGATTTTCCAAAAACCGGGTTGTCTGGGTCAAAACCAGACAGGTGGCAACCCTAAATAGACCTTATAATTCTCCAAAGTATCAGAAGCAATTCCAGAGTTTTAGGGTTTTGCAGTACTCAAAGCTCAAAGTCAAAGCTGTATAGAATGTGTTTCTACAACTAATAACCCTGTTGTATACCTAATCTGTTCTCATAATTGCACTTTCACTTACTGCAACAAAAAGAAAGTAATCAAAAAATGCATGTAGTAGCACTTTAGGAGGCTACTGCTAGAAGTTGTGCCAATGGACAACTTAGAGTTATATGAATATATAGCAGCTGTTCCCTTTTGGGGAGTCCAAGGTCTATTTTCTGCCCATTACTGTAATCCTAATAGTTTTTGACTGTTGCTGCAGCTATGATTTGGGCGGATTTACAATATTAGAGTATTTTCTATGGGGTTTGATAAACAATATAATTTTGTTCTTATTAGGTGATATTTAAACAAAATCTGCTGACCAGCACCAGCTAACACCGGGCCTGGACTGACAATCTGTGGATTCTGGGAAATGAGATGCCATAGACAGTTACTATTTATTGGGCTGGGGGGGCTGTTTGGGCTTCTGTGTACTTGAAATGTCAGGGCCCTTTTCACTTTTTCACAGAGCTAGGAAAATGCCAAGTTCATAGGAACTTTTTCTTACAACAAGCACTTATATAAGTTATCTTTGGAGTCTTTGAACCTTACTCTAAACAAATAGTCCTACCTGTAAATGAAAGACATCTTGTACAGTACATTATTGGGTATGACATTCAGTCCACTTAAGTTAACATTTCTACCTTATTTGATGTAAAGTCCTGTGTCCTCTATACCATTTGCCCCTTGCCACCCCTGGCTGGCCCCTTTTCTGACATGTTTGGCAGCATTTAGGACATGTTGCTCACCTCTAGAGCGCTGGGACCATCCCCTGACTAGGACTGAATGGTGTGTTCTCAGAATATCAGTCCAGTTTGGGCCATTTGGGTGGCTAAATTCAGCAAAGATCGGCACCTTGTTGACCTCTACAAATGAGTGGCCCTTTATCTGTGTAGCCAGCTAAATTTCCTATACGCAAATTGTATTAGTGATGATTAATGCCAGTCAGCAGATGTAAAAGTCAACAATATTATAACAAGGAGATGCAAAGGAAAAAAAACATTGGTTAAACAATAATTTATATATATTATACAAACAATTTGGGTTCAAATGATTTTTAATGTGTAGAATCTTTTTAAAAAGCAATATGTGGGGATAATAATTAGGCTTAAGTGCTTACAAATATAGGTCAATGCAATGAACTCTCTGCAGACCATTTCTCACTCAGCAAGGTGGAACAGAGGACATTACTAAAGTGAAAAGGGAATTTCCTACATGAGCAGCCGGTACAGAGAAGAGAAAGGGTTTCCAGGTGGATTTACCCGGAGCAATTACAGACGACAGAGAACGTTTAGACACTGGGGGGCCCATTTATCAACACTTTCATGTTCATGGTTTTAGGGGCGTTTGAAACCACAAATAAAACTAATTTTCTCTATAACTATGAATGCCAAGGGATTTAAAAAAAAAAAAAAAAAAATCACAAAAAAAAAAAATCACAAAAAAAAATAAAATTTTTTTTGTATTGTTGCATAAATGAAAAAATAAAAACCCCAAAAACCTCTAAAACTAAGAAGAAGAAAGATCTTCCAGTTCTCAAAAGGACCCGGCCATCGACTCCTACATTACCTTTCCAGCTTTCAGATGGTGGATTTTTACTTTCAGATTTGTTGCAAAAAATAGCACAAAAATATGATTTTTTGGTTGGAAAAAAAAAAAAAAAAATTGTGAGAAAAAAATCTGAAAGTTAATAAATGCCCCCCTTAGTTTTACACTGGGAATTTTTTTTCTACCATTGAAATGAGAATGTTTTGAACTTTTTTTTTTTTTTTTTAAATGAAACATCCAATTGTATTGTTTTTGTCACAGTCAAAGAGGTTAAAAATGGGGATTTGTGGAAAGTTAAACCAGGCAGCCATTAGAGATATGGTGGATTATTCATTGCATTAAGCCTTGGCCCAGATATAAAGGGAAAATATAAATACAACATAAGGACATGTAAGGACTGCAGGTCGGACATCATTGACTGATACCTTTGAGGTAGGAACTGGGACACAGACAGGGCAGGCACTGTAAAGCAGGCTTACACAGGCAGGCAAGGCAGGTACGCGGAGCAGGCAGGACAGGCGGGCACACAACGTGGGCAAAAAGTCCAAAAGCTAGGTAACAATGAGGTCAAGCAAAGTTGTTGTCTAGGCAGATGCCAGGGCAGGCAGGGTACAAGGACAGTCAGGAATCTGCCAATAAAACAGGAAATCAGATTGGACCTGAGAACAGACATCTGTTAAAGGAACAGTTCAGTGTAAAAATGAAACTGGGTAAAATAGACAGACTGCACAAAATAAAAAATGTTTGCAATATAGTTAGTTAGGCAAAAATGTAATGTATAAAGGCTGGAGTGGGCAGATGTCTAACATAATAGCCAGAACTCAGCTTCCTGCTTTCAGCTCTCTAACCTCTTAGTTAGTCAGTGACTTTAGGGGGGAGCCACATGGGACATAACTGTTCAGTTAGTTTGTGAGCACAAAGATCAGATTCAAAGGCAAACTGAGCAGTTATGTCCCATATGGCCCCCCCTCAAGTCACTGATTGGCTACTGACTGCTAACAGCTTAGAAAGCTGTAAAGGAGGAAGTAGAGTTCTGGCAATTATGTTAGACATCTGTCCGCTCCAGCCCTTATAGATTATATTTTTGCCCAACTAACTATATTGAAAACATTTATTTTGCACAGCCTATATATTTTAGCCAGTTTCATTTTTACACTGAACTGCTCCTTTAAAGGGAAATGTTGAATTGGTGTCAAAACATGGCATCCTCACCCTGATGTAATCAGGGTATTACCTAGTATTCTAGTACCTGTATTGCAAAGAAAACCCTTAATGAACACAGAGCATCTAGAAGACTATGCAGGCGCACAGCTTAGGTATCATGGCGGGGGGGGGGGCTTCCCTTGGCCCAGACGTCTCACCTGCCAGGTTAACCGGTTTGTAATGTTGTAGGATTAATGATATTAATAGCTCTGTTCATGAAAGGCATGAAACCCCTTAATGATGACAGGCTGGGGCACAAGATCTAGCACTTGGAGACACATACAATGTCTAGAAGCCCAAAGTAAAATGAGGGATTCTACTAAGTTACTACACCAGGGGGCTCAAACTCAATTTACCTGGGGGCCGCAGGAGGCAAAGTCAGGATGAGGCTGGGCCGCATAAGGGATTTCACAAAAAATTGTCTTTCAAGGGATAATGCAAGGCACGGCGGGCGGGAGCTGCTGATTGCGGAAATGACGTTATGCCATCATAACAGTTATTATGGGAAGACGTTCTGTGTGCACAATTAGCTCCTTAGCAGCTAATTGTGCACACAGAACGTCTTCCCATAATAACTGCATTATCCCTTGAATCGCAATGAAAATCGTGATCCATTCATTGCTTTTGAGAAGGCGTTTGTGCGGGCCACAAAATATTGTACCGAGGGCCGCAAATGGCCCCCGGGCCGCGAGTTTGAGACCCCTGTACTACACCTTTCAAACCAATCACCAGAAAAAAAGCCCTACCAGGCTGCAGGAAGTCAAGTAAGTATTCAGGGTGGGCCTCTGGGTACCCCAACATAACAAACCCCTTAAAGGAGAAGGAAAGTCATTTTGGGTTCATAGCTTCCTGCTTACAGCTTAGCCGTTATAGCTCAGATCACACATTCCTAAGGGAATGGGGGGAATGAGTTTTATGAATTCTTAAGGGAGGGGGGAGCAGGAGAGGGTTCTGGTCCCGGGAATGAAGGAAATTCAGATACCAAAGAACATGTTCCCAAAAAAGGAGACAATAAATCCTGTGTATCTTTTGATAGAGGACTCAGTGCAGCATTTCTGTGAGTGCTTATGGCTGTATTTACATAGACCTTTCCGATAAAGCTTACTTTAACCTTTCCTTCTCCTTTAATGATCAGCAGAATATCACTGCAGCAGAAGACATTTTATAATGAAATTAGGGACATGGTTTTGCCAGTTCTCCCCTCTAATTAGAAGCTGAAGGAGACACCATCAATCAAGCAAAGGGTTAAAATGAATCACATTTCACTCTACCACCCTTATCCTCTTGCAATTCATGGGCAGCATGCTGGGGTTCTGAGATCAATTCTGAACTATCTGTAGGAGTTTGGGTTCTCTCTGGGTGCAGCAGTTTTTTATTACAGTTATCTCCCACACTATAAACATTCAGCAGGTTAATGGGTTCCTAATGAACTTGACCACATGTGAATGCGATGCAGGCCTTAGATTACTGGGGGCCAGAACGGATGCGAATTATGATGAATTCTCTGTAAAGTTCTGTATAAACAAGTCAGTGTTATGTAAAATAAAGGAGACTACAATTCAGAAAAAGTTGCCCTAGTACAGCAACCAGTAAAACAAGAAAATATTTACTTATTACGACTGTATTAAGTCAGCAAAAGCCAACGATTGGACTTGTGAAACTTTGGTCTGTGTTTCTGCATTTTGCACTAACTTGTCTTGAATTTATTCTAGACAGATAACCCACGGCAACCATCTAGCAATTAGTTCTGATCAGTTAGCTGCACTTCCACTAATGAAAGCAGAAGCTCTGATAGGCTGCTAAGTGATTGATTTTAAAGAACAGGGACATTCTGAATTAAAGGATTCATTTCAAATTCCACTGCTGCTGTTCTCTTCTATAACATCCACTCATACAAACTGAGCAATGGTGGCACTTAGTAGTACCGGTTTGTATCTAGGCCAATCAGGTGCGGTGTTTCTACTTTTCTACACCAATTTAGCAATAGGCAATGTCATCTTTAGATACAAAACCCTTCTGCACACTGCTTACTGTGCTTGTTATATGGATCTTAAATCCTGAACATATTCAGTAATTTATTGCCCTTTCCTAAGGCTGACAATGTTCAGAGGGATAAAGCTTTGATAAATCACAAGCAAGATCAAATGATGCTTATTAGACATTACCAAATGCAAGAGATATCTGGGGTTTTTTTAATGGATGAAAGCAGGAAGATCTTTTTAGAGTAAATGACGAATCACAGGGCTTTGCCAGCTTTTCCATATTGGCATTTCTAGGTGAAACAATAAAAGTATACAGAGTTTTAGTTTAAATAGGTGATGAAACTCACTGGGGAGGTTACTTTCTATTTAAACCAATCAAGCACATTGACCAAATCATTTCTCTTTCATCAGGGACTGTTTAATGCAGCGTCTTCATTTCATTTTAAAACAATTATTTATTTTTTTATAATATATTAACAATCATGGTTGCTAAAAGAATATAAAACAAAAAAAACACGAGTTCGAGAGGGAATGAGAAAGGCAAGAATGAAGGGACGTCTCCTGAGTGTGCGAGCCTGCATCCCTGCTGCCTATAACCTCTGCCCTAGAGTTCCGCGTGGGCGACGCAGCTCTCTGTAGAGTCAGTGAGGTGAATACTGCATCACCAGCAGCTTATGGACCCATTGTATGTAGACAGTAGGGTGAGGCAGATAAATGGCCGCTGTGGTCTTCTGTAAGGTTCATTTATACTTTATCAAACTGGGGTTCCTTCCAGAAGTGGCTGCAGGGGGTTTTTCCCACTTTCTTTAGCGGCATTTTCCTTGCCCTCTGCCTTTAACCACTCCATCTTTTGCTGGTGCTGCCGTATCGCATCGGCCACGCGAGCATCAATCATGGCTTCATTCAGAATGCCATCTTCAGAGGCGTAAGCTGCCGCCTAGGGTTGAGAAGAAAAATGTCAATGTGTAAAGTCAACATGAAGTATATGTAGAAGAAAAGAACCATATTTCTTATATAAAATACATGCACCCAAGCAATTGGTTAACTTGGTAACCCAAGTTCTCTCTGGGTCTATATACCCCCAGACTACAATAGTGGCAGGTGATAAATACACGCCTGTTTGCTAAAACTAGCAAATGAGCAGAACATCAATAGAACATCATTATACCTGGGCTTTTGTTAGGGACATTTTTCTTAAGCCCACATAATAATTGCACATTTCAGAATAGTTTTTGATCTTTTCAAATTCCAAATAAGGTGCTGTGTAGAATAACACTGAACCCAAATGGATCTTATGTTTAGGTTAAAGCCACATTTGAGAGAGCTGTGTATCCCTCCATCCTCCTTGCTTGCCTATGTTTGTCACAGGGGCTAATGCTATCTCTGTGCATTCAGCTTACGGGGGGGGGGGGGGGGTTCCATCTCAGACAGGAATGAGTTAGAGCTGAAGTGACAGGCCCTTCCAAGCTGAAAATAGGTGTTTGTTGCCGCTGCAGTGTATCAATGTGATGTTTGTCAGTTTGAAGCAGCATAACCTTTTTTTCCTTCTCGCCACTGCAGAAAGGGAAAATCTATTTTCTTGCAAGGATAGGCCGACATACAGTGTTTGTGTTATTATGCAGTGCATTATTTATCAGCCCAGTGCAGCGCAGGCAGCAGAGGAATGGTTACTACCTAGAACTGCAATGAAAGGTGACTGTAATGAAATAAATGACGTGAGCACACGGCCCAAGAAACAGAAGAGCATTTCTGTTTATGATGCCCGAGAAAACAGAACATTTGCAGTCCATAAGACAGCGAGTGCAGAAAAGGATGCTTTATTGCAATATTATGGAAAACAGATTATTATTATTACAGATATAAAGGTTGTTTCTCCCCAGAAAACCTAGCAACCCCAGCTGCAGGCTTTCATCCGTTCTGCTTTCATGAACTACCTTTCCCATCAGAGTGAAGCCTGGGTTCTGCGTTGCCATCAGCTGGAGGGCTGCCAGTACCACAACATTACACTGTGACTCCTGCTGTTGCCAAGTATAGGAACAATTCTTCCCTTATTCTCCAGAGTAGCCAATGAGTAATGTGAACTAAAAGAAAGGGGGAAATCCGCTCTCTTTTCATCCTTGGCTCAAGGTCAGGAGAAGGCGAAAGCATAACTAGAGAACAGCAAGTGGCACTTATGCTGCCCAGGGAGGGCTTGCACATAATTCAGCATATAAATAATATTCCCGAGACGGCGAGCCAGGAAGCAGCCATTTCCTGCTCAGGGTCTCCTTGATGTCTGTCACTGAATGTTATTGCCAGCCAGTCAGTGCCAAATTGCAAGCAATTACTCACACATCAAAATGGGCTCACAAACGGCAGATACGGTTTCTTGTGACCTTGTACAACACTTCTACGGATTATAGAAGCAAACTGCACATGAGCGACCGCTCGGCCATAAATTGTGCTAAACTGCTAATAAGTGCTTGTATTGGTTATTAAAGGGGGTCATTATCTTAAGTAGAAATGTGTGACACACCTTCAGCCGGATCCACGTTGGGTTTCATCTGCTAGTGCTAATTGTGTTCCTAATTAGTGACACCATATGCTGCTGCTCTCCTGTATACACTAACACTATAGAGAGATAAGCATTTGGTTGGTTGATTGCCAGGGTCTGATGCCTGGAAAGATGAATGAATTACATCTTGACTAAACAAATACCGTTGGATCCAGCAGTGAGGGGATAGGTAGTAGATACTCTATAAGCAATCCCCCAGAAGCCTCAGGGTGACTAACTTTATGAGCCGCAGTGCTGCAACAAGCCGTAACAATGGCTCCTGTACCTAATAAGTACAAAGCGCCCATTCCTCACACGCCATCACCCGGCCCCTCCACCTAACTGCTGAATACTGCCGGGCTTTGCGCTTGACTGCTTTTCTGAATGACTTTCTAAAAATAGCCAAGCTGCGGGGTCCCTGGCTGTCAGGGGAAGCGAATGGGAAGGGGGGAACGAGGGATGGGAAAGGATGACGGAGGAAGTGAGCGGCAGTCCCTGCTGAGAGCTGCTGGTGTACTAAAACCAGCAGCCCGCCTCATTCATATTCATACTTACTTTATCTCCCCCTGCGGACACGTTAACCCATTTCCGCAGACTTGGCTGACAAAGCAACTCTTCAGGCAAGCTGGAAGGCGCGATACCCTTTAACAAGGTTACCCTCTCAGCAGCTAATGGGGAGGCGGGGGGAGAGTGGAGGTTTTAGTGCCATAGTTAGTATATTCATCTGGACTTATTTCCCTTCTCTGCTGGATGCTGTAGGAACCATTTCACCACCTTAATGCAACGAGCACGACTCAGTCATGTAATGATGCTCAGGAAAAAGGCAAAGGCTTAACCCCACTTCCACTTATAAACTTCATTCATCTCTGTTCTAGAAAGCACTGCAGTTGGAAGCAGAGCAATCACAATGTTATATTCCTTGCATTCCATATGCTCTTGCATTTTAATAACACTGCAGGTGTTCCTTTACAATATACAGGCAACATCTGTGAGCAGGAATCTCCTTTATGCACAGCAACAAGAATAGCTCACATAATATCAGCCAAATAAATAGCTCCAAACACCTGCCCTGAACTGGTCCCTGTACTGTGCAGCCACATCCAGGCTTGGGACTCTATCTTTTCTATTTTTTACATAATTATTTCTAATTAAGTGTGTGCTTCTATTAAATATACCACATTGCAGCTTTAAAACATGTATATCATTTTAGGACAGTCATGATGTCTCCTTTAGATTGGTTAAGCGTTCTTATCTAAATGACATGGCACTTAATCCTCTTAGATCATGTGCGGATATAAATTTTGGGTTCTATATAGGAAATACGACCATTTGGACAGAATGCTGCTATAAAAATAGATATAATCTTGGCCATATAGCACAACAAAACTGCTGCCCTTTGACAGAATGGAAGGATAACCGTTCTTTTTATAGTCTGTAAGCAATTACACATCCTGTAGCCAATGCTACCACCAAAAGTAGGCACAGTTCTTTGATTTAAGAATGCCATATATCATAAGGGCATCAAACCGCCCCCTAATAAAAGACAACTTCTTGTATTAAAGGAATGTCACTTTGGCATAATCTAACACAGGCATATCCACCTGCAGCCTTTTAGTCCCAGGGTTATGGTTATTAAGTATCCATTAGTCTCACAATATGAAAAATGTGGTTAGTACGTAAGAGATGCCAGGAACAAGGCACGGATCTCATTGTGTTACTTTTGCCTTGAAAGAAGGGTTTCTTTAAAGGGGAAAGAGCAGCTAACATGCAAGCACTCTCATTAAGTCCACTTGTTATTCCCATCTGCAATTGCAAACCTGACCCACAGTAAGCATCTGCTGCAGGGCTTGGAATAAACTGTACATCCCAATAAACCAGAGTTTGACAAAAGGCTAAAGGCGGCCCGTGGGGAAACAGTCCATGGAAACTTTTGTTCAATGCAGAAGGAGCAGCAGCTTGGAAGCCTCCTGCACTATGGCCCTTACTAATGTACGGTTATCCACCCAGTGGAGATAATCATCTAAACTGCCGTGCCGCAAAGTCATTTGCTGCAATTTGTCACAGAGGCTCAGCTGCCTGATGCTCAGTCAGGCGGCACAACATCATTTTTGTGCTGGGTTTTTTTTAACTGTATGATTATTATGCAGTTTGCACAAGGAAACAGTAAACCTATGGACTCAAAAAAAAAAAAAAAACAGATTCTAGAGATGCCTATAAGAATTACCAACAAACTTAAATAGAAAGATTAATACGGATATAAACCATCATTCAGTTATCAATTATTGTATTAAGTTGTATAGCACTAGGTATATTTTGAACAAAACTGCCATATGCTGCAAGGAGTGTATATATTGAAAAAAAAAGTTTTTTCACTGAATGCATGGAGGTATCCATTGCCTAACATTTTGCCACTCCCAGAGAATAGAGATTTCCTTGTCCTACAAAATAAAAATACATAGATATGTGCAACATGAGGTTGACAAAATAGAGGTTCTTAGAATGTGATGTATATTCTTCTACAAAAAAACCCATCTATTTTTGGGAGACTTTAAGACCAGAATCCATCACTTGACTTGAACAAAATTGGGCCAACATTCAGATCAGCCCAATTCGGCCCACCATTAGGTGTGTCTATTTGTTGGACCCACATTTAAACACAGCTGCACAGCTGACATTTCAATGTGCACATGGAACAGGGCCAGATCTGTGCACATAATAGGGCTCATGTATAATTGCAGGTGGAGGCGCAATTTCCCCAGCTGCTTGTAAAACCACCTTCATTAAAGGTACTTGGGTCAAAATGTGCTCCTTGCTCTATAGTTTTGCTTGGTGTTGCTTAGTCCTTCCTGCCTTATTGCACATATTGACACAGGGGGACCCAGGAGCTCCCACCATCTCTGGACCAGGCAGTAGCTCCATGGTTCCCTCCCTGAGTCACCTCAGTTCAGATGCCCCGAAATATTAGGGTGCACATGCTAAACACCCAAAATGACATCAGGCAGATTTTAAATGTTCGGCACAACTGCACACAATTTGTGGCAAAGAGCACAATCAGTTGCTGTTGATGCAAATTAGATGTAATTGCAGCAGGCACAGTGCATCACCCCAATGCGACTGCAATGACTTTGGAATTCGAAAAAACATGGCGACTGGTGCTTGATATTGCTTTGCTCACTTCACTTGTGAGCGTACATGTGCCCTCATATTTTGCTATTTGATCTAATGACAATTTGTGCAAACGCATCCTGGTTAAACTCACCTGCCACGCAACTCCTAGCTTGGAAATCTCTCGGCCAGACATGCCTTCAGTGAGTTGGGCAAGATCGGAACACTTTTTGCCATAATCAAACTGCGCAACTTTTAAACGCCTAAGGAAAGGACAAAGTACAATGATGGGTTTTAAACAGTAAATCTTATTCTTTGCAGATGGGGGGGGGGCAGATTTGGGTTAATTTTTCAGACACTGTAAATTAAACAGTCAAACTGCAAAGGAAATGGGATCTTCACTTCTAAGCAACCAATCAAGTGTCACACATTAAGAACCAAGGGTGCCTTTGAAGCCTTCATTACTACCCAAGGCAGGCACTAGCAACATGCAGACCTATAGATGTTTTTGTGGTACAACAATGAGGCAAGCAAGTTGGCTTGTTCCTGACCTATACAGAAACAGTTGCTGCTGGACCCTGCTCACAGCCGGTACTGCAGTATTTTTGTTCTCTTTTAAACATTACTGACAATTCTAGCATTGCTTGCACCTTAGATGGATGCAAGATTCTGCAGTGCCATTTTGTAAATCAATAAAGCTTTTCCTCCAGGATTCCAAACTGCCTCAATTTTTGCACGTTTTATGTACCAATGTACAAATTATGTACAGACTGATAGTGCCTACGTAGGGCCTGTGTACTAAAATGAATGTTCAAAAGCAATATTAAACAAACATACAAGCATTCATAGGGGGAAAAAATCCTCTCAGAACCCGACTCCTGACTGGTGAAGTCTGGTTTCTGTAGCAAGGCACTCTTCAGGGACTCCTCACGCATGCACATACACCTCCTACAGGCTTTAGTGCATTCACAGTGGGCACATTAATGACAGCATACACAAAGCAAATACAGAACCTCCAACAGAGAACTAACCATTTAGATCAGGTGTATAATGTGACCATTAATATATGTCCTCCTGAATACTTACTGCTTGCCTTCTGATGCTGGTTGTAACACATATTTATCAAAATAAAGTCTGACTAAACGCTCTCTCTCCTCCAAACCAGGAAGGTCAAAGTGGACTATCTCATCTATTCGATCATTAATTGCCCAGTCAAACTGTTCAGGCTGGTTACTAGCCAGTACAAGCATAAACCTACAGGGAGAGAAAAAAAATAATATTTATATCACAGGTATGGGATCATTTATCTGGAAACCAGTTATTCAGAAAGTTCCGAATTACGGAAAGGACATCACCCATAGAATCCATTATATGCAAATAATTAAAATTTTTAAAAAATAATTTCCTTTTCTCTCTGTAATAATAAAACAGTACCTTGTACTTGATCCCAACTAAGATATAATTAATCATTATTGAAGGCAAAACAAGCCTTATTGGGCTTATTCAATATTGAAATGATTTTTAGTAGACTTAAGTTATAGAGATCCAAATTACGGAAAGATCCCTTATCTGGGAAACCCCAGGTCCTGAGCATTCTGTTCAGCATACCTGTATAAGTCGATTCAAATACATATTGCAGCCGAAAAGGTAACTAAAGTAAATAACACTGATATTTTATTTGATGCTATAGCAGGTCATAGAATCAATCCCTCCTACCCTTGTGGGTCTTAAAGGCCATACATGGGTAGAACAGCTTGGGACCTTGGGTTTTCCAGATAAAGGGTCTTTTAGAAAAGTAGACCCCATTGCCTTGAGGCTACTCAAAATCTTTACACATTAAAAATCTCAATAAGACTGTATTGTCGTCAGCATAAAGTACTGTCTTATTATACAGAAAAAGCAAATCAGTCAAACAAAAAGAGTTTTACATTTTAAAAGAAAGTAAAATATGGGGAGGATAAGCAGCAACACCTACTTGTTACTCTGTTCTCCTGTTCTGTACAGAAAAGCATTTAAAGTTGCCCTAAGGTCTTCACTGATCTTCTCCTGAAAAAAATGGAAGTAGCAGTCAGACACATATTTTATAACAGGTCTGCCCTGTGTTAATCTAGCGGAACACGGGATGGTTTTAGGGTTACTGGGCCGTCAGGGCCATTGGCATGACCAGAGTTAGAACAGAGGAAGTCTAAGTAAGACAGGAAAGCTAGAGGCCTAATTTGAGTTAAGCAATAAAATTACCTTATTAGAACATTCAGCCTCCTCCCCAAGTTTGCTATGAGCTAAACAATATTTGGAGGGCAGATTGAAAAACTCTGATTTATATAGCGGAAACAACAGCAATATGTAATATGTTCTCTGTATACTTACTGACATTTTGTTTTGATGCTTGGTTCCAAAGGCAAATGCCCTTTCCTAAACCCTTCCATGAGGCAGGAAGTTACACAACAATTTTCCCTCAGATAGTTAGATGGCCAAACAGCATTGGTTAAAGCTCTTACAGTGCGGCTGGCAGTAAGCATTGGGAGACTGCAGTAACGTGTATTGTGGCTATAGTTACTCCATAAGTGACTCCCTGATGTAGGGAGCAAACTACTACTCTCATGGAAGTGCCTTTTTATTTTTGAACAGTTTCTGTAACCCCTTTCTATCCACATGTTTCATTATTAAACCTTTCAGCACTTGACATCTTTCCAGTGAAGCACCTAAACATGAATCACTCTGTACTACTTGCCAAAGGAACTTACTGTAGATCTTTTCCTTAGAAAGGCATCGGCTTCATCCACGAATAGAAGAAGGCTGTGAGGAAAGAGGAGATAGGCATGAGTCATCAAAGAGCCAGAAGTATCTGACAGGTATAAGCAGCCTGCCTCATTTAGCTTTTTTCCAGCTCAGAACAAGCATGAAAAGTGAAGCGGTAGTACAGGCTGAAAGGCTAAATTATCACCCCAGCGGTGTATGCACATGAAAGAGAGCAGGAAAGGAAATGTACAGCACAAAAATGAGTCACTGAGCACTTTCCTTACAGAGTAACAAGGTGCCTCTCTGTTGCCAGTGTGACACTGCTACACTTACGCTGATAACCAAAGGGGCACTTAGACAAAGATGTGCCGGATATATGGCATATGCACCAAGTAATATGCAACACTCAATGACTTTCTTGTGCTGCATACAATTGTCCTCTACATCCAAAGAGCACATGCAATGCTGCACTGCTTTATTACAGTCTTTCTGCAAGAACATGTAGCAGGACTGCAATTTAGGTTTTTTGAAATAAAGCAATGTGCCATACTTTCATTAAAAGCCCCATGCTGCACACAAAAATAATGACTTCCCCTCCAATAAAATAACAGTGTATTCAACTTTCACTATTCTGGCATATAGCAAGAGCTAGATTGTTATACAGATATTGTTGCTTTGTCCTGTTCTAACAAATTCCTTTTTGTGGAAAGACAACATCATTATCTCAAAATAAAGTCATTTGGTGATATAATTTAATGACTATGCAATGGAACAAAAACTGGGTCATATGGGACATATTAAAGGGTGGTTTGGAACAGGTACCTAAGCCTGGTCCCCTGTTCCCTGCTGATCTGACTACTTTGAGAAAAAAAAAAAAAAAAAAAAAAAAGATAGTCAACTGTCCTCAGCCTGCCTTCAGCCTGCATCCTCCAAATCACACAATTCCCTGTATATGTGATGTCAATAAAGAAAGGAACATATCAGTGCAATCCCGTGTGGTTTTTGTAGTTCCTACATGCTATCTGTAAGCTTTGGAAAAGATGTTACAATTTATAACAAGTTTTAGTCCCTCCTCCTCTGCCAGGGTTTCAAATAATGCAGATTTCAGCATATAAAAATTGTATTTATTCATACTTTTTAAAGGAACAGATTGCAGTGATGGGTATAAGTGTGTGGGGCACTTAAATTTAGATTTGGAAGCCGGAGTTCCCCTTTAAGCTAAATGCATTTAACCTGTGGAATAGCAAATTCTGGTAATCCCCAAAAACATGCTGATGCACATGAGGTGCTAGAGGGGAAATCCACTCTTTATTACAATATTTATTATATAAAAAGGAATGTTCCAGCAGAAACATAATAAAAATCAATAATACAAATAAACCAAAAATGACAGTAAAGGAGCACCCCCTTACATGGTCTGTAGGTTACTTGCAAACATTTAATATTTAGGGGGGTTGGAAATATTTTGGTACAGTTTAAAAGATGTGCACCAGGATTAGATATTAGATAACTAGATATTACTAGCGAGAAAGATTTCAGGTTTTTCCAGGATCTGATTTTATTCTCTTTGCCTAAACACGTGCCCTATTAACACAGTTACAGCCAAGCATGGTTCAAGATATCCACACAGAAACAGTCCTGTAGCATAGTTTGTCCTATTTTACGACAATAAATGTGGGTCATTTCCTTGTAACTATAAAGGGTGCTGCAAGCAAAACACAGTCTGTGATTATACCCAAGAATAAGATAAAGTGATTTCAGTGCAATATATGGGGAGTCCTGGCCTTTCACTCTGGTTATTTGGCCTTGAAAAAGCAACAGCAGCAGTAAATACTTTTTGTGCTACAATCCTTGAGGAGTTTTCTAATGTAACTGTAGGATAAGGGTAGAGGCTTGAACAGAATTATATGAGAAGAAATATGTTTCAGTCACAGTATGACAATTTTTGTCATCTATTTTAGGAAAGCTTCTACAGGCTCTCTAATGACGATGCCCTGGTTTGAAATTCAGTATGTGGGTCAGGCTGGTACATGCAAACCTGTAGCAAAGTCTGTTACTCTGAAAAGAAATACACATGATCCTTGTATTAGAGATCTCTTAAATGGGACAATATTAACATTGGATTTGTGAGGCAGATGATTCTTTCTTAGTTAGAGGAAGATTTGAAGTTTGTCTAACTTGCTAGTTACTCTGCTGCATGTTAACAAGCCTACAAAGCTGTATACAAGGCAGGGTACAAAGGTCTCCCAAAGTGCCTGGATACAGAGCATGGTGGCTTAGGCCAAGAGGCTGTAAGGTGCCTTGCTTAGCTAACCCATAAGGCTAGCTACAAGGCAGCGTGCCTAACCCATAAGGCTAGCTACAAGGCAGCGTGCCTAACCCATAAGGCTAGCTACAAGGCAGCGTGCCTAACCCATAAGGCTAGCTACAAGGCAGCGTGCCTAACCCATAAGGCTAGCTACAAGGCAGCGTGCCTAACCCATAAGGCTAGCTACAAGGCAGCGTGCCTAACCCATAAGGCTAGCTACAAGGCAGCGTGCCTAACCCATAAGGCTAGCTACAAGGCAGCGTGCCTAACCCATAAGGCTAGCTACAAGGCAGCGTGCCTAACCCATAAGGCTAGCTACAAGGCAGCGTGCCTAACCCATAAGGCTAGCTACAAGACAGCGTGCCTAACCCATAAGGCTAGCTACAAGGCAGCATGCCTAACCCATAAGGCTAGCTACAAGGCAGCGTGCCTAACCCATAAGGCTAGCTACAAGGCAGCGTGCCTAACCCATAAGGCTAGCTACAAGGCAGCATGCCTAACCCATAAGACTTGCTACAAGGCAGCATGCCAAACCCATAAAGTTATATACAAAGCTATGTGCCTAACCCATAAGGCTATATACAAAGCTATGTGCCTAACCCATAAGGCTATATACAAAGCTATGTGCCTAACCCATAAGGCTATATACAAAGCTATGTGCCTAACCCATAAGGCTTGCTACAAGACAGCATGCCTAACCCATAATGCTATATACAAAGCAATGTGCCTAACCCATAAGGCTTGCTACAAGGCAGTGTGCCTAACCCATAATGCCATATACAAAGCAATGTTCATAACCCATAAGGATCGCTACAAGGATGTGTGCCAAGATTTGCCCTTATAAGTACAATGAGGGTCCTCTGTGATTTTCGCTACATTGTACAGTATGAAATACACTATACAATATACTCAAAGGACAGCTGCAGCAGGAGCAACATGCTACAATCACTTATAACCTGTATAAAGAGATACCACAAAACTATGTTGACATAGATACTCACAAGAATTTAAATAAATAAAAATGAGTTTGATATGACCATTTAAAATACACTACCCAGAGCGAAGTGTTAGGTCCTTGGCTATTCTGTAGGAAAGCCCAAGTAACGGTATATAATGTAGTGAACACCTAACTGTACACACATGGTTCTCTTATGCTTGCAGAAATGAAATGACTGCATCTGGTCACTTTGTAGGAGGCAGGAAAATATATGTCTCATGCAGAGATTCGCAAACCTGCCCTAAGGTCACAGGTGCATTTCCTATCCACCTACTGAGCCATATTTTCTGCTGTGCTGTTATACATAAGGAAGTGCCTGGCAAATCCAGACATGCTAAATTCTAAAAAACACCTTTTTGCATGTGTCTTAACTTACCCTCTTTTGCTAGTGCCTGCCCAGTCAAAAACTTTATGCATTGCAGTAACGCCTTCACGCCCCATGGGGGCAACATCACCACCTGTCATGATGGCATAATCCATGCCAGAATGCATGGCTAATTTCTGTATGGAAACAAAGGGGAGATAAAGAAAACAATGCTCAAGTTTGGCAACATTATACCACATGATTCCTATAGCTTGCTACAGTTGTAAATCATTTAGCAATGTTTAGGCAAGATAAACAGACTGGCTTGGTGTGGTAGAAGGGAAAGCCCTTCAGAGAACATAAATACCTAGTGAAACAATTACCAGCCAGCTGAATTGTGTGAATGTGAATTGTGACTCAACCTGGGCATTGTCAACCTGTGGCTATACCTTTAGGCTCAAACTATCAAGAGATCACAGTTCAGTGCAAAAAACTTTGCTTTTGGCAGATGGTGGGAGGAGGGGGCAGAATTCCTGCGTGGTCTGTTCTTATGGGGCCAGCGTCTAACATAAGCCGAGCATTTCCCTTTAGTGAAAGGGAGTAAAGGGAGGCAATTGCTGTCACTGGCAGTATGTGATTTTGACCCCTGCATTCTCCCTGAACAAGAAGAAACACTAGAAAAAAGTACAGCAGAGCACTTATATTTCACTGAGGTTTTTTATAAACAGTATTACTTGCAAAACTTCCATTCAAATGGAACAAATTAAGTTTTGCAAAAATATGACAAATGCAGTTAGAATCAAAAGTGAGCAATTTTATTTTCATAATGGCTGCCCAAATATTTTGAACTGTGTGAGTGCAAATTTAAAATGTGCAATAAGTATGAATCAGTTTTAATCTTGCTAGCGATGGCGGTTGGATTCCAATCAAAGAAATGACAAGCTGCTTCTACACCATCTAAAAAACACTGGTGCAGAATATGGCCCAAATGCCTTAACTAAAATTTCATAATTAAGGAAAAAGAGAGGCGATCTCTTCTAGTAAAATCTAAACTCGCATCTAACCAACTCGCATCTAACCAACTCGCATCTAACCAACTCGCATCTAACCAACTCGCATCCAGCAAAGCTACTTTTGCCTGGGAGATGAGTGAGTGCACATTGATTCATTTAAATCTGACAGTGAAGCCACTTGGTGAAAGTGCTTTCCCTTTTTTGTATCATGAAAAACATCCATTACTCCATTTTCCATCAACGATCTTGTTAAACATTCTAGAAGGCCCACAAGGGAGCAATTGTGTATATCGTGCTTTTGGGGAATTGGTCCATCAATCCCAGAAAGCAACGGGCTGTGCATGTCACATAAATATGGCCCATTTCTCAATTAACAAGGAAACAAGGTTGAGCTTTAACATCGCTCAGCAAATCTGAACCACAAATCAATACTAGCAGCCTCCATTCTCCTACAGCAATCAACACTCGGTCATCAGAGTGGCTGCAGGGTGTCAGAGAAGGGTCCCATAGCCATAAAATATTTAAATATTGGAAATGGCAAGGTCTGCAGGACAGGAAGACGAGCTGCATTGCTAATAATACATTTAAAATATATCACATTTCATTTTAGATTCTTTTGGAACTTGGAAAAGTGACACTGACTCTAAACGTAAAACTTTGCTTTTAGAATGTTGTCAGGCTAAGCTAAATATATGTGCATATGTACCTTACCTTTGCAAAAAGTGTTTTTCCAGTCCCAGGAGGACCATACATCAGTATGTTTCTGTAAAGGCCTTTGTTTGCCTTCGTGTTTCTTGTGGCAATTGCAATATCTCTCACCCGCTCCTCCAGTTTGGGCTAAAAAAAAAAAAAAAAAAAAAATATAGATATGGCAAGAGAGCATTTATATACAGATTATACTCAGCTGATGGATGTAAACAAACAAGCTGATTCCGCCTATGACCCTAAAGGCCGATGGACGTCGGAAGCTTAACATACATAAGGGGCCCTCAGGCAGCCTGCTACACTGATATTAGGTAGAAAATTTGGACATTGACTGGGCAGGTTTAAAAATTTTGTGGAGGACAGGAATGTATTGGCTCGTTGATCTGATCCTCGGCCTGCATTCTATTCCCTATCATCAGATTGTTTTGTCCTATGGGTAGGCATATCAGGGAAAGATTCCTTTGGCCCCTTGAGTCAGTAGGCACTAATACATATACTTACACTCAGGATGACGCCTTCTAGTGCATCCTGTATCTTGCTTAAGAGCCGCTTGCTGATCTAAAGGAAATACAATGCTCAGGTTTATATGGTGCTTTTCTTGTTTGTTAAGTTCTCTAACTCTATTAATATAAATACTTTACAGAGCAGTCTGAAATAGATTAACTTTATCAATCACAGAAAGAATTTCCCAAAATAAGATGGTATGGAATAACGGGATGTAAACCCAAAAATATATTTATACCGAATGAAAGATAAATGTAATTCTAAGAAAATATCCAATAATTACAATTCAGCTGGTTTTGAAGTCATTTAAAATTTATTTTGCTATATGTATGCTATTGGAGGCAATATTGGTCTGTCCCTTTCTGTTCTTACTTGAATGGAGAAGAAGAAGTCAGCTGATTTCCCCCCCCCCCCCCAAAAAAAAACCCTGCTAACTTCTGCCACATAGTGTCAAGGGACAGAACCAGTGCTGCAGAAAGAAAAAATACTGCATTTATTTGCAATTACAAACAACAACAAACAAAAAAACCTTTCAATGTATATTGGAAAGTTGCAACATTATATTTTTGGGTTTATACACCATTATAATCATGTTTGTTGAGGACAATTTTGAATTTACATTCCTGCACTTTTCATAGCACCTTCAGTATATTATCTGCCAACATTCAGCGGGTAGAGAAGCACCTGAATAAGGCTCAAGAGCCTGTCTTTTTAATTAAGCTGCGGAATATGGTGGTGTTTTATAATTATGTATTAATAATAAATTTAATAGAAGCCACCTGTCACATGTCAGGAAGATTTTGTCCAGAAAGTGGGCATTTGAGCATTCTCATGCTGAATTCTGCGTGTCACTGCTGGTAACGGGCACCCTCTTGATTCTTGCAGCATGTGAGCTGGGGCTGCCTAATGCAGATGGGGTCACCAGAAGCTACATCTATTCAACAGTAGAAAAAAAAAAAAATCTATAGTGCAAAATTTGCCTTTTTAAAAAGGAGAAGGAAAGGTACAATCCTGTAAGGAGAAAACTGCACCGGACCTGGGTACAAGCAAGTGTGAAATCTTCTTCTTCCTCCTTTCGTCACGCTGCTTGCACACTCACAGCGAAAGGCCAAACTTTAACAAAAAAGGCATCTTTTTCAATCTACTGCACATATTTTGGCCCCGAGATTTTGAAGAAAGACAGGAGGGGCCCGGGCCGGTGCAACTTTCTGCTAACAGGAGGATTGTACCTTTCCTTCTGTTTTTAAAAAGGCAAGTTTACACTATAGATTGCATTTTCTACAGTTTAATACATATAGCTTCTGGTGCCCCCATCTGCATTAGACAGCCCCAGCTTACATGCTGCAGGAATCAAGAGGGTGCCTGTTACCAGCAGTGACACGCAGAATTCAGCATGAAAATGCTCAGGTAAGTGTTTACAATCACTGGGGGTGCCTAACATTTGGTACCTTTTCTTCTCCTTTAAAAGGAATCTGACAAAATAACAAAACTTTATGAAAATACTTTCCTTCAAAGTTGTAATCAGTTGCACTGGGGTATTTGAAAATCTGTGAATAGAGCAGTGTGATTGGCAGCAATTCTGACCTACAAGCACTGTGAACAAGTGGTCTTACAGAATGTTGTTTAATTGGTTATGTAGTACTGTTTTACTGAGAAGTGTCAGCAAGTATGGTATCTGATTTTACAGATGCTCTTAACAGATCTGGGTAGCAACTATACATTTTTGGAACAAAAACTGCTCAGTGAGTGTCAGCAGAGCTACATGAAGGAGTGGATGAGAGCAGATCAGCTTTTCTGTTTTCCTCTGCAGAGGGAACTGTCACCTGCATCATGTGCCTTGGCTTAAAGCTTCAGGTGAGGAAGCATACCCTGTAGGAGCTGAAGCTGCGGTTGAAACCTTAGATAATGAATCAAATTCTAAAGGTTTAGAAAGAATCAAGGACTTTGCTTACTGAACAGCTTCTATGAAAAACAAGAAAATAAATGAAACAAACTATTTTAAAACAGGTAAAAAAATTATATGATTAACTACCTTTAAATAAGAAAAGCAATAAATAAAAAGTAAATTGCCTATAATAACTCCCCTTGGATTCACTGAACATTTTCCTACTTAGAAAAGGATGCCTGGCCCGAGTGTTACTAAGCTAAACACCTTCATCCACCGACTGATTTTTCTGCCACTGGATCACTAAAAAAACTCACCAGTCGAACAAAAGACTATATAAATTTATTCAGGTTTATTATTAACATTTATGCTTATAACCCATACCTATGCTTGACAGGAGGGCTTTGTGGAGAGATGAAGTGGATTATGACACAATGTGTCTCACAGGCAAGTTAAAATAAGTAAACAGTTAGTAATAACTTTATATAAGCTATTTAAAATCTTGTGTTTTCATAACAGAGGCACATTTAAAAAAACAAAATGTAACCTCCTCCCCCCAAAAAATTGCCAAATTATCTATTGTGTTGCACTATAGCTCTCAGGGAACACAAAAGTCATGAAAAGTATACAAAATGAGCAGTCATTGCTGAAGATGGTTCGACATAATCACCACTTGCTTCTCCTATAGTTACCTACCTTAACTGGATGCTTTACTGCTTCTGCCACTGTGAAACGAGAAGTATCCCTGACCAAAGATGGTTTTCCAAGGCGGGCTTCAATGTACCGACCGGCCACACCAGTGGCATTTTTGGCAGTGTAGATGCCCACAGCAAGTAGGGAGAGTCCGGCAACCTGGAATCAGGAAATAATCAGGAGACTGAACACCTGTGCTTATTATGAGCTCAATACATAGCATTTTAAAAACAAACATTAATCTGCTTTACATCAATTTATAACAAACAGGGGTCTTACAATAATTTAACAAACAAAGGTTACAGAGTAACAATAGGATCAGAGGGCCCTACTTACAATCTACAATGCATACAATGTTCTCTTCTACAATATAGACTGTATCCCCAATAGAAGGGATGACCAAATGTTCATTTGATGCCAATAACTCAATATATATCAAGAGGGAAGAGCAGGAATTACAGGCTTTAATAATGTGAAAGAAGAAAATTAAGGAAATAAAAATCTAAAACTCAAAACAGAGAAAGAAGAAATGGTGTATAAAAAGGTATGAGGGGTTGGATACCAGGATAAAATGGTGGAAAAGTTAAGAAGGAAAAACATTAAAAGAAGTATACAGATGAAGAAGGTGGATATACAAAAAGGGTTATAGAGAAAGAAGAAATAAAAGCAGAAAAAATGAATGAAGACGAAACAAAAGAAATGTGGAATGGGTAGTAGACTGACAAATGGTGAGTGAATGATATTCAGAGGACCAGAAAAAAATGGTGTCAAAATGCATTATATATAGGTGGGCCACAAAAACGCAAGTTTAGTAAATTATCTTAAAATAAGTGGATTAAGGTTTTATTGTATATTAAATAATGTAGAGTCATATAGAATATGCTGTGTTTGTGCTGTGTAATCACACAAAATATGCAGGCAGGGGGCTTTGTTTGCAGATGCTGAATCGCCAGCTGAAAAAAAATCATACACTATTTTCATTCTATGTCCCTACAGGCCACAAACTTTGGTCTATGTATATTGGGCATCATATCGTTCAGTAGATGGAAATAGCAAGATGGCTGTGCTTTAAAGTGGATGAAACCAGTGGGGTGGATTATTTTTTTTTTTGTCATGCTGGGTTACGTGTGACACACAGACCCCCTCCACTTTTTTTCAAACCAATGCAAGCACTGATTGGAGATGTAAATGTGTGCTCTCTGAATATCCAGTTTCAGATAAGAAACCTGTATTTTTACACTTGGATGTAAGGTAAAAGATAATTTGTTTTGATCTGTTCAGGCCTTAAACAATTTAAATGTTCACGATTTAAACAATAACTTTCCAATAAATGGTCTTTCCATAATTAGGAGCACTGTACCATAGTCTACTAATTAAAAAAGGTAATCAATAAAAAAACCTAAAAGCATTGTTTTGCCAAGAATATGGATTTCTGCACCTTTGTTAGTACCAAGTACAAGGTACTGCCTACTACATAATTATTACAGAGAAGAAGCAAATCTGTCAAAACGAAGAACTGTTTGTATAAATAGGACACTATGGGACGCAGACACGGCCTTATACTGGAGCTCTGGATAAGGGGTTTCTATACAAGACCTGATCAGTGCTGTGTTGCTCCAAGCAAAGTATCTTTTTTGGAGCACACAGCCCATTATCTTTATTGGCACCAGTCAGATGAACTAGGATGAGGACATTTTGTTTGCTGAATAATGTGTTATTGAGATTGCAGCATTCAGCCAGAGAAATTAACCCCTGACCTATTGCTTGGCGGTCAGCACCTCTGGTCAATAAATTAAGAGACATCAGTATAGCGAATCTGCAAACACCCTTCAATAAGGAAGTAGAATGGTGAATTCCTCTAGTGCAGGGATTTTAAGGCTTTTTGGACCTGTGCCTCCCATTCGGTGGTCCAACATTACCACATTTCTATCAAATGTATAATACACCTTGATATATAAATAACATGAGAAATTTGGCACCTGAAAAAAAAGGGTACCCTGACATGTTCTACACCAACTGATGATACATCAGTAAAGTAGGCTTTTGCCATATGCACTCTGGTGCCTTATTGCCTCCTGTATACATGTGTAGTAGTGGGCATGGCTGTATTCCTGGATTCATAGACTGAAACATTGCACCAATGGGTGGATAAAAGTAAAATATCAAGTTTTCAGTGTTTACCCTGCTCATCAATTTAGGATTGTCATGAAGGGATTAGCATAATCCATACCAGACTACAGGAATCCAAAGGACCCTGCACTCCCTTAATAAACATCTACATGTATTGATATGAAAGCTGCTTAGCATCTATTGAGGTCCTTGAATGTTATGGAATAACAACAAGATATTCTAGCAAGATCATATCATTATACTACTTTTTCATTTATTTTAGGTTATTGCACAAATTTTTTAAGTAAATGGGCCTTAGCTAATGACAAGTATGCTATTGCTTATTTTAGGTAGCAAAACATAAGTACCTTCAGTGTTTTGAATGAAAGAATACAGATATAGGGTCCCTTATCTGGAAACCCGTTATCCAGAAAGTTCCGAATTACATAAAGGCCATCTCCCATAGAATCCATTATAAGCAAATAATTCTAATTTTTGAAAATGATTTCCTTTTTCTCTGTAATAATAAAACAGATCCTTGTACTTGATCCCAACTAACATATAATTAATCCTTATTGGAGGCAAAACAGTCCTGTTGGGTTTAAATGATGTTTAAAAGATTTTTTTTTAGTAGACTTAAGGTATGGAGATCCAAATTATGGAAAGATCCCTTATCTGGAAATCCCCAGTGCCAAAGATTCTGGATAACAGGTCCTATACCTGTATATTGGTAGTGGGGGTTTACTGTACCCACGGTCGGTAACTATATGCAACTTGAAGGGGTAGTGCCCCGCACACTTCTTTAATCTTAAAGCATAAGCGCCATGCAGAAAAACGACATGCTTATTCTACATAGTGGCTGAAAAAAAAATGTACTCAAGAGGTAACTTCTTTTCTACAGTTAATATGTCATTTTGTTTTTAATTGATCATATTTAGAAAGCTTATTTCAATCTTCATTTTTTTTCCTCACTGTCCCTTTTTCAGTAAAAAAAAGGAACAGTGAAACTATAAAGAACCTTTCTAGCTTTCAGGGTTTTTAAAGTAATTCTTGAAGGAGGAGCAGGCAGTAGAAAAACAGCAGAAGAGAACACCCTATATCCTCAGGGAAGCAGTAAATCACAGCCATAGGTTGGATGTTAGGTCACAAGATGCCCAAGCTACTAATATAACCATTGATAGGCCATGTATACTGTATATATGTATAATATGACCATCGTTCGGCAGTAGATTTCAAGATGAATAGAGTGAAAGGGAAAACCTCATGCAAAGCATGCCCCTCAGACATCTTAAAGGGGAACTCCAGCTTCCGAACCAAAATTTGTTAAAGAGCCCCACACAACACAGAAACCCCTAATATACCTATCATTGTAATCTGTTCCTTCAAAAAGTATAAATAAATAACGTTTCATATGGTGAAATCCAGCTGCAAAACAGTTCTCTTTCTGCATTATTAACTTCTCCACATGTTTAATTGATGAATTTAGCAAAGTTGCTTGAAATTATGTTTACATTTTTCAAAAACCTTGAGTTTGGGTGGAGATCCCCTTTAACACTGCTAGTTTTACGATATTCCCCAAGCAGTACAGGAGCAACAGTTAAAACTACCCATTCACCTGTGCTGCTAGGATAAAAACCTGAAAACATGCAAGAAATGTTTATGATACCCATTCCTCAGGATGGGCAAGAGCACAATAGACGTCTTTTATATGTATCGCATAGTTTGCTGCCAAGTGCCCTGCTTATTCTAGCTCTCCCATAACCCAGAAGAGCATGCTAATGATGTTTCTATCAGTGCCTATGAACTGCAGCACCAAAATCTGCTGCAACTTCAAATAAAAATACTGAAGGAGACGTCAAGAGTCATATGGATTATTTCTGATATCCACTTTTGGCCATAGTTACTAGCCTACAGTTAATCTCTACCCATGTCTTTACATGACACCGAGGACCTGAAATTCTACCCTCATTGATCATTTCATGAGTAATAGAAATGATCATTGCAGCCAGTTAATCACAATTAAATATCATACCCGTGCCAATGCCTTGCTTATAAGTGACTAGGCAACATTGTGTAGTTTTTAGGGCATGAACCAATGTACAGCGGACACCTGTGTGCCGGCAGTACCCTCTGGACTAATTTCATTCCTTTGTTGATGAAAAAAAGAATTTATATGCTTGCCTCTATAAAAGGAACGTATTTTGCATTGTCAAGTCATTTCCTTTATAGCATCATATGGAGATGGGGTGAGGGGGGCTTTTTATTTCGCATCTGACATCTGTGCATGCATTAGCAAATTAGCAATTATGCGCTCGTCAAATGAAAGTTTCCATCAGCCATGCTGCAGACGGGTCTCCATTAACAGAATGAGCTACCGGGGAACTGCAGGGTATGAGGGGCACTGCTCAAAGTCAATGCAAATGTCACTTTCTGCTCCTTAGGTGTAGCCTTTCTTCCCAGTCCAGTAGCTCACCCTACATTCACACAGTGCCATTATACATGTATAAACTGACTCTTAACTGGCCGGTGGCTATGATCACACACATGCAGGGGGTAATGGATAAGGTACAATAAATTGGCTTGTTTTGCCCTGAAAGACATTCTGCACTTCTTTTCCTTATATTTGTGCTTCTGGCTGTGACCCATTGTAAGGCACAAATGAGCAGTATTAAAAGATAGTAAAATGCCATAAACTCTCTCCTTTGATTACATTTTAGGCATGTATAGTTGGTAGTGGGCAGTTTTATTTAGCAGGGCCTCTTTACTTTTTGCATTGCATATAGGTGCATTTTTGTATGTAATCTGTATATGTACACACCCCCTATTGCACAGTCCGATAGAATATGCTGGTACTTTATAAATAAGAATAATATTGAAGATAGCCAGTGTTCATAAAGAGACAAAAACCAAGGACGTTTAATCTTTGCCTTGGTACACTTTCTGTATTCAGCTGCTCTGCTATTTATGGGGCACTTATCACCTAAGAACTGATGCCCCCTACTGGTGCCGGATAACTCCTAGGTCTCTATAGTACAGAAGAATCATTAGAGAGAGTTGACATCTTAATTGAAGTGTCGGTGGCGTTTGCGGCAATAGTAGAATATTGCCAAGAGCCTATGTTAGATTATGCAGACAGTTCTCTCTCCCTATATCTATTTCCTTTCTCAGTGCTTTCTACCCACCCCTGCCTTCTTTGCTCTTTCTCATTCAATTTTCACATATTTAATGCTAATGTGTAAAAGAAGAAGCTTTTTTTTTAGTCACTCAATATAAAAATACTGTCTTGACTTTTTTATGCTCATGTATGTCCAAAAACAACTTCAAATTTTGAGAATGTTTTTCAGAGAGACAATTTCTGCATTGAAATACAGATAAAAATCACCCTAGCAACACAGAAAAGCACAGTGTTTACAATATTCCAAAGCCGCAGATATCCGCAGAGAGACTTCCATTCAATAAGCAGCACCACCTTGTGGATGACATGGCAACCTACAGATAGCATTATTATACATATAACATTAGATTTTTTCCCCCCCAATTGTTATCAGCACAGATAAAAATAATATTGTGCACTGTAAAAACACTGTAATACATTTTTAGTTATGGGACATCAAAATGTTTTAATTCCCTGCACATGTGATGTCACTAAGGAAAGGAACATCACAGTGCAATGCATTATTGGTTAGGTAGTTTCTGCATGCTGTTTGTAAGCTGTGGAGTTGTTACAATTTGTAACACCAATGTTTTAGTCCCTCCTTCCATGAAGCATATAAAATGGTATTTATTCATACTTTTAAAGGAACAGATTTCAGTATTAGGTATATTAGGGGTTTCTGTGTTATGTGGGGCTTGTAATCAAATTTTTGTTTGGAAGCCAGAGTTACCCTTTAAGGGGCACATTTATGGTTGCTCGAGCAATTATAAACGAAACCCTATGTGAGTTATGAAACTCACGTGGGGTTTCGGGAAAAATTCCCAAAAGCTACCAAACTTATTATTACTTAAGAAAGCCCACTTGGGGAAAAATAAAATTTAAAAATAAAAAACTTTGTGTATTTTTGCATAAAACCCTGTGCCAGCTCCATAACTCAAGCAGGGTTTCTGCTTAATTGATAAAAGTAGCACAGGTTTTCAAAAGCAAAGTAATAGTTTATTTCCAGCTAACACAACATCATGGGTTCTATTAATTCTTAAAGGAGAAGGAAAGGTAAAAACTAAGTAAGATTTATCAAAGCTTACTTTCTTCTATCAAAAGAAACAAGATTTCTTGTCTCCTTTTTTGAGAACATGTTCTTTGGTATCAGACTTCTCTCAGCAAAAAAAAAAAAAAAGAAGACCTCTCAGAAAAATCCTTCATTCCCTGGGCCAGAGTCTACCCAGTTCTGTCCTCTCTCCTGCTCCCCCTTACCATAAGAAATCATAAAACTCACTCCCCCCACCCTTAGGAATGTGCAAGCAGGAAGCTAGAAAGATCAAGCTAAAATGGCAGCTGCAATCTTAAAGCTTCTAGGGCTCTTTACTCAGGTATGATAAAGTTTTCTGCAGAATAAATATTGCATTCTAGGTGGCACTAATGTGTCAAATCTATTGGCAGTAACATGCCAAAAGGGCTTTCCTTTAATTCCAAGGACACAGAGTATTTTGCTTGCCACTACTTAAGATCTCCCTCTGCTCTGTGATTATTCCCTGCTCTCCCCACTCTCAGTGGAAACAATTTGCAGGAGGTAGGGGCATTTTGATCACAGATACAAGCAGTAGCTATTGCACATGCCATGTGGCATTGCATTTAACATTTGACATTTCAGCACAACTTATGATTTAATACTTACAGTTGCTGTTACTTTGTCCCAGTCTGAGATAAAGGCCCGAAACCCTTCTCCAAACACTGTTCCTGCAGTCCTATAAATTAGATGCACTAGGATTTTAATGTACACATAAAATGTATTCATAAAGCCATATATACATAGTCTTTTGAAAACAGAAGACAACATATTTAATTTAATCTGCTTGTTGCGCAACAGTTTTGGAGGACACTGGAAAACTCTTCTATTCACTGGCACATACACTAAAATAAATTCTTTTAATAAGATATCAGTCTTAAGATGCTTTAAAACACCTAAATAATATCCTGACAGATATAGCATTTAGCACTCTACTATAATGCTGCTTGCCAGTAAAGGTATGGTATAAGTTTTTCTGAAACCAGTTATCCTGAAAGATCCGAATTACAAATATATATATATATATTATATATATATATATATATATATATATATATATATATATATATATATATATATTATGTTAAATGTTATTAAGCAGGTAAAGAAAATAGTGCAACCTGTATACAATATAATATATGCACCTTGTATCATACAGAAGATTAAGTTAGACATACTTGATAGATTCTAGAACTGTCTGACGATGCTCAGCGGCTTTTAGTCGGATATTTTCTCTTATAATATCTGCATTCTCGCGTTCCACTTTTGCCCGAGCGCGAGCCTCTGCCTCAATGCGAAGCATCTCATTCTTATGCCGTAGTTCCATCTCATGTTCCACAGTAGCTGAACAGTGAAAACAAGCAATAATACTGATGCCGTAATAATCATCATGAACACGTAACAATTTCAACTGTTATCCACAAAAAAAATATTAAAATGACAATTTATTCTGAGATACCTATGTTTTACTGGCTGTTAATGTGTAGGTAAAGAACTTGGGAATAGAGATGAAACCTGACAAGAGACAAACTTCCTGTGTGCATATGTGCTGGGGGCAATACTACAACAACAGCAAAAAAACGAAAGCTTTCTCTCTATTCCAGGTTAGCGATATACAATGTATACAAGTACCTTTTTATTCTGGTTGAGTGATTTGGTGGGGGAATGCGCAACATTACACTCCTGCCTGCAGATATTTAGGTTATTTATATATCTTACTGAAGGTGGAGTTTCCTTAAAGGAACAGTAAGACCAAAAAAATGAAAGGGTTTTAAAAGTAATTAATAAATAATGTACTGTTACCCTGCACTGGGAAAACTAGTGTGTTGACTACAGAAACCCTACTATAGTTTATATAAATAAGCTGCTTTATAGCCATGGGGGCAGTCAATCAAGCTGGAAAAAGGAGAAAAGGCACAGGTTACATAGCAGAAAACAGATAAGCTCTGTAGAATATAATGGGGGGTTTTCTGTTATCTGCTAAGTAATCTGTGACTTTCCTCCAGGGCTGTGGAGTCGGTAGATAAATTGTCCGACTCAGTTTTTGATACTTCCGACTCCTCTGTCAATGTATTTTATACATTCATACAGTCAATGAAAAGCATGCTTCATGGTCACTCAACGTGTTCGTTTATGCACTGCGTGCATTGGGCTTTATTCTTATAGCAGAGAAGTAATTATGACTGTTTGTGAATTGGGACATTTAAACTTGCTTTATTTTTTTTTTTATTACCATTTAAATTTAGTAGGAGTCAGGGGAGGAAAGCAGGGCTGTGGAGTCGGAGTCGAGGAGTCAGAGTTAATTTTTTGCCGACTCCGACTCTGACTCCACAGCCCTGCTTTCCTCCTTTGAATAGCCGACTCCATGGCTACACAGGAGCTTTGTTTATATAAACTAAAGTACACCAGTTGTAACAGTGCAGGGCAACAGCACATTATCTTTTAATTACTTCGATACACTTTCATATTTTGGTGTTTCTGTTCCTTTAAGGAATTATTTTGTGATCCCAGACCAATGACAGCTTTCGAATTGGGCTTTGATCTGTTGCAGTAACGTAGTATTGGCAGGAATTTAGCCTCAAAGAGTTTAAAAGGCCACAATGCATTTGAGGCATAATTCTTCCCACTGAAAGATACACTGCCAAACCTTTGAACAGGTTCTTATTTCTAGGTGATGATTTATCAACGTTTGAGATTTTTTTCACGATTCAAGTTTTTTAGTGCCAAAATTCGCACAATTTGAAATATGATTAAAAAAATTCAAAATGTGAGTTTATTTGAATTAGAAAAACAAAATCTTGAATTCACAAACTAGATAATTGATAATTAGGCCCATTAGTGTGGTTTATTTCCTTACAATACTATAGGTCATTTGGTTTGAATATGACCTGATACCATCCCGGTTAAAAAGCTATAAAGGTGTGTGTATATAGATATATATCTATATCTAGATAGATAGATAGATAATCATGTTTAAATTTTTTTTAAACAGAGTGGAACAGTATCTAAAAATGTCTCTCAGTGGAATTACAATACAATTCTAGGCCTTCTGAAATACAGATATTGAGGACAATAAAACACAAAGGACAAGCAAGGTCAAGCCTGAAAGAGGTCTAAGAAAGCAACTTCATATGGGAAAAAACTCAGCTTATGTCTCATGTAAGCACCTAATGTCTAACACAAGATGGAAACAGGGGTTCTCTTGCATGTGTTCAATAAAGGCTACAGTTATGACAGGAAAAGGAACCAGTTCCCCTGCTGGACCACCATGTATTTCTGTGAAGAAAGGCACAACAATCAAATAGCTCAAACTGTCATTGCCTTTAACCTCATTATCTCCTACCTCTGCAGACTAATTTTAAATAAAGCAAGAATAATGATCATGTGTCTTGTACTCTCATGTAATTGACAAAGTGTGCAGAATTGTGAGTTTGCACAAAGTTCAGTACCAGTATGTGCAAATAAGCGTGCAAGTTACAGTGCAAAGGTATGGCTTATCGGAAATAAGTGATGAGTGAGTGCAAGACCACAAATGTGAGTAAAGGTCCCCATACACTGGCAGATAGCCAAGCGAGCCGATCTTCTCGCGACATCCCCCACCTACGGGTGGGCGATATCGGGAGAATCCAGGGTAATCCGATCCCTGGGGCCAAACAATCGAATTATAATGATGGGCATAGGTAAAGTCGGTCCGGGGACCGCACCGGCTCGTTGATGCGGTCCCCGGACCGACTTTACCTACGCCCGTCATTATAATTCGATGCGACTAGATTTTCTAACCTGATAGATATCGGTCGGGCAGGCCCGTCGGAAGTGCCCATACACGGGCTGATAAGCTGCCGAATCGGTCCAAGGGACCGTTATAGGCAGCTACTATCGGTACGTGCGAATGAGGTAGTGTCTGAGTGATTGTGTGATTTTAAGAATGTGAGCACAGGACTATCAATGTATCTATCTGCACAACAGTATGAATTTAAATGAATGGTACTGTGGGGAATTTATAATAATTATGTTATTTATTGGTGTTTCCTCCTTTGATCTACTTAATATAAGTACCAGGAATTATGTAATAAATATTATGGGTCCTTGTTGTCAGTATTTATAGTATTATTGAAGTAGCCAAATAATATCTGTAGTCCAAATAAAAAGATTTGTTTATTCTGAAGCCACTTAAATCCACAATATCAAACAATCTGCTTACCTTTGCGCATGGCTTCCTGTTTCTGGACAGACTCTTCTTGCCTTCGCAAATTCTCTTCATTTTGTAATTGCTTTCGAAATTGAAAGGACAGACAGTTATATACTTAATATATACAAACTTACTTAACAACAAAGTTGTAGAGGAGTAAAGCAAAGGGTGAAGTACATGCTTTATAAGCGGACATCTAATATTTGCACAACATCAGGAACTGTCCAATACAGATGAGATCAGAAATTTAAAACATCTACATTGGTAACAGACACCCATGCAATAGTCTACACATAAGGACATCACTCTAAATATGAATAGTAATTTACTACTCAATATACTGCCAGTTATGTGGGGCCTAGCAAGCAGATACAATTTCAAATGACAAATTGGTGAGCTATAAAATAAATTGTTAATAAAAAATAAAAAGTAAAAATAATAAAAAAAAAAAAAAAAAAAAAAAAAAACACAAAAAAAAACAATAAGCCTAATTACAGTCTCTAAGTACAGGTATGGGATCCATTATCTGGAAACCCGTTAAACAGAAAGCTCCAAATTACGGAAAGCCTGTCTCCCATAGACTCCATTTTAATTAAATAATTCAGATTTTTCAAATGTATTTCCTTTTTCTCTGTAATAATAAAACATGATCCCAACTAAGATATAATTAATCCTAATTGAATGCAAAAACAGTCCTACTGGGTTTAATTAAGGTTTTATTGTTTTTTTAGTAGATGTAAAGTATGGAGATCCAAATTATCAAAAGTCCCCTTATGCGGAATAGCCTTGGTTCCGAGCATTCTGGATATCATGCTAAAAAAGTTTCATCATGTCAGCATAATCAAACACTCCCAATCCCTAACAGTGTGCTTCTTGTGACAGTATAGTAATCAGCTGTGAAGTTAATATGGAAACAATACATGTTTGCTGTGGCCCTGCTATGCTAAATAGTGGTACGGTTTATCAAAACGTGGCTGATGGACTATGAATAAACTATAAATCACTGGTGTAACTGCTTTTGGTCAGATGCAAAAGTGAAAGGTGTGACTCTTTGCAGTGCTAAACACATGTATATAAAAAAAAAACACTTTTATACATGCCAAAACTCCACAAGAGAGTGATTTTGATATTAAAATATTACCACTTACTTGCTGCCTCAGCTGGTCCTCGTAGCGCTGCCTGGCAAGTTTGTCCTGGTACTGTGCCCTCTAGGGGAAAAAGAAAATAAATCAGAGTTGTGAATGGTACAGTTTAGCTGCTGCTTAAGAAAACAAAACAAAAAAAACCCCCCAAAAAAACACAAATATTTTAGTGTACTAGATCATGAAACAAATGTTTGCAGCTTTTCTTGACATAAAAAGGGACGTCCACATAACTAAAAAAGGTTTTAAACTCAAACAACATTTTGCCAAAATATAACTCAAGCAATAACAACTCAATAATAATATTTCCTTTATATATTATTTATACATTAATTGTTTTAAAGCTATTTGGAAATGTAAATTACAAACAGCTTTAAAGGAGAAGGAAAGGCTAAGTCACTTGGGGGTGCCAAAATGTTAGGCACCCCCAAGTGACTTAGATCGCTTACCTTTTACCCCGGGCTGGTGCCCCTGTTAGGAGAAAAAAGCACCAGCCCAGGGTACCTGTAGGAAGCGCTTACTCCTTCCTTTTTCTTCTGCAGGTGAAATCCGTGGGCCGGCGCATGCGCAGTAGAGAAAAAAGCCGACTTTTAAGTTCGGCTTTTCACTCTACTGTGCATGCGCACGCAAGTGAATAGGAAGTAGGAAGCTCTCGCTGCTACCCCGGGCTGGTGCTGTTCTCTCCGTACAGGGGCACCAGCCCGGGGTAAAATGTAAGCGATCTAAGTCACTTGGGGGTGCCTAACATTTTGGCACCCCCAAGTGACTTAGCCTTTCCTTCTCCTTTAAAAGCAGAATCGGTTTTCTCCTTGCAATTCTCTGCATTACTGCAAGCAGGCTGGTTAAGAGACCCGTCAAGTAACATGCAAGGTGCAGATCTGATTTCATAATTAGACGTAGAAAGGCAAAAAAAGGGATAGATTGATAATGCATTTACAAATATAGTATAATATACTCTAAATTATATATGGGAGAGGGGCTTAATTGCCGTATTCCCTTGAGAAAGGTCACAAGCAGTGACTGAAACGTCGGGTTTGTAAATTAAATTAAAATAAAAACAACTTATCTTTATTTGCATAAAACCAGTTGAGTGCTGTACTTCATGGAACTATATATATATATATATATATATATATATATATATATATATATATATATATATATATATATATATATATATATATATATATATATATATATATATATATATATCAAACTCAACAGTAGAAAGCACTCACAGCTATATTTCACTATGAGCTTTGCCATGTGGCTTACTACATTGATATATATGGGGTATGTCCTAGTTTATGTATTATCATGAGTCTAGATGTTTGATAATTATTCTATTTTTGATCATATGGGGATTTTTAAGTGCCTGGTATTTGATTACACTTTGCACATGTTATTGAATGGGTTAATGTTGTATAAACACTGATTGGATACTGCTGGTTTTTAACCTGACACTTCACTTCCTGTATATCATCCTGATGACGATCCTGTGGTGATCGAAACGCGTAGATGGTATGCTGAAATAAATCACTGACTTGATTGATGCCATAGCTGTGAGTGCTTTCTACTGTTGAGTTTGATGCATTATTTTTGTTAGCACCCAGCAAATTTTTGGGGGTTTTATATCCCCTTTGATTGCTACGAAATGTCAAACAAGCCTTAGTATATCTTGATTATTTGGACTCTAGGATTGCTGTTTCTTTGGAGTCTATAGAATTTTTAGTTACAAAAGTAGTAATGTTCTTAATGAAATACACAGCCTAAAGTAAACCTAGTAAAAACCAGTTACAAAACCCATGTTTTAGTAGTAATAACACATATTATAAGTAAAATGGAAAGCTGACCAAAGCAAAAGAGTTTTACTAAGTCAACTGAGACATCAATTCTTCAATATACACTTTATATAAAAAAATTATTTCTGTAAGATGCAATAGCAAATATGCTCTTTGGATTAGATTCTTTAAATGGAGCACATGACTGTAAGGAACAAATGACTTATGTTTTGAACTACTACTTGCAAGCAGTGGTGGAGATCGAAAAAGAGTGCTGAAGACAGACAGGGGAGACTGCACCCCTGCATTAGAGGTCATTTACAATCCTAATACCCCACTGTTCCAAAGTTACGAAGATGCACTGATGTCTATTTCTATGGTGACAAAGGCGAAATTTAGAGATGAAAGTAACGTCTTGCTTTGCTTACCGCTTGATGCTGCTTTGTTTCCTCATTTAATGTTTTCCTCCTTTCTTCTGCCTGCACTCTGATTTGCTCGTTTTTTAGCTGTTCCACAGCTGCTTCATATTCCTAACAAATGAAAAATAAAAATATTTGTGCCATTTTCCAAAAACTTCAGCCAAAAAGCATTCTTTTACAAGACAACATTCCCCTTAATTAATGAGGCAACAGAAATACAAAGAAATTAATTCTAGAAACCTTAATACATAGGCCTTTCATTATACCCCTGCACCAGTCCACTGCCAACTTCTGCTGTCTGATCATGCTTTTTACATGCAGGGGGCCTAAAGTCTTAAACTGACTTTCCAGAGAGGTTAGGTTACCAAGTGTGTAGGAAAAAAAAACATAACTGGTGTTCTGACTGCACTCTGAGGTAAGCCCTAACTGGCCTTGTACATAAAGAATAGGGGGCAGCTTTCTTGTTTCTAGCTTTTAATTGCATAACTTAGTACTGCATGCAGTACAGAATGAGTGTATAGGAAGAGCTGCAGCTTTAAGGTTTGACAGGAAATATTTTGTGCCCCAAAACTGTAACAACAAAAAAGTATATAAAAGTAAATACAATATAATGTACTGTTGCCCTGCAAAAGTAAAACTAGTATGTTTGCCTCTGAAAGACTACCATAGTTTATATTAAAAAAAAAGGGAAAATGCACAAGTTAGATAAAACACCATTATATTCTACGGAGAATCTGTTATCTGCTCTGTACCCTGTGCCTTTTATCCTTCTTTCCAGCTTCAATGGCTGCCCCCATGGCTACACAGAAGCTTCTTCATATCAACTATAGCAGTCTTTGTGTAGCAAACACTCATGTTTTACCAATGCAGGGCAACAGTACATTATATTTTTATTACAATTAAACACTTCCATTTTTTGATGCTACTGTTCTATTAGGCAACAAACATATAATTATGTGCTATAAACAACTTTACATTCCATGTTTAGGTATACTTCCTCCATGCACACTGGCAGGACATTAGGAAGCAGTTTTCTAGGCAATGAGGACTAAGACATCTAGCCAATCAATTTTACAAGCTGTATCATTTTGCTAAATTAGGAAAGGGGCACTTAAAAGAGAATTTGTACAAGGTTAAATAATGCGACATATGTGTGTTTACTAAAGCTTTCAAAATCAGAATACTGATAAAGCCTTTAGTCATTTTAAAAGTTACAACATCTAAGTTTAAATTTGCCCAATAAGAGGGAAGGATAAAATCGATGGAACAGGACTAAGCCGTTGTGCTGCTGCAGAATGGTGGCAGGTATTCAATGAGTCCATTTACTCAATAAACACTTGTAACTGCCTTTCTGTGTTGGTAAAAAGTTATTTTAGCAATGCGGGTCTAAACCAGAAAGTCGATCAGAGAATCAGTATAAACATGCCTTCTAATGAAACAGTAAACAGTTACACTGTCTTTCTAATTTTTCTTGGTGTAACATGCTACCACATACATGTTGGCTACACAATGAACTACCAATTGCACGGCATATTTTCTCAATACACGTATTTCTGAAAGGTTAACCTGGGCACAGTTTTCTCAGTCATATTAAGGAGGGAAAAATCCAGCAACTAACCTTGATCTTGGATTGCTGTTCCAATTGCAGTGTTTCTTCTTGCACCTTTGCAAGGTTAAGAGCTTCCTTGGCATGGCCTTAAAGAAGACCAACAAAAACAAAGTTAAGTAAAAGCAGTATGTATGGTCAGTACTTTCAAGCCTTAAGTTACAGTTCACAAACTGCAACAATGTCAGCATCACTTCTTACAGTTAACTCACCTGCTTTTCACATACCTTTACCCCAAGAGAATGCCACCTTCTTCTGAAACCAGGACTTCATCATTTACAGGCTACATATACGAAAGTGGTCAATTCCATTCTTTTATAAATAATTCTTATGGGTCTATTACTGCCTCACAATATTGCTATTCTTCATTATCTGAAGCCACTCTTAGTACAAAAGTCTTTTCCACAAAAAATTAATTATGTTTGTAAAAGAACAGAATTGTTCCTTTGTACTTTAGACAATCTTAATTTCAATGATTAGTGAAACAACAATTAAAGGCAGATATTTTAGTGTAGGGCTTAAAGAAAACCTTAGCTTAGAAGGAGAATTGCCAAGTGCAGGTACCCCCACCAAAAAGGAGCATAACAGATATACATGTTCAAAGAGTATTAGCTTATTAACTTCAGTCCCATGTGCCAGACAATCGAAGGGCACACAGGAAAAAACAAACATTTAAGCATTTTCTTGTCAGAAATGAATAAGCTATTGCGTTCAGCTATGGTCATATTTTCTCCCTGTATAGCAGAATTTCAAGGCAGGGGATTGACTGTTGAACATACTGTGCAGTTTACCTATATTGTTAATTCCATTCAGACTCTCAACCCGTTTGTTCTTCTGATTAAATGACAAGAGAAAATTGGATTTGCAGACTGCCCTAACATCAATACGTGTGTAATAAAGCTTAAAAGGTATCATCCCCTAAGGTTACTTTACAGAAACTTTTGCAGGATAGCCTTTGACTGAAAAGTTTTTTGTTGATATTCAGAACTAACAGACTCTCCACCAAAATAAGGTATTTCAAAAGCTGCTAATTATTCACACAAGCAACAAATTCAACTGCATGCAATAATTTCTGTTCACATAACAAAACAAAATTTACTTCCAAGCAACTTTCCAATATACATTAAAGCATTTATAAAGATTTGAAGTTATTTGTAAATGTAAAGTCTACTAAAGGCAGTATTTGTTTATCCCTTTCTTGTGTCTGGTTCTGAGACTTCTGTAGCAGAAGTCACCTCTCCTGCACACCGGTCTGCTGCATTGTTACAGGAGTTAGAACCAGAAGTGCAGACAATATAGACAGGTGCTTTTAGCTGGGTACGCCACCCAGCATTTATTTTGAAAGACACCCAGCTCTGCTCTCACCTCTCTACTGTGTAATTCACCTTCTAAAGTGGCAACAGGGCTTCCAAGCTCCCCCATCATACTTTCCTCTTTTCTTCCTATGAAAGGGGCTGTTGTGAGCTTCTGGCTTACAGAGGCTTCAAGAAGCAGTGTTATAAGGTGATTATTTATACATAAATTATTTCCCTCCAGCTAGCTACAATTTCATAACTTTCTGGTGAGAACACTGCATTTTCAAAAAACCTTAAATCCACTGAAATTGTTTAATCAATGTGTATTTGAAAGTTGCAAACAATTATAATTTCTTTTATTATGCATAACAGTTCCCCTTAAATTATTGGGATGGTTGTTGGATGATACAGCACATATGTTGTTGTCTGGATTAACAGGAGATCCTGAGCTGAACTTAGCTTTTTTTTTTTTGCTACAACTGAATGATGCAACGTTGCTTAAAGGCCATGTAACTTCAGTATGGGATCCCTTATTTGGAAACTTACTATCTGTAAGCACTGAATTACAGGAAGGCCATATCCTGAAAGTCCTTTGTAAGCAAATTATTCTAATTTTTACAAAATGATTTCCTTTTACTCTGTAATAATAAAACATTACCTTACCTAAGTTGCATAAATCAATATTGGTGGCAACACAATTCCGTTAGGTTTAATGGTTTTTAGAAGACTTAAGGTTATCCAAACTACTAAGAGATCCCTTATCTGTGAAACTCCAGGTCCCAAGCATTCCAGATAATAGATCCTATAACTGTATCACTAAAAAGCAATAAGTGTACTCCAAAGGCATTTAAGGAAGACAGAGGAAAAGAAACACCCTTTATTGTGGCTTACCAGAGCTTTCTGGTTAAACCTTGACAAGTTATACACTCTAAAAAAATAAGCAATACTGGGGATTAAAGTGATCTTACTGGCTAAATATAGACATGTTTAATCACAAGAATGATAGCAGGCCTAATTATAGGACCTAAAAAATCCAATAAGATTTCAATTAAAAAGCTATTTTGTCACCAAATAAAGGTCATTGTGCTAATCTCTCCATTCATTCATTCATGCATGCATCTATCAATGGCAAATATAGTACCTGTAGGTGTTACAGGAGTAAAATTATACCACCTTGATATATTTATATATATATATATATATATATATATATATATCTTCAGTAGTGTAACAGGCACTCACGATAAGGCAATGGAAATTGCCTGGGTGCAGTACAAAAAATGCAGAAATGTCTTTGAGAAAGGCTGCAGTGGCAGCCGAAACGTTAGATGCAATTTTGTAAGTAAAATAAATCTTTTCCTTTTAAGTCCTGTGAGTGCGGTACCTTCCATTTTGTATATTATATATATATATATATATATATATATATATAAAGTTCAAAGTATCGGCACTCACCAACCAGAAACACCAATGTCCGGGTGCTAACCATAAAATAGTATAAAGTCTCGCAGAAAGCACTCCAGGAAAAAATAAAAGACAAAAAAGTTTATTTAGACCCAAATGTCTACGCGTTTCGATCCATGCCGGGTCCTGATGACGATCCGGCATGGATCGAAACGCGTAGACATTTGGGTCTAAATAAACTTTTTTGTCTTTTATTTTTTCCTGGAGTGCTTTCTGCGAGACTTATATATATATATATATATATATATATATATACATACATACATACATACATACATACATACACACACATACATACATACAGGTATGGAATCCCTTATCAAGAAACCCGTTATCCAGAAAGTTCCGAATTACGGAAAGGCCATCTCCCATAGACTCCATTATAAGCAAATAATTTTAATTTTTAAAAATGATTTCCTTTTTCTCTGTAATAATAAAACAGTACCTTGTACTTGATCCCAACTAAGATATAATTAATCTTTATTGGAGGCAAAACAAGCCTATTGGGTTTATTCAATATTTAAATGATTTTTAGCAGACTTAAGTTATGGAGATCCAAATTACGTAAAGATTCCTTATGTTGAAAATCACAGGTCCCGAGCATTCTGGATAACAGGTCCCATGCCTGTATATATCTATCTATCTATCTATCTATATATATATATCTATATATATATATATATCTATATATATATATCTATATATATATATATATCTATATCTATATCTATATATATATATATATATCTATATCTATATCTATATCTATCTATCTATATCTATATCTATATCTATATATCTATATCTATATCTATATCTATATATATATATCTATATCTATATCTATATCTATATCTATATATATATATATATATATATATATATACACACATGTAAAATATAATTTTGGAGGATATGTGATACATTATATATATATATATATATATATATATATATATATATACTCTACTTACGAGACTGGTCGAGCTCTCTGGCTGCCTTGGCAGCTCTCTCCAGGCCAGTAGGGTCAAAGTTGCTCCATTTGTCCTTGGGTTTGTTTTTGTCCCCTCCATCCCCACTGCCACCAGGAGGGCTGGGGGGCTCGGGGAACCCTGGTACGCTGGGTGGACCCTGTTGCCCTTTGTTAAGACCAAATAACCAGGACATGGTGAAATGAGAGGTGCAGTGCGAGCCCCCCGGTCGGATCAGTCACTATTAACCTCTCACTGACACACGTGGGTTCACCACTGAGAAACGCGCATGCGCAGTCACCCTCAACGCAAGGTCACATTCTGTACACCCTGCCCATTCCATGACGTTTACAACAGTGTTGCGATATCATTGGTAGAAAGGGAACCGGCATCGGACTATGTACCACACGCCTCTGAAATGACACTAACTCCGACGGATGCCTAGTAGAGTCAAAAGCATGGGAAAGCAAAACGACGTCAGCCTTGATGGTAAGGGAGTGTCTAACCAAGCGGGTAATACTTCCGCCTAGCAACACGTTGTTTGGCTCCTCCCATGGTTACCTAGCAGAGGCGCTGCAAAGAAGGCAACATGGCTCAGAGGGAGGATGGAGCGTTTGTTCTGCACGGCAGGAAAGCGGCGCTCAGGTATGGGATCCTGGCGCTTGGTAACCTGTGTTTACTCTGGGCGCCATTAATCTCTCAGCACATCTCAATAGCATTTTTGTGTTGAGTCCTGTAATCTTGTAGATCAGGGGCTAATACCTCTGCTCATAGCTCTGTGTATTGTCTATCTGTCTGTCTAGACTACATAGAGCATTACAGGTGTCTCTTGTGGGGCAGTATATAAATGGACAGAGGTCCCTCACCATGTCTTACATTGCCAATAATAATAATCCCAATATTATTATCATTTATTTTACACAGGATTTTCAATTAATTTTAGTGAACAGGGATCTTACAATAATTTAACAAACAAGGCTTTACAGAGTAACATTAGGGTCAGAGGGCCCTACTTGCAAGAGTTATATATATATATATATATGGGAAGGGGGTACCTAGATCACAGGGAGTGGTGGGCACTAAGCATGTAGGTAATGCCAGACCTGGGAACAGCATCTGTTCATGGAAGACCCATGCTCCACAGGAATTCCAACATACATTTTCTTGAAGATTAGTTCCCATGAGAGAAATTGATTTTTTTCTATGCTGAACATTGCCTTTTTTTTTGCTTATTTGAATTCATATTTGGAAGCATCAAATCCAGAATGTTGGTAATCCTTCACAAAATATTCTGCAGAATCTACTTTGCATGCTCAGTATGGTTAGGCACTGGGGAATCCTAGTCCTGCAAATAGTTTGGCCAAATTCATCACTAAAATATATAATATAAAATATATAAAAAAATGTGACTTTTATTTTCAACACATTATGCAAGAGTAAAAAACAAGTCTCATTTTTTTATAGCATGTACCTATTTAATATAATTTTTGGTATATTTATTGTAACTGTAAATGGTCTTTGCATTTGAATGCAAATACTTGAAGTACTGATAATATAAATATATATATATATATCTTCCAATCGAGCCACACTCCGTTTGTATAAAACTTATATATATATATATATATATATATATATACTTTTAAATATATATATACTTATAAATATATATATATATATATATATATATATATATATAAACACAACACCCCCATAATAGCAGAGTGTTGTACCCTTTCAGCCATAGAGCAAAATCCAAAGTAATATAGGTGATACCTTTTATTGGCTAACTAAGTAGATTAAAAAAAATGCAAGCTTTCGGGACTACTTAGGTCCCTTCTTTAGGCATAATATACACAGAAACACAACACACACATACACGGCAGAGGTTATTGTCATTTGTCATTTTTCTGTGTGATTGCAATGCATAGATCTTTGTTCAAGAACAGTAATGCAAGCTGCCTATTTCATTAACCATCATAACATGCAGTGTTCTATTTGGTAAATAATAACTTTTTATAAACTAAGCTAATCTAATTATGGTTTTCTAAGTAGTACATGTAGGCACTTCTTGTATGCATTTTATCTCTGTGGCAGTAGTACCAAACTGTAAGGCTGTCCCTCTAAGAGTTTTGACCAAGAGGGTAGGATATCCCTGCCTGAAGGCAGGTCTTTGGACATATTTGGGTAAAATTCCCTTTTCTATCCTTTAATTAGGGTGAATATTTGTTGGATTCCCTGGTTGTTTTAGGACTAAGGCTAAATATTGATACAGCAATGTTTTCATTAGTTTGTAACCTGGTTATGGGGTAAAGGGAGCCCTGGCAGTAGTTGGGCCTCAAACGGGGCATGAACTAAAAAAGGCCACTCATATATAATAATTGGTAAGTTCACTTAAATTCTAGCACTGCTATTCTTTATAATTGAGGTGCCCCTCGCCTCCCCCCACCTCACACAATGCTTAGGGGCGGGGCAATATTCTCATAGGCTGAGACCTTGTTAACGTTTGTCCTGCCCCTAAGCGAACCGTCATTCAGGAAGCTGTTCAACTTGCCATTGTGAAGACTGACACTGGTTAGTATTGGGTGAGTTGGCAGGAGGCAGGGGAGCACCTCAGAAAAGAATAGGGGCACTGGGGTTTATGTAGGCATAGAGACACTTAACTGCTAAAACCTAGAGTGTGCCACTGTTCCTCTAACTCCACTCAGTGTAAGTAAATTAGCAGACTGTGTCGGCTGTCGCCAGTGTCATCACAGACTGAGAGGTGTAGGTTTGAGATGCACAGGCACAACTGTAAGATTTCAGGATTGGTAACCGCAATAACAAAAAATCAGTGGTTAATAAAACAGCATTCCATGTGCTTTGATCAGCATTTTACTGTATAGTCTATCAGGAACAGATAATACATATTATGTGAAATCCAAGCGGTTCCCGAGATACAACCCAAACATGTAACCTTTATTTATTAACTTTAAAATGTGTATTTTCAGACCAGAGTGTGCATTTTTCGACCTTTTCTAGTTTCCCAGCTCTTTTTGCTGCAATGCTAGTGATAGATAAAATGCTTGCATATGAAAGGGTTGATTGCACTGTAGGATAACTGGCTGTCATGGAAACCTCTTAAGAGGGCCCACATAGTCTGTTATAGAACAAGACCTGGAACATTCTGCAGTGTTGTAACCCTCTAAGCACCATACAGTGCAGAACCATTTAAACAGTGGCAGAAATTATGATATTTAGGACCAATTAAAATGTATTAGTATATAGTTTTATATAGTTTTTATATAGTCCAACAAATGGTTCACGTACTGAGTATAACACATGATGATGTTTCCCAAATAGGTTGTCAGCAATGACATTTTAGGAGCATTGTCTTTTTTTACGGTTAGATTTGCTAATCCACTCTTATGTTCACCCCATAATGCCTGCACTTTTAACTCCTTTAGCAGCACAGTTCAGTCCGGTTATTAAACAGTAAATGAAAATTGCCTGTGGGGAAATTGGTGATTAAATATAGGGCATATTTAGTTGAGTAGTACAGGTATGGGGTCCATTATCCAGAAAGTTCTCTTGCAGTGAAAAAACAGTACTTTGTACTTGACTCTTTCTACAATATAATTAATCCTTATTGGGTCTATTTAATTTTAAATTATTTTTTCATAGACAAAGTATGTACTGTACTTAAGCAAACACAACATCTATGGGCTAAATTACATGGTACAGGTATGGAACCTGTTCTCCAAAATTCTCAGAACCTGGGGTTTTGCAGATCTCCATACCTTAAGTTTACTAAATAATTATGTAAACATTAAATAAACCCAATAGGATTGTTTTACCTCCAATAAGGATTAATTATATCTTAGTTAGGATCCAGTCCAAGGTACTGTTTTATTATTACGAGGAAAAGGAAATCATTTGTAAAAGTCTTCATTATTTGTTTAACATTGAGTCTATTGGAGATGGGCTTCCCGAATTTGGAACTTTCTGTATAATGGGTTTCCGGATAACAGATACCTTACCTGTACAAGAATGGGATCCGTTATCCACAATTCTTGTAGCCCTGGATTTTCCACATACAGGAAAGTTTTGTCATAAGGAACAAGGATCACATCTGGGTTAGATGACATCTTGTGCAATGCTTTTTTCGGCTACTGATGAAACTGACTTTTGTATGTGTGCAAGAGAGATGGGATCATTAGACTTTAAGCTCAACTGGGGTAGGGTCTGATGTAAGAGAATATATATAATCTCTGTAAAAACACCATAGATAAAGTTGGTGCTATATAAATAAAGGATAATAATAAAGAGTGCCATCTCAAGGTACCAGTCTTGCTTGTAATAATATGAAAGAGTAGTAAGTCCCAATGGACCACTAAATTTGGCTGGGAGAGAAAAATACATGTTTGGAATACTGGAGCCAATTGCACTGTAATTATGCTATTATAAAAAAATGTGACTTTTTAAAAAAAGTCCCTAAAAAGCCTAAACTATTTTGATCCTGGCAGAGTAGATTTATAAATTATGATGTAAAAGTAGCTGTTTGTGAGTACACAGTGACAATTCAGCATATGAATAATATAGTAAATGATAAAGTAATCAAAGGAACAACACATTAATGTACATGAATGAATATTTGCTAGGGGTTTGTAGGAGGGAGCTGTCAATTGTTTGCAATGAATAAATGTACAAGTTCAGTTACAGATGTATATAAATGAGTTATTGTGGAAAAGTCACTAGTTTATCTTAGATTCTGTAAGTTTTTGTTTTTAGAACATACATTTTTTTTTGTCCTTAGTGAAAAGCCATATGAATTTCTGAGCAATACACAGAAAACCACCAGCAGCCACAACCTCAGCTTTCAGGGAGCAGCCCATAACCGCAGACTACACGCCAGCTATGACCGGCCTAAAGAAATCATCAGTAAGTAAGAATTTGCCTCTCATATGCCACTTCTCTGGGAGTGCTAAGACCTGAGGAGCAATATGTTATTTGTTATATGTTGATATGTTGATTTGTTTTGAACAAAAAAGCTAAGCTGAGATTTATATCTGTTTTAGGCAGTCCTGTATCACAGTACACCAAAGAAAATCCAAGCATTGATGACTTAGAGGATAACTTGCGGAAACTTAAAGTCCAAGTAGATAGCTTGGCCTCTAGTCTTAATTTGGACTATGAGAACGATACCAACCCCTATAGCTCTAAAGATGTAAACAAGCCTCAATGGTCAACACATATTAATGGTACCTCTTCTGAAATATATAATAGTAGCTCTGTAAAGACAGTACCAGATTCTGACTGGTTTCTTAAGCCAAATCACTTTGTGAAAGCACAGGAAAACTACTCTGCAGTTCAGAGTGCTGGTTTGCCAACATTTTCAACATCATCTTATTATTCAGTGGGAAGAGAGATTTCAGGGATGGATTCAATGACTTCATCTGTGTCCCCTTTTGATATGACCTATAGTGAAAAAATTCCTGTGAAGCTTGGAGCACCTCATGTAGTTGGAGTCAAATCCCTTCTGCCTCCCAAAGTCCCTGTCCGCTCTCGCTCTCTAGAAAAATCGAAAGCCTCAGTTGTGCGAGGAAGGTCACAATCCTTAGACCGTTCTCACTCATTTTCCCCCGTTTCCAAAAAAGCAAGATGGCCGAGATCACGCTCACAATCACCGAATCGTGTTTGGAGGCCGAACTCTGCCAAAGCCAATGCCTGTGGACAACCAGCGCCACGACTAAAGTGCAGTGGGAAAACTTCTTCCTCCAATAGACAATCACGGTCACGGTTCTACAGGCCTGGCTCTGTGGTTACAAGATCTGTCACGCCACTCAGAAAAACAAAGAGTAATCTCAGTTATTCCTGGAGTCCTTATAGTATACCGTCAACTTCAATATCTGCACCAAGTGCTGAGGAAATTAGCGAAAAGTAAGTAAGAAAAGGCTTTTATTATGCATTTGCCTATTTTTCCTGTTCACATCAGATTCACGTTCACTTAAGTAAGTCTCTCCAATAGGAAAGCTGTCAGGCAAGTATTTATCGCAAAACTGCCATTCATCTTGAGTTATATTTATGGCTGCCAGTAACAGCCTGCAAACATATTCCTATCTTCCTTCTTGTTTGGGTTTCCAAAGTGGCCCTAATTTTGATAATATTCTACATACATTTCAGTATAAATAATCCTTATATGAGGCAAATCAATCCTGTTGGGTTTATTTAACCTTTAAATTATTTTTAGCAGACATAATGTTGATGGTATAGTGACCCAGATTACAGAACGATCCCTTATCTGGAAAACCTGAGATGCAATGCATTCTAGATATCAGGTTCCATACCAGTAAAAGAGAGGGTTAATTCTGTAGTTTTGAATGGCATCTGATGCCTAAATATCTTCTTTTGTAAAAGCTAAAACCCATTATATTGTGCACAGCTTATCTGAGATTTAATCCATGTCTTTTTGCCCCATTTCAACTTAAAGGAATACTGTCATGGGAAAACATGTTTAACACATCAGTTAATAGAGCTTCTCTAGCAGAATCCTGCATTGAAATCTGTTTGAAATATTTTTTAACATTTAATTTTGAAATTTCACATAGGGCTAGCCATATTCTTCATTTCCCAGGGTGCCTAAGCCATGTGACCTGTGCTCTGATAAACTTCAGTCACACTTTACTGCTGAGCTGCAAGTTGGAGTGATCATCTCCCCCCCCCCCCATCAGCCAATCAGAACAATGGGAAGGGAACAGGAAGGGTCTGGGCTAACAAAAAATACAACTCCAGTCCTTATTAAATGTCACTGGAAAATTAACATTTCAAAAACAAGTATAGTGTACTGAGGATAATGGCACGATTTACAAAATATCAGACTGGAAATCCAAAGGGGTGCCCGGCCTTTCAACATATTTTACGCATTCTTTATGATCAGTCAATTGTTTAAAGTAATGATACATATCAAATATGTCTATGAAGATTTTCATTCATCCAGGTCATGGTATATCTAGTATAAATAAATTTAAAGCAACTGGACTTGTTAAGTAATCACTGAAAACGTTTCACTACTCATCCGAGCAGCTTCTTCAGTTCAACTGACTGGTATGGGAAGTCCTCAGCATATATAGAGTATATATGCTGAGTTGAACTGAAGAAGCTGCTCTGATGAGTAGTGAAACGTCTTCAATGATTACTTAACAAGTCCAGTTGCTTTAAATTTATTTATACTAGAGATACATATCAAAGCAATAGAATGTGACAAAATCTGTTATATAGGGTGTTAGAGCACATTAACAGCAATGTATTTTAACAGTTCTGCCAAGGGCATGAAATAATTGTTTTGTTAAAGTGAATGCAAGTAAATGCAAGCCCCATAGTCTGCCCCTTTGTGCATCAGTATTTGGTAAGAGTCCCCTTTTACATTCTAGGGATTTGGGCCTCCATATTGCGTTTCAGTCCCACTGTTTGGGAGCTCATGTTCTGTACTTATTGTAAACCCTGTACAGTACTATGTTACAGTAATAGAAGGCATTGCATTTATAAATTAATAGCTAATTTGGTTGACCTTTTGCTCTTCCCTTACCTCATTATAGTAATAGAAAAAAGAAAGCTGTAAAGGATAGGGTTAGTGACCCTTTTTACTATATAAAACATACATTAATTGGGAATGAGTGTCATGGTTTTCATGGGGTTTTTCATAAATGATTATAAGGCTGTATGACAATATGCTGCTGGCTGTATTATCATAGACAGTGGGGGAAGCCTGCCTGGCCTTACCCAAGCCATTATATGTAGACAGTAACCATGTTTTGATCAACACGAAACACAATATTTTATTATAATGTTCCAATGGTAGGTTTCATGTCTCTCTATCCTAACATTCCTTCTAATTCCTTTTTGGCTATGTGATAAATTATTTTGTGTACACATTTTAAGCTTGTATGCGCATTTTTTTAAAATGTATGCTCAGGTCAGAGTAAATGCAAAATGGTATATTTGCACAAAATTCTTTGTGCGCATCACAATTTCTTGTGTGCACTGGCATTAAAATGTGTGTGCGCTCAAGTTAACCCAGAGCTTAAATATTGAACATTGCTCTATATGTATAGAATGGGAGAGAAGACTTTGTAAAGTGTTTAACATTATATTTAATGATTTCAGCTCCTAGAATTAAATGCACTTTTCATACATGTAGACACATTCTGCAGTTTTTATACTAGTGTATATGAGTGTATTCACATGGCTCAGTGGTAAGCACTGCTGTCTCGCAGCTCGATTCTGTCCAGGGCACTGTCATTAACAGTTTGTGTGTTATTCCTGTGTTCCTAAGGGGTCCTCCCACACTCCAAGAACACATAAACTTGACCCTAGTGTATGTGAATGTGATGAAGATTAGATTGTAAGCTTCACTGTAGCTTCTAGAAATGTTTAACACTCGTTGTTTCCTCAGTAGCATTATGAATGTTCTGCACGCTATTTTGTTTGGATACAAACTGTATAGAATGCCTAGAAAATGGCAGCTGTGACAAGACCCACAATGTCTAACAGCAAAAAAAATCAAGCTTGAGAAAGGGTCCGGAGGGGCCCGAAACGTTGCTCTTGTTTTTTGTATGTACTTGGGCAAATAAAACACTGTCTTCACGGCTTGCAACTTCAGTGTGCTACTGGATTTTTTTGCTGTTGGATATTGACCCCCATGCAAGGTGAGGTTCTTCCAGTATTTGCACCTTATACCCGTTTGGGTAAGTTAAGAGAGAGTTGAGCTCCCCAATACTGCTATTGCAAGACCCACAATGTCTGGCTGCAGTGCATTCAGAAAGTGTGATTTTTCTTGTGTTAGATTCTTACAGACACTTACTGAGGGAGGTGTGGGAAGATCAGTATTGGAAGCATCCCCCTATCAACAGGAGCTAGCGAGGCTAAGACTAGAGCGTCTTCGGGTGGAAGAAGACCTGCTACTGGAAATTAAGAGGCAGCAAGAGTTGGAACGAACCAGAGGGCCAAGGCCCAAATGGTGAGCATGGGGAGATTTTTCCTTTATTATTTTGCTTTCTTCTTCCCCTTTTTACTTATTTATTTTGTTATTTTCTAACCAGGGACACAACACACAGCCATGCACAATTCCTTACATTTATTAGCCTCTGCTTCTTTGCAGGTATGAGATGAAAAGCTCACAGTTCCACTATGAGGCACGCAAAAATAACGAATTTCTAAAAAGTAGCAAGGAATATCAGTCCATCTATAACTACCGCCAGGAACTTACCGCAGCTTCCCGCAACTTCCAGGAACACCTGAAAATTACACACTTGGACCCTGTATAGGTGTTAGGGGACCTGCTGCACAGGGGATTCTTCTGTTGTTAGCCCGTGTGTTAGCCTGTGTGTGTGTGCTTTTGTCTGTGGAATGGCAGCTGAGGAAGCAGAAAAATATTAAAACCTGTGTTTGTAAAAATAGTTATCTGTGTTCAGAATGAAGATGTTTATGTTGCAAAAAGCATAATTGGTATGAGGTCTGTATCCTCTTAGTGCCCGAGGGACTCAGATAGAGGAGAAGGAAAGTTACAATCACTGGGCGCCAAATGTTAGTGATCACTTACCTGATACCCCAGTCCGGTGCTCCTGTTAGCTGAAAACTGCAGCACACCGGGGTTTCTTTAGAATCCGGGGCCAACACATTCGCAATAAAGTGATAAAAGCTGACTTTAAGTTGTTCAGCTTTTCAGCAGGTACCTGGGTCTTTGTGTTTTTTCTGGGTAAAGGAACACCAGCCCAGTATATCAGGTAAGTGATTGCAATCACTGGGGGGTGCCTAACATTTTTGCACCCCTTAGTAGTTGAGACTTTCCTTCTCCTTTAATAAAATGTAAATGTGTTGGTGAATGCTGCAGAGGGTTTCTCAGGGTTATGGTTATGGTGACCCAAAATCATTAGTAAATTCCATGCATCTGTTATCCATATTAAATTCCTACCTGTTGTCAAATATCCCCATCTTTATAAAACGAGCTCAGTTCAATTGAACAAAGTAAAAAAAAAAAGAAGAGCACATTAATTGGCTAAAGATTTATTTTACTGCATCTCCTATGTGGGCATCAGTGCTTTACCCTGAAAGAGCTAAAAATAATTCAATGTTAGTTTCATTCCCTGTTACTCCCATAGTCTGGCTGAATTGCAGACTTAGGTTCAGTTGTTCAAATACTAATCCATGTTTGATTAAGCACGTTAATGACAGAATCATTTATTAATGGTGTACACACATGTAAGAGGGAAACCATCATCTACCATTCCTTCCTGCTCCCTTTTTATGTGTGACTTTATCTGTTACCATCTCTTTGATTTGTGAGTGTACTAATTTATTAAAATACTGTTAATAAAATTATGACTTGCATACAGGTTTCTATCTCTGTTCATGCTTTATATTGGTCTGCAAATATTTCAAAGCACTGTACACAGACAAGGTATAGTGGGAGCCATTTGGGAAATAGCAACATTGTTCCTAATGTAGTGATGTTATACCATTATGTCTGTTACACAGAGGACAGAGAAGCCCTACATTGTAGAACACACAGGTGAAAGACTGATGCCAGTATAGGTTCAGATATATAGCATAACTGTCTTAAGGGTTAGATGACCTTTAAATTAACTTACGTATGATGTGGGCATTGATATTCTGCAAACATAAGTTTAGTCAAATTTTTTTTTTTATTATTTAGCTTTTTGTTGAGTAGCTCTCCAGTTTGGTATGTCTGCAACAAATAGGTTCAGTTTAGCCTAGCAACCAGGCAGTGGACTAAATGGGAAATAGGGAAAGGGCCTAAATGGAAATCTAAGTAAAGATCATAAAATTGTAGCCTCAAAGTCAAATAGCCTTTTTTATTATTGCCAAGTCAGTAACCCCCATCTGAAAGATAAAAATATGCAGAATACGGAGCTTAATGATTCAAAATCAATAAGTGAAGACCAAATCAGAATTAGATATTCTATAATATACAAGTATGGGATCCATTATCCAGAAAGCTCCAGAAAGAGTTATGGAAAGGCCATCTCCTATAGAGTCCATTAAAAGCAAATCTGATTTTTGAAAATGATTTCCTTTTTTCTCTGTAATAATAAAGCAGCACCTTGTACTTGATCCCAACTAAGATATAACAAATCCTTATTGGAGGCAAAGCAATCCTATTGGGTTTGTTTAACGTTTAAATGATTTTTAGCAGACTTAAAGGGGGAAAAAAGGTAAAAACTCGGTAAGCTTTATCAGAAAGGTCTATGTAAATACAGCCATAAGCACTCACAGAAACGCTGCACTGAGTTTCTTGTCTCCTTTTTTGTGAACATGTTCTTCGGTATCGGACTTCCTCTCTTTTAGGGCTCCTTCAGGTTTGGGGCTTGAGTCTGCTCAGTTCTCTCCTCTCTCCCTCTCCCTTCTGCTCCCCCTCCCATAAGTATGCATAAGAACTCACTTCCCCCACCTTAAGGAAGCTAAAATGGCAGCAGCTATCAGAGGGAATTTCTAGGGTATGGTAATGGTTTCTGCTGAATAAATATAGTGTTCTAGGTGGCAGTAATGTGGCAAATCTATTGGCAGTAAAATGCCAAAATGACTTTCCTTCACCTTTAAGGTATGAGGATCCAAATTACAGAAAGATCCCTTATCCAGAAATCCCCTGGTCTGGAGCATTTTGGATGAAAGATCCATTAACTGTACTAAAAGGTGAACTACTGAAGCTGCTGCTGGTACAATTACATTGCACATATGAGAAACTGCCCTGATGCATCGCTTGCTCATTCGTGGTTTCATATTTCTTAGGCGACAGATTAAGGCGGTGATCCCCAACCAGTGGCTCGTGAGCAACATGTTGCTCCCCAACCCCTTGGATATTGCTCCCAATGGCATCAAAGTAGGTGCTTATTTTTGAATTCCTGGCTTGGTGGCAAGTTTTGGTTGCATAAAAACCCAGTGAAATTGCCAAACAGAGCCTTCTGTAGGCTGCCAGTCTACATAGGAGCTACCAAATAGCTGATTATAGCTCTTATTCACACCTCCATGAACTTTTATGATGCTTGTGTTGCTCTCCAAGTCTTTTTACATTTGACTGTGGCTCACGAGTAAGAAAGGTTGGGGATCCCTGGATTAAGGGATGCAATTGTGTTAAAAATATTGCGAAAGAATTAAATATCTTTAAGAAACATTAAGTTGTTACGTTGTAACATGTAAAATAATAATTTACAGTTGGCTAACTAGGAAATACAAACCCTCGGTAAGGTCCCCTCAGTTGCAAGATGTGTTGGTTTGCTCCGCTCTGAAGGATATGCTCATTGCCAATAATGGTCAGATATATAAAGCAGAAGGAATGTTTTCATGCAGCCGGAGTGTCACGGCAATTCTTTGTGCTCCACTGTAATTGAATCCTTGGTTAGTTTGTACTTAGATTCTTTGCTATCCACAATCTCATGGAACTTGCAGAAGGTTAAAGGGGACCTGCCACCCTAAGAAATAATTTTAAATTCTTTTCTATTGTGTTTGTCAAGCAAAATAAACTTCACTTACACTATATAAATTATATAAATCTTGTTTCCTTCAGCCTTGGAATTACACAACTACAGCAAGCAGGCAGGTGCCATTTTGTGGACACTGTTATTAAGGCAAGATTTGCATCATGCCAAAATCTTGTTTATGTGCCAGAATGGGGGACCTGGTGCCCATGACCATGCATTGGCTACACAATTAGAGAGAGAAGGGGGTGAAGGGAGTGCTGAATGGAAAGTGAAAGTAATTGCCTATGGCATAAGTTGGGATGCTGGTAGCTTGTTGGTTCTATTTCCTTTAGCGTGTATAATATATATTCATTATATATATATATATATGTATAAAATGCAAAAACAGGAGCACGCCCTATATATTTATATAATATAGATTGTAAGCTCTTTTGGGCAGGGCTATCATCACCTCTTGTATCGGTTATTGATTGCTTTATATGTTACTCTGTATGTCCAATGTATGTCCAACCCACTTATTGTACAGCGCTGCGGAATATGTTGGAGCTTTATAAATAAATGGTTATAATAATATATATATATATATATATAAATATATTGGCTCAAAAAACAGATGTTTTGGTCACTGACCGTGACCAAATTTGCAGTTGGTCTACATTTTTTATTATTTGTGGTTTTTCAATTATTTAGCTTCTTGATCAGTTCTACAGTTTAGAATTTCAGCACCTATCTGCTTGCTACAGTCTGAATTACTTTAGCAACCAGGCAGTGGTTTGAGTGAGAGACTGGAATACAAATAGGAGAGGGCATGGCTAAAAATGTTATAAAAGTAATAATAATAATAATAGATTTATTGGCTGCCAGGGTTAGTGACCCCCATTTGAAAGCCAGAAAAAGTCAGAGATGCAAATAAATCGAAAACTATACAAAATAAAAAATAAAGACCAATTGAAAAGTTGCTAAGAATTGGCCATTTTATAGCATACTTAACGTTAACTTAAAATGCTTGGTTAAGGAGGGGCTCCCATTATGTATAATTTATTGCATGATTATAAAACCATGTCCAGCTATATAGGTCACATTCTTACTGTGGATAAGGACAGAATATTTTTTTTCTTTTTCTTTTCATAAAGAGCAGATTAGAAATAAGAAGAGTATATATATGGATTATCAGTTCATTTCTCCACTGCCAAAGTCAAGATACAGCGCTGCAAAGACAATCAAGGTTTTTCTTATTGTTTGTTTTTATTTTCCACCCACAAAATGATTTCTGCTGTGCAACAATAACATGTCAGGGTTAGAAGCAATACAAAAAGTGATAATAGAAAACAATGAACAGTGCAGGGAAATATACAGTCAGTCTAAGGGTAAGGAGATGTGCCTCAATACTACCAAGCAGAATGAACAACTAGTTTGATCATTAACAATGAAAACTCAAGTAGACTGTAGTTGTAACATGAGCACAACCCAATGTGCTGCTACAGCGTGCTGTGTTCTGGCCTATACAGTGTCGGGATAAAGGCACAGTCTGCCATGCCAGACTAGAAGAACAAATAAAAAGCACAATCTCTGGCTGTAACTGGTCCCACCAGCCCAACCACACTTGTATGTACATTTAATCCACTGCTTCCTAGTGCCTTGGTGCAGCCACACAAAACATATGGTGTTAATGGCAAAAATAGGGTGTTAAAGGGACAGTATATCAGTATACACCTAAAAACACCTTTGCTAAAAATGAGCACAATAAATAAGAATTTTGTTGAAATTACATTCTACCTAATGTTTTAATTTAAAGAAAATCATGTTTTTTTCCATTATAAAACACTTATTTGAAAGTTGAACTATGTTCACTGAACTCTTCCTTCCTTTATAAACAGAGCATTTTGCTCTGAGCTCCCTATCTACCTTTGAACACACAAACCCCTCCCTTCACTAATCAGGAGCCTTAAAGCAGCTCATTATCAGGGGCCTCTCTGTGGACTGGTAATTAGTTTTATTAGCTACTTCTAATTAGCTAGTTCTTTAGGACCAGAAGTGACAGGAAGTACTAATATGAAACTTCATAGTCTTGTTTCGTGCCAGAAATAACAAACCAGAGATATTTCTTAATGAAAACTAAAGGGAAAATGTATTCTCAGCAAAAACCCTGTTTGTTCAGCTAATGTTGAAAAGGGGTGTATACTGCCCCTTTAATAGCAGTGACCATTTTTGTGTTAATATTAGTGATGCACTTCTTTGATCAAGCACACAGTTGTGTTTTTACACTTATGTAAATCTAACCAGTCAGTGCAGGACCAGCAGTGAATTTCCTTCATAAATAATTCAAACCAAGAGTAAGTATTTTATATAACAGTATGATTATGTTTCTCTGACTTGTTAGTAACAATGAACTTAGTATGAGCCAAAGATCTTGACGGTCTCCATTTATTGCCGGTGGGTGGTACCAAGCTGATAGGTTAGAGCAGGGATCCCTCACCTGTTTTACTTGTGAGCCACACTCAAGTGTTGGTGAGCCACACAAGCAGAAAAAAAGTTCTTTGGGGATGCCAAAATGCCAAATAAAGCCTGCGATTGGCTGTTTGGTAGCCTGCAGGAGGCTCTGCTTGGAGTAAAAATGTGTCAAAACTTGTCTTCAAGGCAGAAATTTAAAATGGCCACCTACTTTAAGGCCATTGGCAACAACATCAAAGGGGGCAGTGATTGCCACTGTTTGGGAATTAATGGGTTAGAGAATTGCAGCATTTAGCATGCAATGCCTCCAGCATATTACAGCTGAGAAATGCCTGCTGCTGTTCAAAGAGCTGAGGGAAAAGCTCCATTTCCATTTCATTCCCAAGATGGCAGTCAATCAACATATACAAGCTTCACACTAGAATAGTTAGTTTTTTCAAGACACCTTCATGTTGTCTTCCACATGCTATATACTGTAAAGCAGGGGGCTCAAACTCAATTTACCTGGGGGCCGCAGGAGGCAAAGTCAGGATGAGGCTGGGCCGCATAAGGGATTTCACAAAAAATTGGCTTTCAAGGGATAATGCAAGGCACGGCGGGCGGGAGCTGCTGATTGCGGAAATGACGTTATGCCATCATAACAGTTATTATAGGAAGACGTTCTGTGTGCACAATTAGCTGCTAAGGAGGTTATGATAACGTCATTTCCGCAATCAGCAGCTCCCGCCCGCCGTGCCTAGCATTATCCCTTGAATCGCAATAAAAATCGTGATCCATTCATTGCTTTTGAGAAGGCGTTGGTGCGGGCCACAAAATATTGTACCGAGGGCCGCGAGTTTGAGACCCCTGCTGTAAAGGAGTGTATTCCATACATGTTTAGTTCCACAGTTATACAGTGCCTTGTAGATTTGACAGGACACTATGTTTACCTAGCCAGGCCTACACATGGCTGACTTGTCTGGTGAAGGGGTCTGCTGAAAGGAGTGGACACACTGGCACACTGGCAGCCCAACACAGATGGCTTTGATATTTCAGCAAGGAAGTTTAGATGGCATATTGGATACTGCACTTGTGAGAGCCACACATCAGCAGAAGTAGTGCCCAAATCCTGATAAAGAGCATGTTTGTTCCCATGACCGGATCCCTGTACAAGTTTGCTTCTCCACTTGCTAAAAAACACCAGGTAGCATTTCACCAGTCACTATGCCAGTAAACTTCCACCTGTGGTTCTTCAGCTGTTAAAGTGCTACAACTTGTACCAATGTACCACCCCCACCCCGACCTGAACAGCTGTAACCAACCTACAGATGGAGCACAGTGGAACTGAAGACGGTGTACTGAACACGGCTTGTGCATATCAGAACTAATGGAGCAGCCAAACATTAATGTGGGCACAAGAACTGGGATTTACCCGCAGTGCAAAGTCGCCCTTGCTGCATCACCTTTATTAGCATCTATATCATCTTAGTGAGTACAATAGGCCATTTATAAAACAATTTTCCTCTTCATTTTGCACTGTATGCTGGAGGGGAATTTTTCTGTAACAGATTTTCAGAATTCATTACCAGGGACACTCTGCCCCTGGGCCAGTGCTTTACGTAAATCTCAATGTACACTGTGCCCATGATAAATGCTTATAAAGCTTATCACAATCAACTGTGTCATTCCTTCCAGGTATGAAGTTAGAGCAGACAGACTGTAGTCTGTCCATGGGAACAATGAAATACTAAAATACTTCTGTGCAGTTGGTCCTGTACATGGGCAATGTTCTTTTGGGACAGATTAACATAATGGATGCTTTACATTTCAATACTGGTGGTGCCAGCATGGTCAGGGAAACACAGCCTGCCAGTTTGTCCACAGCTTGTCATAAAAGAAATGACTGGTGTGCGTTCCCTCATATCACTTCCTGCAAATAAAAAGTTCTATTTCCTTCCATGAAAATACCAGTTGTTGCACCAAAGCAAAAGATGAAATGTGCTTGTTTGGAGCCTTGACAGTTACTGTGAAGCCAATGTGAGACAAACGTGATCTTCGTGGTTCCTTATTAACGTATTTTGGTGAAGATGCTCCTTAGAAATTAGAAGTTTTGCTTGCAGATATGACATTACTTGCAGTGTCAAGAGTTCCAGGTTAATTGGACCCAACTGGCATCTAGAGACAGGAAATGGGCCTGTGACACGGAGCCATGGGTTTGTTTTCTGAATGAAGAATAAAGCAGCAACTTCTTCACTTACTCCTTTTGTTAGCACCTGTGCCTTCTGATCTCTAGCTTATAGATACATTGATGCAATAGTCTCCTAACATCACTTAGTCCTTGGGTAGTCCTTTGCAGGTGTTCCTGGAAATAAAGAAAGGGCAATATAAGCACTAATGAATAGTATATTTTTTGTATACGAATCACTTGTTAAAGGTTAATCTGGTCAGCAGATTTCTGCTTGATTTGGCCACCCACTGCCTGCTTTAAAGTATACTGCTCATTGGCAATCCTCATTCCAACAAAAATCTGGAGGATTTTTGGCCAGATACTGGTTAGGTGAGCCCTCCAATAGGGTCCAATACATGGGGCAATATGCTGCTGACTTGGAGGAGGTTGGTCTGTAGCTTTTATAGGCCCATTTAGGGCCATCTTTATTGTGCTATGAACATGCAGCAGGTGTATTATATGTGTCCAGTTTTAAATGTATCCTCGGGTAACTGTATCCCTTTATACTTGTAACATAAGGATATTATGAATGTTGTCTATTGATAGGGCTATAAAGGATATTATTTCATAGATTTGACAACCACTGTTGCTTAGCCAAGAATTTTCCACCTAGTCAATAAGCAACCCAAAGCCAAGATGACTGGGCAGATAGAAATGCATTACCAAAAAATGTAAGTTTGGCAAAGCCTTAGAGGCAGGGACTGTCACTGTGCTCAAGCTGTAGTACCCCTTGGCTGGCATAGTGAGCACTGCATAGAAAGTAATTCTATCTAGCCTACCGTATTTAATTATTATTGGTTTTTAAGGCATGCATTTTATGTATGGGGTGGACATGTGGCCTCTATGATTACTTGATATGCACTAAATAAATATTTGTCAGTGCCCTACTAGTGGAGTTATATTTGCGTCTCAGTCTATGCTATGCACCAGTATGGGTATTTCAGACACAGGAATACTATTTAATAATTTTAACTTTGGGGCTGATTTTTCCTTTTCATTTGTGTTTTTGTATGCTTTCAGAAAAAGCCATAGAGGGTAGCTGAGAGTGTCAGATATAATCGCTGCTAGGTGCTCTGCCATCTCACTTTGTCAGAAACTCCAATCAGAATTCCTTGCATGAGCTTTCAGCAACAATCCAAGTGACTACTTGACTGATAATGACTTACAGCACTGTGTTCGACTGCATTATACACTGATTCTCAGCTTCATTTTCTGAAGAGAAATTAATATTTTCATACTTGAGGAGCTATAGGAAAAATCTACATATCTCTGAGACTGAAGACACCCGTGAAAAGGAGACTGCAATATGGAATCTGATGCATAATTCAAAAATGATTATCATTATTATTCCCAATCCTTCTGCTTCCATTGCACTGGTGCCAATGGTGTCTTAGGGGCCCACTGGTTGTAGTATTTGAAGAGAGGAACAAGGAAGAGGCTAAGCTGGGAAACAGACAGGAAGGCAAATGAAGAGAAAAACAAAACAGAATGGCAGGCATCAGCATAAGTAAGGTTAACTGAAGGCAGGTACTTGTATAAAAGCACAGTCAGGCAAAGGCTGAGGGAAATTAGTAAAACCAGCAGACTTAATAGATAGGCAAGAAGGTTAACTGGCAAGGCAAGGAAATGTCCAAAGGTCAGAACAAGGGGGTTAACATGTACAAAATATACAGTCCAAGCAAAGGTTCAGGGCTGGCAACTTTCGGGCAGTCAGACAGGCAAGGATACCAGAATCAGATTATAATCAGTATTAATAGTAAGAGGAAGACCTACCACAGCCTGGCCTAACAAATTGGCTTAATCCTATTATTGACATCAGTGGCTTTTTTTTAAGTTTTTATTTTGATTTTTAAGGGGAGAAGGGTAACAAGGGAAACAACAACAAAACAGAGCATGGTGAACAATGAAATGTAGTAATAAGCATACATAGTCCACAATAATCAATTTAATGACTGCAGAGAGGCAATTCTACACCAGAAATTCGCTAACATCACTACTGTTGGTTTGAAGGGGAATATTAAACACCTCCAAGTGGCAACAACCACTTTTCTAATATACCTGGTTGTGTCTTAACAGTCTTGCACAGATTCTTCCCCGCACCATTCCCATACACTGGCATAACGCAGATCTCGCTTGTAGTTCCTGCTTCTATATCGTTCAGAATCACACTTTGAGTTTGGGGCCCCACAATGACTTCTGATGAAGAGCCTGCTTGCCTCTGGCACTTTATAAGGTAACCCTGCACTTCTCCTTCAGTAGTGCTCCATGTCGCTTTTACTTTGTCGGAACCAAGCTCTTCCAAACGTAGATACCGAATGTTGTCATCTTATGGAAATAAAAACTAGCATTATTATAGCTTCATTATAATAATAGAACCATAAAAATAATAATCATAGCTTATATGAAAAGCAGACATGTAATACTGGACAGAATATTTTGGAATTCTGCTTCTGGAGTCTAATTCAGAACTGGTGTTAAATACCTCTACCTGCAAGCTAGGGGTTTTAGTCTGTAGCTGCCCTCCAATTCCCAATGTATTAGGGTAATATTTCCATTACTCAATGGTACCACAGGGTAGGATTTTTAAGGCTTTTTTGGGTTGACGTTTCCCTTTAAAAAACAGTATTTGTTTAGGGCACCACACAACACCATATAAATCATTATTGACTATTCTGTTGTTGCTCCAAGAATATCTAGAACACAAATAAACCTGTATGCCTAGTAGGTAAGATAAATTTTAATATCTAGATCTATGATATATCGTAAGAATATCTTCTCTCAGCTCAAGTTCCATTCCCACTCATTCATTGCAGGTGAACTCCCACAGGCAAGTTATAAATAACTGATAAAAGCTGAAACACATTTCTTTTTATAGTTCAGTAGTAAACTGGGACTCGGAGCTAAATCACATGAAACATTATTGTTTAGAAGCCCAAAACACGGTATAGTAGTATTTCAAGTTAAAGTGGCTGACTGATAAATCATTCCCTTACCTAACTTATGTAATGCATTTGACCCCAAGCCATGGGTAATACCTGGTATCAGCCATAAAAAATTAATAAATGTAAAAAGGTTCCCCTTGCCACAGCAAATTATACCTTAAATATGCAAAAATGCATATATTGTATAATAATTTGCAATACTGTGGCAGTTATAAGAACTCATAACTAAATCTTATACAGTTATAGAATCCATTATCTGGAAACCCGTCATCCAGAAAGCTCCGGATTACAGGATAGTCATCTCCAAGAGACTTTATTTAAATCAAATAATTCACATTTTAAAATTATTATTTCCTTTTTCTCTTTAATAATAAAACAGTACCTTGTACTTGAGCCAGTCTAAGATATAAGTCATCCTCAGTGGATGCAAAACATTCCTATTGGATTTATTAAAGTTTAAATAATTTTTTTAGCAGTCTTCATGTATGGAGAAAGTATGGAAGGATCCCTTATCCAAAACACCCAAGGTCCCGAGCATTCTGGATAATAGGTCCCATACCTGTACCCTATCATAGACAAGAGAAGTATGCGGTCTCCATACCCTTTGCTTTGTGTTGCTCTAGGGTGGCACATACAGTGTTTGGAAACATATACATAAACCTGATAAAACGTTAACCAATTAGATCATTGATCTTTATTTGGTACCCGGTACCAATCATATCAAAGGGAAGAAGGGAGGAATTAGCGTCTACAGCACATATTGATGGCTACTGGCACTTGCCTATTATTGATACTCACTAAGGGAAATATTTTATAATACGCTTAATATGTGCAAATTGCTGCAAAAATATTGCAGTGTTACACAAATTTTTTTTGTAACAGTGATTTCTCAAGATTCAGAAAAAGAAGAATCCCAAAAAATGACAAACTACACACCTAAAACCTGATGTAATGCAAGTCAATAGGAAGTGTATTTTCAGCATCATCAGCAAACTGATGATTTATCGCCTTCCTTAAAAGTGAATGAAAAAACTGATTTCATGATTTTTCACCGTAGCCTAACATGTAGAAATGTACCTATTCAACGTGTTTTATTAATTTCCTAAAAAATGTCAGCAAGCCTGCTTTTGGGATTTTACTTCAAGTGTTGCATCTCGTAACAGTTACCATAAACCTTCAGTCTGAGTCCTTTGTGTCTGTAAGCCCTGTCTACTCTAACAGAAAGTTAAAATGATTTAAGAGGATATATTGGTTATTCAGTTTTGAACTGATAGTTGTATCCTATGTTCTATGTCACTAACACTCTCTATCTTGGGATAGGTGAATTGTGATTGGTCTGTGTGTCATAATCAGTGGTGATTCTCACTAGTTATAATGCTAAGCAGTCACTGATAATCCTCTATATATTGTAGCAGCGACTATTCCTAAAAAAGGTTGCTGGAACAAAACGCATACAAATCACCACATGTGACATCCTCCCATCAACAATTAATTCGGCTTTATTGATTCTGTAATTTGTTTGCTGCTATAATTTCTAACCAGTAAGATATATATATAGAAATATATACCTCTGTATACACCCCTGTGTGCATTTCACTTGCAAAGTTACACACACAAAGTCACATACACAAACATCATTCCTATCACTGCAGGAAGGATGAATCAATAATACTGCACTTTAATATATTCCTTGGAACTTTAGCCCTTATTTTACAGGATTATTCTGCTACATCCTTCTGCTGCAGGATGAAAAATGATCTATTCTCCAGAAGCAGCAGATAATGTTCTGCTATAAATGTATCATTCCTCTCTTTTCTTACTGAGTGTTCGGCAGACACACCAGTTGTACCAGTGCAGGGCAACAGTACATTACATTGTAATTACTTTTATACATTTTAATTTTTTTGGTGTTAATGTTCCTTTAAAAGCAAACATCTTATTAGTTGCTATGGGCTACTGCTACTAGGCAAATATTATGGATTTTATTATATATGAGGGCTGCAATATAGGGTATAAATCGAACAAAACAATTAGTGGTGTAATGTAATTTTTGACAGACCCTCCCCCCCCAAAAAAAAATTACAAACATTTACTTAACCATGTGTGCCTTATTGCCCCTAGCAGCACAAGATATTTTTCCCACTCCCTTACAGCCAACAGCAAGGGGAAGGGCAGGTTGACCACGCAACTGGCTCTCACTACTGTTTATGCCACTATACACAACTTCTTGATTTAGATGGGCACAAGCTGAAGGTCTTAAAGGATGACAAAACCTTGTTTGCCGTGGCAACTGCTGCCTGGCATTGCTTGCTACAGCCAAGTCTATTATCTAACAGGCTGGTGGCTGGTTGAATCAACTTGCTTTCATTTCAACTAAAAAGGGATAAGTATTCTTTACTAACTTTATCAAAACCATTGTGTTTTTTTACTGTTGGGTTTTATTTATTTTTTTTCATAAGTAATTGTTGTTTTTGGAGCTAATTTACAAAGTTTGTGGGATCCATAGGCTTACAGCAGGTTACATTCCCTTGTAATTACCCTCAGCTTGAGGAGGGTGGGGTTTGATTAGTTCACCTTTACAGACTGCATAAATAGAACCACAGGCAGTCCAGTGAGCTGCTTACTAACAGGCTGGTGGCTGGTTGAATCAACTTGCTTTCATTTCAACTAAAAAGGGATAAGTATTCTTTACTAACTTTATCAAAACCATTGTGTTTTTTTACTGTTGGGTTTTATTTATTTTTTTTCATAAGTAATTGTTGTTTTTGGAGCTAATTTACAAAGTTTGTGGGATCCATAGGCTTACAGCAGGTTACATTCCCTTGTAATTACCCTCAGCTTGAGGAGGGTGGGGTTTGATTAGTTCACCTTTACAGACTGCATAAATAGAACCACAGGCAGTCCAGTGAGCTGCTTACTAACAGGCTGGTGGCTGGTTGAATCAACTTGCTTTCATTTCAACTAAAAAGGGATAAGTATTCTTTACTAACTTTATCAAAACCATTGTGTTTTTTTACTGTTGGGTTTTATTTATTTTTTTCATAAGTAATTGTTGTTTTTGGAGCTAATTTACAAAGTTTGTGGGATCCATAGGCTTACAGCAGGTTACATTCCCTTGTAATTACCCTCAGCTTGAGGAGGGTGGGGTTTGATTAGTTCACCTTTACAGACTGCATAAATAGAACCATAGGCACTCCAGTGGAGCTTGCTCTGGTGGTAGGTGCTCTGTAAGTGATTGCTCTTTAAGTGGGACTCTGTAAGTGGAGTTATAAACTCAGGAGTTAAACACTAAGGGAGTTAAAAATAAGGTAAAACAAGGTATTTACTACAAGTCCTTACACCTATTTTTGTTTAACTGTTCTTGTAACTGGGAGAATGAGTGGTAGCAACATTGAAGGTCTGACACAGTGCACAGCCTGCCACATGTATGCAGTTGTGGAACAACAGTTCCAAAGTGCATACCTCTGTTGTGGATGTGAGCGAATTGCCACTTTAGAGGCTCGCGTTAGAGTCCTAGAGGAACACGTCGCAACACTGCGTTCAATCAACAATCTTGAGAGGGGTCTCTTGTTAACTGAACAAGAACTAGTGGGGTCAGATAGTAGGGGGGGAGGGGAGCAGCAAAAGGATGATAGGGCAGTAAGCTGGGTGACAGTTAGAAAATCTAGTGTGGGGAAAAGGAAAAGGGAGGCTGCTCCAGGGTTTGCGCATCCCAACAGATTTGCCAGATTGTGTGAAGAAGATGGGAGTGTGAACTCTGGATTGGCGGTTCTAGGTGAGGCTGATCTCTCTAACAGCCGGGAGACCAGTTTCACTAGTAGTGGTGGGGAGGAGAGCAGAGCTAGGCCTAAACAGATGGTGGTTATAGGGGATTCGATCATTAGGAAAGTGGACAGGGTAATCTGTCAAGCGGATCGCTTCAACCGGACAGTTTGCTGTCTTCCTGGTGCCAGGGTTCGGCATGTGGTTGATCGGGTTGACACATTATTGGGAGGGGCTGGGCAAGACCCGGCTGTCTTGGTACATATCGGTACTAACGACAAAATGAACGGTAGGTGGGGGACTTTAAAGAGTGAGTTCAGGGATCTAGGCTCTAAGATTAGGCAAAGGTCCTCCAATGTCATTTTTTCGGAAATTTTGCCGGTGCCGCGTGCAAGTTTAGGGAGACAGCGGGAGCTTAGGGAGCTAAATGCGTGGCTAAAGTCTTGGTGTAGGAAGGAAGGGTTTGGGTTCCTAGAGCACTGGGCTGACTTTTCCTTGGGGTACAATCTATACAGCCCTGACGGATTGCACCTCAATGGAAGGGGGTCTGCTGTGCTAGGGGAGAGAATGGTTAAGAGGTTGGAGGAGTGTTTAAACTAGACAAGGGGGGGGTGGGTGAGCTAGAATTCCATGGGAAAATTAGTGTAGACGGGGTAGGGGGACTAGCAAAGGGTTGTGGGGGAGGAGTGAGGGGGGCATATAGTTTATCAGATAAGGAGCTTCCGTTACAAGGAAAGCAGTCTCATAATTGCCTTAGCTCTAATTCTCCCTTAGCTAATGTAAACATCAGAGGGAGAAGTAATAATCTCCGCTGCATGCTGGCTAATGCGCGTAGCTTGTCGGGTAAATTAGGGGAGCTGCAAGCTATTGCATGTATTGAAAATTATGATTTAATAGGTATCACTGAGACCTGGTGGGATGATAAATGCGACTGGGCTGTGAATTTAAATGGGTATACACTTTTTAGGAGGGACAGAGAGATTAAAAAGGGTGGAGGGGTTTGTCTTTACGTAAAGTCAGACTTAAAGCCATGTAATAAAGACATTACCAATGAAAACGTCGAATCTCTTTGGGTAGAAATTTCAGTAGGGCTGAAGGTCACAAAGAAAATGATCATTGGTGTATGTTATAAACCACCCCGTATAGATGAGGGGGATGAGGCCCAGCTATTGTTGCAAATGGAGGAGGCTTCAAAACTGGGTCAAGTTGTTGTTATGGGGGACTTTAATTATCCGGACATTGACTGGAGTAATGGGGTGGCTAAGTCAGAAAAAGCTAGTAGGTTTGTAAATATGCTAAATGACAACTTTTTATTTCAGGCAGTTCAAGAACCCACTAGGAATGACGCTATTTTGGACCTGGTGATTTCTAATAATAATGAACTTATCTCTAACATTTGTGTGGGTGAGCATTTGGGGAACAGTGATCACAACATGGTCTCCTTTGAGATAATGCTGCAGAGACAGCGCTATAAGGGAGTAACTAAAACACTCAATTTTAGACGTGCAGACTTTGCCAGTATAAGGGCATCTCTGCAATGTGTCAACTGGGAAAGGCTTTTCATGGGGTTAGACACAGAAGGAAAATGGAACATCTTTAAAACATTGCTTTGTAGGTATACGCAACAGTATATCCCCCTAGTAAGCAAGGAGAGGCATCGCAAAGCAAAACCTTTATGGCTGAATAAAAGTGTTATTGTCGAGGTTGGTAAGAAAAAACGTGCTTTTAGGGCATTCAAGTTAGCTGGGACAGCAGAAACTTTCATCAGGTACAAGGAAGCAAATAAAGCATGCAAAAAAGCTATCAGGCAAGCTAAAATAGAGATGGAAAGGGATATTGCTGCTAGGAGTAAAAAGAATCCAAAATTATTTTTTAATTATGTGAATAGTAAAAAAATGAAGCAAGAAGGGGTGGGAACTTTATTATCACGGGGGGGTACGTTGGTTGATGAAAACGGGGAAAAAGCTGAAATTTTGAACTCTTATTTTTCATCTGTCTATACATCTGAGGAGCCAGATAATGAAGGCTTCCCTTGTAATATGCCCAGTTCTAGTAATTTAGCTACTGACGCATGGGTCACTCGGGAGGAAATTCAAAAGAGACTTGAACATGTAAAGGTAAACAAAGGTCCAGGGCCGGATGGGATTCATCCCAGGGTATTAAATGAGCTGAGCGCTGTGATTGCCAAACCTCTTCACTTAATTTTTCAGGATTCATTGAGGTCTGGCATGGTGCCAAGAGACTGGCGGATTGCTAATGTGGTGCCGTTATTTAAAAAGGGATCCCGTTCTCAGCCTGAAAACTATAGGCCTGTTAGTCTGACATCAGTAGTAGGAAAACTTTTGGAAGGGGTAATAAGGGATAGGGTACTTGAATACATTGCAGTTCACAATACTATTAGTTTGTGCCAGCATGGTTTTATGCGTAACAGATCTTGCCAGACTAATTTAGTTGCCTTTTATGAGGAGGTGAGTAGGAACCTTGATGCTGGAATGGCAGTTGATGTCATCTACTTGGACTTTGCTAAAGCGTTTGATACAGTACCTCACAGAAGGTTAATGATCAAATTAAGGAATATTGGCCTAGAACATAATATTTGTAATTGGATAGAGAACTGGCTGAAGGATAGAGTACAAAGAGTGGTTGTAAATGGAACATTTTCTAATTGGACCAGTGTGGTTAGTGGAGTACCGCAGGGGTCAGTCCTTGGGCCTTTGCTGTTTAACTTGTTTATTAATGACCTGGAGGTGGGCATAGACAGTATTGTTTCTATTTTTGCTGATGACACTAAATTGTGCAAAACTATAAGTTCCATGCAGGATGCTGCCGCTTTGCAGAGCGATTTGACAAAATTAGATAACTGGGCAGCAAACTGGAAAATGAGGTTCAATGTTGATAAGTGCAAAGTTATGCACTTTGGTAGAAATAATATAAACGCAAACTATCTACTGAATGGTAGTGTGTTGGGGGTTTCCTTAATGGAGAAGGATCTAGGGGTTTTTGTTGATAACAAGTTGTCTAATTCCAGGCAGTGTCATTCTGTGGCTACTAAAGCAAATAAAGTGCTGTCTTGTATAAAAAAGGGCATTGACTCAAGGGATGAGAACATAATTTTGCCCCTTTATAGGTCCCTGGTAAGGCCTCACCTTGAGTATGCAGTGCAGTTTTGGGCTCCAGTCCTTAAGAAGGATATTAATGAGCTGGAGAGAGTGCAGAGACGTGCAACTAAACTGGTTAAGGGGATGGAAGATTTAAACTATGAGGTTAGACTGTCGAGGTTGGGGTTGTTTTCTCTGGAAAAGAGGCGCTTGCGAGGGGACATGATTACTCTGTACAAGTACATTAGAGGGGATTATAGGCAGTTGGGGGATGTTCTTTTTTCCCATAAAAACAATCAACGCACCAGAGGTCACCCCTTTAGATTAGAGGAACGGAGCTTCCATTTGAAGCAGCGTAGGTGGTTTTTCACGGTGAGGGCAGTGAGGTTATGGAATGCCCTTCCTAGTGATGTGGTAATGGCAGATTCTGTTAATGCCTTTAAGAGGGGCCTGGATGAGTTCTTGATCAATCAGAATATCCAAGGCTATTGTGATACTAATATCTACAGTTAGTACTAGTGGTTGTATTTATAGTTTATGTATGTGAGTATAGATTGGTAGGTGTGGGTTAGGTGTGCTGGGTTTACTTGGATGGGTTGAACTTGATGGACACAGGTCTTTTTTCAACCCTATGTAACTATGTAACTATGTAACTAAGTACCTCTAGGTCCTTCTCCTTGGTGGATTTGCTTAATGCAGTTCCTTTAAGAGTATAAATGGCTTCTATATCTTTACATCTCAGGTGCATTATTTAACATTTATGAACATTAAATCTCATCCAGATTTGGATTGGATCCGTGTGCCCAGATCCTGTTGCAAGCATGCCCATCTCAGATGGAATTAACTGGCCTGTATAGATTATAAGCAAGATTACTTACAATGCCCACCCTGTTGCTCCCCTTTAATGTTTTATACAGTCATATTTCCATTTTATGCCATGACTTTACTAATACTAAGTTCCAAATCCCCATAGAAGATGTAGGTTATGCATTAAAAAAGTCATGGGAATACATAGCGAACACCTGACAACACTGGCAGCCTTTATATATGGGAAAGCTTGGCTTTGTGCAACCACCCACCAACACTTCCATATACTGGAAGAACTTGTGCACAATAAAATACTGCTTAGCTATTTTCAACCAAACATTATAATATTAAAAGAACTGAAAAAAACACCCATGGGAGGAACAGGTCAATATCAGTAATATTTTTAATATGGTTGCCAATCCCACACAATGTGGAACTAAATAACAAGTATTCATTAGTTACCCTTTCTATCATGTAGTAGCTCTTATCAGGCAGAACAAATATATTGTTTTTTCCATGGAGTTCTATAAAAACTTACTTTCTTCTGTGCAAGCGATGGCTGATAATGCCTTCTCCCCTCCAGATTTGTACAAGGCAGCCACTGTGACCAAGTAAGTGGTATTGGATTGGAGGTTTTCTAGAACGGTACTATTCTGGCTGCTGTCTACATCCACTGTCTGAACAATGTTGCTCGGAAGAGGACCATACTGGATTTCATATCCAGCCACACTGTCAAGGGTTGGCCCCCAACTTACACGGAAACTGTGAGTGCTGGGTTCAGATATTAATATCCGAGTTGGACTGATCATCTCTGCAAGGAAAATAAAGAGCATAATAGATTAACATAGTAATAGTCATCCCAATGTAATTAATTCCTGCACTGAAAGACCAAGGGGCAAATGTGAGTTTAGAGCTTAATACACAACATAAATACTCACCCACGTTCTATTCATTCCGATGGGATTTTTAGAAGGACATTTATCAATAGGTGAAGGTTAGAACTCATCATTTGATAAAAACACTTCTAAAAATCCCATAGGAATGAATAGAATGTGGGTGAGTCTTTATGTATTAAGTCCTAAACTCACATTTTGATAAATCTGCCCTCAAGTTCTTTGTCCTGTTGAAGGCCTGTTATTGGCTTCTAATGTGGTCACTATCTCAACACCCATTCTAGTAAGACAGTGTTGATAGGTTGTATTTAAGTACCAATCATTTATTCTTATATTTGTCTAGGAAATTTTTAGACCACAGAATCAAAAAGAGTAGAACAGAAAGAAATAAAAGTTATTAAATATTAAAACAAAGAATATAGTTGAGTTATTTATTCATAATAAATATTCATCTTACCTGGCAGAGTGGAGACCTGGATAGTCTGAGGTTGAATATATTGAAGATTAGATTCAGGGAGCAGTGTCACCCGATAGGCAGTATCTGGGGTTAAGTTTTGAAGCGTAAAACTAGTCTGATCTCCCGACAAGGTTCTGCTGAACTTCCTCTCTGGGTCAGACACAAGTTCATACTCCAACAGGTAATAGCCGGTCTCTTTGGACAAGAGCCTTGGCCATGTTAGTCGAAAGCTTGTGGTTGTTATATCCTGAGCATGCAGTCGCCTTGCTCGTATCAGTTCTGTGAAAGGAGAGAGATATCAAATAAAACACATAACACTAAACGGCTAAACTCCACCGGAGATTTTGTTGTATGGTGTCACATTGGCAAAACACATGCTATAAGTTGGATGTAGTTGCATGTGTCAAAATATAATGGGACTGATATAAAAATGGCATATAAAACTGCATGAAAGATTTGCCATCTGACACAACACAATTGTCAGAAGGTTTAGCCCTAAATTGGATACCTAGAGGAACATACATTGTTGCTTAACTAATACCTGCAAAGGGTAACATAGATGTTCCTAGGCTTGTTCTCAAGAAAGAGGAATGACAAACAGTTCAATCAAGAATAAACAAAAATAGTTTGATATAGTCAAGTAATTATACCTATATCTGTATTTTAACTTTAGGAAGAACAATAGCTTAATATATTTAATATCTTTTATGCAGGAGAGCGGTAAGAAAGAACTACTGTATTACCTAAATATAAACTCTAGATGGCAGCATTGCATTTGTTTGGAATTCAGATGGGACTACTTTACTGAGCGGCATTTTAATGATGGGACCCATTATTTGAAAAGAGTATTTGAATAAAATATTGCAGTGTTCAGTTTGTATATTTTAATTCTACTTATTTTAGTTTAGAACATTCTGTTCTCTGCATATTAATTGCTGTTCTACTGTTATTCTGTTGTCTTCCCTTCCCTGTCTTTTTAGATGTATTGTCTTCCACTTCTGGTTTTTACCTTGTTTTTTTTTTTTATTTTTTACATTGTCTTTCTCTCCTGTTCTGCCACTTCATCTTCTTTCTGTTCAATCCTTCCCCACACCCTGCCTGCCTATGGAAATACCTACGGTGAAACTAGCTCACTGTATTCATTTCAGTTCAGTATTCATTTTCCATTAAAAAGGCAGTTCACCAGAATTTAGGATGATGACAATGAAAATATACAATTTCCTTCTGGTCTTTGTTTTTTTATTTTTGTTTTCTACTATTTCCCATTCAATTATGCCTTTAACCTGAACTTTATCCTGGCAACCAGAGAGCAGATTTAGTATTACTTGAAAAGTTAATAACATGGAAAGTTAAACCACAGTGTCTTGTTACAGAGGCCACTGGATAAATACAGCATTTTGAAACTGGCAGCTTCGAAACTAAAAATGGCAAAACCAGTGTATTAACAGGTGGTGCTGTTCGTTTAAAGGTAATGAATTATGCTTTAACAGAGGCAAACAGTACAATAATTTCGTTTAGATGCACAATATTTCATATAGATCCAGTATCCCACGCCAACCAATTAGATGCTTGCTTTTAAACAGGCAACCAGAAAATATTACCTTCAGGTTGCTATGATAAACTAAAGAAAACATTCTGCAAAATCATTTGGCCACTGAGGGGCACTGTTGAAGTCTATGGATGATATTTTATTATACATTGGCAAGTTAAAAAGAATGGCAGCTCTAGTTGCATAGAAATATACAGGTAACTAAAGCTCACTGTGCAGAATAGGTTTTAAAAGGGTTTACCATCTTTTAGCATGATTTAGAAAGACATAATATGCAATTGGTCTTCATTTTTTTATTATTTGTAGTTTTTAGTTATTTCACTTTTAGTTCAGCAGCGCTTCAGTTTGGAGTTTCAGCAGCTATGTGGTTGCTAGCAACCAAGTTGCTTTAGCAATCAGGGAGTGGCTTGAATGAGAGACTGATATATGAACAGGGGATGAGCTAAGCTGAAAAATAAGGTAAAAAAGTATCAATAACAATAAAAATGGTAGCCTCGCAATAGTTTTTTGATGCCGGTTCACTGACCCCCATTTGAAAGCTAGAAAGAGTCAGAAGGCAAATAATAAAAAAAAGCTATAATTAATGAATAATGAAGACTAATTGAAAACATGCTAAGAATTGGCCATTCTATAACATAGGTGAACCACCCCTTTAATAGCAGCCAGTCACTTGTGAAGCACAGGAAAACCCAGGACTTTTGAATTTACTATTTTTCCTTTCAGATCTCTTTTAATTCATATTGTGAGGAAAATATACCTTAGTATATAGGCACAAGGCACTGCGGTAACCTAACAAGAATTCTTGGGAAAGCTCTGTCCTTTTATTCCCGTAAGCCCAGATTCCAACCACGATAAGGGTATCTTGCTAAGGGTGATGGCAGACCGAATGGCAGATTGCATTCCTTGGCATTAGAAGCTCTCTGAATGAACAACTGGCCCCTTTATTTGTAATAGACTTCATGTAAATGCCCCTGTGCCGGCAGAGGAGATAAAAAGCTTTGATGCCAGTGCCACTAGACCTACTAATTTGAGTCTTGTTACAGAAATTCAGTATCATGTCTGTCGGAGCACTGGCGTGCAGAACTAAATGCCCACATTCATTGCAACCCTCAATTGGACCCAAAAGAGCGCTGGTTCCCACAGCTATCCCCTAGTGGTGTAATGTAACAGGCCATTAGAGCATGACTTTCAGATTCTGACTGGGGTGTATCGCATCTCAGTGACTCAGGAGCACATTTATGTTTGCAATGTCACAGCTATGTGCTTATCAGCTAGTACTATAAAAACAGAAGCTATATCCAGCAAGGAGCAGCTTGTGTTACTGAGTAACAGAATTCTAAATATAAAATGTAATCTTACATCATTGTGTCATACCTAGAACCCAAAGCACATCCAAGCTATAATTACCTTGCACAAAGCTATGTATACAAACTGTGGCTCTGGAAAACCCAAGAAAGCTTTAGTATATGGATAGGGATCATCCCAACTCCCAACATTCCTCTATCAAATGACAAAGCGGAGGATTGTGGGACTATATGGTCTCGCCGCATACTTACAATCTGACCTTACTAACATACCTTCAATATGGACAATAATGGCCATTCTATCTGGCAATATCTTGTTCCCAGAAATAATGAATTATGCCTATATACAGGGGCTGATTTTTGAAATATCAACCCAAGGAATTCTGAAAGATTCCCTGCAGTTCAATAATTTTCCCATTTAACTAAAATATTTCTTGCTACACATTTTCCTAACAGTCAAGAACATTTTATCCAATGGAAACATTAGATTCAATACCTGTGTCTGTTTGTCAAAATGACTTTGACTGCTTTGAGTTTTTCTGTGGAGAGATGGAGGTTAGTGCTGCTTAGCAGCAGCCATGCATCCTGACTCCTTGACTTTCATGCAGAGAGAAAGAATTCAGGCAATAATTTTCCCCACTGGAAAATAAATTTTTCTTTCCTTATTCCAACCCACATACAGGCTTTGTAGACTGTGAGTGTATGCAGTTCGACTGATCATAGGGTAACCAGATCACTTGAATTCAGGGTCTAAAATATCCAGATCACTGCCCTACAACATGTATTTAGTAGATATGTCCCTGAATTTTCAAGTGATCTGGTCATTCTACCTGATCATCTATTAGTATGTGAGTTTATTCTGCTCCCCAGTTTAAATAAACAGTCCCCCTTTACCCATTATAAAGGCATTAAAACCCCAGGTGTCAATATATATTGCCTACCCTGCCTCTATTCCTAAGGCACTTCATAGATTTTTTTACTTTACTTTTTTCCTCCCTCCTCACCATATTATTGAGCAGCCAGTATCTGGGCATGGGTATCACCATTCTTGTACATAAACAAGATTTTGGCAAAAGATTTTCTTACTAATAAAATGGTACCCCCTACATGGCAGAAGGTGAAGAACCATTTACCATGCTAAACAGAAAACAGCAGATTATACTGAGATTATATTGAACATTAGGACATATCCATGCTTGATATAAATAGGGCTTCTTCTAGGTGGAGAAGCTACTAACGTACCAATGATAGAGTCTCGCAGCTCCTTGGTAATGATATGAAGGTCATCTACATCTACAAAGTGAAGATGAGTGTCAGAAGGTGTGCTGGCTGCTGCTGACAGCTCCAAATAGTTCCCTCTGCCGGTGCTTACAATAAATACCGTAACGCCCATGTCCTTCAAAAGCTGCATAGGCTGAGAAATGTCATCAGTGGACAAGCCATCTGTTACCCACACCATGACCTTTGGAACCTCTGCCCTAGACCCACTCCTCTCATCAAAGAGGTTCTCCTTTATGTAAGAAAGAGCTTTGCCTGTATTTGTATCTCCCATACGTTGCTTGATATTCTGTATGGCCCTTTGGATCTCCTGGCTAGAACCATACTGGTTGAATGGGAATTCCAGAACAGGGTTGGTGCTGATATGCACAATGCTGGCTTGTACATCTTGTGGGCCAAAGGTAAATGGTCGCAGGAGGTTACCAATAAACTCTCTGACCTTGGCAAACTCATAATACGAGACACTTCCTGAACTGTCTAAGAGGAAGATAAGGTCGCCCTCGGAGTCAGGAACAAATCCGGCAAGGTCTAAAATTCAAAAAGAAAACAAAGCAAATTACAGTAACTGGAAAACTAATAGCAACAGCAACAGTAGCATCTATTTAGCATATGGTTCAGTGAGGCAGACCAGTAAAATTCCATTGCTGGGGATATGAAAGTATGTTATGCCATTTTAATGCCCATAATTTTCTGTTTGGTTATACTGTTTCACCACAAGTTATAAAAATGCGTCACCTTGGCATCTTATGGTGTTATTGGACACAGTAGACTGGAAACATCATTCTAGCCTAATCTTTGTTAGGTCCATGACACCCATCTCATTTAATTTAATTGCAAAAACTTCAAACATACTGGAGTGTTTTTAAGTAGGTGACTTATAGTTCCTGAATGTAGAGTTACTTGGGGAGTTTTGATCAAAGCCACAGCATGTACAGTGGTCCTTAGATACAGGCTGTTGAGTTCAACTCAGAGCCATCCATTGAAACCACTGTCTGAATGAACACAAGGGACTAATGGTTGGAAAACACCAATACTAATCATTACATGGCTACCTATTAACTTTTATATTTGATTTCTGTGCTGGAATGAATCATTCCATTGCAGAAAAGACATGGTTATATCCAGAATAATTGTTATTGTTAAAGATAATCTTGATTATGACTCAGTAAACATTCCTGATGATTGTAAATCTCTAGTCTTATAACTTAATTAGAAAGTCTGAATTTCTTCCTGAGTATGCCAGAAAATGGAAAACATTTTTGCACCAAATAGGAAAGCTGTAGAACAAAACAATCAATGGAATTACTGGATTTTTTCCAGCTGCTCTATACTTGAGGGCTCATATGTCCACAAGTGTAGTTGGCAGCTTGCATTTTACCGCAAAGTGAGTTGCACATAAAATGACGTTCATTAAAAGTACGTCCCTATAGCTGTGCTTGGTGCCTCTCAGTCCCTCCTGCCTTCCGATTCAAATTGTGTGCTGCTGTAACTATTGGCACAGGGAAACCTTGGAGGTACCCCCATCTCCAGACCGGCCAGTAACTCCAGGGTTCCCTCAGCACCCTGTGTCAGTAGGGGCCGAACTCTTGCACTGAAAAAATAGAACGCACACGTAACCCCAGACAAACATTCTGTGCAATTTTGCCCAATTTGTGATAATGCACACATGCAGTTTGTGGCCATTTTGGCAAATCAGACACAACTGCAGTAAACGCAGGGCAACTGCATCAAGAAAATGGCGTTTGCATCTATAATGATGCTGAAATTATGGAGGGAAATGGTACACTGTGGAAAGAAAACATGGCAGTTGTACTGAAAATTGTGCTTTAGTCACTGCACTTGCAGATATAGATAATCTTTTGGTTTGTTTTGCATGTATGTGAGTACAGGAAAGAAATGCACTCCACTGACCCATCAGAACCTTTTCCCCTTAACTACAGTACATTAGCTAGATTGAATGCGCTTAGCGGAAACCTTGCTTTTTTTTCTAGTTTTCAAAAAAATAGCGGTTTTTCCACTGCTGATATAATGAATCTGAAACAAGAGCCCCCTGCCATACATTTGGCACAAATGGCTACAGTCCCAAGAAAAGCATAGTCTTACAATGTTGCTAATACTACACTATACTAAAGTATTTGCCATGTAGAGACCCACAAATTGAATGTAGTGCAGTGCATACAATTTTTTACGGCTGACACTTCAGTTCCTGCAAGAACAACAAACTGCCTGCATTTAATGTGTACAATAACAGTTAGTTGACCCTAAAAAAATATAATATTAAAAAACATATATGTGAAAGTATATTGTTTACAAACTTCATAATAAAACTAGAGTAAATCAGTTTTAATGGATGACACTTCAAGTTACTGTGTATAGGGTTGCAACCTGGCTGGTATTTTACCAGCCTAGACAGTAATAATGATACTTGTTTTCAATGTTATTAATAGAGATGATAGATGACATATACATACAATATATCATATGATATAGGAAGGACAGTAGTTTTCCAAGAAAATGTAGCAACCATAAATGTCTATTTAACCTGATACTTCACCTTTAAAGTAAAATATATGCTTCTTAATATAGGATTATGGTTACCCTACGCACATAAATTCCCCATTACACATTTCAATTGGGTGCATGCTGCAGACAGCACTAGTTTCTTTGCAGCCATGCACAATGCACCTTTTTTGTATATATGCAGGTGTAAAGGGTTAATGTGAAAACCCTAGAAAGGGTTTGTTTTATACATGTTTTCCCTTAAATAAACCTTACATATTATATGAGGTATATGACAAATATGCTATTCAAAATTATGGGGTATGGGAACAAAAAGTGTCCACAAAATGTGAAAAAATATGGACTAGAAGTAGAATGTTGTGGAAGCCGTTTTTTTTTTAAAAAAAATTGCCCCATATAAGTAGCCCATGTATTCTCTCATGCTTAATGTCCATGGGGTTGTCCCCCTGGCTGGTAGCTAACTCACCCATACTTGTACTTAGTGCTACTAATAGAGAAGATAAATATTATAGGGAGGTTAACATTTTTTCCAGAAAGCTCAGTCGCTTTCTGTCTATTTAACCTTGTTTTGATGTAGATTCCTTTACAGCTAAAAAAGTTCTAGCATATTGGATGCTGAATTCCAGTTCATTAAGCTTCAATCAATTGTAGCACATTTTGTCATTGAAAAACATAAAAGATGGAACAGACACTCGGTTCGTAAGTCCAATCTGACAGCATCTTTTTGCACACAGGGGCCGCCACTGATGTGAAAAAGGAAAAAAACCCATAACCCATAAAAACAGCAGCTCATAGCCAATATGCACTTAATAAACTGAATGTGATGAAACATCAATAATAACACCTGCTCTGCTTTTATAAGATACAGACGTGCCACAGAGATGCCTGAAGCTTTAGGAAATATAATTTTTCTCCTGCCTTCCTGTGTGTTGCCTTGCAAGCAATAAACTAGCCCAATTTCCTGAATTTCACACAGATAATTACTGGTGTCATGGTAAAATCAAGCAAAACCTACCCCCTTAATGGCTTATGAAAATGAAAAGTTTTTTTTTAGTTGCATGTCAAATGAAATATTCCATAGCAGGGTAACCAGTCACACTTTAGCCAACTCCGCTTGGACTTTTATCGCAAGTGGAAAACCACCAGTATAGCACAACAGTGTTGGATTTATATATACCAGGGAAACCCTGGAGCTACTGCCACCTCCTAACTAGGTGGTAGCTACAGGGTTTCCTTTGTGCACAGCTTAAGTACTCACAACACACAGTGGAACTGTACAAAGGAAGTGCCCCCCTTGCGACTGCGATATTGCTGGAATTCTGGGATAACACTTTGTATTGTGGGAAAAAGTGGTGATTGCACTCAAAACTGCACTTTGCTTACTGCACAGTTGAAAAGGCTGCTACTGCCTTCTGCTTGGTGTCCTCCTTTTTTGTCGTAAAAAAGTATGCATTTTTGTATTGTACCAAAATTTGTGGGTGCTGAAGGCTCTAAAGCTTTCAGACCCAAATCATGAATAGATATTTTTACATTACAAGGCAAGCTCTCTGCCCTTGATCCCTTACACCACAGTGAAGTGACAAGTGGGGTTTTGAGGAGAGGAGGGGGCAAGGCAGTGACATGTGTGAGGTACATTATATGCACCCCCACCCTTGTCACCATAATGCATCATATTCATATTGCTTTTTCAGGCAGCTTCAGTTACAGAGAGCCCAACTAGGGGTAGGCAGGTATGTGCCTAGTGCTCCCTCTGTTGCATCCTTGGTGCCTCTTCTGCCTATGGCCCTAACTAAATGGCAAAGGTTTGTTAATGCAACATGCCTGACATCTAGGAACACACTCTAATATATTTAGGGCTTCTGCATCAGATAAATAATTTTATGTGTAATGGGTTGAATGGCTATGGCACAGGTGCCGGGTGGAAGTCAAAATGGCCCAGTCTGCTTGTCACTGCTTCTGACAAGAATGATTGAAAAAACACCATACTGAAAGCACATGGAGGAGTCACAATCCTTGGTGCCACGTTGCTCAATCGTTTATGTGCCAAGGTCTGTCTGTACCACTCTGTGTGTGTCCTACACAGGGTTCAATTTTCACAGCCCATCCTGCTGTCAGATTCCAGTTTATCTGTCCAATCTAAAATAATATATGCCAATACACCTTGCCTATGTGTAAGGGATAAAGCAGGATCTCTTCACTCCCTGCAGATCCAATAATTTAGGCTGTCAAACCAAACAATCCAAATCACAGTTTTTGGCCATGACAGTATATGGTCAGTCTTACAGTATCTATCTTCTTGGCTCACAGTTTGATCACTCGGATACCTGGAAGGGAGGCCAGTATATGGCCTTAAGAAGCATAAAACTTGCTGAAATATATTAAGGAATAAAATTATTTAAGGTCACCAAATACATATATACAGGCAGGTTTATTGGTTCCTGATAAAACTGATACTAGAGTGTGCGTGTGTTGTGTGTATATGACTGTAAAATTGTAAGCTCCACTGGGGCTGGGACTAATGCAACACATCATAACTAATACTCAGACAAGAACAAATACGTATCCTGAGGGGCCCTCTCTGGACACACCCAGGAAACCTGGCAAAAAATGAGAAGCCGCCATCAGAGGATCCAGCAGAGGATTAAAACTATAGAGCCTGGGGAGGTCTCTTGATGTATCTGTCTAACAAGCATAGGCTGGTGCACTCTGACGGGGGGGGGGGGGGGGGGGACTCCCTACCTCTCAGGCTTGTGTCACTGGTTATGGAGTCAGTATTTTGAAAAATGATATTCTACCTGTGTCTCACATCAATTCAGCAGCAGCTGGGGTACCAGCTTTAGCATAAAGTCATCTGGAGACAAAATGAAGGGGAATGGAAGTTCAGCAAATTATTCAACTGATATTTTAGGGTCACAACCTGAAAACTTCTGAAAAACAGCAGGGGTCCTCAACCTTCTGAGTCACAGTCAAATGTAAAAAGACTTGGAGAGCAACAATCATAAAAATCATAAAAGTTCATGGAGGTGCCAAATAAGGGCTAAGATTGGCTATTAGGGGCCTCTATGGACACTATCAGCTTACAGGAGGCTTTATTTGGTAGTAACTCTTGTTTTTATTCAACCAAAACTTGCCCCCAAGTCAGGAATTCAAAAATTACCTGGTTTGGGGGCACTGAGAGCAACATCCAAGGAGTTGGTGAGCAACATGTTGCCCCTGAGCCACTGGTTGGGGATCACTGATCTATAATCTATTATAAAACTATAGGCTAGAAGGAAGAGGATCTCTCTCTCATTACTACCCCGGGCTGGTGTGGTTTTCTCCTAATGAGCACCAGCCAGGGGAATAAAACAAATGATTACAGTCATTGGGGGGTTGCCTAACATTTTGGCACCCCCCAGTGATTTTAACTTTCCTTCTCCTTTAAGGCAATAAATAAAGAAACAGAAATAGCCTATAGTGAAGCAACAGCATGCTATATTTAGCCCTTCAAGCCAGTCAAAAGTTATAGAAGTTGAAAGGTTTGATGGTGGGCCATGGGCCATTGCCCATTTATTAAATCAGCCCAGGCTAGAAACCAAAGATCAAACCTTATTACGTCCTCAAAATTTCAAGGCAAATATGAAAACATATTTGTTTAAGCTACTGAAGGGCACAATGGAGTTGTTTCCTCTATATTACTAAGCTCTCTTTTCTGAATGTCTCTACTAATAAACTGGTTCAGCCTCTAAATTCTGTAGTGATGCAATCATGTTTCCCAAAATAAAATGAAACTTTTCACATTGTTTTCAGGCAAAAGCACAAACCGTATTATTGGTCAATGGTCAATTTTCCTTTGCGACTTGCTAAGCTACAAAATTAGTAAAAAAAAGATATTGAAAAAAAGGCAGAATAGGAACATTCCTAAAGAGCCATGACACTGAGCTGAGCCCATAGCAAGCAGTCACTTCATAACCTGCACACATCCCATAATGCACCCTGTCATCACATTTACACCCCTCACAGCCTTCCCTGATTGCATAACGCAGGCAACACACGTGAAGCAGCTCCTCTCATGCTGAGGCTTCTATCATCACTGATTAGTACTCCCTTATATATTTTTCCAACTCTGTTTTCCGCACGCAGAGGATTTCATTTTTATTTTTGGCGTCTCAGGTTCTGATGGCTGCTTGCTATAAACTATTTCTTTGTAATGCGCATACATTTCCAATGGAAACTTCTATCTTTTTCTAGAAGAAACAAGGTGATTCTAGGCTATGGTAGAACTCCAGCATCCAAGAAGGCCATTAGGGATTCACACAGATAAAATAACAAAGGACACTTGCATTTCATGCTTAGCTGAAAAAATCAGCACAATTTATCATGTTTTCCCACAATGTGTAATTTTCCCAGAATTCCAAAGACGTTGTACACAACGCATTATTATTCACTTGCCACTAGGCTCAAGCTCTGTGTCAACTGTGGGGCAAAAATTGCACCTATATGCAATACCCACCCCAAATGCGTTCACATTAATATATCATACATATGCAGTATGTGTACACCATTCACTTGGCACAAAATAATTATCACCCAGGAACAGACAAAATGGGAACCATGACAGGGCCCCCTGCATCTATATCAAGTCAGCACTGTGCTTTGTGCCTGAATACCTTGTTGCCACTAAGGCACTAAGTACTAATAAATGAACAGGGCAAGTAGCCCATAGCAACCAATCAGTGGTTAGTATTTTTCAGCCAGCTGCAGGTTGCACACTGAAAGCAATCTGGAAGACATCTGTTGCCATAGGTTACTGCCCGTGTGTGAATGTGCCCAGCGTTTATAACTGACCTCCAGTTGTGCTAAAATATTGATGCTAAGATGTGTAAATCATTTCTGCATGGTGTTTTTAGAGATACAAATTTGCCAGTGTCTGTGAAGGGGATTCTGGGATTCAATAACAGCTGGAGGACCAAGTTAGCACAACTCTGGTTCCATGTAATTTCCCTGCATTCCTTCACTGCTTGGAGCTCTTTCTTAAAAAAAACAGCCCTGTTAATAGAAGTATTTAATATTCCTAACTTGTCTAGATATTTTTCTTTATCACACTGCACAATTCTACACACTGCACAATGGATTCTTTGATATCCTGTTCCATTTTCCTTGCCAGGTGGTCCCACATTTGCCTGCTGTGATTTTACTTAGATGTGTTTTTTTACAGTTCATTTTATTTTAAAAAATAAAGAACACTTTTTTGTTGTTGCTCAGGAAGCAATGACAGCTGTGATTATGGATAAGGGTCCTGGGAAAACAGAAGAAAAAAACATCTACAGAGCATACTGCAGTTTGCAAGGGATGCACTTTTTAAATAATAATATAATATAAGTATTGATAAAAGGATCCTAATGTGTGGAGAAACAACCATAGGCAAACATTTGAGGCTCAATTATATAATTTCATATAGCTAGATGCTAAGATACACACAGGAATGAACACTCTTTTCTGGCCCAACCAATAATTTGGGGTAAAGTGACAGACTAAACCCACTTCTCTTGTATTTCTGCTGCCCATACATTTAGGAGCAGATTTATCAAAACAAGAGTTCAAATCCCGAATGGGAAAATTCGGATTGGAAACGAAAATTTCTGAAGATCGCAAATATCACGAAAATGCTTACGATAATATCGTATTGGCAACTATAAAGTCACAAAATTTTCATACCGATCCAATTTTTTCACGCTAAAAATACGGAAAAGTCACACAAGGGACGAAAAAAAATACAATTGGACCGATCGACCGATCGACCGAACGCCCAGAGCGTTTGTGGATAAGTAAATGTGCCCCAATCAGGCTGATTTGATAATGCGGCCCCAGGCCTAATATTAGGATCTTAAAGAGGTCCCAAGCAGAGAAGCAGTCAGCCACTTCCATGGCTTATTTCAGTATTCTTATGCCATGATCTTCAGGCTAGCCAGACTCTGCAGGACCTGATTAAATATCAATTTGAGAACAGGAGACAATCATTTTGGTCCCATATATGGGATGAACTCCCAATGTGGTCAAGAAAGGCCAACTCAATAATTCCAGTCTTCTTATGTATAGGAAATACAGCCCAATTAAAGCAGGAACAATGGGGATCAAAGATACAATGAACTGTTCATTCATTTGTATTGCTACAAGGGTGCTCAAACACATACATTCCCACTATATTAATTGCTTATTTATGGCTACCGGCATGTATATGCTTATTTATGGCTACTGATGTGTATGTTTAGTTATACTGGCTGGCAGTCCTTTCAGATATTATTTCCCTCAATAAAAGTTGCATAGCTACAGCATTTGCAGGCTGCATTCTTTATTCTTAAAGACAGACTGAATGCTGTTCTGCTGCACTTACTCTATAAAGACTTCTACAGGATCAGGCGTTTGCTTTCAAAGCCAAATGGCTACACATTGAAAAACAGTTATTAAAGAAATGGAAAAAGGCCACTTGTAATGAAACAAAGACATATTTGTATGCCTCTCCATGGTATCTGCATGTATGGATTCTGACACCCAAGGACAGGCAAAGCAAAAATCAATAGCTAACCTTCTCATACGTAAGCAGAACAGATAGAATAATATGTGCTGACATATGGCTTTATATAAGTAAACATTATGTATCATGTGTGCTACCTATACAGATATAGATCACTGAAAATAATACTTATCATAAAGGGGACCTCAACCCAAACACAGCTTTTTGAAAAGTAAACATAATTTCAAGCAACTTTACATTATACATCAACAGATTCAAGGGATGACAGGGTCATTCTTCCCCTTTACAAAGCCCTATCAATAATATGCAGTGCCAACTTAGTCTCTTGTTCTCAAAAGGAAAATGACTGAAATAGAGAAAGTAGACAGAGTACTGACTAAATGTTATGAAAGGTTTAACTTATAGAAAGGTTGACCAAGATATGATGTAAAACTGAAACATAAAGGGTCCATACAAGAAAATCTCTAAAGATTTATTCACAATTAGCTCTTACTAAAGGACGTAAGGGCATCCCTAGCAGAATAATGTTTTTTACAAAGCTTTTCTCTATAAATTCTGACCAGTTTTGTTAAGTACAAACAATGTTTGGTGCACATGAGCACGGTTCTGTACAAATATGTACAGCTGGGAGGTATGCACACAACTGCATCTGTGGGTGACCCAGGAAATCCAGAATAGATTTTAATGGATCGTTTGGGCAAAGCAACAAAACAGTGTTATGTCAGTTTGGTTGAAAATCATCAAACTGATTATTAGCCTGTGCCTGGCCAGCTTTAATGAATACAAAATTCTTTTATGTTCCTTCCCAGAGGGCCTTCAGCAGATAAAAAAAACAAGCAGCTACATTCCAAAATGATATTTCACGTAGGATTGACATAGGACTGACATTTTCCATACAAAGTACCTGCACATGTCTCTCCATATATGTGTTCCTTATAGATAAACTTTAGAAAGGAAGCCCATTTGGCATATCATCTATGGAAGGAGTGTGCCACTATGGTTATTTTAGGAATTTTACAGGGTGAAATAATTATTTTCTTATAAAAATTCTCAATTTTTTATACTTTATTCTGTGGGTAAAATGCCTAATTTCATGCAAGTAAAGTAAATAACATCAAGCCTGAAAATAGGAAACAAGTGCCCTAAGGGAAAGAATAATCCCCCCCCCCACAGCCTCCAAGTTCTGGTGCAAAACAACCAGAGGGTTGCAGATGAGACATCCCAGAGGTCCTTAATCCTATTTAACCATGTGGCCCTTCTGGTGCTGGGGCCCAAGCCAGGTGCTTTTACTACTCTATTCTGAATATCAGCCCTGCCTTTGCCCTTAGACAATGCGATAACAGAGCAGAGTACTAAAGACTGCCCCTGGAAAGAAGTGTTTGATTTTCTTCCCCAGAGGGGCCTCCACAAGATAAAGAACAAGATAAAAATGACCTAAAAAGTAAGCAGCTACATTCCAAAATGATGTTTCACATAGATAGAATTAACATAGTATGACTTCATACAGGATGCCTGCACATGTGTCTTAGTAGATGTGCTGCTTATTGGTAATTAAACTGCAGCACTGTAGAAAGGAAGGCCATTTGGCATAGCATGTATGGTAGGAGTGGGCCGCTATGGCATTTTAAGAATGAGTTTATTTGGTGAAAATATACTTTAGTCAGTGAGAGTCCTCCTTTTATGCAAGAAAAATGAAGAGGAGGCCTACTAGGAAGAAACCATTAAGCCCTGATATTGAAAATAAGGGCCCCAGGGGAAAGAATAATTACATAAAACAGTGATGTCAGCTCCATGACCTTCCAGCTGCTGAACTGCAACTTGCATCTCCCCCACAGCTTCCAGGTGCTGGTGCAAAATAACTGGAGGCTTGCAAGTGAAACATCCCAGTAGTCCTTAATTCTTTCATCTATGCTATTTAACCATGTGGCCCTTTTGGTGTTGGGGCCCATGCCAGGTGCTTTGTCTGCTCTATTCTAAAATCAGCCCTGCCTCTGACAATGCAGTAACAGAGCAGAACACTAAAGACTGCACTTAGTAAGTGTTAGGAGAGCCTTGCCATTCTTTACAAACTACTAACATAAATAATGGATAAATATTTATTATACTTGACAGCACAGAAATCCCTTTTTTTCTGCCACTCCATAACTAAAATGCTTTTAGTGGGCTCTCCAGACAACAAACGAATCAGTACAGACAGGCAGCAACCCTAGGTCATTTACAAAGACCTTGGAAAGAGATGCAAGAGCACTAAGGGATGTAAGAGTGTGCCCCTTAGTGTTAATTCATAAATCACTTCTTCCCTGCACTCTGCACCACTGGATTAAAAATATCAAATGCAAGAAGCAGAGCAAAACATCAAGGGGTCTCAAGCTATAGGGCAGTCAGTAAGGACCCTGCTGCAGCCATTAGCTATGCTTAGGGAATGTGCAGGGGCCGGTGGGGTAACACATATGTGCTGCCCTCCTACAGCCCCTCATAAATACAGTGCTGATGAATGGCAGCTGGACCATTACATGCTTGACCATTTTATATGCACCCATTTAGGGTAAGGCCCCATGAGGTGGCTTGTCAGGCTGACAATCCACCTGTATGCTTGGGTGCAGGTAGATTCAATGCTTCCAGGTTCAGACACAACAAGATTTTTCAAGTGTACGGGTGAATTTTCAGCCTGCACTTATACACAATCTGCCTCATGGGCCCAAAGTGGGGAAACATCAGTGCATTATGCATGGGGGTTATCTGTGCATTAGTAATCTTATTATTTAGCATAGAGTAGATTCAGTTTCCCTGTTTGCCTTGTTAAGGTTAAAAAAAAATAAAAAAAACGATGGATTTGTCATGATTGAAATATTAAAAAGTATGTCCAGGAGAATTTTGAAACAGGAGGGTATACAGCTCCTTTACATGCTGTCTGCGTCTGTTCTTCTGGAGTCAGAAAACATTAGTCTACAGTTAGTTGCACTATGACTGCACCCAGGCAGGGCTCCAGGGAAGGGGGGGCACTACTCTTCTTACAAGAACTCTATTTGTACCCAGGCAGTGTAGAAACACACCACACTCAGATGCTGCATCAATTAATTTAGCTGCAATATTTGGTGTATTTGTCTATATGAAGAGCATATTAAAGTGATAAAAGAAAGAAAGAAAGGGATCCGTTGGTTTCTGTTCCAGATCAGTGCTTTGGAAAATGAAGCACATAACTAAACATTATGATACAGGTGAGCAATAGGATAATTAATGTTTCTTAGATGGCAAGTACCCACCACTGTAGTCTTCAGATAATAGCACAAATCCTGTTTAAGAAACAGGGAGGGAAAAAAACTAGCAGAATTTAATTTTGCAGTGGTTTCTTTCTTGTTTGAATGCAATGAATTTCTAATCTGTATTTATCCAGTAGGTATTTTAGACTGCCTAGTTGTTGCTGGTTTTATATAAAGAGCAATATAAGGCTTATTACTGTATTATCATTATCTACAACACAGCAGATGATTTGAAGGTGACTCCCCCTACCACCACCACCATAAAAAAAGTGGAAAACAGTCAACGGCTGCGGAGGCAGGAGTAAAATAGAGAAGGCCTTTCAATCAATGTTTGATTGCTGTCCAATACTTTTATTGCCTCCAAGACTCTCTTGCTAAGCTCAGAATAGATAGGAACTCAAAGAATACAGATATTTTTTCTATAGCACTAAACTGACTTTATCTTAAAATGGCAAATAATTCTCTTTAGTAGTTTCATTTTTCATGGGCGGGCTGGAATTGTTTTAGTTGATTAGTTTATTAGTTATTAGTGTTTGTGCCAGTCAAGAGCAAGAGGTTGCGCAGTGTAGGAGATGCATGAACAGAGACTGCTAGAGCAACCACTGAAAATATGGGCAGATTATATGTGGGACAGTATCCGCTGCCATCTGGAACATGTAATGGCCCAAGGGGGAATGTACTAAAGAGAAGCATAGTCAATGCCCCCAGTTTCAGGGAGTCAGCACCTCACCTACTGGATACATCTGCTGTGCTCCTGCTTTATGCCTGGCAATGACAGCAAGGGGGACTCATCAGTTGATGTTGCCTAGTCCGTCATTTACTTGTAATTCTTTCTCTGCAGGTATATAATCATAACAGTTCTAGGCCACCATAGCCATATCTGACCTTTGATTGTGCTCACCAGACACCTTGCATGTTTCAAATTTCATCAAGGGCAGACAACCAATGGCATCTGTGACATCTCCCTGAGTCCCCCCACTACTACGTTTTACTGGCCTGGTGCAAATTTACCCATTTTTACTTAAGGACTCTGTCTTTGTTTAAACAAGGCATTATGCCCTATAATTGAGTTTTATAAATCCTGGAGAGATTCTGCTAACCTGCAGCTGATATGAATTGTCACTTATACACATAGCTCAATGAATCATGGCCTAACTCTGTAAAATGTTGCAAACATGGGAAATTAACAGATTGTAACAATATTTCTACAATTTTGCACCTGGATTGGGGGGATATGTTGGCTCTTTTGCATGAGTGACACACGTTATGGAGTGTAACTGTTATAACATGACCAGCAAATGCAACATTGTCTAGCAACAGTGATTCAATTCAGCGGAGCGTGCTGTAACATTGTAACATTCTTTAACCCCTACTGAAAAGCCTGAAGAGCTCATAAACGTGTCTGTTAAAAAGGGGCACTAAGTACTTTATACATATGCTGTCCTAACATGTTATAGAAAACTGGTCTATAAAGTGAGCATTCCTACAAGTACTGTCAGATTGAGCCAGGGGACAGCAAAGAGCATAGACATGAAAGTCAAGGTTCTCGGGTGACAGTAGTTTATGTAAACTACAGGTTTGTCTATTTAAATAAGAGGTGCATGTACATTGGTACAGTCCAACTAGGCCAAAAATGCCTGACCCCCTGCTTCCTCTAATGTTCTACCCTTGTGCAATGTACATTCATTATCACTATCATTTCAGTTCAGTATAATAAACACTTTATCAAGCCAGAGACAGACATCAGTATACTTTTGCCCAGTTATATACATCACTTCTTACTTTGTGGACTTCTAAAGCTAGGTCACCCTGCTGTCCCTATCCGCTGTAGCCAACTCAGGTAGTTTTGAGAGATGCCCAGGGTGCCCACACTGAAGCAGTTGAGCTCGGCTGAGCACATTTAGAGTAATAAGGAGAAATGTTGCATTGTCTGCTAAGGTTACCATACTGATGTAACTTTGCGTCTATGCTAGTAAATAGGCCATTTGGCTTTCGCTAAAGAAAAAGACAGCAAATTTATCGGGGTGAGAATGAGGCCAGAGCTACAATCAGAATGGAAGTGGGTAACAAATCAATGTTTTACCAGGGAAATACACTCTACAAGTTAATCATTACTAAGGCAACCAGAGAGTAAGCATGCATCCCCACTAGCAATGTTCACTTTACTGCGTCACAAGTCGGTAATTCATTCACAGCTATTACTGCAAGACATAAACAAAAACAAGAACATTTAGTCCCAAAGCAATGGAAAATGGGGGAGCCCAGTGAGTAGAAAACAATAATGCTCAAAAAAACAAACTATACTACTAAACAAATGAAAGCCAGCTCTTTTAAATGTTTCTCTTTTTATCATAATGCTTTGCAGCCAAACCCCAAAATGCCTCTATGTTATATAATGAATAGATAGGTGTGTGAATAATGCCTTATAGTGCAACACACTCCTGGGACTTTCTTCCATAATTCCCCAAATTATTATTAGTGACAAGCAAGTCAATGTAGAAATATATGTACATTTACACCAAAGGGGAAACGTCATGGAAAAACTAATGGAAAAAATGAAGTTTTGCATAATATATCTAAGTAAAATGTAAGTAATATATTTATAATTACTATTCTCTAACATCTTCAGCTGATATATATTGACCCCTGGAAGACATGATTTATTCCTGTAGACTGTGGCGCTGCCCCTTAAGGATTTAGTCCATTCCCAAGTTGTCTGTGGTGCAACTGTTGCTGAAAGGGTCAGTGTATGTTCATGATAAATGGAACGCTATGATGAGCATTCTTGCCATGTTTCCTTAAAGTCTTGTGTCTCCACAGAAATAACTACTCTTATAGATGTCTCTGGAAATACAAACAACTGCTTATATTGTATGTGACATTATTTATCCATTTTTGCATTCCTGGCTGAAGGCAAATACAAATGCTTGCATTGTGTGCCATGTGACAGCCAAGCTTTTAGTTATTTGTCTAATACATTCAATTGTTTTCCAGGAATTCCCATTATTTGTTGTTTGTATGTGGGTAAATATCCCTAATACATAAACCATGTCATCACTGCTCTAATTAGGCTTCCAGGTTGTACATATAGAAGTAAAATGGCTCCATCTCAACAGTCACTATAGGCGGGTGAACAAAGGCCACATGACAGATACACCCATAATTCACCCAGCTGTGTGCTTGTGTTGATATCATTTGTTGGCAGGGCACCTGAGGACAAGCTAGAAATAACACTTCAGCAGAACCGAAGAATATCTGCTGTAATATAAATCAATCTCTTTTCTTGCCCTTACCCACCTAGAACATGGCAGCTGGACACAAGCTTGTTTTCAAGGTGTGCCTTCACCTATACTTCACAACTTCAGTAAAATTTAAGAATTCAAGGCCATGATCTTAGTGCATGCATCAGGGTATTGAAGAGGTTCAACCATAGGCAAGCTAGAAGCCTTTAGTCACCGGTTTTGTGCGAGGCCCTCTCCTTAGCACTTTTATCCTAATCAAGAAAAAGGGTCCAATAGGTATTATTAGAAATCACCAAGAATGAGGTCCAGGTGCACATGTCCCAGACCTTACAGCTTAAGGGTGAAGACACATCAAGCTTAGTAGCAGCTACTTATTCATAGTTACTTAACACCAGAAAATACCCTGCTATAGACAACACTGAGAATTGCCTCTGCACATGTAGATGATCAGCATTGTATACAGTATTTCCGTAGCCGTGACAAGTAGCTGCTACTAGCAGCTCCGTGTGACTTCAACCTAACAAATGGTATTTCACCAAGAAGGTCACCTCTTCTTAGCACACCCAAATCTAACTTCTTTTACTTTCCATGGCACCACTGACTCCACTGGCACTTGAAAGTGCTTTTTTTCTGTTTAAGTGAATTTTTTTTTCTTTGCCTGGTAATAAACTCTTACAACGCAGCTGGCTTCCTTCGATTGGTACATACACATGACTGCCACTTCACCTTATAGTTATGTGCTAGAGGCCATATTTCCACTCCATACTTTAACCTGTCAGCATGTGTCAATTTTGAAAATTGGATATGACTAGTTGTATCATGCAACTATTCAATTTTAGCATATATCAGTCAGGCCCAGTGAAAAATAAACACTCCAATAAGCACTAATATTGTACCGCATTTCACCTGTACAATCTGATTGCATTGTGTGAACAGACTGAAAGTATACACTTTTTATGTAGAAAAGAATGAAACAGCATTTCCGATGACCTAACTGAATAAAGCCTGCAGTGCAATGGAAGCCAAATGGCAGCTGCTACACACAGAAAGCCAAACTGAAAGCCAATAAGAGACTGACAAATAGCTTGGGGGGACTTTTGCAGCCCCTCTTGGCTGATGATGTCACACATAAGCTAATGTGATCATCATCATCATTAAGTAATTTTGCATTCGCAATAATAAATATCAGGCCTACTTGGTCAAATTGGCCAACATTTGTTATCACTAACCACGTTCCTCTAGGAATAAGAATGCTAGGTAACTTCCTTGTTACATTAGAAATCATATCCCAAGTGCACGGTAAGGTTATTGGCACATGGGGAGATTAGCCGTCTATGATAAATCTTGATACCATAGGCAACTAATCTGCCCAAAAAGCCTTTCCACCGGCAATAAAGGGAATCACCGGTGGAAAGGCCTATGCGTCACTTTGATTTTCCGAAGTTGCCTTCAGGAGGAAACCTGGCACGAATTCAGAGAGCCAAAGGGACGCGTAGGCCTTTCCGCTGGCAATTCCCTTTGTTACTGATGGAAAGGCTTTACAGGCAGATTAGTCGCCCGTGGTTGCAGAGATTTATTGGGGGCGACTATTCACCCCATGGGACATTACCTTAAGGGTCACTAATAGCCTTTAAGCTATTTCTTTCTTTCAGAATGTGGGCTGATTACATTAGGCCCAATGCAATAAAAGGCATTGATTTCGCCCAGTAGGAGTAACCAGAAACAACCAAAGATGTTTGCTTTTAAAAGTAAATTATGCCTGCTGATTGGTTGCTATGGGTTACTGCACCCGGGCAAACTTACTGCCTTTTATTACACAATGCCCTAAGATGCTTAAATTTTTCTCTATAGGCTGGAGAGCTTCTATTATCACTGGAGGACTTGATGCATCTGCCATATTGGCTGTACTGATGAGTGAATCTGTCCCATTTTTCTTCACCGGGAAATTTACAAAATAATTTGCGAAACGGTGATAGTGGCCACTGCACAACTTTTTTAGCGTGAGTGACTTTTTTGTTTACATGATTGACTTTTTTTATGCAAATTTTAGCAGCAGTTTTACAAAAAAATTTAACTGTGAAATGCAGAATTTCCCATTAAATCCATGACTGGTGCAAAATTTTGTTCATCACTAATTATCTAATGGAGGAAAGTTTAATCCCACCCTCAAAAATGCTATATGAGAAATAATTGGCCCACTGCATGTAATAAGTTGGGCAGCACTGATCTAAGGCAATCGCTTTTGCTCAAAATACACAGAAATAATTACATTTGTCTGTATTAAAGAAGAAATGTCTTATAAAGCTTTGGGGACAATTTGCCTATAATTTAGCTTGCTGTGTGTTGATATAAAGTAGATGCATCCCTAATATAAAGTTATGGAAAAAGGTGACTAAACAATCCAGTTAATTGTTTTGTGGTGTTCTGCACATTAAGATTAATAATACAGAGTTACAGATTTATAATTATTTAATACTGTGTCTTATATTACATCATTAGTGCAATTCTTTTAAACTGTGATTTCTATAGGTCTTTCAGCAAAAGCTCATTTGTTATAAATAAGATGTCATCCCAACAGGCAGTATTTAAAGCTTTCTATGTGAAAAGCATCTGGCCTTTTCCGAACAGTGGCAAATGCCAGCAACATTTTTTCCATTATAAGTGAAAAGTACCCTTCAGTCACTGCTTGTGCTGGCAAGCCCTGAATACAAAGCACTTCTGTGAGGCTGATGATACAATGGCTGGCAGAGTTAACCTTTTCAATGCAAGGCCATGTGAAGGTCCTTCTATGTAAATGGGCATGTGCCATTCTATTTAGAGAGCAAATTGAAACACTGAAGATTTCGTAATGTCCAGATGTTTCTCTGTTTGTTTATTAGGAGTATGCTGTTATCACAGCTGCCTTCTTGGGATGCAATAAAGTATGTCTTTTGCTCCCTATACCCTCCAGCAAAGTATTCCAATATATGCCTCTCCATCTGTTGCTGAATTTCCGCTTGCAACATTCCCAGCTGAAGGCCGCCATGGGATGCAAAAGTTGTAGTACAGCCTAGGGATGCATCAAATCCAGGACTCAATTCAAGAATCAGCCAAATTAAAGCACTTCAAATTTGATCTTATTTTTCTGATCATGACATTTTTGGGGGGTGTTTTCTTTAAATCTAAACAGGAATAATAGGGTTTGTATTTGATTATTTTGTTTGACTGATTCTCCTAAATTTGAATATACATATTAAGATTTGTATCCATTTCAGTATTTAGCTGTATGTTTTGTGTGGGACTTTGTATTCTGCCTATTTAGAAAAATTATGGATCTGGAGCATTTCATTGTTTAGCACAAGCAAAACAACTTGGTAGCCACACTGCAGTAGTAAATGGGGCTGTAAAATAATTTATGATGTAATTTATTATGTTATTAATTATTCCTACCAGTCGGTAGGGCGTGTTCACTTACCCAGACGCAGTGAGCAAGGTGCAATTTTCGACACAATCACCATTTTTTCTCAAAATGCACCTGTTTTTCCCTGAATTTATGCACAATTGTGGGTACAAAGTGGGCATTGAATTAGTTACAATAGAATTGCGGCTGATTTAGCTGCAACTGCGCCTGGGTCATCAAAATGGTCACAACTGTGAGTGCTCTTCATTGTAAATTGACCACAGTTGCATTAAATATTTTCACATTCTGCCTGTGGTAATTTTTCTGTGTTTGGGGTGTAAATGCTCCAGGAACCCTGGAGATACTGACTGATCAGGAGGTGACGGTAGCTCCAGGGTTTGCACAGTGATGTGCATCAATAGCTGCAGCAGAGAGTATTTGGATTCAAGTACCTTCAGTGTAAGTGCTGGGAAAATTGCAAGTTGCCCACTCCATCTGCAGAAATGAGCCCTACGGTGTCTCTTTTTAGTGCCCCAGTAGAGGGTTTATGGAAGCATGCACCACGCTACAGTATGGCTGTTTTTATACGGTAGAAGCAAAAGGAGAGCTTAGGGTATCGCAATCAGTAAGTAAATCCCAAAGTAATGTACTGTAGTTTCTTTTGGTATGTATGGTGTCTAAATGATCCTCATCAGAAATAATTTCCTCTGGAAATTGTGAAATGTTAAGCTGCACATAAACTACGTGTGTGGGCTCCAAATTATCGTCCTGATAATTTTCATACCATGGTGATCAGTCGTTTAGTCGATTAGGTTAGAAAATTTCGGTCAGATACCAATAAAATCTGTACGTGTATTGCGTATCTGATGATATCCTTAGGGGGCCTACAATGCATTTCCAGGAAGTCACTTTCTTAGATTGGTGTCTGCCAACTACTTTATGTTGTTATTTGTAGGGCTTTATCCTACAATTTCAGTCTGAATGTTAGATTTAGATAGTTGCATTTAAATGCATGATCAATATCCGACCGTATATACATTGGAAGAAGACTAAAATCTGGATGTGTATGGCCACCTTTACTCTGCTGCAGGAAGTAAGCTGTGATATACTGCAGGGCACTTGTACCAACAGGGTTTAATTCTAAACATGTCAATATCATTAAGACGGGGAATATAAAAGGGTGTGATTTAGGGTGAAGAAACATGGAGCTACTAGTAGCAGCTACTTATTCACGGCTACTAAACGCCAGAAAATCCCCTGCCATAGACAATACTGAGAATTGCTTCTGCCAAAACACACATAGAGACAATTATCAGTAAATGATCAGCATCATTTGTTTTAGTAACCTGCTACTAGTAGCTCTGTGTGTCTTCACAATGCCCGATCTCTGCCATCCTCACTTAGTAGCTGTTGGCAATTTGTCCTTATCTCTCACTTACATCAGATCTTACAGTTCCGTTCTAAAATATATAGACCTTGCTCTCTGCCAAGATAAACCAAAGTGACAGCATTTACATTGTGAAATGGACAATGGGTGTTGTTTAAGATACATAAACTGTTGTACAAATAATAAAAACATATATTAGATTAATCCAGTATTTATTAAGGAGAATACTATTCTTGCCAGGTTTATATTCTTAATGGTGACACAAAGAATTCTTAATCGAAACAGATATTTTCAAGGTGACATGTTATAATACAGAATCTGGAATAAAATTGTACTTTAGTATAATAATAGTAAATCATAATAGCAATTTAAGTATAAAGAACAGAAGGGATTGTCAGCAAAGACATGTAGGGCTGCCTAACCAGTTCCATTCTTCCCATTAACATATATCTATTCAACTACATGGCTTCCTAAGGACTGTTTATGACCCCCCGTCTGCTAAAAAGCCCCATAGACTACTTTGTATGACATATTTGTGTGACATATGACATAATTTCAATATAATTTAGCCCTAGATTATGTAGTATGAAAAGTTATTTGTCCATTATGTAAAAAGTTGAAGCACACTGACTTCTAAATAAAATACAGTTCTAGCCCTGCCAAGAAATCTATGCAGTACAGAGTAAAGGGAAGAAGGAAATCCAGGATTTCAGAGCTTTTGTCATGTTCCTTTACAAAGAATGTATGCAATTTATCTTATGCTTATTTTATTTTCAGTGTGGTTGCAAAATCATTCCTTTGCAACCAATAATCCACAATAGCTAGAGGTTATAGTTTTGGCATTCCAACCATGTCGTATATTTTATTGAGTGAGAAATATACAGGCAATAGTCATGAGCAAAAGTTTAGGTTCAGGACCTAACGGGCCCTAACAAAAGTGTGTTTCCCATTAAAGATGAATGCTCTGTGCCCCATATCACAACTGATAGGTTTTGAATATGATGTGTTTTGTTTGAAGCCTTAACCTTATGTTCTCTTTTTCAGTAATGTATTCCTGATGATCCAAGGGAACCAAAGAACAATTCTGAACACATGGCACCATAGGAGAGAGCGCTGATCAAAGCCAAGTGTGTATGAGTAATCAGACAGCAAAAAAAGGAATAGAGAATTGGACATGCATAAAGTAGGGAAATATGATGTTGCAAATCAAGAAGAGAAATCATTTAATAGTAAATAACTGATTTTTTGTATGTATGTAACAGACATGTAGTTCCAGTTGTCAACACAGTTTAATCAAAAGGTTGAAAAACCTTCTCCTATACCCAAATATTAAGGATATTTATGGAATTAGTTTACAGGCCATTTTCATTATCCTTTTTTTATACAACCAACATATTATGCAGTTATTGTACACTGCTGCCCAATGGAGGTTACAATTTAAGGTCTATATCACATTTACACAACCAACAATATATATTATTATTATTATTAACATTTATTTATAAAGTGCCAACATATTCCGCAGCGCTGTACAATAAGTGGGTTACATACATTGGATATACAGAGTAAAATATAAAGCAATCAATAACCGATACAAGAGGTGAAGAGGGCCCTGCCCAAAAGAGCTTACAGTCTACAAGGAGAAAGGGTTGAGACACAAGGTGCATATTTGGTTCTATTATATTCAGTTATTATATTCAGAGTACTGACACATTGCGTTGGACCAGATTACAGTTGGTGGGCATTATATGACTTCTTGTATATATATGCTCTGGGTCAAGTACACTAATGGATTTTTAACAAACAAATTTCCACCAAAATCTATTACAAAAAGGTCTGAAAGTCCACACAACTGCAGCTAGATTACACATTCCAGCTTCATTTACATCTGTGTCTCCTCTATCCAGTTGTAGATATTCTGGACCCACTGCAAAATCTGGAGCTCCCAAATCTTGAAGGTGGTGTATGTTTGTATGTATGTATGTATAACTTTATTTATAAAGCACTACGCAGCAATATACAGTCTTACAGTGTATAAAATTACACACAGGGAGGACACATATTATAATAAATACAATAGATAAGTATAAGTGCCATGTAGTATGAGAGACAGTATTAAGGAGGTCCCTCCCCTTTAGAGCTTACCATCTAAGCTGTTCCACTGAACATCAGTCAGGACCCAACTAAGTCATCCATACTCCTTGACCTCTATGTAGTCGCTACGTCTACTGTCCTTGCACCACTGTCTCTATCTGTAGTGATGTCACCATATCCTTGTGACTACCTGCACTTGCCTGAGCATCCATTTCAATGAGAGGACAATAAAGCTCATATGCATGGCTACTCATGAATACGTTCAATTGCCCTATAATTCCATTTCACCTAGCTAGTTAATAGGAGAGAGTGTGGAGTGGACACATCCATTTTTTTGCCCTGGAAGCCCATTTGCAGAGCATTTGAGGTCTGTAACCAGGTCTTACACTATGGCCATGGTCCTGAGCAATTGTGGTAGCTGCAGAAAAGTAGCAGTAGCTCTTGAATAAATCAGGAATAGTTGCATCTTTGTGTAACAAAAAATATATCTCATCTTCCACAAGGCACAGCTTCCAAGGAATGTCTCTCCTAATACCTTCACTCATAGAGACACAATCAACAAAACAATGTGTAACTTTAAAAATTAACGTGGCCATACACTGAAAGTTCTGCTAGTTTAGGGAGGTTGGGTCACATTGATGGGATGCAGGCCATGTGCTTCTCGCCCCCATGGGATTCTTAAACCTGCCCAATCAACAGCTGTCAATTTTGTCCAGATATCAGTTGGGCAATACAGGGGTGGAAAAACCCCAAATCTCCTCAAAATGCTTTCTCACCAGCAAGTAAATTGCCACTGGGAAAGCCTACACAGTGTTTTGTTTTCCAAAGTTACCTGAAGTTTTCTTTGAGGATTTTTTTTCCCACATAAAAGCAAAGAAATTGCCTTTGTTCCCTTAATGCTTGCAGTATTGTGTACACCTAGGTGCCTGCTATCTTTACTAAGAAACATGAGAATTTAGCAGTAATGCTCTTGTTTTATTTTGCAGTGTACTTTGGCCACAGCAGCAAATTCCTCTGCCAGTGAGCTGCTAGTGAATCACAGAGTTTATAAAATCTGCGTAGTAAAATATGATGTTAACAAAATGTGACCAATAAACCAATCGGCTCAACTTGCTTCTGTTCTGCTACAGCTGGAACAGTAATTAGAGCACCTATTACAGCTAAGGGCTCTGGCACACGGGGAGATTAGTCGCCCGCGACAAATCTCCCCATTCGCAGGCGACTAATCTCCCCGAAATGCCATCCCACTGTCGAAAATGTAAATCGCCGGTGGGATGGCATACGCGTCGACTAATCTCCCCGTGTGCCAGAGCCCTAAGACACATGGAGCTACTAGTAGCAGATACTTGTCACAGCTAAAAAAATAGACAATTCTGATAATTTATTGATAATGGTCTCTATGGGGCTGATTCATCAAAGTATGAGTTTGAATCCTGAAATGGGTAAAATTCGGATTAGATACGATATGTCAGTACATAGTTACATAGTTACATAGGGTTGAAAAAAGACCAGAGTACATCAAGTTCAACCCATCCAAGTAAACCCAGCACCCACAACCCACACCTACCAATCTATACACTCACATACATAAACTATATATACAACCACTAATACTAACTGTAGCTATTAGTATCACAATAACCTTGAATACTATGCTTGTTCAAGAACTCATCCAGGCCCCTCTTAAAGGCATTAGCAGAATCTGCCATTACCACATCTCTAGGAAGGGCATTCCACAACCTCACTGCCCTCACCGTGAAAAACCCCCTACGCGGCTTCAAATGGAAGCTCTGTTCCTCTAATCTATAGGGGTGATCTCTGGTGCCTATAATCCCCTCTAATGTACTTGTACAGAGTAATCATGTCCCCTCGCAAGAGCCTCTTTTCCAGAGAAAACAACCCCAATCATTTCCATTAATTTGTCTTATACTGACAAGATACCCTGTTGAGGGAATGAATTACAATGAATCAGCATTAGGCACAAAAATCTAGTTCAACGCCACATACAAATATTATTTGTCATTAAAAGCAGTGTCTGACTGTATAAATTCTCTGCACTCCTGGCTCTGATTCCTAAAACAATAGTGCAAGCCAGCTGATTAATGACTTAAAAGAGAACTAAGTCTTATTACATTGCTTAAGTGTCAAAAACAAAGAAAAGAAAGGGATAAACCAATACTGCTTTCATCATCAAATATATTTACAAATGACTTTAAACCAGTAGAATTCTTTAATGAAGGTATATTGGAAAGTTGCTTCGAATTAGATTTTCTTTCACTATGCAAAACATTAGTTTATAGTTGGAGGACACCTTTAAGAAGGGAACTGGACATTTGCAGTGCTCTTGGCAGGTAGAACATTCCAGGGGCAGCATGGGAAATAATAGATTTCTCTGATGTCATTTCATATAGCAGAGCCAGTAGCAGGTTGAAGAATAGGCTTTTGGAAGGGCCTATAGGGTCTATAGTGAGGTGATAGAGCTGTAGTTTCCAGTTGACACAAAATAATAAATAACTCTGTATTCTTGATATTCCTTTGCTCTGGGTCTGCTGTCTTTGTTAATGCACCATTTGCATTAACATATCAATACTTCTTTGAAAGGCATTTTGTTAAACTCATCTCATGTTTATTCTGTAGTATGTACAAACCCCAATAACTTAATAAATTGGCAGTGTTTGCCCCTAAACATTGCATATAAGCAGTGTCCTGAGCACCTTAATAAATATAGGAGCCACTATAGCACTAATCCACCAGCAGGCTACTAATCTTTTTCACATACTCAAAACAAAAGTAATTCAGTCGAAGAAACCCCGTTTCAACCAAAGTAGATAATAATTATGAGGCTAATGGTACGCAGAACTTATTTCTGCCGGTAGGGAGTACCTGAGTGGCAATGTCAGTCATTTCCCATACAAACACAATGATGAGGTGTGGGTTACTCGCTGTGGGTTTCATTGTAGTCAGTGGGCAGCTGCCCACAGTCATTGTCAGTGTGTAACAGCGCAAAAATCATTTCCTAACAAGCTGCAATTTAAACATCAATTCCTTATGTGGAATAGCATAGAACTTATAACTGGAGTCTAGATCCTGTTAGTTTATCTCATTAAGAATGGAGGCCCTACCTATATTTACCCAATAGCAACAGGGTGGGGAAAGAGTTTAGATGGATCCTCTGGGGAAATCGTCACAGACTTACATAGTTACATAGGGTTGAAAAAAGACCAGAGTTCATCAAGTTCAACCCTTCCAAGTAAACCCAGCACCCACAACCTTTACTTACCAATCTATACACTCACATACATAAACTATATATATATACAACCACTAATACTAACTGTAGATATTAGTATCACAATATCCTTTGATACTATGCTTGTTCCAGGCCCCTCTTAAAGGCATTAACAGAATCTGCCATCGCAATATCACTAGGAAGGGCATTCCCCAACCTCACTGCCCTCACTGTGAAAAACCACCTACACTGCTTCAAATGGACTTGCAAGATTAGACTGTGATGTCACTCCCCACATTCTATAAAGTGCACCATGGATACCTGGTGACTTGAGACCTGGGGTGCACTGATACATACATCTATGTAGGGATTGGTGAGGGAGCTGCCACAATGACTGTTATGAAATGTTAAGGGCCCACAGTGTCTTTCATGAATAGCTTGTGGCCCACAGTGTCAGTCGTGAATTCCAGTATTCCATTAAATGCTGGGGCCAAAATATACCATTAAGTGACTGTTATAAAATATCCGTCCATCTAGCGCTTCTTTGCTCCTGATGCTTCAATTCCAACCATGTAAAAGGGGTGTGGTTTTGTAAAAAGGGAGTTGTATTTTGGGGGTGTGGTTACAAAGTGGGTAAGTCTAATATTGTCCCCAGTCATTTCCCTTTTTCCAAATGTTGGGAGCTCATAACCTCAGGTCAGGGCAATACTGACATTTGACTGAAATTTGTTGGGGGGGGGGGAGGCACATATGGTATGTTTGCCCAGGGCCAACCAATTCCTTAAAGGCTCCCTGGACCCTGGAGAGTAATACATTTGCCAGAATCTTGGCCAAAGCTGCTTGCCCAAAATCTTATCTAGCAGATCCTACACAACTCTTCCTAAAGGTAAAAAAAAGACTTCCTTTGACATATATGATCATTCAGTTGGGCGTATGTGAAAAAGGTGCATAAAGATATATGTTTATATATGTATATACAGTATGAGTATGAGACACCATAAGACTAGTATGAGACCTCACATGATCTGCACTAAATTAAAATAAAAACAGTCTGATTCTTGCAGTAATTAAAGGTTGTTACTGAACAGACATCTGCAGGATCAAAGGGAGCTGCTAAAATCCAGTTTATACTCGTTGCTTTGAAATCAATGAAATAGAAATAGAAATTGGCACTAATAGCAGCGTTTGAACTGACAAACAAAAGGCAGACAAACGTTCATGCTCCTTTGTGCAGACTGGCCCAACATATGATACTGCTGGATTCACACACAGCAGCCACAAGCCTTCTCTCCTCATACACATAAACACATTATATTTGCAAGCTCCCCATTAGTTGTTGATGTGCTACATAAGCCAAGAGCAAGGGCGGTTCTTTCATTTACAGGAAAGAAGCCTCACACTGTATAACTGACAGCAGGAAACACAGACTCCAAGGACAATATAGAGCGGATTTTCTAATCCCATATTTGCACTTGGTGGACTTTAAGCTGCTTGCAGAACTATATGGCACATAGAAAGATTGCAAGAAGAAACTCCTCAAGTAAATGATTAAAGGTGGTGACTTTATAGTGCGTTGTGTTGATAAGCCTTTACTTCTCTTGTAAAAACAGCTTTGCTCTGTGCCTGCCTGTGTGGCATGGTGAATAATGAAGTTCATGCTTCACTCTAAGGAAAGGCAACACCAGGGCTGCCATTAATGGTGGAGGGGTTTGGCATAAAGAGTGGGGGGAGCCCCTTCAGCTGTTAACTAAAGCTTTCTAATCTCTCATCAAATGTGGTTATAGGGCTGCAGGGTGAGCAACATTGTCAGAAAGTTTTGCTGTCACCATCTCACTACTGTACTTGTTATTTCATAGGAGCTGTCCCTTTCCAGTTTATGTGATCTTGTGCAACTATAGCACCTGCTTTCCCTACTATACCTGCTATCTCACAGCCACAGTCCCTTCCCAGAGGCTATTATCCCCCCACTGATACTATAGGCACCATCTCTCCCTACTATACCTGCTATCTCACAGCCACAGTCCCTTCCCAGAGGCTATTATCCCCCCACTGCTACTATAGGCACCATCTCTCCCTACTATACCTGCTATCTCACAGCCACAGTCCCTTCCCAGAGGCTATTATCCCACTGCTACTATAGGTACCATCTCTCCCTACTATACCTGCTATCTCACAGCCACAGTCCCTTCCCAGAGGCTATTATCCCCCCACTGCTACTATAGGCACCATCTCTCCTACTATACCTGCTATCCCACAGCCACAGTCCCTTCCCAGAGGCTATTATCCCCCCACTGATACTATAGGCACCATCTCTCCCTACTATACCTGCTATCCCATAGCCACAGTCCCTTCCCAGAGGCTATTATCCCACTGCTACTATAGGCACCATCTCTCCTACTATACCTGCTATCCCACAGCCACAGTCCCTTCCCAGAGGCTATTATCCCCCCACTGCTACTATAGGCACCATCTCTCCCTACTATACCTGCTATCCCACAGCCCCAGTCCCTTCCCAGAGGCTATTATCCCCCCACTGCTACTATAGGCACCATCTCTCCCTACTATACCTGCTATCCCACAGCCACAGTCCCTTCCCAGAGGCTATTATCCCACTGCTACTATAGGCACCATCTCTCCCTACTATACCTACTATCCCACATCCCCAGTCCCTTCCCAGAGGCTATTATCCCACTGCTACTATAGGCACCATCTCTCCCTACTATACCTGCTATCCCACAGCCCCAGTCCCTTCCCAGAGGCTATTATCCCCCCACTGCTACTATAGGCACCATCTCTCCCTACTATACCTGCTATCCCACAGCCACAGTCCCTTCCCAGAGGCTATTATCCCACTGCTACTATAGGCACCATCTCTCCCTACTATACCTGCTATCCCACAGCCACAGTCTCTTCCCAGAGGCTATTATCCCACTGCTACTATAGGCACCATCTCTCCCTACTATACCTGCTATCCCACAGCCAGTCCCTTCCCAGAGGCTATTATCCCACTGCTACTATAGGCACCATCTCTCCCTACTATACCTGCTATCCCACAGTCCCAGAGGGTATTATCCCACTGTTATTATAGACACCATTTCTCGTTGCTGCACCTGCTACATGCAGACACTGGAAACTTATTCCTTATCAAAAGGTATACTAACACAAGTCGCAACAACTCAGTTTGGTTAGTCTGCTAATTGGTTATTATGGGTAACTGAATTTGTGCAATGTAGTGGGGTTTATGCATAAAAATTAGAAACAACTGGCATGCCCTACAGTGCTTTGGTACCCCTTAAAGAGCGTTCTGGGTGTTCTGTATGTGAAGTTCGAGTTCCTGAACATGGACAGTTTTATTTTGAAAGTAATGGAATGTATTGCTGTAGCACCTAAACTCTTGTGCTGCTGCTACATTTAAATAACTGCCTACTAGCAAATGATCAGAAAGGCGCTGGATCTCAAATTTTCCTCAACCCCTTTAAGAGTACAGTGCCTTTAGGAGTCACCTGAACTGGCACAGATTTTGCACCAAAACAGGCACAATGTAGAGTTATAATAAATAAATTGAACACTGCCACACGGGAAGTTCTGGCTTTAAAACTTCAGGTCCTTTCACTAACCCAGCCACAAAATGCATTTAATAAAAAGCAGTAAAAAGTAAGTACTTTTTACTCCCCAAAGAATTAAGAAAGGTTTCAGGAAGACTGGGAGAAAGGTACTGTATATTATTGTTTTCATGGGAAGCTATCGATACTCAGCTTTATTCATCTTTTGTGCTTCGATCTCCTGAAAATATTTGCCAAGCTCATGTTTCACATTGTCTCCAGCCTCTTTCTCTGCTTTTGAGCTGGGTAGTAGGTAGAAAGCACACTCACATTTACTGACCATGCCGATCAGAATAGGAAGAATGTGTTAAAAAGGTAGTTTATTTAAGAATAAGTGATAATTATATTTGACTTACCTGCATCAGGTATGGTCTGGGTTACAGCAGCCAGGAAGAGGGAGTGCAGATAAAGTACTAGACAGACAATCATAGCAGAGACAGTGCAGGCAGAGTAACTTTATCTCTGGTGCCCAAACTTGTCCAGCACAGGCATACTAACTCCTAGGGTGCATATGCAGCAATAAGGGACTCTTCCCCTGCATCCTACTCAGTGATCCTTTGGGGGCATTAATCAGACAGCCTTAATTCTTCTTGTATTCCAGCCTGACACCAGCTCCAGTACAGCTGCCCTGCCAAGAGCCAGCAACACCCAGTTCTGCAGTAAAGTTCCCTTCCTTGAAGGTTTAACCATGTGAGGGCAGGAATGTGTTTACTCCTTCTGGGCACTGGGCAGAGCAGCCCTGGCACCGATGCCTTTCTGATGTGACACAAAAAGTTGTGCCCTGGATCTGTGCTCTGTCTGTGCACGTGTTCTAAAGAGCAGAATGAGCGAAAAGAAACAAAAACTTCTGCACACTTATTAATACACTCCCTCTGTAGGAAAGGAAAGATTCCACCAGGTCCTACTGCACTCTTCTCACTATCTGGGAAAGGACTCACAAGTCTTATCCTGCGGCACATTTTCATTTCACACTGAGCCAGCTGTACAGTGTCAGAAGCTCTGGCAAGAATGGGAGAGCCTCCTTGCTGTATTTTGCCCTATTATGTGTCAAATATTAAACAGACAAAACATTAAAAAATGTGCATTTCTAGCATTATACTGTATATTAAAATGTATACCGTATTTATTAACATGCAAAGATATGTAATGCGGTGCAGTGGCAATGACTTCTGACCTGCTTATTATTTAGCTGAAAATGTTCTTACTTACAGGTGTTTTTTAATGCATTTACACATGCACACTGAGTGTGTAAAAAATAGGTATGCACCAAATCCACTATTTTGGGATTCGGCCAAACCCCGAACACTTCCGTGTTTATAAAAAAGTCACCTGATTTTAGAGATTCAGATTAGGTTCAGACAGACACATGGATTTGGTGCATTTATAGTAAAAACATATACTGTGTTTATATGGATTTTTTTAAATGTATTTTTATTGGTTCTATACTATTCTATTGTATCTTGAACATGCTTTAAGCACTAGAAAATGCAGCATGATGCATCTAAAATAATGCAATGAAATGCAAATACAACGCAAGTATAAAAGCTCATGAGTACAACCAGGCAGAATATAATAGAATCAGTAAGGCGAATGCCACACTAGGCGTATGGCATATATTTTCGGCAAGCGGAAAAATGCTTGCCGAATATAGCGCCATACGCTCCTACTTGTGCCTGCACCAGAATCAATTAGATACGCTCGGGTGCAGGCACATGTAGCCGAAATATGCCTAAAAACGATAGACTTTGCATTATCTTGTGTTTTTATGCGGATATCGGCTACATGTGCCTACACCTGAGCGCATCTCATTCATTCGGGTGCAGGCACAGGTATTTTCGGCAAGCGTTTTTCCGCTTGCAGAAAATATACGCCAGATGCCTCGTCTGACATTAGCCTTCGCTTTAGGTGCGCTCAAACCTGTGTCTCAAACACACACAAAAAAAATGCCCGTTTGTAGGAGCTATTGGACAAAATATAATGAAATTTGGTGCAAAGGCATGCATTTTCACATTACAAATATTTTTTCTGAATTTGTTTACTTTCCTTTGCTAATAGATAGGGGAGCTTGGATGAAATTCCTTCCAATACCTCAGCTGTTGACCAATAGGACACGTTACACTGTGACTCTCTCTCTCAGCTATGGTTCAATTTATGAACACTAACTTGCAAATTGGCAATAGCAACTAAGCACCTATCTACTATAAGCTGGACAATGAAAGCAAAGACCTGATTGGTTGAGCTTGGCAACTGCACTTGTGCAATGAAGCCTTTTATATTTAAGAGAAAGTATTTGCCATTGCATTATACATTACGGATATATACTGTATAAATAATAAATGTGCTGAATTGTCCCAAAAACATCACTAGGACCAGCCAGATATTCTGCTTTCCAAGGCTCTGAGTAAGAGTGGACAGCTCCCGATTCTTTCAATCAGCAGCTTTGGAGACAGGGAACCTTCTGGTCCAGCAAATCCTACCTATCCACTAGTTGGTTTTGTTGGTACAACATGTGTTCATGGGGGTCTTAGACAAATTACCTGTACAGGTCCCCAAAGTTTATGATGGCTTCCCTGTCCTAAAGTATGGTCTTTCTCACCAAGGTAGGTACACAAATTTCACTGATGATGGGCTCTATGATGAGCAGCATTTTGATTGTATAATTATGTGGGAGGGTAAGGGCAGGGGTACACAGGGAGATTAGTCGCCCAGCGACAAATCTTCGATGTCCCGGGCGACTAATCTCCCTTCAATGCCATCCCACCGGCTAGAATGTAAATCGCCGGTGGGATGCCATACGCGTCCTGCAGTCGCCCAAGTTGCCTTGAGAGTTGCCCCACTGGGTAAAATCAAGGTTCTACTGTTGCCTTTTTCATTGAGCTCCTCTTGTAGTTAACAGTTTTACTAGATGTTATTAACTGTGCATTAAAATAATATACTTGTGACTTTACCAGTACATTCGTAGTTTCAGTTAGTTTTGCTGTGATTCTACTAAATTTCTACACACAAGTAGGTTGTATTCCACATCTGTCCTGAGTTAAGCATGAACAGTTGCATCATAGGGCTCTGCCCCCTTACTACAAGGAATCCATCTACATCATCCATCAAAGGCCAACTAAACTGGGAAAAAGTGTGAAGATGTCCTCATGAGAACAAGAGAAATAAGAATTTGTCTGCATTTTTGCAAAGTTTGAAACACAAAGACCCCGTGAAGCAGATGTTTTTAAGGACCCATAACATTCCGTTTGTTTTGTGCTGCCATATACAGCAGAACCCTTCCCGAATGTAGAGAAGAATCCTAAACCAAAGAACTTTCCTAGAGGTATAAAGTTGCCACTCATGACATACTGAGAGCTGCTGCAACGGCATTTGTGTTTAAACTTTGTGTGCTACACTATATATAATGCATTTTGTTAATGTGGTTTCAATTATTTTATGTAGTTGTATTACTGCGCTCTGTTGTTTTTCTGTTTTCTCTTCCTTCCACCATTTTGTTCTTGGTTTCCCATACTGTGAAATGTTCTCTGTTTTATCCCAGGGATATTCACTAGTAAACGTTCTTACAAGTTGCTGTGCTGAGAATTCCCTGTGTGATCATCACAAAGCCCACCTCTGCCAACAAAACCCACAGTTGGATGCAGTAGAAAACGTTTTAGGACAATTGCTTTGTATCAAGGCTCTGAAATGCAAAATTCCTGAACTTTCCTATGCAGTCTACTGTGTTCCACTTGGGGAATATGAAAGTGAGCTTTTAACAACTCCCCGCTGCCCAACATGTATTCATAAGAGGTAACACTCACATCTGGTAATCCCTAGGCTATCAGGAAATTGCAATTTAAAGGATATGTCAACCCCTAAAATATTATTAGTCATTTGTAAATGTAATTGCTATTGAAAGCAGCATTTGCATGTAAGCAACGTTGCAAGTGCCAGGCTCCTACAGCAAGATAGGTCTTCAATCTGCTGTCTTGGGTTACATTGTTTTAAGAGTCAGAGCCACCAGGGCAGTGACCTTTTTTTCCCAGTGTCTAGGCGGCCCAGTCCAACCCTGGATCATGACCTACAGGTACTGTATATCATGGCCTGAACAGTAGAGAGATAACCCACATATAGTTTCATTAGATCAGCCACCATGAGTCAGGCATAAAACAAATGTGTACAATATCTATATTTCTTGGCTGGAGTAGAATCCTTTTACTGAATGGCTAATGGATATGGATGAATATGCTTGGATACGCCATGTTCTGGTTTTAGCTTAGTAGAACCCATTTTGTTAAACTCAATTAAACAGCAAGATCTGGACCTACACATGTGTCTGATGGTGCTTTGTGATTGTGATTTCTTTTGTGATACATTTCTTTTGCAAAGCTTTGTGTTTCTTTTTATAATTTATGTGTGAAATTTTACACTTCTAGGATCCTTTGTGTGCACAAGATTACAAGGCTATGTTTGCATAGGCCTCAATGGGTGTGTGCACTGTTTGATTTAGCTTGCATATCTGTATCAGCTTGTCTGCTGTCCAGAAGTCTTTTGTCTTCTCTTCCAGCTCATTCATTCATTCATTCATTTCACTCGCTGTGCATGGTATTGTATAACATTTATACAGATTGTAGAGAAACATTTATTTTATTGTTTATTAAAGTTTTGTTGTTTTGAACTTCTTTAATGTCTCATAATGGGCAAGATTCAATTGGACGAGATTCAGGAGAATTCAGAAATCTCCTAACTCAATTCAAGGTTTTCCCATTAACTTTAATGAAACCATGGGATAGGCTGTCCTTATCAAATTAAATCTGCTCTAATGTATCTGAATTTATTTATCCATTGATGTTGATGTTATCCACAGTGCCAGCCACACTGTTATACTGTACTCTCACATATGAACCAATATATGGCAAACTTTTCTGTAGTCTTGCATTTTAAATGCATTTCATTCCTAAACCTTTTCAGTTCTTGGGTACATGTAAAGGGACAACATGCCAAGTGTTTGCCAGTATTGAAGCTAAATAAACTTGGAATAACAACCAGGGGTAATTTAGACATGGGGAACACAACGCAGGTTTACTTCTGTTTTAGGTAAAGGAATAAAAGTATGTGTGGCATTAAATACTGTAGGTGCATCACATATGCTCTAAAGACTACAAAATGTAACCTAGGAGAGAGGTGTCTAATGCTGGGTGTTCTCACAAAACTTGATTGGTTTTATGAAGTGATTCACGGCAGTACTGTAATGGTATATGCTCTTCATGAGTCTTGCTGAGGGGTTCATTCACAAGTATTTTGTAAGTTGTCAGTAGTGGTTTCTACAAACAAAACAAAAAAACACTTTACTGTTCTAGTCTGCTGCTTTAACCAGCCAAGCCCTTAAAAGCCATTTATACTTTCATGATTTGAACCCTGGAATTATTCCCACAGTGTTTAAAATGCTTTCACACTGACACTGTCAATGCCTGCTTATGTATGTGTGTACCCTTTAGCTCCCACCATGCGGTTAGGAGCTCTCCCCTCTGATGCAATAGGGGTCAAACACCTTTTATGGCTCTTGCATAAGAATAAAAACATTTCTTATATAAAATAGGACATTTGTTGCCGGGAAATTGTTTATTTGAAGAAGCTGAATGAACAGATAAGAACCTTAAATGGGAAAAAATACATTTTCACTTTTAGACATTACTGGCTCTCTACTAATATTAATATATTGCCTGATACATTTTTTGGGGGTGGGTGAAGCAGTGTTCTGGTTGGTGGGTATGTGAATGGCTCAGACCCACTTTTTACACACCATGATAAATATACCCCTAAGTGTAATGTTTATTGTTATTGTGCCAGTACCATGTTTCTGTGTGTGCCATGTTTATGTCTTTAGTTTTTATCCACCTGTCAATACACACACAGGGTAATTTCCGGCATACTTTTGCATTTTTGTAGGTGAAAATACTATAGGGCTCATTACTAGTGCAAAATGCTTCGCTTGTTACCCACAATGCAATGTTTTTCCCTTATGTTTATTCTAATAGAAGAACAGGGCTCACCAATGTATAACGATTACAAAGAAAAGTTTATTTTATCTTAGTCACAAAAAAACCCAATCTGTTTTGACCCCATACAGTGGGGCCTTTGTCAGGGGCACATGCAAGGCCCCTCCAAAGATTTTTTTCAGGGGGGTCCAGCATCACTTTGTTACACTGCTGGCATTTTGTGACAAAACATGAAAAGAGTTGCCTCAGATGCAAGTACCCAGCGCCGGATTTCAAATCCAGGTGCCCCGAGGCCGCCCCCCATTCGCGCACCCCCCCCAGCGTGCATGCGCGAACATCTCCCCCCCCCTGCGCCTACGCAATGCGAGGTCATTTAAACTACCATACGGAGCAGTGGGGAGAAGTCCCCATTGCTCCGTATGGCTGCAAATTGTTAAAATTTCGCAGCGGCAGGGCGGCATGCCGCCCCTAAAATTGTGCCGCCCTAGGTCTGGGCCTTTGTGGCCTCCCCACAAAGTACCTTTAATCGTTTTTGCATGACAAAACACCAGTTGTGCTTTGTGATTGAGTCCTTATGCGTGACAATAGCCTAATGGCAATAACGAAAAATGAGCCATAATATAATCTGTGTGGCTCACACCCAAGAATACTGTATTAATCTTTCTTTTTAAGGTGGAATGTTGGAAAGCACACACCTGCAAGGCTGTAGAAGGGTTAGCATAGGTCTACATGATTTCTTTTTTCCTAAGTGCCACTAAAGAATAATGTTGGGAGGTGCAATATTTATTGTTCGTATATAGAAATGCACTTGTATTGTTGTCCATAAAGACTAAATTACTTCTTGTTGAAACCCTTTTGCAGTTGAAGGTACACAAAGTTATCAGGACTAGCGGCCACACAATATAATATTATTATTACTTCCTTTTTTATTTTTTTTTTGAGTTGAGAGTAAAATGCAAAGGATTTCCTTGCAAGAAGATCCAAATATGAAGGTGCTGACAATGGTCAGTGAGTCCTACTCCCAGCTCTAGGCCAAGAAGGCAGGTGCACTGAAAGGCCCTAAGTCAAGTGGGCTCATTTACAACTGAAACCACAGTTGCAGTAAAAAATATGAACACAGTCATTGCACAGATAGATAAAATTTATTAAGAGGTGCTTGTGATCCAAACATGTTTCTTGCATTTCTGTACAGCTGACCTTGGTCTTGAAGTCTTTGTCCTAACACTTTAAACTGCATTTGGAAATAAGGCTTCTGGTCTCTTTGAGTTTTTAGCAGAGTCTTTTAACTCCATTTATTACATCAATACTAACTACACAACAGATTGGTTATTGGTTTTTTACTTTAATTGATCCCAATACAAACCAATGCAAAATAAACAGTTAACTTGTGACACTTGGGTTAGCAACACTAAGCTGTGAAAATGAGCTCTCTGTGCAATGATCCTGTTATTTTATGCTCAACAAAATCGGCCTTATATGGTGTAACCTAGAGACAGAGCTGGAAATAACATATATGGTTTGTTCCTTTTCTTGCCAGATTTTACTATTATTTCACATCTCCATAGCACCTGGCTGAATTGTTTGCCTGCTGTTGCCTCAAGGCTCAGATTAGTAGAAAGGCAGAGGGAGGGTTCTGCTATGAGCATGATCATGAAGCACAGACCCAGGTGCAGTAAATGTGTGAACTATTCAGGTGATCGTGCCTTGGATGACTTCTGGAAAGATGACAATATCCAGGCCTTAAGGTGGTTGGATTGTGGTATGGTAGGGTGCTTTTTATGTCTGACATTGTGCATTAGATGACTTATGGAAAGATGACAATATCTAGGCCCTAAGGTGGTTGGATTGTGGAATGGAAGAATGCCTTTTATGTCTGTGCATTCTTTGGCATGTCTTTGGCTACTGGGATGCTATTAGTGCAATCTGTTCATTTGCTTTCCCTTCGGATACTTGTGGTAAACATTAAGCAGACAATTATAGAGGCCTGAGATGCCTACAATTGGCCATGTCCCACACTGTATCACATAGCCACTCATTTCTAAAGAAGAGACCGGCTGCCATTGGCTGTTACTTGTATTCAAACAGTAATATATATTTTTTAACATTGTTTATTTTCAAAATTGACGGTTGTTATACCACTATGTTTGATAGGAAAATAATAATTATTGGCAATAATAATTGGCAATGTTTGCAGAATTTGACAGTTGCAGCCATACAGTATTCCTAGTTTTCTGTATTTACCTTCCATTTAATTTTTATAACATCTTTTCTAATTTGTTGGGTATCAATTATATTCAGTAGAAATAAATAATTAGAAGTACATGTCAAACACTAAGAGCTCAAATGGCAGAATTTATAGTTATATTATCAGTAAATCTCTGAACTGCTATGGCTCATTGCCATTTGTCAGCAATTGAACAAACTAAATATTGTGTTGTACATGAATTAGGTTGTGTTATTTTCCTATAAAGTTTCTTACATTTCTGACATAAAACCATAGGAAAGTGGATATATCAGGAGTCTTAATAGAACCATTGATGGGTGGGTCATAGCTCAGCAGCCTATGGGCTCAGGGCAAGTTATACTCATTGCTGTAGGCACAAACAAAATAAACTCAATATTATCATTTTTCCACCAATATGGATTCATGTGGATTAATGCAGCTTAGTTACTAGCAAGTACATGGACCAGTATTGTTATAACAAAAAGCAAATACTTTTAAATTAAAACATGGCCTTCCCATAATTTGGGGGAATAAGTGGAAATCAGGTTTACAAATAAGAGAGCCTATACATTAACAGTAAAGTCACATGAAAACAAGGGATTTCATTCATTAGAATTAAAAGCTAAACTCAGGCTAACTGAACCAAAATATGATTTATTAGATATTATTGTGATCTGGACAAAGCAAAGTTTATATTGGCCTTTTTATTGTTGCCTCAGCTTTTAGTACCATCTACTTAGACACCTTGTGCATCAGTTTAACACCTTTGTTTCTTTTATGCATTCAAACTGAAACCTCTAATTTGTCATTTTGTCTGTTCATTAATACCCATTGAAGTACTAAAGCCATTCATAGTTACCAGGAACCATAGGAACCATACAATACACCATTGGGAGAACACACCTTCATTCCAAAGCTGTTCATAATGGGGCTTTGTACAGTGCAAGGACTGATGAAACATATGAAAGTAACAATGCGTAATGCTAGATGGTAGGCTTTGTGTACTGGAGAAAAAACGATCCGCTTAAAACAAATTATTCATCAATCTAGAATAAACTGAAAAAAAAATCTTTAGAAATGCTGTAGATAAGTAAAATGCATTGCATGGAAAACCCATTCAATTGTTTATTTTACCAAGTATTATACTCACTTTCAGGAATTATCTGTTTAGATTTTGAAATGTTGATGTTTTGAGGTTGTATTTTAACGTAACCAATCACAACTACAAGTTCTGTATCCACCTTACGATATACAATTGAATAAATTGATTATATTCCATGGTTAGTAGAGCTTTCTGTATTGGTCAAGATCCATTTGTTTGGTAACTTCACTTTTCCTGATTTAAACACCCACAGGGGGGTCCATATTGGGCTGGTCTGACCTTTAGCCCTTGGTCAATGCCTAGACCAATCAGAAGGCTTATGCATGCTCACCAAGTCTCAGTAAATGTAGAGGATATAAGTAATCTGTATAATGAAACATTATGGAATAATTTAAGGAGTGCAAAATGTAGAATTACTAGGTAGTCTAGTCACTTACTCCCTACCCAAGTTGGTGCATATTTAGAATACAAATAACAGAGCTTTCTTGCTCACCATACCATATGAAAGCTTGATCCTGGTTGCTCACACCAAAAGTCACAACATATCACAAAAATTTGGAGATACCTATGCAATTTGTGTGTACCATCTCCTCCCTTGGCACCTTACAGAGTAGGAGGATTCAAACTTAAGACATAACAGACAGTATATACAGATACATTCACCAGAGTAGATGTACATAGTTACAATTTAATATTGGCCAGTCCCAGTTTAGGAACCAAACATGGCATGAATTAATTTCTCAGCACTATGGTCTACAAATTCTACGTGGCCCTTACAGAGCTGACATAAAAAAGTGTTTTAGCAGAAAACAAATGGTGTTTACTGAATATTAAAATGTTCCTTTATCGCTGTACAAGGTTAGAATAAACAGAATGAAACTGCACCAGAGGAAGGACCCTTGTGGACTTGTTTGCACAGACGTGAGCTCTCCGGACGATTCCTTTTACATTTTGATCCATTATTTTGGAGGTGGGGACCCCATACCACTGTGTAGAGAGCTATTATATAACACTTGATTGCAGTAGTCCCTGTGGATAATTTCGGACTGATTTAATACACAGAATGCCCCCACAATACAAGACACAAAATGTATATAAACTCTTTGCCGTCTGCATTGAAAAGAGAAAGGCACTTAAAAGCAATTAGACTGCAAAATCTAAACTGGGGATTTACAGATAATTCAGTGCTTTCACGCAATTTTCATAAATAACTTTAAAGCCATTATCTTGTCTCTGTAGTGGGAGGATGTTTAGGTTTATCTCAAGGTTGATAGTACCTATATCTTTCTTCACAAATATATTGTTTATCTCCTATGGGATCTTTTTTAGAAACAACAATTTCATGACATATTAGGCTGGAGGGGCGTATTTAGGGCTCTGCTACACGGGGAGATTAGTCGCCCGCGGCAAAACTCCCTGCTCGCGGGCGACTAATCTCCCCGAGTTGCCTTCCCCCTGCCATCCCACCGGCGAACATGTAAGTCGCCGGCGGGTTGGCAGACGCGGCGGCGCGATTTCGCGCAAATCGCCGAAAAAGACTCGCGAGGCTGCAACACACAGCCAAAGCTATAGCATTCTTTCCTATTACTTTAACAAGCTGTGTTGTAAATAGTTGAAGAGGATTCCAAGCAGATGATAAAGATCAAAAGACCAAACTAAAAACATATATACTGAAAATGTCTGTCTGTCAAAAAAGTATTTGCATATGTGTATATAGAGAGAGATAGACAGACAGAGACAGAAAGAGACACAGAGAGAATGCACACAAGAGAATTATGTGGCTTGTTGGCTTGTACATTTTCTGCTATGTCCTTAGTACAGTGATTTTTAGACTTTTTTTTAGGTCAAGACCCCCTTTGAGGCCCAGCATCTGGACAAGGGCCCCAGTAGCTCATAACAATTCACAGATATATGTAAAAACCACTATATCAGCCATTCAGTCATCATTCCAGTAGTATCAAGAACAGTAAATAATGCATACTTCAACCTAATTTTGCCTACTGCACCCCAAATTTCACTTTAGCTGACCCTCAAGCTTTTGTTTATGCTTCACCCCAAAATTTCACTGACCCTTAAAAGTCAGAACCACCAGGGCAGAGAATAAAAAGGAACTGGAAAAATGCTTTAAATTACCATTGCATTTGCAAATAACATTAAAACCACAGAAAATATTTAATAATTATATTTAAATATTAGAATTATTAGAAATCTTTCTTTCATTAGTCCAAATTTCATTTTTGGGTTTATATGTCTTTTAAAGCTGTCAGGTGTGATGGTAGGTTTGCTGTCTGGGTTGCAGACTAACCAGCCAGTTTTTCCAAAACTAACATTTATATATAAGAAGCCATAACATATATGCTTAATGAATGATACTGGCGGCTGTAATTTAGCTCAGTATACTGATGACCCGATTAGGCTTTTGTCTCTAATCTGAAAAAGGGAATTCTTTAAGCGTTAGCAAAGTACAGATTTATCAGCAGCAAGATGTCATTGAGCAGCGCACACAAAGGAATGATGCATTGGTAGGATCTTAATCACTGACCAAAAATGAATTGTATGAAGCAAGAGATGAGGAAAAATCTGAGATCATTTATTTGACTTTTCTTGGTAGGGTTCAACAAAGAATAAATGTACAAAAAGGCACAGCAGTTGCGGAACATTATACAAAGAGCAATTGATTTAATATGTACTCACAGTCACAAAGGCTATTTTAAAGCTCTTACATTCTCCAAGTTAATGAAGCACTAGAATGAGAATTTCCTTGGCTGAACTCTGGAGTTTCCATCAATTCATCTTCTAAATGAAAACTTGCCTTCTGCAAAGCGCATGTCACACTGCCAACCTCTGCTCTGTGAGATAAATGCATCTATGGGGTTGTCTGTAGAAACAAGTTCTCTAAATGCAATAGTATAAATGAATGTCCCTGACTGTACACTGGCGCAACACTGGCGCAAGGAATATCTCATACGCCCAAATGGATTCATTTACCTTCAACAGGAAAGAAAACATCCATGCTCCCACATATGTTTCTTGACCATATTGTGACCAGTTAGAATATGACAGATAGAAGCAGAACAAAGGTAGATGAAGAGACAGGAACAGACAAGAGCAGGACAGAGCAAGTGAAGGGACAAGATTAGGTGGAATAGACTGGAGTAGGAACAGGAGCGAGAGCAAGAGGAGCAAGAACTAGGTACAGGTATGGGATCCGTTATCTGGAAATCCGTTATCAAGAAAGTTCTGAATAGTGATGGGCGAAATTGTTTGGTAGGCATGGGTTCATGTCGAATTTCCACGTTTGCCATTGGCAAATCTTTTCGTGAACCGGCTGCAAAAATTTGCAGCAGGAAAATTTGGTGTGTGACCAAAAATTGTCACCCACATCAAAAAAAATTGTTGACGCCAGCGATTTTTGGAGTTTTGTGAATTTTTTTCCGTTTCGCCAATCTTTTCAAATGGGACAGATTCGCTCATCACTAGTTCCAAATTACGGAAAGGCCATCTCATATAGACTCCATTATAATCAAATAATTCTAATTTTTCAAAATGATTTACTTTTTCTCTGTAATAATAAAACAGTACCTTGTACTTGATCACAAGTAAGATATAATGAATCCTTATTGGAGGCAAAACAATCTTATTGGGTTTATATAATGTTTTTATTTCAATGTCATTTTTTAGCAGATTTAAGGAAAAAGCCCAGGTCCCAAGCATTCTGGATAACAGGTGCCATACCTGTACAAGCCAGTGTTCAAGTTCAGGCAAGGTCAAGGTTTAAATACGGTGTGGCAATCTCTGACTGGCTGACCAATAATGCTGCTGGGTTGGTATGGGAGTGCAAGGTGAATAAATAAGGATGTGAGTAAATTAGAAATTAGAGAATTCCCCAGCTGATCTCCTGGGCTAATGGTTAAGGAAAGGGGCTCCAGAACCTGTAGGTTCTTGGCTCAAATCCCAACTAATCCTAAAAAGTATGACTCATTTTTACACACAAATGAGCAGCTAGAAATAGACCAAGAACTATGATGCATATGGGTACTAGCTAGAGATAAAGAAAAGATTTTTAGAATTACAAATACTGAGTATACAGCCCCTCCCTTGCCTTCATATGGGAGAGTTATTCCTATTAGTCAACATTTTTCCTTGAGTGCAGCTGTATAGCTGGCTAAAACCTATCTGCCAGATACACAGAGTTCTTATATATATATATACATATAAAGATATAGATATAAGTTCAATACTATATGTGATCGTAAATGACCCCCCCCCCTATGTAAATGAGACAAGGGGCAAAAGTGTTCTTTTGTACAGTAGAAACACCAAGAAATACAAGTCCCCTAAACGCACCGACTTGACTTTTAATAAGGACATTATTTTTAGTTATAATTACCAAAGCTTCATCAAACAAATGGAGACTTCAGGCTGAATGACGAGGAGCTAGTCATAACAGAGGATGTCTGCTATGATTTGAAGATAAGGGAATATAATGCAATAAAGTTAGGACCCTCACATCAAAGTATTTTTCTATGTATTGAAAACAACTGGAACTGTGTGACAGTTTAAAGTAATCATTTTTATTTCTTGGTGTTTCTGGGCTTAAGACATCAAACCATAGCAAAACAGCATTTTTAAAGTTCTAGCTAGCCTGTGGGATCTTTAAATTGCTTCATTTGGTTGTCTGTGCAGTTGCTTTATTCCCCCTCTCTCCTCTGGGTGCCATTTAGCAGTTCAGTTTTGAATAATATTTTGGGAGGCACAGTTTATCATTCTGAAGACAATTTGAGATGGCTTTTGATGTGTGTCTTCCTTTGATAAACTAAATATAATCTATAAAATAGAAATTATGTTACAAAAGGTAATACTTGCTAAATATAAACATGCGGAAAATAATAGGTTAGACAGGTGTCCTCTTAAGCGATCTTGCCTGTGATTAAGGGCATACCCAGATACAACCATTGGCCAATTAGAGTGGTGAGCATGTTTGCTCGGAATCTGTACAGTTGCATGAAGTTTCTTATTAGAATTCTGCACTTTAATGTTTGGAAATGAGCAATTTATTTTAACACAGAAATGATTTTATTGTTTATTGATTTTTGAGAGTGTTACAAGGCTATTCAGCCCTATTGTATATTTAAGAGAAAACTTAGTTGCTCTCTAATGCATTAAAACAACCCAACTCTGGAAGAAAATTACAAAATCTTATTTTATTCCACACAAAAATCCTTACATGAACTGGAGAAAACTAGTGGTAGCTAAACCTGTGCATATTTGGATTTCAAGCAAATGATTATCTTATACCTATGAGTTGAGGTGCATGCAATATAAGACATACACATTCAGCCAGTTTAAAAATGTGTACCATACTGAATAGGGAAAAATGAATGCCAAGCGGAGAACTATCTAAGGTGGAGAGACAGATAACTGGAAGAAAGTATGGACAACTTTAACTCCATGGGGGGAGTTCACAAAAGTGGTGATATTGAGACAAAATAAAAGTGGAGATAGATTTGTCGGATTTTCCACCTAATTCACAAACCTCTATCTTCACTTTTGTGAATTTGTCTTTTAAACAGACAGTTTTCAGATTTTGTCATTTTCCTGACATTTTTTAATGAATTTGCCTCTAGCTCTTAGTAAATCTGTCGGTGCTATCAAACCCAGTCCCACAGCGACAGGAGCCTTGGAATAAGGATTTTACCAGCAGGATTTTGCATTTCATTTGCCATTTATCATTTCACTTTGGGGCATTTCCTGAGGGGTAATTTTAGTTTGCCCAGGAAAACTATACATCACTTTTTTCAGGACAAGCTGGGCTTTCTAATGATTTCTGTGTAATTCCACTTCTGTAACAAGATTTAAGGGTCTAAATACCGTCTTCTCTAGCCCCTACTCATTACTGGTCAGCAGCAACCCGGCCCCCACACCAAAATGCCCAGTGAATAGAGGCCCAACAGGACTAGGGCCCACCGGGTTTTAATCCAATGCCCTGTTGGGCCAGTCCAACCTTGTACCCCAATATCCCAGTTTGGGTGCCAGTGTGTATGGGCTGCTTGCTGATCACCAAGATGGCGGCTGGGAACAGGTGGGGGCAATGCTGTCAGGCAGCTCTGTAGTTCTGGGGCAAATGTCAGCGAAGTGATTAAAGAGGGGGCACTGCTGCTAAAACTAAAAATTTGCCTGGGAGGCTTTACTTTTCCTTGAAATAAAAATGTTTACAATATATTCACTCAAAATGTTATTGCCTCATTCATTAAGCTAAAACTGGCATAATCATGCAAATGTGAGGTAAAAACTTTTTATATATAAGATATAAATTAAACTTTTTTTTAATCAGTGTTTTACTTGGTTATAAAATGTTAATGAGGCTATTTGCACCTACTGTTCTAGGGTGAGACAGAAACTTGTCTGCTAATCCCCATTAATATGTTAATGATCCCCCAATGGGGCTCCTACTGGAGGTGTAAAATGGAGATGGGTGAAATAGAGCAAAACAGAAGAGATTAGAATTGGTCTGACAGAATTACACTGAGCTTTACTCCATTTTGAAAACGTCGGGGAAAAATGTCGGTAAAAAATGTTGTTAAAACGTTGTATAAATGTCGTTTAAACGACAAATTCACAAAAGTGTCTGTAAACTGTGTTTATTTCACCAAAAATGGAAAAGTGGCGGTTGAGTCAGAATTTTGGCACATTTCTGTTTGTGAATCTGGAGAAAGGGTTTTCCACCAGTTTTTCCACCACTTTTACTCCAAAAAAGGGCTCTCTCCACTTTTGTGAATTCCCCCCCATGAGTCCATTTCTACAGACCTTAATGATCCTATGTTCCCTGCAGGCAATATTATCAACGTCTCCCAAGACATGAACTTAAGAGAAAAAAATGATCAATAATTACAGAAATTGTAGTGAAAAACCTTGATCAACCCCCAGACAAATTCAAATGGACCTTTAGGCACAAGGTACAACAGTGCAACTTTCAGGGGGTTTGTGGTAGGATACCCAGGAAAAACCTGTTGCTCAGGGAGAAACATTAGAAAGTTTAGTGGCTTTCAACAAAACACACCTGAACACCTACAGTCAAACATCCCTACAGTCACACATGGAGGAAGTTATAATAATGTTTCAGGGTTGCTTAGCTGCCCTGACAGATGACTGCCTTGTAGGTAGCAATTCAAATGGAATTCAAAATAGGCCCTGGCATTTTATGTACAAAGAGGCCCAAATCAGCCCATTAAATAATGACTGTCTATAAGAACTTACAGCAGCCCCTCTGGCATTTGCCAGAATCCACAGATTACCGGTCCAGGCCTAGTGCCTTGTGTCTTGTGTCTGGGATATCATTAAATAAGGAGATTACTAAGGTAAGAAACCCAGTCAGAAATCTGGGTCAGTGTTGCAGAACATGGGTCATCCAGCAGCATAACCATACTTAAATAATCACCTATGAATGGTAAAAGACAAAATGCAGGACTATTTTGGAGTGGCCAGCAATGAGTCCAGATATCAATCCGATTGAACACTTGTAGACAAATCTAGAAACTGTATCCAGGAAAAGGTATTTTTCAAATTCAGGAGAATTGGAATACTTTGCAAAAGAAGGGTGGTCCAAACTGTCAGTGGAGAGAAGTAGAAAGCTCGGTTTAATACAATAAGGGGAGATGCAGAATACAGTCTTTGTCGGTGTTGATTTTAAAAGATAAATAAGGTGCTGCTTCTGCAATTAAGTTTTACATTTTCTTAAAGTTTGCAGTAATACAAGTAAGCATATACAACAGTCTGAAAATTTTCGGCACAAGCCCTTGTCAAGGGGGAATTCTTCTTGACAAATGCAGATGTACAAAACGTATTCATGGTTACAGGATGCACTAGATGTCAATTTTTTTATTCTGGAATGTGTGTCTAGAATTTTATTTCATCATTATTTTCTGATTTCATTATTTGACACATATTATATGTAATTCATTGTTTTTGATATGCCTTCTTATTGAAATAATCAACGAAAGAGGAGCAATCGTTGTATGCATGCTTTACAAGTAAAACTAATTTATTCACCACTGCTGCAGAACTCATAAAGGCAGGGATAGCCACAGAGATAATAACAGCAGATATAAGCATGTACTGATTAGAAAACAATAAGTTTGGGGCCTTAAGTTAATGGCGCTTCTTTATTTCTTTCTGTCATTACAAGGATAGGTGAGCAAATCTGCTGCTCATGAATCAGAAGTACCGTATATACTCGAGTATAAGCCGATCCGAATATTAGCCGAGGTACCTAATTTTACCTAAGAATACTAGAAAAACTTATTGACTCAAGTATAAGCCTAGGGTGGGAAATGCAGCAGCTACTGCTAAGTTTCAATAATCAAAATAAATACCAATAAAATGACATTAAATGAGTGGGGTATATGTTTTTAAATATTTATTTAAACAGTAAACTAGCTCTAGTGGAGAAGAGGGTCAACAAAAACAATATGGTATCAACAATGATACCTTAAGAGTACTACCCCCTTAGCTCAATCAGCAACCCAGCTAAAACACAAAGAATTAAAATCCTTCAAAACTATATATAGTTTATATAGAATATAAAGTGCAATGTCTAGTGCAGAATGGGACAGGTGAGGATGGTAGATGAAGATGAATTTGGGAGCAGGCCAGGGCACTGGAGGGTCTGGTTGTGGGTGGCCTAATTTGCACACAAAAGACAGAGGGTGCTAGTCTGGAGGGGCCCATGGCACCCGACACAAGTATAAGCTGAGGGTGACTTTTTCGGCACATTTTTGGTGCTGAAAAACTAGGCTTATACTCGAGTATATACAGTACCATGAAACTGACTCTCTGCAACATGGACAATCAACACATCACATGTATCACAGATATCTGCATCGCAAATCAGTCTGCATCCATTCCCAGACTGAATTTGAATTTTGTGAAACGTGCAGATTATTGTAAAATTCAGTTGCTAGTGAAACCACATACACACCTTTGTAGGCTGTGGCACAGGGGCTGACCTGCCTATACACTTGCATCTTACATATTCAGAGTTACCATTACCTCATGAAAGATATACTGTATACAGAATTGCTCTTCATCCAGTTATGCGCCTTTGTCTATTATGTGCAGTTCTCAGTAAATCATTTCTTTGACAGAAAACAATTGGAAAAAAGTGCAAAATGCCAAATAGCTGGATTTATGTAGTCACACAGATTTGGGTTGAAAAAAAACAAAAGACCATCATGTTCAACCCTTCCAAATTAACCACAGTGAGGGAGTTATTACAATAAATACAAAGTATAATAATAAATACAAGGTACATTTGCAATAAGTTAAGAATCAAAGGACAAGAGAATGGTGGTCCCTGTCCTGTAGAACTTACAATCTAAATGAGTTGCTTTATTGCAAGAATGCCAAATCTTAGTTACAACAAGCCACTACCTCCAGTAAATAAATGCCCACATTTTTTAGAAAAAGGTGTTGATTTGCAGAGAAATTGATTAAAGATGTAGTGTAGCTCTTAAGGATATTAAAGTATTGTCCTATGTTTCCTATATACTATGTAGGACAGGATAAAACAAGTTTATAAATCAGCGCTGCTGTCCAACTAGAGGCCTGGGGGCAGGAAGTGGCCTGCATTTTACTATAATTTGGCTATGAACGTTTTGTATTATTGATATTTGGCCCATTCTATACAAAAAGTAACAGCAAGCATTGTTCCTGTAAGTACAGTGCAATTCACTGAATATATTTCTGATTCATAGTTTAACACTGTAAGTATTGGCAAACAGAGTATTGTATTTTACTCAAGTTTCTAAATATGCACATTGTATTCGTTCAGCATTCAAACTCTTTGTATATGAAGAATGAATACAGTGATGGGGGTTTTCTTCTCTTAAGGTCACATATAGATTCTCAAGCTATTGACTCTTGTTTGCTTATACTTTAGGTATGTTTGAGTATGTACCTATCAATTAATCAGGTATTTAAAGAAATCTTTGTGTAGTATGAATTGTTACAGCTGGTTAATTGTAACAGTTAGGTTTAGCTTATTTATTAACTGTAAAAAAATGTGAAATTCAATATATGGGCTGCACTAAGTCTAGTGCCAGATAAACAGGGAGCAATTGATGTATTTGGTAGACTAATTGCTAAACATTTTACAGTGCAATACAGTTACTAATACAATACAACAATTAAGGAAAACAGGAGAGGGAGAACCCTTGACTTATGGAAAGAGGAGGGGAGATGAATATTCTTAATAAATAGCGACCAGCCAATTGGCTTGTTTTTTTTTTATAATGGTGAGCATTCCACAATATTAACTTAAAATATTTTATTTATTGTTCAAGTGGAAGTGGTGTATTTTATAGGTTGTCAGGAAGGCGTTCCCCATAATTAAGATGGCCATATGCAGTGATGATCATTGAATTCTGTAGCAACAAAGGTAATGATATTGCCCTATCACTGTTGGTCTCAGTCAGTCCATCAGGAAATATAATCTAGTCATCCTATTCCTTACTTTTTCATGTGGGGATTATCAGGTGGCAGTAAACTTGTATTACTACTTCCAAAGTAATAGATGAACTAGATTGGGCAAGAATGTTTAACTGTGGTCGACCATTGCTGCAGTTGTATTGATACACATGTGCTGTACACACTGAGGTCTGATGCATGTACAGTATTTATTATGTAATCAAACTCCTCATTTAGGTGACTGAATAAGTGTCACTTGGCTATTGATGTGTGTAGCTCAAATGCAAGCTCAGCCTTGGTCATCTCCCATAGACTACATTGTAATCAAATAATTCACATTTTAATGATGAAAATGATTCCCTTTATCTCTTTAATAATAAAACAGTACCTTGTACATGATCCCAACTAAGATATAATTAATCCTTATTGAAGCCAAAACTATTCTATTGGGTTTAATTACTGTTTAAATAAATTTTATATTAGACTTAAGGTAGGAGATCTGAATTACAGAAAGACCCCTTATTTGGAAAACCCCAGGTTTTCATACCTGTGTGCATAAACTTAATGTCCCATGAACTGTTCATCTCATTAGGCACAAGTGAATGCCCCTGAGCTGTTAAACACATATCTCTTGCTTCCATTTAGGAAGTTCAGTTAAATATTTTTTGCCTTTTTGTTGCTGATATGTTTGAATTCCTTGGGCTTCAAGGGGGAAAGAAACGGTGATATTGGCAATCAACTGAAAGAACACTGATCCTTTTTAAAATACATGGTCATTTTTCTTTAATGCTATAGATATAAGTAATAAGGATCAGATAGATGATAAAATGCTGCATATATAGATTTATTTCAATAATTTACGAAACATATAAGCAAAATTATCCTTGATTTTGCTCTCTAGGAAACTTTTCTTTCCTTTTCTTTTTATAGTTGATCCACTGGGCAAAGTTACTTTGGTTTTGTTTTGTTTTTCTCTATTTTAATTACTTATTTTGTTTCTTTGTAAGTATTCTATTTTCTTTATTTCTTATCTTTTTGAAGGACAAACTGTTGAATGTGACTCATCATTATTTATCCTACATGTTCATTAATAAAATGTTTTAAAAGAAGAAAGAACACTGATGTACAAAAAAAGGACATAATACCTGCAGGCTATACTTTTGGCAGGCACTATTTACTATAGTCAGAAGTGATGTGCATGTTTTTGCACTACAACATTTCCCATTATGTACAAGGTTAATGCAAAGTTTGCTCTTTCTATGGATAATTTGGTATGTTCTTTGGCCTCTCTCTAATCTACTTTGTAGCATTCTTGTTTCATATCCCTTTGTATCACATGGGAAATCTAAGTCCCATTTACAACCAGGCTATGCTTAGCTGAGCACTGATACTTAGCTTTTGAAACAAAATATTAAAGCAAGTCAAGAGAAAGGACCATAAAGATAAACTCCAGTAAACATAAAGATAAAATCATGTATTTCCTTTTTACTGTTTCACCAAGACCTTAGTATTTATTTCCAAGGAAAACATGTAAAAAGTCTTTCCGGGACATGGTGGGCCAATAACCCAGAGCAGGACATTCCTCTGATATATTGTTGAGTTTGTATTTGGCTTGGCTCTTTGCCAGTCCCAAATGGCATGGGTGGGAGCATGCTATTATGAAATATGCCATAGGGGCATCAGTATGTTACGCTGTCACGAAGTAGAAATCTAATTGTTTGTCAAAGGCCTGAACAATAAGTTTCATTCATTTTCCTGCAATAGATACATCCTCCTCAGTTCTTGGAAGCAGCATCATGATTTATAACCCCATTAGATTTTAGCACTTTATTTTGTTTTTTTTTTACTGGGCGTTTTGGCACTTTCAGTTTACTCCTCTGGGTCTTTGTATCTCTGAATGTATGCTAACATGCACTGCAAGACTATGTATTCATTGCTTTGCAATGCATAATGTGGCCATTCATGAAACACAGGGTGCAGCCCTTTTTATTTATGCAGTGAAAATTTCAGTTTTTTTTCACAATCCAACCAGAAAAAGGCAGGGGAGAAATGAATAGAAGCTGACAGAGCAGGAAAGAGCAGAAAGGAAGGTAGCACATTATTAGAAAGGAAGCTAATAGAATAGCGGAAGAGAAAGGGAATGAATTACTAATCCAGTATCTCATAGTTTGTATAATATATTTTTTAAAAAGACAGATTAGTAGATAAACTGTAACTACAGTAGCTGTTAATGCTGCACAACAGATTTGGTATAAGGCTTTAAGTTTAAAAGAAATATATATATATATTTGCCACTGGATATGTTTTGAAAATGAGTTAATCACCAAGGAACTACCCAGGCTGAGCTCTGATTGAAGAGTTTCAAGCTGTCAACATAGTTACATAGTTAATGTGGGTAGAAAAAAGACTGCTGTCCATCATTTTCAACCCTGCCATATGACCCCGAGTGAAAACATGCAGTATATACAAACACACAACCAGCTGTAGCCCTGGATATTACTGTAGCTTTGGATAACATGCCTGTCAAAGGAGTCATCCAGCCGCCTCTTAAGGGCCTTAATGGAATGTACTATCACAACATTACCTAGCAGGGTATTCCACAGACCTCACCTTGAAGATCCATTTTAGCTTCTTCAACTGAAAGTTCAGTTTCTCAAGTCTAAAGGGGTGGTCTCTTGTTCTTTTCTGTGTGAAAAAGATCCCTGCTATCTGTTTGTAATGTCCTCTAACTTTTGAAAAGATAATCAAATGTTCTCAGCTAAAAGTAGAAACAAGTATATAAAGTATATATCAACAACATGGTTATCACTTACAAGTGCATTCTTCTATGCTTAGACTGTGTGTTCTTAAAGGAGACTTATTCTATAAAAATTAAGAATGTACCAGTGAATTATACTCCTCTAAATATAGAAGGATTGTGCTTAAAAAAGTTGTGTTTCTGACTGATTTATTGAGAAATTCCACCAAAACCACTATTCCCGCCCATCTGTTCCACTTCCTGCTGGCTGAATTCTCTGGATGAGCTGGGGAGCCGGCGGCTCTCAGTACACTGCACTGTAGGATAGGAACCAATCAGCAGCTAGGCTGACCTGATAGGGAACTGAAGCTTGTCTGTGCTTGTGTGAGTGCAGGGCTGTGATTGGCTCTCCCCCTCCTACTGTGCTTCTGGCAGGGACCATTAGGACACGCCCACTCTTCATTTCAAACATGGTCAGAGAAGTGATAGGATCTATAGGGAGCTCCAATAAAGGGGCCATTGTTACAGATAGGGTTAATTTTAAAGTGGACCTGTCACCCAGACATGAAAATCTGTATAATAAAAGTCCTGTTCAAATTAAACATGAAACCCAAATTCATTTTTATATTAACACATCCAAACCCATTATAAAGGCATTTAAAAATCACAGCTGTCAATCATATATTGCTTGCCCCGCCTCTATGCCTTAGGCATAGAGGCGGGGCAGACAGTAACTTTAGCTTTCCATTCAGCACTTCCTAGATGTCACTGCACATCTCACTTCTCCCCTCCCTCCTCCTTATCTAACTGTGTAGCCAGTGCATGGGCCTGGGCATCAGGTCCCCCATTCTATCACATAAACAAGATTTAGGCATGATACAAAGCTTGTCTTCATAACAGTGCCCACAAAATGGCAGCTGCCTGCTTGCTTTGATTGAGTAATTCCAAGACGGAAGGAAACAAGATTTTTATTATTTATAAAGAGTAAGTAAAGTTTATTTTGCTCAACTAACAATATAGAAAATAATTTGGACTTATTTCTTATGGTGACAGGTCCGCTTTAAGCGCGAAGGGAAACCAGAGGAAAAAAAATGCTAATTGACTTCAATGCATTTTGCTTGAAAAGAAAAAAAAGCAGTGAAAAAATGCCCAATGACTTTGATGTGTTTTGCAAATTTTTTGGGCGTTGGCAATTTTTTCAGCGACACGAAATGGGACAGATTTGCTCATAACTAGTGCCCACAACTAACACTAAATAATGTAAGTTTTGGAAGTCAACAAAATATGTGGCTATGTTGTCAACATATTCAGAAATATGTCAGATAAGGTTTAGTGTCAGAAAATGCAAAGGTCACATTATCTATTAATGAAAATAAACATGGATGAATATACACAAATCAGAGAGGGAAATAGGTTGTGGAACAATGATACTATTGATAACAAACATGACAGTGACATTTAGCACTTATGAGGTGCTGAAAAATCTAGCCAAGTGATAATGTATCAAAATGTGGATTCTGGATTCTGTACCACGATTCACATTTTATAAGGAACCAAACAAATCAATACAGAGCTACAATAGGATGGATGATAGCAATGCATGGCATCAGTGTGCAAATGTGGCCATACACTGAACTGCATGCTATCTGATTGATCAGCTAGTGGGTCAAACAGAAGAATACCATACAAGAATTTATACAGGTAGGTATATGGCCATATTCTGTTGTTACATTTGTTAAAGGACAATGAATGGTTAATATCAATTAAAAGTAAGTCTAAAGGCATTCTTTTTAAGTACTTACTGCATATCTAAATTCCCAGATCCCTGCTTGCCTCTCTGAGATATGGTGCAGGCAGCCTACAGCAGTGTGAAGCCTACAGTGACATCACTGAAATCTCTCTCTCCTTCCTGTAGGCTGCTTCCTATTCTCTGAGCATGTGTGTAACTTGATCCTGTCTCCTGTTCTGAGCTACACATGCCCACCAGCCAATCAGAAGCGGATCTGGCAGAAGGGAGGGGGGGAGGGAATGAAACATGTGCAGTATGAAGCAAGGAGGGAAAGGAAGGGAGAATACCTTTTTAGAGATGGCTGCCTGTTCTAGAAAATGTGAAGTAAGTGTGACTGAGTAAATATTTGATTAGGTGAGCCAAAAGTGTGGTGTTTTTACTAAACAATAGGAGGACTATTGGGCAGTATGCTTTTTAAAGTTTGACTTGCATTCTCCTTTAAGCATAACAGCCTGAATGATTGGAACTGCTATGGCTCCTCTTCCCTTCAGAGAAAAGATCATTGTAGATCCAAAGAACTGTATGTGAAACAATGGGGAAAACAGCAGGTAAAAGCCATTGATAGTCTGAAAAAACCAAGCCATGTATTTAGGTTTACAGTCCATCAATTCTTCAGTATCCAAGTGGGCTACATTGAGGGTAGGTCAGACACAATGACATTCCAAGTGAATAAGATAGGATCTGCTCTTTCAAACACCATGATATCAGCTACACACATTGTACCACTTTCGCTTTCCTCAGAATGTCACTGTTCCCGGGGTGGAACAAGAAGTTATTTTGAAGTAAACAGAGGGCATCTGTTTTCAGATGTTCTTTCTTTTCTGAAAGCTCTTTAAATTTTTTCCGTTTACTGTAATTTTTCTTTCTATAAGAGGGGAATGACAAATTGACTTAAATAGTTTATGGACTAAAGGTTTCAGATTAGAAAGGGAACTCTCAGTCCAGCTATATATTTATAATTCATCACTAAACGGAAGGCATCATTTTATCTTTTTATCATTCAATCAGGGTAGTTTGTTTTTCAAAACTGCAATGTTCTTGAATTACTTGTAAAACATACTGTCCTAAGTTGCCATGACATTGTTCTATTCCAGCAAGCAGCCTAAAGGGCCAATAAACTTCAAAATCATTTATCTGAATTATGTGTGTAGTATAGGAAAATACTTCTGTTTCTATTTGCGCTATACAAGGAGGGTAATTCACTGATGGATGCAAGTGCAAAAGCGCTAAGGGGCACAAATGCACAAGCATTAGTGCTTATTATAAATACACTTGTATAAAGGCATGGCTGCACCCTAGGACAGGCTGTAAATACAGGGGCCCCACTATGTCTCATGTCAATATTCTTGTCCACCAGTCATGAATACAGCTCTGCTGAATGCAGCTGGTATTCATGGAGCAAATATTTTGCTACCTACAGGGCAAGTGCAAAAAAACATGGTGTAATCTGCAGAATTTTACCGTTTGCACCATGCCCTGCAGATATTAAATGACCTGTAAGTATGCACCCAAAGAAAACAGGCCACACTTATTACCAAGGCTAAGAAGAACAGTCATGCAAAATAACAATACAAGCTATAAACTTGGGGTGTCTGGGGCCAACCTGGATTGCAGTCTCAAGAACTCTCCTTGCCAACTCAAGGCTTTCCCTGACAACTGCCCCTGCCTGCTTAGTTTACATCTTACTCCTTTTTTTTAATTTTTAACTTGCGCCTGCGATCTGTTGAGGGGGGATGTCCCGGACTGGGGAGCATCTACAGCAGGGATCCTCAAACTATGGCCCACGGGTTGGATCCAGCCCCCCAAGGTAATTTATTCGACCCACGCTGTGTCCTTACCCCTGGCTACTACCTGTCTGCAGATGCAGCAGGAAGCAGGGGAGCATGGAGCCGGAGGGCACAGCTGGGAGCAGGGAGCTGAAGGATGCCGCGGGGAGCAGGGAGTGGGATGTAGTTTGAGGATGCGGGGGGGGGGGGTAGTTTGAGGACTACAGTCCGGCCCCCCAACAGTCTGAGGGACTATGAACTGACCCCATGTTTTGTTTGAGGACCCCTGATCTACAGTATCCTAGGTAAATGGGCTTTTTTCCCCCAGTGTCCAGTTCAACCCTGAGTTGAAATAGATATGTGCACAGATGTATACACAAAACTGATTACCCATTATACCCCAATTTAAGATCACACCTTGTTTTCAAAATGTATAGAAAGATGCAGTAACGAGGGATATGGCCAGGTATGTGTAGGATCGGGCAGGTGCATTTTTTTTGCAAATTCTGCAGATTATGAGCATTGGTGGCTACTGTAAACCCTAAAACTTAATTTGTGGAGATAGAGGCAATAGTATAACCACAAGGTATTTGACCCCACAGCACATATTTGTAGGACTCCCTAAAGATTGGGATTAAAGGGGGAATGTAATAAAGGTAATGGCAAAAAATATTTGCAATGCAAAAATGTTGCCTTTCTGTGAATTTAATATTGCTTTTGTTAATTCAAAAGCGGTTCAGCAACAGTGGAAGAAAGTGTGTAGATTTGATAGTTTTCACCACTACACAGTGCGGGTAATAAAACTTCTTAATGAGAAATTTATTTTTGCTCCAAAAAGATTACTTACCCTTCAAGCATGCCTTTAAAAGTTTGCAATGCGCTATTAAACATCACAATGCAATAACAGTCTAATGCAGAATATTACATTGCAATGTGCAAATTTGTATTCTTATTTGTGCGCATTTTTATTCCGTTTACAACTTTTATTATATTTTTATAAACATATATAAAAACTGCCCTCCAGAAATTACAGGGTATGCTTTCTCTGTTGGACAGAGGGACCAGCATTTGCCATGCCATAAATGGCCAGTAATGGCCTTGTCGGATTTTCAGATAAGATAATTATTAATTACAAGAATATTCTATATTTGTTAATGATAATGTGATTATGTTACTTAATAGAATATATATTCATGAATGATATTATGCTTTTTGATGAATCATATAGGAATAAATAATGAATGTTATTTTGTTTAGTTGATCAGAAACGTATATGTTGAAAAGGAGGTTTGTATCGGATTACTAGCCCAGATGTATAACCTTTGGGTTAAAGCAAATATCAAAGGTTATATAATCCTTGGTGTCTAGGTGAACAAGATGAGAACACCTTGAAGGATCTTACAAACTCTCCACAATATAGAGCATACCTGTTGAGAGGGTAATAATTAATCAAGGACAGACCAATTTTGAATGGCTAGTGTGTTCACAAGTATATTGTATGTGTACTAAGGTATTAAGTAGTTACACAGCATTGTTCTAGTGTGGAGCAATGTCAACAATAGTGTGTAACATCGAATTAAGGAAGGTCAAAATTTATTTTATATTTTCTGAATATTTTCAGACCACAATATTGAGGAAACAGTGACATCCACAGATGGTGGAGGACATTACGGGTCCAAAGGTCACTGTAATAAATATTTAAATCAACTGGTGATAGTTTAACTTAAAGACTGCCCTTTGATGCCAGTTGGCTAGTTGATAAATCCCAGAGGTGGAGTTTTAGATAGAGATGAGGGATAAGTTAGGAGACAGGAGGACTAGAGAAAAAAAAAGGGATCTAAAAAAAAAAGGAAGGAACCTGAAAAAGAAAAAGGAGAATCTAAGGGGATCTAAAAAACTGGAAGAGGAAGGAGAAACTATTCTCAACTATAAGAAAACTCTACTCTGGTAAATATAAATTTTGTTATACTTTTTCTCGATTAAGTTGTATGCTTGGATATTTATTATTCCTATGTGTATTATAGTCTTACCCTAAACATTGACTTTCCCAGAGTTGCAAACTGGGAATAATCTGTTTAATTTGGGTCCATTTTATTTTTCATAAGTATAGATATATGATATCCAAGTTAACAATCTAATGGGGAAATAAGAAAATTTAAGGATAGAATTCCTTAATACCTCAAAATCAATCATTTACCCTTCCTTTGATTCTAACATATTTAATTACCTTGTTATTAAGTATTGAAAGTGAACACATATATATTATCTTGTGGATGCTTGCCATTTATTAAATAATGTCTATTGGTCAATGTTCATTTTGATTAATTATTAGATAGATATCAGGGAGTGTTAAGTAATAATTTCATTTTTGTAATATTCATATTTAAATAAATTAATTATTTTATTAAATAATTGTCATGATTTTTCACCTTTATACCAATTGATTGGGAACGCTCGATATCGAATTCAGAGTTGGGCATATATTATTTAAGACTCCTCCTGTTTTACTAATAAGGAGCCTTAAATTTTTTTTATCTCATATTAAAATTAGAAATTTATCTAATTTTATTAAATATACGCAGAATTAGCCCGACAGCCTGAATATAATGATAAAGAGTAAATCAATTTATTTAGCACTGACAGTAGAGTATGAATTTAGTTGCCACAGTGGCTACAACTTTAGCAAGGCTATTAAGTTGAGCATTTTAGTTTTATTTAGGAGTATTTACACTGGTAAAATATAATATTTCAGTAAGGTTCAAAGGGGTTACTGAGGTGATGGTAAGGAACATATGGCAATGGAAGCAGTATTTTTTCAGTCAGGAGAGATTTTCTAAAGTCTTTGAAATGAAAAATATGTGAGTTATTCTTCACTTACTGGGAAGCCATGCTTAAGCTTTCAAAAGGGTAGGAGTAGGTCAGTTATGGGGATGACTGAAATGATTCATGAGAAGGTTGTATAGTGGAAAAACATGCTGTGCAGTCATAATAGTTATCATTCATGTATGTACTGAATTAGTAACAACTAGCTTGCCTGACAGAGACAAATCCTGGAGATATTAAAGAGAAGCAGTAACAGGCTGTGGCAGTTGTTCAGTTGTAACTAATGAAGAAGAGGGAACAGTGATAAATTGGTCTGTGTATGTGGCCCTCGGGGAGGCTTGCCTTACCAATATCTGGTGGAAAATAGGCCACATATCAATCGGGCAGGTTTGAAAATCCCGTCATGTGGTTGCATTAGCAAGTTCATGTGATGCTAGCCTAACATGTTTCCGTAGGTCCATAGGTAAGATCTGCTCATTTGGTGCCCCTTGCCAGGCAAAAAAAATCTTGAGAGACATGGTCCCAGAAGAAGAATTAGATTTTCCCATTATTATAGCATTATTGTCTGGTGTCAAAATTACATCTGCCTGATTCCTTAGGTGCAAGTACACTGTGCTTTATAAACTGTGGGAACCCTGAGGCTACCACTGAGGAGACAGTAGCCCTAGAGTTACCCAGTGTCAATAGGTAAAGTTGCACATGAATTATTCTTGGGGGGGGGCAATGGTGCTTGGAGCCAAAACACACAAGTGCAAGGAGCAGCTTTGGGCACATGTACCTTTATTGAAAGCTGTTGATTTGCTCAAAGACTTCATCAAAATTTTGAGTTCAAATGAGTCGGAAAGTCATGCCCGAAATGGCATCACACCGGCTAGAATGTAAATCGCCGGTGGAATGGCATACGCGGCGGTGCGATTTGCTGAAGTCGCGGAGGTTTCCTCTCAAGGCAACTTTGGCAAATTGCTGAACCGCGTATGCCACCCCCCCCGGCGATTTACATTCTAGCCGGTCGGATGGCATTTTGGGGAGATTAATCGCCCACAACAATCTCCCCGTGTGTCACAGCCCTAAGAAGTTTAAGAAAATAGCAGAGGGCTGATTTATCTTCCCACAGCCCTCTTAGGGACAATAGCGGTGATCAAAGTATCTGTTTTTGCTGACATCTGCTTCCCATTCATGTGAAAGAGAAAACCGGTCTATGAAAGAGGATTCCTTTACCTCCTTCCAACAAATTTGTGTAACAGTGAGTTATAGTTCATATGGCTCATCAAACAGTGGCTGTGTTTCGACACTCCCAAAAGTTCATAGTGTATTAGTAAAGATCCACTGGAAAGCCTTGTAGGCAAACAAAACTTGGTCGGTTTATAGTGCATAGCAGAGCACAACAATATTACACCTGAGGAAGGACTGGGTTGGTCCAAAACATGTTGTGCTATGCTATGCACTAATAAACAGACCAAGTTTTGTTTGACCACATGGATCTCTATTTGATATATTCTAATATACTGTAGTAAAGGAGGCTGCTGCTTGGTTGAAATCTAAATTTGTTATCTCAAGTTTTCCCCTTCTGCCAACAGCCTTTGATGGTCCCATGCGACATAACCCCTAGAACAGAACCCTAAGGTCTTATTGTGACAGAGACAAAGTATAATCAGCTACAGATTCAGAACAGAAACCTAATAAGCTCCATGATAAATGGATAATCTAATGCAGAAGTAAATAATCAAGTACTGGCTAATGGATTTAACAACCAGATAAATGATGTGAATGTAACAAAGTACAATAGAGTCAACAGCCTGAAGCTTTCTTAGCCGGCAGAGGTGGCAACCCTAGATCCGACAAAACCATCAAATTATCATAAGGTTAGTGTATACTGAACCATTGTACTACTGATCTTTGATCCAATATAGGTCAGAAAATCGATCAGGCAGGTTTGAAAATTTTCGTCATTAACAATAAAGGTTAATTAAAGTCAATTATCCAGTTGTTTGCAGGACCATGACAGGTGCATTGTCGAGCCTGCAACCCTTACCCCTTCCCCTAGTTAAACCCACACCTCTAACCCTTCCTTGCAAACAACGCACATAGACACAGTAGCTGGGAGAGAAGGCCGCAGTTATTTATTTATTAACATAAAACTTAACATCAATTAACATTTTGTAACAGTAACAAAACCGTTTGTATAACAAACATTTACAGTAACCAACAATCCTTACTCGCCTCCAAGGGACTGACCCTGAGCCCAAATGTAACGCCTGGTTCCTGCCTCCTTTTTCCCCAGCCCTAAACCAAGGCTAACTGCCTTCCGGTCAGGACCCCAGGCCTACCGGGCTACACTCTCCTTGTCAAGTACTCCCCTTAAACTTCCCCCTGGGGGCACAGAGTAAGGTACCCTCCGCCAACTGCGACAATAACAACCTTCTTTCTCAGGGAGGGAGGGTGGGACGCTGCGAGCTGCTGACTCTCCCTCCGTCTGGATCCTACTGAGGTAAGATGGCGTCCGTTGTTAGACCCTCCTCTTTGCCCGGGAATCTTCCTGATCACCCATTGGCTCGCCATCTGAAACAGTAAAAAAGGGGAGGGGGGAAAGGGGGGTGGGCTGCCCTCCTTACCCTGTCATGCCCTGCTTCCCTATGCTATGCTTCGGGTCATTGGGCCCCAAGAAGGTAGTTTTCCTAGCTTCAACTAGACAATAGAGATGAAATGGTATTTTTGTTGATCGATAAATTTTACTTTTAAACTAAAGATCTTTTGAAAATCTTAACATGTATGGCCAGCTTTACAGATGCAAGAGCACTAGTTTGTATTGCAATGAGTGTCACTATGGCTACAGACCCAATATATAAAGAAGCCAATGCTCCAGATCAAGGTATAAAATGCAATTTAATTGGCAGAATGTCATGGGATTATTCTTGTATGGCATGCATGGGGAACACCCTTTACCATAACCCTATCACTCACTTTTATCAAGGGAAAACACTATCCTGCTGGGCAGCATAAAACACATCTCCAGTGCAACCAGTTTTATATGACCTTTCAAATGATGAAACATTGTTCATTTACATCTGCACTGTCTTTATACTGTATGCCTTACAAAAAATCAGAAGTATTTATTTCATTACATTTGCACTGTTTCTTTTTTAAATACACTTATCAGTAGGAATTTTGATGATATCTACTGACTCGCTTTAGTCAAAGTAATATAAAAACAACCAGCATCTAGGCATGGAAACGGAATTACTTGAAGTGTAGGCTTTATTTAGATAGTACCCTCAGATCTAGAAATGACATGCAGAACCAAGAGACTCACAAATTACTAACAGTTGCTAATGAAGTAGTATCAGGCCCAAACTGGCAACCTTGAAATGCCAGAAGGGCTTTTGTAAGATGCCCTATACTAGTGCTGGCCTATGTGGTGGAGGGTCAATAATGGAAGACGGGTTTGACCCCTCCCCTTTTTTAAACTGCACCCACTTTAAACCACACCCAAGTTATCACTAGAGCAGTTCAGACCCTACCACAATGGTGGTAGCGCAGCAATAAACCAAATGGCTAGTGCCATTTTACCACTCATTTCTGAAAGGAGTTTATTAAGTCATATTGGGCCTGATTCACTAAAGTGCGATAAAAATGATCGCACGCTTTTTTGCGTTAAAAAACGCAAAATAATTTGCGCGCGATTCACCATAGTATTATCGCGTGCGAAAAATCAACATTTTCGCATGGGTTATTTCTCGCGCTAGTTTTACCGCATGCGTTAATTTCCGCGCTGAAAAGAATACGATCGCATGATTCACTATAACTTTTGCTCGCTAAATATCGCATTCGGCTATGCGAAAATTAACACCTACTACAGGCAGGTGAAAAATTATACAAAAGTACAGTAATGATTTTTTGCAATAAAATATGGACTTACAGTGTTATTTATTCAAGTCTGTGTTTCCCCTAGAGTGACGCAGCCGCCAGTTTGCAGCAAAATGTTCATTTTTAATACAGTAATTTTCTGCAAGTATTGGTGTATATGGCTAACATGGCGTGTGTTCATTTGCGCGACTATTTATATTTGGCTACAAGTGATGAAATGTTTCGCCAGGCATGGATTCGCAGCAAATTTTTGGACGTGCGTTGAATTTTTTCGCGGCGGATTTTTTCATGTGTTACGCAAAACAATCCGCCAATGGCAAAACGCATGAAAAAATTCGCCATGCAAAAATTCACCGCACATCCAAAATTATACAAGCGTCAAAAAATAATAGTCACGGGCAACAATTTTTTTGCCCGCACAACATTTTTGCCGTTTCGTGGATCTTTCGAAAGATTTGCTAATTTTTCACTAAAGAAACCAGAACACATTTGCTCATCACTAGTGGCTACTATTTATAAGCATCTACTATTTATATGATACCATTTATATGCTACCATTTATATGTGGCTAATATTTATATACACCATTTATATGCGGCGACAATTTTTATACACTATTTCTATGCTACCATTCATATGCGGCGACTATTCGCGTGCGTAATTTAGCACATGTACCAGCAAATACCGCATTGAAATAGTCTTCGCGAGTTAAATAACATCGCAATATCGCGTGTAAAAAAGCGCGAGTATGCTTATAGTGAATCGTGCGAAAAATTGCCAAAATTAAGCCGCGGTAAAAATTTTAGCGCACAATAAAAATAGAGCACGTTTTATCGCACTTTAGTGAATCAGGCCCCTTAAGTCATACCCTTGAATCCATATGCCTTCTCCCCTGTGGATAGCACAGCAACTCCAAACACATACAGTAATTACACACCTTATGGACTCCCTAACAACTATTTCCAAATGCTAACAAACTCCCAGAACAAACCCCCACCAGGGTCATCTTCCACAGGCAGCATATGGCAGGCAGAGTATGACACACACAAGCAGCATAGGGCAGGCAGAGTATGGCACACACAGGCAGCATAGGGAAGGCAGAGTATGACACACAAACAGCATAGGGCAGGTAGAATATGGCACACACAGGCAGGGTAGGGAAGGCAGAGTATGGCACACACAAGCAGCATAGGGTAGGCATAGTATGGCACACACAGGCAGTGTAGGGCAGGCAGAGTATGGCACACACAAGCAGCATAGGGTAGGCATAGTTTGGCACACACAGTCAGTGTAGGGCAGGCAGAGTATGGCACACACAGGCAGCATAGGGCAGGCAGAGTATGGCACACACAAGCAGCATAGGGTAGGCATAGTATGGCACACACAGGCAGTGTAGGGCAGACAGAGTATGGCACACACAGGCAGTGTAGGGCAGGCAGAGTATGACACACACAGGCAGTGTAGGGCAGGCAGAGAATGGCACACACAGGCAGAGTAGGGCAGAGTATGGCACACACAGACAGCATAGGGCAGACAGAGTATGGCACACACAGGCAGGGTAGAGCAGGCAGACTATGGCACACACATGCAGGGTAGGGCAGGCAGAGTATGGCACACACATGCAGGGTAGAGCTGGGCAAGCAAAAAGGGAAGAAGACAGGGAAACCAGGATCATGCAAGTAACTGATTATGACCACTCCAACATCAACAGTTTGTACTGTACTATGTAAAGTAACACAATGTTGGCACTGCTCAAACAGTCAGGCCTGGATTTGTGGAAAGGCCACAAAGGCCCGGGCCTAGGGCGGCATGCCGCCCCGCCGCAACAGAATTTTTAAATTTGGCTCCCATACGGAGCACTCGGGACCTCTCCCACTGCTCCGTATGGGAGTTTAAATGTGCGATTGCGCATGCGCACTTGTGGGGGGCGGGGCAGGGGCGGCCTCGGGGCGCCAAGAACTTAAATCCGGCCCTGCAAACAGTTTGAGTTGTGAACAGTTGAACAATGTGGGTAATTACAGTCTGCATCTAAGTTATGAACAATGCAGGGACTTACAAATATGAACGATGCAGCAGCTTACCATGTGAACAGCCAGGTGGGGGCACACGATGGGGGGGGGCATAAGCCGCCAGTTGGACAGCAATGCATGAGATAGCTTCAAGAAGGGGTTGGCACCAGTTAAGCAAAGCAATGGCTGAGATGAAAGCTGAAAACTTAAGAATTCAAACAAACACTGGAGAAGCTTATGGCAAAGGCTGATTTTCCTCTTTTATCACCATTAAAAATGAATCATTACTATAGGAGCAAAGGTGCCAAGCAGGGAGTAGCATCACTCAGCCTAGCCTGGAATGTGAGTAGGCCACACACCCTATGTAATCTGATTATTTTCCCAGAAGGCCCACAATTCTACAAATCAGCTCTGTGCTGCCTGCCCAGAAATGATTGTTTCACATGCTGGCAACTGCACTTTCTTGCAGATACCTGAAATACTTGCAAATAAAATGATAAATTATTTGTTTAAGTGGAAACGTGAGGCAGAGAGGCAGAATGTTTAGATATGCCGAGGCGGAATCCTTATCCATTGTTATAAAACACATTTATAATAAGGAGAAATATTTATTGCTCTAATATGTGTAAGATATCAACCCTGTATGAATATTCTATTGCAAACAGTTGCTTTGTAAAGGCATTGTGTTCTTGGGCTGGTTACACTTGTCTGTGTTTTTTTTTTTAAATGGATTTAAGGTTTTCATTCTTACTTGCAATCCAGGTATTCAGAATGTAAACTTGTAAATTCCCAAATATGCACTTAGCTGAAATTATGATTTGCTTTGCCTTGCTCAGACATGTAACTATCAGATCTTATCTAATAAAGTGCTCGTGAATATAATGTACAGTGGGGGCAAAGCCTTTTTTTTCAAATGAAGGTCATGGTCAGAGCAGAATGGGCCCACACAGAAAGGCTGGAACACTCAAAATTGGAATTAATACGTATATTTAAAATTAGGGATGTCTAACAGCTATCTTTGGCTGGGAAACACAGGGCAACAACAGCTATCAGGCAACAGGGTGGACATATCTCTTTGGGAATAATTAGCAAAATTTAGCAAGGATTATATAAATCAAGCACTTCTGAGCCAATGAGCCTATTTGACACTGGAGTTTAAAATAAATGACCTTTCAGCTCTGCCCTAAAACCAACACTGTTTTGGGTTACTACTGCAAAACCTTACCTAGGTTAGCTCTGAAACCCAGCTACATGAATAACCATGATCATGTGAGGAGAGCAGATATTATTTAAAGCTAGTATACACCACATACAGCTAACTTATCCGAGACACAGTGAATAACAAGGGCGTTAGAATAGTCTTTATCCTGTTGCTATGTTCATGCCGATTCCCAGATGGGTTAGCGCTCCATGACATACTCTGCCAGCTGTTTTAGGAAATTCTTGCTCTTCCTGTTTAATCTGTAGCTAAGCTGCCATGGTATGCGTGCGGAGTGCCAGTGAAGGGGATGGCATGTCTGGAGAGTAATACAGATGCCCCCACTTCCCATGCTCAGCTGCTAGTCATGTCTATTTGCATTGGCTGCATAACAAGGTGTACAGCTGGCCCAGAGCATGGGAGATTTGGATGGTTTTGCACTTTGGCCCTTACAAACTATTTAATTGAGTAAACACCTGCTATATCTGGGAACAAAGCCAGTGGCAAATAATATGCAAATGGTTGGAGTAGCTGCCAGCCTTGGTGGAAAAATATAACAGGCAGAAAAATGGTTTGTACCTGCCAAATTCACCTGCAGCCACTTGGGCAAACGTTCTGCTGATATCCCAGCCGGAGTTATTTGATCCTGCTATTACTTTCTGATGGATTGAAAGCTCGGTATCAGGTTAAGCTTGTTTGCTATGGAAAACACTTTATTTCCTTTGTTGTTTTACAAATTGTTTTATAAAATATGTTTTATCAACAGAAATGTTTATTTTGGCAATGGTATAATATATAATGATTATGTAGACTTCGAGTTAGGCCAGGGCTACTCTCCAGCAATGGATGAACTTGAACACACAGAATCATTAGCTAAAGCCTGAAGGGCAGTAAAGTTAGCTCACTAGGAACTGTTGCTTAATAATTGCTGCCACTTTTATATAACCATCCAGGGATGAGATAATATCTTTATACAATACAATTACACATCACAATTAGATAAAGACCTTTAATCCCTACTACTGAACAAACCTTTTGAACAGTGCTCAAAGCTGACCCAGAATTTGGATAACCAGGTGCTCATGGCAACTCGTTTCTTTGGCATCTAAATGGAGATCACAATTGACCCTCTCCGTGACAGAAGCAATAGTAAATAGCAAATAATTAGTGATGAGCGAAATTTTAAGCCAGGCATGAATTTGAGGTGAAATTTCGCATTTTGCCATTGGTGGACTTTTTAGCGAAAAGCCAGGAAAAGCATGTGGATATACAGTGCTAACCCATTGGCCATAGCCATGCTTACACTAAACTTTACAGTATTTCCTGTAACTATGGACCTAAAAAATACATTTTACATATTAATATCCTGAGCCATGCAGATCAGGCAAATTCCTCTCTCCATGTAACAGCGCATACACAGAAAGAAATAACATATTTTTATATGTATTTACCATTGGTTCCTATTTTATCATTTTGCACTTCCATATTCTGTAGTTTCCTGTCTGCTGTACATAAAGTCTTTTTTTTTGTTTGTTTTAGACCTTTATTTTTTTTTTTAGAGAATCCCTTGCAAGACCATGAATAATGCTGATCCAACATCTATAGAAGTGCCTGACTGCCAACAGCTAAAGGGCATCAAGAGATCTTTTTGCGTTGAAATTCAACAACATTGGAATAGCTGTTAGATGTCCATTGCTGCATGTACGTTATAGTAATATATGTGATGCTACATGTATGTCTGCAAGTGCAGTGAGCAAAGTGCAATTGGATTTGTCCCTTGATGTCTTGCCAAGTCCAACAATATCTTAGTCCATTTATTTCAGACTATTGAATGTAAAATACATGTACTATATTAATACCCACATACCAGGGCCAGACCAAGGGGTAGGCAGACAAGGCACCTGCCTAGAAAGCAATGATGGGGGGCACCTTGTCATTGTCCCTTGTCATTGCCCCGGTGCTTGTCATTGCACGGCAGAGTCAGTGACACCCCCCCACCCCGCGCTACAGCATTGCGTGCACCAAGTGGTCAGGGGCGAGGTAGCCAACTGGGTCGGCTTGGCCTGCCCCTGCCACATACTGCTTCCTTTTTATTTTATCTCCAGACATTTCACCTCCGCAATGCTATTAATATAACAGTAGGGTCAAAATGACAATTGGTACAGTAAATGCTGAGGCCCAACCAAGGTGCTAGATGAGTATATTTGTACACTGGGTTATCTTTGTTATGAAGCTGATTAGCACCCTGCATGCTTAAATAAGGAAAATATATCAGATTTAGTGGCAGTGTTTACCTTTACCATTTATTTTCCCTTAATTAGACAGCAGTGTGAGTCAGCACTATACAAGGAACACTAGTTTTCTGTGCATTTGCATTGCAGTATAGATATATGCGCAAGCTACCTTATTCCTGTCTTCATCAGAAGCATTTATCAGAGATACTTATAAGGTTGCCATCTGGCCTGTATTTTACTGGTATAACTAATACATAATATAATTTTATTGTAATAGATAAATAGGTTTTTTAATAGAGAAAAAAGATAACATAAATTGGAAGGCCAGTATCTTTTTCCAGAAAAATTGGAAATCATCAATAGGGCTGCAAATTTGTTATGGTCTGTTTTGTGGCTGTATATTAAGGATTATTTAGAACTCATTTGCTAATGGTACAAGTGCATTACAGGGGTGGTTTACCTTTAAGTTAACTTTTAGAATGTTATAGAATGACCAGTTATCAGCAACTTTTCTACTGATCTTCATTTGTGCAGCTCATGTGGCAATGTTCCAGCTGGAAAAATGGCTGCAAAACTTTGCACATTGCCTCAAACTTAAATAAATATCTTAAAATGTTGTAGCTTTATCCCTTAAGCTGCTGCTAAGTGCCACAGATTGCAACATTTACAGTAAGGTTCAAAAAAGCCTTGCGCTACTGTAGACAGTGAATTAGCAGTTTTGGATCAGTGAGCACAGGGCTGGCATTTTTAGCAGATAATTGCCCCAAGTTACCAGGACAACTTGGGGCAACCCCCTCTCTGCAGTTGTCCTGGAACACTGGAATGCCCCACAACCCCTATGCCATCTTGGTTCACATGGTGCTTTAATTTATTTTGTATTTTGTACAAATACATTGTACATTATTTATTTTTCACCATAAAAAATTGTGTGCGCCATTGCATTTTGGGGTTTTATGCCACATATTTATTCGATACTGGGTATCTAACTGTTCAGAAGATCTATTATTTTTTAGCATTATACTAAGGATATGTGGGAGATAAGGTACTCTAAATGGCTTTGAGGTGATTTTCTGAATTTGAAAGTGTTCTTTTCAATAATGTTATATAATATATACTGTATATATACCTATCTAGCCTGAGAAATAAGTACTGTGCTGAGATAAAATATGTCAAGTTTCATTATGAAAGAGCACAAGATGTTTAAAATCAGCTTGCAGTTAGTGCGAATTTCACCTGAAAGGCTTTAAAACAGATTATAAGGAAAGAATGTAGTCCCCTGTCCATGTCTAACCCAGTCCCTCCAGTGACCATGGATCAGGCAAAAAAGCAGCTTAAACTTAATGCAATCATAACTAATCACAGACAAGGCGTAACTATATACGGATGGATTAAATAAAATCCACTAGGTACATAGCTACATCGAGTTAAACTTTTCTGAAATCTCCTTACTGTTGATAGAAAGAAAGACAAACACAGATTCCCTGAACCTATTAACAGTTCTTCTCCAAAGGGGGGAGGGGGGAATTCTATTCTTTATTTTTTATTTTAAGAACTTGGATCTCAAGAAACCTTCTGCTATTATACTGCAGTTCTTCTCTAAAACAACTCTCCAGCCATTATAAATATCTGTATTGTATCTGTCATAAACAATACCCATGACCTGTGCACACAGTTCTCTGATAAACAATACTGGATATATTTTCTAAAGGTTTTCTCACACAAAATGTTCCCAAAGAACTTGAGTTCCTTCATTTTTTTCATTCAAGTTTTATATTTTTACATGTATATAATTTAAAAGAACACCCTCTTACAGTATTATATCAAACTGAATTCCACTTACTTGTGGCTCAAACCAGCATAATAAAAGTTCCTACAAAGGAACAGTATCCAAATAAACCACCCCAGTCTACTTTAGAATTAATGAATTATACAAACAATAAAAACAAGATATGCAATAAAGTGTTAAAAATTACAACTGATTTGACACCTCATTCATGAAAAAAATCTTGAAAAATTCATCCAAAAATGAATAAAATGCATAAAGTGCACTGTGCCAAAAGTCTTTGATGTCACAGAGTTCTCAATATACAGTTATAGTTCAACGATGTCCTCCTTGTAAAGTGCAGTTATATCAAGGTGCCTTATATTAGTGTACTGTTCTCTCTTATTCTCATTCTAAACAACAGCAGAATATAAAGTGCAATATCAGAGAGTAAACACTGGAAACACAGCTTTCCAGTCATATGTGTTGTATCCAATATGGCAAATTATCAATTATATGAAGTAAAGGGTGTCTGAATTCCACATAGAATTGTTTAAGGTGTTTTCCCCCTTTTTCCTTTACTGGCTAATCATTATAATGTATGGCAAACTTGTGGCATGTTTTCTACCTTTCTATCAAAATGCTAACTCAAAATGTTATTTAAAAAATGGCCATCATGACAGAATATATTTTTGCCCATTTTGGAATGGGAAAATATTTTAGTGAATATTGGAAATTTACTGAAAAATTGAAATATTATTCTAGGGAAAATGCAGGTAAGAAAGGAGGAGAATTGAAAAGGCAATAACTTTTAGTTTACTGTGATGGAGAAAGTCATTTTCTAAGAGAACAGAGAGGTTATTTGCTATGATCCCAGCCACCGCCCTAGACAATTGATGAACTGCAAAAGAAAAGGGTACCCCCTGGCCCCTTCCCATTAGCGAGGCTTCAGAATTTAGCGCCAGTGTTTGATGGCAGGATTTTTTTATATGCTTTTTTTTAAATGTATAGACACTCAGGCCTGTCCCCCTAATGCTGCTACACTAAGGGCAGGGGCCCTTAGCTAACTATAAATAAATATGGTACTGGACCCCAGACATAAAAGTGCTAGGGCCATAGAAACACAACATTTTTCACTAAGTATGGATTCACTGCGGATTTCCTTGTTTCACCAATGGCGGATTGGCAAATATTAGCTGTGGAAAATTTGCTGTGCAACAAAAAAAAAATTGTGCATCAAAATACAGTATATGACGCCAAAAAATTGTTGCGCGAGTCAGTCAAAAATATATACATGTTGTGTGCGTCATTTTTTGGTGGGCATGGAATGTTTTACGCATGCAACCAATTTTTTACACGCGTTTTTTTTTCTGCCATTCGTTAATTTTTCAAAGTTTAGCAAATTTTTCAGCAAAGCCAAAGGGGACAGATTCACTCATCACTAACCCTTACTACACATTCACTTGCACTTGGGGTCTTGCTGCTGACCACACCTCAAAATCCAGTTGGAGGCTGTAATGCAAGAAAAAATTGACTGACTAGAATATCTGGTCTAGACTGGAAATATCATTACCTTGACCCCCTGTTCATACAGAACAGTCATCAGTATCTTGTTTATTTGAAGTTAGAAGACGCACATAACTGTGGGCATCCCACCCTTCCATATACCTATTCAGTGCCCTTTATCATTATGTTTCAGCTCTAATGTAAGGGAACATTTCACCTCATTCATTTCATTCTCTGACAAGATAATATTTTCCTAGGTTCCATTCAAGTAAGCATCCATAGCATCAAGGAATAAAACTCACTTCACTTTCAAATCCTGATGCCCTTTGCCACACAGGCCACTAGCGAAAGCAACTTTCTATGGAAGGAAAGAAAAATAAATGCAAAAGAAAAAACAGAACAGACAGCTTAACTTATTGTATATTGTCAACAATATTAGTTTGTATTTTTATGTTTCTTTTTACAATTATTTCGTAAATGCTGGTGGAATTCAACGTTCTTTCCACCATTTTAACTTTCTTTTTTGTTTATTAGGAATCACTGTAGTCACTGCTGGATGCACTGTAAGAAACAAATGCAAATCTGATTTTGAAAACTGGTTTTTGAAGGACAGGTCTATTCTTAGAATGCATGAAATAGCCAAAAATATGCCTGTCCTATACTATATAAAATTAAGGGGTTGTAAACCCAGCCATGATGCTGTCCCACTGCGCCCCCTACTTTTGCTATAAAAGTTGACAAAAACATAATTACAGATGCAAGAAAATTCACCAATAAGAATTTTACTGATACAAAATTCATTATAAATGCAAACTAATTGACCAGTAAGAACGCTAATTCCCTGCACTATGTCAGGCAGCTTGATTTTATCTTACATATAGAAATAGTTTCATTTTTTCCCTTTATTATATGACACAGAAATCAGACATGGGGATAAAGGACAGACTTGTTTAGTGCTGGGAAACTGTGCTTAATGCTTCCAATTGTAGAAACAAAGAACATGGAGCTAGATTTACGCAGATCAGCAGTCGCTGAAAAGTTTAGGACTTTATTTAGGACGTTTTATTGTGCAATATTGCTTTAAGAATACAACACTCATATAGCTGGACTACAGCTCTTAGCACGCATCTACCTTATTATACATATTATATATTACATTATTCTGGGGTTTGTAGTCCAGAAACAGCAGAGTAAAGTTTGGTTGAGCAGTGCTCAATCTGAATTATTTGCTTAAATGGACTCTATAGGAGATGGTCTTCACATTATTCAGAGCTTTCTGGATAATGAGTTTCTAGATACTTACCTGAACGATTTAAGACCCTAGGAGCTAAAAGCACTATACTCTCATTTCCAAGGTTGTGGAGAACAAAACAGGAATTTCTGGATTTCCTTTTTGTTTGTAGCTGCCACCGCTGGCCATAGCTAAAAGGGCTTAGGGCAAGCTCTGCTGTGCATAAGACCATGACTTAAAAAATCTCCTGTATTGCATTTATTGAAAACTGCTATTCTTTAAATATATACTGTATATATATGTAATATATATATATAGTCTTGCAAAGAATCGGCACTCACCAGTATCGGGCACAGGCTGGGTGCTGACAAAAATAATACATCAAACTCAACAGTAGAAAGCACTCACAGCTACAGCATCAATCAGGTCAGTGATTTATTTCAGCATACCATCTACGCGTTTCGATCACCACAGGATCGTCATCAGGATGATATATATATATATATATATAAATGTAGGGGATCAGAGAACTCTGTCCCCTGTTTCTCAGTCTGTGACATCATCCAGCCTAGCTACAGACTGGGGAGGGACCCGGTTGGCTGGATGCGGGCAGGCCCAGCAGTTGATATAGGGAGCCCCTGATGTTTTGCCAGCTTGAGGAAGAGAGATACAGAGTGAGCAGCCAGTACCACTTGTTGTGAGTTCAGACTGAAAAGAGAAGAGTCTGCAGGGCTGCCAGTGATTACAAAGTCCTCTTTAAAAAGTTTGTGTGTCCCCCCTGGTGAGAACAGGTATTGCTTGTTTGCCTGCTACGTGGGAGCAGCTACCTTTCCATAGGGGAAGGTACTCTGGGGCAGGTAGCGCTACCTGGGGGGACATAAGAGCTCTTGGGGAAGGGACTGAACTGATTTAAGGGTTGTGGTCTATCTGGATCCAAGTTGGGACTGGGCACCTACAGAGCAAGAAAATCAGTTATCCCTAAAGTTGTTTTACATTCTATTTGAACAGTTATATAAAGTTTGATATTTCTGCAACTGTGTGTGATTATTCCTAGTGGAAATCCCCTTAAGGTGTGCTCCTCAGTGTCCACTAGGTGGAGACACTGCGCTATAATCCCAGTTCCCAGTATCTTTATAACTCAAAGAGAACGAAAATCTCCTGCTAAAACAAGTAAACAGCCCAAAAGAAGTGAGTGTGCCAAGAAAGGGTTACATATCTATATATCTATATATATATATATATATATTTGACATTTTGCTCCATTGCTATGTCAGTATCATAGATAGCGTGATCTAAAATTGCTTACTTCTCCCTTTCCAATATAGAATTGACCTGTAAAGCACAATATTATTATGAAAGGTTAATTAATACCACTGATTTGGTGCAGATATTTTTTTATTGTCGGTATTCACAAATTTAAATTGCAGTAGTTTATTTTATTGTGTTTCATATACAGGTATGGGATCCCATATTCAGAAACCAGAAAACTCTGAATTACAGGTGATCTAAAGACCCTTTATCCAGAAAACCCCAGATCCAACAACAACATCAATGAGAAGTTTTGTGACCATAGTATGCAAGAATATTGGTAGATTTTGCACACATATCAGTATCTATTACTTTTCTCAGGAATTGGAGGGGAGATTTAAATCTTGGGCTTGAAGGTAGTCTGTAATGCACAGCATCCCAAAACCCAGAACAAAAGCCAAGGTCCCTGGTCTGAGCTCACTCTTCTGCCTATAACAGCCACCTTTCGCTTCGGGAGGAGCCCTCCACTACTCGGGTGTCGCCAGGACTTAATGTGAGAGAACTAAGGCAAATGTTCTGGGCAGGCAAGGGAACCAAAGAGTACAAAATCAGAGGAAGGAGGTGTAGTCGCAAACAGGCAAATGGTCAAAACCATTATTTCCGCATAGGTAAGCCCTAGTATAGCTACATAGAGAACTGAAGTTTCTTTTAGTTTTTTTCCCCAGGTGAGCGAGATCTTATCCTAGAAGGTACTGTATCATTGTTTGGATCTCTCCCACCCGTCCACACTGTTGAGTGATTTGTGACTTAAAGAGTCCTAAAAAAATGAAAGGTACATGTTTGTTTAACATTAGGATTTAGTGCTTGACCTCTGGCATTAACTAGAAAAGTAGTGAGGTAAGACTCTCTTCTTAAAGGAGAAGGAAACATTAAATCATTGAGGGGTGATAAAGACACCAAGATTCTTCTGCAGAAATACACTGGGCCAGTGCAGATTTTAGCGGACAGGAGCACTGACTGACCCATGGTTATCAGGTAAGCAATTCTAATCACTGGGGGGTGCTTAACATTTTAGCACCTCCCAGTGATTTAAACTTTAGTTCTCCTTTAAAAATATGCATTATAATAAAATAATGTGATGTCTTTTACCGAAGACACCCCCCAGCGAACAGGTTTGTAAATTGAAGTTAGTTTATTGAAATTGCATGATTAGAAAGGGCGTATGCATTTCATGCTGTACTTAGCACTTACTTTTAGATTTGCCTGTGAGTATGTGAGTAAGTGCTATGTACAGCTCAAAAGACATATGGCTCAGTTGATGCTGCAATACGCTACTTTTGTTTTGCAAGCCTGTCCTCTGGGGGGATGTCTTCTTTGAAGTGTATGTCCTTTTTGTGATTTTGGGTGGTTCTTTCCTTAGTGAAGGCTCAGGTTGTATACTTGGGAGAATACTGGTGAGTTTACTTCATATAAATAATTTGTCCCACTACTTCATAAAACTGTATACAACACCATGGCCAAAAGCTATGAAGATTTAAATTCTGTTATTGTTAATTGCTGTGTTTAACTTATCTTATAAAGAGGCATTATATCAGCCAATCAATAGTCAAGTTTAATTTAATATGTCAATGATAGGGTATTTGGGGGTAGCATATAAACTGCTATTATTTCTCAGATAAAATAGAAGGCATATATAAACATCTGCTGGACTCACATCTGTCAATAGTGATTGGAAGTTTGGTGCATATTTTTGGGGTTGTGGAGTTTGGTCTTTGTCAGAAAGAGAAATAGACATCACTGACATTAAACATCGCAAGAATATGAAACCCTTTCTTGGCACACTCACTTTATTTGGCTGTATTACTTGCTTAGTACAGGAGATTTTGCCCTCTTAGAATTATAAGATACTGGGAACTGCACAGTGCCTCCACCGAGTGGACACTGAGGAACACATCTCAGGGGACTTTCCACTAGGAATAATCACACACAGTTTTGCAGCAATATCAAACTTTATATAACGGTTGAAAATGGAAGTAAACAACTTTATGGATTACTGATTATCCTGCTCTGAGGAACCTGTGCAGTCTATCCATGGCTGGCACAGTCAGTCTCTATAGGTGCCCAGTCCCAACTTGGATCCGGATAGACCACAACCCTTTTTGTCAGTTCAGTCCCTTCCTCAAGAGCTCTTAAGTCCCCCCAGGTAGCGCTACCTGCCCCAGAGTACCTTCCACTATGGAAAGGTGGCGGTTGCTACATAGCAGGCAAACGAACAATGCCTGTTCTCACCAGGGGACACACACAGAGATTCCAAAGAGGACTTTGTAATCACCAGCAGCCCCGCAGACGTCTCCTTTTTGCAGTCTGAACTCACAACAGTTTGTACTGGCTGCTCACTCTGGATCTCTCTTTCACACTGGCAAAAACAACAGGGGCTCCCTTTATAAACTACTGGGCCCGTCCCTAGATTTTTGGCTCCAAACCTTAAGCACACCTCTCCCAGACGTGCACTGGGGCATCCAGCCAATCCGGTCCTTCCCCAGTCTGTAGCTAGGCTGGATGATGTCACAGACTGAGAAACAGGGGACAGGTTTCTCTGGTCCCCTACAAATACATGGCAACATTTTGGATGATGGCAGATTTTGGGCCCTGAGGTGGAGGATTATCCACATCATTGATTTGAGGACTTCCTCATTTGATGACAGACACTAAATGCCAGAGAGTAAAAAGCATCAGCAATACACAAGATAATATATTAATTTACCTTAGAAAACAAGTGACCAAGGACAAGGGGCATACATATTTGACATTGTGCATACTAAGTTTACCAATTCGCTGCTACAAAAACATCAGTATCTATATTTTCTTGGAATGCATGTCAGTATATTAAAAATACTTGGCAACCTAAATGCTAAATTGAATTCAGTGCTAAATTGAATGAGTTACACTGGCTTTAGCTTGGCACGCAATAGCACCCATGACCATTTTGTGTCTGGGCACAAGCATATTGACACAAGTGTCTTTAATGAATGGAGTTTTTATACAATTGGCACTAACACTAACAAATTCTTATCTTTAGGTGACAAGTCTTAACAACAGGCAGAATTATAGGATGAGCGATAACAGATTTGCAGCAGGTGGTTACTGCGTTGGACAATGCAGGGACATTTTCTGTCAGTACAGCGGGATAACATGATCATCTAAAACAGAGACTGGCAACTTGATATTCTCCAGGGTATAGCTTTAAAATTCCTGCTGGAAGCTGATGTATATTTATTAATATTATCACTATTAATAACTGGGGAGCTTCAGAAGTTAAAACGTATGGGTTCTCTACTGCAAAGCTAAGCCTCATTGCACAAAGTTCAGTCCTGAACCATAAAGTTACCATTTTGCCCCCTAAAATGCTGCCCCAAAGGAGGAAATAACAAATGCTAAACTCACAACAGTATGAAACATTTGGCTGTTTATTAAATTAGACTTTTTATACAGGTATAGGACCCATTATCCAGAATGCTTGGGACCAAGGGTATTCCGGATAAGGAGTCTTTCCGTAATTTGGATCTCAATACCTTAAGTCTACTAAAAAATCAATAAAACATTAATTAAACCCAATAGGATTGTTTTGCATCCAATAAGGATTATTTATATCTTAGTTGGGATCAATTACAAGGTTTTGTTTTATTTCTACATAGAAAAAGGAAATCAGTTTTAAAATTCTGAATTATTTGATTAAAATGGAGTCTATGGGAGACGGGCTTTCTGTAATTCGGAGCTTTCTGGATAACAGGTTTCCGGATAAGGGGTCCGATACCTGTAGTAGATTTTTGGCATCAACTTGGCTCTGTTCATCTTAATATTCCATATTTGACTGAAACCTGGGACCTTAACATGTTTATACTTATTTTTTATAATTATTTTATTCCTTTGTTCTAACATATACAGCAACAGGAGCTTTGGCACATAACAAAGTCTAACATTTTAAAAGATAGAACAGTTTAGATGTTCAGTTTATTTTGCTACTGCAGCCAAGAATCTCACTATCTGGTCTTGATTTCTGCTATGGAACATCAGTTCTGCATTCCTCAACTTTTTCTCTTGTGAGGATTCGCTAAATATTCATTCTTTCACTAGATGCTTTAGCCCAGTAGGGGTTTAATATACTTAAAGGGATACTATCATTATTTTATGGTATCATTTTTACTTCTAAATTGCATTGTATACGTAGCAAATTATTCACTCTACCATTCAAAATTGTATTTTTGAACCAACAAATGTATTTTTTTATCTGTAATATTGGTGTGTAGGTGCCATCTCAGTGCATTGTGCCTGAGTCTGAGCTTTCAGAAGGAACTAGCACTACATATTAGAACTGCTTTCAGGTAACCTATTGTTTCTCCTACTCCCATGTAACTGGAGAGGCTCCCAAGCCGGACTTGGATTTCATACTGTTGAGTGCTATTGTGATATCTACTGGGAGCTGCTATCTTGCTACCTTCCCATTGTTCTGCTGATCGGCTGCTGGGGGGGTGATATCACTCCAACTTGCAGCTCAGCAGTAAAGTGTAACTGATGTTTATCAGAGCACAGGTCATATGGCTGTGGCACCCTGGGAAATGAAGAATATGGCTAGTGCCATGTGAAATTTCAAAATTAAATATAAAATTTCAATGCAGGATTCTGCTGGAGAAGCTCTATTAACTGATGCTTTTTGATAAAACATGTTTTTCCATGACAGTATTGCTTGCATTGATTTAAAACATAAACCTAACAGAAGACAACAGAAGTCACTCTTATTTAGTACAGTTCTGTTACAGCATTATAAGTGGGGGATTTATGCAGTGCCACAGAAAAATATCCACATAGGCAAAGGCGTAATTACAGAGGAAGTAGACCCTGGGGTCGCAGGGTTCCCAGGAATGTAGGGGGCCCAGCAAGGAGCTATAAGTTTTACTAAATATTTACAGGAAAACTAATAGAATATACACTTACTGCATATATAACCTTATAGTATATTGTCCCTAAAAATGTTGGGCTGGGCTCAGCTAGGAAATAGGCTGTCTTTTAATCTAGCAGATAGGTATATTTCATCTCTATTTGTCTGCCATAGATTCCACCTCGATTTTTCACACCTTGAGAAGTCTGTGTAGAATAAATAGGCTCTTTCAGCCTCCAAAGCCCATAGCTTTACCAACCCTATAAAATAGGAGTGGACTGGACCATTCTATGAGCCTGGAACAGCATTATCATTTTCAGTGCCAAGTGCAATTTACCCACGGAACCCTACGCACAAAATTACATAACACAAACCTCACTGACTCCTATCACAACAATAAACCTGGAAGATTTAGAAGGATTAATAGTTCAGTAATGTGCGTTTCCATAAAATGAATATTTGCTTTTTTATACAATATAGAGAAACAGGTATGATTTATTAATGTGCTTTTGAAAGTGGACCCATGCCTTTTAAAGGAGAACAATGCCCCTGAATGGATACTTAACCAACCGATAGTTTATATTATGTTAAGTGACCTATTAAAGAATCAGTAAATATTGCCCTTTAACATCCTTTCTCTTGAGCCACCATTTAGTGATGGACTGTGTGCTCCCTCAGAAGTGTGGAAGCAAAAGACAGAACTCTGTCCATTCATTGGCTGATGAGTTCTAGCATGTATGTGTGCCTTGGCTTGTTTGTGTGCACTGTGAATCCTATGATCCCAGGAGGCGGCCCTTAATTCTTAAAATTACAATGTTCTATTTAGAATTACCCAATAGCACATACTACTAAAATAGTATATTTTTATTAAAAATGATTTATTTAGATGAATCAGGGTTTTACATATGAGCTGGTTTATGCAATAAATGTTTTATAGAGACCTACATTATTTGGGGTATAGTTTTCCTTTAATACAGTGGAGACAGAGAAGGAGCTTGTTTGGTGTCAAGAAGCAAGTTTGTATAATGAAGTAATTGCATATATGCAGCGCCATACAAATGAACAAAGTGGCACTCTGTTAGACTGTGAGTTCATCGGTATATTATACTGACACTATGTGCCCATTGTCTTTTAACTTTTTGTAAATGCGCAAAAAAAAACAAAAGAGGAAAAATGTGTGTGGGTGTATAAGGGAAAAACTGATTTTTCCTTTAAATACCCTTAAGATAAGCATAGACAAACCATTTTGCTGGCAGGAAAACACCACTTGTATCTAGTGAAGAAATATCTGAATATTTCTGCTGCTGATATTGTGATAGCTTTTTTCTGCTAAGACCATGGCTGACTTTAATTTGCTATTACACCTATGGTCAGGATTAAATAGCTGTCTCTTTACCTTGTGCCGGGCAAGAGCTGTTAATATCTATTCTATTCTACTGTTCTGTAGCTGGTGACAGACAATGAACAGCTGATTTCAAATCATGACAGTGTTAATGGAATACAATATGTTACAAAAAAACACATTAGTATCCACTCACATTTACCCTTAAATATCTGATTGTAGAGACTGTATGCTCAAGGAAACACACAACGAACCTTCAACTCATGACAACAATTAATAAAAAAAAGAACAGTGCCATCATTCCCATTCATCTTAGAACACATATACATGTATACATGTATATATATATATATATATATATATATATATATATATATATATATATATTTATATTTATATATATAGATATATAGATTCTCTATTGTCATCTAACCACCTCGTGCAAGATGTTTGTTCCCTAATTCTAATTGCACCCCTCACCTCTTGCTGATATCTGCTCCATGTGCCAGTGGCTCCGGGTGCAGGCACATGAGAAAGCAGTTAGGAATGTAGGGGTGGATTCTTGGCTCTGTCCGCAGACCAAAAATCCACCTGGGGTGACACTAGCCTAAAAACAATCAGGGCTACCCTAGGCACCCCAGGATGCAGAAGTGATGTCACAGGCACAGGTGTCAAGGCGTCACTTCCGCTACACATGACATCACTTCCGCCTAAAGTCATGTCACTTTCCCCAATACATTGCCCTCTGAACATTCACCCCAAGGGCTGCCCCCCTTGACGCAGGAAGTTGGGTGCCTATATTTAAATATGGCTCTGAAAACAATCATGGGACACCTGAAGGTCATAAAATATACTTTGTATTCATCACAGATAGCAAGCAATGTACATAAAAGATAGAATATACTCCGTATACTACATTAATCATTTTATAGGTCAGTGTTTGCCTCCAGAATTAACCAGAAACATTATATTGATAGTGAATTTAGTGTGGATATTAGTAATGATGGATTTTTTTTGCCAGGCAGATATTCACAACAAAAGCGCCCATTGACTTTAATGTATTTGGAGTGAGAAGAAAGTCACGCACAAAGGAAAAAAACATTGCATGGTAGAAGTAAGAAAAAACGGCCATTGACTTTAATGCATTTGGAGTGAGGAAAAAGTTGTGCACATATGTTTCATGACATTTTCAGCAGTTTCCAAATTTTCTGGTGTAGCAGGACTAGAATTCCATGGCCACTGTTCCCATTGAAAGCATATTCGTTTTCACTGTGACATTGCGGTGACAGGTATGGGATCCATTATCTGGAAACCCATCATCCAGAAAGCTCTGAATTACATAGACTCTGTTTTAATCAAATAAAATAAAAAAAATATTTCCTTTTTTCTGTAATAAAAAAACAGTACCTTAATCCCAACTAAGATATAATTAATCCTTATTGGAGGCTAAATAATCATATTGGGTTTATTTCATATTTAAATAATTTTGGATATCCCAAACATTCTGGGTAACAAGTCCTATACCTGTATAATTGATATATGGTTTAGCATTCTAAAATAATAGTGTTATATAGCACATAACCATAGCCTGTGATATAAATGTCTTGTTACAATCAAATCTTGTGAATAATAAAAATGAAAAGACAAATGTATTTGTATAACCACAGGTTATGGTATGAAAATGTTTGCTAAATGCAAAAAGATGGGTCTTACAACCAACCATGGGACAGTTGAAAAAATATTTTTTGTATACTGTACATTGTTCCCCACAGTCACCTATGTATAGGAAAGATGATTTGTATACTAAATTATTAGTCATAAAAGGAAAAGGAAAGTTCAATCACCAAATATTAGACACCTCCCAGTAATTGTAATCACCTGATACCTCAGGCCGGCGCTCCTGTTAGCAGAAAACTGCACCAGCCTGGGGTACATACAAGCAATCTTCCTCTTCTTCCCTTCTTCTTTCTTTAAAAGGTACTATACATGCGCATTAGAGATAAAAAGCTGGCTTTTTTGTTAAAGTTCAGCTTTTCAGACTATTTTGCATGCACACCCAGTGTGAAAAAAGAAGCAGGATGAGGATCACTTACCAGGGCCAGAACTAGGGGTATCTAGGGTGCAACAATGGGGGTACAAGGCAGGTACCTCTCCTGCCTACCCCTAGTACATGTTTCCTTGTTGTACCCCGGGCCGGTGCAGTTTTTTGTTACCAAGAGCACCAGCCGGAGGTGTCAGGTAAGTGATTACAATTACCACCAGTGAGTTAGCCTTTCCTTCTCCTAAATCACAGTAATCACAGTATCACAGTTTGGGGGCATCAAATATTTCATTATTTTTTTTGTTCTGTGTTTTTATTATTAGAGGAATAAGGTCAAATGAAAATACCAAAGAAAGAGAGGAGATAGAAATATAAAAAGTTAAAATAATTTAAGAAAATACAAGTGAATGCTAAAAAGACTGGGTCTCACTGTATCACCCAGGCTACTCTGCACTGACCATTCACAGGCGCTATCCCACTACTGATCAGCATGGGGGCTTTGACCTGCTCCGTTACCGACCTGGATCGGTTCACCCCTCTTTAGACAACCTGGTGATCCCAAGCTCCCCCAGGAACACCATATTGATACTGAACTTAGTGCGGACACCCGATCGACATGGCTCAGGGCAGACTAGAACTCCCAGACTCAAGCAATCCCTCAGCCTTAGCCTCCCAAACAGCAGGATTACAGGCACGCGCCACTGTGCCCGGCAGGAACACATGCCTTTTCACTGGAACTAGAGCCTCTCAGACATATGGGCGTGGCTTATATCATTATGCTGATTAAGAGACCATTGTTAGTCAAAAGATAAATTACAGAGCACTGTGCATTGTTGCTGTACTGTTTCCCCCGCTGGAGGCTTCTCACACACTGACACAGTCCTATACAGAACTCTCTTACCTCCATCAGCAGTGTCTGTGAGCGCTGTTACAGGCTTAAAGGGTAACAATCCTAAAAATGTAATAGGAGCTTCATGTCATGGAAATAAGGATAGATCTAAATGTCATCAATTAAAGAAACTGTAACCTTTTTAAAAAAATAATCATATTACTCTTCAGTATTCCCCTCTCAGCAGTCTCCCTCTCTCTAAATGCAGGAGTCATAGTGAGAAACATAGTCATCTCTAACTGTTATTACATAAGGTCAAATGAAATTCTAAAGAGAGAGAGGAGATATTTGTTTTTCATTAAAAAAAATAAAAAAATAGGGTACTGTTAACAAAGGGTTACTATTGGTTTAGTAAAAAGTAAATAACAAAGAAAAGACTGGGTCTCACTGTATCACCCAGGCTACTCTGCACTGACCATTCACAGGCGCTATCCCACTACTGATCAGCATGGGGGCTTTGACCTGCTCCGTTACCGACCTGGATCGGTTCACCCCTCTTTAGACAACCTGGTGATCCCAAGCTCCCCCAGGAACACCATATTGATACTGAACTTAGTGCGGACACCCGATCGACATGGCTCAGGGCAGACTAGAACTCCCAGACTCAAGCAATCCCTCAGCCTTAGCCTCCCAAACAGCAGGATTACAGGCACGCGCCACTGTGCCCGGCAGGAACACAAGCCTTTTCACTGGAACTAGAGCAGGGGTCTCAAACTCGTGGCCTGCCGGCCATTTGTGGCCCTCAGTACAGTATTTTGTGGCCCGCACCAACGCCTTCTCAAAAGCAATGAATGGATCACGATTTTTATTGTGATTCAAGGGATAATGCAAGGCACGGCGGGCGGGAGCTGCTGATTGCGGAAATGACGTTATGCCATCATAACAGTTATTATGGGAAGACGTTCTGTGTGCACAATTAGCTGCTAAGGAGCAAATTGTGCACACAGAGCGTCTTCCCATAATAACTGTTATGATGGCATAACGTCATTTCCACAATCAGCAGCTCCCGCCCGCCGTGCCTTGCATTATCCCTTGAAAGCCAATTTTTTGTGAAATCCCTTATGCGGCCCAGCCTCATCCTGGCTTTGCCTCCTGCGGCCCCCAGGTAAATTGAGTTTGAGCCCCCTGAACTAGAGCCTCTCAGACATGTAGGTGTGGCTTATCTCATTATGCCGATTGAGAAACCATTGTTAGTCAAAAGATAAATTACAGAGCACTGTGCATTGTTTCTGTACTGTTTCCCCCGCTGGAGGCTTTTCACACACTGACACAGTCCCATACAGAACTCTCACCATCAGCAGTGTCTGTGAGCGCTGTTACAGGCTTAAAGGGTAACAATCCTAAAAATGTCATAAGAGCTTCATCTCATTGGCAATAAGGAAAGTTCTAAATGTCATCAATTAAAGAAACTGTAACCTTTTTCAAAATAATAATGTTACTCTTCAGTATTCCCCCCTCAGCAGTCTCCCTCTCTCTAAATGCAGGAGTCATAGGGAGATACATAGACATCTCTAACTGTTATTACATAAGGTCAAATGAAAATGCTAAAGAGAGAGAGGAAATATAGATTTGTCTTTTATTAAAAAATAAAAACAGGGTGCTGTTAACAAAGGGTTACAATTGGTTTAGAAAAATGTAAATGGCAAAGAAAAGGCTGGGTCTCACTGTATCACCCAGGCTACTCTGCACTGACCATTCACAGGCACTATCCCACTACTGATCAGCATGGGGGCTTTGACCTGCTCCGTTACCGACCTGGATTGGATCACCCCTCTTTAGACAACCTGGTGATCCCAAGCTCCCCCAGGAACACCATATTGATACTGAACTTAGTGCGGACACCCGATTGACATGGCTCAGGGCAGACTAGAACTCCCAGACTCAAGCAATCCCTCAGCCTTAGCCTCCCAAACAGCAGGATTACAGGCACGCGCCACTGTGCCCGGCAGGAACACAAGCCTTTTCACCGGAACTAGAGCCTCTCAGACATGTGGGCGTGGCTTATTTTAGAAGAGGCTTCAGCTGACCAAAGAATAAATTACTAACAGTAATTAGTTAGTATATTTGGAGTGGGCCTTCGCTAAGTGGAAGGTTAGATCCCAAGATGTAGTTGTACTACAACTCCCACTGGGACAGTCAGTGTAGTGTGTTAAGTAATAGGACGCCAGGAGATCTTGCAGATGAACTAATTAACTCTTTATTGTCCAAGACAGATGATATTAGCACAGGGATCAGTCAGTACTCACAGTAATTGAGGTAGAATGGTACAGTTGTTAAATGCAGTTGTGAAGTACAGAACAGCGCAGCACCACAGTGGAGAGAGATGTGAGCAAATAGCCAGAAGTCCCAAGGTTGAATACCCTTTGCTGGACCGGATCCCTACAGCCAACGATGGTTCAGGGGTTAATATTAACCTGATACCTGTGGTCCCTACAGCAAGGCAGACAGAGCCTGGGGTATGCTAAACCCACTAAATTCTCCTTTGTTGGAGCAACAGCTGCTCTTTCTAAATAGCCCTGACTGAGCTACACTCCTAGAGCTGCTATGACAGAGTCTAGTCCTGAGACTAACTTTACCTCGTTCACGGGGCCCTTTACTTCAAAGGAATATGGCTTACTGGGGCCTGTGTCTACACCCAGACTCAATGGAGCTGTTGTTGGAAAGCAGACAGGCAGCCAAAGAGGAAGCCACACCTCCTTTCTAGACACTATATGAGGCTGCAAGGGGTGTGGACAACCATATGGGCCAATAAAGGATAGGAATAACTATAAACTGTTACAATGGCTTCTTACCAGTAACAAGGGATCTATGTGAAGAGGTAGGGATATCACTCCATAGGGCATTTAACCCTATGAGTCCCTACAGAGGATTTTAGGAGAGCAAATCATGACTTTTATGATAAATCAACCAAACTTGCCAAGTCCGATCATTTTAAAATACCAGTCTAATTGATTTAAAACATTTCAATATTTAACATTGTTAACATTCAGTATTTCAACCCCCCCTCCACCGAAAATAACATCTGGTTTGAGATAATGATCCCTTGCAAGGCTATTGGCAATGTTTGTTTAATTTTTTTTTCAATCCATGTTGATACTTATCACAGTTGAACCAGAAAAACACGTCCTAGCTCAATCATTGGAATTCAATCCATTCATAACAGTTCATTGTGGATAAAACTTAATGGATCTCAATCATTATCTGCTTGTAGAGATGCAATGCTAAGTGTGTTGCATGAGAATACATTTTGGCTCTCACTGGTTTTAGGTACAATATCTAAGTACAAATGTAGGAATACCTAGCATACATATTGGATAATCTGAAACTTGATCAAGTGAAAATAATTACCTATTGAGACCAGAGACCTTGGATTCTGACTACTAGTGAAAATGCACTAATGCACATGTCAAAATCTCCCAATCCTATCAGTTGCACAATATTACTAGCCTGAAATAATCTTTTTGTGAATTTATGTCAATGGCTCCCACAATAACAATAAAAAGTATCTTAGAAAAGCAATCTATGGAGCAAGCACAGACTTTGTAGATTTTACATTACACTGAGATATTTAAAACATATTGTCTCTTAGCATTGGAACAGCTATCACCCACTCCTAAGGGCTCTGGTACACGGGGAGATTAGTCGCCCGCGGAAAAACTCCCTGCTCGCGGGCGACTAATCTCCCCGTGTACCAGAGCCCTAAAGGTGAAGACACACTGAGCTACTAGTAGCAGCTACTTTTTCATGGCTGCTAAACTCCAGAAAATACCCTGACATAGACAATACTGAGAATTGCCTCTGCTAAAACACACGCAGAGACAATTATTGAATTGAAACACATACTGTACAAGTAATCTGACATCTGAGACACTAATACCTCAGCCTTTGCATGGGCTTGGGATAGAAAAGTACTTAGGAACCTAAGGGTAAGGGCACACACAGCGTTAACTTTGCCTGCTCTCAGCCTGTGTTTTCTAGATAGGTGGAGATAAGAGAATCTATTTTTTCCTGCAGCTCCATGTGTTTGCATTGGCAGGCACAGCTTCTGCCTGAGTACAGGTATATGGAGCAAAGATCTGCCCAAAAATACCTGCTTTTACTCTTTTCAGGCCAATCTTTGCTCCGCTTAACTCTGTGCACCAGCACTCAGATGTACTTGACAGTACAAATACACGGACCTGCGGAAGAGAGTGGATCTAGTTCTCTAGTTCAGGCTGAGAGCAGCGGAGCCAACATTCTGTGTGCCCTTGCCCTAAAGGGAAATGCAGTCTGGTAGTGATTGGAGTTGTAAAGGTGACGAAGATGAAGGATCAGGCCTATTATTATGAGGGCAAAGATCTCTAATTATACCACTGTAAGTGCAATCTATAGACAGTCATCAGATGCAACATTTTCCTCCACTAATTCACAAACTTGGATGCTACTACTTAAAGTCAAAAGGCACCTGAATCCCACCACCAGTATAAATTACCATGTTTAAAAGCCCTTTGTCACTGAAGTTATAGCCCCAGTGACCCCTATTTTACTTTCTGCAAATCCCTTGGTACTTCTCCCCCGTGGTTGTGAATGAGAAATGTGCAGCAGTGCCCCAGGGTGCAGGATAATGGTGCGTATGTGTCGCGGTGAATTTTCACTGCAGTTTCTCTAAAAATGGTGAAATATGGAATTTCACCGCAAATCCATGCCTTGTAAAAAATGTGCTCATAACTATTATTTATTAATCACAGTAGGGAGCAGCAGATATTTAACTTCTTCTAAATACTAAATAAAGAGGCGATATAGATTTGTTTTTTAGTAAGAAAGTAAGAAAAAAATGTAAAAACTTTGGTGTAGGAAAAAGTAAATAACAAAGAAAAGGCTGGGTCTCACTGTATCACCCAGGCTACTCTGCACTGACCATTCACAGGCGCTATCCCACTACTGATCAGCATGGGGGCTTTGACCTGCTCCGTTACCGACCTGGATCGGTTCACCCCTCTTTAGACAACCTGGTGATCCCAAGCTCCCTCAGGAACACCATATTGATACTGAACTTAGTGCGGACACCCGATCGACATGGCTCAGGGCAGACTAGAACTCCCAGACTCAAGCAATCCCTCAGCCTTAGCCTCCCAAACAGCAGGATTACAGGCACGCGCCACTGTGCCCGGCAGGAACACAAGCCTTTTCACTGGAACTAGAGCCTCTCAGACATGTGGGCGTGGCTTATGTTATTATGCTGATTGAGAAACCATTGTTAGTCAGAAGGCAAATTATAGAGCAAACTAATACATGTATGGAATCAGTTATCTGGAAACATGTTATCTAGAATGCTCTGAATTAGAAGGCCATCTCCCTTAGGCCACATTTTATTCAAATAATTTACATGTATAAATTTATTTTATTTTTCTCTGTATTAATAAAACAGTGCCTTGTACTTGATCCCAGCTAAAATATAATTAATCGTAATTGGAGGCAAAACAAGCCTATTGGGTTTATTTAACTTTAAAATAGTTTTTTAGTAGACAAAGTATGACAATCCAAATGCCCAGGCCCTGAGTATTCTGGATAACAGGTCCCATACCATTTTTTTAACAGCATGCATCTTAGCACTGAAACAGCTATCAATTCTGAATGCTAAAGAATTTAGAGAGTGTTTCAGTCATCTCACTTTAGAAACCCCCACATAATGTAATGTAGGGACCCATAGGGTTAAGCTGCCCTATGGCTTTAATTCCCTACCTCTTCCTGATTGCACTGTTACTGGGCAAAGCCTTTTGATTAAGTTTACAGTTTTAACTTATACTTTATTGGTCTATGTGGTTGACCCCTCGCAGCCTCATATAGTGTCTAGCAAGGAGGTATGGCTTCCTCTTCGGCTACATTCTAAATCCCCAAGAACAGCTCCACTGAGCCTGGGTTCAGAAATAGGCCCAGTAAAGCCAAGTCATTGCCCCACATCCACTCTGGTGAAGTCGGGGACAGGGCCCCATGAACGAGGACTAGAAAGAATAGCAGAAACTGTTATAGCACTCTCTAGGAGAGTGAGTTAGTTAGAACTATATAGCAAGGGCAGTTCAGGCCCCAACTATAAGGACAGAAAGGAAGTACCCTTCCATCCGGCAATGTTGCCTAAGCTTAGGGCCACGGATAAGTGATAGAATACAGGTTAGTGTAAACCCTGATCCATGCCCGGCTGTAGGACCCACAAAAGTTAAAGGTTATCAACCTGAGGATTGGAGTAACTATCCAGACTGTCTTCTAAAGTGGTGCCAAGCTGACAGGTGCTTTACCCTGCCCAGTCTCCAAATAGAGGTGGGATAAACCGGGCCATCTTCTCTTGTTATCCTCAGTGGGTTCTGCTATATCTGCCTGTTTGTGAGTATTGACTTACCACTACACTATTACATCTTGTCTTGGGCAATAAAGATTTAAAGTTTGATTGCAAGAGCTCCTGGTGTCCATCTTACTTTAATCTGAGCTATTACACTACACAGTGGTTGTGGGAGTTGTAGTTCAACAACACCATCTAGCAAATTTCCTTCCATATAGCGAAGGCCCACTACAGGGAAAGGGGGTCACATGTAACCCATGCTCTAACCTAAATACTAGTCTGGTTTTGCCTAAATATTGCCAAACAAGCGTTACAGTAACAAAACTGTACAACATGCAAACCATATTCAGTTAAAAGTAGACTGTGGTATATTAACAAAATGAGCCCCGCGCCAGCGAATAAAACTTTAAATACACATAATAAAAAGTTTCTTTGAAACACATACTGTACAAGTGACCTGACATGCCAGAAACAAATGCCGCAGCCTCTGCATAGGATCGAGTGCCCAGGAACCTAAAGGTTACGCAGTCTGGTAGTGACGGGAGTTGTGGAAGTGAAAAATATAAAACATCAAAGAATGGATTTCAAAGAAAATGCTGTGTTTTTGCTCAAAGGAATATCTTCTAGGCAGACTTCTCCATTGGGTGTCTGAGGAAACTTTACAACTCTCTAAAGGTAGAAAAGTAATTGAAATAAAGATGATGAAGTTCTTTAATAACAAACAAACTGGACTTTATGTACTGAAGAAATAAGAGTTCAGGCATTCTACTAAAGACTTTAACAGTTATATTTTCCCTGTCTGTCTCATTTTTAGTGTTTTTTTCTGACACTGCTTTATTTATTTTTACAATGATCCTTGCGTTGCATAATTTATATTTGTTATTATAATCACATTTGGTATTATACTCAAGCTTTAATAGTGCTGTGCTATTTTCTGGTACTTAAAAAGTTTGGAATTCATAGAATAAAGAATTTTAAAGGTCGTGTTGAACTGACTTAGCTTTTTAACTCTAAAGATGCAAGAGTGTAAAGTGGCAGCTTCATCTACTCTATAATTCCAGTAAAATTACTGGCAGACCTCAGTAAAAAGAAGACATGACTTTTTAGCAAGTGTGAAAATTAAAATCTATTAGTATAAACATTGATCCAGGAACTGGTCCAATTTGGAGTCAATAAGGAATTTTTCTCCATATGAGGGAAAACTTGGAGATAAATTCTTACAGGTGATCCTCTGGATCAGCTAGCAACAAGTCCAGACTGGGATTCAAGATTGGTGCTGGCTAGTGATGAGCGAATCTGTCCTATTTCGCTTCGCCGAAAAATTAGCAAATCTTTCCAAAGATTTGCGAAACAGTGAAAATGTCGCACGTCAAAAAAAAATAGTCGCCCGCGGCTATTCTTTTGTTGCGCAGCTATTCTTTCATTGCGCAGACAGTTCAGACACTATTAAAACCAGGGTCCCCAAACTTTTCTCAGTGGTTTTACTATATAACTGTGGTCCAAGGTTAGAAAAAGTTCTCAAACTTCCCTTTCTAGTTATATATTATTATTAATTTGCTAAGGTAAAAATGACCCTAGCAACCAAATAGCTGCTGAAATATCCAGACTGGTGAGCTGCTGAACAAAAAGCAAAATGTATGTATGTATGAATGTATATCTTTATTTATAAAGCACTACTTATGTACGCAGCGCTGTACAGTAGAATACATTAATACAAACAGGGTGTTAATAAGATAATAGATAAATACAAAGTATAATAATAAATACAGATAAATACAGCAGCAATAAGTTAAGAGTCGAGGACACAAGAGGAAGGAGGTCCCTGCCCCATAGAGCTTACTATCTATATGGGAGGGGTAACTAACAGACACAAATAGGCAAATATAAGTGCTGTAGGTCACAGTGGGTGACACTACAATATAAGTGCCAGTTCCCAGATTAGGTGCTGGGTGAGTGCTCCAAAAGGTAGTCTTTAACCTTAGTTTTAAAAAGACTGAATGACCTAAAAAAGTAAATAAAACCAATTGCAAATATATCAATGTCGATGTCACACAAAAGTTAATTTTAAGGTGAACTACCCCTTTAACTCTGCGGTTATTTGTATTTTAGTAAGAAAGGCCGTAATAACCCAATAATACAGGGTTAAAATAGTTTAGAAATAAAAGTAAATGTCAAAGAAAAGGTTGGGTCTCATTGTACCACCCAGGCTACTCTGCACTGACCATTCACAGGCGCTATCCCACTACTGATCAGCATGGGGGCTTTGACCTGCTCCGTTACCGACCTGGATCGGTTCACCCCTCTTTAGACAACCTGGTGATCCCAAGCTCCCCCAGGAACACCATATTGATACTGAACTTAGTGCGGACACCCGATCGACATGGCTCAGGGCAGACTAGAACTCCCAGACTCAAGCAATCCCTCAGCCTTAGCCTCCCAAACAGCAGGATTACAGGCACGCGCCACTGTGCCCGGCAGGAACACAAGCCTTTTCACTGGAACTAGAGCCTCTCAGACATGTGGGCGTGGCTTATGTCATTATGCTGATTGAGAAACCATTGTTAGTCAAAAGATAAATTACAGAGCACTGTGCATTGTTGCTGTACTGTTTCCCCCGCTGGAGGCTTTTCACACACTGACACAGTCCCATACAGAACTCTCTTACCTCCATCAGCAGTGTCTGTGAGCGCTGTTACAGGCTTAAGGGCTCTGGTGCACAGGGAGATTAGTCGGCCACGACAAATTTCCCTTGTTGCGGGTGACTAATCTCCCCGATATGACATCCCCCGGCGAAAATGTAAATCGCTGGTGGGCTGGCATACGCGGTGGCGAGATTTGCGGAAATCACCGAAGTTGCCTCGAGAGAATAGAGAAAAAAACATTATTGGTTTGACAGTTAGTGAAATGTGAAATGTAAATAATACACAAGAGCCATGAATATCCTGTAAATTATATTGTTATAAATGGTGCTTAGTGACGTCATACGTTATAATTGGTGCTTAGTGATGTAAGATTTGTCACATGACTCACTTTTGTATTATAATAAATAATGTAGCCCCTGTTATAAAATATGAGGCTATGAGAGTTCCATGACTCCAATACACTTGCCCTTCAGCCTTTTGCTTTTATATAGTCATGGAACTCCTTGGTAACTTATCCTTATATTTTACAAAAGAGGGTATATTATTCACTATATAACCTACAGTATGGTTATGTTCCAGTGACACATATTGTAAAATATATATTCTTAAAAATGCAACTGTCTCATACCTCTTAATTTTCTCATTATTGCGATCGTACCCTCTAAATACCACTCCCATTTTATGAAATTTGGCAGGTTATTTACATTTTGAACACATTTCTGGGGGTTTGGGGGTCGTTTTATGTGTTATTCCAGTTTTGCTAAAAAAAAAGGTGAAATTGCCCTTTGAGTCTCAGTTCCCCCAAGAGACCTGTTTAGCTTTTTAGCTACAATTGTATCTAAGTGCAGGTGTAGCTTGTTAAGATTTCTGGGCTCTCTGCCAAAAGCTGCCTATTTAAGTCTGAGAAACATTGTATCTTTTTTAGTGTTCAGGAGATGAAAGGGAAATGAGGGACTTTTCAGTAAGAATCCAGGACTGTGGGCTGAGCTGTTAAAAGAGGGACAATGTGTGTATATTCTTTTAAATGCAACTGTCCCATGTCTAAAAGCGCCATTTATAAATAAAAGAGACATTCACATAAGTGCGCGTACCTACTGATCCAATGAAGAGTGAGAAAGTGGAGGTATAAATTAGTTTTTTAGTAAAAAAAAAAAAATTGTTAATAAAGGGTTAAACTGATTTAGAAAAAAGAAAAGGCTGGGTCTCACTGTATCACCCAGGCTACTCTGCACTGACCATTCACAGGCGCTATCCCACTACTGATCAGCATGGGGGCTTTGACCTGCTCCGTTACCGACCTGGATCAGTTCACCCCTCTTTAGACAACCTGGTGATCCCAAGCTCCCCCAGGAACACCATATTGATACTGAACTTAGTGCGGACACCCGATCGACATGGCTCAGGGCAGACTAGAACTCCCAGACTCAAGCAATCCCTCAGCCTTAGCCTCCCAAACAGCAGGATTACAGGCACGCGCCACTGTGCCCGGCAGGAACACAAGCCTTTTCACTGGAACTAGAGCCTCTCAGACATGTGGGCGTGGCTTATGTCATTATGCTGATTGAGAAACCATTGTTAGACAAAAGATAAATTACAGAGCATTGTGCATTTGTTTCTGTACTGTTTCCCCCGCTGGAGGCTTTTCACACACTGACACAGTCCCATACAGAACTCTCACCATCAGCAGTGTCTGTGAGCGCTGTTACAGGCTAAAATGGTAACAATCCTAAAAATGTAATAGGAGCTTCATCTCATTGGAAATAAGGAAAGTTCTAAATGTCATCAATTAAATAAACTGTACCCTTTTAAAAAAAATAATCATATTACTCTTCAGTATTCCCCTCTCAGCAGTCTCCCTCTCTCTAAATGCAGGAGTCATAGGGAGATACATAGGCATCTCTAACTGTTATTACATAAGGTCAAATAAAAATACTAAAGAGAGAGAGGAGATATAGATTTGTTTTTTATTACAAATAAAAAATAGGGTACTGTTAACAAAGGGTTACAATTGGTTTAGTAAAAAGTAAATAACAAAGAAAAGGCTGGGTCTCACTGTATCACCCAGGCTACTCTGCACTGACCATTCACAGGCGCTATCCCACTACTGATCAGCATGGGGGCTTTGACCTGCTCCGTTACCGACCTGGATCGGTTCACCCCTCTTTAGACAACCTGGTGATCCCAAGCTCCCCCAGGAACACCATATTGATACCGAACTTAGTGCGGACACCCGATCGACATGGCTCAGGGCAGACTAGAACTCCCAGACTCAAGCAATCCCTCAGCCTTAGCCTCCCAAACAGCAGGATTACAGGCACGCGCCACTGTGCCCGGCAGGAACACAAGCCTTTTCTCTGGAACTAGAGCCTCTCAGATGTGTGGGTGTGGCTTATCTCATGTTGATTGAGAAACCACTGTTAGTCAAAAGATAAATTACAGAGCACTGTGCATTTGTTGCTGTACTGTTTCCCCCGCTGGAGGCTTTTCACACACTGTTCCCATACAGAACTCTCTTACCATCATCAGCGGTGTCTGTGAGCGCTGTTACAGGCTTAAAGGGTAACTATCTTAAAAATGTAATAGGAGCTTCATCTCATGGAAATAAGTAAAGATCTAAATGTCATCAATTAAAGAAACTGTAACCTTTTTCAAAATAATCATATTACTCTTCAGTATTCCCCTCTCAGCAGTCTCCCCCTCTCTCTCTCTAAATGCAGGAATCATAGGCAGATACATAGACATCTCTAACTGTTATTACATAAGGTCAAATAAAAATACTAAAGAGAGAGAGGAGATATAGATTTGTTTTTCATTACAAATAAAAAAAATAGGGTACTGTTAACAAAGGGTTACAATTGGTTTAGTAAAAAGTAAATGAAAAACAAAAGGCTGGGTCTCACTGTATCACCCAGGCTACTCTGCACTGACCATTCACAGGCGCTATCCCACTACTGATCAGCATGGGGGCTTTGACCTGCTCCGTTACCGACCTGGATCGGTTCACCCCTCTTTAGACAACCTGGTGATCCCAAGCTCCCCCAGGAACACCATATTGATACTGAACTTAGTGCGGACACCCGATCGACATGGCTCAGGGCAGACTAGAACTCCCAGACTCAAGCAATCCCTCAGCCTTAGCCTCCCAAACAGCAGGATTACAGGCACGTGCCACTGTGCCCGGCAGGAACACAAGCCTTTTCTCTGGAACTAGAGCCTCTCAGACATGTGTGGGTGTGGCTTATGTCATTATGCCGATTGAGAAACCATTGTTAGTCAAAAGATAAATTACAGAGCACTGTGCATTTGTTGCTGTACTGTTTCCCCCGCTGGAGGCTTTTCGCACACTGACACAGTCCCATACAGAACTCTCTTACCTCCATCAGCAGTGTCTGTGAGCGCTGTTACAGGCTTAAGGGCTCGATTTACATTTTCACCGGTGGGATGTCATATCGGGGAGATTAGTCACCCGCAACAAGGGAGATTTGTCTCCTCGTGTACCAGAGCCCTTAAGCCTGTAACAGCATACGCGGCAGCACGATATGCGGAAATCGCGGAAGTTGCCTCGAGAGGCAACTTGGGGGACCGCACTGCTTCATATGCCATCCCACCAGTGATTTACATTTTCGCCGGTGGGATGTCATATCGGGGAGATTAGTCGCTCGCAACAAGGGAGATTTGTCGCGGGCGACTTATCTCCCCGTGTAGCAGAGCCCTAAAGGGTAACAATCCTAAAGATATAATAAGAGCTTAGTCAAAAGATAAATTACACAACACTGTGCAATAGAGAAATAAAGCATTATTGGTTTGACAGTTGGTGAAATGTAAATAATACACAAGAGCCATGAATATCCTGTAAATTATATTGTTATAAATGGTGCTTAATGATGTCATATGTTATAATTGGTGTTTAGTGATGTAAGATATGTCACAGTGCAGGTGTAGCTTGTTAAGATTTCTGGGCTCTCTGCCAAAAGCTGCCTATTTAAGTCTGAGAAACATTGTATCTTTTTTAGTGTTCAGGAGATGAAAGGGAAATGAGGGACTTTTCAGTAAGAATCAAGGACTGTGGAGGTATAAATTAGTTTTTTAGTAAGAAAAAACATAAATTGTTAATAAAGGGTTAAACTGATTTAGAAAAAAAAGAAAAGACTGGGTCTCACTGTATCACCCAGGCTACTCTGCACTGACCATTCACAGGCGCTATCCCACTACTGATCAGCATGGGGGCTTTGACCTGCTCCGTTACCGACCTGGATCGGTTCACCCCTCTTTAGACAACCTGGTGATCCCAAGCTCCCCCAGGAACACCATATTGATACTGAACTTAGTGTGGACACCCGATCGACATGGCTCAGGGCAGACTAGAACTCCCAGACTCAAGCAATCCCTGAGCCTTAGCCTCCCAAACAGCAGGATTACAGGCACGCGCCACTGTGCCCGGCAGGAACACAAGCCTTTTCTCTGGAACTAGAGCCTCTCAGACATGTGGGCGTGGCTTATGTCATTATGCTGATTGAGAAACCATTGTTGGAAAAAGATAAATTACAATGCATTCTACATTTGTTGCTGTACTGGTTCCCTCGCTTGTGGCTACCTTCATCAGCAGTGCCTGTGAGTGCTGTTACAGGCTTAAACTACAAGCTAATACAGGTATGGGATCGGTTATCCGGAAACCTATTATCTAGAAAGCTCCCAATTTTATGAAGGCTCCATTTTATTCAAATAATTACAATTTTTTAAATACATTTTATTTTTCTCTGTAATAATACAGTACCTTGTACTTGATCCCAGCTAAGATATAATTAATCATTATTGGAGGCAAAACAATCCTACAGGATTTAATTAACTTTAAAATTGTTTTTTAGTAGACTTAAGTAAAGTATGGCAATCCAAATGGCCAGGCCCTGAGTATTCTGGATAACAGGTCCCAACAGCATGCATCTTAGCACTGCAACAGCTATCAATTCTGAATTCTAAAGAATTTAGAGAGTGGTTCAGTCATCTCACTGTAGAAACCCCCACATAATGTAACAAAACTGTACAACATGCAAACCATATTCAGTTAAAAGTAGACTGTGGTATATTAACAAAATGAGCCCCGCGCCAGCGAATAAAACTTTAATTACACATAATAAAAGGTTTATTTGAAACACATACTCTAAATGCGATCTGACATAACAGAAACAAATGCCGCAGCCTCTGCATAGGATCGAGTACCCAGGAACCTAAAGGTTACGTAGTCTGGTAGTGACGGGAGTTGCGGAGGTGAAAAATATAAAGGATCAAAGAATGGATTTTAAAAATATGCTGTATTTTTGCTCAAAGGAATATCTTCTAGGCAGACTTCTCCACTGGGTGTCTGAGGAAACATTACAACTCTCTAAAGGTAGAAAAAATAATAGAAATAAAGATGATGAAGTTCTTTAATAACAAACAAACTGGACTTTATGCACTGAAGAAATAAGAGTTCAGGCATTCTACTAAAGACTTTAACAGTTATATTTTCACTGTCTGTTTTATCTTTAGTGTTTCTTTCTTACACTGCTTTATTTATTTTTACAATGATCCTTTTTACAATGATCCTTGCTATTTTCTGGTACTTTAAAAGTTTGGAATTTATAGAATAAAGTATTTTAAAGGCAGGGTTGAACTGATTCAGCTGTTTAACTCTAAAGATGGAAGAGTGCAAAGTGGCAGCTTCATCTATTGTATATTTACAGTAAAATTACTGGCAGACCCCAGTAAAAAGAAGACATTACTTTTTAGCAAGTGTGAAAATTAAAAACCATCTGTATGAATACAACATTCATTCAGGAACTGGTCCAATTTGGAGTCAATATTTCTCCTGAGGAAAATAAGTTAACGCCTCCGAAGTTGCCAGGGGCGGTAGAAAGCAGCTCTTGGTAACTTTAAGAGCGGAATTTCCAGGTTTTAAAATGGAAATTCGGCTCTACAATTGCGCTCTTTACACTAGTGATACGGCCCCCCATGGACCCCCTGTAGCACTGTAAGGTAAGTGTGGGGGGGGGAGTTGAGGTGGGGCAGCATCACAGCAGGCAGCTCAGGGGCCAGAAACGCCCCAGGCATTTTACAGCAGCCTCTCTGGCATTTGACAGAACCCACAGATTGCCAGTCCAGGCCTGGCTAGAAATTAACAAGGTTGACCTTGATGGAACTTGATGAACTTAAGCTTAGCCACAATGTAATATGTGAACATGTAGTAAATATGAACCATTGCAATGCTAGTAATTGATTTTACTTTGTATCTGAAATTCCTGACTGTGCAGCATCAAGCTATGAGGTAGGTTAACTTTAAAACCCAAGCAACCAAGATATTTCCATCCTAGTAAGACCAACCAACCAATCAACCTTGGCACATTTGTGTTCCAAATTGTGACTTAGGCACCAACCCCTGAAAGCATTCCACCTAAGCAGAGATAAAATAATAGTATTAACTTTGGGATGCTGTATACATTCAGATACAATACAAAAAAGTTACTATGTAAAGTAACTAGGGTTTCCAGAACTACATATTTTCAAAAACTTTCAAAAGCACACAGCTTTAAGGTACACTTTGTATGCATTGTTCCAGATACTGCTAACTTGTTAGTAGGTGTAGGTAGTAGTTAACTTTTAGCATATTATAAAATGTCCTATACCTAGCAAATTTGTAACTGGTCTTCATTATTATACATTATTGTTGCTATTATTAGCATTATTTTATAGTTATTCAATGATTTGCCTTTCTTTTCTACATCTTTCCAGCTTTCACATAGGGGTCACTGACTCAAGCAGTTAAAAACTATTGCTCTCTGTTATTATTAATGTTACATTTTCTTATATTTGTAACTAACTCCTCTCCTTTTCATAATTCTGTCTCTCAAAAAAACAACTCCTTGGTTGCTAAGGTAAACATGACCCTAGCAACCAGATAGCTGCTGAAATATCCAGACTGGTGAGCTGCTGAACAAAAAGCAAAATAACTGAAAAACCTAAAAAAAAATAAATAAAACCAATTGCAAATATATCAATGTCACATTAAAAATTAATTTAAATGTGAACTACCCCTTTAACTCTGCGGTTATATAAAAGTCTGTTTGCAGAATCATTTTAGTACAATTTAAATCAACTATACTGTTATAATTCAGCCTAAAATGATTATTGCTCAAGGCTATTTTACTATATAAATATTTAAAAAAGAAAACTGGCTCGGCATTATAAAAACACATAAATAATATAATGCTGTGTGAATCTTCTGGGTGACTGATCACATCTCAGTAAGACAAATAAAGCTTTATCAGAAATGCTGCTATCCACAGCAAAATCAAACAAGCAATATAAGTTAACGTGGACACTGTATTCTATATAATATTATTTTCTATGTGCTTCAATTCAGTGCTGCTTAGCTTGTATTCATACTTTGCAGTCATTTGGTCTCAGCATAATTCCCATGGGAACTCACACAAGACTAAACTAAGCCATCACAGAGGAAGCAATGCAGAATCTGTTCTTGTGTACTATTGTGAATGCTCTGTACTTTGCTGATGGATCAAAGTAAGTATGTGCCAAGAAGGAAAAGTGATGTTTTCTTTCCAGATTTCCCTTTGAGGCCTCTAATGTGCAAGGATGTCTGCCATGTCAGCTCCCAGAGGATGATTCCTGTACATTATTACCTAGCTAGACATAACGAGTTTTAGCCACTCTAGCTACCCCTTGATTCATCACTGTAAGGAAAAAATCACTGTCCTCTTCTTAGCAAATTGAAAGGGTGAAATCTAGTTTGGGAGACAACAGGTCAGAACAGGAAAACAGAACCAAAGGAGCTTAACAATATAAGTCAACAGAGAAAAAAGAAATAAAAGAACATAATAGAGAACAGGTGGATCCAAATCAAGGAAAACTCCTTAGAGGACTAAAACAGAGAAGTCAGAACGATGATTTAGCAAAAACAGTAGTCAGAATAAGACTAAGCAGAGAAGAAACTTGGGACTACAGCAGTACCAGTACCTGGAGATCAAAATGGTTGGTTAATCAAATCTGTTCCATGCTACAAGTTGCAGCTGTAGTTTATGACAAAGAACAAGAGTGAAAGAGGAGTGAGAGGGGCAGCAGCCATGACAATAGGCACCACCTTCAGGATCACAGGAATGCAGGAGAAAGTGCATCATTTATAGGTAATCCCAGTATGCAATGTGATTTCCAGGATCCTTGAGAATTGCATTGCCTACAGGATCAATGGGAGAGGCCCTTGTATTGAAAAGTATTTTTTTTTTATTTGTATGCAGCTGTATTCTCTTAGGATTAGTTTGAATTCAATTAGGTGTCTCATACAGAATAGTAGGGATAAAAAGTGTTGATACCTTTTAGAATTTGAGAGCAGCCAGGCTTCAAGGGGCCTGATTGGTGTTTCTTGTTGCCCTGTGTTGCTGTTACCAAAAAGAAGGGATCAAATTCTTGACACTCCTTCAGTGAATCCTATATGTGACAATTCACTGATGGTGAAGTAGTAGTATGGGTGTACCCTTTTTTTAAAATATAAGTTTAATGGTCCATTAAATATATTTGACCATTTTATTCACCATTTTTCCATTAAATTCTTTTACTCAGTTTGTTCATCCCTGTTAAAAATGCTGGAATATCATAATTAAATATCTCATTATTATGATGATGGTAATGACTGTCCTATCTTAGAGCATGTATAGTTTCAAAACTATCACAGATAAAACATTAATAACAATTCTAGTAAGTACGTCTTCTGTTTTATAAAATGTTAAAAGGTTAACAGACAGACTGTACTTCTTAATAATCAAAAAATGGGGTGAATGTATATTTCTAAATTACGCTTTTAAAGACATTCCTTTAACCCTAGCAGATACTGTCAGGGGGCCAAAGTATCAGGTTCTTTTACTGCCTCTCTAAAGGGGTGGTTCTTTTTAACTTAACTTTTAGTAGGTTATAGAATTGCCTATCCTTAGTAACTTCATTTTTTATAATTTTTCATTATTTGCTTTTGTGCCTCTTTTCAGCTCAAAGTTTATTGCATCTTAGTCACAATAAAGTTCAAGATCATTATCATCATTACCTTATATAAAGCCTGCAAATTACATAGCAATTTATATTAATTAATAAAGAATAAAGGGATCTTACAATACCTTAACAAACCTTACAGAGTAGGAATATGAGTAGGAATAGAGGTCTCTACTAGCAAGAGCTTACAAAAATGTACTGTTAAAAACATGATCAAAGCTTACAAAAAGGTACTATTTTTAATACATTTAAAAAAACTAGAATTATTTGTTTGTCCACTCTATCTGAGGTGGTTTACTAGAAATTCTGAACTTTCTGGATGTTGGATTTCCAGATAGGAGATCCCATACCTGTATCCAGTTGTTGGTGGTAACCGAAAAATTATTGCTCCATGGCTCTAATGCCCCATGGAGAGATTAGTCATCCCTTATAAATCTCTGCTCCATAAAGGGAATCGCATACACATTGCTTCAGAAAAAACAAAGCAACGTGTAGGCCTTTCCACCGCGGATTCTTTTTGTTGCCGATGGAATGGCATTTTGGAGAGATTAGTTCTGCCCGCAGTAGCAGAAATTTATTGTGGGTGACTAATTTCTCCATAGGGCATTAGCCTAAGGCTGCAGCTTTATTGGTATTGTTCTATGTATTACTTATTTTTCTATCCAGGCCCTCTTCTTTCCATAGTCCAGCCTGTCTTTAAAATGACTGCCTGGTAAAAATACACCCTAGCAACCTGAAATAATAAACTAGTCAGATGATAAGGGCAGTGGCACATGGGGAAATTAGTTACCCGTGATAAATCTTCGTTACCTTGGGCGACTAATGTCCCTGCTACATGTCGCTCCAGTTTCCTGTAGTCGCCCAAATTTGCCTCGCATTAAAATTTTGGGCGACTTCAGGAAACCGCAGCAACGTGTATGCCACCCCACTGGCAATTTACATTCTTGCCAGTGGGATGGTATTTAAAGGAGATTAGTCGCCCGCAATAGCGAAGAAATATCGTGGGCGACTAATCTCCACGTCTGCCACTGCCCTAAAGAAAAACGAATATCATTTAAAAAGCACAACATATAAACCAGCTTTTGGTAGTCAATTGTATCTTGTCTATAAATCTCCAAGTATCTTCCACAGCAACTTTACAATCAGGTTCTGGCTGCATACAATATAATCTCTCCATCATAATATCATTTCTCATTCATTGCCAGAGGGTTACTATGTTACTATGTATTATATTCTGTTATAAACAGAGTTAGGTATACTAAAATTGACTAGGAGAAACTCTCATAACAAAGGTTTGGGCCATCCAAATGAATCTGATGCCAAAAATCTTATATTTTCTTTATAATCATATCAATATTAATGTACTTTGTAGTGATTTTTATTTTGCATTGTATAAAACTGCTGTTGAATTTAATGCAGTTGCAGGGTGCAAAAAAGAAAATAGTAACCATCTTCATTCCTAAGGAGATATTTCTACTGATGCCACAGAAAGAAATAGGGTATTTAACCCCTCATGCTACATCACTAAGCAACATTTGACTTGTGCTTTCAGGCCAGTCTACGAAGTGATATGCTATTGCCTACGGGGATTTTTCCGCTATTTTATTACAACCATTCAATAATGTTAATTGTAACAAGGATTAGTAATCACAGTTTCCCCACCATGTGGATCTCCTGGATAATAAGTAATTAAAATGTCTAGTATGTAAAGAGACTAAATACCACCACAAGTTACAGAGGGTGGGATGGAGGCGATGGGAGTACATTGACAGCCCAATTCCCACTTCAGCTTGCCTGGTGTGATAGATGGCAACAATTTGTGGAGGTTGCAAAATACCCTAGATCCCTGCCTTAAAGTTAGTAAGCAGCTTAGAGGTCTTTTGTTCTTTTGTTAGCGCCCTGTCTCCCAAATCCCAGGCAACTAGCGTAGGTAATACAGATATTGGACAACCTCTAATTTTATGCATGCTATTTTTGTGCCCTTCCTAAGTGCACACAAATCCTTACTTTTATTGGGGGTTATTTTTCTAAAGCAAAGAGATTAGAATAAGTATACACCCTGGCAATAAATGGGCCCAGGTCCAAGATTAAAGGGATTCTATCATGATTTTTATGGTGTACTTTTTATTTCTATAATAAATAATTCACTCTACCATTTAAAACTGTATTTTTGAACCAACAAATGTATTGTTGTTGTAATATTGTGTGTAGGCAGACATCTCATTGCATTGTGCTTGAGTCAGAGCTTTCAGAAGGAGCCAACGATACGCATTAGAACTGCTTTCAGGCACACTATTGTCTCTCCTACTCCCATGTAACTGAAGCAGTCCCAAGTCGGACTTGGATTTTTCAATATTTAGTGCTGTTATCATATCTGCCTTTAGCATTACAGGTGCCTGGTAGCTGCTATCTTGCTCCCTTCCCATTGTTCTGCTGATCGGCTGCTGGAAGGGAGCAAGATATGGCTCCAACTTGCAGCACAGCAGTAAAGTTTATCAGAACACAAGTCACTTGACTGTGGAACCCTGGGAAATGAAGAATATGGCTAGCCCCATGTGGAATTTAAAAATTAAATAAAAAAAATCTGTTTGTGTTTTTGAAAATGCAGGATTCTGCTGGAGAAGCTCTATTAACTGATGTGTTTTGAGAGTATTCCTTTAAAGAATATACAGTATTGAGTTCAGTAGCTGAGAAGTATTGTTTTTCAGTATTTGAATATGGTTACTGGCATTTCTGGTCCATGGAGCTTTGGCACTTTTTACATCCAAACCTCTGTAAGGTGGTTGTGGGTGTATTCAGCACATATAAGAGACCAGGGGAGCATTTTTAAGTACACTAAGACATGTGGCACTGTTTCTGAAAGAAAATTATCTATGAGATGAATTAACAGTATCTTAATGAAATTATGTCAGCTTTGGTATATTCATCCTTCGCTTGAAAATTGAGATAAGCTAACATCTACAGTATCTAAGAGGCCTATCCAGGGCACTGGCTGACAATACTACAGGGTTTAGAAAATCTGTGTTTACTTTGCCTATGATTTCATGTAGAAAGTGAAAATGTTTATCAGTCAGCCCTACAGAAGCACAAATGCACTCCAGCTTCTTCTTTCAATTCAGTATCTTGGGAGGGTTGAGACTGTGCTTACATTTTGTGAAGGAATGTATAAAGGCAACATACTTTGGGATTATAGATATAAAGGTCAGACATAGCAGGTTAGTTTTTATAGTGATTCCCAGTTGTTTATAAGAAAGGAGATCATCATGTACTTAATAAGCAAATAGTTTGGAAGAGTATTTCAGCACAGTAGTGCCAAATGGACTTATTAGGGACCAGCAATGATTTCATTATTTGTACAAGCAGGTTCAGGCACGTCAAAGGTAATTCATATAAACTTAGGTATGAATAACATTTAAAGGGGAACTACAGCATTTGAACAAAAATGTGTTAAAGAGCCACACACAACGCAGGAACCCTTAATATAAACCTTAATATCACAGTTATCTTTTTCTTCAAAAAGTATGAAAAAGTATAAAAAAAAAAAATTGAATGGCTCACCATGTCCCACCTTGCTACACAGTTCAATCTTTTCTCAGCTTTTTCAAATAAAATAAATGCTGTTACTGATTTGTAATTTTAGATATTTTTGGGGGGGGTTCTAGTATATTTATATGTTGTATTAGAAAGATGTATTAGCTACAGAAAAAATATAGAGCTATGCAAAAACAAATTACATGAATTTGTGTGCTTTTTTTCTTGTATTTAATAGTTGCCAAGGGCAGAAATAGAGGCTCCTAGCATTTCCTTTGTGCTGAGTTTCTGTATATTACCTTATATTTCACTTTAAACTGTTTCTTTATTTCTCCTCTGCACATAATCCCAGAATCCCCCATAAGATTTGCTGGAAGAGGGATGCTGGGAGATGTAGTTCCAGGAAGAATAATGCTTTCTTTAAAACACGTAAATACAAAGACTGGAATAATGTATTCACTTGCCAAGAACCGTAATGCCTACCTAAAATGACAAGAGGTCAGAGGTTTTTGTGCTCTGTCTGGCCCTACTTTTAAATTCTACATAAAATGAGAAAACAAATTGCACCTATTAACAAAGTGATTTGTGAAGTGTCCCTTGAGTAAAAAACCTCCATGACATAATGACTACTATTAATGGCTGCTATTAGTATGCTAAGCGTGCATGTGTCACTGCCAAACTGAATTGGTAGTAGGCTTACATACATATTGCACTTATTCTTTCATCTTAATATTCCTTACACTTCTAGTTATGGCATGTACATTGCATCCTCCTCCAGTAATTCCCAGTATTAATTATCTTCATATAAACAATTTACCACAGGGTCCTGGCTGGCATTAATCATCTATCCTCCCCTTTTCATTAATCAGCAGAGGACAGTGAGCCTACAATTACTTTGTTTTTCTTAAGCAAAGCACATCATTTTGTGTTAATAATAACAAATGTAAACTCCCACAAGCTTTCAGCCATGATTTGGAATTCCCTAGCATCTGAAAATGTCTACAAGGTCATTGTACTGTCATGGGACAAAGAGTGTAAACTGTTGTCTCAGTCCATATTTCAACCCTGTATTGCCACAGTGACATTTATTTCACATTAACAACTAAAATGCAAGTTTTCCAGTACAGCTTATACTTTATGTAATAGGTTTCCTTGGTCTCTGTATGTGTTTCTTAAAGATGTTGTACACCTTTAAATTAACTTTTAGAATGATATACAGCAGTGATCCCCAACCAGTGGCTCGGGCGCAACATTTTGCTCACCAACCCCTTGGATGTTGCTCTCAGTGTCCCCAAACCAGGTAGTTATTTTTGAATTCCTGACTTGGTGGCAAGTTTTAGTTGAATAAAAGTAAGATTTACTACCAAATAAAGCCTCCTGTAAGCTGATAGTGTGCATAGAGGCTCCCTAATAGCCAATCTTAGCCCTTATTTGTCACCCCCATGAACTTTTATTATGCTTGTGTTGTTCTCTATTCTATTCTGAGACAGTTTGCAACTGGTCTTCATTTTTTATTTTTTGGTGTTTCTGAAAAAATTTGGCTTTTTGTACAGCAACTCTCTATTTTAGAATTTCGGCAGCAATCTGGTTGCTAGGGTCCAATGTACCCTAGCAACCAAGCAGTGCTTTGAAAGAGAGACAGGAATATGAATAGTAGAGTACTTAAATAGAAAGTTAAGTCATAAAAAGTAACAATAACAATACAATTGTAGCCCCACAAAACATTAGTTTATGTCTACTAAGTCATTTAACCATAAAATAAACCCAAAAGAATTGTTTTGCCACCAATAAGGATTAATTATATCTTAGTCAGGTACAAGGTAGTATTTTAGGAAATTATTTATAATAAGGTGAATTATTTGATTAAAATGGAGTCTATGGCAGACGGCCTTTCAGTAATTTGGAACGTTCGGGTACAAGTTTCTGGATAACAGATCTCATACATATATGTTATTGACATATAATAGTATTTTTAAGTGCACAACAAATGTCTTAGCTGTTGGGAGAGTTTATACTGTATGTTATATGTTTCAGGACTACAGAAATAACCACGGGCAACTCCTGCACATAGTGTTCTGCCTAAATTCAAACTACTCTACCACGAAGTGGCCCAAGATCATCCTCTTTTGGGCTACCCAGCAGTTAGTAAAGCCAAACTATAGTATAGTCCCTCATTGGATGCTACCTCCTATATTCTCAGTGTTGTGTACCTAACACCCTCACATCATTCCATGCAGCCATCTTTAGCTACAAAACTGCAACAAGGCAGTGGCTACATTGTATCTGTAATACATAAACTGTAAAAATATTATTCTGGTAATCATAAGGGACTAAGGTTCAGTAAGAAAAATAATAAGGGACTCTTGTAGGCCACCCAATTTATTATTTAAGGTCATACTGATCAATAGTCTGAAGAAAGCGGCTCGCAAAGCACCATGGTCAGCCAGAGAATGGATAAAACTCGAACTTTATTTACATTCTTAAAAACCCAGAACGCCTGACGTGTTTCGTGCGTGCCCGCACTTAATCATAGGCCCATGATTAAGTGCGGGCACGTACGAAACGCGTCAGGCGTTCTGAGTTTTTAAGAATGTAAATAAAGTTTGAGTTTTATAACCGATGCTTTATTCATTAATCACAGACAGTCTTGTGGAACACAGAACAATAACTGAAATGTGTCACAGACAGCTTCAAGTGAGACTTTTAGATCTCTGGCACATGGGGAGATTAGTCGCCCACGACAAATCTCCCTTGTCATGGGCGACTAATCTCCCCGAACTACCATCCCACTGTCGAAAATGTAAGTCGCCGGTGGGATGGCCCACGCTGCGCAGGCGATTTCGGCAAATCGCTGCAGTTGCCTCGCGAGGCATTTTCTGCGATTTGTGTGTGCCATCCCACGAGCAACTTACATTTTCGCCGGTGGGATGGTAGTTCGGGGAGATTAGTCGCCCGTGACAGGGGAGATCTGCCGCAGGTGACTAATCTCCCCATGTGCCAGAGTCCTTATAGATGATAGCAAACCTTAACTCAAAAGTACACAACACCCCTTGTACAACTTTCTGTGTACTCTGTGGTTATAGCTGTGCAAATAGCAAAGTGCATGCAGGGGCTTAGCTAGTCAGCACTATCATGTCAGGCCCTTGTGATTTTATAAGATTGCATATTAGCCCTATATTTTATTCTTCGCATATATAGCATATTTGTATACTTTAATCACCTACCTCACCTGCCTTGGGTTGTCTTTATAGGGGACACTGAGGGATTTTATGTGTCCCTTTATACAGAACTTACCCATCATAAGTAAGCATCTCAACAAGTTTCAGTCATCACTAGCCAGAACCAAGGCAAGTTCTTTCTTTTGTATTGACTTACATACTTTATTAGTAGTCCTATTAAAAAGGTGTTCTTAAAGGAGAAGGAAAGGCTAATAAAGAGTTAATCTCAAGCTGCAGGCATACCTTCAGTTCTCTCAATAGTGCCCTTAAGTCTCCCCATATTTCTCCCGTTCAGATGATCAGAAGCCTCATAGGAAAAAAAAAAAAACGCTGAGCACTGTAAAGAAAATTCCCATAATGCCTCGCTCCTGCACCAAGACCAAGACCCCAGTACATGCCCAGTTTGTAAGACTATGAGGAAGCTTCCTGTTGATTGGCTCAGATCACACATTCCTAAGGGGGGGAGGGAGTTCTTAGCATTCTTGAGGGAGGGGGGAGCAGGAGAGGGGAGAGAGGAGAGAGCTGGGCAGATTCTGGCAAAGGGATTACAGAGACACAGAAGGAGACAAGAAATCCTATTTCTTTTGATAGAGAACTCAGTGCAGTGTTCCTGTAAGTGCTTATGGCTGTATTTACATAGACCTTTCTGATAAAGCTTACTTAGTTTTTACCTTTCCTTTTAGATAGCAAGGAGGCTACCAGCAGACCATCCAGTGCCCTCCAGTGTTGGAGAAATGGTTGGTAGTTCAGCAACATCTATATGGCCGCCAGTTGCCCTTGCTTACCCTAGACAGCATGACTAAGCTGTTTATAACAGTTATAACATAGGAAGTAACATAAACTATTGGTTTAAACAAAGGTAAACATTTTAATGTATTTTAAAATTTAGACAAAGCATCAAAAGAGTAATGAAACAAATGTGTTTTTCTTGTACAAAACAACACATATTTCCCACTGTGATTGTATTTACATTATTTCTTAGTACGTCCCCAGTACTGCAAGCTCCTTCTATTCAATGTACTTATATGAGCATTAATGGAAAGTAGAAAAGAGACATTTAGTATTTGTTCTTTAAAATCTTAGCTAGCACTGGCTATTGGATCAGTAAACTGTCATGGGATCATCCCATTCTGGGAGGCAGTCTGACAATGGGTGCGAAAAGTGACATTTATAGGTATCAGATAAGATCCTATGATTTGCATTATGGGAGACGAAATACACTTAAACAACTCAGCTCAGCGCTTAATAAATAAAATGTTTATGGCAGCTAAAAGGGCAATAGCAAAAGCCTGGAAGGCCACAGTACCTCCCACAGGGATGGAATTTTTAGATTGAGTACGATATATACGAAGAATGGAATACCTCACTGCCCTTAAACATGACACAATGGCACATTTTGATAAAATATGGGCAAACTGGGATTACATGGAATACACATGTGGTAATAGGGTTATAAACATTGAGATGGACAAAGCCTGGGGCTTGGGAGGAGTGAGGACAATACATGTAGGTAGGGAGCCTGTATACTCTCTTTTCTCTTTTCACTTACAATAGGCATTGGATAAACTTACCCATGGGGTGGCCTATACAAAGATACCATAGAGTGATCTATTTAAAGGAACAGTAACACCAAAAAATGAAAGTGTATAAAAGTAATTACAATATAATGTGCTGTTGCCCTGCATTGGTAAAAGTTGTGTCTTTGCCTCAGAAAGACTACTATAGTTTATATAAATAAGCTGCTGTTTAGCCATGGGAGCAGCCATTCAAGGAGAAAAGGCACAGGTTACATAGCAGATAACTAGTAGATAAGCCCCATATAATGGGGGTTTGTCTGTTATCTGCTAAGTAACCTGTGCCTTTTCTCCTTTGAATGGCTGCCCCCATGGCTACATAGCAGCTTACTTATATAAACTATAGTAGTCTATCTGAGGCAAACACACCAGTTGTAGTAATGCAGGGCAACAGTACATTATATTGTAATTACTTTTATACACTTTCATTTTTTGGTGTTACTGTTCCTTTAAGCTTAGTTTTTGTTCTTAGTTTTCTTCTGTTTACATACCCTCTCCCCTTTTTTATTTACTATCCCTACAACTAGCAGTCTGCAGAGAATATGGGCACATCTGGACTGGTAACGCCAAAACTACGACTATCGCTGTAACCCCAATTCTCTCAAATGCCCCCCAATTCTCTCTTGTACTGATCTAAAGGTGTTACCTCATGACAAGTTTTCTTTTTTATGTAAGTTGATACATAACTAGTCTTGGGAATTGCAGTTTTATTTATATTATGTTTGTGATTGTACAAAAAAATTCAAATTCCAATAAAAAGATATTTAAAAAAAAAAGAAATTACAAATTGGCAATTATATGTTAATACATTTCGGATATTCTCATTTTCCCCTTTGCACATTACTTTTTTACATTCCTATCACTCTGGTGCTTAAGATTAGGTAAGGTTGTTAAAGAAATTGTAGATAAATGGCCGTAAGTACCCAGTTGGCACTCCATACAAGCATTAATTTGTAACCACCTGAATTACAGGATCCAGATACCCCGGGGTCTCTCAATCAGCATAATGACATAAGCCACGCCCACATGTCTGAGAGGCTCTAGTTCCAGAGAAAAGGCTTGTGTTCCTGCCGGGCACAGTGGCGCGTGCCTGTAATCCTGCTGTTTGGGAGGCTAAGGCTGAAGGATTGCTTGAGTCTGGGAGTTCTAGTCTGCCCTGAGCCATGTCGATCGGGTGTCCGCACTAAGTTCAGTATCAATATGGTGTTCCTGGGGGAGCTTGGGATCACCAGGTTGTCTAAAGAGGGGTGAACCGATCCAGGTCGGTAACGGAGCAGGTCAAAGCCCCCATGCTGATCAGTAGTGGGATAGCGCCTGTGAATGGTCAGTGCAGAGTAGCCTGGGTGATACAGTGAGACCCAACCTTTTCTTTGCCATTTACTTTTTACTAAACCAATTGTCAGCCTTTGTTAACAGTACCCTATTTTTTATTTGTAATGAAAAACAAATCTATATCTCCTCTCTCTCTTTAGCATTTTTATTTTACCTTATGTAGTAACATTTAGAGATGTCTATGTATCTGCCTATGATTCCTGCATTTAGAGAGAGGGAGACTGCTGAGAGGGGAATACTGAAGAGTAATATGATTATTTTGAAAAAGGTTACAGTTTCTTTAATTGATGACATTTAGAACTTTCCTTATTTCCATGAGATGAAGCTCCTATTACATTTTTATGATTGTTAAGCCTGTAACAGCGCTCACAGGCACTACTAATGGAGGTAAGAGAGTTCTGTATAGGACTGTGTCAGTGTGTGAAAAACCTCCAGCGGGGGAAACAGTACAGAAACAATGCACAGTGCTCTGAAATTTATCTTTTGACTAACAATGGTTTCTCAATCAGCATAATGACATAAGCCACGCCCACATGTCTGAGAGGCTCTAGTTCCAGAGAAAAGGCTTGTGTTCCTGCCGGGCACAGTGGCGCGTGCCTGTAATCCTGCTGTTTGGGAGGCTAAGGCTGAGGGATTGCTTGAGTCTGGGAGTTCTAGTCTGCCCTGAGCCATATCGGTCGCGTGCCCGCACTACGTTCAGTATCAATATGGTGTTTTTTCTTACTAAAAAACTAATTTATACCTCCACAGTCCTTGATTCTTACTGAAAAGTCCCTCATTTCCCTTTCATCTCCTGAACACTAAAAAAGATACAATGTTTCTCAGACTTAAATAGGCAGCTTTTGGCAGAGAGCCCAGAAATCTTAACAAGCTACACCTGCACTGTGACATATCTTACATCACTAAACACCAATTATAACATATGACATCATTAAGCACCATTTATAACAATATAATTTACAGGATATTCATGGCTCTTGTGTATTATTTACATTTCACCAACTGTCAAACCAATAATGCTTTATTTCTCTATTGCACAGTGTTGTGTAATTTAACTTTTGACTAAGCTCTTATTATATCTTTAGGATTGTTACCCTTTAGGGCTCTGCTACATGGGGAGATAAGTCGCCCGCGACAAATCTCCCTTGTTGCGAGCGACTAATCTCCCCGATATGACATCCCACCGGCGAAAATGTAAATCACTGGTGGGATGGCATATGAAGCAGTGCGGTCCCCCAAGTTGCCTCTCGAGGCAACTTCCGCGATTTCCGCATATCGTGCTGCCGCGTATGCTGTTACAGGCTTAAGGGCTCTGGTACACGAGGAGACAAATCTCCCTTGTTGCGGGTGACTAATCTCCCCGATATGACATCCCACCGGCGAAAATGTAAATCGAGCCCTTAAGCCTGTAACAGCGCTCACAGGCACTGCTGATGGAGGTAAGAGAGTTCTGTATGGGACTGTGTCAGTGTGTGAAAAGCCTCCAGCGGGGGAAACAGTACAGAAACAATGCACAGTGCTCTGTAATTCTTTTGACTAACAGTGGTTTCTAAATCAGCATAATGATATAAGCCACGCCCACATGTCTGAGAGGCTCTAGTTCCAGAGAAAAGGCTTGTGTTCCTGCCGGGCACAGTGGCGCGTGCCTGTAATCCTGCAGTTTGGGAGGCTAAGGCTGAGGGATTGCTTGAGTCTGGGAGTTCTAGTCTGCCCTGAGCCATGTCGATCGGGTGTCCGCACTAAGTTCAGTATCAATATGGTGTTCCTGGGGGAGCTTGGGATCACCAGGTTGTCTAAAGAGGGGTGAACCGATCCAGGTCGGTAACGGAGCAGGTCAAAGCCCCCATGCTGATCAGTAGTGGGATAGCGCCTGTGAATGGTCAGTGCAGAGTAGCCTGGGTGATACAGTGAGACCCAGTCTTCTGCTTGCCATTTACTTTTTACTAAACCAATTGTCAGCCTTTGTTAACAGTACCCTATTTTTTATTTGTAATGAAAAACAAATCTATATCTCCTCTCTCTCTTTAGCATTTTTATTTTACCTTATGTAATAACAGTTAGAGATGCCTATGTATCTGCCTATGACTCCTGCATTTAGAGAGAGGGAGACTGCTGAGAGGGGAATACTGAAGAGTAATATGATTATTTTGAAAAAGGTTACAGTTTCTTTAATTGATGACATTTAGAACTTTCCTTATTTCCATGAGATGAAGCTCCTATTACATTTTTATGATTGTTAAGCCTGTAACAGCACTCACAGGCACTGCTAATGGAGGTAAGAGAGTTCTGTATGGGACTGTGTCAGTGTGTGAAAAACCTCCAGTGGGGGAAACAGTACAGAAACAAATGCACAGTGCTCTGTAATTTATCTTTTGACTAACAATGGTTTCTCAATCAGCATAATGATATAAGCCACGCCCACATGTCTGAGAGGCTCTAGTTCCAGAGAAAAGGCTTGTGTTCCTGCCGGGCACAGTGGCGCGTGCCTGTAATCCTGCTGTTTGGGAGGCTAAGGCTGAGGGATTGCTTGAGTCTGGGAGTTCTAGTTTGCCCTGAGCCATGTCGATCGGGTGTCCGCACTAAGTTCAGTATCAATATGGTGTTCCTGGGGGAGCTTGGGATCACCAGGTTGTCTAAAGAGGGGTGAACCGATCCAGGTCGGTAACGGAGCAGGTCAAAGCCCCCATGCTGATCAGTAGTGGGACAGCGCCTGTGAATGGTCAGTGCAGAGTAGCCTGGGTGATACAGTGAGACCCAGTCTTTTGTTTTTTTTCTAAATCAGTTTAACCCTTTATTAACAATTTATGTTTTTTCTTACTAAAAAACTAATTTATACCTCCACAGTCCTTGATTCTTACTGAAAAGTCCCTCATTTCCCTTTCATCTCCTGAACACTAAAAAAGATACAATGTTTCTCAGACTTAAATAGGCAGCTTTTGGCAGAGAGCCCAGAAAACTTAACAAGCTACACCTGCACTGTGACATATCTTACATCACTAAACACCAATTATAACGTATGACATCATTAAGCACCATTTATAACAATATAATTTACAGGATATTCATGGCTCTTGTGTATTATTTACATTTCATCAACTGTCAAACCAATAATGCTTTATTTCTCTATTGCACAGTGTTGTGTAATTTATCTTTTGACTAAGCTCTTATTACATCTTTAGGATTGTTACCCTTTAGGGCTCCGCTACACGGGGAGATAAGTCGCCCGCGACAAATCTCCCTTGTTGCGAGCGACTAATCTCCCCGATATGACATCCCACCGGCGAAAATGTAAATCACTGGTGGGATGGCATATGAAGCAGTGCGGTCCCCCAAGTTGCCTCTCGAGGCAACTTCCGCGATTTCCGCATATTGTCCTGCCGCGTATGCTGTTACAGGCTTAAGGGCTCTGGTACACGAGGAGACAAATCTCCCTTGTTGCGGGTGACTAATCTCCCCGATATGACATCCCACCGGCGAAAATGTAAATTGAGCCCTTAAGCCTGTAACAGCGCTCACAGGCACTGCTGATGGAGGTAAGAGAGTTCTGTATGGGACTGTGTCAGTGTGTGAAAAGCCTCCAGCGGGGGAAACAGTACAGAAACAATGCACAGTGCTCTGTAATTCTTTTGACTAACAGTGGTTTCTCAATCAGCATAATGACATAAGCCACACCCACACATGTCTGAGAGGCTCTAGTTCCAGAGAAAAGGCTTGTGTTCCTGCCGGGCACAGTGGCGCGTGCCTGTAATCCTGCTGTTTGGGAGGCTAAGGCTGAGGGATTGCTTGAGTCTGGGAGTTCTAGTCTGCCCTGAGCCATGTCGATCGGGTGTCCGCACTAAGTTCAGTATCAATATGGTGTTCCTGGGGGAGCTTGGGATCACCAGGTTGTCTAAAGAGGGGTGAACCGATCCAGGTCGGTAACGGAGCAGGTCAAAGCCCCCATGCTGATCAGTAGTGGGATAGCGCCTGTGAATGGTCAGTGCAGAGTAGCCTGGGTGATACAGTGAGACCCAGTCTTTTGTTTGCCATTTACTTTTTACTAAACCAATTGTCAGCCTTTGTTAACAGTACCCTATTTTTTATTTGTAATGAAAAACAAATCTATATCTCCTCTCTCTCTTTAGCATTTTTATTTTACCTTATGTAATAACAGTTAGAGATGCCTATGTATCTGCCTATGACTCCTGCATTTAGAGAGAGGGAGACTGCTGAGAGGGGAATACTGAAGAGTAATATGATTATTTTGAAAAAGGTTACAGTTTCTTTAATTGATGACATTTAGAACTTTCCTTATTTCCATGAGATGAAGCTCCTATTACATTTTTATGATTGTTAAGCCTGTAACAGCGCTCACAGGCACTACTAATGGAGGTAAGAGAGTTCTGTATGGGACTGTGTCAGTGTGTGAAAAACCTCCAGCGGGGGAAACAGTACAGAAACAATGCACAGTGCTCTGTAATTTATCTTTTGACTAACAATGGTTTCTCAATCAGCATAATGACATAAGCCACGCCCACATGTCTGAGAGGCTCTAGTTCCAGTGAAAAGGCATGTGTTCCTGCCGGGCACAGTGGCGCGTGCCTGTAATCCTGCTGTTTGGGAGGCTAAGGCTGAGGGATTGCTTGAGTCTGGGACTTCTAGTCTGCCCTGAGCCATATCGGTCGGGTGCCCGCACTAAGTTCAGTATCAATATGGTGTTTTTTCTTACTAAAAAACTAATTTATACCTCCGCAGTCCTTGATTCTTACTGAAAAGTCCCTCATTTCCCTTTCATCTCCTGAACACTAAAAAAGATACAATGTTTCTCAGACTTAAATAGGCAGCTTTTGGCAGAGAGCCCAGAAATCTTAACAAGCTACACCTGCACTGTGACATATCTTACATCACTAAACACCAATTATAACATATGACATCATTAAGCACCATTTATAACAATATAATTTACAGGATATTCATGGCTCTTGTGTATTATTTACATTTCACCAACTGTCAAACCAATAATGCTTTATTTCTCTATTGCACAGTGTTGTGTAATTTAACTTTTGACTAAGCTCTTATTACATCTTTAGGATTGTTACCCTTTAGGGCTCTGCTACACGGGGAGATAAGTCGCCCGCGACAAATCTCCCTTGTTGCGAGCGACTAATCTCCCCGATATGACATCCCACCGGCGAAAATGTAAATCACTGGTGGGATGGCATATGAAGCAGTGCGGCCCCCCAAGTTGCCTCTCGAGGCAACTTCCGCGATTTCCTCATATCGTGCTGCCGCGTATGCTGTTACAGGCTTAAGGGCTCTGGTACACGAGGAGACAAATCTCCCTTGTTGCGGGTGACTAATCTCCCCGATATGACATCCCACCGGCGAAAATGTAAATCGAGCCCTTAAGCCTGTAACAGCGCTCACAGGCACTGCTGATGGAGGTAAGAGAGTTCTGTATGGGACTGTGTCAGTGTGTGAAAAGCCTCCAGCGGGGGAAACAGTACAGAAACAATGCACAGTGCTCTGTAATTCTTTTGACTAACAGTGGTTTCTTAATCAGCATAATGATATAAGCCACGCCCACATGTCTGAGAGGCTCTAGTTCCAGAGAAAAGGCTTGTGTTCCTGCCGGGCACAGTGGCGCGTGCCTGTGATCCTGCTGTTTGGGAAGCTAAGGCTGAGGGATTGCTTGAGTCTGGGAGTTCTAGTCTGCCCTGAGCCATGTCGATCGGGTGTCCGCACTAAGTTCAGTATCAATATGGTGTTCCTGGGGGAGCTTGGGATCACCAGGTTGTCTAAAGAGGGGTGAACCGATCCAGGTCGGTAACGGAGCAGGTCAAAGCCCCCATGCTGATCAGTAGTGGGATAGCGCCTGTGAATGGTCAGTGCAGAGTAGCCTGGGTGATACAGTGAGACCCAGTCTTTTGTTTTTTTTCTAAATCAGTTTAACCCTTTATTAACAATTTATGTTTTTTCTTACTAAAAAACTAATTTATACCTCCACAGTCCTTGATTCTTACTGAAAAGTCCCTCATTTCCCTTTCATCTCCTGAACACTAAAAAAGATACAATGTTTCTCAGACTTAAATAGGCAGCTTTTGGCAGAGAGCCCAGAAAACTTAACAAGCTACATCTGCACTGTGACATATCTTACATCACTAAACACCAATTATAACGTATGACATCATTAAGCACCATTTATAACAATATAATTTACAGGATATTCATGGCTCTTGTGTATTATTTACATTTCATCAACTGTCAAACCAATAATGCTTTATTTCTCTATTGCACAGTGTTGTGTAATTTATCTTTTGACTAAGCTCTTATTACATCTTTAGGATTGTTACCCTTTAGGGCTCCGCTACACGGGGAGATAAGTCGCCCGCGACAAATCTCCCTTGTTGCGAGCGACTAATCTCCCCGATATGACATCCCACCGGCGAAAATGTAAATCACTGGTGGGATGGCATATGAAGCAGTGCGGTCCCCCAAGTTGCCTCTCGAGGCAACTTCCGCGATTTCCGCATATTGTCCTGCCGCGTATGCTGTTACAGGCTTAAGGGCTCTGGTACACGAGGAGACAAATCTCCCTTGTTGCGGGTGACTAATCTCCCCGATATGACATCCCACCAGCGAAAATGTAAATTGAGCCCTTAAGCCTGTAACAGCGCTCACAGGCACTGCTGATGGAGGTAAGAGAGTTCTGTATGGGACTGTGTCAGTGTGTGAAAAGCCTCCAGCGGGGGAAACAGTACAGAAACAATGCACAGTGCTCTGTAATTCTTTTGACTAACAGTGGTTTCTCAATCAGCATAATGACATAAGCCACGCCCACATGTCTGAGAGGCTCTAGTTCCAGAGAAAAGGCTTGTGTTCCTGCCGGGCACAGTGGCGCGTGCCTGTAATCCTGCTGTTTGGGAGGCTAAGGCTGAGGGATTGCTTGAGTCTGGGAGTTCTAGTCTGCCCTGAGCCATGTCGATCGGGTGTCCGCACTAAGTTCAGTATCAATATGGTGTTCCTGGGGGAGCTTGGGATCACCAGGTTGTCTAAAGAGGGGTGAACCGATCCAGGTCGGTAACGGAGCAGGTCAAAGCCCCCATGCTGATCAGTAGTGGGATAGCGCCTGTGAATGGTCAGTGCAGAGTAGCCTGGGTGATACAGTGAGACCCAGTCTTTTCTTTGTTATTTACTTTTTACTAAACCAATTGTCAGCCTTTGTTAACAGTACCCTATTTTTTATTTGTAATGAAAAACAAATCTATATCTCCTCTCTCTCTTTAGCATTTTTATTTTATCTTATGTAATAACAGTTAGAGATGCCTATGTATCTGCCTATGACTCCTGCATTTAGAGAGAGGGAGACTGCTGAGAGGGGAATACTGAAGAGTAATATGATTATTTTGAAAAAGGTTACAGTTTCTTTAATTGATGACATTTAGAACTTTCCTTATTTCCATGAGATGAAGCTGTTATTACATTTTTATGATTGTTAAGCCTGTAACAGCGCTCACAGGCACTGCTGATGGAGGTAAGAGAGTTCTGTATAGGACTGTGTCAGTGTGTGAAAAACCTCCAGCGGGGGAAACAGTACAGAAACAAATGCACAGTGCTCTGTAATTAATCTTTTGACTAACAATGGTTTCTCAATCAGCATAATGACATAAGCCACGCCCACATGTCTGAGAGGCTCTAGTTCCAGTGAAAAGGCTTGTGTTCCTGCCGGGCACAGTGGCGCGTGCCTGTAATCCTGCTGTTTGGGAGGCTAAGGCTGAGGGATTGCTTGAGTCTGGGAGTTCTAGTCTGCCCTGAGCCATGTCGATCGGGTGTCCGCACTAAGTTCAGTATCAATATGGTGTTCCTGGGGGAGCTTGGGATCACCAGGTTGTCTAAAGAGGGGTGAACCGATCCAGGTCGGTAACGGAGCAGGTCAAAGCCCCCATGCTGATCAGTAGTGGGATAGCGCCTGTGAATGGTCAGTGCAGAGTAGCCTGGGTTATACAGTGAGACCCAGCCTTTTTCTCGTCATTTATTTTTTTCTAAATCAATTTAACCCTTTACTGGGTTTTTCTTACTAAAAAACAAATCTTTATTTCCTCTCTTTCTCTCCCTCTAATATTTTCATTTGACCCTATCTGATAATAGCCAGATTTGGCTATGAACCTGACTCTGAATCCTACAGGGAAAGTGAGAGAGATATTGCTGACAAGGAAATAGTAAGAAGTAAATTATTTTCTGAAAGGGATCAGAAATTTTTTTTTTATATTTAGAAAGTTCATTATTTCTATAAGATAATGGTCCCATAAAGAGAGAGCACTGTATGGGACCGTGTCAACATGTGAGAAAACATCAGTGGGGGGGGGTTAGAAATTGCAGGAACAGGGGAATAGATGAGGAATTGTGGCAGCAGGGGGCACTGCCATGATCAGTGGGCACACACACTAATGTAAATGTCTCTCTAAGTTATAAATAGCACATACAGAGATCAGAACGGGATGTTCATAAGTACAGAATTTACAAATTGGGTAATTGGAACATAATTATACACATATTTTATTTATTTATTTCATGAGTACACAATACTCTTTATCTCATCATTTGGTCAGCAGGGGTCAGCATAATGAGGTAAGCCACACCCACATTTCTGAGAGGCTCTAGTTACAGGAAAAAGGCTCATAGGTCTACTGGGCACAGAGGCACGTGCCTGTAATCCTGCTGTTTGGAAGAGTAAGGCTGAGGGATTGCTGGAGTTCTAATCTGGCCTGGGCCATAGTGATCAGATTTTAGCATAATCAATGGCCTGAAAAAGTGCCATATTTATTTATTTTGGACTAAATATATTTTTACAACTGCAAGTGTGCTGCTGGATTTGTGTTTGTCTAGTAGCCCTTATGTCATGGCTGTTGCACTCTGCATACTGCTGTAATGCCAAGAGTTTGGGTAGTCCATAGTCGTGAAACTCCAGCTTAGAGACTAGCCCACAGACAACAAGCAACAAATATGCCTAAATCCTTAGGGGCTGATTTACTTACCCACGAACGGGTCGAATGGAGTCCGATTGCGTTTTTTTCGTAATGATCGGTATTTTGCGATTTTTTCGTATGTTTTGCGATTTTTTCGGATTCTTTACGAATTTTTCGTTACCAATACGATTTTTGCGTAAAAACGCGAGTTTTCCTATGCATTACGAAAGTTGCGTAAAAAGTTGCGCATTTTTCGTAGCGTTAAAACTTACGCGAAAAGTTGCGCATTTTTCGCGTAAGTTTTAACGCTACGAAAAATGCGCAACTTTTTACGCAACTTTCGTAATGGATACGAAAAACTCGCGTTTTTACGCAAAAATCGTATTGGTAACGAAAAATTCGTACAGAATCCGAAAAAATCGCAAAACATACGAAAAAATCGCAAAATGTTCGTTTTCAAGTCGGAACTTTTCCAATTCGGGTCGGATTCGTGGGTTAGTAAATCAGCCCCTTAGTGTCTTTCTAGTTACATAATCTGTATACAGGATACTTAACAACTGCACTTCATAAATGTAATGTCATGAAACTGAGGTTTTCAGACTGACTCTGTATAATGATGACTTGCCACAAAAAATACACTTTACCCATCTTTCATTCCTTTGGCCACTTTCTCAGCAAGATGAGTTCTTTAGATAGTAAGGCGTTATGACTTTGGCAAGGAAGAACTTTGGCACTGCATAAAAGTTTTCTCTTTCAGATGCATTTTAATAGCTTTAGTAGAATGGATGATAATTAGGTTGAAGGCTTTGAGCTTTTCTGTAATTATAAAAACATTTCAACGGAATTAAATTAGAAGATCTCATTAATCCACAAGAAAGAGCTAATATTACAGGACAAATTGAAATATTTTGGCAGGCTCTTATATGGCATACTCAGATTTAAGTTCCTTTCTTACATCCTTAAGAATAATCTTCTTCTTTCTCCATCTGTCTTGACTGAAAATTGCTGTACCTGCTCCACCCAGATGCCATGCTTGGTGCATTATTATCTAGTTGAAGAATAGGCGGCTGATGAGCTGAAGCATGCAGGATCAGAGAAGTGATTTATAGGAAACGTTCTGATGAAAACCCAGAAACAATATCTGTCAGTGACATTAATTCCCATTCACATAATGTTTTATAGTCTGTGTTGTGGGTTTCTGCATGCATTTGCTTTCTGGATGTCTTTGATTAAAGGAAAACTATACTCCTAAACAATTTAGGTCTCTTAAAAAATAAATTACAGCTCATATTTAAAACTCTGCTTATCTTAATTAACCATTTTTTGAAAATATACCTTTTTAGTAGTATGTGCCGTTGGGTAATCCTAAATAGAAAATTGCCATTTTAAGTACTAAGGGCTGCCTTGGAAAAATCAATTCAAGGTGCATACAAACAAACCAAGGATGCACATACATGCTAGGCCACATCAGCCAATTAATGGACAAAGTTCTGTCATTTGCTCCCACACTACTTCCTGTTACAATTAGAGCTGCATTATTTCCTGTCAGGTGATCTCTGAGGGAGCACACAGCCCATCACTAAATGGTGGCTCAAGTGAAAGGATGTAAAAGGGTAATATTTAATGATACATATATTACAGTATGATAAGATTCTTTAATAGTCCATTTAATATGGTTTAAACTGTATGTTGGTTAAGCATTCATTCTGGGGGTATAGTTTTCCTTTAAGAAATACTGCATGCCCTTTTGCTAGTTCCTATTAAATGGTATGCACTGTAAATTTGTTCTTAATATTTGTTTTATTACATAGAGTTTAATAGAATTATTAAAATAATTGCAATAACAGGTGTTTTATTTTACACAGTGGTGATCAAAATACCAGGTATCCCAACCTCTTACATGTGGGCGGGGGCCATACAGATACGCAAAGCAATGGCAGACACACGACACAAAGGAACACTGCCCTTACCGCTTTCCCTATGGCAAATGGTAAGGACAGGGCTGCCTTGCACCCATCATTGCTGCACCTCAAACTCAAGAGTATCTCCAGTGTCGGACTGGCCCACCAGGATGCCAGGAAAACTCCCGGTGGGCCCAGGTGTCAGTGGGCCCTCCTGCTCCTGACCATTTGGCCTGTTTCATGGTCATTCCCTATTTCTGTATGGGAACAAAGAGGAGAAATAGATGGAAGAATAGATGCTAGTATGTAAATAAAAGAGACCAGGAGAATAAAGAGGTTGGACCAGGAAAGGAGGAAAAATAGTTTGGAGAGTGGGCCTAGGGTCTAAGGTTTTCTGGTGGGCCCCTGGGTTCCCAGTCCAACACTGAGTATCTCAGTAAAGAATACTGAAACATGTTCTGGCCACAAAATTTGACTATAATTTGTACTGATTTTCTTGCTGTGCCAGATAAATGAATGCCTTTATTATCATACAAGTTTGATGTTTAAACTTGAAATATTGAAACCTTTTACTTATTTAGTAAGAAGGCTTGAGCATTGATTTTGTGAAATGAAAATAAACCTTCAGTTGTTTTACAGTAAATATTTAATATCCCATTGTTTAATGTAGATGGAACTTGTTAAATATTTATCTTACATTTAATTTATATTATAAGCAACCTATTCTCTGAAGAGTAAAGTCACTACCCAGAGAAGTACTAAATCCTCATATTTTATTAATACATTTGCTTTAATAAAATTAAGGCCATTTGAAAAATTTACATAATAAATTTTAAGCTGTTATATTGTGGTGATACATCAAGGGGCAGATTCACCAAAGCACGAATTTGAATCCCGAATAGCAAAAATTCAGATTGGAAACGAAAATTTTGCGACTTTTTCGTCGCTGTCGCAACTGTTTCGTATTTTTCGCGACTTTATCGTATTTTGCGCGACTATTTCGTCGCCATCGCGACTTTATCGTATTGAACGATCGTAAACAGTGGAAAAACCTTTTCGACTTTGCATGATTTTGGAGGTCTCACAGAGGAATAAAAGTCGCAAAAAAATCCCTGAAAAAGTCGTGACGGCGTCAAAATAGTCGCAGAAATTACGAAAAAGTTGCGCCGGCGATGAAAAAGTCGCAAAAATACCGATCATTACAAAAGAGACGCATTCGAAGTGTTTGTGCCTTAGTAAATCTCCCCCTTAGACAGGGCAGAAATGACCAGTGATGACTTTGTAGAGGAGAACACTTCCACCAGTCCCACAAAAACTTGTCCAGGAGCCAGGGATAGCAGCTTACACAGACGCAAAGAAGCTCTGTACATAACACCTGATATAAACTGACATTAAGCACAGGCCTTCCTAGTGCCTGGTCTCCCCAAGGACCCTCCAGCTTGCATGTTTTCAATGACATTCAGTCTAGGGGCATTCTAGAGGATTCCAACATGCCACCCATAATCCCTCTTCTTAATGCATAACTGCCAAACCACATAGGCAGCATTGCATATAAAGCATGGCACAAAATAAAGTTAATAAATTGTTACCACCCACTGTCTTTAAAGGAAAGTTGAGTTGTCAATATCAAATCAAAACAAAGGTAAATAATTACATAGAAAATCCCTTCTCCGCACACTTACTTGTACAGATTTTAGTTGGATCTGCAGATCCCTTGTTATGTCTGATGCAGTAAAACATTAGAACTCATACACACAAGCGTTCCTGTCTGCAATTCTCTGCAGTGCAATCCTCTGTATGTGGCACTTACCTGCACCTGTGTGAGAGCAGGCACATAGGGAAGAACAGAATGCATTCCTTCCCATGCTCCCCTTAGGTAGAATGCAGAGGAACACAAACCCAAGGAAACACAGAAAGGAACAGTCATGTGTATGAGCCCTTAGCTATCTAAATGGTACTTTTTATATAAAATCCCCTAGTTCAGTAAGCAATATTTTTGACCATTTTTGTTGCATTGACCTCTGCTCTACCACATGGAACACTGCCTTTTAAAATTAAAAAGGTGACATGACTAAAGTAATTCATATTGACTTGAGAATGGCCTCACGCCTTGATCTTTGACCTGATCTACCAAAAAAAAAAAGCAGTTTTAATTTGGAATACTGGAAATTGGAAGCACATGTGAGGACATGGTTTACATACTTTGAGAAAATGCCTATATATATTTCTGTCTTCCATTAAATGACTACCAAGAAATATGTCTTTTTAATGCAAGTAGTACTACAATTAAAAAACAATTTAAACGCAAAAAACAAACTGATGTTATGTTAGAGTTATGGAACAGCAGTGATAAGTACAGGGCAGGCAGTAAATACAGGGCAGGCGGCAAGTACAGGGCAGGTAGTAAGTTCAGGACAGGCAGTAAGTACAGAGCAGGCAGTAAATTCAGGGAAGGCAGTAAGTACAGGGCAAGGTGCAAGTACAAGGCAGGTGGTAAGTACAGAGCAGACAGCAAATACAGGGCAGGAGGCAAGTAAGTATAAGGCAGGCAGTAAGTGCAGGGCAAGCTGCAAGTACAGGGTAGGCAGTAAGTACAGGGCAAGCTGCAAGCCTGCTAACACATTATCCTGCACTTTGTGTAAAACAGTCAGTTCCCAGGAAGAAGTGACTTGCGCATGAGCACTAAGGGGCACTTGCTTGCTTTTGCAATTCTGCCCAGGGGCATCAGTAATGACTCCCTATGAACCATAAAAGTTCCATGATGAGTACCAAGAGTGCATACAGTCAGAACTAGCTGCAATAATATTGCAATAATATTGTGTGGGTGAAGTAGCCTGCCCCCCAATCTGTTCATCCTTGTGAGTCCCCATCTGTCCTTCCTCGTTGTCAACCAACTCTTTGTATTTTTGCTCTATTGATCTTCAAAAGTGCACTATGCACAATCAAAACTCACAATGTATTAGCTGCTGGATAGAATATTATGTGTGAATTTTTGCACTGACTTTAATCTGAGTGCAGAGACACACTGGGCAGCTGCTGGCTTGGTTACTGCAGAATAACATCTTAACATGGCACAGTTGTTGTTTTTAATATTGTTTTTATTGCTTGCTGAAGAACTTTTTGTGAAAAAACACAAAATGATCCTGTTTTATGGGTTGTTAAAGTGTTGAACAGATCCAGCAGGATGCAGCTGCATTTTGAGTCCAGAAAAAGTGAGGGTTTAACCTGTTTATATTTACTGTGAGAGCCCTGGGTACTTTGGCACTGCTAGATGTGGAGCATCAGTGTCACACAGACAATTATGTTTCTCCGCTTGGAATAAATTGCAATGATTACCAGACTGTCAGGGTAAATTAGGAGCGCTAATGTCATTTCTCAACAGTAAAGTATTGTACTGTTTCACTCCTATGCCAAGCTCTGTTATAGGGGATAGGAGATGTCACTTTCAATCCTTGTCCTTCTCTAACATTACATGTAAAAGTCCTTCCAAAGCTGACACTCATTTTGCAGTGATGGAAAATAAATGCAACTGAACACATAAGGCCATGATAAATGGGTGAAGGCATATGTTTTCTTTTAAACTTGAGAATTTTATCTAATAATGTAAAAGAAAATGGAAAACTGTGCAATTATGTTGGCTGATTATTAGTAGTTTTTACATGTAGCAAACTAGAAATAGTATTCTTCTCTAACCTCCTGTATCAATTAGATATAATACTGTTATCAATCCTCAAAATGCGAAACGAGGTTTCGTACGATAGTATCGGTGCGTGTATGGCCAGCTTAAGTCAGGCTAGAATATTTCACTGTGTGAGGACAACATAGAGCCATACAAATATGTTCAAAAAGGGCCCCTGATGTGATCCAGTCATTGTGATCCAGCCCAAGGATCATATGATTGAATGAGCCTTATTTGCCAACCACAGGGGTGGCCAAGTGCAAAAAAAAGATGCACGGGTGACCTTGCCTGCTCTCTTGGTATCAGGAAGTATGTTTTTCCCTTGTAATGTTAACTGGAGGAAGCTTTACATGTTTTCCTTCTCTTTTATTTATTTCCTTCACCTGGATCATCATCTAGACATTTGCTAGGAACTATTTCAGCAAAAGGTTGCAGTTGATAAACATGTTCAAACTCTACTGCTTTGTAGCTACAGTCAACCCCCAATTTTTGCATTCTCACATTTTATGTTTTACCACCTTTTATATCATTTTTTGGCAGTCCCGCCAATTTGAATGCATTTTAGTTGTGACTTTTCCAGGGCATTCCATTTTTCTACTTTTACCACCAAAATCTGCCCCAGGTTTCTTTAAATATAGCTGTTTCACTGAGAATATTTTTTGTGTGAAATGAAGCTGTGTAATAATATGCATAATATGCAACATTTGTAAATGGTGAATTCCAGTTAGTTTGCCTACTATGGCCATCCACACATCCCTTGTTCCTTTTGCATCTGACTTTCCAGCTGATTATTATTGGAGAATATTTTCATACCATGTACTTACAGTACAAATTACAGTTGCACATCTGTATAATGCTGTCATTAGAGATTATTGCAAGTAGTCCTCGACCTGTGATTTTCAGCTGGAAATGCACTTTATAGCCCTACTGCCTACCCCTCTGAAAGTTTTTCATAGACAACCCCCCATAAGTAATAAAATCACCCCTGTTCCAAGGGTCGGACACCTATGCATGCAAGTCCACACATTTGGGCAGTATGACCATAATATTCCTGAATATTACATATGCATTTCACCAAATATGTGAATGTATGGCCAGCTTTAATATTAGATTAGACCAGGCTCATACCTTGAGAGTGCCGGGGCCCCCTAAAAACACCATGCAGCCTCAGTGGGCAGCAAAATACAGGGGAGAGGGTACAACCATACAGCAGGTCAACTTATCACTGGTCTATCATTACCTCCATACCAATGAATAGGACATTATTTCAGGTTGAGAAGCAATAGTCTGGAAAAGAACATTTTGCAGAACTCTTTCAGTGCCTCAGCTTCATTCCTTGAACAAGAAAAATGAATATTAGCAGACAATGGTAGTATAAATGTTATTGTAATGGATTACAATTGTGGTGCTCTGCTCTCGGTTTATAAGTAATTAATGTCCATAGAAACTGCAGAGAAAATCATTATTCTACCCCACAGGTCAAAGGAGCTCGAACTCAAATTTTCTCCAGAAAACAGTGTGCTGTGAAATGAATTCCCCCAATAATTATTCTGATCATTTTTAATCAAACCTTTGCCATTCGTGTCACATTTGTTTCTTCTGAGAGGTTAAAAATGGCACTTGCCATATAAATGTATCTTTTACAGAGCACTTAGGCTCTCCCTGTCTCTAAATGAGTACCCTCATGTCAAAGACTTTAAACATAAACTGAATCTTATTTTTTAAGTGGCCCATTAAATGTATTATTATAATTACTGACAGCTAATTACCATCGCGGTGACAATTTTAAAAAAACAAAACTGTATTTTATTTTCTCTGTGGGAAATCCCATTATGGCAGTGTGCCAGGCATACTAATACTACAAAGTCCAGGACTCTATAAATCATCCCAAGGAACAATTATTCTTTGCTTTCATCCTCACGTGCTTGCCTCATTTAGCAGAGACAAGTTACAGTGATTCCTATTAGTGGTAAAGCGAACAAATAAGCCTCTGCCCACCATAAACACATGAAGCTGATCTTTGTGCCTTTGTGTCACTCACCACAATAGAAATTGCAACATCAGAGATCCAGGCTAATGGTTCAGACTTGCTATAAACTTTTTTAAGATGTGGTGTCTATTCAAGGGTGGAACGAGACCCTAATGAAACATCATGGGGGCAGCCCTCCCTCTCTACTGCATAGCAGAAAACACAATATGGTTCTTTTATCACAAACCTTGTGGGCCTTTTACGATTTCTTTTTCTGATTACCTGTACTATGTCATATGTATGCACATGTATATACAAATGAAAGATAGTCTGTCCAGCACTCCCTTCTTATTTTATTATCCTGTGTGGCCACACTGCTCTAACACCCTAAAATTGATGTACTGTATACACTGGATATAGTTAATGCTGTTAATCAATATGCAGTCAACGAATGTCTTTATAGATGTGCAGCAGGTTCCTTAAGCCCAGTTCCACCCCCAAAAAATGCCTGTATATAGTAAGTCCTTCTTATCATAGTCATGTTTGAGCACTGGTGCTAGGAGATGGGTTTAACAGAAAAACTAAAACAGAGATGTTGTAAATAAGGAACCCTTGGTAAGGTTGTGGTTAGTTCCATGCCTGGACTGGGAATCAAAATAGGCCTTGGCATTTCAAGCACACAAAGGCCCAAACAGCCCCCCCAGCCCAATAAATAGTGACTGTCTATGGCATCTTATAGCAGCCCCTCTGGCATTTGCCAGAATCCAGAGATTGCCAGTCCAAGCCTGGTTGGTTACCATTAGGTTTTACATTTATAGTCAATCTGTGGCCTTAATAAATGTTTCATATCCCATTAGCAAATCACCTTTTTTTATTTAATATATTCAGGCTGGTTTTGGGGCAAGGCATTACAAAGAATTAAAGTTGTGGCAAAAGTGGTAGACATGGCACTTTACTTCACATTTTACTCCTCTTGCATTTTTATTAAAATAACATGGTTTTCTATCTTAAGTCTTTAAAAAAGACAAGATATTGTATTTCAGAGTATCAAAACCTGAGCAAAAAGATCATTTTGTAGAGTATGCCCTTTGTCTGCCTGACATGAAAGGCACAAATATGAAATACCTCTCCATTCAGCAGGGCTAATTATAGTCATTAAATGTTCCACAGAAGGTATTATTGTATTCGGGGGAAGGAGCTGAACTTGAACAATTTAGAATGAAAAAGACAAATGTGATACAGCAGGCAATCCATCTATTCTTAGTAGGGGCTTTATTCACTAACTCACTGCAGTAAGAGCACACTCTCAGTCAGCCAGCGACAATCAATCAGTTGTCATAAAAGAATCAATTACCAGAGGCTGAAGTTATCAGCCCTGCACTTTGTTGGGGTTATTGTGCTGTGACCAGGGGGCTGCAGTAAGGAGGTCACTCACTGGGGAAGATTACTGTTAAAAGAATAAAAATCACAATATCTGCCTGCTCTAGTTTCACTGCCTGTACTGTCTGATCAGATATAAGGAAGCATAGAGGCAAAAGTGATATCGTTCTGAAGCATAACAAGTTTGCAACTGGAGAGGCTCTGCTTCATAGTATTGAAATAGCTTAAAAAGACTTGCTGCAGTACCCCAAGGTTCATGATTCCTGCAATGAAAACTCCAGAATATCCCATCTAATGTTTCTTTAAATAAATATATTTGGTACACTAAAGTTTATTTACTTATCTACTGAAACAAAATATGTTTCTCTTTCTTTTATTTATTTCACTGTTTGGCCTTCAGCTCTGGAATTTACACTTTTATCTGGTTTCTAGGTTCTGTTTACACTAGCAACAAAAAGTAGAACTTAATGTGAGTACTGCATTATATGGTTAGGGTGGGAAGTTGGCTAAAAAAGTAGCAGTTATAATCAAGCAAATGGAAAAAATGCCACTTGTGAAATTATGTAGCAAAATGTAATTGCTATAACAGCCAAGCATATTGCCAATCCAGCACATTTTATTCACACTGCTGGAAACACATGGAGTCAGCCTTGGGAGATGAGGAGGCTGCATTAAAAGCAAACATCTATATTCTGAAACAGTTTTATTTCAATTACAGCTATTAACATTGCCAGCCCCCTGCCTTCTCCTTATACAGAAGATACCTGCTTGAAGTCCTAGAATGCTGAGGGAAAGCACAGAAATATATTTGTAGACCCTGGATTTAAAACAAGAGATTAACTGGGGTAGAGCCAAAAAAAAATGCTACATATGGTTTATTTTAGCATTACAGATAATTAAGTAATGCGGAACACATGGTTTTAATTTGGACATAAATGAAATCAAAATCAGTCACAAGTAGCTACACATTGCCAACAGGTTGTTTGTACAGTAACCATGTTATCTCCTTTTTTATTGGAAAGAGTCATCCACCTGAAGGACCACAGACTAGATATGGCACTACTGAGGATTTACGTTTGGCCTCCAGTTGGCAAGGGCCCTATTTCAACATTATTTTAATAGGCTGCCCATAGGAGAGAGTTGTTTGAATCTAGGACATTCTAGAGTTGCAGTTCAACAGCAGATGGAGAGAAGGTAAGGGCCAGGTTGTAGAAAACAAATTGTGCAATGTCCCCACACCTGTCCCCATACGTAATGACATTATAGCTTCTGAAGAAGTGGCAGGAAGCCACGAAACGCGTTAGGCTGATGGTGTAGTTTTGCTATGTTTTTAATGGAAATAACAAATAAAGGATATAATTTTTACTGACAAGTGATCCTGGCGTGCTCCATCCAACAATATACTTCATTCCCATACGTAATGAGCACTTGAATACCTTTCATCTTGAAATAAGTCACCAGCTAAACTCAAACAGCTCCCCTACGGGCCTAATAAGTAGTGACTGTCTATGGCACCTTACAGCAGCCCCCACTTCCAGAACCTACAGATTGTCAGTCTTGGCCTCTTTCCCTTTCTCATATCTTATCTTAGACCTTCTCTGTTTAACCCCAGCCTGATCCACACAAAATTGGCATGTGGCAAACCGACTGGCTAACATTTTTGATATTGGAATATTTCTGAGCACTGAAAAATATAACCTGCTCTGCATGTGTCTGGCTCTTTATGTATAACATGCAAATTTTTCAATTTCCTACAAATGAGAATTATGCAAAAGAAGCTATAAAACGGTTGGATCCATAACCATCTTTGATGAAAACTGAATATTCATGAATGGTTCTGTGTGAATGACTTCACCTGATTCTGCCTGGCAGGATGACAATAGGGAGACCTAGGAACGGGTACAAATGAGCTGTAATCATTTTGTTGGTGCGCAGAACAGCTTTAAGGGAATAAAAGCCCTGAAAATGTAACTTGACTGCAGAGGAGGTTCTATTCTTTGAGATGTGGAACATAATGCATATGCTCAGGTATTTATATGATGTTATTGTACACAAATGCCTGGGGACTGCTGCTTGGTGCTAGTGACTGTATGAAACAATATTATACACTACCTATTGGTGAATACAGTCAACTGTACATTGTACTTTTACAATATCTATTCCTTTTAGCAAAGACAGAACCAGCATTTGTGCAGCAGGTGTCAGCATCCCTTTTGGGACCTTTTAGTTTCAAATATTATAATAATAATTTTCTAGTAATTGTCTTTAAAATGATGGCCACAAATATTCAGTCTCCGGCATATCACTTTCATTTTTTCTTCCAATGACTTCCCTGTATATATTTTTTTCTGGATATGAATTTGGGGGTCATGTGGATACCTATATCTCTGTCATAATATTGAGTTGCCAAACAGTTACTGAACTTGTGCAACTGATATTAACAAAAATATGGATCAAAATTTGGAACACATTTTATGTTCTGTTGTATATTAGTGCATCTCCTATAGCATGAGTTTCCATATCAAAAGCTTATCACACAACCTCTAGGCCAAACGCTCCTTTGTTTTATGACACTATCTCTTTAAAGAGCATATGATAAAGATTGCAAGATCTGCTGGGGCAGTGACAGATGTGAATGATATAAATTCTGTAAGGGCTGTGGCACACGGGGAGATTAGTTGCCACGCGACAAATTTCCCTTGTCGCAGGTGACTAATCTCCCCGAAATGCCATCCCACTGGCTAGAATGTAAATCGCCGGTGATATGGCATACATGGTGCAGCGATTTGCTGAAATCGCCAAAGTTGCCTCGCAGTGCCGCATACGCCATCCCACCGGCGATTTACATTCTACCCGGTGGGATGGCATTTCGGGGAGATTAGTCGCCCGCGACAAGGGAGATTTGTTGCATGGCGTCTAATCTCCTCATGTGCCACAGCCCTAAAGTGTTGTGGAAATGTGTTATATAAATACCAGGAAATAAAGAAATAACCCAGGTTATCCTGGGCTGAAGAGACATAGCTTAGAAAAGCAGTCTGTATGCTGCAAAAACCTGTTCAAATATATTTGAACCAGGGTTCTTTCTGCATAAATTCTGTCTCCAGCCAGATACTTTGATCTTTCCACCCCTCTATCATTATACTGTCTCAGGGCAATGAAACTGCATTATGTTCCATATCCAATACATATTCATCAGAATATAAACATCTGAGAGTCAGTATAAGCCCCTTGACTTGTTTAAATCCCCCTCAAAATAAAGTCAGGAGAATTAGGGAACAGGGCAGAAATATTAATGGTGGTTCTTAATAAACATTACCAACACCTCATTCTTTTGCAATAATGTCTCCGTGGTGCAGAGTTTCTTGGAAATCTATTAGTGAACAGGCTGCTGGGTGCTGCCTTGCATTTTAATTGTGCTTTTAAGGTTTAGATGAATGCAAGTTAAACGGAGAATAAAAACAGTAAATACATGACTGACTAGAAATCAATAGTTTCTTCCCTGTAAGGTTGACTGCAGCACTTGATAAATTAACCTAAAAGTTCTACCGATTAATTATTAAAGTCATCTCTGGGAACGATTCATGGCCAAATTCAATGAATTTATTCATGCTGCAAATGTTATCTCTGCTTACTTTGCAAGTCGTTTGATAACTGCTTGCTGAGCCCAGCGTGGGCCTGAGAGGGTTGGCAATTCCTTTCAACTTTATCCCTAAACTCTAAAACACATTCAGTTTCATGCAGTCAGAGGGACACTACAACACACTACCCTTTAAAATGTATTTTCTATATTAAACTTCATGGATAGGTGCCAAATATAAAGGGACCAAGACAACAGGGCCATTATTAAAGGCAGAGTGCAGAGGCACAATGTGTCTTTTTTTGCACTTGGCACACTGCCTACCTTTAATGCATAATTGCCACAGGTCTCTGCACTCCTTTTCAGACTGCAGAGACCTGGAGCTAACTCCTTAAATACAACACTGCCTGTGTGAGGCAGCACTGTATTCAAGAGAGGCAGGAGAGAGGAGGCTCAAAGGCATTCCCCCTTCTAGTGCCAGAATTAGTGGTCGGCAGCAGAGGCACATACCGAGGGTGCAATCATGGGGGACACTTGGCATGTATCTCTTCTGTGTGCCTATCCCAAGTCAGGCCCTCACCCTCTCTATGTCATCACCATGTGTGCTCCTTTGCACTTGGGGGCATGGGGGATGGTTGCCTGCTTAATGGTAGTAAATGACCCCTAAGATGTAGGCATTGGAAGGCTTACTCTCTCTGCTTTAATTCCACATACAGAATGAAACAGTAACTGATAAACAAGTGCCCTTACTTAGAATCATAATTTCCTCTGTAGGAAAAGCACAAATTCAATGTGGGTTAATTCCTCTTTGCACATTGTGTCATCATACAACCATCTGAGTGGGCCCCTTCTTCAGGTATACAGCCCATACCGCTGGTGTGTTTGAATACATGCACAATTTGCTTACAATTTCTCAGTTCTTGAAACACCTACACCTAACACATTTGAACCCACCCATGGTATGATCTGTATACCTGAAGAAGGGGCCCACCACTAAATTGTTGTATGATGACACAATACATGGAGGGTCATCTACTCTTATTGAATTGCCTGGTTGTATACTTTGTTTCTAATACCAATCACAGTGACTGAGTGGTTAACCCCTTCTAGTTTTTTCCCCTGGAAACCCAAGTAGTGCAGCTTTTCATAAAACTAAAAGTTAAAGCATGTCTGTATGTTTGTGTTCATTCACACAGTACTCTCTCATCCATACTGATACCTTAAAAAATCACCTAAACACTCCTGTTAAACACTCCATTGCCAAATGTTTTAGTATATCTTCATTTTAATATAAACAGAAAGAAAAGGCCCTTGGCACTCACCCATTATCAATATATATAGAACATTAAGCCATTCTGTGCATTAAGCTACCAAGAAATGCCCTAAAGGGGAGGGTAGCTTAATGCACAAAATGTCTTAATGTCCTATATATATTAATAATGGGTGAGTGCAGAGGACCTTTTGTTTCTTCTATATTAATTTTGTGGTCACCGCCTCATTGCACCCCCGCTTAATGGTTTAAAATTTAGTGGAGAGAAGAACTTTCTCATTTTTACTACATTTTACATTTTAATATAAATTGGCCCTCGGTTATGTAGCATGTCAGACAATCAGCCCACTGAATGGAGAAGTTTGCACTGTACTGCTTTAGGGAATGTACACGCATTCATATCTACTGGGGCTTGACGTGTATGTGCTAATAGGCTTTCAACAAGCTAGTGAACACTGCCGTGAATTTGTTATAATGGTTGCATAAATAGATCATGTGTCAAGTGCACAAAAATAGATCATGATAGATCTGTCTGCATCTGATGACTGCTGTGAGATTCACTGTTTCAAAGTAATAATAGCATGTTTGAGTGTCTCTTTTAAATCTTAAAGTAACATGAAATGTTACAATAAAACCCTTGCCTCACTCCAGTCACCATTTTTTATCTTTGCTGCCCTCCAACATCTCTTTAGCTGTTGCAGCATTGATGTTAGGGTTGAAGTAAGGCAATGACCTGATAGGATAAAGAAATACAAGTAAAGTTGGCCATACACCATAAGATCTGCTCGTTTGGCGAGGTGGGCAAATGATCAGATTACAACAAGGGGAATAGGACCCAGTCGGAGAGAGGACCACATCAACGAGCCAATGTGGTCCCTGTTAAGAAGGGAAAATCAAACCTGCCCAATTTTAGACCAGATATTGGTTAGGTAGGCCCGTCGGGATTCCCCAAACATGGACAGATAAGCTGCCAAATCCTTCTGAAGGACCTAAATCAGCTGCTGAAATCTGCTCATGTATGGCCACCTTAAGTAACAGGGGTATGGGGAATATAAAGAACCTGGAAACTCTTCAAGGTGCTACTGACATATTACTGTGAAACCCTGTGTCATGTCCTTTACATTGTGATCTACAGTTAGTTTAGTGTGGGTATCAGTATATATATATATATATATATATATATATATATATATATGTTTATAGACAGGTCTGTATATGTTTGTGTATATACTGTATGTGCACTAAGGTTCATTTGTATGGGTTGAAATTGATGGTTCTTGGTCTTTTTTTCAATCCAAATTATCTAAGTAACTATGTCAGAACCACTTTAAGAATATCCTCAACTTTCATTAACCAATATGACAGTTAGTTTATGTAGTCAGCCACAGACCGCCTACTACTCCCATAACATTTATTTCCTCAGGGGCTGATGTTATCAACAGGAGGCAAACAATGTTGGCACACAGGTATTGTCAGTGCTGTATATTCTACATAGTATGGCACCTAATGGGTTATATTTAGGCAATGTTACTTATACTAATGCCAACTACACAAAATATATTTCTGGGGATCATTAGGATTGTATAATAAACAGTGTGCAGCATAAAGAAAATCAGCTTTATCCCTGAAGGGAATTTCACTTGTCACAGACTAGTGGGCATGTAGGAATTTCAGCAAACACTTCATGGCTCATGAAACGTGAGAATTGACAAAATAGATCTTTGGGTTTAAAGTTAGTCGTTAGAGGCTCCATTCCACTTACCCATACAGTACAGATATGGCTATTGTTTCCATCCGTGGCTAAAGGCAAACTTATAACTGTACATTATTTTCCCCAGACACTTTCTTATCTAATTTTCTAAAACAATGTACATTATAAAAAAAAAATCAATGTATGCTTTAAGGCAATATTACTAGTCACAGACTAGCAGGCATGCAGCAATTTATTTTGATTTATCAAGGGTAAAGTTTGGCAAATCCTTCACGGTTCAGGAGGAGTGAGCATGGACAAAGTCTTTAGAGGCTCCAAGCCACTCATCCATATACTATAGATATGGCCATTGTTACCCTTTGTGGTTGTACATTATTAACCCCCCACCCTTAGTTTGATTTATTTACTGACTTTTTATTCCAGCTATATTATAGTAAGGCCTAGGAGGCAGTCATCATTTTAATAGTGCTTTCTTCTGTGACTGCTACCGATCATGAATCACAAGTGCAGAATAAAGGCACTACACTTATTCTAATACCCTTCCTAAAATAATAACTACGTGTAAGTACATAACATAACAAGTTTATTCTTATAAAACTCCTAGTGCAAATCTTGTAGCTTGCTAACTGCAGAGGATTATAACATTTTAATGCCAAAAAAAACATGTAGCAGCAATTATCACCCCACTCCCATGACACTAAGATCATTCACAAAAGCACAAATAATTATTACCCAACTTTAAACAAATTAGAACCAGAATAAACTGTTTTATTTACAGTAGGTCCTGATGACTTATGGATCAATACAGCAAAATTGAGAAACATTTTGTTTATAAGTATCGAAGATGCCTTAGTTATTTGCTCCACATCTGGGAAAACTCTAGCAAGAAACAAGTTAAACAATGTCACAGAATATAACTTATAGCTGTAATAACACCAACTCTGTACATTTTTATGGAACCATTTTGCCCAGGATATTTGAAAACAATGATCTGATAAAGCATTTATATATTCAGGCTCTTGACAGCTCAGTACTAAAATCAGCCTTAAAGGCACTCTACAGTATAGTCAAGCATGCTCATTCCTTAATTGTTTCAGTAAAGAGAAATACACACGCTAACTAACTTTTTTAGTTTGTTACCACACAGGCTACAAGCAGACTAAAGGGTTATGAGACCTGTTATCCAGAATGCTCAGGACCTGGGGTTTTTCCTAGAAACCGACGTAACTTGGCTACAAACTTAAGTAACTTGCTTATCAAGTTAAAGGCAATGAAGAGAAGCATGACTGGGCCAGGCAGGGGGCAAACACCTCTGAACACTTTTTACTGAACAGTTTTATAATGACTTATAAAATTAAGGTAAATTCCACTGCCCCCAATGAACTGCCTGGCTTATTAGCACATTAATTGTTCATTTGAACTATTTATATAAACTGATTATTATAGATTAGCATCGGCTGTTTATACTGGAAGCTATTTTACTACATGGACTTTCCAGCAGTGGGAGTTACTGGTTATTGGGCCCCTCAGCAAAACCATTGGGCCCCTATGTATAAATTCCATATCAAGCAATGGTAGCACAGAGCAGGGGCAGGTAGGTGGAAAGTGTTAAACTTAGGGCAAACTCCACTGACCCCCCAACCAAATAAATGACTTATTAGCACATTAATCAATGGAACTCTTTATATGAACTACTTATTATAGAACAACATCAGCTCTTTAGATTGTACCCACTAGGGACGTGGCAAAAATGTAGGTACCGTGCTGTTGTGTTCATGGAGGGGCCCCAAAGTTTCTGATGGTGGCCCTTGGCATGGATCTCCATACCTTAAGTCAACTAAAAAATCATTTAACCCTTGAACTGGCTGTTTGGAGTAATATCAAACTGAACACCCTAGGCTACATTTCCATCTAATGTACTTTAATAAGAGATATTGCACTTGATTTATTAGTACAGTTTTTTACTTTAATTTAAATCTCCATTTGGGATTGAGCATTTGGTTTGGGACCCCTTTGGCTCATAGCAATGTGCTAGAGATCTGCCTCTTACAAGTAAAATATTCCTCTTCTCACAAGTCAAGGTAGTCAGACTAAATGTCTAAACCCAATGCATTTCTACCATTTTTGTTATGAATAGTGATGGGCAAATTTTTGGGCAGACCTGGTTTTGCAGCAAATTTCCGCATTTTGCCATTGGAAAAATAGTTTTTCGTCAAAAAAAAAGTTGCATCAAATAGGGCGTGGCCGTGTCACAAAAATGGGTGTGGTCACGTAGATATCGGGCGCGGTAGCACCAAAAAAAACCAAAAAACACGGGCAACAAAAAAGTCGTTTCGCAAATTTTATGGCAAAGCAAAATGGGACAGATTCGCTCATCATTAGTTATGAACTGCACATCACATGAAAAGGGATATTGAAAGGATATGGAAAACAACTGCATAATAATTATATGTGGATTTTGGTGGTTTACGGTAATATCAGATGATGGAATATGAAAAACATTTCTCCTACAAACATAAGAAACAGAACAATAAGAAAACATCCAGTAAATATGCAGCATGTACAAACATTGGGTCCCCGGGGAAAGCTGATGAATGTTCCAGGCATTGGAGAATTTCTACATCCTGTCTCAGCTTCTGGCAGCTGCGCTACAGCTCTATGCACTCCATTGCAGCTCTTCTTTATTTTGCAGTTAATAAGCAGATTATTTATTTTGCAGTTACAAACATGTCATATTTACAAACAGGCCATCACATTTAAAAACACAGGGACTTGGAGCTAAATTGCTCCAGGTTAATCGATAACAATCACTCAAACATTTCCTAAATGCAAAGGTGATTGCTGATTGGGTGTTATAGGTTACCTGATGCAGTTTAGCACCTTTGTTAATTAATGAGCATGTACTCAGCACTTTATATATCCTACAAGTGACATTTAAAAGTGATATTATTATTGTTTCTCAATAATTATTTATTTTCATTAAACTACTTAGGGCCTGATTAATTGAAGGTTACTGGACTCTAATAATAGTTGCCACTTGATAAAACATTAAAAATCTTTTCATATTTAACAATTTATTTCCCTCACTGGAAAAATTCTTTTTAATGAGGAAAATAATTGTCAGAATCATTAATCCCTGCCTGCGATTTGCATCTGGGATTAACTATACAGATGGATATTCAGCACTGCTTCTGCTGAGCTGTGCTAAGTACAGGTATGGGATCCATTTTCCGGAAACCCATTATCCAGAAAGCTCCGAATTATGTGACGGCCATCTCTCATTGACTCTATTTTAATCAATCTTCTTTCTCTGTAATAGTAAAACAGTACCTTATACTTGATCCCGACAATGAATGATATAATCAGTCCTTATTGGAGGCAAAACACTCCTATTGGGTTTATTTAATGCTTAAATTATTTTTTTTAGTAGACTTAAGGTATTGAGATCCAAAGCACAGAAAGACCCCTCATCCAAAAGACCCCAGGTCCCAAGCATTCTGGATAACAGGTCCCATACCTGTAATGACACTTATAAAATATGAATAAAATAAATTTCTCAAAGGCTCCAGACTTCGACTAAACCCTATGAGCTTTTTTCTCAATCCCTTCTAGATAACGTACAATACTCAGGAGCAGTGTTGTAGAGCTATCATTCAGCAGTGGTTTTTCTGTAATTGCTTTTGAAGATAAATTTAATGGTAATCAAAATACACTGCAGATACGGTTAACACCGTTAACTGACTGTATCAAAACAGGAACTATTTACTTTTAGTGACATGAAGGAGTTGCAGAACTGCACACCTCCCAGTACCCTCACACCATTATGAATGTATGATGGCAGTAACCCAGCTCTATAACTTTGTTTTTATTGTAATAAAGCTGGATATGCATTAGAAAAAAGTGTACTTTTCATTCCATGTAAGGCCTTTCTAAAGAAAATGTGATAACCAACCTTTTTGCTTTGCATTTCTGTAGGGCAGAAATTAAACTGTTCAATACAGTGAGATGCAATTAATGAATAGTTAATGATGCGTTTGCTTCTGTCCAAGGGTATTGCCAAGAGCGAGTGAAAGTCTGTTTTATCTCTTACAGAAAGAAGGGAGTTACAACACATACCCTGACCATGCCTGGCCAGTGGCCACTTTCAGAACCATCTGGAATATTCTAAATATCCTGATTCATAATAAAACATTGCAATATAGAGACCAGAACAGGGAAGGCCTAGTCTATTAAATATTTACTGATATGCAGAACAGAGAATTATAGAGTCATTTGCAAAAGTAAAGCAAAAAACACTCAATTGCCATGATTTTATTCACATTCTTTCCTACATTTGTAGTGTAATTGCACATATACCACAGTCTGAAGCAAATGTTAGCAGAGAAAATTGCTTTGAACTTACTTGCTTGACAAGGGAAAAATGTGATGTGCATTTATGGAGAAGTCTTAGTGGAATGGCAACAGGGTTGATAATTTCAAGGAGAGGGAAAGTGGGACCAATGAATCTGGGGCTGAGTTTCAGAGAAAAGATTTGTAGGTGAATGTTGAGGTAGATAACCAGGCTTGTGTTACCTGTAAGCAAACCTTTTTGCTGACAGGTAACACAATAAGGTAAAAGGTAGGACCAATCATCGTGACATAATGACATCTGGAGATACAACACCTTAAAAAATGATTCACAGCAATTGGACTGTGGTGACAGGTCGAAAGAAAACTAAATGCTGATTCCAAGTGATTTACACAGTGACCTCCGAAATTCTGAAACAAATTGAAACCAATTTCAGTTGGGAAGCCATGTAGATGAAATATGTGCTGGATAAAAAGCTTAGGAAATTTGACAGCAGAATTTTCATAACTGGACATAATGTGCCATCTTTTTAGATAACTGTCTCCCTTGGAATGTGAGAGGGAACAGCCAAAGGCTGCAAAAGGCTATATAGAAGGGAGTAAGTGGAGGAGACACAACCACCACACCACAGTAAATGATTCGGCAAATCTACCTGTGGGTCTGCTGCACAATGAATAGATGTAAATAAGTGGGGTGAGGGCCAGACTGAGTGGTCTGGACCTGCTTAGCAATTTTATTATTAGCACATGCAATAATTAAATTCAGTCTGAAAAAGAGATGTGCCTATTGAGCATTTCTGGGATTTAGTCTTTTGAGAGTTTAAATGTCCAGAATTTTATGATCAATGAAAATAGTAGTGGGTTGAAGTACATTTAACATAATGATTGTGGAATATAGCTTTAATACTGGTGACCAGTTTAGAATAGCAGAGACTTTTCTGGGATCTATCTCAGAACCACAGTGACAATTACAGTATATAAGAAAAGAAGGGAATCTTGGATGTCTCAAAGAGGCACATATTAGGCATTGTTTCTGAGATGAGAAGGGATGTCTTGGACATGGAGATGATGGATTTTCAAGTCTTTTGAGAAGATCAGAATGTCTTCAAGGAATGATGACATTGTGGCCATTGGTGCCCACATCTTGGATGGGGCACTGCATACAGAGCACTAAATGGCGCTTTTACCAGATAGAGCGGTAGTCATAGTAGTAGATTTTACTCTTACACTAAAAATGTATTTCGTTTTTTGGTGATTTATATTAAAAGACATAAACTGAATAAAAATACACACAAATAACAATTTGGTGAATTATAATAAAATAACTAAACAGAATAAAAATTAGCAAGAATAACAATTTGCATTTCATAAAGTAATTATGCAGTGTACACAATTTATAGTAGTACAAATTTTTTAATTTTATTTTTTTATTTATCAAATAAATAGGACCTTGCCAGTAGTGATTGGCAAAATGTTTTGGCAGGCATGGATTCGCTGCCAAAAATTGTCGCCCGCGTCAAAAGAATAGTCACGCATCATAAAAAAAAATAGTCGTGCAACAAAAGAATAGCCGCGGGCAACAAAAGAATAGCCGTGCAACAAAAAAATAGCCACGGGCGGCAAAAGAATAGTCGCGGCAACAATTTTTTTTTTGACGAGCGACATTTTCGCCGTTTTCCGAATTTTTTGCCGTCTTCGCGAATATTTTGAAAGATTCACAAATTTTTCGGCGAAGCTAAATGAGACAGATTCGCTCATCACTACTTACCAGCCTAACCCAAGGCAATATTCTAAAGCCATAATTCCATAAGAGGTCGCTACTTTGCTCTGCCGTTCCTTGAATGAGTATTAGGCTGTATCTACCTACAGAGAGGATGGCCCCAAACTCTGCTACTAGAAGCAGCTGCATTACAAACCATGAAAGAAGTTCAGCAGCCCTGCTGCCGGTCCTGGATCTGCAGGATCTGCAGTGTCTCGATGATAGGAAATCCAAGCAGGCTGTCACCTAGCAAAAGCAATAGTAGCGTCTGTATCTATCAATCAACCGTGCAGTCACAGGAGAGAACCTCCTTTCTCCCTCTGTTAAAATTACCTGTGCAGTACTTTGGCAAGGTCCTACCGCTGCTGTGACAAATAAAACTTTAAATATATTATCATATATCCACTGGTTTGATCCAGAAGAAGGCAAACAACCCAACCTGAAGCTAGTGCCAATTATTCCTCAAGAGGGAAAAAATTCCTTCCTGACCCCCTTGGTGATCGGACACATTCCCTGGATCAAGCAATCGTAGTTAACATGAATTAAATACAATGCTGACTCTCAAGTTTATACCGTATAAAGATAAAGAAAGCATAAAATAACAATGCATTCAGGAAAACATCCACATTCAGTTATTAATAGATAATATGAAAACAAAAAGAAGAGAAAAATATGCAAAAAGGGGGAGGGTGGGTGGGGTGTTTCTACCTGCTCAGAAGATAAGGAAGTGAGTGCTTCTTTTTCTGACATCACATCCCTCTCTTTCTCCGCCCCCCCAGGCCAGTCTTCTCCTGCATTAATTCTTTCCTTCTCACCTAATCACAGTTGCACCTGGTTCTGCCAATCTCTAAACATAAACCAGTGTAATCTGGCTGCTGGTTATTCAGATCCCTTGTCATGCAGCCCCTGCCCTTATAGCTCCAGGGCTTTCCTTGATTTCATTTTGAGAAATAACAAATATTTCACTAAGACATTTTATTACATTCCCTGGCACCAAATGACAAAATGGTGGGATGGCAGACGCGGCGGGGCGATTTCGGGAAATCGCCGAAAAAGACTTGCGAGTCTTTTTCGGCAATTTGCGCGAAATCGCGCCGCCGCGTCTGCCATCCCGCCGGCGACTCACATGTTCGCCGGTGGGATGGCAGGGGGAAGGCAACTCGGGGAGATTAGTCGCCCGCAAACAAGGAGTTTTGCCGCGGGCTACTAATCTCCCCGTGTGCCAGAGCCCTAAAAGCTATCTATGACCTGGTATTAGTGCCTAGCACTTAGCATGGTCATGACAGCAGTCTGTTTTAATGCTGTTATAACGTAGCCCTCCCCTTTATTCAAATGATCTTTCTTTCTTTCTCTCCTCCCATCCTTATTCTCATCTAAACATTGCACATGCTATGGCCTGTAAATCCCAGTGTAATTTTATATAGCTATCTATACCACTGTGTACCTTCTACTTGCCACCACTAGTGGACAGGCCATTTGCTGATATGCAAGAAACTTCAGAGTTCCTTTTCACCTTCACTATATGTCAAGCCAAGCAATCTGAATCTTCAAAATGGACATTTCGGGATTTGCACACCTGTGGCTGGCAGAGCCAGGTGTCAAACAAACTGCAGAGTATACTACAGAGGGACAATATTTGCTGTTATAGATTTATCCTTCCTACTGTTTCTGAGCTCCAGCACGTAAATTCTGTACTAAAATCTTGGCCTTCTAAGGCCTTTGAAAACTAGACTTTAATAGCCCTGGCTGATGTTATTGCTGTAACATGCTAATTACTATTCACATTGCAGCTCTGCAGAGAGAAGCTAATGCTTCATACTCAAGGACAGTACAGTCAAGCGTGTGTTTTTCTGTTCACATCTTATAAATATTTAAAATAGCCAAGAAGCACAATCTGAAAATGTCTCTGTGCTCCATAACACAGACATAACATTTCAACTGTAAAAGTGAAATATTTTTCCAGGGAAAAAAACTTATACAAATATTTCTTTTCAGGCATATTTATTGGGGCATTTTATGAAAGCTACCATCAGTGCCTAACAATTCAGAAACATGTTCTCAGCCCTTATCTATATAACAGGCTCTATGGCTTTGGAGAACTTTCCATTAGCTAATACTTGGCTAAAGATGTATTACTGTCCTGCAACAAAAGCAATGTCAAAAGTGAAGGTGGTGCACTAAGGCATTGATTATTAACCCTAGTTCACAAAATCTTCATTGGCTGACTCATTGTTAGCAATGATACCCCTTCATCCTTTAACAAAAAAGTAAGAAAAAGCAAAACAACTCTGATGTGTGTTTAGAGTGCAACATATGGTTACAGTCTCACTTTCAAAGGATGTCTCTTAAGGTAGACAGGAGAATTTTCCTTAGGAGAAAAAGACAGAGCCAGCAACTAATGGCTGTAGTACAAGGCTTTTATAAGCTACTGCATCCTGCCTGTTTGTCCATTCCATTAAGTAAACAAATATAATATATATATAATTTAGCATGTTGTCTTGTCACACTACTTGTTGCTGCTGTCAGTACAAAAGCAGGTTTCACATAGCAGAAAAATGAGGTAGGGGACTCTGTATGGGGACACTTTTTCCTGGGGACCAAGGTCCTGAAAGGGTACTGTGTTGTGGGCTTGTATGCTATTCTTAGTTATCTTGTATTCACAGAATAACTTTATTTCATGTGCAATGTCATGTGTTATACAGGATATAAAAGGTGACATTATTCTGTGATTTGGGTAGTAAGTTTGCTACAGCCCTTAGAGGCACTGCTGCCTTTCTGTCTGCTGAACCTGACACCTTTCAATATGGGAGTTCCATGCCCTGCTGTGAGTATTTCCTGCACATAGATTGTCATTTGGTGGTACTAGCTGTCTTAAAATGGCTGAATAAAATTGCTAGAAAATCACATACCTGAGCTCTACAGCCTGCCCCTAAAACAAGGACTGATGGGAACCCTATAATGAGAGGCACTGTTGAATGCAGCAGTATTGTTACAAGGCCATTTACATCCTCATTATTTTTTTAAAACAGTCAGGGATTTTATGACTATTATGAACAGGTAGGGAGATAAGTTAAGAACACATTGACAATAGGTGTGACAAATATATATGAAATGTAGTTAGCAGATACAGGAAAATGCCAGCAAGTAACTGGGGTCTTCTGGGAACAGAAAGTAGATCTGCACATTGGAGGTAGGTTCTAAAGTCTAGGTTGGAGGAACAAGGGGGCGTTTCTTGTGGTCCCAAGATCTTCTTGCTGCTGGTACATTGCTGAATTTAGTCAGTAAGTGGCACATATCTGTCATCCAAACCAGAAATCTGTCCCTCTATGGCTTTCACTATTCCCAGAGATTATAGAGCTGATCCAGCAGTTGTCCTGAATCTTGTTCATGCAGATGCTGTGAGTAAAGACCTAAGTCACAATGTTCCCCTCGGCACGTAGCCAATTTGAGATGGTAAGGCTGCGTGTGGTTATTGCTGACACCGGAGCAGAAAAGTCATGAGTTCTAGTGGACAGGAACAATAGTTCAAAAGTTCTGCTTATATGTATTGGAGCAAATCACCAACTATTCCTGTTTGATGTTAATTTGTAAGTTTAGGAAGGGTGTCTTGGTGACCCATGCTTAATGCTTAAAAGAACTGAATTTCAGCCATTGTTCCTATTTTGATCTTAAGATGTGTTCCTTCCTAAAAGGTCCACAGGGAATGGTACTGTACAAATGCATCAGATGTTCAGTCAACCTTAGAATGTAGGGCTTAGTTTTGATGTGCAACACTATTGTACAGCAGAATCAAAACCTTTAATGTCACGTGGATTCTGGATTGTGTGTTGATGTAGTTACTGATTAATTCACCTGTTTGAAGCAAAATCCATTTTTGACGGACCTTCTGTGTTCATGGTTTCTGGAAGTTTTTCCTATGCTGCAGGAATTTATTGGGAAACTCAATGTTTAGTGGTGTGGTTATTGTGGTTAGTGGATATGCCAGACCCCACTAAAAAAAAAAATTAGGGAAGATCAGTGCAAACCACAACCCTCCCATGCCCCCTTGCCCCCCCCATGCCCACCTAGTTGTGCCCCTCCCACCTTTCTCCGTCCACTCACTCAAAGGGACTGGATTGTGGGGATGTCTCTACAGCTAAAGAGGAATCAGGCCCTGCAGTCCATGCCTCTGGGTCCCAGGCCTACTTCCTTTATAGTTACTCCACTCTCAAAGTTATACTGAAGGAGGAGACTGAGATCGGATGGTATTTGTTCAAGTATCTTAAAAGTCATTATTGAGGACTTTAGGAAACCGTTTCATCACCTATTATGTTATCATGCAACAGTAATCTGCAGATATTGTATTAATGTATCCGTTTAGCCACACATACATATGAGGTGGGCAATATCGGATTGATCTGATCGTTGGGCCACAGGGCCACATCACCATGCCAATGCACTCCTCACCCTGACGGGATTTTTAAAGTACCCATCAGCATCTTGCTGATTGTCGGACAGATATCAGTCAGGTAGGACTGTCTCAGGGCCCCATAAATGGGCAGATAAGCTACCAACTCTGTCAGCAGCTTTTATCAGTCTGTATATGGCCACTTTAAGAACTTTTATCTTAGAGGTTTATTAAGCCATCAGTTCCTGCGGATACAAGTTAGACAAATAACTTAGACATCCTGGCACCACTCCCAAGGAGTGCCTAAGTGTGGGAGTCTTATGGCTGGCAGATGTACTTTAAATGTGTTTCAGTTTTGCCTTATACTATTACAGGATACAACTAGGTATGTATTATTTACTTTAGATTCTTATCAGTTCCTTGTGATATTTACTTCCCTTCACTTGTTATTGTCTGCATGCTGAGTACAATGTCTGAGTCAGACATCAGTTGGCTTACTTTTATGCACCTCACTGTGAGTTTACCTGTTGTCATTCCGGTCTCTAATGAGATCCCTGCACTGTACTTTTTCAGCTAATGCCCATGCAACAGCAAAATCCTAAATCTCTCACAGGAAAGGCTGTTTTTTTTCGGTATTTATCAAAGGCAACAAAGTTTTAAATTAGGTGGTCAGTATGGTATAGGTGCTTCCCAAAGAGATAAACATCAGTTACATGAATAATTGTGCTGTTTACGACTGCTGAATGTTCTTGTATACATCACATTGTTATTTCCTGTGAAATGCCACATTTTTCATTGCAGCAGTATTTCCTTTATCGGTGTGGCATTCAAACCTTGCTTAAATCATTTAAGGTCAACCTCAGAGACAATATTATTAATAGAAACAGCTTTTCAGGGATGAAACTTCCCTTTTCAAACCTACACTACTTGGAAAATCTAAGCCACCAGAGCCACCATTCTATTTATGATTAAATTTAAGGGTATAGTTTAATATTATTAATAAACTTATGTTACATGAGTGATGGATGATATCCCTGCAGTGAGCACCAAGCATTTGTTTTTTTGGTGTGCTATGGTCTTAAAAGTTTTTGTGATAACATGGGTGTGGTTTATGGTAGGTGTGGTTTAAAACAGCGAAGGTCATCTATGGCTTCCATTATCGGCCCTCAACCATGTAGGTCAGAAAAATTCTGGCCTTCAGTACCACAGATGTTGGACAGCACTTACTTAGGGTATGGCCATATAAATAACAGATCCGGAAAACCCCCGAGCATTCTTGATAAAAGCTCCCATGCAAGAATAATAACAGTTTACATATACAGACAAACATTTCCTCATAAACATGTACAGTTGCTATTTTTGAGTCTAAGAAGGCTACTTTAAAGCAAAGCATTTAGAGTCATTGGAATCTAAATTCATTTGTGCTTAGTATAAATGAATAACTATGTTGGCATATTATTATGGGCTCTCAGTAGAGGCTATGGTGAGAGTTTCTACTGATGCTAAACCTACACTTTTCTTTTACCTGACATTTTTGGATTCAGATTAAACCATTGGTGATTTTATGTCATGACCCTTTCGGTACTAGGTTGTGCCCCTTGCTAGTTTCTGATAAGGCTACCACAACTGAAGAGGTAAGCTAAAACTTTAGGAGCGATCCTTTAGGAAAATTCCTTTTGTTTTGCATACAAATAGTCTGTCATCAGTTGAAATGCTTTAGTAAAGGATCCACTTCCCTGGTCTACATATGCTGACTGGAAAATCCTGCACTGAACTGAAGAGCAACAGTAAGGGCTTAGCATCAATACTCTCTAATCCACCATTACTCTGATGGTCCTCTGGACTCCCAATATATGTAAAGCATATGGGTCCAGCACTGGAGGACCTTGCGCAAAGGGCTGAAGGGCAACAGCCCAAACAGTTAAATTAAAATTATTTACAGCATTCTACAGAATTGCTCCAGTAATATCTGCAGCCTAAGATTGTCAAACGTTTGCCCAGTTGCCTTGAACTAGAAGGTATACAATTTATGTACAATAAATGTACATATCAGACATGTCTTGCTGTTACTTCTTGATTTTTTCCTGATTTAAGGTCCATCTACAGGCTATTAACTGGGTCTTAATCAACTGGGGAGCAATATATTTACATACAGTTTTTGCATTATAAATGTGGTACCAGGGTCGTTTTTCAGAATATAAAGTAAGGATAGATATTTCAATGTCCTTATAAAACAAATACTAGATTTTTGAATGCTGGATTAAACTAGGTAAAAAAAATTAAGATTCTTACTCGTCAAATCTGACATTTCCCTCCCTCTGAAGTTTCCTATCATCCATGCCTCTCAAAACAGATAAATCTAAATGCCTTACTGTGATGGATGATTCTGCTTGATTTATTAGTCATCCGTTATATGGTGGCTACATTTTATTTCCTATGTGGCTGCCTTGAAATATTTTTCATAGTACAGATATGGGATCTGTTTTCCAGATAAGGGGTCTTTCCATAATTTGGATCACCATACCTTAAGTCTACTAAAAAATCATACAAACACTAAAGAGGAGAAATAGATGAAAGGATAGATTATAGTATCTAACTTGGATAATAAAAATGTCAGGCACTGCAGCAGGATGAATAGTTTGGAGATGGCGCTTATGGTCCAGTGTTATTTGGTGGGTAGTGATAAGCAAATATTTCCTGGGAAATCTGCGAAAAATTCATGAAATGCATTGAAGTCAATAGGCGACTTTTCTACGTGCAACTTTTTTTCTTATTCCAAATGCATTAAAATCAATGGGCATTTTTTTGCAGCAACTTTTTGTCTCACCAACATTTATGTCTTGCTGACATTTTTCACTCTGTGGCATTTTGGCCCCCCCAATCCTGCTTATTACAGTAGCTCTTAATACTGGTGGGGTGTACAGACCTAAAAATAAATATTGCTGATAGAAAATACCTTGTTTAGTAGCCAGAAATCATACAACAATGAAAAACATGCAACACTAGACTTATTTTGTGCAAGTTTAGTATAGAGGCGACCCAGAATGTCCTCCTAATAAAGCTTTAGATTTGGGTAAGCTACATTAGCATGCCTACTGATTCTAGACACACTGTATGTAAGAATTTGGGATACCCTCAATGTATTTTGTGCTCAGTATAGTTTGCCCTGTGGATATTAAAGAGTCGTAGTAATCTGTCTATACGAGTCTGACAAAAGCATTGGGGATCACAGAACCTGCTCCCATTGGTCATCTGTCTTTGAGGCCAATATCAACATCCCAATCGCCTGTGCTCTTTAGAGGGGCACTGTTGTTGGATATTTAACTTTTATTTTATGTTCTGCAGTTGAGATTAAACATCGACATACATTTATCTGAGCACACTCTGGTATCATTGTGGCCAGGAGTTAAACATGGCTTCCAGCAAATGGACTGAATTTGATCACAACCAAGAAGAAAACACAAGTCTCCTGTATTTTATTTACATATACAGTATATAATGTATTGTTATGGAGATAGTTTCAATGCAACATTTTGGATCTGCCCTTGAAAATTATGTGCTCGTCCACACTATACAAATGCATCCATCTGATAATTCCTTTAAATATTACTAGACATATAGAGGTCAGTGTCTTATAGTGAAATCATAAAGCATTAACTTAAACAATGAAGAACAAATTACAAAGTAAAATCAGTCAGTGACAAGAATCAATATGCTTTTTAAAATAAGGAAAATTAATGACTTTCTGGTTGGAATGGCTGTCTTCTTTGTGATCTATTTTCAAGATATCAGGTGAGGGTAGGGCTGTCATATTGATTTCTTATTAAGTGATGCTTATGAAATACAAAGCAGAGCGGCTTGGCATTTATACACTGCAGGCAGGGCCGCTGCTGGCCAAATGGGTGCCCTAAGCAGAAATTTACTTTTGTGCCCTCTACCCCAAATATTATGGAAGTAAAAATAAAACCACCTACTATAGGGGCCAAAATAGAACTTTATTCAAATAAAAGTAAATACATAAATAGAGAAAGAAAGTGCCCCCATACACAGTGCCCCAATTGCCCCCATAAACAGTGCCCCCAATAGAAAGTGCCCCCATACACAGTGCCCCAATTGCCCCATAAACAGTGCTCCCAATTCCAATAGAAAGTGCCCCCATACACAGTGCCCCAATTGCCCCCATAAACAGTGCTCCCAATCCCAATAGAAAGTGCTTCCATACAGTGCCCCAATTGCCCCCATAAACAGTTCCCCCAATTGCCCCATAGACAGTACCCCCCATAGACAGTAGCTCCCACACACAGTGCCCCCAATTGCCTCATACACAGTACCCCCCATAGACAGTAGCCCCCACACACAGTTCCCCCAATAGAAAGTTCCCCCATACACAGTGCCCCAATTGCCCCATAAACAGTGCCCCCAATTGCCCCATAGACAGTACCCCCCTTAGACAGTAGCTCCCACACACAGTGCCCCCAATTGCCTCATACATAGTACCCCCCATAGACAGTAGCCCCCATACACAGTGCCCCCAATAGAAAGTTCCCCCATACACAGTGCCCCAATTTCCCCCATAAACAGTGCTCCCAAGTGCCCCCAATAGAATGTGCTACCATACACAGTGCCCCAATTGCCCCCATAAACAGTGCCCCCAATTGCCCCATAGACAGTACCCCCCATAGACATTAGCCCCCACACACAGTGCCCCCAATTGCTTCATAATCAGTACCCCCCATAGACAGTAGCCCTCACACACAGTGCCCCCAATTTCCCCCATAGAAAGTACCCCCAACAGACCAAGTCATCGTCGGCGGCTACTTCTCTGGTCTGTTGGTGTCCTACGCAGACTGCATACTCTGCATATAGGGAGCGGCGGTACTGACTGCAGGACAGTAGTACACATTTCTAAAATATTTCTTATTAAGGTATCCGCTGACCTAAAATGGCGATATAGAGTTGGGCTGAGACTAAATAGCTTAGACACATGTATTTCACTTAAGACATAAAATCATTTTAATGGCTGATAACATATAAAGGACTAGTAACACAAACAAATATAATGTGCGCTTTTGTATACATTTAAATACAATGTGCTGTTACTCTGCACTATGTTTGAGACACTGCTAAACACATTAGCTTTATTTTATATACATTAGCTGCTGTGTAGCCAAGGGGGAAGCCATTCAAGATGAAATTGGGTTATGGGGCACAACTTTACTTAACTGATAACATAATAACATATAAACCCTTACACAGGACATTTGTTGTAAAAAAAAAAAACAGTAGTTTTGTAGATGCTGGATAAATAGATACAAACTTTAAATGTAAAATATCGATTTTCACTTCATAGTTTACTTTTTTTTTAAGGGGCAATAGCAGCCATGTTTTAAGGCAAGTTATACAAAGAAAGTTTTTCTTTATTGGAAGGCACAAACAAGCAGAAGTGCTTGAAACCCTAATGTACCGTTGAAATATAATTACCTAATGTGTGCTTTACTATTTACCTTTTCTTTACTTTCTCTTGAATTGAGACATCATGGAATACACCACTGTGAAAACCTACATATACCTTTAATAACCCTACCATGCTGCACTGTTATTACATATATGTTTATCATTTATTACTGTTATTGTACAATCAACATTGTTAAAATCTAATAAAAAATATAAGTTACAAAAAAAAAAAAGCAGAAGTGCTGCATTATAGCAAATGTTTCTAGTGAAACATTCTAGTCAAAAAAAGTAGTTTTGCAAATTTTTCAGCAAAGTGAAACAGGACAGATTCGCTCATCACTGATTATTTCCCATTCAGAGAAATATTTTCTTGGATCTGTGAACTATAAAAGTTGGGGCATACCTCTAGATATCTGTACATACTCATAGAGAGAAAGTGTCAGACTGGGACCCAAGGGGACCACCAAAAAATGATAGACCCTTCCTTCTTCTTTCTTCACTCAACCTCTTTATTCTTCTAGTCTCTTTTAGCTATCCTTCCATACAATTCTCCTCTTTGTTCCCATTCAGAAATAGGGAATGCCATGAAATGGGCCAAATGGTCAGGAGCAGGAGGACCCACTGACATCTGGGACCACTGGGAATTTTCCTGGTATCCTGGTGGGCCAGTCTGACACCGTAGGCATGGCATAAACAATGGCATAATATTACACAGCCTATGATACCTTATGGAACCAGGAAAATCTTATGTCATGAAAACATTAATGCCATCAAACAATACAGTAAAGTATTGTAAGCTCTACGGGGCAGGGACCTCCATCCTCTTGTGTCTTTGACTCTTAACTTATTGCAACTGTATTTATTGCTATACTTTGTATTTATCTATTATTATCTTAATAACCCCGTTTGTATTAATGTATTCTACTTTACAGCGCTGCGTACATAAGTAGCACTTTATAAATAAAGATATACATACATACATTAGGTCATTATAAACCATTGGTTTAGAATACTATGTAAAATAATAATCCCAAAAACACATGCTTGCCCCTGCAACACACCCATGCAAGTAAGTTTAAGAACTGCACTGATTTCTGATGTACTATGTAGAAAGTAGCATGTCCTTGGAATGAATGTTTACTATAATACACTGTATATTAATATACCAGCTATTGTACATACCTGGCTATAATAGTGTCTATTATTGCAATGGTAACAACATTTGGAGTCTTTAACATTACATAACTCTACACTCATAATTTCTTCACTTTCATTCATATGCAGCTTTAACACAACAAAGCAACCATCTTTATTCATAAGATTACATGCTTACACTACCTTGGCGTTGATGAGAAATATTAGTGTTCTGATGTCATCAAGGAGCAGAAATATAATGAAAATTAACATCTCATTAAATCTGACAGAGAGAAAATATTTGAAATAATTGCGTCTTTGTGTGGGCAGGAAAAGTTTCATTTAACGAAAATTGCCCTTTACATATTTCAATAACAATACAATAAACTAATTGCTATGAAAAGGTATCAGAACATCTTTTGCGCAAATGAGGCTCAAATAATGACACATTGTGGATATGTAGTAAACAGTTTTATTTTAAAATATTGTTACTAAGGGGCAGATTTGCTAAAACTTTAACATTTCTCATTTTTTAAAAATTTGAATAAACTGATTTCCACGAATGTCTTACATGTTGTGCAGACCGCAACTTTTTTGAATTGTCGCACAAAAAAACAGCATCAAAAAACCGAAACCTCCAAGCAAAATAAGGGTCCTCCAAGGAGGGGACTTCTACATAAACTTCTACATGATCTCAACAAGTTTTAGCTGGTGCATTGTTGGATCCTGATTTGAAGCCATTTTGACACATAGTAAATTTAGGAAAATCCGACTTATTAAATGGCCGCTTAAATTTATGTGCATTTGTAAATATGCCAGTATGAAGGCTCATTTAGGAACGCAGACAAAGTGCAATTTTTGGATGCAAATCACTATGAGGCCCATTTTCCAAAACTTCTGTAATTTGGGAGGTTTTTGTACCAGGACTAAACTTACTTTTTAAAAAGCACGAATGTTACTAAAAAAACAAATATAAACATCAATAAATAAAGTATGAACCAAAACACGGGAGCACTCACCGCTCAAACCAAGTCTGCTGCACGCGGATCCTCTCCCAATGGATCCTAAATATAGATTTGCAAAAAAGAATAGTGGAGCACCACAAGGATAAAAATAAAAAATCAGTCTTTATTCCATCATCAGTAAAAGGCACATATACATCCCAAAGGACCTACGCTTGGCACGTTTTGTGGCATCCCGCCACTTCCTCAGAAGCATCCTTGTGGTGCTCCTCTATTCTTTTTTGCAAATATAAACATCAAGAAAGAAAAAAGGCGAAAAGAATCTGAACAAAAATACGAAAACCTTGAAATCCACAATTTAGTAAGAATTTTTGTGTGCTTTCAAAAGAAAAAAATCATGAAAAGCCACAAATTAAATAAAGATGGTTACAGTTTGCCTAGGACAATTCCCATTGACTTTTACATGACATTCCAAGCATTTAGATGGTGACATTTTGTATAAGTACACTTAATAAATTATGAATTTTTCATGTTTGAGTATAATTCATGATTTTTAGCAATAAAAAATATGATTCATGGAAACTAATAAGAAACAGACGTTAGTAAATGGGCTCCTGTATCTTTACCCACAATCCAGCATTTTTTCTGAAACTTCCAGCATAATTGTGGGTACACAAAGCAGTCTCCATCACAATTTAGCAGAAATTATCATCAATTTCCAGGAATGGCACATGAGTTAGACCTGATAATTTCAGTGAGAATAATGGCATTAGGGTACAGTATGTCAGGGTTCCATAGTGTTCATTCATGAAGTTATAAGCCATTTATAAGAGCAGGCTGAAGAAGGACACTGGGGCTGGTTGCAAGTTGTTAGGCGCATATATTGCCTTTGTGAATATCATCAATGTGCACTTAATTGTGTGCCCATCTTAAATCTTACCCGTTTGTTTGTAAATGATCCCTATGATGTGTTATAGATATGTACTCATTAGGTTTAATTTTCCAGTACAAGTGTGGAGTATTAGAATGGATACAAAATTGAGCAAAATTGAGGACTTTTGCCCTGATGAATGGGTAGTAATTGCAGAGTTCTCCTAATGGGTTGCCCTAAGAGAACTGAAAGCAAATGCCATTATTCCTGTCTTATGATTTGCCATGCTGCAAGTGATGCCATGCCCCGGCTCTGAAAACATCGGGTGCAACTTGCACGTGATTTACAAATGTAGTCATTAATAATTAGCACATTGTCAGCAAGTTTCAATGGTTGCTACTCAGCTTGCACCTTCACTAATGCTGGAACTAGACTTTTTTCTTCTCAAACAAACTTTACAGATGGAATTACACATTCAGGCAGGTACCATTCTCCTGGTATCCATCAAACCTACACTCACCCATCAGACTGCTTGTAATTCATGACTCCAGAGAATCCATTTCAGATGTTCCAGAGCTGAATGGCAGTGACCTTTACATCAATCTAACCAATGCTCCCGCATGTTATATCTGAAGAATTTTGGAGGTAGTGATGAATAATCCGTGAGTTTAATGTTTCTACATATGACTGCCATCCACTGGTGATTTTCGGAAATCTGCTAAATGTCAGTTTTAGAGGATGAAGGTTTATGAGCTATCATTAGACAATATGACAGCATAGTAACATAGCACAGCAGTTTACAGAGGGAAGGAAATTTGACAGAAACTTTTTCTGTAAAATTAATACATTCGCCACACCCTCTGTTATCCTAACCATCAAGTCATTCTATTGGAACATAGGAGCTAACATAAAGGTAAACACTCAGAAATACCAGTTTTCCCAACTGAAAACATAAGGCCACAACAAATGAAAAACATAGAGAAACAGAGCAGCTCATTTGCACTGTGATGCAATTAGTTTATACTATACAGTTTATAATTTGAGAAATAAGATGTCATAACAAAATGACAGAGACGGTGTATGTAAAAATGAACTGGAACAGTCTGGAATAGCTCCAGAGTATTGAAGTAATTCACTTACTAATAATATAATTAGGGAACCCATTATCCAGAAAGCTCTGAATTACAGAAAGGCCATCACCCATGGACTCTATTGTAATCATATAATAATAAACAATTTAAAAATTATTTCCTTTTTCTCTGTTATAATAAAACAGAACCTTCTACTTGATGTTAACTAAGCCGCATATCCATATTGGAGGCAAAATAATCCTATTGGGTTTATTTAATGTTTAAATATGTTTAGCAGACTTAACGTATGGGATCCAAATTATAGAAAGTTCCCGTATTTGGAATACCCCAGGTCCCAAGCATTCTGTATAATATATATTTGATACACCGAGAGGCAATGATTCATTGAGCTTACATCTGTGACCTAGCAGATCAATGAAACACATCAGCTGCCGTTGGTTTTGCACTTCTCTTTCCCAAGCATTATTGATGTTATCTCCTCTAGACAGTCAATCGACCAGATGAGCCCAAAGCAATTGTGTGGCTCATTTCACACTTAAGAGGACACTGGGAAGGGTTATGCCATGCACACAGAGTGCTCCTCTCTGAATGATGCACAATTAGTGCAGGGTATGAAGAAAGAACCACATGCCTTTTTCTCAGACAAGCAATTGGTTTCATCCTTCCAGCTGTTGTGGTTTTTCCCCTGATGTTTGCCATTTTTACATCGGATTACACAAGATAAAACTGAGCAACCAGGACCTCATATGTCATTAGCTGTTCTGCAGCTGGCATGGGGATAGTGTAACTAGGATTCAAGCAGACAAAATGCTTTATCCTTGGTGCCAATACTACAAACCCTTAGGGAGTGGCATGTATGCCTTTATATAGGGCCACAGCACAGATTAGATGCTCCCTTCCTTGGAAGCTTACTATCTATCCAAGAAAAGCTACTTAATTCTCTATCATATGATGTATCTGTCATTTTATAACACTTTTTAATCTGCAGGATTTATTTCATCTACCAAAATGACAGCATTAAATATGACCCCCTGAGCTCAGAAATGACTTGGCAGAAAGATTTTGTCAGCTTAGTTTATATGCCTGCAATTGCCAAGCGCTGGACTGTGAAATGGAGCCAGCTGTATCATATCTCTTTATAGCCAGCTCTGCTATTGGTTCTAGATCTATTAGTCACCTTGCTGGGACAGCTCAAGTGCAGAGGGAAAGCAATGATTTGGAACATTAAGCCAGCTTTTGCCTATACCCTATCAGCAAGGCATGCTTTCTTCCTGCTAAAAAACCTTCGCTGAATACAAATTCTATTGCTGTTTGAATTCTTCAATCAAAGAGTTTATAAACATGCTCCATCACACAAAGAGTTCATGTGAACAGAACCCTCACAGATATCTCTGCTGGACACTTGCAGTTCTTTCTTCTTATCAATCTCATTGCACATTGACTTTCTTTTTCGCGTTCGGTGCTAATGTCCACCAATGCTTGTGCTTGTGAATGATAGCAATAACGATAAGGGAAAGCCTCAAAATAATTTCATATCATAAATTAAGTAAAGTATGACATAAATGTGAGAGCAAAAAGACTATACAGTGCAGTTCTCTAAACTAACATTGCTTCTGCTGTCTGCCCTGAGGCTTGGGGGAGATTGCATATATCTTGGCTGACAGTGATGAAAACACTAAAGAATGTTAGTCCCAGGAAACATACATTTCCTTCTTGGGAAGATGTCATCATTATAATTAATCATAGTCCTAATCCAATGTGCAATTCATCAAGTCAATAGTGAATTTAAGCATTTCCTATGGAGGGTAAATACTGATTAATGATGACAAACCGGTGCTTCACTATTAGGGTAATGGTTGGCACAATCATGAGATTGGAGGGTGATATTGGGAAGTTTTATGCCTTATATATGTTATATATTCAGAATATGGTTTCCAGGTTAGGTTTTCAACTCTTTTTAATATTTCATCATGGCGTAAGTACCAAACCATGAAGGGGAAACTTTTGTAAGATCAATTGGTTATCTCTTGGTTATGTGTCATGGAACAGGCAGCAAGATGGTAAAGGGGGGGAATTTATCAATGTTCGAGTTTGATAAAACACTCCAGTCCCCAGTGCAGCCAATCAGTAAGCTAGGTGGTGCGAATGCTGCGGGGGGGGGGTGAGCTTAAGGAGGGGTTCGGATGCAAGAGTGGGGGGAGTGAAGGCCCTAGCATGTGTGTAAGCCTGCGAGGGGGTGAAGGGGGCGAGCAGCCTTGAGGCACCCAACTTTAAAATCCAGCCCTGTGATTCATGTGTTTACTATTAATGCTAAGAGTTGCACCTGACAGTGCTAGACAATGCAAAGAAAGGTCAAGGTTGATTGTGATAAAGAAATATGATGATTTATGCCTTTTTTGTACTTTTTTCCTTGCCTGCCTTTATAAAGTGAACTACTGATTAAACCCTATTGCAGTTTTCTGGGGGGTTTTCATATTAGTTCCATTATAATCCTTCATGAAGTTACTGTATCAAAAATGAACCCATTTTCTACCCCACTTCAATGGAATGAATCTATCTGCATGCCTTATATAATTAATGTCAGTCTCTGACATATAGATTCATTTCTCACTGAAAGGGCTACTTGCAGTGTTCTGCGGAAAATGTCTCTTGTGTAACATATTTTAACAGCTGATTCATAATTTATGTTCGGTCCCTGAGGCTCCCACTCCGACAGCCTAACAACCAGCTGAAAGACAGCATAACATGAAGCTATCACAAGTTTTACACAAGCCTGTTACACAAAAAACTGAAAGAAAAAGATGGGTGACTTTTTGTCTAATTTGTCTCCAGTAGGCCCCTTAGAAAATAACTGAGCATAGCCATCCTTTTCTCCCATATTCAGTGAATTACATTTATATCCTGGAGCAATAGTTACACCATGCGATTGTTTTGCTGTTTGATTTACCAAGAAATACAAAGACTAAAACACATCATACGGTACATGACTGTCCTTTGATTGTCCCAAGACAATTAGGGGAAGCCTGAGCCGTCAGGGTGGAAATGCCATTAGCGCTGCAGTAAGGAAGAGCTTCTATAATTAAACAAGTGCCAGGTGCTGATTAGTGGAGATAAGTGAAACAATTTAGCAAGTTTCGAAATTCATGTATTTTGGTGATCCAGCACCACAAGGCTTTTTATAAATACACAGAGCAGAGCAAAAGGTATCACTAAAGGATCATCACACTAGAATTGTTCCTGCTCTCAAATATAAAGAAAAGTTTCCAGGGCCGGATTTCAGTTGGCGGCGCCCCGAGGCCGCCCCCGCAAGTGCGCATGCGCAATCGCGCGGCGCCCTCTCCCACATTTAAACTCCCATACGGAGCACCGGGGAGAGGTCCCGACTGCTCCGTATGGGAGACAAATTTAAAAATTCTGTTGCGGCGGGGCGGCATGCCGCCCCTAAACTTGTGCCGCCCTAGGCCCGGGCCTTTGTGGCCTTTCCACAAATCCAGGCCTGAAAGTTTCAAAAGGGAATAGGCACAAGTAAGGTACAAGTGGGGCCATCATTTGCACAGGAGATAACAGAAAAAACTTTTAAGGATAAATAGACTTCAAATGTCATTCATGATTCTCTGTAAACTTATGAGAGACAGGTGTGTTTCTGTCATGAGGTGAGAGCTTTGCCTCTGGTGACACTTTTTCAGGGACAGTAAACAGCCATGTCTAGTAAATTTAAAGTGGTAGTTCACCGAGAAATCATTGTTCTGTGAGGTTGCAATTAAACTGTTACTTTATATGCCTAATCTTTCTATTGAGGCCCTCTCCTAGTTATATTCTAGCCTCTTATTCAAGGCACTGCCGGGTTGCTAGAGTAAACAAAACCTTAGCAACCAGATAACTGATGAAATTCCAAACTGAAGGGCTGCTGAATAAAATTCCACTCTTTTAAATACTGCTACAATGTAGTTTGAATGAAAACACATATTGTTGGGGATGGAGTTTTTTTTTTTTAATAACATAGTTCATGAAGTGTTACAGGTGCACAAGTGATACTTAGTTTTTGTGTAGACAGATCATTTTGCCTTTCTTTCTTTCTTAATAGCCCCTCCCATCCAACTGCTTTTGTGATTTTTTTACTAATTGCCTTGGTTCTGCAGTATGGGAAGTTGATTCCGCATCAGCTCCAACTAAACATGTTCCTGCAGGCTCCCTGTCAGTGAAGAGACACGAAGAGGATCAGAAGGGAGTGAAGATGGTGCCTACAGCCGTGCTGCGCTACGTTATTATTTCAGCTGTTCAAATAGGGACACTTTTCTGTGAAACAGACTGTGCAGGGTGGGAGAGGTAAGGGGGCCGATTGAGGGCAGTTTGGTGTCTAAGGTTTGATTAAGTTACCCACCTGTGTTGCTTCCCTAGGAGCACATAGTGTTAGGTAAAATTAATACATTCTTAGTAACAGAAGATGTATGTTTAATAGTCTGTGGATGGATTAAAGAATTAACAGGTAAACAGCTAACGGTGCCCTAGACAAGCCCCCTTAGCTTGCCACCCATCCCAATTTCCACTTCCCTCCCCCCACACTTGCCACTTACCCCATCCCCATATCCTGTCTGCCCAATGGTTACCACTGATTCTAGATGCAGTTAGAGACGTATGTATAGGGTCTTTTGCACCCCAGACACCCTGTACTGTCTACCCCTAGTTCCAACCCTGTGTTCTGGCCAAATGTCTGTGTGTATTAAGTAGTCTGAGGTCAGTACAGTGCCTGCAGGTCATACCCCATATAGTCAATGATAAAATCTCTGTAAAAGTGCTGCAGAAAATGTCTGTTCTATATAGGTAAAGTATAAGTATAATGATTTTTCCCAGATGTTCCTTAAAGTCAAGACAGTCAATAGCAGATCTGCTTGGGTTATAATTGTAGCCAGGGCCCAGTGTAACACACCAACAGTACAGCCACTAATGTGCATTACGTTATCCCACATACTGTAGGGACACCAGTAAAGCCAGAGAAATCAACCCCTTGGGGGTGATATATAAACCACATATGCAGGAAGAGTGTTCCATACACAGTGTTAGACATCCATTTTTGACCACAAACTGCTTGACAGTGTTAACATGCGCCATTATAAAAAAGCTTGTGTTAAACAGTACAATTATAATAGGGTTTCCAGCACAGTGGCATGTCTAACCAATCGATAAGCTTATACTGCAAAATGGAATATTCATTAACATAAACACTCAATTGCAAAGGTCACAATCAATTTCTGAAATGTAAATTGCAACGTAGGATTGGGTAGTTTTAAATAAATATCTACCGTGACATTTAAAAAAAAAAAAAACAGCATCTCGTCTTTAAACATCTGTTTAAGCTCCCAGGCAATTTATTATTAAATGACTGGTTTTAAAAGATTTATTAGGAATCTCCGAAGCCAGAGAATGTTACCCACTAAATTACACACAGAAGTAAATTACATTTTTCTAACAGAAAAGGATAAAATATAGATATAATCCAATAAAATAATTAAAAAACTGTATTTAGAAGGAGGACAATTATTTAATTATTTATCTCCTAAATAAACAGGATAGGGATCCTGTGCGGACCAAAACATTCCTTCTCCACATATAAAAATGTGATTACATTCCCTTTTTTTTTTTTAGCAACCACTTAAAAGTACATTGTGGTAAAGGGATGCCTTACTACCCATGTATTTCTTTTTAAATGAGTGGGCAAAATAATCATTGATTGTAAGCAACAGTAACATCCAAAATATAATGTAATGTTGCCTTACACTGGTACAAGTTGTGTGTTTGCCTCAGAAAGACTTCTATAGTTTATATAAATAAGATGTTGTGTAGCTATGGGTGCAGCAAGTCAAACTGGAAAAAAGGAGAAAAGGCACAGGTTACATTGCAGATAACCAATAAGCTCCATAGAATACAATGGGAATCTACACAGCTTAACTTTTATCTGCTATGTAACCTGTGTAAACCAGTGTTATGCGATTATGAACAATTACCAGTAGCATTAACAATACACAGTGTATATTATTCCACATATTGAAAATTACACATAATTTTTTTTTTCGCGACTATTCCGACTCGCAACTATTATGCTGTACAACTATTCTGACTCGCGACTATTCTGACTCGCGACTATTCTGACTCGCGACTATTCTGACTCGCGACTATTTTGACTCGCGACTATTTTGACTCGCGACTATTTTGACTTGCGACTATTATGACTCGCGACTATTTTGACTCGCGACTATTTTGACTCGCGACTATTATGACTCGCGACTATTTTGACTCGCGACTATTCTGGCGTGCGACAATTTTTTACAGGGGAAATGACAACGGAAGTGACGTCACTTGTTTTTTTTCGCGCACTTGCAATACTAAACGAGGTGTGTCTTGGGGTATTTAAACTTATTTAAATGGGTATTTAAACTTGCATAGAATGCCTGCACATCAGAATCCCCTTGACAAAGGACTGTGTTCCGAAACATTGGGGTTTTCTTAATCCACACGTGTCTGCTTTTCTGTTTATTGCATTTTGTCCAACTGGTGGTATGTATATTATGCATTGTAATTGTATTTACTGTTCTGTGAATTTTTTCCATATAAAGAGCATTATATGTTAAACATACCATTTGCTGCCTTTTTGTGGTTAGTAGGTGTGCATTGAGTAATTGATTGATTTGTATTAATATTCTGTTTGCCCCTATGTGGGCTTGGGGAACAGATTCTCATTTGCACCCTTTTCCTTCTCTTTGCTGTCTTTGTTTTAAAGCCAGCTATTTCTGCTTTAGCAATTGTGGTGGGTGTGCCCTCCAAAACTATTTGTTTGATTGGCTATTTTTAGCCAGCTACAGGTTGAGCAATTAAAGCAAACATGATCTGTTAATATGGGTTACTGCCCATGTGCAAGTGCTCAGTGTTTATAAATGAGACCCAACTTGTGTATCAGTCAGAGCAACTAAATGCAGTACGTGAGCTAAATTCAGCCAAACTACCCAAATGGCTTAGAATCTGTTTACAATAAGCTAATGTAACTAAATAAATGCCTTTATATTCATGTACAATAAATCTCAATGTTCTTTTGTTTTTATTGTCTGACAACACAAATCTTGGGATTTATGGATGAAGAGAAATGATGCAGAAAACCAACTTGTGTAACTTTTGTGTACTGAGCGCTCCAGTCAAGACATGAATCTACATTCTTCCTGTCACATCAGCCCTGCAGGGACAAAGCCTATTCCTCTAACAGTATATCTTCTCAAAAGCAAACACTGTTATAGCATAAGAGCTCATCACTAAGGGTCTATGGAAGTGCTTTCTAACCCAACGTCAGACTGAGCAACAGATAAAAGATAGGAGCATTAAACCTTAATCTAATCTCAGATACAATTTGTACTATATCTTATACACAGACAAATGAATTTAACAGTAAAATTAGTTTTACTTTTTAATATAAGAAGTTTCTAAAGGCACATGGTGAATAAATGAGTACAGGAATAAATCTGTCTCCCAGCAACTGCCCTTAGTTTAAAGAATATTGTTAACCCTCAAATAAAATTAAGTGTGCTCTTCTGAGCACTTTTGCTGCTTACATTATTTATTTCTAGTGTTCAAGATATTAGCAATTTTTACTGTCAATGTAATTCATTTAAAACAACAGTATAACCTGCTGTTCAAATTTTAAGTAGAGAGGAAAGTTTCTGAAGAGTAAAATGCTCTGTTCTAAAAATTAAGTTACTGAACAAAGAATCATGATCTGAAGGTTTTCTAATTATTTCTAAAAAGAAACATCACAAATCTTTACTCTGCGCAGGAATGTCGTTTCTGCACATTGTGGTTGGTTGGGAGAACTGACAGCTGTCCATAAGCTGCTATTATCTTTAAAAATAGAAAAAAATTATGTAATGGCACACAAGTACACTCAAATTAATTTTACTTTTAGTGAAAGAGGTCCTCTGCACTGAAACATAATAAGTACACATTAAGACTATGGCAGATTTTGATGGACCAACATTGTTTAAAATAGTTATAGTCTGGGCACCCTGATCAAGTGTAAACTTCTAGGCAAGAAGTTACTTTTTAGCAACCTTGTAAGGTAAAAAGGCATCCAAACCTTTCTTAAAACTATAGGGGTCACTTATGACCACAAGTATAAATCTGCAGTTTTGAGCACAATCACCATATTTTTTTCCCCATAATGATGTGTTGTTTTCCCAGAATTCCAATGTTGTTGCAGTCACAAATGGGTATTGCGCCTGATGTCATTGTGGCCAAAGAGGTAAACACAAATACAATTGCATTTCACTGCACATCAGACAGGGTAGGACTGGGACGGCGGGACACCAGGAAAAAACCCGGTGGGTCCTGGCAACCCAGTCTTGATCCCCAGCAGCTACTTTAGGTGCCAGGCCCCACCCCCAATCGTGGCCACACTGAAGTAAAAAATACACAATGGATGGTACAACTGGGGTGGGGTGGCGGCAGTTCATGACTGGGGTGGGGGCCCTTGGGTAGCAGCCCTGGTGGGCCTCAGAGACCCCAGTCTGACAGATCCAAGTGCACAGAATATTTCCAAAGTATGGCACTGAGCACAACTATACAGAAGTGCAATGAGCACATTTCGATGCAAGCACATAATGAATGGGGTTTTACAGAAGGCTAACTGCAGGGAAATTTGCGGCACTGCAAAGTAAGTGAGCCCTTTTGTATCTGCCCATATAACTGCTTCAGCCATAGAATTTAAGAACTTTGCAGCTTTCACTATAGATAAAAAAAACATTTTTTTCAGCACAAACTGGAACCTTCTTTCTTATAGTGTAAAAGGATGCACACATCATTAAGATATTCAGCACAAATCATTGCACTGCAATTATATTTTAATAACATAATTTGTACCCCAGGCACTCAGTTATTTTTCTGCTTAATTAAACTGTAATACATTGCAGCTGAACGAGCAGCAAATGAGATCTGCAGGGCTCAGTATATTAGTGGGTTCTACACCCACAAAGTGTGTTTATTAATTAAAAATCTTCAGTAATTTTTCAAAGTTATATGTATATGTAATTGCTATTAAAACGAGTATATATGTGTTTCTATTCTCTGCACTTATGGTTCTGACTCAGTAAACAATAAGGAAAAGCCAACTCATAGACCTGGAGAGGAACTTCTGCAGACCCAGGGGGTAAGCAAATATTGCTTTCAGTGTCAACTATATTTACAAAAAAAATGTTTTATAAACTTTGAAAACGTTTAATTAACTTATATTGCAAAGTTTCTTAGAATTCCATTTTCTTTGACACCCAGTGCTTTACCTAACCGTCAGTTGCTAGCTGACAGAGAGCCAGTGTCGTGCTCCAGTCCAACTCACTGAGCTTTCTGGTGTTTCTAGTTCAGATCAAGTTTTTCTGCCTCAGTGCTTCCTGGCTCTCCATTTACTCCAAAGAACCTTGGGATACTATAAGGTCTTTTTCCAGTCCTGTGGTTCACATAAAAAATGAAAGGTGGCATGTGTTGTTCAGCAGTGCAATATGTCTGTATCATGCTCCAGTAAAGCCTGTCATTGGCATTATTTATCTCACAAATGATAGATGTTTTGTTACTGCTTCCATTTGTTTGATCAATACTGTATGTGTTGTGTATCATTGCAACAGTTATATACTTCTTTAGCTACAAGCCCATTTCCTAAAAAGTTGGACACTGTGCAAAAGGTAAATACAAAAAGAATGGCATGATTTGCAAACTATTTAAACTGTATATTTTATTTACAATAGTAGAAAGACAACATATCAAATGCTGAAACTGAGAAATGTTATTGTTTGCCAAAAAGTGTATGTTCATATTGAATTTGGTGCCAGCAACACGTTTAAAAAAAGTTCGCACAGGGGCAACAAATGACTGGAAACATTGTGTAATGCTGAAAAAAACACCTGGTGGAACAATTCACCAATTGGCAACAGGTCAGTAACATAATTGTTTTTTGGAAACGGGGTTGTAAGTTATTATTATTAACATCCAATATATAGTGTTATATATTCATCGTTCATGATAGACAGATAGATTAATAGATAGATGATGGAAAATATTCCATATACAGTAGAACCAAGTTAATAGTATATTGTATGCACAAAACAATACTAAATATATTTCCAGGAGCTATAGATGCTGCTATATTGCTGGGTTACGCACTGGAATACTTCATAGATGTCACAAAAGGGTCACCATCTAGTAGTCCTGTACACAATGCTCTTCTACTCTACAAATAAATCTCCTTTCAAGACAAGAATACTGATGAGCCAATCTGTCCCATTTTGCTTCACTGAAAAATTTGCAAAACTGCAGAAAAATTTGCGACACAGCAAATGTTTTACCACACCCGTTTTGACTTGTTCACGCCTATTTTGACAAAACCGCAACCATTTTCACCCGTCTGCACCCAATTTGACGCGGCCGCGTCATTTTTTTTCTGCTGAAGTTTCACCAACCAATTGGCCAATGACAAAATGTGGAAATGTGCTGCGAATCCATGCCTGGTGAAAAAATGTGCTCATCAATAGAAAAGAACTATGACATCTTGTATTTCAATTTATATATACAAATACAGTTAGGTATGCTATACCTCTTATTTAAAGGAGAAGGAAAGGCTAAGTCACTTGGGGGTGCCAAAATGTTAGGCACCCCCAAGTGACTTTAATCACGGAAGAAGGAAGCGCATCGCTACAGGTACCCCAAGCTGGTGCTGTTCTCTCCTAACAGGGGCACCAGCCCGGGGTACAAGGTAAGTGATTAAAGTCACTTGATTAAAGTGACTTAGGCTTTCCTTCTCCTTTAAATGAACACAATTGTGAGAATACTGTAACAATCATTCCCTTCAACTCAAAAAGAAGGTGTACTACTGTAGTTGTAGGGGAATGGTATCATTACCTCTGGAAAAGTATTTTCATATTGATGCGGAAGAATATTTGCTACAGTAGGGAAGTTTTGGGGAAAATTATTACCTTTACTTATGAAAAAGTTATGATTAATTTCTTGGTTCCTGGCGGCCACGTGACTGTCTCTACTGGAATATGGGGATTCTGTAGAAAAATACTCATCCTGTGGCCTGGTGCTTTTATATTAGAATGCAACTCCTTGGTCCCATTAATATCCTTATATCTTACAATAGGGGTACATAAGTCCCTACAAAATTCTATGAACTGATCACATTGTGGCTGCAAAAGAGTAATGCAGATCTGTTTTTTTTATTTTGGCGCTACAGCCTTTTTCATATTTAACAAGTAATAAATGAAATATCATATTAAAGAAAAGCAATATAATGTCTGTTGGACAGAGACAAGGAACCAATTACCATATATCTGTCAATGCTCGACACTTCTTGTAAAGGAACCAGTAAATCCAACTTTCTTTGTAGAACAAAATTACCTCTACCCGATGGGAACACTAAAAGAGAGAATTAGACAGCTTTTAAAATTAAAGGAAAATTGTAAAGAATGTAATAGACAATTCTGTGCAGAATACATAGTAAAATGTCTGTCTGTATAGGGCTTGTGTCACTAATGAATTCATATAAATTAATTCAGGGTTATAAATCATAATGCCTGGTTTCTAGGAAGCCCTGCTTGTGCCGTTTCACACCTCAAACTCCTAGCAACAACCATGATGCTAATATTCAGTAATATGATGAATACTGTATAAACCCATACACCCATTGTTTTATTTGTTGGCCTGAGTCCTCTGTGCAGGCGCAACAGCTATGTGTGCCCTTTGCTATTCCAGGAGCTTCCAGGATTGGCTGGGGATTGCACTGCAGGCAGTTTTTTTCCTATTTCTATTGAGCATCTCTATGAGTAAATGGTTTTCTCTTTGGAGATTCCATTCCTATCCTCGGTGTGAGCCCAGTTGTAGTTTAACTACTCCTAGCTGTGTTGGCTGCTGGGTTCCTATTCTTTATTTCTCTTGTCTGCTAGTCCTTTTTCTGACCTTTGGCTTTAGTGTCCACTGATCCTCATTATGGCCTTTTGCTCCAGGTACTTGTTATGGCCTTTGTTTGGTGTGAATGCTGGCCCTGGTTATTGTATTTGGCTTGCGTGGCTGCTGGCCATGGTTATGGACTTTGGCCTTCATGGTCGATTGCCCTGGTTATGGCCTTGGGCTTGTGGTTCCACTGGACCTAATTAAGGTCTTTGGTTCACGTGGCCAGTGGCCCTGGTTATGGCCTCTGGCTCGTGGGGCTGATGGCCCTGGTTGTGGCTTTTGGCTCTTGTTGTGGCTTTTGCCTCATGTGGCCACTGGCCCTTGCTATGGTCTTTGGCTCACGTGGCCACTGGTCTTTGTTATAGTTTTTGGTACTCGTGGCTGCTGGCTCTTGTAATGGCCTTTAGCTTGAATGGCCACTAGCTCTTATTTCCTACGGCTGGCATGGCTGGCTGGTTTGCTGGCCTCTTCAGCCCTTGGATCATGGGGTTGTTGGTCTTTGTTTCAGCCCTTGGCACATGTGGCTGCTGGCCCTTGGCACATATGGTTGGTATTTTGGTCCAGTCTTGTGTACTTGTTTTTGGTCTTGTATGCCTCTGCTTACTAGCAATGGCTGAGTTGGGGACAAGTGTTTTGCAGGGGCAGTAACTGACTAGTGCATCAGTGTTTGCATGTGTATAAGTTGGGAGTCAAGGATTGCAGGCACAGTGCTAGCTTATGCACTATTGCTTGTGTGCTACCTGTCATTTGTTCTGGTGGTTTGCATGCATGGCAGTTGGCATGTCCATCAGAGGATTGCATGAATGGTATCTGGCTGTGCACTGGTGAATTTCATACAGAGTGGCTTGTGCAACACATGCATTGGCTGGCTTGTGCCCCACGGGTAATATGTATGATTTCCATACAGGGAAGCACAGCTTCATACCCGCAGATGGCTTTAACACATTTATTTGCAGGAATATATTGCATCACTTGAAATCATACTGGCCTGTGTCAGCCTTGATATGTAAGCACTGCTGAACCAATAGGAGACCACACTCTAAAGGTGGCCATACACGGGCCAATTGTAGCTGCCGATATCAGCTCCTTAGACCGGTTCGGCAGCTAATCGGCCCGTGTAGGGGCACAAACGACGGGCCTGCCGAATCGATATCTGGCCTGAAATCGGGCAGATATCGATCGGGCAGGTCAAAAAATTTAGTCGGATCGGAGGCCGCATCGGCTCGTTGATGCGATCCCCGAACCAACTGCGCCTATTACCGGCGTTCTGATTCGATCATTTGGCCCCAGGGCCAAACAACCAAATTAGCCTTAATTCACCCGATATAGCCCACCTGTTGATGGGGATATCGGGAGAAGATCCATTTGCTTGGTGACCTCGCCAAGCGAGCGGATCTTAATGTGTATGGCCACCTTAACTCATGGGATAAATGTAGTGGGATCTTATTGAGTTGCACAGTGCAGTGCCACACTGTCTGGTTAAACTGCCAAAGGTCATGGGCAGTAAATCATTGCTCCTCATAATGGCAGAATTTTTTTTGCTCTATGTGCAATTTGGCATGTAAGACACTAGGTTTGCACTGAACCAGGACCTCATCTGGATTTTCTGTACAGTTCTATTCTACTTTATACAGATAGGAAGCAATACATCTGGCTTTGTTGGCTGGATTTGTGTGTTTTAAAGTGAATGAAGTTCCCAGTGAAACATAGTAGCTGAAATTCCTATGGCCAAGGCAAGCCTAGTATTAATACTATTGGATAATTTTTTATATATAATAATTATAAAGAAAGTACTGGTTTGTTATTATAGCATTATTATAATCCTTTATTTATATGGAGTTGTACTGCTATGCAGCATTTTGCAAAACATTGGTTTCGATCTTCATCAGTTCCGGCCTCTGACATGGACATAGGGAGACACACAAACTTCACATAGTGTCCTAATCAGAACTGAACTCAGTGACAGACCTGTGCAAGGCATTCTAATACACATTTGTACAAGGGCAGAATTCCATAACATCCAGCAAGTGGTGCTGACAGATCAACTGAAACAAGAATAATAGAAATCAATGGACTTGTTGCTTTAAGTAATGGGCTTTTCGTGCACTGGCGCAATAAACGCACAGGGGCTGATTTATTTCTTTTCAAGATTGCATTCCACTACAATTTATGTAAATTAAATCAATAACGATTTTTGTTTCGAAATCTGTTTTTTTCCCCAACAGGATTTTTTAACTTTTTTGACAATCAAATTTTTACCCCCCAGTTTTTGAAACCTGTATCTTAGCAAGTTTTAGGTGGTAAGGCTTTTATTTTTTATGTCTATTATGAAAAAATGTGATGCCAAAAATGAATAAATAAGTCCCAGCTATTTATTTTTCGATGTTGATTTAACATTTCTTTAACTTGCTGTTTCCTCTCTTCTGCTGGTATGTGTGTTTGATTATTATTTGCTGCTATCATTACTAAAAATAATGAGAAATATAGATGATTAATACCCAGGCTGCGGAGTCTGAGTTCTGTGCACGTGCTAAGAACAAAAAGGCGTACAGCAATCGATAGCCAACATAAATCATTTAGATTGCCCAGTATTGCATGGAAGTAAATTCTCTTTCACTCTTTCAGTCTGGCCACAAACCTTATAGCATGTCCCCATAATGGAATTCTTGTTGTGTTACAAACAATTGATTTATCATTTCTTTTCCTGTTGAATTGTCCCTGGGAACAAAATAACTGGATGGATCCTTCCACACAATTCTGAGTAATCTGCCAATTGTTTAGCTGTAGAGTGGGTTCCATATTACAGTGGCTGCATACAGCATTCAATGAATAAAAGTGTAAATAGTTACTGCCAGACTCGTAGCCTGTAACTGAATGGCATTATTTCCCAGTTAAGGAGAAACCATTAAGCTGCCCCTAGCCATTTACTATGTGATCACTAATGGTTGATTGTGGCCACAGGAAAAATACTAATCTATAAATAATCCATGTTTTATATAGTGGGGGGCATGCCTGCTTTTGAGACCCCAGGAGTACCTTTTCTGTCCTGTGTACTATTAATGCATATGCGGCTTTGCATCCACAGAGCTTACACTCTAAGTGCTGGTGCCATAAGTAAAAGAAAATAAGACAGGTTCCCAAGGCAGATTTTGCTATTGAACCTTGGCTGGCATGAATAGCAGGACTGTGGATATATACATATTGTGATGCATAGTGCAGTGTTTTTCAACCTTTTTTGGGCAAAGGCACACTTGTTTCATGAAAAAAATCACGAGGCACACCACCATTAAAAAATGTTAAAAAATTTAACTCTGTGCCTATATTGACTATATATAAAGTAATTCTCTTGAATAGGAATCAAATAAACACAAAGAAAGTATTTTCCGGGACATTTTCTCCACAAACCCACCCCCCCACTGATTTTTTATTTTTTTTTTATACACACAAAAATTTTATATTATATATATATTATTATTAATTGTTTTCTTACATGTCAGGCTGCGGCATCCAGGGGTGTCCTGGGATTGTCCTCCGGTGGGGAGTAGGGCGGCTGTGCATGGGCCTGGTCTGTCGGGGCAGGGCCTGGGCAGTTGCTCCCCCCGGTCGGGTTGTGCCAGGGCAGGATAGTGCTGCCTCTCCTCTCTGGTTGCTCCGCCCTCCTGGATCCGATGCCGGATGACGTCACAGGCAGTGACGATTTCCGGGCATCATGGAGCCAGGAAGTGGAAGGTGTCCCAGAGGGGACCGGGGGAGTCTTGTCTTCACCTACGGCACACCAGGCAACATCTCGCGGCACACTAGTGTGCCGCGGAACAGCGGTTGAAAAACGCTGGCATAGTGCAACACATTTTTATTATTTACATCCTTTATTTAACCAGTTCCACTAGTTAGTGTTGGGTCTTGCCAAGAAATTCATTGTTTACAAATCATCTTCTAGACCTGGCTTTAAAGGAAAAGGAAAGGTAAAAACTAAGTAAGCTTTGTCAGAAAGATCTAAATACAGCCATAGGCACTCACAGAAATGCTGCACTGAGTCCTCTATCAAAAAACACAGGGTTTTTTTTTTCTTCTTTTGTGTACATATGTTCTTCGGTATGAGACTTCCTCTCTCAGAAAAATCCTTCAGGGCATGGGCATGAGTCTGCTCAGTTTGTTCCTCTCCCCCTCCCATAAGAATTTGCTTGCCACCCAATTGTGGCTCATCTAAGCAACCAGCAGCTAGAGCTGCAGCATGGGAACTACTGAGACCAGGCTAAAAAGGCAGCTATATCTTAACTTAAACGGAGGGAGCTTCTATGGCTCTTTATGTAGTTATGGCAAAGGTTTCTGCAAAATAAATATAAATATAACAGGGTGCTCTTGGTTGATGACTTTGCCCCCCCCCCCCCCCAGAAAGTTTCCTGTAGACCTGGTGAGCAGGTTTATTTCTATAGAATTTCAAACCTATATGTGCAGAAACATATTGTTCTATTCTGCAGAGAACTACTCTTACCTGTAAGATTAGCCATATGTTATATCGGCATTTTAATGGAATGTACCAATGAACATTTCAGGCTTAGAGTACATGCCTTGTCTTGTAGGAGTCCCTTTCGTCATGAACCATGGCAATCAAATCTCCTGCTGGCCCTCATTTATTGGTTATATAAATAGGGACTGCCTATCACAGATGCTAGCATTGTCTGGTTGGTATGGCTTAAAACCAAGCTCCACTGGAGCTCCTGCAAATAAGTAAAGTATTTGCAGAGCTCTGGATAACATACAAGCATTATACAAATAAGGGATAATAAAGAAGAGAATAATGTACCCTCTTCTCATCATTGACTCTTACCAATGATTTTACTTCTCCAATGAAGTATCAAATTGTTTCTGTCCTTTGGACCAACTTAAATCCTTTGGCATTTTAAACCTATGCACACCCATTTAGTCAAGTTCCTGTAGTCTGTTAATGAGCTAGACAGGGCAATAAGATATGCTAGGTTTGCCACAGATCTACTAACCCACAGCAGTCAATCAATAATTAGCATTTATTGGCCAACTCTTCGAATGAAAATTTGCAAGCAGAGGGTTGCTATAGGTTGCAAGACTTGGGCTAATGTTATGTTGTTTATTACATTACTCCGACAGTCTGTACTTATGCTGTTACAACTGTGCTAGGAGTCTGCTCCCAACAAATTCCCATGCACAAGGTAATGCTTTACACATCTGACAATTCCAAGGGACAAGCTGAAATCATGATGTATTTGGAAATATTTCTGTGAATTTTGCTTTTACATTCATGGGCCATGGTACAAGTATTTTTGATGGCTGTTCCATAGATATATAAGCTACAGGGCTAATCTAATGAAATACACTGCACTGGTTTCTATGTAGCTTATATATCCCTTTAAATACTACCAACTGTTTCTAGACAATCCAATAGCCCAGTGTATAGAGTTGTATAGGTAATTATATAGGTAAGCCAGCAACATTCCCCCTTGCATTGATTTCAGTCTAGTTCTGCACAATGCAGGATATTATGTATATTTTAAGTGCATCATTATAGGTAAGAGTCTGTGAAATAAACATGTATGGTCGCTATTAATGATCAGAGAACTTTTTCGGCAAGCATGGATTTGCAGCGAATTGCCGAATTTCGGCATTTGGCGAATTGAATTCGGTGCACGTAAAAAAAATTCTGGGCGGCGTCAAATTGGCCGTGGTCAAGGCAAAATTGGGCGCAGTTGCATAAAAAACCGCAGGCGACCAAAAAAGACGCGGGCGACAAAAAAATATAATAACATGAATAACAAAGTTCTCTGATCGCTATTAGTGATCAGAGAACTTTTTCGGCAAGCATGGATTTGCAGCGAATTGCCGAATTTCGGCATTTGGCGAATTGAATTCGGTGCACGTAAAAAAAATTCTGGGCGGCGTCAAATTGGCCGTGGTCAAGGCAAAATTGGGCGCAGTTGCATAAAAAACCGCAGGCGACCAAAAAAGACGCGGGCGACAAAAAAATATAATAACATGAATAACAAAGTTCTCTGATCGCTATTAGTGATCAGAGAACTTTTTCGGCAAGCATGGATTTGCAGCGAATTGCCGAATTTCGGCATTTGGCGAATTGAATTCGGTGCACGTAAAAAAAATTCTGGGCGGCGTCAAATTGGCCGTGGTCACGGCAAAATTGGGCGCAGTTGCATAAAAAACTGCAGGCGACCAAAAAAGACGCGGGCGACAAAAAAAACATGTAACAAATGCGTTTCGCAAATTTTCTTGCCGTTTTGCGAATTCTATGGTGAAGTGGAACAGAACAGATTTGCTCATCACTAGTTGCTATCTCATGCTATTAGTATTTTCCAGATATAAAAGGCAAAAACTCAAGTATAGGTTATATTCTAATAAGAAAGCATAATTAGTAATCAGCAGGGATGATGCATGCTGCCGGCTACACTAGTATTCATTGAACTGGGTTACTTATTCATATATGTAGGGATGAGGTTAGCAACTGTACAAATTCACTTTATAGCACCCCCAACAGTCACCTTTAAACTCATTTTATTTAATTTCACCAAAATATTCATTGTTCATGAATATTTTAATTGTTCATACTTCCTTGTAGAAAATGAATAATTTCATAAAAAATTGTATTATAACATGAATAGTGGAAAATACTATTTGATGTTTAACCTTTATTTTAAAAAGTAATTTCATTTGACTGATTGTTTTATTGAGATGAAATCATTTTCTACAATGAAATACATAATTTTAGCAATGGCAAGTGGTATACTGAACTAAATACAACCCTACATTAGGCACCTTTCATTTAATATGTCTTTCTCTTTTATTCATCTAGTATAATCTTACTAAAGATGACTACATTGGCCCATGGGTTGGAATGGTTGGGGTAAGGAAAAGCTTTTAAAAACTTGAAAAAAATTATATCAACTTTAAAAGGTCCCAGCAGGGCAAAGGTAACTATTTCATCAACTTCACCTATTTCATAGTATCGGTCCCTGACAGTGTGGAGATGGACACTAGGGAGTGTAATTATCTGAAGCATAAACTACCAATGCTGGAGGTCCCAAGAGTTATAGGGGTTCAATGGGCACCAACTGATAAGCAGGTCTAAGGTTTAAGTTTGAGGAGCCCTATAATAAATTTGTTGTGTCGTCCAGAGGCTTTGAGCGATGTCACCAGAGAGAGTTAATTTTCTGCACAGCTTTCAGTATTAAGTAAAAACTCAGTTGCTGAACTGCGATAAGGATATCTTTATTGTTTTCCAATATTTCCTTAATACAGTGTTTTCCAATCTTTCCCTAATACAGTGCAAATTTATTACATTTAAGAATTAGGCAAAAATGTACAAAAAATCAGTTACTGTACAACATTCAGATAACGGACTGATTTCCCTTGGCTAAGATTAAATTACATAGAGAATGAAACACCAATATACCTTTATTACGTGTTAAGATGCCTTCTTTCTCTCTGGGTATATTTTGTGGAATATACTGTAATGGTGTTAGAAAACAGATAGGGCAAGACAGACAGAAAAAGAGAGAGACAGACATTTTCATTCTTATTTATAGTCCCGACTATTAGGCATTTTAAAGGCAGTGCCACAACATAACCCAGAGGATGCTGCTGCCTTAGCAGATGTCACTTTCCAGTTGCCGTGAATAACATGCAAATGTGCAGTGCTTTGTTGAGAACAGTGCTTTACATGCTGCAGATGATGTATATACAGTAAATCTACTTCATACAGTGAGCACTGCAGGACATATCCCCTGTAAATGCAGCTAATACATCACCTAATGGCTCTAACAATGTAATTACCAATGGATACTTACTGCCACCCAAACACAGTTGTGATGTTCTGTACACAATTAACAAAATACAATACACCAATAGAATCCTATGAGTAGGCTCTTCAATAATAAGCATAAATAGCCAGTGCACACTACATATAGACAACCTGTAATATTGGGATGAATAAATATAGTTTTCTGGGTGCTGTTATCAGGGTCCTGATAGCAGACAAGAAATACTATTTGTATTGACCTCCATTAAACAAGGACATAAAGGAAAAGGAAAGAGGGGTTGATTTGGCAGCTGGTAACTGTTCTTTGCAACTAACCAGAAAGCTTTGCAGAAGACCTGAGTTTATTAATGCACTAGGAACGAAGGAGGGGTCTTTCCAGAAGGGCAAAGAGAAATAATAACTTGGTATCAGTCTGTGGAACATTTATACCCATGCTTTGACATGGTTATTCCATTCTCTGGCACAGCCACATATTCCGCCCTCTTCGTACCATCTCCATCGCACCCCCTTATACAGAGCCCGTGTGTAGGGCTGGAAACACATGAAGAGCCGCAGTCTCCTGGCTAGGCCACAGTACACAGCCATGGCCAGCACAATCAGTGGAGACATCATAACGAAGCCCAGGATTATCAGAGCAGAGGAGCTGTTGTCATCCAGTAGGGTTTTGCAGTACGAGGCGTCAGAATGCAGGACCTGTGTTAGAAAAAAATAGGTTATGACAGAATGTATAAACACGGGGGATTTAATAGGCCATGTATTGAAGATGTGTTCTGCCTATTAAACAGACCATGCTTGTCTGTATGGTAATGCGAAGCATAAATCAACATGAATCAGATTATTACTTATTATCAATATACAGATTATGGTTAGATGTATGTGCCCTCTCAGCTTTTCCCTCAATATGGAATCAGCAGTTGGAACAATTGGTCTGTAAGAGATGAAAACCTGAGCTGTGATCTGGCACATGTTAAATACGAGCAAAGCAATGCATTGTAGCCATTACTGTGTGTGGTCATATGGTGCTCTATGGAAATGTGGATCATATCTGATTAAGTTCATTTATCTGCATACAAGTGTTTATTTAGATACGATGGAGCTGCTAAACTGTTCAAATATCTATGATATTTGACTATTGCTCAGGTATGGACTGGGATTCCAATGGCATTCCAAATACACAGAGGCAAAAATAGACCAATGAGTAGTGACTGTCTATAGCATCATACAGCAGCCCCTCTGGTAACCCACAGATTGCCAGTCTGGGTCTGCTATTGCTAAATATACATTTCCCAATTCAAATAATGAGAGGTTCAAGTAGGTGCATGTGTAATTTTGTTTCATAGAGAAACAGTATCTAGTTATTATAGACAATAAAATTGTCCTGAAGTCTAGAGCAGGGGTTCACATCATTGCTTTTTCCAAGACTTCACGTGTCTGCAAGAATTACTGTTCTTTCATTGCTTCCACAGAATGGCACCCATAGAACAACCATATTGCAGTTCTGTGAGCTTCTAGAGGCAGAGCCCTCTGGCCTCCTGTCTTGTTATATTATGCTTGCTCTTTTCCGTGTAACTGCTTTGTTGATTTCCTTCTCTTCCCCCATGTTTTGCTGATTGCACTATATAAATAAACCATAATAAAACAGAAACTTTTATTCTGTGTTAGGAATAAAACACAGAATATTTTAGTGCAGAGTGCAGTGGAGATTGGCACTTTAGAAGTAGCAGCTGCTGCAGCCATGCATGGGGCATACAGGACTCACTCACACCTCACCATATTTATAATGGTAATTTACAAAAAACAAAAAAAAAACTGTCACTAACACTCCTGAACTGACTTGCGCCATGTAGCGTTTCCTTGACCCAACCCCATTAATGATATAAGAAAAGGGGCAAAATGGTTTAATGGTAAGAGTAACCATCACAGTCTGTTCCATGGTGGTCCATATAGTGAGGTCTGGGCCCAGCGCCAGCTCTGACCCTTCTTTATGATCTACTTAAAAAAAACCTGATCATGGGATTCATAATAGGTTGAATGCACAGGTAGTGATGAGCAAATTATTTCGGCAGGCATGGATTCGCTGCCAAATTCTGCATTTCACCACTGGCAATTTATTTTTTTGCAAAACTGCTGCAAATAATCACTGCAACAAAAAGATTTGTGGTCAAGTCAAAAAAGCCATACGGTATCTGTGTGTGAATTTTTAGTCACTTTAGCTAATTTTTTATCAGTTTCACAAATTTCCAGCAAAATGGGACCGATTCACTCATCACTGCTCTAGAGAAGGCACAAAACATAGAAGCATTCACTCATTAGAAACTTTAATCCTGAATTTCCCTTTTTTCCCCATTCTGGAATGATTTAAACACAAACATTGATGACCAGCAGCAAAACAGTCATCAGTAGGGGCTTCCCTACAGACAGATGTCCAGTAGTGATGAGCGAATCTGTCTCGTTTCGCCGAAAAATTTGCGAATCTTTCAAAAGATTTGCAAAACGGCAAAATGTTGCACGTCAAAAAAAATTGTCGCCTGCAGTGATTCTTTTGTCGCCTGCAGCTATTCTTTTGTCGCCCGCAGCTATTTTCTTTGTCACGCAGCTATTCTTTTGTTGGCCGCGGCTATTCTTTTGTCGCGTGGCTATTCTTCTGCCGCCGCCAGCGCCTATTCTTTTGCCGCCGCCAGCGCCTATTCTTTTGCCGCGCACCTATTCTTTAGACACGGATGACAATTTTTGGCCGTGCAGCAAATTTTTTGCCGCGAATCCATGCCTGGCGAAACATTTCACCCATCACTAATGTCCAGTATATGCCCCAAATATATTTTAGTACGAAGAACATGCCTATAAAAAAAATTCTCTGATTAGCAGCACAGAAAATAAAAATGATTTCAAATGTGATGCCCATGAGTAAGGCATACTAGGGGGTGATTTATGTATTTATGTAGTTATATATTCATATAGAGCTTCCCAATCCAAGGGAAATAAATCATACACAGCCAAACCATGCTTAACCATGTTTAACTGTGCTGATCTGCTGCGCTGATATACTATTCAGTGCATATAAATGCATTTAGTGTAGCCCAAGAATACCAATTTCTATGCCCACATTAGAAGATGTAACTATCATCTTCACAACTGAATTCAATAACAGCCAATGCTGGTTGTAGTCTAATTCACCGATAATTACCATCAATTAAAATGGATGCAACAATATAACTACATTCCACTTTGCTGCATAATCTCCAACCATAGGCTTCATCCTTTCTCTGCTGACATGTATGGGGTAAGGGGTGGGTGCGTGAGTGACTATAAAGCAAATGCAGAATATTTTGCCAAGGTCAATAGCTACAAGAGTCTAATGAAAGTCTCATCCACTTCTCTAGCAGAGACAGAGGCAGCGGCTAAACAAGTTTTGTGCTCACTCGTGCAAGAAATTACAAACCCACAAAGGTTTACCATCCAAACGTATGTTCTGCTAAAAGCCAGCTATTGTGAGCATACGCAATGGTATTTTTCCTCAGTCCAGGGCGAGAAATGATTATCAGATTATCTGCTAGAGAACTGCTTATTTCCAAACAATGTGAAAGAAAAGGTTAAATAGCTGTTTGAGAAACATACTTCCCACAAATTTCTCTAGCACAGTGATCCCCAACCAGTGGCTCAGGGGCAACATGTTGCTCACCAACCCATTGGATGTTGCTCCCAGTGCCCCCAAACCAGGTAGTTATTTTTGAAGACTTGGTGGTAAGTTAAGGTTGAATACAAAGATTTACTACCAAGTAAAGCCCCATGTAAGCTAATAGTGTGCATAGAGGCTGCCTATTAACAAATTTTAGCCCTTATTTGGCATCTCCATGAACATTTATGATGCTTGTGTTATGTAATTATGGGAACAGCTTCCTAACCACCCACTACCTTCTAACTCATGAAGCTACCCAAACAGCTGTTGTTCTAGACTTCTTATTACACTGGGTTCCCAAACACCCTTTATTATCCATATACTTTGCACTCACAGGGTTTACCACTACTTTTTTTGGCAGTAGGAAACCAAAAGTATGCCTTCTGCTTCAGTCATACTGGTGTCTGCTACAGTGGTGTGAAAAACTATTTGCCCCCTTCCTGATTTCTTATTCTTTTGCATGTTTGTCACACAAAATGTTTCTGATCATCAAACACATTTAACTATTAGTCAAAGATAACACAAGTAAACACAAAATGCAGTTTTTAAATGAGGGTTTTTATTATTTAGGGAGAAAAAAAATCCAAACCTACATGGCCCTGTGTGAAAAAGTAATTGCCCCCTGAACCTAATAACTGGTTGGGCCACCCTTAGCAGCAATAACTTCAATCAAGCGTTTGCGATAACTTGCAACGAGTCTTTTACAGCGCTCTGGAGGAATTTTGGCCCACTCATCTTTGCAGAATTGTTGTAATTCAGCTTTATTTGAGGGTTTTCTAGCATGAACCGCCTTTTTAAGGTCATGCCACAACATCTCAATAGGATTCAGGTCAGGACTTTGACTAGGCCACTCCAAAGTCTTCATTTTGTTTTTCTTCAGCCATTCAGAGGTGGATTTGCTGGTGTGTTTTGGGTCATTGTCCTGCTGCAGCACCCAAGATCGCTTCAGCTTGAGTTGACGAACAGATGGATACCAAGGATTTTTTGGTAGACAGTAGAATTCATGGTTCCATCTATCACAGCAAGCCTTCCAGGTCCTGAAGCAGCAAAACAACCCCAGACCATCACACTACCGCCACCATATTTTACTGTTGGTATGATGTTCTTTTTCTGAAATGCTGTGTTACTTTTACGCCAGATGTAACGGGACACGCACCTTCCAAAAAGTTCAACTTTTGTCTCGTCGGTCCACAAGATATTTTCCCAAAAGTCTTGGCAATCATTGAGATGTTTTTTAGCAAAATTGAGACGAGCCATAATGTTCTTTTTGCTTAAAAGTGGTTTGCGCCTTGGAAATCTGCCATGCAGGCCGTTTTTGCCCAGTCTCTTTCTTATGGTGGAGTCGTGAACACTGACCTTAATTGAGGCAAGTGAGGCCTGCAGTTCTTTAGATGTTGTCCTGGGGTCTTTTGTTGACTCTCGGATGAGTTGTCCCTGCGCTCTTGGGGTAATTTTGGTCGGCCGGCCACTCCTGGGAAGGCTCACCACTGTTCCATGTTTTTGCCATTTGTGGATAATGGCTCTCACTGTGGTTCACTGGAGTCCCAAAGCTTTAGAAATGGCTTTATAACCTTTACCAGACTGATAGATCTCAATTACTTTTGTTCTCATTTGTTCCTGAATATCTTTGGATCTTGGCATGATGTCTAGCTTTTGAGGTGCTTTTGGTCTACTTCTCTGTGTCAGGTAGCTCCTATTTAAGTGATTTCTTGATTGAAACAGGTGTGGCAGTAATCAGGCCTGGGGGTGACTACAGAAATTGATATTGAAATTGAAAATTGAAATTGATAAACCACAGTTAAGTTATTTTTTAACAAGGGGGGCAATCACTTTTTCACACAGGGCCATGTAGATTTGGAGTTTTTTTTCTCCCTTAATAACGTAAACCTTCATTTAAAAACATTTTGTGTTCAATTATGTTATCTTTGACTAATAGTTAACGGTTTTTGATGAGCAGAAACATTTAAGTGTGACAAACATGCAAAAGAATAAGAAATCAGGAAGGGGGCAAATAGTTTTTCACACCACTGTATATATCCTTATATGCAAGAAATCTAATTGTGCAAAGATTGTGGGGCTAAACTCCAGAAGCAATGGCATACATAATGCAGACTCGCCTCCAAGTTGCAATGCCTGTATGTTACACCAGAAACCATTGCATTTTGGAATGATATACCACTTGCCATGCTTTTATCTTTTTGTAAAGGTGTCCCTGCCTCTTGTTCCCATATCTGCTGCTAAAGCCTTCCTACTTATATCATAATCCTTTTAGGATTTACCTGTAAATCCTAAATTATTTTTTCTACTTTTCAAGATATTACAAATGTTAATAGTGCTAATATAATGAATTTTGAAACAATACCACCCCAAGCTTCCAAAAACTAGTTATATTTTTATGTACTAAAATGATACCCATTTTCACAGCTGCCAATAAATCTAGAAAATAAAAAAGTAAAACAGTCCGTAACATATATTGATGCCTATTGGAAGGGAATGAATGGCACTATCATCGGTAAACAGTGGTACAACTCTTGAATGGCTGTCTCTTATTCCATAGAAAATTGCCTGTAATAACTTCTGATGACTGGCTTTGTATTATCCCAGGGACACAAACACGCTCTACTGCAGATGATGAAATTAGGTTTTCCATGATATGGTTTAGTCATTACATCTAAAAGCACAGAAGATGAAAGTGCCACAAGAGTACAAAGCTGTTTGTGTCTGAGACATGTGCAGACAGATCTATCTGATCGCTACCAACAACAAGGTCTGGAAGTCTTGTTTTTTTTTCTGATGGAAGTCGTCCCACTATATATTGTACTTAATAACCCAAAGTGTGAGGGCCATTTGTGATACTCACAGATTACTTGAGGTGCAAACCAGGAAACAATACCAAGCAAAAAATTAGCTACAACCTGCCAAAAGCGATGCAGGAAATGGGGCCAAGAACCTGTATATACATGCACACAGAGCCATAAAAAATCAATCTTGTTTATACAAAATCCATATCAAACATTATACAGAAGACTTGGTTAAAATCAATTAAAACCACCTCTCTTTTTGCAAGCGGCTGGTTTTTGTCTACCCTCTATCTTCAGGGTAAAGAGAAACAAATACATTGGGCACTAAGGTGCAATACAAAAAACTTCCCTTGGTTGTTTAATACAATTTGTTTTTCCTATGCTAAAATGTTCACTCCTTCCTTAAAGTCACCCTGCCAAATACAATTGTTTTCTACTAAACTAAAGAGCTAAATAGCACCTAAGGGTTTGAGTTTCATGTTTCCTATACATGCCTTTTGAGAATGAAACAATGCATGTTTGCCAAGGCATGGAAAATGTATATATATATATTTATTGGCCTACCAATAAATATGTTAAAGAATCTAATTTTCCCCATGCTACAAGTGTTCTTTACAGCGAATAGTTATACTGTTTAAATATCATTGGTCCCAGTTGCTCAGGCCACATATTCACAGTCTCCAAAAAAACCCTTTGCATTTTCTATTAGAGAATTAGTATTGCTGCAATTCAAAGTTCTGCATTTCCTAGGAATCTCCAAGTGTGAGTTTTCTTCTATCTGTATATATTTTTTCTGAAAATAGGGATTTCTCAACAGATGCTATGTCATAAGCTCTTTACAAATATTACTTTTATGCACCATTTTCACCATAATACATACGATACATTAGTACCATGATAGACACATAAATGCCACATGAGTACCTAAGGGACTTCAGCTGTTGATGATGTTCAGTTTCCAGCACCCAATTCTCTGTTAATAATTACTGTTTTTTTTGTTCTTTAGCTACAGCTACAGGACCACATATTGGGTAACACTAATATAAAGTGTTGCTCTTGCCATTTCATCCCCACCTCTAAGCTATTCCATTCCTGGTATTAGGCTATTTCCATTGCTACACTATTATGGCCATTATTCTACAGCCACAGTCCCTTCCCAGAGGCTATTATCCCACTGCTACTATTGGCACCATCTCTCCCTACTATACCTGCTATCCCACAGCCACTGTCCCTTCCCAGAGGCTATTATCCCACTGCTACTATAGGCACCATCTCTCCCTACTATACCTGCTATCCCACAGCCACAGTCCCTTCCCAGAGGCTATTATCCCACTGCTACTATAGGCACCATCTCTCCCTACTATACCTGCTATCCCACAGCCACAGTCCCTTCCCAGAGGATATTATCCCCCCACTGCTACTATAGGCACCATCTCTCCCTACTATACCTGCTATCCCACAGCCACAATCCCTTCCCAGAGGCTATTATCCCCCCACTGCTACTATAGGCACCATCTCTCCCTACTATACCTGCTATCCCACAGCCCCAGTCCCTTCCCAGAGGCTATTATCCCCCCACTGCTGCTATAGGCACCATCTCTCCCTACTATACCTGCTATCCCACAGCCACAGTCCCTTCCCAGAGGCTATTATCCCACTGCTACTATAGGCACCATCTCTCCCTACTATACCTGCTATCCCACAGCCCCAGTCCCTTCCCAGAGGCTATTATCCCACTGCTACTATAGGCACCATCTCTCCCTACTATACCTGCTATCCCACAGCCACAGTCCCTTTCCAGAGGCTATTATCCCACTGCTACTATAGGCACCATCTCTCCCTACTATACCTGCTATCCCACAGCCACAGTCCCTTTCCAGAGGCTATTATCCCACTGCTACTATAGGCACCATCTCTCCCTACTATACCTGCTATCCCACAGCCACAGTCCCTTTCCAGAGGCTATTATCCCACTGCTACTATAGGCACCATCTCTCCCTACTATACCTGCTATCCCACAGCCACAGTCCCTTCCCAGAGGCTATTATCCCCCCACTGCTACTATAGGCACCATCTCTCCCTACTATACCTGCTATCCCACAGCCACAGTCCCTTCCCAGAGGCTATTATCCCACTGCTACTATAGGCACCATCTCTCCCTACTATACCTGCTATCCCACAGCCACAATCCCTTCCCAGAAGCTATAATCCCACTGCTAGTATAGGCACCATCTCTCCCTACTAAATGAGATGTGTTATTGAACTTTCCCACCTTATTCTACTTAACACTAATATAAAGTGTTGCTCTTGCCATTTCATCCCCACCTCTAAGCTATTCCATTCCTGGTATTAGGCTATTTCCATTGCTACACTATTATGGCCATTATTCTACAGCCACAGTCCCTTCCCAGAGGCTATTATCCCACTGCTACTATAGGCACCATCTCTCCCTACTATACCTGCTATCCCACAGCCCCAGTCCATTCCCAGAGGCTATTATCCCCCCACTGCTAGTATAGGCACCATCTCTCCCTACTAAATGAGATGTGTTATTGAACTTTCCCACCTTATTCTACTTATAACTAAAGTCTGTAGCTGTGCTCACAATGTGTGTAGGGTCAAGAAAATACATCCCCTAAAGACAGCTGTGCTACAACCTACACTATAAAGTTACAATTATTTGAGTAATCAAGTCTACATCTGGAATTATATTTATAATATAAGATTTGTTACAAGATTGCATCTACATCTGGAGATTTATATATTCAGCTTTATGTACAGAATATTGCTGCTAAATTAGTAAATATTTAGCTAATATCAAACATATAAACCACAGTTACAGAAAGTATACATTCATAAAAACCCCTTTTAGAAGCCCGTTTTTCATTAAAGTGAAAACAAAAGCAATAATCGTTGTTAGGTTATAATGATGTAAAAATTATACTAGCAAAGTAAAGAGGTACAGCAGGTATTTCAGTAGGGTTTATCGTTAGCCAAGCCTCTAGGTATGGCTTCCATAGCAACTGAGTTAATACTTTCATTCCTAGGTGAGACAAGCCTTAGGGTATATGACAATTGTTGTGCGACATACTTCCTTGACAAGCTGGGATATTAACCCATTAAGCCAGAAATAGCAATTTTTTTTAATTTTCTCTTGAACAAATACACAGTTTGAATTAATTAGAAAATATGTTTAACCAAGTCACCATGGCTAGTAGATCATTCTCCATTTTTCTGCATCTCTCTTTATTAGTATAACCAAAGTCTTTGCAGTTTATACATATCTTCTATCCAAAGCAGTAGCAGCCATTGGGTTCAGCAAAAAAATCCTTTCTTATGTGGTTGAGGCTCTGTTTGATCCCACTCTGATATGCAGAAACTTTTGACCCTCATCTGTGCCAGTTGCTGCATAAGTCAGAGTCTCATTTAATAGGATGAAGAAATATAAATGAAGGTGAAATAGAAGGATGTCAGTGCTGACCTTTGTGATGATAATGTATTTATTAATCGAAGTACAAAGTTCTAGGTGCACAATGCACACAAATAATAAATGTTCTTTACCAACAGTGCTGCATCTTACCCCTAGAGTCCAGCATATTAGTTCACACCTGCAATTTGCATTGCAGCTACAAATGCCCCTGGTGCCAGGTACAGTGGCAGTGTGCGATTCACTAGGGTCATGGCAGATGTGTGTATGAGCAGCACTTTAAAGGCTGTGACACACAAGGAGATTATTTTCCCCCACAATTAATCTTCTCTAGTGGTGGCGACTAATCTCCTCAAATGCTTTCCTAGCGGCGAGAATTAGTCGAGGTAACTGATCTCCTGGTGTGTTATTGGCCTAAGACAGGGGTTCCCAAACTCTGGGGCTGGCCCCCCTGGTAGCAAGCCTATTTGATCTTCTAGATACCACTCAGTCAGGCTTGAAGGTCAATTGATAATTAGGGTGAAAACTTATTTGCTACAACTGAATGACTGTACTTTGTACCTGATCCAAGCAGCCTGCACATTGGTGCTAAGCTCACATTAAAAGAGCATGTAGATTGCAAGCACCATTGCATTTATGCTTGCAAATTTGCCATTTGCACTTATGCTTCAATTTCTAATATAAGCATAGGTAAGCGAGACAAGCAGCCTTTGAGGGACAACACAACAACTAATTAAATTTAACTGGAAACTTAACAATTGTGTTTGGTGAGAACTATAGTATATTGCTTTTGCTTTCAATAAGTCCATGTAGTGTTAGTGAATGACTGTTTATAATTTTCTACTTTATACTGTTTTTTGTCTCTTGTAAATAAACAATGAAATCTGCATTTATTTACACACAGGGAACACGGAGTACATGTTCATATCACCTCACAGTACACCAGCAACTGTGCTAAAAGGAACATCTAAAGGGCACATATTTCTTATTATGTAAATAATATGAAGGTCTGTCAGAAAGAGTCCACAAAGCAGGAAACAGCGGGTGGCGGGAGGGGGAGGTTGTGCTAGAATGCACAAGAATCTCTGTCATAATGCAGAATGATTAGGGATTGGCCAATGCTTCTATCTGGGACATTGATTAACTGTAGCAATTTTCACTAGATTAAAGAGACAATCACTTTCATACATGAAATTACCATTTCGATAAGAAACCGAATATACTTTGTATCTGTAGGAGGAAGATTGTTATGCATCCAGCATATGAAAAAAACATGTGTGCTTTAAATAGCAGAGCCAAAATCAATACATTCCAATACTGCTCTGTAAGGTTGTTTATGTGTTTAATTTTAGCCGCCATTAACAACCTCATTGGCATTGGTTTTGTGTTTTGGATAACGTCCGGATTACACTAATCATTTTTTTGTTTGTTTGTTTATTTGACCCTTTTCCTCTAAAGCAATATTGAAATATTTTAATGTGCTTTGCACCCAATAGGTCTCCTGAGTAGGGGAAACTGGGGTATCTCTAGTCAGAGGTGAGGATGAACTCACACTGTGACTGGATGGAAATTTAAATGCTATGTAATTGGGAGCCTGAAATGTCGATTGTGTCTGAGCTGTCAAGAAATAGCCAATAGGGGTAAATCAAAAGAGATTCTTGTCTGGATTTTTTTTTTTTAATTAATTGTGCTGTGAGTTTAATGTTAGTGCCCCCTAATTAAATAGTTTTTTCTGCTTTCTGAAAAGGGTAAAAACATTTACACACATTCTTATTAAAATGTGGCTTCATTTACTGAAATAGGTTCTCCACCCAAACCCTTTTTTTGCATAATTAATAAAAATGTAACACTAATCAGTTTTCCAATAAACATTTATTGCAAATTCTCATGGGGTAAAAAATATTTGTAAATGTAATTGCGATTGAAAGTAGTATTTGGTGTTTCCCTTTCTGCTATCTCAGTCTGACTCTTAAAATGATGTATCAGGACCCAGGTCTCCTCCAGGTCGGTTAATCAGCTTTTAAGTTAAAATAGCAAATTCTTTTACTATGCAACATGTAGTTTTTGGGTGGAGAACTCTTTTAACCTGATGAAACCCAAATGAAATGACTTCAAGGACTTTGTCAAGTGCCATTCTGCTGTTAACTAACAAGGTAACCATGTTATCACAGCATCTAGTATGAGGTTCTTTTTGGGGCAATGCTGAAATCATTCTCTGTTGTGAGGCACCCAAAGTCATCCCAGTACAATAAGGTTTAAGTTTAATACCTAAACACTATTGGTACTTAGGTGACATTGGAATAATGTTCAGACCATTACCCACTAGAGATGGGTGTTTGAATAGTGTGGAGTCAGTAGCATTGCCTCTACAAGAGTGACAAGAGCCCTGCCCATATAAGCTATATGTATAGGGGTCAGGTCCTTATGGGTGCCCATATTTATATTATCATGTTCCAAGTCACAGTCAAAGCTATTGAGGAAAAAACTGATTTCCTGGATGTCTAGCATCTTAACTTTGTAAGGTTTTAGGGCATTTTACAGATATTTAAGGCTGTTTGCACATAATGCTTGTGAAGCTTGTTACTTGTGCGCACAGAATATAATATTTACAGAAGTCCCTTTCTGATAAATAAGCAAGATGACCGCTATTAAGTCAAAAGCTCTAATGGCTATATGTTCGCTACAGAAGCACCTGTAAAGCCATTACACAATTGTACTAGCATATACTGTATAACTGTTCCACTTTGTTCGGGAGCCAGAATATGAATCAGATTTGAATCTATGCCTCATTTAGGATTTGTTACAAGAGAATCATTCTTCTCCTTTATATTGAACTGTGAGTCGGGGCATTGAAAATCAATCATCTTAGCACATAAAACAAGTCAGCAGTGGCTCAGGCGGTTCCTTTAATCAGCACAGAGATTTAGAGCATGTTACTGTCAAAATCAATGTACAAAATATACTTGTATATGGGCCAAGGTAATAAATAAAAAAAATATCAATATTACTTTTCCTGGGTTCTAAGAAATTGCCACTTTTACAAGCACTTTAGCATAAGGTATTGGTCGGAGCCAGCCCTGCAGTAAGCCACAGTGCCCTTTCTTCCATAGCCAGTAAAGGATTCATACTTTTCAGGCATTGTATCCTCAGCATTCATAGACAAAGTTTCAATGCACTACTACTAACATGTGCAGTGATTTGCAGTTTAGTGGAGTGCCAGGTAATTACACTGATAATTTACAAGTAAAATCAAAAGAAAATCCCATTAAGGAACCTCCCCATTCAGTGATTCTAGATCCTCATTGAAAAGGCAGTACTATACATTACATACATCTGCATTAAAGGAGAAGGAAAGCAACAATCACAGGGGGGTGGCAAATGTTAAGCCCCCCCCCCCCCCCAGTGATTGTAATCACTTACCTGATACCCCGGTCTGGTGCTTTTGTTAGCAGAAACTTGCACCGGTCCTGGGTACCTGTGAGTTACAGGTGACAGACCAGTCCTTTTCATGCTTCGCGCTAATTGCACATAAGCAAAAGAGTGAAAAAGTCAAACTTTTACAAAAGCTAGCTTTACTCTAATACACATGCATTGGCCCTGGATTGTGAAAAAAGAAGACCGGAGGTAAATTATTTCTTGCTTGCATGTACCTCAGGCTGGTGCGGTTCTCTCCTAACAGGGGCACTGGCCCGGTGCATCTGGTAAGTCATTACAATCACTGGGGGTGCCTAACGATGCGCAGACCTTTTCACCAGCGACATCGGGCGGCTGGCAGGGGCTCCTGCAGGGGGTTAGGGGGGTGCGGGGGATGTGTTGGGGAAACCTTGGGGGGTGCGGGTCCCTGGGGCAGCAGTCCTGGTCCTGCACCCCCCAGGCTGACCCTGGAGAAGTCCCTTTCCATCCTGTTAAATATATTATGCCATTCTGCCATTACAAAATCACCATGCTGAGCATTCCACAGTCTCACTGGCCTCCACCATTAGAGTTGCATCAGATCAAAAAGCTGTTTCTCCAGTCCTTTCATCATTTCTCTGTAAAAAATAATGTGTATAATGTATTTAAGGGTTGTCTCCTGGCAAGTGCACCTTCTCCAGAATAAAGAAACCTCACATGTCTACTAGATAGCATAATTGTAACACTGCTTTTAGCTCTATTTCCAGCTCATGTAGTATGAGGAAGAGGATCATTTTGCCAAGAAGGGTTCTACTGAAAGCCCACTTGATTCTGGAATAACATTTAATAAATATAATAATAAGGGGTGAAAACTATTTCGCTTTACATGCTTTAGATCTTTTTTTCCCCTCATGCTCATAGGAGTCTTTCACATGTCCCATTTAAAAGGAAAATATACACCCTTTTTTTTACATGAGCTCATTCAGTTTAAAATGAAGCCTCTCAACTTTTCAGAGAATCTGTGCACCTCCCATTTTAGAAAGAGGAGGGATTTCAAGTCCCAGAATTCTTCACTTCACAATGGAACAATGTGAGGAAGGGGTGCATTAAACTGTGAGACTAAGGGGGTTGGAAAAAAATGGTCCTAGCAAGCACAGACTATTATGGTAAGGTTTTCATTTGTAGGATCAGGTATGTCAGTGTAAAAATAAAATACAATAATAATATGTCTGTGTAAAGATAAAATATATTTAATTTACATGTGGCAGTTCAGATAGTGTTTACATTAGGGATGCACCAAATCCCGGATTCGGTTCAGGATTCGGGCCGAATCCAGGCTTTTTGTGAAAGATTCGGTTTCAGCCAAATCCACAGTCCCAGCCGAAACGAATCCTAGTTAGCATAAATTAGCATATGCTTCTTAGAATTGGAAAGGGTTAAATGGTCGGGGGAAAATTTAGGGTGTTTTTGTTATGTTTTTGGTTTGTTATTTGTTGGTTTTTGGTTTGTTATTTGTTATTTTTGTCTTAGCTGTCACACATGTGGCCATGGAGGTTTGGGGTACACAAGTTTATAGTTAGTTAATGGGAGGGACAGGCAAAACAGGAGGGTCACCTCTGGTCATGGAGGATATTTGTCCCAGCGGTGGGCGGGCCCTTGTCAGTCTGCCAGGAAAATATTTGGCCCGGTAAGAGAGGCTTATCTTGGAGGGATGGTTTAACCCCTAAGGTGGATGGCCATTATTCTGGACGCATTCCAGGGAAAAATACTTAATAAGTGATGGCCGGTGCTCCAGGTAAGGTGGAGGCTCTTTGATATTTACGGTTTGGCGGCATATCCTCTGGGCCAGGATGCTTTACGGCTGGAGGATATTGCTTTAGGTAAGGAAGGGCAGACTGTCAGGGGCTCATGTGATTTTGATGTTATACAAGTTTACAATATTTGCAAGGTTTACCATGTTTTTATATTACTGTTAAAATGTTGTAATGAGAATTTGGATTTGTATATTATTAAATTGTAATGCTTTAGAATGTTATTGCTGAAAACTAATAAAGCTGTGGCCATTATCACTCCAAATGATAGTGTCATGCATTTTATTGGGCAGAGAGTTTAGAGTGAGAATGCAATGGGTTATGCCTGGGTCAGGCAGAAAGATAGCAGCTCCCAGTAGATATCAGAATAGCACTCAGTAGTAAGAAATCCAAGTCTGGCTCATGACTCCTCCAATAACATAGAGTAAGAGAACCAACAAGCACAATGCACTGAGATGGCTGCCTACACACCTATATTAAAACTAAAGAAAAATACATTTGTTGGTCCAAGAATAACATTTTAAATGGTGAGTGAATTATTTGAATTATATTACTTATCTGGCAGATGCCTAATAAACCAAAAGACATTCTGTGTACATTTTACAACTTTACCACAAAGGAGAGGATGCTCCGCAAAGCCAGAGAAATTATAGCTGTCCTAATAGAGGGCGAAACATTTGAAATGTATCAGGCCTATTCAACAGTGCCTTAATGCCAACAACTCAGCAGCATGTTGCACCTCTTAAAAGACAGAAACATCCCCTCTTAGCACGAGTTCTGAAGCATTAACAATCCAGAAATATTATTACTTCTAATAAAATTTTAAACTGATCCACGTCCACACCCACGCAATGCTGAGACATTTGATAAATTTTATAAAGATCTATATCAATTATCAAATAACTCTACTCAGGCTCCACGGGATTTCAAAGATCGGTTGCATCAGTACTTACATTCATCACAGATGAAATGCCTACAGGCACAAGACATTGATCTTTTGTAATCAGACATTATATTGATGAATTAAAATCAGTTCTTAAAACCACCCCTGTTGGAAAAGCTTCTGGCCGGATGGTTTTACTATCCTTTACTACAAATCATTTGAAGATAAATTTCTCCCTAACCTGCTCAAAGCTTTTAATCATATTTAAAAGGGCTCCTACTTTAATAAATAGTACCTAGAGACACACATTAGCTTGTTATTCACACCAGGGAAGAACCCCCAAAAACGGGGCAGCTGTAGACCAATTTCATTGATTAATGGAGATGTATTTTGTCATAATACTCAGAATACCCTCTGTAAACCAGTGATCCCCAACCAGTGGCTCGTGAGCAACTTGTTGCTCACCAACCCCTTGGAAGTTGCTCCCTGTGGCCTCAAAGCAGGTGCTCATTTTTGAATTTCTGGCAAGGAGGCAAGTTTTGGTTGCATAAAAAACAAGTATAATGCCAAACAGAGCCTTCTGTAGGCTGCCAGTCCACCTAGGGGCTATTAAGTAACCAATTATTGGCACCCCCAGGAACCTTTTCATTGCTTGTGTTGGGGATCCCTTAATATACCCAAGGCAAATTGTTTTCATATAGTAACAAATTGATTAACATACTGCACTGGGCAAAAAAAACATAATTTCAAACTTATGCTACTATTCACAGGTGCCAAAAAGACCTTTGACCATGTTAATTGGCAGTATATGTTAGCTTACAATATTGGCCTAGACCTTAAGGCATTAAAGTACATACAAAGTCTTTATAGAAACCCCACTGCCTATGTACACAATAACTGCTTATTATCAAATCATATAGTTATCCAAAATGGTACACGACAAGGATGTCCCCTATGCCCTACCCTGTTTTTATAGCTCTATAACCACTTTTTGTCATATGAAACTAAACACTACCATAAAATAGCCACATATATGTACAACCTACTCTTTTTTATTACTCACTCTATCATATCTATTTCTCTTCTCAACCAACTAACAACCCGATTTTAGCAACTTTAAAATTAATTTCGCTAAATCGACAGCCCTTAATATATCACTATCACCTCAAATATTTCAAATATTTCACGCTTTGTCCCAAAGTTTTCCCTATAAATGGTTTCCATAAACTTAAATGATCTTCAAACTGGTATAAAGAAAGATCTTGAACACTGGCATGATAAACCCCTGGTTTGACTGTATGAACGTAATCAAGATAAATGTGCTTCCCAGTATATTATATATTTTCCAGACTTTCCCCTTACAAACTCCTGAGTCTTTATTACATTCTCTCCAATCTGAAATTACATGATTCATATGGAAGGCAAAAAATCTAGACTCCGCATTCCACTTACAGCACAATCTGGTCCTGCTGACTTCTTTCAAAGAAACCCCTTTTCTATCCCCCAGCTGTTCTCCCATCTCCCCTCCCTCACATTTTACTATATTGCAGTTGCAATTGGAATATATGTTTCTGGTGATATTTCATGGATGCTAATATTGTTTGCTTTTTAAATTCTCTGTTGCACTGTAAACTTTGTAAATTGTATCAAAAGTATTACAAAAATACACTCAAAAAGTATTACTCAAATACACACAATAGACTCAGTTACAGTATTGCAGCATGAAAACACAATATTCTAACAGTGTCATGTGTTCATTCTAGTGTAAAAAAATGAGGACATAAGCAGGTAAAGAGATATTTATTTGGGAAATGTAGCAGTTCTGTCTGCTGACGTATATATTATAGTGGGCAAAGGTAACGCTGTCTGGATCAGTCACTAGTAATTTAACAGTTAAGTTTTAGTTTTAACATTGATCTTGGAGATCTTTCCCCATAAAATGCCACAGTAGGAAGAAATCAAAACTGTAACGGCCAAGACAAATTTTCCCCAAAGTAATATAATCAGGCAGACAGCTGACAGCCTATAAGGAATAGGTATGACATATGGGGGTTACCCTGATGTGGTCTGGCATCTTTATTATCACAAAACTGTAAATAAACACCTGATTTGTGCTTTTTCAGTTTGGTTCTTGAAATAAATGACTAGACATTTGTGGTTTTAGTAGACATAAGTTTATTTGTGGTTTCACAAAACTCTAAAACCATGAGAATGATGATAAATGGGCCTCTTTTTTTTCCACAATTCTTAGTTTTTGCTCCATCATGCAATTTTGATGCACGAAAAAACACAATTTTGTGTGATTTATTATGAGACAAATCTGCAACACATCCAAAAGTAAAAATACGCCATCTAAAAGCTGTCAAGACCATGTAGAGGCCAATGACAGGTTTACTTTTTCACAACTGAAAGCTCTTTCTTTGCTTTGCTGTCATTTGTGCGACAATTTCAAAAAGTTGCGGTTTTCACACTTTTTCCACATCCTTTTTTGTTCAAGCTTTTTCAGTTCAGATCTTTTAATAAATGATTAGCCATTTGTGCTTTTTGTGGAAAACCACACATCTGCATGTTGAAAAATGTGACCCTAAGGGGCACATTTACTAATCCACGAATGCTCTGAGCATTCGTTCGAACGCTCAGCAACTTTTTCGGATTTTGAGTCCTATGGGAGGCTTCCAAAATCATGCACAGAAGGATCAAAGTCGGAAAGGTTTTCCTGGATTTTACGATTGTTTGGTACGAAAATTTTGTGACTTTCGGATGGCCAATACTATATTATTGTGACTAATACGATTTTTTCATAAGCATATTCGTGATATTTGCGATCTTAAGAAATTATCGTATCCAAACCAAATTTATTCCATTCAGGATTCGAACTTGTGATTTCATTAATCTGGCCCCTATTTTAAATTCATAATAATTTTGGATAATGAAAATTGATGGCTATTTTAATATAGCAATACTGTATACTTGGGTTGAACAAGGACATAAAGTTGTCAAGACCAATCAATGCTGTACATGACCTATGTTAATCAGTCAGTGTAATAACCACAGGAGATAACTCCTTCCCAATGTCAATATTTGCCACTGCATAACTATTTTATTATTCATTATTGATTTCATATAATAACTATAACTACAGCCCCCTACCTTGATAGAAATGCATCCTACTAATTCCCATGCCCAGCCAGTGAACTACATACAATGAATTCCAGTGGAATGGTGGCAATATCCTATTTTGTAAGGAAAGGCTAATAAAAGCTGCCGGCATACCTTCAGTTCTCTCAATAGTGCCCTTAGGTCTCCCCATATTTCTTCCATTCAGATGATCAGAAGCCTCATAGGAAAAAAAATCGCTGAGCTCTGTAAAGAAAGTTCCCATTATGCCTCGCTCCTGCACCAAGACCAAGACCAGAGTAAATGCTGAGTTATTAAGACTATGGGGCTGATTTATTAAAGTACGACAGGTACCAAATACAAAAATTTGTATTTGTTCATACTGTGTGTATTTTCTGCGACTTTTTCGTATATTTGCACAACTTTTTCATACTTTGCGACTAAATTTGTGTAACAAAATTTGTGTAACAAAATCGTATTGATGCGCCGAGTACAAACGTTTGGGATTCATTAAAGCTTCGGTATCGTGACTTTCCTTGGGCCAGGTTGGAGCTGCAGAGTGCCATTGAGTCCTATGGGAGACTTTCCTTGGGCCAGGTTGGAGCTGCAGAGTGCCATTGAGCCCTATGGGAGACTTTCCTTGGGCCAGGTTGGAGCTGCAGAGTGCCATTGAGCCCTATGGGAGACTTTCCTTGGGCCGGGTTGGAGCTGCAGAGTGCCATTGAGCCCTATGGGAGACTTTCCTTGGGCCAGGTTGGAGCTGCAGAGTGCCATTGAGCCCTATGGGAGACTTTCCTTGGGCCGGGTTGGAGCTGCAGAGTGCCATTGAGTCCTATGGGAGACTTTCCTTGGGCCGGGTTGGAGCTGCAGAGTGCCATTGAGCCCTATGGGAGACTTTCCTTGGGCCGGGTTGGAGCTGCAGAGTGCCATTGAGTCCTATGGGAGACTTTCCTTGGGCCAGGTTGGAGCTGCAGGGTGCCATTGAGCCCTATGGGAGACTTTCCTTGGGCCAGGTTGGAGCTGCAGAGTGCCATTGAGCCCTATGGGAGACTTTCCTTGGGCCGGGTTGGAGCTGCACAGTGCCATTGAGTCCTATGGGAGGCTTCCAAAATCATGCACAGAAGGATCAAAGTCAGAAAGGTTTTCCTGCCATTTAGGATCGCTCGGATCCGAAAATTTTGTGACTTTCAGATCGCCAATACGATATTATCGTGATTAATATGTTTTTTTGTAAACATTTTGGAATATTTGCGATCATCAGAAATTATCGTATTTAATCCAAATTTTTCCCATTTCGGGATTCGGTACTTTGATGAATCAGCCCCTATGAGGAAGCTTCCTGCTGATTGGCTCAGATCACGCATTCCTAAGGGGGGAGGGAGTTCTTAGCATTCTTGAGGGAGGGGGGGGTGCAGGAGAGAGGAGAGAGCAGAGAGCTGCATGTCTCTGGCACAGGAAAACAAAGAGACAACAAATCCTGTTTCTTTTGACAGAGAAGTCAGTGCAGCGTTTCTGTGAGTGCTTATGGCTGTATTTACATAGACCTTTCTGCACAGCAGTCCATTATTATGGTTTTTAACTTTGGTCAGTTTCCCAAATTTTATATGGTTGGTTACGGGCACAAAATATATGTTTGTGTGTGATTTTAAAAGGCCTTTGCTCTGTGGCTGCTGATTCTGGAGGATATAAACCTTGAAAATATAAATGCAAATAATTTTACTGAAAGAGATTTTTAATAACTCAGTTGATAAGCATCTCTCTATAGTATCCTTCTTAATAAATCACTTGTACCTTTCTGTTTTACAGACGAAATTTCCATGGAATTTCTTTAGATCTCATTGGAGAATCATTGCAAAATATATATTTTTTTTTACCTCAAATAAGTATTTTTTGTCTGTGTCTGCCGAGACCAGGCTAGCGTTCTTTTACAACAAACAAATCATAAATCTGGAAGACCAGCAGTGAAAGGGATTTGGAGCAGTCATATTTCTAATTGTGATTTGTTGTTTGTAATAGGGCATATATTTTCAGTGTTGGTGAAAGATTCCCACTGCATTTTGAAAGCCAAACTAGGCACAAAGTAACTGCATGGTAATATGTGTGTCTTCTCCTGTAGGAGCACATGGAAGTGTTTCAGAAGGGTGACAGAATTTTATGCCAGAGCTGCAAATTGGGTTCTGAATGGAAGAAACCAGATTAAAACCAGCGCCGGATTTCTCTTTTAGGTGGCCAAAGGCCGTCCCCTTTTTATGGATTCTTGTATAGTCAACTTAAGTAGTGAAGAGCGAATCCGTCCCGTTTCGGCAGAAAATTTGTGAATCTTTCAAAAGATTTGCGTAATGGTGAAAAAGATGATGCATGTTAAAAATCTAAATTAAATTAATCAATCAAATGAATTAATAAATAAATTAATCAAAATAATTTTTTGTTGCGGTGCAAATTTTTCCACGGTGGATTTTGCCACCCGCTTCGCAAAAATCCACCAATGGCAAAACGTGGAAATTCACCGCAAATCCATGCCTGCCAAAAATTTTTAAATCATTAAACTTCAGTATAAGTTCAGTATAGCAAGGCAGGCAATGGAGAAATGGTCTGTGCTTACTGACGTAAACATGATCCCCAGTAGTGATGTGCGGGCCAGCCGAAACCTGTGCAACGCGGGTCAGGTAGGCTTAGGCTGACTTTTGCACAATGCTTGCAGGTTGTGAATGGGTTTGGGCTGAGCAGTTACTTCCGCCCTCTTCACCTGTGACCTTTCTCTGCTTGGCTTCTACCTTCAGCAGGCTATATTTATATGTGTGTGCCTGATCGCACATCACTAATCCCCAGATGTGCTGCCCAGGACCAACAGCCATGGTGGCAGAAAAATGACAAAATGGTGATGCCACACGAAAAAAGGCAAATAAATCAAAATAACCATATTGTAGAGTTCTTGCATTTGATTTTGATTAAAATGAGGGGTCTGCTATCTATGTAGGATGCTTTTGCCAAAAGTTAGCCCAGATGAAAGGTGTGCTAGTAGGTCCCCTATTCTGGTCGGCCCTGGGCAAATGGCACTTTTCCCCATATATTAAAACGACCCTGCTTGAATATTTAATTCTTAGCATTTTGATTGCCCCATTCCAGTAGCCTAAAGTGCCATTGAAAAGGGTGGAGAAATGTATTTCAGATGGCCCTTTTCATTACAAGGCTGATACTTGTGAATGGGTAGCCATGTTACATACTGTAGTTACATGGTTTAGTTGAGTTGTAAAAAGATCAAAGTCCATCAAGTTCAACCCTTCCAAGTGAAACCGGCACACATAAGCTATACTGACCTATCTATACACTCACATACATAAACTATACATACCAACTTTAATACAAACTGTAGATTTTAGTATCACAATAGCCCTGGATATTATGCTTGTCCAATAAATCATCCAGGCCCCTCTTAAAGGCATTAACTGAATCTGCCGTCACAACATAACTCGGAAGGGCATTCCCCAATCTCACTGCCCTCACCGTGAAAAACCACCTACACTGCTTCAAATGAAAGTTCTGTTTCTCTCTAATTTAAAGGGGGGCCTCTTTTGTGCTGATCATTTTTATGAAAAAAAAAGAACACCCTTATCTGCCTATAATCCCCTCTAATGTACTTGTACAGAGTAATTATGTCCCCTCACAAGCACCTTTTTTTCCAGAGAAAACAACCCCAACCTTGACAGTCTCACCTCATAGTTTAAATCTTCCATCCCCTTAACCAGTTTAGTTGCAGTCTCTGCACTCTCTCCAGCTCATTAATATCCTTCTTAAGGACTGGAGCCCAAAACTGCACTGCATACTCAAGGTGAGGCCTTACCAGGGACCTATAAAGGGGCAAAATTATGTTTCATCCCTTGAGTCAATGCTCTTTTTTATACAAGACAGCACTTTATTTGCTTTAGTAGCCACATAATGACACTGCCTGGAATTAGACAACTTGTTATCTTTAAAAAAAAAAACAGATCCTTCTCAATTAAGGATACCCCCAACACACTACCATTTAGTGTATAACTTGCATTTTTATTATTTCTACCAAAGTGCATAACTTTGTACTTGTCAACATTGAACCTCATTTTCCATTTTGCTGCCCAATTTTATCAAATCGCTCTGCAAAGCGGCAGCATCCTGCATGGAACTTACAGTTTTGCACAATTTAGTATCATCAGCAAAAATAGAAACAGTACTCTCTATGCCCTCCTCCAGGTCATTAATAAACAAGTTAAAAAGCAAAGGACCAAGGACCTACAGTACTCCACTAACAACATATATTATCAATATTCATATAGCAATGTGACAAACTAAAATAAGTGCAGGGCAACCTACACTCTAATTAGCATTATAAAATATTTGCCTGGTTGGTCAGTTTCATACCCCAGATCTGTTCATAGTCATCAGTAAAACAAAGGTAAATGAAGATGAGAATGGCATAAATAAGTAATTGTGCACAATTAAGTCTTCAGTTACACAAAATCTTGCCTAAAGTACCTGGCCATCTAGGATGCTGCTGTCTTTCAGAAAAAAAGTAAAATCTCGGGGTAAAAAATGCAGCTTGCCTGTATGGGATTGCAGAAAAACATTGTCTATTCCAGGAAAATGTAAAATCTGGGGGTAAAAATAGCATTGCTGTCCTGTATAGAGCCATGGAAAAACTGTCTACATAACTCCAAAATAAGTGTGCACGCTTTTCATCAAGGTTTAAACTCTTATCTGTGACCTTATGGTTCTGAGTTCATATATTTCCATCTGGATCTGTCATCTTCATCTCCTCGTTAATTAAAATAGTTTCTATCTACGTGGGCTATTTCTACAAACATGCACTGTATAAACACTCTCCAAGTGTTTACCAAATGCATATTTCCTCAAAAAAAAAATACATAGACTCAGGTTTAACCTAAGATTTTAGCAAAATGGTTAAAACTCCAACTTAGAATTAATGTTCTTTTATTTCTGTAGTTAAAAGCTTTACATTATTTAATGTGCTCAGTGAGCCTGATGTAATGGTTCTTTTAATACTGGCTTCAATCCACACCATTGACTATCTGCATCATATTACAGTTTACACATGATGTGTGAAAATCAGACCACTACTAATTCATATTCAAAATTAAAATGCCACAGTATGTATATGTGCTGACCAGTTCCTGGTGTGAGAGATTATATACAAATCCATTTAAGCAAATAATTCCATTTTTTTAAATTCCTTTTTCTCTGAAATAAAATGGTAGCTTGTACTTTGTGGTAACTTGTGTGAATCCATATTGATGGCAAAACAATTCTAATGGGCTTATTTAATGGTTAAATAATTTTTAGCCGAACCTAAGTATGGTAATCCAAATTACAGAAAACCCCTTTATCTGTAAAACCACTGGTCCCAAGCAATTCATAAAAAATATCCCATACCTGTACAAAAAGAGATTTTTGGGGAATGTAATAAAAGGCACTACTTTGCCCAGGAGCAGTAACTCATAGCAGGCAAACATCTTATTGGTTGCTATGGGTTACTGCTCCTGGGCAAACTTAGTGCCTTTTTTTACATATGGGGGTTAGTGGTGCTATGTCTGGCTAAGTGTGGAAGACTAACAGATAAATTAAAGATTACATTTTTTCTTCTCTTTGGCTTCAATACAATGTGTGTTACACCTACCGGTCAATTTTTTTTTCACAATCACGAATAAATGAGCCACTTACACTAAAGCATTTCCCCACTTGCCCCTTGTAGTCCATTAACTTGTAAGACCGTGCCAAACTAAAGTGACCAAGCCAAAAAGATATGATACATTTTTTTTCAAAATGGGTGAAATTTAACACAATGCAAGTCTATGAGAAACTTGTGCAACACCTTTCACCAAAAATTTCTTGAAATAATATTAAATTCCTGGAAGTTACATTTTTATCACTACGCAACACTTTGTCACTGAAAAAGACTAAATATCAGTCTGGGAACATGTTATATAGTCATATAAAGTACTGTTACCTTTTTTCACTCACATATACTATGAACACAACAATTATAGCACTCTATACATCAACATTCCAATCTACCTGCCAAATTTTATAATGGAAAGACTCCTGTATGATTAAAAAGAGTTAATTTGCTTGCTCCACATTGCCAATGTGCCAGTTATTAGTTCGAGACCCCCCCTTCCTCAGCAGGATTTATTTTCCTGGCATATTAAATGTGTAATCCGCTTGATTAGCCAAGAGGCAGGGAAATTGGATTTACACCTCAGTGCTGCAGGCAAAAGTGCATGGGTTCCTTTCAGCACACGGTGCTTCCTGGCCCTGCTTAGAACAGATAAACTCAGTGCAGCCTTATCTAACATCACAGAGACTGGATCACATCTCCCTCTTATTAATGAGAAATATATGCAACGATGCACACATAACAACTTGACATATACGCTAGAGGAAATTTGGTGTGTGTAGGCTATCAATATCAGAATAATAATAGTGAATTCATGGGCTCTGTTATCTAAAAACTGTTATCCTGACAGCTCCACAGGGTTTTGTACTGGGTTCACTTTTATTAAACTTGTTTATTAATGATTTAGGGGAGGGTATTATCAGTTACAGGTCTAGACTGGGATTTAAAATAGCCCCTGACTTTTTAAGTAACAGAGGCCCAGACAGCCTGCCCAATAAATAGTGACTGTCTATGACATCTTACAGCAGCACCTCTGGCATTTGCCAGAACACAAAGATTGCCATTCCGAGTCTGGTAAGTAATGTATCAGTGTTTGCAGATGACACAAAACTCTGCCAATTAAAACAATCCAAAATGCAGCATCAGGATCTGACAAACTGGCAAAATGGGTGGCTAAGTAGCAGATGAGATTCAATGTTGATAAATGTGTAAGGGGGTGTAGAAATAACTTCTTATTCTCAAGGAATACTGTCACGGAAAATCATGTTTTTGTCAAAACACATCAGTTAATAGAGCTTCCCTAGCAGAATCCTGCATTGAAATCCTTTTTTCAAAAATGCAGATTTTTTTATATTTAATTTTGAAATGTCACATGGGGCTAGCCATATTCTTCATTTCCCTGGGTGCCACAGCCATGTGACCTGTGCTCTAAGAGATATAAACCCCCCACCCCCCCCAGGAGTGATCAGCAGAACAATGGGAAGGGAGCAAGATAGCAGCTCCCAGTAGATATCAGAATAGCACTCAATAATAAGAAATCCAAGTCCAGTTTGAGACTCCTCCAGTTACATGGGAGTAGGAGAAACAATAGGTTACCTGAAAGCAGTTCTAATGTGTAGCGCTGGCTCCTTCTGAAAGCTCAGACTCAGGCACAATGCTCTGAGATGGCTGCCTACACACCAATATTACAGCTAAAAAAAAATAATTTGTTGGTTCAAGAATAACATTTTAAATGGTAGAGTGAAGACCCAAATATGGTGGTAACTACAGGGCTGTGTTTTGCCTGCCCTTACTAAGCACCGCAATTTGCACCAGAGCGCAGAGGGCACTAAGGGCCATGATGTTGTCCCCCTTGGTTCTATGTATGCAGTAGGGGTATAAGTAAAGCAAATGGCCCTCTAATGTGGCACCTAAGGTGTACTGACTTGCAGTTTAAAATCTGTACTAAAACACTGGACTAGGAAATGTATTCCCTCGTGCAATACAAAACATAGGCAAAAAATATAACAGATGAATATTTTGTATCCTATATACATTTACAAATAAGTCCAGATACTACAATTTAGAGAAATGTTAGTCTGCCCACTGAATGTGATTTCCCTGGAGTGAAATACTCTTTTTTAGAAAGGGAATTGATGCTATCAGAGAGACTTCCACAGAAATGGCAAATTGGCTTTTCTCACAACATACCCAGCTATCTATATCTGTGATCTATGATAGTGTTTCATTAGCCGCGCTAGAATGAAAGACTTTCCCTTGAATTCATAGAATTGTTCTGTGATGCATTTAATAAGGGATGTCTCTGGGATTAATCTCACTGCTTCTTCCCTTCTTATCTCTACAGAGACGCTAAGGGCATCAGGATGGTATTGGAATAAGGAGCATTTCTAACATTCCCAAGCACAAGCAATATATTAAACAGGCTTTTTGTATGATGTTTCCACCCTGAAAAGATTTAAATTGTTCTAACTGCAATGTGTGAAGATACTGTCCTTTATCTAGTGGTCCTGCAGCAGACCTACATAAACAATCATGGATCATATACTGTACAAAATTTGATACCCTACATAATGTGCAACCTTTGTATATTAGTGTGGGGTATTTTAGTACAGCTATGGGACCCATTATCCAGAATGCTCGGGACATGGGGTTTTCTGGATATGGGATCTTTCCATAACGGATCTCCTGCCTTAAGTTTACTAAAAAAAATCATTTAAACATTAAATAAACCCAATAGGATTGTTTAGCTACCAATAAGGATTCGTCTTAATTGGGATCAAGTATAAGGTACTGTTTTATTATTAAAGAGAGAAAGGAAATCATTTTTAAAAATGTGAATTATTTGATAAAAATGGAGTCTATGGGAGATGGGCTTTCTGTAATTCCAAACTTTCTGAATAATGGGTTTCTGTATAAGGGGTCCGATACTTGTACAAGGAAAGGACCCGTTATCCAAAATCCTTGGGACTTTTCACAGGTCCTTCTGTAATTTGGATTTCATACTTTAAGGGGCTGATTTACTTACCCACGAACGGGTCGAATGGAGTCCCATGGCGTTTTTTTCGTAATGATCGGTATTTTGCGATTTTTTCGTATGTTTTGCGATTTTTTCGGATTCTTTACGAATTTTTCGTTACCAATACGATTTTTGCGTAAAAACGCGAGTTTTCCTATCCATTACGAAAGTTGCGTAAAAAGTTGCGCATTTTTCGTAGCGTTAAAACTTACGCGAAAAGTTGCGCATTTTTCGTAGCGTTAAAACTTAACGCTACGAAAAATGCGCAACTTTTCGCGTAAGTTTTAACGCTACGAAAAATGCGCAACTTTTTACGCAACTTTCGTAATGGATACGAAAAACTCGCGTTTTTACGCAAAAATCGTATTGGTAACGAAAAATTCATACAGAATCCGAAAAAATTGCAAAACATACGAAAAAGTCGCAAAATGTTCGTTTTCAAGTCGGAACTTTTCCAATTCGGGTCGGATTCGTGGGTTAGTAAATCAGCCCCTAAATCTACTAAAAAATAATTTAAAAATAATTAATTAAACCCAATAGGATTGGTTTGCCTCCAAGAAGGATTAATTACAGTATATCTTAATTTGGTTCAAGTACAATTATAGAGGAAAAGGAAATATGTTTAAAAACTTTAGCTTATCTGATTAAAATGGAGTCTACCGGAGATGACATTCTCATAATTCTGAGCTTTCTGAGTAATGGGTTTCCCATACCTGCACACCTGGGATATAGATGTATTAAAGTTATATTATATATTTTATATGCAAGTTGTAATTGCTGGCTAAACTGTGTAGATAGCAGCCAGTTCAGATCTAACTAAAGCGAAGCTATCCGGGGAGAGTCTATTAGGTGTCACCCAATGCCATGCTGTAGCTTTGCAGGGGTTGCGGGAGATGTGTGCCATGCTGTACATATGCACATACATACATGATTGCCCTACTGACTATTACATCAAGTAAACAGAATGGTATAGATAGGCCACTAAAACCTCTATTAGAAAATGACCTTCCTAAAATATATTGACACTAGTGGACTCTTTACCATTGTCTATAACCTCCTACAATTGTCTATAGTTCAGCCTCACCCCAAATGTTAATTAAACCCATTGCAAGAAATAAACTGGATTAATGACTTGACATTTCAGCCATATGTTTCCATTCACTACAATTTACTGATATCAGCCCAATGCATTTAGCTTGTGCTTTTCTGTATTGTTCTCCCCACACCAGCTGGAGTGTTGCTTCCCTTTTAATGTAAAGATTTTTGCTCCAGCCTTGGGGAATCTGCTCCCTATCCTGATTCTATTAACTCTTTCAATATATATCAAAGTTTCTAAAAAATCTTCTCATGTTACTTTATTTTGTATAAGACATACATATTACATTATTGATGGCTTTCCTGAGTGTTTCGTTATGTAGACTGTGAACCATTTCATGATTCTTTCTAAGAGACACATGAGCATTCTTATCTGTGTTCCCCAGCAGATCTTTCCTGCAAACATGGGGAAAAAATTAGCCCATTCTTCCAGATAGCTCTACATGTAAACACCAATTACATGCAGCTCAGTGAGTACCGCACAGTCTGGAAGAAAGGGGTAAATTTGTTAAGGAACACCAAATAACAATTTGCCATGGTATGTTGTGTAAATTAATATGCATTATTATGCATTAACATTTCCCATTCTATAATGTATTATATATGTAACACCTTTAGTAACTTTACTGCATAGGAGATCTTAAGAGAAAGACAAATCAGCAATGGGAAAAGCATGAATTTCTTGACAGGCAAAATGTCAGTGAAAACCTTGGTTCATTTTCCAGTTTCCCTGTCTGTTTTCGGTAACTTTATATAATCTATACTAAGCAAGGTTTGCTATGATTATTCTGACCCACTATTGCCTGCATTTTGCTTGGGTAAGTGCATCTGAAGGGCCATTTTCGTAACAAGCTCTTGTTCACAAATGGAGTCCATTTCTATTTAATGGACCACTTAAAAAATGTCCAATTACGGTAACTGCAATGAGAGGAATACAAAGATGCAGTGATGGCTGTACAAATGTTTCTCCTAGGCTACATAACAATAGAACAATAATATTCCAATGAAAATGTGCCCTGCTTTTCTTTTTTACAGCCTGTACTCTTTATTTTCATCCATTCCTTGAATTATTTTTATAAGTCCCTTGTGTGCCTGGTCTTTAGAATCTCCAAATGACTAGTAACTGAAAATGTAGGGTGGCCCGAACTACTGTCTGAGCAATCGGCTCATTGGTTCATTAGTCTGCATGCAGTTTGCCCATTTGCACAAATACTAATCCATTTGTTCAGGCTAATGATGACTTCGCTGGAGGAGCTGTGTTTGCCATAGGTCAGAAGATGGTCAGACAGTAAAGTACAAATGATTCAGTATGGAAGCAAATCTGAGCTTGTATGGCCACCAACTTAGTGCTGCTGTTTCTCTAGATATGAATAACATAACAAAGGCAATACTTATCTTATAGATAAAGGTATTATGAAGAGTTTTACCATGTAACCTAATATTTGTAGCTTTCAAATTATTCTACTTACTGTTGTATCTCACCGTAACCTGAACTTTTCCTTTAACCATACCATATGTTATCTACTTTTAATGGGCCACAAGCCAAAGCCTGGTTGCAGTTTAAATTCCGCAATAATAAAAGGAAACAACCCCCTGTTGTCTGTTATACAGGATACCATAACATAATGATGTTACCAAGAAAAATATATGAAACACTGGAAAAAAACATATTTATGCATTGATGGATTTATCTGCTGAAGATTGATCTGTTGCCTCCCATCCTTATATGCCACCACTGAAGAAATGTGAGGATATCAAAGAGGATAAGAAAGGTTTAAATTCAAGCCATAAATATTTAAGTTACAGTCTTTTAAAATAAAGATTGTTTACATCAAATCCCCATCTGGGAAATACTAATGCATTCTTACATGAAAGGTTATGCAGTTCTACACCATCCCAATAAAAAGCTATTAAATCATGGCAGTGTAGGCAAAGAAGAAAGCTAACCGTCTTTTGTTTTGTGACTCATTAGCTGGCATATCAGCCACACAGTATTCCCACTGATTTCAGTGCAGTTTTTAGTACACAGCCATGGTAAAAGCTCAACCAAAAACCCTACTTGTATGTTTTGGCTAGGAGTACAATTGATCTCATTGTTATTAGCCAGCTGTGGGAAGAATCCTGCCAGTCCTTCCTATTTGCAGTTGGTGTTATTACAACTTGGCAGAGGAGACCTGTAAATTGGTTGGTGGGATTATTGCTGAAGTGAAAGGGTGCTGAAATTGGTCCGCAGTCTTCTTGGGCACAAGGCCATGAGATGAGTGTTCTATATGGTTGGCTGCTTTCACTTGCTCACCTTATGTGGCTGCAGATGTGAATGCAAGGCAATCATGGAACTGTTTTCTTTTTTTTACTGAAAACCCATTTAAGTCACTTGGCCTAGGCTGCCCCTTGGCAGGAAAATATGGAGGCTCAGCTGGAGCCTGAGGAGTAGAAATCAGTATGATCTGCTGTCAAATGAACCTCTGCAAATGATTCACCAGTGGAAAGCAATGAAAGTGTGTGTTGTTTTGTTCCTATTCGTGAAACAAATCTTAACACCAGCACACAAATCACCAGGTTTTACCCACAATGCAGTTTTTCATTTTCCCTGTTTATGTTTCAGATGAGGAGAGGGCACGTGGTTCCTGCCCGAAGACAATAGGAGCGCGATAGCCAATCACAGCCCTGCTATCGCACAAGCAAAGACAGGCTTCAGATCCCTATCAGTTCAAAAAGCAGCTGATTGGTTCCTATTGAACAGTGTGAAACACAACTTTGTGAAGTGAATCCCTTCTATATTCAAAAGAGTATAATGCACTGGCACATTCTTGTGGCTGTTCCACAGACTATAAATGAATTGATTTTAGTCTGGGACCCTTTCTGTGTATAGTTAATTATGATTTTAATGTGAGTAGAACAAATTATGGATTAACTCATCATAGGCATTCCCAAATAGGGGCAAGGGGGGGAAATGCCCCTCCTGGAATCTTTCATAGTTCCCAACATGTCCCACATTGCCCTGCTCGTCTTTGGTTCTTCTCAGCTTAATATTCCTCAAGAAAAAATCCAAGATGACCATGCGTTCTACTTTGAAACACACAGCCATTTTGGATTTTTAACAGGCACAGAGGGAGGCAGTGTGGGGCACAACTGGCACAACTGGCACAACTATGGTAAATATGCCTACAATCTATTTTATTTAGCAATTATACTGGCAAATCTGGGGTCAATATGCTCATTATCCATTTTCTGTAGTAATTTTAATAGTACATTTGGGTATGTTTCGGTAAAATCGGTGTGGTATTTAGGGGCCAAAGAGGACAAGGCCAAAACATTTTCGCAGTGCTGCATGCCGCAGACCTTTTTGTTTCTCTTTCTATTTTTTAAATGTTGGAAGGTGATTTTGCCCTCAAAAAGGCCAGTGGCCCCATTCACTAGCTGTCCTACAGCATAGCTGGCAGCCCCCTGTTGTGGGAGGTGGATTATATGATTGTAATTTATATGTTTCACCAGTAGGTGACAGCAGTAGTCTTTTAAGTAAAATACTTAGTTATTAGTCATAGTTAGTTAGTTATTAGTTATTTTACCAATAGATATTAGTATAATTTGGAAAGAAGTTAGGTGATATATTTAACTCCAGATACTATGGGCTCTATAGGTAAAAGGGTATAAAACCACATCCAGATTCTGGGTTTTATGGAAAGAAAAAACCAAGGACCAGATCACAAAAAAAGAAGAAGACCAGACAGGAGGGATGTCAAATGTTTTTCAAATAGATTTATATTTTTGTATTATGTATATTTCAGCACATTTTTATGATTTATAATCTCTAATTAAACAGCCCCCTGGTTATCCAGATACATACTTTGTGCGCCACTCTATGGGCTCTGCCAATAAATTCATTTCCAACAAACTTGCCACCTAGTTAATGTATACAGGCACAGTCTAGATACTCAGGTTGTTTTTGATTGATGACTTTGCTCTTCCCCTGGAAAATTTTCATGTAATTAGTCTGTGGTGTCCAAGCAATGACTAAATAAGAGAAAAATGTAATTGTGAATATTACAGTAAGCAAGCTGCAGTGCCTGCAATGGTTCCATCAGAGCCAGAGAAAGTGCCAATTATATGACTCTGGGCATAAAGAGGAGATTCAGCCGTTTTCAAAGGGATTAATGTTATACTGTAATTCAGCAGAGGAAAGTAGTGATTATTAACATTTTACATAAATATTTCTCCATAAAAAGATATCAGCCAATGAGCTCCAGTCCAATTACTGCACAGATAATTCATCAAACTGAGAACATAGAATGTTATAGATATTACTTATAAACCCCAAAGTACAATTGTAATTAGTTTTATATGCAATAATAAAGGACATGCGGTGGTGTCATATAAAACTCGACATATTTCACAAACCAAATGCTGTTAAGGCTGTAAAGTATACAGTTATTGATGTTGTTTTATGAACATGCTGTAATTATTCCATATTTACAGATATTAAAGGAACACTATCACTTTTTAATAAAATGATAAAGTTTTATACTTAATTTAGCATGGAAATGTATTTTCCAGACAGCCCCTTGAAAAACTGAACAGGTGGCAACACTATTCTGACCTTACAGAGATACTGGCATCAGAAATTAAACCTTGTTTACGTCTATCATAACATTGCCTTTGCATGCTATTTATAATTTTACCTTAACAGTATTTGCCAAATGCTTTTACATTACCCATGTGATCCCCATGTTCCTCTATGAGGGGGCTGCCATATTTGTGCAGCAGGAGTCCATTAGCATTAGAAGCTATAACTGACAGGCGGCTGAGAAGGCTGAGAAGGCTGAACAGTCAGGTTTAGTAACTTCAAGTAACATATTACAGGTATCGGACCCCTTATCCAGAAACCCATTATCCAGAAAGTTCCGAATTACAGAAAGGCCATCTCTCATAGACTCCATTCTAAGCAAATAATTCTAATTTTTCAACATGATTTCCTTTTTCTCTGTAATAATAAAACAGTACCTTGTACTTGATCCCAACTAAGATATAATTAATCCTTATTGGAGCCAAAACAATCCTATTGGTTTAATTACTGTTAAAATAATTTTTTTAGTAGATTTAAGGTAGTAGATCCAAATTACGGAAAGACCCCTTATCCGGAAAACCACAGGTCCCAAACATTCTGGATAATGGGTCATATACCTGTACTTACAAAAGCAGCCCAATCAGCGAAAAACGATCAACATGACTCATAAGGGCCTTCAAGGGTCCAATTTACTAAAACTCTAAGGGCACATTTACTTATCCACGAATGCTCAGAGCGTTCGTTCGATCGGTCCAATCGTATTTTCCGCAACTTTTTCGGACCTTGTGGGACTTTTTCGGTGCTTGCGCAACTTTTCCGCATTTTAGCGTGAAAAAATCGGATCGATTTTCCCGCTGTTTACAAAAGTTCAGTACGAAAATTTTGTGACTTTCGGATCGCCAATATGATATCATCGTGACTACGATTTTTTTGTAAGCATTTTCATGATATTTGCTATCTTCAGAAATTTTCGTTTCCAATCCAAATTTTTCCCATTCGGGATTCGAACTCGTGTTTTGATAAATCTGCCCCTAATTGTTCTCATTTTTTTCTTTTTAAAAATTTGAAGAAGCTCACTTCCACAAACGTTTATCAAAAAATCTGAACTGAAAAACCATGCTTGGAAAAAAGTTGCTCAAAAGTCGCAAAACCTCCCATTTTTCGACTTGTCGCACAACTTGTGTTAAATTGTTGTACAAAAACCAGCACCAAAAATTTGAAGCAATGAAAGATTTTTCCAGGGAAGGGGCTTTTAGCAGGTTTGCAGTTCAGCTGTTTTGTTGCATAGTACATTTTTAAAAAGTTGTGAGTTTCAGTGCCAAAAAACCATTTCGGAAAAAAAATTAAACCGTTAATAAATGGCCCCATAATGTACAGGAACATTTTGAAGAATAGTTTTTTTAGTGTCTTTATCACTTTAAGCAGAAACAAGCTGCTCCAATGTATAATCTAAAAGGTAGTGGCTTAATATTTAAAAGTCATGTCATTTATATTACTTTGAATGAATGTTCCATAGAGTGCCAGAATTCATACTCTTATAATAAATATTAATCTTCATAGGTTGGAATACAAACTGAACCTTATACTGTGATAATTAAATGTAAATATTATATAAAGAAAATTATTCAGTGAATAAACAAATCTGATAGTGTCCCTTGTGGTTAAGGTCATTATCTTGGCTTCTTCCATAAAATTAAAAATGAATTAAATGAATTGAAAAGTATATTATCATATTTTATTTATAATAGTGCCAACATATTCTCTAGCACTGTACAGAAATGATCTATCATTTACAGAGCTGTCAACCAATCCTATGTCATGAGGGAGATCATTTTTTTAAAGCCTAAATTGTGCTTCACACCAAATGATAACCCGAGTTAAGATTTAAAAAAAAACTACTACACCAGGGTCAATTTTGTCAGGAGCCAATTGATTTGCCTAGTATATGTTTGGAGTGTGGAAGGAAACTAGAGTTCCTGGAGAAAAGACATGAAAGCATGGGGAGAACCTACAAACCCCTTTGCACATAGTGCCCTGCTTGGAATGGAACTCAGGACCCCAGTGGTACAGGCCAGGGCAGAAGTGCTTACCATTGCTCCACCATACTTAAAAGTAGTAAATCAGCATAAAATACATTTTTACAGGAAAAAGTGTTCTAGCACTGTCCTTTTTCACTGGAATACTTACTTATTGTTACTGTGCATTTTAGCCTCAGATGATCTAACAGCAAATTAGCACAACCAGCATAAGGGAGCAGAGTGCAGCTGTTCTGCACTACAGTGTGCAGTGTGTGATGGAAGGTATAATATTGCTACCTTTAGTGGGCATGGTTATTGCACTTCTGTTTGTAAATAAGCCTTAACATCTCATTTCTATACCTGATCCTGTCTGACACTGTGGTGAAACTACTTGGATAGGCTGGGTATTTGCCTAGGGCCCACCCTCCTATAGGGTCCAAAGGGAAGATTCCAATGCTGCAGACATTGCTGTGGGCCGATCAACGTGCTGTAAACTGCTTTACCTTCAATGAGTGGGTGGTTCAAGGGCAGGAGGGCACAGTCAAAAATATCACCTGTAGGTATCAAGTGACTTTACTTGTCTGAGACATCCCACCTGATTTAAATCATATTTCAAATTCAATGGGACAGTTCTGTTAACTTCAATTTAAAACCTCAATAACCAACATTATTAACTCTATAATCAACATTTTATTTATTCTATTGAAATTGAACATCCCCTGGTCTAAATATAACTATGTTAGTTAACCTTTTTTATTATGTTTATTTGGTCCAGTTGCATCAGCTTGCGGTCTATAATGTGAGTAAAGCCTAAATCCTGTCAAACTGACAAAATATTTTCCTCATTAAGCGCATTAAAATAATGTTTTATGAACGAATTATGGCTCATATACCAATGCTAGACGCAAGTGCAATGTTTGCTAATAAGTGCAAAATTGCACCCATCAGGGTGCAATATACTTTGTACTTGGTTCTGGAACTGATGGGCACCTGCCCTTTGTGCCCCTGTGTCAGTAAACCTTTAATGGCACATTCAAAACAGCACAGCTCTCCCAGGCTACCTGCCCTATGCATGGGTGAAGAGCAGGACATCAGAGTGGTTTGCATGTTCTGGTAACTCAATGGGGGCAGAAGTACAGTGAACGAAAAAACATCTATGCAGTCTGTTCCTGTTATGTGAAAATTGTACCAGGCCTCCTGTGATAAATAGGTGCTATTCGCATTGATAAAAAAGAACAGTAGGATCTATCATCCAGAATGCTTGGGACAAGCGCCCGAGGCAGCAGCCCTGATTTTTAGAAGCATTTTTTTCAAATGGTGAACTCTATCTTTCACCAGTTGAAATTCCATAGGAATGAATAGAAAGTGGATGATTTTTCCTGTGGTGAGCTCTAATCTCACACTTGTATAAATTTGCCCCTAAATCTGCTAAATATTATTTAAACATATAAGGGTAGATTTAGTAAAATGTGAGATTAGAGCTCACCACTAGTGATGAGCGAATCTGTCCCGTTTCGCTTTGCCATAAAGCGAAACGGCAAGATAATTCTCAAAATGGCAAAAAATTAGCAAAACGCATTTGATGCGTGATTTTTTTGTCGCACAAATTTTTTTGTTGCCAAAATTTTGTTTGTTGCACCTATTTTGATGCGACCGCAACTTTTTTTAACGTGCAACGAATTTTTCCGCAGTGAAATTTCGCGAAACAATTTGCCAATGGTGAAATGCGGAAATTCGCTGCAAATCCTTGCCTGGCAAAATATTTCACTCATCACTACTCACCACAGAAAAATGTATTTAATAATGGGTGAAAGTTAAAATAAAGTGCTTATAAATATGCTTCTAAAACTCTATAAGCATAAAAAGTGGTTGAATTTTTCTGTGGTGAGCTCACATTTTGATAAATCTGCCCATAAATTAACCCAAAAATGACTGTATAGTACAAATTCTTTTACCATAACACTGACAGAAGAATGAATTGAAGCCAACAGAAGTAACATGCTGTGGGGAGAATATATGCAGGTATATGTGCAGCTGTTTTGGCAGATCATGACAGGAATTTACAGAAGCTGCAATATAGATTTTTCATGTGACATGACAAAGCCTCTGGCTGGTACCAAATTACATTTTCATTATGGAAACAAGGTGCTGGCTTCTTAGTCAGGTTATAACACTGGTGTGCAAGTCATTTATACCTGAACTATCTGCAGAACCTACTTTCAGGGTTAAATAGGAACTGAGATCCGCAGTCACAACATGCTCTCCTTAGGATACTAATTCTGTGCATTGAGTTAAAGAAGTCATAAAAGGTGCTGCTAAAACATAAACAATAGCCAGCGTGTATCGATTTAGAGTATTTCTCTTCAGCTGTCTCTTTGGCTCACTTTGAATCTAAAGAAAACAATCAGGCCAGGTAAGAACTTACTGCTGAAATATTTATATTTCTAATAGTCCATTTTACTAGTAAGGTTTAACGATCCTACAACCTCTCTATTAGCTCCGGGGGTCCCAAGCTGGAAACTAAAGATGCTTGGTGTACAATATAATGTGTAATCTTATCTTTAGATTTTATACAACACTAAAGCTGGCCATACACGCACCGATAATATCGTACAAAACCTTGTTTCGTATGGTATTCGGTGCGTTTATGGCAACTCAGCGAGGTGACCGATATCGCAGGAGGCTGCTGATATGGCTCGACTCACCGATCGGGTGGGTTAAAAGATTTTGATCAGGTGCCATTGAAGGCACTTGAGCAAATCTGCCTTCAGGGCTGAATCGACGTCATATCTGACGATTCAACCCTGAATGTCAGTGGTCGCACGAAAGATCGAAAATCGCCATGTGTGTGGCCAGCTTTACTTGCTTGCCTGCTGCTAATATAAAGCAATACGGTGAGAATCAATACTATACATTTGATTGGCATTCAGACATAAGGGTGAAGACACAAGGAGCTACTTAGTAGCAGCTACTTGTCATGGCTATTAATTGTCAGAAAATACTCTGCCATAGACAATACTGAGAAATGCCTTTTTCAGTCAGATTCCTTAAAATCCCATGACTTTTTGTCACATAAACAGGGAAGTTTAAACTTTTTTGCAGCACATGCGGCACTCTTTAACCCATCTGGATTCAGGTTCAGTTTGACCGAATCGTTTACGGAAGATTCGGGGTTCGGCCAAATCTGAAAATAGTGCTCAGCTGCCTCACAAATGAAACACAAGTCACATAACATCATATTGGGAGACAGAGAGAAATGTGAAGAAGATGCTGAGAGTTTCAGAAAAGAGTAGAGGAGGCAGTGAAATGCTTCCACACACCCCCCCCCCCTCCCCCACAGTCATTTTCCCTCTGACATCATCGGTGACATTTATATCTGCAAACAGCACATTTGAGCTGTAAAGTTGGAGAATGCAGGCTTACACAGGCAGAACTTACTTTGATAAAAAGTCCTGCTTGGATTAAGCACTGTAATGGTCAAGCTGAGCTCAGGAGAGGAGGAGAAGAACATGTTTCTCCTGCAGAGTGCACACCTAGAGCAGAGTTTCTGTGGAAACCAGCATTGCCATCTCTTCACTGGCTGTTAGACTGGAGGGTGTATTTGGTAACCTGAGTTGAGAAGAACTGAGCATGCTCAGTAAGCCAAGAGTCAAAGCCAATTCCTAAGAGAGGGTGCCAAGGGGTAAGAGGAGCAGAAGGAATACTATGTGATTAAAGGGGTTGGTACAGCCTTACTATTAACTTTTGAACAACAGGAGTGGCAGGTATTTATCGATTTCAGAGGCTGTTCACTGATTACATTTTTTTTGGGGGGGTGATTGCATGTCCTTGTACTGTATGTACTGAAGCACTATAATGATATGACTATGGAACCTTCCATACTTTATTCTGAAATAAATTTGTAACAACCATTGTTACTGACATAAAGTTCTATGCTGCAATCTATAAACTGAAACAGTATGGTTAGATTTATGAGCAGATACACATTGGCATCAAACAGTAAGGCCTGCAGGGGGTATTTTAGTTAAATGATGTTTATATTGTGAATAAATCATACTCAGAACAGTCTTTACATACCATATGAGAGAATGTATATACAAAAGTGAAAGCACATATAAACACATCCTTGCCCACTCAGTAGATGCCTTTACACCCCTGTACATATTTTACATTTTTTTAAATCTAAAATGTATTAAAAGGCCAGTTTGTTTGACTGATTTAAATGACATTTACCTATCTACGGAACATTACTCTCATTATTATACTGGATGTATAAGATTCAAATAAACACCATGGTTACACTTTTATTTTAGAATATATGTAATACAATAATGGCATGTGCTGTTTTTCTACTCATAAGGCAGGGATCCCCAACCTTTTCTACCTGTGAGCAACATTCAAATGTAAAATGATTTAAGGAACAACACAAGCATGAAAAATGTTCCTGGGGTTACAAATAAGGGCTCTGATTCACGATTTGGCAGCCCCTATGTGGACTGGCAGCCTACATGAGGCTCTGTTTGGCAGTACAACTGGTTTTTATGCAACCAAAACTTGCCCAAAAGCCAGGAATTCAAAAATAAGCTCCTGCTTTGAGGCCACTGGGAGCAACATTCAAGGGACTGGGGAGCAACATGTTGCTCACGAGCCACTGGTTGGGGATCACTGTCATAAGGGGTCATTTAAGTGCACGGTACTTGGCACCCAAGGTGAAAGTCATTGCACTCCACAATGTAGGCCAAGGACCTGATCTTCACCATTGAATGCAGAACTGCCTTCATTAAAGGAATAGTGTCGTGATTTTTATTATATAAATTGTATTTCTAAATTACACTGTTTACATAGCAAAAAATTCACTCTATCGTTTAAAATTGTATTCTTAAACCAACAAATTTATTTTTTTAGCTGTAATATTGGTGTGTAGGCGCCATCTCAGTGCATTGTGCCTGAGTCTGAGCTTTCAGAAGGAGCCAGCGCTACACATTAGAACTGCTTTCAGGTAACCTATTGTTTCTCCTACTCCCATGTAACTGTAGGAGTCCTAAACCGGACTTGGATTTCTTACTATTGAGTGCTATTCTGATATCTACTGGGAGCTCCCTTCCCATTGTTCTGTTGATCGACTGCTGGGAGGGGGGGATATCACTCCAACTTGCAGCGCAGCAGTAAAATGTGACTAAAGTTTATCAGAGCACAGGTCACATGGCTGTGGCACCCTGGGAAATGAAGAATATGGCTAGCCCCATGTGAAATTTCAAAATTAAATATAAAAAAAATCTGTTTGTGTTTTTGAAAAACAGATTTCAAAGCAGGATTCTGCTGGAGAAGCTCTATGTGTTTTGAAAAAAACATGTTTTCCCATGACAGTATTCCTTTAAGCACAATTATATTCATAAGGAGTGAGCTGGGGTGGCGTGTGGGCACCTCATATGCAGCCCCTGAACTTGAGTTTTATTCAGATGCACAGTTAGGGGGTGCCAGTGGGTGCAAGGTGCAGCAGAACCTGGGCAGAAGTTAAAGTGATTTGGGAATGTGTCACCATGGCTTTAATAAGCTCTATAAAGAGAAACTTACTGCTACCCATTGGCCCCCTGTGCTTCAAAATAGGCCCTGGTGTTTCAACTACAGTGTCCTAAAATGCCCTCTGCCAGCCTACTAAATAGAGACTGTCTATGGCATCTTACAGCAGCCCCTCTGGTATTTGCCAGAATCCACAGATTGCCAGTTTGGGCCTGAGGAGCACTGACCTTTACATTTTTTTTTAACAATAACAAGTCAAAGAACAGAAAGGGAAAAACTAACACTGCAATGTACAAATACTTTTAAAACCATTGAAATGAATGTATATTGGAAAGTCGCTTAGAATCATTACTGAAACATCATTATTACAGCGAGCTGAGAATGATATTCTGAATTACTGGATGGATAATATTAGCAGCAAACCTAAATCACAACGACAATGTTTTTAAATAGCTTTTTTTCCTGCTATTGTTTCTGTTAAATGCTAAAAATACGTAACGTGACAAAGCCTCTGGTCACACTAATGTCATACTGTATTGGTTTCAGGAAGCCCCTATGTGACCCAGGGAAAAACTGCTCACTGCTTGTCTGGTAAAGGAAATAAATTAAGTTATTATAATTTAATCTGAGTGGCCTTGGTACAGTTTGTTTTATCCATTCAGTTATGTTTACTGAATGTCTTCCTTTGCAGTACTAGTACTGAGATCTAAAAATAAAATCTTAAAAAGTATTTGGGTCAGATAGAGAGGGCAATGGTGACAAACATTGATAGAAATTAATGCAAAATGCGTTGGAGTCATTTGTTTCTCTGCAACTAAAAGGATAAATCACTGGGGGGTGCCTTTTATTTGGTGATTGTAATCGCTTACCTTATACCTCTGGCCAGTGCTCCTGTTAGGAGAAAACTGCACCGGCCCAGGGTATATGCAAGTGCGTACCTATTTTTCCTGTTGTCTGGCTTCAGAATCCCGGGGCCAACATGCCTGATTGAAACAAAACGCTGGCTTTTTTGTTAAGTTGGCTTTTTACTCTACTGCACGTACGCAAAGACTAAAGCAGAAAGAAGGATTGCTAACTTGCATACACCCCGGCCAGTGCAGTTTTCTCCTAACAGGAGCACCAGCCGGGGTTTCAGGTAAGCAATTACAATCGCTGGGGGTGCCTATTATTTTGGCACCCCCCCAGTGATTGTAACTATCCATCTACTTTAAAGGCTCTGCACAGAGAGGATCACCCACATTAGTGCAGGATAACACATGACAAGGGGACTCCTCAATTCCTCAAACCCTTCGCCTTGAGGAACCCCACTGAACCCCCTTGTTACATATCTTAATGAAACACCAGGAGACAGAGGTGGAGAAAATGGCCACAGCATTTATTCATATTTTATCAAATAAATAGGACCTTGCCAGCCTAACCCAAGGCAATATTCTAAAGTCATAATTCCATAAGAGATCGCTACTATGCTCTGCCGTTCCTCGCTGAAGACTTGAATGAGTATTAGACTGCCTCTACCTACAGAGAGGATGGCCCCAAACTCTGCTACCAGCAGGAGCTGCATTACCAACCATGAGAGAAGTTCAGCAGCCCTGCTGGATCTGCAGTGTCTCGATGATAGGAAATCCAAGCAGGCTGTCACCTAGCACAAGCAGTAGTAGCGTCTGTATCTATCAATCCACCGTGCAGTCACAGGAGAGAACCTCCTTTCTCCCTCTGCTAAAATGACCTGTGCAGTACTCTGGAAAGGTCCTACCGCTGCTGTGACAAATAAAACTTTAAATATATTATCATATATCCACTATTTTGATCCAGAGGAAGGCAAAAAACCCAACCTGAAGCTAGTGCCAATTATGCCTCAAGAGGGAAAAAATTCCTTCCTGATCCCCTGGGCGATCGGAAACATTACCTTGATCAAAAATTGTTGTTAACATGAATTAAACACAAAGCTGACTCTCAAGTTTATACCATATAAAGATACAGAAAGCATAAAATAACAATGCATTCAGGTAAAATTCCACATTCAGTTATTAATAGATAATATGAAAACCAAAAGAAGAGAAACTCCTGACATTTCGCAAGATATGCAAAAAGAGGGAGGGTGGGTGGGATGTTTCTACCTGCTCAGAAGATAAGGAAGTGAGTGCTTTTCTGACATCACATCCCTCTCTTTCTCCGCCCCTCCCCAGGCCAGCCTTCTCCTGCCTTTCCTTCTCACCTAATTACAGTTGCACCTGGTTCTGGCAATCTCTAAACATAAACCAGTGTAATCTGGCTGCTGGTTATTCGGATCCCTTGTCAAGCTGCCCTGCTCTTATATCTCCAGGGCTTTCCTTTAGTGCAGGATATAAACTCACTTGAGTTTTCTGTGATTAACTGCTTTGGCTTGCTGCAAATGGGATTTTTTTTGCAAGGCATTAGGTTTTAAAGGGGAAATTTACCTATAAGTTATATTTCAGTATGTTATATATGTGGTCTTAATTATTTTTTTATAGTTTTTGAAATAATTAAGCCCCAGTGGGCCCTTTGCCCCGCAGTCCGACCCTGTGCTTAAGTGTTAGATTATTCCAGTATTTAATAAACAATTCTATTTGGCAGCAAGCCGAGACAGTGTCTCTTTAAAATCCACATGAAATATCACACATCTGTGTACAATTCTCCACAGCTTAATAATATTTATTTAGAGTTATTTTTATTGCCATTGTTAGACAGGGACTGTGTCACTTATGTTTGCAATATAGTTCCACATCCTTTCCTCACATTTCAGTACTTACTATCAGTAAACAGTAATCAGTAGTGAGATATAACAGTGCCCTCTAAGGGTCAGCAAAACCTTAAGGGCAGTATCCCTATTTGTAATGTTCTATTTCTCATTTAGTTTTACTGTTATGGGTATGGATCTTTGATCCAGAATGTTTGGGGTTTTCCATAATTTAGATCCCCATACATTAAGCCCGCTAAAAATTATTTAAACATTAAATAAACCTAATAGAGTTGTTTTGCCACCAATATGGATTCATGCAGCTTAGTTACCAGTAAATAAAAGGTACAGTTATGGAAACTGTTATACAAAATGCTCAGAACCTGGCGTAATTTGAATCAACATAAGTCTACTAAAAAAATGTAAACATTAATTACCAAATAAGATTATTTTGCCTTCAATAATGATTCATTATATCTTAGTTGGGATCAAGTACAAGGTACTGTTTATTATTACAAAGAAAAAGGAAATAGTTTAAAAAATTTGCTTATAATTTGCTCATCATGTAGTCTATGGGAGATGGCTTTCCCATAATCCCATATCTGTACTGTTTTATTATTACAGAGAAAGAGGAAATTATTTTCAAACTGAATTATTGCTTAAAGGGGACCTGTCACCCTAAGAAATAATTCGAAAATCTTTTCTATTGTGTTTGTTAAGCAAAATAAACTTCACTTACACTATTAAAGTAATATAAATCTGGTTTCCTTCATTCCTGGAATTACACAATCACATCAAATAGGCAGGTGCCATTTTGTGGACACTGTTACTAAGGCAAGCTTTGTATAACCCCAAAATCGTGTGCATGTGCCAAAATGGGGGACCTGGTGCCCATGCCCATGCACTGGCTACACAATTAGATGGTGAGGAGGGAGGGGGAAAGTAAGAGCTGAATTGAAAGTTAAAGTACTTGTCTGCCCCACCTCTATGCCTAAGGCATAGAGGCGGGGCAGGCAATATATGATTGACAGCTGGGATTTTTAAATGCCTTTATAATGGGTTTGGATATGTTAATATAAAAATGAATTTGGGTTTCTTGTTTAATTTGAAAAGGGCTTTTATTATACAGCTTTTTATGTCTGGGTGACAGGTCCACTTTAAAATAGACTCCATGGGAGATGGCCTTCCTGTCATTCAGGTGGTCCCATATCTGTGAAACCATTGATTTAAAAACCAGAGAAAAAACAGTAACCCCAGGGAAAATTGCCATAAATGTTACCAAATCAATATATTTAGATAGAAGCTTCTGTAATGCCAAATAGGATTATTTTATTTAGCCCACACTGTAGTTTGCTAATTTTTTGCTAATTAGGCCCCATAACCATGTTTTATTAGAAGATCTCATTGTTTTCCCAGACCAATCATCATTAAAATGTGATGCTACAAAAGGTTTACAGACGCTGTTGTACGATATTACACTGCATTGAGACACAAATCATTAAATAATGAAGAAAGCAGCAACTACTGTTAGTATTTATTCTATCAGCCACATTGACAAGTGCAGCAAGGAAACAGAAAAGGGACGGGCAGAGACGCAGGCAGTGACACATGCATCAAGCTCCCTTTACTGAAGCTGTTGCGATATGCCTGTCACAGTGTAATTGTTCGGGAGAGATGCCTGTCAGAAAGTAACAGAGGAGCTGCTCCTGCAATTAAAGATAGCAACTGACAATGAATCTCAAATACGTGCGCTATGATTTCATCTTTTCATTCATGTTCTGCCTTCTTCCGCCCCATCTCTTTCCCGAAGGAATTATCTCCACAAGTTGGGGCGGAAGAATTCAATGGCAGATGCGTGGAAACAAAACAATTACTTCAAAAGAAAGTACATGGCTGTTGTTCTTTCCCTGCAAACTATCGGAGAGTTTTTAACAATTTGACACTAGCTGTATGTCAATTTATAACATCCAAATATAATTTTCTCTTTCTGTCTTTATACATTGGAACAACATAAATTTGTATTTATTAGATTTATTCAGGTGGATGTAATAGTCAGATTTTAGATTAGTAGCTGTTTTGGAGGGTATTTCATAACTCTTAATTGATTGTAAGGGAGACCATTTACTATCTATAAATGGGAGGGTATTAAATATACAGATTAACATCACTAGTAATGAATAATAATAATGCTACTGAATAACAGAAAGGTGGCAAGGACAGATACTGTAAAAATGTCCAGATGCTCAAGCGACCCAGGCTGATACAAATACATAAGGGCCAATAGGATAGAAAGCCCTGGAGCTATAAACGCAGGGGCTGCATGACAAGGGATCCAAAAGACCAGCAGCCAGATTACACTGGTTTATGTTTAAAGATTTGCAGAATCAGATGTGAGAAGCAATAAGTTAAGGAGGGGGAAGCTGGGATGGGGGTGGAGAAGGATAAGGATGTGATGTCGGGCCCGGATTTGTGCAGAGTGGGGGCGGCCCCAGTAGAAATCCGGCGCTGTGTGATGTCACGAGAAAAGCAGTTCACTTCCTATCTTCTGAACAGGTAAAAACATCCCACCCAGCCTCCCCTCTTTTTTGCATATTTTGTAAAATGCCAGGAAATTCTCTTTTTTCTCTTATGGAATTCTGGCTTTGAATATTGCCTTGGGGTGAGGCTGGCATGGTCCTATTTATTTGATAAAATGTGAATAAATGCTGTGGCCTTATTTTACCCATTTCTGGCTCCTGGTATTTCATTAAGGTATGTATCAATAGGGTTCAGAGGGATGGTTGAAAGCGAAGGGCTCCTACCATGTTTCTAAAAAATATTGGACTCCATGCAACACAATGTGGTTATCATGTTGCCATTGTGCCATGAAGCGAATTCTACCTGTACTTACATTTGTTTCTAGGACTTGGCAACATAAAAAATGAAGGAAAGTGGGGGCCCTATAGGCACTATATGGAGGTATTTTTTCTGTTTAAACCATGTGGCAGGGGTGCCATTTGGCACAAACAAAAAAAAAGATATGAATAAAATTCAAAAACCACAACTTTTTCATATTGTCATACAAAAGCTGATGTAAAAAATATGAAAACCTAAAATCATGAAGCAAGAAGAAAGATCATCCAGTTGTAAAAGGGACATCTGCCATTGAATATTACATGATCTCGACAGGTTTTAGATGGCGTATTTTTGCATTTTGATTTGTTGCTGTTTTGTCACAAAATAAATTGCAAAAAAAATTTCTTTTTTTTCTGCAACAAATTAATAAATGTCCCCTTTAAAGGGATACTGTCATGATTTTTATGGTGTATTTTTTATTTCTATATTATACTGTTTACATAGCAAATTATTCACTCTACCATTTGAAATTGCATTTTTGAACCCACAAATTTATTTTTTTAGTTGTAATATTGGTGTGTAGGCAGCCATCTCAGTGCTTTGTGCCTGAGTCTGAGCTTTCAGAAGGAGTCAGTGGTACACATTAGAACTGCTTTCAGGTAACCTATTGTTTCTCCTATTCCCATGTAACTAGGGGAGTTCCAAGCCGGACTTGGATTTGTTACTATTGAGTGCTATTCTGATACCTACTGGGAGCTGCTATCTTGCTCCCTTCCAATTGTTCTGTTGATTGGCTGCTGGGAGGGGGGTGATATAACTCAGGACAGGTCACATGGCTGTGGCACCCTGGGAAATGAAGAATTTTGCTAGCACAATATAAAATTTAAAAATTAAATATAAAAAAATCTGTTTTCTGTTTTTGAAAAACAGATTTCAATGCAGGATTCTGCTGGAGAAGCTCTATTAAGCTTAAACTGCAGACTTAAAGCAGCAGCCAGTGTAAGGCAAGGCAGCTATTGCAAATGTTAACAGCACCTTATGTACAACATAATGGTCAACCTTTCCTTTTCACCTTTTTTTTCAGGGATGTACCAAATCTAGAATTCAATTTGGGATTTCTTTAAATTCCAGCAGGATTAGTGACAGGAACGAACTCACATTTCATATTGGTCAAATCAATTTGCCACAAATGAATGGTAACTGAAACACTATTTCCTTGGGACTACCAAAAGCAATGGAACCATGAGACCCTGCACTCTTGCACTCGGAGTTACCTTGATGGTTCCTTGCCCATGGAAAACCTGCTCTACTACGGATTCAAATTTACTGTATTTTATATGAAAGAGAAGGATATCAGACTAGAGGACTCGCAATTGTTCTTTCTACTCTTCTACATCTGTATTCTTCTCTGTCTTTCTATTCTCTTTGCTAGTTTTCATTTAATTGTATATTTTCTATTCTCCCTTTATCCTCTCCTGCACTTTTTAATTGTTTTCCATATAAAAGGTAGCAACTCCTTCACCTTTGTTTTTCTCAGATTTGCCCCAGAAATTTCCTTTGTGCCTACTGCAATTTTTTCTCTTACCCAGATTTCCCTCTTTTACTTTTTGCTCTTTAGTTTTAACAGCTTTAAGGCACACTATAAAGTTACCTCTCAATGTTACACAATCTCCTCTACCGTTTTCTTTGCTTAGCCTCCACTGTTGTCCTTCTGTCCCACCCTAAAGTGCTCATTGCCTTGGGTACTAACCTAATGTGATTCTGCTTTAACAAATTAATATTTTGTTTAGGAACATTTAGGATAATACTATTCTATCCATTAGCCTTCAAACCTTTGGTTTTAAAAAAAAAAACAACAAGTTATTATTACAATATACAGCATTGAATAACCTGTAAAGTATATTCTTATAAATGTTTCTTAGTGATGTCATCAGTTATAATCAGTGCTTACATATGTCATTTTTGTCACATGACTTGATAGATGTATTATAAAGTATAATATATGCTCCTGTTTAAAAATGAGGATAAAAGAAAACATTTCAGATTTCCATGACTTGTATAAAACACTCTGGTAAAAACAGCCTGGGACATAAGAAACGTTATTTTCCCTCTTTATAGGTCTCTGGTAGGGACTCACCTTGAGTATGCAGTGCAGTTTTGGGCTCCAGTCCTTAAGGATATTAATGAGCTGGAGAGAGTGCAGAGACTGCAACTAAACTGGTAAAGGGGATGGAAGATTTACACTATGAGGTTAGACTGTCAGGGTTGGGGTTGTTTTCTCTGGAAAAAAGGTGCTTGCATTAAAGTACATTAAAGGGGATTATAGGCAGATAGGGGATCTTTTTTTCCCATAAGGGTCAACACACCAGAGGCCACCCCTTTAGACTAGAGGAACAGAACTTTCAGTTGAAGCAGCGTAGGTGAGGTTGTGGAATGCTCTGCTGGGTGATGGTAGATTCTATTAATGCCTATAAGAATGGCTTGGATGATTTAAACAACCATAGGATATCTTAGGATATACAGTTAGCTACACACCGGATTCCAAAAAAGTTGGGACACTAAACAAATTGTGAATAAAAACTGAATGCAATGATGTGGAGGTGCCAACTTCTAATATTTTATTCAGAATAGAACATAAATCATGGAACAAAAGTTTAAACTGAGAAAATGTACCATTTTAAGGGAAAAATATGTTGATTCAGAATTTCATGGTGTCAACAAATCCCCAAAAAGTTGGGACAAGTAGCAATAAGGCTGGAAAAAGTAAATTTGAGCATAACGAAGAGCTGGAAGACCAAATAACACTAATTAGGTCAATTGGCAACATGATTGGGTATAAAAAGAGCTTCTCAGAGTGGCAGTGTCTCTCAGAAGCCAAGATGGGGAGAGGATCAACAATTCCCACAATGTTGCGCAGAAAGATAGTGGAGCGATATCAGAAAGGTGTTACCCAGCGAAAAATTGCAAAGATTTTGCATCTATCATCATCAACTGTGTATTACATCATCCGAAGATTCAGAGAATCTGGAACAATCTATGTGCGTAAGGGTCAAGGCCGTAAAACCATACTGGATGCCCGTGATCTCCGGGCCCTTAAACGACACTGCACCACAAACAGGAATGCTACTGTAAAGGAAATCACAGAATGGGCTCAGGAATACTTCCAGAAACCATTGTCAGTGAACACAATCCACCGTGCCATCCGCCGTTGCCAGCTGAAACTCTACAGTGCAAAGAAGAAGCCATTTCTAAGCAAGATCCACAAGCTCAGGCGTTTTCACTGGGCCAGGGATCATTTAAAATGGAGTGTGGCAAAATGGAAGACTGTTCTGTGGTCAGACGAGTCACGATTCGAAGTTCTTTTTGGAAATCTGGGATGCCATGTCATCCGGACCAAAGAGGACAAGGACAACCCAAGTTGTTATCAACGCTCAGTTCAGAAGCCTGCATCTCTGATGGTATGGGGTTGCATGAGTGTGTGTGGCATGGGCAGCTTGCGTGTCTGGAAAGGCAGCATCAATGCAGAAAAATATATTCAGGTTCTAGAACAACATATGCTCCCATCCAGACGTCATCTCTTTCAGGGAAGACCCTGCATTTTTCAACAAGATAATACCAGACCACATTCTGCATCAATCACAACATCATGGCTGCGCAGGAGAAGGATCCGGGTACTGAAATGGCCAGTCTGCAGTCCAGATCTTTCACCTATAGAGAACATTTGGCGCATCATAAAGAGGAAGGTGCGACAAAGAAGGCCCAAGACGATTGAACAGTTAGAGGCCTGTATTAGACAAGAATGGGAGAGCATTCCTATTCCTAAACTTGAGAAACTGCTCTCCTCGGTCCCCAGACGTCTGTTGAGTGTTGTAAGAAGAAGGGGAGATGCCACACAGTGGTGAAAATGGCCTTGTCCCAACTTTTTTGGGATTTGTTGACACCATGAAATTCTGAATCAACATATTTTTCCCTTAAAATGGTACATTTTCTCAGTTTAAACTTTTGTTCCGTGATTTATGTTCTATTCTGAATAAAATATTAGAAGTTGGCACCTCCACATCATTGCGTTCAGTTTTTATTCACAATTTGTTTAGTGTCCCAACTTTTTTGGAATCCGGGTTGTAGAATAAATAGCAGCATATATAGTTTATATATCTGAATGTATAGATAGGTCTTTATAGGTATGTGTGTGCTGGGGTTCATTTGGAGGGGTTGAATTTGATGGACAAGATTTTATTAACCCAACTTAACTATGTAACTATAAGCATGAATGTGTAGAAATACAGAAAGAAGAAATAGAGAAAATAATCAAGGAAAGATAATTATATAACAAGGAACTATCATAAAAAATGTATGATTAAAATGAAGAGTGTAAAGCAGTGGTAGAGATTAATGATTTCAAAGGCAGAGAAAATGAATCACTGCGTCAGTAAAGAGAAGAGAGGTATGAGTACAGGGAATAGAGGCTTTGGTTTAATCTTCTTCTCTCCCTGCAATTCTACTGTGATAAGAGGGAAAACAGGGAACAGAGACATAATAAGAGAAGCCAGACAATCCCTTTGTTGTACATTAATATGCTGCACTTATACTCCAGTTTAAAACAGTAAAGTTCTAATGCTAGGCCTGGTTATGCTCCAGGAAAAATCGAACTTTTATATTATTTAGAAAATATTCTGCAATATGGTTGTTCTCTCACTCTAGCCTATGAAGGGATTGTTTGTCTCAAAAATTGTCATTCTACTGTTATAGAATAGAGCTACTCAAGGTAGCACTATCCCATTCTCTATACTGTTTTTGTATAAGTCTATTGACTTGTAAAAATATGTGTTTACATTAATGACGCAATAGTGCTAAATAAGCCAGATTTATGGTTTCTTGTTTCTTAAGCAAAGTGTGAATCTTTCACTGGGAATAGATCATCTGTGTCACAATAATTGGAACTCAAAGATGTGTGATGGACCAAAGAAGGATTAATGAGGATGCATAGTTAATAGACTATAGACGTTAATTGTTTCATTTTGGCTAAGGATGTACTGAGATGGCAACTGAAAATCAATTGTCTCCATAGTTAAATATTGGTGGCATTTGACATATATATAATTTCCCTGTTACATGCACATAAGTGATTAAGAGACTTTCTGAATTTGCAAAAGGTCATTTAAAGGCAAAATCATCAATTTCTTGATAGATCAGTTTTGGAATAAGGCTAAAGTCACTTGTCTGCAGGCAGGAACACACCAGCAGAGAAAACTGCAATTCCACTTAAACTGCCAGTGCAGGTATCTATTAACTTTAATGGTAACCATTGTAACAGTGCAAAGAAATATGCATATTTGAGCCAAAATCTGCCCTATGTGTGCAGCAGCAGGGATGGATTGGAGTATTATTAGGCATTAACAGGGAGTGTGACACTAGCCTAAAGATTCAGTAATCCATTCTACTACCCAAATAAACATGAGGGATCATTTACAACTGCCCCTGCTGCTGCTCAAGGAGCACTAGGGGGTGTTAATTCTTGCCCTGTAGCACTTATTCATGCTTGATTTGCAGTACTCTGACAACCAACTTTATTAAGAAAGTAGGTACTGCATTGGATGAGATATATTGATGTTAAGCTGCTGCTATGAAATGAAAGCATTTTCTAATTACAGGAAGCCCTGGAGCTATAAATGCAGGGGCTGCATGACAAGGGATCTGAATGACCAGCAGCCAGATTACACTGGTTTATGTTTAAAGATTGGCAGAATCAGATGCAGCTGAGATTGGGTGAGAAGCAATAAGTTAAGGAGGGGGAAAGCTGGGGGTGGAGAAGGATAGGGATGTGATGACACAAGAAAAGCAGTTCACTTCCTATCTTCTGAATAGGTAGAAACATCCCACCCTCCCCTCTTTTTTGTATATTTTGTAAAATGCCAGGATATTCTGTTCTTTATGCTCTCATATTATCTAATAATAACAGAATGTGAATGTTTTCCTATATGCACTGTTATATTGTAGTTTCAGTAACATTGTACAGTATGAATGTGAGAGTCTGTATGGTATTATTTATGTTAAATGAAAGTCAAATCCTTGATCCAGGGAATTTTCCGATCGCCAGGGGGGGTCAGGAAGGAATTTTTACCCTCTTGAGGCATAATTGCCACAGGCTTCAGGCTGGGTTTTTTGCCGTCCTCTGGATCAAAACAATGGCTATATGGTAATGTATTTTAAGTTGTATCTGTCACAGCAGTGGTAGGACCTTGCCAGAGTACTGCACAGGAAATTTTAGAATAGAGCAAAAGGAGCTTCTCTCCTTTGACTGCACAGTGGGTTGATTGATACAGACGCTACTACTGCTTGTGCTAGGTGACAGGCTGCTTAGATTTCCTATCATTGAGGCACTGCAGATCCAGGACCGGCAGCAGGGCTGCTGAACTTCTCTCATGGTGGGAGATACAGCTCCTGCTGGTAGCAGAGTTTGGGGCCATCCTCTCTGTAGGTAGAGGCAGCCTAATACTCAGTGGTGGATATAATGACATAGTGCTAATCTCAAGTCTTCAGTTAGGAACAGCAGAGCATAGTAGCGATCTCTTATGGAATTCTGGCTTTGAATATTGCCTTAGGGTAAGGCTGGCAAGGTACTATTTATTTGATAAAACATAAATAAATGCTGTGGCCTCTTTTTACCCTTTTCTGGCTCCTAGTGTTTTATTAAGGTATGTAACAATGGGGTTCAGAGGAATGGTTGAAAGCGAAGGGCAATTGAGGAGTCCCCTTGTCATGCATTATGGTATTAATATACAACATACACTTTTTTACTTATGTAAAGCATAACACATGGCCAGTATAGTCAGTGACTAATTATAGCATAAGCAAATCTCCAGGCTCTGTGCAATACAATGCAGGTCATCTGCTAACTCCCTAATGGCTACACTTGTTAATTGCTTCATTCACTGAAGATTTAAACCCATATATATCAAACTAATCCTGCAAGAACCAACTTCAATTATCATTATTATTATTAAAACAAATCTCAGCACATATCTTCCAAGGAAACAATTAGCATAATAAATAGAATTTGTCAGGACATTAATGTAAGATTATTTTCATTTACATTAACACAACCAGAACATCTCAATGAGTTTGCCATTTACTTTTACATCTAGAATTGAAGCATTATGACCTTTAAAGAAGAATGAAGGCCTGTTTAATAAGACAAGGATATGTAAATTCTGTTGATAAAAATAATTTGTTTATTAATGTTTGCCATAGTTAAATGTCTGTACTCTTTAGTTAATGATCAAGTTCTGAAAGGGTTGATGAGTGTTTTATAAGTTGGTGTGACCAGTCCAATAACACCAGAAGTATAATATATATATATAGTCTTGTAAAGAATCGGCACTCACCAATATCGGGGCAACGGCTGGGTGCTGACAAAAATAATGCATCATTATATATATTTCAGTTTGTTTCATCAATATGGCCTTGCTTTTGCCCTCTTGCTACTATATACTTAATGTGTTTATTGATGTGCATCGGTAGCTGTATCCTAAATGTGAATAAAATGAGCAACAGGGAAGAAAAAGCATGGGCACACAAAACAGCTGACAAGAACAGCTGGAGTAACATTCTGTAGTGGTAAAGGAGAACTATCGAGAAAATAAAAATCTAATATAAGCTTTGTCTCATGGTTAATATATCACATATCCTGCATATAGAGAAACATGTATCCGTCTTAGCCGTCTTATCATTTTCACTCTCAATTAGTGATGAGCGAATCTGTCCTGTTTCGCCATAAAATTTGCGAAACAGCAAGAAAATTCATGAAATTTGCTCATTACTACTCTCAATGTTACGTCAATGGCAGACCTAATGTTTCTCTGCTGGTTTATTTTAGCTGATCCATACCCTGCTGTGCCACAGTACAAGTGTTCCTTTTCGGGTTAAAACCCTTCGTCACAAGTGGTTTCCTCATATCTAATAACAGGCAGCAAGGTCTAAAATTAGCTACAGACATCTCCAAGCAACAAAGTAGTAAATGTTAATTAGTCATTCGGATAAAGGGTAATTGACCCTACTGTGTCTTGTGGTCACTGGATCTGAACCTGAGTGCATAGAGACTCCCATAAACTAGTAAGGACAGCGTTTGTTGTGAGCAAGGAAAAAGGTTATAGGAGTATTAGGGTTATTTGTGCAAGTAGTGAATACTACAATCATTTTTTTCTCTACAACTACAAGTAAACACATTTTCATTCTGACAACAGTATAGCTTTAACATAAAAAATAGTGTGCGGGGGTTGAGAGGTGCCTAATGCAATGCTTTTGAATTTAGAAATTAATCACATAAAGAACTAGAGGCTTTTTGCACAATAACTGACAGTCTATTGATGCTTTATGACTGACATTCTAGGTGTAGAGAGACTGTAATAGAATTCAATAACAATATGATTATGATTACTACTGATTTGACTGTATGTGATGAACATGGGGCCTTGCCTCCTGGGAGGTTAGAAATGCACTCTTTCTTGAACCCTCCGCCTGAAGTATAATTTATAGAGCTCTAGTTCCCATAAGAACTACTTGATGTCAAAGGCGAGGAATACATAGCATAGAAAATACACATTTCCACAATTACAGCAGATTGGTGCTAGAGCAACAGCAGAAAAAATGCTATAGATACAGTTTCCAATGCCAGACTGGCACATTACCCCATATGGTGCCCTTACATGTGCAGAACAATAACAGACATACATTTTGTGTATAATACAGCACAATATTTAGCTTATTACTGCAAACAATCTGAATAAATGGCAGAGCCTTTCTTTCAGTTAGTTCAATTAGTTTATTGGAGGTCAAGGGAAGGTTAGCAAAGACGTCAGAATAAGCGAAGTATGGTTGATAGGGGAACTGATTCATTTGTATCCCAACCAAGAGAACAATACGGATGTAAGATGTTTGTCGTTAGCTCTTTCATTCAGCTCTCTGTCATTAGGAGGAATAAATATCTATTCATGTAACTCTTTGTTGTGTTATTAATAGGAGACCATTGATGGTTCAGTACAATGCAGATCTTTTGACCAATTTTTTTCACTCACCTTCCCTGTAGTTCCAGGTAAAGTTTTTTGTGCCATGATGAAAAAGTTATGATATAAGCACAACAAAAGTGCTGCAAAGGTAGGATTGTCACTTTTATGCTTCTGGAGCTCCAGGAAGCAAGGTTGGCGTTGACATTATTGGGGGCGGGGAGGTGACATCATGGGGCGGGTGACGTTGCAGGCAGAACTGTGCTGTCTCGTCATCTGTGATTACCTGATCTCCACATCAATCAAGGAGAGTCCTATCCAGATTTAAAAATAGTTTTGACATTGGATAGTCCTTCCAAAAATAAGGTCACAACTGGACTGGTTGCAGCCCTATGTAAAGGTGATAGCTTTATTGGCTCACTGAGATGATAATTCCATCAGGATTTCAGAACTTTTCAGTTCCTTTTTCAAAGCAGCATATCTTGACTGTTTCATTCTCTCCACTGAATAAACGTTTAGAATCTGTTACGTACTTAACAACCATACCTACGTTTGTTTTATGAGGTTGTTGTTGTATAAATCTTCTAACCTTTAGATGATTTATTTTACTGGCCTTAGTGTTTTATTTATGATTTCAACCCCCCTTCCTGTAGCAGAATCTATTTAGTAGTGTAAGGGGACCAGGCTACAGCATTAGCTGCAAAACTGTCGTCAGAAGAAAATACAGCAGTTTCTGTATAAAAACTCCTGGGTACTAAATATTCAGCTCTGGTTTGCAAGCCAAGAAGCTGCTGAGTATTTATATAAAGTAGGAATGAATGCATTTCTGCTGTTGCACAACAGATTTGACCACAGTCTTAACATAATAATGAAAAGAGTGTATCAACATGAACAAGAGGACAAGAGCCAGAATCCTAAATCACATACATGAACTATAAATAAATGAGAATAATTACATTTAGCAGCTTATTTATCAGTTTTCCAGAGTTTCTTTTCATTAAAATAAAATTTAAATTTTACCAAAGTAATTTATGAAAAATTTGAACATTTGTGTCAAACTCATATTGAACTCATTATTTTCAATGGCTCTACAAACTATCAAGGATGTTAAAAAAAACTCAAATTAAAAACACTGCATACATTTTGCCTAGGACACCAAAATTTTACAACGTTTTTCAGATTTTTTTGTGTTTTATAAATAATGAATGAAAAAATAGATTTTTTAATCATAGCAGAAATAAATAATGCAATTATTTATTATATAAATATAAGAGTGCCTACATTTTTTTCATAATGTTTTCTAAAAGTATAAATAGCAAATATAACCGCTACAATGGCACTTTTGATTGTTGTTGGGGTAAAATGGGATTTTGGGTTTGCTTTAAAAATTAGTTCTTTTTTCTCTGTAATAATAAAACAGATCCTTGTACTTGATCCCAACTAAGATATAATTAATCCTTATTGGAGGCAAAACAATCCTGTTGGGTTTAAATGATGTTTAAATGATTTTTCAACAGACTTAAAGGGGAAGGAAAGGCAAAGTCACTTGGGGGTGCCAAAATGTTAAGCACCCCCAAGTGACTTTAACCGCTTACCTTGTACCCCGGGCTGGTGCCCCTGTTAGGAGAAAATAGCACCAGCCCGGGGCACCTGGAGCGCAGCGCTTCCTCCTTCCGCCTTCCACTTCCTAAACTGCTGGTGGCCGGGCATGCACAGTAGAGCGAAAAAGCCGACTTAAATGTTTAAGTTCGGCTTTTCACTCTACTGCGCATGCGCGCGCAGCGAAGCCGGAAGGAGGAAGCGCCGGCAGCTACCCCGGGCTGGGGCTGTTTTCTCCTGACAGCGGCACCAGCCCGGGGTAAAAGGTAGGCGGTTAAAGTCACTTGGGGGTGCCTAACATTTTGGCACCCCCAAGTGACTTTACCTTTCTTTTTCCTTTAAGGTATGGAAGAGATCCAAACACCCCAGGTCCCAAGCATTCTGGATGACAGGTCCTATATCTGTATATAAATAAGATGCTTTGTAGCCATTGGGGTAGTTCGGAATAAAGTCTCAGGTTACATAGCAGAGCGCCTTTGTAGAATATAATGGTGTTCTGCAGAGCTTATCTGTTATTTAACCTATGCCATATTGCCCTATTTCAATAACCAGTGTTACACAGCAGTTTGTTTATATAAACTACAGTAGTGCTTCTGAAGCAAACAGAACAGTTTTACCACTGTAGGGCAACAGTACATAATTTTTGTACTACTTTAAAACATGTTCATATTTGGTGTTACTGTTCCATTAAATCCACCCTGATCATACCACCATACACCTGTATTGTGTGGAAAGAGAACAGGAAAGCACTAGTTTACTGTTTATCCACTACATAATATTACATTTATGACTAAAACCACAAATTCTTAGTAAAAGAAAGAGAAACTTGCAGCCCTGATTCAGAGAAGGGAATCAATTAGTACAACCCACATATGTTACATTTTAGCAATGTGAATATATATATATATATATATATATATATATATATATATATATATATATACTGGAACAAGGACAGCACTCCTAGTATTTAAAGAATTGTGAGCAAAATATAAATGCAAAAATAGAAAGGTTTATTACTCGACGTTTCGGTCTCACAGAAACCTTCATCTGGAGTGAAATGGAGTTAAATCCTAGGAGTGCAGTCCTTGTTCCAGTGCATTTTTTTTGTACTAGCACCCAGGTTTTGTTGCTGCAAATGGTGTGCACCTTATGGACTATTTTATATATATAAATATATATATATATATATATATATTATATATGTGTGTGTAGAATTAACACACCATGCCATCAGTTACGCTTCACATAGCTTCCCACCCCATACACCATGTATAATAAACAATAAATTAACACACGTGCCTCAACCAAATATCCGTGTAACCAGAAAGTTCAAATAACTTCCATTTTACGTAGTTTAATGCCTTCTGTTTAAACACACAAAGTCCCATAAAAGCTCTAGAAATAGAGACTGATTGTTCCACATCCACCAAAACAAAGGCATCTTCTTCAGCCCTGCAGAAACCAATATTTAGAGATGTAGCGAACTGTTCGCCGGAGAACTAATATGCACGAAAATCGGGCGTTCGCAAGCGATGTTCGCAATTTTGGGTTCCCCTTAGCTGGAGCCAAATTTTGACCTCTCACCCCAGAGCCAGCAGATACATGGCAGCCAATCAGGCAGCTCTCCCTCCTGGACCACCCCTGGACCACTCCCTTCCATATATAAACCGAAGCCCAGCAGCCATTTTACATTCTGCCTGTGTGTGCTTGATGAGTTAGCATAGGGATAGAGCTGTGCAGGGGTTTGAGGGACAGTTTAGGTAGCTTTGCTCACTAGTAATCTACTTTCTACTGCTCTGTATTAGCACATAGGGAGAGAGCTGTGCAGGGGTTTGAGGGACAGTTTAGGTAGCTTTGCTGACTATTAATCTACTTTCTACTGCTCTGTATGTAGCTGCTGTGGGCAGCTGTCCTTCTGATCTCATCTGCTGTAACCCAATAGTCCTTGTAAGGACTGCTTTTATTTTCTGATTACTGATTACAACAACGTATTTTTCAGAGAAATTTTTGCCCTTGATCCCCCTCCTGCATGCCACTGTCCAGGTCGTGGCACCCTTTAAACAACTTTAAAATCAGTTTTCTGGCCATAAATGGCTTTTCTAGGTTTCAAAGTTCGCCTTCTCATTGAAGTCTATGGGGTTCGCAAGTTCGCAAAAGTTCGCACTTTTTGGCAGAAGTTCGCAAACGGGTTCGCAAACTTTTTTTGTGAGGTTCGCTACATCCCTACCAATATTTAGCATCCTATATTTAGTATAAGAAGGGGTATGTTTCCACTCAGATTCCACAAGAGTTAGTTTCCTGTCCTGAATTTAGACACCCAGAACTCTAACTTGACCCCTATTCTTCCAAATCAGAAGCTCAAGATTTTTTAGCACCACTATTATAGTAGTTAGATTACACATAAGGCTTTTTTTTCGTTACTATTGCTTAGGAGGAAGAGCAAGAGTATTAAGCGGTGTGAACAGTGAATAGTCTGTACTGAATGTTTCCTGTAATGTAAAAATCCAGCACAAGGTGGGGTTCAAGGTAACCAAGTACAATATGCAGCTGGCAAATAAATACAGAGCTGCCCTGCAGCTGCAGCCCTTGGTGCTCCCTAGCCTGGGCCTCGAAATGATGCACAAGCTTGGGGTTGTTTCAAAGGGCTCCCACCATTTGGCCAGTCTCACTGTAGTTCTACCAAACACAGGCAATGCTGTATTAAGAGAGAGACAACTGGCTCTTACAATGTAGTGCCCAACCTGTGGGGCAACATGCTTAGAGCAGAAAATAGACTGTTTTGTAATTTGCATGTGGCTTAACAAATAAGGGGTATTGTGATGTCTGAACAAAGATAATCCTTGACTGGTTGCTATGGGTTACTGTCGGGTGCAAATCTGTCTATTTTTAGTATATGAGCCCAAATTGTCTTGAAAAAAAAAGAAAAGGAAAATGTTTTAAGAAGCTGTGATATTGTTGAAACACTTTCTTGACTTGGTGTTATTGGTGTGAGATGTGCCAGATATTGTATTGACTCGTTGATTTAGCTCCAAGTTAAATTAGATTTGTAGCCTTGCTTATAAAAGGGTAAATGTCAAAAGCCAAAAGTCTGTCCTATTGACCTTGTGTATAATTGGCTGCCCAGTACAGCTAATGAGCTACTTAGTGTTATTTATCAACAGCTCACAACAGGAAGATAGCTCAGACTATTATTAACTCTGCTTCAGGCTATCCATCCTAATCATTATAATTACATTTTATTATTAGGGAAAAGAGAAATGCGACATGTTGACTGAAGGCAACAAGCAAACAAGACTTAATGGCTCCACTGTTTCAATTTTAAAAAGAACATTCTGGCCAATTTCCGGTAATATTTTTGCTGCCAACTGTGGAACAAAGATTTCTACACTTCATACCTCAATTGCAGTTTTACACTATTTAATTAAAAGTACATTTAAAAATAATAATGTAAGTGCACATTTACTTGAGACGCTACTGTACTTTATGTAGCTTTTCAGCATTTAACATAATAATGCTGAAAAATAGCTCCAAAAACATGCACATAAGCAAAGGTAATTTAGTTTTGGTGCCCTTATAACTAAGAGGCAATATAAAGTTGTATGGTCAAACATGTTTGCTAGGCTTTTGACTATATATTAAAAAATATCTAGAATTTATCTATATATAGATATAAGATAATTTTGTATCTGAGAAATAGATCAGATCCTTAGGGAGCATTTACTAATGCTCAATTTTTTCATCACAATTCCTGTTTTTTTTCACCAAAATACAATTTTGTATCCGAGATCATGTAAAAGTCAAAGGCAGATGTCCCATTTACAACTGGAAGATCTTTCTTTGTTTTGTGTTTTTATAGGTTTTGGGGTTTTTTTTATGCTGTTATATATGTGACAATGCTCTAATAAACTTCAGTCACACTTTACTGCTGAGCTGCAAGTTGGAGTGATATCACCCCCTCCCAGAAGCTGATCAGCAGAACAATGGGAAGGGAGCAAGATAGCAGCTCCCAGTAGATATCAGGATAGCACTAAATAGTAAGAAATCCAAGTCCAGCTTGGGACTCCTTCAGTTACGCTGGAGCAGGCAAACAATAGGTTATCTGAAAGTTCTAATGTGTAGCGCTGGCTCCTTCTTGTTTTATTTTTTGTGTCCTTAAATCTGGCCATTCACTGACCAGTATTGTCTACTAATCGTTCCTGGCAAGTTACCAATTTATTGACCCAGTAAAAGGCCAGAACAACAATATCTGTCACTAATATGGTTGACCCTTGTTCAGACAGCAATCACCCTAGATTGAAAATTTGGACACAGGACTCTGAATAGTTCTTCTTCCAGTAGGTCTGCACAGGCCACTAATGTGATCCTCATTAGTGGCCAAAGTGAGTAGAGATCTGTTCATGTGTTAACCTTGCAATACAAACAAAACTTTTACTCATGTTAACTTATAGACCAATATGCTATAACCACTGATAACTGTAACTATGATGATGCCTATTCTGCCTAAGTGATGTTGGGCATTGCTGTTTGACATTAGATCTGGCTCCCAGTTGGCATTCAATTCCCATCCCATAGGGGTTCATTCAGGTTGAGGTCAGAGTTCTGTGCAGATCAGTAAAGTTGGTCCACTTCCACCTCAGCAAACCTGTTCTGTACAGACTTTGTGCATTGGTGCATTATTTGTGTTGAAACTGGAAAAATCATTTGCCATATGCATGCCACAAAGCAGGAAGTATGGAATTGCTAAGCATGTAGTTGTATGCCATAGCCTCAAACTTTGCTTTCAACAAAGCCAAGGACCCTCTCCTAAATGACAGAAGACAGCCTGAGATCTCTATTCATCTTCCCCAAACTTTACCATGGGTATTATGTGTTTATAAAGGCAGTGCTCTATTGGCATCCAAGCCACATATTTCTATCTGACTGTTATTCTGTTATTTAAAAATGAAATGCCATTTTCAGTCAAATGGACTTAAGTTGACTACTTTAGATTCCAAAGGATGTGACACCAACTCTTTGCATTATCCATGGTTTGTTTGCCTCTGATCACCCATAAAAAACCTACACTTTCTACAAATAGTTTCATGTACTGATGTTGCTTCCAGTATGGAAATCAACAGTCAGTATTCCAATTGACACATTTGATTTTAGAGTGTCCAGATACTTTTGGTTAAAAATGTGTCTGAATACTTTTGGCCACATATTGAGAACACTCACTCTTACTGCGTGGCTCAATATAATAAGGAAAACATGCCCATGAAAATTGGTCTTTGCAACACATATAAGGTATCACCATGATCACCATACTGTAGACTAAGGGGCTGATTTACTAAGACACGATTTCGAATCCGAATTGGAAAAATTCCGATTGGAAACGAACATTTTGCGACTTTTTCGTATTTTTTTCGGCGTCTTTACGATTTTTGCGTAAAAACGCGAGTTTTTCGGCGTCTTTACGATTTTTGCATAAAAACGCGAGTTTTTCGGCGTCTTTACGATTTTTGCGTAAAAACTCGAGTTTTTCGTAGCCATTACGAAAGTTGCGCAAAGTCGCGATTTTTTCGTAGCGTTAAAACTTGCGCGAAACGTCGCGCCTTTTAAGTTTTAACGCTACGAAAAAGGCGCGACTTTGCGCGCAAGTGTTAACGCTACGAAAAAAACGCGACTTTGCGCAACTTTCGTAATGGCTACGAAAAACTCGCGTTTTTATGCAAAAATCGTAAAGACGCCGAAAAACTCGCGTTTTTACGCAAAAATCGTAAAGACGCCGAAAAAATCGCAAAATTACCGATCATTACGAAAAAAACGCAATCGGACGCATTCGGCCCGTTCGTGGGTTAGTAAATGTGCCCCTAAGAAGAGCAGCAAAGTGCAAGTACAATGGCTCATGGTTCTGTGGATCTATGTATTTTAGCAGAGTTATTCTGCAGGAAGAATGGCCAAACTTCCATGTGGGTTAGCACCCCCACACCCGTCCCTTTAATGGTGGTCTTATGCCTTTAATAAAATGGGTGTTGGTTAATGGGCAGTCTTCTCCTTTACAAGCCGCAGGCGGGGGAGGATTTAGCCTGTGGAACCAAGCTGTGGTCCTGGCAATCTCTCTCTATAAAAGCTGAAGGCATGGGAGTGACTAAGCCCTCTCACTCAAACCAGCCCCCAGGTCAAGAATGGCAATAGTGCACGGGAGTGCCAGCCTTTGAAAAATATGACCAGAGGTAAATAGATAGGACCACCATATGGGGTTTACCTTGACGTGGTATGGTGGCTTACCAATCTTATGATCATAATTTTGTAACTAAAAAATGTAAATACATGCACTAGCATAGATAATTTACTTATGAAACAGGGGACCAGGGAATGTGCATTGATCAATCCCCCTCTCTTTTTGTATGCTTGTAGTTAATTTGGCCAGATCAGTGGCACTTCCATTGTACTTGTATACTCTATTTAGCCTTGGAGTGCTCCCACAACCCCTTTCTGTGCTCATGGTTATTGACCTGTGAATCTGCCTACAACTTCCTAAAATAAAGTCCAGCTATAACATCATTAGTAATATCCTTGTTTCATTTTCCTCTGACTGACTGTAAATCACTTCCTTTCAACCTACCGATCAATGACTATTCTGCTAGCATTAACAGTATCTGTTTTCTTACTTTTTGCAAGATCTACTCTCCATCTTCATTGCAGAGCTTAAGTGCTGACTGCATTCCATTAACAAACTCAAGGAATGGCGGCAACATTTCTCACTGATAGACCGTATATAACACATATGGACTTATTTATCAATTTTCACGTTTGAGAATTTGAGTTTGTTTTTCTAAATTGAATAAACTCGCATATTGAATGCTCTCTTAATTAATAAGGAAAACTCATTAGAATAAAAAGCTTGAATACCTCACATTTTTGGATAATAAAGAAAATTAGCTGTAGGCATCAGAAATGATTTCAACCCTCCTGGAATTATATCCAACTCTCATGTTTCAAGACAAAGGTAAATGGTGCTGTATTAGTTTTGTTGGTGCATTTAGTTAGTTGAACACAAATCTTGTTTTCCACATTTTCACTTTTGGATACAATGGAAAGAGATAAATATTGAGACTCTAGGAAATTAAGGTTTAGATGTACAGAGCTAACATGTACTGATACTGATGTTTTCTATTGTACAGACCAATCAGGTACTGGTACATTGGCCTTACTAATCCCCTAATTACAAACCTAAATCTCTTAAACAACTCATTTTAATTTGGTTTCCTCTTGTTATGTATTATGTTAAAATGGGTCACAGTTACAGTATTTCTATTCAATGATAATTTATTTTCAACTTATTAGAATTCATTTTAACCTTGGATGCAAGATTAGCCACCAGTATATGTAAATCCATGCAGTGTGTATTACAACTGCCTATTTGGTGTGTAATCTTTATAAATCACATTCCAGCTCAGTCTTAAACAAACAAGCAGCCGTTTTCTCCATGTAACGCACATTTAGAGCTAAATAATGAACGTGTGGCATAAAGTAAACTGTGCCCTCATATTTTATAGGAGTTAAAGAAAATTTAAAAATTGAACTCATAAATATGATATCTTTTTCATAATCATATTTTCTGCTGATATAAAATCTGAGCGGAGAAAAAAATCCCTAGTGACAATTTGCATTATTATTAGTCTGTTCCAAGTGTGAAATCAGGTGAAACCAGACCAGATCAATTTGTGTACATTCATTCTGCTTATTGTGTATGATAGACTGAGCATTTATCAGAGCTACACAGTACAAATGTTTTATGCATTTGCCCATTTGTGTAATCCGCCTTGCAGTGTAATGTTAATGTTAATGCAAGGGTGCCAATAATTTAGGTATCCTTGACAATGGGATAATAACAGTATTACAGTTGAAGTACTATATGGGTAGCCTTATTTCTATACAAGTAAAAATGGATTGTCCAGGTAAAGTTGATAGGTGATACCTTTAGCAGTGGTTTTGAAATATCACACATTACGTTGTTCCAACCAATGCAAAACTGCAGGTGCATTTTTGACTCCTTCCTATTATTACCTACACAAAGGGGCACATTTACTTACTCACGAACGGGCCGAATGCGTCCGATTGCGTTTTTTTCACAATGACCAGTATTTGGCGATTTTTCGGAAAATTGTCGCGACTTTTTCGTTGCCATTCCGAATGTTGCGCAAAATCTGTCGATTTTTTCATAGCGTTACTACTTGCGCGAAAAGTCGCGACTTTTTCGTAGCCTTCGCGCCGAGTACGAAAGATTCGGATTCATTCAAGCTTCAGTATGGTGACTTTTCTTGGGCCAGGTTGGAGCTGCAGAGTGCCATTGAGTCCTATGGGAGGCTTCCAAAATCATGCTAAGTCTGAAAGTTTCGCCCGCCGCTTACGAGCGCTCAATACGAAAAAGCCGCGACAAGATACGAGCGCATCGTAATGGCTATGAAAAACTCGCATTTTTTCGCGCAAATCATATTGGTAACGGAAAAGTCGTGACAATTTCTCAAAAGTCGTAAAGGCACCAAAAAAATCGCAAAAAATACGAAAAAGTTGCAAAATGTTCGTTTTCCAATCGGAATTTTTCCAATTCGGATTCGTGGGTTAGTAAATGTGCCCCAAAGTGTTGCCTGAGAATATGTGTTGTGTGACACAGCCTAAAAATTGTCAGATGACCCTGTATTATAGGCAAGGCAAACAGTGTTTTCACAAACTCCCCATTTGTGATCTTGCTAAAGTGTTTCTGGTGGAGGCTGATGGGAATAGTAGTACTAGCATTACATACCTAAAGTTCCAAGTTGTTCTGATCTTATAATCCAACTCAGTTTGCATACTTTGTGCTAACTACTCCCTGGGCCCATACATGTGCTGATGCTGACCTGCCAGCGCGGCTTACATATTGAGAGATCAGCTATGGTACAAACATTCAGAAAGCTTCTTCAGACCCCCAGCACTAAGGGTCAGCTTTACTATGATTAAAAGCACGAGAATTCCAAATGATTCCCAGCATCTCATTTTTTCACGCTTTTTAAAACTTTGTTGACAGTCAGGAATTGGCACGTTTATCAAAACAGGTCATTGTGACAGTTTATCAGAATATCTTCAACTACTTTGAGCAGTCAAACACCATTCTCTTCAATGTTAGAGCTCAGCAGCAGCACTAAGCTTTAACCTCCTTTTGATTAGGATGAAATTTACGAGTGGGAATTAATCATTAGGATGTATCTTTTTGCACTGGAACAAATAATTCTGACATGGAAAAAACATGTTTATATCTAAAATACTGAGCATTTTTTTACCAAGGAGTAATCATCAGTAAAAATGACCCAAGAATAATAAATAGGTTAGTTAGAACTGATCAAATGCATGGTCTGTTGTTTAGTGTGTGTCCAGCACTTATTGTTTGTTCTGAAGTGGAAGCGGCTTGCATGCAGCAGGAGTGTGTGCTGTAGCAGAATTAGAACCTCTGGGGACTGGCTGCTTTTGCTTGATTCCAGCAGTTCTGCAGCATCACAAAGATGTCTAACCAGTTATCCAGCACTGAAATAGGGCACTGCCATTATGTCCTATTTATACAAACAATTCTACATATTTTACAGATTTGTTTAATCTCTGTAATAAAAGTACAAGACCTCATACCTGATATTAAATTAGCTACCATACATTCATCTTAAAGACAAAGCAATATTTTGTTTTTAATGTTAAATTCATAATGCTCCACTTTACAGAAAGCTCCCTTATCTGGAAATCCCTAGGTCTCAAACATTAGCTATAGTTGTTTCCACACCTGCAACTAAAGATTGTAGGTTTTGATCAGATCATGTGAAAAATAAAGGAAATTTTAAATGCAGCCCATCATCAACTTGCATTGGTTAGAGGTGTCCCTTTTCTGAATCCAAATACTTAACCAACAGACAGTTATTATCATATTAAGTGGCCTATTAAAGAATCTCACCAAACCTCACTTTAACATCTTTTCCCTTGAGCCACCATTTTGCGATGGCTGTGTGTTCCCTTTAGAGATTACATGACAGGAAATAATGCAGCGCTGACTGTAACAGGAAGTAGTGTGGGAGCAAAAGGCAGAACTCTGTGCATTAATTGGCTGATGGGGCCCAGCATGTATGTGTGCCTTGGCTTGTTTGTGTGCACTGTGAATCGTATCATGGGGGGGGGCAGCCCTTAGTACTTTAAATGGTCATTCTCTATTTAGGATTACTCAGTGGCACATACTACTAATAAAATCAATTTTTACAAAAATGTATTTTTAGGTGAAATATGGTTTTACATATGGGCTGTTTTAAGAAATATATTTTTATAGAGACCTAAATTGTTTGGTGGTATAGTTTTTCTTTAACTGCCTAAACTATTTTAGTTCTGTTGTCTGAGGAGTGGAATAAGCGGTGTACTTGTCACAGCTCCTTTTGGTCACTGGCACTCAGTCTATTGATTAACTCTCTTATATACGGCAATAGAGCAATACAGAGCTTATTGTACTGCCATTGGCAATATACAAAGCAATGAATAGGATCCATTATAGCAAACATAATAACTGATGATTATCCATTGAATCTAATATGTACAGTCGATTATCTAATCACATAGGATGGCATCTTTTCATTAAATGAAAGTAGGCACTATCAACCAAAATATGATTTTTTTCAGCTGCAGAAGCTAATACAAAGCATAAATGATACAAGATTTCTGGCTGATCCAACTGCACTGAGATTGCACCAAGATCTAATTGCACTGACATATATGAAAGCTGTAAGTATAGGCAATGGCAAAAGTAATTGTTGGCTTACAAAAACATAAAACTCAAAGAACCAATCTTTTGTTGATCCCATTCATGTAGCAGAGTAATAACCGGCTCCAGAGAGCTTTCTGCAGACATTTATCTTTTTATATAAGATGCTATAGGCAAGGGAAGTATTGGCTGTCTGGCTGCCCAATAGATGAGTCAAGGCAGCTTTGATAAACTATTATCTGGGACAGAATTTACCTCCCAGACAAACTGCTCCCTCTTTGTTTGTTGATAGACAGCACAATGCAGCAAATTGGCAACATATTTTCTAGATGCTGAAGTTTACATCTCTAGCACCTATAAAAAAAAGGAAATCACAATAACAAATATATTAAATACAGCATTTAAAATGCTCACCAACCGAGGGTCCAGAGACACCTATACAGGCTAAAAAGAATTAATGTGAACTAAGGAAGGTAAAATACTTTCACAAAAGGCTAATGTTCATCTCAGACAGTGAATAATAAGATGCATTATATAAAAATGTTTCAGCCTCCTAAATTACATGGTCTAGCTCTACTAATAGAAACCAAAATTATTTTCAGTTACTAGATTGCATATTTAATGTTTCCCCAGTGCTACCCCAGTAAAAATAGAATTTCAGATACTGAGCTTCTATGGGGCTGGTTCACTGTCAGGGGCGGGCGCCCTAGGCAACCCGGTCGGGCAACTCCGCCCACCTCCCGCCCCCCCGAACGGCGCATGCGCGCCAAAGCACAGGAGGCGGTGCAGGGGGGGCGGGGCGATTAAATCGGTCATTGCCTCCGCCGCTAATGACAAGCGGCGGAGGCAATGACAAAGTAGCACTAGGGGTAGGCAGGAGAGGTACCTGCCTGGCGCCCCTCAATCGTTGCGCCCTAGGCAGCTGCCTCTTCTGCCTACCCCTAGTTCCGGCCCTGGCCACTGTATATAGAACCGCAGTTATTGCACTTAAGGTAACTGAACAGCTGTTTGTAGATTGTATTAAGCTGTCAACACACCGAGGGGCAGATTTATCCAAATGTGAGTTTAGAGCATAATATATAAAAACTCACCCATGTTCTATTCATTCCTATGGGATTTTTAGAAGCATATTTATTTATAAATCGGCGAAAGTTAGAACTCACCATTTGATAAATATGTGTCTAAAAATCCTATAGGAATATATAGAACATGGGTGAGTTTTTATATATTAAGCTCTAAACTCACATTTTGAAATCTGCCCCTGAGTAATACTATCACTCAGTTAGGTCATTCCTGTCTGAACTGCCCAACCACCACACCACATGTTTTAATATTTTACTAGTAAGAGTACAAATTACATCTTAATTGGAGGGTATTTCTGTATTTAAGGATGTCCAATACCAGCTGTATATAATCTATAACATTCCGCTTTCTACTGAAACCCAAAAGTGTACAAGGAGTTATAGTCAAACTATAGCTGTAGAGTTTTGTACTTGATATTATTATTAAAAGAGACACTGTTATTAGAATAAAAAGTATGTATTTGTGCTGCAATATTGAACAAAGTAGTGTTTCTTTAGGGGGAGATCACTGCTACAAAAGTTATTGATGCATTTATCAGCATTGGTCAAATTTGCACATGGGCAGTAATGCATAGCAACCAATCAGTGATTGTTTTTTTGTTCAGCTACAGCTAGAACATTGAATGCAACAATTTGATTGGGTTACTGCTCACAGGCAAATTTATCCAGTGTTGAAAAATGACCCCCATATTACTTGTTATGTTAGAGTCGAGGAATCCATTGTTTAGTATTATGGCTATTTTTTGTTTCTATTGTGGAAGGTCCTGTCTTGCTTTATAGCACTGTATATGTGCTTTCACATATAGCGTGCTAGACATGTGTTTTGGCACTTTCCACTCTGCACCATGGGTTGCACAGGCACAGTTCTTTGCATTCTAGAATAAAGGCCAAAAACAAGAACTGTGCCTTTCCCATGAACATTTGGCAGCACTGTATTCATAAGGAATGGGCTAGGGGCAGTAGGCAGACATACTTTGGCCACTCCTTAGTTTCTGCATTATTCAAATGCGCAAGCTAAGGATGACCAATGGGCGCAAGATGTTATGGAACCCTTTACTTACCGCATGTCTATAGCAAAGACAAGGATGATTTGGGTTCTATACATTGTGCCAGGATTTTGGTGCAAGTTGCAGAGAGCTAAGTGTAGAAACCACAGCTCCAGGTGCAGTAGATAAGTGCATGAGTCCTAAGGGGCATAATTTTGCACCTCTAAGTGGTTTTTCTATTTGCACCTGAGGCAAGTGTCCCAAAGGATTAGAAGGATCAATTACCCTTTATCGAAATGGTTCATTAACAATTAATATACAGCTCCTTGCATTGCCTGTGGCTGATTTAACAATAATGAGATAAAGAGATTTGGATGCAGATATGACAAAAAATACCAACAATATTAACGTATGTGTAAAAAATGAAATGGAATTAAAGTAGAAAGCTTTCATTATGTGATTACAGTATATCTGTAAATATATATTTTGCATTGTTATAACAATTATCCATAGACCCTGGTGCAAAATTTGGTCTTGGGTCAAACTTCTTTTCATCACCCAAAAACTATGACCCCATTACCCAAGATTCCAAATGAAATCTCTGTATCCACCCATGTCCAGCAGATGGCATTACCTGTTGGCAACTTCACATTATTATTGGTGATCGTAAATATTATTTTTCTTTTGCCCAGGTGCAGTTATAACCCCTGCTTTAGTCTTCAGTTTGTTTTGCCTGGAGCCTCCCACTACTCTAACTTTGGTCCTACATTTGTCCGCTTTCTGGTTCTGGGACAAGTCCAAATACTGCTTTGAAATCAGTCAGAGTTTGCCCAGCTTGGCAGTCTTTGGAACAATTAATTTTTGATGATTTTTTAAAGATAATAAAGTAAATTTAATTCCAGGAGAAACACTTTTCTCTGTCCTAATTCAGCTGCAGGTTTCCCAATAGATCAATGGAGCTTTCATAAGATACATTTTTCTAAATCTGGCCCAATATGTGAGAAAATCTTTACTGTCTCCCTGTCTTACTTAACTGAAAAGACTCATCTGAATATTCATGACTCTTGAGCTGTTTTTTGACAACAGTACGGATCATCTTATCAGTACATTGATATTGTGTTAAGATGTGATTTCATGTTCAGCAGTAAAAAACACACTTTCACCCCTGGGTTGCATTTTTTTACTTAAGTATAGCCTTTAGAACAATGATTTATTCCATTAATAATCAGAGACTTCCTTTTAAATCAATATAACTCCACCTGGATTTCCAGTTGCTTTGGAAATGCTTCTTGAGGGGGTCATTGACTGCAAATGAAGTGCACTGCTGTATCAGCAAATGCATTTATATATATATGTATTTATTCAATGTCAAAGGAATGATACTGGGAGATAACAGTCATGGCATATCTTACCAGATAGAATTTAATATGCCCACAGTTTTTTTACTGTAATCAGAAACCATTGTAACTCATTATGTAATATTCCCATAATTCAACATGCCACAAAATAAAAAGTAATTGTTTTCACTGTAAATTTTGTTTCTGGTACCTGAAATCTGGAGTCATTTTCTGTATATGCAGTTGCCTGCACTGAAATTGTGTAATGGATAAATATATAGATAAATGTAGACTGGTAATACAGGTATGGGATTCGTTATCTGGAAACCTGTTATCCAGAAAGCTTTGAATTACAGGATGGCCTTCTCCCATAGACTCCATTCTAATCGAATAATTAAAATGTTTTAAAATGATTTCCTTTCTTTGAATTAATAAAAAAGTACCTTGTACTTGATTCCAACAAAGATATAGTTTATTCTAATTGAACGCAAAACAATCCTATTGGGTTTAATTAATGTTTAAATTATTTTTAGTAGACTTAAGAGCTGGAGATCCAAATTATGGAAAAATCCCTTATCCAGAATCTCCAGGTCCCAAGTCTGGTCTGAGAACAGAGAGGCAAGAATAAATGGCAATATGTCAGTATGATTATTCTTTATGTGTAATTGGTGCATTTTATGACTGTTTCCCTGTGGGATGGATTATTACTCTACTTACCCTGGAGTGACATTGAAACCCAAAGTAGACCACAACAATAGTGGGCGTCAGGACAATGGTGAATATAAAAAACAGTATGATGAAGTTTGCCAGGAAAGCCACAAAGTTAGCTCCAGTAACAAGCAGGGTCCACATCCAGCACCCCCACCTGCTCCGAGACTCCATAGGTAGGAGTTGGTCTTCCATGTTATAGGGTGGGAGGCCTGGGATCATCCGAGAGGTATCTGACATACTGTCTGCTTCAAAGTCTTCAATGTCTTGGTCAGACATGTTTAACAGTAGAATAACCTTAGCTTCTTGTAACCTGCTGCCACAAATCTTAAGTCTCCCAACTTCCCTAACAATGTCCTTTTCCTCTGACTACTTTAATCTCCCAATCCTAATGTTCACAATGGCTTATAGTAAAAGTCCAGCTGCTCCTATTCTTTTCCTCCTTTTGTTTATTCAGCTTTGCCAGTTGAGCTCTCCTTTCTTCTTTCACCTTAAGTTTAGTAAATGGCTTTGACCTGTGTGTGATTGTCCTTCTAAGTAACTGAGATCTCGCAAAGATGCAGTGTTTCCTTCTGAACACTCTGTTCAAAAAGCTTTATATTTCCCTCCTATTATTGGAATCTTCTAAAGTCCACTATTACAGAGTTGGTTTCCACAGATTCCATGGGAGTTGTTCATAGCTGTATTCCCACAGTAGGTAAATATGAGAGTTGGTCTGTTAGAGACTGTCTCTTGATAAGAAGCATCTCACAAAGTACATAGCGACCGTGTTAGCAGATGGCTGTTTCAGCATCACAGTGTCGATGCTGCACTGTGCAGAGCCTTGGCTTTGTAAGCTTGCCTCAAAGTACTCTCTGCACCCACTAGCCAATCCGCTGCTGCTGCATCTGCTTCTCCATTTAACATGCAGTACGCAGATTTACACCTAGGTCTCAGTCAATCAACCTGGGTTATTCCGGGTTAAAACACAATGTCATTACTCTGACACCATCTATGACTTCTGTCACACTTCTCAGCTAGGGGTTAATGGAGCAGAGAGTTTGCCATCAAGCAATCTTGGATGTGCCTAAGAGGCATGAATGATATCTGTCAGCTTGAGCTGGTCATATAAGGAGTTCATGGAAAACACAATGGCTAATGAGGAACACTGTTTTATATACATTTATTTTTAATTTCCAAAGCAATATGTTCTCCATTGCCACTGCTGCAAAATATCAATATACTGCCAATTCTAATTTTTTTCTCACTTAATCTGTCCCTTTACCCTTTTTCCTCCCTTTTTCTCTGTCTCATTTTCTCTGATTACTCTTAAACTTCCCATCCCTCTCTTTATATAAATGGAATATATAATATGTGTATATGTAGCATTTTCATGTTAATTAGTGTGTTTCATTACAAAGTTAAATGTCTCATTAAGGTTTCATAGGCAAACCATATTCTCGATTTTTATATACATTTCCATACAAGATTTTAGTTTGTAATAAGAAAAAAAAAGCCCACAGCATTGTAATTGTGTAATTCATCACACTACTTGCAGGCTGCCTGCTGGAAAAAAGCATTTGATCAATGGAGCTTTCATAAGATACATTTTTCTAAATCTGGCCCAATATGTGAGAAAATCTTTACTGTCTCCCTGTCTTACTTAACTGAAAAGACTCATCTGAATATTCATGACTCTTGAGCTGTTTTTTGACAACAGTACGGAGCATCTTATCAGTACATTGATATTGTGTTAAGATGTGATTTCATGTTCAGCAGTAAAAAACACACTTTCACCCCTGGGTTGCATTTTTTTACTTAAGTATAGCCTTTAGAACAATGATTTATTCCATTAATAATCAGAGACTTCCTTTTAAATCAATATAACTCCACCTGGATTTCCAGTTGCTTTGGAAATGCTTCTTGAGGGGGTCATTGACTGCAAATGAAGTGCACTGCTGTATCAGCAAATGCATTTATATATATATGTATTTATTCAATGTCAAAGGAATGATACTGGGAGATAACAGTCATGGCATATCTTACCAGATAGAATTTAATATGCCCACAGTTTTTTTACTGTAATCAGAAACCATTGTAACTCATTATGTAATATTCCCATAATTCAACATGCCACAAAATAAAAAGTAATTGTTTTCACTGTAAATTTTGTTTCTGGTACCTGAAATCTGGAGTCATTTTCTGTATATGCAGTTGCCTGCACTGAAATTGTGTAATGGATAAATATATAGATAAATGTAGACTGGTAATACAGGTATGGGATTCGTTATCTGGAAACCTGTTATCCAGAAAGCTTTGAATTACAGGATGGCCTTCTCCCATAGACTCCATTCTAATCGAATAATTAAAATGTTTTAAAATGATTTCCTTTCTTTGAATTAATAAAAAAGTACCTTGTACTTGATTCCAACAAAGATATAGTTTATTCTAATTGAACGCAAAACAATCCTATTGGGTTTAATTAATGTTTAAATTATTTTTAGTAGACTTAAGAGCTGGAGATCCAAATTATGGAAAAATCCCTTATCCAGAATCTCCAGGTCCCAAGTCTGGTCTGAGAACAGAGAGGCAAGAATAAATGGCAATATGTCAGTATGATTATTCTTTATGTGTAATTGGTGCATTTTATGACTGTTTCCCTGTGGGATGGATTATTACTCTACTTACCCTGGAGTGACATTGAAACCCAAAGTAGACCACAACAATAGTGGGCGTCAGGACAATGGTGAATATAAAAAACAGTATGATGAAGTTTGCCAGGAAAGCCACAAAGTTAGCTCCAGTAACAAGCAGGGTCCACATCCAGCACCCCCACCTGCTCCGAGACTCCATAGGTAGGAGTTGGTCTTCCATGTTATAGGGTGGGAGGCCTGGGATCATCCGAGAGGTATCTGACATACTGTCTGCTTCAAAGTCTTCAATGTCTTGGTCAGACATGTTTAACAGTAGAATAACCTTAGCTTCTTGTAACCTGCTGCCACAAATCTTAAGTCTCCCAACTTCCCTAACAATGTCCTTTTCCTCTGACTACTTTAATCTCCCAATCCTAATGTTCACAATGGCTTATAGTAAAAGTCCAGCTGCTCCTATTCTTTTCCTCCTTTTGTTTATTCAGCTTTGCCAGTTGAGCTCTCCTTTCTTCTTTCACCTTAAGTTTAGTAAATGGCTTTGACCTGTGTGTGATTGTCCTTCTAAGTAACTGAGATCTCGCAAAGATGCAGTGTTTCCTTCTGAACACTCTGTTCAAAAAGCTTTATATTTCCCTCCTATTATTGGAATCTTCTAAAGTCCACTATTACAGAGTTGGTTTCCACAGATTCCATGGGAGTTGTTCATAGCTGTATTCCCACAGTAGGTAAATATGAGAGTTGGTCTGTTAGAGACTGTCTCTTGATAAGAAGCATCTCACAAAGTACATAGCGACCGTGTTAGCAGATGGCTGTTTCAGCATCACAGTGTCGATGCTGCACTGTGCAGAGCCTTGGCTTTGTAAGCTTGCCTCAAAGTACTCTCTGCACCCACTAGCCAATCCGCTGCTGCTGCATCTGCTTCTCCATTTAACATGCAGTACGCAGATTTACACCTAGGTCTCAGTCAATCAACCTGGGTTATTCCGGGTTAAAACACAATGTCATTACTCTGACACCATCTATGACTTCTGTCACACTTCTCAGCTAGGGGTTAATGGAGCAGAGAGTTTGCCATCAAGCAATCTTGGATGTGCCTAAGAGGCATGAATGATATCTGTCAGCTTGAGCTGGTCATATAAGGAGTTCATGGAAAACACAATGGCTAATGAGGAACACTGTTTTATATACATTTATTTTTAATTTCCAAAGCAATATGTTCTCCATTGCCACTGCTGCAAAATATCAATATACTGCCAATTCTAATTTTTTTCTCACTTAATCTGTCCCTTTACCCTTTTTCCTCCCTTTTTCTCTGTCTCATTTTCTCTGATTACTCTTAAACTTCCCATCCCTCTCTTTATATAAATGGAATATATAATATGTGTATATGTAGCATTTTCATGTTAATTAGTGTGTTTCATTACAAAGTTAAATGTCTCATTAAGGTTTCATAGGCAAACCATATTCTCGATTTTTATATACATTTCCATACAAGATTTTAGTTTGTAATAAGAAAAAAAAAGCCCACAGCATTGTAATTGTGTAATTCATCACACTACTTGCAGGCTGCCTGCTGGAAAAAAGCATTTGAAGCACAATGATTGCCTTTAATCCTTACCTATAGAGGGGGGCTGCATGCAACACTGGGGGAGGTCCATATGAATATAGGAACCTCTCTACATTTCTAATCAAATGTTTCTAACAGTCCTTTCTTATATCTATAGGGAGTGCTGCAGCTGATATAATGTTCAAATCATTCATCCAATGGTCTGTCAAAAGAAGAAATATTATGTCTTTGGAATTCCCATGTACAAAAAGACACTAATTTTTGCAGTGGTTTAATCTTGGTTATAACAGATCTCTGGCGCAGCGATCAATCACTTTCTATTGTAATACAGACAATGAAGAGTAACAGAATAAATTTCAGATTAGCCCAAGAGCATTCAAACACCCAGGAACAGTGGCTGCTTATGGTGGTATAGCTTCACAATATATAGCTGTTATATTATGCATGAGAGCAGAAGGTTAAATTACAAACATTAACACTAGTTCAGTATCGGTATCAGTGTATTTATCTTATATATGTAGGTGTATGTATGTATACTGGGGGTTTGTTTGGAGGGATTGAACTTGATGAATTTTAGGCTTATTGGAACCCAAATTAACAATGAAACCATTCACAAATGTTTTTGCACCTATACACACCATACGCCATAGGCTGAGGGATTTCACATTCATTTGAAAGGTAGGGAAAGGAATTTTGACCACTGGTTTTTAAGTGTGCGCCATAGTACTTACCACTGTTCCAACAACGGAAGAAGAGAATTTCTCATTCCTCTAATTGTGATAGCTTCACTAAATTTATTTTATAAACATGCAAAGACATTAGACATATTTTGTATGGGCAGATAATGTCTGTGGTAAAAGCATATACTGTATGTGTGTGTGTGTGCTCCTTTGCTTTTGTTTTCATTTCAGTATTGGCAAATAGTTGATAAAAAAAAACAAAGGAGTTTATAAAGACAGAACTTCTGTTTTCATATATAAAAAGGCAAATTGAAAAGGAGTTAATGTACAGCTTCTGTTTAAATGTCAGTCTTGCTCAAATGTTTGCTGTGATGATTTAATATAGGTCAGTTTTACATATAGATTGTCCATTACTCTTTGCACAAAGTATTCAGGAGGCATGTAACAAGCTCCAAAGAAACATAATAATCTGAAGTCTTAAGTCAGGTTACCAAACTGGCGGATCTTTCCCCAATATGCAAAGTGTGCAATATAATATTAATCTGATTGTTCAGCCCTCAGTTTAAACGGTTGGATTACATTGGCAAGATGCAGGCCATCGCGGTGAGTGGTGTGCTTCTTGCCCCAACAGAATTTTAAACCTGCAGAATTTTGGGCAGATATCAGTCACGCAGGCCCATCTGAGAGCCCAATACACTGGCAGACTACAGGCTGCCAACTCAGACTGCCTGTAGGTTTTATTGGCCTTATACAGGTATGGCCACTTATTCCTTAGTCCTTCTGACATCTATGCAAGAGCTTGGAATTTTGAACAGAGCCCATGGTGTATAAGCTATTTTCTTTTATGGGCTAAGTGATAAGGAAATAGGGAAAATATTCTGAGCATGGTTAAGTTTGGTTAACGAAATGGAGTTAAAATAAAATGGAATATGATTGCTATGGTTTTTGTGAAAGAAGAAAAGATAATATTGTTTCTTCTTATCACTTAGCCCTATATAGGTAACATGCTTATACACATGGTCTATGTCAGGAATTCCAAGCTCTGGCATATACATCAGGAGGACTAAGAAAGACTTTACCTTGCTTGAGATTATTATGTTTCTTTGGTGCTTGTTACATGTCTTCTGGATACTTTGCCACCTTCAAGGTAACGGTAGCAGTGCCGGAACTAGGGGTAGGCAGAAGAGGCACCTACCTAGGGCACAAGGTCCGGGGTGGTAAGCAGGTACCTCTTCTTTCACCTATACCTAGTTCTGGGCCCCTTCAACCCCACCGCATCACCCCCTTCCAGAGGCTCCCACAACCCCGCCCCGGGGTCTGGATCTGTGCGTGGGGGGAGGCAGAGACAGGCAGGTTGCCCAGAGTGCCCAGTCGGTTTGGCCCAGTACTGAACAGTAGCTCAAAGGTTCCCCTGCATTAATTGGCACACTGTGCTGAATTGATCCAAACAGATTAGCATAGTACATTGGCACTTGCTGAGAAAATGCAGGAAGTGCAAGAAGTGGTTTTGGTACCTTTAAAGGATGGCATTGATCTGCTGCATAATTCTCTTGACAACAGTTGCATTTTCACTTTGTAAGAGAGCCCTATTATTTGAAGAGTACTGTTTGAAAACATTATGTTCTTTGAAGGTGAAACACTTATTTCACACTTTCCATGTTGGGTTCCTTTGATCTCACAGTGCCAAGTGTTGCCAATAAACACACAGAGCAGCGCTAATTAACAAAAGGTGACCTGAAAATGTAAAATCTACAGAGCTGCCTCAATAGTACTTTTATGTCTAGGACAGGCACCCTTAAAGTTACAGTTCCTAACTAGAAATGCAGTATATTAGGCTTAATACTGATAGACAATGGTATCTTCAAGGCAAATTATTAATAAAGAAAACGGCCACAATATGGTATTAATGATGAGCTTAGCATAGGGAATTTTCTTTTTTACACCAAGTATTTGAAATGGTCAATGTTTACAGGGTAGTGTGTGTGTCATTACAGCTCAAACATAATATTAAGCAGCTGCAAGACTCAATAAAGACATTTATTCTTTACAGTCACTGGGAGGCAAGCTGACACTCACAAGGCTTGAGCAATATATTATTATATACACAATATGTCAGTAACGGGTCTTTGAGTATTCAGGGTCACAGGATAACCTCCTAGGCTGTGTAATTACCAGCATTTATTGTGGATAAAAAAGAATAAATAAACAAAATACATAATATAGTGCACGCATTTACCTCCAAAACAGGATTTAAAGCTTGTAAATGGATAATTGTTTCTCCCTGATCAGTTAGGGCTGTGACACACGGGGAGATTTGTCACGGGCGACTAATCTCCCCAAAATGCCATCCCACTGCCTAGAATGTAAATCGCTGGTGGGATGGCATATGCGGTGGTGCGATTTGCTGAAGTCGCGGAAGTTGCCTTCCCGTATGGTGATTTACATTCTAGCCGGTGGGATGGCATTTCGGGGAGATTAGTCACCCGCGACAAGGGAGATTTAAAGCGCGGCGACTAATCTCCCCGTGTGTCACAGCCCTTTACCTACTTATTGGAGTCCCTTTGTCTCACAGATGGTTTGATCAATAGTTAAGGGATACTGGCACTATGTCAAAAATCATGTTATTTCATTCCCTGGACCTAATTTTCTGGTGGTGACACTTTTCTATAATGAACTGTACCACCAGAACTTCCAGGCCCAAATTACACAGACATGGGCTTGGTTTGCCCGCATTTCCCAATACAACCTTAAATGAAAAACATATTTCTTTTTAAAAAGCTTTAGTTAATAGAGCTTTTCCAGCAGAATCCTGCATTGAAATTTGTTTTTCAATTGAAATTTCACATGGGGCTGGCCATACCTTCATTTCCCAGGGTGCCACAACCACGTGACCTATGCTCTGATGAACTTCAGCCACACTTTACTGCTGAGCTGCAAATTGCTGTGATATCACTGCCCCCCCCCCCCCCCTTTTCCCCCAGCAGTTAATCTGCAGAGCAATAGGAAGGAAGCTAATAGCACTGGTGGCAATGCTCTGTTGCATCCCCTAGAAATGATTTGATGCTGCCAAGTATAAAATGATACTGTACAGAGCATAGTAATCCCTGAGACACAATGTGTCAAGTCTTTGTCATTGTATTATTCACTTTTATACTGTACTGAAAATTTCCCCAAAACCCATTAAGCAACACCCACCTGTCCCAGCCCTCCTTGTGACCTAGACAAGTCACTTAACATCCTAGGGTCCCAGCATATCAAGTGTATCTATAAATGGCCAGCTTGATTAATGTAAAGCCATTTTGGGTCCCACATGTGATATATTTTTATAGATATAGATAATTTCTATAAATTTAAAAAAAAAAAGTTTTACCTTTTTAGTGGTATGTTCCAAAAACACATCAGTTTCAATTAAAAATCTTTCCTCAAAGAAATCCAACCTTACGCCTCCTCCTCCCAATATATTTGGGCATCTCTTCAGACATTGCTGCTTGAGCACAGATATCACATTTTGGGTATCTCTCACATTCACATGCAATGTTCCCTTTAGTTTCTCATAGTGTGAAAATATTGTGTGACGCTTGTACGGGAGTCATAAATTGTGTCAATTTGCACATGGTAACATTGAAGTAACATTGCCTTGATTATGTAAAGGTGCAGATAAACTGAAATGTTATGTACTATTGCCTGCAACATGGGAGCAACTGCCTATACAAAGGGAGAGGTACTGAGGTAAACTGAGGAAACTAAAGAGCACTTGAGCAAGGGACTTTGCCAGAGACTGAACTGGGCAAGGGTATTTCTACCATCAGTGAAGTGTGGGACTGTGTCGTGGGAAAGACTGAGCCAGAAGTTGGTCAAAACTACAGGGGTTTCCCAAAGCAGGTTTATATTGTTTGCATTTTACAGTTATTACATTTTTCTAAACTGATATATAAAGTTTATCTTGGCTGCAAAACTGTGTGTGCTCCTTAGTGTCTACTAGGTAGAGGCACTGCGTTGTAATTCACAGTTCCCAGTATCCTTCTTATGCATGGAGAATTCAGCTCTTCTGAAATAAGCAAATAAGCACAGCCTAGAGAAATGAGTATAATCCAATTCCTGCAGATGTGTGCAAAGAAAAGGTTACACTTACCTGATTATTTACTTAAGCACTTCAGTCCCTTGTCTAGTGGTCTGAAGAAATGATTTATGAAAGCGCTAAATAATTTGGAAGGTTACATTTTTTTCCTGCACTAACAATCTACTTTACCACTAAGGGGCGTATTTATTATAGTGTGTAAACAACGTCACAGGTGATGTTGTCAATAGCAACCAATCAGCAATTTAATTTGAACAATCACCTACAAGTTAGAAAGTAAATTCAAAGATCTGATTGGTTGCTATGGACAACATCACCAATGATGTTGGCTTGAACATTAAATATGCCCTTAGGGTGAAGACACATGGAGCTGCTAGTAGCAGCTACTTGTCACAGCTACAAAAATAGAAAATTCTGATGCAGAAAATTCTGATTTTGTTTTTTAATTATATATTTATATGGTGTCATTGATAGCAAATAAAAATATATTGTTATAGCTAAAGGAATAGCTTTGTAACTTTGTAAGATAGGCCAAACCTGGCACTAAAAGCTTATTGTTATAAGGAGGCTAGGGTGATGGAACTCATATCTTCTGCATATTTGTTAAGAGCATTTAGTCAGGGTTTTGTGGTTGTGGAAGTGCTGCAAATATGGGGGGACCTTGGGAAACATTGAAACATATGATATAAAATTATGAGTAAGCGCAATTTTATTGTGATTAGAGCTTTGCTTCCACTTTTACTGAAATACAATAGTTAATAATGTGAAATTAGTTATTTGGTCTATATACATCTATATAGTGTTATAACAGAAGCTTGGTCAGGATGCCCATACAAGAATAACAATCTGTAAAATGAAACTTTTATATTTACTTTTTATAGTCCCTTTTGCCACACTCCATTCACTAGCAGACCCCCTTCTTGATCCATGTTCCAATTTCATGCACTGATGAGATCTAATGGGATTTATACAGGCTACCTGCGTGTTTGGGTATATGGCACTAAATCCAGCAATACAGCAGTTCTGGTCATGTGGAATAATTGGCAATCCTCCATCCATATTTCCTTCTTAGGGTTAAAAAAAACATCATGTTTTATTATTTTTAGAGGTTTAAAATACATTTGATATGAATCTTACAACTCTCTCTCCATTAACTGTGTATTAATTTTCCTCTATTCAGTATGCAAGCGCTTTTACTACACTCAGCATTTCAGCGGGACCAGGAACCCTGCGAAAGATATATAATGTGCATAATTGCCAAAGAGGAAAACAGAGTACCAAAGTAGGCACAGAACAGCAGGGGAAATATTTACCAATTCATATGAAAGTTGGAACAGCAGTGGTTGTGACTGAACATGAACAGAGAGTGAAGAATAAATGTAGCTAGGTCTTCATTAGCTTCCATATACATGCAATTGAAATAATTCATGAATTGTCAGCAGGAAACTTGGCAAGGCGAGCTGCATTTCACTTTATGTTGTACCGAGTTTACGGCATAAAAAAATGAATTTTGTACAAACTTATTTAAATCTATTCACCCAGCACATCAGTAAGCACACTTATAAATATATCGAGTAGTATAATTTAGTAAGCGGGTATATGCACATTATGAAACTATTGACACAGCATCACCAAGTAGCTTTAAGACACAGTAAAAGTGTTTGCTGTAATGAAATTATGAGAAAACTAAAAAGGTCTTGTAACAATCTCAATCTGGTTATATGATCTAAGGAGCTGCAGGTTAAGAGAGTAAAGTAAGGGCCCATTTACAAAGGAGCAACTGCAGAATTGCTAAGCAAAATTACTTGCATAAAGGTTTTTGCCTCCCTGCTGTGCCCCACTCCTGGGTTAGAAAATTAGTGCAAGGTACGCAGCACAGGTCTATCCAGCTCATGGGAGCCCTGTACTTATTGTCTGCTATAAAGAAGAAGGAAAGGTGATTGTAGTGGCTATGCTGGTACCCCAGACGGACACACCTGTTCTTTAAAAAAGCACCAGCCCTGAGTGCTGCACTGCCAGTCTTTCAGGCAACCCCGCTTAGGCTTGGGTGAGCATATCTGAAATACAGAACTTTTTCTGAGATTTCACCCTCCCTGAATTGGCACAAGGGAAACCTGTGCGGTCAAAAGAAGATGGCGAAGCAGTGCTCAGCTCACAGTACCCCAGCCTGGTACATTTTTTTAAAGAAGACAAGTCTGGGGCTGTTGAATGTAGTATGAAAGCTGAATGTTTTGAATGACAAGCAAACTTGGGGCTTCTAGGAGACACTCATGTTTAGCCCACCTTACCATGTCCCTCTGTATGCAGCACTGCTTAAAGGAACGTTAAAACAAATACAAAGGAAATGTTTTAAAGTAATTCAAATAAAAGGTACTGTTGCCCTGCACTGGTTACAGTTGTGTGTTGCCTTCAAACACAACTATAGTTTATATAAATAAGCTGCTCTTTAGTCATGTGGGCAGCCATCCAAGCTGAAAAAAGGAAGAAATAGCACAGGTTGTATAGCAGATAACATATAAGCTCTGTAGAATAAAATGGTGTTTTACAGAGCTTATCTGTTATCTGCTATGTAAACTGCGCCATTTAGACCTATTTCAGTTTAAATAGCTACCCCCATGGCTACACGGCAGCTTTGTTTATATAAACTATAGTAGGGTTTCTGAGGCAAACACACAGTTTTCACCAGTGCAGGGCAACAGTACATAATCATTTAATTAATTTGATGCACTTTCATTATTTGGTGTTAATGTTTGTTAAATGCAAGTAATAAGTGCATATAGTTGCACCTCAAGGCACACCATTCAAACTCATTTGCAGCAAACATCATGCTTTACATATAAGAATCATGTAACAGTTACCCCATGATGTTTTCATTCACACAATCACCATATGCAGAAATGGATGGTAATTTTGGGGCATCTTTGATCTGAGTCATTCATTTGGAATAAACAGTGGGCAAAATATCCAAATCCAGCAGAAGATAACTGCTACAAGTAAAAGCATGAATTAGCAAAGTAACAGATACAGATAATAACAGATAACCCTCTAATACTTTTATGCACCATTACGGCATGGGAAGTCAGTTAGAGGATATGGTCAGGGCTCCTCTCTCTCTGCTGGGGCTCTGTGTTACTCTTTCATTAGTTTACATTGGCTGCCAGCTTGTTGTGCTCTATTGAAATGTTCAGTATGTTCTACCCGGAATAACATGACATGTATGGATAGCCACATCTATGCAGCTATGCCGAATGGTTAGATTCATAATGTATAAAAATATGGATCTTTTGATTATTCTAAAGGTCAGCACGCAAATATCTTTTTCATAAATTACACAGCATTCCTCAAAATGTGTCACATTACAGCTGGAAAGCTCTAAGCGCAGTCTAGTCTAAACCAGCAACTAAATACTTATGTGAGACTATTTGCATGACAATTGATGCCTTGACAACAAAAGTCTTATTTTAAAAGGATAGAGCTAATGTTACTTCCTAACGGTAATGACTGATTAAGGCTGCACTGCCACAAATTATATGCTTGTATATTTTTTCTTGGGAAGAATTTCTTAAGGGCAGATTCCCGTTTAAACTGCAATGGCCATCTCTATAGGTATCTCATTCTTTATCAACATATTATAGACTGGAAGCATTTTGGAGATCAGAAGACAGAGTTTTGCTCCTGTAGGATTTTGCATCACAGCTAGAATTTTTGGATTTACATTCATTTACCTAGGTGTGTGGTTATAACTGTTAGGGACTCTGTCTCACTATCTTTACAATTACTGGGCAAGGTCTTACCCTAACTGGATTCTTGTTCTAATGTAAGGTAGTAGATTTTGAATTTGTATTTCTCAAGAGAATTATCCAGCTGATTCATGGTTAGTGCTGGGTGCAACAAATATCTCTATCCATTTTTTTTCTATTCTATGGATGAAGCTGTGCTCCCATATAGTTTCCACCTTTCCAGGTTCTGAGATATTCCCTTCCCTGCTTTTCTCAGCCATTTTCATCCATCCATTATTCATTTTGAGCTTTGAATTTGAGGGCAAACTACTTGGACAGTCTATTCTCCAACTACAGAGCAATCCTATTGTTTTGATCCCTTAAGAAGTGTTACTGCAGGGTCATGCCTTGAAATGCATAGGTCCTGGCTGTTTCTGCTGCAGCACTGTATTAGTACCCATTAAAATATAAAAAATAATATTAAACATAATTAAAATAATAAACCTTGCTTTGGCTTGTCTATAAAGAAATTATTTTCTGCTCTCCATGAAATGCTAGAAACAGGCCAACAGTTTTAACTGGGTGTGTACTGTATGCTTTAGAACCTGGTGTAACGGACATTTTGGAAATGACTCCATAAAATACTACTAAAACGTTGTTGCCATATTATTAAATGATATTTGTAAATTTATCACTGCTAGAATGCAACATTTCAACATTACAAAATTGGCAATTTATCAAATTTCTGGATGAAAAATTTAGTTCAGTCTCAATGGAAATACTTTGCTTCTTGTGCAGATTAGGATTTTAGCTACTTAAAGGAATACTGTCATGGGAAAAACGCATCAGTAAATAGAGCTTCTCTAGCAGAATCCTGCATTGACATTTTATATTTAATGTTGAAATTTCACATGGGGCTAGCCATATTCCTTATTTCCCAGGGTGCCACAGCCATGTGACCTGTGCTCTGGTAAACTTCAGTCACACTTTACTGCTGCACTGCAAGTTGGAGGGATATAACCCCCCTCCCAGCAGCCAATTAGTAGAACAATGGGAAGGGAGCAAGATAGCAGCTCCTAGTAGGTATCAGAATAGCACTCAGTAGTAAGAAATCTAAGTCCAGATTGGGACTCCTCCAGTTACATGGGAGTAGGAGAAACAATAGGTTACCTGAAAGCAGTTCTAGTGTGTAGCGCTGGCTCCTTCTGAAACCTCAGACTCAGGCACAATGCACTGAGATGGCGCCTACACACCAATATTACAACTCAAAAAAATACATTTGTTGGTTCAAGAATAATATTTTAAATGTAGAGTGAATTATTTGCTATGTAAACGGTGTTATTTAATGTTAAAAAGTACACCATAAAAATTGTGACAGTATCCCTTTAAAAAATATTATTTTATCTTCATGCCTGCACTTTCTCACCAAAAGAAATCAGAAGGTGATAACTGCCTAGATTCATTAAGAAAAAAAAATTGGGCAAATCTGCATGCGTTTCAATAGAAATCTTTTTTAGGACTCTACTTACGCATGAGTTCTCAAAAATTCTTGGGACTTTTCAAGTTGCATTGTCATTAAAATTTATGGCATCCTTGAGCAATACGACTAAAAAAAAAGCACACAACAAATGCTAAATAACTGAGATTGAAAAAGCATTTCTCAAACATGAGAACATTTTCTTAGGAAAATATTAGAATGTCAATAAATCTGCAGTTAAGTAAGATGCTGTTAGTGAGTGCTGTCCTATATAGTCATATGAGTTATAAAGAAAAGGTTATTAATGAATGGAACACCCATTCTGTTAAAGTACATGGCATCCATCACAACACCAAACTGGAGAATAAAATAAAGGAAAATTAAGGAAAACACATTTTTATGTGATTGTAGACCAATTTCATTCTAAAACTTTTCTACTCCTGGAAAATCTCTTGAAAGTCTGTTTCACCAATCTCCTGGGAAAGGATGGAGTGTTTAATCATTCATAGATGGCTAAGTGGATTTTATTTTTCCTGTCAGAACTGTATGGAACGTTTCCTAAATCTAGACTGACTGGACCTTATAGGTATAGTTCTAATATCCAGTCTTCAAAATGGCCAGCAGTCTGTCTCAATGTAATATGCAATTTTATGTATATATAATAGAGCTTGCCACAGGTCACCAAGGAAAATTTTCATGCTCTCTATTCATCTGTTTTGCATGTTTAGGGATATATTTAGTAAAGGGTAAACGAAAGATAAATATGTCCTATAGTGTTGCACTGAGATAGTATGAGTGCTCTATAAAAAAAAATTAGATTTAATAAATTCCCGGAACAGCATTGCTGCTTTTGCAGTTTGATGTGTTAGTAAATTCCCATCCAATACTTTCAGCAGTAATGTTGTTTGCCAAACACTGGTGCTGACTTGTTTATTTCTATTAAAATGCGCAGCTCAGTCCCATATCATTTAAACGTAATATTACCGCATAGAACACAGCAACAAAAACTGCACATTTTGTGATCTAATACTATCACTTGCATAGGGTTATAATTAATAGTTCTTCCTATGATCAATTTCTGTAGTAGACCAGCTAATATGACCAGCCAGAACAACTAGATGAGGAGTTAAAACAGTATAAGTCTCTCTAGAATCACATGCAAAATCATTATTATATAGTAATATATATGCAATGTTGGTGTTGTTTTCTAGAACAGTGTCACTGACTCTTCTGCTATTTGGATTTTGCCTGAGCTTTCATTAATTGCAGCCAGCCTTACCACCACATTTCTTGGGTCCTCTCACACCCTTCATCTACAGTTATTTTACATAATGAATTCATCAGGCATAATGTTACCAAGAACAACAAGAAGTGTGCCCATTGACTGTGCAGATAAACACCCAACCACTATGCCAGTATTCCTGTGCATACCCAGACATTTTGCTCCATATAACAAAGACAGTATTTTAAATTCAGCATTAAGCATATTGCGCCAGTCTTTAATGATCCTCAAAGGCAGAAAATACTGTTGACAGAAACAAAAGGTCCTCTGCATTCACACATTCTCAAAATATATTGGACATTAAGCTACCAAGAGATGCTCGCCCCTTTAAGCAAAACAAGGATTGTTTGTCCATATATTGCAATATACTTCAAGCTGGCGAACTAAGTGAAAGCCATCCTTGGTCTCTGGCCAATCCTACACTCACACTTGTCTGATTCATTAAGAATTCTATTATTTCAATATACATTTTACAAAGGGACTGAGTTTTACCTGCAACTTGCTTGCTTTCAAGGTTAAAACCCCCAAGTGGCTGCCCTTTTATTGGCCCATTGGGATCACCTGACTGTAGCTGTTTTTGCCTGTAGCTTGGAAAAGTAATCCCTCTAATCCCTCAGAATAGGGATTCTGGCACCTAGGCCATACTGTGTATACTGTACATACTGTGTACCTTCTTCTGTATTTTTGATTCTTACCTTTCAGCTTTTGATTCATTATTCTGTTGTCTTATTTATCTTAATTTGTTTCCTCCTTTGCTACATTCTTTTACTTTTTATTCCATCTCTTCCATACCTTATCTCATCCAAGTTGGGCCCTGCACTTCACATAATTCTGTGCTATTAATACATATTAAAGGGCTCAGATGCCAAGGTAAAGCTTGTTATATATGTATGGAATCAATCTCTACAGGCTGCTAGTATAAGCTAGTTATATAACAGTTATATGAAAGGGGTTTCTATAAATGTCTAAGTTGGTTCCTGCAGTTGCTAAGACCCGAGGCCAAGGTCTCCCACCCATCTTTACATTATCAGCCTACTTACTGATTTTAAACAACATACACACCTTGAAAGTGGTAGGGTAACATACAAGGTTAAGCTTGAGTGAAACACCTCAAAGGGGATTTTAAATGTAGTTAGAGCCCCAAGCCCCATTTCTTCTGTAAACCCTCTCTATAGTCTCTGACAGTTTGAGGACACTTCCATTAAACTGAAAAGAAGGCAATGTGACACTTTAGTATGTTAGTATGTCATTCATCTACAATACATCACATTATAAGGCAAACGCTCATTTTCACAATTGTATAAAGAAAATCCAATCTGTTTGACCTATAGAGAAAATCTAATTCTGCTAAGAAATCCCCTTCTTCTATGCCTGTAACATTGTCAGAGATTCTATTTAATGGTTCTTGAAAAAAAGCACTGGGTCCCTGTGATTTCTGTATTGCAGCTGTTAAAGGATAAGTACAAGTTCCTTGTATATGAATAGTATGTCATTATATGGGGGCCACTGGTACTATAAAAATATCCACTAAACTGCAGGCAGTGGGCGCTTAATAATTCTCTTTCACAAATATGATTTTTTTTTTATCTTTCTTTAATAACAAACCATTTAACAATGCACTTTCTCAACCAATCTTTTTTTGTTATACTGCAAACAGCTCATACATGCTCTGCCAGCAGAATATTGCAAATTGCTGGAATCAGCCAATAAGAGCGGGAGAAATCTGTCAGCTCACAGCATTAGTGGTCTGGTGCAGACACTGAAATGGAATACACACAAACAACTGTAAGGAAGAAAATAAAAGCTTTTTTTTGAACATTTACTCTGAAACATTTTAGAATAGTAAAGACTCCCCCATGAGTTAAAATAACTTTATTTTTTAATATATTGCTTTTAAAAACTTAAGATACTTAAAAATGTTATCGCTTCTTATTTTTTGCGACTTAACGCTCGATTCACTAAAAGAACAGGCATCATAATTAAGACGTGATGTTCTTTGTGTTATTTAACTCGCAATGAGCGTTTATTTTGCATTAATTCCCACCGTGTTTGTTATTTCCCACTGCGTGCAATATATTACGCCGCTTCCTATATTAGTGCACGATATTACGCACGTAACCATTATTTTTGGAAAACTATTGTTCTGAAAATGACCATTTCCCTGAAAACTGGAGGCTGCATCACTCTAGGGCCAACACAGACTTGATAAAATCCCACTGCAAAGTCCATATTGTGTTGCCAAAAGCTCACAAACCACAATTTTCTTTAAGTACCTCCTGCCCCAAGTAGGTGTTAATATTCACACAGACTAATGCGATATTTAGTACGTTATATTTAGTGTTTGTGAATCATGCGTTAGTATTATTTCTACAGGAGAATTAACGCAACGCATTTTGATGGCGCGTTTTTTTGCGCATGCAATATGCGTCTTAACGCATGCAAAATGACTTTGATGAATCAGGACTTAATTATCGCATGCTTTTTAATGCAAAAAAGCATGCGATAAGCGTTATCGATCTTTAGTGAATCGGCCCCATAGAGTATATTAACGTAAAGTTACTCTTTTAAGCACTGTGGTAATTAATTTATTTCGTTTTTTTGATTTATTGATATTAGCAGTTCTTACACTTATCATGAAATGTTTCCTGAGTGCCCTCTGCTGTTTGGCCTGGGAGATGCAGCAGAACAGCAACGGCTAATTTTCACAGTAAAGAATGCTTCACTTCTAGCTCTCAATGTGACAGTAGCACTAGAACCAATCAGATAAGGATAAGAGAACAGCGTGCTGCCTATGATGAATGGCAGCAGGTATTTAGGATACATTTCATGATGTTAGCAGTGTAAAAACTGCTAATATCAAAAGTCCAAAAACTGTAAATTTCAAATGCGCTTATAGCACTTTGAACTATTCTACACTAAGTTGTACTTTACCCTCCTGCCTTTTAACATGTTTACCAGGGCCTGAACTAGGGGCAGGCAGGAGAAGTATGTGGCTAGGGTGCAGTGGTAGGGGGCACTAGGCACATACCTCTATGTACCCCTATTCTGGTCCCTCATCCTCCCAACACTGGGGAGGTTGGGCAAGGAAGCCAGACAGGATGCCTAGGGTGCCTGGTTGCCTTGGTACAGCACTGATGTTTACACAAGAGAAACAACTACATTGCCAGTAAAGTTATTGAAAAGAAATTAGAAAAATGGGGCTTCCAGACTACATTATAAAGACACGGACTTATTTAATAACATAAACATTATTTGCTCATTGGTTGTTACAGTGCATGCGGGGGGAGCCTTGCCGGGTGCGAGGAAGTAGGCAGCAGGGAGAGCAGGCTTGGTAGGAAGAGGCAGGGGGAGAAGTGGTGCGCAGCACAGCGGGATAGGGGAGGGGCCACACCTCTTCTTCTCCAGCATCGGACCAGCAGCATCCCGCCCACCCACCCCAGTGGTATTCGTTTTACAACAGGTATAATTTCTTGTTCTTGTCACAGCTGGGCGGGGGAATGCTTACAAAGGAGGGCACAGGGCCCGGTGGTAAAATGGCTACAAGCCAGTGGTGACTGTTATGGGAACTCTCCGCAATTTATAGTGCTATACACTGGAAATACAGGTTTGCGAGAGCTATGCCAGAAGAATCCAGAAGAAAAGCAGTTGTAAACAGGGGCTCTGTCTTATAAATCACCTGGCTTTCTGGCGCAGCAAAGATACCCTGTGCCATAGAAGGAATTACAATCTCCCAAGTTTCTAACAAGCTTTAGTTGCCCTTTAAGCTCCTTCTTTAGTTTGACATTTAGGTAGCTTTATAGTTCATGGTTTCTTCCATAAAACATAAAATGGATTTTGCCTGCATTTCTGTCTATATACTGTATGTCTTTATATAATTTAAAAAAATCTTTCATGTAGAAACAGCTTGCATTTTAGGCATTGTTTGCTGTAATAAGGGTGTTAACAAGGAAAAACAAAGCAGTAATGGCAGGTTCATGAGATGCTTACAGACCTGTGATAAGTAATTAGCATCAGCAACTTAGATGTAACAACTGGCATCCCATTGCCTCTCCCACCTCAGCTCTGTGCTTTAAAGGCAGAAATTGCTTACTGACACCAGCCTCATGCTTTCACCTCATTTATTCATTTTATAGGATTTCTATTTATCCATTTTTCAGGTATAATTGACCAGTAGCATGAAGTAATGTAGGGAATACATGGGAAGTGGTTTATAAGTCCACTCAACTGTCCTTGGCTATGAAAGGCGATGGAAAAATAATATGCACTTTGTACTGGAAATGACAGTGAATCCGTGTTAATTTAGATCTGAATTAACTCCACCATACATTTTATTCTTCTAGATCATCATCTCCAGATCACAAAAAGGCTCTATTCTTAAACTCTATTGGACTGTCGCTCCATTTTAGAGACATGAAAGTGAGATGTTCCTCAGTGATATTAATGGTTTTATTTCAATTGACAATATTTTAATTGCCACTGCTTTATGATGCTCTTCACCTTCCAGCCATAAAAGCCAACTTCAAGCAATTATCAGATAAATCAACTGGCAAGTAGATTGTTAACAGGCTTCATTAGGCACATAAATACATGATAAATGATTCTTGGAATAATTTCTAGTATGCTTAACTGACTGAAGGACATGCTCCTTATTTTTATAGCTAGGTATGATGGAACTGGGCTCCAGTGGGTCTGCTTCCATTTCTTCAGCCTAGGATTGGCAATGGGTTCTGGTAATCTTCTAATCAAGTGTTTCCATCTGTAATTTGCACCCACAAAGTTTCCTATTTCATGCACTAAGGGGCACATTTACTAATCCTCGAATCCGAATCCTGAATGGGAAAAAATCGGAATGGAAACGAAAATTTTGCGACTTTTTCGTCGCTGTCACGTTTTTTCGTATTGAGCAATTGTAAATGGCGGAAAAATCAATCTGAATTTTTCGTGACTGCGACAAAAAAGTCGCGGAAAATATACGATAAAGTCGTAACGGCGATGAAAAAGTCGCGCAAAATACGAAAAAATTGCGACGGCGACGAAAAAGTCACAAAAATACCAATCATTACGAAAAAACGCATTCGGACGCTTTCGGACGTTCGTGGATTAGTAAATGTGCCCCTAAGTATAAGTGCAGTGGACTCTTGCTCATTGCCCACGTGTCTGGATTCTCGTTTAAAAAATAACGGGCATTACATTGCCCCTACATCTACTATGATTTAGACATGAATGTGCTAAGAAATCTGGCAAGTATCCACATTTTTGTGTTTTTTAGAATAACTTTAAAATTATTTTGGAATTATTTCTATTTTACCAAGTGTAGTTTATAATCCATGTGGTCGGATTAGTGACACCTGGCAAAACAAAAAGCAGATTTATTTTCGATTTTTATTATAATTATTTATTACTATATTTATAATCAGGCCCTCTCCTAATTATCTTCTAGTCTATCATTCAATCCACTGGCCAGTTGCAAGGAGCATTGTGACCAGGGCTGTATTTATGTCTGGTGCCACCCTAGGCACCGGACCTAATTACCCCCTGCGTCATGTATAGGACATTCTATGCGTGATGTCACATGCACCTAAATCGCTGAAGTAAAGTCACGAGCAGCATGCATGCGGCGTGAATTCCACCACGAGAATGACGAGAACGTCTTATTCTATCTCTTTGTTCTCCTGGTATTTCTCTTCAGCTTAGAATTAATATTTCAGTTACACCACTAAGAAGCACACTGGTGTTAACCCCAGCCAGACCAGCCATTAGAGGCATCTAAAAGGCTCTTGGTTAGTCAAGGCTGACATCTTCCACAGAAAAATCTGAGAATATTTATAGCCACCTGGAATATAAATGGAAAAAGGGATCTTTGAGAGAGACTGGATGATTTCCCATTTCCTTTGGGCCCCAAGTCTGCACAAGACCTGTATGTTATTTGAGTGCAAAAGGCTGCCCCTACAGGCAAGAATGGGAATACCGTGTGTGCCTGACACTGGGACATTGTTATATCTTGCTCCACTCAGCAGCTCACGGTGGCTCTGGCTGTTCCATTTACTTTGGAATCCTCTTTATTAATGCCCAATTTGCAGCAGGAGATTCCAAAGTAAAGAAAAGAATCCAGAAAATAATCAAAGACCTGCAGTTGCCAAAAAATGTTCCTGACACAAACCCCATTTACTGTGATCCAAATGATGTAACAAGTCAGTTTGACGAGGTCTTCTGGTTTTGGGACTTCATATTTGCTTAAGCAAGAGTCGAAGTGAGATTGATTCCATCCTAGAGAACCTTCCAGGGAATGACATGGGGTCCCGCCTGCAGCACGGTCAGAAGAGGTGACTAAAGGTTCTACATTCAATGGATTTAAGGAAGGCGAAATTCACCTTCTTCCCACATCGATTAACATCGGATCATCAGTGCTGGCATTTTAACCCAATTCCTATAGCCAGCAATGGGAGGGATTGCAAGGGGGCGATTTTGCACAATGATTGCTTAAAAAAGCCAAATGCTTAGATGAGTAGTGAAACGTCTTCAATGATTACTAAACAAGTCCAGTTGCTTTATACTAGAAGTACCATGACCTGGATGAATGAAAATCTGTATAGTCACACTTGCACAGTGGGTATTCATAATGCACAGTGCATTTCCCCAATTGTACTCTTTCCCAGATTTTATATTATCATAATTAACTGTGCCATTTTTTTCATTTATAGGGCAGACACTGAGACATTTTTTTGTTTGTTTGTTTTTTTGCTAGGACCCGGTTTGCTGTTTAAAAAAATAAACTTGCTTTAGGAGCAAAAAAAAATGTTCCCCCGGAAATCTTAACAGGAGACCCCATCAACCTTCCCCAAGCAATAAGTTATGTTAGCAAGGGGATAAGGGGTGGTCCTGGAAACACTGTCTTTATCTACAGAATTTCGATGACTGATGAATTTAGATATTCCTTTAATGGCTAAATCTTCAATTTCAAACTAAGTTTATGACTAATTAAATGGCCACACATGCACATATACAGTATATTAGGGTAGATGTCAGGGAGGAAGGAGGTTATTGCATTCTGCCATGGGTGGTACTCAAACATAATAGAGACTTAAGGAATTTCTTATTTAAAATCCCCTCAAAAGCTGTCTCACAGTTTAAAATATTTTTGGTTGCTGGAATCAGTTGATTTTTTTAGCTGACAGCTAGAATTAGGCAAGATAGCAAGACTAATAAAGAACAAAGCTCAAATTAATGTGAATATCTCCTTTAAAACCAAGTTACATGTATTTGAACTTTAATTTGCCACTGACATTTCAGTTGCCATGTTCATTAATCTTAGCAAACAGTCTGTGGAAGATGAACTGGGGAGAGATCAAAGTGATAATAAACCAGTCTTCAAAGTGTAAAAATAATGGACCAATCAGCTGCTGTGGGTCCCAAGAGTACAAAGTGCCTAGTGAAGTTCCTTAACATTGTGCAATTTCAAAATATGTGTGAGAACAGATCTTGTCTGTTGATTATTGTAGAGACTTTTCACCTGAAGACAGGCCTGTCTGTAGATGGGACACCCCCCACCCTTTATTTGATCTATAGCCACAATTTGTATCTGAACCTGAGAAAATTTGTTCTAATAAATAAGACAAATTGAATATGTTTTAGATGTCTCTATAATCATTAGCTGTAATTATTGGTATGTGCAAATACTGAAAATACAGTATTATATAATTCAGCTTTCCCTTACCAAAGGCATAATACATGGATTAAACCCGCTGTGGTAAACAAAGTCACTCACACACACCCCAACCCAAATCTCTCAATAAATTTGCCTTAACACATCACAAAGCACTGTATGGGAACTGACACCTGCCTGGATAAACAAACTCATGTACGCTTTGCAAGGAAATGCCCACACAAATCAATTAAAAGACTTTATTTCAGTTTCATACACTTTAATTTATTGTGTTATTATACAGTGCTTTGTTGCTGTGATAGAAATATTACTCTTATTTTTTTTTTTTTTTTAAATACAGAACACTGGTATGCATTACTGCGTGTGTATTCTTGCGAGTACATAGAAAGGACACATGACCTTGGTGCAGTATGTCATTAAACAGATGTGCAAGCCAGCTTTTCCTCAAATGCATGCTAATGCCATCTACTTGTCATAATGGGCTCAGTTATGCTGAGATGTAGCATCCCACAAAATCATTGAGCATTACATTTTAAAAAAAGCTTTAAGGTTAATAAAATGAATGGACTACAAGTTAATGGGAGGTTTACCAATTTGTATTTTTACAGCACACCCCAATTGGTGACATGAAAACATACCCCTCTTTTATATTAACGTGTGGTTTTCATGAGATTTAAGTCTTGGGCTCTTATGAATAAAAATGTCTAAAGTTATTTATTTTGCAGATGGGGTAAAAAGTTATGTACAAATCATTGATTTATTGCTGATCCTTAACCTCTAAAATAGTCTATTAAAAAGAACTAAACATGCATTTATATAGCAGATGCGTTATGCAATGTATAGTTTCTAGAATCACTTCACCATAGCTATTTCCTACAATGAAGCATTTTTCACTTTTTTGCGGCTGCAGCTAGCATCTTTGACCTGCAGATGGCATTACGTCAAAAATGAGCTGGTTAAAGGGGAACTCCGGCTTCCAAAGCAAAATTTGTTGAAGAGCCCCACACAACAAAGAAACCCCTAATATACCTATACTGGAATCTGTTCCTTCCAAAAGTATGCTGAAATCCAGCTGCAAAAAAGTTTTTCTCTTTTTGCTTCATTTGAAATCCTGGTAGGGGAGGAAGGACTAAAACACTGATGTTCTCCAAATGCAGAAACAATATAATCCACAATGAATTGCACTGTGATGTTCCACTACTTTTTTTTTTTTTTCTTTAAGTCTTGAAGTAGTCAGCCAGATCAGCAGGAGAACAGGGGGCCAGGCTTGGGTAACTCATATCATCATAACCAAATCATATTAGTACATTACAAATCATGAAAATGCTGCATATTTTTAAATTAATGTATATTAAATTGAGTTCCTTTTTAAAAAAGCATTAACATCTGATTCACCCTGGAATTACCACCATACCCAGTGTCAATAGGCTCATTTGCACTATTCATTAGAGTAGAGTGAGCTGCAAGTACCTTTTATAAATAATGTCAATACAAATCTGCACCATTTTAGCCCATGCATGCACTGGTGTTGTAAATGAGACGTCTAATCAATGTATTTATAAAGGTATGGTTGTATTTTTTCTCCAGCTTAACCAATGCAAGGCAATGTGAAAAAGCTGCTATATGTGGTTATATAAGAAGCAGCATATAATCTAGTGATGGGTGATAAATGTGTAATTCAAGCAGATGCTGAATTTTACAGTGGGTGCCTATTAGGCCCAGACTGGGATTCAAAATAGGCCCTGGCATTTCAAGTATGCAGGGGCCCAAACAGCCCCCCCAGCCCACTAAATAGTGACTGTCTATGGCATCTTACAGCAGCAGCTCTGGCATTTGGCAGAACCCACAGATTGCCAGTCCAGGTCTGTTGCCTATTAAGAATATTCAGATTTATACATTCACTAGAGTTTTTGTGTGATGTCTGGCATTTAAATGCCATTATTATTTGATGATGTGGCATATATTTATATGTCATATTTTACACCTAGGCCCCTACAATTCTCTGCTGATTACAGAGGTGCAACTTTGTGCATGGCAGTAACTCAGAAGGAGCCTTCAAACGTCAGTTATTTGCCTGTTCAATGTTTCTAACACTTCTTTTCGTTGGCGGCGCAGGAATATTTCGGGAAACCATTTGACCCGCACAGGTGTGCATACTCATTATTTCCTATGATTTCATCCTTCAGTAATTCAGTTGTTTTGTGTCATTTACTGAAACTTAATGAGACACTGCCTGATGGATTTAAAGACATGAAACTATAGCATAAAACTGGGAATGTTATACAATTTATCTGCCTTATCCAGAATCACTGAGCTCTAAGGGCAAACAGCTGTGAGCGCAGACAGCATCCTCCAGTGATTTCAAGGTTAACACACTTCAAACAGAAGTTTGGAAATCATCCATGCACAGGAAATTAACTTTCCATGGGAGTGAATATGTAATTACATACAGGAATGGGAATTATTAAATCCTAGAAATATTAATGTAATGTGTTCCATACTTCAGTAGAATATAATGCTTTGCATATAATGCATTGCTCCCTTTCTGGAAAAAGTATGGGATACAACATTTTGGTACAGGTATGGGACCCATTATCCAGAAAGCTCCAAATTCTGCTAAGGTCATTTCCCATAGATTCTATCATAATCAAATTTTTCCTTTTTTTTCTTTAATAATAAAACAGTACCTTGTACTTCATCTTAGCTGGGATATAATTAATCCTATAGCGATTTATTTAATATTTAAATTATTTTTTAGCAGAATCATTTTATTTTAATTCTACTGCAGTTCCCTGTTCCCTTGATCCCTGTACATCCAAATTGTAAAGTATGTTTTATACACCTAAATATAGTTTACCATGTACGGCCATACGTCTATAAAATGTTTGACCACAAAAGCTTAATCAGTTGATTTTGTCCCATACTGGACCATTCCAAAAATTCAAAAAATCTGTCAACCTGTAAATAGGGTGTAGTATTGTAGTTTAGAAGTAAGTATTGTAATTTAGAAGTAAGCATATCTTGTTTTACTTGTAGAAAATCCATACAAAATGTATATTGATCAGATTATACATTAAATGTACAGTTAATAAGGGCATTGCAAAGCTTAAAGCAAAAGGAATGTTAAATTCACTGGGGTGAGCCAAATGTTAGGCACCACCCAGGGATCATAACCGCTTATCCCCCCAGTGATATTTCCTTTCCTTGTCCTTTAATTGCTGTGTTAAATTGCTGTGTTAAATATAAACATATTAAAGGGCACTTTTTGTTTTTCCTGAAGGTATGAGCTAAAAGATCCCGCACTCCTGATGGGGGAACAAATCTTCCCTTGCAAGTGCTTTACCCCTGCGCCAGAAGTGCTTACGTTTGGGCACACACATGCTATGAGTAAGTGCCAGTGCATGCAGTGTCGGACTGGGACCCCAGGGGCCCACCAGAAAACCTTAGGCCCTAGGCCCACTCTCTATACTATTTTTCCTCCTTTCTTCACCCAACCTCTTTATTCTCCTAGTCTCTTTTATTTACATCCTAGTATCTATTCTTACATCTATTTCTCTTCTTTGTTTTCATTCAGAAATATGGAATAACCATGAAGCAGGCCAAATGCTCAGGAGCAGGAGGGCCCACTGGCACCTGGGCCACCGGGAGTTTTCCTGGTATCCTGGTAGGCCAGTCCGACACTGCATGCATGACATAGGATCAGTTAATGTACCCACAATCCTATGACACGCATTAAGCTGTTGGGCCCAAAGAGAGCACGTATGAGGGTGACTTTCTTGCGAAAATACTATTGTTTCCCACTTTTGAAGAGTGGGCTCTAGTAGCGTTCACCTCCAGAGGGTGAAACAATTATTACATGATACACCTTTTACTTACAGCACAAGTGAAGAGAATGAGAGATACAAAATCCCCTGTGTTTTCTGCCCTATATATTTTACTGTACCCTTATTTAAAGCCCTTACATATTATACACTGTATACAACCAACATGTTTACACAGTAAAGGATAAGCAATTTTGGTATTTTCACACTCTCTTATGCAATTATTCGCTCAGGCTAAATATAATATGAGATTATTTATGCAGATAGTTAATAATATCATCATTTTCATGCATTAGCACATTTATAAGTATGCTCAGAGACTGTTTGGAAAGGCGTCATTAATCCAATGTAAATGTGTGCAATTAGCAGCATAGCACAGAGGCTCTTTAGATCCTTTAATGCAGAAAATATTATATCTGATTTTGTTTACTTAGTCTGTACCTTTTCTATCTGATAAAATGTTGTTAGAATCATTCTTATTATTTCTTATTTTTTTATAACATGAAATGATGGACAGTATTTATGCTAAAACTTAATGTATAATGGATTAAATGCATGCAAAAGATAGTTAAGTGGTCAGCATAATGCCATTCAGCCAACAGAATGCTGCAGCAATAGTCAGCATTAATGCATACCATTTTTTCCCCAGTGAGAGTCTGTGCAAAAATTACAGATAATTGCACCTTTACATAATTAACATCTTTTATAATGAAGTAGTATCAGGAAACAGAGTCAGGTACATGCAGAATACCTGCATAGTGGTTAGGACATCAAACATTTTGTAAAATAAAAAGACAATTTTAAAGTTCTTCAGGAAAACAATGCCAGTTCTGGTCTGGGACCACCACCATTGATTTATGGAAAGGTACTTCCAGGATTACAAGGCTCCCCATAGGGGGGCAGGTACTAGTATTGGGTGGGAGAGAAATAAGTAAGCTGGGACCAGAATGCTGGTAAACCGGTATGGGTTGGGATGTGGATAAAAAGTAATGATCAGGCCTGGGTCTGAAACAAACCTATTCTGGTTGCTACTAGGAAACAGCTGGATGGTTATAAATGGTTCAAGTTGGTTTCTTGGCAGATTGTTCCACACATCTACCCTTAGCTTTATTAATTATGTGCAAGACTAGAGTCTGTTCCCTACCACAACACATAACATGCCTTAGGACAGGCATTATGTAAAAGATATACATTATATACATACATACTAGGCCCTGTGTAATTAGCGCTCTGCCATAGTTTGGTACTTAAAAGGACACCTGTCGTCTAAAATTAGCTTCCCTCACTGGAGGGCACTACCTATATACTGCACTGAGGATAGGAAAAACGATAGCATTTTTTGCAAAAATAGTCTCCCTCAGAAGCCCCTTGCAACCAGTGCAAACAGTCATGTTTGGGGCATACGTACGCCCAGAATGAGTGAGTGCCCCAGCCCACACATTGTGTGTGAAGTAGGATCAGAGGTCACATGGATGGAGATGGATATATTAGTTTTCCTCTAGTTTCATTTAGAAAAAATGTTAAACTGAACAAGAGAAACAGCAGATGAGTCTCCTTACCTTCACTCCATTTTCCTAAGCAAAGAAAGAGATGTTGCTTTCCTGACTAAATGTATATTCAGCCAAATGCTATACTTCCCCTTTAATATGTATGCCTAAATACTGCACTGCTGAAACACCTTTCATTTTGCAGTACAAATATTATTCATGCTAAATAAAGGCTATTTTTTTTTTACATAGACTCCAAAATCCTGGAGACAAAACAGGCTTTCCTTCAAAGTATTGCATTTGGCACTGGGGGCAGAAAGATATCAATATGCCCCTCAAATCTGTTAGCAGTGTATGAAAGCATTTGGTAATAATGATAGTTACTTGAAATGTTTGTGCTGTGACCTTTCCTATAACAAATGAGTTTTATTGGCAATTTGATGATCTAATGCTACCAGAAGCACATATGCTCCACCACTCTCCCTTTTAATTTCCTGATAAAATCCAATTTGAGATTGGTGTTTAGAATTTACAGTCGCTTTTACTGATGGCTTATTATTTCTTTGGCATTCTTACTCTATTCATATTTTCAATTTTTTTTCCATCAAGGCTCATGTCGATAAAAGAGTTGGAGAGCAGAGCACGGCATGTAGGGAGTAATGAGGGCACGCAGGGATTGCAGAGTTAGTACAGCCATTCTATTTGGTATAACATAGTATTACTCCTGAACAACTGCACCACTTGAAGGGCAAAGGAGTAGATGCTACCGTACAAGGTGGCAGGTCTATTCAATTAGATAGGGTGTTCAATGAAATTTTAAACATAAACATTAATTCATCATATAAATATTAAAGGGCTTATTTACAAGTACAAGTGCGGTGTGCAAAGTGCAATTTTGGGCACAAGTCATCATATTTATACTCACCATGCAAAGGTATCTCACAATTCCAGCATAATGTGCTGGGAATATTTGGTGTTCAGTTACTGAGTGCCCACAACTGCACTTCTGGTTCATAAATAAGCCACTAAGAATTTTGGCTTGAGAAAGATTGACCTGTTTTTTACCCATGGCAACCAATCAGATGTTTGATTTCATTTTTCTGCTTGCTGTGGGTTCAAAAAAACTAATTATTAATTGGTTGCTATGGGTTACTGCCCAGGTGCAAATTTGCCCAATGTTTATAAATGAGCCCCGCAGTATCAAAAATGAAAATCACAATGAAATGCTTTCTGTTATAGTCAATGCAAAACTGGGATATCAAGTACATTTTTCATATACAGGGATGCAACCTGTTTTCTAGAATGCTCGGGAACTATACCCCCGGGCGTTAAAAGCCCCCTTATTTATCACTACCTAGACCCCTTCACCTCTTCCTTATCGCATAGTTCCTAAGTTTAAATGCTGTCCCTATCACTAACCCCTAGCTAAAAATGCAGAGTAGCACAGCAGCGTACCTGGCTGACATCTTCTTACCAACTGAAGACTCTTTGGGTCTCACCGCCAACACCGAATCTGCTTGTGAATGCGCAGTTGAAGCTGATTTCCTGCTACCTCCAACTGACATGTGCAAGCAGGGTCCATGTCGGCAGTGAGACCCAAAGTGTCTTCAGTTGGCAGTGCTATATTTATCGAAGTATCAACAGGTCGAATGGAGCACAAAGACATCCTCTGCACCCGGTACTAGTGGACACTAGTTAAGCCATTGAAAGATGATACATATATCTATGTTAGAGGGTCCGTTGAAATGAAAGCCATACCTAAAAACAATGACATCAAAAATGACATTTTGACAAAAATTAACCTTTTAAAATAAAACAGTAGTTATTACTATTATTATAATATCTCTAAATATAATGAAAACTTCCATCCTAGCATTGTGTTGAGTTATGTGTATAAAATTTAATACATGTCAGATTTTTTTATAAAGAAAATCAATAGAAACATAATTTCACGTTGAGCGATAGTAATGGGTATTATATAATGGAATTGTAGCGAACAGGCTGTGGCACCATAGAAATTTTTACATTGTCTTTCACATGCCAACAGTACATGCTTCCTTTTAGAAAACAGGCGCACTCTAAAAGGTCATTCTTCTGGCACATATCTACAATGTCATAAAATACTCCACTGTGAATAAAATAATACCATTTGCAAGATTGTACTATTAAATTGCCCAAGTGGACAGTTCCTGCTGATCTTGAACACAATGCTTTAAAACCAAGCCAGCATGGGAGCTCAGTGATTTTTATAAAAGCTTCCCAGTCTGGGTGTACTTAAAGACAGACCTAAGAAAAGCTGGGCACTCCAGGAACAAAAAGCAGCCATGTTTAATATTGGTTCCACAAACAAAGTTCTAATGGATATCATATCCTACACTTTATATGGACATACACAACTCCATATTTGCCTGCTCTGAAGCAGGTGCATGGCTTAAGGGTGAAGACACATGGAGGTACTTAGTAGCAGCTACTTGTCATAGCTACTAAACACCAGAAAATACCCTGCCATAGACAATAATGAGAACTGCCTCTGCTAAAACACAGACAATTATTAGTAAATGATCAGCACTGTCTATTTCTGTAGCCTTGACAAGTAACTGCTACTAGTAGCTCCATGTATCTTCACCCTAATACTGGATCAACACTTTTCATTGTTCACTACGATGTTTATATACATATATACATATTTACATAGCGTATGTTGTATTGGGTACATTTTGTCTACAAAAATACATTCTGTATACAAAGAACAATCCTCAGTACACAGAATGAATTTGTGGCCATATACACTGGTAACAAATATACAAAATACATATTTCTGAGAATAAAATCAATTTTATGCACAAAAGGATATTATAATATTACATACTCTATTCTGTTAATTTTAATAAGCATTCTGTCTCACCAATGTATAACATCCATACAGCAGAACCAGTTTTTTACAGAATGAATTATGCAAAACAAAACTTTAGCAAAATATATAATGGCGTAACTGACTAGCATATTCCAAGCTAGATTTTCATGACAAAATAAATGCTTGTGACAAAAAGGAAGATTCTATAGCACAGAATTCATTCTATCAACAAAATGAATACTCAGTTCCATTGTTTCTATAAAGTGCCCCCCCCCCCCAATACACACACACACACAGAAGGATTTGTTTGTAGGATTTATTTAACAAGATAAAAAACTGCCAGCTCTCCCCCACATGGCTGAACCATCCCCAGTGCATATCAGTGATCCCCAACCAGTGGCTCGGGAACAACATGTTGCTCACCAACCCCTTGGATGTTGCTCCCAGTGCCCCCAAACCAGGTAGTTATTTTTGTATTCCTGATTTGGTTTGAATAAAAACAAGATTTACTACCAAAGAAAGCCTCCTGTGTGCATAGACTCTACCTAATAGCCAATCGTAGCCCTTATTTGGCACCTCCGTGAACTTTTATGGTGCTTGTGTTGCTCTCGAAGTCTTTTTACATTTGACTGTGGCTCACGAATAAGAAAGGTTGGGGACCCCTGGCATAGATGATGTGTGGCCTGATATAGAGGGCGCCCTCTAATGTCTGCTGTGCTGCATAGCAATAACCATTAACAAAACATACACTCTTAATAGGGCAGCTGTTAAATGCTACAGGTTCTTAAATGGAATGTCTTACAGGTGGTAGCAAGCTATAATGCTGGACTTATTCTGTGCTGTGGTACAAAACTGATCTAATGATGTTGCTCTGGATTGTGCAGCTAAAAACGAATTTGAAATTAAAGCATTCAAAATATAAATAAGATACCTTAAGGTAAGTCAGCTATTTCCATCATTATAATAGGCCTAATATCCCCTCATTATGATTCCACCCCCCCCCCCCCTTTTTTTAGGCTAAGGGAGTGGGAATGGGAGTAGGACCCTGACAGGTAAATTGGTGACATGGAGAGGTTGAGACTACAATGTAGGGAGAGGATTTGTGATGCAGAAGGAGCTGGACCAGTGATATAGGTGGGCAGGCTGGAGGCCAAGCAACAGAAACCTTGTGTGTATTGGCAATAACAACCTGGCTTAATTAGGAATTTTGGCCAGGTTGAAGATAGGCCGGAGGTAGAATGACAGGTAGACTGGTAAATTCACAATACTGGCCCTGGCCTTGCCTGGTATTTTACTAGCTAGACTGGTAAAATACTGGCCAGGTAGCAACCCTACACCTGACAAGTCAATAAAACACAGTTTTATTATTTAAAAAAAAAAACAAACATTAGCAGAATAACCACTCATTTGGGGGCCATCGGTATAGTACAATATACCAAACAGATAATTAGAATAGCAGTGCAACTCGCTACGCTATATGTGAGACACGAATAAATACACCAGTGAGTAGAGCACAAACCCAAATAACATAAGCTCCTCCCTCCAAGGATACCAACTGATTCATATCTTGACACTGCAATGTAAAGTTGAACAAGTTTGCATAATTCCCCACTGTAGTAGTGACCCTAATAAGTTTTGTAGATGATTGTTAGACACCAATGTCTGTCCTTCTCTTAGCTATAATATTGCACCAGTTAGCAGATAGCACTCTCTTAATAATGTGCTTAGCTATAGTTCAACTACTACATAATACGCGTAGCCATGTGATTCAGCCACTTCAGAACTTGATGCAGACAGGCTGGTTGTATAGTATGATATGTGGTCCTTGTGTCTACATGGTGTTGGACTGGGGTGTCCACAGGGCTGCCACCCCAGGAGCCCCCCACCACAGTTGCCATCTTCTCCACCGCTGCCAGCCTTCACCCCCACCCTGTGTGTAATGCACACTGCGTACCCCCTTCTTCCTCCTTGCAGCCTATTGGGGTTGGGGGTGGTGCGCCCAAAGTGGGGCCCAATGGGGTTTTTTCCCTGTGGCTACATAATGTAGTAGTTGAACTATAGATAAGCACATTATTAAGAGACTGCTGTAAGCTAACTTGTACAATATTACATAATAATAGGAGGAAGCCAAACATTAGAGTCTAACAGTCAACTACATTTTTTTTAGGGTCACTACTACAGTGGGAATATGCTATTCAGTTACACCATTATATATTTTGTCAAAGTTTTGTTTTACATATTCCATTCTGTAAGTAACTTTACACATAACCGGTTTGTTGTATAAATGTTATACATTTGTGAGACAGAATGTTAAAATTTACAGAATGGAGTTTGTAATATTGATTTTTGTGCTCATTCTTTACTAGAAATATATCTTTTGTACAAACCGGATTCCAAAAAAGTTGGGACACTAAACAAATTGTGAATAAAAACAACGCAATGATGTGGAGGTGCCAACTTCTAATATTTTATTCAGAATAAAACATAAATCACGGAACAAAAGGTTAAACTGAGAAAATGTACCATTTTAAGGGAAAAATATGTTGATTCAGAATTTCATGGTGTCAACAAATCCCCAAAAAGTTGGGACAAGTAGCAATAAGAGGCTGGAAAAAGTAAATTTGAGCATAACGAAGAGCTGGAAGACCAAATAACACTAATTAGGTCAATTGGCAACATGATTGGGTATAAAAAGAGCTTCTCAGAGTGGCAGTGTCTCTCAGAAGCCAAGATGGCTAGAGGATCACCAATTCCCACAATGTTGCGCAGAAAGATAGTGGAAAAATATCAGAAAGGCGTTACCCAGCGAAAAATTGCAAAGATTTTGCATCTATCATCATCAACTGTGCATAACATCATCCGAAGATTCAGAGAATCTGGAACAATCTCTGTGCGGAAGGGTCAAGGCCGTAAAACCATACTGGATGCCCGTGATCTCCGGGCCCTTAACCGACACTGCACCACAAACAGGAATGCTACTGTAAAGGAAATCACAGAATGGGCTCAGGAATACTTCCAGAAACCATTGTCAGTGAACACAATCCACCGTGCCATCCGCCATTGCCAGCTGAAACTCTACAGTGCAAAGAAGAAGCCATTTCTAAGCAAGATCCACAAGCTCAGGCGTTTTCACTGGGCCAGGGATCATTTAAAATGGAGTGTGGCAAAATGGAAGACTGTTCTGTGGTCAGACGAGTCATGATCCGAAATTCTTTTTGGAAATCTGGGACGCCATGACATCCGGACCAAAGAGGACAAGGACAACCCAAGTTGTTATCAACGCTCAGTTCAGAAGCCTGCATCTCTGATGGTATGGGGTTGCATGAGTGCGTGTGGCATGGGAAGCTTGCATGTCTGGAAAGGCAGCATCAATGCAGAAAAATATATTCAGGTTCTAGAACAACATATGCTCCCATCCAGACGTCATCTCTTTCAGGGAAGACCCTGCATTTTTCAACAAGATAATGCCAGACCACATTCTGCATCAATCACAACATCATGGCTGCGTAGGAGAAGGATCCGGGTACTGAAATGGCCAGTCTGCAGTTCAGATCTTTCACCTATAGAGAGCATTTGGCACATCCCCACCCCTTTAAGAGGTACTGGGGAAGATAATTTTGACATAGTGATAAACATTTTGGTTTTCCTTTTATAGAGAAGGAAGCACAAAAATACACTGTGCACCACAATGCCAGCATCTAAAACCAATGGTTGAGCTGTGAATATTTTGTCTGGAAACAGTAAAAGCAAAAGGAAAGTACTTTAGGGGAGGAGTACTGTTGGTAAACAAGTACCTTTTCCCCTTTTTTCTTCCCTTGGTGATGACATTTTCTGAAAAAAAAAACATCAAATTGACAAGGTTTATTTTTCAGCCCAATAACACTGCTGATACTTGAAATTCCCTTCATAGCAAAATAACATTTACATAGCATTAATTCAAGATGGAAAGAACCTCAAACAGCTTAAATACAAATCGCTCATCTCCCAGGAGAATGAATAGCTTTCCTTAGCATTGTTGGTCAGAGATCTGTGGGACGTTATTGTACAAATACCTGGGATGTTAAATGGATTGCACTTTATTTACATTTATTCTCCAATACAGCTCTGAATTCACAGTCCCCCTCTATATCCATCACAAGCTTAAATATTTTCTTTTGATTTCCGCAGTACAATTACATGTATGTCCAAATGAGGGACAAAGAGAAGTACTTTGTTATTTTTGTACTGTGCATTGTGAGGATTTTCTTTTATGGATTTATGAGTATGCAAAGTATATTCTATCATTCATTAGTTAAGGGAATTCACCAGCACGTTGTACAGCACTAGTGCTGAATGCCCAGATTGCCTCTCTGTGGAATTGTTACTGAATGGGCAACTGTTTACATGTGGCTTTTAACAATTTAATTCTAGTACTTTTAACCCTATTAATGTAGAACAAAACTCCAAAGCACTGCATACATAGTATACAAGAACATAACAAATCATGTAGGCTATCTGGCTGTTGCCTTTGTGCAAGATGTATAACCACAAGAGCTACCAGCACACCCTACCCTCTTCCAACAATGCACTAAATCTACTAAATAAAGGTGCAGGGGTTTTCCCTGCTTGGAATTGCCTTTGTTGTGCTAGTAAATTAAGAGTTTACACTTTGTACACTTTGTGGTCATTACAGCTGGTCATGAATGTAACTATGCAGTGATTTAAACCATACCGATACGTCTTTTAAGACACGGTAAAAGGAAAAGGAAACCTTTAATCACTGGGCAGTGCCAAATGTTAGACACCCCAGTGATTATTATTATTAGCATTTATTTATAAAGCACCAACATATTCCGCAGCACTGTACAATAAGTGGGGTTCATACATTGGACATATGGAGTAACATATAAAGCAATCAATAACTGATACAAGAGGTGAAGAAAGCCCTGCCCAAAAGAGCTTACAATCTACAAGTGACTTATCTCATACCCCAGTGCTTCTGCTAGCAGAAAACTGCCCTGGCTATGCTTTTCTTCTGATACTTCTTTCATCAAAATCTTGGGCGTGATGCTTGTGCAGTAGAGCAAAAAAGATAGGATTTTTGTTACAATTGTGCTTTTCATTCTACTGCATGTGCACACCTACACAAATAAAGAAAAAGCAGGAAGGTTCACTGAACATTCACTGATCACTGTGCAGCTTTTAATTGTAAAAGGGATACATTTTGGTACAAAAGGCACATACCTGTCCAGTCATTGGCTGGTATATCCTAGCATGTATGCATGACCTTGATTTGTGTGTGTGCATAGTGGGTAATATGAGTTTTATCTTGAGGGTACAGGCTGCCAAAACTGTCAATTACAGGTTTCCCAACTTATGTGCTCCTCCAGATCTCCTGCACAGTGTGTGTTGAGGGCCACCATCTTTTGCTGAGTCACTTCCATTACCATCTTTGGCCGCAGTGGTTGTCAACCAAAAGCAGGCACCCTGGGTCAGAAATTCTAGGAAAGCAAAATTTTTGTTTCCCATGAAGCTGTTTCAAATGCATGTATTGGGCTGAGTTTTGGCTCTCCCTGGGATAAATATCCTGTGTGTAAATAATGGCCTGTACAGTGTGTAGTTGTCCTTGCCATATAGGAATAATAACACAATCATTTTGATGCTGGCTAACCACATCTAAAGACTCTATATACTGGCAAGTCTGATCTATATCCTGTTTACATCCTTTGGGGTACCTTGATGTGGTCTTAACACATTGTTTAACACATATTATTAATTACACATATTATGGAACCAAATCCCCCATATTTGCTAAATGTGTAGGCAGACTTATTATAATGAGCCTTGAATTCTCTGCTTGTTTGCTGATGTAGATAAGATTGCCACATGAATCTTTCATTCATATTTAATGAAAGTCATAGCCATAATTAATTTTTAAAGCACCAGCACTGTACAGACAGGAAACACTGTATTTTCACCTGATTTTATTTTGCAAAGATAACACTTTTCTTTTTGTTCATTTTCTCTATTTTACACCAAAGAGATCAGACTTTGGAATTGGATTATCCTTTTTTTTCAGTAAACATTACGGTTATGTAACTGTGTTAGTTAATGTGCCTATTAAGACCCAACCTGTTTTTTTTTTCTATCATAGCTTTATCATCTAGGATGCTCGGTAACAGGGACTAAATGAATCAATACTTGACAGTTCTGAACCGCAGAAGCCATTGATCGTCACTGTTACCTACATCCTTTTATGTAATCTCTTCCACTTTGGAAATTAAGGTAAATTCTATTAAGGTTTGTTAAGAGACAGCTGTAACATTAATGAATGCCCTTTTTGTATCCTACAAATAAATATTTACTTCACATGTTTAATAGGTTCTCTGCACTCACTCCTTAGCAATATACTAAGAAGCTACTAGAAAATGGCCTCCTCTTCAAACAAAACAGAGATTGTCCATATATTGCAATATACTTTAAGCTAGCCAACTACGTCAAAGTCATCCTTGGTATGGTCAGTCCTTTGCTCACTTTTATATGATTCATTAAGAATTCTACTGCTTCATTATACATTTTTGATAGTTTTACCTGCAACTTGCTTTAAAGATTAAAACTCCCAAATGGATGCACTTTTTTGGTCACCACTGGGATCTCCTGACTGTAGAAGTAAGCAAGTAAGTTTCCGGATAAAGCTTAAAAATATATAATGAAGCAGTAGAATTCATACATCAACCACAACTCCAACTTCAAAGGCTCCTGGTTCACCTGCCCCCACTTCCTGTTGTCATGGGATCTCTATAGATAGGCCACTGTCATATAAAATGACTAGCGATGAAGGAAACTGCCAGTTTTCTCTTCCCAGAAAAATTTGCAAAAGGAAGGAAGGAAAAACTTCACCAAACTTTCACCAGTTGCATTGGAGCCAATGGATGTTTTTTGCCACAAATTCAGATACTGCAATTATTATCCTTGCAAAAGAAATGTGATTTTAATTACAGCACAAGAAATCGCATGGTGAAATCATTTGCAATTTTCAAATTTCTTGCTCATTTCAGTGCTCATCACACTGCTCATGGTCCCTGCCTTATGAAGCACTTTTTGCCTTATGATTCTAGATTAATTGGCTGATCTGATTTATTTAGGCTCTTTTTTTTTTACAAAGTACTTTGTTCCAGGGCTGAAAACAATTGTCTGAATCCATATTCCGATCCCTTCTATTTGGGGATTAAGGATTTAGACAGGTGATACTGCAGGGCTCAGCACTATGTACTATAATCCCAGTGAACACAAGGGTGTTTAACTGCTCAAAGCATTTAGACAAACTCTGATAAACTGACACAGGTACAGTATGTTCCTTGATAAATGATTCAGTCAGCTTTTCAGAGTGTCAGGGCAATGTTCCTGCCAGTAAGGAAAGGTTTAAGAAATAGGAAAAATTGGGAATCATCCAGGGGCACATTGTATAATAACTACCATTTCTACACCTGTTTGAGCATATTTAAAGTACAAGAACTGCTTCTGTTGTTCAGCTATTTGATATCTGTGGGGTTACCATTTAATTAGTTAGTCCCCTAAATCAGATTTCCATGTCAAACTTCAATACTAGGTCATGCCATCTTAGCAATAGGTCAGATGACACACAACTAATGGAGAAAGAAATTGCCTGTATGACTGGGATGCATTTTAGTGCCCACTGTGCAATAAGGGGCAAACCCTCTTATTCTGCATGTTTGCAGCTGAAATGGTGGATTTACTCTTTTAGTTTTACTTATTTAAATAAGTAAGTATAGTTTCTATTTTATTGCAAACTTAACTGTCACAACAATGACCGTACGACGGCTTTGCAACACAGAGCTGTCACAGTTTTTTTTAGACATGACATATTGAGGCAATAACAACCAGAGATGATGGCACTAAATAGTCCAAGTCAGCTTGGTTCCTTATTATGTTCAAATGCTTTAAAGACCTTGCCTCTCAAAACATAATTGCTAACATGGCTGGAGTCACCTTTTCAATGCTGTAATAGAACTACTGCAGATTATAATTTTTAATGCTGTCCTCAGGAAATTCTCTTTATTTAGCTCTTGAAACTATTGTACTTCCATTCATTATTCATAATAGCAACAATATTATGTGCCAGTAAGAGAAGCCTTACAGCACTGTCTGCAAAAATGATCTAACCTATGTGTTGTATTGTCTCTTCCAGTGCATTACACATGTTTGCATGTTTAGTTGAATACTATATAACAGTTATATAGTTTCCAACTTTTGAAAGGATTTCCAGGAATACTAATATGTGCTCCCCTAATAAAAAGCATGTCTAGTTGGTATAATTATTGTAATTCTGTTGTGCCAGCGTATTACAAGGGGTGGTTTTATGGTACCATCTGCAGAATATTACAGTCGGTGCCTATTAACAACTAAAAACCAATATACAGCACAGGTATAAGAGCCATTATTCAGAAATCCATTATCCAGAAAGCTCCAAATTAAGATATAATTTATCCTTATTGGGGGCAAAACAATCCTACTCGGTTTAATTAATGTTAAAATGATTTTTTTAGTATGGAGATCCAAACTACAGAAGGACCTCTTATGCAGAAAACCCCAGGTCCCAAGTCTCATACCTGTACTACCTTTAATCACTGGCCCATATTTCATAAAACCTAGATTTTTTATGTTTTTATGCTTTACAAGTCCAGATACAGAGCATCAATATGTCTTGAAAGATACAATCTAATTTACTAACACTTCACAGATTTGCGCCTGGACAGTAACCCATGGCAACCAATCACTGATTGGCTTTGTTCAGCCAGCTGCAGGAAAAATAATAAAAAAGTTCAAATTTGACTGTCCGCTGTTGGTAAACGAGCCCCTGGAGAAGTGCTCTTTGATTAAAGCAACATTTTATGTTAGCCCAGCTGGTCAGTTTTTATAACCTGAGAAATGACAATCGCCAATAATTCCCTGAGGGAAATACTAAAAAGTATGACTGGCCCTGGAAATGGGGAACAGATGACAGCTCTGTACTTGGAGATTATGTAAATTCATTCTTTAACATCTCCATTGATTAAAGGTTTAACCTAAGCCGGGAGATTTGTTAAGGCTCAAAAATGAATCGATTGTTTAAAATGTGTTCACAGCCAAGCTGTCTGTTTGATGTTCAGTTGAAGAGTGACTTTTGGTTGAAGCACCAGGTTGATAAATGTTCCTCTTAATGAGTTGAGCAATGTAGTTATAAATATATAATGTGGATTGAATGTATTTACAGAATGGAAAAATGTGTGTTGAAAGAGCTGTAGACGCTTGTTTGGGATTTCCGGCATTAGTGATTTGTGCAATGTGACCACACATGTAGATGTCATAGGCAGATTCTCAGAGAAAGGGCTAAAGCTGAAATCTGTTATCATAATCAGGGCCGCCAGGAGAAACGTTGGGGCCCTGCACAAGTTACTTATATGGGCCCCCATGAACACAAGCACACAGCACACAGCAATAAAAACAGCTGATGTTACTCTATGATAAGCAGTTCATACACCATGCGTATGGCGTATATTTTCGGTAAGCCAAAAACGATTGCCCAAAATATGCGCCATACACTCCTATTTGTGCCTGCACCTGAATGAATGGAATACGCTCAGGTGCAGGCACATGTAGGATGCGGATTTCGGCTACATGTGCCTGCACCCGTGCGTATTCCATTCGGGTGCAGACACAGGTAGGAGCGTATTTTCGGCAAGTGTTTTTCGGTTTGCCGAAAATATATGCCATGTGCATGGTGAGGCTTTAGGCTAAAGAGTTCCATTGACTAATGTGCTAATAAGTCATTTAGTTTATTGGGTGTTAGTTGAGTTACCCTAAGGGGCTGATTTACTAATCCACGAATCCGAATGGGAAAAATTCGGATTGGAAAACGAACATTTTGCGACTTTTTTGTATTTTTTGCAACTTTTTCGTAGCCGTTACGACTTGCGCGAATTGTCGCGACTTTTTCATAGCCATTACAAATTTCGTGAATTGTTGCGACTTTTTCATAGCCATTATGACTTTCGCGAATTGTCGCGACTTTTTCATAGCCATTACAAATTTCGTGAATTGTCGCGACTTTTTCATAGCCATAACGACTTTCACAAATTGTCGCGAGTTTTTTGTATTGAGCGCTCAAAAAAGTAGCAAAATACCGATCATTACGGAAAAAACGCATTCGGACGCTTTTCCGACGTTCGTGGATTAGTAAATGTGCCCCTAAGTGTAACTCCTTCCCACCTACCTACCCCTGCTCTGTGCTGTCATTGCTTAATATGAAAGTTATGTAAGTTTTCACATAAGTTACTTAACTGTGTAACTTTAGGGTCCCAATGATATTGTTGTGGGGCCCAATAACTAGTCAGTAGTAGTTCATAAAAATAGTAAAAATAATTAATGTGCTAAAAAGTCAGTATTTTGATTGGGGGTCAGTGGAGTTTATATGTAAGTTACCTTTCTTTGAAAGTAATGTAATTTTTTGCATAAGTTACATAAAATTACAGAAGCGTAGGGGCCCTAAAAAGTTGCTATTTGGGCACCCCTGCATTTATGGATAGATTGGATGCATGGCACCTGTATATGATCAGACCAGCCAGCTGAGACAACTCTGGAACCACTGGACATGGGTCTGGTGGATGCTAGAGGGTTATAGGCTGAAAATCACAATCCTGGTGCATTGTGTACAGATTTTTTTAATATTGCATTAAGGTTTAGACAAATATAATGGTAGACTAGGGTTGCCACATCTGCCGGCTTTCTGGCGGGCAGGGGTGATGTCACAGGGGGCAGGTAGGAGACGGGCTGTGATGTCACAGGGCAGGGCTATGAAGCTGTAATTGGTGATTGCCCAATTGCCACTTCAATGTAACTGGGATTTGGGAAACTGGGCAGTACATTTTGAGCCAGGCAGCCCTCCCGAAAACCGGCTGTCCGGGTCAAAACCGGACAGATGACAACCCTACACATATACTGGTATGTGCACCTGTACATAGGGGTTGCACCTGCAGTACAAAATGAGACCCACAATTTGTAAATAAAGCATAGATGGAATTCACTCGTATCATATTGTATCGGTCAGAAAACAACAAAATGAATGTTGCGAATTAGACTGTTGCAAATTAATTCATGTTAATGCACAGACAGCGACACAAAGATCAGATACATCAAAGAGCCTCTCATTAGTGGACAGCAACTAATATACTTTATGGAAATGCTAAAATACTGTACTTCAGATAAAACACTTGAAAGCACAGGGACGCGTTTGTGCACCTGTACCGCCATCTCTGCTCTAAAGAGGGGGTCCATCAGTTACTACAAATGAATCATTCAAAAAGCAGATAATTTTGTTCTACAGAAAAACATATTTCTGTCCCCAAGGTACAGACATCCGATCTTTAATCTAATTGCAAATTATGTCAAGCTCATTTGTCAGACTGCAATCCCATGCAACTGAAGGGCATTTAAGCACATGCCGATGCCCTGCCTACCTGATATCCCTGAAATGCACTATTAATTATCCAAAGCAATTGTGTATGGTATCATTATCCTACACAGCAATTTATAGCCACAATTATGCTAGATATCTAGGAAAACACTGCATTTTAGGGTAGTAATACTATATGTCTGTTTTTTGCAGTTTGCACAACATCATTTAAGGGGTCTTCCACCCCAAAACAGATTCTTCATGTTGAAAGAAAATGTCATTCTAAGCAATTATTACATGTATCTCAATTAAAGGGGGGAGGTTCAACTATATGTTAACTTTTAGTATGTTATAGAATGGCCTCATCTTTTTTATGATTTTTGAATTATTTGTCTTCTTCTTCTCCTGCCACTGACTGTGGCTTCCAAAAACTATTACTTTGTGAGGCTACTATTTTATTGTTATTCTTACTTTTTATTATTCAGCCTCTCACCTATTTATATTCCAGTCTCTGCCCACCACTGCCTGGTTGCTAGGTTAAATAAGACACTAGCAACAAGATAGCTGTTGAAAATTTTGCGAGCTGCTACACAAAAATATAAAGGCCAACAGATTTTCAATGTCTACATCATACTAAAAGTTAATTTAAAGGAGAACAACCCCCTTAAATATTTTTAGAGGTTAGAATATTATTTGTGACTGTGCCATTAAAAGCAGCTTCTATATAGCTGTTTAAATTCTCTGCCGTGTTGACTATGACTCCTGAAACAATAGGGATCATTTACAAACACAGTCACAGTGCAGTCTTGCTACAGTAGGCATCATTGTTGGCCTGGAACATAATATTTGTAATTGGATAGAGAACTGGCTGAAGGATAGAGTACAAAGAGTGGTTGTAAATGGAACATTTTCTAATTGGACCAGTGTGGTTAGTGGAGTACCGCAGGGGTCAGTCCTTGGGCCTTTGCTTTTTAACTTGTTTATTAATGACCTGGGGGAGGGCATAGACAGTACTGTTTCTATTTTTGCTGATGACACTAAATTGTGCATGGAAAAAGTTCCATGCAGGATGCTGCTGCTTTGCAGAGCGATTTGACAAAACTGGAAAACTGGGCAGCAAAATGGAAAATGAGGTTCAATGTTGAAAAGTACAAAGTTATGCACGTTGGTAGAAATAATATAAATGCGAGTTATACAATAAATGGTGTTGGGGGAATCCTTAATGGAGAAAGATCTGGGAATGTTTGTTGATAACAAGTTGTCTAATTCCAGGAAGTGTCATTCTGTGGCTACTAAAGCAAATAAAGTGCTGTCTTGTATAAAAAAGGCATTGATTCAAGGGATAAAAACATAATTTTGCCTCTTTATAGGTCCCTGGTAAGGCCTCACCTTGAGTATGCAGTGCAGTTTTGGGCTCCAGTCCTTAAGAAGGATATTAATGAGCTGGAGAGAGTGCAGAGACTGCAACTAAACTGGTAAAGGGGATGGAAGATTTAGGCTATGAGGTTAGACTGTCGAGGTTGGGGTTGTTTTCTCTGGAATAAAGGTAAAGGGAACATGATTACTCTGTACAAGTACATTATAAAGAATTTTTAGACAGATAGGGGAAGTTATTTTATCCCATAAAAAGGATTAAAGCACCAGAAAACTTTCATTTGAAGCAGCATAAGTGGTTTGTCACAGTGAAGGCAGTGAGGTTGTGAAATGCCCTTCCAAATGATGTTGTGATGGCAGATTCTGTTAATGCCTATAAGAGGGCTTTGGGTGATTTCTTGAACAAGCATAATAACCAAAGCTATTGTGATACTAAAATCTAGAATTAGTGTTGATGTTGGTATATATGGTTTATGTATGTGAGTGTATAGATAGGTCAGTATCGGTTTGTGTGAGCTGGGTTTACTTGGAAGGGTTGAACTTGATGGACTTTTTCTATGTAACTATGTAACTATGGGTGTATAACTATTTGTTATGGGAACTTACGTCCTCACATGTTCCTTGCACTTCCATAGTTGCACCATGGGCCATTGCGTCAGCATTTTCTACTGAATTGTGTACAACATTGCCTATTGACACAAGGGAACCCCGGAGGGTCTGCTGCCTTGAATGGTAGCAGTAATTTCACTGCACTGCGCTAATTGAGTCAATAAGTGCAACAGACTTGTTCCCAAAGAATCACACACTAACATCATTTTAACATCAAGCTCTAGAAATGAATATATCCCAACTCTAAAAAAATAGCCACAACTTGATCTGCTCCCACACAAGCACAATCTGATCTGCTCCCACACATGCACAAGATGTGAGGGGGATGACATTGGAAGATTGCAGCAATACTACTGAGCAAAGAGCAGCGCTGTGGGGGATTGTATACAGTACATATATAAAGATACTTGTTGTTAGCCTTTCCTTCTCCTTTAACCATTTAGCTGGTTTATAACATTTAGATAATTACCACATGGCCATTAGTAGCACCTTAACCCCATTTTTAAACCTCTTCAAGCAATACTGTACCTCCAAACGATTACAAAATAAAAGAAGGGACTGGCTCGAACACTTCTTCTTCATTTTTTAATGTGCATGAATCTGGCTGAACCTTTCCCTGGCCTCTTTGAGTGATTATGGATGTGCACTCTATTTAAGCTGGGGGATGATCTAAAGGCAAGGAGTGGGAAAAGGGCCACCATGAGATGACAGCTCCCAGCTATTAGTCTAATGGCACACAGTTTGTTTTCTCCATCAGCAGAGAAATTGAAACTGAATAAAACATACTACCATTCCTTGTATACAGAAACTGTCATCACTTGCATCCACCTGTCACTGGATACAAAGGTCAGAAAATGCAAACTTGAGGGGTTTCTGGCCTATATCCACACTAGGGCACAGTGTGTACAGTGACAGGTGGATGCCTTTTATATCAATTACTGCATGCAGAGGATGATAGCAGGCCATATCTGTGTTTTCTCCACCAGTGTTTTTCCTACCGAAGGAGAAATGCTTTATTAGCCTTAGGGTACTGGACATGTTTTCCAAGGGATAACCAAGTAATAGTTGGCCACATAAGTGTAAGTAGCTTAGGAGCCTTCTCTATCATATTATTCTTGTTTCAACTTTGCTGCTCTTTTAAAGGTTACAAAGCCTCATTTATAGGGGATAAAATGTTAGTTCTTAGCAACTTTCAATATATGTTTCAGTTAGGTTTTTCTTAAAGTTATTTTTAATGCTATTTATAAATATAATTACGACAGACTGGAGTATTTGTTTATCTGTTTCTGGTCCACAGTTCAGAAAGTCAGTTCTCCTCCAGGTCTGCTAATTATAGGGGTGCACAAAATACACTATTTTGGGATTTAGCCCAACCCCAAATCCTTCGTAAATCTTAATTTCTATAAGTAAAGTAAGATGTTTATATGACAAAAGTGATTTTAAGGATTCAGTTTGGCCAGGCACATGGATTCGGTACCACCTCTATGCTGATGATACTCAGATCTATCTTTCCTCTCCTGATCTCAACCCAGAGCTTCTAACTCGCGTCTCTTCCTGCCTGTCCGCTATCTCCACTTGGATGACCAAACGTTACCTTAAATTAAACCTCTCTAAGACTGAACTGGTTCTCTTTCCCCCATCCAACGCCCACATTGTTCCCGAGGTATCTATACAGGTCAACAATTCTACCATCACCCCATCTTCCCAGGCCCGGTGCCTTGGGGTTATCCTTGATTCTGCCCTGTCCTTCATTCCTCATATTCAGTCACTTATCAAATCATGGCACTTTCACCTAAGAAATATTTCCAAAATACGATCATTTATCACCCATGATGCTGCCAAAACTCTTATTCACGCTCTTATCGTATCTCGCCTGGACTACTGTAACTCCCTATTAATTGGCCTTCCCTTCCAAAGACTGTCCCCACTCCAGTCCATAATGAATACTGCTGCCAGGCTCATACACCTCTCCAACCGCTCCTCCTCTGCCGTGCCACTCTGCCAATCCCTGCACTGGCTTCCCCTACCATCCAGGATAAAATTCAAACTAATGACAGATTCAAAGCAGTTCATAACTCTGCCCCACCCTACATCTCTGAACTCATCTCTAGGTACCATCCAACCCGCTTGTTACGCTCCTCTACTGACCTGCTCCTCAACTCCTCTCTCTCATTCCCTCCTCACATGCTCGCATTCAAGACTTTGCAAGGGCTGCCCCACTTCTCTGGAATTCGCTCCCACAAACTGTCAGACTTTATCCCAATCTCTCTGCCTTCAAGAAATCTCAAAAACACATTTATTTAGAGAAGCTTACCCTAATCTAGTTTAGCAATACCCTGTGCCCCACCTCTCACAACTCTGGTCATGCTCATTCCCACACCTTGGGGCACATTTACTTACTCACGAACGGGCCAAATGCGTCCGATTGCGTTTTTTTCGTAATGATTGGTATTTGTCGATTTTTCGGAAAATTGTCGCAACTTTTTCGTAGCCATTCCGAATGTTGCGCAAAATCTGGCAATTTTTTCGTAGTGTTACTACTACTTGCGCGAAAAGTTGCGACTTTTTCGCAGCTTTCGTGCCGAGTACGAAAGATTCGGATTCATTCAAGCTGGTGACTTTTCTTGGGCCAGGTTGGAGCTGCAGGGTGCCATTGAGTCTGAAAAGTCTGAAAGTTTCGCCCGCCGCTTACGAGCGCTCAATACGAAAAAGTCGCGACAAGATACGTGCGCATCGTAATTGCTACGAAAAACTTGCATTTTTTCGCGCAAATCGTATTGTAACGAAAAAGTCGCGACAATTTCCGAAAAGTCGTAAAGGCGCCGAAAAAATCGCAAAAAATACGAAAAAGTCGCAAAATGTTCGTTTTCCAATTGGAATTTTTCCGATTCGGATTCGTGGGTTAGTAAATGTGCCCCCTTGTGTCTCAACCCTTTCTCCTTGTAGATTGTAAGCTCTTTTGGGCAGGGCCCTCTTCACCTCTTGTATCGGTTATTGATTGCTTTATATGTTACTCTCTATGTCCAATGTATGAAACCCACTTATTGTACAGCGCTGCGGAATATGTTGGCGCTTTATAAATAAATTTTAATAATAATTATCTTGCACAGTCTATCTATCTATTTACTCCATTTTATTTTTACACTGAACTGTTCCTTTTGATTTGAATATTATGACAAGAGGAACAGCATACTGCCATAAATTCGACTTGCATGTCAGAGAAAACTAGCAGAATCGAAAAGTGATTAATTGTAAACAAATTGAACAAATCTATTTGATGGTTTGGTGCACACAAGTCATTTGACAGTAGCAAGGCATTTATTCTTTTCTCATGCCAATTCCTGTTGCTTCAGAAATCTTGTATAACCTCACTGAGAGATTTCCTCAGACAGTGTTCTGGCATCCAGCATCAGTTATTTCGATAGATGGCCTGAGGGTAGTGAGCAATTGGGGGAAACATGAAAAACAACCCAGAGGAAATAGCTTCAAAGCTTGAACTGCTGATTTCTGCTCTTACCTGCTTTATAGCAGCACAAATATACATTTTGCAGCACCACGGGAAACTAATCAGTGATGCAGTAAGGGTTGATTCTGGGGCCGCAGTCACCTGAAGCAGCAGCCCTTTGGGCTCCCTCCAGCCCACCCCACCTGTGCCTTTCCCCAAGCACAGAGAGACTGATTGTACTCTGCACCAAGATAGCTAAATTTCCTGTTATAATAACTGAAATTCATCTCTTAAAATTACCTAGTAAAATGCCACCAGAAGTAAGTTTTCAATTGCAAATGCACCTGTGTAAAGTGCAATATTCCTTACCATGCCTTACCAATGGGGCTGATTCACAAAAGGTTGTTATCACTTAACGCATAGTTTTATGCATTAAAAAATTATGTTTAATTAAGAGACGATTAATCAAAGTCATTTCGCATGTGTAAATAGTCATATTGCATACGTAAAAATCTCAATTATCGCAAAGCGCTATGTCCATCGTATTACGATAATCATCAAATATAAATAGTCCTAATGCATAATGCCCAGACAAATTTAAAGCATGAAATATTGCAATAATTATTGTGAATATTAACACCTCCTAGGAGTGGGCGTTACTAAACAACTTCGCGGTTCGTGAGCATTTGTGAAGACAAGATGGAGTTTGCAGTCGGATTTATATTGGATTGGAAAGAAGAGGATCAAGTATGTGAACGTCCTAGAGTGATGCATGCTCGAGTTTTTAGGGAAAGATCATCTCTAGAGGGATTATCACATGAGGAAATAGTGAGGTGCTATAGGTTAAATAGAGCAGCAATCTATAGCCTGTATGAGGTACTGGAGCCTTATCTGCAGCCACTAACACGCAGAAGCCATGCTGTTCCTGGCACTGTCAAACTTCTGTGCTCTCTTCATTTTTTCGGAAACTGAAGTTTTCAGAAAGTTGGAGGGATATACAGTGGAGTGTCACAGCCACATTTTCACATTGCCTTGGGCAGGTCCTGGATGCAATACATTTAGTGTCTGGGAATTATATAAAGTTTCCCATCAATAGAAATGACTGGAACATTGTAAAAAGAGAGTTCTATTGTGTCAGTGACATCCCAGATATCTTAAGTGCTATGAAATTATGCATAAACATATTGCATGCTTTAAAATATCGCTTAAAATATGGCATCGCACGAAAAATAACGACAATAAGTCAGACAAGTGGCCTTTTTGTGAATCGATCGTTAATTCTAAAAATACAAGTGATACTATTTTTAAAGCATGCTAAAAATAACACTCGCTTTTCAGCCTTTTGTGAATCAGCCCCAATATGTGATATGTACTGTTAATCCCTGTTTTGCTTAGCAGACTTTGTATGCCAGCTAAAAGGTAACATACAATAAATCAATCAAATCAAGTGTATGGATGTTACTAAGGGAAATTATAGGGTTAATTGGTTTGTCAGTCTGTGCCACATGAAAACTGCAGGGTGCCACTGTTTAGGGGTTCAGCTGAAAGCTTTCATGAAGGATTTAGTCAAATTCTGAACCGAATCCAACCCCATATTTTCATATGCAGATTAGGCCAAGAAAGGTTTCAAATAAACCAGACGTGGAAAAAAATTGTGATTTCCTAGTTCATGTAACCAAGTCCCTGGCATAAACTACAAAGATGCTGTGTGTGCCAGAACTTGACTGCATATTACACTAAAAAAAGAGTTGTGTCACTCCTCTGTCTCTCATTGTATATGTATTTAGGATCCATAGTCATTGTTCTTGGAAGTCATTGTACCATTATTTACAAGGGCATACTTGTATTTACTGTATATGTAGTATATACAGTATGTAGTAATATATATTTTTTTTCCACAGTGCATTTTAGCTGTCAGAGAAATGCCTGAAGCCACCCATGCCACTTCCTATTGTAAATAGTTTCCCACTGACACCAATGCTAAGGAATTTTTGGGAGCTTTGTCACCCGTGGGTAGCACAGTTTTCCTGTGGGCAGCAAATATCCCTGTGTGCCATCACCCTAAAGTCAATAGAAGGCAATTTGATGACCACATTTTTTCGTCAGGCATGGATTTGCAGCAAATTTCTGCATTTATTGTTTTGCGAAACCTCTGTCTAAATTCGTCACACGTAAAAAAATGTAGTCACGTGTCAAATTGGCAGAGGTCGCGTCAAAAAATGCGCAGGAGACAAAAAAAGACGCGGGTGACAAATAAGATGTGGGCGATAAAAAAATCGTGCGACAAATGCGTTTTGCAAATTTTTCGCCATTTCACGAATTTTCTTGCCATTTTGCGAATTTCATGGCGAAACGGGACACTTTCGCTCATCACCCAAAGCAGAACTGTGGCAGCAGCACACAAACATGTAGCTCCTATCAGTTCAGGCAGCTGAATCCTTCAGCAGAAGTCTCAGGGAGCTGTTATCTAGCTAGCTGCCCATTGCTCTTCTGATAGGGTGCTGGGGTGAAAGGGGGTGATACTCCAATTTGCAGTACAGGAGCAAAGAGTGACTAAAGTCTAACAAAGTGCAAGTCGCATGACTAAGGGCATTGGGAAAGTAAGGAAATGGCTAGCCTCACCTCATTTCAAGATTAAATATAGAAAAATCTATCCTTTAAAAAACGTATTTCAGTACAGGATTCTGCAGGAGAAGTGATATTAACTGATGTGTTTAGTAAAATATGTTTTACTGTGACAGAATCCCTTGTAAATGTGCTGGAAGTCTTGTTCAGTAGACAGTCACCAACCCAAACTGTCCACTTGGAGGAAGTGCTGTTTCTGAGCATATTGTGAATATGTTGATGAGGATCCAAGGAGTAGAAATTGTCAGATTTATACAGCAGTGATTAGAAGTTACATTCAGTTGTGCAAAGAAATGTATAAACATTTAAAGGCGGATAAGGTTCAGAAATGCTCAGTTGTGCAAATAAACAAAAATGGAGCAGAACAGAGTTCCTATAAGTAAATATTTGTGAGGATGGAGGGATAAATTAAATGTTGTTTTGTAAGCTAAATATATAATGATCTAAATATCTGGGATAAGGATTTGCTAAACAAATAGGCAGTAGTAAGATTATACCTTGCAAAAGTGCAGCTACAACATTCTGGGCTGTTCTTCCTCCTCTGAAAATGATATATACAAGATGTATGTGGGAGTAAAAAATATACTTGTGGCATACCCAGTATATACAAAATGGTTACTTGTGGCATACCCAGTATATACAAAATGGTTACTTGTGGCATACCCAGTATATACAAAATGGTTACTTGTGGCATACCCAGTATATACAAAATGGTTACTTGTGGCATACCCAGTATATACAAAATGGTTACTTGTGGCATACCCAGTATATACAAAATGGTTACTTGTGGCATACCCAGTATATACAAAATGGTTACTTGTGGCATACCCAGTATATACAAAATGGTTACTTGTGGCATACCCAGTATATACAAAATGGTTGCTATGGGTTACTGCTCCTGGACAAACTTACTGCCTTTTATTACATAACCCCCTATGATCATAAAACAATCACATATATAGAAAAAGTGTTCCAAGATTGTTTAGGTAAGCATTCTTCCTAAAACACAGCCACTGCTCACCTTAGGTGCAGTCTTGCAGTTTGTTAAAGGAATACTGTCATGGGAAAACATGTTTTTAACAAAAAACAGTTAATAGAGCTTCTTCAGCAGGAGCCTAACATGAAATCTGTTTTTTAAAAGCACAAACAGATTTTTTTTTTTATTTAATTTTGATACTTCACATGGGGCTAGCCATATTCTTTAATTCACAGGGTGCCACAGCCATGTTAAATGTGGTCTGATAAACTTCAGTCACACTTTACTGCTAAACTGCAAGTTGGAGCGATCAGCAGAACAATGGGAAGGTAACAAGATATTTGCTATGTAACCAGTGTAACTTAGAAATAAAAAGTACACCATAAAAATCATGACAGAAACCAATGTCAATGCATGGGTAGGATTTGCAACCAGTCAAAAACAGCTAAATTCATTTAAGTCAGTCAGTGTTTTTTCTCAAGTTTTTTTCTCAATCCAACTGAATTGATGTGTTTTTCTCAAGTTTTTGCTCCTGGCGTTTTTGCTGTGAAATTTTTGCCATAGTTTCATTAAAAAAAATTGGCAACGGCGAAACAAGGAATTTTGCCACAAATTCATGTCTGCATGTAAAAATTGTCACAAATACAAGAGGACAGATTTGCTCCTCCTTAGTATTAATGTATTTGCCCCATAAAATTCTGTAGAATAAAAGAGACACAAAATATTGAATTATTTAAAAACTATTTTTATCTCCTGCCTTTGTGAAAATTCAATATTAGGGCAGAGCCTGGCAGTTTTATACTGTCAGTTTTATACTGAATATTAGTAATGATTATTATTCTTTACTTATATAGTACAGATCCATTTGCGCAGAGCTCTACAGAGGTTGTTCATTACTCACATTAGTCCCCGCTCCAATGGAGCATACACTACTAAGGTCATTTGCAACAGAAGCCAATTACCCTGCCTGTATGTTTTTGCAAGTGTGGTTGGAGAATGGAGCATCCAGAGAAAATCAACACAGGCATGGAGAGAGTTGACAAATTCTGTAGATCAGTATATATATATCTAGTGCAGGAAGATTAACTTTTTTTAAAGGTAGGCAAGCAGGTTTCTTATGCATAAAAGAGAATTCGCCTTTTACTTTTTTTCACCTAAACACATATCAACAGAATGCTTCTCTTCACACAAAATAATAACAGTCTTCCTTACAGCTGAGAATGTAGTGTTCCTGACCACTCCAGGGCCTCTCCCAGACACTGGTCCCCCACAAGGTTAGCACAATGTCGCTCACAGTTAATATCAGAACTTAATTTATCTGTTTTAGCCAGGCCACACAGCCTACTTCACACCGTCTAAGATTTGAAAAATAGAAAAAGGGAGAAAAAGATATGCTACATGGTAAAAACATACATCAGATGTGCCAGAATAATTACTACAGAAAATGGATGTGCATCGTAACCTTAGACATACCAATACGATCACTAAATAAAATAGATAATGGGCATATTAACCCTAGATGTGCCAGTAAATTTGCTGCAGAAAATACATAACAAGCTTATTAAAACCAGACGTGCCAGTATAATCAATATAGAAATGGCCAATGTGCACTTCATTAACCCCAGACAAGCCAATAAGATCACTGAAGAATGGTCAACAAGCACTGCAGTAACTCCAGACATGCCAATAAGATAAGTGCAGAAATGGATATTTGACAAGGAGAATATTATCAATGTTTCTTCTTCCCTAGTGCTCCTATTCTGCTTCTCTTGCTCTCTACCTTTTTCTGTCTGAAATTAACAATGCCTGTGCTTTCCACAGTAGAATGCATGGCCATCTTGGATTTTTTTTTCCAGGAGCAAGGAGCAGAAAAGAACCAAAGATGAACAAGGCAATGAGGGCCATTTAAACAACAACAAGCTACTTACACATCTTCTTCACTGACAGAAAAACACAGTCTTTCTCCAGGATTAGTCTTCTCTCAAACCCTTTGACAATCTTAGGGGGAGAATCATCAACGTTCAAGTTTTTTTTCACAAGTTGAGTTCTTTTGCACTAAAAAAGCTCAAATTCGAATTATGTTTTAAAAACTTGAATGTTTGGTATTTACTAAGTTTGTAAAAACTTAAATAAGCCCATTAATCTTAAACTTTTTTGTCTCAGGCCCCTTCATTCTCTACTGGGCTTCCCCACACGCACTGGGAACAGCCAAAACCCCAGCTACTGGAACATGCCACTTTTACCTCTACTGGCAATGCTGCTTTTAGCTGCTACCTAATTACCTGGCTAAGAGGGAATATTAAACCTTTTTCCACTAGGCATCCCTCTGCAGTCCATATACTGTAGCTTCAAATGACACATTTCTGTATGTTTTTAAGCTGTCCTGCCATAAGGGCTCACAAGCGGTTGCTTCTGCACTTCCCTGTGTTTCATTCCTCTGCATTGCACCACAGGGAATTGCAGAAACAAATGCATCCTATTCTTCCTATCTCCTGCGAGTTTATCCTTAAATGGGACACTAAACCCTGCTGCACAGCACGGCTCAACCAAATTTTACTCAGCTGTTGCTGGACTACAAATCCCAGAATAATGTAACATATAATAAAGGTAGAGGCATGCTGAGAGCTGTTGTCCAGCAACATCAGGGTTGTATTCTTAAAGCAATATTGCACAGTAAAACTTTTCAAGCTCTCCAGTGCCCCCGGAAGCATTGAAATGCATAAGAATCTCCAATATGAATCACAGGTGATGTGGGTAAATCTGGCTCCATGTTCTCTGTTCCTGCAATTGGAGTTGGGAGCATTAAGCACTAATTCCCAGCACTGAACAAGTCTGTCCTTTATTCCAATGTCTGATTACTGTGTTATATAATGAAGGGAAAAAATTACATATTTATCTCTATATGTAAGATAACAGCAAGATGCCTGGCATTGTGCTGGGAATCAGCATTCTCATTGGTTAATTATCTTGCATCTTTAATTAAGTTTTCAGTCAGTAGAATTCTTATTGGTGATTGGTGTGCAAGTGTAATTATGTTTTTCATCAACTTCTAAAGAGAACTAGGGGGCGCAGTGGGATACCTTTACGTTTGGGTTTAGTGTCCCTTTAAGCTGGTCATACAGGCACACCTTGTTTTGTACGATGATTGATCGAAGAGACAACTGTTATCACTGAAGCTTCGGATATCGGTCGTCTCGATCGCGCAGGAGAAAGGATTTTGATCGGGCACCATTGAAGGAGCCCGAGCAAAATCTGCGTTTAGGGTTGAATCGCCAGTTGGAGGTAGAATGCAATTAGTTGCAATAAGTTAAGAGTCAAAGACACAAGAGGATGGAGGTCCCTGCCCCGTAGAGCTTACAATCTATATGGGAGGGTAACTAACAGACACAAATAGGCAAATAAAAGTGCTGGCCAATAACAAATAGTGGTACAGTATCAGAATGTATGTACCAAAATAGAGGGACAATTAATGCACCATTCCCCATATTGCCAGATATACTGCATACCATCCATAATCACATTTCTAATTTTGCTCTGTTATATTATCCCAGAGGTTAATTTGTTTACGGGCTCTCAGTCAGGGATACTTCTAGGAAGTCCAGTTTTTGCACCTAACCAGTGGATCCACTGGGCTACACATGTTAATTTAATGGGAGGTCTTATTTTGTTGACAAGTGCAATCCATTCTTCTAGGCCTGGCGGTGTAGAACTCATCAACTTCATAATAATTAGTTTCTGTAGTGGAGTACTGTTCTCACCAGGTTCCTGGAGCGTTTCCAGGGAACTAATTCATCAATCAAGCCCAGAGGCATACTTCTGGGGGTTTAACTCTGGATAATGCTAGTTGTTCATCTAAGTATTGCTCAGTTTTGGACCAGTTGGTGCACAATCCCAGACCTTATGGGCGAAACCTGCACCTGTGGTGTGGAACTTTGGGCATTCTGTGTTAGGTTACCTGCCCCCGTATTTAAGTTTAATTGTGACGTATACTTGGTGAAAAAATAAAAATTGTATAAATCTTTCTCGTTTTAGAATAAGGAAGTCATATATGTGGTCAGTCACCTCTTCCCACTGTTCATCATTCAGTGAAGGGAGCTTAGTGTCCCACTTAGATTTTGCCCTGTCACAGAGATATGGTGATACTATAAGAAGCAATTTATTTTTGACATTTGAATCCCACAGTTTGGTTTCCCCTGTGGCTGTACCCATTTCAATGGTCAGGGAGCCAAATTGGGCCTGAAATGCATGTGGTAATTACAAGTATCGATAGAATACTTGCTGGATGCTGGAATGCTGGAACTTTTTGCCTTGGCCCATCAGATACTCCTCTTCCTTCCAAACCTTCAGATGCTCCCTAAAGACCCATTTGTTTAGGGAAGCATATGCAATGTATCTAAGCTGATCAGACATTTATATATGTATCATAAATCATACCTTCCTTTTGTTTCAATGTACCCCTAACCTTGTATATTGTAAGCTCTTGCGAGCTTAACTTACATAACAATTATGTATGTTAGTTAATTGGCTACCAATGTAGTATAGTTGCATATTGGATAGCGCTAGACCTTCCTCATGGTATGTGGATGTGAGAGTATACCAACCCACCCTAGGGGATTTGTTTGCCCATATGAAGGATCACATTTCCCTATTGAGTTTGTTAAATAATTTGGCTGTAAGGGGTACAAACCATGTCATACACATCTAAATGTGGTATGGGTAGCCTGCAGTAGGACAGTGGATACCAAATTATGCCCCTATAACCACAGTTAAAGGAAGTGGTGATGGTGCTACTAGAGATGGACCTTGGGATAGAAGCAGCTGCCTCCATTCAACCACCAGGCAGCGAGCGGCTTTGGCATAATGGATGTTTTTGGTGCCCTTCTTAAGCTGTCAGTTTTATATTTCTATAGCAGTTCTTGTCAGGGGCTTCTAAGCTACATGGTTAATCCATCCAGCCCAACAATCTCAAAACCTTAAAAACCTCTATGTACATTTATTGCTAGCTGCTAGTGCATCTTATATGATTATGATTACAGGTACTATTATTGTTGCTGTTATTGTTGTTATTATTACTAATATGTAATAAGTATAGGGCACAGATGTACAATTACAGGTTGGTTGTATATATCAGATTGATTACAGACAAACTGACAGATGCAAGAGATAAAGAAGACCCTGTTTTTCAGAGTTTACAATCTAAGAGAAGATGAAAGGATGAGATACAAGGTGTTATATTGTGTTTCTTCTGCTAACAAGCAACATGTTCAATTAAGTTTAAAATGCATCTGGAGGTTTATGGGTTTCTTAAATTTCTCAGTATTACTGTGTTCATCCAAATGTCCCAGGGGTAGCTCAAGGCATGAATACATACATTCAGCTTTATAATGAACTTCAGTAAGGTAATCCAGGGACTAGGTTATACAGTTTTTAATAGGTTTTACTGTCTTTAATTTTTATTAAAAGATATCATTACATTATTTTGTGCCCACTTTCTTGCCAACAGCTCTAGGTTTACAGGGCACCTTTTCTTTTATTGGCTGATCACAATTCTTAATGTGAAAATATGATCTTAATACATCCTCACAGGAACAAAGTATGCTTCATGGAGCCTTTCATTTGTAATTGTAATGTTCCTGCATCAATTTCATTATATGCCAGCCTCAACTGTGCCTTCTTTATAATTCATTTAATTAGATATGATTCTTAATAGGATACAGTGATGGATTAATCTTACTTATAATAGCAATACTCTCCTAAATGCTAATATAAATGCAATCAGTGGAGCTTGTTCCTTTCCAGGGGCCCCGGAATAGAACGAGGCAGGAGTTAGGGCACGGGGCCATGATAAGGTTAGGAATAGGCCCGGGAGTAAGAGTTTGAGGTTTGATGCATTATGGGAAATATAGTCCGGAAGGAGTGGGGGAAGAGGAAGAGCAAACGGAGGAAAAGGGGAGGAGCGCAGAAGGGAGAATCCATTTTGATAATAGCAGCTCCCACCCTCCCTCCCTTAGTAACATAGCGGGTGTGCACAAAAATAAAGGTGATCCGGGCGGAAGGTTAGGCCTGAGGATAGGGATTACAGCCATAGGGAGGTGGTAAATGGGGCTGTGTTGGCTAGAGAAAGGGGGTCTCTAACCTCAGGGAACGGTTTACGGTGGGGGCAGATACAGCTCCCGCAAAGCAGCCTTCAGCGGCTTATTGTTAAGTTATTTGCTAAGTTATGTTATTTAATTACATTAATATGTTATTGTTAAATTAATTTGATACTGTTTTAAATAAACGGGCTGCGGCCTTTTCTATCCAAAAAGTTGTCGGGTGAGTGTTATTGGGAGGAGCGAAAGGAGGTAAGCAGAAGGGTGAGGGGTTGGAATGAGGGCACAGAATTGACGCTGCCCTTATCATGTCCAAGGGCTAAACTACACAGAAGGTTTTGCAGGGTGGTGTCAGATGGACAGAATGAATCCAATGAGTCAGTTGTAGTCACATAAACAAAGGATCCTGCAATCTTGCGGTGTTGCATGACAAGATTTGGTGGATCAGATTAAGTCTGACCCACAGAATCTGATCAAAATCTTCTGTGTAGTTTAGCCTTTAACCAGATTTGGAAGGCTTACAGAGCCATCATATTTTACACATTAGCTTTAGATTTCCTAATATAATATATATAATGTAATATAATATTTAATATCTAAGTGGAAGCAGTTTCTTGTTCTCACTTATAAATGCCCTTTGTTTCACAATCATTTTTGTATGGGGGTATAAAAAGAACCTCATACACAGATATGGGTGTCACCTACACATGGAATCATGGTAATATGAATGGGTGCCCAGTCTCCTAGATTATGTGACTGCCTTCATCTCATTGATTGTGCTTTGTTCTTGTGACTTGTCCCATATTTCCTGTGTTTTTTTATGTATGCAGAAATCCCTTCTGTTATTCACAAGACACACAAGTTAGTATGGCTGAGAATGTAACACCTTATTTGCTCATGTAAAACACTAGGATTAAATATTGCATTATGCACAGTTCTGCACCTCCACCATGGTGTTGGGACAGACTGGGGAACATTACATATTAATATATAATATTAGGGATGCACCAAATCCAGGATTCGGTTCGGGATTCGGCCAAGATTCAGCCTTTTTTCGTAAGGATTCAGATTCGGCCAGATCCATGCTCCTGGCCGAACCGAATCCGAAAAATGTGATCACGAACATTGAAAGCATTAGCATATGCTAATTAGGATTCGGGTTCAGTTTGGTATTCGGCAGAATCATTTATAAAGGATTCAGGGGTTCGGTCGAATCCAAAAAAAGTGGATTTGGTACATCCCTATATAATATATAATATATTTTCATAAAAGGTAATAAGTGCCAAGTAAAATCATGACAAGCAGTACCTGGTGAAAAGAACTGCTTATAGCTTAACTGGTTTCAGCAATTCCAAGCTAAATAAATAAATAAGCATTGCAACAGACCTAAGATATACCACTGAGAAGGTCCAAAAAGTGTAATCTGAAGGGGTTGCTAGATGATCATCAAATGTTATACTGACAATGGTGAAATTGCATTTACCCCCACTTATAATATAATGGGTATCACTGAGACCTGGTGGGATGAAACATGCAACTGGGCTGTGAATTTAAATGGTTACACCTTTTTTAGGAGAGACAGCGGGATTAAAAAGAGTGAAGGGGTTTGTCCTTATGTAAAGCAAGATTTAAAGCCATGTGCTAAAGAAATTACTAGAGACAGCAACAGGGAGGATGTGGAATCCTTCACTAGCCTGATTTCTTGAATAAGCATAATATTCAAGGCTACTAGGATACTAAAATCTACAATTAGCATCGATGTTGGTATATATCTTTTATATATAGATACGTCAAGATAGGCTGGTATAGGTTTATGTGATTGCGCTGGGGTTCACTTGGATGGGTTGAACTTGATGGACTTTGGCAGCTGAACTGTAATCCCTTTATATATATATATATATCTCTCTCTCTATATATATATATATATCCTCTATAGGATATAATAACATGTGTAGCTGGAATGGTCTCCAAATACATATACTGTATAGCTACCCAGCAAGCTCTGTGTGGACTAAATCATGTATATAGAGATGAAATCACAGACTTAATAAAACACAGTAAATTAGAGGTTAGAATCTGAGAACAGGCTGCTGAATCAAGTAACTATATACAGTATCTATGGACATCTTTGCAACTATTCCTACAGCTCTCAGTATACTGTAATGAGTTGCAATTGCAGCAGCTCAGTGTCACAGCCTGGATTTCTATATAATACAGAGGATGCCTTTTGGGCCCAGACTGACTTCCATGCTGCCTAAGTGACTACAGTGAGATTTACTGCTCTAAACAGCTAATATACAGCAAGAGACAAACAAGCTGCCTGCCCAAATAATTCTACCCCCAAAGCTAGCAGTATACTGAGGAGTTAGTGTGTATATACTGAAGTTGATAAAATTATCCTGCAGGCATACCTCCCAACTGTCCCAATTTTTACAGGACAGTATTGATTGTAACAGCTCAGTCCCGGATTCTTATTGAAAAGTCCCTCATTTCCCTTGGGGGAACTGAGACTTGCAGCTTAAATGGCAATTTCACCTTTTTTAGCAAAACTGTAATAACACATAAAACACGACCCCACATCCCCCAAAAATGTGTTCAAACTTTAAATAACCTGCCAAATTAATGGGAGTGGTATTTAGGGGGTGTGGTTGCAAAAATGGGCCTGGTCAAAAAAAATTTGCCGCACTACGGACCGCATTTATTTTTGTCCCTCCACTTTTCAGATGTTGCGAAATATGTCCTACAGGGAGAGCTTTGCCTCATGTTTCTACCATTTGTTGGTTTAAGAATAAAATTGTAATCAGTAGCGTGAATTATTTGCTATGTAAACAATGTAATTTAGAAATAAAAAGTACACCATAAGAATCATGACAGAATCCCTTTAATTCTTTTCTTCTCACCAAATCAAGGTTGCATCTGATTCTGACAATTTCTAAACATAAACCAGTGTAATCTGGCTGCAGGTCATTTGAATCCCTTGTCAAGCTGCCCTGCTCTTATAGCTTCAGGGCTTTCCATTGCGGGAAAAATGCATTGCCCAGCAACGGGTCTTTCTCAAAGTGCAATTAAACAGTATTTGTTCCCAAAATATAAAAACCCTTATGCAACTGAATATGAAAACTTGTTTTTTTTCTCTTCAGTGATTACATTTACAGATGTTTAATACTAATAAGTGATACTAGCCCTATTAATTGCCTCTGTGCTACACAGATATCTCCATCTTCGCCCACCTGTATTATTGGCTGAAATCCCTTTTCCTTGGTCTGCATTTCTATATTTTGATTTTGTAGAAGCCAGTGCAGTACTATGAACTTTGGAAGGGTCAATATTACACTCTTTTCCCAAATCTCCTTTTAGTAACAGTCAACATCTTGCTTACTGCAAAGTACTCTGCAGGCAACTCTGAGTGACTTCAGAAAACCGAAGTGATACGTAGGCCTTTCCACTGGCTATTACCTTTTGCCGGTGGAAGGTCTTTTTGGTGCAATTAGTTACCAGCGGTAGTCGAGATCTATCGTGGGCAACTAAATCGCTCCATAGGACATTAGCCTTACACTCAATCTAGCTTTCAAGCTGGCTGTTTCTCACTAGTTCTCCTAGGCAGAGCAATATTTCCTGAATAGAGCGAATCTTTCCCATTTCGCTTCACCATAAAATTCGCGAAACGACAATAAAATTTGCATTTGTCACCCGTTTTTTATTTTGTCGCCCGTGAGGTTTTTTGAGGCGACCAACACCAATTTGATGCAACCACCGATTTTTGCGGTGACAGGGACTTTTTTTTTGCACGCATCAAATTTTTCCGCAGCGAATTTTCATGGAAGCTTTGCGAAACAATTTGGCAAAATGCGGAAATTCACAGCGGATCCATGTCTGGTGAAAGAAATTCACTCATCACTACTCCTGAACAATACACCCCCAGAATAAAGTTGTCTAATTTTAGCAGGCCCTAAACATTATTCGGAAAACAGTAATTTTGCTGTGTTAAATAGAAAAAAGACAACTGTGGGTTAATAGCAATTTCTATACCATATTGTGAGAGGGGGATACAGGTGTACCCAGTAGGATGCTGTATTATCTTCCTTGCAGTTGAGCCTGCAGCTAATTTCTTGAGAAGGAGCCGCACAAGCATAGTTTTTCTGTCTCCTGCTGCTTGCTTTGTGAATGGAATTGACAATATCCCTATTTAAGTAGTGAATATACTCATGCGTGTTCTGTATTCTTAATTGTGCATAAGTAGGGACAATGAGTGGAAATATCCCACCTCCACTTCAGATGCAAGGAATCAGTTAACCCCTATGATTCCTAGTTGAAAAGCAAAAAAAGAGGTTCTAACTGGTATTTTTTCACAAATTGTCATGTAAATTCCCAGCCTATCCTTGCATACACAGGGCAGATTTCAGCCAGGCAAGTGTTTTACAGTGGAATAATGGGTAAAAGCATGGCAACTTTCATGTGTTTTTGTGCCTGGTGGAACTTGTTAGTTCTCCCTTGTTTTAATTTTTATTAGGTGGAAGTTAATTGATCTTATCCTTTTGTGCTTTAAAGGAGAAAGAAAGGTAAAAACAAAGTAAGCTTTATCAGAAAGGTCTATGTAAATACAGCCATAAGCACTCACAGAAATGCTGCACTGAGTTCTCTGTCAAAAGATTTGTTGTGTCTGTAATTCATGTGCCAGAGACACACAGCTCTCTGCTCTCCACTCTCCTCCTCCCCCTCCCTCAAGAATGCTAAGAACTCACCCCCCCCTTAGGAATGTGGATCTGAGCCAATCAGCAGGAAGCTGACTCTAAGGGGCCCATTTACTTACTCACGAACGGGCCGAATGCGTCCGATTGTGTTTTTTTCGTAATGATCGGTATTTTGCGATTTTTTCGGAAAATTATCGCAACTTTTTCGTTACCAATACGATTTTTGCGGAAAAACGCGAGTTTTTCGTAGCCATTCCAAAAGTTGCGATTTTTTCGTAGCGTTAAAACTTGCGCAAAAAGTTGCGATTTTTTCGTAGTGTTAAAACTTGCGCAAAACGTCGCGCCTTTTAAGTTTTAACGCTACGAAAAAAGCGCAACTTTTCGCGCAAGTTTTAACGCTACGAAAAAATCGCAACTTTCGGAATGGCTACGAAAAACTCGCGTTTTTTCGCGCAAATCGTATTGGTAACGAAAAAGTCGCGATAATTTCCGAAAAGTCGTAAAGGCGCCGAAAAAATCACAAAAAATACGAAAAAGTCGCAAAATGTTCGATTTCCAATCGGAATTTTTCCAATTCGGTCAGAATTCGTGTCTTAGTAAATCAGCCCCATAGTCTTACTAACTGAGCATGTACACTTGGTCTCGGTGCAGGAGTGAGGCATTATGGGAAATTTCTTTACACAGCTCAGCGTTTTTTCTTCCTGATGGCTTCTGATCATCTGAGCAGGTGAAATATGGGGAGACTTAAGGGCACTATTGAGAGAACGGAAGGTAAGCCTGCAGCTTGAGATTAACTCTTTATTAGCCTTTCCTTCTCCTATAAATGGTATGCAAATAAACGCTAGTAATAATAATACACTACACCTATTAAAACTGACAGAAGAACTTTTCTTAGCACTATACCATAACAATGTCTCTTATTAAAAGTATTTGTCATTCCTAGCCAACCCATAGTTTTCTTCTCCTTACAGCCACATATGCATTTTATATCTGCTCTGCCTTGCTCTGCTCTACCCTGTCAGCATGGGCGTCCACAGAAGGGGGCAAGAGGGGGCACTTGCCCCCCCCTGGAAAAGTAGCAAAAAAAACAAAAACCTTACTCCGTTTCTGCAGTCCCCTCAAGCCCGTTTTTGCTGTGCTCCGATTGGATCTTTCTTCTTGTGGATTCTCCAATCAGAGCACAGCTTCCTTGACAGACAGTAAAATTGACCAATCAGAGCACACATGCACACAGGGATCGGGAGATTTTGCAAACTGGAAACAGAAATAAAGACTGAAAAGAAGAATCTGCCCCTGTAACTTTACCTAAGAACCAACTCTCAACTTTTGCTGCAGTTTTCATCCCACAGGTACTATACACAGGCACTATACCCAGGTACTATACACAGGCACTATACCCAGGTACTATACACAGGCACTATACCCAGGTACTATACACAGGCACTATACCCAGGTACTATACACAGGCACTATACCCAGGTACTATACACAGGCACTATACCCAGGTACTATACACAGGCACTATACCCAGGTACTATACCCAGGTACTATACACAGGCACTATACCCAGGTACTATACACAGGCACTATACCCAGGTACTATACACAGGCACTATACCCAGGTACTATACACAGGCACTATACCCAGGTACTATACCCAGGTACTATACCCAGGTACTATACCCAGGTACTATACACAGGCACTATACCCAGGCACTATACCCAGGCACTATACACAGGCACTATACCCAGGCACTATACCCAGGCACTATACACAGGCACTATACACAGGTACTATACACAGGCACTATACCCAGGCACTATACCCAGGCACTATACACAGGCACTATACCCAGGCACTATACCCAGGCACTATACCCAGGCACTATACCCAGGTACTATACCCAGGTACTATACACAGGCACTATACCCAGGCACTATACCCAGGTACTATACAGTTCTAAAGAATCACTATCTGACATGAAATTGTTTTTTGCCTGACCTGACATCTATAATAATATATAATCTATCCCCTACCCTAACAGATGGAGGGTAAGTTAACTCTTTCCCTCTGAAAAAGCTCATTGTGTGTTTATATATGTGTTGTTGTTTTTTGCACTTACTATTTTTTTTTTTTTTGTCATTGTTTTGTTCATTTATAGTAAGTTACAGTGGAGCCAATGTTGTGTATCAGTGCCAGTGTTATAGTGCCAGGGCCTGAATATCTGCCATCTGTACCCACTGCTTCTCACTGTATATAATGTGCTGGGTTTGTAAATACAGACTGCGTCTCACTGTATATAATGGGGAGTCAGTACCCACTGCCTTTCTTGCTATAAAACTAACATAAACACATCTAAAGGGGTGGTTCACTTTTAAGTTAACCTTTAGTATGTTATAAAATGGCCTATTCCTAGCAACTTTGCAATTGGTCTTCCTAATTAATTTTTTTGAATAATTTGCCTTTCTCTTCTGCCTCTATACAGATTTCAAATGGGGGCCAAAAAATATTGCTCTGTGAGGCTACAATTTTATTATTATTATAATTTTGTATTACTTATTTTTCCAAGTAGGCCCCTTAACTATTCATATTCCCATCTCTTGTTTAAATCACTACCTGGTTGCTAGGGTAAATAAGACCCTAGCAACCAGATAGCTGCTGAAATACCAAATGGAGAGCTGCTGAACAAAAAGCTAAATAACTGAAAAACCATTAAAAATAAAAGTTAATTCGAATGCGAACTACCCCTTTAAGCTAACTGATCACAAACACAAATGTTTGCAGATCCCCTAACAGAAGTGCGCGTATGAATACTTTTACTACTAATACTAAACATTTTAGGGTAAAAAAAAAAAAGCACCCCCACCCGCACTTTTGTACAGTATCCCTGGAAGTCAGTGGGAACGGCAAGAGGTAGTTGGGAGGTTAACTTTTTACGTCAGCAGCGAATCCACTAAGTGTCACATTAGCTGTAGGTCAGTCTGTGTATGGGCCATATTTAGCCTCCCCTAGTATCATCCTGCAAAAAAAAAAAAATATATATATATTTATCTGTTGCAGGATGATGCTAGCTTACTTGCCCCCCCTTGGAAAATTTTCTGCGGACGCCCATGCCTGTCAGTCTTACAGCACAGTACCTTTAGATTAGATGCTGACTCAGTGTGCAATATCCTTAGATGTCCTTGGGCAACACATTTTGGTAGTGTTATCTCTGGGATGCTGATGTGGTTAACTTACATTTAGGTTGCAACACCTTATGATACTTTGGAAATCTTTCTCCATGCAACTTAAGTGAAGATGGGACAAACACAGAGAATACTGCATACACAACTGACAAAAAAATGTAAAGGCTTTACAAATTGTTTCAATTTCATGCTGGTTATAAAACATGCCCATTCAACTTGTATATTTATTTTTTTTCCTCTGGGAACGTGAAAGTTGCAGCCAGTTTAATACTCAGGACATGTAGATTTAGCGCCATCTTGTGGAACAAATAGTGAATGATAGTTTATATGAACCATTGCAAGAATGGTAAATAATGTATTTTTCTAAAGTTTATGATGATGTATTAAGTGCCTAGAGGCTACAGGTATAAAGCACAGTGCTCTCTTGCACTACTGCACCAAGCTGTTCATTTACAAATGCTCTGTGAGTAAGTATTTGTATTTAGAGCTGCACCCACTGTCACTAAATAAGCTCTAGAGATCCAATACAAGCATTTGTGAAACATATTTATATAAAAATACATGTTTTTCACAACATTTACAGTTATGTATTTTTAGTAATCAGCACTAGATGATCCATACCAAAGCCTGATACAGGTATAGGACCCATTATCCAGAATGCTTGGGACCAAGGGTATTCCGGATAAGGGGTCTTCCAATAATTTGGATCTCCATAACTTAAGTCTACTAAACAATCAATAAAACATTAATTAAACCCAATAGGATTGTTTTGCATCCAATAAGGATTATTTATATCTTAGTTGGGATCAAGTACAAGCCTGAACAAAATCTACTTTCAGGGCTGATTCGGCAGAAGGAGGTAGAAATCCTATTGTTTACATATTGTCTACATATCTGATGATTTAGCCCTGAACGTCTGTGGAGGGTGGAAAGGATCTTGCTGTCGGTCGCATGAAAGATCGAAAATCGCCATGTGTGTGGCCACCTTTACTGTTTTAATTGCCTCGGTCATTGGCATGCATGTGAATAGCGATATCACATCATAGGACAATAATTGTCTCTTGGGCCTTCTTTTTATCTGACACAAAATTTTGAACCTAATTGCGGACACAATTATGATGGTTTTCTGTAAAGGAATGCTAATATTAAAGAATATATAAAATGGAAAATAGGTGGTGAAGTTCAGGTAGTGAAGGTCAGGTTCGGGTAAGTAAGTAAGAAGTGACATAACTACCATACAACAGACCCCATGGGCAAGTGGTAGGGGTGGGGGGGTACAGCTGAGAATGCAGGTCATTTGTTGGGGCCCAAAACTTTTTGTCGGAGAACCCAGATGACCCACCACTACATATTATAAACCCACAGACAAATGACATCCATGTGTCCAGACATAATTGAGGGTATTGAGTCAATGTTAGATTACTAACATGTCAGAAACAAGACAGAGCAGGGCTGGATGAAAGTGGCTCTCTCCCTCCAGTTCTCCCACCGCACAAAACAACAGAGAATAAAGCTTTGCTCCTACTACAAACCTGCATCAGTTTTTTCCTGTCTGACAATAAGTGCAAAATGTTGTAATAATAAGTATAGGGTATGTAAAGGTCCTGCAACTTAAATGGGCTTCATGCAGGTGGGGCATATATTTTCACACATGCCTGGGTACAATGTGAAAAGAGTATTCTATACTTTATGCCTCTCGGTGGCCAGTAATGATGTGCAGATCCCAAATTTACTGACCTGCTTCCAACCCTAACCCATCCGTTCTCAATTCAACTCAAATGTGGCATAAAGTTTAGAAAGTTTTGTGAAACCCATCACTTAACCCCTTCTAAAGATGTAATAGAGGGCGCGTGCTCTCTTGTGGTTGAATTATTGAAGATGGTGGGGTAAGGCCAGTGATGTCATGAAAGGGGAAGGGCCTTACTAGAACTTGGTGTAGGGCAGTGGTCCCCAACCAGTGGCTCAGGAGCAACATGTTGTTCATCAGCCCCTTGGATGTTGCTCCCAGTGGCCTCAAAGCAAGTGTTTATCTTTTTTTTCCAAAAAATAGTGACTGTCTATGGCATCTTACAACAGCATTTGCCATAATTCATAGATTTCTAGTCCACACCTGAAAGCTATCTTGTTCCTAATGCTGCATTTGCATTGACTGTGTAACTAGAGTTAGGCCAACAAAGGTTCATCGTTGATACGTATGGACAGATATAGTACTGATCCCCTTTAGGCTCTTCCTTTTGTTTAGACAACCCTTGCAGACCCAGTTTTGGATTCAAAAAAGGCCCTGGCATTTTAAGCACCCTTAGGCCCAAAAATCCCCCACCAGTCCAATAAATAGTGACTCTCTATGGCATCTAAAAGCAGCCCCAATGGCATTTGCCACAAAAGACAGTTTGACTGAACACTGTGTTGACTACAGGAACAGACCAATTAAATGTAATCATTATTTGTCAGCTAGGGTGTGCCTTGTCTCTAGCCATCCCTCTAAAAGCATTGCACACATAACCCTGCCATAATGCTTTATTAATGATCTTTATCAGCTGTTTTTTTCAGTAGCTCTTCAATGAAAAACAATTGTATACTCAGTCATTCCATTTAATTTAATTCTAAAGTTATTACATTGCAAATATCAAAGTTTTATTTGCTGTGCAAATCAGAAACGGTCTTGTTTTTCTTTTGCAGCCTAAGAAACATAATTGCCTCTTTGCCAAAAAGGTGAGACTGCAACCCACAGACTATCCAAGCTATTTTTCAGATGCAAAAACTTTAAGTGAAGCATTCCCCAGAAACAGCCCCCACAGGGCTTAAACACAATGCAGTAAAAAGAGTGCCATTTCATAATTTGTTTACCCATAATGCAGCATTTTACTAAAATTCCAGCATAATAGTGGGGGACTATGGTACCAGCTCACAAATTGCAATGCAAATAAGGGACAAAGTATTGCTGTTTTGGTGCCAGTACTAATTTTTTTGTTAGTAGTTCCAGCGTTACTGAGTATTCTTAAGTTCAATTGCATGCAATTTGTCAGAGCAGCCTGAGTGGGCACATTGGTACTCACCACAAATTGCTACAAGAATGTTTGCTCATACATGTTTATAGCAACTTGTGGTGAGTGCCAATGTGCAATCCCAATACATGCTCTATATCATAACTACATTAAGGCTTAAGGCACATGGGGCTGAGTCTCGGTATATAGATAAGCACAGGCCGGGGATCATCCCCTACAGCCTGTTTAGCTTTCGGATATGCCTGCACCCAAAGCCACTACTTCAGGCTGGGCACGGGCACATGACGCATTTCAGAGGCAAAATCCACTTGGCGTGCCTACACCTGGGCAGATGTAGTGGCTCCCAATGCAAGCACATGGAAAAGCTGTTTGGAGCACAGGGCTGATTCTCAGCCTGCATTTATCCACAAGCTTAAAACTGTGTGTCGGGTGGCCAACTGGCTGGTGTTTTACAGGCCTGATGCTTGATCCCAATGTTATTAATAGGGAAGATAGAAAAAGTGGCAACCATACTAGTGTGGCTGTAGCTTTAAGATTTACCTCCTGTAGTGCAAACCAACATTGCTTTCCCCAGGCCAGATAAAGAAAGTACACTTGCACATTATTGCACAATGACCCTCTACACAAGAGTAGCTTGTATTTTTGCATCTGAATATTGCCCCTTTCCTACATGGACCCCTGTGCATCACAATAGCACAGCAGCAGGTACTCATTCTAAAGCCTGTGTTTTTCCCATGAAACATTAGTGGCAAGTGGCCACAAAGAGCAGTGGGTGAGCTACATTTCCTGTATCCCAGCCTTGGTATACATGATGTACCAAGCATTGTCCCAAACTGTCTCTGCCTGGGCAGCCCTCCCCCACTTAGCACCTCCCCCGGCCCTTTGTAGAGTTTTCTGGCATCATTAGCCGGTCGCTTCCTAACAGAGGGAAGCTCAGTAGGGGAACATGTTCACACTTGCCAGAGTATCTTGTAAGTGATTGCCTAAGGTCTCTTTTGTTTAATCCTCCTCTCGATTTCATAGCCAGCCTGTGTATTACAGTGAGCAGCTCAGTTGGTAAGAACTAGTGTGATTACAAGTTTGTCATTTACATACAGGTTGTTAGATGCCGCTGCAGGACCTGGACTCTGGGACACCTCCAGCCACATTGCACTGACCAGCAAGCATCACCCTACAGGTAATATGGGTTACAAGACTGGCACTGTGGATAGGTAAAAACAGAATTTTTTTTTTATTATTTTATGCATTCCGCTGCATGGGAATTCATGTTCGCTGGGTGTTTTGTACTGACATTAAAGAGATTCTGACACCAGAAATGAAACCTTTTTTTTACATCAAAACATCGTCTTTGCATGCTATTCATAATTTTGCCTTAAAAATATTTGCCCCGTGCTTTAACAATCCCTATCTGATTCCCCATGTTCCTCTATGAGGGGGCTGCCATATTTGTGCTGCACTAGTCTGTAAGCATTAGAAGCTATAACTGACAGGTTGAGAAGGGACATTCAGGTTGGCAAAACAGTTAGTTTTAGGAACTACAATTAATAATAACTTGCAAAAGCAGTCAGCAGAAAATGATCAACATGACCTATAAGAAACTTTTAATGTACACTAATATTTTGAAGAGTTCATTTTTACTGTCAGTATCTCTGCAACGAAAAAATGGTTCCATTTTATTCCATGTAAGAGACTGGTATCTGCTTCTGTGTGTACAGACCCATGGAGTAGAATGAATTAATTTAACATGCATTGCTGTGTAAAACTGTGCTGTATAGCAAATGTATTTAAAAGCTGCTTAATGTTTGGTGGCAGTTTAGAATTGTTTCCCATTAATAATGTTATCCTATTCACCCTCAAATTAATCATTAATGATTTTTAATGACAGTTACTACTCCCTTATCTGTACAGAGTCACACATTCCACAGGCAATAGTGGAACCCCCTTAAAAGAAGACCTGTCACCCTAAGAAATAATTCTAAATTCAATTGTATCATGTATCATGTTAGGTGAGCAAAATAAACTTCGCTTACACTATATAAATATTATAAAGCTTATTTCCTTCAGTCTTGAAATTACTCACAGCAAGCAGGCAGGTGCCATTTTGCAGACACTGTTACTAAGGCAAGCTTTGCATGATGCAAAAATCTTGTATATGTGATAGAATAGAGGGCCAGATGCCCATGTACAGGCTACACAATTAGATGGTGAGGAGGAAGGGGAAAAGTGAAAAGTGAAAGTGCAGTGACATCTAGGAAGTGTTGAATGTTAAATTTGTCTGCCCCACCTCCATGCCTTAGGCATAGAGACGGGGCAGGCAATATATTATTGTTTAATTTGAAAAGGACTTTTAATATATAGCTTTTTATGTCTGGGTGACATTGCACAACCCTTTTAGGGGGTTTGCTATTGAAGCACATTGCTTTATTTCTTCTTTGCATTGCTGTTTGTGCACCACTACAGGTATGGGATCCCTTAATTGGAAACCCGCTCTCTAGAAAGCTCAGAATTATGGGAAGGCCATCTCTCATAGAGTACATTTTATGCAAATAATTCTATTGATTTCCATTTTCTCTGTAATAAAACAGTTGCTTGTATTTCATGGTAACTAAGCTGCATGAATCCATATTGGTGGCAAAACAATTCCTAGGTTTATTTGGTCTTTAAATAAATATGAAAAGAAGCAAGAGAAAACACTTTGCAGGTACCCCGGGCTGGTGCGGTTTTCTCCTAACAGGAGCACCAGCCCGGGGTAAAAGGTAAGTGATTAAAGTCACTGGGGGGTACCTAACATTTTGGCACCCGCAGTGACTAAGCCTTTCCTTCTTCTTTAAAGGTACTTATTTCAAAATGCGTTCCTTGCTTTTCCCTATAGTTCCACTCAGTCAACCCTGATTTGCTCATCAGAATTGATTACAATGCACTTTTTGTATCAGTAAGTAAGATGCAGGATAAGCAAGCTATTAAGCTAGGAGTTAGCTATATGACCCTTCTGGTTCAGCTGGGCTCTACAAGCTGCTTTTATGTGGTGTTTAAATGTCCCGAAAGATTTAGCAATAAAAAATTTAGCAATGCAAACAGAGCCAGATGCATGATGGATTTACCACAATGCTGACAGCCTTCTAAGGACATCACTTGGCTTACTCCTGCATGCTGAATGCTGCCCTAACTCTGCACATAAACCTCTGTCTAGTTGCTTACCTTATCAAGTTACATCAGAGTGGGTTTGACTGTTTTTTTCTTCTAAATCCTTACTAAAATATTTTCACAACTAAACCATCTGTTGCAAGATAGTATCCATAGTAAAATTGCTGTGTTTATGTTCCTGCTTTAGGCAGAGTCTGGTATACAAGATGTTTTTTTAACATTCATTTCGGAATGCCTTCTTCAGGACAAGAGAGGGTAAAGTTCAGCTTTGGATTAATATTTAGTTTATGATTGATTATTCAAGGAACTTTTCAACTGATCCTTTTGAAAAGATGATTCAATAAGATCCCTCGAGCTTATTCAATCTATGTTCGCTGTACTAGGACTTAAAGGAGAAGTAAAGGCTAAGTCACTTGATTAAAGTGACTTTAATCACTTACTAGCTTCCTTCTTCCTGTCTTGCGCGGTTGCGCATGTGCAGTAGAGTGAAAAGCCTAACTTTAACAAGAATGTTGGCTTTTCACTCTACTGCGCATGCGCTGGCCCAGGGATTTCGCCGGCAGCAGAAAGAGGAAGGAGGAAGCGCTCACTACAGGTACTCTGGGCTGGTGCTGTTTACTCCTAACAGGAGCACCAACACGGGTAAAAGGTAAGCCAAGATGGGGGTGGTGCCCAAAGTCTGACAGGGAGCAGGCCTGGGTTGGCAGAGCCCACCAGGTTTTGATCCAACTCGATATCGCCAAGCTCAAGATGGGCATAGATGGGGAAGTTCTTCTGTTTTGGCGGCCTTGCCAAACAAGCAGATTTTTAGGTGTATAGCCAACTTAAGGTTTGTGTTAGAGAAAAAAATATGCTTGCATGGCCAAGTACTGAGTGCTGACTCACTGACCACTCTCATTGTGATCCTTGGCTCTGGGTATTTTTCACTCATCATACAAAATTAATAATGATCTGATACTGGGGAAGGGAATGTTTTGGACCAATACCCAAGACAGTAGGCTACTATCTTATGCACAAGTTATTTACAAATCTTAAAGGGGACCTGTCACCCTAAAAAATAACTCCAAATTCCTTTTCTATTATGTTTTGCTATTAGCTTTGTGTCACCCCAAAATCTTGTTGGAGAACCAGATGCCCAGGCCCATGCACTGGCTATATCATTAGGTGATGGGGAGGGAGGGGAAAAGTGAGAAGTGCATTGACATCTAGGAAGAGCTGAATGGAAAGCTAAAGGTATTGTCTGCCATGCCTCTATGCCTAAGGCATAGAGGCGGGACAAGCAAAATATGATTGACAGCTGGGAATTTTAAATCTCTTTATAATGGGTTTGGATGTGTTATTAAAAGAAGGAATTAAAGTTTCATGTTTAACTTGAAAAGGACTTTTAATAGTCAGCTTTTTATGTCTGGGTGACAGGCCCCCTTTAATTACCTAAAACATTACTGTATGAACTTGGAATGTGCAAAGATGGAGAAGCCCCTGTGACTTCACAAGGGATAACAAAAAATCATTTTTTTGTGAAGCCATAAGCTAAACACCAACTTTTGTCTGGAACAAGTGCATAGCTGCCAACATTTGAAAAGAAAAAAGCTAAATAAACATTGTCTCTGGTCCTGAGAGCTCAATTAGGCTTGATCTATGCTTGCACTTTACTACTGCCAACATTAAAAGATATGGCATAAATATTTGCAATGTATATTACTAGGCTGCCAAGAACTAGTGAAGAGTGAAATTTTTTGCTAGGTATAAATACCTTATAAAATTCTGCATTTTATAATTGCTGTAAAGGACAGAATATACAAAGACAAAAGATTTGCATACCTTTTGGAACCTTCCACTGTGGTGGAAGACAGCCAGAAAGTCTCCCCATGGGTTATAAATGTCCTATAAAAGAAAAGTATTAACACACAAGTAAAGTATCCACTTTATAATTCTGTAGTTAATTTGTCTACTTTCTCTGCAAATTTGTTTTTATAAAAAAATCACACAGATGGGAGAGGCCATAATTTCCGCTTCAACGTGGGAATTTTAAAATCCATTCAGATTCATGGCATGGGGGATTACATTACTGCCTGCCCACTTAGATGGAGATCATACAAGTAGTATAACAGTGGCAATCACTCCATGTGCCATTGCCGTGAGTACATGTATGCACCTTCATAGGCTAATGACATCTAAGACAAGGAGCAGATGGGATGGGCTACTTACAATTTTCTGTATGTTAAGTAACCAACACACTGGCCAGTAGGTCCAGTATTATATCATAATGCCATGTGTGCCCACTAGAGTCTCACTGGACTGGACAAATGAAATGGAACAGTGCGTGGCATGTTCAACAACAGATCTGTCCATGTGTACAGTCCAACACATTCGGTTTATATTTTGCTCTGACTCATGCACATTTCAATTTGCAGTGTTGGTAAATCTGCTTATTTAATGACCACATCAGCACAAATATACAGTTTTTGGTCAAATGGATTAAAGAGCTGCCTGCCTTATCCAATCAGTTAGAAAACTGGCATATGATTGAATAAGGGCCTGTATTGTTCTGTTTGGTTACTAGTTTAGGTAGCCACATATCCAAAAGTCTAACTTTTGAGCTGTCAGGGTAAATTGCAGATCTGCCCACATCTATCCATTATTTTTAGTTGGGCCTTCAGAATGATGTTCCACAGTTCCTTAGAAAGGACAGTATTCCACAACTGCCCTATGTGTGTAATATGTAGAAACAGTCAATTATAAAACTAGTTATTATTGCCAAGATCAAAGCAGATACAACTAACAATAAGCTCTCGCTGACAAAGTGACTACATTGTTGCTTACTGCAGAACACTAATTACTGCTTTGATTCCATCTGAAAGTGAAGTGTTCTAGAACTAAAACATGTTATTAAATTTGACAGGGGCAATAAATGGTGAACTTTTAGCCCCAGATCTTCTTTACATACAAAGACTCAGAAGAAATTTCCAGTATTCTGTGATGGAATTCTGTTTGTACAATAAACCAACAACTTACTCTGTAACAGAACTCTCTGTAACAGAATTTTTATGACTTTTTCATTTTTTTTGGAGGGGGGCTATTGAACAGCCAATTAAATCATCGGAACTGTAGTCTTTTCATATATGGTTTTTGCTTGGTTGAGCATTTACTCATTTATAGTAACAAATATACTGTGCAGATAAATGCAAACTCTCTGTGCTTAATAGAAAGAGCAGATATTTTACTAGACATTTTCTGAGACATAAACTAAAATTTGGCCACATTGTTTAGCAAAAAAAAAAACAGCCTTCCATGTCTATCTCTTTCCTAATATTAACATAGATTTAAGTACCAGTCTAACTGATACAGTAAAAATGCATTGAAAAATACAAATGAACACAGACTTCTCTAAACCATTTCAGTACACTTAAGTTTCAGCATATATTTCAGTAAATGTATATTCAAACCCCCAGGGCCATAATAAATTCATTAATTAAAGCTTATTGGTTGGCTTATTGATATCCTCTAGAGACAAACTAATACAACACATCTACTTAATTCAAATAAACTTTATAAAATGGGTCAAATTACTGAACATGGTAGGAGAACAGGGAAGCTCTTTTTGGCACATGATGTGGGCCTTCCCCCCTAACTGGCCAATTCTGGAAAGTCATCACCCCATGCATAGCTTAATTTACAGGTGTTGGGTTCCCCAGAAATGCCTATTAGAGATATTAGACAATATTTTCCCCATCACCAGTGTCAGGATTGTAGTAAGATCAGTTATATTTTACGCCAAAATGTGTTACTCGTGTATTGGATGGCCCCCCTGTTCCACCTACCAAGATTAATTGGCTGAACGATGTAAGAAAATTTCAATTTCTAATTAAAATATATTGAAGCTAGAGGATGAAAAATTACATTTCAAAAGAGTATGGAGAATGTAGTTTGACATACAAATGGGAGGTGATCCAATTGGATAAAGGCATATCTATGCTCAGAGTGTAATTCTTATGTCTATGAACTAGATCAGCTCTTCCCATGACTAACACAGTACCACAAAAAGGTGCAGTCATCTGCAGTGCTCTGTGGTTGCTGAATAGCCCCGTAAAAATACTGATTTATTTCTGGCAATGTTTATCTCAGATAAATGAAGGCTACCAGTGAATTAGCCCCAAAGCATGGAAGTTGCCTAATTGATCAAACCTATGTCTCCCATCCAGTTTCAAAGCAGACACTGTTGTCTGCATTTAATTGGAATTAAAAACTAATCCCTCTGAATGACTTATTAATGCCTTTGTAAATCTGTAAATGAATATGTGTGAGGCTTAATGCCTGGTTGGGTCTTTTGTTTGTAAGGTATGCAGCAGCGGGTGGGAGGAATGACTCCTCAAGCCGAGTTGGCAAGGCAATGCTTGGAGCTGAGTGAGAATCTGCCTGAAAAATCATGCCCTGGCGTTAAGGAATGGAAAACACTGCATTTAGCTGCCTGGAATGGGAATACAAGACTTGTAAAGCAATTGCTGCAACAGGGAGAAGCTGTAGACTCCAGGTATGTCTCAATCTAAATACAAAGGCCTCTCCTCTTGCCTTAAAGAGGCAAACTTTTAAAATAGTAGCATTATCATTTTGCAACTTGAAATGTTCATAATCTGTCTCTGCTGGGTATCATTTTCACATTTTTCAGAAAATATTCATTTAAATCCTAATCTGAATTTTCTTAATTAGCAAAATCAACTAAATTCTTAAACAAAAATGTATCACATTCAGTTGTCCAGATCTGGCTTTTTTCTCATATAGAACATTCCATTTCTTATTTATTTTTCTTAAGTTAATGGATATAAAAAGACAAAAAGCCCAAAGTTTAGGCATGTTAATCTTCATGCCCATTTCGGGAAAAAACCTTAAGCATAAGTCACAAAGGAGTAAACACTGTTAGGGGCCCCACCAACTTAATTTTAATCCATTTAAAAAGAAAATGAACAACCTGTGCTGACTAATACTACTTACATCTGGGTGTATTGCAGCACTTGTAATATGTGTATAATGCTCAAAGCATATGAGTGCACCTTGATCTTGCACACAACTGAGAGGGTGCTGTTCATTATATTGGGAATGGAGGTTAGGCACATGGAAAAACAAATAAAACAATGTGTCTGTTGTGCATTAATGTTGTCCATGGAGCCAATGTTTGGATATGTGAAGTGTGGAAAAACATAGTCATGTCAGATCTAGTTGGCTGAGATGAATCTTAATCACTTTGTTAGACACTGTGAGTGACTATAACCACTAACCTCAGACCCTCAGACTCAGGCTGGCACTCCCTTAACTCAAAAATGCACCAGCCCTGGGATTCAATATAGGCCCTGGCATTTCAAGTACACAGAGGCTCAAAAGCCTCCCACCAGCCCAATAAATGGCATCTTATACCATCCCCTCCGTCATTTGCCAGAATCTACAGATTGATGTAAAAACAGTCTAGGTTTTGCTCTACTGTACATCAGTGGTCCAAAGAAAAAAAAGAATATGGTGGTGCATTGCTCACTAGGGTAATATCCTTGGCTAATATGTTTTTTAGCAAAGAGGAGTGCTGGGGTTTGAGATTAGCAATTATAATCACTGGCTGTGCCTAAAAAATGTTGCATTTCCATCTCCTTTAAGGCATACAATTATATTTTCAGCACCTTTATGCTTTCAACTATGCGAAGTGTAAGGAAGGCCCTTTCCTATTTCAGCACAATAAAACCAAAAAAAGCATAAAATAAGGTCCATACAGAAAGGGTTTTTTTAATGAATGAATCTGAATTGGCTGCACAGAGCCCTGACCTCAACCCAACTGAACCCCTTTAAGATTAACTAAGATGCTGGCTAAAAGCCAGACTTTATTTGCCAAAATTATTTCCCAGCTTGTGGCTGATTAGAAAAAAGTCCCACTAACAATGTTCCAAAATCTGATGAAGAAGTAGAGGCTGTTGTAGCAGCAAAGTGGGGGACAATTTCTTAGTAATACCCTTAGTTTGCGAATAAGATATTGGACAGGCAGGTGTTCAGATACTTTTGCCATATAGTGTAGGTATCACCTTTTCATGCAATGCCTTCTGCTCCCGTGTGCTTGATGACTTGTTTTCAGCATTAAAAGTAAACATGCTTCCTAGGACGTTAGACTAAAAACTTGTTTGGATTATGTTGTACATAGGTGTACACTTCCTTTTGTAATCCCTATTCATTTTTTAGCCATTTATTATGGATTGCCATCACTAAATCTCTCCTTGTCATAATTTCCATTTAAGGCACAAAGTCTCTGCATAGTTTGGAGTTTATTTACCATGACTCCTGGCTGCCAAACTGACACAAAATCAACACAGACACAAAAGGAGTGTAATAGATTCTTCAAAGCAGGAGAAAATACTTTTCTTTAAAAGGCATAGCAGTGTGTTTACACACTAGCTTTTGTTTACTTTGAAATGCCAAGAGGTGGCTGTTTATTGAATACTTATGATAAAAAAGAAAAACAGTTCTTATATACATATATATTTGATTCCAGCTAGGGCACTATCTGCAAACATTGTATATGTTCTCCCTGTGCTTGCATGGGTTTCATTTCCTCCAGGTACTCTGGCTTTCTCCCACACCCCCAAAAAAATGCATGTTGAATGGCTCCTGATAAAACTGACCCTACTTTATGTGTGGTTGTCATGGAAACCTTAGATTGTAAGCTCCACTGGCTAAAGCTCTGTGGAACATGCCTGTCCTTGTTAGATTGTTTGTTCTTATTCTCCCACAATTATTTTTCCCTCTCTGCAAGTGCTTTTGCGCGCACATGTTATAACACCAGTGCATGTAGTACACAAGAATTTCAAGGGAACCCTGCGTAGAGTTTGATTTTTTTGTGTACCCTTAACGGAGTTATTCACCTTTAAATTAACTTTTAACATTGATATTCTGAGACAATTTGCAGTTGGTTTTCATTTTTTATTTTGTGGTTTTTTAGATATTTAGGGTTTTTTTTAGCAGCTATCCTTGTTACTTTTATTCCTTATCTATTCATATTTCAGTCTCTCATGTGAACAATGCTTGGTTGCTAAGGTAAACAAAACCCTAGCAACAAGATAGCTGCTGAAATTCAAAACTGCTTCTGAACAAAACCTAAATAACTAAGTAACAAAAAATGAAACCAGTTACAAATTGTTTCAGAATATCATTATCTACATCCAGGGCCGCCATCAGGGGGGCACTGGGGGGACAATCATCCTGGGCCCGGACGTTTCTAACTTTAAAGGGGGCCCGGCCGTGCTAGAGTTTTCTTACGTCGGGCCCCCTTTAATCGAGTCCGGGCCCTGTCACTAATGGCGTCCGCCGCTATGTCCCGCTGCTCTCCGCTCCATCTGCGCTTATATAAGGTTGCGCCCCGTGCGTAGTGACGTCACACGCACGGGGCGCAACCTTTATAAAAGCGCAGATGCTGCAGACAGGTGGGACATAGCGGCGGACGTCAAGGGAGCCAGCAGGGGGACCGGTGAGGAACTGAAGGATGCTTGGGGGAGCTGGAGGAAGCAGGAGGACACTGGGGGGGGGGACTGGAGGATGATGGGGGAGCTGAAGGATCTTTGGGGGGGCTGGAGGAAGCAGGAGGACACTGGGGGGAGAACTGGAGGATGATGGGGGAGCTGAAGGATCTTTGGGGGGGGGCTGGAGAAAGCAGCAGTATGCTTGGGGGGGCCTGGAGGAAGCAGAAGGACATGGGGGGGGAACTGGCAGATGCTTGGGGGGCCTGGAGGAAGCAGGAGGACACTGGGGGGGGGGAACTAGCGGATGCTTGGGGGGCCTGGAGGAAGCAGGAGGACACTGGGGGGGGGAACTGGAGGATGCTTGGGGGGGCCCTGGAAAAAGCAGCCGTATGCTTGGGGGCCCTGGAGGATGCTGGGGGGGAGCCAAAGGACACAGGAGGAAGCAGTAAGCAGCGGGGAGCGGGCCATAGTATGAGTAATTTGGGGGAGGACCAACAATGTTTTAGGGGGGCCCTGGCTACCAATGTTTTAGGGGGGCCCTGGCTACCAATGTTTTAGGGGGCCCTGGCTACCAATGTCTGTGTGTACTTTGTATTGATGGGAGGGGTCACTGGGGGAGGGGCCATTGGGGGCATGGGAGGGCCTAGAAAATTTAGTTGTGAGGGGCCCCGTGATTTCTGATGGCGGCCCTGTCTACATCCTACTAAGGTTCATTTAAAGGTGAACAACCTTTAAGAAAGGACAAGGACTAAACTATAATATCAGAGTACAGAAAAACGTAAAAGGGAGATAGCATTTTTTGGCAAAAGTTTTAATATGAAGTATATTTTCCCTTTTTTAGCCTCACTACTCACTACTACTGTATTTCTACTAGACTATGATTTGTCTCTGGTAGACTGTTTGCCAATGAAATGATGATAAAATAATCTTGCATGGTCACATCTGCTTTGTAGGGATGGGCTTGGCTGGACTTCTTTACACTGTGCAGCAGCAAACGGCCATTTGTCTACTGTGAAGTTGCTGATTCAGCGTGGAGCGTTACTAAGTTGCCAGGATGGCTCGGGCTGCACACCTCTCCACCATGCAGCGCACAATGGCCACACTCATTTGTGTGAACTCTTGCTGCAACGTGGAGCAAATCCCGGCGCCACCACTAAAGGGGGGCTTACGCCTCTCCATTTAGCGGCTTCTAATGGGCACACACTCATCACACAGTTACTGCTGAAGCAAAACCTAGACCCTTGTGTCGGTGACAACAACCAGTGGAGCCCCTTACACTGGGCAACAGTGAGCAACCACTTCCATATAATTGAGCTAATGAAAGAATATGGAGTGCCGCTGGATCTGGAAGCTTCTGGAAATTTAGCCCCATTACATATTGCTGCTGAGACTGGTAGACTGGAAGCTTTGGGCTATCTGCTGGATAACAGAGCTGACGTGAACGTAAAGGATCAGCTGGGAAGGACACCACTTGCAATAGCAGCAGGGAATGGAAACTTAGAGGTATGTACTATAACTGTAAAGTTTTATTAAACAGGAAAGAGAAATTAAGGGTGACAATCACAGATATATTTATCTATAGTGATAATACTGTATAAATAGTGATAATAATAAGTCTGTACTGTCGCAAAGACAGACTCACAAAGCAAACTGATTTTTTGCATACTGATACTATTTTGTATGTTTCTCCTAAAGGGCCCCATTATTTTTTTTATTTTCCTTTGTATTTGTCCTATGGATATATTGAGAGGTGCATTTACAATGATTTTCCTGTTGCTCCTTCTCACATCAATGAAGGAGTTATTTGAAAATCTTGGCACTCCAGTTATAATACAGTCTCCCTAAAAAGAAGCCAAAATAGCTGAACCTAGTAGTCCAGGCAGAGGACTTTCACTTTCCACACATGTGAGCCCTATGCCCCTTGCTCCTGCATTGCACCAGTCTATCATGGGCCCTACTGCAAGTATGAGCTTTACTCTCCCCTGCTCTGCTTGCTTTCTTTGGGCCTGGCCAGCAGAACAGGGCACAAAATGGAAATCTTCATAACCGGCAGGTTATGAAGGTCAGTTCTGTCCATCATTTACCATGTAATGGGTCAGTTATGACTAATAGCACAAATTTTGGGGCCAGAATACATTAAAATGATTATGTTATAGATATAATAGTAGTAATAAAACAAAGTCATACAAAGAAGCCAGTGGAGCCCTTTGGCAGGCTGTTAGCCATTAATCACTAAGAGGCAGATTTATTAAAATGTGAGTTTAGAGCTTACCACAGGAAAAAATATATCCACTTTCTATTTATTCCTATGGGATTTTAGATGGGTGAAGATAGAGTTCAATGTTTGATAAATACCCCCATAGGAATGAATAGAAAGTGGGAGACTCTTTCTGTGGTGAGCTCTGATCTCACATTTTGATATATCTGCTCATTTGCGTCACATGCGCCCAATGGTCCTCCAGCTAGACAATTCTAAACCTTCAACTATCTACATTTTGTATTACTGAAGCAAGATTTGGTACTGAATATATCTGTGTACATAAACCAATGCTGGACAACAGTGTTTGTCACCAGTTTAGACTGTGGAAGTGTCTAGGTTGCTTTATTATGAGCTGAGATTGTCCACGTTTTCTCTCCTCTAGGTTGTCAGGCTGCTGTTGGAAAAGAATGCAGGGATTGATGAGCAGGACAAGCATGGTCGAACAGCCTTGCACAGGGCAGCAGGGGCAGGTCACCTCCATGTAGTTAAATTGCTTGTTCAAAATGGAGCTTGTCCAAACCAAAGGGACAGTTTAGGATTAACTCCAGTCCAGAGATCAGCAGTGTGTGGACACGGCGGTGTATCTGCCTTTTTACAGGACCTTGGAGGATTATTAGAGAATGGAAATGGCATCTAAAATATACTGTTTATGTAGGAAAAAGCACCTTTAACACTGCACAGGAACACCTTTTGGGAAACACTGAAGGCTGGAGAAGCTTGTTACAGTAGCTGAATCAGGCCATTTATGAGACTGACCGCCAGCCATGAGTATTTCAATGAATAACCATCAATTTGTGCTTTCTATGGTTTTTATTCAAAGTGCTATTTTTAAATTGCAGGGTATTTTGCCTGGAACACCTACCTCCTAATTTTTATAATGAAGAATAAATAGGGACAATTCACACATCGGGGTTCAGTGAACTAGTATGGTACATATTCGGAGGTCTTGGTTTAGTCTTGGTCTATGTCTCTGTCAGCATGAGCATCTTTGAGTCTGTAACATGGCAGATAAATAGAATGCACATTACTTCAAATTCTGACACGCCACTATTTGTTGATCGATAGGCTCAATAGTGAGTATCAGCTGTTAAATTCACTCGTCAACATAAATGGCTAAATTTCTGCATTATTCACTTGATTGTAATGTTCAAGGAATTGACTATATGGACCACATTGCCAGTATAAGCCTGAACCAGTTGCTAAATTTCACTAGCAGGTTACCCATAGCAACCTATAAGATGTTGTTTTTTAGCTTCTAGCTGTAGTAGACCAATTACAACTAATTGTAAATTAATTGTTATTGGTAACTGCAGCAGTACAAATCAGCTCTTAAGTAACAGGCATTTTAGGTATTCTTTGGACTGATAGCTAGGCTTTTATACCAGGCAATGTTACATTCTTTGTTCTTTGTCATTTTACCTGTTTTTGTTATATATATATATCACCCTTCACAAAGTAAAGCTTCAACCTTCAAAACTGAATGCATTTTTTGGGGCTAATTTACAAGTGTAGTACCTGTAGCAACCAATCAGGTCTTTGCTTATATTTTCCAGTAGACTTTTAAGACTAATTGATGATTGGTTGCTATTAGCACCTATGTCCATAAATCAGGCCCTTAACATGATGCAGTGAATGTGCCTCAGAGCCTTTGTGATCACACAACTAAAAACATTGGAAACCACATTGTGTGCTGCTACCCCACCGTGCAGTGCCCATCCTTCTACTGTAGTACAGCCAATGGTCGCCTAAGAATTTGTGCAGCTGTGCTGACAGCAGGGGGCCCAGCTAATCCAAGTAAGAGCAGCACTGCAGGGCCCCCTAAGACTTAAAAACCTACAGGGTCTGGGACAACTGTCCCCCTGATGGTGACCCTGGTATTATCTGCATCTGCGTTTTCCTTTCTGTCAGTTTACATATGTTGAGGATATTATTGTGTGGATAATTGTTCTGCCTGTACATTCTAATGGGTTCATGGATATGCAGGTATAATATTCTGGTGTCACAGTCATTGCTCTTAAAGTATATAGGATTTTATACAAAGGTCAATATTTGTCTGCCAGTATAATCACATGGGGTTACTTTTCTAGGAGTGTAATGTGCTGTGGTCATTAGCTACCCTTCAACCTTTAGGCACAGACAAATGACTAAAAGAACAACAACTACTGTTGTTGCTGCCTAGGGCAGCAGAAATTTAGGGGCGGCATACCGCAACTAAAGTTTTACATTTTGCTCCCAAATGGAGCAATGGGGACCTCTCCCCACTGCTCCGTATGGGAGTTTAAATGCATGCGGGCTCGCGGGCTCTGCCGCGGGGGGCAGCCTCGGGGCGCCCGGAACACAAATCTGGCGCTGAGAAGGAAAGGTAAAAACTAAGTAAGCTTTATTAGAAAGGTCTCTGTAAATACAGCCATAAGCACTTACAGTAATGCTGCACTGAGTCCTCTATCAAAAGAAACACAGGATTTTGTCTCTTTGTTTTGTAAACATGATGTTCCAGTGTCCGACTTTCAGAAACATGCTTAATTCCCGTGGCTAGAGTCTGCGCAGTTCTCTCCCCTCTCCTGCTCCCCCCTCCCTTAGGAATGTGTGATCTGAGCTATAACGGCTAGACTGCAGGAAGGAAGCTACTTAAAATGGCAGCTGCTATCTTAAAGGAGAATGCAAGTCAAAAAAAAAAAGCATACTGCCCAATAGTCCTCCTATTGTTTAGTAAAATAGCCACACTTTTGGCTCACCTAATCAAATATTTACTCTAGAACAGGAAGCCATCTCTAAAAAGGTATTCTCCCTTCCTTTCCCTCCTTGCTTCATACTGCACATTTGTTTCATTCCCTCCCCCCCCCCCACTCTGCCAGATCCGCTTCTGATTGGCTGGTGGGCATGTGTAGCTCAGAACAGGAGACAGGATCAAGTTACACACATGCTCAGAGAATAGGAAGGCTGCAGCTGGCACCTACAGGAAGGGGAGAGAGATTTCAGTGATGTCACTGTAGTCTTCACTGCTGTAGGCTGCCAGCACCATATCTCAGAGAAGCAAGCAGGGATCTGGGAATTTAGATATGCAGTAAGTACTTAAAAAGAATGCCTTTAGACTTACTTTTAATTTATATTAGCCTTTCATTGTCCTTTAAGCAAACGGAGAAAGTTCTAAAGCTGTTTACTCAGGTATGTTAATGCTTTCTGCAGAATAAATATATTGTTCTAGGTGGCACTAATGTGGCAAATCTATTGGCAGTAAAATACCAAAATTACTTTTCTTCTCCTGTAATGTATATGGCTAAAACTATGGCATATAGGAGATAGCTATAAAACCCAACCAAATCCTCCAGTGAGAATCCTGCCTTGTCTATGTAATTCTGTCTTAATTATATTTACTGTTTCATTAAATACTGGACAAACAAAGGCTTCCTAGAATGGAACAGCTGGGCCAATGTATGGCCACACTAATGATTGATTATTTCAGCCTATATTTAAAGTACAATGTGAGAATTATTTTGAGTCCCCACCATTTCTCATCTGAATATGGCACTGGAGTACTGAGTTTGAAGCTGATTTGGGCACTATCTGTAAGGAGTTTGCCTGTTCTCCCCATGTGTGCTTGGGTTTCACCTGGTTACATCAGGTTCCTGCCACCCTCTAAAAACATATAGGTTTCTGATGAAATATGCATTACTATATTACTGATATCAGTATCAATTTGTAAGGACTAGTTGGGCAGGGACAGATGAGAATGATGCACAAACTGTGAAGACCTGTGCAAATGTGTCAGAGCTGCAGTAATGAAAAAAAATGTATTGTATAAACTTCAAATATCTTGAGCACAGCAAAAAATGTTATGACCACTAGATGGCTCACTGCAGCTGCACTGCTATTGCGTACAGGCCACAGGGACCTTTTATTTTAGAGCCTTATAAGCTGGGCCTAGGCTGAAACATGCCCACTGAAAATGTGACCAGTTTGTATATAACTTGTGAATATTATAATATAACAATATATAATAATTATATGGTGCTGCCCTTTTGTACAGGGTGTTGAATCATTCATATCACTACCTCCCACACTACAGCTTGCAATCTGAATTCCCTACTACAATGCAGACATTCTGAATACCTAAGCTAACATTTCTCTAAGTAAATGCTGAACATGCCAAGATAATTCTCAAATATTTTAATTGGAGGCACAACGTTCGAGGTGGAAGATGAGTACTGTATACAGAGCTAGGCCATGGGCAAAAGAGATGGATAGTCGAGACTCTGAGCAGTCAGTACTTAGGTACAGTGTGTATATCTAAGTATTACATGTGCTATGGAAGTAGGCCACATAGATTTATTTTTAGCTTATGCAAAAAAGGACCACATGAGCTCACTATATAGTGGGAAGGCTTGGACTTAAATGCACTGGATCATAGAGCTCCGTTAGGAGGGAAGTGTATGTGAATACTCGTACAGAATAAGTACATTGATCTTTAAATTAAAAAAAAAACATTAGGTCCTTTGCTTGTATCTTCATCGCTGAAAGGTAAGTTTGTCTGTAGGATTGATTTGTTCTGCATAAAGGGTCAGCTAATGATATTGACTACAGATATAGTCTGTGCTTTAGAAAGGAATAGATCAGCGGTTTGAACATTTAAAGTATAAATTGTCTTATAAGAATATACATAAATTTCAAATTAAATCTTTTTTTTAAATATACACTTTAAATAACACATTAAAATGATGAGTGCAAGGTTTACTAAGAAGTTACACATTTTTTTATGTGATATGAATTGTTTTATGCATGGGCATACATTCCTTGTGTACAGTGTATGGGGTTATGTACCACAGCTTCTGCATGTACACTTAGATTATTTTCCTAAGCGTTTTTAATTTAATGATTTAATGTTTTCCACTTACTCTGTTTTTTTCTTGGTCTTTGAAGGACATGAAAGAGAGATTTTTTTATGCTAACCCATCAGCACATGGGCCAAATGGACAGATAACATACAAAGGGGCCATATAAACTATAGCCACCTTTCTATTGTTACAATTATTAAAGCAAAGGGCGGAACAATTGAAACAGGAGGAATTGTAGCTGTGGCTCCTAGTTACTTCCTCATCTGACCTTACACAATATACTAGTAGATGTAGTTCATCAGGAGATAGCACTTTCAAGGATGACTGATCCCCAAACCAACCAACATCCATAGTAAATGGATATAGATTGGGATGTGTGTGCACTTACAGGGGGATGCAGCCAATTCTAAAGCAGCCTTCCCATTTTGGCACACTGCTAAAGAAAGGTATAACTCTTCCAGTCAGGGGAGTATGTTTGCCTGCTGTTAATAAGTACTTTGGCCTCCTACAGGATGCTTTAAGGGCTGTGGCACACGGGGGAGATTAGTTGCCCACGACTAATCTCCCCATGTGTCACAGCCCTAAAGGGATACGAAAGACAAAACTTAGAGATACGGACACCAGAACTTAAACCTTTTTTTACATCTATCATGACCTTAATAATTTTGCCATAAAAGTATTTGCCCAGTGCTTTTATATTACCTATCTGATCCCCTATGTTGCTCTATGAGGGGGCTGCCATATCTGTGCAGCAGGAGTCCATTAGCATTAGACGCTATAACTGGCAGGCTGAGAAGGGACAGTCAGGTTTAGTAACTTCAAGTAACAATTACTTACAAAAGCAGCCCTATTGGCAATAAAACAATCAACACAACCAATAGGCAACTTTTTATGCACATTCATATTTTGAAGTCGTGTTTAGTTTATTACTCTAATGGTCCCCACCAGCACTCGGCACTAACCCCTCTCCCCTGCCCCCTGTAGTGATGGTGAAAACGGCTACTTAACTACAGCTCTCTGGCAGTGATCACGCATGCTCACTTGAAGCAAATATGTTCCTTGTTTTTGAAGCATGCATGCCCCCACTCTGCAATTGCACCACAGAACAACCATAAGTCCAGAGGACAGTCATGGCAGCTAGCAATTGTGCTGTTTAACTCTACAGTTTCACATCAGTATTGCAGAGAAGGGTAATCCTGGGGATGCTTTTGATGAGGTTAAAGATGTGGGTGGGCTCCCTCATTGCGTTTAGTTCTCCTGTCTCCTGCTGTGTGAGAACAAGAAATGCAGTTGATATTAAATTGTGACCTTAATGTTACCATTTCCAGTTACCCAGTATTTTAGTGAAGGAAGATGTAAAGTTCTGCATATAAAGTGCATAAAAAGCAGTTTACAGTGTTCAGTTTTGACAAAAGTACGATATACACATCTAAAATCTGAGTACAGAAAACTGAAATACGAGTTGGTCCACAAACTCTGCAATGCCAAGTACCAATACAACTAAGCCCAAAGTCTTCTCCATATCATTTGGCTGCTGTTACAACCAACTCTCGGACTACCCAGGCCCAGGGCACACACTGTACAGCAGTTACTATATGTTTTGGTTTATACACTGACTGGCCGCCCTATCAGTGCTGTTTCAGACCCACTCGCTAAACTCCCGTGTCATTGAGACAATAAATGGGTCCTTCCCTCTCTATACCCACTAATCACTTTATCACTACCCACTAAACAGCAATATAGATTGCCCTGCCCCGCCATTGGCTAATAATATTTGGGTTCCACACAGGCACGCTATCAGCGCAGCGCGCCGGAAGGAAGTGAGTGTGTGACCCGGAAGCAGATGTGCGTAGGCGAGTAGCGTTCATAGCAATTAAGGGCAAGTGGGGGAAAGGGCACATCATGGTGTTCCTTAGCCTGTCCCGTTGGGTTAGGAGCCGAGGGCCTGATCGTTACTGGAGGGTGCAGGAGGTGCTCAAACATGCCCGGGTGAGTAGCTCAGCACTGTATCACCGGGTGTTCTTTACATTCATGTGTCTTGCAAGCTGCGACCTTGCAGAAAAAAAGCTGGGAGTTGTAGTTTCTGTTTTAAAGAAAGTGCTCGACCTTGTCAGTGCTTCACTACAACATTCAGAAGAACACACTGGCCATGTCGCCTGTTGTCTTAATTCTGCATCAGCTAGGGGTAATCCATCTGCATAGCTGGCAGGGGAGGTGTGAGCATATTACTGGAATGGGTCAGCTGTCATAATACTGTGTGTATAGTAAGGATATTTTGTGTCTGTATTATACTCATAGGAGCAGCCTCTTGTTAAATTACAATTCCAAACAGACACTGATGGGAGTGTGAGGGTGGTTGCAGTTAAGTTTGGGTGGTTTATTTGGGACTTCTACAGACTGAAGCTACACACACCAGGCCATTTACAATAGGTGCAGCACTGCTATATACACCTTGGCATTGGGCTGTCCAAATGAATGAGCAACACTGTTCAGAGAGGTAAGGTTACCCAAGGTCACCCAGGGCAAGTTATGGCTGCCAGCTGACTGTATTGTGCCTGGCTAAGAAAACCATTCCTTATGGTAGTGTAATTATTACATGTGAAAGATATTTTTTTAACAGAAAAGGTGATACTTTATCATTGTTGCTACTTCAAACACTCAGCAGGACACACAGGTGGATTTTCCACCTAACATAACATGAACCCCTTTAACATGATAAGGCTATAGCAAGACAGGGCTATATTTTACACAAGCAACTCATGTCTGGCAGTCTCCTGATATAGGGTTAAAATAATAATAAACAGAGTTGGCGCTCAAAGTCTCCTGGTATAGGGTGATAGGGGCACTGATGGAGCAAAGTATAGGAATGTATCTTTAACCCCAAACAGGCACCCATACAACACAGAAAAAATGTGGTGGGTGTCTCGGTGACAATCACCCGTGTAGCAGAACATTGATAACACAGTAAGTGTAGAGTGCAAGAGTGGAACAGCTTTTGTATTTGATAATCCCCAAGACAAGAACTAGACCAGCGGAAGACCCAGTAAGTCATGTTTGTGATTTGTTTAACAAATCAGAAGTTTTAAAAAGATCCACCGTGTTCTAGACCTAACTTCTAATCCTTAAATAATAGTAACAAAAAAAAAAAAATTTAAAGCATTTTTATAGTAGAAGGAAAGGATAAATCACTGGGGGGTGCCAAATGTTAGGCACCTCCCAGTGATTGTAACTGCTTGCCTGATACCCCTGGCTGGTGAGAAAACTGCGCCGTAGTATATGCAATCCAGCATTCCTCTTACTTCTGTCTTCTTTCTTCAGAATCCTGGGGCCGATGCATGCACAGTTGAGCGAAAAAAACTGCTTTTATTGTTAAAGTCAACTTTTCGCTCTACTGTGCAAGTGCAAATAAGGAAGAACAGGCACTTTCCTGAATACACCCCGGCTGGTGCAGTTTTCTTTCAGCACCGGCCGGGGGTTTCAGGTAAGTAATTAAAGTGCCTAACATTTTGCCACCCCCCCCCCCCCCTCCAGTGATGTAGTCTTTCCTTCTCCTGTAAAGGAGAACTAAACCCTAGTTTAACCCTAGGTACAAAAGCCCAGAAAGACTAACAGTTTATAAAAAAAAAAAAAAAAAAAACTGCCGTGTAGCCACCGCGGTAGCCTATCAAGCTGGAGAAAAAGGAGAAAATCATAGCTTAAATAGCAGATAACAGATAAGATCTGTAGAATACAATTGACTTTTATCTGTGTCACTTAAGGTGGCCATACACGGGCCGACTATAGCTGCCGATATCGGTCCCTTGGACCGATTTGGCAGCTAATCGGCCCGTGTATGGGGAGAGCAGAGCGGCCTGGCCGACCGATATCTGGCCTGAAATTGGCCAGATCTCGATCGGCCAGGTTAGAAAATCTGGTCGGATCGGGGACCGCATCGGCTCGTTGATGCGGTCCCCGATCCGACTGCCCCATTGCCGCCCACATAATCCGATCGTCTGGCCCCAGGGCCAAACGATCGGATTATTATTTTTTTTACCTAAATGGTCCCCGATATCGCCCACCCGTAGGTGGGGATATCGGGGGAAGATCCGCTCGCTTGGCGACATCGCCAAGCGAGCGGATCTGCTCGTGTATGGCCACCTTTAGCCCTATTTCTATTTGACTTCACATGGAAGGGTTGAATGCAGCAGCTTTGCTTCTATTACCTACAGTAGTATTTTTGAAGCAAACCCACAACTTTTAGGGTAATGTTGGAGTGAGTTAGTCCCCCGCGATAGATCATTGCTACTACTGATTGTAAGCTCTACGGGGCAGGGACCTCCATCCTCTTGTGTCCTCGACTCTTAACTTATTGCAGCTGTATTTATCTTGTATTTATTGTTTTACTTTGTATTTATCCATTATCTTATTAACCCCCTGTTTGTATTAATGTATTCTACTGTACAGCACTGCGTACATAAGTATCGCTTTATAAATAAAGATATACATACATACATACATACATACTACTGGTGACTAACAGTTCTGAAATGCCTACACATAACCTTGGCTTTCCAAAGTCGTGCAAAGTTTCCTCCTGCAGACAACTTCGGAAAATCAAAGCAACGTGTAGTCCTTTCTACTGGTGCCTCCTATTGTTGCCGGGGGAAAGGCATTTCAAAGCAGTTGCCTGTTGTAGCAAAGGTCTGTAGCAGGCAACTAACTCGCTCCTTGTGCCATTAGCCTTACCAGTGTGGACCAACTAAACTTAAAATTATATTTTAATTGCTTTGATACACTTTAATTTGTTGATGTTACTTTTCCTTTAAATATATCCCCTATAATTAATTCCTAGGCGAGGCTAGGGGTAGCAGCTAGACTGTGAAGGCATCTAATCCATTTAGCCCTATTAAAATAAAGTTCTTTAACGCTGTCTCCACCTTGTTGATTCAGTTAAGAATATCAGACAGCATGAAGAGTTAACTAATTACCTCCATGGCCCAGTTCTAGAACTAGCCACGTCGCATTAGGCCAATGCCACACTGGGCGGACACATGTCCAGAATTGACCCCTACACCAAAAAAAGCTTTTGGTTCATAGTTTCTCACCAATTTCCGCTGTGTGTGCCTGCATTCTGGCTGACAAAATGGCTCCAGGTACAGGTAAAATCAAAAGCTTTTTTGAATGTAATGGAAGATTTTCAGCCTGCAGGCCGAGAATCTGCCCAGTGAGGCACTGGCCTTAGCCTAAAAGTGCAGAATTGAGTTGTGTGCAGTGAAAAGCCTGTCACATATAGTACATTAAGATGAAAAGATGCAGTACATTAGAAATTTTCGGATCTTGTGTGTGTGTGTGTGTGTGTGTGTGTGTGTATGTATATCATGGACCTTAGATTGTAAGCTCCACTGGGGCAGGGGATGATCTGAATGATATACTCATGTGGAATATGACATATATATATATACTTATACACATATAATATAAATAAAGTATATATATAATAGAGTGCTGCACACACGGACTTGATACAAAAGAAAAAGTGTTTTTTATTGAAAAAATTCCAACGTTTAGAGCACAACCAGTGCTCTTTCTCAGGGACAAACCAACAGACCATATCCTGACACCCACAGTAAATACCCCCACCCCATAAAATGGCACCAAAAAATGGCCATTGTTACCATGGCAACCAGTGTAAACAAGCCCCACACCCACCAGAGCAAGGTAAATTCAAATGTCAATATATACAGGCAAATAGAATGGGAGTGCAGTGCTAGAAAACAAGGTTAAGTTTAAAATCATGTAGCTAGTAGGCAAATGGATAAACGTTGCAAAAGATGTATGTTGCATGTTGCAAAAAAAGTTGCAAAAAAAACTATACAGAGAATGTTCCTAGTCAGAGACTGGGAACATTCTCTGTATAGTTTTTTGCAACATTGTTGACATTTGCTTCCCTTTAATAATCTTGTATGTTCTGTTCCAGCACTTTCGTGGAAGGAAGAACCGCTGTTTCAGCTTGGCTGTGCGAGCTGTCCGTAGAGCCTTTGTTTACTCTACAAAAGCGAGAAAGGCTAAAAAGCGCATTATGAGAGCGGTAATATACAATTAGTTTCTTAATGGATGCTGCCCAATATACTATAAATGTTACTACTACCAAAAAATACTATCTACATTTTAAAGCAAAAGGCAATTTCTGTGCTGCTAAATTTATCATTACAGTTATTATATTAAGTTTTGGGACTGATATGTTGCTCAAATTATGAAAATAATTTCTTTATTTAAAGGACAAGGAAAGGCAAAGTCACTTGGGGGTGCCAAAATTTAGACACCCCCAAGTGACTTAAATCGCTTACCTTTTACCCCGAGCTGGTGCCCCTGTCGGAGAGAACAGTACCAGCCGAGGTAGCTGTAGCGCTTCCTCCTTCCTGCTTCGCATGCGCAGTAGAGTGAAAAGTAGAGTGAAGAGCTTTTCACTCTACTGCGCATGCGCCGGTCCCGGCAAAATGAAGCAGGAAAGAGGAAGCGCTCGCTACAGCTACCCCGGGCTGGTGCTGTTCTCTCCTAACAGGGGCATCAGCCCAGGGTACAAGGTAAGCAATTAAAGTCACTTGGGGGTGCCTAACATTTTGGCACCCCCAAGTGACTTAGCCTTTCCTTGTCCTTTAATATCCACACATTCATATAGCATTATGTACAATATATAATCTATATAGATATCCATAATATACAGTAGTGTTCAGAAGTTCAAGGCAACCACCAATAACTGTTTATTGCATGCTGAAGAAAAACTATCCCAGTGCCAGTTAGTCTATAAGATGCAGCTCATGCCATTAATACCAACAGTAAATGTTAAATCTTAAATACATAAATAGCAACATTTAGCAATCCCAGGGAATCAGCATAAGAACCAATCTCTGCTCTGTATGGATCTTGTTTGTGTACAGAGGGATTTTTGTGCTGAAACTTTTCAGCATACTGTTGCCACAAAGTAAGAAACACAGAATTGTCAGGAATGTCATTACGCTGTGCAGAGTTAGGGTTTGCTTTCACTGTTTGCTTACTTTTGCCTAACAAAATGTGCCTGAATACTTTTGGGCATATAATAGTGTTATGTTCCAGCATTCATGAGTCTTTGTAACATATTGCAAAAGTTATTTAAATACATTTACCAACATATTGGCCCCATAACATAGATTCAAGATACAATACACTGATTAATAAAATTAGGTATTTCAAGGGCTAGTGCAACAGTGAAAATACAGTTGATAAAATAGTCTGTATAATTCTCAAATTACCCTCAGGTTAATGTTTAGTATGTTATAGAATGGCCAGTTCTTAGCAACTTTTCAGCTAGTCTTTTGTTTTTATTTTTTTATAGATTTTAAATGATTTGCTTTCCTCTTCTGTCTAGCTTTTAAATTGGGGTCACTGAGCCCAGCAGCCAAAAAGCTATTGCTCTGTGAGGCTACAATTTTATTGAAATTGTTACATTCTATTACTTATCTTTATAGTTAGATCCTACTCTATATTCCTGCCTTTCTTTTAAACCACTGCCTGGTTGCTAGGTTAAATTGGACCCTAGCAACTAGATAGGTGCTGAATTTCCAAAATAAGAGCTGCTGAAAAAAGCCAAATGTTTCAGAAACTGCAAATAAAAAATACCAATTGCAAGTTGTCTTAGAATAGCATTAACTACATCATACTAAAAGTTAATTTAAATGTGAACAACGCCTTTAATAATCTAATGGCAAGCATTACCTCAGATTAGGAAAGCATCATAGTATGATTCTGTGTTACCAGTATTTCTGAATACTTAGGCTTGTTTTTGTTTCACAGCTGTGGGTTAGCAGAATTGCAGGAGCAACTCGAGAGCACGGCATGAAATATCCTATGCTAATGTGTAATCTCGTCAAAGTAAGTCTGTTGTACTGGAAATATAAAGCACAAGGCAGAATGACTCTGCGCCCCTTTTCCTGCATAAAGTATCGTTAATAAGCTTTTCATGTTTTCCAGTGTCAGGTAGCACTAAACAGGAAGGTGATCTCGGACATGGCGATCTATGAACCCAAGACATTCAAATCATTAGCAGCACTGGCGAAGAGAAGGAGAGATGAAGGCATCCTAGCAGCTCTTGGGGATGGAAAGGAGCCAGAAGGAATCTTTTCTCGAGTGGTCAATTATCACTAACTCTAAAGATGCACGGAGATTTGTATATTTCTAGGAAGCAGAATTTTCTTGATTTTTTTTTTTTGTGGAATTTTTTCCTTTTTTTATTGTTTGTTTATAGGGAAATTATTTTATTCTTTTTTTTTTTTTTATACAAATGTTCTGCCTTCTGTTATTTTTTTCAGTGACTTATGGAAAAGGTTCTGGTATTCTGAAGACTCAGTGAGTCTGCTTGCGCACTTGTTTTTTTTTTTCATACTGGCAATAAAATGTCCACAGTTATTTATATCTGCTATATCTGCTTTCTTTGTGTGAGAAATAAAATACAGAGCAGAATCAATTACCCTTTGTCTAAAAAGCTGTTAACATTAACCACAATGCTACCTGGAGTTGCCTGGTGATTTAAAGGGGATCTGTCACCCAGACATAAAAGGCTACAATAAAAGCCCTGTTCAAATTAAACATGAAACCCAAATTCCATTTTTTTATTAACACATCTATACCCATTATAAAGGCATGTAAAAATCCAAACTGTCCATCATACATTACCTGCCTTAGGCATAGAGGTGTGGCAGCCAATTACTTTTACTTTCCGTTCAGCACTTCATAGATGTCACTGCAATTCTCAGTTTCCCCCTCCCTTCTCACCATCTTATTTTGAAGCCAGTACATGGGAATGTGCATCAGGTCCCCCATTCTGGCACAGAAACAAGATTTTGGCATGATGCAAACCTTTTCTCATTAACAAAATGGTGCCTGCCTGCTTGCTGTAGTTGTATAATTCCAAGACTGAAATAAACAAAATGTAAATAATTTATATAGTGTAAGTGAAGTTTATTATGCTTGACTAACCCAATAGAAAAGAATTTGGATTTTTATTAGGGTGACAGGTCCCCTTTAATTAGTGATAGAGCATCAAATTGTAAGATCATATACATCTACAAGTGTATAACTATGTAGCTATAAATGATTAGAACTAAAAATGAAATGGAATTATAACAAAAAGGTTAATATTTATTGAGTTTTCTTTTTTCCTTTTCTAAAGTAAAAAAAAATGCACCAGATTTATTTATAAAATAAATGGAGTGCTGCTTTTTGAAGTGGGGGGGGGGGGGGTGTTAAAGATCCACCATAATTAGTGCCAGTAGTTGATTTTGATCATATTTTCTGAATTAGTGTGTACTTTGGTACCCTGACATGTGGAAATTAGGCACTGTCACTTTTAAAGCTTTTGCATAGTGGTAGAACTTTGCCACAAATATTGAGCAAATATTTGTTGGTTTTCGTGTTATAAAATTAACAGCTGGTATAACTCTCCTGTAGGACCAGAGGTGCTCACTTATTTGTTTTTTATTTTTTGGGGTTTTTTTTGGGTCATATTTGCACCAAGTAAACAAGCCCAGTATTTCAAGGCTCTTTTGTACTGGTCTCACAAGCATTATTTTTATATGGGCAAGCACAGATAAGTGCTGTAAGCAACTAATCTCCCCGAAATGCCATCCCACCAGCTAGAATGTAAATGAGATGGAATACGCAGCGCCGCGATTTCTCGAAGCCGCAGAAGTTTCCTCTCAAGGCAACTTTGGCAATTTTGGCCAATCACGCCGCTGCGTATGCCATGCCACCGGCAATTTACATTCTAGCCAGTGGGATGGAATTTCAGGGAGATATGTTAAATATATGGTAATACTGATACATAAAGGGGAGATAACAAAAACAAAGTGAAGGCAATGCACTAAAAAGGCTTAGTGGATTTTGCTGGGCCTTAAGGGCTCTGGCACATGGGGAGATTAGTCGCCCGCGACAAATCTCCCTTGTCACGGGCGACTAATCTCCCCATGTGCCAGAGCCCTAAAGCATCTTCCCAGCTGACAGCAAAGCCCCAAAATACAGGTAAAGAGGGTGACCCAGTGTATACAGTAAACTTAAAATGCAGGTGTTGGTTTCCAATTAGAAGCTGCTTTGCCTTTTTTAAGGCATGTAAATTCCCTTTGCAAACAGTGGGTAAAGTATCTACTTTGGTTTGTGATTGCTCTGAGGATTCACTATGAGCTACAGGCTGTTATAGGGTATTGAGAGTTCTTATAACTAAAAGTGATAAGGCCTTGCCCTCAGTCCCAGTTTCTTCTATTTGAAAATTGAGGAGGTGTTACCAAGCCTGGGGGAAGAGTGGGAGTAAAGATCAAAGGTATTACCTAGCCAAAGGATCCTCAACCAGTCGCTAAGGGGCAACATGTTGTTCCCCAACCCCTTGGAAGTTGGGGAATTCCTGGCTTGGAGGCAAGTTTTGGTTGGATAGAAACCAGTTGTACTGCCAAACAGAGCCTCATTTAGGCTGCCAGTTCACATAGGAGCAACCAAATAGCCAATCACAGTCCTTATTTGGCACCCTCATGAACATTTTTTCATGCTTATGTTGCTTCTCAACTCTTTTTACATTTGAGTGTGGCTCACGGGTAAAAAAGGTTGGGGATCCCTGACCACCTAGAGAAAGGTGCTTCTGAGTGTGTAGTTGCTCTGTGTTGTTAATGTAGTGGAGGGATTTAGCAGGGCAGTTTGGATCCACCAAGTGAGAAAAGCCTTAGGCCCTCGGAAAAGGCAACAAAATGTTTCAGATCAGAGTACAATGGAGACCTTGACAGCCAATGACCGGCGCCTCTAATATAACCAGCCTGATCAGTGGTTAAGACTATACGCACTTCATTGGATAGGACTGATTGTTATTATATTTTGTGTCTGTAATACTTACCTTTAGTATACCTAGTAAGAAAAACTTACGCGAAATGATACTAACCGCACCCGATTTATAATTTGGGCGATTGACGTTTAGATACTCTAACCAAAAAGATTTCTCCTCGGCAGTACGTATTAGATGCAGCTATCAATAGGGGATTGAGTGTATTAAACCTGACCCCTAGTGGAGAAATATATGTAAGCGCGGGCTTTTAGAGCAGCTTGCATAGTAGCTAAGTCCAGATACAATAAATTGCTACTTTGTTTCGGTCCCTGCAATATGAGAAATTGGCTTTAGAGTAGCTCACATAGTGGCTAAGTTCAGATACAATAAATCGCCACTCTGTTTCGGTCCCTGTATATGTGAACCTGTTGCCGTTACTGGAATTTGTAACTGTATTAAATCTAAATAGGTTATTGATATTGTAACTATAAGTCTAACAAGCACAGGGTCATTTTGATCTTAACCTTCCCCATCTTTCCTTGTATGTGATTTTAATCCAATTTTTTAAGCAAGTTTAATAAAAATAATTAAATTTTAATTATACTATAGGTGTGCCAGTTTCCTTTTCTTGTGTCTATAACACGATATATCATATCAGCCAATGAGCCTGCATCTCTAAAGTTAATAGTGCAAGTCAATATGTTACTGTATTTCTCACTGTGGTAGAACTGAAATGTAAGACATCTGATTGCTGGCAATTTACGCCAATATAAATATGTCAGTTGTTACTTTCAATGTTCATGCACCTAGGGTTGTATTTTTTAACACTGGTGATGTTGCCCATAGCAACCAATGAGATCTTTGCTTCTGTTTTCTAACTTGTAGGTGAATATTCAAATCTAAATGCTGATTGGTTGCTACAGGAAACATTACTGTTGATATTTGTTTCTAATGTTAATAAACATGCCCCCTAATGTAGTTTAGTGTGTGAATTAAAGGAGAAGGAAAGGTAAAAACTAAGTAAGCTTTATCAGAAAGGTCTATGTAAGTACAGCTATAAGCACTCATAGAAACGCTGCACTGAGTCCTCTATCAAAAAAAACACAGGATTTCTTTTTAAACATGTTCTTTCGTATCAGACTTCCTTTCTCAAAAAAATCCATCAATCTGGGGGCCTGAGTTGGCACAGCTCTCTCCATTCTCCTGCTCCCCCCTCCTATAAGAATTCATTCCCCCTCCCATCAGAATCTGTGATCTGAGCTACCAGAAGCTACAGCTTCCTGCAGAAGCTGCTGACACCAAGCTAAAATTACATCTGCTATCTTAAAGGAGAAGGAAAGGTAAAAATTAAGTAATATTTATCAGAAAGGTCTCTTTATTAGCCTTTCCTTGTCCTTTAAACAAGGTGAACAGCCCCTTCAAAACATGAGCTCTGCAGTAGGCAGGAAATTTATATCATCATGGCCATAGCTGGAAGCATGGAAGGAGACAAGTAGGCAATATGGGGGGCACATTCATTAAAATACGACAGATCCGATTATAAAAAATTCGTATTTTTTCTAAAGTTTACAACTTTTGCGTATATTCTGCGATATTTTTGTTAATTTGCGCAACTTTTTCGTACTGTGCGACAAAATCATTTTTGTCACGCCGAGTATGCCTATCGTGTCCTATGGGAGGCTTCCAAAATCATGCACTGAAGGATCAAAGTCAGAAAGGTTTTCCCACCGTTAACGATCATTCTGATATGAAAATTTTGTGACTATCGGATTGCCATTCGCAAACGATTGTTTCAATACGAAAATTTTGGATCGTAAGTATGAAATCTTCGTATTCAAACGAACTGAATTTTTGTGACTTTTGCAATCATCAGAAATTAGCGGATTTCGTGATTCGGATTCGTACACAATGAATGTGCCCCTGGATGTATGCATTGGTAGCCACCTTGGCTACTAATACAGAAGAAAGGTAAATCAAACAATATGTTGTAATTAGTGCAATTGGCCATATACTCAACTCAAGGAGAGCCCATCTGACACCATCCGTTATGAGAAAAAAATCAATTCTAATCTACATTGCCAGCTTAAGTCTGGTACTGTATTATGTTAAATTCATAACACTTGGTTAGTAAACCCCGTTTACTCTCTTTTAATCATTCAATTGCTTTAAAACTGGAACTACACGAAGACACACATATGAAGCCCTGCCTGTATTTCCTGTAAACAGGCTTAGCCTCCCACAAACGTGTCATACAGAACATGACGTCCTCTCTTATTTTTGGTTCCTCCTGTTTATGTCACTCTTGCGGAAATGGGAGGCGCTTGCGAAAAACAGCTGGGGGCACATTTTCCGACGTCAAAGGAGTTCTTCAAGCACAAAGAATTGATTGACAGACTGTTCGGTCAATCAGCGTAGAGGCGATAGTTCTAACAGCCAATTGGCACGTAGCAGGGAGAGGCGCCGATATTTTCTAAAGAGGAGACTGGGAGCGCCGGCTTGCAAACTAAGTCAATGGAAGAAAAGAAGATGGCTGCTAATTCCAGCGCTGTCTCTTCCGATGGAATTCTTATCGGTGATAAGCTGTACTCGGGCGTGATGATTTCGTTGGAAAACTGCCTGATGGCGGAGGAGAGGTGCGCCTTAACACCGTCCGTCGTGGATGGTATAGACGTGAATACCGAGATCGACCTTCGCTGTGTGGGCTGCGAGTTGGTCCAGGCAGCCGGCATTTTGCTGCGACTTCCGCAGGTAGGTGCATCGTGATCTGGTAATATGTGATAGCGATGGGGAATGCTTGGGTCCGGCGCTACATGCCGGCTGCCGGTACTCTGCATTTGTCAGGCCTGTAGTGCGGCCTAGCCTGGGGCGAAGCCTGCGCTAGAGTTTCAAGGCGCACAATGCGTCGGTGTTCCAATTAATGGCTCAGTCGAGTATAGGCAGCAGTGCTGCTTACACGGCAATTGTTCAGTTCTATTCGCTTTAAATGGACGTATTTTATATATTATTTTTAGTACTGCGTCGTACTCTGGTTTTAGCTCTTCTGGCCCTAACAATGGCTGTTTATCATGGGGCCCTGCCGTTTCTGTATGAACCTGTGGAAATGTTAGATGTATACACCGTGTTATTGTACAGCACTGCGGACTATCATCGCCAGTGCAGAGAGCATTATACATTACCTTCTTTAGAAGAGCCACAATTCTGATTAAAAAAATTGGAACATTGCTTGTGAAGTTACCAGGAGTGTATTTTTGCTGCCCCCTGAGGCGAGTTTTGCAAAATGGCAGTAGTGCCCCTGAATGTATGTGTTTTTAACCTATCCACAACCTTCTCTTTTTATCACAATTGCCGTAAGCAGTGGGATACATAGTATGACCTGTGTTGGCCACGGGTATCGGCCCATGGGCTTAAAACAAAAAACAATATTAACACCCACTACTGGGCAGACTGACCGCACAGCCCCAGAGGGTTTGAGGGTTATTTCTCATGGTAGGCATTAGCAGCTTTCTAATTCCTAAGACTCTATTCATGTCGGTTAAAGTTAAGAGCAAAAGAGCCATGGATTCAAACAACTTCAGTCTGTGTTTGTACAGTCTGTGCAGTCATGCGTTGCAGATCCCTCATATAATCCATGTAACTTTTAATGTATAAATTTATTGTGAGACGTGTTTAAAGAAGGAAGGAATCCTTCTTGATCACTGATTCCTATGCTGAAAATAATAAACTCTGTGTGTTGTGTTACTGGGGAAACCAAAATGATTTGGAGAGTTTGTGAGAAGGAAGTATGCATGTCTGATATGAAGTAATTGCGTAGCGAGCTGTCCTTTGTTCCACTGCTGGGAATCCAGCCCTTCCCAGTTTAGCTGGAACATACGTCATGTACTATGCACTTAGTCATTTACCTTATACTAAACTCTTTTGACCTCGCTGATCAGGAATTTAGTAATATGTATGATGGAAAGCTGGTAAGCTAGATATTATAATATGTTTTTATGACTAATTTAAACCTGAGACTATGAACCTTGCTCTTAATTGGAAAATCTGCTTAATTTTGGCCTTACCCAAAATGTATTTTAAAGTGGATGTTGCTGTATCAGTGCAGTGACGGATGGGGACACTATTTGGACACATTGTATGCTGAAAGCATTTTTTCATAGCCTTTAAAGCATGGAAGTGCTTTGACACTGCATTTTCAAGCTAGTAAAAACAACACTTTTGTTGCTTTTAACAGTATGTATTGTATAAATCTGAAGTTGTTGTTAGCAAGACAAAACATAACTTATGGCATTCTCATCCATTGGACTTGTGACCATTAGTTCCCTATGTTCTTAACAGAGCATACATGAAAGCATTGCATGTGTTTTAAAAGGAATTTAAAAACAGTGTATCATAACATGTTTACCACTATTAGATGTGATTTAAAAAAAAAAAAAAAAAGTAACAGCATGCACAGAGAAATATAAGACTATGAACCAACTTTTAAAATGTATTTATTTGGGGTTTTGGTCATATTATTGGTGTTTCTGAAGTTAACTGAAAAAATGAGTAGTGTGGCACCTTCCACACACAGGAATGCAGTTTTAAAAAAAAAAACATTTGTTGTTGGACGTAAGAATAAGTTGAACCCTCACTTATAAATTTTAGTATATCTTGTTTCTATCTCCCAGGTGGCCATGGCTACAGGACAGGTGTTGTTTCAACGATTCTTCTATACAAAATCATTTGTAAAACATTCAATGGAGGTAAGCATATTCATCCAGAGATGTTTCAAGAAATGGTTCAAATAGATTCAAACCCTTTTTCTCTTTATATTATTTGCTTTTGGTTACCTTAAGTGAATTTTTAATTAAACATTTCCCCCCCACAGCATGTTGCAATGGCATGTGTCCATTTGGCATCCAAAATTGAGGAGGCTCCAAGACGCATAAGGGATGTAATAAATGTGTTTCACCGCCTTCGACAACTACGTGAGAAACAGTAAGTCCCCCACATAAATGGATTTTATGTAGCCTTTACATTTTTAAATATAAAGATATTGCTAACATGTGCCTGTTAATTCAAAGGTCAGATCACCGCACCAATTAGCGGTCACAAAAGTATTGCTGGATTGTTCTATGCTGTAGCCCAGTATCAAAGAATGTAGCATACAGATTTTCCAGCAGTGAAGTCATTACAAATACAAATTTTAATTTAATGAAAGAGAGCACCCAAAATATGAGGTACTCGGAGAGTACAGACACACTTTATACAATATTTTACCATCGTTTTAATGTAAAACGTAATTTATTCTCGGATTTTAAAGCAGTACTTAAAGGAACAGTAACACCATAACATTTTTAAAGTCATTAATATATTATGTACTGCTGCCCTGCACTGGTTTAAACTGCTGTTTGCTTCAGAAACCCTACTATAATTTATATAAACAAAGCTTTGTGTAGCTGTGGGGCAGCCATTTAAACTAAGAAAACAAGAAAATACACAGGTTAAATAGCAGGTAACAGATAAGCTCTATAGGATATAACTGGAATCTACAGAGCTTATCCGTTTACTGCTATGTAACCTGTGCCTTTTTTTAGTTTGAATGGCAGCCCACATGGCTACACAGCAACTTTATTTATATTAACTATAGTAGTGTTTCTGAAGCAAACAGAACTTTTACCAGTGCAGGGCAACAGTACAGGTATGGGACCCATTATCCAGAATGCTCGGGACCTGGGGTTTTGAACAGTAATTAAACCCAATAGGATTATTTTGCCTCCAATAAGGATTAATTATATCATGGTTGGGATAAAGCACAAGGTACTGTTCTATTACCAGGGCTTTGGAGTAGGAGTCTGAGTCGGAGGCAATTTTGGGTACCTGGAGTCGGCAAAAAATGAACCGACTCCTACTAAATTTAAATGGGAATAAAAAAAAAAAAATAAAGCAAGTTTAAATGTCCCAATTCACAAACAGTCATAATTAATTACTTCTCTGCTATAAGAATAAAGCTCAATGCACGCAGTGCATAAACGAACCCGTTGAGTGACCATGAAGCATGCTTCTCAATGACTGACAGTATGAATGTATAAAATACATTAGCATATTAAAAACAGAGGAGTCTGAGTCGGAAGTATCAGAAACTGAGTAGTCTGAGAATTTATCTACCGACTCCACAGCCCTGTTTATTACTACAGAGAAAAAGGAAAACATTTTTAAAAATGTGAATTATTTAATCAAAATGGAGTCTATGGGAGATGGCCTTTCTGTTATTTGGTACTTTTTTTGGTGTTATTATTCCTTTGAGCACAAAGGTTGCTCTGTCCCTTTTCAGGAGTCTATATTCTGTATCAGCACAATAGATTAGTACAGCTTTCTGTGCAGCTTTAGTTTCCATTTAAGATAAACGCAACATTTTTGTTGTACTTATGTTCTATTTTCTATGTTTTTATAATTTCTACTCTAAAAATGTTTATTCCAGAAAATCAACACCATTAATTTTGGACCAGGAGTATGTTAATTTAAAGAATCAAATAATAAAAGCAGAGAGGCGAGTCTTAAAGGAACTGGGCTTTTGTGTGCATGTGAAGCATCCACATAAGGTGTGTATTGATTTATCTGAGCCTTCTTAACAGTTGTCTTGTAGCTGAATAAATAACTGGATAGTGCAGTGTCCCTGGAAAAACTTTTGTTTATTTGGAATATTACTTGTAGTTCTGGATGAAAAAAATAAAAACATGGCCCTAGGCAAGAAGATAAGCCAGGTAATGCTTTGGCTAAACAAATTTGCATGTGCAAGCGCAGCTTTACAAACTGGGTGCATAGATGGTACATATCTAAGGGCAATGACACACGGGAAGATTTGTTGCATGCACTAACAGTGCATACCATGGGCACCAGATCATCCGAAAATGCTATCCCTTTTACTACCATTTGAATTGATGCAAGTAGATTACATTACTCATGGAGATTTGTCTTAATCGAAGGGAAATGCCACCTTTTACATTTTCCCGCAATTAAGCCGAATCGCCATAAATGTAATTTGCTTGCAGCAATTCAAATTTTAGCAAAGCGGTTAGCATTTTCAGGGATGTTGCCAATATTACCCCAGGCAACAAATCTTCCTGTGTGCCATTGCCCTTGTGGGTAAATCATCAAATTCCATTGTCTGATATTAAATTCTGCACCTGAAAAATGTTTAAAAGCATTCTTGACTGCCTGGATTATGTGTGTGCTGTTTTATGGGTTGGTCATTTGGCCTGGATATGTATGCAGTTGTTCTAATGTTTTTTGTAAAAACTGATGCAAAGGAACAATAGAAGGGTTAATACTTCCCAGCACAGTTAATTACAGCTGCTTCTGCCTGAAAATGTCATATAGCTATTGGTAAAACAGGAGTGGGATTCTAAAACTTGATTGCACTGAATTTAACCACGTAAATGGTGTTTAAATTGAGATGCTATTCGAAGATGAAGAAAGAAAAATAATCAAATTTCCTTGTATTTTGTTTTTTCCCAGATAATAGTTATGTATCTACAAGTGCTAGAGTGTGAGCGTAATAAGCATCTGGTCCAGACTTCATGGTAAGTGTCTAATATACATAATTATGACTTAATTGTTTTCCTATGGCTTACGTGGGCTTGTAGACCTATAGACAACAATACGGTATGTATCTTGCTGGCATCAAAGGAATTAAGATCTCACAGTTGCAGCTGTTTCCCAATGTTCACTCAAGATCTGAGTACTACTGGCCGAAGGGAAATGCTTTTCGGTAATTGCTTTTCCCTATTTGGAGTGAAGAGCACAGTTTTCCGAGTGCTGCTAACCTGGGAGATAACAAGTTTATGACAAACCATGCATATTTTCAGCACTTACTGCAGTTCTAATAATTTGATATTTGTGACAGGCTGGCTTTTTTTTCTGATATTTTAGGTATTGATTTAAAAATATCAGTATGAAAAAATTTGCTGATAAGCAGAGTGTCTTGTCCTGTATGCATTATTTATCATAAGTTGGGGGAGTATGGAGTATGTGTTATTTTCTGGGTAACTTTGACTAATCTGTCTGGTACTTTGTATTTATGGGATGGAGAGCCTCTTTTAACTTTTGTTTTCTGTACTCTTTTGATCAAAGGCTAGCCTCTGAGGGTAAGTGACTAAGACTTCTCCTCTGCTGTCCAAGCCCTTTGGTGCAGGGATAGCTGCCGTCTTCAGTCAATCCCAAGCAGGTTCCCCAGAAAGAAGGCTGCCTCTGGTCAGGTGGTATACCTACAGCAGAGTAATGTGGCTGCGGCTTTATTTGGTGTCATATTTCTCTTATGTCTGAATATTTTTAAATATTTGCAGTATTATGTTTTAGAATGCTGTACATGTTAAGACTTTATAATGTTTTTGTTTATTTAGCTCAATGTCTGTTCCCACTTAAACACCCATTTTTATTTTCCCTTCTTCATTGAGTAGCCACATGCTGCAACTATTTTTCTGTGGTACTAAATAGGATTCATGATTTTGAATGCTTACTAGTGAAATGAGTTCATTTTAGCTAAGTATTTTTTAGACATGAATTAATTTTTTTTTATAGTATTGCTAAATATGAATTATATGTACTAATTTAAAGTTTCTGTTTAAGCTGCTTGATATGAAGCCATTATCACTGAGCCCATGTGCTTGTTTACTTCGTACTTCAGATGCTCTTCATGGAAGAAATTTGCTAAACTGGACATTTTTGGCATTAACGCTTAACCTTTCTACAGAAGGCTGCTAGATTGAGAGTGGTGTACACTTACTCTGGTGATCAGTAACCTTACCTGTCTGTTATGGCCATTTTATTATGCAAATAAAAGTTAAACTAGGTTCTCCATCCAATACAGTTTATAATTTATCCACACCCTCTTTATCTTGCACCTTACTGAAGTTGTTACTAGTTTGCATTCACTTAGATTTATTTCTAGAAGGCCTGCCAACTAACATACTCATATGGCAGAATTGTTTACTTTCAGGAACTACATGAATGACAGTTTGCGTACTGATGTCTTTGTGAGGTTCAATCCAGAAACCATTGCATGTGCTTGCATTTTCTTGGCTGCTAGAACGCTAGAGGTAAGTTACTCCATTAAATTATTTTTAACAGGGATTGCCATTTCTAAAGACTTGTGTTATATTTGACTATAAACTAGAATTGGGCAAATCTGGTTTGGTGTACAACAAACTGTTGCCTTGTTACACGTGGACTGGCTTTGTCACAGAACTTTGTAGTTGGCATTCTGTGTGCTCTCTTGAATGTCCAAAATTTGTACTGCATGAAACCTACCTTCACTTAACTAGTGATCATTTCTATTAGGGTTATTGTAAGCTAACACATAACCATGCTATGAAGTTGTCTGTGCTTATGTACTTTTGCAATTGCTTGTTTTTAATCTGGTTTTTGTTTTGTTTGTTTTACTTCTTACCCTTAGATCCCTCTGCCGAATCGTCCTCACTGGTTTTATTTGTTTGGTGCATCAGAGGAGGATATAAAGGAGATATGTCTACAAATTCTAAGACTTTACACCCGAAAAAAGGTATAACTTTTTTTTTTTTTTGTTTTTTAATTTCTTTGTCTAGTTTTCCTTTTAGTTCCTTGTTATGTCAAATGTACAAAACTGGCTGATAAACTGGGCTATAAAGAGTATAAAGTGATTACTTGACACACATACTCATAAAACACCAGTTCTTCAAAATGTTCTAAACCATTTCCTATCTTTGTAGGCTGATGTTGCTCTCCTTGAAAATAAAGTGGAGAAAAGAAAACTTTTTATTGAGGAAGCTAAAGCGAAGGCAAAAGGACTGCTGCCCGATGGAACGCCCCGTTTAGAAAATGCTCCAGAATTTTCACCCAGCTTGAAAAATGGTAATTTGGTTATCTTCAAATTTTATTTTTGTTTTGTTTGATATTTCAGGAATTAACAGTATCTACATTTTTTTTGCAGACTCTCCAAAGGAATTAAAAGCAAATAAGCCTTCACCTCTCGCTGTTCATGCACTGAAAAACTGTAAAAGGAAAGTTGATGGAACAAAACGGCCTACATCATCCAGCCCTGTCAATGGGTATGTTAACATTTGCCTTTTTTAACTTTGAATATCTGCAGATGTGGAATGCTTTGTTTATAGCACTTGGTGCATTTATTGAAGTTATAAAGGTACCAGGACATGTATGCATTCCAAATTTTTTTTTATTTTTATTATTAAACTTTGGACTTCCCCTTTATTTCTTTCAGTAGAGTTTCCAAAGGAAGGGATAGCAGGAGTGGCAGCAGAAGTAGAGATCAGAGTTACTCACGTTCTCAGTCTAGGTCCCAGTCACCTAAACGAAGGTAACTTTATATTTTTCCTACCCCCTAAAACCAAATAAAGCAGATTGACCCTTAAAGTTTGAAAACACCTTTATTGCTTCTTTATCACATTAGGTTTGGTGCATTCCCATATATAACTATTATTTTTGCATTGGGACAATGCTGAAACTTTCAAGATTTTTTTTTTTTTTTTTTATATGATCACTTAATTACCATATTTGAATTCAAGGAAGAAAATTGCATCAAAAGTTTTGGCCATCATTTGTTGCATTAAGGTGGCCATACACAATAAGATTGTCTCGTGATGTGCCCACCCTATGGTGGCTAATTCGAATTACAATGGCGGGCATAGGCACTGTCAGATCAAGGGCCACATCAGCAAGCAGATGTGGAAAATCCAACCTGCCTGATTGAGATCTGGCCTGTAAGCTGTAGAATCTGTTTGAAGGACCCAAATCGGCAGCGGCTTCCATTCCGCTGAACTCTTAGGACATCACCTGCATAAAGTGAATTGTTTGTTTAGCAGTGTGATTTTATTTTAACTTCTTCTACAGAATTCTCTAGTTTTCCATAAGCAGTTTGCCACATGAGAGATTTATTTTTGGATAGGATATTCCCATTAACATCTGGTTGGCCCTGCAGAAGTCTTAGCTCTATTAAAGGACATGTAAAGCCTACAATGTATATCAGTTGTGCCCAACTGATATACATTGTAGGCAAATGTAGGCTTTACATGTCCTTTAACTAATGTAAGGATGTTGGGATATGTCAAGTGGACTCCATATTCTTATATCTATATGTTAAAACATTGATTTTCATTTCACAGGAAAAGCCAGAGTTATTCTCCATCCAGTGATTCAAAGTCTCGCAGTCCTTCAAGAAGCCGAAGTGACTCTCCACCTCATAAACCAAACCATGGCTCTTACAAAAGCACAAAAGGCCATGTGTATGGGAATAACAGTGATTATAAATACCAGGGGCACAAGAGAAGGTCCCGTAGCAGGAGTTCCTCACCCTCTCACAGTCGTTCCCGCGAAAGTTCAGATTCTGGGAAATACAAGAAAAAGGACCACTACTACAGACGAGAGCGCTCAAGGTCTTATGACAGAGTTAGCCACAGAGGCTATGACAGGGAATATCATGGCCACAGTCATCACAGAAGATAAAACTCTCACTGGACATTCATTCTGTTTTGCTGTGGCATTTCTTACCTCTGAATGAAATAATGTGCCAAGTGTATTAACGTAGCTGCAGGAAAATTGTATGTATTTGTCTAATTTGTTGAAACTACACGGCAAAGATGACAACCTATGGTGCTAGTTACTCAAATAACTCAAGCAGCGGCTTGTACTAAGCCTTTAACCTTTTATTGGAAAAATGGCTGACTTGCTGCTGTGCGATCCTGGAGATTGTTGTGCATATGAACATTGCCTATACAGCTTGCCAGTTATATTTTTCGATATGCATTCAAGAAAAAAGGGAAAACGGACATTTAATGGCAAGTGGGATATTTTCCATGTGTCCTTATACATTAGAAATGTAAAACTTCTTAATGCAGAGTATGCCTATATTAGGTTATACCCAAAGAGTGATCTTGTTTGCCATGGGAACCTGGCCTTAGATAATGGTTTGGTCTGTTAAATATCTGCTTGTTACTTATAAAGGACTTGCCTGAATATGTTTCTCCCCCCACTTTGTGGAAAGGTTTTCTGTTAAGTATTTTTTTTTTTTTAATTTTATATTAAAAGCTGCGTGCAGGCCACGAGCAGTCACATTTCATATTTCAAGGGTTTTAATGTCCTAAAAAAATGGAGGTGTACTCAGGATATTTGATAGCTTAAAGAATGCTTACAGCTGTCATTCTGCTTGTGTAATAGCTACAAAAACAAACCACAGCCATGGTTATATCAGTTTTATTGGTATCCAAGCTGTATTTTGCTATTTCATTAAACCACAATTTTCTATTTTGCTGTTTGTTTCTGCTTTGTTACACCAGTTCACGCATACTGCTGCAATGTCCTCAGGATATTTCATCAACCTGTTCAGTATTAAGGCAGGCTTGCCAAAGTCTGAGACAATTTGCAATTGGTCTTCATTTGTAATGTGAGGTTTTTGAATTATTTTGCTTTCTGTTCAGCAGCTCTCCAGTTTGGAATTTCAGCAGCTATCTGGTTGCTAGGCTTCAATTACCTTAGCAACCAGGGGAGTGGTTTGAATATGAGTCTAATATATGAATAGGAGAGAACCCAACTAGAAAGATAAGTAATACAAAGAACCTCTTGATTAAGTTACCATTGTAACAAAACCGTTGTCAAGGCTTTGGCATCATTTGAAGATTGGGAGGCCCTCCATGAAATATTGCAGTAAAGCTGCCAAGTTGCACACCAAAGCTGTATTAGCAGCATTTAAGACATATTACTGGTGCTTCTCATGGCATCTGCAGATAAGTATTGAGCTCCTTACAACTCATGTAATACAGTGCAGGAAGCATATATGTATGTGATTTATATTTGTTGGACATAAATTGGTCCAGGCTGCAAACTGCTTCCATGTATGTGTGATGTTGGCTGGCAGTCACTAAACAGCATTTTAATTGGTTAATATTTAGTTAAAGAATAGTTATAATTTGGGATTGTTTTTTAGCAGTCCTATTTGCCTTTTGTGTTAATAAATATAATTTTCATTTTATGGACAGTCTGGATTAGTTTGTTTGTTACACAGTACCAATACCATTTAACATTTTTGCCTCAAAGAGCAACATATTTTTGATACCAATTTGTAAGCTGGAAGTAGTCAGAAGGTGCTAAGTGATTTAAAAATTATTTAAAAAGAAAAAAAAAATGAATGCCTATTGAAGAGTTGCTTAAAATTGTCCATTCTATAACATCAGAGCTGTGATCTATAGCATCAGAGTTGGGAGTAAGTATGGATACCTGGAGTCAGAGTTGGCAAAGAATGAATAGACTCCAACTCCTTATTGTAATAAAATGAAAATCCAGTAAGTTACAATGTTATATTTCAGAAATAAGTCATAATAAAGGTATGGGATCTCTTATCTGGAAACCCGTTATCCAGGAAGCTCCAAAATACGGAAAGCCTGTCTCCCATAGACTCCATTTTAATCAAATAATTCATATTTTCAAAAATGATTTCCTTTTTGTCTGTAATAATAAAACAGTACCTTGTAATTGAGCCCAACTAAGATATAAATAATCCTTATTGGAGGCAAAACAATCCTATTGGGTTTAATGAATGTTTTATTAATTTTTTAGTAGACTTAAGGTATGGAGATCCAAATTACGGAAAGACCCCTTATCCAGAATACCCTTTGTCCCGAGCATTCTGGATAATGGGTCCTATACCTGTACTTTCTTCAATAAATAAAGCCACAATGACATAGGCTTAGTTATAAATTTGGCAGTGACAGGCTTGGATGGCCAATAGGGTGCTAGCATCAGTTTCCTAGCCAGTAGTTCTTTGGCTTGTTCCCAAAAGCAGACACCATATTTATATATCATATGCTGTGTTCTTTCAATCAATATGGAAAATACATTAGTATATTGAAAGCTAAGCAGTCAGATTTGAAGAATTTATGTACTGACTCCACAGCCCTGTAATAAAATAACAGGTAACAAGATGAACTACCCCCTTTACAAGAGGCTGCAGCTAAATAGAGGCTTAACCTTTTCAGGTAATACAACCATTTTCAGAGGTTGTAGGCTTGGCAATTTCAGAGTGGTGCCATTGCCCAGTGAACGTAGTACTTGGGCAATCATAGTTTTTAGCTGATCCTGCCATTTGGCCAGTTTATAAAAGGCTGAACCATTGCATTTGTAGATGGAATATGGCCCACCTTTGGTAAAAAAAACTTTATATCAAGCATGCCAAACTGAAATGACTCGGAGGCCTAAAATAGTGGGGGGGAAGATCCGTGAGGGCACAGCTATGCAAAAACTGGGCCACATGCAGAAACATTTGTGGGCCATATTTAAGTGAAAGGGGTCTGCTCTCAAAATGCTTTGACCTGCCTGCTCTGCATCATTCAAATAGCTCTGCGATGTGTTAACGTAGGCATCGTTTGCTTCAGTTATTAACCCGCAGCAGCTTATGAGTCAGTGGACAAGGACAACATTTGTCTGCGTTGCTACATAACCACAAAGGTTTGCCTTCTTTCTTAGGGCTTATAAACTCTGAGCTGCTATGCCCCATATCTGGCTCCTTGGTGTTTTAATTAGTCTACTTCAGGGCTCTCCAAAGGGGAGGGCCACATCCAGCCTGCAGGCTCTTAAGTTTTTGTTTTTTTTCCTCTAGCCCACAGCCTGCTCATTAATTGACAATTTGATTATAACGTGTCCCTAACCATTCATTATAAATAACTTGCCCCCTAAGTGGGAAGAGCAGGGCAGTGCTGGTTTACTTTATTGAAGTGTGGGGTTATGGTTTTTTTTTTTTTTTAAAGTAATAAAACATTTACCAGATGTTACTAAGGGGCTGATTTACTAACCCACAAATTCGAATCCGAATGGGAAAAATTCCGATTGGAAAATGAACATTTTGCGACTTTTTCATATTTTTTTACGATTTTTTTCGTCGCCGTTACAACTTTTCGTAAATTGTTGCGACTTTTTCGTAACCATTACGACTTGTGCGAATTGTCGCGACTTTTTCATAGCCGTTACGATTTGCTCATATCTTGTCGCGACTTTTTCATATTTAGCGCTCATAAACTGCGGGCAAAACTTTCAGACTTAGCATGATTTTGGAAGCCTCCCATAGGACTCAATGGCACTCTGCAGCTCCAACCTGGCCCAAGGAAAGTCTCCCATAGGGCTCAATGGCACTCTGCAGCTCCAACCCGGCCCAAGAAAAGTCTCCCATAGGGCTCAATGGCACTCTGCAGCTCCAACCCGGCCCAAGGAAAGTCTCCCATAGGGCTCAATGGCACTCTGCAGCTCCAACCCGGCCCAAGGAAAGTCTCCCATAGGGCTCAATGGCACTCTGCAGCTCCAACCCGGCCCAAGGAAAGTCTCCCATAGGGCTCAATGGCACTCTGCAGCTCCAACCCGGCCCAAGGAAAGTCTCCCATAGGGCTCAATGGCACTCTGCAGCTCCAACCCGGCCCAAGGAAAGTCTCCCATAGGGCTCAATGGCCCTCTGCAGCTCCAACCCGGCCCAAGGAAAGTCTCCCATAGGGCTCAATGGCACTCTGCAGCTCCAACCCGGCCCAAGGAAAGTTTCCCATAGGGCTCAATGGCACTCTGCAGCTCCAACCCGACCCAAGGAAAGCCTCCCATAGGACTCAATGGCACTCTGCAGCTCCAACCTGGCCCAAGGAAAGTCTCCCATAGGGCTCAATGGCACTCTGCAGCTCCAACCTGGCCCAAGGAAAGTCTCCCATAGGGCTCAATGGCACTCTGCAGCTCCAACCTGGCCCAAGGAAAGTCTCCCATAGGGCTCAATGGCACTCTGCAGCTCCAACCTGGCCCAAGGAAAGTCTCCCATAGGGCTCAATGGCACTCTGCAGCTCCAACCCGGCCCAAGGAAAGTCTCCCATAGGACTCAATGGCACTCTGCAGCTCCAACCCGGCCCAAGGAAAGTCTCCCATAGGGCTCAATGGCACTCTGCAGCTCCAACCTGGCCCAAGGAAAGTCTCCCATAGGACTCAATGGCACTCTGCAGCTCCAACCTGGCCCAAGGAAAGCCTCCCATAGGGCTCAATGGCACTCTGCAGCTCCAACCTGGCCCAAGGAAAGCCTCCCATAGGGCTCAATGGCACTCTGCAGCTCCAACCTGGCCCAAGGAAAGCCTCCCATAGGGCTCAATGGCACTCTGCAGCTCCAACCTGGCCCAAGAAAAGTCACGATACTGAAGCTTGAATGAATCCGAAAATTTAGTACTCTGCGCGAAGGCTACGTAAAAGTCGCGACAATTCGCGCAAGTCGTAACGCTACGAACCAGTCGTAATGGCTACGAAAAAGTTGCGACAATTTACGAAAAAATCGCAAAATACCGATCATTACGAAAAAAAACGCATTTGGACGCTTTTTGGACGTTCGTGGATTAGTAAATGTGCCCCTAAGTCTTACTATCACTTAATCCTGTGCCATAGCTCTCCTCACCAATGTGGAGTCCAATGGAAAACCCAACTCCAGTCTATGTTCACTGTGCAAAAAAAAAAAAAAAAAAATATATATATATGAACATGGTCAGTTCTGGTGTCCTATGTAAGGTTTAGCGACATGCCCAGATCCGTACGTACATACATATATATATTTATTTATTTATTTTTTTAAGCCAGAACAAGGAGAGTACGCAATTAAGTGCCGCCCCCACCTTCTCGGCGCAGAAAAATCTTCGGAGGTGCCTGGCAAAGGCGGTCAGTTTCTTTACTATAGCGGAAACGGACCCCGGAGTCTGGGACCCCTTATCCCTGGGCCCCCCGCATTCACCAGTGGGAGCCCCTGTCACTATACGCTAATAACACCGGGGGTTCCTGCAGTCTCGCAAATACACTTCAATGCACTTTTATACTTCACTGTTACTCAGCCATCTCCAGCTCTGCAGCGAGGGTCCTACAACATAAAACAATATGCAGGCTGCACATTCCGCAAGTGCCGGATTGTACAGGTAAATGGAACTCAATGGAACTGTACCGGCTCTCTGCAATAACACATATTGGACACCAGAGGGAGCGCTATCCACCCGGAACCTTTGCAAGAGCAGCTGCAGGAAAGGGGAATTGTTTGAGGGTAGGACAGGATATCTAAGAAGAAGACGGTCGGGGGTCAGACGAACTCTCTGTCATGTGTAAGCTTAACAATTTGTGAGAAACACTGAAAGAATAAGGTTTGAATGACATTGGAATGAATGGCCAGGTCCTGGCTCATATGGTTTGTCCTGAGTTATTGATTTAAATTTAGTGTTCGTACCTGTGAGGCTGCTAGGGAGATGAGGTCCTTCAGGGCCGGAATTAGACAAGAAGGTTCCCCTGATAGCTGGTGTCAGCTGGTGTTGAAATAAAATTCCCAGCATTCCCTCGGTTGTAGGTCCCCTGTGCTTGTATGCAAACTTCCTCACAATTGATACACAGTGTCATCTTTGCCCTTTTATCTTTGTTTTTCTAGGTGATGCTAGGGGCCAGGGCAAATGCCTTTGCTGCTCTACCTTGTAACAGGCCCTGGGCTCGGGGAAGTGCAGAGTGTGGATTTTGTGGATGATAGAATTTAATGTTTCATTATGGGGTGTATATAGAGGGCCTGGCTGAACGTGTGTGCGCTACCTGCGTTACAGTATTTAATCAGCCTCACAAAGTCTTAGTAGTGACAGACTTTGTTTTCTTAGCTCTTTGGAGTATATTTGAAATACACCTCACAGATATGAAATTAATTTGCTTTTCTCAGGCCATGCAAAAGTAACATCCTACGTGTCCAACTCAAGTTCCTTTTACGTTGAATAGAAACAATATAGTAAAAAATGTTTGTCTTCCAGGGAGAGATTCCTGATCCTGAATTGACCAAATTACTTCCCTGTGCACCATGTGGCTTACACGGCTAGCCTTGCGCTTTTCTACAGCTACAAAACTTGCAGGTAAAGAACAAAGCAGTTTTCTTGCAGATTAGGGCTACAACAAGCACTGAATGTATATAGCGTTGTATTTGCAAATAGTAATTTATAGAAAAACTAAACCCTAAAATTAGTAGGTAGAAATTTTATTATATACTAAACTTATTTTACTAACCTAAAGGTTCAGCCTCTCTATAAAAGTAATGATCCAGACACTCAAAGTCGTCACGGCGGTCACCTTAGAAGTGTTAGTGGCACATACTTACTGTGCTCTGGGCAGCTGTTAAGAAGCTAAGCTAAGGGAGTCATTGCAAAACATTAAGCATAAAATTATGTTTGCTGGTCATATAAATTGATGCTACAGGGCTAAATAGTAAATAATTCAGATTATTAGTACACAGTAGCTCTTATATCATGACATTTATATTCTGTATATAATGTTAAGTCAGTCCCTAAGTGCAGTAAGTGACAGCAGCACAGAGCATGTGCAGTGAATTAGCAGAAAAGAAGATGGGGAGCTACTGGGGCATCTTTGGGGCACACGTCTTTATTGCTAAAGGGCTGGGGATGCCTTGGACTGGTGCAGAAGCCCAAAATATAAAGTACATTTTTGGCCTGCCTCTTTATTTGAGATTCAGTTCTCTTTTAATGCGCTTTTTTCTCAATAGTTACTCTGCATTATGGAATTTAGAAGTGAATATATACTACAGTATAGCTGTAGTATACTTTCTAAAGCAAAATATGCATTTTGGTACACTATTAATTTCTAATTCTGATGCCTCACTTACTACAGAAAAGAAACTATTTTCCACATTTGGTCGTCATTTTTTTTTCTGTCTTTTGACAGAGACACCTTGTTCTAAGGGCTCTGACGGTCACTATAAGAAAGACCTGTGGTGTTCTGCTTGTCAAAGAAAATTGGAATTTGACAGCAGAATAGAAGCAGTTGGTATATTTAGTCTGAGCATTAAATGCAATGCTCTGCTTATACATTTTTACATTTGCAAAAAATGAAAATTACTGAAAACTGCTGGTTTGTTATTTATTTCTAACAGTGCAGAAAAAAACTGGATTTAACATTAAACTTCTTTCCCACAACCACACTGTGCCAGTGCTTGTTTATGGGATTTATTTGGTTGACTGCATATATTAGGGGGATGATCTGTGGGCAAAATGAAATTCATTTTGTTGTATACCTTTCTAGGATGCCTTGTACCACGGAGTTGCTCAGTGTTTGTGAACCGCAAAATTCTTTGTGCAAGTTACAGCTCTCAGCTGACTCAGAGGCAGCAGGTTCCCCCACACAACTGGTTAAGCTTGGAGACTGAGCTTGATGACATTCTAGTACCACGTATGATGTCCTTGAGCCCTTTGGAAAGTTTACTTAGTAGTCGCTACTCTTTGCCTAAGCCCGAGGCTCTGAATACTCATATAGAGCCACCGGAGCAAGAGAATTCCTATAAATGCCCCACTCATCAGGATGATAAAGATATGGATGAAAACACAGAAGAGAAGAATATAGTGCAGTGTAAGAATGTCCTCAAGATTCGGCGGAGAAAGATGAACAAACACAAATACAAGAAGCTGCAAAAACGTATGAAATTTTTGAAGCGTAAGATAAAGGATGGACGGAGGCGCAGGCAGCAGGTATGAAGCTGTAAATATAGATAACTCTATTGTAACATTGCCATTGCTTAGTCGTTTCCCATGTGAAACAGAGCTATATATTTAATATATATCCTCAGAGATTACTGTTATATTAACGTTTACATTCCCTTCAGAGAAAGTGTCATAACAAGTATCTCCTATGGAAATAAAGAAGTCCAAACTGGCAAGCAAAACTCACAGAGAAACACTAGCCTAAAGTAGTCAGTTGTTTTGTTTTTTTTTCAAGCAGAACACAAACTTTATTTTATGATAATAAAAACTTGCATAGTACTGTAATACATTTGTAAATCTCTCAGGAAGTCAGATGGGTTTATAGCTGATAATATGAAATTGCTGTGAAAGTTAATTATATGTATACCTTGCTGGTAATACAAATGCACTAAAATCTATTTTTAATGGTCACAATAATTTCCAAATGTCAGATATGCTTATCTCTTAAAATAGTTACACACACTTATTCTATATGAATAATGCTATTTGTGTAAAACCTCACTTACTGTTCCTGGCCTACACATCCCAGGATGCCTTTACATTCATCATTGTTATAACTATTTTGCAGTCTAATCTTAAAGCAATATTGCTTGATAATATTTTCCAGAGCCAGAGGCTACATTAATATGAAAAATAATCCTCCATAATGATGTAGTACTTGTAGTAGAAGTTGCCTTTTCTTTCTGGCAATGAGTAGGTCAGTCCTTCCTGGGAACCTGATGGTTGGCAAAGACTGCTGCAGAAGATTTCAGAGTGAAAATAGACTTGAATCCCTTTGCAGGAGCCTGAATTGTCTCAGTGCAGTTGAGAAAACTGCAGTGCATCTTTCAATGCATGGTATAATACAGCTGGGTGGTCAGTAGGACCAGTAGTAGGAAAGATTGTACATGCCCCAAAATGTCATTTTTCCTGTTGATCTTGGATCACAGGAACTTGATTGTATTTAGAGACATTGCATAACATAAAAACTGATGAGGTTTCTAAACCTAGAGGTTCGTTTAGTGCCTATAGCAGCCTATCAATAACTAGTCTATTACCTCTAAGAAAATGATGCATAGGTGTGATTGGTTGCTATGACCAGCTGCCTTAGTACTATTTTGCACCTGTGTTTATGTAGCAGCAATAGCTTTGTCTTGTGTAGGCTGTCAATGCCTCCCAGGGTGGGCGGACAGATGTTTCTTCATTTCCCTCACTAGTAAATTTCGGGGATGAAACACCTTTCCTAATCTGTGTAGCTATTCATTTCTATGCAATATTTTAATTTTCTCACATCTTTTGCAGTTACGATTTGAAAGAGACTTAAAACGCATCTGGAAGAAGGCTGGGTTAGAGAAAGCACCGGATGGTTGGCAGGTTCCAAAGATTTATGTGAAACATTGATATTAGAGTCATTGAAGAACTTGTTGCTTTTATTTTTGGCACCTAGAATAAAATTGAGAGCTTTACGTGCACCACTTCACCTAATGTACAAACTCATGCCAACAGCAAGTTTCCCAGTCTCACTAATAACTGGAAAGAGCAGGCAGCTATTCAAAATTACCTCTGCCTAATCATCTTTATACCCTATGGACCATTATTATCTTGGAATCTTCAGGTTTACCTTAATTTCATATCCAAGAATATATTCTTGACAGTGAGTATTCCATCACACAGCAGAAATGGCCAGTGGATTCTTACTGTGTGCGTTTCAGCTATTGTATGTTAATGTGTCAGTAACTTACTTCCCAGCATAAACTCCTAGTTGCCATGAATTCAAAACTATTTAAATAAATGGTTTATAAGAAGAAGAACTTTGCAAATACAGGACTTTTTTTTTTTTTTTTTACTCATTCTCTGCCACAGGATGACAAAATAGGCAGCAAGTATTGAACATTTGTACAGAGGCTGCAGCATCTATAGAATTCATAGTCAAATAACTTGTGAACAATATTGTAGATGGGCCTGCACCCCTTTTTTAGTCAATGTCAGGTGCAAATTAGATAGCTTCTTCACCTACATATGTAACAAGAATAAAAGTAAAAATACTCTGATACACACTAGTCTTATAAGAATATACCAAAAGCTTACTTTGTTAAAGTCATTTTCAGGTCACAAAGGGGTGTCTTACTCAGAACAACAGTTGTCATCAGAGTAGTTTTACTTTATTTCTGTTATTTTTGTCAAAATAATTTGTGTTACCTGGACTTATAAGGTCCTAAACACCAGCACAAAAATAAAGTATATATATTTTATGAAATAAACTTCCATAGTAGAAAAATAGATTTTTTTTTTTGTAGGAAAGATAAAAAATAAAACAGCTTTCAGTTAATACATACTGTATATCTTATTGCAATTTCATTTTTACTTAAAAAATCCATAATGCAATTCAACCTTAAAAATCACAAAGTGAAAAAAAATACAATAAGCTTCAACTCCCTGCTTTTTCACTTCCTTTTGAATAGAACCAGTTTTGAAATCTAGTTTCAAATAATGTTTTCTTCTAGCAGTGCTTCAAACAGTAAATGGCTATACCCATAGAACCCATGCCTGGCTATGATCAGTGAAAAAAAAAGGAGCAGGAGTGAGATGTATTCATTTATTTGCCTATAAAGTGAGCTTTACTAAGACACACTTTCCTTTCTCTAGTGTGCACTATCAAGTAGATGGAAGTGCATGTAAAACAAAAAACAAAATCTAGTGCAATAATTAATTAAATTTTTTTTTTTATATATTAAATTACTAAGTAGGACAAACACCCAATAGTGCTTAGTGGCTAAAAGTGTAACCAGGTGTGATAACAGCTCATATGATCCAATGTATATGCTCACCAGACAAAATTGAAATGAAGCAAAAGGATACCCAAGACAGGCTTTGATTGTAGTGGGAGCTGGATCCTCAATGTATATAAAAGCAGAATGAAGATCGAAAATAGTGTAAAAATGTTTAATAACAAATCCCCTGCTAAAATGCAGGCTACTTACAGTGTACAGAAGAATAAAAGCAATAGCCAATAGTTCTAGCTCAACGCGTTTCACGTGCTGGCGGCACGCTTCCTCAGGAGCAATAATTCACGATACTGAAGATTACGTCTAAAGAATTATCACCAAGAAGCACTGGGTATTGGGTGTTTCACCCTAAGACTCTTTTCCTTTCTCTAGCCCTTCCTTAAACATATTATTTAGGTGACGTCTGCAGTATATCTCCTGTCCAAAGAAACCTCGTATATATCTGTGGCCACCCACTCACTAGTTGTAGTTAAGTTGAGTTACACCTGTTAACCAGCACATGTAGTTTATGCTCATATCACTATAGAAGGTACATTCATTGGTACAGTAACTTAATTTTATAACATTTGAGCTGTATTGCATAATATGCATGCTAATCTATTATACTGCTGATTTGCCAGGAGTGGAACCGTTAACCAGCAGATGGCGCTAAGTATATACCTGACTCACTGCTCAGCTGTACTAAAACTATCTGTGCTTCCAACAATCCAGATTAATTTATTTGTAATAAGCAGAGAAATTATATACAGATATTTTTTTTCCATTGGAGCTACCCATTAAATTGTGAGTTAGAGATAAAAAGGTGGCTGACTTACATTGATGTGAAGGTGCCAGCATGCTGAATGTGTGCTCTGTATTAGTTTCCCTCCCCTGCTACATGAGAGCTGACTGTGTCTAGGAAGGGTCACTGCCAAGAGGAAATGACTGATGCTTACAGTAACGTTGGACAAGGCTTGTAGACAGTCTGGTTTCTGGAAACGTGAGAGCATATTTTTCCTCCGTTATTTATTTTAGACATTGGCTATTATTGATTGAAGAGATTAAAGAGAGAAGTGAGCAAATGTGTAACTGCTAACCCTTGTCTTCAGGGATTTTATAAGGAAACGTGATTGGTAGTGTTTATTTGCTTGTGTAAGGGGACAGTGGCTGTCACTGTGAACCTTTTTGGAATCCTAGTAATAATAATATGAGATCCTGTAGGGCTGTAGGGATTTTTTTTTTCACCAGAAAATAGTTTTTTTACCTAATCACTTTATTAATTATTTTCACACAAGCATTTCTCTTTGTGTTTTGCCTGTCTAAACCTGTTATTAGCTATTATATCCTATCAGTGATGGCCTTGGGCTGTTATTAAGCTATGGGCCCATCCCTGCCATTGCCACCAGACATTTAAGCTCTGCCAAGCTCTGTGACATTGATAGTGCTGTGTGCATGTTGCAGAGTTTATGGAACTCTTAGGAGGGGTGGGGGGTGGGCACTTATAAACACTGGCCAAATTTGCACCCTTACAGAAACCAATGGTAACCATTAAGTGTTAAGTAGGTTTCAGAAAGGGAATCTATCAGTAATATCCCACTGATAAGTCCTGAATTAAATATAAGAATAAATTGCAAAAGTTTTCAGTGGAATAAAAACAACAACATTTATTGGCTCAAATAAATATGAACATAAACATAACTCATAACAAAAGCATACTATACCAAAACATGACCAGGTGCATCCTAATCTCCTAACGCGTTTCGCACCATGTGGCGCTTCATCGGAGGAGGTGTGGTTTACTTGTGTCACTTCCCTTATATACCCTTAGTGTTTATAGTATACAGTGTACAGGGTTACTTAACTAACCCTCTATCAGGCTATTAGTATATCAAAAAATCTTTTTAAACATACATAGCCATGGGTTTTCAGACAACCCTGCATATAGCACATATCATATAATTATATTAGAATCACACCAAATAATTCAAAATTTACAAAAAACCACAAAACAAAAAACAAAACCAATTAAGTGATACAATCATTAATTACATAAATAAATCTACATCTAGACAAATATATAGATGCAGACATCTTCATAGATAACTACATATTAAAGTGCATAAATGTGCATAGAATTGTGCATGATTGCGCATAAGATTAATTTAAATAATATTATAAAACACTAATGTTGTTATTGCATCCTGGAGATTTCCTACCATAACTATAGTAGCCGTAATAACCTTATTTTAACCTCATACATCATTTGTTGTAACAAATAAAATTTAATTTATATGTTATACATAAAGTCCTAGAAACCTCCAAGATGCATAAACATCACAAGTGCAAACCAAATACATAATAAAATTAATAATATTACCAATAAACGTAATAGATGTAATAAATATACAACTGCCCATTACATTACAATTATGAGATATTTGTCTATCTCGATCTTTTCATAATCACAATGACCCCAACCAATAAATTTAGTATTATTTTCCAATTTTCGCATAGTGGCAATTATGGATTTTGAACAATTTAACCTATTTTTTACAATATATTCATATTTTCGTTCGGTTCAACATAATAACATTTCCTATTTACTTTATTTCCAGGGTGATACAAGGAAAGGTTTCAATTCAAATTTTGTATTCATTCCTTTTGGTATCACAGTGTCCAGCATAAATATCCATTTAGATTCCAATCGTAGAAGTTTGGTTACCAAATTCCCTTCACTTTTTTCATCTATTTTATCTATACCAAACATATTAAATCTCATTTGTTTACCGTTGTGCACATAGTCAAAATGTTTACATAAAGGGTTATCACTATTTTTTTATTTTTTTTTTTGTAAATTTTGAATTATTTGGTGTGATTCTAATATAATTATATGATATGTGCTATATGCAGGGTTGTCTGAAAACCCATGGCTATGTATGTTTAAAAAGATAAAAAGATTTTTTGATATACTAATAGCCTGATAGAGGGTTAGTTAAGTAACCCTGTACACTGTATACTATAAACACTAAGGGTATATAAGGGAAGTGACACAAGTAAACCACACCTCCTCTGATGAAGCGCCACATGGTGCGAAACGCGTTAGGAGATTAGGATGCACCTGGTCATGTTTTGGTATAGTATGGTTTTGTTATGAGTTATGTTTATGTTCATATTTATTTGAGCCAATAAATGTTGTTGTTTTTATTCCACTGAAAACTTTTGCAATTTAACCATTAAGTGTGCAGGGACAGGGCACCCACAAGGAAAGACTGGAACACTGATTCAGTCCTTTAACTATATCTCCGTCCTCAATTAGAGCCATAGGCAGCAGAAAGTATTTTAGATTGGAAAGGCCAAGCAGTGTGGCACCTGCAGTTGTCATGCCCACTTTATGTCACCCAGTCTTTACGCCATATATACCTTAACATCTTTTGTACATTTAATGGAGGCAGTTTTTTCAACACAGCCACAGAATGATATCAGTGAATATTTTTTGGTCTATTATAAGTAGATATGCAGGGCACTCCCAAATATTTAAAAAAAAATGATTGAGAATGTATTCCAACATGTTTTGGTCATTCGGGTATTCATCAAGGGATTTGCTTATTGCAGAAAAAAGCAAGATTCAGCAGGGTCTTATTGTGTGGATGTACACAAATGATACTCCAGCACGTGTGGGCATTTGACAGTCATACATTGCACCATGAAATCTGTTACTTCACTGTCTAGGAATACAAATAAGTGCATGTGTAGGGTTCATATACATTTACTCAGTAGCAGTTTTCTTTGAAAAGTCCCTCTGTGGTATTGTTTGAGCATCTTATGAGAGCCAAAAACAACAGAGGGCCAGGAAGCTCTGACTGTTTAGATGGGTATTTACTTAATTGAATTCACATGACTGGTTACTCAACTCTTTATTTGCTTCCTCTGTAGCTGTCGCCAGAAGTGTGTTTATAGCTGCACAGAAAATTATATGGTGTCCATGTAAATGTTTCCATACTTTAATAACTTCATAAATGGTAGATGTCATATCATTTGCCTATGTCCATTTAAAAGACCTTACCTTTTAAGATGTAACAGAATATAACATTCCGTAACAGATAGACCTAACTCTGCAAAAGCCCTTTTCCATACGTTACATGACTTAAAATGGAAGTGCCTCCGTTCATACGTGAGCACCTGGCACTTTAATTTTTTTATATGAACTGTCCCTCTTTCTTCCACCAAAACTTGCCTACATGTAGCCCCTCTGGGACATCTACACCTAGATGTATGCCATGCTTTTGGATGGTTAATAAGTGGGAAAACAGGTCCAGGCTGGGATTCAAAATAGACCCTGGCAATTGAAGTACAATTAGGCCCAAACATCCCCCCCCAGCCCTATAAATAGTGACTGTCTATGGCATCTTGCAGCAGTACCTCTGGCATTTGCCAGTTTTGACCTGGTGAAGAACGCAGCTGTGACATGATTTGCTTTAAAAATATGTAACAGAATGGTTAAGTTCCCTCTGGCAAAGAAGATTTAGGTAATGTCCTAGCTTATATATAAACTAGGGGAATTACTAGCAAACCGTTTGAAGTCCTTACACAAACCAACCTTTTGCAGCATTTACAGGTTTATACAGAACTAAAAAGAAATCCACATCTTGATATGTGCCATGGTATGTTACTGGGAGATGCCTTTATAAGAATTCCTGATACAAGAAAAGCAGAGAACTGAATGTGAGAAAAAATGCTCTTCCGGAGACCGTAATGTTGCTGTGTCTGTTGAACACAATGTTATCAAGATGTTTAAAGGGCATGTCATCCCCAAAAATAATGTTTTGCATAATGAAAGAAAACATAATTCTAAGCAACTTTCCAATATGAAATAATTAAAAATATGTAGCGCTTTAAACGTTATTTGTAATTGCTATTGAAAGCAGCATTTGCTGAACTCCTGGTTGTTACATTTTAAACAATGTTGTAAAGGTTTGTCTCCTCCAGCAAGTCAGGTCTGTCAGTCTGCTGCCTTGTGTTACATTGTTTCAACAGTCTGAGCCACCAGGGCAGACCTCCCTGCTCGCGGGCGACTAATCTGCCCGAGTTGCCTTCCCCCTGCCTTCCCCCCGGCGAACATGTAAGTCGCCGGCGGGATGGCAGACGCGGTGGGGCGATTTCGGGAAATCGTCGAAAAAGCCTCGCAAGTCTTTTTCGGCGATTTGCGCGAAATCGCGCCGCCGCATCTGCCATCCCACCGGCGACTTACATGTTCGCCAGGGGGAAGGCAACTCGGGGAGATTAGTCGCCCGCGAGCAGGGAGTTTTGCCGCGGGCGACTAATCTCCCCGTGTACCAGAGCCCTTAAGAAAATCCAACTGGGTTGCTCACCACCCCCACTGATGTTGCTCCTAGTGGCCTTAAATTTCTTGGAGGCAAGTTTTGGAAGCACAGAGACACAGTTTTACTTCATGCAGAGCCTCCTGCAGTCTACATGGGGCCAATCACAGCTCTTATTTGGCATCCTCAAGGCTCCCCAACACTTTTTATATCTGAGTGTGGCTCACAAGTAAAAAAAAAAATTTGTCTAGGGTGTCAGTTTTTCAGATCTGAAAGGATATATAAGGCTGATGCGACACGTGGCGTTTTTACGGTGCGTATTTTCTAATTCTCGCGGCGGCTGAAAAACGCACAAAATCATCCTTAGAAATAACTTGAAAAGACGCGAAGCAAACCACACAATGCGTAAATACGTTAGAAAACGCCTTACCACAGATTTTTCAAGCGTTTGCCGAAATATGCTGTTATTTGCACATCAACCTATTCCTATGTATACCCAAAGGCAGCTGCCAGACCTAGCAGAAATACGCTGCGTTTTTTACTATTTCGCACTATTAGCACCATGGAAACGGGATTTGCTACGTCACCAGTACTAGGCTGAAAAACGCCATAGTCAGGGGCTGTTTGGCTTGTGCGGCGTTTTTAGGCTGAGAAAATACGCAGCGTAAAAACGCCACGTGTGGCATCAGCCTTAGGTTCTGAATGGAGTAACAAAACTCTTATTGTAATAGTAAAACTTGTGGAAACATGATTTTGTTAATTTTTAAACTCATTCCTCAAATTATTTTAGAGTTATATGAAAAAAGTACAAAGGCACAACTGTATATTCCCATTTAATATTATGTTGAAGAAAGAAAGAAGCTTTTCCCGGAATGGGATTAGGGACTTTTCTGCATAAATGAGTGACAGATCGATGAATCAGGCCTGGAGATATTGCCAACGTTTAGCTAGAAGTATAGGCATCCTAACAGTCAGGAAAGTGTTTTAACAAAACTGGCACATTTATAAAGAATTTCCTGCTTTGACAAATATACCAGATCATCTCTACTTAATAGCCAGTTAAGCAGCTGAATTCAATTCTTTTCAAAAGGGTGAGCAATAACACCATAACAAATTGAAAGTTTGCCACAAAAAGTCAAGCATTGCTTTAATTTTAACACAGTGCAAGGTTTACATTTGGAAAACTTCCTTTGATGTCAGGAAAAGTTACAGATCTCTGGATCTAAACAGAAGACCCCTTGGCAAGAGCACGTATTTGTGTGATCAAGGATTTTCCCCTCAGGACAGGGGACCCTCCAATCCAATGCGATATTTAAGAAAATCTCTAAACTATAAAAGAGGTCCATGCAATTTAATATTGCCCTAAACTTCAAGAATGGCTCTTACCTGGTCTGGTTAGCCCTGGTCATATGTGAGTCTTTCTCTGTGATGGTGGAAGCATCAGGTTGGAAAGTGGAAGTGAAGCCAGATCATAAGCAGTAATACATAGTTCTTCTTTGGCAGGTCTGTGCAGATGAACAGATACCAGCTCTGGTGGGAAGCACAGTTCATTCTCTGATGTGATTAATCTGCTTGGACAGCAATGGAAAAAGAGGGTTTCTCAGAAATGTTCCAGGCATGTGCAAGGCTTGAATGAATACTAGGGCAATATACCTGCTAATATCTTCTTGTGCTCGGCAGAGTATAGAAATATTTATCATAAACCGCAAGAAAGAATAGAATTTCAGGGCTATGTGGTAAAAGGTGGTCAGTGCCAATGGGACAAAAGAATGTCAGATGTAAGCGATGTTGGCTTGCCACTTTCTTCAGTGCCCATCAGCATACAAACACACATAAATCATTTAAATAACTACAGATATCTAGGTGCTGCCTTCTCACTTACAAGGTAAGTCCCTTTACTACACTGGAACCTTTGTGGACTATCAGTAAAAATATAGAGGAATGTTTGGGGTCATCCCTGTACTCACTTAGCCACTTACTTTGTTCTCAATGTCTCAGTCTCTTTTATTTACTCCCACTGCTCCTTACAACACCCCCAGCCCCTCTTGGAGTTCCTGTCACAGGCTGGAAGCCTTCCTGCTCTGTGTCCTGCTCAGAGAGACCATCCTAAACGTTTCCTTATGATTAAATACCTTTTTAAAGGACAACCTTACTATGCAAAGTCAACTGCAGTGTGTAAGCTGGAGCAGTGGAATGGAGTATCTGGCCTGCCTGTTCCTTCCAGAACACTCCGGCTTCCAGAACCCAAAAGAAAATTTCTTTGAACAAAATAAACCGTAATCTGTTTCCTTTCCTCCAGTGTCCAATAGGGAGAGATTAAAGACAACATTCTCTAATTCACCCTATCCTTTTGACACATAATCATACTAGCAATAAAGGAAAAAGGCTTATTTTATTTACTGGATCTTCTTGTGGGTTTTCTCATAGCAGGTTCTAGCATGTTGACATTTAAAGTGAACATCAACTTAAAATGCATTATGCACAATTCCACCTCAAGACATTTGATTCTTATTTTTGCTCCTCTCATTATTTATGTTTATAGCCTTAATGTTTATGTATTAGCATTTGGCATTTGCTTTTATCACGCCATGCCAAACCTGGATCAATATACTGTGGGTATTTAACTGATCTATTTATCTATAAACTGTAGAATATCTCCTGCTTCAAAGTAAATCGGCACGTAGCAAATGCAACAAAGCATGTATATTACAGATAGAGGGGAGTCACAGAACTGACATTTAATATTTCATGCATTTACTTTTCCTTTACCTCAACTCTTCCATACTGACATACAATATACTAATCACAGATATGTTTTACCTTGTATGAGGCATAGGTGGGCAGTCTCCTGCTGTATTCCATTATATATGCTTTGAGCAAATGGATGGAAAATTGGTTGCAAAGTGTAATTGACTAGGTGTCCCCTAGGTGGGCTAGCACTTTAGCATTAACCTCTCAGATTCCAGCTACCAAAACCCATCTTGACCGATATAATTACTTATTGCTATATGTACAATCCACCTGGATTCCCTGCTTTGGAGCCCCACTCTTCCTTGTGGTATTCAGCCCAAATGCTACTATACGCAACTAGACACATCAACAGTCTAATATTACCTTGGCATTCCACTTTTTTTTCTGTGAATTCTTATATCTCTTTCAGATCTAAATGGAAAACTGGAAATATGCGAATGATGTCCTTGAATTTTAGATCATATTATGTAAGTAATGTGAGATATAATGCATGATGGGTAAGATTCCCTATAGTAGAGCATAAGGCTCATGGCACACACATCCTTACCTTGTCTGCCTGACTTCCATTAGTTCTGGTGCTACTGTAACTCTGGCCATCAGTGCAGTGAGCCAGTAAGTAGGGGATTGGATTTGATGCAAGTTGCCAAGTGCAGGGTTCTGTGGTTGGTTAGGTGATGGCCCAGCACTGCACATTGCCCATCATTTTCTGTTAAGTTTTATTACATTCTCTTTGTTGTATCTAGCCTGTATGTTACACCACTGACTGCTGGTAGGAGGGGAGGGTAAGCAGGCAGCCCAGCCTTGGGGCACACACTATCCAGCCATGTTTTTAGGTTTCCAGTTAGGTCGGCGCTCTAGTTATATGAGCGGATGCATTTTTTCTTGGAATGGAAGAAAGACTTGAAAGAATCAAACTGCTGAGCTAATGGAGTTAAACAAAGTGAAACAATATGCGTTGTCCCTAAATATTGCAGAACCATCATTCCCTACGTCTGTAGATTAGTACCTGCTTCTGTATTAATACAAATCATTATGTGACAGTTTTTGACCAGAGATGCCAATTGTGTGGGCCCCCAACACCAGGTGGGGCCCCTGGGGGGGATCATAAATAAAAGTACAAAGGACATGTATTGTGTAATAATTGCCAGACATTTTCAGTAATTAGTTCAGGGATATATCTAATTTGTAACCCTCCAGCTGCAGATCCACATTTAGGGTTGTCATTTTTTTGTGTAGAGTACCAGCCAGGTAGCAACCCTATCCACATATGTATAATGCTTCCTAGGTCACCTGATGTCTTATTACCAGTAGTGCAATATTTATATATGTGTGTGCTTCTTAAAGGTATTGTGTTTAGAGTGGGAGGGGGGGCACCCAGATTAGTACCTAGGGAAGCAATTTGCTCTTAATCCGTTTCTGAAGAGAGGAGTAGAAGAGATCAGAGTATCCGCTGGGAATGCTATGCCAATATGAGACATGCAGGAGTCAGAATATTCCCTTTGCATCGTTCCAAACCACAAAAATGTGCAGCTCTGACAATAAGATGTTTCCAGGGAACGGGGGAATTAAACTTTCTCTGCATGTCAAAGTGAAGCATAAATTTACATTAACCCTACCAGGCCTATAATGGGAACTGCTTCATACGTGGCTTTGACAATGATACAACGCAGAGTACTTAACACAGTTGACGTATCAGTGTCCTTTAGTTCCATTTCCATGGGTAACGGAAACTACTATGGCAGACAAATGAGGCTGGAGGAAAGCTTTGTTTTCAATGTGGCAGTCTGATTTAGATTGTACTTTCTGCTTCTGTAAGATCCCTTTGGGTTTCAGAAGTCTTAAACAAGGAAACAGCCAAAGCGAGGGCTCTGGGACAAACAGGAGGAGGCTGCGTGTTGTTGTGCTGAGACACTGGCTGGGTGAGGCAGTGCTGTGTGACGGAATGCTGGGAAGCTGTGGGAGCTATGAGACTGCAGGGGTGTACAGTTACACACAGAGCATTATTTGTATCATTGTTAACATTTAATTATAAAACACCATCGTATTGTGCAGTCCTGTATAATGACCAACCTGACTGGTGGATGCTGTCTCTGTCAGCACAAACAGAACTTGGCATTTACGACAGGGGATGGGACTATTCTCCACCTGCAGGCAGCTGCTGACTGGCCTATGGCCTACCATTGCAGCAGCGTCAGCAGGGACTGAGACTCAGTTCATTTCAATCCTATTTTTTATCAATAGAATATTTAAGGGGGACTTCAGCTTCTGAACCAAAATTTGTTAAAGAGCCCTACACAACACAGAAACCCCTAATATACCTATCACTGTAATCTTTTTCTTCAAAAAAGGGGGAAGTTGAGCTCACAACTATAGTTTATACAGGAGCAGTGGCCAGCTCCATGTTGTAGCTCCCAGTCTTCCCAGCTACAGTCAGGTGAACCCAGTGGAGCCAAGAAAAGGGCAACCACTTGGGGCTTTTAACTCTGGAAGCAAGTAAGTTACAGGTAAAACTCAGTCCCTTTGTTAAATGTGTATTGAAGCAGTAGAATTCTTAATAAATTAGACAAAATGTTAGTGTAGGACTGGCCAGACCCGGGATGACTTTAATGTAGTTGGCCAGCTTAAAGTCTATGTTTGTTTTGCTTAAAGGGGAGGGCATTGCTTGGTAGCGTAATGCACAGAATGCCTTAATGTTCTATAATATCAATATTTTATTTTTTTAAGAAAATTAAAAAAAAAACAATATATAAGCACCCAAGACCCGCACCCCAAAACCTGCCACCCTAGGCACGGGACCTCAGGTGGCTTAATATAAATACGGCTCTGCCTAATGGTTTAAAATTTAGTGGTGAGCACAACCACCCCTTTTTTGCTATAGTCCTGGGGGTTTGACTGAATTGAAGGCCACCAAAGGGCAGGGCATAAGGGGCAACTGTTTAGTAGGGTAGATCCATGTTTTGGTGATGTCTAGAGACCGGCACACTGTGTAGTTTGTCACATACAGAATGTTCATTCCACACGATATAGATTTAGGAATGGCTGGCATTATTGGAATATTAATGAGGTTGTCTGTGTTACCGGCATTTGGGAGGAGCACATAGTGAGATATTGAGGCAGAACACAATTTGAGATGCATGAAGAAGCAGAGAATGGATGGGGGCCCAGATTTGGTGAGATACCCTCTGCTGCCAATGGAAGGGGCAGTGCCAGGGAGAAGAGATGTGAATGAAATTGATGTTTGAGACTTGTGTTTGGTATTGTGGGGTGGGAGAGCGAGAGATCTCAGAAATGAGAGCAGTTTGTGAGAGCAAAGAGAGAGGGTAAGGGCAGAAGTGAAGTGGAAATAAATATCCTGAGTAGTTAATCAAATGCAATGGACACTACTGCCCTTGCCGTACTACATGTACAGTAGTTATCAGGCACATTCATATAATCAGTAGAGATTCATATTTCCATTGTTTTCCTCCTGCTTTAATCTATTTTCACCTCTGACTGCAATCAGTTTATTTTTTTTGCCAATCCCTTTCTTCTCCACCCTGTTCAAATACTCTAAAGCTGACAGATTTCCAGCTCATTATATATAGATAAAAGCTTAGAGGTTTAGTTTGCTGGCCTTGCTTTTATCTAACATTTATTATCACTCCTACCAAACTGATAAAAAACACATGGAAAAAAGATATTATTACTATACTTTCCTTGGATTCCACATCAAGCAATCACATCAGAACCCTCCCAATCTATCTAAGGAGCTGAAGAGCAGTTGTGGCATAGTTCAAAGCAGCTTCTCTAACAAGGTCTGGAAGTGTCTATGCTGTTTCAGAGCTAATAGTGCCTTTACTGCACTGTAATTTTCACTGACTCCAATACATTTGGGGACATTTTACAGTTTTTCACAATTTATTCTGCAGTGTTGTGAATTTTTCAGCAGACAAAAATATGCATCTCTACTGATGACCAATTGCATCCAATAGGAATCAGCTAAGTGGATTATCCACCAGGAGAATGACCCAAACGGACCTCACTTTCTTTTCAACAAAAGGTTTATTGAGTTATATCCCAGAGATCTCTTATCTCACAAGATGGACTAATTCAAGCTAAAACTGGCCATACACATACAGTGGAGGAAATAATTATTTGACCCCTCACTGATTTTGTAAGTTTGTCCAATGACAAAGAAATGAAAAGTCTCAGAACAGTATCATTTCAATGGTAGGTTTATTTTAACAGTGGCAGATAGCACATCAAAAGGAAAATCGAAAAAATAACTTTAAATAAAAGATAGCAACTGATTTGCATTTCATTGAGTGAAATAAGTTTTTGAACCCCTACCAACCATTAAGAGTTCTGGCTCCCACAGAGTGGTTAGACACTTCTACTCAATTAGTCAACCTCATTAAGGACACCTGTCTTAACTAGTCACCTGTATAAAAGACACCTGTCCACAGAATCAATCAATCAAGCAGACTCCAAACTCTCCAACATGGGAAAGACCAAAGAGCTGTCCAAGGATGTCAGAGACAAAATTGTAGACCTGCACAAGGCTGGAATGGGCTACAAAACCATTAGCAAGAAGCTGGGAGAGAAGGTGACAACTGTTGGTGCGATTGTTCGAAAATGGAAGGAGCACAAAATGACCATCAATCGACCTCGCTCTGGGGCTCCACGCAAGATCTCACCTCGTGGGGTGTCAATGATTCTGAGAAAGGTGAAAAAGCATCCTAGAACTACACGGGAGGAGTTAGTTAATGACCTCAAATTAGCAGGGACCACAGTCACCAAGAAAACCATTGGAAACACATTACACCGCAATGGATTAAAATCCTGCAGGGCTCGCAAGGTCCCCCTGCTCAAGAAGGCACATGTGCAGGCCCGTCTGAAGTTTGCCAATGAACACCGGAATGATTCTGTGAGTGACTGGGAGAAGGTGCTGTGGTCTGATGAGACCAAAATAGAGCTCTTTGGCATTAACTCAACTCGCTGTGTTTGGAGGAAGAAAAATGCTGCCTATGACCCCCAAAACACCGTCCCCACCGTCAAGCATGGGGGTGGAAACATTTTGCTTTGGGGGTGTTTTTCTGCTAAGGGCACAGGACAACTTATTCGCATTAACGGGAAAATGGACGGAGCCATGTATCGTGAAATCCTGAACGACAACCTCCTTCCCTCTGCCAGGAAACTGAAAATGGGTCGTGGATGGGTGTTCCAGCACGACAATGACCCAAAACATACAGCAAAGGCAACAAAGGAGTGGCTCAAGAAGAAGCACATTAAGGTCATGGAGTGGCCTAGTCAGTCTCCGGACCTTAATCCAATAGAAAACCTATGGAGGGAGCTCACGCTCAGAGTTGCACAGAGACAGCCTCGAAACCTTAGGGATTTAGAGATGATCTGCAAAGAGGAGTGGACCAACATTCCTCCTAAAATGTGCGCAAACTTGGTCATCAATTACAAGAAACGTTTGACCTCTGTGCTTGCAAACAAGGGTTTTTCCTCTAAGTATTAAGTCTTTTTTTGTTAGAGGGTTCAAAAACTTATTTCACTCAATGAAATGCAAATCAGTTGCTATCTTTTATTTAGTTATTTTTTCGATTTTCCTTTTGATGTGCTATCTGCCACTGTTAAAATAAACCTACCATTGAAATGATACTGTTCTGAGACTTTTCATTTCTTTGTCATTGGACAAACTTACAAAATCAGTGAGGGGTCAAATAATTATTTCCTCCACTGTAAGGATTTGTCTTTAGTTTATGACCAATTTCAGTGCGATACAACAAAATGATCAAATTATCACAAGGTCGGTGTACACTGAGCAATTGTACATCTAGCGATTAGAGATGTAGCGAACTGTTCGCCGGCGAACTAATTCGCGCGAACATCGGGTGTTCGCGTTCGCGCAAATTCGTGGACTTTTGCTGATGTTCGCCACTTTGGGTTCGCCGCGTTTTTTTTTTGGCGCCGCGTTTTTTCGCCTTGGTTTTTCCGCCGCGTTTTTTCGCTTCATTTTATCGCCTATGCATATACATAGGAATAGCTTGCGTTTTTTTTTTGGCGTTATTTTTTGGCGTTTTTTTTACAAAGTATTTTTCAGAGAAGTTTTTGCCCTTGATCCCCCTCCTGCATGCCACTGTCCAGGTCGTGGCACCCTTTAAACAACTTTAAAATCAGTTTTCTGGCCAGAAATGGCTTTTCTAGGTTTTAAAGTTCGCCTTCCCATTGAAGTCTATGGGGTTCGCAAAGTTCGCGAATATTCGCTACATCACTACTAGCGATCTTTTATCCAACACCAGACAGAAAATCAATCGGGAAGGTTTAAAAATGTTCGTTTTTAAATTATGAAATTTGTCCGTTGATGGGATGGACAGATTTCGATCACTTAACCATTTGGAACCTGCACATGTGTGGGGCGGTGCTTAGATGACAATATGATGACAGGTGTCAATGAGGTCTCCTCAGCTTTTTCCCTGCTTGGTTACACTTCAAACGAAAAGGTGGCCATACAATGCTGACTTTTCAAGGCATACAATCCTCCCATGGGCTGAAAGAACATATCCTGCAAGACTGACCAAACACAAGCTAATGCTTTTGTTCAGGCCATAGGGCCAAATGAAAGAAAATCTGCAAATTCTACAAATGCACCATGTACCCAGTATGAAGGGACATTGGCAAATGAATGCACATCCATTAAGATCAACCTTTTAACTCGATTAAACCTGCTCAACTGCCAGTTGATTCAAAGGATACCAAGAGAATGGAAAATATACCCCCTTTTTTAACATGAGCTCATTCAGTTGGGCTATAAAAAAGGGTACATAAACACTATCTGCATTTCCAGATACACTTATAAATGTGTTTTTGTTTTGCACAATCGTACCTAATTCCACAGATTAAAGGTGGCCATACACGCACCGATATTATCGTACGAAACCTCGTTTCGTACGACAATCGGTGTGTGTATGGCATGTCGGCGAGTCGACCGATATCGCAGGAAGCTGCTGATATCGGACGACTCGCCGATCGGACCAGTTTGAAAATTTTGATCGGGCGCCATAGAAGGCGCCTGACCAAAATTCTCCCTTCAGAGCTGAATCGGCAGAAGGAGGTAGAAATCCTATTGTTTCTACCTCCTTACCTGCCGATTCAGCCCTGAATGGTGTGTGGCGGATCTTACGATGTTTCGTGCGACCGATGGTCGTACGAAACATCGTCAGATCGCCACGTGTATGGCCACCTTAAGGCTGATATCCCACGGAGGGCGTTACTCACCTGCAATAAATCCCTGTTATCATGGGCGACTAACCACTCTGAAATCAGCACAAAGGCCTTTCCACCAGTGACTCCTATTGTTGCCAGTGGAAAGGCATTTCAGAGCGGTTTGTCACCCACAATAGCAGAGGTCTAACTCAGGCGAATAACACACTCCATGAGACATTAGCCAATAGATTCGCCACATTAGCGCCACCTAGAACCCTATATTTATTCTGCAGAAAGCTTTATCATACCTGGGTAAAGAGCCCTAGAAGCTCCCTCTGCTTAAGATAGCAGCTGCCATTTTAGTTTGGTCTTAGTAACTTCCATGCTGCAGCTCTAGCTGCTGGTAGCTTAGATTACACAGAGGTGGGAAGGGGAGCAAATTCTGATGGGAGGTGGAAGAGGAGATAGGAGGGAGAGAGGGAGAGAAGAGCAAACTGAGCAGACTCATGCCCTTGCCCTGAAGTCCGGCACAGAAGAACATGTTTACACAAAAGAAGAAAAGAAATCCTGTGTTTCTTTTGAGAGATGACTCGGTGCAGCGTTTCTGTGAGTACTTATGGCTGTATTTACATAGACCTTTCTGATAAAGCTTTCTTAGTTTTTACCTTTCCTTCTCCTTTAAGGACACTAAGATAACTCATATGAGCTGTTTCCCAAGGTTCTTTATGCTGAGAGTGTAAAGCAACCCCTTATTCACTTTGTTCCTTTAACAAATGATGAATTCTGAGACTTGAAGTCTCTCTGCTTAACATAGTGGGTGGTGCACAGACGCCTTAAAAAGCAGAGGGGCTTTAGTTCCCAGAATCCATCACTTCATAATTGAGCTAGATAAGGATGTGCTTGTATTACAGCGAGACTCTGGAGTATATTTTATCTATGTTAGAACAGTTACAGGGGCAGTGCTGATGGTATGGAGATCTCTTCCAGGAGTTAGTAGCAGTGCCCTCTGCAGTATGGACAGCTGCCAGGCCAGGACACATTGGGACATAGAGGCCTTACTGCCCTGTGTGCCCTTTTGGGGTCAGTATGGTGAAGAATCACATAGCTGTTTGTGTATTTGCTATCCCCTCAGTTCCTGCACAGTAAAAGGGTTGTTCTGTATACTGGAAAACTGCTAAATAAAAGGTTTTTTTTTGTAATATTAAAACAAAAAGAATGTATTCCTTTCCTTATACTAGTACATATGTATCTTTGAGTGTGTACTTGTGTATGTATATGTACTTAGAGTGTATGTGTACTTAGAGATCTTAAAATGTTTAAGTTGCTGTAAAATGGAAGCAGTTAATACACATCCAGCAGTTCTGCCGTCAGCCATTAATATGTTCCTGTAGAAGTTTTTGGAATGGACTGAGCCTTGTAACACTGGTCTTGGCATTTTATTTGAAGAAGGAAATCGTTTGCTAGTTCCTATGTGTGGGACATCTGTTACTCTGAGCTCCAGCTGACTTTCCCACAGCACATTCCCAGGGCGCTCCAGGTGGAAAGAGAAAGCAGCCCTGCCGTCAGGGTCAGGGGAAAATGCACCGAACTTCAACTTTCTCTTATATATAAAACTACATCAACGCAAGCTCTTTGTACTACTGGCAAATTTAAATGGATATTGTATTGGAAAAAAGGGTCCTTTGGTAATTGATTATAAAAAGTTTAGTGACTTTGAGTCTGCTCAGAGCCACAATTCCCAGTTACTTGCCCCCACAGCAAATATTATTTATACATAGTGAGTTGGCCCCTAAGCTCAGTAACTGAGAGCAGCACAGAGCATGTGCAGGGAATCAGCAGAAAAGAAGATGGGGAGCTACTGGGGCATCTTTGTGGGCACAGATCTTCCCTGTGTAGCCCTCTTTTGCTACTGCTAAACTTTTAACACGCATTTACCTGTGTGTGGAGCTACAGGAGCCCTGTGCCCCTGCTTATATGGGGGAGCAGGTACACTAATTATTGCCGTGCCTCCACCCAGAGTCAGGACAGGTTGAACTGTAACACCCCTCCCTGGGACACTTCTCTGGGTTAATCTGTGCTGTCCTCCTTGGGATGGACTCCCTGCAACTCCCGGGACCTTTCCCCCCTGGGGTGGTTGCTTACCAGGCAGTTGAGGATCCAATCCTTGAGGAATTGACCAGGAGACTGGAAGTGCTGATTAACCAAATTAACTTATTTATTGTATTCACACAGAATCCAGTAATATGATATGCAGATTCAGGTACTTTTTTCCTTACTTCCTCTAGGAGACCCTCTTGCTTAGGACTACTCCCCGGTACTCCCGCCAAGAGACCCTTTCTCTTAGGGCTCTCCCCAGTACTCACGCCAGAAGGCCCTCTCGCTTAGGCAATCTCCCCATTTATAGTCCCTAGCTACCACCTGAGCTGGCCACTTAATGTACCTGAACTCCAGCCAGTAATGCCGGGAGGTCATAACCTCAATAATCTCCTCGGAGGGGCTTCAGACTGCCCTTTCTAGATACCCTATCTATCATTTCACTCCTAGAGTGACAATAACAGAATCTATATGAACTCTCTAACTGAGGCCTGTAGCTAACCTCTTACAGAGGGGGGTCCCAGGACCAAAGACCATACCACCCAACTGTCCCGCTTTGAGCGGGACAGTCCCGCTTTCTATAACGCATCCCGCTGTCCCGGATAGTTCCCTGAATGTCCCGCATTTCCGTAATAGATTACGAAAATGCGGGACATTCATAGAACGATCCGCGACAGCAGGATGAGAGGGCTTAAGGTGAGCGCTCCGACTCCTTGCGCTGCTTCTCTTCTTATGTGGCTCCTTCTCCGGCGGTCCCAGGCCCTTTCATAAGGTTGCGCCCGTGCGTAATGACGTCACACGTACGCACGGGCGCAACCTTATAAAAGGGCCTGGGACCGCCGGAGAAGGAGCCACATAAGGAGAGAAGCAGCGCAAGGAGTCGGAGCTGGTATGGGGGGCTCTATGTATGGGGGGGCTCTGTGTATAAAGGGTACTGTGTATAAGGGTACTGTGTATGGGGGGCACTGTGTATAAAGGGTACTGTGTATGGGGGCTCTGTGTATGAAGGGTACTGTGTATGGGGGGCACTGTGTATAAAGGGTACTGTGTATGGGGGTACTGTGTATAAAGGGTACTGTGTATAGGGGGCACACTGTATGGGGGGTACTGTGTATGGGGGCACTGTGTATGGGGGGCTCTGTGTATGAGTCTCCCCTGTGTGGGGGGGGCAAAACTGGTAGATAGTTAGAACTCACTTATAACTGACTGCCTTTTCTCTATATTTGTATTTTATATGTAGGAGTTGCTATATTGTTTTCCTTAGGTAGTACAGTATGAGGGTATAGCACATTTGCATCTGATCCCGCCATTTCAACTATATAAAAGGAGTATTTTTAGAAAAAAATGGAGTGTGTTAATTGGGGCGTGGCCAAAAAAGTGGGCGTGGTCAAAAAATTTGCCGCACTGCGCACGCCAAATCTTTTTGTCCCTCTTTTCGGTTTTCAAATGTTGGGAGCTATGAAAGACTGATGCAGCTTTTCATATTACAGCTGTGCCACATTACAGCAGGTACTGTAGAAATTGTGTAAAATAAATAAGCTGAGGGTATTGGCCATTTAATATTCATAAAATGCGTTAAACTTACATTAAGGGGCCCATTTACTTACTCACGAACCGGCCGAATGCATCCGATTGCGTTTTTTTCATAATGATCGGTATTTGGCGATTTTTTCAGAAAATTATCGCGACTTTTTCGTTGCCATCCGAATGTTGCGTAAAATCTGTCGATTTTTTCGTAGCGTTAAAACTTGCGTTCGTAGCCATTCCGAAAGTTGCGCAAAATGTCGCGATTTTTTCGTAGCGTTCGGATTCATTCAAGCTTCAGTATGGTGACTTTTCTTGGGCTAGGTTGGAGCTGCAGGGTGCCATTGAGCCCTATGGGAGACTTTCCTTGGGCCAGGTTGGAGCTGCAGAGTGCCATTGAGTCCTATGGGAGACTTTCCTTGGGCCAGGTTGGAGCTGCAGAGTGCCATTGAGCCCTATGGGAGACTTTCCTTGGGCCAGGTTGGAGCTGCAGAGTGCCATTGAGCCCTATGGGAGACTTTCCTTGGGCCAGGTTGGAGCTGCAGAGTGCCATTGAGCCCTATGGGAGACTTTCCTTGGGCCGGGTTGGAGCTGCAGAGTGCCATTGAGCCCTATGGGAGACTTTCCTTGGGCCGGGTTGGAGCTGCAGAGTGCCATTGAGCCCTATGGGAGACTTTCCTTGGGCCGGGTTGGAGCTGCAGAGTGCCATTGAGCCCTATGGGAGACTTTCCTTGGGCCGGGTTGGAGCTGCAGAGTGCCATTGAGCCCTATGGGAGACTTTCCTTGGGCCAGGTTGGAGCTGTAGGGTGCCATTGAGTCCTACGGGAGGCTTTCAAAATCAAGTCTGAAAGTTTCGGCCACCGCTTACGAGCGCTCAATACGAAAAAGTCGCGACAAGATACGAGCGAATCGTAATGGCTACGAAAAACTCGCATTTTTTTGCGAAAATCGTATTGGTAACGAAAAAGTCGTGACAATTTCCGAAAAGTCGTAAAGGCGCCGAAAAAATCGCAAAAAATACGAAAAAGATGCAACATGTTCGTTTTCCAATCGGAATTTTTCCAATTCGAATTCGTGTCTTAGTAAATCAGCCCCTAAGTGAACTCTTCAAATGCTCCATTGTGAGGCCTTCACTGCCAGACAAGCTCCGCTTCCACCCACTTCCTTGTAGATCAAAATTCAAAATTGCTGCTGTCAGTGTTTTCTTGTGGGTTTTACTGAAGGATACAAACCACTGAAGTCACATAGAAAACACAGTACAGATGTCTCACTCTACCCTAGGGCAGAGTATATAAATCTAATGAGATCAAAAGCTAAATTAATAAACACTGCTAAATCATGAGACTAGATTTAATATATATATATTTTTTTTAGGCGCCATATATATTACACTCAGTAATTTAAACCACTGCCCTCCAGTAGGATTGTTTTGCCACTAATATTTTTACAGAGAAATCACTAAACATTAGATTTGCTTTAAATGGAGATGGCCTCACCTTAATTCATAGCATTCTGAACGTTCAAATGAGCAGGGAGCTACTGTCATGGGGTAAAGTGAGAGACTTGCCTCAGGCAGCAGCGCCCCACAAGTTACCAGAGGCAGTAAATAGCCATTCCTGTTGATTTTAAGAGGGAAATTGCTGGTTATTGTTATTTAGTGCAATTTCACTCTGTGTACTAGCGATGCAGCCCCCCCGGACTCCCTCTGGCACAGGAAAGGTAAGCACTGGGGGGCCAAGGGGGGCAGTATCCCAGAAGCTATGTCAGGGCTGTTCAGGGGAAAGAATCGCCCCTGATTATGAAACTTTTTTCACCTTGCAAAATATTTGAAAGGAATACTGTCACGGGAAAACATGTCTTTTTAAAAAAGGAATCCGTTAATTTAGCGCTGCTTCAGCAGAACTGAAATCCGTTTTTTTAAAAGAGCAAACAGATATGTTTATATTTCATTTTGAAATTTAATGTTACTAGTCATGTTGCAAGTTTCCCAGATGCCCTCAGCCATGTGACTTGTGCTCTGATAAACTTCAGTCACACTTTATTGCTGCGCTGCAAGTTGGAGTGATATCCCCCCCTCCCAGCAGCCGATCAGCAGAACAATGTGAAGGCAGCAAGATTGCAGCTCCCAGTAGGTATCAGAATAGCATTCAGTACTAAGAAATCCAAGTCTAGTTTAGGATTCCTCCAGTAACATGGGAGTAGGCGAAACAATAGGTTACCTGAAAGCAGTTCTAATGTGTAGCCCTGGCTCCTTCTGAAAGCTCAGACTCAGGCACAATGCACTGAAATGGCGCCTACACACCAATATTACACCAAAAAAAATACATTTGTTGATTCAAGGATAACATTTTAAACGGTAGAGTGAATTATTTGCTATGTAAACAGTGTAATTTAGAAATAAAAAGTAGTCCATGAAAATCATGACAGAATCCCTTTAAAATGAATTGCAATTTATATACTCTCTAATAAATTATCTATGGCCTAAAGCCCAGTAATATTAAAAACACATGAGTTACGTGACTATGAACAGATCACATGCATGCTGCTTACAGGATTGAAATGTGTCAATCAGAAACTGGAGACTTAATAGACAAATTACTGCATACCATGTGACTTCCATACAAATTAAAATAACACAATTTCATGTGAATAAAATATGATGTCTTCTATTTTCTATTTCTAGTTCAGGAACAATGGAACAGCAATACTGGCTATAATGTTTTCTGCAATAAAAATAAGAAATGTTTGGAAATCAATAACTTTTGAATTAAGCGTCTCCTGGAATTAGTTAGAGCTGTAAGATAAAATATACAATATACTTGTAAGCTCTTTTGGGCAGGGCTCTCTTCACCTCTTGTATCGGTTATTGGTTGCTTTATATGTTACTGTGTATATCCAATGTATGAAACCCACTTATTGTACAGCGCTGTGGAATATGTTGGTGCTTTATAAATAAATGTTAATAATAATATACTCTATGATGTGATCCGCCTGTATCAGCTTCAAAGAATAAGAAAAGTAAGGATTATGCATCTTTTGATATAAGAAAAAAACAAAACATTATGACGTTTCAGTTCTCCATGAAAGCTAAAAAAAAAAATGAAGCAGCAACAGTTCTGCTCATTGCATTGCGTACTGGTCAGCAGTACTTTATAAATACTAATAAAATAATTATAATGATGAGTTCTTTCTCCACTATAAGGAAATAATGGGAGCTTAGAAATATACCAGTAGAGACATTAAACCCACCTCCTTAGGTTTAGGAAGATAATAGGTCTAGTTGGGTTCTAACTAATGTTCAATTTTAGAATATGTGGGCAAAACAAATAATTGCCCCAAAGGCAATTAACCCTACTGTTATCTGCAGTCACTCTTTATAATGACAATGTTGTTGTCTGACAGCTGAAGGAAAGTTATATAAAAAACAATATATTACAGCAGCAGTCCAGTCTGTAATACTCCTTTGGAATGGGGCCTTGACAATACATGACAAATGAAGGGAATAAAGGCCAAAAAGGCAAATTGTTGAGAACTGGCTCACATACTGTAGCTCTTAGAAATATTTGTACATTAATAACACAGTGAGGGAAAGCACACTACAATGAAAAAACAGGGATGAAAGATAGCCTGAGTCCCTTTCCACATTGTGCATACTAACTCTATAATATTTATTGTTGGAGCACAACTCTGCTTTTGCTAAACTGCCCTATCTATCTCTCAGCTCCTAGGGGTGTTTGGATTTTGCCAAACTAAAGTCTAACTTTCTAAACTAAGGTCTGTTTGTCTTAGTGAAGATATTTGCACATGGAAAGAATACTGGCTACAGAGGTTGGTTGTTAATGGTACATTCTTTACTTGAAGTAAGGTTCTTAGGGCTCAGGCACACGCAGGAAAATTAGTCGCCCGCGACAAATCTCCCTTGTTGTGGGCGACTAATGTCCCTGATATGACATCCCACCGGCGAAAATGTATATCGCAGGCGGGTTGGCATACGCGGCGGTGCGACCGCCGAAATTGCCTTGAGAGGGCCACCATGGCCAAATGGAGGTTGTTTACACTGGAAAAGAGGCACTTAAGGGGGGATATGATAACTATGTATAAATACATAAAGGGATTTTATAATTATTTACCAGTCGGTTCTTACAACGGACACAAGGGCACCGATTCCGTTTAGAAGAAAGGAGGTTCTGTCTGAATATTCGGAAACATTTTTTTACTGAGAGAATTGTGAAGTTGTGGAATTTCCTCCCCGAACCAGTCGTACTGGCTGATACATTAGATAGCTTCAAGATGGTTTGGATGGCTTTTTAGCAAGTGAGGAAATACAGGAATACAGGGATCCAGAAACTGGACCGATTGCCATCTTGGAGTCAGGAAGGAACCTTTCCCCCTCTGCGGCAAATTAGAGAGGCTTCAGATGGGGTTTTTTGGCTTCCTCTTTGTTAGTTAGCAGTTAGGCAGGTTATATAGGCTCAAAAGGTTAAAATGAATGGCCGTGTGTCTTTTTTTTAACTTACTATGTTAATGACAAGAACTGTACCACCATCTTTACTTTGTTCAGGGGTTCCCTTTCCTCGACATCATTAAGTTTTGAATTACCTTAGGGCTTACAGCGTGGAACTATGGCCTGCTGCCTCAGGCTCCCCAGTATATCCAGTCCTGCTATCAGATGGAGATGAAAAAAGTTATGTGCTGCCTCCCTGTCCCCTTATATAAACTAGGGACAGGAACTAGTCACACTACCCCTGGACCAAACAATAGAAAGATTGAATCTTCTCCATGTTTGGTCCTTGTAAGGTTGATCATTGCCTACCTCCCACCCTTTGTTGTGAATTCTTTTGTTAGCAGTCAATTATACATGGGTATATCTGTGCACTGATTATGTAATTATCTTCCGTACAAGGACCAATATGGAGTAGCTTCAATTACTCTGTTTAGAGCAAGAAATAACAAAAACCATAGATTTTTCATTATAAAAACAATAGGTAAAAAGTATGTTCAGCACAAGCCCTATTCACTGCATGTTAAACAAGAGGGTATGATACCCCCTTTAAAACACACACAATCTTTGCTTTCCCTTCTCATGGTTGACTTTTTGTCTCACCTTAAACGAATTTTGCATACTTTTCCCACCCACACTTTGGCATATTTTTTGAAGCCTGGCTCTCAATAAACCAGCCCCTACCCCCACCCCATATTGTTGTTGGCACTCTGCTCTGCATCTCAGCTAGCAGCCAACTTAATATGCAATGTCCATCTCTCAGATGTGTTTGTTGTGGCAGTACCAACCAAATCCAACTGCCTAAGTGACTATGGCATAATCCAGATTGAAATAGTTACCCAGACTGCAATCTGTAATATGCAAACAACTTTTCATACACAGCAGGGCAAAACGTAATTTTAGTATGAAAAGGAAATTAGTGCTATGTGCAAATATTTGGTCAGTGTGAACTGCCGTAAGTACTACAGGGCTACAACTCATTAGTTCTGGGCTACAACTCCCAGCATCCTATAACATGCCCTTTTAGTCATTATGTGTTCCTGGGAATAGTAGTTCCCAAGAGATGGAGAGCAGAGGACTTTGCTTTTACAGCTTGATCTGTAAATATTTCTCAAGTTAATAAAGGCTCCATGTTTTTTTCTATAGCCATGAAACAAGTAAAGTGAAACCACTGAAAGCTAGCGAAGAGAAAGAGATCAAAAACAACTTGATGGGGATGGAGCTGTGTCAAGGACAGCCTCCTGCAGCTGGAACTTGTACAGACTTCAACAAAATGAATTCCATAGCAGAAGCAACACAGGGAGGGAGGAGGGAGAGGAGGAGGCTGGAAGAGTTCACAGTTGTTCTTGGGTCTCTGCTGTAAGCAATCCACAGAGCGAGGCAGAAAGTCCAGGAGACTGCAGGGCAGGTCGGGAGTTGTTTGGTAGAAGGACAAGTCAATGCCAAGAGCTACCGAAGTCACTGAATGGTGATGTCAGATTAACTCTGAGTAAGGTACCAACAAGAGCAAAGGGGCAGTTATACCACTTGGGTCTCCATCCTGCTCAGCTGTAAACAGAACTGAAGAGATGGAGATGAGGTTCAAGGTCCTGGTGTGTCACATCATCCTCCTGCAGAGTAAGGCTGAATTTATCAATTTATATATAATTTAAATAGCATGCTACCCCTTTAGCCATCACTAACATGTCTAAAGGGGATTCTTGGTGAGATTGTTTGTTGCCTTGTGGAACCTGCATAGGACAGAGATACAGGTTAGAGTGTTTCATGTTGTACATAGGAGCCAAGGTCAATATCATGCAGGGGACAAACCTTCTTTTAAACACAGGGATGTAAAACTCCAGGTGAGAGAAAATACCAAGAAAAATGTCAAGTACATATTATTCACAAAATTCTATTCCAGACATTGCTTTTATTGGCAGCTAACCCGGCAGTGATTTGATGCTGGAAAAATAAACATTTCACTTATAAAAAAGGAACTCTCAGTTTATACTACAATAATGTGTCACTGGCTGAGGGGTACAGACATGTTTCGTTGCTATTAAGCATTGCCCTGGTTACTGTAAAGAGGCATGTCCTGTTTGGAACAGCTCTTTGCAGCCATTCCTTGGGTCTACAAAGAAATCTATTTGGGTTTAACAATGACTGTTACTACAATACTTTGAATTTGATGTAGAAAAACAATATTTGTGCTTGTTCTGGTTGAGAAATACATTCTAAATCAGATCTAACTGCATTTGCGTCAGGGGGTGTCTGTTGTTCTGGTGGGGCCGGGGCACCAATGTCTTTGCAGAGTTTCTAGTTGTGTTACCTGTTGTTATCATTTTGCCATACTGTGGCTATTTTGCTGGGCTATATAACTAACTGCAGTGGCTCAGTGTAGTCACACTTATTTGCACCCCCAAAAGACAACTGATTTGTGTTTAAAGCTAGATAGCTCCAGCAAAGCCAGAATATTCCTGCAGTCTGTGATGGCTTCCTCGGGACAGAGTTAACAACTTTTTAGACAATTATTATTTATTTACAGCCAATAAGGAGGAGATCAAGCATCATTACATGATTTAAAACCCCCTTAGATATAAAGTCTGGGCACACAAGTATTTTCCACACTTGGTTGAGCTCGGGGTAGAAGCAGCGTTATGATTTTTATCATGAAAACGCAACAAAAGGATATTATTACTTGTACTGTTTTGCCAGGCAAAGGAAAGTTCTCTTTAGGCTCTTACTCAATTCTTGGTAATTCATCCCCATCAGTGCACGGAAATGTTACTCTCGTGTAAATATTATATCATGCACATGCAAACTGCCCATCAGAAAGTGCCTGTAGATTCCATTAAATTATGTAAACATTTTTATACTGGACATGCTTAGACTGTTCCAAGAATGTTTGTGGATGCCAAAAGCAAATCAGGTTGCATTTGTTCTGAAGAGTAAATTTTATAAACTGTGTCTGTTTTCAAGTGTATTTTCTTTCAGCACAACTTGCACAAACCGTCAAATAAAATTTGGTCATATTTAAATTGCAATATAGTATATTGATGAACTGTACTTTTTCCACTACTCCATGCAGCACTATTTTTGACCAATTAACTGCTACAGACTCACTCTTTAATGTTCTGCTCTCGCCCACCAATTAGGTAGTTGATCACCATCACAAAGAGGGTTTGTACCATCAGGTCCTCTGCATTAACCCTTGTCTTGCTCTCTAATGGCTGTCAGGTTTATGGGCCACGACATCATAAGCATGGAGGAGTATACATTTTAAAGGAATAGTTCAGTGTTAAAATGAAAAATAGGCTGTGCAAAATAAATAATGGTTTCAATATAGTTAGTTACACAAAAATGTCATCTATAAAGGGTGGAGCAAATGGATGTCTAACATAATAGCCAGAACTTAACTTCCTCCTTTACAGCTCTCTAAAAGTTAAAAGGCCATAATCAGTTATTGAAAGGGGGTGCATATGGGACATAACTGTTTGCTTTTGAATCTGACCTGTGTGCTAAGGATCAAAAGCAAACTAACTGAACAGTTAGGTCCTATGTGCTCCCCCCTAAAGTCACTGACTAAGAGATTATAAAGCTGAAAGGAGGAAGTAGTGTTCTGGCTATTATGTTAGACATCCACTCACTCCAGCCTTTATTGATTTCATTTTTGGCTAACTATGTTTGATTTTACACAGTTTCATTTTTACACTGAACTGTTCCTTTAAAGAGGTTGAGGGACAGCTGGTCAAGGGCACATCCCTCCTTCAGTGTAATCAGAACATGGAAAAATGGACATTGAACAACAGAAGAAGCTAAAAGTGGAGAAAGAGTAAAATAATAAACAACAAGCAATAGTAGATAAGGATAATAGAGTTGGTTCCTTGTTTTCTGTTGGACCCCTGTTGGACCCCGTCAGCCCAGGCCAATAGTGGATTAAATTTTCTGCCACACTGATTTCATCTTACTTCCATAGTTTCCTGTGGAGGGATCAGTGGGAGAGCTTCTGGTAGACATTCTAGTGATCTGTGTCTTGCACTAGGAGTGCTGCGTTCTGCAAGATCATTTCCAAGGAAGGGATCTGCCTCTGGCTCCCTACATTGGTAGGTTTTGGTGAAGCGAAGCATAGAGGGCACGGGGCCTGCTTCAAATTGTGTTGCTTAGGGTTCATTAAGTCTCTCTTAGAATGAGGTTTATGGTGAACATATATTTGCTGACCCAAATCTTGCAATGGCTAATACACAGTTTTTATATTTTTTAACAAGGGGGACTTGGATGTTATTAGAAGATTAGTAAGGGTGGCAGCTTCAGGGTATTTTTTTACTCACACAACAGCCCCCCATCGACCTCATGACACTTGCAAAAAAAAAAAAAAACGACTCCTGCTTCAGTTTAAAGTGACACTAAGAACTAACATTTAATTATAGCAACAATACATTTTGTTTAATAATGTCATTGTGCATGAGATATTCATTACAATTCTTTGGCAGAGCAAATAAATTCATCCCCCAGCCCCTGCTTCCTAAAAACAGCTGCATCAGTTTAAACAGAGCTCCCATTTTGATTAAGCATTAACTAACATAAACTGCAATAGCAGTTATTGTTAAACATTACAGGATTGTATGATTTCTCCAGACACGATACTCATAGCTAAATTGTTCCCCCTTCATCCAAGTACTCCAACTAATGGCCCTTCACAACCCCCCAGAAAATATACCATTTACTTGTTGCAAATAAAGCTGGCCATACACCTTAGAATTACAAACGTTCCCATATCTAAATATGGTCACAGGAAAGATCGTTTGTTCCCTCCGCGGATGTTCAGGGCTCAATCGTCAGATATGGAGGTAGAAAAAATAGGGATTCTACCTCTACCTGACGATTCAGCCCTAAGCGTAGATTTTTCTTGGGCGCCTTCAATGGCAAGATCAGTGGAGTAACTAATATACAGCACACCACTTAACCACTGAACCAGAAAAAACAGATGAAGAGCAATTGCTACCTGCTGCTTGTTGCTACAGGTAAGTAGACCTGGTGCAAATGTTGCAACTTTTATTACATTCCCTCACTAGTAAGCTGGTTTACTGTTTCTAACTTGTGCATACATAGAGAACACTACATCATGACCTGCAGGGCCCACCAAGTCCACCGCTGAGTCTCCCTTTCACCCCCCTCAGGGGCCCAACTGAGCCACCCTAACCCCCGCAGGGTCCCCAAGCCGATGTCCTCCCCTGAGTGCATATAAGTTTAACGCGCCAGGGGAGGAACTGCCGGCTGGGGGAGTGCTGGCAAGGGTCGGGTCTGGGCCTCTGGGACACAGGGAAAAAACCTAGTGGGCCCCGGCGGCCCAGGCCCGACCCTTGCCAGCGCTCCCCCGGAAAATAGAAGAAAATAGAAATATTCTCTCTGGGTCTTTGAAATGTAGGGGGCGCTCAAGGTTCCCAGAACATCCACAAGGCCAGTTAAGGGAGAGACTGGAGTTTCATGGACCAGAGAGAACCTTATGGGCAAGGATAAATGCAGAAATCCAAACCACAAGAGAAGCAAAAAAAAAAAAATGGAAGGCTGGGAGAGGATAGGTACAGACCACAAGCCAGCAACTAATAGAAGTTGTTCCAGAACAAGGAGCTACAGCTGCAATCTAGAAGACCTAGAAACAGAACCATGGTAAGAACAAAACCATGACAAGGATACACAATTAAAGACCACACCCAAGGACATGCAGAATGAGACCTATTACTAGTAATCAGGGCTGCCACCAGGGGGGTGCAAAATATAACTGAGATGGAGAAGCACATAAAACAGTAGCTTGTACTTGATCCCAACTAACATATAATTAATCCTTGTTGGAGGCAAACCAATTCTATTGGGTTTACTTAATGTTTATATAATTTTTTAGTAGACTTTAGGTATAGAGATATAAATTATATCATTATCTGGAAAACCCCCATTCTGGATAACAGATTCCATACCTGTATGTGATTTACCAGTACATAATTAAGCATTATTTTGTGTACACCGTTCATATAGATTTGGTTATTTACCCGTTTTACTCAACATTAGATTGAGCAATCCCGGGTCAGAGCATATTGCAGACTGAGCCTAACAGGTTAGATTTATGGGGGGTTTTACAAAATGACTTCCAGATGCAGGCAGAATAAGAGAGCTGTAATGTGACTTTGTTTGCGATGGGGACATCTTTTCTTTTTGAAACTAATATATTTACTGTACACAAAGAAATGACTTCCATCTATCTGGTGTAACAATGTTGAAGGGAAAATATACTAATGTATACTAAATAATTTACACCAATATAACCATCAGGGGTCTACTGTTGCCTTGACTATAATTTCCCTGTAAATAAATTTGTTTGCTGCTAATACTACACTAAGCTTCAACTTCAGGTTGTCCAAATATTTGTGTCTGGGGTGTTGACCATACAGTTTGCAGCTGAACAACATTACTAATTCTGTCCAGTAGATTCTTAGTTTGGTTCTTAGTACCAGATCTTGTTAAGAAGGGGTATACGGTATTTATAAGTGTAACAGTCCATCATTCTCTATTTGTTTCTGTGGAATTATTTGTAGTATATTTATTAATAAGTGAAGTTTCACTTTCACCCATTACTAAATACTCTTTTAGAAATCCGATAGAAAGTGATAACATTTCCCCATGGGCTGATTCTGGAAGCTTTGTCACAATCTGTTATATATAACTATAATCTATACTGACTCTAAACTTTCTAGCTTTCTAGGTATTGTGCTCCACATAAAAACAAAAACGATATTAAACTTTATTAAAATGTTAGCACTATCCCAAATAGCAAGAAATAAGACACTGTACACCCCTTTTCCAGTCTCAGTCTATAAGGCTTGTGCTGAGCATACTTTTTGCCTATTGTTTTATTTAAGAAATATCTGTGGATTCTTTTATTTCTGGCACTAAACACAAATATAAAGCCAGTAGTGCTTCCCATCACACCCTGAGCCCACAGAACTTCAAAGGAGCTGATAAAACTAATTACCAGTCCACTGAGAAGCCCCTGATAATGAGCTGCCCAAAGGCTACTGTTTAGAGAAGGGAGGGGTTTGATTGTTCAAAGGTAGATGGGGGCTCTGACCATACTGCTCTATTTAAAGGTTGGCTAAGTTCAGTGTAAATAGCACAACTTTCAAATTCATTCTTTATAATGGCAAACACAATAGGAAAATATGGATTTTTTAATTAAAACAATAATACTTTGGGAATTTTAACAAAATACTTTTTTAGGTGTTTACTGTCCCTTTAAAAATTCATAGTACATTCAGTGTCTTTTTGGGAAAGCACTAACCTATCCCTTTTTTGTAGCCAATACTTTTTCAAGGCTAGTGAAGTCTTGTTTATGCTGACATGACATATATTCTAGTCATTTGTCAGATTAGTGTTTTGCCTTTTTCATATAGGTGCTAAATTGTAAAGGTGCTTAGCCTAGGGAAGAAACATAAATATTATGTTTACTTACTAAGCGCTTCATTGTGGTGTAATGCAGAAAGTAGGCAGCTGTTACCCTGCTGAGGAGGTAGCCTATAATTATTCAAAGCTGGCATCATCAACCTACCATATAACATTTATATCTGCATTTAACCTAAACATGTCTTGCTGTATGATCTGATTTGAAGTTTCTTACCTGCTAAGCAAACTTGATGCTTGTTGGGGATGAAAGCACTCTAAGCAAAGCCCCATCCCTATAAATCTGTATCTTGCATTGAAGCACATGATAAATAATGGAGGTGTAGAATACTCACTATCACTGTGAAGGGTTGCTACCTTTGCCAGTGGCTAAACCTGAACCAAGGGTGTGGGGCAGATGGCATTGGGGATGGGGCAGCATTGTTGGAGGTGGGCATGATGACATCAGGGGCAGGCAAATGTTGGGTGGGGTTTTGACACTGGGGCGGAGTTATTGCATCACTTAGATGCCCGGTTTTCTTAGTGTTTTTAACCAGACAGAAAGTTTTGAACTGGACAACTGTTTAAAAAACTGGGACGTCCTATGCAAAACCTAATATCTTTATTTTGCCTGATAAGTAAATCAAATCCTTTAATTAAAAGTATGAGATCTATTATACAGAAACCAGTTATCCAAAAAGCTCTGAAATCAGCAATTTTAATTAAGAAAAACAATTCCACAGAAATTAACTGTCCTCGATGATAACTAAGCCATGTTGATCGAAAAAAATCACGGTGAGAATCTTAATATATAGGTTTTTCATTTATTAGCCAGATTATTGTTTGGGTTTCACAAGGCTGAAAACTGAACAAACAGTTGAGACCTGAACAGGCCTAAGGAAAACCGTACTGTTTGAGTCAAAAATGCACAGGCAGCAACCCTAGCGATGGAAGATGTGAATGTGCAGCACAACCTGCTGGGAGATACCACTTTCAGGGGTCAGGCATCATGGGCATGTGCAGTAATTTTTCCAGATGGAGAAAAATAAGAAAGCGTGACTTTTGCCAGACCTACAATTTTCCCTGGACTGCATATTTAGCAAAGCCAAAAACACAATTTGTTCATGATCACTAAAGATGTTGGTACTCACTCTCTTACACACATACATGCAAACTCAAGCAGATGCACCTGGGGGTAAACCACTGATTATCAAAAGGGCAATTTTTAGAAGTAAAGATTGAAATTTTCTTTCTATACCAGTATAGAAGCTTTGCATGGAAAAGAATATTAGAACTGAATGTATTAGAGTAAAATAAGAATAAAGTTCCTGATATTTTGTTCCCGTTCTGAGTTTTGGCAAGGTCGGAGTTAATATTTTTCTGATTATCTTCTTATTTCAGTTACTGTAATATTTCAGCTTGTTGGGCAGTTACAATGATGTATAGACGCAGTGTTTGAGCTGCATAAAATGTTTGTGTCCACGCTGTGTATGTTATGTAAACATGATAATCTGTGATTTAATCTTATTATTATTATTAATCTTATTATTATTACAGTCAGTCCTAAAACAACGTGCTTTATTGCTTATGATAATCTCAACAGAATTTTTATAGCTTGCAGGTTTACTAATGAATTAACTAATTCTTAGTGAAAATGATATATTTGTTGGCACAACCAATTTTCCTGAACTGATTTATGACCTAGTTCATACAATATATGAATATGCCTGGCTGTGCACTTCACAAGTGACTTCTAACTTCTAACAGACCCAAGTTAATTAAAAGAGAGATCCATGTGCGCCCTAGGGAGTAGCATGAATTCATCTGCTTTTAGTAGAGCTGGCACTCTACCATTATCGTGTAAAATACAGGTATGGAATCTATTAATTCTAAAGCTTGGGACCTTGGCTTTTCCAGATAAGGGTTCTTATTTGTATCACAAGTCTTTTACAAAAACTTAAAAGCTGCTGTAACCCCTATTTGGCTGTGAAAACAGGCAGCACCAGCTAGATTGGCTTTAGAGCATGGGGTACATAGGACTCTACACACCAGATGGGCTTTCACTATGTGGAAATATCCTTGGGGTGTAGTGCAACTACAACTCACATGAGCTGTGTGCAAAGAAAGAATGGGTGCCAGAAGGTTCTTTGTTATAAATCAGAACTTAACTTATTTATTCTCCACAACAAATGATCCACAGGGTTATAGCAATACTCACACAGAGGAGGTATGAGATAATTGCACAGAAGGTAGAAAAATATGGTGTCCACTGGTTTACCCCACCTCAGCTGAGGGTGGAGAAGGTAAGGACCACCAACCAGCACAGCCTCCCTATGGGGGGTAGCCTGGCCAAGTATTTTTATCCTCAGGGTGTCCCTTAGCAGTCAAGAATCCCTCACAGCCAACTATGGATCAGGGATAGAAACTGACCTCATACCTTGTCTTAACTGTGGTCCTACTCTAAGGCAACAGTGCCTGTAGGGAGGAATACTTCCAGCTAATCTCTCCTGGTTGGAGCCAGAAACTGCTCTTTCTAACCAAACTCACTATCTCACTTTCCTAGAAAGTGTTTCTATAGATATTATCCTAATACTTACTAATTCTCATTCACAGGGTCCCTATTCCCTGACTTCACTAGAGCTAGACGTAGCCTCTAGGGTAGATAGCTTTACCGGGGCCCTGTTGATCCCACGCTCAGTGGAACTTCCACCTGGGTCAACAGATGCAGCCAAAGAGAAAGACCCACCCCTTTACCCAACACTATATTAGAGTGCAAAGGGTCTACCTATAAAACAATAAGGCACAAAGGCACAAATGCTAATGGCACAATAGATACATGGGCCTCCGCCTAGTAACAGGAAAAAGAATGAAATGGTATGGTTTAAAACCAAAGGGGCATATTAACCCTATGGGTCCCTACATTGCTTATAGGCAGAAAGCCTAAAGGAACATACAGACAACTATAATAATGTTTTATTCATACTACCAATTCCAGTCTAATTGCCATCTCAGTCTACTTGCATACCAGTCCTGGTCCTGTCAATATTTGTGATCCTTCTGTAGTGGTCATTGTGTATAGCTGAAATAATAAGGGCCAGTTCTAGGAAGGGACAGGTGGCCTGGGCATCCAGCCTTGCCTTGAAACTCTTCTATAAGTGCATATTAAATATACATTGTGCAATATTTAGCAGATATTTAAATATAGAGAAGAGAAGTCTAAGCGGTGGCCTTCCAGCGTTTGGTAAAATACATCTCCCAGCATTGCACTACAGTTAAATATGGTAATTATTGGCATTTTAGTTCTTTATGAAAGCAGAATAAGGACAGTTCTTGTCTTTTATTGTTCCTGTGGTCAGAACTTGGCAAAATGCAGAATATCTGACTACACTGGAAACAAAGGATAAGAGTGGGCGAGTGACTGTCACTGAGGATAAGAGAAGTCATAAAATGAGCATAGATGAATGTAACAGACTCATTTCCAAAATTCTGACATTTGCAGTTTGAGTGGAGGCTTGAATTAAATGTTAGAGGAAGCACAGCTAAATATAATAATACAATCATATTCATAAATGCTCAGTTTAAGGAAAAGGGTGTGTGGAGAAACATGGGGATGAAAATTGTGAATATTACAAAATATGTGGGTAAATATGTGGGTAAATTATGTTTTTGTTTTACAGAGGAGTCTAGTTCTTCAGTTTATGAGCAGCTGCTTGGTTGCAGACATATCACTCAGTAGAGGAGGAGTGACTGCCACATTTGGAAGATGCTTTGTTTGTAAGCAATTCCATTTGAAACCTCAGACTCATTTTATTTACAAAAAACATTTCATACCCATGTGATACTGGCTACTGACTTGGCCACTATAGTCCATGCTGAAACCTTATTGTCCCATGTATGGAACAAAATGTTGGACTGCCCAACTAATATCAGATTAGTGATAGAATTAAAATTTCCACTAGGTTGAAGTGACCTTATTTAGCCCTCTACATAAGATCCACTCATCTGGCAATCTCACCAATCACCCAGATCATTCTGTGTATAGGCAGCTTTATTTTTTGTACTGTATTATTTTAAGCTAATGGGAAAAAATAGCTTGTGGCCAGAACTACTGGATAACTGTTAATACAAAAAATAATATATGACTATTTGCTAGAAATTTCAAACTAAGCATATCCACCATTTTAATGATATTCACTGTAAAAAAAGGTAAACAAAGCCTTTGTATGTATACTATTTTGTACTTTAAGAACAGAATTGGGAAACTGGCAAATGCCAGTATGATACTGTTTTAGTGCTCCAAGGCTGGACTTGGGCTTTACATTAAGCTTTAAAGATGCTGAGGTATGGTTCCCATGGAGGAATTTAGGGATGGAACTCCAGAGTTAAAAATACTGGGCAACAGGTATAAGGTAGGGGTAGACCGCAGGAGAAGTAGGTGGTCTGAGAAGGCGTTAGCACTGTAAAGAATGGAGAAGACATCCAGGAATGTATGGAGTCAAAGGTAAAGATGCCATGAGGTGGGGCAGAGTGAATTCCATTTTTAGAATAGGATTTGGTTAGTTAGTTTTCTTCTCTCATTGCCTGGCTGAGAGAGGGCGGATACAAATGTATTTCTGAACTCTGCATCAGTTTGCACCTGCCTCTTTCTTATCGAAATTCTATGTTACAAAGCCATTGGCAAATATGTAGTGGGAGATGAAGTATTCTTTTCTTTGTGCTTTTGACAGGAAGAAAGTAAAGAAATTAAGCTTCTCAATGACAAATAATATGATTTTGGTGTTTTTATTTTAAAGTGCCTCAAGGGTATGTATGTAGAATTTAGAAAGAAAGGAACAGGATAATGAATACTCAGGAGTTCAGCAAATGTGACATAACTAGGTGCTGACAAGACATGAAAAATAAATGAAATGTTATTGATATTACAGTATTTACTCAGCATTTCACATATTTTGATAATCGTGTCTCTTTAAAACTTTATTAACCTTTAGTACCCTATTAATGAACCAAAGCCCACGCTCTAATGTCTGCTAAACACCTACTGCTAGAAACCCACATCCATCTACAGATTCATAACACCGTGTGATAAATAATTTAAATTGGGAACAGATGGTAGCTGAAAGCTAAAGGTTGCGTGTTAATAAACTCTATTTTCTGCTCAGCCTTTGGTTTCGCAATAAAGCTCAAAAATTCCTTTCACCCACTTGTCATCCTAGGAAATATTCAATGAATTCAGGGATCATGTGAGTTCTGTTTTCGATTTACCTGTTTTAGTCATAATATTAGGGGGACTGTGCTCCATAAAGTATATAAAAGAATTGGAAATGGAAGTTTTTCTAAATGAACCATGTATATTGCATTGCCTTCTGTTTTGTCTGATGCATAAACTAACATGCTGTAAATTAGAACTGGAATTATCCTCATGGATACAACCTGTCATCTAATTAATAATACTTAGATTTATTTCACAATGAGTTATATACATTGAATGCCGTCACATAATTCTGAAACTAATTTACCGTATATACTCGAGTATAAGCCGATCCAAGTATAAGCCGAGGTACCTAATTTTACCTAAAAAACTGGAAAAACTTATCGACTCAAGTATAAGCCTAGGGTGGGAAATGCAGCCGCTACTGCTAAGTTTCAACAATCAAATTATTTAATAAAAGGACACAAGGTATGGGCTGAAAAATGAGGCGCATCCAACATAAGATAACCATATGCAAGGTTGGACAGGTTAATATCTCATTTAAGTTTACATTCAGACCTAAGAGATATGTTATGATAATACATGCAGCTGTTAGCACCACAACATGAACTGTAATACCTATGCCCAATTGGAACTGCATTGCAGAACTGCATAGGAGACAGTATAGGCAGCAATATCACCATGCATCCTTGTCCAACCGGCGCATCAAATACAATAATTTCATTCTATTCTTATAAATTTTGAGCCATCTCCAGTATCCTATATCCAAGCCTTGTGGCTTTCACACTCACACCAAAGTTGCAATATATATATATATTATACCTGGAAGAGGCCATGATGGTGAACCACTGACAAAGTGCATGAAAACTATAACGAAGTTAACTGCAGATTGGGCGATATATTGTATGTTGCTGCCTTAAGCTGGCCATACACGTGGCGATCTGACGATGTTTCGTGCGACCATCGGTCGCACGAAACATCGTCAGATCCGCCACACACCGTCAGGGCTGAAACAGCAGATAAGGAGGTAGAAACAATAGGATTTCTACCTCCTTCTGCCGATTCAGCCCTGACGGCAGATTTTGGTCAGGCGCCTTCTATGGCGCCCGATCAAAATTTTCTAACCTGGCCGATCGGCGAGTCGTCCGATATCAGCAGCTTCCTGCGATATGGGTCGACTTGCCGACATGCCATACACGCACCGAATATCGAATATAGTTTCGGTGTGTGTATGGCCAGCTTTAGTCCTACCGGCGCTGATGACAATAAGTTCTGCATTCTGTCCCCGTGCATCCTGTCCATCCCATGGTCACGGCGCACGCACCCCCACGTGCGCCCGCCACCACACAAACTTGCCGTGCATCCTGTCCATCCCTATAGTAGCGATGCGCGACTACCCCCACCCGTGCGCCGCACCAGCAAACAAATCCGCCGCCCAACAAGCACACACACTCGGCGCGGGCATGTGTGTGCGCGCCATGTGTGTGTGCTTGTTGGGCGGCGCACGGGGGGGGGGACAGGATGCTCGTAGAGTTTGTTTGCTGGGGCGGCACACGGGGGGGGGAGGGGTAGTCGCGCGTCCTCCTGAGCGAAGCACACAAATGGGCGGGGGGTGATGCGGGACGGGGGGTGTTGTACGCGCTTCCTCCTGAGTGAAGCACAAACGTCCACGGGGGGTGCAAACGTACGGCAACGGGGGGCCGGGAAAGGGTCTGCGCGCGAGCGTATACTTCCGTATATATTCGAATATAAGCCGAGGGTGCCTTTTTCAGCACATTATTGGTGTAACACATTTGTATTGAGAGAACTTAACAAAGAATGTCTTAAAAGCATGTTAGGAAAACTTCTCCTTGGCATTTCTGGTTAAGCAGCATCCTGTGACAGATGAACTATACTGAACATCCTGTTTGAGAAATCTGATGTTTGAGACATCTGTGCATATATGTAAAAAAGAGACCAATTAGAGGAAAGCAGAGAGAACCAACCCACCTCAGAAAAATCACTGAAAATGACTTTGCACCCCCTGTAACTTACATTAGGCCTTTCAAGAGAAACACCAATATATGGTTATCAACAATACATAAATATGTCCCTTCAGAAATGATTACAGAACTGTGTGTATTTTCCGCTACATTTTCGTTCATTTCGGCAACTTTTTCGTACTTTGCAACAAAATGTGCAACAATTTGTGCGTCAAAATCGTATTTGTTGCAATGACTACGAAAGTTTTGAAATTCATTCAAGCTTCAGTATCGTGACTTTCTTTTGGGCAGGTTGGAGCTGCAGAGTGCCATTGAGTCCTTTGGAAAGCTTCCCACATCATGCATTGAAGTGTCAAAGTCAGACAGGGTTTCGCGCCGTTTACGATTATTGGGTTACAAACATTTTGTGACTATCGGATCACCATACGTAAACGATCATTTCAATACGAAAATTTTGGAACTTTTGGATCATAAGTACGAAATTTTCGTATTCAAACCTTTTTCGATCATCGGAAATTATTGGATTTCGTAATTCATATTCGTACATTAGTGAATCGGCCCTTGTGTCTACTAAAGAATTATTGAAACATTAAATAACCAATAGGATTGTTTTGCCCCCAATTAGGATTAATTATATCTTATTTAGAGTCCAGATCATTTTTAAAGGTGGGAATTAAAATTGAGTCTATGGGAGATTGCCTTCCTGTAATTCGGAGCTTTCTGGAAATGGGTTTTTGGATAATGGATATCATACCTGTACATATATCAGGGACACTAGTCTGTATTAATGTACTCCTTGGACTTGTATACATCAAGAATCAACAAGCTTCCGTACTCAAGGATAATGTCACAATTTTTTAAAAAATAAATCCCTGTTGTATTGTCAGGAAAAACCACTGCAGTAAGAATAGCTGAAACTGATGCACACTGCTACCAGTCTGTAATGGTCATGAAATGTGTACTGAATAAGGAAGATGTTGAGGTTCTCCTTTAATCCTTGCTTCCCGTGGGTTTGCCTGGGAAAAAGCATGTAGGGAACTGATAGTAGTGGGCCAGGCTTCTGTCCTTCTGTATGAAGTGTAGTCTGACAGAAAAAACTGGCACAGAATAAAAGAAGTCTGAAAGCTCTGAAACTTTTCATTGTTAGTGATGACATGTGAAACCCTACTATCTTTTCCTTACATCAGTGCACCACAAAACTAGCTGCAATCTGCCTGTACTTTGTGTAGCTGCCTTCTAGACAAGACCACCCAAATAAATCGGTCAGGACTTATACTGTATCTACAGGCATCTACAGGCATCTACAGTTAAAATGTTGGAGCTAATCATACTCTTACCTCAAGGTGAAATTGAAAATACAGGGTTGAACTGTTTCCCTCTGGACTGTTTCTGACTTTCAGGCAGAATATAAAAATTCCTGCTTTGCCGGTGATTTATAGCTCCATCAATTTTCTCACCAGCATCAATCCTTTATAGGAAAAACCTTATTTCCTTTAGCTCACATTTCCACATTATTAGGGTTCAGAGCAGCTGCTTTATGGATGTGATTGATGTTGGCATTTAACAAATTTAAGTCATTGTGAGGTTCAGTTTTCTTATGGAAACATAGAGGGGCACCCCACACAAAAATATTCACTGCGAGCACTTTTATTCAATATCTATGTTCATAAAACTAGTAAACTTACCAATGTTGTTGTCAGACACACATAAGACACAAGAGTACAAATAAGGTTACCCATCAGTGTGAAAACATAATAATGATTTCATGCTAAAAAAAAAAATCTGAATTACAGGAAGCTGTCTCCCATAGATTCCATTTTAATCAAATATTCAAAATGTTAAACATATTTCCTTTTTTTCACTGTAATTATAAAACAGTACATTGTATTTGATCCCAACTAAGATATAATTAATCCTTACTGGAGGCAAAACAGTCCTTTTGGGGTTATTTAATGTTTAAATGATTTTAGTAGACTTGGGGCTCATACAAAAGAGCGTTTCACCCTCCAGATAACAGGGTGTATTGACTTTGAAGAAGGTGTTTATTATATTGTTGTATATAAAAGACTTCTTTTGAATGATGCCCATCCTCTGTGTCGCAGAAATCAGTATATGGCAAATTAGGCCTAGTCATGCAATGCTCAAGGATTCATACTCTCTTAATTGCCTCTGGATCAAAGGATTTGTTTCCCTTTTATTACGCAAATGATAGCTTGCAATTATAATAATCAAGCATTGGCATGTATTTGATTTACCTTAAACTCTATTAGAAGATTAAACATATAATGAACAAAAACCTACAGTATTATTTGAAGACTTTTGATGGGACTGTTTAGGATCACACAGCCATTTAAAGGTGTGCCTCTAAAGCACTCCATATTCCTTTTAATGAAAGTTAATGTTAGGTGCATTTATTTTGAATGTTTTCAGGGGATACAGTCAGCTTGAAATGTGGGAAATCCGCAAAGGATATGGGGGATGGGGGGGGTTGGTGATGTTTGCCATATGTACATTATTATGCATTTTATGGATATGGTTTGATGGGAAATATGAAACCAAAAATGTAGGGCAACCAAAGTATTTTATAAAAACGTCAGACTAAATAAACATGTCCCTAAACCTTTTAATGGGCTGGATGCCACACAAGATCATTCCCACTGCAAGCCCAGCACTCATGTCTGCTATACTGTGTTCTAACATAGAATGGCTTTGATACTGGATGTTTATTTTTAAAGGCCTGTTTCCATAGTGTAATTATAGTCCAGTGTCTTTACTGTCTTTAATCTAGCCCCATAGCGATTTTTGAAAAGAACACCAGAAAGGCTATAATAACATGTTATTTGCTACAGAAAATGATGCTGCTATTTACAAATTGTTAGCTCTCTGTCCAGAGACACATACACAAGTCAGAACATCAGTACCTTTATTCTCATTTATAAAAGCATAGGTATAAATGAAGCAATTGCTAAACTGTTTGTTAGTGATGTGTGAATCTGTCCCGTTTCGCTTCGCGAAAATGCAAAGCATCAAAAAAACAAACAAACAATTTTTGTTGCGCGCGACAATACGTTTGAAGCACAAAAAATCTTTTGACCAGAGAGACAATTCTTTTGACGAGAGAGACAATTCTTTTTGGCGCAAGACAATTCTTTTGAGGAGAGACAATTCTTTTTGACGTGTGACTATACTTTTGATGGGAGACGACTCTTTTGACTCTCACAACATTTCTTACGACAATTCTTTCGATGTGGGGGCGACAAATATTAACACTGATTATCTCAGGTGTTCAAATACTTATGTGCAGCAGTGCAATACAAATACATTCTTTAAAAATCATACAATGTGATTTCCTGAATTTTTTTTTTTAAATGCTGTCTCTCATAGGGGGAATGCACCTACAACGTGATTCCTCACTGTATTTATGGTTGACCATCAATAGACACTGTAGTGGTTATTGTCTAACATGGCAGTAATATTTTAAATGTAATATTGGTAGTAGATAGTAACGTAAAATGTGCTAAGGCAGTATGTTTTTACATTTGCAAGAGTTCTTGCTCACCTAATGCCTTGGCAGCTGAAGCCACTAGATAGGGCAACTCAGTGCATACTGTATATGTATGAATGCTGTTTGTCTGTGAAAAATGTTTTGCGTTCATTTGTCCAGCCAATGCTGCACCTTGACACATAGTAAGCTTTGCCTGTTTGCTTCTCAGTGGTATCCATAGCCTTCCTGTAATCTTGGGCCTGAGTTTACTGAATTGAGAAACTTGCCATCCATAATGCAATATAGCTTAAATCCTTCAGCTAATATAGTGTGACTCAAACCAACTACTCCAGAAACACTGGTCCCTCTAAGAACTGCTACTGTTATTCTCAGAAAGACATCCCTTTAATTTGTCAGGTGACTTTAAGTTGGGCCATTACAGTTTAATAGGAGATTAATTATTCTGCCATTTCTCATGTATATTTTTTCTTGTTTCAGGTACCACTGTATATCTGTATTCAGGTAAGTCTTTAAATAACCATAATGAACATTTAGCAGCTTGGGGTAAGAATTAAAATCTCTGATAAGTACAGTTGTACTTGCTCCCCAGATTTTTATCATGGCTCCATTGTCACTAAAATATATGCCTTAAATCTCTGTGGTTCTGTTGTCCTTTGTTAAGGTGGCCATACACGGACCGATTTTTTACTTACAAACGACCGATTCCCGAACGATCCGATGCTATCGTTAAGTTATCGTATAGTTGGTGGTGTACGAACGATCGTCGGCCCACTAAACGAGCCGACATTATCGTCCCCAAAATCGATCGGCCAGGTTTAAAAATTTTGGTCGTTTAACGATAAAATCTGCCAGTTGGTGTGAGTGTCAGACATTTGTCTTTCAACGATTATTCTCTGCGCATGTCACGATTGCCAGCAACGACATCGATCGTACGTAGATGTACGATCGTAGGTATTTTACGATAATGATGCGACAAAATCTTTCCCGAATTATCGTTGCCCGTGGATGGCATATCGTATGGGAACTCGATCGCCATACGATCGTTTGTCGATATAATCGTTCATCGCACAACGAGCGAAATCGCCTCGTGTATGGCCACCTTTAGTCACTTACTGGATTACTGGATTCCCATAATCATAAATGTCTGTGAGTGATCCCTCCCAAGCCATCCAACCATGGGGACAGTATTGCATTGGTATATTTATAAGGGTTTCCCCAGTTCACTTCTATCTGCACTAGTTTGCTAAATGTGGAGATGGCTTTAAAATATATATAAATATGTATATGTCTTTACACTCAGGTCTTTCCAGTGAATAGTCTTTAATTAGTTTGATGTTTTAGTTGGCACTAAACAGTACATTTAAATAATTTTTGCTTTTTTTTTAGCTGTTTTTTCTAAAAAAAATATATCCCATGAAAATTCTGGTAATGTAATTAGAATATTGTTTCTCCCCCATAATGAATCAGGTCTAGTGTTAGATATATGGCCAATGCAAAAAAAAAAATCCTTGGTAACCTATAATAATGATAATTTCTGATAATGCATTGAAACTTGTCTAGAAGAATTTGAATATTCCTTTTGGTGCATTTTTTTGAGTCAGCTATAACCCTCAATGTTATAGTCACTGACTGGGAGTTCTAAAAGTAAAAAAATAATGATATTACGAAGGAGTAATGATATAGTCATAAGGACAGATGCGGTGCACTTAGGTAACATGCCTTATGGTTCTCTATCTCAGCAGCATCCCTGGTTATCCTAAAAAGTTCTACAGTAGTTCATGTTGTATAAAGCTATGTATCTGCAACTGCTCACCTGTTCTAAGCCTGCTTCTTTCTTTAAGAAGGAGAGTGGAAAACAGATGCAGATAACTCCCATTTAGAGGATAGATTCACTTTTCTGAGCTATATAGTTGCTACCACTATAAAGGAAACTAATGAATGTCATTTTTCTTTGTGTAATCCTACAGTACCTGCTAGCCAACAAAACCCAGAGAGTGTTGTGGTGTCAGTGACTAATATCAGCGCTCAAGTTGGAGAGCAAGGTTTCCTTACATGTGAGAGTCACCGAATGGTTTGGACACAGGACAACCTAATGGACAGGCAACGTGTTGTTCATTGGGACCTGTATAGCAGTCAAGGGGTTTACCGTGGAGAGCGTCTTCTCGATATGTTTTCTGCGGGTGAGCAGCGCATCTACAAAGACTACAATCAGAGGAGAATATCAGTTTCAGAGAGAGCTTTCCAAGATGGCAATTTCTCACTGGTGATCAAAGGTAAGATACACAGTGATTAAATAAGCCAATTGTTGAATTATCAGCAAAAATGATTTGATGTCAAAAGGCCAACAAAAATTCTATAAAATCATGATAGAGCAGAGTAAAATATGGATGTGTAACCCTTACCACATTCCTGTAGAATCAGATCACACTCTCTTTTCTTGGCTGTAATTTATTTGTAGCCCAGCAGACCTGACCCCTCTTTGCATGAAAGATACGGGAAACTGGGATTTACAGTGCAGTGCCTCTACCTAGTGGGCACTGAGGAGCACACCTCTGTGGAATTCCACTAGGAAATAAACTTTACAATAACTTTACAATAAACTTTACAATGCAAACACAATATAAACCCTGCACTGGGGCACAGTCTTTTAAATGCCCAAGTCCCACACTCCACTCCGGATGGACAAATGCAGATTGTTTATTTGTAGCTCTAGCATGCGTAAAGCTCTGTTTAAAGCATGCTTGCTTTTATTTTAGTCTACAAGTAAGCATGCCCTGTTTAGATGAAAAAGGTAAAAGACAGTTAAAAGGGTAATTTACAACAGCGGGAGCACTTAGAGGTCAATTCACTAAGGTACGAATCTGAAATACGAAATCCAATCATTTCTGATGATCGAAAATGTCATGAAAATTTCGTATCACAACGATCCTAAACAGCACGAAACCCCTTCCGATCATTTCTGATGATCGAAAATGTCCCAAAAATTATTTTCGTTTCAATACGAAAATTTCGTACATACGATTCGAAAGTTCCGAAATTTTCGTATTGAAACGAATGTTTACATATTGGCGATCCGAAAGTCACAAAAATTTGTAACCAATCGTACATGGATAAATGGGCCGCATAGTGTTTATTCAACAAGACTTGCACCCCAGATAAGAAATCCAGTGCTCTGTGTAAAACGCAGAGCCAGGAAATGCAGCCCAGTCCTTGCCTTACCATCTGCCTTTGAGCATGTGGTTAGTACAGTGCCCCAATGCGGGCTGTCTCATCTCACACATTGACTTGTACTTGCAAATAATGCACTAATGGCAGATAGGGGGCAGGAGGGAAGGACACCTATGGACCTCCCCACACCCATCAATTATGAATCTAGCACAGCCTAACGCAGGCCGTACTAGAACCAAACAACAGTTTGCAGGTCTGTGCACTCTAATATTTGCATAATGCCCCACACAGTGGGCAAAGTGCAAAAAAAGACTGATTGATGCCGTTTTTTGCACTTTGCACACTGTGTGGGGAATTGTGAATGACCCCCATTTTGGTACCCCTTTATTTATATAATTATATGATAAGGCGAAACGACTTAAGGATATAGTATATTAATTCAGCTTGTTTGTAGTGGTTGAGCTCCATGTCATACTGCTCCATGGCAGTTACCCCATTCACAAACTCCTAATTACACCATTGTTACTGACAGTATAAGGTAGGGGTCCTCAACCTTTTTTACCTGTGAACAACATTTAAATATAAAAAGTTGTGAGCAACACAAGCATGAAAAATGTTCCTAGGGGGTGACCAATGAGGGCTGTGATTGGTAATTTGGCAGCCCAATATGGACTGGCAGATGACAGGAGGCTCTTTTTGACAGTACACATGGTCTTTATACCTTCCAAACTTGCCGCCAAGTCAGAAATTAAAAAATAACATTAACCCTATGGGTCCCTACATCTGTATTAGCACTTGAAAGTACAAGCTCTATATTACTGTTTTGAGGATACACTTCTGTTGAGGATATATTTCTAATACTGTTAAAATGTTTGTTTTTTTAAGATCTTTCAATGATTGATCAAGGGCTGTATTCCTGCAATCTCCATCACCACTACTGCCACCTGGATGAGACTGTACGAGTTCAGCTAAATGTTACCAAGTCAGGTGAGATATAATACCCAAAAATCAGGCTAACCTCAACGTGATGCCTTGAAGGCACAGCAAAGTGTATAAGTGTAGTACAAACCTTCTGATTCCCTCTTTACAGCTCTCGAGTTCTCTATATTGTTACTCTAGCATGATTATATGCCCAGTGCAGATAGTCCTTGTCAGCTTGAGTCAAAACCCCAGCAAAGCAAATCTGAATATTCATTGCCTAACATTCATATGCAAGTGCAGTGTCGGATCTTTATATGTCCTGTAATCACCATTTGAATCCTTAACGTCGAGAGGTGTTGTGGCATAGACAGAGGGAGGATGGGGCAAGGGCAGGATGTAGGCAGAAGGTTATGACATGGGAGGAGGTGGGACACTAAACACATGCATGTGCAAATTTACTATATAATTGGTTTTAGAGTGATTTATAATAGATTTTCAGTGTTTCAGCTAGATGCATTCTGAAAGTGGAACTCTGTCCAATTTTTTATTGGATAGCAAATGAAAATGTAATTCTAAGCAGATTTTAATTTAACTGTAAACTGTAAATGCAACTAGAAGCAGTATTTGCAGTGAAATGTAGGAAATGGATTACTGGTTTTGTGAGACCCAGCTTACCTCCAGCCACACAATTTCAACAGTCTGGACCAGCATTACAGATAACTAAGAGAGTCAAACACTGCTTCCTATAGCGACCACATTTACCATTAACTGTACAAATCCATTGGAAATATTTAAAAAATGGATGGATCTCTAGACTTTCCTGTACTGTGTGTTTAACGTCAAGATGCCAGAAAGCCAAAAGCAGATGCCAGTCAGAAATAAAAGAGCTAATTAAATTCATATGTTGCTTTGCACATTTCATACCAATCTGCTTAGCGTTATAAGGCAGACCCTGCCCTTTTGGCTACATATTCACAGCCAGAGTCCATGGAAAGAAGCACCTGCACATCCAGTTCAAGCAATACTTGCTCCATTTCTCTTCCCATTACATAGCTGTAAATAAAGAAGAAATGCATGTAATACTGAGTCTTCCCAATCCCATAATATCTTTAGAAGAGCCAATATATTATCGGTAGCTTAAATAAAGTCCATATCTAATGGCATACTATTGGTTTGATTATATTTATGCTAAGTTCAAATAAAATGGGTTATTTATAAAGTGCAGGGCAGAGTGCAAAGCGCAAAAAAACAGACCTACAAAATTTTTTGCATGTTTGCACCCTGCTCAGCACTTTGCTCACACGTAATGGGCAAATAAACACTTGGCAGCATGATAGCAACTTTTTGCATAAGTATAGCAAATTTAATTCTGAAAGAACAGAAAGATACTGCTTTACTGTATTTACTTTAAGATCATTTTAAAATCAATAAATATTTGGCTAACCGTTACCTGCACAAATTGTGTGAATATTGGTATTCTGTGTACAAGTAACACTTGTAACTGTAAAACTAAAATTACTGTCACTTTTCCAACCTGAGGAGTTCACTCAGAAAATGACATTTTTACTTAAGATTTATAACAACTGCTGGATCACTGTAAGTGTGCTGACACTAGGAACTGTGGTAATGACAGCATATCACAGGAATTGCATAAGGGTGAATAATGAGGGGGTGATTCATCTCATACATTTGGTACATATTATTATTATCTCAGGCTGTGCTGATGATTCTATTTTGTCCTGGTTTTACTATTCAGAACGGAAAGTAAAGATGTACTGGGATGGTGAGAAGGTTGTCATTGTGGCTTTAATTCATTCCACGGTGCTTCTTCCCTGCGAGAACCGTGATCACATGTGGACCGACAGACACCGTGAAGAGGACCAACAAGTAGTTCACTGGGATCGGCAAGCTCCAGGGATCCCTCATGACCGTGCTGACCGTCTCATTGACATGTACGCATCAGGGGAGAGACGAGCTTATGGGTCACTCTTTCTCAGGAGAAAGATGAATGTGTCCAGTTTAGCCTTTTCACAGGGAGACTTTTCACTTTTTATTCCATATTTAACCCGTGGAGATGAGGGCACCTACTCATGTCATCTTCACCATCATTACTGTGGTCTCCATGAACGCAGGATCTTCTATCTCTCTGTGTCTGATCGTCCCAAGGTAGAAGAACCAAGCAAAACAAATTCGGACTCTGCTCCAGCTATAGGTAATGTAGTACAGGTACATTATATAATATATAATACAGGTGTATTTCTTTGATTTGCACACAAAGTATATCCTAACAAACGACTGGGTGCATTTAAAGTGATACAGACATGGTCATGAGAATCATCAGAAACATGTCATTATTACTAGAAAAGAAGAAACATGAACTTCTATGTGTATACTCTTCTTTTTGTATACAAGTCCCCCCAAGCCATCCGCAGCCCAAAAGTAGCTGCGGCTATGAAGGGGAACATGTGCTGCAAATCTGCCTCCTTCAGTCATGCTTTGATGGGGTAGTGCAATCCTACCATAAGCTGGGGTACCAATAAAAACAGTACTGTAAACTACTGAAGGATCCACCACCTTCAGCCAGACATGACTGACATAACTGGCTCTCCACAGAAAAGACCCGTCAGTCATGTTGGAAGGCTGCAGTAAGTACTACTGTTCTGGGGGAGGGGACCTTTAAACAAAAAATATTTTGTCTCTAATTTTCTAGTGATATCGGCATATCTGTATGGATTTGGCCTAGGGTACAAGTACTGTAGGCATCATTTATAGTTAAGTTACATAGTTAAGTTGGGTTAAAAAAAGACCAAAGTCCATCAAGTTCAACCCTTCCAAGTAAACCCAGCACACACCTACACCTATCCTGACCTATCTATCCACTCACATAAATAAACTATATACACCAACATCAATACTAATTGTCAATTTTAGTATCCCAATAGCCTTGAATATTATGCTTTTCAAGAAATCATCCAAACCACTCATTCTTCCCTCCCCCCCTCTCCCCCAGAATGACCGTATAGAGCTATGTAATACACAATTAACACAAAATCTTCCCCACTGAGTATGTTTTAACACCGTTAACACTAACTCCCATCTACAAACTGCAATTTTAAGTGTTAGTCCTTTATCCTACTACACATCCTCTAAGAATTCCTTTAATAAGCTTAAATGGATATTTCAGTACAACAAGCTGTTTACTTACTTCCCACCTTACTGAAATATTCCTTTCTCTTGGAAACATTTTGTCTATCTTTGAAGCAGATAAATTCAAAGAGAGTTCTCTAATAAACAATACTGTGTGGCCATCCTTTGTGACACTCCAGCAAACAAAGTAGATAACTGTTTTTTCAGCCCCACTGGCATCTAAATTTACTGACATGCAGTAAGGTGTGTGTGAGAATTGAGCAAGGCAACCCTTTCACCATAACTACAGTGTTAGCCCAGAGTGTAAGTCAAGTGGTACCGTTTTGGCCTATGAAAATAACCAGAGCTTATCATATCCTGCTTGTGGTTTTACCACCCTTGTAATGAGACTTATATCCACAATTACATTTGACCTGAGGGAGATTCATGCTTAAACCATTTTCTCCTACCTTTTTCTCAGATTCCAATGTAGTCCGGGAAAACAAAGTCATCAATGTTACCATCCAAGAGAGCAGACTCCATCTCTTCCAACAGCTTGGATACATTCTGGCAACCCTTTTGCTGTTTATTCTTCTCCTTACAGCTGTGATCCTCATCACTCGCAAGCATCAAAAAAGAGGTAAAGACATTTCATAACGTTTGATACGTGGCAATTCTAGAATATGCCATAAGATGCCCAGTCATCTCTGGGTAGACATAATACAGACACATTTCTCAGGGAGCTACATAAACACTTTTGGAATAAATATCTATAAATATATAAATCATAAAGTATAGATATATTTTTGTATAATGCAAACAATCTCTATCTATTTGTCTTATTATTCTCTCTCTATACCCCCAGAATGAATTTTCAACATGTAGTGTAAATGACCTATTAAAGAATCTTGCCAAACTGGAATATATATATGAGTGAATATTGCCCTTTTACATCGTTTACCTTGAGCCACCATTTAGTGATGGGATGTGTGCTCCCTCAGAGATCACATGACCAGAAATAATGCAGATCTAACTATAACATCAAGAAGTGTGAGAGGAAAAGATTGCACTTTGCCCATAAATTGGCTGATGTGACCTAGCATGTATGTGTGCCCTTGGTTTGTTTGTATGATCCCAGGGGGGTGGTCCTTAGTACTTTTTAGGATGCTAAATTTATTTAGATAAAGCAGGGTTTTATGTGATATATTTTTATAGAGCAATGCAGGTCTGGTGATACACATATTTACTGTACCTTCCATTCTGGCTTCTAATCATTCTACACTAGGTATTGGTATAAGAAAGCTGTAGCATTCAGAAAGCAGTTTAATAGGCATTTTAAAGGGGCACATTTTCTCCTTGTCCACCAAAATTTGGGTCAGTACGTCAGGCATATTTTAACAGCAACATCACATATTTAATGGCATATAAATCCATTGCAAGTGGAATGTGCCAACATTATGTTGGGGGGTTATATACTTTGTATTTCTTTGTGAGTGTGTTTTCCTCATAAAACTGTAATGGTGACCATATGCTGGCAAATTATCCACATAAAGCAAATACGTATGAGGGATACTAGTATGGAGGATATGACATAAATTATAAGTTGCAAAATAGCAGTTGTTTCTTTGCAATTGTATTTTGCCAGCCTGGCAATAAAACTTTTGGCAAAAAGTCATGATGGTGCTTTTGATATATTGGTGCAGTTTCAAAGTTTTTTCAGTAAAAATCTATATAAATTAAAAAATTGTTTCTCTTTTCTCTTAAGGGGATGCATATAACTTGAATAAACCTCAAGGGTAAGTGAAACAGTATGTATTTTAAAGATTACTGTGAGGAGAAAAAAATATATATTATAGGCTGCTTTTGTATGTAAGATAATTATAGTGTGTGCTGTTAGCCTGCCATCCTCTGTATATCTTTGTGTAATATTAGGATAGCAATTACTCCTGTGTATAAATAAAGAAAATTCTGTATTCAATATGTAACAAAACATAAGCAGAGCCTACAGAAGTCTATGTCTGTTCACATGTCATTGCTCCTCCTCAGTCCATCTGGTACATTCCATACCTATGAGGAAATAGTTAAGGCATTGGACCCTGGCTCATCACTGTAGCACAGGGCTTTCACTGGCAGTTGTTAAAACCTATTCATTTCCAGTTCCATAATGAGTGAATGCAATGACCAGCACATAGCCTGTCTGTACTTTATAAATCCCAGCTTAAAGGGTTTTCCATGGCAATGGAAATAATTCAAGTAAAAGTGACATTCCTCCCAGAAGTCTGCTCAGAATCCAGCGAGTTAACCATTTAAATATTAACTTATTCCATCTGCACTCTTTATTATTTTACCCTTCTACCTTACATAAGTGTGGAACTTTTCAAAATGTCACCCTTTTGGTATAACCTGTTCATGCACTTTAAGACTGTTTGACTTTCTAACTCTGATGCTTTATAATTACATATTTGGCCTTTTCTTCTGGATTCTTAAAGGAGAAGGAAAGGCATTTTATTGCCAATAGATTAGTTACAATAGTGCAAGCTAGAATGCTATATTTATTCTGTAGAAAGCCTTACTATACCTGCCTAAACAGCCATTGAAACTTCCTATGTTTTTTAAGATAGCAGCTGCCATTTTAGATTGGTCTCTGTAGTTCCTATGCTGCAGCTCTAGCTGCTGGTATTGCAGATTACACAGAGTTGGGAGAGGGGAGTAAAATCTTATGGGAAGGGGAGGAGGAAAAGGGAGGTGGAGAGGGTTGCAAACTGAGCAGACTTGTGCCATGCCCTGAAGGATTTTTCTGAGAGCAGGAAGTCTGACCCAGAAGAACATGTGTACACAAAAGAAGACAAGAAACTCAGTGCATCTGTTCTGTGAGTGCTTATGGCTGTATTTACATAGACCTTTGTGATAAAGCTTTCTTTTTACCTTTCCTTCTCCTTTAAGAGTGTTAGTAAGTTCATTCTAAACCTCACCAAAAATATTTTTGCTGTAAACTGGTTTGCATGTAAATCTGTTGCATAATTTGGAAGTAATAAAAGGTCAATTTGTGTGTTTGTGAGGATCTTCCAGAACATTTGTAGAGTTTTGGAGGATTGCTGGTTATGAAGCAATTCTTCCAGATCACATTGGTTTTGATCTTTTGTTTTATTTCTATAGAATAGAGGTTAACACGAAGGAAATCTGCCTCAGGCCTCCTGACCTCATCCAATACAAAAAGGAGGAGCTCCGAATAGGTAACTTACCCACTACAGATATATGAATTATACAGAGGAAATGCTTGCATTTGTTCGGATCCATAAAGAATACAGAACTGTCATAGGTTATTGTCCTCAGGAAGACATTAAAATATACACATGTTTGGCTAAGCAAGCAATTCTTTTTCAACTGAGAATTTCCCATGTGTGGAGGTAATCTTTGATTTATTAAGAATAGGTAAAATAAAACCTATATTTGTAAACAAGTATTTATTTGGTTTTAATGTGGAATGGCTGTAATGGTAGAAAGTTGTTCAGAAAAAAAACATGATCAATGTGCCTGTCAATCAGTTATCAATTAACTTATTCAGCTCTAACTATATGCATTCATTCACAGAATTTACTATTTCCAAAGTACAACAGTTCTGTGGCATTTAAGTCTAGGCCCTATTCCCCTTTTTTCCCCATCCCCCAGAGCTCATGGCAGAATTCAGATTAGCAGGTTTCCAAGGCAGATGTTTACATGCCAGTTTGTACTTTTTGGTATTCAGTAATGCAATTTTGCAATCTACAGGTTACAGGTTGTGATATAGTCACTGTTTTACTGGCCTTTAAAGTACAAATAAAATAATTGTACCGTGCTTGCATTTCTCCATCAGCAGCATATACTTTTCTTGAAATGTCCCCCTGTTCTGTGGTAATGGTGTAAATGTAGCCTACCAATCTCCCACCCCTTATTTTATCACACAAAAGCTCAGAGAGGCACATCTATAATAACATGTTATGCTATACTCACAGCCATACTTTAGAGTCGGACAAGGCAAAGCAATACATGAGAAGATTTAAAAATAACTAGTAAATATCCATTTATAGTTAACACAGAGTCTAAACCCCATTCTTTCCCACCCAGATTATAAAAATAACATTCTAAAGGAACGTGCAGAGATGGACAGAGTGTTTGCACCAAAGAACATCGACTTAGACCTGGGTAAGGAATGCAGATTTTTTTACGCTAGTAATTTGTGTATGGGCTGGAGTCTTGTTCTTTTGCCTCGTGTCAGCTACTTCAGCAAGCCAAGAACCCAGATGTACAGGGATTCAATGCCAGAGAATTTAAAGGAGCTAAACGAGGTGGGGGTGGCTGACATTTTACTAAAGCAGCATTTTTTTAGAAGATGCGGTAGGAACTAAAAAGAGTTTACAAGCTTTAACTGTATATGGAATCTGGTACTGGTTAATTGTATTGGTCTCTGAAGAGTTTATAGTGTAGCTTCAATGTAGAACAACTTGTTCACTGGTGGGTAAGAGTTTTTAAGGAAAATTTCCTCTGTACCAAGGATGGTTTGCATGCACTTTTTGGTTAGTAAATACATGGACATATTTCATTATGTAGCAGGAAAATCAATTTCAGGGTAACATAAAATAGCATCCAAAATCTGCAGTACTACAGTTGTAAAACGAACATGGAAGATGGCGGAACACATTTCATAAGCAACTCTGAGGAACTTACATCTCCTTTTAATTTGTGATATAATTCAGTGAGCACTAACACTGTCAATAATATGCCCATATTAGATAAAAAATAATTGGCTAAACTGCCCAAATGACTAAAGCCTCACAGTTAGCTTAATATTATGAAGTCTGCCAGCTAACTGAAAGGATGCTTACATATATACTATAATGCCAAAAGGATTCAGACACCTGCTTGTCCAATATCGCATTCCTGAGCCTGAGGGTATTAATAGGTTTATACTCTCTTAGCTGCTATAACACCTTCTGCCCTTCTGGGAAGGCTTTATATTGTATGTTGTTACATTGTTGCTGGGATTTGCTTAAGTTAAGCCACAAAAACACTAGAGAGGTTGGGCACTGATGTTGGGGATCAGGTCAGTCTCCCAGTTGGCGGTACAATTCTTTACGACTTTATCATGGGCTATATGCATTCACGGAGGTAGTGTTCTCTTTGCATGTGCCAAACCCAGACTTTTCAATCTGAGTTTTGCATGTCAGAAGTTGAAAATGCTATTTATGACTTCAGAGAATACGTTTCTGCTGCTCTAGTGGCAGTGACCTTTACACCACTCCAGCCATGCTTGGATTGCACATGGAGACAATAGGTTTGTTTGCATCTAATCACCTATGAAAAAAACCTGCTCCTTATGAACAGTGCTTGTGCTGACATTGCTTTCAAAGACAGTTTGGAACTCAGCAGTGAATGTTTCTACTCAGCAATGTCATTTTATATGCACTGTATCGGTACTATTGGGCATACAGTGTATCTTTTATTGATTCAGCAAACCTTTCACAATTCATTTCCCATTACTACTCTTCAGAAAAACTAACACAATTTGGCTCATTAAAATGAGAAATCACCTAACCTAAGAATGGTTTTTTTTTGTCCTGGGAAGGCTCAGACTGATTATGCAGTCTGATTGAAGTCTGGGCTTTTTCCCTCAGCAACAGACTTATGTCACCATAGAAGTTCTTACAGATGCACTTGTGTGATTGACACACGAGTCTATGAGCTCTCATGTTGATTTCCACAAATGTCCATTTATTTCACTTACAGTAGCTTTGATTGCCACAAGAAAACTGCTTGTATGGAAAAGATTATTTCTACTCAGAATGAGCTAAAGGGAAAAATTGTATTTTTTTTTACAGAGCCAAGGAATATTATTCACTACAAATTTCTTTCTTGTTATGAAAGTATTTTTCTATGAATTATTGTCATTAATGTAGAATTTGTTTGCAAGTATACAGGGATGGACTAGGCCACTGGGATACCAGGGAATATCCCAGTAGGCTTCAGTGGTGTTAGCTATGGGCACCTAGACAGATGCACAACCACTTCCATTACTTTACCAACAGGTCTGCAGATACTACTTATTTAGATGTGTACCTATTATATTATTTCATGGTAGAGTTTAATATGAAGCTTAGCTATGCAGTGATTGTTAAGACTAAAGAGTAAACTTTGAATCTCCCTTTGGTTTAACCAATCTCTGTTTTATTGAGCAAATCTTAAAAAGTACCAGATGATAAAGTAGTAGCTGCAGACCCACCTGCAATTATAAAGGTTGCTCATTCTGTCTTAAGAATGACTCTCAAATGCCCTGGGCTGTACAGTATGGATGGAAACCAGTTCAGGATTTACAGGTACAGCAGCAATGTTTAGTCTTCCAGTGGTGAGGAATGATGAGCTTAAAGAAGAAGGAAAATTATAATCACTGGGGGTGCCAAAATGTTAGGCACCCCCTTAGTGGTTGTAATCGCTAACCTGAAACCCCCAGCAGGTGCTTCTGTTAGGAGAAAACTGCACCGGCCGGGGTGTTTGCACATGTGCCAACCTTTCACAAAAAAGCAGTCTTTTTCACTCACCTGTGCATGTGCCAGGATTGCTGCTAAAGGAGAAAGATGGAAGAGGATCACCTCTGCATTTACCAAAGGTGGGTGCAGTTTTCTCCAAACTGAAGCACCGGTCGGGAGTTTCAGGGGGCCTAACATTTGGCACCCCCCAGTGAATTAGCTTTTACTTCTCCTTTAAAGTGATACTGACACTAAAACTCTACTTTTCAAAATATGAATGTATGTAAAAAGTTACCTATATGTCATGTTGATCAATTTTTTCCCTGATACAACTACTTTTTGAAGTTGTTACTTGAAGTTCTTAAATCTGACTGTTTTGCCAACCTGACTGTCCCTTTTCAACCTGTCAGAGTTTCTAATGCTAATGGACTAATGCTTCACAAATATGGCAGCCTCATAGAGGAACAAGGGGATCAGAGATAAAAAAAGGGAAAAATAATAAGGAATTAAGGGTAAGAAACCTTTGTGCATTAAGTACGAAGCCTACATTTTGGTGGGGGCAGTTTTGTAGTGAGCCCAGTATATCCCAGTCCAACACTGCAATATATTGTAAGAAGAGTCTCCGAATAAATCTGAAAATATTGTGTATGCTCTCTTCTTACAGAGCTTCGGAAAGAATATTGTAAATAAAGAAAATCAGATCAACGCTGCTGGCTGGACCAGGAGCTTACACTTCATTCAAGAAGAAGAAGAATTCCCCATTATTCCTACTTAATCTTTTGGTTGCTTTCCTGCATTAGCTGTTTTCTTGTTTCAGAGCATGTAGATATGGTCATTATTTTGGCCCAAGACCAGTAGCAGCAACAATTTAACTTCAAGGACAGTTTAGCAAGTTTCTTCTGTACGACACAGGAGACAGTATTTAAGAACATAACTAACCTTTTGGGAACATAGTCACCATAGAAGTTTTGTAATGATGGCTTAATTTCTTTTCTTGTAGTAACATTTTATATAAAAGAAAAATATGATTACATTTCTGTTTACAAATTTTAACCAAACATAAAGTGGAAATGTTAAAAAATTTAAATCAAATTTCATGCTGGTGTTCTAAACCTATGGGGCGTGGCCCAAATGAGGATCTTCATGCTGTTTAGTATGGGGTGACTAGACCACTTGAATATGCAGGGAGAAGTCTAATAAATACACATTGCAGGGCAGCACTGATTGCATTTAACATTAACTGCAATCAGTTCAGCCCTGCTAGCTGCATTCTTTAGACATGTCCTCGAACTGTTAAGTGATCTGCTCACCCTAGTTTAGTATGTGTCACAATGATCCCTCTAAGGTATGCACTCCTGCATGTACATGTTACTTATGATGCCAGGGCAATAATCAAAGTTGTTGCTGGAGATGGAAATTCCACAGGAGGGTGATGGCACAAAGAAAGATTCAGGAAACATAGCAGTCTGCATTTCAAAGTGGAAACTACCCGACAAGTGTCTGCACAAGTGCTTTCAGGTCAATGTAATTAAAATTAATAAAAAATGGAGGGAGCAGGCATTTTCACCCCACCTTCTGAGCTACTGGGCAATGAAGCACCTCAAATGACCCTGTAGCCATTGCCAATATGCAGTCTAGATTACAGCTCAAACAAAATTATATATTTTATATATGGACAATACAGGTATGGTATCTATTATCTGGGATACCTGGGTCCTGGGGTTTTCCTAATGGGGGTCTATTTGTTATAAAGCGCACCATAAGGATTTATGCCAGCGTAGATAACTACTATCAGCTACAATGTACTGAATAATTGTGAAATCAGTCAAATATATAGACTTATTTGTTTAATTAAAATATTATTGTAGAAGTCCTATATCTGGGCTTTCTGGATAACAAATTTTCAGATAACAGATCCCATACCTATACTATTAAAAAGGCAAAATATCATATATTTTACAAAACATTTTAGGTAACAAAGTTGATTCCCGGACCTAATCTGGATGCCATCATAAAAGTTGAAGAGGGGTGTGTAGCATCTTTAATGCATGAATACATTTGTCTTGACATGGTGCAACACGACACACTCATTTTCCAATTGTTGTGGATGGTGTTCATGTACACCAATAAAGCCTGATCCAAGTTTTCCAAGGATATGTGTTTGTGTGTGCTGGATTGTGAGAAGTAAAATGAGTTCTAGTGTTGTCTACAATTCTTTTGTTGTCTGCTAGTTTCTTACTTCATTCAGGGCTATGGCATATGAGTTACTTTTCAGCCTAAAAAAAAGTGTACCATCAGCCTTAGAAGAAATGACACAGCTTACTTTTGTCTCATGTTATCCCACTGACTTGAGTTCCATACAATCCAAGGCACCTGGACCGTGCTTTCATCTTAGCTTTAGCTTAGTCTGGGGTAAGATACCCTGCTTATTCAGCCCCATTGCTTATAACAGCTGAAAAAAAACTAAAAGTGCTTTTGTTTAAACATTGGGTTAGTTTGCTGGAATAAATCCTTCCTTTCCACATGGCTAGTACCCAGGTCTGGGCTGGAATTCAAAATAGGCCCTTGCATTTCAAGTACACAGAGGGCCAAACAGCCCCCCAGCAGCCCAATAAATAGTGACTATCTATGGCATCTTACAACAGCCCCTGTGGTATTTACCAGAATCCACAGATTGCCAGTTTGGGCCTATTATTCCAGAGTCATCTTTGCAAAGCAAAACCTATTTATTCATACTGAAACAGATGCATCTGAGTATAGACAGGAGAGTTCAACAACTCCTTTGTATTGAGTAAAGCTACACTGCATTTTATATGCTTGGTTTTAAAAAGACATTATGGAAAGACATAAAAAACAATATTTTTTTGGTTAATTTGCTCCACTGAGCATGCTCATGGCACCAGCAAGATATTTTTCTGTACTGGCGGTACGAGTGATTTTTCTGATCTTAGCAACCATCCTGTTATTCTTTCATTCTATAACCTTAAGATGATGAATGATGTAGAATGATTTTCTAGCATAACTGACTGCAGTTATCATTTTTTCTTGTTGCTTGTAATACTACTGTATTATTTTGTTTTACATTTACATTGAATATTACATTTACATTTTAACTGCCATCTCTTAACTTGGGTCACTGATCCCAGCAAACAGGCAGTCACTTCTGTTACAAAATGTAATAGAAAATGGGCTAAATAGAATGATAAATTTAACATTTAAACCTAATTTTGCAATTAATCTGCCATCCCTAGCAAACAGACACCCGTTTTAAATTCCATGTTGGAGGCAGAACAAAGAAGCAAAAGTCAAACCCCCAGGGGCACTGGGCATTTTTAAGATGCTTAAAGTTTGCTGAAAAATTCTAGCATTGCTTAAATGGACCTAAACGGAAGGCTCATTATGTTATCTCATACCTCGCAAGAGCAAGTTACAACCATATGCATGCAATTTACTAAGCATTGCAAATCTTTGTATCTCCAATACCTGAAGGCAAAAATTTACAGGACTGATTTACGCAATTACAATTAAATTCTGGAGAAGTTGCATGCGAATCTGGAACCAATTTGTGCCTTTTTTTAAAGTAAATGAGCCCTTTTGTCCTTTATGTGACCGCTTCAAGGATTTAAGCTCTTTAAAAACCTGCCACATATTAAAAAAAAATTGAGAAAAATTTGGGAAATGTGACTTTTTTGCCGCGCGCAAATTTTTTTTGAAGCACATGACTTTTTTGACCTACAAATTCTTTAGCTGCGAATTTTTGCGGGCCTTTTCTTAAAAAATACATCAATGCTGAAATGCAGAAATTCGCCACGAATCCATTCATTTAGTGTAAGTTAAGTTTTTTTTTGCCTAATAAGCACTTAGGGTGTACACGTGAGAAGTGGAACGAAAATCATACATGATTCCAAACATTTTTTACAAATAAATAACTGCAAAGTGGGGTGTGCGTAATTATTCAGCCCCCTGAGTCAATACTTTGTAGAACCACCTTTTGCTGCAATTACAGCTGCCAGTTTTTACGGTATGTCTCTATCAGCTTTGCACATCTAGAGACTGAAATCCTTGCCCATTCTTCTTTGCAAAACAGCTCCAGCTCAGTCAGATTAGATGGACAGCGTTTGTGAACAGCAGTTTTCAGATCTTGCCACAGATTCTCGATTGGATTTAGATCTGGACTTTGACTGGGCCATTCTAACACATGCATATGTTTTAAACAAACCAGTCTCAAGTCTTTTGCAGACTCTAAGAGGTTTTCTTCCAAGATTGCCCTGTATTTGGCTCCATCTATCTTCCCATCAACTCTGACCAGCTTCCCTGTACCTGCTGAAGAGAAGCACCCCCAGAGCATGATGCTGCCACCACCATATTTGACAGTGGGGATGGTGTGTTCAGAGTGATGTGCAGTGTTAGTTTTCCGCCACACATAGCGTTTTGCATTTTGGCCAAAAAGTTCCATTTTGGTCTCATCTGACCAGTGCACCTTCTTCCACATGTTTGCTGTGTCCCCCACATGGCTTGTGGCAAACTGCAAACGGGACTTCTTATGGTTTTCTGTTAACAATGGCTTTCTTCTTGCCACTCTTCCATAAAGGCCAACTTTGTGCAGTGCACGACTAATAGTTGTCCTATGGACAGATTCCCCCACCTGAGCTGTAGATCTCTGCAGCTCGTCCAGAGTCACCATGGGCCTCTTGGCTGCATTTCTGATCAGCGCTCTCCTTGTTCGGCCTGTGAGTTTAGGTGGACGGCCTTGTCTTGGTAGGTTTACAGTTGGGCCATACTCCTTCCATTTCTGAATGATCACTTGAACAGTGCTCCGTGGGATGTTCAAGGCTTTGGAAATCTTTTTGTAGCCTAAGCCTGCTTTAAATTTCTCAATAACTTTATCCCTGACCTGTCTGGTGTGTTCTTTGGACTTCACGGTGTTGTTGCTCCCAGTATTCTCTTAGACAACCTCTGAGGCCGTCACAGAGCAGCTGTATTTGTACTGACATTAGATTACACACAGGTGCACGCTATTTAGTCATTAGCACTCATCAGGCAATGTCTATGGGCAACTGACTGCACTCAGACCAAAGGGGGCTGAATAATTACGCACACTCCACTTTGCAGTTATTTATTAGTAAAAAATGTTTGGAATCATGTATGATTTTCGTTCCACTTCTCACGTGTACACCACTTTGTATTGGTCTTTCACGTGGAATTCCAATAAAATTGATTCATGTTTGTGGCTGTAATATGACAAAATGTGGAAAAGTTCAAGGGGGCTGAATACTTTTGCAAGTCACTGTATTAGCTTGCCTTGCCCACTTCTACTATGAAGTCATTTGTGAGTCATTTGTGAAATGAAACATCTACAGTTAAAGATCAAAGATATGTCCACATTATATTCCCTAAAAGTAAGAATATGTTAAGTTTAGATAGTACCTTCTGTATGTGCTTTAAAAAATAACTGCCAGTAGTCATTATAGCCGCTTTCCAGCTTTTGTGGGTTTGGTGGGAGGTTGCTGCAAAGGAATGACTATTATTAAAACATGGCATAAATGCAGGTTTTTTTTTTACATGTGGTTCAGACTTCAGCCAATAAATGTGTATTTCAGTCCTCGCAAACTGAAAAACCTCTTCTTGGTGGTGTCATGTTTATACAGAAAACTGTAAATAATTAATTATATTGTAGGACTGGATTCCAAATTAAAATTACCTTGTTATTGACTGTAGAAATGGGCCACAACCGATGGGGGGTCAGGGTGGGGACTATTAAATACATCCAATAATCCAGTATGTAAAATTTGTTCTGCCCATTTATATTTAAGTTACATCAAGTACAAGGGCTTTCTAGATAACGGATCCCATACCTGTATATATTTATAGATGCTCAATGCATATGTAACACCTATTTGGCTATAATATGGCCAATCCAGGCTAGTAGCGTGCTGTAGAGCATGTGTTACATGCGACCTTAATGCACAGGAGTTGGCCTCCGCTACGTGGGAGGTATATAATGGAGCTGAGGGGTTGTTGAACTACAACTAGCTGCAGTAGTGTGGTACAATAGAGATAAATGGACGCCAGAGGATTCTTATGAATGAACTGGATAATACTTTATTTGTCCAAGACAAAGGTAATCAGGGTTATCAATACTCACTTAATAGATGCAGAACAGTATGCAGTTATACAGTTGATGTAAAATTGATTAATAGCAGAAATATGATGCTCCCCTGTGTATCCCTTCTCATCAAGAGGATTGGGCAGGTAGAACAACAACAGAGTGATAGGTAGGAAAGCTCACCGGCATAGTCCCATGCTCTTTTGGAGGTTAGGGCAAGGCATATTTGCTAACCTATTTCCCTAGCACTTCTGTGTCCCTAATCTAAGGCCAGTAATGCCTGTTAGGAAGACTACTCCTTTGCTATTATCCTGGATGGAGCAAATGGCTGCTCTTTCTGTATAATTCTGTCTGAACTCACCACTTCTAGAGGGTGCTATGAAATATGCTGCTATACTGTCTTCTCCTCATTCACGGGGCCCTGTCCCCGACTTAATTTGGATGGATAGTGGCTTACTGGGCCGGATCTGTACCCAGGCTCGATGGAGCTCTGCTTCAGGTAGCAGATCAGCAGCCAAAGAGGAAAACACTTCCTTGTGCAAGACACTATATAGTCTGCCAAGGGGAGTGGTTAAAGGGGCTAAACCTGTAAGGGATAGCTTAAGAAACGGTAACCTGAGTATAGAGGGGTCTGCCCTATAACAGTACAGATAAGGGAAAGTAGGGAAGTAAAGCCATAGGGAGCTTAACCCTATGGGTCCCTACACATAGTAAAAATTTTTTAGGCCGGTCAACTGTTTTAGGCATTAAAACTCCAATATCCAAACTTATGAAGCAGTTACGGATCATGGATACCTCCAATGCAGAAAGAGCAATTGCATAAGTGCCCTGCTCCACCTCCCACAGAAGCTATGAATCTTCTGGGGGACCTTAAAGAGTGAGTTCAGGGATCTAGGCTCTAAAATTAAGCAAAGGTCCTCCAATGTAATTTTTTCGGAAATTTTGCCGGTGCCGCGTGCTAGTTTAGGGAGACAGCGGGAGCTTAGGGAGCTAAATGCGTGGCTAAAGTCTTGGTGTAGGAAGGAAGGGTTTGGGTTCCTAGAGCACTGGGCTGACTTTTCTTTGGGGTACAATCTATACAGCCCTGACGGATTGCACCTCAATGGAAGGGGGTCTACTGTGCTAGGGGAGAGAATGGTTAAGAGGCTGGAGGAGTGTTTAAACTAGACAAGGGGGGGGTTGGTAAGCTAGATTCTTATGGGAGAGCTAGTGTAGATGGGGCAGTGGGACCAGTAAAGGGTTGTGGGGGAGGAGTGAGGGGGGCATATAGTTTATCAGATAAGGAGCTTCCATTGTTACAAGGGAAACAGACTAATTTTCACCTTAGCTCTAACTGTCCTTTAGCTAATGTAAGCTGTAGAGGAAGAAGTAGTATTCTCCGCTGCATGCTGGCTAATGCGCGTAGCTTGTCGGGAAAAATAGGGGAGCTGCAGGCTATTGCATGTATTGAAAATTATGACTTAATTGGTATCACTGAGACCTGGTGGGATGAAAAATGCGACTGGGCAGTGAATTTAAATGGGTATACGCTTTTTAGGAGGGACAGAGGGATTAAAAAGGGTGGAGGGGTTTGTCTTTATGTAAAGTCAGATTTAAAGCCATGTAATAAAGACATTACCAATGAAAACGTTGAATCTCTTTGGGTAGAAATTTCAGTAGGGCTGAAGGTCACAAAGAAAATGATCATTGGTGTATGCTATAAACCACCCCGTATAGATGAGGGGGATGAGTCCCAGCTACTTTTGCAAATGGAGGAGGCTTCAAAATTGGGTCAAGTTGTTATTATGGGGGACTTTAATTATCCGGACATTGACTGGAGTAATGGGGTGGCTAAGTCAGAAAAAGCTAGTAGGTTTGTAAATATGCTAAATGACAACTTTTTATTTCAGGTGGTTCAAGAACCTACTCGGAATGAGTCTATTTTGGACCTGGTAATATCTAATAATACTGAACTTATCTCTAACATTTGTGTGGGTGAGCATTTGGGGAACAGTGATCACAACATGGTCTCCTTTGAGATAATGCTACAGAGACAGCTCTATAAGGGAGTAACTAAAACGCTCAATTTTAGACGTGCAGACTTTGCCAGTTTAAGGGCATCTCTGCAATGTGTCAACTGGGAAAGGCTTTTCATGGGGTTAGACACAGAAGGAAAATGGAACATCTTTAAAACATTGCTTTGCAGGTATACACAACAGTATATTCCCCTTGTAAGCAAGGAGAGGCATCGCAAAGCAAAACCCTTATGGCTGAATAAAAGAGTTAAGGTCGAGGTTGGTAATAAAAAACGTGCTTTTAAAGCATTCAAGTTAGCTGGGACAGCGGAAACTTTCATCAGGTACAAGGAAGCAAATAAAGCATGCAAAAAAGCTATCAGGCAAGCTAAAATAGAGATGGAAAGGGATATTGCAGCTAGGAGTAAAAAGAATCCAAAATTATTTTTTAATTATGTGAATAGTAAAAAAATGAAGCAAGAAGGGGTGGGAACTTTATTATCACGGGGGGGTACGTTGGTTGATGAGAACGGGGAAAAAGCTGAAATTTTGAACTCTTATTTTTCATCTGTCTATACATCTGAGGAGCCAGATAATGAAGGCTTCCCTTTTAATATACCCAGTGCTAGTAATTTAGCTACTGGCGCATGGGTCACTCAGGAGGAAATTCAAAAGAGACTTGAACATGTAAAGGTAAACAAAGGTCCAGGACCGGATGGGATTCATCCCAGGGTATTAAATGAGCTGAGCGCTGTGATTGCCAAGCCTCTTCACATAATTTTTCAGGATTCGTTGAGGTTTGGCATGGTGCCGAGAGACTGGCGGATTGCTAATGTGGTGCCGTTATTTAAAAAGGGATCTCGTTCTCAGCCTGAAAACTATAGGCCTGTTAGTCTGACATCAGTAGTAGGAAAGCTTCTGGAAGGGGTAATAAGGGATAGGATAGTTGAATACATTGCAGTTCACAATACTATTAGTTTGTGCCAGCATGGTTTTATGCGTAACAGATCTTGCCAGACTAATTTAGTTGCCTTTTATGAGGAGGTGAGCAGGAACCTTGATGCTGGAATGGCAGTTGATGTCATCTACTTAGATTTTGCTAAAGCGTTTGATACAGTACCTCACAGAAGGTTAATGATCAAATTGAGGAATATTGGCCTAGAACATAATATTTGTAATTGGATAGAAAACTGGCTGAAGGATAGAGTACAAAGAGTGGTGGTAAATGGAACATTTTCTAATTGGGCCAGTGTGGTTAGTGGAGTACCGCAGGGGTCAGTCCTTGGTCCTTTGCTTTTTAACTTGTTTATTAATGACCTGGAGGTGGGCATAGAGAGTACTGTTTCTATTTTTGCTGATGACACTAAATTGTGCAAAACTATAAGTTCCATGCAGGATGCTGCCGCTTTGCAGAGCGATTTGACAAAATTGGAAAACTGGGCAGCAAACTGGAAAATGAGGTTCAATGTTGACAAGTGCAAAGTTATGCACTTTGGTAGGAATAATATAAACGCAAACTATCTACTGAATGGTAGTGTGTTGGGGGCATCCTTAATGGAGAAGGATCTAGGGGTTTTTGTAGATCACAAGTTGTCTAATTCCAGGCAGTGTCATTCTGTGGCTACTACAGCAAATAAAGTGCTGTCTTGTATAAAAAAGGGCATTGACTCAAGGGATGAGAACATATTTTTGCCGCTTTATAGGTCCCTGGTAAGGCCTCACCTTGAGTATGCAGTGCAGTTTTGGGCTCCAGTCCTTAAGAAGGATATTAATGAGCTGGAGAGAGTGCAGAGACGTGCAACTAAACTGGTAAAGGGGATGGAAGATTTAAGCTATGAGGTTAGACTGTCGAGGTTGGGGTTGTTTTCTCTGGAAAAGAGGCGCTTGCGAGGGGACATGATTACTCTGTACAAGTACATTAGAGGGGATTATAGGCAGTTGGGGGATGTTCTTTTTTCCCATAAAAACAATCAGCGCACCAGAGGTCACCCCTATAGATTAGAGGAACAGAGCTTCCATTTGAAGCAGCGTAGGTGGTTTTTCACAGTGAGGGCAGTGAGGCTGTGGAATGCCCTTCCTAGTGATGTGGTAATGGCAGACTCTGTTAATGCCTTTAAGAGGGGCCTGGATGAGTTTTTGAACAAGCAGAATATCCAAGGCTATTGTGATACTAATATCTACAGTTAGTATTACTGGTTGTATATATATAGTTTATGTATGTGAGTGTATAGATTGGTTAGTATAGGTTGTGTGCTGGGTTTACTCGGATGGGTTGAACTTGATGGACAATGGTCTTTTTTCAACCCTATGTAACTATGTAACTATGTAACTATGTAACATCAAATAGTGGAATCCACAGAAAAATTTGGGAAGACAAATATGATTTATTATTACTATCAGGGTCAGACTGGGCCTCCTAGGGCCCACCAGAGAACATAACACCTGGGGTCTACTCTCACAACAATAAGACAGATGTTGTATAGACCTATGGTGGAAAGGACTGATGGGAATTGACCTAGGTTGGGGCCTAGGGGTGTGGGCCCAGTAGTACATCTCCTGGTGCTCTGGTAAGCGAGGCCTAGCAGCACCACTTTGGACACACACTTTTTAAAAATCAGGCACAAAAGATGACTGCACACATGGCTTACAAGAAATTAGAGGGAATACTGCCTAGAAGCAAAGGTGACCCACTATACAAGATTAGATGAGAGGGACTTACTTTACTTCAAGTAAAAGGATGGCACCAGATTTTACTTAATGCCTCAAAGCCCGTTCATCCAGAAATTGAGTATCTTCCGCACCTAGGATCATAAATATTAATATCAGTATTATTTGTTATATTGTACTGTCATTTATCTATGTTTTATATTTATCTATGTTTATATAGCAATGACATATACTGCAGAGATTATTCATTATTTCAGCATTTAGCCTAGTGGAGCTTTTATTCATATTCATACACAGACTATTCTATCAAGAGCCAATTAACATACCTGCATGTTAACAGAGTGCCCACACCTAGGCCTAGGACCCCAGCATTACAAGCCAGTAAAGCTAACCGTATCACCATGCTGATTTGATAAGTCTCCTTCTTATACTTTACATCAACATGCTCCCTTAAACCCCAGCTCTAACCTGTGCTGTTTTTCTAAATTGTGAGGAAATGTAAAATAGATATTAAAAATCTGCTTTCTTCTAGCTAGTGGCCTGAACTTTATCCGTACTGTATTTATAATTGAAATCATTCTAGAACCATTCAGGAATCTTATTACGTAATCCAAACTGTTCTATAGATTTTGATAGTAAGTAGACATTCCTTCATTGCTGGTGGAATTGTAACAATGAATAAACCATCTGGTGAACAACTTCAATGATTTTTTATTATACAGAATCACACTGTAATTATACTCTTGTTAGCATATCCTTTTACAGTACATGGATTGCAAAAAAAATGTGCTACAGTGCCAATAATTGATTTTTTGTAGGCACAAATCATGTAAATGTTGAAATAACTTTATTTTAAAAAGAAAGCACAGATTTCAATAGCAATCCAAGACTGCACTTCCAATAACCTGCGCATAATGGGACCTCCATTTTAAAAACCCCCATTCTGCCCACAGGAGATGTGATCTGTAAAATGGGATTGTAGGTAGGCACAAGCCTTGGCCATGCGCTATTGCTCAAGTCTTTGGCTCCTGTTATTGCACATGTAAAGCTGGCCATACATTGAAAGATCCTCTCATTTGGCAAAGTTACCAAATGAACAGATCTTTCTCTGATATGCCCACTCCGAGGTGGGCGATAATGGACTGATACAACAACTGGATCACAATGACTGGAATATAGGCCGATGTGGTCATCGCTCCAAGGAGATTTTTTAAACTTGTCTGATCGATATCTGTTCAACTGATGCCCAGATATCGGTCGGGTAGGCTCGTCGGGTGCCCATACACAGGGAGCCAAATTGACAGCTAAAATTTTTAACTTGTCATTAGAGTTTGATGCTTCATGCTTTACTTGCCACCAGAATAAAAAGTGATTACTATTGATATAAAATTGTGTTTTGCATTTTTGCAAACGTTTTACTCTACTGCTGGAAAAGTAATTACAATAAAGAGTAAAAATATGAGAAAGAATAACATATGTGCAGATCTTCTAATATTGTGAAAAAGCTTGTGTAAAAAACTAATTGGGTATCGTAAATCAGTTTGTCCAGATTTATTTGCTTAATTCTAGCTGGCTGCTGATACATTATATACATCTCTAGCCATTCTTGTGGCCTGGTTGTCTTATTTTAAATATACAAAATAGAACCCCTAACATTCAGCTAGAGCCAGGCTTCAGCTCTTTGATACATGTCAAATTATCCATATTTAACTGTTAGGGCAGTGTAATAAAAGGTGCATTGTTTGTCAGAGGTCTAGGGACCCATAGCAACCAAATACCTGTTGTTTAACTTTGCTACACACAGTATATTAATTGAAGGGATTCTGTTATGATTTTTATGGTGAACTATTTATTTCTAAATTACACTGATTACATAGCAAATAATTCACTCTACCATTAAAAAATTTATTCTTGAACCAACAAATATTTTTTTTTTGGTTGTAATATTGTGTATAGGCGCCATCTCAGTGCATTGTGCCTGAGCTTTCAGAAAGAGCCAGCGCTACACTTAAGAGCTGCTTTCCGGTAACCTATTGTTTCTCTTATTCCCATGTAACAGAAGGAGTCCCAAGCCGGACTTGGATTTCTTACTATTGAGTGCTATTCTGATACCTACTGGGAGCTGCTATCTTGCAGTGCTATCTTGAGTGCTACCCCATTGTTCTGCTGAGGGGGGTGATATCACTCCAACTTGCAGCTCAGCAGTAAAGTGTGACTGATTATCAGAGCACAGGCCACATGGCTGTGGCACCCTGGGAAATGAAGAATATGGCTAGCCCCAAAATGAAATATAAAAAAACCTGTAACAGATTTTAATGGAGGAATCTGCTGAAGAAGCTCTATTAACTGATGCATTTTAGAAAAAACATGTTTTACCATGACAGTATTTCTTTGAAATATGTGCCATGGGAACCCATTAAAAACACTGCTATCAAAGACGATGCATTTTAATGTATCCGCAGATTAGGAGAACATCTTATTTGCTTAGTAAACAAAACTGACTCTGGATGGCTGCTTAATATTCATAGGTCATATGTGTGTTGCAGATTGCATTGGTTTCCACACAATCATTTAATAGGAAAATAAATTAAATGTTCTTTTGGCATGATAGGCTTGTATGACAGGATGGTATGACAACCCTACCCCTTTAAAAGTGACCAGCAAGATTAGCAGTTCATTGTGTCATGTGCATCTGCTTGTATGCATGAAAAGCAGGGCCACAGGTACAACATACTGTAGGAAGATGTTTGCCCTGTCTAATAAAACTTGCAATAAAAAATAGTGAGAGATCACTATCGAAATATCGATATCACTCGAAAATACAAAATTGAAAACCTATACATAAAATATTTAATTTCTTCCTAAATACTCATTTAATCAATCCAGGCTAAGTTTTTGTGCTGCTTTGTGGGTATTTGAAGGTAGAACAGATATTAACTTAAGTGCATTCCGTATAGATGCTTTTAGGCCAGTTTTTTACTGGTATTTTAATTCTACACTGCTTTCTTTCCACAATGACAGGTCTATATTTTCCTTCAGTTTTCCCTCTGTTCTGCGGTAATAGCAAAAGCATAATGTACCAAGCTCCAACCCCTTATTTTACCACAAAAAGCTTAGAGGATCACATATGTAATAACATGTTATGGATACTCACAGCCATACTGTACATCTGGGCAAGGCAAAGCAAGGCATGACAAGCATTTAAAAAGGACTCATCAATATGCCCAAGGTGTTAGTCTATTTAAAGGAGAACCAAAGCCTTAATAAAGTAGGGCAGAAATGTTGTACATTATATTTTGTGCTTCTGTACCAGCCCAAGGCAAACATAGCCCTTTAGCAGTGAGGATTTTTGCCTCCAAAGATGCCCCAGTAGTTCCCCATCTTTTCTGCTGATTAACTGCACATACTGTGCTGCTGTCAGTTGCTGAGCTTAGGGACCAACTCACAATATACTGTATATACAGAATATAAATGTCACAATAAAAGACTGATTAGTAAATAAAATTGATAATTGGTAAATGGTAGCTCTGAAATCAGTGACATTTGCATCACAAGTTAATCATCAGCCCTGTAGCATCAGTTATGACAGACAAACCTCATTTTCTACTTGATAATTTGCAAAGACCTCTAACCTTAGCTTCTTAACAGCTGCTTAGAGCACACCAAGCATGTAAGTGTCACACATTTTTCTAACAGAATTCAGTATGGTGACCCCCTGTGACAACTTTAAATTACTGGATTTTTGCTACTATAGAGATGCTGAACCTTTAGGCTGGTGCACCATATACAATGAATTTGACCCAGATAAGCAAAGCGTAGCCCGGCGGCCAGATCCGATCCCCCCCCCAGGGTGCTCCTGCGGTCCGCCATCTCCCTCCCCCAACACGCCGCAGGCAAGTTTCCTTTAGGAGCACTCGGGGGAGAGGGCTGGAGGGTGTTGGGGGCTTCTGCGTGGGGGGGGGGGGGGGTGAAGGTGGCAGGGACCATTGGGGGGTGCAGGGGCGCCTAAGGCAGAAGCCCTGGTATGCCCTGCACCCCCCAGTCCGACCCTGATTCTGTTAGTAATTTGCGTGTTGGCCCAAGTCTAGTTATTTTGCCTTATGTACCTTTCATTGGTTAAACAACATCCCAGATGTACAGGGATGTATAGAGCTGATGCACTAAAGGGAGTCAAGCAGTAAGTAAAAGCTAGTGGAAGCATTTTTAACCACAGTATGTTGGGCACCCTAGTAAGATGGGGAAGAATTTGGCTGGGTTTTAGCTGTGTACAGTGTTTCTTATGAGGAGAAGAAGAACGATCAGATAAGGAATTCCAGGCTAAAACTATTTACATATACTGCTCCTACTACTGAATTGAATTGGCTTCTGAGTCATTTTACCACTACAAATGGAGCTGTTCATTGGTTACAAAACGAGAGAAGCCTCTTGCACTACAGCCCAGAAGGTCACAGGTGGTGTGTAGCACTAGCCCAAAGTAGATTAAACAGGAAAGTGTTGGTAAGGCAGAAAGAATAGATGGAAAGAAAAAAGTACACCTTTCCACCATTTGATACAGATCACAGGAACAGAAAGGTAAAACATAAATGATTTAAAAACTCATTAACCCAGGGTATAATATATGTATCAGGAGATGAATGCACTGACACTGTAGGTCACTGCTTAAAAGAAATCTCTGTATGTGTTAATTTTGCCAACAAAAATGAGGCAGGTTCCAAACAGGAAAATGCCCAAACTGTAATAATGAGCTAGGCTTACTGAAACTGTCTATTTTGCCATTGCACCCAGTGTGCTTTTTACCTGCCCACTATCCCTATCTATCGCTTGGTATTACAGAATGGGCAATAGCCTCAATAGTCACAAGATACTATTCAAAACAGCGCTGGATTTGTTATCAAGGCGCTCCACATGCGCATCCATTTAGCTCACATACAGAGCACTGGGGACAGGACCCATTGCTCCATATGTAAGCAAAGCATCAGTGTGGTCTGGGCGGCATGCCGCCCCTAAATTTATGCTGCCCTTGGCTCAGGCCTTTGTGGCTTCGCCACGAATTCGGGCCTGTTTGAGACATAGTAAGTTAGGTTAAAAAAGACGTACGTCCATCACGTTCAACCATGATGCCTATGCCTCCTTAAAGCTATGAAAGTGGTGAAAAGGTAATACCTTCATTGGCTAACTAAAACACAGCAATTTTTCTGAACATTCCACATACTTTTCTTCATTAAGTAATAACAGGGCAAAAGGAACTTTGGAATACGTATTATTGCTTTTAGCCAATAAAGGTATCACCTTTTTATTGCTTTTCCTATTTTGTTTTCTGTTCTTGCTGATGGGATGCTGCCACCTTCTGGACAACTGACATATTAATGTCTGTAATCAGTTTATGTACACAGACAGTTCATTTTAATCCTATTTGGGTATTTTGGAAAAATGCAAGGTAACATCCAATTGTTTTCTGTATTCATGTATGGAAATAATTCCACGTTACAGCTCTTACCAATATACGTTAATTAATACTTTGTTATTCTAACCGCTCCCTTTATTTATTATACCTTTACCTTTTACGGGAAAAACTGTTAGCTGTCCATTATTTACATGAAGAACCTATAAACCTATCCTCATATACAGATCAACAGTTGGTGCTTAGTGTTGCAACAGTGCAAGCTCCAGTCTGTGATTCACAATACTCTGACCTGTTTTTAAATGATGAAATAAATTTATACTTTTATTTTTAAGTTTTTCTGTGCTCCGCTTCTTTATCAATTTTTGTTGTGATTCACAATACGCCTGGAATTTCAAGTTCATTGGGCATTTTCAGCCCAAACTGCCCCTAGTGGCCCAATAAGTAGCCATCTACAGTTTGCTAGCCCAGACCTGTATAACACAACTGAAAGAAACTTGTGTGTAAAGTAATGTACCACCCTGCATTATAAAATATACAGGTTTAAACACTCACCTGATATTTTCATGACCTGTATAAAAGCAATTGGACTGCTTATATGGTCATGAAACTCCGTGGTGACATCTAATATCTCATTGTATAAGGAATGTGAGGAAATTTTATGGTGGGGAGGGGGGGGGGGGTACCTGCATAGGATTGATTATTGTGGGTAGGTTGTCAGTTTAAGAGAGGAAGTTGGTTTATATGGAAATGGTTATATGGAAAGGCATTTTATTTTCTTAGTGGGGGCTGTAAATGATTGGTTATTTACAAACCGTTAAAACTAGTTTTATGGATTAAATGTTATGATGTAATATTTGAATGCATAGGTCTCTGGCCTTTTGGTCTTATAGAGCATGTGTTGTATCCAAGTTAATATATTTAGAATAATTTTCTGCTTAAAATGTTCTAAGATTTGACATATGCTACACAATTATAGGTATATCTGTTCACTGTCCATAAGAAAAAAATCAGATTGGATAATTTTAAAGGCATATGAATATATAAAAATGAAGCCACATTGCAAAGTAATTAGTCACTCTGCCAATACTGATTCATTCTTTAGCTGTTGAACATTTGAATCACTGGACAATACTAAACTGAGAGAATATTCTCTTGGCTATTCTTTTCTTGGCTAGAAAAGGCGTGTCCAGCTAGATTTCAGATACAGCTTTGGTTACATTAGACTCTAACACACAAGAATGGGCTTTGAAAAGAACTGAAGGAGAGATGTAGTGCGCCTGTCCAAGGCGAGTGTAGCAGGGTAAGTATATACTTACAATCCAGAGAGGCAACTGCAAAGATGGTAAAATATCAGTGCAGCGAGAAGGCAGAGACAGCACAATGTGACACCACACAGTTTAAAGTTCACCTTCTAGGCGGGATTCAATGCCACATGTGGTCTGGATCTAATACAGCAGACAAGGCACAGGGAGATAAACTATGCCTGATTCCCTCGTCAGTACTGTGGTCCCTTCACTTAGGCAAACAGAGCCTAGAGGAGAGCTACTCTCATCAAATCCTAGGTTGGAGCACAGGCTGCTTTTTCTAGCTAGATCATTCTGACTCACTTTCCTAGAAAGTACTATAACAAGAATTAACCTGTCACTGACTAAAGCTTTGTTCACAGGGTCCCTGCTCCCTGACTTCTCTAGAAGGGTTGTCCCTCTAGAGCAGAACATTTACTGGGCCTTGTTAAACTCAGGCTCCCTGGAACATATCCAGCAGGGTAGCAACTGAAGCCCAAAGAGCAAGGTTCTACCCTGCTTATTAGTGAGGTAATGATAGTTTCAGATTTATAAATTTATTTTTGATTATTCCAGTGCAGAAAATAATTGTTCAAATCATTAAACCATGTTGCATGTAGTGACAAGAGAGCCTCAATATTCAATTCAGGCTCCCTAGGCTTGAGAATCGAGACTTTCATTTCTTTAACTCTTTACTGTCTGTATGCTAAATTGTATTTAAAAAATTGTACAAAATTGTACAAAAAAAATGTAAACTTGTTCAAACTGCTCCCAGAGCCCTTTACAATTTACACAAACATCCTGTTTAAATTTGCTTTTGAACTGTAAGCAGTTTTAGACTGCTAATCCCAGACCGCCTTAACTGACTATGTGCTTTCTGCATAGTCATTTAATCGTAGGGTCAAAGACGCAGCAGCACTGAAATAGAGCTGCCTAACCAAAAAGTTGGTATTAGCAGTATAACATTCTCAGAAACCACTGAAATACAAAAAATAAATGTAAACTGCAGTAAGGATTCAGAGGAGCACTCTGAGCAAGTTTACATCACTTTTCTATTTGGGCATAGATTACCTTTAAAGTTTAATTGGAAAAAAACCTTGGTAAATTGGTTAAAAAGCCCATGAGAAGTTTTTAGTGGTGGGTGGGGTGCTGAACACAAAAAGACATATAGATGGGAGAAGTATCCCTAGGCGGTGGTCCATGTGAAGCTTTCAGGCAACTCTGCCGAGAGTTTGTATCTAGGCCACCAGAAGGCAAAGGGAGTAGGCTAAGTGGGTGTATGGGTCAGGAAAAAAATGGACCAAAGAATAACATTGACAAGGACCATTTATGCTATAAAAGCTCTACCATTTGTTCAGGGCTGTGCAATACATTTTAAACATTTTGTTTGCAGCAAAAGTGTATGCTGAAACACTCAAAAAATCCTAAATGTGTCTAACTATGTCTGACTGCTTACAAAGGGGAGTACTAAAGGTTAAATATTGTATGTCCGGTGCCTATGCCTTAAATAGCAGAACTGCTATGGTACTGATAAGGGCTCCTGTATGACTTCAGTATCACTATTAACATTAGTTCTGTCTCTTTTTGAATTCGCCTCCATTCTGCTTCTGGTGTCATTTCAGATGGAAACATCATAAACAAGCCCGGTTTGCCACTCATGTATATGGTTGGGAAGGGTTGAAGGATTAATATACAGCCTAGAGCTGCCACCCAGCCTTTATAGAAAGATAGAAAGAAATATAGGGAGGCTGGCGTCAAAAGTACAGCACCAAATGTCCCAGATATAAAAATAGAAATAGTTTAGTACAAGGGTAGCTTTACAATAGGTTAAGTACAGATTTACATGGAATATGGTTAGAAGGTGGGAATCTCTAGTACCCTGAGGAAACCCTGAGGAAATCCTACTGAAGCATTAGTGGATTCATGGGAAATAGGCTGGTAGGAAAAACACCTACACAGTATATTCATAAAACAATTCCTCATAATTATGATAAACCTGTGGGATATATAAATATCAGCGAATATTTTTTCTAAATATATATATATATATATATATATACAGAGCACATCTGAATTAAAGGTAAATACTTTTGGGACTCGTGTTGCAAGACCTAAAATATCAGCGAATATTTTTTCTAAATATATATATATATATATATATATTCGCTGATATTTTAGGTCTTGCAACACGAGTCCCAAAAGTATTTACCTTTAATTCAGATGTGCTCTGTAAGGGTATAAAGGTAAAGCTACCTGCATAGGTTCCCTGAAGTTTATGTTTTCCTTAAATGCGTATGAAAAAAAGATATTCTGATTATTACATTGCATTATTCATCTCAGAATGTTCACCCAAACACAAAAGCCCGTCTGTCTGCAGGTGAACGTCAAATATTTACCTTGGACAAATACAGAAACTTGTGCTTCCGCGTTTGCATTTCCGAGATCAGCCTGTAGAGGGCAGTGCAGGGAGCAGAATGCCCAGCACTCAGCCATTTCCCAGTACCTTGCAAGATCAGGATTCTGCATTTCCCTTCCTGTTTAGAAGAGCCATGGAGCACTGCATTGTGAGAGCCAATTGAGGGTCTGACAGAGGGGAAGACTTCACATATGGATCTATTCTGCGTATGATTCAGATTTAATTTAAAGGAGAGGGCATTGCCATTTTGGGGGGTATAGCCCCCTTGCTATTTTCCTGCTCATGGCTGAGACCAAAATCATCTACCATATAGATGAAGAAGAAACCCCTTATCTGGTGAAACTGCCTGTTCCTCCTGAGAAAGTGACCTTAGCAGATTTTAAAAATGTCCTCAGCAATAGACCTGTGCATCATTACAAATTCTTCTTTAAGTCCATGGACCAGGATTTTGGGTAAGCTCCCTCTCCTCTCTGGGAAGCATGAGAGTATATGATATGTCTGTGCCATAATCTGCTTGCAGTGCTGTCATATTGTGCCAACCTGTGCCATTCAGCTACCTGGGCTGCTAAGGAGAGAGACCTTCTTGTAGTGGGAATGGTTAGTGCCCATCAGTCTTGTTGTGCTGGGTGCAGAATGCAATCTATTCATGTTTGTAGATCTGTGCAGCTTGCCCTGGGTGTGTATGTAGAATGGCATGGGGCAAATGCAAGGTAATTTACGGTCATATATATAAGAAGCTGGGGTTTTATCCTCTCAATGCCACTGCTTCTAGGGTTTTTTCATGTAATTTTTTTATGCAGGATGAATGTCACAATGGGACGCAGGGGGCACTTGTAGGAAGGCAGGAATGTCATTTCTCATATTATTGGCTCAATGAATTAACATGGGCAGCACATTTGTTGATCATCATAGCCTTTGTCTGCTGCAGAAGCTGTCAGTGAGCAGCAGTCAATAGACCCATAGATATAAGTTGCACCTATGAATGAAGAGAACACTGGCAGTTATGCCATCTAGAATGGAAGATACCACTGCAGTATGAGGAAACCTGGTGATCTCAGTGCAGCTTCTGTTGCTCTCAGTGCAGTGTCTATTGCTCATACATGTGGTGTAGTAATTTTGCCACAAAACCCTGGGGGAATGGAGCTGAAAGAAATAAGTTTCCTGCAAGGACTCTCTGCACACTCTCTCTTGAGCGCCCCTATTTTCCATCCCAGACACCCCATACCACTCACAGGTTGCTATTTGCTTTCAATAACACCCCTTCTATCAACCTATATCCTAATTTTTTGCATGTAGGATTGTGTACTGGATCTTTCACTTTTTAATATCTTATTTTCATGTAATGAAAGATAGGGTACCCAGAGCTCCCGTGTGGCTGCAGCCTCTACAGTCCCTGTAGTTATATAACACTTTCACTGTAGTAATATAATACTTTCTCCCTGTAGTTTAATAATACTTTGTCTTGGATTCTTGAATAATAATGGTGTATTTATTGATCCACTAGGGTTTTATTGTGGGGAAAGGAGATTTTGCTGGACCCGATCACCCCTGTACCAGAAATACTGAGAATAATGAGTTAATTGAAAAAAAACATATGAGCCTAATATGCCATTTATAACCCACACCATAATTCCTACTTATTTCAGGATACCGGTGCATAAAAATGGAGAAAGATCATCTGTTGCAATACCATATTTGGCCAGCAGACTGTGCCATGTTGCTGCTCCCTTTGCTACAATCAGTAGGACAGCTTAGTCCATCAGTCTAGTAAGATGTTTAAGCAAAATCTTTTAATTTATTGTGTGCACAGTTTTGATTGCAACTGTATCTCAACACAGGTAGGACACCACTGAGAATTGTAATATCTCTTTGCCCTGACCCCTGGCACATAGTTACCACCCATGCCTGGTAAAGGTGCCTCTCTCCTACATCTTGTGATATTCTAATCTAAAGCACTGCAGTCTGAATACCATGGGTTGTATGTGCTCAGAAGATTATCATAGGTGAGGGTGGATGGATTTCTCATAAGGATTTATTACATAACAGCTTTACATAATAGAGAGAAAGCTACAAGGAGGTTCAGCTTGAACTGGTGCCAGAGGAGACCAAACAGAAGGCATGGCTCATGGACAGAACACGGGCCCATGTAATCATGAAGCATTATAGGGGGTTATTAAGTCCGCAAGTGCGGAGTCCAAGGTTGGGGGGATTTATACAAATTATTTTAATCTGGAGCTGTATTTTTTATCCATTAACTGTGGTAAGACTAATCAAAGCAAAATTCTGATTGGTTAATATAGGCTGCTACTCACATTCTTCTCATACATTTTATTCTACATGTTGAAAGAGAATATGTTAAAAGTGGTCCACACTCAAAATAAAATAACACATGTATAATTCCTGCCAGTGCAGTACCAATTCCAGCATCCTCCAGGACAAACATCCAGAGACACAACAATTGAAAAAAGGAACTGCACACAATGCTTAAAGTGGGCAACTTCTGCAGTGAATTGGTTCATTTGGAGCCTTAAGGTCCCCATACACGGTAAGATCCGCTCGCTTGGCGAGATCGCCAAGCGAGCGGATCTTCCTCCGATATCCCCACCTACGGGTGGGCGATATCGGGGAGCTTGAAGTTAAAAAAAAAAATAATCCGATCGTTTGGCCCTGGGGCCAAAGATCGGATTATGTAGGCGGCAATGGGGAAGAAGGTAGGCATACCTTCAGTTGCCCTTAAGTCTCCCCATATTTCTCCCGTTCAGATGATCAGAAGCCAAACAGGAAGAAAAAACGTTGAGCTGTGTAAAGAAAGTTCCCATAATGCCTCACTCTTGCACAGACACCCAGACCAAGTGAACATGCTCAGCTTCCTGCTGACTGGTTCAGATCCACATTCCTAATGGGGGGGGGGGAGTGAGTTCTTAGCATTCTTGAGGGAGGGGGGAGCAGGAAAGAGCAGAGAACAGAAAGCTGCGTGTCTCTGGCACTGGAATTACAGACACAACTAATCTTTTTTCAGAGAAGTCAGTGCAGTGTTTCTGTGAGTGCTTATGGTTGTATTTACATAGACCTTTCTGATAAAGCTTACTGAGTTTTCACCTTTCTTTCTCCTTTAAAAGCATAAGCTGCTGTCCTTAACCTCTCACACATATATTTGGGGGGCTGTAATGAATAGTTCATTGCACTACTCATGCACTTCTCAATAGAGTTCCCTAATGCACATATAAGCAGTTCAAACCAACAGATTCTGCTGTACCACGGTAAGCAATTGGTACCTCGACCAGCATATTAGGATATACAAGCCCCAAGCACTGGGGTCAGGGGCTTAATAGAATAAGCAACTGGGGTCAGGAAGGCTTCTGTGCCTACTAACCGGTGTGTAGTAAAACAATGTATTTGCTGGTCCTTTAAGCAGCTGGAAGTAAAACATTAAAAATTATACTGAAAGTTTGTCAATGTATTAGAACCACTGGTACACCCATACACACATATCTATACAGGTGTCTCCTTGTCTATGCATCTATCTAAGTAAACTATGTCCCAGGGCAGAACAAGCCTTGGGAGCAGTGGTTACTGGGGTTACTATTAGTGAACTCCCTTGGCAAGTTAAGACATATGTCATGCTGCCAACGCCTTCCATATTCACTCTCCTCTAGCACAGTAATGCAGCTCTGTTGCATTAGGCTGCAGCCAGGGTAGGCTGGACTGAGGACAGATCCCACTGGGCTTGGCTTACTGTTGTGTGTGAAGTCCTGCTCTGGCATATCCTATGCTTGTTTCTGTTATTACTTTGCATTCATAGACCATCTCCCTGTTTACCAGTAATATGTGTGGTGTATGCCGGGGAAGCTGCTGATCATAGATGTGAAGGTGCATGTATCTCTCCTATTGCACCACCTTGTAGAGCTCATGGTATTCAGTTCTATTGTACATATATATATATATATATATGTTGTGTAAAAGACAGCAAAGTCAATGTATTTAACTAGCAAAGAAACAACATTTAAATAATAGCATCCAATCTGGCACAAGCCTAGTAAACTTGTGTAGGAACTGTTGTAGCTAGGAACATTCTCTAGGATACTGGAGTCCTTGCCTGTTTCCATTGTGGGTTTATATGGTTTATATTTGCATCAGTTCCTCCCCTCACACATTAATGGTTCTACCAAGTCCACTAGAGTATATGAATTTGACATATATCCTGGTGTAACTTTGGCATGTGTACTTTTATAATTTACATACAGAATGTACAACAAATAGGAAGCTGGCAGTTGTGTGTTTATGTGTGTATAACTTTATTAATAAAGCGCTACAAGTATAAGCAGTACTGTACAATCTTACAACATACAGAATTTCACACAAGGAGGACAAGTATTATAATAAATACAATAAATAAGTATAAATGCACAGAGATTAAGTTCCATGTGTTATGATGCACAGTAGGAAGGAGGTCCCTGCCCTATAGAGCTTACAGTCTAAGTGGTTGGGTAACATACAGGCACAAATTGGGGAGCAAAAGTACACAAGGTATGGGCATTGGTCCTTAAGTGCAGGGTTAGACAAAATAATGTTTTTGATTTATGGGGCTTCAGGGATAGTGTTCCAGGGGTAAGGTGCAGTGAGATAGAGGATTGTTTATGGTGTAAAAAGGTGGCTGCTCTGAGAAGAGCAGAGGAGATGACCAGGAACATGCAGGGAGACAAGTGAAGAAATATAGTGAGGAGCAGAGGAGTGAAGGGATTTGAATGTTAGCAAAAGGATTTTGTATGCTATCCTTAGCTTAACAGGCAGCTATGCTACAGACATTACTTGGGCTGAACAGGTTCCCTCTTAGGAGAAAGCAGGAGGATCCTAGCAGCAGAGTTTAAGATAGATTGATGGGAGACCAGTTAGAAGGAGTAGGTGATAGTAAGAGATTTATACATATCTATTACATTTCACAATAAATTTTAAATAATTTAAAAGTCATTAAAGTCATTAACAGTCATTTTAGAAATATTTCCCCTACAAAAACTGCAGAGGGGTGGTTGTGCAAAACTAGATTCAGATTCCCCAGACTAGTAAAAGATTTATATCTAAATATAGATATTTATGGCCCCAGACTGCCCTGCTCACCACATTGTATTACATCTGCACCACTGAGACTGAGTGGCTAAAGGGGCATAGTTAGAGCAGCACTGGCTATTATTACTCACCACTGTTGATATGGTCATGAAACTATTTAATGCCTTCTACTATGTTCATATATTACAATTGTATTGATTTCAAACTGAATTCTTTGTACAATTCACACTTCTATTGCTGCAACTCTTATGTTTGTAGTTAGTATTTGCCCTAAATAAGGCATTTGGCTTTTTTTATATTGCATTCATATCTGTCCAAACTGTCCACACAAGGGCAAATGGTTTTCTGCGGGTAATATACAATATTTACTTTGTACAAATGAAACAGCTCAACTGCGTCTGGAATATAACAGAGCCTGGAAAAATACTGGTCTTTCAGGGTTTGTATTTCCGCGATCAGCCTGTAGAGGGCAGTGCAGGGAGCAGAATGCCCAGCAACTCAGCCATTTCCCAGTACCTTGCAAGATCAGGATTCTGCATTTCCCTTCCTGTTTAGAGGATCCATGGAGCAGTGCATTGTGAGAGCAAATTGAGTGACTGACAGAGGAGAGACTTCACATATGGATCTACGTATGATTCAGATTTAATTTAAAGGAGAGGGCATTGCCATTTTGGGGGGTATAGCCCCCTTGCTATTTCTCTGCTCATGGCTGAAACCAGAATCATCTACCATATAGATGAAGAAGAAACCCCTTATCTGGTGAAACTGCCTGTTCCTCCTGAGAAAGTGACCTTAGCAGATTTTAAAAATGTCCTCAGCAACAGACCTGTGCATCATTACAAATTCTTCTTTAAGTCCATGGACCAGGATTTTGGGTAAGCTCCCTCTCCTCTCTGGGAAGCATGAGAGTATATGATATGTCTGTGCCATAATCTGCTTGCATTGCTGTCATATTGTGCCAACCTGTGCCATTCAGCTACCTGGGCTGCTAAGGAGAGAGACCTTCTTGTAGTGGGAATGGTTAGTGCCCGTCAGTCTTGTTGTGCTGGGTGCAGAATGCAATCTATTCATGTTTGTAGATCTGTGCAGCTTGCCCTGGGTGTGTATGTAGAATGGCATGCTGCAAGCCATTTGGCGTGACACTGTGTAAGGCGAGAGGAGCATTACAATGCTAGATAATATACTGTAATATTTATTACCCTGTATTTATGAAGCACTGACATATGTGTGCTTTGCAGAGATTATAAATCATTCACATCAGTCCCTGCCCCAGTGGGGCTTACAATCTAAGGTCCCTATCACATACACAAGCACTATAGTCTATTTCATCAGGAATCAGTTAACCTGCCTGTATGTGTTTGAAGTGTGGGAAGACACCAGAGACCCCGGAGAAAACCCTCACAGACACGGAGATAACATATTAAAAAAACGGGGATTTAATCCTCCCAATGTCACTGCTTCAAAGGCTTTTTACTGTCATTTTTCTGTGCAGGGTGAATGTCACAATAAGGGGGGAGGGTTGTCAGATTGCAGAATTGTCATAACCCATATTATTTAGCAATATGGCACGAATTTGTTGATCATGCTGGCAAGTGTTTATCTGCTGCAGAACCTCTCAGTGAGCAGCTGTCAGTCATTGGCAATTATACAGGTTGTGTCTGTGAATAAAATAGAATGCTGGCAGCTATGCCATCTAGTAGGTACTGCTGCAGTATGAGGAGACCTAATGTTCTAAGTGCTGTTGCTATTGCCCTGGCATGTGGGACAGTTCATTTGCCACATCACCCAAGGTGAAGGGAGGGGAAAGACATTAGTGAAGTTTCCAACAAGGGCAGCCCCTTCATACCCCTCCTGTATCCCCATAGGGGGTCTGTCGTCATCCTTGGCTCTTTTTTCTCTTAGTTATTGTCAGCTGGTTTAGGGTAGTCTGCCAATTTTCAGCCCTTTTATAAAGTAAAAAGAAGATGTAGTATGTCCACACCACCCCCATACTACATCAGCTTGATGACTTGGGATGTATAAACTTGGGGGTATGAAGAGGGATGGCTGAATTTGACATGAGAACAGATGTATGAGGGCTCCATGACCATGACAAACATGGCGGTACAATATTAGCTGATACTGTGACAGGGCAGAGGAGAATGCAAGCCTTGGCAAACATATATCTAAGCAGAGGGACAGGTGGCAGGGACACACATATACAGGTGAAAATATACTTGTATTAGCCCAGTTATAGATGCAGTATTATAACAGCTCTTGCCAGCCAGCAGTCATGTGGCTGCCTCTACACTGTACTTACAGATAACTGCCTACCACCTCTGTGCGGGAAAGTAATGGATATTTAGTTTTTTCCCAGCAAATTCACATTAAAGCACTTTGTTGTCATTTTCTGGAAGTCATCACTTTCCTCCTACATTCCTTTTGGGCTGGCCGAACAGTCTGCAAACTCTGGGTGGGGAAGCACTGAGAAAGTATATATGACGCAGGGAGCAGATATGTCAGCTTACACCCTTTCTGTGCCTGCAGTTATATTGTAGTTCTCCTCCCAAGGTAAGGGAAGGTAGGAAAGCAGAAAACATACAATCGTAAAACCAGTAAAGCAGCTTCCGTATGGACATACTGAGAGAAAGAGAGATGGATAATTGTAGTTTTCATATATTTTAGGTGGTATTGAGCCTCTTATGTGTCCTTTCCTGAGAAAGCTGAACACCTGGGCAGCACTATTGTATTCACACATACAGGTGGATTATCTGACCATTTAATTGTATTAATTGTACTCAGTGGAGAGCTGAGTGCCATTACTGTGCTATCACATGTATAAAGAAATGTGACTCTTTTTGTATTATTATTTGGTTTAAAAATTAATCCCTTAAAATGTGTTGTATTGAGTAAATATCTGAGCAGGTGGAAATATCTAATAAAATAAAAAAAAGTGAAAACAAATGAAAGCCTTTAAAAAAAAACCTTCTTAAAACACTCAAAAAATTCAACCCACAGTGGCAGAGGAATATATCCAGAGATCCAATGAATGTGGGAGTAGAACAAGGTGACAGCTGACCCCCTCCATCTTTTTGGCAGGTCAGATTAGGTGTGGATTATTCCCATTTTTGCAGGGGATTAAAAGGGTTTGGTAACAGAACCACAATTTAGGCATTACTTTCTGTCCCAATTAAGCAGCCATGTTTGCTTCCCTGTCCTTTGTAACAATGGTGTAGGCTAGACAAAAATGGTGCTGCGTGGGGGCACCAATGGTTTTTTTGGGGTATTTAGAAGGGGGTTTTAAAAGAGAGAAATTTGGGTCGGTCTTGGTTCTTATTTGAAAGTAGTATAACTGCTGCTACAGTTACACCAGACATGGCTTATGGAATATGCAGTGTTCAAGTTGTGGTTTATTTAGCATAATTGCTGCTCAGCCTTTTCATCCCACTGTGTTTTGTGCTTGGGGAATGGTGTGTAGGGTGTAGTTGGTGTTGTCTAAAAGGGGAGGTATGACCGGCGCTCAGTTTCCTCATGTTGGGTCATGTGAGAAGTAAAAAGATAACCACCGTAGAAAAGCTGTTAACTGGAGCAAATAATACACAGCAGTTAGTGAAGGGTTTTTTACTATATCAAGCTGGTTCCATCCAGAACATTTAATGAAAGGCGTTGGGTCTGATCTTATCTCCATGCCATAGTTCAAGGCCTAACATCGACGTTCCTCTCCTTACATCCTGTCTGTCAGTACAGTCCCTGGAATCCACATTATAGCTCATACCAAGGGCAAGAGCAAGATGGACCCCAAATTCCTCTTATCGATAAATTAAGTTTTCATGCCCTCTCTTTAAATCACATTGGTCAACAGTGAGACGTAAATAAGGGTTTTTCAGATGTACCACAAATGAAGGAGCTCATAATTATATTTCATAATTTAGATAATGATTTTAAGGTGGAACAAAAACTGTTCAAATCAGTCACATAGGTCAAAACCTCTTCATTGAAAGGGAATGCAAGGAAGAAAGTTGCAAAACCATTTGACCATCAAATGTGTGATGCATTTGGTAGCATAATGTAAAACAGAGATTTTAATATCAGAAAGAACTGGATAGTCTAATAAGGCAAATTAAAGTGACCCTGGTAGCTACAAAAACTGGTGCAGTAACGGGTGCAATATTTCTTCCACTTATGGCATGTACTTGGCACTTGTGCATGCCAGCTGCAAATTTCACCTTATCTGACCTTTAATCGTATCTTCTTCTTAATCTATCAGTATGGTCAGACTGGCATTTGCCCAAAACCTAAGGTGGCCATATACAGGCAGATTTCAGTGACAGATTCAGCAACTTATCCACCCTTGTATAGGGCCCTCCGATGGGCCTACCTCCTAACCAATATCTGGGTGAAAATTGGGCAGATGTTTATGGGGTAGGTTTGATTTTTTCCACTGGATTGAGGGCCGCCTCAGTTCTTTGATGCAGTCCTCACCCTGACGGCCTGTATCCCTGTCATTGTGAAACGCCCTATATCGCCCTCTTTAGTTGGGCATATAGGGGAAATATCTGCTCTTTGACTTCGCCAAATGGGTCAATCTTATAATGTATGTCCAGCTTTACCCTAACTGACTTTCAGTCTGTGCCCCCACCTACTGCCTTGGCCCCACTTAATTCTGGTTTGTTTTGTTCCCTTAAAATTACCTTTTTAAACATTGTATGCATATATGAATTTCTTTTCTGAATTAGTCCCACTGTTCCAAAAGGCTGTTCCATGTATTTACCAACCTTTCTGCAAACAGTAACTTCCTTATGTTATCTTGTAGTTTTACATGTGTCTATATCACCTCCCTTTCCTCTTCTAAGTGTTCTTTGGGAGGGGGCAGCTATATATTTGAATCGAATCCACATTGAAGTTCTTAAAATGAATCATACCTCAACTGACCCCTGTGTAGCAACATTTACTCATTATAAATTGTCCCTTATCTGTAACAAGGTAGATTCATCGTAAAAGCTGGGAACAATTTTCTTTCTATCTTTTAGAATGAAGTAAATAGCAGAATGGTGTGGAAACCAAGCAAAAGATTCAGGAAGCATGTTTTATTCTTTATTGACAGGGGCCGCAGTCCCACTGATTATTTCAAAAGGCTGTTCCATGTATTTATCAACCTTTCTGCAAACAGTAACTTCCTTATGTTATCTTGTAGTGTTCCCTTGATATATTTAAATTAGGTGCATCCCTAATTTAAATGAATCTAAAATATCACCTCCCTTTCCTCTTTAAGCATTCATTGGGAGGGGGCAGCTATATACTGTATTTGAATCTAATTCACATTGTAGTTCATAAAGTTAATCATACCTCAACCGACCCCTGTGCAGCACTATTTACTCATTATAAATGGTCCCTTATCTGGGTAGAACAGGGTAGGTTCATCGTAAAAGCTGGGAACAATTTTCATTTTATCTTTTAGTATGAAGTCAATGCAGAATGATGTGGAAACCAAGCAAAAGATCCAGGAAGCATGTTTTTTCTTTACTGACAGGGGCCGCAGTCATCAATCAGGTTCTGAATGACTCAGCTTGTGCAGCTGGGATACACTGTATTTCCTTCTGAATATTAAGTGACTAAAGAATGGCCTGCCTCATTAATGCTTGTTAATTGCAATAAAGCCTGTTTTTAATTTGGGCAGTCAGTGAGAGCCGCGTGTATCGTATGCCATTGTCCGTACTCATCAGGCTGTATATGGCATATGATCCTTAAGAACGTGTTCATACCATTACCATAAAATGTCAGGGGACCCAAATTAACTGGGAGAATTAGCTTTGTGACCCAAATATTAGTTTAGAAGTAGGTATGCACCCTGTCTTATAGGGGTTGTTCACCTCCTCCACCTAAACACAAGCGTTTTGAAAAGTAAACATGATTTCAAGCAACTTTGCAATATACATCAGTTAAAAAACATGCAGCATTTTCATGATTTTAATGTACTATGTAGTTGGGAACATTTACCTAAGCCTGGCACCCTGTTCTTCTGCTGATCTGGCTGACTCCAAAAAAAATGTAACAGTAGTCGACTGTGCTGAGCCCTGCCATCAGCCCATATCCAAATCCCACAATTCCATGCACATGTGATGTCAATAAGGAAAGGAACATCATAGGGCAATGCATTGTGGGTTTTGAAGTTCCTGCATGCTGTCTGCAAGCTGTGGACAAGTTGTTCTAATCTGCAACATCAATGTTTTAGTCCCTCCTCCCCTGCCAGGATTTCAAATGATGCAGAAAGAGAAGAACTATTTTGCAGCATATATTTCAGCATATAAAAATGGTATTTATTCATACTTTTTGAAAGAACAGATTGCAGTGATAGGTATATTAGGAGTTTATGTGTGGTGTGGGGCTCTTTAACACATTTTGGTTTGGAAGCCGGAGTTCCCCTTAACTTTTAGTATGGCATATACAGTGATATTCTGAGACAATTCTGCAGCTCTCCAAAGCAGTTTGGAATTTTAGAAACTGGTTGCTAGGGTCATGTTTACCTTAGTAACCAGGAAGTGGTTTGAATGAGAGACTGAAATATGAACAGGAAATGATCTGATTAGAAAGATAACTAATGCAAAGTAACAATAGTAAAATTGTAGCCTCACAGAGCAGTAGTCTTTTTGGCTGCTGGGGTTAGTGATCCCCATGTAAAAGCTGGAAAAATGTAGAAAAGGAAGGCAAATAATTAAACTTTAAATTATGAAGACCAATTGAAAAGTAGCTAGAAATAGGAAATTCCGTAACATACTAAAAGTTTACGTAAAGTTGAATCTCCTCTCTAAAGACTATTTTCTGTTGTAGGAAGCAATTTCATTGTGTTCAGTAGGACCACGTGGACCTATCCTAAACTGTATAAGGACCCAAATGCCCAAAGGTTAAGAACTGAACTTAAAAAAAAACATTAGCCTCAGTGGCCCGTAATTTAGTGAAAAAATCTGATGTGTGCCATCTGACACAACACACCTGTGGGAAGGGAACACTGCATACTGCGTCTGCATCCGACAAGATAAAAACTGATGGTGTTGAAGACTTTTTTCTTATTGAAATACATTTACTGTCAGATATAGATGCAGGAACAAAACAAAACATCAGAATTTGATCCGACATTATATTACAGCTGTGGAAATCAGATTTTGTAGGATCCTACAAAACCTTGTGCTGTTGTGTGGCGTTGCGTGGTGTTGCATGAGAGGTTAAATAAAATCTGACCCACAAAATATGATCAAAAGCGCTTGTGGAGTTTATCCTTAAGAGCGGGAAAAAATTCAGTTATTGCAGCTCCCGACATCTGTTTAATCTAAAACACAAATTAAAGTGACTTTTCGTGGCAACACTTGAGATGCAGGAAAACTGCTCATGTGAATTTGCTGTATTTGTTGTTCTGCGGTGCTGTATAAGGGGGTAGCTGCTGCGTGGTCAGTGCTGGAGAATAGGGCAGGAGGGATGCTTAGCTATGAAACATGTTTCCGTTGAAGTTAGCCTAATGTCAGGCAATTAGAAAATCTGATAGAGAGACAGAGACAGTCGAAAGGTCAAGTCTGACCTTTGTGGCCTCCATCATTTTTATGAATCCCCCAGTGTGATTATTACAGAAGGTCAATAGACTGTTCACTTCTCAATGTGTGTTTAATATAGCTAATGAATGACATTCTAGATTTCTGTAATCAGTGCTCAGGTTATCCCTGATAGACAGATCTAGGGTTGGTATGGAAGGTATTTATATTGTACTGACAAAAATACTTGCACAATATGAATACTTTGCAGTCTGGAAAACAATAAAGGTTCTTTAGTGCTAATATCGAGGGCGGTGCAACACAAATCGTTGCTACTCTTTTTTATGGGTCAATATAATATAATCACTGGTCCTGCTGAGGGTCCTTCTAATTCTTTTGCTAAACGATTCTGGTATATTTGCACCGGCACCAATTTGCATATCAGCATATTTTGAAGAACCTCAGCTGGCTCGCACTATAGGGGTCACATCTCCATGTAGCTATATGTTCAGTACTCATAAGTGTGGCCTTCAACTGTATCTTCATTTGCACCAGACTGAAAGTTTTTTTTGTTTGTCGATCTGAAAAAGTAAAAAGGCCACTTTTAGCATATTCTTTAGGATCACTGCATGATTATGGGTGGCAGACCCCGAAACAGAACCCGCATTAGGACGCTGATGTTTTTCAAGCTAAACTTTAAAAAGTACTGATTTTAGAGTAGGCTTTCCACCTTTTTATAATAACTTTACCTGGATTGGGGGCAGTTACACAAGAGGGAGTGTCATGATGGCAATGGGTGGAGTTATGACGTCACATGGGGCAGAGTCATGACATCTGGATGGCACAGTCCTATCATGATGGATGGATCGTCTGCAGATTTAGTAAGTACAGGAGCTAGAAAGTGGAGAAAGGAGTGAATTAGAGGTGGGCCAGGGGCAGATTGAGTAGTTATTGCAAACCCGGCAGGTATATTGTAATATTGTCCCAGTATTGTACTGGCCAGGTACCAACCCTATTTGAAAGCCTGAGATGCAATCTCTTTCCCAAACTTACCTTTGAACAGTAGGCTGATCTCTGTGATATATTTTCCTAGACTTGGTTGTATTGCAGTTATGATGTCATTCAAGAAGCCTGGGGAACCTACATTTGGACAGATGGGACCCAAGCAAAGTCATTGCTTTACCTACATGCCAAGATTTGTCCAATAATATCTTTTGGAGAGATTTCAAGTGCAATTTCAAGATCAATCCCTTTGTTTTTTTCCTAGGATTCCAGCATCATTGCTGATGTAATTTGGTGATTCTCTACACAATTCAGCTACACCTTCTGCAGTTGTGCTGATTTGCCAGCTGCATATGTGCTTTATAGCAAATCATGCACGGTTGCCCAAATATTCCTAAGTCTGCCTGGTGTAATTCTCTGTGTTTAGCATGCACGTTATGTGTGCACCCTATTCTTTCAGCACTGCTGTGCCTATTGACACAGGGTGCTAAGGAAACCCTGAAGCTGCCGCTTGCTTAGGAGTTTGCAGCAGGGCCAGATTCGGAATGGAAGGTAGGAGTGCAAAGAGCACATTTTGACTCAAGTACCTTTAATGAAAGTAGTTTTAGGTGCATCCTGCAAGCGGCCTACCGCTCTTGCAGACATAAATGAGCCTTGTGTGTCTTTAAAGGATGCCCATAGAAAACAGAGATGGTGGAGCATACCTATAGACTTGTGTGAATCTGTATACGCTTTCTATAAATCAAAGAGATAAAGCAAAGAATGTGTTTGGAACCCTGAAGATACTGCCACCTTAATATCAGGGTTCCCACCGCAGAGTGCCTCAGTAGGCATATATGCAATTGTGTTCATTTTGCTGCATCAGACATCCTGCTGCACTGCATTTATGCATTGTATTATGGGTAAAAATGGCTAATTTGTGCCCAAAATTGCACTTTGGCTACTGCAGTTGTCATAAATGGTCCTTTCTTTCTTATAGCTTTCATTAGAGTGTTTAGTTAGTAACTCTGTCAGATAAATCCATCAGTCAGTCATGTCAATCCCATGGCTACTCAGCTTCCCCTATGGTTACTGTAGTCTTCGCCACCAGTGACCCATCATAGTAGTTACTTTGTCTGAGTTTGTCCTTAAATACCTGAGTTACAAAATTACATCTGATTTCCTCATAAGCTCTCTTAAAATTCCAATGATGCCATTACCAATCGCACAGTTTTTAAAAGGCAAAGTTAAACAATTATTTTTTTTGTTCTGTGCTTGGAGCGTGCTTGAAATCCAACTAACATCAATAAATAATGAAATAGTGGAATAGGCAGTAAGCTTAATGTTAGAATTCTACTTTCCGATGACAGCTATATTTATTGGTATGTAACGTTTTACAATAAAGATGAGTACTTGAATTAATTTTGGGCACATAAATAACATGATATATAGAATGGTCATAAAAGTTAACTCCTTGGAGCCTGGTACACTTTAACATAGGGATGTCTGATTTGTTGAAATTCACATGGCAACGCCCAGAACCAGAATCCTCAGCTTTTTAGGTTTTCTAGAAGTTGCAATTTAATAACATCACACACTGTATTGTTGCACTTAAATAGGCAACACCCAAGCCATTTTGCTTAAAATCTAATAAAATAGGAAGTACCAAAATGGTTGATCTAATTGAGCTGTTATCCAACTGGTAGATTATGAGCTACATTTTGGGCACTCACGGCATTACACTTACCAGTAATGAAATCTTACCACATGTTGCACTGGCTGTTCTTGTTGGATAACAAAATTATACCTCTCTGGGGTGCTAACGTTTTCCAAAAAAAAGGTCAGCAGTGATTTAAAAGGGGTGGGGTAGTGACATAAAATATGGTGAATTGGGTGAATGGTGCAGGGATGAGGCACTATTTGGTTAGTAGGTAGGGATGCCACCTTTTTCAAAAAAGAATTCCGGATGGGGACAAGGAAGTAAAAGGGGCAGGGTAGTAATGTAAAAGGGGTGACTAGGGCAGGTATGGAGCGCATATTTTTTCAGTAGGTTGGGGGATAGAGGGAAAGAGGACAAGCTAGAAGTGAAGATTCAGGCAGGTAGGGGCAGAATAACAGATAAGTACAAATTTACAGGCAACTAAATATCTGGTCAACCTTAGTCTTGATTGGTATTGTATTGTCTAAGTTGGTTAAATCCTGGCCAGGTGGCAGCCCTATCCATGTCCAGTTTCTGACTTGTTCAAAAGTAGCTGTAGTTTGACTACTTTATGAGGCATTATTTGATTGGCTCAATAGAAGATAGCTGTAAGCCATTGACATTAAATTATAGTATATTGTTATACTAAATTTTGCAGTAATCTCTACTAATACATTTTTTTTTACATAATAAGAGTTATTTTGCCCCATTTTTTTCTGTGCTCATAGTTGGTGAAAGTGATGATATATAAGTGATGAAATTACTCTAGGGTTGCCACCTTTTTTTTTGCTATTAATACCAGCCTTTAGGGAGGCTGGGTGGGATAGCCAGGGGAATTGGTGGATGGGCAGGGATAGTGGGAGGGCAGAGGCTGGTATCTATATAAAAGAGTGTGATCTGCTGTGAAAGAGTCAGGGAAGGCAGAGATTATAGGTGGGGTTGCCACCCTTATAAATTTACCTAGAAGATATATTGGTGGTAAATTTGTAATACCGGCAACAGCCCTAGTTGGTGATTTGCCGACTAGACTGGCCAAATACCAACTGGGTGGCAACCTTATATCACTCCTACAGTGGAAGCAAATCTTATGTCATATTAGAAAACTAACTGGGACACTCAATATTTCCTTGCAGGTGCTAAAACTATGTGTATTGATCCCTGGTCCTCTCTATGTTTGTGAGTGGTGAGGAACTGAAAGGTCATTAGGAAGCCAAGTAGATTGTGTAGGTAACTGCAAGTAAACTTTAACATAGAATACACCAATGTAAATGTATAACAATTTAAAGGATTTTTTACAAGAATGTATTCCAGACATCAGATAAAATTAATGTGTTCACTGTGTTACTTGAAAAACCTGTTGCAGTTGTGCTTGCGACATGAGACGGTTGGCAGTGTCACCTCCCTTTTGCTCGCCTGCAGCAATCACCTGTCCTTCTCCTTACTATTTCCTTTCTTTCCCTCCTAAATTTTCAGTATCTTTCATTTCTGTTATCTTTATTTTTTCCAGATCCCCATTTTATAACCACATCATCTCTCTGACTGGGGACACAATTAACTGTATCCTGTTGTGCATCAACAATATGAATATTTCCTGTTCTGAATTTGTCCCTAGTTAAGTAGGGGATCTGTTTTGCTTACCCATTCTGGTAGGCTGTTTTCTTTAAATACTCTGTTCTGTTTTCTTTTTTGTTTTGGTTAACAACCTGTTTATTAGTATTTTCCTTCTATCATCCTTTATAAACTCCCTCTAATGGGTCGGCTCTTTTCTTGCTGTTTTTGTACCCATCACCCTTTCTTGACCTTCCCTATTAGCTCATTTATTAGGCCGCAGCCGTTGCAAAAATTGGTCCTATTCATTAAAGGTGTTTACTTCTAAAGCCAATCTTTGCACTTGCATAATCTGGGGTGAAGCACCAATGCTCATGCCAGTCTGTTCACTTGCAATGCATGTGCTGTAAGCCTCTTGATCCCACAGTTGCCTGCGTCAAAAGACAATGCACGCTTACACATAAGAAGAGGTTGGGCACACTATCTAGTAGGAGTAAATGTAGAGCAACTAGACTTGCTAAGTAATTATTGAAGATGTTTTACTACTCATCCGAGCAGCTTCTTCAGTTGGGCCACACTGGCATAATGGAGTTGTCAATCTCGCTTTTTGTGGCTGAAAGGGTTATTTGTGTATTTGTAATATATATATTTGTAATATTTGTAGTTGTGTTTCCTATCTTTTGTAGGAAGTAAAATAAACTATTGTATGTGTCATTAATAGTTTATCAGGAAAGGACAATGTGCATGGGTTCTGTGTGCCACTGGTTCAATGTTAGGGATGCCCCTGGGATTTGGTAATGTAATTCTATGTTTCCTTAATGGTTTTGTAGAATGGGAGTTTGAAGCATTAAGGTGTGATGCATATGGCTCTCACCCATGAAGCCTTTTCCCCAATGATTTATCTGTGAACTGTAGCAGTTGCCAAATGCTGAGCTCCTATCCATTCTAAGCGAGGCGTGAAAGTAACAGATGGTGATATGGGTGGGACACGTCTGCTGAGCTTCCAAGACCCTTACTTTTTTCCAGTGCATCTGAATAAAAGATTAGAGCATGGACACTTGCGGCAGATTATTGCTAAAGGTAGTGTGCCTAGATCAGAGATGCATAGAGAGTTCACCTCTAAAACAAAGATGTGCAACAAGCTGGATTTTTGTGTTTGTGTGTCACTGGTGAACTTTGCAGGCTTATGAACCTTGGCTATGTTTCCAGGTAGGGTTAGGCCTCAGGAATGCCTGTTTCCTGCAAGTCATGCCACGAGTCCTGCCTACAAGTCCTTTGCCCTATTTATGACTTTCCCTTATGCCAGAGATATTCACTTTCCTTAAATTTACCGCTTACATTTAATCTTTTTATTTACAACACAAGCATTTTGCCAGAGTGATTATCACTGACACTCCTTACGCTTATTCTTCTGAGCCTCTAAATATAATCTTTCTCTCACAAAGATGTCTTTCTCTGTTACCAGGGTTATTGTGGATATAAATCTTTGTCCATATACTTTAAATGGCATTGGTGTGCTTAACTGACTAATTAAGAAAAATATATTTGAAACTAATTGAAGCAACTAGAACAAACTTCCAGTATACATTAATACGCAAATATCAGTTATATCAAATATATTTTAATTTCAAAGTTACTTAGGATTATTTCTAATTCCATTATTCATATTTAGTTTTATTTGGGTTGGAGACCCCTTTAAAATACATCAAGCCAACCCAAAATATATGGAAAAATTGATTGCACAAAAAAAAAATTCTTATTTTTTTTGCCTTACAATTGAGATCTCTTATTCAGAAACCCGGTATACAGGTATGGGATCAATTATGCAGAAACCCAATATCCAGAAGCTTAGAATTACGGAAAGCCTGTTTCCCATAGACTCCATTTTAATCAAATAATTCAGATTTTTTTAAATTGATTTCCTTTTTCTCTGTAAAAATGAAACAGTGCTTGGGTTTTGAATAATGTTTTATTGATTTTTTTAGTAGACTTAAGGTATGAAGTACCAAATTTCAGAAAGACCCCTTATCTGAAATATCCTTGGTCCCGAGCATTTTGGATAACTGGTCCTATACCTGTACTGAATTGCAAGAAGATAAAAAAAGACAGTATTTGATCCTAACTAAGCTGCATGAATCCATATTGGTGGCAAACAATAACATTGCGTTTATTTAATGTTTTCAAGTATACAAAATGTATGGTGATCCAAATTATGGTAAAAATTCAACATTTATATGGGTGCCTTGGTTGCTTTATATCTACAATATCCATGTTATGTAGACAAACTGCAGATCCCAGCATGATGTCTAATTATAAATCCTTATCTACTCAACCCTGCCTGTGTGGTGGAGAGTCCAAAAGAAGTCCCAGCGTGCATGGCACATAATTTACTAATTAGGAACAAAATGTTGTAGTGGAAGCAAGCATCATTTTATTGACTCATAGATACAAAAACAGACACCTATCTGTGTTCTGTGTGAAGACAAATGTAACACATTGCTGTACCCCAGTCACTGCACAACCATATGAAAAGGGGGCTAAGGTCTGAAAACTTCTAATACAATAGCAAAAATTGTGCGTAGAGATGTGTTTGTATCTCCTTAAACTTATACACACAACAATTTATAGATCTGCTCTTGTTTTTTCCCTTGTTGCTTGTAGAATTTTAGCGAAGTTAGACTATGAAGAGCTGCCATTAATTTCCGTGACAAATCCTTCATACTGTAAGAGCTTTGAAACAAGATTAAAAAAATATCTCTGCAGCTCCTGTTATGAAATGTATTTCCCGGGAGCCTGGTGCTCCTTGGTGTAAGCTAGTCAGCTTACAAATCCCTCCACTGTGAGGAAAATGTTAATTTATGATATTTACATAATGCAGCCAAACCATGCAGAATGACAGCACATGCACAATTAATTCCTTACATGAACAGTTGGCAGTTTGTGCCCTCTAGAGAATAACATTTTTACAGTGTGACTTTGTATTTCTCATTGCCTTTGTCTTCGTTATAAGCACCGGTTTGTATTGTATACTATATTTATTTATATGTTGTATGTGTTATATGTGCTATGTGAAATACCTGGTGGTGGATAGTATATGTTACAACCTAACCCTGTTGTTGAACTCCCAATACTGACAAGCTACCAAGGCTGTTTTTAGAAAATAGAGTTTGTGGGGCCCCATTTTTTTTATCATCTATTGTCAGGGTATACAGCTGTTATTGCACTACAACATCCATCAGTTGTATGAAGGAAGTTGTAATATAACAACAGCAGGAGGCTGCAGGTTATGCAGGCCTGATAAAGAGTATTACTGACACAATCTTACCTTAGTATACACACTCACAACTGCAAGGCCTTCCCAAAAAGGAGATAAATCTGCAGGGATCCAGGATTTCTTTATTGTCCCTCTGTTTACTTTTACATTAACTGTTAGTATGATGTAGAGAGTGATTTTTGGAGACAATATACAATTGGTCCTTATTTTTTTATTTGCAATTTTTAAATTATTTAGCTTTTTGTTCAGCAGTTCAACAGTTTAGAATTTCAGGAACAACCAGGCATTGGTTTGAAGGAGAGACAGGAATATAAATGGAGGAGGGCCTAAATAGAATGATAAGTAATAAAAAATAACAATAACAATTGTTATTGTTAATAACAACATTGTAGCGTTGCAGAACAGTAGTTTTTTTTCTTTACTGCTGGGGTCAGTGACCTAAGAATAGGCCATTCTGAAATAGATAAAAGTTAACCTGAAGGTGAACCACCCCTTTAAAGCTACAGCTATGCCCAATGAAGCACCTCGGAAGGTTGCTCCTACACGCACCTCTCTGCCAGCTGCCCTCCTGTTCATCAGTGTTGTGATTAAGTAAGAGATTTTCTTATTTAAGAAAGTGCAATGAAATCATAAAGATATGCTCTTCTTTGCTGATAAATAAATGTACTTTATCCAAATGCATATGTTGGCTTCTGTGCTGTTGGAGTGGAGGGGGTCGCTGACCCCTGACTCCCTACTTCCTTGCAAAGATCAGCAGCGGGTAGTAGGAAGACACCAGAGAAGCGCCAGTACTGCTTATGCTACAGTCCCTTCCTTCCTAATTTGCATCACATGAATCATATTGTCAGCCAATAAGTTTCATGCTATACAAATGAGCCAGGAGGAGGTACTGCTTGCTCTGTTCGACTTTGTGCAAATGGAGAGCGCAAGGAACAGCGCTGAACCCTCAGGTGAGCACCAATTCATAAATGGCAAGATTTTACTGGCATTTAATATTGCTAGCTGATGCAGGATTGTGTTGTTTAGTCAACTGTACAGTAATAATCCTTAGTCCTCATCCATGGCAGATTCTGCTAAGCATTTATTTTGAAATATTTCTTATCCTTATCCTAAAATGTACACTCATATTTATCTATGCTGAAAGTCATCTGCCATTTACTTGCCAATTCTTCCAGCTCATCCAAATTCCTCACAAGAGCTTTAGCAGAGACTATAAATAAACTGTGACGCTTACTCAAAAGCACAGGGGAAACTGCACTTCCCTTTTAAGCCATCCTTTCATAATCCCATATTCAGGCTCCCTTGATGTTTTCCTGCTGTTTTTAAACATCTATTGCAGAGGTTCTTTTGTGTTACACAAATGCATTCACATACGTATAGACACTGCTTATATATTAATAGTTTGGTTATCTTCAAAAATTCGAAATATCTTCCGCTTCAATCTGTTCATCACTTTAAGGCAGTTGCCACATGGGGCAGATCCTCAGCCTGTGGATAATCGCAGGCCCAAAATCTGCCCCTACGCTTAAAAAAATTGATAGTTGTGACTGCACAACTGCCTGGAGCCATTGCGTTGGCATGTGTAGGGCCGGATTCTCTGTCTTTGGTTATCCACTGGCCAAGAATCTGCCCCGTGTGGCACTAGCCTTAAAGGATTGGTAAAAATAATTATTGCTTACTTGAGTAGACCAACTATTTCTTCCTATCCTGAAGCTTTTTTATTGCAATAACCATTTTATGTCTTGAATCTGTTGTTTACCCGTTGTCCAAACAAGCCTGTTGTGTTCATTTGAATACATGGATAAAATATTTTCATAACCGTGCCACAAAAGCCCACCTAGACAAACACAGAAAATAATTTATGGACCATTTATTACATGCAGTGTAGAGAACAAAATGCAAAACGTTGGCCCAATTTGCCCTGCTTTTTGCACTTGTTACATGTCTCTACATGTAGCTGTCTCTCCTCTGTTCCCTATCTGTCCTCTAACCTGCATTCTGCAATTCATGAATAAAATAGAGCCTTAATGAAAGTGTTTTCGAGTGCACTTTCATTTGGGGTCTAATGATCCTTTATCTTTTTTTTAGGAATGAAACAGAAATAGTAAAAGTGCAGACTAAGCATAATATTTATAAACTTGTAAAAAGTTCTGCACAATTGTGATGCATAGGTTGAAGAAGGGCCCACGATGGCCAAAACATATTGTGTGGAATCACAATAAAGCAAAAACAAGCAGTTTTAGCCCTTTTTTCTGTCTTCTGTGATGTCAGTAACCCGTCATGCTATCATAACCTGCACTTTGTGGGAGGGTAGATGGGCAGGGTAAGACACGCTACCTGCCCCTAAAACCCAAACCTGTGAGTTTTGGGTTGGCCATTCAACACTAGAGCACAAATATACTTTTATGCACTATTTTTTTTTCCACACCTCATTGCCATGCAAAAGCTGACTGGGTGGAAAGCCGTGAATAAAAACTTGGGTAGGAACCGGAAAAAGTCTATTAAAGTTGCATAGAAACCACTATAGCTAGTAAAACTGAGTCAAGGTACAATACGTTCTGTGGAAGTTTAAAAGATTTGTGCTGGTGTGTCAGATCCATAGATGTGTGTAATTTTGGCATAAATTCCAGTTTTGAAGTGTTCTCCATCCAAAAACTTTTTTTTGCATCATGAAAGAAAATGTAGTTCTAAGCAATTAAAATACATGAAGGGTACATATACTAACCTTTGATTTTTTTATGACTTGGTCCCACTTGTGATTTCTTTTCTTGGATTTTTTGATAAATGACTTTCGTGGCAGTGAATTTAGTCATAACTTTGAAAAAATTGAGAAATTAGAAAAATTGGAGTTTTGCTAAATCTGCCCCTAATTGTGAACAAAACCCTCCACCCCTCCCTATATATGGTACATTCCTACCATGTATATAAGTTGGGCACATCTCCCCCACCCAAACCACACCATTTTGCACTGCATATATCCCCTCCATTATCTAGCACATCACATATTTCTGTTTGTCCTTAGACAAAAAGCATGTGGGTTTTGAAATGTCAGACACAGGATTATGGAAAAACGATGGTAAAAAACATGGCACTTTGCACACTGCATTTGCGGTCATAATGACCCTTATGATGTTCAGAGCAACTGGTATATGTAGTTATGAAGTTTAGTTACATTAAATGATCACCTAAGGTTCCCTTGAGAATTTGTATGAAAATAATCAACTAGATTGCTTGCATCTTGCTCTGTCTGGGAACAGTTTAAAACAGGTAGAATTGAAAGCATTAGGACCTGAGGCAGAAAGTGCAAAAGAGGAAATGATGGCAGCTGATTCTAGAGCCAGTCAAATGGAAGTAACATTCAGGCTTCATATAAGTCACTTGAGTGATCTAAAAAATGCTGTGGGTTTCGATTATTTATCAGAAGGGGCAAATAAAGCTTTTTTTCCCTAGGGTGATTGCATAAGGAGTGAGTATAAAGAGGAAGGTACCCTCCTGCCGAAAAAGGCAGAATCTTGACCAAATCTTGGATTCGGTGCATCCCTAATTTCCAGTTAGATCATACAGACATCTAAACAAAAAGTGAACATTTCAGGAGTAACTATGTTTTAAAAAAAACATGGATATGTACTAACATTACATAACCTTAATAATTGATAAAGGGGTTAATAAAAGGAACCTATCGCCTAAAAACTGTTTCCCCTATTAAAAGACCACAATACTTTCTATTTTATTTTCCTTTTGTATTGCCTCATGGGAATATTAAAAACTGAAATGTCTAGATTTCTGATTTTAGATTATTGAGTTTAGGATTATCAGATCACTTGAAAAGGTAGGGACGTGTTTATCTAAAAGTGGATTGTTTAAATGTGTCCCTGAATTTTCAAGTGATCTGGTAACTTTATTAAGTTACTAAGTTACTATTAAACTGTTTAAGCTTTCACTCAGAAGAGAGGCTCCAAGCTCCTTATTACCTTGAACAGGGTACATAAATAATGAATGATGTATGCCCAGTTGTAAAAAATATGCATATAGTACCTCCAATTGTAAAATATAAGGATATAGTCACTGAGGAGTTCCTTAAAGGGTCATAAAGGACTTCTGTATAGGTCATGGAACTACAAGGTGACTTGTAATATTCTGATAATTTACAACAGGGAATACATAGTTCATTTTTTGGAGTGATGTATATCACAAAGCACTGATTATATATGATGACATCACAACCCCCTGTTTATAAGGATATTATTTGCAGAATGTTCATGGCCTTTGTGCATTATTGTGTTATAATGCACAAGAGCCATGAGAACCCTTAAATTATATGTGTTTGTGGGCCATGGGAGGTCCTGGACCAGTTTGAAAAATTCCATTGGGTGAGTTCCATATCAGCAAAGTACTTTCTTGGCATCTCCCTAGGCCCCAATCATGATCCAGTAGTTGGCCTAGGGACCAAACTACTGGATCATCTTGGTTTACCCCTCTGTGTTGGTAAAGATTTGCTCATTTGGGAGATCATATATGACCAGCTTAAGAGTTAGACACTTTGCTAGAATGCTGGGAGAAATACCTGGGATTTCTTTAAACTGTAGTAAATGAAAATCACTGCAAGCCTTTTACAGGGTGTGATTATAACCCTAAAATACACAAGTACTTCTGAGTTTTAATCAAACCATTCTCACAACGATTACTAATGGTATTATAATAATAATAATGGTAATTTCTTTCTGGTCACAATAGTAAAGTGAGTTCTGTGCCAATAGCATTAAAGTTCCACAGAACAGCTATTAATGTATCATAGCACATGGCTGATGCAGCTCATATGGTGCCCTAGTAGAGTGGCCTTTTTTTACAATGAGTTGCCTTTATAACTGCTGAAATTTAGGAATGTGTGGCAATAAAAGCTTGTGGTTTGATAACTCAAACCTCAGTTTTTTTCTACATCCTCCTAGCTAAAGAAAATATAAATATACCCATTCTGTAGACAAGCAAGGGCAAAGTTGTACAGAATATTAATATGAAACCAATCCCTGAATAAATTGGCAGCAAAGCTGTATTTCTGTGACATTTATTGGCGTGTCTCTGTGCCAGCATACTACTCATTTATGCCACAGGAATGTACAGATAAGACTTATAAAAAAGATTCCTGTTAGGGTGCAGTTTCTCAAGAAACTGGTTGCTTTTGGCTGATAACTTACATGTACCATGGATGTTTCATGTATTATCCAGATTAGTACAATTGCAGAAAACTTCACTACAGATAAGAGATTACTTGGGGTTTTATCAGTGGTTCCTGTTCCATATGGTAAAAGTTTTGTCTTTTCTTACACTTTCACCAACTGAAAGCTAATGGCAGAGCGTGCCCATGTGACAGTAACCTTAAAGGAGAAGGAAAGGTAAAAACTCAGTAAGCACTCAAACACTGCACTGAGTTCTCTATCAAAAGAAACACAGGATTTCTTGTTTTTTGGTAACATGTTCTTCAGTATCAGACTTCCTCTCTTTTAGGGCTCTTTCAGATTTGGGGCTTGAGTCTGCTCAATTCTCTCCTCTCTCCCTCTCCCACTCCCTTCTCCTGCTCCCCCCTCCCATAAGAATGCATAAAAACTCACCCCCCCCCCCCCCACCCATAGGAATGTGGGATCTGAGCTTCCAATGGCTATAACTGCAGCAGGAAGCTACCAAGACCAAGCTAAAATGCAGCTGCTATCAGAGGGAGATACTAGGGCTCTTTACTCAGGTATAGTAAAGCTTTCTGCTAAATAAATATAGCATTCTAGGTGGCACTAATGTGGCCAATCTATTGGCAGTAAAATGCCAAAACGACTTTCCTTCCCTGTTAAAAGGGTGGTTCACCTTTACATTAAATGCTATAAAATGTCCTATTTCCAGCAAGTTTGCAACTGGTCTTATTTATTTTTTTTACAGTTTTTCGATTTTCAAAAATGCTCTGTGAGGTTAAAATTGTATTATTCTCCATCTATTATGTTTATGAAATCCTTTAAATGTCCCCCTTGTTTGATGGAATTCAATGAAATTAGTTATTACTAATTACTTATAATTATTATAAAGTATAATGATGTAAAAGATGATGTACATATTAGTTAAGTTACCAAGAAGCAGATAAGTCCTATAATTTGCGTTTGATTCTTACCCACAGCAAGGTAAAGCACAAAACTAATGTGACTGGTTGTGCGTATGGGAGTGATAACCTATTGGCACGGTGAGCGGTGCAGCAGGGTTCAGCTATGCGGTTACTCAGTGTTTGGAGGAGAAATGACTCATCTTGGAAAGAGATGGAAGGATTTATTCCATGTTTGCCTTCTGACAAGTAGGTTAGGAAAGACAATGGCTGCTTAATAATTAGGGGATTTCTTCCATCAAAAATATTTCATTTGGAGAGGCTAAGACATCATACATTTTTTTATGGGAAAGATTCGCTCCTCCCTACTTAGCACACTCAGGGGGTTATGTAATAAAAGGCACTAAGTTTGTCCAGATACAGTAATCCATTGCAGCCAATCAGCAGGTAGAATTTAGTGGTTACCTGTTTAAGAGCGAACAGTCGTATTGGTTGCTAGGGGTTACTGCTTCTGGGCACACTTAGTGCCTTTTATAAGATATATGGGTTATACTTTTTTTCAGACACTGTTAGTGTGTCCCACAGAGCCGGATGTACAATTTTGGGGAGGTGTCTTTACAGCCTGCAGTTGGAAGGGGGGCAGTGATAAGAACTCCTGGTTAAACTTTGCCTTTCATTCTCATTTGAGTGTATTAAGGTTGTTTAGCTGGTCATAGGACTACCCACTGCAGGCTGAATGTGTATTCCTTATTGTATGCATACACAGAGAGACTCAGACATAACACCTTGCAATTCTCATAGTATTGGCCACTAGGGTTGCCACCTGGCCAGTATTTTACTGGGCTGCCATTAAAATTGATGCCTGATGTCAATGTTATTAATAGGGAAGAAACATAAAACTATAGGAAGGCAGACAGTGGCATAACTACAGAAGAAGCAGACTCAGCGGTTGCGTGTGGGTCTGCTTGCTCTGTAAGGGGGCCCATGATTTTGTGTGCCCACTGTAGCAGGTGGGTGCCGGGCCCCTAGCATGCCAGGTATAAAGATCTATGAGGAGCAGATTTCCTTACGCCTCAAATGCTAAATATCTTTGTCCAGTAAAAATATATTTAACTGCATTCAGGTTAGCACAAAACAAAGGAAAAATCCTGTGCCCCGACTGAATATTGTTTGTCAACGTCAGTATTTCATAAGGGTATAACATAGTTACATAAATACAAGTAAAGAGTGCAATTGGGGTCAAGGCAGTTCTGTAAATGATTTACATGGGCTTCATGTCAAGTAAAAATGACTTTACCTGCAGGTGAAGAAAATGTAATGTGCCACATTTTTTTATTATCTTAAGAGAAGCAAACATAAAGCAGTGCCATGGTCCTTTAACCATTTAAGTGCCACAGAACAGAATGTCCTTTGGTTTAAAAATGTGCAATGAGCAGCAGCAATGTGTATAAATTAATTCAGTTAATAATTAATTGGGAAAAGATAACTTTACAAAAGCAGCTATAAATTTTCAGTGTGTTTGGCAAAAAATTACTAATATTGTTAAAGGAAATATAAATATTTAAAACAAATGAACGTAAAATTTCTCAAGGCTCTCCTAAGCACTTTGGCAATTTACATAGGCTTAAAGTGAGAATTTCCTTAATCGCCAATGGTTATGACGTAGCTTAGCTGCAACATTGTAACAATTATAATTACAGGAGGGGGCCTGGCCCTTCTAAATTACTCCACTGACCAATAGCCTCCATGTCATCCCACACAGACTTTCTATGGGTTTTTAATCCTACTACAGAAGATAACAAGACCGAGCATTCAAGGGGCACTGTATGACAATTATGGGAGTTTACCAGAAACTTTTGAGATTTTTTTTTTAGATTCTCAATGAAGTTAATGCAGTAGTAAACAAAAAATAAAAATTCATTTATTAGGACATAAGGATGGCTTAAAACCAAAACCTATAACTTAGTTATAGGTTTTGAGTATGTGCCCCATTAGGCATTAAACACATTAGTTCATAGTTTTTGTTAAAGGGGATGTCAAAAACCACAATCTTCACTTAGCTGCAGATACTGAGGAATACAGAGCTCCAGTTAGCTGTGTTTTAACCCTTTTTTAACTACTTTGCCATCTGATTTTTCAGAACAACATCTGTTATTGTGCTTTCCTGGCTTAGGGCTATATATAAACAGTTAGTTAAGATTTTGACTTTACATCGCATCTCCTTTAACTGTTGCATTAATCTCACATCAAAAGCTTCTGGTGACTTTCTATAATACATCCACAGACTGGGGTGAGCTGTAAAATACTATTTCCATATTGAGCCCTTTGAGCTGTTTTACAGTTTAATAATCAAGCTAGGTGCAACTATACTTGTTTGTCTTAGGGCAAACATTTATTCATTTTGTTCCTGATCTATGGGAGTTTACCCAAAAAGCATGGCAAGAATAACTTTGTAGGTTTTCTTAAAGACAATGTAATACTATGCTGGTATGCCTAGTCAGCCTAGTGAGCATTGGGAAACCATAGTTTACAGTATAGTGGTTAGTGGCCCTGTAGGTGTTTTTTTTTCGTTTGTCAAAGCACAGTAACAAATCCATATCACAGATAAGTCCCTCCGTGGTGCTGTAAAGCTTAGAAACCCACAAGCCTAATAGAAAAAAGTGAAATATACAATTCATTTTTCATCTTAAAATCCTTGTTTCCCTGGTCCACAGCAAATCTTATTAATTGGGGATGATTTGAGAAAATAGATAAAAACAGGTAAACATTTTGAGCAGGTCCCTGCATCATTTATTTAGAGGCATTTTATTAAAGATGTGTACAGACACATTTCTGCACATTTCTCTACAGAAAGCACATTTCTTTGTAGACAGAAGAATGTTCTCTCCGCTCAGTCACTCCAGGCTCATGAACTACTGGCAAGAGAGTTACCCAGCATTGTTATTGTTTGCACTTAGTTATGATTTATAGCACTGCTTTTTCTTTTATCCTCACCACCATGACCAGGTTTTCTTTTCAATGTTCCATTCCAAAACAGGTAATAAGATCTCTTGTCACAATATTGCTGTCACAGTTAATTACACACACACACACAAAAACTGTGCACGGTATAGCAAACATGCTGCAATAAGGATACAAGAAACTGCTTACGATTTGGAGAACGGATTTTCAGAAATAGGTGCAGAAATACTTTGCCAGTTTGTAGGTTTTTATGCACTGTGCCATGACTGTGTGTGCAATCATGCAGATGCCAAATATAACACATATTTTTGGCATAACTCACTTGTTTAGAGGTGGATTTAGAAGTTATATGGGGATACTCAATCCCCACAGTAAAAATGTTTGCTGCAACTACCAGTTTGAGAACACAGTAAGGTGCACAGTTGGATGCATCTGACCCAGTGTAGTGGGCACGACTCCTCATGCGACCAGTTATGTTGGAATTCTAAAAAAAACACTACATGGTGATTTGCACACAAAAACTGTAATTTACACAGTGCACTACATTTGTGTCCACAAATAAAAAAAAACAAACCTTTTTTTAGAGTAATAGAATATGAATTTCTAGCACCATTTCTGTCATGAGGCAAAGTAAGAGCCGTGCTTCAGGTGGCAGTTTGCAAGGGGAATAAATGCAGAAATGCAGCTGTGAGTGTTTCAACACTAGTGATACCTCCCCCCAGTGGTGTAAGTAGCAGTGTGCAGACTAGGGTGCTGCACAGGTCTAATTTTTTGAACCTGGACCAGACTTGGACCTGCAACCCCACAATTTTTAGTTACTTGGACTCACTACCCACTGACCACCATTAAATGTTGTTGCTGCAAATCGGAAGCGACATCATCAGAATTGGGCAGAGGAAAAAAATAGGGGAAAAAGAGTGAAAGTTGCTATATAAAAGTTCTGTGACCAACTGTTGACCCGCACTCACAAGTCCTGCTCTCAGTCCACAGACGCACTGCAGGACTCTATAGCAGACAAGCATAGGGGCATGCAAAGAGAGGGACCAGTAAAGGCCTGTGCTTAGTCCTGGCATTTCAAGTACACTGAGCCTCAAACAGCTTCCCAAGCACTCAATAAATAGTGACTGCCTGTGGCATCTAACAGCTGCCCCTTTGAAATTTGCCAGAATACACAGATTGCCAGTCCAGGCCAGACCTGGCTATGCTTCCCACCCCTTGCCAGTTCCCAAGCCAGAGGGACCTGAGGGCCCCTAGTTACTACCAACTCTGCACTTCCCCAGAGAAGACTCCTGATTTCATAAAAGATTCTAGAGCTCTAATTTCCATTAATCCTGTGGGCTAATTGCATATGTTATCTGTTTATATTATATTATACATACATACATACATATATTGATAATTTTACGGCAGATTAGTGAAAAAGGAAACCATGTGAAATATGCCTAATGTAGGGCTGCATATAGTTCAATCCTGAACAGTGCAGTCTTCACAAGAGGGAAAAGGTTTATTTTGTTTTCTCCACTGACTGTATTTTGTTCATGTGTAACTGGTACTTGAGTATTTCTCTATATGCTTCGGTAGTAAAGCATATCACAGGAGAGTATTTCTTTTACTTGACATTGCTCCTGCACTGCAACGTTAATGCCCCTTTTGTTCATTTAATCCTCTGTCAAATCGTTCTATAGAGTGGATTTGTGCTATTGATTTTGAAAGAGTCGTCAATGACAACAGACAACAGAAATAGCATCAAATATATTTTCAAAAAGCACAATAGGAACTCTGCTCTTTAAATGGAGATTATATTGAAACACTATGGGGCTGATTTACTAACCCACGAATCCGACCCGAATTGGAAAAGTTCCGACTTGAAAACGAACATTTTGCGACTTTTTCGTATGTTTTGCGATTTTTTCGGATTCTTTACGAATTTTTCGTTACCAATACGATTTTTGCGTAAAAACGCGAGTTTTTCGTATCCATTACGAAAGTTGCGTAAAAAGTTGCGCATTTTTCGTAGCGTTAAAACTTACGCGAAAAATGCGCAACTTTTCGCGTAAGTTTTAACGCTACGAAAAATGCGCAACTTTTCGCGTAAGTTTTAACGCTACGAAAAATGCGCAACTTTTTACGCAACTTTCGTAATGGATACGAAAACTCGCGTTTTTACGCAAAAATCGTATTGGTAACGAAAAATTCGTAAAGAATCCGAAAAAATCGCAAAACATACGAAAAAATCGCAAAATACCGATCATTACGAAAAAAACGCAATCGGACTCCATTCGACCCGTTCGTGGGTAAGTAAATCAGCCCCCATATGTACTACATCTTTTGCATGCTTTTTCTACCACATTTAAATAAAGGTACCTATATAGATCTTTGTTACAAAGCTATTGCTTGGTAAAACCAAGATACAATAGATGTTCCCATCATATCACAGTTTGGTCACTGGAGGGCACAACTACATTTCTGTTTTTTAAAGACGTTTTTAGGCAACATGGCTACTCCTTTCAATAAACAGATCAGTAAGGTTTCCTATGCATGTTTACCTATCCCAGTGTCCCAGATATAATAATCTTGTATTGCGAGAAAATTTATATAGATACATAAATAAACAACGTTGTATAGGAATGTGACACATAAGTACATTATATGACAACTGAGCAGATAAAATTTAACAGTTTATTACCTTATCTTCCAGGGTGGTTAAAGAGGAAATCTCGGATGACAATGCAAAGCTCCCCTGTTTTAATGGCAGAGTGGTATCTTGGGTAAGTGTTCTCATTTGGCTCTAATATTGTAAGGTACTGTAGTAGGTGGTATAAGATAGCGCATGGCTCAGCATATTGAACATTATAGAATAGATTGCAAGCTTGATGCAGAATTTTATATGCCTGAAACAAAGATTTTTTTGCAGGATTGTGTTAATATAGGAACTAAAACGTTTTCTGGGTACTAAAATGTATAATGTTTATAATAATGGTTTTCTTCAAAGTAGACCAGCAAATGTTATAATAATTCTAACAGTCTATTTATGTTAAATATACTAGGGTTACCACCCATCCAGTATTTGACCAGGCCAGCCGGTAAATCACCAGATAGGGTAGGGGCCGGAATTACAAATTTACCAGCAATTTAATTGTCAGTAAATTTGTAATACCCTACAAATCCAGGATATAAATCCATCCCTTCCCTGACCCTCTCCACTAAAGGACTAAAGTACAGATCCACCTATACCCCGCCCACTCCACCCATTTCCCCACCTTGTGACATCATTGCCTCTCCCCATGTTACGCCCCCACTTACTCCCTCAACCCAAAGGCCACTATTAAAAGCAAAAAAGGGGGCAACCCTATATGTGACTATTGCAATATTGTTGAAACCAAGACACATTCAAATGGCTTCTAGAAACCCTCCACCAGGGTTTCTAGCAGGAAAGGAAAAGTAATTTGTCATCCTATCCTACCCTTTATTTGCTTCCTTTTGCTCTGGTTTATTCTCTTCTATTCCTTTTCTCTGCTTTCTATATTTAAAGCCTTTTTCTCCCCTTTAGCTGGTGTTGGCGGAAAGCTCACACTCCGATGGTGGATCTCAAAGCACAGAAAGTCGCACAGACCTTCCACTTCCTATAGAGAGAACAGGAGGAATTGGGGACTCACGCCCACCATCATTCCAGTAAGTGATCTAGGGGTTTCTTGCATATTATTGTTTTGGTGCATTGTTATAAGAATATGAAAGGTGGCCATGTTGTCCAAATTGTACATAATAATGTAATGCTGCAAAAATGTTCAATAAAAATGAGAATAAGAAAAGGTAGATGTATTTATTTTATGAAAAGCATGCATGGTGTGGTGGTGTATGCCGTGCAGTTGTCAGAGTCATTTGATTTATTTGCAGGGCTAATGGGTAGGTAGAGTAATTGCACACTGGGGGATTTTAAGTGTTTTTATTGTAATCATTTTGTAGTTAAGAGGGAGAGGGACAAAAGTATGCCCCTGTATTATGCATTAAAAAAAGAAAATTTGAAATGTATTCTAATTTAATTTTTTAAGTCTGAAAAGTAATTATATTATAAGCTCTCATCTTGCTTCCAGTTCACTATACTTACCGGTACAGTCATTTAGTAAAGTGTCAAACCTAAAGCAAAATGGTGTTTGCATTTCATAGCAAGTTTAACATATTTGTGCACACATGCACAAGCGCACAGCTTAGAGGGAACATTGTGTGCTTAGCCTCTTCTCCTTATTACCATCAAAAACCCAGGATACAGAATGATCACAGTTTTTAATCTTTCTCTGTACAACCTATCCTGAATCCAAGATTGTGTGTATTAACCCCTACACAATGCTTGCTACCTCATAGTAACATAGTAAGTTTGGTTGAAAAAAGACGTACGTCCATCATGTTCAACCATAACGCATATATACTGTATAACCTGCCTAACTTCTAGTTGATCCAGAGGAAGGCAAAAAACCCCATCTGAAGCCTCACTAATTTGCTGCAGAGGGGGAAAAAAATCCTTCCTGACTCCAAGATGGCAATCGGACCAGTCCCTGGATCAACTTGTACTAAGAGATATCTCCCATAACCCTGTATTCCCTCACTTGCTAAGAAGCCATCCAACCCCTTCTTAAAGCTGGTATCAGCCAGCACAACTGATGACTCGTATTTGCCCCCACTGCTCATATTTGTCCCCACTGCTCTGTGATGCAGTTTTTTATGGAGGTGAAAAGATTTACTTCTGAGAATGAATGGCAACCTGTGCCGACCATGGAAAAGGTAGAACACAGGCATACCATGGGTATCCACTTGCACCTATTACCAACCAACTATAAATTAAACACTAAATTGAGTGCATCAGTGCCTCTGTTCTTGTTCAAGACAGGTGTAACGTACAGGCTCCTTGCATGCGCTCTGCACCTTACAATGGATGCACTTATAAAGGTACAGGCACAAAGTCAAAAAATGACATTGCACTGCACCAGTGTTAGCTGCAATTGTATGGTGTATGGCCTGCTATTAAATGACTGAACCATTGTATGTACCTACTCCTTAATAAGTGGGCCCGTGTGTGAACAAAAATTATCTAAAAAAACTTTTCACAGAAGCCCAAGCATGTGCTAAATATTGTGAGTGTATAAAGCATTTTCTGTTTGTGCCACTGTTTTGTGTGTACTGATAACTGCCATTAGCACACAGCATAATTTTTATTAGATGTAACATAAATATGCTGCAAATAAGTATAATATTATATTATTTTTATGTTACAGCCCTAATGCCAGTAGTAGTAGAGATGGACTAGACAATGAGACTGGCACAGACTCTGTTGTCAGCCACCGGAGGGATCGGCACCGGAGAAAGAACAGAGAGACACATGATGATGGTACAGTACACTGCCATTGTGTGACATGTACTTAGTTTGACAGCTATATCTTAGGAACATGTACTAAGTGAAACTGCTTTTCAGTAACTGAATTTCAGAATGTGCCCCACATTGCAAACAAGGATATTCAGTTTGCATAAGCATGTAATATAAAATTTCCAAAGACAGGTGCAAACGCGAGGTATATGGTTTATAATCCATGTATATAGGTATAAAGGATTAGCACAAATAAAGAGTCCAAATATGTTCACAGAAATGGGCTTGTATGCATGTGCGGGTTACTGAAAACTAATGGTAGGGTCAGTGATGCTGCCTGCGTCTTTCAGATGGTGCAAAATTACTTTCTATGGGTATGCATTCAGGGAAATAACTTACCTTTATATGGCCGGTTAAGAAATGGAATGGTGAAAAAATTATTTTAGTGCTCCTTAAAAGAAGTGCACAATGCAAGACCCTGACTTGCTTACCCCCCCACTCTCCCTTTCCCACCTGCCCCTCCCCTACCTTTCCCTCCCTCCCCACCCCCTAATGAATGAAGCATAACAATTATATATGGTTGACAAAAGAACAGTTTATTGATGTTACCTAATGCAACTCCATATACCATTGATGATACTGTTATGCAACCATCATCCTCAATAAAAAAGTTAAAATTTGAAAAAAAAAAGAAGTGCACAACATAGTGGGGCTTATTATGTGCTTCCTCTGGTGCAATGTTGCTCACATTTTTATGCCCAAGATTTGAACTTATCTAAGTTGGCCTAAACCTCTGTTATCGAAACATAGGCCCGCTTACAGTATGTCAGGTAGCTGTTTAGTTAATAAAGGGACTGCTTCTAAGTTCAAGCAATTGTCCCACCTTTTTTTTTTTATAATAGATTGCGCCAGTTAGAAAACTGTATGCAAAGGGGGTGCATCTTGTTAACAAGAGTGAGCAGCTGTATATACAGCCCTGTAGGTGTTACCTAGGGTAGGAAGGTGTTTTCTACTGGGCTCCTTCCACCTTGCTTCTCATGCCTTAATGTAGTGTCTGCCGGCAAATTGATGCAGGCACTTATATAAATCAGTACAAGTAGGCAAAAACATTTAAAACATTTTAAAGTCAGTTCTTTTAAAATTGTTAATGTTAAGCACTGCACTTAACAATCATAAATTGGTAGGGACTATTAATATGTAGGGAACCATATAGCAACAAATAAGAGCAATGGTACACTATACATGTTAATTGTACTCAAAAACAAATGGATCTGTATTTTCCTGCTAATAGCATAGCAATGAACCCTCATTTAGGCTAAAACTCACAGATCTAGAGCTTTGTGTGGTATTTCCCAATTTCATCGGAAGGGGTCCATATCAATTAGTAATTATGTTGGGTTGAAAAAGCCAACATACTGTTCTTCGACTTCAGCTTATTCTTCCGCTTTTTCTTATTCTTGGCGCCCCCCATTTTCTAAATGCTACTCCTCCTACAGTTTTAGGGGTACAACACCCAAACTCTCCACACTTCTTCGCCCTATAGCGGGGCAGGTTGTTTGTGCTTTTCTAAGCGATGCCGACCCCCGTCTTTTTGTGGCGCCGTTCCGAACCCCCCAATTTTCCCATTGACTTTGACAGGGAAGATATTCAAACTTCTGCCACTCTTACAGGCTACAACTACACTCCCCAAACTTGAATCATATAGTCATGGGATCAGCTTGAATGAAAATATGGTGATTGTTGGATGCCCAAAAGTGGGCGGAGCTGTGAACTGCCTATTTACCTATTGACTTGGCGGAAATTCAACCTGCTGCCATTCTCACAGTAATAACATCAGGGTCCCCAAACTTTGCAGAGTTAGGCACCAGGTAACTGCGGTTCAAGGTTAGAAAAAGTGGGCGGAGCCACCAACAGCCAATCAGATTTTACCTGTTGGCCCCATAATTACCATTATACCTACCTAACCTAGCAAAAAGGCTATCACTCTATTATATATAGGACTGATTTCACTTTTAAAACTATGTCGAAATTGTTACATTAAACATGGCCTCATTGACTGCCAAGAAGGAATGATCAGGGCTGGAACTAGGGGAAGGCAGAAGAGGCAGCTGCTTAGGGTGCAACGATTGGGGTGCGCCAGGCAGGAGCCTCTCCTGCCTACCCCTAGTCCGCCCTTCTTTGTCATTGCCCCCGCCAATTGTCATTACGTGGTGGGGGCAATGACCCATCGCATCACAAACCCCAGCGCGCATGCTTGATGCGAGGAGTGGGTAAGGTGCAGGGGTGAGATGGCTGACCGTGTTCCCGCCCATGGGAATGATCTGTAGATATAAAAAGTCCTCATAAAAAGAAGGTCATGGAGCCACAGGGCTGCTTTAAAGGTACCAGTAAGCTCAGGGCAAATATCTTATTATTATTATTATTATTTGCCTTCTTCTAACTGTTTGCAGCTTTCAAATGGGGTTCACTGCCTCCAACAGCTAAAAAAAACTATTGCTCTGTGAGGCTACAGATTTATTGTTACTGTTACTTTTAATTACTTATTTTTATATATTATTGTCCTCTCCTATTCATATATCAGTCTCTCAAGTAAACCACCCCCTGGTTTCTAGAGTAATTTGGACCTTAACAAGCAGATAGTTGCTGAAATTCCAAATGGGAGAGCTGCACAACAAAAAGCTAAATAATTCAAAAACCACAAATAAAAAAAATTACTACAAATTGTAAATTAGCAACGTTAAGTAGCAACGTTAGTGTTGCAGCCTTAGGATAAGTGATATACTAGATATACCAATGTGGAGCTGCCCTAATCTTTATTACAGATTTATCACCAGGCCCGAATTTGTGGAGAAGCCGGGGCCTATGGCGGCACAAATTGTGGGGCAGCATGCTTGAAACTTCCACACATGCACGCGCTCATTGGGGGGGGGGGTGATTTGGGCCAACGAATGGGGCTGGCCTAGGGGCGCCCGGCTAAGAAATCCGGCGCTGTTTATCACCAGTGTAATGTCATACCAGTGGTGTGGGTACACTGCTTTAAAAAGGGATTCAGACAACTGATCAGTTCTCTTAATTTAAGGAATAACAAGAAGGCACTGCAAATACATTAGCAATATGTTTAGTGTTAAATGTTGGACCAACAGCAGGCGCTGTTGGTCTAACAGTAGAAATGGAAGCTACAATAAAAAGCACAGGTACTGCTTAGAACAAGTCATCATTTAAAGCTCTTTCCTTAAACAAACATACAGGTATAAGTGAAACTGATCACTTTAAAGGAGAAGAAAAGGTAAAACGAAGTAAGCTTTATCAGAAAGGTCTATGTAAATACAGCCATAAGCACTCACAGAAACACTGCACTCTATCTAAAGAAACACAGGATTTTCTTCCTTTTTTGGGAACATGTTCTTTTTTATCAGACTTTCTCTCTCAGAAAAATCCTTTTATCCTGGGCCTGAGTCTGTGCAGCTCTCTCCCTTCTCCTGCTCCCCCTCCCATAAGAATTTATAAGAATTCACTCCCATCAGAATGTATGATCTATGCTACCAGCCTCAAGAGCTGCAGCAAGGAAGATACAGGAGACAAAGCTTAAACGGCAACTGCAATCTTAAACGAACGGAGGGAGTTCTAGGGTTGTTTACTCAGGTATGGTAAAGCTTTCCTTCTCCTTTAAGGGTAATCGCAGACAGTATTGGTAAGTCTTGCAACTGCGAGTTGTAAATCAACTTAGAATGCCTTGTACTCAGTGTAGGAGGTGATTATACCCAAAGATACCTCAGCATCGGAAAGCCTTGCAACTACATGTTCCAAATCAGTTGAATGCAGAAGAATGTATTTTTGCGCTATTACATGAGCTGGTTTGCAAGGGTTTCCGATCATCAGCATAGCTTTATGCAGCTTATTTACAGTCAAGCACAAGGAACTGTTTTATTATTACAGAGAACAGGGAAACAAAAAAATAGTATTATTTGCATAAAATGGACTCTGTGGTAGATGGCCTTTCTGTAATTTGGACCTTTTCAAATAAGATATCCCATACAAGTACAGCTAAAACAGCAAGAAACATGTTTTTGTCAGTGATCAGTGAAACAGAAGGCAAAAAAACATCTATTGTAGTCTTATACAGTCGTGCCAAACTGTGTGGCCACCTGGCGGCGGGGGGAAAGTTTATAAATCTGTGTAAAATGCAATTTCATTATATATATATATATATATATATATATATACAAATATAATTTGCATTGCTTGTGGTATTTCGCATGGGGGAGGATGTCAGATCTCATCTCTGAACCTGTAAAAGCTGTTTGAGCAGATGGTGGTAAGCAGCCAATGATATTTTATACATTAAGGATCCTGTTTGGTTTTTGGTTTCTTAGCTATCTGCCCTCTTGGGATAGAACCTTCTGCTACTCTTTCAAGGAGGAGAGGGGTTATGTTAACTGATGAGATCATTTTGCCCTGATCTGTTAAGAAGCAGCAAATCCATTTTGAAAAAAAAATTATTATCATCATCATCATCATTATTATTATTATTAACACATATTTTTAAAGAGCCAGGGCTGTAAATAAATGGGTATATACACTGAACATACAGATTACATACAAAAAACAATAATCAGTACAAGAGGTAAAGAAGGCCTTGCCCAAAAGAGGTTACAATCTAAAATACTTAAAATTCACCACAGAGCTATTTTTTCTCAGTACAGTAAGGTTTTGTTTAGAGCCAATATTACTAAAGCTGCACATACATAAATACTTGTTTTAAATACTTTGGATAATGGCACAAGCACACGGAGAGTGGGGCCTGATTTTCTCCATCTTCACTATAATATATGTATTCAGTAGGTGCCTAAGCCAAAAAAATGGGGATCAAAAGAGCCATGGCCACCTTGGACTAGTATAGCGTAAAACATAGCAGGCCTGATTTACAATGCTTTAAGCAGTGTTCAAAGTGCAAAACAAGGCCACAATCCGCCATTTTGTTGCACTTTGCACATAGCATGGGGCAGAAACCTACGGAATGCCCAGTGGACTACTAAATCAGTCAGCACTCAATCTAAGTGGGGTGGGCTGGGAGAGGCATGTAGGCATTCCCCCCATCACCCATCTACCCATACTTTGGCACTTATCTTTTCCACTATTGCCCTTATGTCTATACATAACCCTGCTGTTGCTGGCACTGTGTTGGTTATCATTTAAAGCTATGTGACAGTGAAAACAGTGCCCATAAGGGTCAAGCTTTGCACCAGAAGCCCATCTCTTCTGGAGAACTTAGTGTGTTAAATTGCTCTTATGAACTCAGCACACCATTAACTAGTTAGCAAAACAAGAATGTTTTTACTAAAGGCTTACATGTTTCTAGAAGATGAAAAGCCACCCTACATTCCTTGCTAATTGGACCTTATCAAGTGTCTCCATAGGGGCAGCATGCAGCTGAGGAACTATGGGGGAAGCACTGGTTCCAGCTGTTAGATAGAAGCAAGTGTGCCGAGCACAGCTGTTCTGTGTACAGGTTCACTGACCTCTTTATCTGCTTAAGTGACATGTGTAGAATGAGGAGTGTCATGATAAATGTTTCCAATTTTCCTTGAGCTTTATGACAGCGGTTGTGTGGGAGCCATAACATATTTTTGCAAGTATGGCTGAGCTTTGTCTAGAACAGCTTTTTTTGCAGAACAGTCTTCTCCCTACTGGTTCTCTATAGAGCCATATACATAGATGCTGTGGTGCTGGCTCAGTGGGTAACACTTCTGTCATGCAGTGCTGGAATCCTGAGTACAATTCCAGCTTGGGCATTATCTGCAAGGAGTTTATATGTTCTCCTTGTTTTTGTCTGGCTTTCCTCCCACATTCCAAAAACATACAGGCTCTTCTGTGTGTCAGTCTTATAGGGACTGTAGACTGAAAGCTCTACTGGGCAGGGTCTCATTTGAAAGATGTATTATTGCTGTTAAGTTCTATGTATAGCTTCTTTGCAAAGGGAAAGTGTGGCGGAGTCAGCCTGTGGTGATGTTATGTTTCTCTGTTCAGCTTATCCATCTTTTCTCTTTATTCTTAATGTAAATTCAGTTTATGTATTACTATATACAGCCAATATTGTTGAATTCAGTTGCTTCTGGTTGTGAAGTTATTGTGCATTTTTATATATATATATATATATATATATATCTGAAAGGAATGCAGAATAATAATTAGTGTTTGTGTTTTTTACTGGGTGTAGTTTGCGGAGCCTATTAAATAGGGTTCTTAAGTAAATATAAATAGCTTTAATTATTATTCTAATTTAAATGACCCATTAAAGGGTCCTTTACTAATGTCTTTTTATTGATCATCCCTAAATCAAGTACCAATTTGTTGTATCATCTATATAGGGATGAAATTCTAACCATTATTTCCCCTATTCAGCTAATTTGTGTCACTCATTGCCAGTCTGATATGGCTTCCTGGATGCCAGAATACATAACTAAATGAATGCAAAATATTTCCTCCTCACACTGGTCTGAGCTTTGACAACACCTTCTCCCTGTCAACAAGAGTCATTCCGTCACTCAAACATTGTTGTCTCGGAGTTTCATTTTACTCTGTCCTCTGTTTCAGCCACATGTTTGGGCTGTCTGCAAAAAATTGTTTTGCCTTCTCAGCATTCAGACCTTTATTACCCAAGAACCTTGTGTGTTTTCTCTTAATTTCCCACCTTGACTTCTGCATCTCAAAGCTGACCTTTTGCGATCTTTACACAGATTTTTACTCTATCTGTATGTTAAGCTCAATTTGAAACATCATTTAGCATTGTTTGGAATTCTAGGGAAAAGGCTAATAGCAAATCAGTCTACCATATGCAAACTGCCATATTGCAGAATGGCTGCAGGCAAGGCCCAAAAGCATTCTTTCCAAGAGGGACTGGGGGGCGAGAGGCACTGTTGTGCACCTTAGTGCTCTAGAACTTTGGTCCAGGGAAACAACCCCTTATATGTCCATAATATCCAAGGGTACAGTGATCTACAGTTAGTTTAGTATATGTTTGTGTATATATATTTATATATGTCAGTGTATCAATAGATCTGTATAGTTATATGTGTATATGCACCGGGGTCATTCGGAGGGGTTCAATTTAATTGACTAATATTATTATTAACTTATTTATTATTAAATTATTAACACTTATTTATAAAGCGCCAACATATTCTGCAGCGCTGTACAATAAGTGGGTTTCATACATTGGACATACAGAGTAACATATAAAGCTTACAATCTACAATATCTTTTTTTACCCCGATTAGCTATGTAACAATCGATAGCCAGACAATATGATGCCATACAATAGGGGCTGGGTACAACCTTCAAGGCAGTGTGCAAAGTGCAAAAAATGGGAACTGTTCACAAAAGGGGGGCATGGGGGTATGCAGGGCTGGGTGCAAACAGCAGATTAGGGAGCAGCAGAGGACACTTTGGCAGGTGTTAAAGGGCTGGTCTGTCCCCTCAGAAGCTGTGATCTGTATCTTACCCTGAAGGTTTTAATCCAGAGAGAGGTCCAGACTGCAAGCAGACCTGGTGCTTCTAGACTAGCAGTAAAGGTAATATTTTGAACTATTTTTGTAACAACAACATTGCAAAAGAATACCTTCCTTGGAATTACTGGGAACATGTAAGCAGCTGCAGTTTTAGACCCATTGTTCCTGGTTTTTTCCAGTGAGAAAGCTACAAATTGCCTCGTGTTGCTGACTATAACCTTGACTTTGTGGTTGCTGTGAGTGGCAGTGGCTGTTGAAGATAACTATTGTGACTTTTGCATATTTTTATAATGTTCTTTTTCCCATTAATACAGTAGAGGAGATGTGCTTCCTACTGTAGTGCTTTATTATAACCTATTTGATGCTTTCCTAATATTACTCAGCTGGCTTACACTTTAACATTCATTGCGACCAGAGCTTTTTAAAAGCAACCTTATCACCTGCTAATGCCTTTGGAAGTGGGGGAGATAGGAAAAGCTCAGAAAAGCTGCTAAAAGCTCAAGGGAAAGCATGCCGGTGTAATGTTCCAGGCGTTTAAAAGCAATTTCTCACCCTGTAAAGGAAGTGTTAAGTCAATAATAAAGCTGTGGAGGGTCCCAAGAACCAGGCAGAGATATCTCTTATTGCTCTTCATGCTCAAGAGCTTTTAGTGGTCTATAACAACAGCAAGAGACTAACTAGCTAACTGAACATGAAATTGGCTTAATGCTGTTAATACTTCAGGATCCTAAAAGTCATAACAACCAATTAAACAATATAATGGATGGTTAATAAATCCCTGGGCAGCAAAGTGTCCTTCAACGATTCAAATTTTACAATATATGTACATTTTAGGCAAATATAAAATTAAATAATAAATGACACTGGATTAAATGAGGAATACAAAGTATGGTACAGGTATGGGACCTGTTATCCAGAATAGTTGGGGTTTTCCAGATAAGGGATCTTTCTGTAATTTGGATCCCCATATCTTAAGTCAGTGATCCCCAACCAGTGGCTCGGGGGCAACATGTTACTCACCAACCCCTTGGATGTTGCTCTAAGTACCCCCAAACCAGGTAGTTATTTTTGAATTCCTGACTTGGTGGCAAGTTTTGCTTGAATAAAAACAAAATTTACTACCAAATAAAGCCTCCTGTAAGCTGAAAGTGTGCATAGAGGCTACCTAATAGCCAATCACAGCCCTTATTTGGCTCCTCCATGAACTTTTATGATGTTTGTGTTGCTCTCCAAGTCTTTTTACATTTGACTGTGGCTCATGAATAAGAAAGGTTGGGGCCCCTGCTTAAGTCTACTAAAAATCAGTGTTACATTAAAGAAACCCAAAACTATTGTTTTGCCTCTGAAAAGGATTAATTATATCCTACTTCGCATTAAGTACAAGGTCCTGTTTTATCATTACAGAGAAATTCTGTAATTTGGAGCTTTCTGGATAGTGGGTTTACAGATAACAGATCCTATACCTGTATTTTAAGTGGAGGTATGTCCTTTGCAGGTAGCCCCAGTTTTACAGTCTTAGGACCCCAGTTGCTTCTTTATTTTTGCCCTTTTTGAGAATAAAAGGTTTGTATTGGCAAAGCGGCAGAGACCCCTAAAGACTTTTATATTTTTTTACAGGTGTGGAGGCAAATCATTACATTGACCCAAAGACTTTAGGAAACCTAAAAAGTTCTACATCTAATCCCACTGGCAAACAAAAGAGAGATTTTTGGGGTTTAGAATAGTGGGAACAAAATATTTATTGTAGAGCATAGACCCCCAAACGTATTTTTAGGTTCAGATGGAATCACATTTTGTTAATACAGAGCCCTGCTGTAGAGCTCTAAGAAGGTACGGCCATTAGCAGGGATGTGGATAAGCAAAGACAAAATGATGCGTTAGGGTGTTATTTTGTATATCAAAGAATTAGACCCACTGTAAGGCATAAAACAGACCATACTGTGATTTAAAGTACATTGGTGTGTTTATGCTAATCATATCTTGAACCATTTGACATTACAGTATTGATTAAGAAGCTGGTAACCATAATGCCTCTTAGTGAAAAGCTATAGGCAGAATCAGTGCTGTGGGCAGAGTGGCAAAAACATATGTTTTGTAGTCATCAAAGAGAAAGTTGTACCTTTCTTTAAAATAAAATCGCCGGAAAGGCCAGAACAGATCATTAGTTTTGCTTCTACCACCATAGAAATGATCAGAGCATTGCTTTGTATCCCACGCTGCCTCCGGGAACCCACCTCTGATGTGGTCATTTATCATTCTCAGCAACTGTGTCTGCCTGGGGCGCTATCTAGCAGTGCAACGGCCCATTTGCATAGCTTGCTTTGGTTGGTTGCAAGAATTTCGGAGTGTGTGGGGAGGAAGGGGGAAGTTGGAGGCTGTGTTTGGGCAATGATTGCAGGTATCACTTTGGCTGCAACTTTGTGTTACAGAGGAGGGAAGAGTTTGTGCTGTGGATCTTCTCTAAGTTATGTAAGTACAGGATTTTAATTTACAAGTTCCTGATAAAATGCAGGGCTAAGTTTAATATTTGTTAGTATATTCAATCTATTCATCAAGCTGTGAAGTATTAGAAAATCTTGTTTTGCTCAGCTTTGCACCAAAATGGTGTTACTTGTCAACTGCAAAAGGGTTTGGCGTTTTTTTTTATGCAGGGCTTCTGAACAAATTGGCATCCTTTTCAATTACACTTTTTAGCATTTCACAGCTTGATATGTGGTTTTGCTAGTGGGGAAATATGGCAAGCTGTAAAGGAAAGGTTCATATTTCTGAATAAATATGAACATTGGAATGGGAGGTATAGTTCATTATCATCTGGAGCGTCACACCTAGCCTCAGTCCTACCTGGTGCCAGACTGATTGAGATTCCTCAGTTATACTTACGGTAGATTTTATTTAAAAATTGGATTTATGATAAATATAACTGAGCAGATTTAGATGCTTGACTTGCTGTCTACAAACTGGCATTTGTTTGTTATATTTGTAATGCATCCATAAGGGCAAGGTAGGGGAATAGGTGCTTAGATTAGCATCATCTATAGCCTGGAAATTGATAGTTTTATTTATTTACTAGTGAGTAGATACACAAGGTATATGATATAATAATGTGTCTAAGTACAGACAAGCTAGCATGCAGAGATTGATTTACTAGGTGCCAACTTGATTTCCTATTTTACCATCATTGCAGATCATCAAACATCAGATGCAGACAGAGCCAAATGAAGAGAAGTATTTCTGAACCATATTCCTTCATCTAACAACCTCCTTGTACACAACACTGTGTCTCACATAAAATTGGTAACACACATGGTAGCGGCAGCTGTTTTCACAAAGGTAGTGAGTGGTAGTTCCTTTGGATTAATAGGCATTTAAGCAGAAGGGAACTCATGGTCACTTCATCATTCCTGGATTGTTTTGGGAGAGTAAGTGTCCCACAGCGCCAACGGTACCCTTTTCCCACGTCAGGCCTTGCTTGGAAGAGAGGTCATGCTCGTCTACCATGGCCTCTGGGGCCCATTCGCTGTCATCCAGAAGCCCAGCCTCATGTGGGTCGCTGTAGGTATTCAGTAATATCCTTGAAGAACTATGTATTGGTTATAAGACAAATTATCCTATGCATCATACTGAAATGAAAGATCCTATAGATATACTGTAGGTTTGTAAGGTACTGTATATAATAGTTATAATAGTTTTTTTTACTTAGCATAAACTGCATACATCTTTAAGGATAAAGCTTTATCCTATAAGCTTTTTTTACTTATAGGATTATTGCATACCATGTGTTAAAGAAAAAGTTTGTGTAAGGATTGTTGATGTCAAAGTGGGACATAACAACAGAGAAATCTCAGAGAGCTTCAGGTTTTATATTTATCTTTCTGAATTTAGAGTCCCGTTTGTGCTATTTCTTGTGTAATTTGAAGTATTTGCTTCTTTTGTTCTTTGGCTCGCAGACTTGGAATTTATGCTGTTATCTGGTTGCCAGAGGTTAATTACCCTAACAACCAGGAAGTAGTATTAAAATCAAAATAGAAGATAAATTGTAAAACAGCTGATTGGTAAAGAATAGCAATAAAAGTTCTGTATTTGGTTTCTAGGTCAGTGACCCCAACAACTATACCACATTTTTAGTTGGCACAAACAAGAGCTAGATGGCTACCAGTTGCTCAGTTAGATAGGAGCAGGCCTGGACTTGGATTGAAAATAGGACCCAGAATTTCAAGTACGCAGAAGCTCAAACAGGCCCCCCACCAGCCCAATAAATAGTGACTGTCTATGGCATCTTACAGCAGCACCTCTGGCATTTGCCAGAACTCACAGATTGCCAGTCTGGGCCTGGGGAGGAGTTAATATTTTTAGATGGAAAAGCAAAGGAATACCTTTTCCATCTCAGGTTTCCCACTAAAAAGTTATTACCTGTTGTATTGGTCTCTGTTTTCTTGTATTCTTAGGTAATGTTGACTATGGCTTATGATTATTGTACACTGCAGCACTGAATATATATCTATAATAATAATAATAATAATCAAGTATTATATTTATATGTGGTTATGTCTATGTTAACACGCCCAAAAGCAAGGGGTTCATATTATATCATAAATATAAAAGTCACTAGGTGGAGGTACTATGTGATATGCAATGGGAATATTATCTGCACTGGACATATCATTTGGTACAAAATCTTTTAAATAGGTAATTGTCCATCTCACCACCCCATTCATTGTTCATGTTCCATGAAGTGTCCATTCCTTTTCTCTGAACCATCCAGGGCTTTTAAACAAAGAACACCTTGTGTCAGCAGGGCAAAGGGGCACTGTCCTGTTTTGGATTACAGTGGCCTTTGTTTAGTTGCCAATGAAAGGAATGATCAGTGAGTTGTCACGCGGGCTTTGCATGTAATGATTTGTCTTTAGTTCAACCTACAGTACAGAGCGTGCAGCTTTGTTACTGGAAAGGTTTAGGATGCATCACTGCTTTTCATATATTTTTTAATTAAATATTCTGTCCTTCATCTAGTTACACTATGCACAGCTTTATTTAACCAAATACTGATTTCCAAAGAAATAAGAGGCCTTGTGTGATGAAATGGATAAGGTATAATGATCATTGGAGTTGAACAATTCCGTTACTCGTGGTCGGTAATGAGTGGTCTCACCATTGCACCATATGCACTCATCCAATGTTCTGCTTCTTTATGGTTGGAGGACAGCAGCCTTCCAACATAGGAGTGGGCGATCTCAAGTAGCTTGCAGCTATATGAACACAGCCACCTGGACACACACACTATTACGGCCTGACCTTTGTACTCCTCCAGTATCCAAGAATCCTTTGTTCACATCTGAATGCAGAAATTTTAGCCGATATACATAATGCGCACATATACATAATGAACCTGCACTTCATATAATTTTTCTTGCTCATTATTTCACTAATTGAAATAGAACAGAAATAGAAATAATTATTCATTCAAGTTGATGCCCCATTAAGCTGCCCAGTATCTAGCTAGAATAACACATCCTTCATACTTTAAAATCTGTCAACAGAAAAATGTTACAATTTCTGGAAATGTTTTATAATTAGACATACATTGTAGAATAGTGCACAGTATTTTTTATACTTTGCTATACTGCTATAAAGAACAATAACAGAGTGAATAAAGCTGCTTACCAGGTTCTCTAATCTTTATGCTAGAAACTGTGGTTTTATTGAATTTATTTGGAGCAGTCCTTAGCATTGCTTCCTTGCTGTGATGGGTTTCTTGCGTTTGATTCTGATTTAGTTGTGTGGTGTATGTATGATCTCCCTATTCACCTGGGGATAGATCCAGGTGCTATTTATCCTCCCACATTCCAAAAATATGCAGGCCTGCTACCTGGCGTCAGAGGATATTTACCATTTGATGTGTATAGTAGGGACCTAAAGATAAGCAAGCACTTTATGGTCTTATCTCATTTGGCTACCAACATGCTGGGCCAATCAGGATAATCCAATCATTTAGTCCCCGGGATTGTAATCTGTAGATTGTAATAGGGCCTAGGAAGACCCATCAGGAGAGGACCACATTATCACGCCCATGCAGTCCTCCCCATCAGAATTTTTTAACCTGCTAAATAGACATCTGGGCCAACTTTTGGCTAGATATAGGTCAGGCAGGCAATTGGAAGGGTCCCATATAAAGACAATAAGCTGTGAAGTACTGTAGACTCTGGATGGTCTCAGTAGACAGTTTTTTATCAGCCCATGTATGGCCACCTTTAGACTGTAAGTTACTGTGGGTCAGCAAATTATTATTATTATTATTATAATTAACATTTATTTATAAAGTGCCAACATATTCCGCAGCACTGTACAACAAGAGGCAAATGATGAATAACCTCTTTGTAAAGTGTTGTGTTGGTGCTGAATAAATAAATGAATTAATATGCAGCAAGATTTAAGCAGACCGATGAGGCAGCTTATTTGACCATGTATAGGTCCCTCTGGGTGGCCTACCCTACTGATACCTGGCTGAAAATCAGGCAGGTTTGAGTTTCCCATTGGATCAAAGGTTGTATCTGCACATGGGCATAGTCCTTGATCCAACTGGCTGCATAGTGGCTATAGTAATCCGATCGTTGGCCTTCGGGCAAAAATGATTGGATTAAAATGATATTGCCCACCTTAAGTTGGGCATATTGGACAAAGATCCGCTCATTTGGTGTCCTGGCTTAGTGAGTTGATCTTCACATCTATGGCCAGCTTTGCTGTTCCTCCCGTTTATTTTGTGTCACTGACGATATGTAGCAATCAATAAATGGAGATGCTTTTAAGGTGCCCAGTATTCCTAGAAAGGACAATCATAGCGTTATGTTGAGGGAACTATGGGCTTACACATGGTGATAGTGTCTGATCTATCCAAGCAATGTATAGCATATATAGTATATATCTGATCTTTATAAAGAGCCGTAACTTTATCTAGATGCAGTCAGCTTTACAGCCCAAAATTTGCTTTAGCAAGGATGTAAACCCAAAAATCAAATGTTGCCTTAGGACAGAAAATCTAATTAGTTAAATTCTAATGGCTTTTTAGTTATTTTTTTTAGTTATTTGAAAGTGTAATTGCAATTGAAAACACTATTTTTGCATCCCTTTCTGCACATCTAGTTCTGTCTTTTAAAACATGTAGCAGGCTTGCATGCTTTTCTATGGGTTTGGTAATCGGCGGTCTTCTGCTTCACTGCAGAAGAAAATAAAAAGGGGTATATTTACAAATAATTTTAAAAAACTACTGAAAGATTCTAATGAATGTATATTATGTATGGCAAGTTGCTTAGAATCACAGTTTCTTCCCCTCCTAAAACCATATTTTTGAATTTACATGTCCTTTTGAGCAATAATTCTGTATGGTTATGGCTAGCTATGAATGTGCCTATTATTTTGAATCATTGCAACAAAAGGAGACTTCTGCCTTTAATTCACAATCTCCAATCTGTGCAGTAATTGCATGGTAGCAGGGCATGTACAGCTGTGTTTACCATGCACATTATGGAAAGGGAATGATCAAGGAAAAATGATCCCCATTAGGGATTAAGAATGCATAGAGAGAGATGTGCTTTTGGGAAGAAACCAGATACGGGTGTGAAGATTAAATGCTTGAAAAATAGATTAGGATTTGCTTAGTTTGTTGTATATCTGATGGAAGCAGCTTTGTTCAGAAGATAAGGTTTCTGATCCAAGCCTTTACATTTGCAATTAGATATTTTTTAATATTTACCCTTTATTTTAACTGTTCAGGATATAACTGCAGCAGAGTTGCATATGTCATTTGATCAGCATTCACATATACCTATAACTTATCAGATAAGCTTTAAAAAATATGACGGAGAAAATTATTTTCTTGACTGAATTTTGGAATACTAATACGCATAGCTTCACAGTAGCTGAGGTTGATAAAAGACTGCCGTCACATTCCAACTTTTGTCCAAGTAAAAAGCTGCCTAACTTCTAGATGATGCAGGCTAAAACTGGCTGCACACATGCCAATAAAAACTGCCAAATCCAGTCTGCAGCTTATCAGATCGTTTATGGGGCCCTTAGGAGGTCCTGCTCAATTGATATCCAGAAAAAAAATCAACCAAATATCAATCGGACACATTTCTAAATCCAGCTGGATGAGAATGGGATTGGCTCGTCAATGTGTTCCACACTTAAAAGGGCCGTCCTAGGCCCCCATTATGATTCAATCGATGGATCATCCCTATTTAGCCCACTGTGTTGGTAGCTTAATTGGGTAATGATCCGCTCATACAGCGAATTCACAAACAAGAGGATCTTACCATGTATGGCCAGTTTAAGGCAAAACCCCCCCCATCTATAGCCGTCTCCAATTTGCCTCCAAACCAAAACAAATTCAATGCTGTGGGGAAGAGACACAGAATGTTGCCATTTGTAGCAACCCTGTGGGAACAAACCCTGGCATGAGCATGAGGTGAAATTTGCTTAGAATTGACATGAGCTGTTGCAGCGTTTCAGTGACTCTTACATAGTTGCATTTATTTTCTGTAAAAAATATATATGTATATAGTGGGTGCTGCAATATTGATGGATTTAACTGTGCCATTCTTGGTTAACACAAAATTGAGCATTTATTTACAGCAGTAGTATAATTTGTTTTTCAATTTATATTAAATTTATTTTGTGATTCTTTATGTTGAAGATCAAATATCACATGCGATTGGAATTAAATAAAACAGACAGCCAGTACTTCTTAAGTAAATAATATGCACATATTGCTGGAAATGTACAGTGAGTCAAGGTCAAATCTCCCTTATTCCCAAACCACCCCCCAAACCTTATTTAAGTTGCCTGAGTTAGTTGCTGTGTTGAAAAATATGGTACAACATTTACAATACAGGCATGAAGATTCTTTCTAGCTTAGGATATGAGAGTAATTGCACTGGTTCTATACTAACTAGCATTTTTGCTGTGTAAGCAGGATTTTATTATATGTTTACTCTACATTGCTCATTCTGGAAACAAATGAAAAGAAGGATATTGTTTTCCCATGACTGCTTAAAAGCAGAACAAGATACAACATTTACCAAGACCAACCTGGAAGTCTGCCTTTCCTTTAAAAGACATACAATATTATCTCTGCTAAATCAGGATGATCGGGATTTAGACAGTACTCTCACACAGGCAGATGCCCGGTAAATGTCTGTACTTTTTTTAGTCCCAGGGCCTGTGTGATAATGTTTATATTAAAGAGGAGCATTGTGCACAACTGCCTGCATTACCTGAGCCTGAACATGTGTTTTTAGTGTCTTTGGTGTTCTCCATGGGCTACTTTAGATAAAGGCATTTATGTGCAAAAAAAGTGTATACATTTGAGTGCACATTGAAAGTGTGCCAAATGCAGGGCCTGTGCTTACATGGGGTAATGGAGGTCAGATGAAAATAAAGGTCGCTAAAATAAATGTGAACATTGTTCAGATTATTGTTGGTATAGAAATGAGTTCTGTGCAGCGCTGACCACATTTAATCAATATTGAAAATGCCTTAACATCAGGCAAAACCTACTATCAAAATTAATATTTTGAAATAAAAAACAGATTGATAACCCTGTTTTATTGAGCTGGTGGGGGGCTGTTTAGGCCTCTGTGTACTTGAAATACCAGGGCCTATTTTGAATCCCAGTGCACACCTGATACTGGGTGTTTATGTGCACTTGCAAAATGCATTCAATGGATATACATTTGAGCGACCCATGAACGAGAAGTCTAAATTAGTATGAAATAAGTATGGACGTTGCTTGCTGCAGTGCACTACTGAGATGTGGCCAGCACTGCACAGAAGCAATATCCTATTTTTCCTACCTTCATTTGTAAGGCACCTCAGATTTTTATAAGCAATCACTATAAGGCCAAATCCTCAAATCAGGTTTGCCCATTAAGCTGGATTCATTTATTTCCACTGCATAACATGGACAAATTGCATAGCCGTACATTGACTTATAGTGACTGCTACAATGGAGTGCAATGCTCATAAAGTTTAAAAAAGGAGATCTGGTTTAAAAGGGGCTATTTCATCCCTAGTCTTTTTGGGCAATATAGATTAAATAGGCAGAATATTTGTCAGAGCTTTTGCGCCTTTTTAATGGTCATTACCATATATTTTTCACTTTGATCAAAGGAACATATGATGTTGCATTCTTGCCTATTATATAGTCAGAGAATTAGCTGTGTTCATGTCATCATTGCCTGATTTTCTCTTCTGTTACCTTCCTCCAAATGAATCACTTTCTTTTCTCCTCTGGCAGTTCCCAGGATCAATGGGCACCCAAAGCTGGATCGAATACGGGACCCAGGAGGATATGACAGTGCTTCCACCGTGATGAGCAGTGAACTGGAATCCAGCAGCTTTGTTGACTCTGATGAGGACGAGAACACAAGCAGGTGGGATATTAACACAAATACAAAGTGCTGAATTACATGCAATTGACCAAAGGGTCAGAAACCCATGTTTTCATCATAACCAAAGAAATAGAAACATTTCTGACAGACAAATTTCATAGAGCTGAAACGTAAGTGATATTAGGGATACCAAATACATTATAAATTAGTAGACAAGAATATAATAATAGACAATTGTAGTGTCAATCAGTCTGATATTCAAGTTTTTATTGGTTAGAATTTCCTTTCATTTCAGCAATCTCCCATCGGTTAACCTGGCTATTATTGTGCATCCAAAGTTTACTGAAACTAAAACATCTTCTCTGGGACACTTTGTCTGGAGCCCAAGACAAAGCTAGGAAATGTGAGGAGGAAGCATGCTGGCACTTTGCTTGTGGGTTGGGTGGAATTGATGCTGCTGAAAGATAAATCCTGACTGACTGACGCATAAAATGCATTCTGCAGGTCCATAGCAACATTCAGTTAGCATCATGTCAGTTCTTTTTCTAAAGGTCATCTCCTGTGATGAATATCAGCCTTTACTAGAACCAACAAAAAAATGGAGTTAGAAACACAATGTTCGCTGCAAGTATAGTTGTAAGAAGGATATTTTTACATGACTTACTAGAACAATATTCACTTTATATCTCTGTGCCATGTATATTATCTATTGTGTCTTATAAACCAAAAGTCCCTTTGCTCCATGTTGCATTGCATCTATTAATGTACACTATGGGGCTGATTTACTAACCCACGAATCCGACCCGAATTGGAAAAGTTCCGACTTGAAAACGAACATTTTGCGACTTTTTCGTATGTTTTGCGATTTTTTCGGATTCTGTACGAATTTTTCGTTACCAATACGATTTTTGCGTAAAAACGCGAGTTTTTTGTATCCATTACGAAAGTTGCGTAAAAAGTTGCGCATTTTTCGTAGCGTTAAAACTTACGCGAAAAGTTGCGCATTTTTCGCGTAAGTTTTAACGCTACGCAAAATGCGCAACTTTTTACGCAACTTTCGTAATGGATAGGAAAACTCGCGTTTTTACGCAAAAATCGTATTGGTAACGAAAAATTCGTAAAGAATCCGAAAAAATCGCAAAACATACGAAAAAATCGCAAAATACCGATCATTACGAAAAAAACGCAATCGGACTCCATTCGACCCGTTCGTGGGTAAGTAAATCAGCCCCTTGGGATCAGTGCTAGCCATTTGGGCAAAAGCCTCACATACAAAATCTGTCATCCATCTTTCTACCATGGCCTGCTGTGTCTAACTAGATCAGTGGTTTGTAAACTGTGTGTGGGGTGTGAAGCAGTAAAGCAGAAGGTAGTCAGCCTGAAGGCCAGTTAAGGAGAGAATTGGGCCATTTACTCTCCAAAATGCACCTGAAAACCAAGCTTGAAACTCATTGAGGATAAGATTTGGGGTTCATATGTATTTGCTGTCCTGGATTTTCCTGGATTTTCTGAAACTATGACTGAGACACAGATAATTTCCTATATCTGTACTCATTTCATAAGCAAAGGAGCACCACAACACCAAATGTATTGGCGTCAGTGGGTGTTTTTTCTCATTTCTCAATACAATAAAGTCAATAGGTGTTGTTTATTGCTTTTTTTTTCTTGCATCCTATGCATTGGTGTAAATGGGCATTTTTTTCTCTCATTTTCATTTAAAAGTTAAAAAAACATGATTTGTTTCCTACCAGAATAAAACATATAGTGAAATCCTAGCATTTTCACTGCTCCCAAAACCACAAAATTTTGCCGCATATCTGTATTTGGTGAAAAAGTCGCTTATCCCTACTGAAAGAAAAAGCCTGTGGGTGGAAATGAATGTAGAAGTAAAGTGGGAGGAATGAGTATTAAAATGTAAATAACTAAAAAGAAACAAGTCATTTTCATAGCAAAAGGAACCAAAATATCTTTGGTAAGTTTTACTTTCCATTTAAATGTATGTGTATCTGGCAGCTTCCACAGCAAATGGCAGATGCAGCAGTTATGTGGAGACAGAGGTTTAGAACAATAAACATATAAATTCTGTATGGGATCAATATATGCAGTATATCATTTTACCTGATATCTAGGAATGGTTTCTCGGGTTTGTTTCATTTGCAACTTGCTACGGCAACATCAGGCTGATTCTTGGCCTGTGGATAAACACCCCAATCAGCCTACTCCTGTTGTCAGAATAAATACAAATTGCTGCGTCTTATCATAAAACTCTTTGCACATACCACAATTTGTTGTGCACTGGCCTCAAATGTGTGTACCTGCTTCACAAGTATGCCATGGCTGGCATAATGAGAGCATAGCACTAGCTCCTGATGTTCCAGTTGTTTGAGCGTTCTACCCAAATAAACAACAGAAAAGTGTCCATAAACATGTACTGCAACAATATCCTAACTCTCATCAGCATTTGAGTAGTTAAATGTTGGTAACATATTGTTGCTAGTAAAAAACCTCTGTTTTATCAGGGCAGATTCGTTACCACAGGAATTTTAAAAGACAAGTCTCTGACAAGTCTCTATGTTTTTGTAAATAAACTTTTAAGATTCCATTTTTCTGTACTGTACATGCTTCGGTTATTCAGCTCTTTATTCACTGCTCCACTGATAATTTCATATTAGGTATTCAACAGTCATGTTCCCAATTCTGCACTCCAGTTGTTTTTGGTAACTGGGAAAGCCTGAAATACCGCTACTACTGCCTTTCCTGATTTTATCCTTACTTACCTTCATGCTTGCAGCCTCTACGTTTTCAGTGATCTGTTAGCCGAATACCATGTATTATTTTAATTTTATGGATAATAGCAAAGCAATTCAGCTTGGACAACAAATGGACAAGCACTCCTGCGGCCAGATTTGATTTTATTCTCATGTGTCGTCCAAGCTGAATTATCGCCCCAAACTACAGGGGAGTGGTTCCTCCACATAATTCATTGTTTAAAGCAATAATTAATTTGGAGTTGTTTTACCAAAGCGACAAGCTTGGGGTGTATACACCTGCTTGATGTCCTATAAGGTCAGCATCATATACTCGTTATTATTTTTAGTTTGTGGGCTGAGCAGTACTCGCCCTTGTTTTTTCCTGTTTAGATTAAGCAATTTATTTATTGTATTCCCTATCCTGGTTCATAACAGTAAGCCTAGTTTATTCTAAGCACAATGTATTTCCAGTACATTCCAGTATAGAGTGTGGAACTAGTTACACATTTTGGCCACAGGAGACATATCCATGTGTTCTATAATTGTTAAGTCTAGGAAAAGACCCAGGATATGTGGGCTTTTGTGCTCTCTTCGTGGTTGATAATGAGACGTGCTTCTCCACAGAAAGATTCCTGAGGGATACATTATTTGTTTTTCACTGACTAGGTTAATGTTGTTAATTGTAGGTTAAGCAGCTCCACGGAACAGAGCACATCTTCTAGACTTATTCGCAAACACAAACGGCGACGACGGAAGCAAAAGATGCGCCAGATTGATCGAGTATGTAGTGGTATATAGAGTAATGCTAAATTACAAACTAGAAATGTATGACTACTGATCTTTATTTAGTTTAATAGAAAACATGGCCAGCTATAACAGTTGCCATCTTTCAAATACATAAATGAAAACAGGGCTTAGAAATATGCTTAGAAGTACAAGCAGAAAAGCTAATTTCCTTGAAAGCATGACTGTGTGGTATTTGCACATATCAACGTTTTACTTTATTCTGTTAATTAGACCAGGGTATTTAAATGCTATTCAGATGTAGATGAGAATGTTGTATTGGGCCCCCTTAGCTGCCCCTACCCAAACATGGGTCAGTAGATTCTTAGTAAAAATCAATGGTAATTATATTTACAACCTACTTTTCAAGCCACACCTGCTTTTTGGAAACCACACCCACAAGGTGAGGGGGGTATATCCTATACCTATAGGTGACTTCTAATATCCTCATATTTTACAAGAGGGGGTACTTTATTACTATATATTATAATACATACATTTCAGTGAGTTGTGTGGCTGAAATTACATCACTGAGCACAAATTATAACTGATGATATCACTAAGCACCGTTTATAATAATATAATATAAAAGATATTCATGGCTCTTGTGTATTGTAAAGATATATGACCAGGATTACAGGATAATTGTGTCTCTTTTGTGTTATACATACACACAAACCCCATACTAATTAAGACACAAATCTAAAACTCCTATACAATTCAATAGAGCTGTAGAGGTAATAGGTGGCAACTTTTTTTCAAGTGTTTCTCTGTGTTCACTTACAGTCATCGTCCTTCAGCAGTATCACAGACTCCACCATGTCCCTAAATATTATCACAGTAACACTAAATATGGGTAAGTGTCTGTATTGCAACTTAAGATGCTCCTGCAGATTTACAAAATTCAGTTTGCACATAACCATATTGATGCCAGCACTGCAAGGCAGCTCCACCAAATTTCTCCTCCAGGAAATCAGGAATAATTTGCATAGAAATATTATTTGCCTTTTTATTAAAGTTGCATTTTGGCTATATTCCACTACATTCACTGCATACTGAGTGATGGTTGTACATGTTGCCTATTTATAAAAGCAAATATCAATGAGGTGATGATTTCTTTTTTTTTCTCTGTAACAGAGAAGTACAACTTTTTAGGCATCAGTATTGTTGGACAGAGCAATGATCGGGGAGATGGAGGGATTTATATTGGGTCTATAATGAAAGGAGGAGCTGTAGCAGCAGATGGTCGTATTGAGCCTGGAGACATGCTACTGCAGGTACAGTATATTGTTCCTTATAAAAGGAGGTCAGACGATATCATTTATTTAATAGTAGATTGCATTGTAGTTTCACTGTTGTATGACCATATACACTAATACAATGTGATATCATAGCATACAAAGTTTTGTAGAGATGCCCTTGGAATAACTTTACCTATGAATATATAACCAATAGAGGATGTATATTAGTTTACATAAAAAGCATATGGGTCATAGAAAGTAAGCAAGTGTTAGCTGAGATTTGGGGTGGGGTTCACTACCATAAATAGGTAGACATTGGCTGGCAACTCCTAATAATTAAGGCAGTTTTCCATGTATGGTCCATATTTGCCCTGTATTGTGCCAAAAGAATGCCCTTTGTGATTAGGGCTTGGACAAATATCATTGAGGCAGGGGGGAAAATCCTACTGGCTGAGGGACACTTTAAGTTGTAGAGCTGGTCCCCTTGATAATGTGTCTGCATGGGCCCCATATGATCAGTGGGCCAGCACTTGGGTGACCAGTTGAGAGCGATCCACTTGTTTTGCTAGCTGAGCAAATGAGCAGGTCATGTACAATCAGGTTAACCTGGTGCTAAACTGTATCAGTGTCATGATAACACATGATCAGTTGTGTGATGTAGGCTACTGCACTGTTACAGTACCATGTTGCCTTAAAAATAACTAATCTGACCCATGAAAAAGGATTTAGAGGAGATAGCTGCATAGATTCTAAAGCAGCCTTGTACACACTTTTTTTTTATAACATCTATTATGTTGGTTGTTGGTTAGCACATACAATTCCAAGTCACCCAGATGTGGGTGTATCATTCAAGATTCTTTAGGGAGCTGTTGAAGAGTTAACAGAGAGTGAGAAGGGCAGGCCTTTATCCAACCGTCTAGGGTTTTGAGAAGAATTTCTTGGGTCTTGCAGGTGAATGATGTCAACTTTGAGAATATGAGCAATGACGATGCAGTGAGAGTCCTACGGGAAATTGTCTCAAAGCCAGGGTAAGTGCTTCATTCTCTGGGGGGAAGGATTCATTAAAGTGTCAGTACAGCAAGCGTAAAACAAATACAAAAGGATTTAAATTAAATATTTAAAATGTACTTAAAGCAATCCAGATTTGTAGTTAGTGACGTAAAACATTTTTCTTGCCCTTTTCATTCATAATGGAGTACATAACAGTCATAGATATCACAAATTTATGCAAAATACAAAAAGATAATCCTATATCTCAATCAATGTATCTCAACAGAAAGGCTATCTGACATTAATTTGAATTATGGTACCATAAAAAATGTGTATACACCCTGCCCCTGTAAAACTGGGTTTGCTTCAGCAGCCCTAATACCATTAATATATAAAGAGTCTGGTTTATATCAGTGGGGGGCAGCCATGGTGGCACAGTGTGCATAAGAGATAACAGATTCACAATTTAGAATGCAGTGGTTTTGGCACTTTGTTGTTGATTAATATGTGAAAAAAATACATACTGTTCCTCAGCAGAGTAACACTGATTCTTTTATAATACATTTGCAGGCCAATCAGTCTGACTGTGGCAAAATGCTGGGATCCAACACCTAGAAGCTATTTTACCATTCCCCGGGGTAAGTGAGGCAAGACCTAGATGTTACTGACATATACTTGTTTGAAATGAGCAGCTGTATATACACTATGAATTATTAGTGCCAGCCTCATATGTCATAAATAGGTAGATTTATGTGATTGGGCAAAGCTGGTCAGACACAGAGAATTATAGTCAGGCAACGCCCTACCTTAACTGTTTAATGCTTGTTGTTGGTGTGGCCCCTTCTGGACATTTTGTAGAAGGCAATTCAGTTTTATTGGATCACTTATGGCTGGTCAAGACTGATAAAAACATTGGCCAATAACCTGCAATGGCAGGTCAGGCCAGCAGCTCAACCAGAGGAAGAAAGAATCCCTTTTAGATACAATCGTTTGGTCAATGGACCTAAAAACAAGGCATGCCAGTCAGTAACTACTCATATTAAGTTCCAAGCATGTAATTGATTCAAAGCTGCCTGAACCCTAATACAGGCAATACAGAATGTGACATCCTGAGACAGCCAGGTCCTTAAATGACAAATTCCAGTAGTAGAAAGCCAGCTTGTGTCTCCAACTCTCTCAAGGTCTGTTCTGCTCGTTATTATCCAAATTGGTACACTGGGCTTTAACTATGCAAGCAACGTAATTTTTTAGGCTCCATAGATCAGGATAACCAGTCCTGACAGGGAGGTATTTTACTATTTAGTTAGAGTAGTGTACATTGTATATTCCCTGGCTGTATAGGGAATGCATGTTCTGCCTCACTGATATTCCAAGACAAATGCCTGATCCCTTATGTAATATAGGGAAAGGAAACAGAATAAACCTGTCTCCTGCATGATGCCAGTAATGCTTAATAACTAATACTTCTTCTTTTCCTGGTTGCAGCGGAACCTGTGAGGCCGATAGACCCTGCAGCTTGGATCACTCATACCTCAGCCTTGACGGGAGCATACCCCCGTTACGGTATGAGCCCCTCCATGAGCATCATCACATGCACCAGCTCCTCATTAACAAGCTCTAAACCTGAGTCGGAAAGTAAGTCACACTGCAGCCCCCCCACTCTTAGCAGGACCCATCCTGCTATGGGGCAGCAGTGTACAGCCTTACCCCACCCAAACCAAATAGTTATAACCAAATATCCTGTTAATCAGGCAGCAGGTGTAATTCCATATTTGGTCTGTTACTTTTTTGTAGCTAGAGTAATCTGTTTAGAATATATGTAGTGTATTCTCTTTGATAATGGTCTGTTGATATGGAATCAGACCATTAAATGTCTACATACATGTTTGACTCCTTCCCATCTCCATTCAGTTTTTTTTTCTCTGTACATTAATAACAGAGAACATCAAGCACCATATCTCTTTATCTGAACCATAGCAATGTCTGCTGTTTAAAAAAGGGCAAGTAAAGGAGCTATTATTATTAATTATGCAGCTTTCCTGTTAAAGCAAATAAATGCAATATACAATATATTTAACACTTAGGCAACTCCTACCAAAATTAGTTTTTCCAGAACCAGTTGACCCATGTATATTGTAGATGAACCCACAACATAATACAAAGTAGTGCAAGTGTTTGGCAACAGTGTTGTTTAATTGCATGCTCTCTGGATCAATGAATCAAGTCTTTTTCCGGGAGAGTTACTTCAGAGCATCTGGAAGTTCTTGGGTGTGACATACCTTCATTTAGAGAATACTTGATGAATAATAGATTTCATTAGATGAAAGCACAGTCCTTATTGCATTTGACAACTGCACTTTCCTACCTGATAACAGAGACTGACAGAGCCAACTTCTGTATTTATTACCATGGTCAACTGATTTTCCTAGAAAATCTATACTAGGGTTCAGATGACATGATCACTGGTTTTATTCCCTTACACCTTATCAAAGAGTAGACATCACTGATGAGTAGAGTCTCTGTCTTTTTGAAGTCAGCCAGGGAAGCATAACTGTATCATTTTACCTGTAAATTAGACCCTTCTTTTTGATGTTTGACACTGGTGGTGGTAGTTACTTTCCTTCCTCTTATTAACCTCAATTTCTTCACAGCTGATTATTTAACATTTTTTAGTTGCTTCTTGGGTACATTTTTCAGGAAGAAAGAATGCAACCTACCTACAAATAAGTGACTTATATGTAGTATGCGAGCACTATCTAACTGATATACAGCTTTAACAGGCTGAAATAGATAAAAATGAAGATGTCATGCAAAGATGTGCATGAAACCCACAGGCAGGCTAGTGACATAAAAACTCCTTGGTGGGCCATGTGTGTAGCAGGCTGCTAAATGATCTCTATGAGAGCAGTACTAATACCAGACTGGTGTATTAAAGTTGGTATCACTTGTGCATTAGGGCCCAAAACTGTGTGTAAAAACACAGCTTACCTATCTGTTACATACATATGTAAGCGTGTCCTATAGACACAAACCCTCCCTGATGAAGGGTTGTACTCTGCTTCTTCCTTGTCATCGGTTCCCTTTGCACCTATGTGCTGCACATTGCATTATAAACCTTTCTTTCTCAGGGGGAACGGCTGCATTGCTTTTCTTGCATGACTTTCTGCATGGCAGTAATCTATCTAAGGGCCTAGAAACCTTTATTATCTAACATGCATTCTGACCTTTTATTTCAGAACAGGAAGATTCTCCACTGTCTGTAAAGAGCGACATGGCCACTATAGTAAAGGTGATGCAGTTGCCTGATTCAGGCCTGGAGATCCGGGACCGCATGTGGTTAAAAATAACTATCTCCAATGCAGTTATAGGTGAGTTGGTCTGGTCACATCACTGAATTAGGGTTCAGTCAACAAGATAAATTGATCCCCATGAACCTGCTAGGAGGGAAGGAAATGGCCAGTAGTTATTATATTATGTAACTCAGTCAAGACCTATTAACTAATTAACATTTAATAGAATATTTGCTAGTAAAATAGCAGTTATTTTTTTTCTTATATCTATCACTAGTGCATATCCCCTTGAGGGAAATTCAGCTGCATAGTCACTGTATTCAAAAAGTACTTTAATGTGTATTAAGACCAGCCAAAGTCTGTAATTCTTATGAGATATTTAGAGACACACCTAATCTTGTGTAATTATCTATCATGTGCTGTCTTTAAGCATGAAATATGTTCACAAATAGTGCTTTAGTGCAGAAGGTTCTTGTTATACACACTGCCTAAGGATGAGTTATTATTATTAGCACAGTGGGAGTATTAAGCACTTCGCAAAAGATCCAGTACTAACATTTCTTATCATCACCTTACAGTCTGTTTCATAGTGTTCCTTCAGAGTTTTCCATACGCTGTCATTAAAGGGGTAATATACGAATTCTTGAGGGTAAAGGGAGTTAAAAGGGAAGAATAATTATTTTTGAAATCCCGCATTTGTCAGTATAATGTCCTATAAAGAAACCACAACATATAGCAAATAATAAAGCAAAGCTGCAATAACTAATTTATTGCTTCATAAGAAGGCCACAGCAATGGAAATGGAATATCAGTGGGACAATCTAGGCTACACAGAAGCCCTTATAACTCCACCACAGCCCAGAATATAACTTAGTGGCTTCTGTGGCATAGGTACAGGTCATTGATCTAACATTGATCTCATATGGGTGTATTAAGGAGTTATTTACCTTACATGTCTCCCTGGGAAACGCAGGTGCTTGACTGGCACGCAACTGCAATAAATGGTTTTTGAAAGGCTTTAAATCCAGTTGGCATAATTTACCAATTATATGGGCAAAAGTGCTTAACCACTAAAAGCCACAATATTAGGAGCATTTGTATCTGTGGTAGGTGCAACTGCAGTAGCCGCATTTTGCAAATTTTTGAGCAGTTTCTCTAATTTTTTGGCAAAGTGAAGCTGGACAAATTCGCTCATCGCTACTTAGCACACTTGTGGGGTTATGTAATAAAAGGCACTAAATTTGCCCAGGAGCAGTAACCCATAGCAGTCAATTAGCAGGTATGATTTACTGGTCACCTGTTTAAAAGCACACACCTTATTGGTTGCTATGGGTTACTTCTCCTGGGTAAACTTAGTGCCTTTTATTACATATAGGGGTTGGTTTCTTAGCAGCTGATTTGACAGAGCTTCCTTAGCTTGTACATATAGGAACTCAGTGTTGTGCCATTTGCCTCTCACAGAATTGTTGTGCAGATAACCAGCTCTGGCCCAACAATTGTGCACGTTTTGCAAACTGGTGCAAATATTTGCACTTCCTCCATTTGGCACAAAAATATGCACCCAAGATGGTAGGTGCAACCAAGCTGCAATTCTACCATGTAATGTTGCAGTGTGTGTAAATAACATGGAGAGTTGCAGAAATTCATTGTTCTTTGACCTTCCCACTAAAATGTCTGTTGCTCGTTCATTACTGCTTACAGGAGCTGACGTTGTGGACTGGCTCTACACACATGTTGAAGGCTTCAAAGAACGCAGAGAGGCCAGAAAATATGCCAGCAGCATGTTAAAACATGGCTACCTCAGGCACACAGTCAACAAAATCACCTTTTCTGAGCAATGCTATTATGTATTTGGAGACCTGTGTGGCAGTAAGTAGATTTGCTGCTGGTTTGGGGTTAGTGCTTTCATCAAGTCCATTTGTACAAAATTAACATGCACCTAAATAATTCTGTAGCCGATGGTATAAAATAAGTAACCTTTATGTTTAAATATTGATAGTGTGTTGTACTGAACAGCAGAATTCTCTGCCTCTGCACTGTAATATCAGCATACAAATCTGACTTATGAAATAGTAAGCACTGCAGATTCTAATATAGCAGTCAGAAAATAATAAAATAATGTATTTTTAAGCTTAGCTTGAATTTCATGGCTCATCTGGTGCCACTGTATTATTTTATTAAATGAATCAGACATTAATATTGTGCTCTCCCTGTGCATCTGCAAATATAACAATACTAGTATTTACTTTGGCTTTTAGATGTGGCAGCTCTAAATCTTAATGAAGGGTCGAGTGGTACATCAGATCAGGACACTCTGGCCCCACTCCCACATCCTGCTGCCCCATGGCCTTTAGGGCAAGGTTACTCTTATCAGTATCCTCTTGCCCCCCCCTGCTTTCCACCAACCTACCAGGAACCAGGATTTAGCTATGGCAGTGGCAGTGCTGGGAGCCAGCATAGCGAAGGTAAGTCAACATATTCTGGGGTTTTCCTCCCCTAATTGCCCCTTCTCCATGCTTTTGTGTGTTTCAGGTGCATGCATGGCTTGTCATTAGCTCCATTTCACGAAGAATTCATGGACTAAACCATTCAGAACCTTATTCATGTTGTGACATTTGCATGGGCAAATCAACTGATTTTGTGTTTTTCTAATCCCTTGAAATTAAAATTAAATTTGTTTAAATTGTGCCTGCTTAGTGCAACAGCAGTAGCTATAAGATAATCCATAAGAGCTACAAAAAATATAATAATATCTTCAGCATACACATGCCTGAAGTCCTGGGGAACAGCTCTGCCTAAACACAGAGCAACCTCAGTAAACAGTCACTTCAACATATTCACCCCATATCTCACCCAATCTGATCTTCAACATGACCTTTCAGGTGTAGCTAGGGAAGCAAATGCACATTACCCTCAATTCTCACCAAACAGACCTTCAGGCTGAGGCCAAACATACAGATTTACATACAAAAACAAGCCAAAAAAAAAAAAGCAAGCAATAATAAAAGAGGTAAAGAGGGTCAATGGTAAAGAATTCCAGTTCCATGTATGTTGTTTAGAAAATAAAGTAGTAAACTTATAGAGAGGAACCAGTTTCTGGCTGTTTGGGTTAAGGCTCATGTCAGTTTGCATGTATTCTCAACTTAGCTTGCAGAGAAGTGCCTCAACTCAGCAGAGGAGCCTTCAGTTAGTATTAATGGAAACCACTTATCACCACCATTTCTATAAAAACTAATAGCAGGCTCCTCAGCAGGATTGGCCACAGGAGGTGGAGAATACACGCCATGTACCGTGATACGTAGGACGGACATGAGTATGTATTGGCCCTTTAAAGTATGTTAGGGCAAGGAATATTGTTTTAGGTGCTTGCCTAAGGACGCATGTTGGGCATTGATATTATAAGAGAGGTAATGAAGAGAGGTGTGTGTATTTTTTAACAATTTCCCTCTATTCCTTGTTGTGTCCTTACCTTCAAGTAACTGTCTTATTCCCTTATTTTGTGCTGAGCAAGCATTAGACTGAAGGATGGATGGAAGGAATGAAGGAAACTAGGTCACCGGTAAGATTAAACCTCTGACCTTAACACCAGAGTCATGGCATGTCCATTCCAACCCCTGTTACTTCCCTTCCACACGCCAAGGCCATATCTCACCTGCTAATTACAGTCTTCTTTTTCACATCGCTAGGGGTACCACCCCTCCACATAAAACTGGAGACTATAATCTAAATATTCTCCTTTAAAGAACAGTAGATCGGGACCAGCAGGGATTATAGAAGACTTACTCTTATACTCCTCCATCCTTCAATTGATCACCATCTACTGTTTCTGTAAACCATTTTGTGGTTTTAGGTTGGATATCACTGAACTGCAACCCCCCAGAACTAGGAGTTTAAGTACCCCTGACAGCATTAGCACATATAGGATACAACTTTTTAGGATTGATATGCTTAGTTCATGCAACATGTGCACCAGAATCATGTTCATTGCTGTATTTTATAATGTATGGCTGTCCCACTGCTGTATGTTCATCAAGTGGCACTCATTACTTCCTTTTAATAAATACTTAAAAAAAGGGGGGGGGTTTCCTCTGTAATAATAAAACAGTACATTGTTTATTTATTGGGTTTATTTCATGTCTAAATGATTTTTAGAAAACTTTAGGTATGGTATTACAGAAAGATCCCTTATGCAGAAAACCCAAGCATTCTGAATAACAGGTCCCATACCTGTAGTTTTGTTCAGTCGTGTTTTTAAAAGTGATAAATACTTTTATTGTGGCACTAATTTCAGTTCCTTAAAACAGAATACGCCTAAAAACATTGCTTCACTTGAAATTACTTTATCAATATTTTCTCGGCTGAATACTCTGAATAATAAATACACAGAAGCTGAATGTATTATTAACTCTTTTCACCACAGGCAGTAAAAGCAGTGGCTCCAGCCGTAGCAATCGAGAAGGGAAAAGGTCATCTGGCCGAGAGAAGGACCGCAGGTCCACAGGAAGTGGCAGTGGGTCCGACCGTGCACCTCGCAGTGGAGGCAGCAAAAATGAGAGGCCCCTGAGTCAGCACAGCCACCACAGTCACAGCTCAGTGTCACGGAGTCAACGTAGTCACCGCAGCAGCCACCACTCCCACGGTCCACCTGGTCTTCCCCCTCTTTTCAGCCTGCCAAAGATCGGGAACAAGGTGTATGGTACTAGTGGACCGCCAGGTGGGCCTCCAGTTCGAGAGCTTGCCAATGTCCCCCCAGAACTGACCGGAAGCAGGCAGTCCTTTCAGAAGGCCATGGGAAACCCTTGTGAATTCTTTGTGGACATCATGTGACAGCCAAAGTGCCTTCTCAGTCACTCACTGGACTCTCATAAAATGACTGGAGTATCCTAGTACAGAAAGGATCGCTACTGCCATTCCCACAGGCTATGTCATTGAGATTGCAGTGTTTGTTAGGATCAGATGTCCAGTATTATTGACCAGAAAACCACAAGTATTAAGTCTCAGAATAGAATACAAAAGGCCAGATCCACTGCTAAAATGAAATGTATATGGGTCTATGTACAAAAGAAAATAATTTAGCTATTTGTTGTTTTCAGAGGTCTGTGTTCCAGAAAGGATCATAACAAAAGCACAAACACACAGATCTTTTCTCCCGAAACCTTTCTATTATTTCTGTAAAGGCCAAGTCATGTTTTAAATCCTCTTAGTTTTGTGATTAACTGCTCTCACGTTCTCTATGGTAGCCCCCACTCCCCCTGTTAATGGGTTAAGCACTTAAGGGCTTGGCCAGCTCCTCACATCTACTCATAGACCACTGATTGTTTCCTGCTCATCCTGCCAACTGACAAATGATTTGTACAGACAATCTGTGTATAAGTAACACGTTTTAATTTAATGTTTTTTAATTTGTATATATTTCTGTAAATAATAAAACAGAGGCCATTGTTTCTAGTACCCAACATACTCTCCCAGCATCCCAGATCCTTGCTGCAACAAGAAGTTTACAACAACGTAGTAATCTCAAAGAAAGCATAAAGGTTGCTGCCAAGTTTAGATAAAGTCACTGAGGACCATCATCTGTGGAGTTTGTAAAGCAAGAGAAATGACTTACACTACTCAAATGGCCTGAATCAGTGTTGTAGCTCTGACAGCAGTACTGGCAGTGGACGGCCAATGTGATAAACTACTGAGTGAGGCCTCCTAAAGGGACAATTCACAAAATAAAAGTCTTTGAAAATGGTAAAATTGTGTCACACTTTTCTAATATCATTTATCAGGTCTGGATTGGGATTAAAAATAGCCCTGGCATCTTCAATACATAGAGCCCCCCACAGACCCAATAAATAATAATAGCAGCATCTCTGGCATTTGGCAGAATCCACTGATTGCCAGTCCAGGCCTGCCATTTATCTTATATATGCTGTGTTTATTATTCAATCAAAATATACACACAGATCGCAGAATCTATACCATGTATTCTATATGCGAGTGCCAGCGTCCTACAATCTCACTGATGTACAGTATGTCTCGCTGGAGTTTATCTGGCAACACGCGGCACTCAAAGGGTTATAGAAGAGCTTGTGTGCACGCTTTTCAAATTAATAGAAAAAAATCATATCCTTGCCCTGAAGTGTACTTGCATTGTGGTTTGGCTGCAGCACTCTTTTCCTTCTAGTTATTTATTATAATAATGGTAATTATTTCCTGCAGTTTGCATGAAAACAAATGTTTAGCAATGAAAAGGCTTCTGTTCTTTAGAAAAGAGATATAAACATTGAAATAGGAATAACAGCAAAGTATTACACCAGTTTATTGAATGCCAAAGACACACAGAGTTGAAGTGGCCCACCAGGATATCAGATGTTGTCCCATTGGGCCCTTTTGTCTTATGAGCCAGTTGACCTGACAGAATATTGTCTCTCCTCAGATTGGGCTATTACTGCAGGTGACCAGTTGAGGTGGGCAAGACAGGGCAATTCACAAAAAAAATCATCATCATCATTTATTTATATAGCGCTAGCAAATTACGTAGTGCTTCACAATAAATTTAAACAAACAGTGATCTTAAAAAGTTTAACAAACAAGGGTATACAGAGTAACAATAGGATCAGGGGGCCCTGCTCGCAAGAGCTTACAATCACACAAGATGTATGTCTGCAGTACTGCCTTGGACCTTATTGGGTGCAAAACCATCATATTGTTAAATGTAGATAAAATAATTTTTAGTAGTATAGAGATCCAAATTACGAAAGGATCCCTTATCTGGAAAAGCCTGGGTCCCACTCATTTTGGATAACAGGTCCTTTACATGTACTTAAACTTCCAATAATGGCCGCACAGGCTCACCTATCTGTTCCAGTGGTGACAGCTCCGATGCCCATGAATATTCCATTCACAGTATTTGGAAAATAATCTTTACTGCTAATATTATTTTACTGTACAGACATAATAAAAGCTAACAATTTACAAGATTTTCAACACCTTTATTTAGTGTAGAATGGCAGCTGCCACACTGTACCTCCCCCTCAGATCAGATTATGCCATGCACATGACTACACTACAAATGAACACAGATTCAAGTGATTGGACTCCCCATTAAATTTTATAATGGAATTTCATCTTACTTTATCTAAACTGAGCTCAGTACTATTTGTTTACCCTTCTGTGGCCCAGCAAGTTAATGGGACTATGGAAACAAAGAAACAGCGCAGTATATTTGTATTTAATATCGTTTTACTAATACAATAAATATGAATGAAACCATAAAAATGTATGGATTCTTTAAAAAAAAAAAAAACAACCCCTGTATAGAATACATAGAGTAGAACCCCTATTTTACATTTTTTTAAGGAGCCAGAATAAAAAAGTGTAAAATTCGTGAAAATGCAAAATCAAGGAAATACATTATGCATTATATATTCAAAACACAAATTAAAGGTACAAATCCTCCCTTGTTCTCTTTTCTGCTGATCCCCGATATAGTTCTTTCTCTGGGTCACAAATACACTCAATACAGGTGGGTAGAGCCAGAGGCTAGAGAAAGAGGGAAAACAAAAAAGCACCTAGCACATTATGTTGGACAGAATGTGGTTATAGCGCAAAATAGACATATTTAGGTGTTTAGCTAACAACAGTCACCCAATCCGATCACTTCCGTGCTCCCGAAGCCCAGCTCAGAGTTCCAGAAAGAAATCCTAATTTCCAGCCAGACAGTAGAAATGTCTACCTACAAACCCCCAGATAGGGGCAGCCATATCAAGTCGAATCCAAGTAAAAAGTACAGATAGTTCCTCTAAAGAAGCAACTCAAACAGAAAGAAAAACGCCCATAGTCTAATTTATTCTCATTACCAGAAAGTAACGTATTGCACTTACATACAGAAATTACTTAAATGTGTTAAAACATCATTTTCTAGCATTGCAATTAAGTCCAGAATGAAGGGAAATAAAGCTGGCAGCGTCCCTGTTCCAATGTTTGCGTCTGGAAGTCATGTAGCCTGACACGTTTGTTTTATGAACTTCCTCAGAGGCGATTTGTTAACCCCTTCCTAGGCCTGGGATTCAAAATAGGCCCTGGCATTTCAAGTACACAGAGGCCAAACAGCCCCCCACCAGCCCAATAAATAGTGACTGTCTATGGCATCTTACAGCAGCCCCTACTGTCAGAATTCACATATTGCCAGTCTGAGCCTGCCCTTTGTTGTCTTCCTTACATTGCAAAAAATGTATCCTGTTGTCATGGCAGCATTTCTATGCCTTCTCAGGCTCCCCGTGTACAATTGCATTGCCATTACAACATATATACAGGTCTGATCATATATTCCTAAACATTCAAAAAGTTCAAAACAAAGCTTCCCTAATGCAATTATTAAAACCTATTTTTTATTTTATAGGAATATATATATATTAGTATTTATCATATGCTTAGAACTATAACTAGATAGTGGCAAATGATTGAAGCCTTGGGTTGAGAGTTCTAGTTTCACAATATTAATGTCTAATTCTGTAATACAAAATGTACATTATTTTTCATTTCCTTTTAAAAATACATGAGCGCAGGAAATTTAAATACTGGTTTTAGAAATGTTTTTATATAATTACTTGCCTTTATTTATTTGGTGGATATGCAAGGCAAATTTGGTTTTATTAATTGCATCAGGAAAGGTTTGTTTCAAACTTTTTTAATGTTTGGGAATTTATTAAATTAGACCTGTACTGTATATGTTTTGCCGTTTCAATGCTATTGTAGACAGGGGTGCATACTTGCATTACATATTGGTGAGACCAAAAACAAAATGAGGAAAATGAGGAAAAACTTTAAGGGGGGGCTTTATTTTTTCTTTTTTATAGGTTTTGAATTATTTGCCTTCTTCTTCTGACCCTGTTCAGTTTTTAAATGGGGGTTCACTGACCCTGACATCTAATAAACAAATGCTCTGTGAAGCTACAATTATATAGTTATTGCCACTTTTTATTACTCGTCTTACTATTCTCCTTTTAATAGTCCAGCCTCTCATTCAAATCAATGGACCCAAGCAACCAGATAGCTGCAGTAATTCCAAACTAGCTGCTGAATAACTAAAAAAAACCACAAATAATAAAAAACTACACATTGTCTTAGACTATCACACTCTTTACATCATGCCAAAAGATAATTTGAAGGAAAACAACTCCGTTAGAGGTTACCCCTTCAAGATACAGTATGTAAAATTACCGTAGAACATTTATAATTAAGCTTCCCGTACAACTGTGAAAAAAGAAACTTGGCAAAAAACAACTATGGATAAAAAGCCCTTGGAAAGTCTGTTTGTTTTGTAATAACACATATATAGAGGAAGCATACTTAATCATCTGGCAGACATGGCCGCACCTTCTTTCCTATGGAAATGAGCGTTGTGCTGCAGACTTGCGTTGCATCTATAAATGTACTCCATGCCATGTTGGTATTATGCTATGTATGCATTACTCCATATAGGTAAATTAGCAAGCTGGCATGAAGACAATGTAGTGTCAAGTAAAGGCCTATCACATGGCCAACAACACTGCGGCTGGAAACCCCAGGTCACGCAGCAATAAGTTTCTGGAATGGGGGCCTGCTAAAACTTGAGCCCCAGTGCGGAAGTTTATGCCACTGATGTACTTCAAATGCCAGGGCCTATTTTGAATCCCAGTCCAGGCCTGTGGTGTACAAAATATTTATAAAGCTGTGTAATGATTTCATGTTTATTTAATAAATAAAAATGACCAGTGCTAAGCTGCTAACTATTTACACAACATAGTCACTAAAAATCCTTCCCCACCTACTTATTTAATTGGTTTAAGCTAGGTGTAAGGTGTTATAAAATAATGGCAGAGGTATTGGCATTAGGCAAGTGTGTATGAACACACTATCTTTGCAGTGAATTGTTTCCTGGTAATGCATGGCGATACTTCACATATAAGAACAAAGAGAATTACACCATTTATTTTATTCCAACCTTTACACTTTTTTTGTTTGTTTGTTTGTTTGTTTTTTTTACACAGCATAATACATGTACATGTTTTTCTAATAAGTACATGTAAATTTGCTCTGAACTCATGCATCAGAAATATGCCATTTCTGTGAGACAACCCCATCAAATACCAGGTAAGCAATGTGCTTAACCCTGCTATTTCTGCCTATGTGGATATCCCCATCATGAACAGGGAGAAGCTACTATTTTTAGGCATTTATTTGTTCCTATCATTTGATTCTGCAGCTTCTCTTAACTCATACACAGAGGGCCCCTATTTCTTCAATTTGCTCTGTGGTTTGACTGCATGTTGTACAGGTGTAGTGTAACTGGATAAAAGCTTCAGAAAAGTTGTACACACAAGCATATGGGCATGCAATTGTATTGCCTCCAACTCTGCACTTATGAATGTTTCCAGTGGTAAATGAAACACTACAAAGGAGCAGACATGTTTATGTTTTATTAAAGGGGTTGTTCACCTTTAACTTTTACTATAACGTAGAGTGCTATTCTCAGTCATTTGCAATAGGTCTTCATTTTTTTATTATTTTCGTTTTTTTAATTATTTCGCTTTTTGTTCATCAGCTCTCCAGTTTGGAAATTCATTGGTTATCTTATTGCTAGGATCCAAATTATCCTAGCAACCAGCCAGTGATTTGAATGAGAGACTGCAATATGAACAGGAGAGGGCCTGAATAGAAAGATAAATAATAAAATGATACAACAAAATTGTAGCCTCACAGTGCAACAGTCTTTTGGATGCTGGGGTCAGTGGACCTCATTTAAAAGCTGGAAAGAGGCAGATGAGAAAAGCAAAAACTATAAAAAATAAAGACAAATTAAAAAGTTGCTAAGAAATAGCCATTTTATAACATAGAAGTTATCTTAAAGATGAACTACCCCTTTAAACTCTCCTTTGGAGAGAAAGAAACCTGTGCGCAAGAGCCAGTGTCTAAGCATATGATGACATAATGCGTGCATACATGGTGATAGTAACATGGGTGCAGTTTGGCCATCTGTTAACCCACAGCAGCAACAGTTAATCCTGACCAATCTAGTCAAGTCAGAATGATGACAGCAAGTTCATGGTAGTAATGGGTTACTGAACTGGCCAACTGTGATCAAGACTACTATGTAGCTCCCCTATACAGCATTACCAGGTAACTATTTGAAGCACGTGACACACTTTGGTGAGCAGAAAAGTGACAGTCTGTATTCCAATAAATGCATATTTTACAATAACATCTGAATGCCCAAATAAATAGAACATAATTGGTAATGGTTACTTGTCCTTTACAGAAGAACAGGTATTGTATCACTAAGTAACAGTTCATGAACTGTATAGCATGCAGCATGGTTTGAATCCACCATTCTTTCTATTCCTTTGTTACACTGTAGAGAACATAATAGATTTTTATTTACTAAAACATCCTTGACTGAACCCTGCACTTAGGGTAACTCAAGCAGATTATGCTGCGAGTATATTTCATGAGTAAAGTCATATACTTTTGTGACATACGGCATGGACTCTCCAAGCATAGCCACAACCTCTTCTGTTGTGCCCACATTCATTACTTCAAAAAACGTATTGCGCGTGGGAAGGGCAAGGAATGCAACAGTTGCGGTTTTGCGGATGATCCACGGGTGGAAGTTGGCCAGAGAATCATTGTATGCCTCTGTACATAGAGTTGAGGTTTTACTATCCTCATTGCTTGTTCTTAACTTCTCCAAGAAGAGCTGCAGCCAGCGCAGGGCACGGTGTAAGCGCAGTATAGTGCGGCACCCTGAATCTGGGTTATTACAGCGCTTTGTCAGATCCACCAAGTCAGAACTTAGCTCATGTTCAACCATGGATTGCAGAGTTCGATATCGCTCACCGTTTGTCCCTGCCAAGTAGTTTTCCATTATCTGAATTTTAGTTACAGCATCCTTAGAAACAAAGGAGAATATGGTTCCCAAGGAGTTCATAAATCTGAAATAAAGAAATGTACATGTTATTATTCCAGGTCAGTTTTGTCTAACCCGTGCCCCTGAATTCACTGTGATTTACAGCTGTTAAACTATAACTCAAAACCAGAATGATGCTGGGAGCTACAGTTCACAATAGGCAGGAGTATGCGAAGGTAAATATACACTTATTCTGCTTGGGGCAAAATGTGCCAAATGTACCCCCTATGCTTGAGCTTCTATGCCATTGCTGCAAAAGACGTCAAAGCACCTGAAATTACAATTGTACCATTGTCCTAAAAGTCTGAGTCAGACCTATGTCAGGAAAATTGACTGTACGGCGTACAAAGACCAACACCCCCCAAAGCAAGAAAAATGCAGTTATTTCTACAAGTATACACAGTACATTTGTTTGGTTTTTTTGGTTATAAACTGAACAGCAAAAAGTAAATGCTTTATTCTGAAAGGAACTGTTATTTCACAACTGGGTCACAGTACACTTGTTAAATGAAGAATAAAACGTACAGTACTTAATTGATAGCATTTAATATAAGAAGAAGGGGTGCAGGGAGGAATTATCCTGATCAAACTTACCTCACTAGGCCTTTCCAACCATTCAGGTACTGTTCCACAATGATGTCTTGGTCATCATCTACTAAGCAGGACTTGAAGCTCACCAAGACCTCCTTGAGAGAGAACTTCTCCTCTGTGCTGGACATGTTACTGACTAATCTCCTTTCTCCTTCAGGTTATTCTGCTTGGGGCAAAAGGACAGTATTATAAGTATTATGCCCCAAGATGGGCAAAACCCCATAAAGGCAGGAAAAACAATTCCACAGAATGAGTAGCACAGACCTGTACCAGTCACTGGAAACTAGGCTACCGGTAATGCTTTTCTTTCAGCAGCAAAGACACGTGACGTTACAGCATAAAGGCACAATGCTAAGGACCGACACATCCTGATGCTTCCAGGATATGAATCTGCCTTTGGCTGTGGCTTTACAACTGAAACCATTTAGAGAAGACATAAGATATTTATCTGTATACTCTGCACTATAAATACAAACCAGCATACACAACAATCTAGCTTGGCAGGTCTGCTTCCTTTTCATCAAAACCAAACCCATGCTTGGCATTTTAATTTACTTGCAAAGTGACATCCTAAGCAGTGCAGGTAATTAACTCTCTTTAATATTACTATACTGACTGCCAGTGTTAACCCTGAGTCTCAGGCCTATGGCGGGATACCACGGGCTCTGTATGTACATTGTCTTTTTAATATGGAGTTTTGAATACATTTTTGTACTTTAATGGAAAGTTTTTGAGCTGTGGGAAATTTTTTTCTTCTTTGTTGTTGCTGTTCAGAATCCATTAGTCCCTGCCCTAGCAGAGCTGGAAATACTGGTAGAACATACAAACTCCATGTAGAATGCAGATAGTGTCCTGTTTGGAACCAAACACATGTCCCCAGTACTGCAGGCAAGCAATGCTAGCCAATGACTATGCTACGCCAAAATGCCCACTCTCACCAATTTACAATTACATTTTAACAGCTATCTGGTTGCTAGGGTCTTATGTATCCTAGCAACCAGGCAGTGGTTTAAACAAGAGATGGAAATATGACTAGTAGAAGGCCTGCATAGAAAGAAAAGTAATAAAAAGTAATAATAATAAAATTGTGGCCTCACGGATCGACAGTTTTTGGCTGCTGGGGTCAGTGATCCCCATTTGAAAGCTGGAAAGAGGCAAAAGTGAAAGGCAAATAATTCAAAAACTATAAAAAGATTAATAGATGAAAACCAAAAAGTTAAAGGACCCCCTTTAAAGGACTAAAGCTCTGTCATCTGACAAAAAAGGGTTCTTCTGTTTCTGGGAGACATATTTTAAGGATAAAACTCACAGTAAACAACAGTGAAAACATGTTTTAGCCAACAGTGACATAAGACTGTGAAAGAACAGTGGCAGATTTGTGCTATGGATAGGAAATTGTGTCAAACAGAAAAAACCCGAATGAAGCATCTGTGTGGGAGAAGGCTGCCCATTGTTTGAATAAACTGGAATGAAGTTATAGCATATATTATAAAGGTGATGCAACCTTTATGAATGTGGTATGGCAAGAGTGCAGTAACCACTAGAGATATTCTACAACTCTACACCAGTGCACCCAAAAAAGCCTCTCAAATTGTCTAATTGAGGTAATGTCAATAGGCTGCATGGCAATATGGCGTATAATTAAGAACAAATCATTCCCAAGTTATAAGTATCCGAAACATGGACATATGGACAACACGTAGAATCACTGCAGGGCATTGCAATGTCCATATCAGTCACTGACACAGCAGAATGATTATCAATCCAGCTGTAAAAGAGCAGTTGAAAGGTTGCCACGTACTCACAGAGATAGAAACAAACCTGGGAGTGTCTCTACCTAGATTTACAAGACAAAAGTAGGCTGTGTCATTTTCAGAGTAAGGAAGAAAATAAGTGAATGAGTGAATGAATCATACTAGGGCTCATATACATTGGGTAGATTAAGTATATGGCCTAGTCCTCATCTGGACTGAAAACAGTCTGACATTACCAGACAATACTAAGGAAACAAATTTGTTGGGACCCCATGCAACAAAATCACTAACTTTTTTTACCCTGGGCCAGGAGCCCTCTTTTTTAAAACACATTTGCCCAAGATAATTTTCTTTAGAGAGTCAAGCATTGATTGCTACTGCACATGGCACATGAGCCCAAAGGCTGCAAGCCACACTAAGCAGGCTGTACCTTACAGAGCATACTTGGGCCAGAAGCTTTCATAAATGATAACCAGATATGACCACTTCTCATCTGCACAGTTCCATAGGAAGCAGTGGGCCACAATTTGGTATAATCATGGAATTATTGTAAGAATAATGTTACATTAGCCAGGGCACCACAATTTGTCAACAGTATGTAGTAATAGCAAAAATATGTCCGCTGTTCCTTGGCAAACATTAAGTCTATTTACTTAAATGGATGGTTTACCTGAATGTCATTTGAAGGGTTATTCATCCATCTGAAAATCCCTCATGATCACTTCTCATGGTTCCAATTAAGTTGGGAGACATGAGAATGTGAAAGTGTGCTGAAGCCCTTCCAAGCAATCTGTGTATGTGTCATCCCAGTAACTGGACCCACTGGTCACACTTTCTTTCCAGCCAGCTGAATAGTATTGTGTGTGCCATTACCTTTAGAAACCTGATCATCTGAGGAGGGTTTTCCTTACGGGTTCTGAAATACTTGCCTTTTCTCTGCACCTCTCTGAACCAACACTAATCTGCGTTCTAGATACTACAGCCCCAGTGATCGGGGTGGCCAGAAAGTAGTTTTATCCTATTTTGCCCTCTCCCAAGGCCGGGGCTAGAGTAGTGCAAGTATTTTGGAAAAGGAAAGGGGGCACGATTGCAGAAAATATTTATGGCGGGTTTATGGTACAAATCCAAAGACTTATCAATATTCTTGTTACCTTAACAGTGGAGCGGGCTTCCCTAAATCAGTATGGCAGCCCCATGATTTCTCTTTCCCTTGGTGTCATGGGCTAGTCCGGTTAGAATACACGGCACTTAATGTGGGGCCCTGTATCCTTACAGTTTCGTACTTACCTTCTCTCTTTCGTTCACCTGTCAGTCCGGACTCACCGCAAGCCACCTCCTTCCAAATAGCCGACTGGCAAGCCATTCTGCACCACGCCTAGCGCAGGTTGCTCACCAATGACAAGGCTCCTGTAAAACATGCGCCAATAGTTCTTAGTAAATGTTGAAGCTGTGAGATTAAAGATCCGGCTTCTTCCTGCGCTAAGCCACGCCCCCTATGGAACGCTAACTCTGTTTCGCTGACATGGCTCAGTGATTTAGCGGATTGGTTGGAACTAGCACGTGACCTCGTGACGCAATAAGCGTGCAGCAGCATGGCGCATCCCTGTGGGAGCGGATGATGTTTATGCTGATGTTCAGGATAGGCAGGTATATTTTCGTATTACTAAGATATGTTAGTAAGTGCAGATAAGGAGCTACTTGGTACCGCTTAGTTAGTTTATTTATGTGCCAGCAGAAGCGGGTTGCCGACATTTATATGTGGCAGTTCCCGTGAGGATTCTTACCCTGCCCTACTGCTTGCAGTGTTAATGTTAGAACTGATATGTGTCAGCAGTGTGCTAACGAAGGGATTGTAATCTTTTCTAAATTGCTCTACTTAGATTTTCTTCCAGGACACGTTTTCCTATTCAAGTGTTTCCTCTCATTTCTTTTGGTAGTGTGCAATTAGCTTGTGCCTTGTGCAGAGGTGGGGGGGCACAGAATAACTACTAAATTATCTCTTCCACACAAAATTCTTTGTCTTCACCACAATTTGTAGTATGCACTGGGCCCAAAATGTGTGTGCATTCCTCCAGCTGCACAGTGTAAGTGTGACATTGCTCCCATTGCTGTTACAGGGGACCTGTCACCTTAACAAATAATTCCAAATTTAGTTCTACCATGTTAGTTGAGCAAAATAAACTTCACTTACTCTATATAAATAATCTAAATCTTGTTTCCTTCAGTCTTGGAATTACACAATCCCAGCAAGCAGGCAGGCACCATTTTGTGGACACTGTTATTTAGACAAGCTTTGTATCATGCCAAAATCTTGTTTATGTGATAAAATTGAGGACCAGATGCTCAAACCCATACACTGAAGTGCAGTGACATCTAGGAAGTGCTGAAGGAAAGTTAAAGTTATTGTCTGCCCCGCCTCTAGGCCTAAGGCATAGAGGCGGGGCAAGCAATATATGATTGACAGCTGGGATTTTTGAATGTCTTTATAATGGCCATGGATGTGTTAAAGGAACAGTAACACCAAAAAATGAAAGAGCTTTAAAGTAATAAAAATATAATGCACTGTTGCCCTGCACTGGTAAAACTGGTGTGTTTGCTACAGTAACACTACTATAATTTATATAATAAGCTGCTGTGTAGCCACGGGGGCAGCCATTCAAGCTGGAAAAAAGGAGACAAGGCACAAGTTACATAGCAGATAACAGATAAGTTCTGTAGAATACAATAGTGTTTTATCTGTTATCTGCTATGTAACCTGTGCCTTTTCTCCTTTGAATGGCTGCCTCCATGGCTACACAGCAGCTTATTTATATACATTTTAGTAGACTTTCTGAAGTAAACACACAACTTTTACCAGTGCAGGGCAGCAGCACATTATATTTTAGTTACTTTTATACACTTTCATTTTTTGGTGTTACTGTTCCTTTAATAAAAAAAGGAATTTGGATTTCATGTTTAATTTGAACAGGACTTTTATTATACAGCTTTTTATGTCTAGGTCCGTGTTTTTCAACCTTTTTTGGGCAAAGGCACACTTGTTTCATGAAAAAAATCACGAGGCACACCACCATTAGAAAATGTTAAAAAATTTAACTCTGTGCCCAGCAGCAGTGCCCCCCTAGTACATTGGTGCCCAGCAGCAGTGCCCCCTAGTACATTGGTGCCAAGAGCAGTGCCCCCCTAGTACATTGGTGCCCAGCAGCAGTGCCCCCCTAGTACATTGGTGCCAAGAGCAGTGCCCCCCTAGTACATTGGTGCCCTGCCTACGGCACACCAGGCAACATCTCGCGGCACACTAGTTGAAAAACGCTGGTCTAGGTGACCAGTCGGTCCTTGCTCATTGAAAATCTATTACTTGTTTTCTTGTGGCCTTATAGTGTGATTAGGTGTCTAAAATAAATTACAGTTCCATGCCCTGCTGCACTTCATGTTATTTCTTTATAAATAACATAATGAAGTTTTAGGGTAAGAGGGCTAAATGATCAGTAGGGGGGTGGGCATGCCTCTGGGTTTCTAGAATAGAAGAGTCCAGATATCTAGTAGAATTAAGTCTAAAACAACTGGACTTTTCTGAGTTTTTCTTGAAAACGTTTCACCACTCATCCGAGTGACTTCTTCAGTTGTTTTAGACTTAATTCTACTAGATACTGTATATCATGACCTGGATGAATCTTCATAGACATGAGTCCAGATCTTGACCCAGATGATTGCCTGCCTTTTTGACTTAGGAAGTTTCTTATTTCTGTTCTTTATTAATGATAGATGTGCTGCCTCAGTTGCTTGATCAATATGGGTCTTGCCAAGACGATTGTCAGCCTGCATCCTGATCACTATTTGATGTGGACATATATTTTTCCTGTTGTTTATCCATCTTGTCATAGTTATATGTGCTGTTTTTTATCAGTGCAAGTGCTTGTTCACTGGCTAAAACTTAGATGTAAGGGTTTACACTGCCACCATGGATAAAGCATATTCTTTTTTTCTTTGTAAGCATTATAAACCACTCATAGACATTTTTAAGCTGCTGTTTATTTTTCTTCATCTGCTGAGCAAACCATGTGTTGTTTAATTTGCCTGTGTAGCTTTCCCCAGTCCCGTGGATAGTAAATAGAGGACTAGACAGGGAGGTTGGTAGACCTGAGAATTTTTTTAGGTTTTTGTTTAAAAAAAAAAAAAAAAAAAAAAATACAATCTTCAAGTGGGATAGTTCACCTTTACTCCAGCTTTTAGCTTCTTTTAAATGTGTTGACTGTAATTTAGATATAAACAGTCCTTAAAGGAATACCGTCATGGGAAAACATGTTTTTTTAAAACACATCAGTTAATAGAGCTTCTCCAGCAGAATTCTGCATTGAAATCAGTTTTTCATTTATATTTAATTTTAAAATTTCACATGGGGCTAGCTATATTCATTTCCCAGGGTGTCACAGCCATGTGACCCATGCTATGATAAACTTCAGTCACACTTTACTGCCGAGCTGCAAGTTGGAGTGATATCACCCCCTTCTCAGCAGCCGATCAGCAGAACAATGGAGCAGTATAGCAGCTCCCAGTAGGAATCAGAATAGCATTTAATAGTAAAAATTCCAAGTCCATCTTGGGACTCCTCCAGTTACATGGAAGCAGTTCTATTATGTAGCACTGGCTCCTTCTGAGAGCTCAGACTCAGGCACAATGCACTGAGATGGCTGTCTACACACCAATATTACATCTAAAAAAAAATATGTTGGTTCAAGAATACAATTTTAAATGGCTGAGTGAATTATTTGCTATGTAAACAGTGTAATTTAGTAATTAAAAGTATACCTTTAAACCATGACAGAATCCCTTTAACTAGCAATGCTTCATTCCATATATCAGACCAGCAGAAAAGTAAACTTACTGTAGTCCTGTAGGGAAGGGAGTCTTTACACATTTTCAGATATGTTTGCTGACAATAATAATGGTTGTTTAAAGTTAAAAAGGGAAATTATTTAACATGAACCACACCAATACAAGTTAAAATAATCAATCCACTTCTGCACTATTTAGAGACTTTGATTTAAGTGTATGTTTTTTCTTATTAGGACCATGGGCCACAGTGTGGTTAGATTTTGAGGGTAAGTTTTGGGACTATGTGCTCACGTCTTCACAAGATAACCCTGTTGCAACTACTTGCTCTTTTAGACCCACGAGAATTATTAATGGCTCACCTTGTGCTTTGTTAATAAATGAGCCCTTATATTTTACAGACCAGCTGGTAATCCATATTTGTTTATGTACTATGTACAGAAATGCCTTGTCTTCTTTTATTTACAGTTGCCTGATGCTGTATTGAAATCATTTATAGACTGCGAGTCAACTTCTGAAGTGTTAAAAATGCCTGAAATTAAAGTTACGCCTTTAGGTAAGACTGCTGGCTATTAATTCTAACTTGTAGTAAGAATGGCTGGCCCTTTCTACACAATAGCAACCAAGCCTTTTTTTTTTAGTTTAGAATGGTTCAGTCCACATGCAACTTTTGCTGTTTCCACTTTCTGGATTGTAAACTTAAACTTATTTTTCCAAACAGATATATAAGCCAAACAAAAACTCAGATTTGCTCATCTGTATTGATACTGGTAAATCATGAGATGTCTGAATAGATAAATTAAATAATAATATTTTGTCAGCTGTTTGGCCAGAAGTGAATTCAACTGCTGGTGCATATAGACATGCATTAGCAAACATATTGTTTATAATTATATTTTCAACATGTATTACTGTATTTTATGTTTATTTATCTGGATAACTAACAAAATACTGGCAAATTGAGCTTGGGGCTTATGCATGAAATTGTAATTAAATCTCTTTCATTGACTTCTAGGTGCAGGGCAGGATGTTGGGCGCAGCTGTATCCTGGTTTCTATTGGAGGCAAGAACGTGATGCTGGATTGTGGTATGCACATGGGATACAATGATGATGTGAGTGTGAAAAGCCTTAGCGACAGAACTGTGGTATGCTTCAGGCTAGCCTTGATATATTCTTTACAGTGTATCAACAAATACTAACCTTACAGACTGCTTAATAATACTAGCCTTTTATGAGTCATGTATATAAAGTGGTGTATATTTATTTATTTATTTATTTTTGCACCTAGCGCCGCTTTCCAGATTTCTCATACATAACACAAAATGGACGTCTGACTGAATTTCTTGACTGTGTCATTATCAGGTAAAAAGAATTGATAATCACAGGCAATATACGTTTGTTAAGGAAGCATAGGAAACAATGTATACAGTATAGTAATTAGGTATATCTCAAAATTGGAGTGTACCACTTCGACTATAATTCAGTTGTGATCAACCAGTGGGGACACAATGCAATGTAGGCAAGCATTAAATCCTCCACAGTACAGGCTTATCTCAACAGTGAGATTACCTACTTACCAGACTTTATACTTTATAACTACACTATTCATTGTTTTCTGTTGAAACAACAGTAATAGATAGTAGTGTTATTTCAGAAGAAATACAGTGGAGGAAATAATTATTTGACCCCTCACTGATTTTGTAAGTTTGTCCAATGACAAAGAAATGAAAAGTCTCAGAACAGTATCATTTCAATGGTAGGTTTATTTTAACAGTGGCAGATAGCACATCAAAAGGAAAATCGAAAAAATAACTTTAAATAAAAGATAGCAACTGATTTGCATTTCATTGAGTGAAATAAGTTTTTGAACCCCTACCAACCATTAAGAGTTCTGGCTCCCACAGAGTGGTTAGACACTTCTACTCAATTAGTCAACCTCATTAAGGACACCTGTCTTAACTAGTCACCTGTATAAAAGACACCTGTCCACAGAATCAATCAATCAAGCAGACTCCAAACTCTCCAACATGGGAAAGACCAAAGAGCTGTCCAAGGATGTCAGAGACAAAATTGTAGACCTGCACAAGGCTGGAATGGGCTACAAAACCATTAGCAAGAAGCTGGGAGAGAAGGTGACAACTGTTGGTGCGGTTGTTCGAAAATGGAAGGAGCACAAAATGACCATCAATCGACCTCGCTCTGGGGCTCCACGCAAGATCTCACCTCGTGGGGTGTCAATGATTCTGAGAAAGGTGAAAAAGCATCCTAGAACTACACGGGAGGAGTTAGTTAATGACCTCAAATTAGCAGGGACCACAGTCACCAAGAAAACCATTGGAAACACATTACACCGCAATGGATTAAAATCCTGCAGGGCTCGCAAGGTCCCCCTGCTCAAGAAGGCACATGTGCAGGCCCGTCTGAAGTTTGCCAATGAACACCTGAATGATTCTGTGAGTGACTGTGAGAAGGTGCTGTGGTCTGATGAGACCAAAATAGAGCTCTTTGGCATTAACTCAACTCGCTGTGTTTGGAGGAAGAAAAATGCTGCCTATGACCCCCAAAACACCGTCCCCACCGTCAAGCATGGGGGTGGAAACATTTTGCTTTGGGGGTGTTTTTCTGCTAAGGGCACAGGACAACTTATTCGCATTAACGGGAAAATGGACGGAGCCATGTATCGTGAAATCCTGAACGACAACCTCCTTCCCTCTGCCAGGAAACTGAAAATGGGTCGTGGATGGGTGTTCCAGCACGACAATGACCCAAAACATACAGCAAAGGCAACAAAGGAGTGGCTCAAGAAGAAGCACATTAAGGTCATGGAGTGGCCTAGTCAGTCTCCGGACCTTAATCCAATAGAAAACCTATGGAGGGAGCTCAAGCTCAGAGTTGCACAGAGACAGCCTCGAAACCTTAGGGATTTAGAGATGATCTGCAAAGAGGAGTGGACCAACATTCCTCCTAAAATGTGCGCAAACTTGGTCATCAATTACAAGAAACGTTTGACCTCTGTGCTTGCAAACAAGGGTTTTTCCACTAAGTATTAAGTCTTTTTTTGTTAGAGGGTTCAAAAACTTATTTCACTCAATGAAATGCAAATCAGTTGCTATCTTTTATTTAAAGTTATTTTTTCGATTTTCCTTTTGATGTGCTATCTGCCACTGTTAAAATAAACCTACCATTGAAATGATACTGTTCTGAGACTTTTCATTTCTTTGTCATTGGACAAACTTACAAAATCAGTGAGGGGTCAAATAATTATTTCCTCCACTGTACTTTTAATGGTGCAAGTGATTTTATAGCAGTGATCTCCAACCAGTGGTTTGTGAGCAACTTGTTGCTCTCCAACGCATTGGATGTTGCTCCCAATCGCCTTAAAGCAGGTGCTTATTTTTAAATTCCTGGCTTAAAGACAAGCTTTAGTTACATAAAAACCACTATTGCCAAACACAGCCTCCTGTAGGCTACCAGTCCACATAGGGATAACGAACAGTCAATCCCATCCCATATTTGGCACCCCTGGTTTCTTTTTAAATGTTTGTGTTTCTCCAACTTTTTTTCATATGGCTCATGTGGCTGAATGGTGAAAAAGGTTGGCGACCCCCATTATATAGTGACTTTTTTTTTTTTTTTACTTCATTGAATACATTTGTCTTTCTCTTCCTAGCCACTTTCACTTAGATCATTGTGGAGCACTCCCTTACATGAGTGAAATGGTTGGCTATGATGGACCTATTTACATGACTCACCCCACTAAGGCCATTTGCCCCATCTTGCTGGAGGATTACAGGAAAATTACAGTGGACAAGAAAGGAGAGACTAATTTCTTCACATCACAAATGATCAAGGACTGTATGAAAAAGGTGGTTGCTGTGAATTTACACCAGACTGTGCAGGTAAGATATCTGCACTCAAAAGAGATAAAATCAGAACTTTTTGCTAAGCATAAAAGCTATAAATAACAAACAATATATACATCCTTATAAACTGTGCTTAGTAATGGCACGTGATGCATGACTCAAATGTTTTGATTATAAAAATTAATTTCTCATACGTCCTGGGGGACACAGGGACCATGGGGTTAAATCCCCTCCCATCAGGAGGCAGGACACTTCAAAACAAAGATCTTCCCCCCTATATAACTCCCCTTCCACCAACAGATACTCCAGTTTTTAATGTGTCCTCGCAAACTCAGGAGGTAGACAACACGGCCCCAGGGGGCCCTACATTATTTCAATCTTCAGCGACTGGAGAATAGATCCAGAAACGGGGTAGGACCTGAACCAGTGTACTGGGCTCAATGAGTCAACCCCCACCGCGGGACCTGTACTGTCTGGGGTATCACCGCAATACCAGATCGAACACTTGGTCAGGCAGACCAGTGGAGGTGAGCGCGAGCTACGCTCTAGTCTCCCTCATACCACACTGCCTGTGATGGCCAGCCCAGGGAACATAACCCTGAATGGGTGGTTGGTTCCCGGCGGCAGGGACTCACGCCACACGGGGAACACATACACGGCAGCGATACTGGGGCGCGGGGCGGAGTGCCGGTGACACCTCAGCGCTACCCTCGCTCCCCTCCCACACACTGCACAACTGTGTACCCGCCCGGTTACTCACCGGGGAACTCAGTAAGCGCGCGAAGGAGAGAGAACTTCCGGGTTGAACCCGCGAATACCCAGTGACGTCACTCCGTGACTTGGCGCCAACGCTCATGCTACGCCCTCAATTTCTCTCTTCGCGCCCTGCAGACGCACCACTCCAGTGGCGGCCATTTCTACCCTGCGCACCTCTTGAACAGCACTCGCTTCAGCAGCTAAGCTCTTTCCTCCTAAGTACTCCTTCCATCACCAGGTACCGGGAGGGGAAATAGCACAAGGGGAGGGACAGCAATAAGAACAATGGCTGAGGGAACGAGCGATTCACTCTTTACAAGGGGGGGGAAACAGAGCTCTAAGATCACCTTTTTCTCGTGTACAAAATGTAAAAATAAACTTAAAACAGGCCAAAAGGAGCCACTTTGCACAACATGCTCTGCAGCAACCACCGCAGACCCCCCAACACCACACACAAACCCTGTATCAGTGGCTGTGGTGGGAAATAGCCCAGAGGAGGCCCCCACTCCATCAGGCTCTGGGACTTCCGGAACCTCTGAGACACCAGCATGGGCAGTGTCCCTTTCAAATTCCCTTCAGGGAATACCAATGCTGGCCTCATCTCTAGATAAAATTCTAGAGAGATTGAGCTCCCCACCTGAAAACAGAAAGCCGGTAAAACGCAGGGCAACTACACCCTCAGGGCCTACCATTCCAATAGTCTCTCCTTCAGATTCAGAGGATGATCCTCTTAGCGAAGGGGAATTATCCCCATCTGAATCTGAAGGAGAGGAATCATCGTGTCCTTCTGATCACTCCAGAAAGGTGGAGGACTTAATTTTGGCAGTACTAGAGGTACTAAAAATTGATGAATCAGCCCCTTCGTCTAAGAAATCAAAGGGCCTATTCCGTAGGGCAACAGAACATTCCATTTCCTTTCCGATACACGAGCAACTCCAGGCCATAGTCCAGGAGGAATGGAATGCTCCAGAGCACAAATTACAGATAACTAAGAAATTTGCTAAACTGTATCCATTTCCCAAGGAGGAAATAGAAAAATGGAGCACACCACCGCTGGTGGATGCTCCTGTGTCACGTCTGTCAAAGAATACTGCCTTACCAGTACCAGACGCGTCAGCATTTAAAGACGCAGCAGACAAGAAACTGGAAGGTTTTCTTAAAGCCATATTCACTTCAACAGGTGCAGCATTCAGGCCCATCCTGGCAACTGCCTGGGTTGGACGGGCCCTAGAGGCATGGTCTGACATCCTTTTAACGGGAAACAGAGATGAAATGCCTTTTGAAGACATGGAAATCATCATTTCACGGATTCAAGAGGCAAGCTCCTTCCTTTGTGACGCCTCTCTGGATATCCTAAAAGCAGTAGCTCGCTCGTCAGCCATATCTGTGGCAGCACGCCGAGTGTTATGGCTGCGTCTTTGGTCGGCGGATTTAAGCTCCAAGAAGTCCCTTACATCCCTACCATTTAAGGGTTCGCGTTTGTTTGGTGAGGAACTAGAGAAAATAATTTCACAAGCGACGGGAGGAAAAAGCACACTACTTCCACAACCTAAAACCAGAGGAAATCCAACCACAAATAAGAAACCTAGATATTTTCGTGGACAAGGATTTCGCCATTCCAAGACATCTTCACCACCACGACAGTCATCCTCTAGGGGACGATATCCCTACAAGAGTAAGAACAGCTGGCAGACCAGAAAGAACTCAGCCAAACCCTCTAACGACAAACAGTCATCAGCATGACTGGCCGAGATCAACCCAATCGGACCTCCCAGTAGGCGGCAAACTAAAACACTTCGCACACAGATGGCACGAACATCTAAACGACCCATGGGTAGCCAACACCATCAAGATAGGATACCAATTAGAATTCCACGTGATTGCTCCGGTGCCCCCGGATCAGAGATTCACAGGATTTTACTCAAACCTATTTGTGGTACCCAAAAAGAATGGATCATTTCGCCCGGTACTAGACCTCAAGCTTCTCAACAAATGGATAATTTACCGACGATTCAAAATGGAATCCGTACGTTCGGTCATTCGGGCCATGGAACCAGGGGAATTTCTCACATCTCTGGACATGAAGGACGCTTACCTTCATGTCCCAATTTTTCCAGCTCATCAGGCCTACCTTCGCTTTGCCTTTCAGAACAACCACTTTCAATTCAAAGTGTTGCCCTTCGGACTATCGTCAGCACCACGCATATTTACAAAAATAATGGCAGTAATGGCAGCTCACCTCCGAGTCCAAGGAGTTTGTATAACTCCATACTTAGACGACCTACTGTTCAAGGCGAGATCATCAAGTCAAGCAGCGACCGAACTAGAGCAATCGATACAAACGCTGCAACAATTCGGTTGGACGATAAACAGACACAAATCCTCATTAATACCGACCCAGAGGATGCCCTTTCTGGGATTCATCTTCGATACGAACCAAGGAAAGGTGTTTCTACCGGAGGACAAGATTCAGAAACTGATATCATTGGTCAGAAGACTCAAGGCGGAACGGAATCCATCCATCCGATTTTGTATGAAAGTGTTGGGAATGATGGTATCCTCCACAGAGGCAGTCAGATTTGCACAATTCCATCTCAGACACCTACAGAAGAACATTCTATCAGCATGGAAAACTCACAAGCGACTCTCCAAGAGAATCAAACTATCACACCAGACAATGAGTTCCCTGAATTGGTGGTTAGTGCAATCACACCTGTCTCAAGGACGGTCGTTTGTGGAACCAATGTGGCAGGTGATAACCACCGATGCAAGTCTCTCGGGGTGGGGAGCGACATTCAGAAATCAGACAGCGCAGGGTCTCTGGTTGGAAGCAGAAACCAAAATGCCGATAAACATACTGGAAATCAGAGCAATATTCAATGCCCTACTGCATTGGGAGAAACAATTACTAGACCTAGACATTCGAATTCAGTCAGACAACGCCACAGCAGTGGCATATATCAATCGACAAGGGGGGACGAGAAGTCCCACAGCCTCAAGCGAAGTAAGAAAAATCCTGAACTGGGCGGAGAATCATGTGTATCAGATATCAGCGGTACACATACCAGGAGTAGCAAATTGGGAAGCAGATTTCCTAAGTCGCCACCAGTTAGATTCAACCGAGTGGGAACTAAACTCCGAAGTCTTCGAGTACATAGTGACCGTCTGGGGTCAACCAGAAATAGACCTCATGGCATCGCGCCACAACCGGAAGACAGAGAGATTCATGGCAAAGACAAGAGATCCATTAGCGACAGCAGTCGACGCTCTGACAGCAAAATGGGTAGCAACATTGGCATACGTATTTCCTCCCATAGCTATGCTGCCTCGTATACTCAAGAGAATAAAGCGGGAAAGAGGTACATTTATCGTAATAGCTCCCTGCTGGCCGAGAAGGTCATGGTTCTCGGACCTGAAGGAAATGTCAGTCGAACAACCGTTGAAACTACCCAGTCGGGTAGACCTTCTACATCAAGGTCCAATTGTGCACTCCAAACCAGAGATGTTTTGTTTGATGGCATGGCTGTTGAAAAGTCCATTTTAATTAGAAAAGGGTTCTCACCCGAAGTGGCTCAAACCATGATCAGAGCTAGGAAGAACATTTCTTCTAAATCATACCACAGAATATGGAAGTTATTCATTAACTGGTGCTCATCCCGACAAATTGACTATGAGAAAGCGGACATTCCTGTAGTTCTACAATTTCTTCAGGAAGGCTTAGACAAAGGGCTGGGTCTGAGTTCCTTAAAAGTGCAAGTATCATCTTTATCGGTTCTGTTACAATCAAGATTAGCATTACAAGAAGATGTAAGGGTATTTCTACAAGGAGTGGCTCATGTAGTCCCTCCCATACGGTCTCCGGTTCCTCCTTGGGATCTGAATACGGTTTTGGTAGCATTGACCAATTCCCCTTTTGAACCGATTTCTATCATTGAAATGCAGTGGCTCACTTGGAAAACGGTTTTCCTAGTGGCGATATCATCGGCACGAAGGGTGTCGGAAATAGGAGCATTATCCTGTAATTCTCCTTATTTAATCTTTCATACGGAAAAAGCAATCTTAAGGACCAGACCTTCCTTTCTGCCCAAAGTAGTTTCCCCTTTTCACTTGAACGAGGAAATAGTAATTCCTTCCTTTTGTAGCACACCCAAGAATGCCAAGGAAGAGAAGTTACACAACATAGATGTGGTGCGTGCCCTACACACGTACGTGGAACGAACAGCCTCATTTAGAAAATCAGATGCATTATTCGTAATTCCGTCAGGCAGCCGAAAGGGATTCCCAGCTTCCAAAGCCACCATTGCCAGGTGGATCAGGGAGGCAATCCGTCGGGCATATATTTCCCTCCAGAAGCCTCCTCCATTTCGAATAAAGGCACACTCCACTAGGGCAATGGGTGCCTCATGGGCTTGTAGAAACATGGCATCTGCGGAGCAGTTGTGCAGAGCAGCAACTTGGGCTTCGGTTCACACTTTCACTAAGCATTACAGATTTGATACTTTTGCATCTGCAGAAGCGGCATTTGGTCGCAAAGTTTTGCAGTCAGTAGTACTGTTAGAGTTATATTAGTTATTCTGTTTGGGGGACACAGGGCCTCCCTCCCAGAAAACAATGGGAGGTAGCTCCTTCTACTCAGCCAGTTATGTTACGAGTTAAGTTATCAGTTGGAATAGTTTGCTCGGTTCTTTGAAACAACTGGAGTATCTGTTGGTGGAAGGGGAGTTATATAGGGGGGAAGATCTTTGTTTTGAAGTGTCCTGCCTCCTGATGGGAGGGGATTTAACCCCATGGTCCCTGTGTCCCCCATAGGACTAGAGAGAAAAGGATTTTACGGTAAGTAAAGAAATCCCTTTATACCCCTTGCTTTAAAATATGAGCCCTATGCCTTTATATGGTCATCTGTGCTTTAATTTGTTACAGTACATTATACCCTTTATAAACTGCTTGATATTTCCATATCTGGTATTGTACAGAGCAGTGATCTTTAATAATACATTTCTTATTTAGCTTAACATAACGTGAAACACATGGGCCAGTGTGGCCATGCAGTTGTGTCATTTACAGCTGATTTGTGCATCCATCGGGCTGTGTGTGGGGCCTCTGAACTAGGATTTTGACTGCTGTAACTACTCAGCTGAGCTGGCATCTTTTTGTACCATGTATAGGGCCCATAATGCACCTACCTGACAGATCTCTGTCAGGTCTCTGTCAGTGATGTCCCATTGGACAAGTACTGATTTGATGCATCAAAGCTTTCCCTGTCCGACAGGCCTCATCAGGCCCCACCATATGATCTGATCATTGGCTCCAGCACAAATGATCAGAACTGCCTGATTTGGCCCGATGTGTGGATGGCCAAATAGGGCCCAGGTGCACTCATTTGGAAACCTTGCCAAAAGAGTAAATCTGGTATTGTATGGCCAGCTTAAAGGTTGTTTTAATTTTATTTATGCATAGCCAGTTCAGTTTATTTTTTATCTTCTTTTTTGCAGGTAGATGATGAGCTGGAAATCAAAGCATACTATGCGGGGCATGTTCTGGGAGCTGCTATGTTTCAGATTAAAGTTGGATCCGAGTCAGTGGTATACACCGTAAGTATGTGTTTAGGATTATAAGATAAAGAGTAGTGCATAATGGTTGTCCAGATAATTTTGCACTTTTGTAGATAAATCTGTTTTTCAGCATCTGGTCACCTGGGAATTTAAATGACTCTGCTTTGCAGTATAACTTGTTTCATGGTATTTTATCTTATTTTATAGCTTTTGTTTGTTATATTGCTTTTTGAATTAAATAAGCTGCGTGTGTTAATGTGGTGCCTTTTATGAATTGTAATTAATTTGTCTTAACTCTATTGATTTATTTTCTGCATGCAGGGTGATTACAACATGACACCAGATCGCCACTTAGGGTGAGGATTTTCTGCCATATTTATTGCTATATAACACATGAATTACCTATTAAATGTATCCCTATAAATTGTGATTAATGATGCCACTAGTTTAATTACTCCTTAGTGATGTCACGTGTGTCATGACTCATTGAAATTTGTGTATTAAAAAAATGTACACCCTGCTGTAAAACATAAGGCTGCTAGAAGTCAAACTGGATTTCCGTGACCTGTGTTTCATTGCCCTGTGGCCTTGTGCCACATTATGGTCATGGAATTCGTAACTCATATTTTTGTATTAAATTACAGTGGTGGCCACATTATTTATTATAAAAAGTTCTTAATGTTTTACTATTTAAACAGGCCGTGTAAGGTTATTGCACTTTTCACTTGTACAGTTGGGGAGGGATAGTGGGTGGCCCTCATTTTACTGAAAGTCAGAGAAGAGCCGAATATAAATACACTGTGCAGCAAGGGTGCCAAAACAGCAGTCTGATATACCTGCTTTAAGGATATAATCATATCTACAGACAAAATCAGTGTTTCATACAGAATCAGGCAGCTGTTAGCTCAAGGCTGCTTTTCCATCTCTGTGGTGCCTCCCCTACATCTTCTGTTGGAGTGAAATTGTGTCTGCTACTACAACGTGAGGGGCTGTGCTCCATAGCATCCTGTCCATGTTTCTTTCATTCATTCCCACTTTCAATGAACAGGCTAAGCACTGAGCTAGGTACAAATTGAGCATGCTGTTACATAATTTGCTCCTAGGCAAGCTAGAGGTTCATTGCTGCAGGGCACAATTTATAGGAAGTGCCATGGGCACAAAAAATGGTGTTCCATTCTCATTGTATCTTCTGCTTTACCTTGAATCAGAGCGATTACTTTGTATTCATTTAAGTCACAGATCCATCTATTTGGAAGTATGATGCTTAGCAGTTCTAATATTGTATGGCACAGTAATATGTGAGCAGTATAAAATGTGTCTATACATTATGTAATATATTGCTAATGTTATTATAAGCTTTTTTGGCATAGAGAGTTTGCATTGCTTGTTTGTAGTGTTTATTTCCCAAAACATTTATATAAAGTCTCTTCTGATTAAGGATGCTACCATGGTATTATTATTATTAACCTATTTGTAAAATAAGCAATACTTTTAATACACCGTACAAAAAGTGATATTTTAGAAGAAAAATATCTTGACATAGGGTTTTTCTGTAGCTTCAACCCTTAAACCCAGAAATGTGTGGCCTATGCCACTGGCAGGCTGATACTTTGCCAATGATGTAGCGCAAGCTTTTTTGGAGGTAAAAGGTTAATTTAATGAACCGGAATGTCTGCATGATGACCCCTGCAAAGCTAAATGAAATTATTTGTCCCTCAGGGCTGCATGGATTGACAAGTGTCGTCCCGATTTGCTCATAAGTGAGTCAACTTATGCAACAACTATCAGAGATTCCAAACGCTGCAGAGAGAGAGACTTCCTGAAGAAAGTCCACGAGACAGTGGAGAAAGGTGGAAAGGTGATATCTGTTCTCTATTTCATTTTGAAAATATTTGAAGAAATGTAAATATAGTGTAACCGTTAATTCTCATTGTCACTGTTATAGTCATGCTGTCCCTTTCTGTAAAAGGAGCTCCCCTTTCCCTCTGCAATAATAATTATTTATACAGAAGGGAAACCATTCAACCATATAAACACATTTTCATCATAAGCGCAAAAGAGGCAATATAGCCCCCTCTTCAACCTTATTGTACTAAATAGGCCTTTGGGATAAACAAATTGAAATTAAAGTCACATTTTACTACCTTTCCCTATGAGATAGGTCAGAACAAACCAGCAACTGCTGAAAAGCCTCAGTATAAAAAAAATACCTCCTTTCCCCCACCTGCAGCTTGTTAGGCTGTCATATGAAAAGTGGCTTATTATACAGAGGCGTCTCTGTGGAGTGCTGAAATTGCAATTAATAAGTAAAATTGACACTTTGGTTTCAGATTTTACTCTGTTTAGTGCAAGAAAACACAAATATTTTCAGCACAGTTTATGGAACTAAAGTTAATAAATACTGCCTCTTTAATATATCATGTAATTACTAAACTGATAACCAGCCTTATTATATAGTCCTGAACGTATGTTTTACACTCACCAGTACAGTATGGAAGGAACCATGCTATTGGAGATGTCATGGCTTTGTTCTAACATAGATGGCCCTTTTGTTCACAGGTTCTGATTCCTGTTTTTGCTCTAGGACGAGCTCAAGAGCTCTGCATATTGCTGGAAACTTTTTGGTAAGAATGCAAGTCTGGCTTATTAGTTTTAGTAAACAAAAGTTGCTACAAGCTTTAGATTTTTCCATGTGTGCCTTGTTTAAAACACACACGTACATTTTATCTTTTTAATTTGCATAAAGATGCAACCCACCCCCCAAACACTTCTGCTGGCAATTTCAGCTGGTGGGTAAAAATGGTAGTCATGCAGATTACAGGAAATGGCATCACTACGAACTAACCTTTGCTCTGTCACTGCTATGACTGGAGACTCTCACTGGAGAGTGTGAAAACATGAAGCAATAGGTGTTTTGTTATAATGTGTACTTGGGCTGTCCTTCAACTTTACCTTTGGAGGGATTGGAGAGACTATAAAAAGCATAAATATACACTAGCATAGGGTACAATGTGCTTTAAATTACTGTACATTCAAAACAATTGTACTTTAGAAATATACAGGGACTAAATGCTGTGTTTCTGTACTGACTAGTGTTTATATCTTAATGATTGGACTGAGGGAGGGCCCCTTGGAGTTGCTCAGGTTGTTTGCACTGGTTATAGATACTTAGACATTACCTGTTGGATGGCACACAATTGAACTGTAGCAGTACTCTTCTCATCCCGTTTAGCACTCAGAGTGATTATTGCAAAGTAATTGTAATAAGTGTAGTCATTCCTTGCCCCCAAAATGCATTCAAGACACAATCTGTGTCAAAAGCAACTATTTAAATTATACACCACTAAAAACAAAATGATTGTGCCTTTAAATGTTACATTTTGTGTTGCATTAAACAAAGCGTCTAACATATCAGCCTCATTGTTTTGCCTGTGAGCTTGACTGACTGGTGTCTCACAATCCAAAGGAGATAGCAGACATGGAATAGACAGGAAGTGAAAAGCAGAATGGGATGAGCTGCTAGTAAAAATACAGTAGGGATAGATCCAAACAAGATAATGTGCCTAGTAAAGATGACTATTAATCCTAAATGAACCAACAGATACAAAAGAACGACTTGATATCTACTGAAGATTAAATGTTGATATGCACTTTGAATGTCCATACTACTTGTAGCACCACGTCTAATGCTTAATGAAACATCTTACCCATTCAGTTATTCAAATATTTCCTTAATTGAACAGTAATATCACTTGGTTTCAGGTGGCATGACAGGCAATGCAGGATATTGGCTGGCATTAGGCAACACAAAAAAATCATGCAATACATTAGCTAAACTGGAATAAACATATTCAGAAATGCTGGTCTGGTCTGTATTCTTGGTCACACTACACAAAATATGGGGATCATTTAGGATATAGATTTTAGAAAGAAGAAAATTATAAACCTTAATTTATTTCACTATGCTGGATTAATGTGCACCTCACTTTTAATTGCAATACTGTCTTCATTCAGGGAACGAATGAACCTCAAGGCCCCTATTTATTTCTCTACTGGTTTGACAGAAAAAGCAAACCATTATTACAAGCTGTTTATCACATGGACCAATCAGAAGATCAGGAAAACCTTTGTACAGAGGAACATGTTTGAATTTAAGCACATCAAGGCTTTTGATAGAGCTTTTGCTGACAACCCTGGACCTATGGTAAGAGAATATAAAGATCTTATTAAATGTTTTTCTGCTTTTACAAATTACTAGCTGTTTTCATTAGAATTTTTTTTGTGTGTGCATTTAGTGACAGGTCTTGGGGCCATTTGCTTGTCTTTACAGTTGGACAAAGTTTGTTTCATTTTCTGCTTGGTTATATAAAATGAGATTTTAGTTGTACTGACTGGTGGTATGGCCAGTAGGGAAAAGCCAAGCCTGCCTTTTGTTCTACAGGGTTCCTTAAAGGAAAAGTAACACTAAAAATGTTAAAGTAAAAAATCTATTCTACCCTGCCCCAATAATTGCCCTATCCTGCAAACCATTGAATATTTTGAATGCTTTATTAGAAAATACCTGTTAAAACTTGGCTTCTGGTCATTTGAAAAAAGGCGATGCAGGGGAAGCATCCACTATGCGACGATCGATTGACCAATCCTAGCCTGACTCCTTCCTATACAGAAGGAAGGCTAGGATCGATCAATTGATCGTCGCATAGTGGATGCTTCCCCTGCATCGCCGTATTGCCTTTGTTCAAATGACTGGAAGCCAAGTTTTAACAGGTATTTTCTAATAAAGCATTCAAAATACTAAATGGTTTGCAGGATAGGGCAATTTTTGGGGCAGGGTAGAACAGATTTTTTACTTTCAAATTTTTAGTGTTACTTTTCCTTTAACTTTTTATTGGTCTCAGAGTTCTGTATGCTTGCATGTGTTTATTATTAATAGGAGCTTTTACCTTCCTTTAATAATATTATGATTTAAATTAAAGCAGTAATTTAATGGCATTTAATGCAAAATAAATACAAAACGGGGAAAAATAAATAGTTTTGTTTATTTTAAAAATCGCATGGTAAAAAAAATTGCCACTGTCCTTGTGGGTCAGTCAAATCTAGAGATCAGCATAATAGAAAGCTGAAAATGAGCTGTGTGAAAAGCAAGCCTGGAGTATGTTAAAAAGCATTAGTGTGACCCAGCTCTCCAGTATACTCCTGAACACAAATTTATGAAGATTTGGGAACCATGGTATATGTATGCCTTTCTGGGGATCCTTGCCATGGTGTCTATAATGTGGGCTTTTAGAACCACACCAATGCTTGACTGTTGCCCACTTATACCATTCCATGTACCTGTATCTGACCTCTCTGGGATGTGTGGGCTGTTGTCCAGATCTGCACACACTTTTCTATATTTAGTATCTGTGCTCAAACACTGATGTTGATGGCATTGTCTTTATCCTTGGTTCGCTCTTTACTTTCTTTTTCCTGTTTTTTTGATTTGCACCCTTTTTTCTTTCTTTTTTTACTTTCTCCTACTTCTTTCTTCTTATTTTCTTACATGTACAATAGACTTAAGGCAGGAGATCCAAATTACAGAAAGACCCCTTATCCAGAAAACCCCGGGTCCCGAGCATTCTGGATAATGGGTCCCATACCTGTAGTATCTGTTATCAGAGAGCAGTTCAAGGGTCTTGGTGCCTTTCCAACCCATTGTAGCCTAACCCTGTGTCTGCACATGGAGCAATTGTGTCAGCCCAGATGCAGGCACATGGAGCAGATTTTTGGTGCTCAGATACATAATTATGTGCTTTGGTGCCAAAATCCACTCCGTGTGCCAACACCCTGACCGATGAAGTGCAGCATAGAGGCTGATACTCTGCCTGTGTTTATCCGCAAGCCTGGTGTGCCTTGGGCCTCAGCGTTTTTTCTTGTCTCAGAGCTATTTTTGGAGGTTTATAGAAATTAACCCTCAGGGCATTTTGAATGTTCTATTTTTGAAGATGACTTATTGTACTGCTTATTTATACTTGCAGGTGGTCTTTGCAACTCCAGGAATGCTGCACGCTGGTCAGTCTCTGCAAATATTTCGCAAGTGGGCAGGAAATGATAAAAACATGGTGAGAGTGATTTTTGAAAGTTTTCCTTGCCTGATATTTTTGGTTACAGTAACAGAACATTTCAGTAAATTTTTTTTTATTGTTCTTTTTTCTACTGTGTCCCATTTATATTCCATTTCAGATAATTGGCCTCATGCTATACAGAGTCCTAATTTGTGCACTCCTAGTTTATTATGTATCTGACTTTGGTTTAAGCATTTTTTGTTTTTCTCATTCAGGTGATTATGCCCGGTTACTGTGTACAAGGTACAGTGGGCCATAAAATATTAAGTGGCCAGAGAAAACTGGAAATGGAAGGACGACAAACTGTAGGTTTTCTGTTAATCCAGAAAGTAAAATACGTACCTGTTACACAGTCTATTTTTAAGCCCCCTAAATCAATATTTTCTTTATCATTTTATAGCTGGAGGTAAAGATGCAAGTAGAATACATGTCCTTCAGTGCACATGCAGATGCTAAAGGAATTATGCAGCTGATCCGTCAGGCAGAGCCTCGTAATGTACTGCTGGTCCATGGAGAGGCCAAAAAGATGGAATTCCTGAAGCTTAAAATTGAACAAGAGTTTAGTGAGTTCATCTCTTTTTCTTTATGGTTTTATAGCCTACATATTGAGCACTTTTAGATGTTATGGAGCAAAGGTTTGTACAGGTATGGGATCAGTTATGCAGAATTTTTAAAAATGGTTTCCCTTTTCTCCGTAATAAAACAGTACCTTTAACTTGATCCCAACTAACATATAAATAATTCTTACCGGAAGCAAAATAATTCTATTGGGTTTAATTCATATTTAATTCATTTTCTAGTCGACTTAAGGTATAGAGATTGAAATTACGGGAAGACCCCTTATCTGGTCCTAAGCATTCTGGAAAGCGGGTCCCATACCTGTACTGTCTTTATTTTTGTTATTCTTATTTACATTTTATATTTTGTTTTACTCCATAGGAATTAACTGTGCTATGCCACTGAATGGAGAAACTGCAACCATCACCACCAATCCTAACATCCCTGTAGATATATCTTTAGGGCTTCTGAAGAAAGAGAGCTCTCTTGGTAACAAAAAGTCTATTAAATAAAATATATGTGGTACATAATGTATTTTTTTTCTCACACATTTAGTTTTGAGTTCACAGAATCACAAATCATCTCCAACAAGAAACAGGACACTTTATGTAAAAGATTTATGCTTGCATGCTTAGCTTTTTTTAGCTTTATTTGCTTAAAGGACAAGGAAAGGCAAAGTCACTTGGGGGTGCCAAAATGTTAGGCACCCCCAAATGACTTAAATTGCCTCCGAACAGGGGCACCAGCCCGGGGTACCTGTAGCGAGCGCTTCCTGCTTCGTTTTGCTGGCAAATTCCCAGGACCGCCGCATGCACATTAGAGTGAAAAGCAGACTTCTTTGTTAAAGTTCGGCTTTTTCACTCTACTGCGCATGCGCACGCGAGTGAATGAGGAAGCGCTGCAGCTACCCCAGGCTGGTGCTGTTCTCTCCGAACAGGGGCACCAGCCCGGGGTAAAAGGCAGGCGATTTAAGTCACTTGGAGGTGCCTAACATTTTGGCACCCCCAAGTGACTTTGCCTTTCCTTCTGCTTTAACACAGAGTATACTGTACACATGAGTACAAGACAGCAGGCCCATATCTGTTTATACTGGTTAGTTTACCCAGTGGACTGAGAAATTGTATATGACAGGCCTTGGGCTGAGTTCTCTCTTCTTCCCATTCCCTCTAAAGACATTGCCTTGAAAACAGTGGCATCTGTGATCAATAATTATGCTGCAGGACCAAGCCTATTGTAGAGCCCTTCTCTTCTCATCTTTATGAGCAGAGCAATCTTAATATGGTAACAAGCAGCATAAAGAATATTTCTGGGATTGTATCTTGATCCATGGGCTACGATTAAACAAACTTTTAGCAGATCTGAATAGCATAATGAGTAAAAGTTCTAAAGAATAAGGTAAAAAATGTACTAGCTTACATTTTTCAGATTTATACTAATTTTGCCTGTCAGTTCATATTGTGTTAGGCATTAAATTGTGGTTTAAGTTCATTTTTGCTCCACAAAAACTACACCTGTTGCATTTCAGGGCTGGTTCCAGACTGTAAGAAGCCAAGACTGATGCATGGGACGCTCATAATGAAGGACAATGTAAGTAACAAATATGTAGCAGATATTTCAAATATACGTGTATAATATGTGTGTCTGGTGTAGAGGGTACTAGCTAATATATAGAAGGAATTTGGTCAAGATAGTGAATTTGAGCAGCAGATGAATGTTTGATGTATGTATCTGCATTACTTCTGCATTTTTACCATGTTCCCTTGCAGAGCTTCCGCCTTGTTTCTCCAGAGCAGGCACTGAAAGAAATTGGCCTTGGAGAGCACCAACTACGATTCACTTGCAGGCTGCATGTCCAAGATACCCACAAGGAACAAGAGACTGTGCTGCGGATATACAATCATCTGAAAAGGTGAACACAAATCATTCTAGGAAAGAACAGATTACGTGTGCTGGACTAGTTATCATTCTCTGAAATCAGTACAAGTTGTACCGGAATACTTTATTGGCTCTGTAGTTTGGTGTTTTTTTATGTCTCTCATAAAGGGAACATGCCGACTGCCTTCTCATTATTAGTATTATTATATCCTTTATAGTTACATCCTACTCTATCATGGAATTTATGGTATACCCTCTTCTATCTGCTTGTTGAAACTATTAGCACTTACATATTTATTTATCCTGTCTAATTCATAATCACTTTACCCCTGTTAGTGGTTATGCCTTGTAAAGCACTGTGTACATTTATGTTGCTATATAAGTAATTGCAGTACTAAAAAAACCTAATAAAAATCAATAAGACTGTGGTTGATATTAAGAACTACTGCTGTATGTATGTGCAAGCAAATACTTCACTAGAGTGTTGGTGGTAGAAAATGTTAATGTTTTACAATATATAGAAGCTGCCTACAGTATTGTGATTTTTATATCAAGGTTTATGATTAATACAGGAAATGGTAAAAGAAAGCTTCATCTTAGGGGAGGTGATAGAATCCAATTTAGGCTGGCACAGAAACCTGACTCTAGAAGCAGATAAATTCATCATTATTCTTTAGCTTGCATCACCATCTGCTTCAAGAATCTGGTTTTTGTACCAGCCTAATTTGGAGCCTATCACCTCCCTAAGCTGAAGCATTGGGGCTCAGACCGTTACGTACTTCTGGTTCTACCTCCAGAATATAGTTCATTCTGGATTATCTCTTTTGTTAAAATGTATATTTCGTAGAAATTTGAAGGGTCCAATCATGAACTTTTGTCTTGATCCAGTGGCCTAACTATATGAGCCCTACCCCTACCAGGTCGCCCATGATTTTGCGTGTGTTACAAGTTTCTCACAAACCTACTTCTCCTAGGCCCCCTGTATAAAGAAAGCAGACCTGGGTGTCTGGGGTCTGCTTCCTCTATAGTTACACCACTTGATCTTAATCACAAGGAAGGTAAGCTATAGCTTTTGTTTCTTTGCAGTGTACTCAAGGATTACTCAGTGCAGCACCTCCCAGATGGTTCCATTATGGTGGAGTCTATTCTGCTGCAAGTTTCAACCCATTCAGAGGACCCAGGAACAAAGGTTCTGTTAATTTCATGGACATACCAGGTTAGTGCTATTTAGTGTTGAAATTGCTGCTACTCTATTACTCTATTGTTTCTTCTCATTTGCACTGACATCTATTGGCAAATGGTGACAACATAATACTGTATATACAAAACAAATAACATTACCTTTTAGAAATATGTATAGGTGGTATACAAGTGTAGAGGTGTGCCATGTGGCAATGGCACAATTATTCTTATTGTCATTCCTTAGTCTGGTCACAAACACCACCTCATAGCAGTGGGCAAATGGTTACTGCATAGAGTATGTTTTCTTAGTGATTCTAAGTTAAACATTTTATTACTCACTAAATATACTATCTGTTTAAAAAGAGTGAGAAAAATGTAAAAAAAAGAAAATCACCCTATGAATTTGCAAAAAATATATGTATTGCTCTTCTCATTATTGGTTAAATTATAAATCAACATGTTATTCCACATCTCCATTTTATTTAAATGAGAAATCTTGGGACTTCAAATGGAAATATCACAGTGTCCATCCCTTCTGTTAGAAAAATGAAGGAGAGGTGTGTGTATATAATGCAGACATTATTGTAAAAGACTCTTATAGGCTTGGATTAAACTAAAATGTTGCATTATATACACCAGCTACAATGCAGCATTTGTAACTCAGACTCAAACAAATGTATATATTTATCGTTAACAATGTCATAAATCAAAATCTGGTCAGCTGGATTGCTTAGTATCAATTAACCCACATTAAGAAAAACACAAAGCAGGGCCCCAAACGTACTACATGAAAATTCCAGTGTTGCGGTGCAGTTGAAAAACAATATAATACACAGCACCATACTCAGTCATTTATCTACAAAAAAGTATAGTCTAATTGTAAATTTTAAAAGCACAAAAATAGCCTGCCTATGTGGTTGACATCAGAGAATTGGAAACCACCAAATTAACATTGCTCTTCTTTTCCTGTACTTAGGATGAGGAGCTGGGAAGTTTCTTGACATCTTTGCTAAAGAAAGGCCTTCCACAAGGAACAAGTTAATTCTTCTGCACCTGGGGTGTATTTGTACCAATGTGAAAAAAGCAACATGAGCTTGGGCACCTTGAGTGTCGGACTGGTTTAGAGGAGCCGTAATGCCCATATTAGGAGTCCAGGCTGCAGCAAAACAAATTCAAAAGACTATTTTTTCTAAAATGTGTGATGCTTCTCGGCTGCTCAGTAAGAGAACACTCCGTAAGGAAGGGCTTGGTCTAGGGTGTGAGATCTCTGTTATTTGTAGCGTTTTCCTTTCTTCTCTTTGGAATCAATCTGCAGAGACAAGAGGGGCTACATTGCTAATACTGGATATTTTTTAATAAAATGATTGTTTCACAGCTTATTATCTGGTTTGCATTAGAGACCCTCCAATAGGCCTGGTTTTGGTAAATGATATTTTATACAGGGGAATGGTAAGTTTATATGTAAAAAGAAGAAAAGTAAAGTGAGCGCTTCTAAAATAATCATCTAGTTGATACAAATAATTTCCATGGCTACTAACGTTTATATAAATGTGTATATGCAGATAAGTACGGTCAGCTGGGCTTAATATTCTACTGCAGAGTTTTGGGGCTCTTTTGATTCAAGCTTCAAATTAATGTCAGATATTTTATTAGGGCCCCATTATGTTTAAACCTTTTTGGCCCCATGCATTATGTTGTGCATTTATTTTTAATCTGTCCGTCTTTATACTTTGCATAAGCAAAGAATGAAAGAATGGAATTGACGGAAGTATATATTTTCCTGTGAGGCTGCCCACATATGCTTGCACAAACCAACATTTAAAGGTAGATGTGTAATATGAAAAGATCTGTTTGCATGCTTAGCATGAGCCAGAAGGAGCCTTTACCTTGTGCTATTAGAAATGTGGTTATGAAAGTGCAGCGTCTAATCTTAGTGGTTTTATGTATGAATGTAACAAGATTGGCTTGTGGTTTTGCTGAATTATGTTTTTAGTATTAACAGTTTTCGCCTTCAACAACAGCACAGAGATCCACGCAGATTAGTAAAAATCTATATACAACACGGCACAGAGGTACAGTAGAACACAAAGTACCTTGCTTGTCCCCAGCATTTAGAATTTTGTCCCAGTTGTATTACAAATGTGAAGAACAGGAAATGTAGTGAAAAAGAGGGGGATTTTCTCAGGTTGCAAAAATCTGTTTTTTGTTTTTTTTTAAACAGCATTCCTGTCAATTCTTCGAAAAAAAGATAAGTAGCCATGGAACAGTGGAGGGGACACTAAAGCAAACCATTTTTTTAACCATTTTTTTTGTAGTTGTGGGCACAAGTCGATTATATGGTTGAGCACTAAATGCAAAGATTTTGTTAGGTAATGGCAGAGACTCACAAATATGTCTATAAGGTCAAGATCAACTAAAAATGGCTAAATATGATTTTCTCGTCCACAAAAGTAGTTATTAAGTACCAAAACCGCTTGTGAAGCCTGCATTAAGTTTTTACATATTGACATTGACTTTTGGTGGTGTATGTAAAGATTGTCTGTCTTCTTCACCATAAGCAATAGACGAGCACAGAAGAATGGCTGCAAAACTGCATATAGATTGCATCACAAGAGTCTGAGGGCTTATAACACTAGGGCTAGGGTGCAAGATGCATTTTGGCACCAAGGTTGTTTGTCACTGCTCCATGTGTGTCAGCCAGGACTTTTTCGTTAAACTGTTACTACCCCTGACTTTTGTTGGTGAGGAAACCACCCGGTGTACAATATAGTGCTTAAGCCTAGCCAAAACATTAGTAGTGCGCTTTGGGTCCTACGGGAGAAAAGCGATTTACAAATGTTTGTTGTTGTTGTAGTGACATTATGGTGGATTACTCGGTGACATAACCGTATTCCTGCACACAACCAACTGATTTCTAAAACATTAGGGCACCCTTCTAACATTTGGTTCTTATTAGATTAGGGATCCAATTAGCAAATTACAGGATTGGATCAATCCGGCAGGTTTAATTTTTCCTGTCATATAAAGGACCACATCAACTCATTTATGTGGTCCTTGCTCCAATGGATCCTATTTCCGGCATTGTAATTCGATCTTTCGGCCCTAGAGGCAAACCGTGAAATTAGCCCGATATCCCCCACCTTAGGTGGACATATTAGAAGAAGATCCGCTCATTTGGTGGAACTTAAAGTGCATGGCCACCTTTAGCCTGCAGAAAGGTTCTCAAATGGGCTTGTGTGAAGTTAAACTGGCTACTAAGAGAACCTTAGTAAAGTAGCAAACAGGGTTATATAAAGTGTTAAACAGCTGAACTTGGGTAAAGATTTGGAAACTTTTACATAAACACTTGTGAGCATTTTTTATATTTAGGTAGCTAAATACATACAAGCAATTAATCAGTACTGGTTTATTGTACTAAGTAAAAAAGAAAATCAAGCAGACAAGTAATGAATTGCACATTGCATTGTTTTTGCTCATCTTTTGCCTGAATAAGGAAATGGCTGCAACACAGGCCAGCTGTTATTGCTTAAATGCTTAAGGAGCCAATTGGTTTGCCTGATAGTTATATCCTGTGGTACTTTAACTATCCACATACTATTCTCACATAAATGAATAATAAAGCATTGTTATTATTTGTACATGTTACAGTGCTGACCATTCTGCCTTTGCTACCAGAGTGATGCTGGCATTTTCTCGTTGGCAGGGCAACACAGAAAGTGGCTGAGAGATAGACAGAACATTGGGTTTAAATGTTTCTTTTCTGCTGACCATGTACACCTTCTTAGTTCGACTTGACCTTGGGAGTTTTAATGAACGACTTAATGAAGGTATGAAGTACAGAAGTGGGTTGAGGCAGCTGTTCAGACTGATTAGAGCCAAAGTGATCCGACGCAGTTTGTAGATGATAATACTTGAAGAGCATTTCTGTATAAACTGCAGTCTCATGAGGAAGTGAAAAAGATGGGTGATGTTATATGGCAAAAAGCAAATGAGAGAAACAGTAAGGATAAACCCAATAATCCTTAAGGCCACGGTCCGGTGGATGCTTTTTCTGATTTTACCTATCTTCCGAGCCATGAGTGGAAAAACAATTGCTATAACAGTAAAAGGGACTAGAAAGCCGAAGATCAAAGCACACACATTGTAAGGAACAAGTCGATTATGCCAGCTCCTTGGGGAGAATTCCTCAAAGCAAGATGTACGGTTTGCTTCCAAGATGTTGTTAAGTGGTCCCCCAAAGATTAATGGCAAGACAATGGCTCCACATATCATCCAGATAAGGATTGTCAGTACCAAGGGGTAGTGACTGAACCTCAGTCGCCTGTATGTGAGTGGGTGCACGACAGCAAGGTACCTGTCCAAGCTTATGCAAGTAAAAAATCCAATGCTCAGATAGATGTTGCCATAGAAGAGACCACCTGTAATTCGACAAGCAATATCTCCAAACACCCAGTTGTTTCCAGTATTGTGGTAGTAAATGCGAAAGGGCAGGAGGCATATAAACACAGTATCCACAACAGACAGGTTCAAAAAATAGACATTTGTGCTCCTGGCGCGCTGTTTCCGTTGGCTTAAGTAATAGAGTGCTATAGCATTCCCTGGCAAGCCCAGAATGAACACTAGGCTGTAGGTAACTGTAAAGAACCCAAACTGAAATTCTGCTTGCAGTTCACATTGTTCACTGGAGTTGGTGGAATTAATTATTCCAGACATAAGTGCTGGGAGAAGGGCAGGAGTGCCCAATGACTGTACGCTGCTAAAGTTGCCTCTTGGATGTTCCTGTAGCCATCAAGTGCTCTCTCTTCAGACAGCTCAAGGAATAATAAAAGCTCAGTGAGAGAATGAGTAGCAAGCTGCAGTCAAACCGAATTGGTCTCTGGCACTCTGCAAAAGGTACTAGTCATCAGCCACAGGAAACACTGCATGTATGCATGCTCTGTTCCTCGCTCACTATAGCAAACGCCTACACTTCCATTGTTCAGAAGTAACCTACATCAGTTTCCCTTTTCTGGCTACAAATGACTATATGAGTTTATTAGATATGGCTGCAATGCAAAAACAGTTTAGTGCTTCATTTCTACTGTAGATGATCACCCTTTCTTGGGGCAATAGTTACTATAGTCAGAGCCCTCACTGTAATTCTTTATGACCTGTAGAGTATTTGTAATATGCTAACTTAAGGCTTTTCATCATTTCTAGTTAGCCCCATGTCTGGTTAAGTGGCCTATAGGGCAGCCTTGACTAGGATTCAAAATAGGCCCTGGCATTTTAACTACAGAGAGGCCCAAACAGCGCCCCCACTAGCCCTTTCAGTAGTGACTTTCAGGCTGTGGCATTTTACACCAGCCCTTCTGGCATTTGCCAGAATTCACACATTGCCAGTCTAGGCCTGACCATCCTTCTTTGTTCCAAGTTGCTAAGAGATCCTGCTTAGTGTTATATATTGGCAGAACATGTTTGTCCCTTGTGCAGCACATATAAACACACAGCTTTGCACCTACTCAACATGGTATTTATTTCCCTTACTATCCGCATTATCTGAGCTATCACTGACCTTTCTACAGCAACATCATTGTGTATATCACAAACAAGTGTCATCTGCCTTGTCTTTCTAGGTGCTGTGTATATTCACATTAAAGTTACAGATCAGCTCTGTAGTATACATGAGCCTGTGCTGTCAGTGATATGTATACCTAACTCCTTGTAAGTATACTGATTATATAATATATTTTATTATTATTTATTTCCTTGTATTCATATAGCTGCAACAATTTACAGTGATTGTACATCTGTGCCCCAGTGTGGAGGTTCAATTATCGTGTCTGGTATCTTTGGCTACAGAACCCCAAATATCTGTAAATTTGTCCGGACAGCCACAAGCTCAGTACATTGATTTTTTAGAGGGGAAGTTTGTTGGTCGCTTTTTTGTAGGGGTTATAATTTTTATCCGTAACCTTTCTAGTTTTGTGCATTTTTCCTGATGATGGGAAGTTAACTGCCAACCTGAAACAATGTCTAAAAATTCAATGGCTGTGACCAATGACATTATTGCATAGGGCAGTGTGCTGGAGTTTGCCACTGGCTCTTCCCCGGGTGAATGCAACAAAAGGTGAACAAGGTCACCTTTTGTTGCTGAAAATCCTGTATATGACCACAGACATGATGGTTAAGGTAGACATTGGTCTCATTTACTTAGAAAAATTTTATTTTCCCATTTCAGAGTGACAGGGATGAGATCTAGGAGAGATATTATTGTGATGTAATAACAGGTAAAATAAAGTGTATAAGTGTTCCTTGTCTGAAACTGCTTGAAATACCAGTGTTTTGTGAGTTGCCCCTGGAGGAGATTCGGTTTACAAACCTGGGGAATTTGATAACACAGGGAAAATATATTTTTTGTTGCAGGGACATGGATTTAGGTCTTTGGTTTGCGTTTGGGGAAAAAGCCCTTACCCATGTCACATGCACACAGACGTTAGTACAGTGATTTATACACGTCAGTTGTGTCCATCTCCACATGTGGCCAATTTGCACTAATATTCGGCCATCCTTTGGTTTGATCAGTTCATTAAGAAGGAAGCAGAACTTTGTAGTGTATTAGGCCTGTCTGCCCAAACCCATCAATTAAGAGGCACACACATATTTATATTTAATAAAAACACTTTATTCTATAATAATTGTTAGGATCAGCCTTTGCTGTACCAGATAAATTGATCCAGAGGAAGGCAAACAAAAAACCCTCAGCAAAACAGGGGCCAATTAGTCTTACTGAGGGAAAAATAATTCCTTCCTGACCCCAAAATAGGCGATCGGAGAACTCCCTGGATCAATAAACATCAATATGTATAAATGTAAAACTGTAATGTATAGAAATCATAACATTTTATTTAAAATGTATAAATAATAAATATACTATATGTTTATATATATAATAAAATATCAGTAGGTAAATGTTACACTCTATAAATACAGGTATTTAAAAAGTAAATGAGTAAAAAGTATATTAATGTAAATATGTAATGTAGAACTATAATGTATGTAACTATATCAATATTTAAAAACCATATACTATATTTTAAATTTTTAAATCTATAAATGCTATACTAATATATATATATATATATATATATATATATATATATATATATATATATATATATATAATAAAATATCAGTAGGTAAATGTAAAAAGTATATTAATGTAAATATGTAGATGTAGAACTATAATGTATGTAAATTTATCAATATTTAAAAAACAAATACTATATTTTATATGTATAAATCTATATCCAGGTCATCTTCATTCTTCACTTGAATGGCACCTAAAAGTGTAAGAAAATTATTTTAGTCCACTATCCTCCACTGGTCAAACAAGTCACAAATTCAGCACTGATGCCTATCTCCCCCCCCCCCCCCCCCCCCCTTCATTAGACAGATTGGTGTTCAGCAGTCAGACATATACTGACCAACCTACTGTATGCTGGTGTTTTCAGCGAAACAGTGCCATTATGGACTGGGAGTTGCTGGGAGTGTCATGGTTCTGTTATGCACAGAGGTTTAGTTACCACTGCCATGTGTGTTGGGCAAAGTGCAGAAAAGCCATGGTTATTACACCAATAGTTTATTTATATAGAAGCAATCTCTGCTTATCTCCCATAGGTAGCAACTGCCAAAGGACTGTACATGGCCCTTGTGTACTTTGTGCCACATGTAGCTTATCCTATTGCCACTGTGACTCGGCACCAGTCTCCCACATGCAGTTGTCTCTAGCCCATAAAAGTGTATATTTTCTGTCAGAACATATCTGCCAATCACTACCTTGGCTGGCTGGACCTCCTCAGATCTTATGGCTTCCTCTTTGCAAACAGAGCAACCTTGTGGGAATAAACTGAGGCCTTTGAAATAGAAGAATTGCCTCTTTCTGGCATGATTTCTGATGGCGAGTCCATGGCCTTCGTGTCTCTCGCGCCTCCAAGCCCAGTGAGTGGGATTATCTTGCATTACCTGAAGGAAAACGAAAAAAAAATAGTTTTACTCTGATTCCATTCCACATACTGATGAAAATATAACTTTATCACTTAGATTTTGTGTAGCCTATTCTGTATAAACATGCCATTGACGCCCAATCTATCTTAAGTAAACTCATGTTCTATATTGTTGCCCAGTTTTATATATATAGGGAGGTCCATTTATCAACATTCAGATTTTAGTGGTTTTAGAGTTTTTCAAAACCACAAACTCCTTTTTCACTAAAACCACAAATGCATAGTTGTTTATTAAAAGACCTAAACATAAAAGCACAAATGTGGGGGGAAACCGTTTGACACCAATAGGTTCCCTTTAACTACTAGGCCAAAGAGCTGTATATTGTATACATAGCAATATGCACCTCTCCACATGATGTTCTGCTCACCCAAACTTTGAAATTCATCCTGGCTCACAGCTCCATTTGCCTCTCCCTCAGATACTTCCATTTTGTGCACCATTCTTTCCCGTTGACAAATCTGTATATTATTTGAGGGAATGGTACATCCTCCTCCATTTCGTTGGCGAGTAACCTAAAGGCATTAGAAGTTGAGATATAATTAAAAGAACAAACAGTACCCCCCTGCTCATTCCCTAATGTCAGGCTGTAGTGCTATCAGTTCTTTGTTGCCTGATCCCCACACTATACAGGTTCCTATCTGACACAAACATAAATAATGTAATTCCTGGAATTTCACTATAGATTATTTATGGGTTTAAAGGAAAGACAGGAGTACAGAATGGTCAGGGTATTTGCCCATTTGTCCCCTGTTCAGCTTATTTATGTCTGGCCTGTTTCATGTATAACTGCATTCATTCTGGGTTATCAGCAGGACCTGATTTAGTAGTTACATGGCTGGATCCCTCTTCAAAGCTCAGAAGATTTTAGCAAAAATGTATGAATAAATTGTTGAGAGCAGAAAACGAATTTGTCTTTTTTCTTTTTGTACTTTGCCTCTTCCCTCGATGCAATTTGCCCGTAGCACAGAGCCCAAAGAGTTGTGCGCCATTCAGAATGCTGGGGATTTCCCCTGGCACCGGGGAGCCATTATATTACTGTGCGCCCCATACTTGCCTTGTTCTCTTACTACTTCTATTAATGTGATCTTTTTGAATACAATAGAAAGCAAAAACTAAAATAAACGGTAGCACATAAGTAGGCACTTGTTAATGTAGGGATGTTACAGATCCTATTTTGCTGCCCACCCCAAGCTTTTGTGTTAAAGAAATTACCTTGTCCGTTGTCTTCATGCACAAGTCCATTTCCAGGGCTGCTTTGACTGCTTTATTTTCAATAATGAATAAAATAAATGAGCTTGTGAATACTCTGCTCCTCTTCCCATTCGCTGCAGAGCTGCACCCAATCATCATTTGCAGGTTCCCAAATTCCACAGTTAAATTGCATATCAAGCAAATCATTGTAACACTGGGTTTTTCTGAGCCTCACTGTCACATGATTAAGGGTGTGTATTTGTTTGGGCTGAACCCTGTGGATTTTCAGATTCAGACAAATCTAAATCATCACTGGCCTCCCCCCTGCGCATTCTCTTCCAAGGTCTGGCAATTGAAGGAGACATGGCCTCACTGTATGGTCTCTTTTCTTGCCTACAAAGAAAAATATTCTACATTTCAAGTGTTTTCTTTTACAAGGTAATTATAAAGAATGGCTGGCTGGGTAAGGAACTGAGCTGTAACTCTGATTAAGGAAACAGCACAGCCCGTAAAGGTACTAATAATATAGAGGATGGCAGAAGTTGGTTCTGTGGAAACCAGACTTGGGTCCTGCAGTACAAAAGCAATACTGATTGGTGCATCCTCTACCTGTCAGAATGCGCAGGACTCTCACTCTCCTCCTCCTCGATTCGCATTCTTTTTGGAGGCCCCTCGATGTCTGGAGGATCGGCCATACTGTAGGTCTCTATCCTCTTCCTCTGCCTACAATGAACATATTCTCTGTTTTAATCCACATTTCTTTTGCATTTGATCCACCTCCATATTGGTTAATAGTTATAAAGAATGGCATACTGGCTAAGGTATTGGGCTCTCTAAAGGTAGTGGCACCCAGGGAGAGTTTGCCCATTTTACTTGCTGTTTTGTACTTGCCATTTTGCTGCCAATAGAGCTACAGATGAACTGGGTCCTGCATTACAGTAGCGGTTATTGATTGGTCTGGCATATAAGGGATAATGCACCAACACTTGGAGCAGGTCTAGTTACCAATAGCAATCAATTAGTAGGTAGCAGTCACCTTTATTAAAGCAAAAATCTGATTGGCTTCCACACTCTAAATATGATAGGGACTGTAGATTGTAAGCTCCACTGGGGCAGGAACTGATGTGAATGATGAAAAATCTCTGTGTAGTGCTGCAGAATATGTTATACATATATAAATAAAGGATAATAATAATTGCTTGCTATGGACTGTTAGACCTGGTGCAAACTCTGAGACATTTATTGCATTAGCCTGATACAACTACAGTTATCAGACCTGTTATCCAGAAAACTCCGAACTACATAAAGGCCATCTCCCATAGAGTCCATAATTCTACTTCTGAAAATTGATTTCCTTTTTCTCTTTAATAATAAAACAGCAGTTTATACTTGATCCTAAGATACAATTACAGTAGGGACCAGAAACATATGATGTAAAATCAGGGAAATATATTATGCATTATATATTGGTGGGGCGTCCAAAAACAGTGTAAACCTAAAATCATGGGATACAAAATTGAAGTTTTATTGTAATCCTTGTCGGTGGCAAAACAATTTTTTTTTTTTTTTAATAAAAAAGCTTTATGGGTATCTGCACTGGAAGTTCATTCAATAGGAATCAGGCAAATCAGTCTCTCAAATGCTGCTGTAGAGTTGTACTGTAATTATATAATCCTATTCCTTCCTTCTCCTTTAGCAGCAATATGCGCAGTTGAGCGAAAAAGTCAGCTTTTTTTTTTTTTTTTTTTTTTAAGTTCATCATTTCACTCTGCTGCACATATGCGAAGGCTGAAGGAGGAAGAGGAACGCTCGCATACACCCCGGCCAGTGCAGCTTTCTCCTAACAGGAGCACCAGCCGGGGGTTTCAGGGAAGCTGGGGGTGCCTAACATTTTGATACACTTAGGGGCACATTTACTAATCCACGAATCCGAATGGGAAAAAATTGGACTGGAAACGAAAATTTTGTGACTTTTTCGTCGCCGTCGCGTTTTTTTTCGTATTTTGCGCAATTTTTTCCTATTGAGCAATTGTAAACGGCGGAAAAACCAATCCGATTTTTTCGCAACGGCGATGAAAAAGTCGCGGAAAATATACGAAAAAGTTGTAATGCAACAAAAAAATCGCGGGACATACGAAAAAGTCGCAAAAATACCGATCATTACGAAAAAACGCGTTCGGACGCTTTCGGTCCGTTCGTGGATTAGTAAATCTGCCCCCTAGTGGCAGATTTACTAAAATTATACAAAATTTATTTAGTATTGATATACCATCACATTAAAATCAATTTAAAAATTGGCTGGCCAGTCTACCATCATTCACAACCACATATAATCACATTAATACCATAAGTGTACTGTATGGCAGGAGGTAAAAAAATTAATTAAAAATCAAAACAATGGTCCCAACAAAATATAAAAATAAAATGAAATGAAAGAGTCACTTTTCAATTCAAAAATCAAAAGTCAAAAACAACAACCAAAAATCCCTTGTATTGATTGTTGCTCCTTAAGGAGAGCGGTGTTATATGATTTATGCAGGTTTCCATGGTATTCAACTTGGTGGGGTTAATCAGAGAACCAGCGTTCTTAACTTGCAGAGTTAACTTCTTTTATAATTCAGGTGAGGTTTGTGCATAACGATAAAGTTCAGTTTTACTTATTTGTGCTGCTGTATATTACGTAAAATTACCACAGTCTCTAGCGGCCAATATATTTGCACAGATAATAGATGTTATTTAGGTGATCGTTTCTACCACCACCAATGCAAACTACTTCCAGCATACACCAGCGACTAATATGGGGCATCCCCCAGTCGTTATATCCATGTAGTGGAGTAGAAACAAACACCTAAATAACATCTATTATCTGTGCAAATATATTGGCCGCTAGAGACTGTGGTAATTTTGCAGCACCTTGGAATCTAAGGATGTTTTTTCTCGATGAAAGCTGACGAAAAATTTCTCTCATCATTTTTGCTTAGTAGAATTTAATTCATTAATTGCTAAAAAAATGAACATGCACAGGGGTAAAATAAACACAATGCAAATGAATGGGGGGATAATTGAGCTGGAAAACCTCTTTTCTGCACTGGAGCCATTCACCTTTCCAGCATTCCCCCATCTTGCCAATCAGAGAGAAATATTGTAACATTAGGTCAGAGTCACATAATACGTTTTTTCGGCAGTCGTAAACAGAGATGTGAATACACATTAATAAATCGACTGGTTAAGGCTGATGTCACTGCATTTTTATGGGGGTGCAAAAAATGTGAACAAAGTACAGTGTGTATTGTTTTAATGGATCGGTGCTGCTGTAAGGATTATATTTCTAGGGGGAATGGCAACTATCACTTTGATCATGGCTGTCAAACTGGAGGCCTGTAGGCTCGAGGTAACTATCCAGGAAATTTTTATAGCTCCCAGTATGCTCCATATACATCATGTAAAGCATCATTGCTGTATAATTATCCCCCCAGCAAAGGTAATGGTTTATATTGGCCCATGGCATGAAAAACTGCCGTAAAGCAGCACCTATGCATTATATTAAATATACTGTGTGATCCACAACATCCCATCACTGCACAAGGTTACAGATTCAAAAGCAGAACTCACCAACCATTCATAATCACCTTGTGCCTTGGTATGTGGCAAAAATACAAAGAGCAATCCACATTTAAAAATATATATAAGCATTTATTTATTTTACAGTTAAAAAATCCCAACAGACAAGAGCAGCAAAGAAACGTTTATGAGTGGAGCACCGACTGGCCAGGGAACTTGGCTTGGTTCAGGTAGAATATTACTGCGTCTCCTCAGCTGAGAAGTTGTTCAGTTCTTAAATTGAGAGGAGGGTATAAAAAAAAAAAAAAAAAAAAAGTTCAGAAGTTGAAAATTTTTAAATGAAATTTCAAAAAAAGCATAAAAATTAGGAAAAAAGTAATTAATGTACAATATAAGCACATTTAGTATTCCCATAATGGGGCACTATTGACTAAACTTTCCCTGCAGAATTCTACTTAGAGTAAGGGGGAACCTACACTGGAACAGTTTCACAGTCAAGGTATAGGACCTGTTATCCAGAATGCTTGGGACCTGTGGCTTTCCAGATAAGGGATCTTTCTGTAATTTGGATCTCCATACCTTAAGTCTACTAAAAAATCATTTAAACCCAACAAGATTGTTTTGCCTCCAATAAGGATTAATTATATCTTAGTTGGGATCAAGTACAAGGTTCTGTTTTATTATTACAGAGAAAAAGGAAATCATTTTTAAAATTAGAATTATTTTCTTATAATGGAGTCTATGGGAGATGGCCTTTCCGTAATTCTGAACTTTCTGGATAACGGATTTCCAGATAAGGGATCCTATACCTGTATTCCTTTTTAGTCTAGAGCAGAGGTTTCACAGTATTCCTGTATTCCACAGTATTCCTGTTTAGTACAGTTCCCCGACGGTCTTAGGTGACCCCTGTGAAAGGTTTGTTCGAACCCCAAACGGGTCCCGACCCACAGGTTAAGAATCACAGGTCTAGAGAATTGTGCCTGCTATAGATAGTCTGTGGTTCCCATGGAATAGCTACAGCCCCACTGCCAGAGCCCTGAAAGGTAGGTGGGTGTTGCTAGTTCTAAGCAGCCCATGTGAGGGCCTTGGCTATTTAAGAGAGGGATCCATGCTGGAGGTGGCACTGTTTACTAATGCTGATTTCATCCTGTGTCTGTAGTCACTGCTGAGCCTAAACAGCAAAACAGAGAGAACAAACAGAAGTGGCCAACCCTACAAACAGTGTTGCCTTTGTGTTTGGGAGGCAGCTCCTTCCCTTGTCTTTTCCTCACTCTCTAATAAGTAGAAAATAAAAATGTACTTTGAATTTGTGCCAGTCCCGAGGAAACCATAGGCAGCTTTCTGTTCTTTTGTCTGCCAGCTGAAGAGCCCTCATTGTCTGGCATGGGCAAGGGCTGGCACACAGACAGTCTACATATATCTATATTCTCTTTCCTCTGCAGCATTTAATCATTATATCATATACAATAATATCATCTAAGGGGCCCGGAAGCTATCATCAGAAATGAATTGTGCAAAAAAAAAAAAAAAAACGCAGTAATATGGCAGTTCCTGCTTGTGTATACATTTTAAATAAACAAGAAAGGAATGCATTTAATAAGTCCATTATCTTAGATGCACAGCACAATGTGTGGCAGGGAATAAGGGTTTTACCTCAAGTTAATCCTAACTGGCATTTTGCAAACCACCCCCATGTTTGCATGATAAATCCCCTGTGCACCGCCCACAATCCCTAATATTTGCCTGTTAAAGAAGAGCTGAGTGGGATTGGTAGCTGCCATGTTGAAATGAAGTCCTTTGCTGAGCTTTCTGGCAGCAATGGCTCCAATGCACAGATGCACAGTCAGGACCACATTGTATTCTGCTATTTTAAGTATGGACAAATGACTCAAAACTGGGGATTTTAGTTTCAGGGCAAGGGATGTATCACATATAAGTGGATTTTCTTGTGCTTTAAAGTGCTGCCCTCATATAATACTCATGATCTTGACATAAATCAGCCTCCCAATGTGAGCTGGGGGGAGGGGGACAGGATGGAATTAGCACCCAAGATTTCCAACACTTACCAGTTTCATCATATTCTACATTATTGAGGAAAAGTCCATGAGGTGGAGCAACAAAGTTTCCTAGGGTACAATTTGGGTCCTGATTCTCCAGAAACTCCTTTATTTGTAGTGGTGTGAGCCGGCCTTGCCCGACAGCGACTAGCGCACCAGTCATTCTCCTCACCTAAAATTCAAAATTCCATGATCACTAACTGCCTACTGGTCAGCTCACCAGGACAAATAACATCCTGGTTAAATCCATAATGTACTTACTGATTCATACTCAATAGCTCCCTGTATGAATCAAAGATTGAATTTCATGAATATACACACACCATGGTCATGACATTGATCATTTTTACTCACAGACTCTACTGAAGATGGCTGCCTCTATGGTTGGATAATTTAGGATGTGAAAAGTACATGCAAAAAGGATTCCCTAAATTAAACGCTAGTGTCTGAGCCAAGTCACCTCATAGGGCTATTCAGCTACCTGGCACATTTGACCAAAAATGCTCTTATATTGTATTGTATGATATCTTCTACATACTATAACTAACACAACATGCTTTCAATTTGTATTTTATTTAGAAGCTCTACTAAAAGAAGCAGCATGTAGAGGACCCACCACTAGAGGGCAGTGAGAGAACGACAGGTAACCTAATGCTGCAATGGCATAAAGCTGTACTTGAGCACTGGCTGTGGAACGGTTATGAACAATGCATATACAATATTTCATGTAGTGAAACTGTATAATCAACTATACCATACACAGCTTGTTCCTTTCAGGAATGGCAAGCAGACAGGAATAGGTCTTTATCGGCAAATCTATTTCTGCAGTGTACGAACACTGGTAACTATTTCACAGTGATTAGATTAGGAGAGCCATTAGCCAATGAACACAGACATACCTGCTTGTATAGAAATGATCTGGCTCTGAAAGTAAAATCCCAGAATTGTAGGTTTCTAGATGAAAAACAAAAAGTAAAAGTTGTTAAGCTATAAATGGCAGAGACTAATCCATTTAAGGCAGGGGTGTCAAACTCAATCACATAAGGGCCGAAATCTAAAACACAGGCTAAGTCGTGGGCCAAATATTTTATTAATATACTTAGTAAGATACTAAGGGGTATATTTATAACAATGTGTAAAAAGTGGAGTAAGACATTACCGGTGATGTTGCTCATAGCAACCAATAGATGCTTTGCTACTGTTGAAATCTGATTACTGATTGGATGCCTAGGGCAACATTACTGGTAATGCTTCACTCCACTTTTTACACAGCATCATAAATATACCCCTTAGTCTTAGTTACTATGTGAGGAAAATGGAAATTGATCAGGCTGGATGGTCAGACACACTCACCAAGGGCCACATAAAACAGCCAGGTGGGCCGGATTTGGACCCCGGGCCTTGTGTTTGACATATATGATTTATATGATATATGATTTTACCTTTAATGTAACTATAGTATTATGTCGTGAGTGCTATTCTGAGACAATTGCAATTGGTCTTCATTTATTATTTGTAGTTTTTTACTTATTTAGCTTTTTGTTTAGTAGCTCTCTGGTTGGGGGTACAAATTACTCTAGCAACCAGGCAGTGGTGTAAATGAAAGGCTGGGATTTGAATAGGAGAGGGCCTGAATAGAAAGATAAGGAATAAAAAGCAAAAAGTATAATATGTAGCCTTGCAGAGCAATAGCTTTTGGCTGCTGAAGAGTCAAAACAATAGGGTAAATAATTCAAAAACTATAAAAGACAGTTGAAAAATTGCAAATAAGGGGGTTATTTATCAATGTTCCAATTACATTTTTTTAAAACTTGAGTTTTTTTTGTGCTATAACTCCCAAAATTCGAATTATGGTTTAATTACTCGAATGTGCGATATTTATTATAAAATTTATAAAAACTGAGAACTCGAATGTAATGCTTTGGCATCCTAGGCAAAATCAAGCCATATTTTTTAATTTGAGATTTTTGATCTTGTACAGTAAACTCGCAAATTCAAGTTTTATTTTTTTACGAGCGAGTTTTCCATATTAATAAATAAGCAAACATTTGAGTTTTTTTAAAAAGCAAGTTTATTCAAGTTAGAAAAAACTCCCCAATTCACAAACTTAAAAATTGCTAAATAAGCCCATAATAGTTAATCTTAAGCAGTGACAGAACTAGGTCAGGCCAGGAGCAAAATCATCAACCCAGCTCCCCTGCCCCATATCTGCGGACTTTTGTATAAGAAGTAGATGCCGTTTCCCATCCCATCGCTATTTGAGTTATAATGTGATTGGAAAAGGGATGCAACGAATCCAGGGTTCAGTTCGGGATTCAGCCAAGATTCAGCCTTTTTCAGCAGGATTCAGATTCAGCCAAATCTATGGTCCTGGCCGAACTAAATCCGAATCCTTAAAATCATGTGACTTTTCACCACATAAACAAGCAGGATGAAAATTTCTTGCACTCGCGCCTCCTGTATCTTTGTTTGCATCTGCAAATTAGGATTCAGATTCAGTTCGGTATCCGCTGAATCTTTCACAAATGATTCTGCGTTAAGCCGAATCCCAAAATAGTGGATTCAGTACATCCCTAGTTTGCAATGGCATTAAGAAATCATTATGATGAACAGATCCCTATGACAGTAATGAAATGATGATGCCCCTTGGAAATTGGAATTGAGATAGAGATTTTATAGCTGGGACAGTTTGGTGCTACGCAAATAAATTCCCAGCCTGCTCTGGAAACTGTTGCCAGTGATGCATCACAATAAAATGCTCTGACAGAGCCGACATAAAAGGGAAAAGCTGAAAGCGCCCGCTTTAAAATGTTCCATATAAGAGAGGAGGAATGCAGTGTCCCGGCCGCAGATCAGCACACAGGCCCATCTTGTACTTAGTGCTTAGGGTTTTGCTTATGAAACTTCTACACAACGGGTGGGGTCGGCTGTCTGCTGACGCTTCTACAGTGAATTCACAGGAAGATTTGGTTATTTCAAGCACATCTTATTCATGGGAAATCTTCTACTTGGGAGGAATGTACCAATAACTCTCACTGTCCTATGACAAAAATATATATATGGTTTATCTACTTGATCCCCCTCTCTATGCAGTACTATGAGCTACATGACATTGAGAATGAAGAAGAGTAAATGTGTAGGGATAGAGCTCTTAGAGGAGGAACGCCCTCCAGCTGTGAGTGTGTCTGTTTCACTGTTCAGTCCAGTTCTTCTCATCTAAACCCTTTCAAACATCCATGTGGAAAAATGTCTCTTTCTGCCAACATGAGCCGATCTCTCAATAAAAGGGAACTACTGGCAATCCCAGGGAATAGCGCTGGGCTGGGGAAACGGACCTTCCCTTCACAGCCCCACCCTGTTAGCAAGTAATGGCAGAAGCCTATACAGACAAACTTTTTGATTGTAGAAGCCTTTTGCATAGAAAAATCACTACTGCATTGCTAGTCTTACAGTTGTTCAGAGGAAAATAAACACATTCTGCAAATAAATTTCAAGCCAATTGCAAACATGTTCAAAGCAGATGGGGTACATTTACTTTCTGAAGCTATGAAAGTAAACTACATTGCAGAACAGTGAAAGCCTCTAAATTGTTCTGTTGGTATCTAATGTAGGCAAGTGGTGAGGTCTTCCATGTTTGTCTTCCAGAAATGAGTGCAAGATGAGGAGACATTTGGGACCCTGTGTCTCCCTGGTTTAGGAGAATCAGTTGACCATTTGGGTCTGGTACCATTTACCCCATAAATTCTATATAATTGTAAAAATAATATTTTCTATGCTTAGTGGTGTAACTACCCTGGGGGAGGGGAGCAGAAAGGACCTGCCTTCCTTGACACCAGCCGTTATGCCTGCTTCAATGCCATTTCATGGGAGGGGGTCATGGTAATTGACACTGAGGAGGACCTGAACTTTTTTGCAGGGACCCTGGAAAGCACGTTACACCACTTGGCTACACTATACCTTTAATACAGTGCAATGCAGCCCATCCTCAGAGGCACAGGAACCATGTGGCACAAAATATAGAAGGGAAACTCACAGAACCCTCATACCAGGCACAGTTATTTCTTAGTCCTTGAAAATGTGCATTTTGTCTGCTCCAATGGCTGCCTTGGCACTCCAGCTAATTCTGAACGTGGTACAGCTAGCATATAGGATGTGCACAACAGACTGGGCAACACTGACATTTAGGGGCAGGTCTATCAAAAGTCAAGAAAAAAACAGAGGAAAAAAATACAACTGTGAATCTACTACAATCTTTTATTCTTAAATATGCTAGAGTTTGTGAATTAAAAAAAACATGGCCGTGTAAAACAAAGTGTGAGGTTTGTTGCTGTTTTTCACACAATTGTGTTTTTTTTCCTCGAAAATTGATATATCTACCCCATAGTATATCCCCACTCTTGCAACCTTTATATGCTGCTCTATACTTCAGGCTGTGGGCTGAGTGTCCCATGAGAATATGGGCTGGTGTATGCAGATCAAATTTCACATTTCTGGCATTATAAAATGTAACATCTTGAAACAGTTGATGTAAAATGCTGTATATTCCAAGGTGATGAAAATTGTATTGGCATTAAGGAGAGGACCACACGCTGCCATTACCTGTACTGCCAGTGATGTGTCAGTATGCCGGAGGAAGGGGTAATATCCGCCTGCTGCAGAGTCTTGATGGGAGACTTAAAGACATTCTCAGAATTAGCGGATCGGAAAGCACTGAAGTTGTGGGTACCCAGGAGCATCTCTGAAGCTTCATGTATAGCTGCTACATTCAGACTGCAAATCAAAGAGAAGTGGGAGTGCAGCAAGATACGCAGTCACTTTGCTCTGCACCTGCACCCATATCCCTCAGCCTCCCACCCTAATTCATATACATCAGTAATGCTAATGTGCTGCCATAGGGAATAACAGCCTGCCCAAACATAACCACAAACGTATAAGTGTTGATTGGAGTCTAAGAAGGCAAAACAACGTGCGGTGGAAGTGTTAGGAAAAAGTGCTATCTTCCCAGGGCAGCTAGGGTGGCATGGGCTTCTTGGGGAAACCTATTTATTTTTGATGTTTTTATGTTATCACGTTTGCTTTGTATGTTGTACTTGGATTTGTATTTACTTTTTATAATGAAAAGATAACCTTCGCTGAATGAAAAGTTACTTGTTAAAAAGTGCATTTCATACATTATGCCTTATACCTACCAGAGTAAATTGCTACCTGGCTAAAGCAATCAGGAAATGAGCATAACATGGCTATGAATTCAGGTCAGTACTACCCACATAATCCATACGATAAGTGCTATTTCATAAACAATTCTAAAGAAAACCTTTGATTTCTAAAGAATTAATGAAAAACATTCTTCTTTACATTACACCGATTGACAGGCAGGGCAGTGATCGGTGCTGTTCAACTCCCTTTGGACAAGTTAGGTACCAGTTATAGTGTTTGAAGTGTGGTAATATATATAAAGCACATGTGGCTGCATGTACAGTACATAGTAGCCCTTAGGTTTTCACTAAAATTCATAGGGGTCCAAGAGAACTTAAAGTACATGGTGCCTTCTGTTTTTTTAAAGGCTGTCAATCAGCTGAAAGGCTAGAGCTACCACAGAATCTAGAGTAAAATGAGGACCAAAACAGATTCTACCTGCTATGTAATAGTATGGTATGTGGTTCTTTTTTTTTTTTTTTGAAGCCACAATTCCCAGCACTTACCTTCCTGGTACTGCCCAGCAAAGGTTTTCCTCAAACACAGGAAGTTCTGAATGGCTGCATCCAGCTGCCACACGGTAGACATACGTCCGAGACAGAGCTTTGTGACGAGCATGGAAGTTGTCACATACACGAACAGCCTTTAGTAACCTGAGTGAAAGGAAACAGATCTAATTTTGGCAGAGAAAATCAGATTACAGAGCATCAATGGAACAGAAATATACAAAGATAAACAGGGAAACGCGCTGAAGCATCCCTTAAGGTCATACACGTTCAGATTGTCTTCCGATGAACATTCGGATATCAATTATACGTTTAAATGCAACAATCTAAAACTAACACTCAGACTGAAATTGTAGAATAAAGCCCAAAAAATAACAAATCAGAGGATGTTCTAAATATGAAATAGTTGGCATACACCAATCATACGAAAGTGACTATGTATACAAGCAATACATGCTTGTATTATTGTTACCTGACTGAAATTTTCTAACCTGTCCAATCGACTAAAGGACCAATCGTCATGTTCCTAAAATTATTAGGGCGATAATTGGGAGTCCACACATGGTCCAAAAATTGTCCGGTGCATGTATGACCAGCTTTAGTCACAAGCAATACAGCAATGCTGTTTTTCTTCCAAGCCAGCGCTGCTCCCGGACACCCTGTGGGATAAGTTTATTTTACCTCAACAAAGAACAGCGTTTGGTGATAAGTTGGGGAGACTCTTGCCGCTCATGTGCATGGCTACATCTCTGGCTACTGTTGTAGCAACAATTCACAGCGTGTGGCTTACTAGCACACAACACAGGAAATGCAAGGCCTATAAAACCCGAGCCTTCTAACCAGAGCAGCATCTCTCTTAGTAAACTGATGCCATTTATTATTCTACCCTGAATGGGGTCAATAGGGGAGTGCTGCTAGATAAAGACAGAACAAGAAACAGAGGAAGATATGAATACATTTCCTTACTGCAAAGTGCCTGGCACAGAGGGCCTGCCTATAGAACATTACAAAGATGATAAAGGCACTATTGTGCCATGCCTTATATCATGGTATGTATATAAGCAATTACACACACTCCCTTATTGTTAATTTATGTAGCTAACAATATCACGCTAAAATTTTAATCCACACGGGTATATGTCCCTAGAGATCAAACTGTACTGGCAATAGCACCTTTGCACCTTCGATATGGCTGATTCTTCACCTGCTTAGGGCATGAGTAGATGGCCACCAATACCATTCTAAAAGAGCCTTGCTTATTTTCTTTATATTCCATTGCTATAATCTACACAATGCATAATGCCTGCAAGACAGTCTCCCTCTGTCGCAGACTTCTCTCCAAACACACCCTTCTGGGGAAAATGTTAAAACCAAGAAACCAAGGTATGCAAAGGGCACAGCGATAACTTATTAAGCAAGACTTGCAAATATATATGTATATATATATATATACAGTGTATATAAAAATATATATATATATACACAGGTATGGGACCCATTATCCAGAATGCTCGGGACTTGGGGTTTTCCGGATAAGGAATCTTTCCGTAATTCGGCAATACCGATTGCTAATGAAAATAAAGACAGAAGGCAATGAGGCATCCTGGCCAAATTAAATGCTATCAAAAGAAAGTAGATTGCTCCCTTGTTATGCATTCCTGTTTCAAATTCCACATTGCAGCTTATGGCAAATAGATTTGTATGGAATCTCCAGTTATATAGACCTGACAAAGTCTGCTGTCTGGTCACACTGTATTGGCTCTACCAATAACTCTTGTATTGCTAAACTGACTATGCAATGGCAGTGTTTATGTCCATTGGATTTGGACTGTAATTGCCAGGGAGGCATGGAGTGTCTTTTTGTATTATATTTCTTTTGTTTTATTATTTTTTTATACTTATAGAAATACTTGCACTGAATTACTATGTCACTGTTGACATTTGATACTCACAAGCACTTTGCAGTGACAGACATATGGGCTCATTTACTAATCCAAGTGCAAAGAAGCGTGTGCAAATCACACATAATGCCCCCCCACAATGCAGCGTTCTATGCAGAACTGTGTGCATTCCAGTAGTTTGGAGCTTGGAGTAGGGCCTCTGCATTCCCTGCAGTGCCGGGGGGGGGGGCCTGCAGCTCCGCATCAACTGTAAAAAAAGTAAAGCATGGCTGTGGGTTCCACTGTGGAATGCATGGCCATCTTTGATTTTTTTCTGTTTCAGCCAGGCAGAGAAGGCGCAAGGCAGAGACACAAATAGGGTTTGTGGTATTCTACTTGGGTAAGGTAAAGCTCTAAATGTATTGGTCTATCTAATCTTATCTAAACACAGCAAACTCCATGTTTATCTGCAGGGGGGACCCTAACCTGTAGTTACGCAACTATGGGAATTACCATTCCTGCAAGGCAGGTGTTAATCCAGGGCTCTCATTTTATACGTCAGGCGCACAGCAAGCTGACCTGGTGCCCTGGAGCCAGCACAACGGGCAAGGAAGTGGGCACAATCATGGGCTTTGCACTCAATTCAATAGGGAGAAGAAGCTGTTTGATCCAGCAGCTGAGTAAAGTCCAAGTGCTTAGCGCAGTGAGCAGGTTGAGTCCATGGATTTTAAATGAACGTTTTCTCTCAGGATCCTCTACTGCAAAAGCACTTAGCCACATACACATTTTTATCTCCGTTCCCTTTCCCATTCTGTTAGCTATGTTTTCCCTCATTATTCATAGAAACGTTCTTTGTTTTAGAAATGTTATATTTTATCATGGCTCCAACATGTGGACATTCCTAAATGATTACAAGTAGCTGATAATTGAGAACATATTATCTAATTTCTCTTTTATTACCATCTTTTCAATTAGAGATGTAAAAAATTCAGGGAACTCCCTCTCTACCCTACCTGAAGACTTCCCACCAGAAGTACAATGGCAGTTAATAAACTCTACCATATGAGTTAATAAGGTGGCGGTTCTAATACAGTGGATGAACAGAGAGAAAGAGACCTGATCGGTCCTCCCATACTGACACTGAAAAGTCTAGAAGGTGGAGAGTACATATAGAATGAGGAAATTCTTTATTATCTTTCATGTATATATATATATATATATATATATATATATATATATATATATATATATATATATATATATATATATAAATAGAAATGAATGATGAAAAAAAAAAAAAAAAAAACAGAAGAGATTACAGGCACAAGCTTTACTGAAAAGGCAAGTGTGGAACATGGGTATAGGCTGCCCCTTTCAGGCACTAGAGTAATATGCAAGGACTAAGACAAGATACAATATACTTTCAGTGTGAGCCCATGCTATAGCATTTCATTTGATTCAAAGAAAGAAAGAATCTCAGCAATGTAAGTGACACTTTTGCCTATTTTGCACAAAGGGGAAGGGGGGCAGAGAAATCCCTTCTATGCTGCAGTTGTAATGCACACCACATCCAACCAAGGTGTTGCAGGCTATGTACACAAACCATTTTGTCTGGGCTATATCAATTGATGTGGGCATGTGAATAATTTTCTATGTCATGTGCATGCAACATTTTGTCTGCTTGTCACATGTTCTGAGTGCCAGTGTCACAGGTTGTAAGAAAGTGAGCTCACACAAGATTATTTTTAGGGGTTGGGTACATCAGCTGATTCATCACCGCCAAAAAGGCACAGGAGACTGTTTCATTTTATTACTTCCTTTCAGACCTAATCTAATGTTCTGACACAGGTAAACAGGAAGCCCAAGAGCTATGCACCTGAGCAAATTAATTTCTACCCACTGCATCAAAGACCTGAATTCCAGAATTGATTAAGGACCTCTCTTTGTTTTATTTTTAAACATTTGAACAATGCCTCAACAATTAGCTTCTAATGGCAAGCTCTGTGGTATTTACACTTCTATGTACAAGCTGGTTGCACTGCTATACATACACTATGGGGCCAATTCATCAAAATTAAGAGTTTGCATTTCTTTTCATGATTCAAGAAAAACCACTGCGAAAAAAACATGACCCCTAATATACTCAAGAATATTCTTAAGAACCACAGTCAGCATTCCTGAAAAAGTCAGCAATCCTCAAAAAGTCCCAGAAAAAAAACTTGCCAAGTAAAAGTTGGCGAGGTTCAGTATAAGTCAGTGAGAATTGCCTCTAACAACTGACTTATTTATTTTCCATGTTTATTAAAACATTTGAGTGTTTTAGCCTCACTGAAAATGACAACACGTGTATGGGAATATTCTCTTGCATTTTTTTCTTAATAATAAGCTAGCTAGAAGGAAAGTCACACCAGTTTTGACGCATTTTGTTTTACATCTGTGTTTTTTTTACATGAACTCAAATTGTGATAAATCTGCTCCAATATAACAAAATGTTTTCCTCAATCATATAAGTACGAAAGGCCCCCAGTGGGTCCCCAAGCACTGGGCTATATCCTATAATTCTGTGGTGCATTCTGCTATTCAATTCTGCCCACCATTTCCAACCCCTGTATATTATTCCACTTCAAAGGTAATGGTCACACCAAGATACAACTCCATTTCCAAAAAGTTGGGACACTTTTGTGTAAAATGTAAATAAAAAGAGAATGGGATGATTTGGAAACCATTTAACCCTTTAAGTGCCATGGGACGTAGATTCTACGTCCAAGGCACTAAAGGACCAAAGTGCCATGGGACGTAGAATCTACGTCCAATGGCACTGTCGGGTTTACAAGCGCTGCGCTCGCTTTTAAAGCAGCGCAGCGCTTGTAAACCCCTCAGATCCCCCTAGGCAACGAGCAAATATATACATACTCACCGATCCGGGTCCCCCAGCCGCACCGATCGCGTCGCCAGCCAATGACAGCAGTGGACACGCGTTGATGACGTGTCCACTGCTGTCCCTTTAAATAGCGCCGCCTACTGTCGGCTCCTCACTCCTGCTGCGCACGTTGGACAAGATGGAGCTCCCCTGCTGCCTTCCTGCTGGATTGATCGCCCCTGATCGCCCCTGATCGTCTGCCTGCCTTGGGTAAGCTGAACTACAACTCTCTACCACTGTTTATTTTGCTTATTTCTATCTCAACTGTCTAAAAAATTTTTTTTTTTTTTTGCATTTTTTCTTCTATCTTTGTCATTATTACACTTTTGTACACATACACACTTATTTACAACTTTCCCAAGCACACACATACACTTACACACACACTTTTTTTTTTTTTTTTTTTCTTTCTTTCTTTTCTTTTCTTTCTTTCTTTGCTTTCTTTGGCAGTCTTTTTTTTTTACTAAAACTTTATTTCTGATCTTGCTCTATAATTATCTGATTTATTTGGTTGCATTTTAGTGTTTTTTTGGCATTTTCATAATTGATTTCTGTTTTTGAATTATTCTATTGCACTGTAACTTTTTTTATTGCTATTTGGTGCTGAATTTGCAGTGACGTTGGTGGATCCAGGGCTCTGACCACCGATTTCATTGCAATTATTGTTCTTCTGTTGGTTTAGGTGGTTTTATTGGATTTTACTGATTTTATGGTGTTTTATCTTTGCATTGTTCTTTATTGTGTGTTTAGTGCCCCCAAAAAGGTTGCTTTTGCAGTGACATTGGTGGATCCAGGGCTCTTACCGATTTCATTGCAACTATTGTTCTTTGATTGCTTTTAGTGGTTTTATTCCATTTGATTTCAGTTGTTCTAGAAAGGTCCAGAGGTGCTAAGATTGTTCTGGTAGTTTCTATTGCCAAGGGTTAGGCTGATGCCACACGAGGCGTAGGGCTGATTTTTTCAGCAAGTGGAAAAACGCTTGCCGAAAATTCAGCCCTACGCCTGCTACTTGTTCCTGCACCCGAATGAATGGGATACGCTCGGGTGCAGGCACGTGTAGCCGATATACGCATGAAAACGCGAGACTTTGCATTCTCACGCGTTTTCATGCGTATATCGGCTACATGTGCCTGCACCCGAGCGTATCCCATTCATTCGGGTGCAGGCAAAAAAAAAGGGGTGCATAGAGTGCAGCCCCAATATTATGCATTTTCAGGTTTGGCGGCCATGTACTTATGTGCAACCAGACATAGGTATCGTTTTATTCAGGGGAACTTGCAGATTGATGGTTAGTAAGTTTTTGGTAGTTGCCATGGAGATTTTGGGGAGAAATCTAGGTTTTTTATCTGGTTTTTCCTTGATTTCTGACCAAAATCTAGGGTTGTATCTGGTTTTTCCTTGATTTCTGACCAAAGCGCTAACTTCTGCAAGGGACTGGGGCCACAATTTTTCATGTAGAAAGAGAAGAGTGGTGTCTCTGAATAGCTGAAGGTGTGCACTTTTTGGAAATATATAGTTTGCGGGGGTTATTTCACAGGTATGGGGGTGTTTAGACTAAATAACTGCAGGTAGAGCACATAGAGCACAGCCCCCCCTTATGCATTGCCCCTGTTTTGGGGCATTTGGTGGCCACGTCTTTATGTGCACCCATACATATGGGGTATCGTTTTATTCAGGGGAACTTGCAAACTGAGGTTTAGTAAGTTTTTGGTAGTTGCCATGGAGATTTTGGGGAGAAATCTAGGTTTTTTATCTGGTTTTTCCTTGATTTCTGACCAAAATCTAGGGTTGTATCTGGTTTTTCCTTGATTTCTGACCAAAGCGCTGACTTCTGCAAGGGACTGCAGCCACAATTTTCCATGTAGAAAGAGAAGAGTGGTGTCTCTGAATAGCTGAAGGTGTGCACTTTTCGTAAATATATAGATTGTGGGGGTTATTCCACAGGTAGGGGGGGTTAACACTGAAAAACTGCAGGTAGTGCACATAGAGCGCAGCCCCCAAAATTTCAACTGAAATTGCCCTTATGCATTGCCCCTGTTTTGGGGCATTTGGTGGCCACGTCTTTATGTGCACCCATACATATGGGGTATTGTTTTATTCAGGGGAACTTGCAGATTGATGGTTAGTAAGTTTTGGGTAGTTGCCATGGAGATTTTGGGGAGAAATCTAGGTTTGTATCTGGTTTTTCCTTGATTTCTGACCAAAGCGCTAACTTCTGCAAGGGACTGCGGCCACAATTTTCCATGTAGAAAGAGGAGAGTGGCGTCTTTGAATAGCTGAAGGTGTGCACTTTTCAGAAATAGTTTGCGGGGGTTATTTCACAGGTTATGGGTGTGTTTAGACTAAATAACTGCAGATAGAGCACAGCCCCCCCTTATGCATTGCCCCTGTTTGGGGGCATTTGGTGGCCACGTCTTTACGTGCACCCATACATATGGGGTATCGTTTTATTCAGGGGAACTTGCAAATTGAGGTTTAGTAAGTTTTTGGTAGTTGCTATGGAGATTTTGGGGAGAAATCTAGGTTTTTATCTGGTTTTTCCTTGATTTCTGACCAAAATCTAGGGTTGTATCTGGTTTTTCCTTGATTTCTGACCAAAGCGCTGACTTCTGCAAGGGACTGCGGCCACAATTTTCCATGTAGAAAGAGAAGAGTGGTGTCTCTGAATAGCTGAAGGTGTGCACTTTTCGTAAATATATAGATTGTGGGGGTATCTTACAGGTAGGGGGGGTTATCACTGAAAAACTGCAGGTAGTGCACATAGAGCGCAGCCCCCAAAATTTCAACTGAAATTGCCCTTGTGCATTGCCCCTGTTTTGGGGCATTTGGTGGCCACGTCTTTATGTGCACCCATACATATGGGGTATCGTTTTATTCAGGGGAACTTGCAGATTGATGGTTAGTAAGTTTTTGGTAGTTGCCATGGAGATTTTGGGGAGAAATCTAGGTTTGTATCTGGTTTTTCCTTGATTTCTGACCAAAGCGCTAACTTCTGCAAGGGACTGCGGCCACAATTTTCCATGTAGAAAGAGGAGAGTGGCATCTCTGAATAGCTGAAGGTGTGCACTTTTCAGAAATATATAGTTTGCGGGGGTTATTTCACAGGTTATGGGTGTGTTTAGACTAAATAACTGCAGATAGAGCACAGCCCCCCCTTATGCATTGCCCCTGTTTGGGGGCATTTGGTGGCCACGTCTTTATGTGCACCCATACATATGGGGTATCGTTTTATTCAGGGGAATTTGCAAATTGAGTTTTTCAGCTGAAGGTAAATATATAGATTGTAAAATTTGTATCTGGTTTTTCCTTGATTTCTGACCAAAGCGCTGACTTCTGCAAGGGACTGCGGCCACAATTTTCCATGTAGAAAGAGAAGAGTGGTGTCTCTGAATAGCTGAAGGTGTGCACTTTTCGTAAATATATAGATTGTGGGGGTATCTCACAGGTAGGGGGGGGTTATCACTGAAAAACTGCAGGTAGTGCACATAGAGCGCAGCCCCCAAAATTTCAACTGAAATTGCCCTTATGCATTGCCCCTGTTTTGGGGCATTTGGTGGCCACGTCTTTATGTGCACCCATACATATGGGGTATCGTTTTATTCAGGGGAACTTGCAGATTGATGGTTAGTAAGTTTTTGGTAGTTGCCATGGAGATTTTGGGGAGAAATCTAGGTTTTTATCTGGTTTTTCCTTGATTTCTGACCAAAATCTAGGGTTGTATCTGGTTTTTCCTTGATTTCTGACCAAAGCGCTGACTTCTGCAAGGGACTGCGGCCACAATTTTCCATGTAGAAAGAGAAGAGTGGTGTCTCTGAATAGCTGAAGGTGTGCACTTTTCGTAAATATATAGATTGTGGGGGTATCTCACAGGTAGGGGGGGTTATCACTGAAAAACTGCAGGTAGTGCACATAGAGCGCAGCCCCCAAAATTTCAACTGAAATTCCCCTTATGCATTGCCCCTGTTTTGGGGCATTTGGTGGCCACGTCTTTATGTGCACCCATACATATGGGGTATCGTTTTATTCAGGGGAACTTGCAGATTGATGGTTAGTAAGTTTTTGGTAGTTGCCATGGAGATTTTGGGGAGAAATCTAGGTTTTTATCTAGTTTTTCCTTGATTTCTGACCAAAGCGCTAACTTCTGCAAGGGACTGCGGCCACAATTTTCCATGTAGAAAGAGAAGAGTGGTGTCTCTGAATAGCTGAAGGTGTGCACTTTTCGTAAATATATAGATTGTGGGGGTTATCTCACAGGTAGGGGGGGTTAACACTGAAAAACTGCAGGTAGTGCACATAGAGCGCAGCCCCCAAAATTTCAACTGAAATTGCCCTTATGCATTGCCCCTGTTTTGGGGCATTTGGTGGCCACGTCTTTATGTGCACCCATACATATGGGGTATCGTTTTATTCAGGGGAACTTGCAGATTGATGGTTAGTAAGTTTTTGGTAGTTGCCATGGAGATTTTCGGGAGAAATCTAGGTTTGTATCTAGTTTTTCCTTGATTTCTGACCAAAGCGCTAACTTCTGCAAGGGACTGCGGCCACAATTTTCCATGTAGAAAGAGAAGAGTGGTGTCTCTGAATAGCTGAAGGTGTGCACTTTTCGTAAATATATAGATTGTGGGGGTTATCTCACAGGTAGGGGGGGTTAACACTGAAAAACTGCAGGTAGTGCACATAGAGCGCAGCCCCCAAAATTTCAACTGAAATTGCCCTTATGCATTGCCCCTGTTTTGGGGCATTTGGTGGCCACGTCTTTATGTGCACCCATACATATGGGGTATCGTTTTATTCAGGGGAACTTGCAGATTGATGGTTAGTAAGTTTTTGGTAGTTGCCATGGAGATTTTGGGGAGAAATCTAGGTTTGTATCTAGTTTTTCCTTGATTTCTGACCAAAGCGCTAACTTCTGCAAGGGACTGCGGCCACAATTTTCCATGTAGAAAGAGAAGAGTGGTGTCTCTGAATAGCTGAAGGTGTGCACTTTTCGTAAATATATAGATTGTGGGGGTTATCTCACAGGTAGGGGGGGTTAACACTGAAAAACTGCAGGTAGTGCACATAGAGCGCAGCCCCCAAAATTTCAACTGAAATTGCCCTTATGCATTGCCCCTGTTTTGGGGCATTTGGTGGCCACGTCTTTATGTGCACCCATACATATGGGGTATCGTTTTATTCAGGGGAACTTGCAGATTGATGGTTAGTAAGTTTTTGGTAGTTGCCATGGAGATTTTGGGGAGAAATCTAGGTTTTTTATCTGGTTTTTCCTTGATTTCTGACCAAAGCGCTAACTTCTGCAAGGGACTGCGGCCACAATTTTCCATGTAGAAAGAGAAGAGTGGTGTCTCTGAATAGCTGAAGGTGTGCACTTTTCAGAAATATATAGTTTGTGGGGGTTATTTCACAGGTAGGGGGGGTTAACACTGAAAAACTGCAGGAAGTGCACATAGAGCGCAGCCCCCACATTTTTAGCTGTAATTGCCCTTGTGCATTGCCCCTGCTTTGGAGTGTTTGGTGCCCATGTCTTTATGTGCACCCATACATATGGGGCATCATTTTATTCAGGAGAAGTTTGTCTTTCAAATATGCCTTTGTTAGAAAATTTTTATGAGATTTTTTTTTGTCAAATCCACATTTGATCATGCGTCCAAGTTTACGTTTTAGAAAAAAAAAAAAAAAATGTCATAAAAAGTTCCAAATTTCACAATGCACTGACAAAAGGTATTTGGCTTTTGAGTGAAAACTACATTGCACCTAGAAACCTGAAGGTCTGTAGTTTCTAAAGATACCAAACATGAGGGGATATTTTAGATTTACATATAAGTTATGCTGCATTAACTGTTACAAGCGCTTTTCTGCTTTGTTCTGGTGTGATATTGTACTAAGTATTGCCTTAGTTTGGGGGTTACTTCTGGACAGGAACTGTGGGGTACCACCACATATTTGGTATCGTTGGAATTGGGAGTATCAGGGCTTTTAAAAACAATAAAAAAAAGTGAGTAAAATTAACTTTTCTATGGAAAAAAACCTCAAAATATACAGAAATTTTTCATAATTTTTTTTTTTTTTACATATTTCACCCAAAATACACATCATATCTCCAGAAAAGTTATAAAATTTGGTATGTATGTCGAAGCCCAATTAGTGACGAAAAAAACGATATATAATTTCCCTAGTTTCGTGGAGGTTTTCCTACCAAAAAACATTGTTAAAGTGAATGAGTACAAAATGCTTAAAAAACGTCTGGCACTGGGGGGAACCGAAATGACGAATTCGGCTGGCACTTAAAGGGTTAAATCCCATATTTAAATGCAAACTGTAATAATAATAAATAAAAACACAAATACAAAAGTATTGCAGAAATGAAATCTATATTGGCTAACAATAAAATTACATTGCAAGCTTTTAGAGCTCTAAGGCCTCTTCATCAGGCAAAATACCTTCAATGTATTGGTCCAGTTTCTGGTTTTGTCCTGTGGGGTCCAGCTGCTATTCTCTTTTGTTTTGACTAAATCCTTCTTCAGGTTGTCCTCTGGCATTATATTCGCCTTTCACGGAAGAATTCCGTAATATCGGGAAAAAATACACCATGTCACTGCAGAGCTCTGTTTCATCAAGGCTTTTTGTAGGGCAGAATGTCAGTCCTTTTGAGAGTACTTTGCTTATCACTGTACTAAGTTTATATTTATAGAGGTTAATCAGTCAGTGTTGGACTGCATATTATGTTTCCTTGGTGGGTCCACAGACAAGCCTGTCTTAAGTCTCAGTCTGTGAAGCTTTTTGTTGACTTTCGGCCTTGTCCCTGGATTCTCTTTGTAATTTTATGTTGAGGAATATGATTTTAAATTGTTGCAATATTTGCCCTTACACAGTATTTCACACAGTGGGGTACCCATACCCATCTTCACTTCTGACAGACCCAGCCTTTCTGGGATCTGCCTTTTTAGTGATACACAACCAGACTTTTGTTGCTATTTCGAAGATGTGGAATCAAATTAAAAAGAAGTATTTCTTTTTTTAGAAAATAAAAAAACGTTATGTTATCTTTACATATATATAGGATTTGAATTACCATATATAATCGAGTATAAGCCGAGTTTTTCAGTACCTAAAATGTGCTGAAAAAGTCACCCTCGGCTTATACTCGAGTATATACGGTACTTTGTAGTTTAGCTGAAAACTAGAAAAACTCATCAGCATGCACATGCCCACCCCCCCGTGGATGTGCGCGTGCGTGCATGAGCGCGCACGCATGCGTGTCCGCATACAAACGGAGCAGCGTTGGATTAAAGCACATGTGTGCATGCACGTCTTCATATGAAGGGAGAGCACACAGAGCACAGATACCAAGGGAGCACACACAGGGTAGGATTAAAGCACACGATTTAACAATGGGAGCGCAACACAGCAGGACGGGAGCGCATACAGGGGAGCACACAGCAGGATTGCAAGTACTTAATACTCAGTATGGCAGCTTCCTTAGCCTTCCCAAACTGACAGTTAAAAAAAAATTATAATAATAAAAGGTTAAATAATGAAAACTATGAGGCAAACTTTTCTCTCTCCAACTCCATGCTGTTTATGTATTTTACCTAGCCCCATAGTAAAATAATTTCCCACCCTAGGCTTATACTCGAGTCAATAAGTTTTTCCAGTTTTCTTAGGTAAAATTAGGTACCTCGGCTTATATTTGGATCGGCTTATACTCGAGTATATACGGTATTTGCAAATAATCCCATTCTATCCCATCAACACACTGATACAATCAAGATTCTGGAAGAGAGAGCCAGTGGCATCACAAAATTAGAACAACTAGGCACTGACAAATAACAATTTGCAAGTCCATTCCCATTGCAAAATAAAAGAGGCATCTATATAGCTGATACACAAGCTTACATAAAAACATTCCCTGTATTAATACTAATGACAGGCATTTTTCATTGAATATATCAGGAGGCATTGTCACCAATTTGTAGTAAGAAAGGGTAAGTAAAAGCAGTCTATTGGTGGATAAATGTTTGCAGCTTCTCAATAAAAAATACACAGGTTAACATACTCATCTTGTTTTAAAGGGTTCTGGATTAGGTGAGTAAATGGCAGGGGGAAACAAGCTCCCTTCAGTAGTTATGGTTTCGGACTACTTTTTTGTACCTTTTCCATGAATACTAACTCACCTAATGGGCTCAGGTTGCAGGTGGTGGTTCAGGGCTTGTACCAGAATGTCCTCTGTAAATGGAGGCTTCCCATTTGCCCTTTGTATATCCACATGTGCCGAGTTACAGATTGCATGGACCCCGGAGTCTGTTCGGCTGGAGATAAAGAATTTGACGGTGCCAACCGGCCTGAGTTTTTGTGCTGCCATCTGTTGAGAATTGAAAACAGACAAAACAGACCTACCATTACACAAAGCTGTAAAACTGTTACCTGTTACGTGTCTACTGTATGTATTTCAGAGAAGCAGCTGCCTCTGACCCACTGTTTCTGAGCAGTGCATATACCGTTTAATTATGTAACCTTTTATTACATAACCCCATAAGAATCTTTACAATATACATTCATGAAACATTTTTAATGGCCTTAAAAGGTCGTTAGTAAATTTCACTGCTATTGAAAGTAGTCTGGCTGTTATTTTCCTTGAATGCCTAGTTCTTACTCTAGATAACTCTGAAACCTCTGTATATTGGAAAGTGTCTTAGAAGTAGACTCTCTTTCATTGTGTATAACAGTTTTTAGTTGGAGGACCACTTCATACATCATATAAAACTTCTATCCCTAAATTGGTACTGACTACTTTTCTAAAATATTAATATACACAAAAAATTACCTATAGGTCAGGTTGACCATTTTTCACCAGTAGCTTTGCTTTTGTAAGTAATTGTTGCTTGAATTTCCTAAACCTTATTGTAAAGCGCTGCGTAATATGTTGGCGCTTTATAAATAAATAATAATAATAATAATAAACCTGACTGTTTTGCCAACCTTATTGTCCCTTCTCAACCTGTCAGCACAAATATGGCAGCCCCCTTATAAAGGAAAATGGTGGATCCTATAGACCAGTGCTGTACAACTTCTGTAGTGCTGAGGGCCTGAATTTCTGTAGCATACATGGTGGAGGGCCGCTAAATGAAGCCAGTTTTGACCACTCCCTTTTTTTAAACCACACCCACTTCAATCCACACCCACAGAAGCTTTTAAGACTATGCCCACATTAATGGTGGTAGTGCAGCAAAATCTTAAATCCTTGGTACTCACTGGGGGGATATCAAACCATCATTCATATGTGAAAGAATTATAATATGTCCTATTAAGACACACCCTTAAATCCATATGCCTACTCCTCCTTCCCTGTGGATAACCCCCAGCATATAATTACACACCTTAGGGAGCATTTAATGGCTATTTCCAACTGCTAACAAACTCCCAGAACAAATCCCTGCCAGTTTCACCTCTAACAGGCAGCATAGGGCAGGCAGAGTATCTATGCTGCCTGTGTGTGCCATACTCTGTCTGCCGTACCCTGCCTGTGTGTACCATGCTCTGTCTGCTCTATGATACCTGTGTACGCCATGGTCTTTCTGCCTATGATACAGTACATACAATGACACAATGCTGGCACTGCTCCTACAGTCTGAGGTTTGAACAGGTGAACTATGTGGGTGCTTACAGTCTGAGCCTGATGCAGGGGGTAAACAATGCAGAGATTACATTTTTAAACACACACACACTAGGGTCAATATTGTTTTTAAGAAATGAACATGAGTTAAACCCACACTGGCACAGGGAGAACATACAAACTCTTTGCAGATTGTAGCTAGGTTGGAATTGAATTTAGGATTCCAGGGCTGCAAGACAGAAGTGTAAAAACACTAGGAATTATATCAATAAAGTATCCCAAACTAAATAAAAAATCTTTACTTAAAAATTATGTTTTTATTCAAATATCCATTTTAAAAAAAACATATGGCTATGGATATATTAAAGATTTTTGTATTGAGTTTGGGATTATTGATATAGATGGTAGATATGCCCTTTAATCTGAGGGCAGTATCCTGCTAACTTTGGCCCCCTTTTTGACTGGCCATATACTATAAATGGTATCCAAAGAACAAACTTAATATTTAATAATAAAAAAAAGTCCTCAACAAAGCCCAGCAGCTAAAGCAGAAATTGTCATGAAATAATAAATGTACTGAGACACTGAACTAACCCACTGGCATTTTCCACTGGCATTTCCCATGCTTACCACTTGGTATCCCCCTCTGGTCTGCTAATATATTACCCCCAGTGAGACTATGGATGTAAGAAATGCTGTTTTTGCCAGTGATCTCCTATTCACAAATGCAGTCCCACAGGGCATTTAAATCTATTCATCACATCATAAATTCCTCACAGTTATGTCTCAGGCCTCTTATTAATCCTGGCTCAATCCATAACAATGTATCTCTTCTCCTCAGAGAAGCCAGTGTGGAGCAAGAAATAAAAGTTTCAATGGGCCAAATCGCCTTTTCACATATTTTGGAGCTGTTTTCCTAAATTCTACAGTGTGAAGATCAGGAACATTACACAGATGATAAAATGTAATAGTAATACTCAAAAACAAACAAACTCCTGGCTTTCTCTGTCTTATGAAACACTAGATCCCTCTTTGCTAGATTTGTCTTGTATGTGTACAAAGAGCAGATGTTACATTATACAATTTAAACTAGTTTAAATGTAAAATATACCCCCTTTCTGGCATGAGCTCATCCTGTTAGGAATATGTAAAAAAAGTGCATAAACATTATCTGAACTTCCAGAAATAATTATAAATGTATGTTGTTTCCACAGACTTTCCTGATTCCCAGATTGAAAGGAAATAGTCTGTCTCTGTATCCCTTTCATTCTGTGACTTGGGGTTGGGGGGCACGTGTTTTCCAAAGAATCTGTGCACCATCCACTATGGAAAGCAGAGGGATTCCAAGTCCTGGAATCAATCACTTCAATCACTATTGAATCAAGAAGGACAGGTGACAACATATTACCATGAGGGGCCGCTGGTGGGTAAACATGACACCTGCAAATTATATGTGATAAGGATTTTTTGGGATGGAAATCAGTCCAATTTGGGCCAAAATGTAGATGGCAAAATTGGGCCTGGTTTGGCAACCTCACCAAACAAATGCTTTTTAATGTGTATTTCTAGCTAAACAGCAGGTTCCTAAAATACAATAATTTAAAGGCAAAAAATGCTGGGGATCATAATTCATTAACTGGAAAATCCTTAGCTGCTAAGTGTATATTACAGGAATGGGCATGTCAAACTGTAGTCGAATGATATAAATAGCTTGCATATCCTTGGCTAATGACCTTTATTCTAGAAATTCAAAGAGCCATAAATGATAGTTTAATAGGCTAATCTGCAAATCTCCACAAAGACAATTAGAGTGCATAACGTTTATAGCATAGAAGATATATTCACTATTAATGCAAATTGATCTGGTCTCACTAGTGCCCGCAATTTCCATCCATATTATTATAATCCCTTTCCCAAAGGAGCTTGCAGTCATCCCTGATCATATCATCAAAGGGAAATGGAGCAGCTTATCTATCAGAGTACAAGGCTCAGGCAGTCTTTAAACAATTTTCTCCTGCTTCAATGTCCAAAAGTTGTAACCTCAAATTACTCCCTTCCCTATCCATTCCATCGGCTGCACTCCATTTACACACATCTGAAATCACACATAACGGCCGCCTTCCAGTCCTGCAGCTCGTTTTCCCTGGGCAAGCCTCAGAGAGCGTATCCAGTGGGAGAAAGTGAAAAAATACATGTATATTTTGTAACAAAAACAGAAATGGTATGCCTGGGAACCAGAAGTCTAGAAAAAATTCTTTTGCCTTTCCATGTCTGTGTTGTTTCATTATCCATGTGGTTTTGATTAGGACAGAAAATCATATTGCTCAGCAGCAGCATGACAAAAAATATAGATTCCCGTAGCACTGCTACGCCTGGGCGATGAACCGGCAGATTTTTTTGTGCCGCCAACTCAGCCTGACGCACGGCCACATTAATGTTGGTGAAATCTCCCTTTCATTGGCCGCTTTTGCACAAGTTTGGAAAATACATATGATGCCACATTTACCCTGCCTCTTCTCTTATGAGACACGGTACCTAATATTCCAAAAGAAACAAGCATATATTTTATGTAATGTGAACACTTTATAAACCTTTAGATATAAGGGTTGCCGCTTCCATAGATGTGAAACCATAAAACAAAGCAGATAGCCAGAGAAAAAGCAATGGAAGGTTATTCCACTATTTCACTAAGGTTATCCCACTATTTCACTAAGGTTATTCCACTATTTCACTAAGGTTATTCCACATTAGTTATTTCACCAATTACAAAATATTCAGGTATCCATGCTGCGTTGAAAGATCTAAAGGAGGCACTGATCATATAAATGGGTCTCCCCGGCACTGAAAGGGTTAATAAACCAATTGCATGAGTGCGCATGCTGTGCTCTGATTACATGCACAGTCTTGGCTTGGCAGCGGGCCTCGGCCCTTGGAATAGCCGTATTCCCACATTCGCCCTGCCTTGGCTGTCTCCCTGTAAGTGTTTGGCCGACAGGGCTGCAAGCAGAACATGTGGAACGAATAAGGAGTCACAGGAGCGTGAGGGGGGAACCTGACAGTAGGTTTAGGGGCCCGCAACACATCCTGTCACACTCCTGTGACTCCCACACACCAAAACTTATATGTAAAGTAATTAATGATGGAAGAATAGCTGCATAAACATGTATCGTCACATGTAACACATGAAACATGGTACATGCAATTTATCTCTTACATGTTGGTTCATTTGGGGGTGGGGATGCAGAAAGAATGAATGCTCCTATAAGGTGGCTATACACGTGGAGATTTTGTACAACAAGCTTATCTGGAAACAATCATTTAAAAGTTTGATTTGTCCACCAATGAAAATTACCATTTCAACCATTAGGAAAACTACCTGCTTGGTCCTGCAACAATTAGACAAAGGACAAATTTCATTGTTAATGACAAAAATTTTCAAACCTGCCCGATCACTAGATGAAAGATCGCTAGATGTACGATTGTTCAGTGCACACTAACTTTACAACCATTTGCGGGTTGTGTCAGTAGAGAAAAATCATTACCCATATGGCCACAGCAGGGCTAGTGCCAACACGGCACATAAAGCAGGCTGGCAATCCGCCCCTACGCTTGAAAAAGCTGATAGATGTGGCTGCACTCAGAGCCATTGGGGCCGATTCACTAAAGTGCGATAACTTTTATCGCACGCGTTTTTGCGTTAAATTAGATGCGTAAATTAGCGCGCGATTCACTATAATATTATCGCGTGCGTTAAGTCGCCATATCGCATGCGTTATTTTTCGTGCGACCGCATGCGTTAAATAGCGCACAGAAAAGAATACGATCGCATGATTCACAAACAGTAAGGCGCGCTAAATATCGCATTAGGCTATGAGAAAATTAACACCTACTTCAGGCAGGCGTTAATTATAGAAAAGTACAGTTAATGAGCTTTTGGCAATAAAATATGGACTTTGCAGTGTTATTTATTCAAATATGTGTTGGCCCAAGAGTGATGCAGCCGCCAGTTTGCAGCGAAATGGTCATTTTTAATACAGTAATTTTCCGCAAGTATTGGCGTGTATGGCTAACATGGCGTGCGTTTATTCGCACGACTATTAATATGCGGCTACAAGTGATGAAATGTTTCGCCAGGCATGGATTCGCAGCAAATTTTTGGACGTGCGGCGAATTTTTCCGCAGCAATTTTTTTCATGCGTTTCGCAAAACAATCTGCCAATGGCAAAACGCATGAAAAAATTCGACACACAAAAATTCACCACACGTCCAAAAATTGACACAGGCGTCAAAACAACATTTTTGCCGTTTCGTGGATCTTTCAAAAGATTTGCTAATTTTTCACTAAAGATAACCAGAACACATTTGCTCATCACTAGCGGCTACTATTTATAAGCATCTACTATTTATATGCTACCATTTATATGCGGCGACAATTTATATACACTATTTCTAAGCTACTATTTATTTGCGGTGACTATTCGCATGCATTATTTAGCGCATGTACCATCAAATACCGCATGGAAATAGTCTTCGTGAGTTAAATAACGCATGCAATATCGCACATAAAATAGCGCAAGTATGCTTATAGTGAATCGTGTGATAAGACGCGATAAAATTTTTACTGCACGCTATAAATAGCGCATGTTATTTCGCACTTTAGTGAATCGGCCCCCCTGTGTCAGGCCGGGTGCAGCCACACTAAGCAGAATTCGGTGCGAAACTGCTTGCGTATGCAGTATTGTGCTTAATTTTGCTTTGTGTGGCTGCACCCTGCCCAATGCAATGTTCCTGGGTTCAGAAACAACTATCAGATTTTTTAGGTGTGTATGGCTAACATGAACGATAATCTGCCCCTACCCTTAAAAAATCTGGCACTAACCTAAAATGACTGAATTTAAAAATAGCTGGCATTTTAAAAATACAACTTCCATTGATTTATACATGGACTCTCCAGCTTTTAGGTGTCAGTTTGTTATCAGCACAGGATATTGTCACTCAGATATGAGATTTTGCATTTGGTAGTGGATATCGCCATGTGTTCCTGCACCAAAAATGGTTCCAGGGGCAGGCAAGGAAGAAAGGTAAAATGGGCTGATTTCTGCTTTCTGCAGCCCAAGATCAGCCCGTCTGCCATTAACCTCAATGCTGTCGTTATTTTATTCAACATGACCAAGTGATGGCAGCCAAGGCACTGGGGATATCAAGTACAATTAACCACTTGAACCCAGGGGATGCGGGGAAACGTACAGCAATGTAATGTGCTTCATGAAACATATGCGGCAATTGTATGCCTTAGTTGTTTATTGAGCCATGTGAGGATCAACAATGTTCTCTATTGCAGCACTATACTAGCCATCTGCCTAGAACTAAGCGGAATCAATAAAGGCAATCAGCATATTCAAGTGCAGTATCTGACCCTAAGATGGGATCAGGCCATTAGGACCCAACAAGCAGAGGATAAATCAAATAATGCCTATAAAATCTGAGCATAGTACTGATGGAAAACATTTCTTGTCTAGAAGAGACTGGGAAGCCTGGAACAGCATGTAGATAAGTGGGTCGTATCGGAATAGTCTGGAAGATTGCCTCACTTACTTATATAAACTCAAGAAAGAATGTTACATGGTTTTGGCTCAGAGATCTGAGCGATGAGGCTCCACAGCTCTGACAGTGCCAGAATTTCACGTGCCAGCGCTGGCCTTGCTTGCAGCTAGAAGCCTGTATAAAATATTAATGCTATCCATCATCATGGCTGAGTGACTGGTCCCAAGGGCACACAGAGGCCCAATGTTTGCTCAGCAAAACCCTCTTTATCCTCCACTAAAAATTTCCAGGATTTTCAATTGCCATTGACTTACTAGACTTACCATTTAATGGAAATGTTACTGAGATTATGAAGGGCACATATGTACATTCAGTCCTCTAAAGTTACATATGGATTAATGGGATCTTCAACAAATTACCCTCTGGCAATCTCAAAACTACAAATCCCAGCAACCCTAACAGATAATGGTGGATGATGATTGGAGCACTGCTATAAAATCCTAAAACTATTTGGGGAAATCCTAGATAGAATCCTAGCTTTGATGATTACAACTACTGATGGAACCCCTTCTCAATTATGACATTTCCATGGTATACAGTAGTATAGAAACGCATGCACTATAAACTGCTCTAATTCCAATGAATGATAATCATGCAAGGTTCCAAATGTCCCCTGTCAATAGGACAATATTGAGAAAACTTCCTTATTTATAAATAAATGGGCCTCTACAAGTAGCACAGCACCAGAGCTAGATCTGCCAAGTGGACTAGGCCTTTCATACAATTTTGTAGTGGCAGCTGACATATAGGGTATGTTGTGTTTATTGCAGTCAGGCAAATGAGCAATGCCAGGGGTATACTTATTATGGTGACCTAAATGATGCCATGAGCAAGCAATTGTGCTTGTGTCAGAAACACATCATTATGTCAAGTTTTCTAACCATGTGACAAACGTACCAGTAGTCAATAACAGGAGCAATTATGTTGCCTTTGTACGCCAGAATATAGCAAGTGGTAACCAGGTAGCTGGCAGGTGGTCATGACTGAGCAACTATACACAAATAGGCTAATTTAAGCCTTTTTAAAGAACAATCAATAACATCTTTGAAGATTTTGCTTGTCCATTAAAATGCTAGCGTAATGTGAATGAATTGACATCTCAACTTCAAACCCTGTATTTACTGAAACTATAAGCAACTTGGAAAAGGAAGATGGATGAAATAGTATACAAAATATCCTCTCTGTCCGTAGACATCATATAAGATAATGGAGGACACCTGACACTGCAGGGCTTTGCTGCAATTAGTGTTTATTAGTGTGTTCCACTACATGTTTAGGGCAAAGCCCTTTTTCAAGAAACTACTTTTAGTGATTACAAGTTGCAAATTATTAATCCCAGTCCTGCAAAGTCTCCTCTGTATGGCTTTTAACAAAAAATGAACATTCCACCTTGTCATATTGCACAAATATTAATATAGACTGTAACACAGACTGTATCCCAAACAGTAACCTAAGGGACTTGTCAATCCAATGATACAAGTAGAGACATGTTAAGGCTTCTATAACATATTTGATGCAGGCGTAATCGCAAGCCCATTTACTCCATGCGGTTTAAATAAAAGCAGCCAACTCAGCAGATCCTGGCTGTGGCCCAGATTCCACATGAAAGCACAGCACATATTTTCTGATTCTGTTAGAGATAGTAGCTAACAGCCAGTCAAAAAAAACAGTATTATTTTCCATTTTTCTCTTGAACAGAACCCTAATGAGGAAAAAAAGAATGAATAAACGGAGGTCTTTCATTTGCAAATAAAAATGGCAATTCCAAATGCATGCATGGTATGTGCTTTCAGCATTGCCATCCTTTCCACAATCACCTTTTTTATTTTTGCCACTTACCGTATATACTCGAGTATAAGCCGATCCGTATATAAGCCGAGGTACCTAACTTTACATGAGAAAACTGGAAAACTTATTGACTCGACTATAAGCCTAGGGTGGGAAATGCAGCAGCTACTGCTAAGTTTCAATAATCAAAATAAATACCAATGAAATTACATTAAATGATGCATCAGTGGGGTATATGTTTTTTAACATTTCAAAGAAAAACAGTAAACTAGCTCTGTAAGTGGAGAAAAGGGTCAACAAAAACAATATGGTATCAACAATGATACCTTAAGAGTACTACCCCCTTAGCTCAAACAGCAACCAAGCTAAAACACAAAGAGGTAAAATCCTTTAAAGCTATATATAGTTTATATAGAATATAAAGTGCAATGTCTAGTGCAGAATGGGAGAGGTGAGGCTGGTGGATGAAGATGAATTTGGGAGTGGGCCAGGGCACTGGAGGGTCTGGTTGCGGGTGGCCTAATTTGCACACAAAGGACACAGGGTCCTAGTCTGGAGGGACCCATGGCACCCGACTCGAGTATAAGCCGAAGGTGACCTTTTCCAACACATTTTGGGTGCTGAAAAACTAGGCTTATACTCGGGTATATACAGTACTTTTTTGTTGTTACACATAAAAACATAAAACTCTCACACCTAGCGGCTGGCAAGGCAATGTCTGTGGAAATTAATTAATACATTAAAAAATGACTATAGCAATCCCCAGGTATATACAGTGGAGGAAATAATTATTTGACCCCTCACTGATTTTGTAAGTTTGTCCAATGACAAAGAAATTAAAAGTCTCAGAACAGTATCATTTCAATGGTAGGTTTATTTTAACAGTGGCAGATAGCACATCAAAAGGAAAATCGAAAAAATAACTTTAAATAAAAGATAGCAACTGATTTGCATTTCATTGAGTGAAATAAGTTTTTGAACCCTCTAACAAAAAAAGACTTAATACTTAGTGGAAAAACCCTTGTTTGCAAGCACAGAGGTCAAACGTTTCTTGTAATTGATGACCAAGTTTGCGCACATTTTAGGAGGAATGTTGGTCCACTCCTCTTTGCAGATCATCTCTAAATCCCTAAGGTTTCGAGGCTGTCTGTGTGCAACTCTGAGCTTGAGCTCCCTCCATAGGTTTTCTATTGGATTAAGGTCCGGAGACTGACTAGGCCACTCCATGACCTTAATGTGCTTCTTCTTGAGCCACTCCTTTGTTGCCTTTGCTGTATGTTTTGGGTCATTGTCGTGCTGGAACACCCATCCACGACCCATTTTCAGTTTCCTGGCAGAGGGAAGGAGGTTGTCGTTCAGGATTTTACGATACATGGCTCCGTCCATTTTCCCGTTAATGCGAATAAGTTGTCCTGTGCCCTTAGCAGAAAAACACCCCCAAAGCAAAATGTTTCCCCCATGCTTGACGGTGGGGACGGTGTTTTGGGGGTCATAGGCAGCATTTTTCTTCCTCCAAACACAGCGAGTTGAGTTAATGCCAAAGAGCTCTATTTTGGTCTCATCAGACCACAGCACCTTCTCCCAGTCACTCACAGAATCATTCAGGTGTTCATTGGCAAACTTCAGACGGGCCTGCACATGTGCCTTCTTGAGCAGGGGGACCTTGCGAGCCCTGCAGGATTTTAATCCATTGCGGTGTAATGTGTTTCCAATGGTTTTCTTGGTGACTGTGGTCCCTGCTAATTTGAGGTCATTAACTAACTCCTCCCGTGTAGTTCTAGGATGCTTTTTCACCTTTCTCAGAATCATTGACACCCCACGAGGTGAGATCTTGCGTGGAGCCCCAGAGCGAGGTCGATTGATGGTCATTTTGTGCTCCTTCCATTTTCGAACAATCGCACCAACAGTTGTCACCTTCTCTCCCAGCTTCTTGCTAATGGTTTTGTAGCCCATTCCAGCCTTGTGCAGGTCTACAATTTTGTCTCTGACATCCTTGGACAGCTCTTTGGTCTTTCCCATGTTGGAGAGTTTGGAGTCTGCTTGATTGATTGATTCTGTGGACAGGTGTCTTTTATACAGGTGACTAGTTAAGACAGGTGTCCTTAATGAGGTTGACTAATTGAGTAGAAGTGTCTAACCACTCTGTGGGAGCCAGAACTCTTAATGGTTGGTAGGGGTTCAAAAACTTATTTCACTCAATGAAATGCAAATCAGTTGCTATCTTTTATTTAAAGTTATTTTTTCGATTTTCCTTTTGATGTGCTATCTGCCACTGTTAAAATAAACCTACCATTGAAATGATACTGTTCTGAGACTTTTAATTTCTTTGTCATTGGACAAACTTACAAAATCAGTGAGGGGTCAAATAATTATTTCCTCCACTGTATCCATTGGCCTAAAATCACCAAAATCACCTGTGGAACTAATTTGAGAGTTTTCAGTTCAAAATCTGCCTGTGACCAGTGGTTGTCATTTAAGTCTATAGCAGACAGTCCAACATGACTTTCTCCATAGGGAATATACGCAGGCCAAGCAAACACCTGGAGGCACATTCATGAAAGTACGAGTTTGAATCCGAAATGGGAAAAATTCGGATTAGATACGAAAATTTCTGATGCTCGCAAATATCACAAAAATGTTTACGGAAAAAGCGGAATGATCACGATAATATTGTATTGACGATCCGAAAGTCACAACATTTTTGTTTCGAACGATCGTAAATGGCGGAAAAACCTTTCCAAAAAAAAAACCTTTTCCTTCTGTAAAGTACGAAAAAGCCGCGCAAAGTACGAAAAAGTTGCAGAAACGACCAAATACGAATTTCGTACCTGTCGTACTTTAATAAATGTGCCCCTGGTGTACCATGGGCCTTAGCAGGGATAATGGGAGTATTAAAATGGTAAATACTCATGTAGCTTATTAAACTTAATGGCACATTACCAATAATATAAAAATATGTTAGCTATCTAAGCATTTACAACAGGTGTGTATTTGTATCAGGCTTTCTTATGTCTACTACAGTTGTAAGCATAACAAAGCACAGCAGGAGGTTATTCTATTTGGAACTGGATTAATATATTACTGCAGATTACACTATGTGATGTGAAAAACTAAGAACCACCCATGAAAAGTTTTTTCTTTTTCAACCTATCCGGATATATCAATATTTGATTTTTATTTAAACAGGATAGGAAGATAAGGTTATGAAACTGAAAAAGTAAAAAAATCTCTTTGTCATCATTTACTCAACAAAAACAAATCTTCTATGGAAAAAAAGTAATTATACCGTTTGCTTTAATACATGGTATTGTTCCCTTTGGCAGAAAAAGCCTCAAGAAGGCGTTTCTTGTGACCATCTCCAGTCTCTGACATCAACTGGGAGAAATGTTTTCCCATTCCTCTATGTTGAATATTTTCAGCTGTGTGATGTTTGAGGGGTTTCTTGCATTAACAGCCTCTAATCCCCCCACAGCATTTTGATGACATGTTGCATATAGATTTGGTCTTTTACTTGGCCATTCCAGAACTCTCTGTTTTTTTTGAAGAGCCGGCACTCATTGAGCAAATCTTCAAGCAGAATTCTTAATTAACTTTATTGCAATACAGGTATGGGACCTGTTATCCACAATGCTCGGGACCTGGGGTTTTCCAGATAAGGGATCTTTCCCTAATTTGGATCTCCAAAACTTGTCTGCAAAAAATCACTCAAATATTGAAAAACCCCAATAGTTTTGTTTTGCCTCCATTAATGATTAATTATATCTTAGTTGGGATAAAGTACAAGGTTTTATAATTACAGAGAAAAAAGAAATCATTTTTAAAAATTAGAAATATTTACTTATAATGGAGTCTATGGGAGATGGCCTTTCCGTAATTTGGAACTTTCTGCATATCGTGTTTCTGGTTAAGGGATCCCATACCTGTACCATAATCACCTTACGTGTTCCATGTTCACAGACACTTAGTCATAACGGTGATATCCACTCCCCTTCTTCCTTTGTGAAGAGTTGTTGGACATATGTTATAATCTTGCATATTCCAGAACTCTCCATTTTTATTTTATTAGCCAGTCCTTGGTGGATATACTGCAAAGTTTAGGGTCATGGCGGATTTACACTGAGCTATTCTTCTGCAGGTAGAACAATAAAAGCAAAAATGTTGATAAATGACCCCGGATTGTGTTGTCACGTTCAGCTGAGCTTCGATCTTCTGACAAATGGTCTTACATTATCTTCAAATACCCTCTGGTCCAACGAAGATTTTATAGTGGATTCTATGCTGGTAAGCTGCCCATGATGCAGCATGAAAGCAGTCCCAAAACCATAACATTTCCACCACCGTAATTTAACGTTTGTATAAGGTTCTTCTGGTGAAATGCTTTCTTGGTTTTTGCCATGTCTTCTGGCAGTGTAAATACCTGGTGCTGGTCTTTGCTTAGGTTTACTGTCCAAACTTTAGTCTTGCCCTGATTTTCTTTCTGGACAGCTTTTCTCTTGGGCCACTTCCCTTGTAGATCTAATTTGCAGGTTCAGATTTGTGGTGAGGCCACAAAGGCCTCCCATAGGTACATTTTGCTCCCATATGGAGCACTAGTAAAGGGATGCACAGAAAACTTAAATGAGAAGGAAAGGCAAAGTCACTTGGGGGTGCCAAAATGCGCATGCGTTTGTCCGGGACTATTGGCTGCAGCGCGAGTAGGAAAGAGGAAGCATTCTCGACAGGTACCCCGAGCTGGTGTTGTTCTCTCCTAACAGGCGCACCAGCCTGGGGTACAAGGTAAGCGATTAAAGTCACTTGGGGGTGCCTAACATTTTGGGGGTGTGGGGTGACCTATGGGCGTCCTGTAGTGAAATCTGGCACTGCTAATTTGTGCTTTCTAATGGTAGTCTGATGCACTACCGAGCTACCTGTGGGTCCATGATGATATTTTGGTGTTCTTAGAGATTTCTTTGATCACCTTGCATTTTGCTCTTGAGCTGAGCCAGCTGACTACCAGGGCCGGATTTCTCTATAGGGCGCCCCGAGGCCGCCCACCTCGGCACCCAAGCTTCACGCATGTGCACCGCAACCCCACCCCCCACGGGCACGCATGCGCGCCACTTCTTTCATTTGGATCCGCGGGGAGAGGACACGCTAAAGTTTCAGCGCTTCCTCTCCTCATTACTCCATGCAGCCAAATCATTCTGGTGCGGCTGGGCGGCATGCCGCCCCTAAATTTCTGCCACCCTAGGCCCGGGCCCTTGTGGCCTCACCACAAATCCGAGGAAGGAAAGCAGACACTGGAACATCATGTTTATAAAAAAAGAGACAAGAAATTCTGTGTTTCTTTTGATAGAGGACTCAGTGCAGCATTACTGTAAGTGCTTATGGCTGTATTTACAGTACATAGACCTTTCTGATAAAGCTAACCTAGTTTTTACCTTTCCTTCTCCTTAAAAGCAAATTGGGAGCTTAAGGCTGATGGAAAACAGTCTATATGATACAAAACACTGAGAACTATCTCTGAGAACTAAGTGCCAGTCATTGTGGTTTCTGCACACCATTGTGTTAAAGGTTTTGGGGTGATCACATACCTCAATCCACTGCCTACTTTAGTGCTGCACATTCTGGGACATACAGTTTCCCCTTTTGGGGAAAGCAACATCCTAATGTTCAAAATTTAAATTGTGGTGCATTCAAGGAAAACCAATCCACTCAAGGCTATGTCAATTGCCTCCACCCATTCCCAAACCCATCCTTGGCCATTGTACAGAAGAACTGGGCTGTGACTAGTAATTGCAGAGAGGGGTTTTCTGGTCTCAGTGAGCCCTCTATGGATCTCAGCAGTGAAGCCACCAAAACAGTTTCTCCTGATAAAAGAAGTGTCCAGACTGTTCAGTAGTATTTGAATCCAGAAGCTTCTGGACCTTATTTAAGCAAATGCTGTTTTTTTTTTTAATGGACTGAGGAAAATGACATTATTAGCTTGTACAGTGGTTCCTCTAGGTCTGTGCCACCCCTGGTTAGACTGTTTCGAGTCACAGATACAAAAATGTAATTTCTTTCTGCATAAAGTACTTTAAAGCAAAATGGAAAGTACTTATGCCACATCTAAATTTATGGTACAATATACAGGCTCGAAAGGCTCAATTTAATGTAAAGCTGGCATAATAATCTTCTTACCAAGCAGCATTACATCCTAATTTTATTAAAATCTTAGTTCTGTCAGACAGAAAGTGCTGTAATTGATCCTTATGCTTTTGAATGATTTCCAAAAGTAGTCAGTGTTTTCAATTGCTCCACAATAAGTAGGACACATTTCTCATTTAGAGAACCACCACGATTTTGGCAAAATCTTTATCAGTATTCTGATGCAAACATCTGTTCATCCATTTACGCCTAATAAAAATCAGATATCCCTTTACAACCATAATGTCACATTTGACTTTTTAAAAAAGACAAAAAAAACCCCAAGAAAGTCTAATATATAGCAAATTTTCTTCCATGCCAGTGTCAACAGCACTATAACAGTAATGATCCACAATAACAGTAATGATCAACGTCAAAATTGCGAACACCAACACACATCTTCTGATCCTGTGAGCTCACCTTTTGCGTGCCAGTGGTACTGCACATGCTTAGTGTGCTCTTAGCTGCTACTGAGAAGCTAAACTTGGAGGCTGCAGAAAGTCATCAAAAGCTATTAAAGCTGGTACAACAGGGCTATTTTAATACATTTTGATGCTGAATACAATGCTTTTTGGCTTACATCTAATGTTCATCTGAAGTAAATACTAATCAGCCTTGCATCAAGCTGAAGGACCCTGGCGGTGAACCAATAATAACTATGAGCTATCATGCTGCCTGGTATATTATACATTAAACACTCCCTGCTGACTTGAAATTCCAAAAATAGAAAATGCACTGGTTACTTTCTTCTTATTCATACTATATAGGTCAGTGATGCTGGGGAATCTATACTCTTTGTAAAACTGCCCTGGTTTTTATCCTGCCCGTTCCACACCTATCCCACTGTCTTTTATGATTGGTGCCTTCTTTCTTCACCTTTCCAACTGCTGCCTTCTTCCAACAAGATGACATCTACGTTCCTTACTTCTCTAATATCAAAGCCTGTATTGTGAATAAGCCCTTAGTATGGCACAGTACCCATGGTCTAAAAGGCACAGACACTCCAGTACCATACAACTAAACCAGGAATCAAGATGACTGCTTCAACAAAACAGTAAAAGAAGAAATGGCATGACATCTATATATCCAGCTTTTATTGGATTTTATTATTTATATAATTAACTCAAGTTTAGCACCTATTTTCAGCATTGTAAACTATACTTTCTTTATGTCACTCAGAATGATTCTCAAGTGTAATTTATATGCACTGAGAAGAAAAGAAAAGAAAACAGTGTGTCTTGAAGCCCAAGACACCATAAATTCACCAATATTCAGATTATTGATATATATTCCTATAGCAACAGTTAGACAATATTTATTAACACTTATACCCAAAAGGTTTCCATATAGCAAGTTTTGTTTATTACTAAAATCCAATATTCAAAGCTTCCAATTGATATTTTTAGTAAGAACTGAGGGGGTTGCAAAGTGAATCATGGAACCAGTGGACAGATGACTGATTTGTTTGTTCTGTCCTCCCACAACATTCTTTGTTAACCAACACTTGAGTGAGCCCAGGCACTAAAATCTTAATTGTTTTTGTTACTTTTAGAAAGGATCACACATTTTAAGAATGCAAAATTCACCCACTATTTATTATAACACTGCAGCAGGTCTTACCATAGGCTTTGTATGACGTTGTGTGGTATAGGGGGGTTCAGAAAATATCATGTCTTTCTAATGGCACAGGACTTGTCTTATAAGATGAGGAGACCCTCAAAACTAAAGATATTGCTAAATGTATTGCAACCTTTCGTGACAGTCATACATGAAAATATCAATCGCATTAATACCCTCTTAGCTGCCTGACGTGCCGTGGTTCTACTAAGGATGTAGGAAGCTGCATCTTCCTTCATTAGTGGATATTCAATGATAATGTCTATCATAACATCAAGCCAGCTTGGTCCAGATATAAGCCAGTTTGCCTAAAAATGAGGTTATTTCATTTGGTGATCAATGAGTTTGGCCAAACTATGTTAATCTAAATGTTTGTCTTAAGGTCCAACTAGTTCCAACTGGTTCACGCAGGGGACTAACACAGTACTTTGCCAGTAGGCGAAGCCTTGGTAGCTGCTTTCTGTTACTCTACAGAAAGACACCCTTCGGGCTATGGCATACGTGGCTTTTTGTGAGCCACTGTAAATCATGCTTACTGTTGAACAGAATCTGGGGGTTATTTTAGGTAAGAGACAAAAACCCACATGGTACAATCCCAGCCAGTATTTGTAAAACCAAGCATAACAGGTATGGGATCTATTATCTGGGAACCTATTATCCATTAAGCTCAAAATTACAGAAAGGTCATCTCCCTTGGACAACATTTTAATCACTAAATTTTTAGAAATGATTTACTTTTTCTCTGTAATAACACAGTACCTTAAACTTGGTCCTAACTAAGATAAAATTACTTCATATTGGAGACAAAACAACCCTATTGGGTTTATTTCATGTTTAAACTATTTTGAGTAGACTTGAAGTACGGAAATCCAAATTACAGAAACTTGGATTTTAACTTAAAATCCTAAGGTTCTCGAGTATTCTGGATAACAGGTCCCATAGCTGTATAAAAATTGGAAATGGAAAATTACTGCACATCATTCTGATATGAGCTGTCAAATCTACATTTGGTCTTACTGCCTAGAATAAAGCCAGTCTGTAGACAACGACCTACAGTAAGTGCAAATCCCTAGTTTAAATTAGGGATCCAAAAAAACTTGTGTTCAGGACAAGCCCTATCCATTAAACTAAGGTTAGTCATCTGAAAAATGAACAGGACTATTTGTTATTTGCAACTTATAACCAAATTAGAGTAAGGATTAATAAACATTTATATTAAAACAATAAGTGATTTGTTGCTTGGGAGGTACAACAGCACTGCTGTGCGTGCAGGCTGCCCTGCTGCTGCTAATAATCTTTTACAGAAAAGCAAATAAAGACCCCTACACTGTATCTCTATTAATTTCATTTACAGAATGCAATAATAATAATAATAATAAAATTAAATAAAATGAAACTACAAGAATAGACTACACACTGTTTTGTGTTAATCACACCCATGCATTTATGGATGAACATACCTTTAAAGCGTGACTGTAATCTTACAAATTATTATCATAAAAGAAGGCTGGTAGCAGCATCTAGACAGAAACCCTATTGGGTCCGTGCAATACAAATGTGCTGCAGACAGCCCAGATCAAATACATGGGATAAGCTGTTTAACAACCACATGAATCTGTGCTCCAGCCGCTCTCGCTGCTCCATGCAGTGCTCTCACGTCAGAGCGGATCTGGAGCCGGGATCCTGTTAATTACCTGCAGGTGATGAAGGCAGCGGGCACCATCGGGAGAAACATGGCACAGAGCTGCCTGACACAGCAATACATTTTCATTCTTTAATTAAGCGGTCATTAACTTGGCATCCTCTGAGGTTTTGTTAATGGCAACACTGAAACACAATTTACTACATTTTCCATAAATCTCTCATACTTGATTTTTGCAAATATGCAATTTAATGGAATAAAAGCAATGGCAAATATTTCTGCTTTTTGTGTCCCAAACAGATATTTGGTTGTAATAAACCAAAAAATAATAAAGTGCATTCATATATAAATATAGTAGAACAATATATTTATTCAGACTTTCTTCTCAATCTTTAAATGATGGGATCAGGGGCAGACCTGTTATGTTGTACCTTTTTTGTTTATAGGAAAATAAATTAATCCTAAAACTTTCTGTGACTAAATATGTCCCTTCTAGAGATATAGTAAAATGACATCTACATAAAGACTCATTAAATGCATCCAAAAAGAGAGGCCAGTAGTTTCACAAGGGCATATATATTGGGAGAACTTTTGGTAGCCCCACTGGAAATGCAAATCCTGCTTGATTTATTTTTGTGAAAGCTGGATCAGAAAAAACAGACAGAGGGGAAATATTCAGGTTCAGAGCCTGGGGTAGATTAACTGGGTCTGGCTCAAACCAGTGTAAGTGGATTCTTGTCCTATTCAAAGTTCAATTATAAAATGAAGCACAAGCAGCCAAGGCTCCAACAAGAGTGTCTTATGGGTCAATACAGTAGCAATATCCACCAGTACGTGGCCCCTGAATTTAGCACAATGGGGTAGAGACTGAAGATTTAACCCAAAGTCTTAATATGAGGTGCTTAGAGAGAGAAGTGGACCTGGCATCACTTATTGACTGTATTGCCTCCCATCTGATTATTGTTTTGATTGTAATAAACACAGGGTGTGCTTTTTGTGTAAGAACCTCTATTTATTCAATTTCAGGATACATTATTTCTTACTGGACAATTAAAGCCCATTAAGTTAAGGTATATGAGTTAATATTAGAGCAGAGTTTTGCTGTTCCACTTCCCATATACAGCAGCCCTATGCCTGGTAATCACCAGCCACCATTATCAAAGCTCTAGCTGTGCATGCATAGGGCACTGCCCCAGGATCAGGCCTAAACTGGAAATCTGTAGATTCTGGCTAATGCCAGATGGTGTGCTGTAAGATGTCATAAAAAATCACTATTTATTGGGCTGGTGAAGAGGCTGTTTGGGCCTCTGTGTACTTGAAATGCCGGGGGGGGGGGGGGGTCTGCTTAGAATTTTAGTCCAGACCTGACCAGGATACAGGGTGCTTGATGCACATTGTGCAGTTGCTCCCAGCCTTGGAGAAGGGCTATGGCTAACTTGTAAGTCAAGTCAAGCTTTCCAGGATAGGCCTATGGGAAATGGTACAGGTATGGGATTTGTTATCTGGAAACCTGTTATCCAGAAAGTTCTGAATTACGGGAAGGCCATCTTCCCTAGAGATATATAAGCAAATTATTCTAATTTTTAAAGATGATTTTCTTTTTCTCAGTAATAATAAAATAGAACCTTGTACTTGATCCCAGCTAAGATATAATGAATCCTTATTGGAGGCAAAACAATCCTATTGGGTTTATTAATGTTTAAATAAGCTTTTAGTAGACTTGAGGTAGCAAGATCCAAATTACGGAAAGATCCCTTATCCCATACCTGTACAACCCTATCCCCTAATACAAAAAAACCTGCAGGACATCTCAACAGTATGATAATATCACATTAATATGTTTTAGATACAGGTATGGGATCCCTTATCCGGAAACCCATTATCCAGAAAGTTCCAAATTACAGAAAGGCCATCTTTTATAGACTCTATTATAAGCAAATAATTCTAATTTTTTAAAATGATTTCCTTTTTCTCTGTAATAATAAATAAACATTCCTATCGGGTTTATTCAATATTTAAATGATTTTTAGCAGACTTAAGTTATGAAAGATCCCTTATCCGGAAAACCCCAGGTCCCGAGCTTTCTAGATAAGAGGTCCCATACCTGTACTGTTTTCATATACATTTTACATAATTCTACAAATCACTAATTCAAAATAGCAAAGCAAAATTAGCAAAATTGCAAATACCTATGATGATTCTCACCTCCAAATAGTTCTGTACTCCTAGGACAGACTGCGTGACTGGTGTTTCCATAACGCCACTGAAATAAGATACAAGCAGATAATCAAGTCACACTGGACTGCTGAGGCTGAAACTATAGAAGTTTTATTTGTAATAATAGTATTTTGTAATTATTTTACTTCTCTTCATAACAAATTTGTATTTTTGTGAATGCACTTACAATCACACAAATACTGTCACTATTTGATTTAACTTCACTACTAGCTAAGTAGTGCATCAGCCCTCACACTCTCAAAAAGTGGCCTATGGCATTCTCTACCCTCTGATACTGCTAAATGGCTCTCTTGCATGCTCAATATGCACTACTAGCGGGGAATATGATAAGCAGGGAGTCTGGACTACATTTGGAATGAAGAGAACAAGGTGACTTTCGTAAATTTTTAGATGTGTACCCCCAGAAAGTTTTTGGGGTTAACTGGACCCTAGAAATCATAGAGCTGCTGAAATGCCAAACTGGAGAGCTACTTAACAAAAAGCTAAATTGTTCAAAACCAACTAATAATGAAAAAGGAAGATCAAAAGCACGCTGTTTTACAATATCACTGGCTTCATCCTGTTAATCCAAATGTGACCTAACCCTTTACATATCTCAGATCTCAAAAAGTTTCAATTTATTTAGCGAATAAAAACCTACAACAGTACTAATATATTATAATAATACACAAGAGCCATGAAAATCCTGTAAATTATATACTTATATGCTTGGTGATGTCATCAGTTATAATTGGTGTTAAAGGAGACATATAGGATGAATGGGAAAAACGCTAATTTTGTAGGCAATTATGAATAATATCCGGTGCTGGGCTAAACATTAACCCTATCTGTAACAATGGCCCCTTTATTGGGGCTCCCTATAGACCCTATCACTTCTCCGTCCAGTGTGAAATGAAGAGTGGGCGTGTCCTAACGGTCCCTGCCAGAAGCACAGTAGGAGGGGGAGAGCCAATCACAGCCCTGCACTCACACAAGCACAGACAGGCTTCAGTTCCCTATCAGGTCAGCCTAGCTGCTGATTGGTTCCTATCCTACAGTGCAGGGTACGGAGGGCCGCCAGCTCCCCAGCTCATCCAGAGAATTCAGCCAGCAAGAAGTGGCACAGATGGGCGGGACTAGTGGGGTTTTTGTGGAATTTCTCAAAAAATCAGTCAGAAACACAACTTTTTTTAAGCACAATCCTTCTATATCTAGAAGAGTATAATTCACTGGTACATTCATAATTTTTATAGGATATGTCTCCTTTAAGTGATGTAATCAGTTATAATTGGTGTTTAGTGAGGTCATCAGTTATATATGGTGCTTAGTGATGTAATTTCTGTCACATAACTCACTAAAACGTGTATATTATAATAAAGCGTGGGCGCTCCTGGTCAAATTAAGTTTTGCTTATTCTCTAAGTAAAAAGACGTTAATACAACAGCTACATGATACAAACATGGTGTACAGAGTTGTGTTAACTTCTCACATAGAAAACCAGCAACATGTAATTAGACCAGAGGTTTCCAAGCTTCTGTGTACCACTAGTTATATTGGGCACTTCCCAGGGTGGTAAACCTTTCTTTAAAAACATGGCCAACATAAGTGAATGCTTTTCTATATTCAAAAGGCACAGATTTCATTAAAAACAGGTATGGTTTAGATGAGTTTTGTATGAGATTGTTTCTCTGTTACAATTTCTACATTTTTTTTAATTGATCGTGTGGATTTCAGTTTGCAACTGCTGTTCCTATTGCTGAATAAAAATTTTTGGTCGAATGAGGTTCTCAGCCTCTTTTGACTGCTGTTTTCTTCATGATGAAAAGCTGGACACACTAGGAAGATTTACGCAACCAATTTGGCCCCTTCAGATCAATATGGCAGCTTATCTCCCTGTGTAATGCGGTCCACTGAGAGGCCTGTTTTTTTTTTTTTTTTTTTTTTTTTAAGTTTTTATTTTGCATTTTTCAATTTTAAACAACAACATAAGGGAAATTTCCCTTTGAGGCCTGTTTAAGCAAGTTTGAAACTTGGATGCGGTCCTCACATCATGGGTCTCTGTGGACCCTACTTTGATGATCAGATCAGTCCAATTTGGCCCAGCAAGGAGGTGGCTAAATCAAACCCACATCCACTCAGAGACTAAAGGCAGTGGCAACACAGTGTTTTCTCCACTTGCAATCCTCATTTCACTGCAGGACAGATTTTGGCACAAAACTATATATTTCTGTATCAAAACAGAGAGTACTGAAAATGTAGTGTGTGCTACTAGCCTAATAGTACACAAAATTTGACATTCTTAAATGGGTTGGTTCATTGTAACAGTTATTTCCCAAGAGTGACTAGCCTGAGCTATGATGAAAAGCTCTTAGTTTAGTTACACATAGTAGGCAAACACAGTACAAGTGGGGCTGTGGCACATTGTGCAAATCTGAGTGCTTTTATGCTGCTTTACACGTCTCTCATAGGTAATGTAGATAGGGATGTTTAGTCTGCTGATAGTTTTCCACTCAGCACAGTGGCGGTATAAATGCCCCATGTACCACAGGTATTAAAAAGCCTATGTAAGATGCCAGCTGCAGTATTTTGCAAGGCTAGAACTGGTTACCTAAGCCTGGGAAATTAGTAGCCACAACAAGTAACACAGATCGTAAGCTCGCCATAGGACTCAAGCTTTTAATTTTTGCTTTATTTTTTTAACACAAAATCTTACTCCCTTTAATACAAAATCAGTCTAGAGGTGGGCGCAATTTATTCTCAGCCTTCTAAAGAGTAAAAGGATGCATTACTTGTTTAGACTTAGCACCCCTTAATCTGTGCTTCCCTTTTAACTAAAAGGGAGTATAAAGTTCAGTGTCACTACAAAGACCAGGGCTTAGGGAATTTGATTTAAAATGTTCCATCTCCATCTGCAATCAACAAAGACCAGGGTGGAGCTGAATTAAAATTAATCCATCTTTCATCTGGGATATTTAATTAAAGGGAATAAAAGAAACATTTTACTGCAAAGAGAAGAAAGTTTCTGCATATGGCATAATTGTAGGGTGTATGTTGAATATAGTGTTATACTCCTAAAAAATGTAAATTAAGATTAAAAGAAATAGTAAAATAAAAAAGGTCATCAGTTAAGTGCACAGTTTAATAATTTCAAGTGTGCAGTATAAGTTCAATGCGAATGTTTCTAAAAAGATGTAGGGGCATATTGGTTACTTACCCCCAGTGGCTACAACTAGGGAGCACTGACATCACCAGTATGCATCACCCTCCAGCAAATGATTCAACTGATTGGGAGGCTGGATGGCCTGCTAAGGGACCCTGGCAGCCAAAGGGAACAGCTGGGACATGGCATGGAGCCAGGAGATTCCTGGACTTGGACCCCAGCAGGAGAGAGAACTATAATGATGCCCAACCCCCATCTAGGGAAAAGACTGTCCAGAAGGAAGGTGACCCTGCAGGTGCTTGGAACTCCAGTTCTGACTTAAGGGAAGAACTAACCACCAGCCAGTTGCCCAGGAGGTGACAAACTCTGATACTGTTTACCAGCAGTGCAATGCTGTTGTCATTTGAAGATCCAAGAATAAGTCACTATTAAAAGGACAGGGTTAGAAGAACCAACTTATTACCCCCTACTAAGAGGTGTACCAAACATACCAGTCTCCAGCAACAATAATCTATGTGAGTGCACTTAGGGGCCCATTCATCAATGTACAAATCTGAATCCCGAAATACGATCATTTCTGATGATCGAAAATGTCACAAAAATTATTTTTGTTTTAATACGAAGATTTCGGAACTTTCGGGTCATAAGTACTACATTTTTTTAATTGAAACGACTGTAAACGTATTGGCGATCCGAAAGTCACAAAATTTTGGTATCCCAGCAATCGTAAACGGCGCAAAACCCTTTCTGACTTTGAAACTTCAATGCATGATTTGTGAAGCTTTCCATAGGACTCAATGGCACTCTGTAGCTCCAACCTGGCCAAAAGAAAGTCACAATACTGAAGCTTTAATGAATTCCAAAACTTTCGTTCTCGTTGCGACAAATACGATTTTGTCGCACAAATTGTCGCAAAGTACAAACAGCTGAAACTGCAGAAATTAGCAAAAAAATCGCAGAAAATACGCACAGTTCTAAAAGTTTGAAAAAATACACATTTTTTCTAATCGTGACCAAGCGTACATTGATAAATGGGCCCCTTAAACTCTATAGGGCTGGTTATAAACAGAAGCACTAAATTAAGCATGTGTGGCAACCAGTCAGGTCTTTGATTTCAATTTACAGCTTGTAGCAAACTGCTCAAAAAGTATTCTAGATTAGTTGCTATGGGCAACAGCACTTGATCAATTTAGCACCCATGTTAGTAAATTAGCCCCTGCGTGTAATAACTGTCTAATGAATGTTACACTGCAAAATACAGTTTTCCATTTATAACTTATATTACCTTTGCTCTTTAGTATCAATTTGGAGTAAAGGACTTCCTACCTCAGATTCCTGTCATAATTGCCCTAAAAAATTCGAGTTCAGCACACAGCTCACTATGGTAACTGCACCCCATCCCACGTAACCCATGCATTACACGAGACATGCCAAGCTTGACTGTGGCTGCTCACTCAGTATAAGACAGCACGAACACCACAGCAATCCCTACGATTAATAGGTGCCCAAGGTATAGTTTCCCTAATAATTTATACGTTTATAAATGAGTGATGCTCTCCCTATTGTTTAGCTTAAAGGTGAAGGAAAGGCTAGTAAAGAGTTAATCTCAAGCTGCAGGCATACCTTCAGTTGTCTCAATAGTGCCCTTAAGTCTCCCCATATTTCTCCCGTTCAGATGATCAGAAACCAAACAGGAAGAAACAACACTGAGCTGTGTAACGAAAGTTCCCATAATGCTTCGCTCCTGCACAGACACCCAGACCAAGTGAACATGCTCAGTTAGTAACACTATGGGGCACATTTACTTACTCACGAACGGGCCAAATGTGTCCGATTGCGTTTTTTTCGTAATGATCGGTATTTGGCGATTTTTCGGAAAATTGTCGCGACTTTTTGTTGCGCAAAATCTGGCGATTTTTTCGCAGCGTTACTACTTGCGCGAAAAGTCGCGACTTTTTCGTAGCCTTCGCGCCGAGTACGAAAGATTCGGATTCATTCAAGCTTCAGTATGGTGACTTTCCTTGGGCCAGGTTGGAGCTGCAGAGTGCCATTGAGTCCTATGGGAGACTTTCCTTGGGCCAGGTTGGAGCTGCAGAGTGCCATTGAGTCCTATGGGAGACTTTCCTTGGGCCGGGTTGGAGCTGCAGAGTGCCATTGAGCCCTATGGGAGACTTTCCTTGGGCCGGGTTGGAGCTGCAGAGTGCCATTGAGCCCTATGGGAGACTTTCCTTGGGCCGGGTTGGAGCTGCAGAGTGCCATTGAGTCCTATGGGAGACTTTCCTTGGGCCGGGTTGGAGCTGCAGAGTGCCATTGAGCCCTATGGGTGACTTTTCTTGGGCCGGGTTGGAGCTGCAGAGTGCCATTGAGCCCTATGGGAGACTTTCCTTGGGCCAGGTTGGAGCTGCAGAGTGCCATTGAGTCCTATGGGAGACTTTTCTTGGGCCGGGTTGGAGCTGCAGAGTGCCATTGAGCCCTATGGGAGACTTTCCTTGGGCCGGGTTGGAGCTGCAGAGTGCCATTGAGCCCTATGGGAGACTTTCCTTGGGCCAGGTTGGAGCTGCAGGGTGCCATTGAGCCCTATAGGAGGCTTCCAAAATCATGCTAAGTCTGAAAGTTTCGCCCGCCGCTTACGAGAGCTCAATACGAAAAAGTTGCGACAAGATACGAGCGCATCGTAATGGCTACGAAAAACTCGCGTTTTTTCGCACAAATCGAATTGGTAACGAAAAAGTCGCGACAATTTCTGAAAAGTCGTAAAGGCGCTGAAAAAATACGAAAAAGTCGCAAAATGTTCGTTTTCCAATCGGAATTTTTCCAATTTGGATTCGTGGGTTAGTAAATGTGCCCCTATGAGTCAGCTTCCTGCTGATTGGCTCAGATCCACATTCCTAAAAGGGGGGGGGGGGGAGTTCTTAGCATTCTGAGGGAGGGGGGAGCAGGAGAGAGGAGAAAGCTGAAAGATGCATGTCTCTGGCACAGGAATTACAGACATAAAGAAATCTTTTTTTCAGAGAAGTCAGTGCAGTGTTTCTGTGAGTGCTTATAGCTGTACTTACAGAGACCTTTCTGATAAAGCTTACTTAGTTTTTACCTTTCTTTCTCCTTTAACGTTTGACTTGCCAATTACCTGACATTTTGTCATAGAGACAGAATAACTAAAACGCAGAAATCTTGTAAAGGCCATAAGTGGGTCGCCGACCTACCTATATTTTGTTCCATAATACTGAAAGAAGACTAAGTATCGGGCTTTGCAGGAATGCATTATTTGCCGCTCACACCAAGCCCAGCAGTAAGGAACACACAGGAATAACCCCAATGTGCCCGAATAATGCACGCCTGACCCCCAGCCCAGCACAAGGGGCGGGCCTGATGTGACGAACAGCGAGAAGCGAGAAGTAAAGGCCCGCACCGATACACTCATTGTACCGGGTTTGTACCAATTCAGATTCCTCCCAATCTAAATATGTTCATGGCTTTATTTCATTCATATAACACGATCCCGTTGTTTCTCTAATGTGCGGCTTGCCGTGCGCTTCGGGCACAGCTGGGGTTTCAGGCAAGCAGCGGGCGGCTTACTCTCAGCACAGTGAGTAGATAGAGCGGTTTCAGGGTCCTGACAGACAGGCCGGCTCATGTTGTGACGAAAAACGCAAGCGACGGGTTCACGTGGAAAGTGAAATGTTGTGGCGGCGGGCTTACTATATTGTGCATTTATTTTGCTATTGCAGAGGACAGATACTTAGGCTAATAGGATAAGTTTATGGGTTAGAATAGCATCTGTGTAGATGTGACTGTGCATACGGAGACTGATCACGACATGCACCAACTCCTCCCAAACACAATTTAATAGAGAAGAACTGTTTTGTAGCTGGAGTTCAGCATATATTCCAAAATCTGTTATGCCTTCCTGATGCGCAGAGATTTCTCTCAAACATAGCTATGCCATAGCTAAACTGTACACCCCCAGTCTAAAACTGTACACCCCCAGTCTAAACTTCCATAAATTATGCATCATATTAGTTATACTTTTACACATTAGTCCCTTGTTTGCGAGTAGCCTCAAACAAACCAGTCCTGTTCAGCTATGTCAATAAAACTCTAAATGCAGGGTGATATGGTCACCATGTTAATCCATCCATTCACCCCTATGGGCACAGGGCAATAAGGCTAAATAGGACCAGACTTTAAATACGGTGCTATGATATATATGCCTGATACTCCAGAATTCACTAAATTAAAGCTGTATCTCCAAATGCCTATGGGTACATGACATTATAGGGCAAAGTCTTAAATACTGATAGCTCTTTTGTTATGACAACAGGAACTTAAAGGAACAGTAACATCAAAAAATTCAAGTGTTTTAAAGTAAATAAAATATAATGTGCTGTTGCTCTGCAAAAAATGGTGTTTTTGCTACAGAAAAGCTACTACAGTATTCGGCCCCCTTGAACTTTTCCACATTTTGTCACATTACAGCCACAAACATGAATCAATTTTATTGGAATTCCACGTGAAAGACCAATACAAAGTGGTGTACACGTGAGAAGTGGAACGAAAATCATACATGATTCCAAACATTTTTTACAAATAAATAGCTGCAAAGTGGGGTGTGCGTAATTATTTAGCCCCCTGAGTCAATACTTTGTAGAACCACCTTTTGCTGCAATTACAGCTGCCAGTCTTTTAGGGTATGTCTCTACCAGCTTTGCACATCTAGAGACTGAAATCCTTGCCCATTCTTCTTTGCAAAACAGCTCCAGCTCAGTCAGATTAGATGGACAGCGTTTGTGAACAGCAGTTTTCAGATCTTGCCACAGATTCTCCATTGGATTTAGATCTGGACTTTGACTGGGCCATTCTAACACATGGATATGTTTTGTTTTAAACCATTCCATTGTTGCCCTGGCTTTATGTTTAGGGTCGTTGTCCTGCTGGAAGGTGAACCTCCGCCCCAGTCTCAAGTCTTTTGCAGACTCCAAGAGGTTTTCTTCCAAGATTGCCCTGTATTTGGCTCCATCCATCTTCCCATCAACTCTGACCAGCTTCCCTGTCCCTGCTGAAGAGAAGCCCCCCCAGAGCATGATGCTGCCACCACCATATTTGACAGTGGGGATGGTTTGTTCAGAGTGATGTGCAGTGTTAGTTTTCCGCCACACATAGCATTTTGCATTTTGGCCAAAAAGTTCCATTTTGGTCTCATCTGACCAGAGCACCTTCTTCCACATGTTTGCTGTGTCCCCCACATGGCTTGTGGCAAACTGCAAACGGGACTTCTTATGGTTTTCTGTTAACAATGGCTTTCTTCTTGCCACTCTTCCATAAAGGCCAACTTTGTGCAGTGCACGACTAATAGTTGTCCTATGGACAGATTCCCCCACCCGTCCAGAGTCACCATGGGCCTCTTGGCTGCATTTCTGATCAGCGCTCTCCTTGTTCGGCCTGTGAGTTTAGGTGGACGGCCTTGTCTTGGTAGGTTTACAGTTGTGCCATACTCCTTCCATTTCTGAATGATCGGTGGAACAGTGCTCCGTGGGATGTTCAAGGCTTTGGAAATCTTTTTGTAGCCTAAGCCTGCTTTAAATTTCTCAATAACTTTATCCCTGACCTGTCTGGTGTGTTCTTTGGACTTCATGGTGTTGTTGCTCCCAATATTCTCTTAGACAACCTCTGAGGCCGTCACAGAGCAGCTGTATTTGTACTGATATTAGATTACACACAGGTGCACACTATTTAGTCGTTAGCACTCATCAGGCAATGTCTATGGGCAACTGACTGCACTCAGACAAAAGGGGGCTGAATAATTACGCACACCCCACTTTGCAGTTATTTATTTGTAAAAAATGTTTGGAATCATGTATGATTTTCGTTCTACTTCTCACGTGTACACCACTTTGTATTGGTCTTTCACGTGGAATTCCAATAAAATTGATTCATGTTTGTGGCTGTAATGTGACAAAATGTGGAAAAGTTCAAGGGGGCCGAATACTTTTGCAAGCCACTGTATATAAATAAGCTGCTGTGTAGCCACGGGGGCAGCCATTCAAGCTGGAAAAAAGGAGAAAAGGCACAGGTTACATAGCAGATAACTAGTAGATAACCCCATATAATGGTGGTTTGTCTGTTATCTGCTAAGTAACCTGTGCCTTTTCTCCTTTAAATGGCTGCCCCCATGGCTACACAGCAGCTTACTTATATAAACTATAGTAGTGTTTCTGAGGCAAACACACCAGTTGTAGCAATGCAGGGCAACAGTACATTATATTGTAATTACTTTTATACACTTTCATTTTTTGGTGTTACTGTTCCTTTAACTACAATGATACTTTTACCAGATCATGTGAAAAATTAGGGAAGCTTCTCAAAATCCATATAAAAGGGCAGAGTCGGACTGGGCCAGCGGGACATTGGGAAAAAACCCGGTGGGCCCTGCCGACCCAGACCCAAACTTCACCTGTGACCCTCCCTCCCCTGATCATAGTGATGCATAAGGTACGCAGGCAGAGGGGGAAGGGTCTAGCGTTCAGTGAGTGGGCAGTTGGGGGGCCCTAAGAGGGTGTGGGGCCCCTGGGGAAGCAGCCCTGGTGGGCCTTGCACACCCCAGTTCGGCCCTGTAGAAGGGCTACAAAAATCATCCTTCTAGGATGTTTTGTTTGCAGTTTTCATTCTGGTTTGAGGGTTGGCAGTGTGAAATTTGTGCTCATTCATCATGGTGGCGCTCTGTAACATAGGCAGTGTTAATGAGTTTGCGTCACTGTGGGGATGTTTAGACCAGTACAGTTTTTATTGCAATAAAGCATGGGCCAGAAGTCTTAATGTTTTGATCGTTTGTAAAGCTTCATATGTGGTCTTATTAAACTGATGAAATGATATGTTTACTCAAAACTAAACTCTTGTTTGGATAAAAGTTTCCATTTAGATCTGGCAGACAATAGTTAAAGTAAATTTTGTGATATGTATCATTTGGCTTTGGAATTATGTATGCAACTTCATAATAAATATATGGCAAACTGTATACTAAGGGGCACATTTACAAAAGCACGAACGCTCTGAGCGTATTTTCGCCGTTTTTTTCGGGCGTACGCACGACTTTTTCGTACAGCACACAACTTTTTCGTACGCCGCACTACTTTTTCGTACGCTGCACGACTTTTTCGGACGTTTGCACGAAAAAATCGGAAAGGTTTTACTGCTGTTTACAATTGTTCAGTACGAAAATTTCGGGACTTTGGGATCGCCAATACGATATTATCGTGACTAATACGATTTTTTCGTAAGCATTTTCGTGATATTTGCAATCTTCTGAAATTTCCGTTTCCAATACGATTTTTTCCCATTCGTGATTCGGATTCGTGGATTAATAAATGTGCCCCTATGTCTCCAAGACTGCCGTTTGCAATAATATAAACTTTTCTTCTTTGGCCTTTTATGCTGCCCTCTGCTGGCTGCTGATAAAGCACACTATTGCAAATACAGTAGCTCAGCAAAGGATTCATTTGGCCTAACACATTAAGATCTGTTCGTTTGGCGAGGTCACCAGACAAGTGGATCTACATGCTGGACCCAATCTGGCTGATCTGATACCAGGGCTAAAGATTGGATCATAAGGAGTGCTGAAGAAGGCCCCTTGGGAGTGGACACATAAACACGCTGATGCAGTCCTCACCTCAAGCAATTTTCAAACCTTCCCAATAGTGTTGGAGTGGCAGGAGGGGGGCTCCTACAGAGTCAGATGAGCTGCCGTCTTGGTCTGAAGGGGCCATATTGCCAGGTTACATTTGCCCATATTTTACATTAAGGCCTTTTGCGTCTTAGAGCTCTGCACCTAATGTTCCCCAGTAGCATCCTACCTTTTTTTTCCCTGCTGATTAACAGAAAATGATCTGGCCTGCTGTCAGTTACCACAACTTATGGACCAACCCAGAATATGTAATACATACAATACAATAGTATTTATTTCCTAACCAAATTATATGGCAGCATGGAAACCAACCCATTCTGCATCAGAACTTATTAATAGTCAGCCCTGTAGCATCAGCTTCTATGAAAGATGTAACCTCATTCTGTTAATGGTTTGATTTCTGACATCCCTTAAGTAAAGTATTTTACAGCAGCCCAGCGCACACTGAGCATGTGCAGTGTCACTGACTCTCAACACCACAAATGGAGAGCTCCAGTTGACAAATTGAGTGTGTGGATCATTACTGTTACAGGGCTGCCAAACCTCTGGGTTGTACAGTATGTTCAGTACATAAAATACAGCATTTACAGCTAAGTATACAGGTATGGGATCCCTTATCCGGAAACCCGTTATTGAGAGTCCATTTTAATGAAATCATTTAGAATTTTAAAACTGATTTCCTTTTTCTCTGTAGTAATAAAACAGTACCTTGTAATTGATCCAAACTAAGATATAAATAATCCTTATTGGATGCAAAGCAATCCTATTGGGTTTAATTAATGTTTTATTGATTTTTTAGTAGACTTAAGGTATGGAGATCCATGGGGGTGCCTAGCCTTCGGCAATTGGTCTTTATTTTTGTATTATTTGGAGTTTTTAAATTAATTAGAGTTTTGTTCAGCAGCTCTCCAGTTTGGAATTTCAGCAGTTCTCTGAGGCAGTGGTTTGAAAGAAAGACTGAAATATGAAAAAGTAGCGCCTAAATAGAAAACCAAGTAATAAAAAGTAACAATAAAATTGTAGCCTCATAGCAGAATAGTTTTTGTCTGTTGGGATCAGTGACCCCCATTTGAAAGCTGGAAAGAGTCAAAATGAGAAGGCAAATAATTTAAAAACTCTAAAAAATGAAGACCTATTAAAAACTTGCTACAAATTGGCCATTCTACTTACTTATTACAACTAATAAAAGTTAATATAATAAAAGTTAAGCTGAATGTGAACCACCCTTTAAAAAGATCATCAATAGGTATTTTAAGGCGATAAAAAGGAGCATTCATTTTTACAGTGCGCCCTCAGGTCTTAAGCAACACCCCTGCAATTTGTTATTATTATTAACATTTATTAATAAAGCGCCAACATATTCCGCAGTGCTGTACAATAAGTGGGTTTTATATGTTGGACATACAGAGTAACATATAAAGCAACCAATAACCGATACAAGAGGTGAAGAGGGCCGAGCCCAAAAGAGCTTACAACCTGTTCTATTACTACAGTCCTTATAAATGTAGGTAGCAGTGCTGTATTTAGTTATAATTTTGATGAAGTTAACACATTATTCCATTAAGGCATACCTATATTTTTAATTCAGCTCTGGTGCATTTGCAGTGTGTGACATCTGCTTATGACCTTATGAAGAGAATGCTCTGGGTGTTAAATCAAACACTTGTTTAAAAGTCTGGCATTGTGTAAGCATGGGTCATACAGCATAGGGGAAATATAAGCATATACCTCCTTCCTACTGTGTCTCATACCACATGGCACTTATATATATTTACATATATATATTTATTGTATTTATTTATTATATCACTTGTCCTCCCTGTGTGTAATTTTGTATTCTGTAAGACTGTACAGCGCTGCGTACCCTTGTGGCGCTTTATAAATAAAGTTATACATACATACTGTGGGGATTTAGCTGGTAGCAGCCGGTAGCGGATGGAAATCTGGGCTTCACAGATGAGACAGACAACTCTGGTTTGCAACCAAAACGATCAGGCTCCTGCCTGTGCTTTATTTTCCACAGTAAAGCAGTATATATCACAACTTGGTATTTGCAAGTAAACAGTTCAAGAAAACATAAGTCTCACCAGACTGTAGTTTCAACAAACGGGATATCCAAATCCTCACTGCCAATGCCCGGCAGTCCTTTTCTGGAGTCCCAGAATCAGGGGAGCTTGTCGTCAGTCCAGCCTGCCCCTCTCAGTCTCTCTCAGAAACTGAACTATCTGGTCGCGACTCCCACTGCTCCCTCACAGTGGCAGGTGGCACCCCCAGCTCCTCTAGGGGTTCCCAACACAGGCAGCCCTCCTGCACTGTGCCCTGCTCTGAGAGTGACCTTCAATTAGACCAGGCTCAACCTCCAAGTCTCTCAGAAAACTGACCCCTTGCTGCACACCCAGGCTCACCTTAAATGCTTCAGCTGTTGCCTAATTGGCTCCAGCATTCCCTAACCATACTGCAGGGCACTAGCCTCTCCTGCCCTGGAGATTTAAAGGAGCCAGTACCTCAGCCTGGGTGCTATATACAGTGGAGGAAATAATTATTTGACCCCTCACTGATTTTGTAAGTTTGTCCAATGACAAAGAAATGAAAAGTCTCAGAACAGTATCATTTCAATGGTAGGTTTATTTTAACAGTGGCAGATAGCACATCAAAAGGAAAATCGAAAAAATAACTTTAAATAAAAGATAGCAACTGATTTGCATTTCCTTGAGTGAAATAAGTTTTTGAACCCCTACCAACCATTAAGAGTTCTGGCTCCCACAGAGTGGTTAGACACTTCTACTCAATTAGTCAACCTCATTAAGGACACCTGTCTTAACTAGTCACCTGTATAAAAGACACCTGTCCACAGAATCAATCAATCAAGCAGACTCCAAACTCTCCAACATGGGAAAGACCAAAGAGCTGTCCAAGGATGTCAGAGACAAAATTGTAGACCTGCACAAGGCTGGAATGGGCTACAAAACCATTAGCAAGAAGCTGGGAGAGAAGGTGACAACTGTTGGTGCGATTGTTCGAAAATGGAAGGAGCACAAAATGACCATCAATCGACCTCGCTCTGGGGCTCCACGCAAGATCTCACCTCGTGGGGTGTCAATGATTCTGAGAAAGGTGAAAAAGCATCCTAGAACTACACGGGAGGAGTTAGTTAATGACCTCAAATTAGCAGGGACCACAGTCACCAAGAAAACCATTGGAAACACATTACACCGCAATGGATTAAAATCCTGCAGGGCTCGCAAGGTCCCCCTGCTCAAGAAGGCACATGTGCAGGCCTGTCTGAAGTTTGCCAATGAACACCTGAATGATTCTGTGAGTGACTGGGAGAAGGTGCTGTGGTCTGATGAGACCAAAATAGAGCTCTTTGGCATTAACTCAACTCGCTGTGTTTGGAGGAAGAAAAATGCTGCCTATGACCCCCAAAACACCGTCCCCACCGTCAAGCATGGGGGTGGAAACATTTTGCTTTGGGGGTGTTTTTCTGCTAAGGGCACAGGACAACTTATTCGCATTAACAGGAAAATGGATGGAGCCATGTATCGTGAAATCCTGAACGACAACCTCCTTCCCTCTGCCAGGAAACTGAAAATGGGTCGTGGATGGGTGTTCCAGCACGACAATGACCCAAAACATACAGCAAAGGCAACAAAGGAGTGGCTCAAGAAGAAGCACATTAAGGTCATGGAGTGGCCTAGTCAGTCTCCGGACCTTAATCCAATAGAAAACCTATGGAGGGAGCTCAAGCTCAGAGTTGCACAGAGACAGCCTCGAAACCTTAGGGATTTAGAGATGATCTGAAAAGAGGAGTGGACCAACATTCCTCCTAAAATGTGCGCAAACTTGGTCATCAATTACAAGAAACATTTGACCTCTGTGCTTGCAAACAAGGGTTTTTCCACTAAGTATTAAGTCTTTTTTTGTTAGAGGGTTCAAAAACTTATTTCACTCAATGAAATGCAAATCAGTTGCTATCTTTTATTTAAAGTTATTTTTTCGATTTTCCTTTTGATGTGCTATCTGCCACTGTTAAAATAAACCTACCATTGAAATGATACTGTTCTGAGACTTTTCATTTCTTTGTCATTGGACAAACTTACAAAATCAGTGAGGGGTCAAATAATTATTTCCTCCACTGTACCTGCCATCCAACCGACAAGTCTCACTGAGACAAGCCTTTTTGTCACATACCTTCCCCCTCTGTTCGAGCCCGTGGGTTCGGACACTGATTCCCTGGTGGAAACACACCAAATAACGATATTTCACATTGCCTCTCTCACAATACATACATACATATATTTCTAGATATTTTCTAATGCAATTCAGACAGAAACAACAAGAGTTTATATGTGTAACCATCTATATCCAGAATCTATGGACTGTCTGTGAGCCCACATAGGATCAAAGATGTTTTAAACAGAAGCCATGGGATAGACATCTGCTAGGGCAGTGATCCCCAACCAGTGGCTCAGGGCAACATGTTGCTCCCCAACCCGTTGGATGTTGCTCTCAGTGCCCCCAAACCAGGTAGTTATTTTTGAATTCCTGACTTGGTGGCAAGTTTTGGTTGAATAAAAACAAGATTTACTACCAAATAAAGCCCCCTGTAAGCTGATAGTGTGAATAGAGGCTGCCTAACAGCCAATCTTAGTCCTTATTTGGCACCTCCATGAACTTTTATGATGCTTGTGTCTTTTTACATTTGACTGTGGCTCACGAGTAAGAAAGGTTGGGGATCCCTCTGCTAGGGTCTTTAAAAAGAGATAGCATGGAGTGGACCATTGTGCATTTGGGAGTTTCTTATTGAAGTCCAATTTTTATAGCTGCAGGTTGTGTATCAAATTGTTATGTTGCCTATTTAGAAGTGACGTCACTGGAACTCCAAGCTGTATAGATTTGAATTCAACTTTTATTACTACAAACTACAATATGGTTTCTAAACCAAGTAAATATATAAAGGGTGCCCTTTACTGTAATTATAAAAATACTCTTCTGTATTTACTGGTGCCACTATAACATTATGTGATCTTACACCTTAAAGTAATACATATATCAGCCATTATCATACCACAAATTTGAAGACAGGGTGTCCTATTTATTTTTGAGTTCTTTCACGATTTATTTTCAGAAAAAAATTACAATTAAACTTAACCACATTTCTTGGTGGCAGATTTTTATATTATTGTTACTTTCAGTGCCAACCTCAGCACTTTTTTGCACAAATGTCATTACACCCCATAGTTATTGCACAGACAGATCATTTAGAATTATCCTACCACTTGCCCAGGGTTCAGTGGGTGGATGAGATGGTTTTGGTTGATAATCTCAGGGCATAGGTTTCGCACACGACTTGTATTTTTGCCAGTTAGAAGAAGAATTTGGTGATATCCAGCATTCTATCACCACTATTTTATGTGAAAAGTAGCAATGTATTTAATTCATAATTTTTTGATTCAGCCAGCTATCAAAGCCTCCACAAAACAATACCAAACAGGACCCTATTGCATTATAAAAAAATTGCATTTCTGTTAACAAAAAAATTGTCACTTTTATTTCTGAGTTCAAATAATGCAAGTCACATAACTAGGGTTTCAAACTTGATTAAACACTAATGGGCTTAGTTATAAATTTTCAAGTTTGTAAATGTTAGCTTATTTATTTTTAGTGAATAAAAAATACGTTGAAAAATTTGAATTTGGAAATATGGCTTGACTTTGCCTAGGATAACTCCTATTGACGTCTATAGAAACTCGCAAGCCTTTAGATGGCGAATTTTTACATTCAAGTTTTCGGATTTTTTGCACTTAAATAAGTCTAATAAGCACTTTAACTCCATTGAAAGGCTATTTATTCCCCTACATTGCCAGCCCTTTATCTGTTCTAACACCACAGTTTAGAAAAAATAATAAAAAAGAATAAAAAAAATAATCCCATGATGCTGCTCTCCTTCAGCAAAACCAAGATCCGAGCATGCGTACAAGATAGTATCGTTAATCAGCATATGCGCATAAATATTCTTTGGGAACATGCTTTGTACTGTGCTCACAAACACTGACACCCATAATGCCCACCCTGTATTCTATGGTGACGCACAACTAAAGCAGGAACTGCTTATGTTAACCTGCAAGTTTGAACCATAGTTAAAATATAAGGTATTTAGGAAAATAAAGGTAGCGATCAGGTAAATTAAAGGGTGCCCAACAATATACCAGAGACTTCTAGAAAAGGATTTCCTTGTCCCTTAATAAATACCAGACATTCAAATTTTTTAAACATAATTCGAGTTTTTTAGAGCAAAAGAACTTGAATCATGAAAACATTTGTAAATATGTAATCACTTGCTGAAGGTTTCAGTTTTCTACAGTTATCTACAGTGCAGCCCTACAACAAATGCATTTACCCAACTGGCTGTAAAACCACTAAAGCCCAGAGGTGTGATAACCAGTCATTTTTATATATACAATGCAAGTCCGCTTTTCCTTTTGCTATTTTTAACTACTGTTTAATCATTGTCATCAGAAGTTAAACAATGCGCCTTTTCCCCTCATATCAGAGCTCCAAACATTTGTTAAATAACCTTTTCCCGCAGAGAGTTTTGCAGTGGATCACAGAATTTGGGGGTCATCCAGTTTTCTTTATTGATGGTTGAAACTTTAAAGAAAGATTAAAAGCATTGAGAAGAGGGGGTTCTCGTATGGAGTTATCCCTTTTAAAACTGCAAATATGTCATTAAAGGAGACATATCCTATAAAAATTAAGAATGTACCAGTGAATTATACTCCTCTAAATATAGAAGGATTGTGCTTAAAAAAGTTGTATTTCAGACTGATTTATTGAGAAATTCCACCAAAACCCCACTAGCCCCGCCCATCTGTTCCACTTCCTGCTGGCTGAATTCTCTGGATATGCAGGGGAGCCGGTGGCCCTCAGTACACTGCACTGTAGGATAGGAACCAATCAGCAGCTAGGCTGACCTGATAGGGAACTGAAGCTTGTCTGTGCTTGTGTGACTGCAGAGCTGTGATTGGCTCTCCCCATCCTACTGTGCTTCTGGCAGGGACTGTTAGGACATGCCCACCCCTCATTTGAAACACAGACAGGGACCTGAGAGGATCTATAGGGAGCTCCAATAAAGGGGCCATAGGTTAAATTTTTAGCACAAAGTAAAACCAGCACCATATATTATTCATAATTGCCTACAAAATTAGGGTTTTTCCCATTTATCCGATATGTCTCCTTTAAAATGTCCCAGCAGTTAAAGAAGATGGGTATATGGACTGTGTGTTATACAATAACTGGTGCTTAATGGATCCATTACACCAAATATCTCAGCACCATAAACTACGGTAATGTCCCAGTGTCCCCTTCCCGGCCTATTCACTCACTTAACCAACACCCTCTCTGCCTTAGCTTATGTTTGTATTCATATATTTTATTGTTGTACCTTTATGTGAGCAACTGGAAAATAAGTGCAAAGTGCCAAAGATGGGCCCTAGCAATTAATTTATGATGCAAAAATATTTGGAACCCCTGGCTTTCAACAAGACATTATATGGTGAAGGACATCATTCAAGTATTGTTCAGTCTCCCAATTGCATTTAGGTTTCATAGCTTCATTTCATGGCAGGCAGAGGATGCATTTATTGCTTCTTTAGGGTGAAAACACATGGAGCTACTAGAAGCAACATGTTGCTCATGCGTCAGTGGTTGGGGGATCACTGCTCTAGACTTTTTTGCTGAAATATTTTATGGACACAGAGCAAATTTGAGCTGAGAAATATGTGGCTCTGGGTTTCAAGTAGCCTTTCCCTGTGACACTTGCTTGTCATTAGGTCACCACCAAACTCCAAATGTCAATTGCTGGACATTTCAGGATAGCAGTAGCTGCAGTTCTGCAACAGCTAGAGCATTGTAAGTCCCATCCCTTCTATTAACCACTGTTCTTCACAAAACCCTATAATTTCAGATGAAAGAGGGTCAATCTTTTAGAGGATTTAACCCTTGTAACAGAAGGCTAGCATGAGCATGGGCTATATTTCCACTCTACGCTTTGGATGGAGCCCAGAGTGATTTGTACAAACGATAAATGGGCATCAAAAGCTAGTACATACACAAAAAGGCATAATTAACATTAAACAAACACAGGGAAATAACAAAATAAAGAAAGCATTCATATCCCAATATGTAAAGTTTGCAATAGGATGTGATGTTACAGCAAGCATGTTTATGTGCCCTTCCATATCGCAGCTAGCATTACTACTGGCTCCTAGCACAAAGCTGTGAGCTGCAGTTTTCAGAGCATCCCTGCCCTAAGCTTATTACAATGACAGGCTTTGTGGTAAGCAATTGCCAGACACTCCCTTACATATGACAGGCTGCAGTCAGGCAGTTTGCAGACGCTCCCTAGGTGTGACAGGCTGGGCTGCCTCCTAGTAGCCGGCAGTAGGAGTCACGCTTGAAGCCCGGGAGGGATTACAGGCTGCGGCGCATAGGGGAGAGGATATCCCGGCGCATCGCACAATCTGCTGAGCTTTGGCAGAGACGAGCTGTGATTTGTACGTCCCAAAGACACTGAGAGCTGCTGGGTTTGGATGGATACCTAGCTCCGCATCTGGGATTGTTTCTTCCTATGCAAATACTCTTCTGCTGGAATCCTCCTTCTCTAGGACCCCGGTGCATCCTGCTGCAGCGCCCCGCTCGTCATCCCCGGACTCTCGGATTCCCCCATCGCGATCTCTAGGGGAAGAGTGGGGGGCACCATACTGCCTGCGATGCACTGAGGTCGGGAGGGGGGAGCCGCAAACATGACGGTGGATTTTGAAGAGTGCATCAAGGATTCACCCCGCTTTCGGTAAGAGAGGGGATGGGGAGCAGGTAGTAGCACGGTAATATGTGAGCATCCCATGTTGAGATTAGACTACAACTCCCAGCAGCCTCTGCTTGTTTTATTTCAGTGTAAACTGAAGACTCCTAGCTTTGGTGTGCGTTAATGGATGCACATGGAAGAATTGCCTCTACAAAGCTCATTAATTATGGATTATCAGCGAAAGGTGACTCATAGGAGCTGCATTGGGCTAAATTAGGGGATTAGACCCTCTTTGTGAATTGGTTTTTGACCAAAGATGGCATTTCTAATCTGTAGCCTTCCAGCTCTTTCAGACTTACTACTCTCAAGGTCCGAATGCAGTATTGGGATTCTGGGAGTTGTAGTTCTACAGGAAGTGGGGAGCCATAGTTCTGGTGGATCCTTGCTGCACATTTTAACTTCAAGGGCTGTTGGGAAGGATATAGATTAAAGGATCTGTTATTCATATTGTTTGAAACCTGGGGTCCCATAGAGTTGTTTTGGTTTCTGGGTAACAGGTTTGTGTATAGTGGGCGCTCTATAATCATGAAGTAAGGGGCAATTAATTCTCCAAAAGTTAAGGTCCTGTGCCACATTGCAGAAAGGCTCTTAATAAAAAGGGATTTATTCAGATAGAGCTGTACCAATGGAGCCGAAGGGAATTGGATGGCAGAATATTTCGGGATGGACAATTAGTATTATATGGAAGTGGATATGTAGCGTGGGAACATCTCTTGCTTGAGTCTGGGAAGCCATCCATGTTTTTGGGGTGGGAGCTCCCAGATCACAGGAACTGGATCCTCATGTCTGGATGAGAGCACCTACCAATTCACTGTATTGAGTGCAGTTGGGTGTGGGTTTCTAATTGTAAAGTGGTACTAAGCCAGGGTTCCAACAGCTGGAAAGGGGAGTATTCCTAGTGTCACTTCCCTAAAGGAAGATTACTGTAAAGACGTTACGCATGTTTGGATGCTCTTTACATCGGTGAAGATACTTTTGGGCTTGTATTGGAAAAAAGGTTTAAGTCCATGTTCTTCAACTCATAAGCAGCAGTGATAGAACAGGTTCTGCTTTAGGTGGATATAATTGGCTGGCTAGCAGACAGGTAGAGTGGCATGCAGGGCAGGGACTCTTATCATTGCCTTCACATTTGTCATGCAGAAAGTATTACATAATCAATCATATGCTTTATGGAGTGAGCTAATTAATCTGTCCTGTAGTATCAGTGTATACAGCTCACTCTCTTCTGCTCTTGTTCAACTGTAACTCTCAGTATCAGGAATGTGAATGTCATAGTTTAACAATGTGGTCCTTAAACCACTGATAACAGTGTTGTGGTCAGTTATGCAAATGTGGTTTTATCATAAATATAGCTGCAGCTTTGATCCTAATATAGACATAAGCATAAAGAATTCCTTATTTATGGCATGATAGTTATCCTTATATTGTTTATGCCCGCCCAGCCTTTCTCCATTTATATGGGAAACGTCTACATCAGTCCCTGATTAGCACACGAGAGAGGCCTTAAGGGATCGAGCAGAAGGCTTTATGTATCTATAGCTCTGGGTAATTCCCCCCAGTCCTTAGGGCCCGTTACTCATTTGGGGTCTTCTGATCGGAAAACAAAAGAGGATGTCTTTGCTGTGTAGATTTATTGAACGTCTTAGCGGATTTTGGAATTTCCTGAATATTTATTTGCTCAGAAATTGCCTGCTGTTCCTGGCTGCTGTATAGACGGAGTACATCCCAGGAGGCTGCCTTGCCATTAGACATGTAAAGAGTCTGCAGTTGAGCCAACAGGCCCTGCCTGCAGTTTTTAACTAGCATTTTTGTGTGGTTCTGACCTAATAATGAAGTGCATCTATATCTTATTTCACTGCTAGCTCGAGACCTGGCAATTGGGAGCAATGAAATAAGAAATTGCTACATGGAATTCCTTTCATGTCATTCTGGTAGAAAAGCTGCAATTGGGGGACATGGATTTAATAGAACAGGATCGAGACTGTAGGCAAGAAATAATAGAATGGTTTGTGCTCTGGTATAAGTACATCTACTGCTTAGGGGAAAAATCCCCTTCCTGCTCTATTCTTCTCTCATACAACAAAAAAGGCATTACCAAGTGTGGCCTTCAAATTACTGGTGCAATCAGCTGCCGGGCTGTGATCTGCATAAGTTATGTGTTCTGCCCCTGCATTGTAAGCACACGGGTGGGGATGCTGCCTGGGACATAAAGACAGAGAGAAGGCTTTGTCCTCATCACTGTGATACACTTTATCCTATTTTAAATATACTCCTATCTGATTGGCTGCATAGCAGGAAAAGAGCTTCAGAATGGAGATCTCCCTGTCATAGTGGTAGTGGCTTTGGCCTAGGTTCCATCCCTTGTATTCCCCTCTTTCTATCTCTGAGCACATGTGTCTTGTATTGTGTCTGGCTACAGCATTCTTTACATTTCTACTCATGGTATGGCATTTGCTTAAGGCTTTATAGATACATAATACCTTGATTCAACTAGGATACTCAGTTTCACTTGTGTATCATTGTTAGTAATGTGGTTCCATTATTTGGCATTTAAGAACAATATACTGGGTAATGAATATATCCTTGTGTGACCAGAGGGCTCATACACTATTGCTTCGACTGAACTTCCTTATATTAAGTCAGAAAATAATTTTTTCTCCTGAGGTCTGCAGTATTGAATTATCTTTTATTGTGTTGCTGACCTAGTACTGCAGGTAGCTATGCAGATTGTTATCAGAAGACTAGCTAACAAGGATTTACTGCATCGTAAAGTTGACCTAGGTAGGGTCCCATCCTTGTTTTAATGTGTTGTGACTGCCTGTCCCTTGCATTAAATCCACCCAAATGTCAAGTTGCATGGGAACATGCTATGAAGGATGTGTTATAAGTGTACAAGTTCTGTTGGATCTTTTGGAGCTATATAAATAAAGAAGAAAAATGATAATGTTGCTTGTATTTGACTGAATGAAGTGGAGACAAGTTGCGGTGTGTTAAAATGGTATGGTGAAACTCCTTTTGACAGTTACAGTCAGATCACATAATGTGCACAACTGACTATTGGAGCAGTCAACTGATGGTTGCCAGTCTACAGGGCTATGGAGTACATACATAAATCCTTTACATTTCAAGTTTATGGTACCTCCAAATCTGACTCCAGGTACCCAAAATTGCTTCCGACTTCAAATGTAAGAAAAATGATGCCTTAAGGTGCCAAAATATAATTATATAGGCACTTTATTTTTTATTTTCTATTTTATTGACTGCAACAGCAAGTTCAATCTAGTTACAGAACAAACATTCCTTTTCTACATAATGTATATTGGTAAAATGCATTCTCCATAGTCTTATAATTTGTATAAATAATCATTGTCACTGTTAAATTAAGCAGCATGGCCTCTTATTCCTGTCTGTAACTGAAAATAAGCCCTGCTTATTGATAGGATAGGGATAGGGCCAGGGACGGCAGCCTACTTGCTATGGTCCAGGGGTTAGTTGTTAGGCTTGGGATCACTGTCATACCATATTACAGTACCAAAATGGTGGTACCTGCCCCCCAGTAAGGTTTGGAGCAGTATGGCAAGGTGGTTTCAGCATGAAGGCCAGTTAGGGTCAGAATTGGGGAGAGTAGCAATTTGCTCACCTAGATAAGGGTAAGTTTTGGGCTGTAAATGTTTTTGCTGCACTATATATGTGTGTGTGTAGCCTTGTTAAGATCTCAAAGGGAGGCCATTTTGGATCCAATCTTCTCACATGAGTAGAATTTACAAAAGCATTTCCAAAGATTGAACTAATAAATATGTCAGAAGAAGTAACCTACTGTTTTTTATCTTAAAATCTTGTAGGATTGAAGTCTGCAGAATGCAGATACTTTATACCATATCTAGCTGCACAAATGTCAGGATTCAGCCCAGAAGTGAACCCGAAAACCAACAACATGGCCAATTTTTCAGCCTTAACTGCCTTGTTTCAGGTTCTTTCCCTCACAGCTGAGATTGCCAGGTGATTTCTGGGCTTCATATTCTGCACCTAGAATTGAGTGTTCTCAAGGAGGAGATGCATAAAGATGATAAGAAATATAATCTGTAATTGGAAACTCCAATGTTCACCCAACTTTAGGCACATAGTTCAGCTCACGGAATTTTGGGCTTTTGGCACAGATCTGACATCAACAGCATGGGCTTTTGGGTGTATAACAATAACCATAAGTCTTCTCTATAATAAACTGTGCATTATGGGAGTCTCTAGCTTATGTGCATACTGACACCCAGTGAATAAAGACAGGCAAGTACCTATGGCAAGCCTGTCCCTAATAGCCCAGCTGTGACTAGGACAATAGATTACAGCCTTGACAACACCAAGCTTGTCAGTCTCAGAAGATGGCAGGTGGGCTTTGACTCCCCCCAGCTTTCCTAGATAATTGGATGCATCTCCCTTGTCCAACCCCTTACACACTCCTTCACAAACCTCTATTTAACCCCCGCAGCTACTAACCCCTTTATTCTCTATCCACAGTAAACAGATACTCAAAGCAGTAGACACAGAGTGTACACTAGGGCACTCAGCAACTGAAGATGACACATTTTTGTGAATAGTTAAACAATTGAATAGTTAAACAATTAGTTTCATCAAACGAAACTTTACATGTAGGTGCTGTTTTAGTTTCTCCACATTTGATCGTTGAGGTATTAGCTTGCTTGGAATATACAGGTATGGGACCTGTTATCTGGAATGATCCGGACCTGGGGTTTTCCAGATAAGGGGTCTTTTCGTAATTTAGAAGTTTAGTAAAAAATCAGTTAAACATTAAACACAATGCCTCTAACAAGGAATAATGATATCTTAGTAAGAATCAGATACAAGGTACTGTCATTATTATTATTATTATTACAGAGCAAAATTAGAATTATTTGTTTATAATGGAGTCTATGGGAGACTACCCTCCCATAAGTGGGAACTTTCTGGATAACAGGTGTCCGAATAACAGAAATACAGAGATATAAAAGGATTAAACTAGTATCTTATTATTAAATATTATGAACTTCACTGTCACTTTTTAGTAAAGTTTTTTTTTTGTTTTTTTTTGCATTTATGTTCTTTTGCATGTTTTTGCTTGCCCATTATGTATTATAAGCAACAGAACAACTGCCTGTGTCTTCCCAACAGAGATTCATTTACTGGGCCAGGGAGGACTGGAGTCCATGGAAGAAGCTTTGCCATAATACAAGAGTCTGTTATTTTTTATTAGTGTGGCAGCTGGGCTTAGTAATACGCAAGCTCTTCTGCCAGTGCGAATAAACCAATTGAAAAGAATCACAAGACCTAGTGTGCATACATGTGTGTGTGTGTGTGTGTGTGTGTATATATATATATATATATATATATATATACAGTGGTGTGAAAAACTATTTGCCCCCTTCCTGATTTCTTATTCTTTTGCATGTTTGTCACACAAAATGTTTCTGATCATCAAACACATTTAACTATTAGTCAAAGATAACACAAGTAAACACAAAATGCAGTTTTTAAATGAGGGTTTTTATTATTTAGGGAGAAAAAAAATCCAAACCTACATGGCCCTGTGTGAAAAAGTAATTGCCCCCTGAACCTAATAACTGGTTGGGCCACCCTTAGCAGCAATAACTGCAATCAAGCGTTTGCGATAACTTGCAACGAGTCTTTAACAGCGCTCTGGAGGAATTTTGGCCCACTCATCTTTGCAGAATTGTTGTAATTCAGCTTTATTTGAGGGTTTTCTAGCATGAACCGCCTTTTTAAGGACATGCCACAACATCTCAATAGGATTCAGGTCAGGACTTTGACTAGGCCACTCCAAAGTCTTCATTTTGTTTTTCTTCAGCCATTCAGAGGTGGATTTGCTGGTGTGTTTTGGGTCATTGTCCTGCTGCAGCACCCAAGATCGCTTCAGCTTGAGTTGACGAACAGATGGCCGGACATTCTCCTTCAGGATTTTTTGGTAGACAGTAGAATTCATGGTTCCATCTATCACAGCAAGCCTTCCAGGTCCTGAAGCAGCAAAACAACCCCAGATCATCACACTACCACCACCATATTTTACTGTTGGTATGATGTTCTTTTTCTGAAATGCTGTGTTACTTTTACGCCAGATGTAACGGGACACGCACCTTCCAAAAAGTTCAACTTTTGTCTCGTCGGTCCACAAGGTATTTTCCCAAAAGTCTTGGCAATCATTGAGATGTTTTTTAGCAAAATTGAGACGAGCCATAATGTTCTTTTTGCTTAAAAGTGGTTTGCGCCTTGGAAATCGACCATGCAGGCCGTTTTTGCCCAGTCTCTTTCTTATGGTGGAGTCGTGAACACTGACCTTAATTGAGGCAAGTGAGGCCTGCAGTTCTTTAGATGTTGTCCTGGGGTCTTTTTTGGCCTCTCGGATGAGTTGTCTCTTTGCTCTTGGGGTAATTTTGGTCGGCCGGCCACTCCTGGGAAGGTTCACCACTGTTTCATGTTTTTGCCATTTGTGGATAATGGCTCTCACTGTGGTTCGCTGGAGTCCCAAAGCTTTAGAAATGGCTTTATAACCTTTACCAGACTGATAGATCTCAATTACTTTTGTTCTCATTTGTTCCTGAATTTCTTTGGATCTTGGCATGATGTCTAGCTTTTGAGGTGCTTTTGGTCTACTTCTCTGTGTCAGGTAGCTCCTATTTAAGTGATTTATTGATTGAAACAGGTGTGGCAGTAATCAGGCCTGTGGGTGACTACAGAAATTGATATTGAAATTGAACATTGAAATTGATAAACCACAGTTTAGTTATTTTTTAACAAGGGGGGCAATCACTTTTTCACACAGGGCCATGTAGATTTGGAGTTTTTTGTCTCCCTTAATAACGTAAACCTTCATTTAAAACTGCATTTTGTGTTCAATTATGTTATCTTTGACTAATAGTTAACGGTTTTTGATGAGCAGAAACATTTAAGTGTGACAAACATGCAAAAGAATAAGAAATCAGGAAGGGGGCAAATAGTTTTTCACACCACTGTATATAATATAGATTGTAAGCTCTACGGGGCAGGGACCTCCATCCTCTTGTATCTATGACTCTTAACTTACTGCAACTGTACCTTGTATTTATTTGTATTTATTTTCATTTTAATTTTTAATTATCTATTATTATTATTATCTTAATTACCTCCTGTTTGTATTAATCTATTCGATTGTACAGCGCTGCGTACATAAGTAGCACTTTATAAATAAATATATATACATAAGTATATACTGGTCTCCCTGTTCCAGTATGGAACTGAAACGTTGGATTAAATAAAAACCTAAAAAGAAGTCCCCGTTGACATGTGTTCCTGTTGATCTCTGCCTCTTTAAATCATGCAAATCCTGTGAGTGCCGTCATTTTCTACGATTGTACTTACATATATATATATATTAGCAGTGGTAATGTTTTGAAATATCTAGTACTTTAGGCTTAACCACAGGACTGACAATAATAATGCAGCAGGTCATACAGTAGTATATACATTGGTGCAGTTGGTGCAAACTAGACAAAGAACTCTAGGAACTCGATGATATGCCAGATGTATGGGAATTCACAAGCTGAAAACAAAGGTCCCCTATACTGCAGCATGTACAATATTGTTTGTTCGGGTCTCTGGAATTGTAGCTGTAGTTTAGCGTTTGTGGTCTATCATGCTTAAGATAATGAAAGGTTAATGCCACACGGGGCTGGTCATCAGCCTATGGATGTGCTTGAACCCAAATGTACTGCATCAGCCTGGATGCAGGCACATGGAGTGGATCTCTGTGCCAAAATCCGCTCCGTGTGGCTGCACCCAGGCCGATACAGTGGCTCTAGGCAGAGGCACATGGAAAGACTGTGCAGAGCGTAGTGGCTGATTCTTGTCTGCACTCATTTGCAGGCTGAGAATTAGTCCCATCTGGCACTACCCTTACTTTTAATAGGGCTCAATGGGCAAAGTAAAATTTGCTATGGAGTGTTGTCTACAACTTGAGCATAAAGCTTGAATATTGAAGCAAATTAGTGCCCATATTTCATGAATCAGAGTGGGCATAAAGACACTTTCAGCTAAACAGTGCTGCATCGGAAATGGCACTAGTGTCTAAATTGCTTGACACAAGTCAGTTGCATCCATGGGTGCAACCTGCTAGGGGAACCCTGGAATTACTGTTCGGTTCAGGCTGTTGTTAGTTTTAAGGATTCCTAGCATCAACAAAGTTGACAGTACTAATAGATATCAAATATTGCAGATAATTAACCCTGCCATTGGCATGGCACCCTGTTTCACTCTTTGATACATGTACTTCTAAAAATCTCATAGGAATAACTATAAAGTCGGAGAGTATTTCTGTGGTGACAACTAATTTCACCCTTTGATAAATCTTCCCCAATGTGTTGGTGAATATGCTGGTTCTTACCTTTACAAAAATACATATATAAGCACACATTTTCCGAAGCCTGGTGCAGTTCAAACCAGGAACTGTAGCTCTAAAACAATTTAGGTCAGCATTATGTATCCTATAAACACACATTAACAATCAGGCTCAGAGCTTTCTTTACCAGAGGAGATTATATAACTGGATTAAGTTTGCTGTGGATATTCTTGTTCCATCTCATCAATAGCATTCTAATTTTAGCTGCCCTTACCAGTTGTGGTTTTACTATTGGTGTACTATTACTGTCCAGCTGGCATCCATCCAGCTGTTGTGGACTGCAACATCTATGTTGGGTGGTATAACTATACCAGAGAGTAGTGATGCAGGTTGGACAGGCCTGTGTATATTCTAAACTGGGGATTTTCAGTGCTGGCTCTTACTTGCTCATGCCTCTCCCATTCTAAGAACTGCGAGTTTTTGTTCACACGAACTGAATGATGAGGCTGAAGAAAGAGAAGCTGCTTGTTTCTGCCAGGAGTATATAGGAGAAGATGATTTACTCTGTGCTAATGTATGTTTCATATTAGGGTTTGGAACTTAAAGCACCAGTGAAAATGCAGATTAAACTAAAGTTGGTGCAAAGATATGTTGTGTAAAGATATGTTGTATTCTTTTCACCACAGGTAGCCAGGCTTGAAAACTGTCACACTGGGTGTATACTGTTTAGCAGGCATGAGCTTCGGGAATCCCTGCATGTATTGAACTACAACTCCCAAACCCCTCTTAAGCTATGGCAACATGCCCCATGTGGATCACTGATAAATGCAGGCCGAGAATCAGCCCCTGCAGTCCAAATAGTCTTTCTATGTGCCTGCATCAGGGCCCACTGCTCTGGCCCAGGTGCAGGAACATCAAGCAGATTTGGGCGGTGAAATGTGCCCACACCTAGGTCTACACATTGGCTCCAGGTGCGGGCACTTCCGAAAGCTCATCAGCACATAGGGGCTGATTTTTGGCAGACTGAGAATCAGCCCATGTGCCTTAAGTCATAGGCCACTGCTTCCCAGGGCATTTTTTTCAGCCTCTGCAAACATACATACACTTTTTGGTGCCAAAATCCGCTCCTTGTGTCTGCACCCAGGCCGATGCAGTGTCTCAGGATGCAGGCATACTATAAAATAAATCAGAGCAGAAGGGCGGTTTCTCAGCCTGCGCTTATACGCAGGGCAAGAAAACGCCCCGAGTGGCAGTAGGTGTTGGTAGGAATCATGAGCTCTGAATGCCTGACATATCTGTCTTAGTGCCATTTTTCAGTCAGTTGCACATAGAGCTGCCTGTTGAAAGGTACTTTGTAAGAAAGCAGTTGGGCCCTTGCTTGTTCCAGCTGTACAGCATTTCTGGCACTGGCTGATGCTAACATTGCATATATGGGTGGGCATCCTTATCAAACTTTTTGTCAAGAAAATGTTTTTTCATATTTTAAAACAAGCTTTAAACTTAATGTTAACAACAAGGACACACATGATAATCGCCAGGAATGTCCCCTTGGCATAAGACTGCAGGTGTGGCAGATGGCAGTATGCATTGAAGGTTAACCATTTGCATTTCAAGAACACATTCTGCCCTGGATGATTACTGTTGGAACAGTGAAAAGCCAGCAAATATTTTTAAGTATCCTTGTCCCTAATTGGGCATTTCAGTTTTTTTGTCCTTTTGTTTCTTGGCATCTGAAGTATGAATTTGTGCTTGTGCTTTAGAAAGATAAGTATGCTGGTGTTACCTTCTAGTTATAAAGATAAGGTATGGAATTTTTAGGCCCTGAGGGAGTAAATATCACCTCCAAGAGTGAAAAAAAAATCTATATATATGTATGTGTGTGTTTGGGGCAGAGCTGCTGTATATTTCAATATTATTTAGGTATTTTCTTACATGCTTCTTCTAGATGAAAAGCAGGAAGTCCCTGTATATCCTTGTGGTAGCGGCTTGCTGCAGTAGGACTTGCTATGAAACCTGTCTAGGGTGTAACTGTTTTGGGAAAGCAGGGGGATGCAGGTCCAGAGAATATTTTTCTTGCAGTTTATTGCTGTTTTATTATCCATGTCCAATTAAAAATGGCACACACCTTCATAAACCTTGTGCAGCTGCATGCATGGAATATAATCGAGGAACAGTAAGTAACTACAGACCAGTGGTCCCCAACCAGCGGCTCGTGAGCAACATGTTGCTCACCAACCCCTGGGATATTGCTCTCAGTGCCCCCAAACCAGGTAGTTATTTTTGAATTCCTGACTTGGTGGAAACTTTTGGTTGAATAAATACAAGATTTACTGCCAAATAATGTCACCTGTAAGCTGAAAGTGTGCATAGAGGATCCCTAATAGCCAATCTTAGCCCTTATTTTGAACCTCCATAAACATTTATGTGTTGCTTTCCAAGCCTTTTTACATTTGACTGTGGCTCACAAGTAAGAAAGGTTGGGGACCCCCTGCTCCAGACATGAATGGTGCAATATGTGCTCTATTACAAGATTGCAGTTAAATTTGGATGGGGCCTGCAGGTATACAAGGCTATTGCACCAGAAATGAGTGTGGTCTCACAGCATCTCAGATAGAATGTGGCTGACTATATTATTAAAAGATGGATGTTTAAGATCTGTCTGGGATGCTGTGATATTACACTCACATGTATACTTAAGGGCAGTATAAGTATAAGATAAGAGTGTAGAGGTACTGAGATAGACGAGGAGATACTGTAGCTTAGTGTGGCCATCCAACTGGACACAGTGTGGTTCTTTCCCAACTGGTATCTGAGTGACTCTTCATTAAACTAGAAGCTTTAGTGTTCCCACCTTTCCTGTGTCATCTGGGTCCACCACTAACTCTTCCACATTGGGTAGTGGTGTGGGTGGGTAGAAGGGACCTGAGAATACCATGCTCTAGTAGGACTCCAAAGTTCCCTATGCTGGTGCAATAGTCTTGTATATCTGCAGGCTCCAAATTTAACTGTTTTTAACTGTGATGGAGCACGTATGTGGAGAACATATTGCCCCATTCATGTGACTCTTTACCCTCTGTCTGGAGCTACATTCTGTTCCTCGATAAATCTGCCTCATTTATTATTACAGCATCATGGCATGGCCTTAAAAGAATTGAAAGTGGTTTTTTTTTATTTGTTATTGAAAGGTTGTGACAGTCACATATAGGAAACTATTTTTTGTTGAACGCTTGAGATCCTCAAATAGTTGTATGTTTTGTACAGTAGACTAGGGCAGCATTTGAACAATGGACTATGTTTTACTCCATGGAAACAACTGTAAACTTTATGATAACACTGACCTGGGTGCAGAAAAGCTTGTTTTCCCCAGCCGATTTGAAAGGGTACATGACAACTTTATATATCATCCCTTCTAATAAGTTGTGGGACCTTTTCCAGATGCATTTGTGAATGTCATTGCATGACCTTTCTTGTAAGAGCCATTTGTCTTTAAACCCATGTAGGTGACATAAGAACGTTTTAAGTAGCAGATATAAAATCAAAGTATAATAAAAATACATTATTATTATCAACATGTATTTATAAAGTGCCAACATATTCTGCAGTGCTGTTGAATAAATAGGGGGTCATTTATCAACACTGGCCAAATTTGCCCGTGGGAATTAACCCATGACAACCAATCAAATTGTTAAAGTCATTGTGCTGACTAAAATAAGACAGTCACTGATTTGTTTCTATGGGTACTGCCCATGGGCAAATTTGCCCTGTGTTGCTAAATGAGCACTAAGGTGTTGGGCTGTTGGCAGTACAGCCCAGTTTAATAACACTGATCTGGATAGGGTTTTGTTTCTTTAAAATTGGACCTTCGCTATATGCAGATATTTGTGACCTCTGTGAGCAATTCTGAACTCTTGCATTCACTCTTCTATGCCACCCACTTTGGTGTACAGAGCAGACGAAGGTTATTCATCTACTGAAGTAAGGCTGCAGCCCTAGGCATCTGCAGTATTCCAATCTACAATCATTCAAAAAAAGTGAGGGGGCATGTATAATTTAGAGGTTGTCTGGTCTTCTATAATATATTCCAGTCTATTGCATTGCATATTACTTTGTGGAATAAACATTGGAATATTCTAAGTTTAGACAGGTTTTCACAGCTGTACTATAGAGGCCAATATATTATAAAGAACATCTGGTGCACAGCATCACTTCCTCTGAGATCAGACCCCCTGGAGTGTCACAAATGCAGCCAATGCTACTAGATGAATAATATTTTATACAAGTAGTTCTAATAAAGCGAGTAATCATCATTGGTCATTACTGGGAATGGCACCTGGTACTGAAAATGTAATATAATTTAGATTAACAAGTGGATGCGTTCTTCCTATCAAATGAGGTTTGTGATCACTAGTCAGTACTTATTGCTAAGGTTGAAAGGGTTACTAGTATAATAGGGGTCCTCCTTCTGCTTCAACTGCTATTCGTAAAGGCCTACAAGGTGTGGCCAGAGAGCTCTGCATGAGAATAGCTCTCAGTCACTGTGGGGGTCATTTACCAACAGTGGATAAATTTAGCCATGGACAGTAACCAATGCCAACCAATCAAAATGGGTGAAAAAAAGGCAATGACTGATTGGTTGCTATGGGTTACTGTCCATGGGCAAATTTGTCCAGTGTTGATAAATGTTGTGGCCTGTTGTTAGATGGTGAAGCAAGGGGACTTTCTGGGCAACTGTTACATGTGATGCAGTTCATGTTTATTATTTATGTATTTATTTTTCCAACAGATCATTTTAGTGCACAAAAACACCATTCCTTTTATAAATCTTTAGCACAAAGGGTGCCTAAAGCCCAAGGGACTATTGCCTAAAAAATTGTAATTGTATGTTTGTAAATGTAGTTTCATATTGGCTGTACTTGTATTTTGAGCTTTGTTATGCCATTTATGGCAACTCAATGAAAATGTCTCTTTGAGCCAGCGAACAGGAGGAATTTGGGTTTATTTTATATGTTACAATGTACAGTACCTGCATGGTCAGAGTAAAAGGCTGTCTTTCACTGAGGACTTCATTTAGTATGCTTGCCTCTAATCTGCAAATAAAGGTTAAAGAAAGGTAACAGGAGAAACGGCATCGCTTGCCAAGTGCAAATCTGCCTTTAACTACTGGTATCATGGCACTTGGCATGGCAGCTCCATAACTAGATAAACAGTGATTGTTGAAGGGCTGCAACTTTCAATTGCTGGACATGTGAGCCAGACTGTAAAGAACACAAGGAGGACCAGGGGGTCCACAAATTATACTGCCTAAGGTTGCTGTATGTAGCAAGCATTACATCAGCTTAATGCACTGAAACTCATGTAAAGCTGCACTCATTGTTCTGAGGCTTTAGTTTGCTTAATGTTAATAATATACATTCATATTACAATGCCTTTAAAAGCAGAGAAAAATCTTAAGCTTTGCACACCACATATCTGCACTTAGCTTGCAGTAAAAGCAGAAGGTATTCTCTGAAGATGCAAAACAAACACGCTGCCATTAACAGGAATAAGTGCCTGGAAAGACCTGTTTAGGATCAGGTAGGCAGTCAGGCCAGCGCAGGCTGAGGCACATATCAGGATCACATGACATTTTGTTGTGGGGCAGCACATTTCATCACTTGCCTTATTCTCTGCGTAATGGTATTTTAACCTGTAACAGTCTGGATTAAAAACTAACTTTGAAAAGACAGTTGTCCATTCTGCAGCTCTTCTTTCCCTTTACATTCAGTTGTGAGAGCTGCAGAGACTTTTAGTATAGTACCCCCCAAAAATGTCGGTGTCTATAAAATGATATTGCATAAACAAGCTCATATATAAAACCCTAATTCATCTAAATAAACCATTTTCATAAAATATATACTATTGGGTACTCCTATATAGAAAAAATTAAGAATTAAGCATTTACTGATATATATATATTCCAGTCAAGATTCTTAAATAGGTCATCATCATTCATCATCAACATAACATAATATTAATATAATATAAACTACCTGTTGGTTAAGTATTCATTCTGGGGGTATAGTTTTCCTTTAAGGTAACTTGAATGTCACATGACTGCTTCTCCTAGCAGGCAGAAATATGGCATATCTGAGCGAGGAAGAGTACTATTATAAAACACTGCACTTTAAATCTAATTTATTATTATAAGAATCCAAACTTACTTCTGCCTAGAATCTGTATACACTGCATATGTCTGCATGTAATACCCACAATCATATGGTTACATGGTCATTATGACAAGAACTTGGAAAGTATTAGAGGTTTGCCAGTCAAACACTATGGCTGGAAAGAATTTATAGCCCGCTGATTGTAATATAAATGTATATTCACTTTGCTATGAAATTTGATTCATTCTTTGGATTCTGTGACTCATCTCATTGGCGGCTGCTTTCTCACCACTGTTCTGCTGTTACACATAAGATATATTTTCAGAAGTTTTGGACTACCATGCCAGCTATAGCCATGGCTGTATATTCTAGAACAGTGGTAACTGTTGGTCCTTTGTATGTTGACATACTTACACTGAGGATCTAGGTGCGTCATGTTTTGTCGCCATGACTATTTGTGACTCCATTAGATCATTGCAGTGACTAAATATACAATACAGCAATTAGATGGCCATATGTGGTCAGATCCACTCTTTTGGCAGGCTCTCTAAACTAGACTTGGCCACCAAAATGGTGTGCTTAATTGGGCTTATTTAATCCTTTTGTCCTAAAGTCAACCATCAGATTACATATGCAGAACTGCATTCTGCCTTTCCAGTTGATATCTGACCAGCGTAATCATTTTGTGCCCCTGCAAATGCTAGTAAGCTAGGAGCGGTCAGCAGCCAGCATCTGCCCAGTTATGGCCAACATTATTCCTGGTAGTACAAAAGAAAAGAGTGATCTTATCTACTCACAGTAAAAACACATTGGTTTTGTAATTGGAAAATAATTTCTACTTTTAGTTTTAGATGTTTGCTAAAAATGTTTAAATACATTATGGGAACTATTAAACTTGTATTTTTACAAGTGTAAACATATATGATCAATCAAAATCATCAGTATAAGCATTTTGTAAGTTAAAAGACTAAAGCTGGCCATACACGTGGCGATCTAACGATGTGTCGCACGAAACATCGTCAGATCCGCCACACACAGTCAGGGCTGAAACAGCAGATAAGGAGGTAGAAACAATAGGATTTCTACCTCCTTCTGCCGATTCAGCCCTGACGGCAAATTTTGGTCAGGCGCCTTCTATGGCGCCCGATCAAAATTTTCTAACCTGGACGATCGGCGAGTCGTCCGATATCAGCAGCTTCCTGCAATATCGGTCGACTCGCCGACATGCCATACACGCACCGAATATCGTACGAAACGAGGTTTCATACGATAGTATTGGTGCGTGTATGGCCAGCTTTACAGATTTAGTGCTGTATGTAATTGGGCTTTGACTTTATTATGTTTATCTGTATAAAGCACTAATACGTGGTGAAGTAAAGAGAAGTAGAAATAATGAAGTGCTGGTTAGTGAGTCTGCTCATAAGAGTGGTCAGACAGCAATGTTCCCTTAGGGAAAGACACGTGGGCCAATCGCTGCAACTTTTTAAAAAGTCGGTCGCAGAGGCTAATTCTGATGACTTACTCGCCATAGGTTACTATACAAAAAGCTGCAACTAATCAAAGTTCTTAAAAAAGCACACGCAAGTGTGCGTACTAAAGAATTTTTTTGTGCACATAGCCAAGAAGTAATTTAAAGGAACATTGGCAAACAGTAATTATACCTTATTTATAAAGATATAACACGGATGATATTTTTTTGTCTATGAAGATTTTCATTCATCCAGGTCATGGTATATCTAGTATAAATAAATCTAAAGCAACTTGTTTCTTAACAAGTCCAGTTGCTTTAGATTTATTTATACTAGATATGATATTTTTTTGTTTTTCCACTTAGCCAGAATGGTTAAGGTCCAAACCAGTTTTTCTCAACCAGCTTGTGCTGGTAGAGGTTACTGTACAGTTTCTTATGTAGTGCAGCCATGTTTAACCTTAGTTGTAGATGTTTGTCCTCAGCACATACCTTCTGACTACTCTGTACCCTCCATTGGCCAAGCAGATGGTACTAATGATTGAGGTTTCTGGGGCCTGGTGCTCATGGTACAAATGCTAAAGTGAAGAAACTGGCACTAAATAGGACATCCGGAGGGGAAGCTATGGGAAGAATGCAGTCTGTGCCACTGGTTTTGTGACATTTTTACCAGTCACTTGGAAGATGCAGCCAGTGCTGTCTGCTTTGTTAGACAATACAGGGCAGGATTTTTAACTAAAATACACAAGATCAATTAAATGAAGCAGCCTGTGATATACTGTAAGTCAGTGCTCTAATGACCTTTTCTGAAAAAAGCAATCGGGTCAGTCACCCTGCATGACCTTGCTGAAAATCAATCCTGCAGTATTTGGCAGTAGTTGTAAGGAGCCATTCCAGCATGACATCACTGGTGTTGGGTGACACTTATCCAACATTTGTGTATTGCCCTTTGTGATCCATCAGACTCTAATGTAGGTCCAACTTTTAGGGGGTCAGTTACTAATGGTCGGATTTTTTTTCCTGGTTCGGATTTTTTTTCCTGATTCAGATTTTTAGCGCTAGAAGTCGCAGAAAAAAAAAAAATATATATATATATCTGTTCATAGATTATTTTGTTTTTAATATTTGCCCTGTGGGGCCTTATAAAACTTTGCTGGGGCCCAATAGCTTTCCAGTAAGTGTTACTCCTGTCTGGAATCTCAAAGAAAAAACTGTATAACAGTTATGCATCATTCTCTGGTCAGTTCTTTAGGAATTCTTTATATCAGCCTGTAACATAATCTCTGCAGTCAATTTTTACACAGCCTAAACTGCTCAACTTGGTTCTCTGAACAAAAACTTTTCATCTCCACGCAGTGGTTGGCCTGTGTCTGATTATCCAGTATAAATAGACCTTCATTGGCTTCCTTACCATTTCTGCCAGGCAGCATATGTTCAGCACAGAGGCCTCGTCGGCATCCTCAGTGCTCACACATCCTGTGTTTCCATTTATACCCTGACCTTCCCAAAACTGGCATGCAAAAATAGCTACAATGGAGCCCTGGCATCTGTCAGTTGGAAGGAAGTTATTAGTAATTAGTACTCATGTGAAATTGCAGTTTACTTTATATACAGTTTTTATTTTAGATAGAAATAGTGTTTTTTCTCCTGACTTTAGGTATTAAAAAAAATCAGATATTTTGCCATTATTTTCAATTCTAGGACAGATATAGTCACCTGTGGTCCTTCACATGTTTAATTCTTGCTTCCTACTGACAACATTGGCTGCAGTGTGCAGTCTCACACAGCAAAAGTTAAAGTCACCTTGGAATTTAATAACCCTTGGGCAGCTGGCCAAACTAAGACAAATTGCCCCTGACACTTCCTTGTGCATGAGTTTTTCTTCTTATCAACACATGCATCACACCCCAAAGATCTGACCAGTAGAAAATGGTGCTGAATGGCTAGAGGCCCAGCAATCACATTGGACCCCCTGCTCTCTCTTTCTCTCTTCAGACCAGGCCAGAGGGGCTGCTGTAAGATGCCATAGACAGTCACTATTTATTGGGCTGGTGGAGGTTGTTTGGGTATCTGTGTACAGGTATTGGACCCCTTATCTGGAAACCCCTTATCCAGAAAGTTCCAAATTACGGAAAGGCCATGTTCCATAGACTCCATTTAAAGATATATTTAATCCTTACTGGGGGCAAAACAGTCCTATTGGGTTTAATCACTGTTTAAATAATTTTTTTGCAGACGTCAGGTAAGAGATCCGAATTATAGAAAGACCCCTTTTCCGGAAAACTCCAGGTCCCAAGCATTCTGGATAACTGGTCCCATACCTGTACTTGAAATGTCAGGGCCTATTTTGACACCCAGAATATGCCTGCTTCAGACAACCAACTTGTTAGTGAAGTCTCTGCTGCGGAACCATGTTTGGAAGCAAACTTTGATCCATAATTATTACACTTAAGCATCTTTTGATCCCAAACACTGCACTGTTTGTACCTGTAAGAACAAAGAAAAGGAGAACAAACAGCATGTTGGTGCTTGTTTAATAGAAATGTCCACCCAATTTTTGCATGTAATTCTAAACTACATCCCAAATACATATTATTAACCATTTGCTATCTATCTATCTATCTATATGGATAGACATCCGCTTTAAACTAAGCGAGCCCAGCCACAGGAAAACCCTAAGCATCTCTGTATTTGTGGGCCCCTTTGAGGGTCAGTGTTATTATTAAGTATAAATGGTTCTGCAGAGATTATTGTATTACAGTACATTAGAGTGGCAGGCACATTCCTAACGCTATATCCCATCATGACTGTTATTATTCTTATACACTGATTTAGAAAAGTATCTCATGGCAAGTTGAGGAATGGTCCCTGCAGAATAACAAAGGAATTGCCAAGCCCTAGCTCTCTGCTGGGAGATGTTCTTCGGCAGCAGCTGGAGAGCCCGTCTGCTTGTCCCTGGAATAACACAAGATCTGATATTGTATTGTGAAAGAAGTGGCGGATTAGGGAAAAAAATCTTAGCGGTAATTGTTACACACCAGGACAATCTTCTCTAGTCAGTCTTTATGTCTGTAGCATCTGTGGGCTATTATTATTAGCGCCCCTTGTGATAATAGAAATTGAAAAAAATGCAGAATGGAGGGCTGTGCTGAATTGCATGCCGAGAATCACTGCACTAACTTTCTTAAAGAGCATCTAAAGCTCATATAGATTTTTGTTCTCAGCCTTAGCATTCAGAGCTGCTGTACTGATTCCCAGCTACAGCAGCAAAAGCAAACTGTCCCCTAACTGCTAGTATAGGGTGGAACTAGAGGCTATAGGCCAGAGCAGTGCACAGTACCGGCCCTTTGTCTTGGTCTGTTGTGATGTAAACAGTGCCCACAAGCTTGACCAGGAAGGTACAAGAAGGTGAAGAACTAGTAGGTGGTGTGTATGGTTTCTGTATCCAGAGAACAAATAGAGCAGTACTGGGCCTATCTTGGCAATTTTAATTTATGAGAACATAGATTAAAGGGTATGTTAAGCACTAATGCACTTTTATTCAAATAACTGTGCCACTATATGCATACACTTGGATGCATCTGAAGGCACATGTACTTCTGCAAGTTCCATGATCAAAGTCCAGTTTTGAGTGTGATTGCCATGTTTTTCCCCAGAATGCAGCATTTCCCCCCAAAATTCAAGTATCATTGCAGTAACATGGGGGTGAAGGGCTGGGGCAATTGTGCTGTGTCTACTGTAGTTTTTTCTGGTTTGCCAAAATTACCCTAATTGCATGTGTATTTTAAATCAGACTTAATTGTGCCAAAGTCTGGGTGGCTTCATTTTTGGTGTTTGCTATCAAGTGATGCATAGGATGGGGGTGCGAAGGGACCCTTGGCGCTGCAATTGCCCCTGCAGACATAAATGAGCCCTCTGATATATGTTATTGGTCCTGTGAAACCTGCTTCAGGAGTCATATTCCTGAACATGCATAGTACCAAAATTAATGTAATTATAATAAAAATGATTGTTCTGTCACTCATAAACAAACATTGCTTTATTGATGAAAACTTATCAGTATAAGTGGAAATTCATCTGCTTTAATTTGATCATCCTCCTTTATCCTGACTACCCAGCCTAGCAGCATGCACAGAATTCCTCTAGCACACTGACTCCCTTCCTTAGATTTCTGGTGCCTCGGGCAGAGGGGCTGACACAAACTTTTTGAATGCACTATTTGTTTTTATTTTTATTCATATACTGTCTGTTGTTCACTCAGATTGTAGGAAAAGGGTAGGGCTGGATACATAACACTGCCTTTATAACAGTTCCATTCCAAAGCTTCTGCTGCTGGAATGAAGACATTAGCCGTACATATGATTTCTCATGACTGGGGTGATAGCCATGTGATGTACATCTTAAACATAGCCATAGGGGCAGCCATTCAAAGTAGAAAAGGCTCAGGTTACATAGCAGATATGCTCTGTAGTATATAATGGTGTTCTACAGAGCTTATCTGTTATATGCTATTTAACCATTGCCATTTAGCCCCCATTATTTAACCATTTCACTTGCCCCCATTGCTATACAGCAGTTTGTTTACATAAACTACTGTAGTGTTGCTGAAGCAAACAAAACCGTTTTACCAGTGCAGGGCAACAGTACATTATTTGCTAATTGTTTTAAAGCACTGCCATTTTTTTTGTTACTCTTCCTTTAAGCAGCCAATTAATGCTCAGGCCGAAGATGGCCATACACCTCATGATCCAATCGTTTGGCGAGGTTGCAAGAGAGCAGATCTTTCTCCCGATATGCCCACCTAAGGTGGGTTGTATCAAACAAATTTGATCTTTTAGCTCTAGGGCCAAACCATTGAATTACAACAACAGGTAAAGAAGCTGTTTAAGTGAGGGCCGCATCAATGAGTCGATGCGGTCTACGATCCAATTGGAAAATCAAACTAAAAAATAAATAAAATACATTTTTGGGCAGATATTGGTCAGGGAAGCCCGTCGGGAGACTCTGTACACAGGCAGGTAACAACCTACGGGTGGGCGATATCGGGCTAATTTGCTTGTTTGGCCCTAGGGTCAAATGATCAAATGAAAACAGTGGGTATAGGTGCCATCGGATCGGGGCCACATTAACGAGCGATGCAGTCCCCAATCCAACAGAAAAATCAAACCTGCTTGATTGGGATCTCCCCAATTTCAGGCCAGATGTCGGTCGGGGAGTCCCGTTGGTGTTGCCCATACAGGGGCAGGTAAGCTGCCGAATCAGTCTAAACTCTAAAGGACCGATATTAGCAGCTGAAATCGGCCTGTGTATACCTTTAATCAGGGGTGCCCAACCTTTCTTACTCATGAGCCAGTCAAATGTAAAAAGACTTGGAGAGCAACACAAGCACCATAAAAGTTCATGGAGGTACCAAATAAGGGCTAAGATTGGCTATTAGGTATCCTCTATGCACACTATCAGCTTACAGGGGGCTTTTTTGTAGTAAATCTTGTTTTTATTCAAGCAAAAGTCAGGAATTCAAAAATAGCTACCTGTTTTGGGAGTACTAATAGCAACATCCGAGGGGTTAGTGAGCAACATGTTTCCCCTGAGCCACTGGTTGGGGATGACTGCCTTAAATCTACCCGTAAGGGCTCTGGCATACGGGGAGATTAGTCGCCCGTGGAAGTTTACTCTCAAGGCAACTTCCGCTGCGTATGCCATCCCACCGGCAATTTACATTTTCGCCGGTGGGATGGCATTTCGGGGAGATTAGTCGCCTGCGAACATGGAGATTTGTCGCGGGCGACTAATCTCCCCGTGTACCAGAACTCTTAATGGCCACCTTTAGGCCATTGTGTTAGAGCAAAGAAGCCTCCTTTGTGTGTAGCCTAGCTGCACAACAGCCCACTTGTGTGTGGTTTAACCCATTGCTGCAAGTGTTACAAGTGTTTTATCTGAGAATTGATGTGCTACTGTCTGGCAGTGTTCTGGGTGTTAAATTGTTCTTATTTGTTTTTGTTTTTTTTGCGAAACACCTGGTACCCTGTGCTGTTCAGCTGCCCCACACATCTCCCAGACACCTTGTGGACAAACATGTCCATATTGTTGTGCTTTACCTTCACTTACATTGTTTCTTTTGTTAGTGTGTGTCTAGCAGAAGAAGGCAGTTGGTGTTTTTTTAATAACTATAGTATGAGGAAGGGACCTTCTGTACAAACTCCTCATGCAAGCAACCTCCCCTATGGCTTCAAGGCTTGTTATGCAGTGACTGAAAACTTAATCCTCCTGTAGGATATTTCCTCGTCATTAAGTCTACCGGTTTGTCAGCATTCATTCTGTCATTAGACCTCATTGTATTATAACTATAGCAATACATAAATAAATCAAAGGACTGTGTGCCACAAGGGTTAAGGTGATGACAGCAATATTAAACCATGACAATGTTGTTTATTGAATTAATTTAGTTTATTCACAGTTAACAAATACAAATATTAAATTTGAATGCGTGATTTAAAAGTTTATCTTAATGTTCTCTCCAGCCTGGCATTCAGACCTGTATCACATTGCTAGGGACAAACTGGAGAAAAAAAATAAAAGCACAGAATAAAGAGATACAGTTCAGAAACCTGAAAGTTTTAGATTTCTCCAGGCATTACAAACAAATCAAAAAGTTGTATTATAAACACATTATCCCTGTCTACAATATACTAATGCCAAGTTTTACTGCCAAAAGACCACACTGCGGAGGGCTTTGGTTTGGTAAAGCTTCTATACGGTGAAGCTGTAATATTTTGTGGTGTACAGCCTGGGGGTGTGCCAGTAGTTGTAATTGCTCATAGTCACACATAGTCACGCTCCCGGCAGGTATAGTACAATGACCACTAATCATGACCTATGTACACAACATAATGTAGCTGCCAACATCTTCCCATGGCCAAATAAAATTTACAATGGTTTTGTTTGTAATTGGTAGTAATTTCCTTCTTATAACAAAGCCATACCAAGCCAAAGCCATGTCCTTCTTATAGCAGTATTAGAAACCATGCTTATTAATAAACATGTCCCTCAATAAAGAGCCAAAAGAGTACAAAAAATAGATTGGGTGGAGATATAGCAAATTCTATTGCTATGGTAAATTAAAAGGACACTTAAAAATTTTTCTTAATGGAGGGGACATGGGCACCTTCTGATGCAGTGAGTTTTTGAAAATATAAAAAATGTAATGCATTTGTACTGTCTTTGGCAATTCATGAGTGAAAGAAAGTCAAGTAGTTTTATGACAAGCAAAATCTGCTTGATGGTTAGGGATTCCAGCATGTGCTCCTTTGTTCTATTGAGCAATATCTGTTCTTCATTGAGTGCATGAATAATTTTAAGACAGTGAAAGCAGAGACGTTCCCACAGACAGTAAAAATATGTTTTTTTTTGTACCTTGCTCCTATGTCTGTGCACTGTAACAATGTAATGAGATGTTGGTGATTATGACTAATCTGCAGAGATATTTGACCCAGACATACTGTTCAGTGCTCGGCAGGGAGCATTTTAGTTTGCAGCCAGTGTTTAAGTCCTGCTTTAATATCTGGCTCTTATTCAGTATCCACAAAGAGAACTAGAAATTATCACTAGTATTTTGGGATCTGATACCCAGCTGCTACTGTCATCCAACCAAGCTAAGGCATTTAGGAAGCAAAGAAAAAAGGAGCCTAATCTGCAACACTTTACAAAGATATTTGGAAGCAGTAGTTCTTACTTATCAGCTTTGAAGATGTCAATAATTATTTTTGGTAGTTAATTGTCAATGTAAATGTTACAACATTGACAGAAATTGCCAGCTTGCTTGACAAGTGGAAGTGTTTAGGGGAGTAAAAGATGTAGGGTTCTGACTGATGTTTGAGTTCGAATATATATATGTTTGTGTGCGTGAGAAAAAGGTTAGGCCGTGGAGCTCAGTAAATTATAGTTAGACCAGTGCAACTGCACTACTGCAAGATCAGACAGTTGCCAGTGGTAGTCCTGTAAGGGTTAATGTGCTGCCAGATGTTTGGCATTGCTGAAATGGTGCAGGGCTTTAGAAGGGTATACGTTATGGTGCATTTCCTGTCTTACGATGATCAACCCAATAGCTGCATTGTATTCTGTCCTGGGATCACTCAGGGGAAGTGTCCATTGCCTATTAGAAATAGACAGCTCTTGCTAAGTCTGCATTCTCCCTCCTGCCTCCCCCCTTTTCTTGGCAGGACATGAGTTATAATGGTAACATTCCTGGAGAATAGAAAGATCATTGTAAAGGGGCAAAGATGAAAATCTCAAATACCCTTCCCTCTCAGGAACAGAGACCATACAGCACATGTGCCTTTGCACGCTATGACGTTTTGTGACACCCCTAATTTACTTTTGTTATTTCTTATGTAACATAAGGAGTTACTGCACAGTTCATACTCAGTTCATTAGGGACCACAGGAGAATAATTCCATCAATTCTTGGCTTTAAGTCACTGGAAAAAGGAAAAGCACAGTTTGAATGTGACGGAAGCCCTCTGGCTTTAGCCATATAGAAACTCTGTCTTTGTAATGCTGTGTGGCAGAAACTTCTACTCTCCAGAGGGAGTTATTGTTCAGCAACAGCTGGAAGGTCACACAATATCCATACTTTTCTCTATTGGTAGCATATTGTTACTCTTATTTTTTTTAATTAAAAAAATAAAATAAATATATATATATATATATATATGGTTGGCATACAGCATTATTCTGTGGCTACACATTAGCTACAGACTCTCCTTGTGCCCCATCATGCTATACCTGAGATATCTCTGTACCTTCCTGTAAAGAAAAGGGTTATGGTATTTTAGTAACCCACAGCATCCAAAAAACGTTGCATTTATTATTCTAGCTGCACTTGAGCAGTAAAGGCTACTGATAGGATATTAAAGGGGATCTCTGGCTTCCAAACCAAAATTTATTAAAGAGCACCACACAACATAGAAACCCCTAATATACCTATGACTGTAATGTGTTCTTTAAAAAAGTATGAATAAATACAATTTTTTAATGCTGAAATCCAGCTGCCAAACAGTTCACTTTCTGCATTGTTTGAAATCCTGGTAGGGGAGAAGGGACAAAAACATAATGTTAAAAATTGCAACAACAACTCCACAGCTTACAGACAGCATGCAGAAACTATATAAGCTACAATGCATTGCACTGCAATGTTCCTTTCCTTATTGACATCATGTGTGCAGTTGTGGGATCTGGTGGATGCTGGCTGAAGGCAGGCTGAGGAAAGTTGACTAGTGTTACATACTGTGTAACTCTTGGGGGCTGATTTACTAACCCACGAATCTGACCCGAATTGGAAAAGTTCCGACTTGAAAACGAACATTTTGCGACTTTTTCGTATGTTTTGCGATTTTTTCGGCGTCTTTACGAATTTTTCGTTACCAATACGATTTTTGCGTAAAAACGCAAGTTTTTCGTAGCCTTTACGAAAGTTGCGTAAAATCTTGCGATTTTTCCGTAGCGTTAAAATTTACGCGAAAAGTTGCGCCTTTTTCGTAGCGTTAAAACTTAAAAGGTGCGAAGTTTCGCGTAAGTTTTAACGCTACGAAAAAAGCGCAACTTTTTGCGCAAGTTTTAACGCTACGAAAAATCGCAAGATTTTACGCAACTTTCGTAATGGCTACGAAAAACTCGCGTTTTTACGCAAAAATCGTATTGGTAACGAAAAATTCGTAAAGACGCCGAAAAAATCGCAAAAAATACGAAAAAATCGCAAAATACCGATCTTTACGAAAAAAACGCAATCGGACTCATTTCGACCCGTTCGTGGGTTAGTAAATCAGCCCCTTAGGATTCAAAGGCAGATAATCATTCTACAAAAAAAAGAAACATGTGCCATATTATGTTATGACCAAATGCAATCTTACTGAGTAACTGGCTGGTAACTGGATGTTTTCCTGTAAGGCCTGCTCTCTATAGCCCGCACAGATCAGGAATGGACTGCCTACATAGGAACTGTTGAGAGTTATTTGCTCCTAACAGAATGACCATGGGCATCACTACGCAGTGTGGTATAATTGCATCCCTGGCTTCTCAGTGTCAATCTCAGACAGTGCTGAGACTCATTGTATTGGGTCATAAGTTTTGCCTTGCTGTACCATTGCTGAGGGCCATGTTCTAAAAATGTTAAATATATATTTCAGTCCTTCGGGGAATATAATTTCCCTTCCTGTCCTGGTCATGGGGATGAATTCTACAGGTACAGGATCTATTATCCAGAATGGCCAGGACTTGGGGTTTTCGTGATGAGGAATCCATAATTTGGATCTCCTGACCCTAAGTCTGCTATACAAACATTAAAAAGACCCACAAGGATTGTTTTGTCACCTATATGGAATTGTGCAACTTAATTAGATTCAAATACAAGGTATTGTTTTATTAGTACAGATAAAAAGGTAATCATTTCTGAAAATGAGAATTATTGGAGTTACAATATAATGGAGTCTGTGGGAGATGACCTGGAGCTTTCTGGATAATGGGTTTCTGCATAACAGATGCCATACCTGTAGAAACACATTGTAGGAGCTGAATTGGACAATGGCAAATTGTTACCCAACTCTGTCAACCCAAAAAAAAGCACCTTCTGGCTGCAGTTAACTTGTCTTTTTATATAAGGGTAATGTCCCACGGAGAGATTAGTCGCTCACGATAGATCTTTGCTATAACAGGTGCAACTAATCTTATCAAAATGCCTTTCTATCTGCAGGCAACTTTGCACAACTTCAGAATATCGAAGCGATGCGTAGGTCTTTTTACTGGTGATTCCCTTTGTTGCCAGTGGAAAGGCATTTCGGAGAGATTAGTCGCCCATGGTAGCAGAGCTCCATCTCTATGTGGGACATTACGCTAACGGGCTGCTGTATTTCACAATTTTTCTTTCTAGCTTAATTTAGCACCAGCTTAAATGTCTGCTGTTAAAATAATGCTATCAGCCTCAATAAAGAACTCCATTTGTAAAAATAAATTCAGAGTTGCGAAATGTGCAGCCAATGTGTAATTATTGTTAGTAGTTCATTTTAGTAAATTACTTTGTAATTAAACTGGTTGCTTATTACTGGAACTGTCTATGTATATTTTTTACCCAGAACATTCTTGGGAATAAAGAGGGGACATCAGTGATTTCCCCCCTTTTTTTTGGTCCTGATGAGCTTATGCAAAATTATCTGTTTGTTTTGTTTCCCACTCACAGCAACTTGAAATGTTTAAAAGTGAGTGAATTCATGGGATTCTTAGTGTTTATGAGAGCTGGAAATTGAGCAATCAGTCATCATCAGCATAAGCCACGCAGCATCATGGGTGGGGGTAATGTACAGTCCTGAACTCCAAGCAGTCATTAGTAAAGTATTTCTGCAGTCATACAACTGGCCGACAGCAGAGAGCAGGGAATGGTTTATGTTTGGAAAGGAGGTGGGCAGGGAAGGAGGGCTACAAGAAGGTGAAGTCCGAGCATCTGCACAAGATTAATTTTGTTTCTGTTATTTTTGGACTGATGTGAAATGTTGATGCTTCACTCACCAAGCCTTCTATACATGCACCTCTTCCCCTATCTGAGGATAGCTAGATATAGGCATTTGTATCTGTAGATTATATATAGAAGAATATGGCCAGCTTGTAATATATATATATAAGTCCCACAGTGGAAAGGGTTTTAGGTGCTTTAAACACAGTTCACATTAAAAGAAAACTATACCCCCAAAATGAACACTTCCTGGGGGTATAGTTTATGTTGTTATTTTCATTAGCCCATTAAAGAATCTTACTAAACTAGAATATATTTCAGTAAATTCTACACCTTTTGTCACAAGCCACCATTTTGTGATGGGCTGTGTGCTCCCTCAGAGATCTGACAGGAAATACTGCAGCTCTAACTGTAACAGGAAGAAGTGTGGGAGCAAAAGTCAGAACTTTGTCTATTATTTGGCTGATGGGGCCTAGCATATATGTGTGCCTTGGCTTGTTTGTGTGCATTGTGAATCTCACGATCAGGGGAAGGCCCTTAGTACTTAAAATAATGGCGCATACTACTAAAAAAGTATATTTTCTATGAACACAGTTTATTTACATGTAGCAGATTTTTACATATGGGCTGTTTTATGTAATATGTTTTTATAGAGACCTACATTGTTCAGGGGTATAGGTTTCCTTTAAACACAAACTATCCTGTCATGGTCAACACTGGCTGCCATATACAGTAGCTACTGGAAACCCTTTAGAAACAACTTTGAAGTTGAAATGCAATGTTTTCCCTAGAGTATTTGCCATGTGAGGCCTTTATCTAGGTACAAGTAAACAAGTTACAAGAAAACCCAATGAAAAAATCCATCCCTACTTTTATAGTTAAAAAAAAGAACATAAAAACAATTACAGGGCCCAGTGGTGTGCCGTTCTGTGTGCTCAGCGAAAGGACGTGGTTTGATGTCCACTTCAGACTCTGTGAGAAGGAAAAATGACATGCTGTGGGATGACATCCAATGTGCTGAGCTTGTAGGAAGGTGGGTTTGTGTGTGTGCTGTGGGGGGTTGCATTTCCCAGTGTTCCCTGCTGTCAGCAGTGTCAAGCTTGCTTCTCCCACAGTGCAAGGGTAACATGAAAAGTCCTGCGTTGGTTTTAAGCTGTTCGTTTGCATTAAAGGGACCAAGACAATAACTGTCTCCATCGATATGAAAAAAATACCAACAAATGTACCAGATAATACTGGACCCAGTTTAAATATGTGGGTTGTATTCGTAATTTGATAAACTAAGGGATAGTTAAACCTGTTTGCTGAACTGGAATTTTGGACTGGTGCTTCTTTTTAAAAATACACAGGGACAGAGCATGTTTTTCAGAGTTCACAACCATTTTATTTCCTTTTCCCAGGGATCCCCTGTATTAAATGAAGGTGTTTGAATCACATTACAGAAATTGCTGCACATTGCACATGCATCTGCCGTGAGACACAGGGAATCCCTGGGAAGAGAAAATAAAATCTGTATAGAACTGGTGTACTGGCAACCTTGGGACACTGAGTTTTATTGTCCTTTGAATTGGTTCAGGCAACCCACTTTGGGCATCAGTTTAAACAGACCTATAGGTTTAAAACACCTGATCTATATAACCCCTTATAATATAGAAACCTTGATTGAAAGAGCTTCCCTTTGTTGTTCCATGTTTGTTATACTTAATATAAGTGACTTTTAAGCTTATGGTCCATGTGGTATGCCACTGTTTTCTCCATCTTTACACTAACAGGCAAATACAATTCCTGTCACTGCTTACTACTACTGCTGGGCAGGCGGCACGTTACCTAAAGTGGCAGCAGAAGTATAGGCTACTAATTTTTTCTACAAAAGATGGCAATCCAGGCCACTCATGTGTGCCAGACTTCCAGTAGCCATATAGTCAGACAGTTGATAAGCAAACACAGGCATATACTGGTAGGATCTCAGCTACAGCTGGACCAATTTTCAGGCCTGGCATGGCATTCTTAGTAGTGTTGGTTTGGGGGGTGAGGGGTCATTAGCAAGCGAGCAGCCTGTACCTCTGGCATGGTTCTGGGTCATCCCTCCAGCAGTTGTTGCCTGCAGAGAGAGTCTTATCAGTACAGCTAGAATAGAGCATGTCAGCACCACTGGGAGCTGTAGTCAATAATATCTGACAGCCCTCCAGATGTTGTTGACAGCTGTGAAAGTCTTACCTCTACAGCCAGAATTGGACAACTAGCGGATGTCAACAGACACTGGGAGTTGTAGTCAGCAACATCTGAAAGTTCCCCCAGCTGTCCAAATCTGAGCTACATTATGCCATATTTTCAGATTCATGTGGCTAATAGACTACCATGGTAGGTTTAAAAAAATGCAGAATTTGCAGGAGGTCTTGTAACCCATAGCAATTAATCAGCGGGTAAAATTTACTGGACATCTTTTTGAATATGAACAAAGATTGACTTTGACAAAGATTGATTATGATATTATTAATTGAGTAGATTTGCTCTGTGATTTGAGATTAATGCCAGTTGGATGTGTACCTCAGGTCAGACTTGCCGGATGGATCCAAAAACAGTAACTTCTTTGTCAACACAACTTTTTGGATTTCTTCTTCTACCTTCAAGAATAAATGCCTTCATTGCTTGATTTTTTTCTGCCTGTGAGAATACTTAAGAGAAGCTAAATGCTGGCATATTTTGAAAAACAATGATGTCTATGACATTTTGTGTGGTAACTACGTAGATGAACACTATGTAACCCAGTTCTATCCGTCCTGACATGAAGAACAACTCAGCATGGAAAAAATAAAACTGGATCTGGATCTTTTTTGTATTTTGAGGTTTACAAGGCAATTTATGAAGTGCTAACCTGTTCTGTGATCGTGTGAAGCAAATGACAGACAACAAATGTTGAGGCGAGCTGCCTGTGGCCATGTGACATTATTGACTGTCTGTGAAATATATGGTGTCATCTGCAAAATTGGAAGCGTTATGCCCGAGTGCTGACACTAACAGTATTTTTGCTGTATTTGCAGCCGGCGGCATGTAGACTAAACAGAAAGCTCCAGTCCCGCTGTTGAAGTGTAGCAACAGAATGGAGAAAGATCTGGCAGCCACGTGTGTTAGATCAATACTGTACATTTTCTTTTATCAATGGATAGGGCTCATAGCAGCAACTGTTCACACAACCTGAGATTTACCTGAGCTTACCATGCCTGATAACAGACATACAGCTTCAGCAATTCAGCTTATCCTGTGAAATGTGTTATTTTTGTTGCTGTTTATTACTATGAATTAAGTGCAGTGTTGTGTTCACTTAAACTGGGGCACAAGAATACAGTGGGTATCTAGGTTACCCACGTTACCTATACAGTGATTTGGCCATTTAATCCATTTGCAGCACAATTTACTAAAAATCTTACTGTGTGGAGGGCACTTTAGTACAGCATGCAGGTTGAACACTGAAAATTATTTCTGTATATGCTTTCCATCAGTACGGGAGGTCATCATCTAACCCTGAAGAGGCAGTAACTAGAACTCCTCTAATGCCATAAGTTAGATCTGCTTGTTCTGCCTGTGAAATCACTGATTTGTTGTGGTACTCTCTATAGCAACTAGATGGTTTATAACATTCTAGGCTGGAGAGCTGCAGAGCCAAGGGGTTCAGTAGTTGAAACTTACAAAATTGTCAGGTAAATTAATAAACCTATATAGGGTTTTTATATGATAAATATCATGCTTTGTACAGGTATGCCTTTTATGGTAAGGCCCTTTTTCCAAGGAGTTAAGCAAACAGCTTATTTTTTTACTGATTTCCTTTCTGTAATAATAAAAAAGTACCTTATACTTAATGGTAAGGAAGCTCACCTAAATGCATGTCAGTGCCAAAACAATCCTTTTGGGTATAATTAATGTTTAAATATTTAGGTTTGCCTTAATACATAAGGGGTTATGTAATAAAAAGCACTAAGTTTGCCTAGGAGCAGTAACCAATAACATCCAGTCAGCAGGTAGAATTTACTGGGCACCTGTTTATAAGCAAACATCTTATTGGTAGCTTAGGGTTACTGCTCTTGGGCAAACTTAAGGTTGCCATGCATGGTAAGATTTGCTCATTTTGGCGAGGCTGCCAAACATGCACATCTTTCCCCCAATATGCCTGATTTGCATATTGCCCACCTTGGCGATATTGTGCTAATGCACGATCACATTGCAGTGTGCCAAACGATCACATTGCAGTGAAAGGGATAGGAAAAGCTGGAGCGAAGACTGCATCTCATTGAAAAAAAAAAAAAAAAAAAAATCAAGCCTGTCCAAATGACATCTGGGCAATTTTTGGCCAGATATTGGTCTGAGAGGTCTGTCAAAAGGCCCCCCATATATGGACAGATAAGGACCTGAATCGGCAGCTGAAATCTGCCCGTGTATGGCCACCTTTAGAGCCTTTTATTACTCATGGGTGTCAGTGTCCAACCACATGTCAAATATTACAGATAAGAGGTTCCATACCTGTATAGGAAACCCTTTCCCCCAGACCCCTTATCTTGGTAGTATCATTCATGGTTCTTTAGTTAATAGGTATATAATGTTTACATATTTTTTAGTAGACAAGGTCTGGTGATCCAAATTATGGGGAAAACCATTATCCATAATAACATAGGCGTCTTTCATTCTGAATAATAGATCCAGTACTTATTATTTCCTTATAGGAAACCTTGCAATGATTATTTGCTGAAGGTTTATAGTACATATGGAAATTATAATGCTTTGGCAGAGATCAAAATCCAGAGGATTGCCTGAGTTCTCACCTGAAAACATTAAAAAGTGCTTTTTTATGGGGACAGTATCCTGATGAGAATGTGGCAGTTGGTCCCAATGAAGCCATTGGGAAGTGACTTGTGGTAGTACTCTGCATTTTATTGTTTGTATGCTATATTGTAATAATAGTTACCAGTCTAACTTTCTCACACTGAGAAATTTCATAGAGTCAGCATAGCCTTTGCTTTATTCCTGTGGTCTGCTCGATATGGATATTTCTGGAAATTCCTGTTCTTCTACCTAAAACTGTGTAAATAAACTGTGCTGCCAAATAAAACAAGTATAGGAAAAAACTCTGGATGAATTCTCTCCCTGCGTGTGGAGCAGTTTATCAGCTAGGAAATCATGTGAGCATGTCAGCTCGGCCAGTCAGTTGTCTGCTGTGAAGTTGCGCAATGTTTTAATATGAAGGAAGCATGAATAACACAAACTAAACACAATTACATTTCTGCCATTGTTTCTTTTAATGTGGCACATTTGCAGCCTATTTACTTTTATAATGAATGGAATTTATGAGTGTTTTAGCATTTTATTTTCAGTTCATTCAAGTTCATTCACAAGTTTTATATAATAACATTTAATTTTTTTCAAATTGAAATAGATCTGCTTATTTCGTTCAAAGTATAAGAGAGGGATTTAGAGATTTAAACCCCAAATGTAATAAAAGGCACTAAGTTTGCCCAGGTGCAGTAACCCATAACAACCAATAACATGTTTGCTTAAAAAAAGGTAACCAGTAAATGCTACCTACTTGTCAGTAGCTATGGGTTACGTTACCTGTCAAACCTAAAATATGCATTTTAAAGGAGAAGGAAAGGTAAAAATAAGTAAGCTTTCTCAGAAAGGTCTATGTAAATATAGCCATAAGCACTTACAGCTCTTGTGAGTCCTAAGTGAAAAGAAACTCTAAATTTCTTTCCTTTTATTCTGTATACATTATCTTCTGTGTCTGACTTCCTGCTCTCAGAAAAATCTTTCAGAGCATGGCCTTTCTGCTGTTTAATCAGATTTTATAACTGATCCAGGAGCAGTGTGCAGGCAGGAAAGTAAAGTCAGACTGAGCTAAAATGGCAGCTGCTATCTTAAACAAAGACCATGATATCACAATGGGATGTTTCGGTTTCAGCCCAGCTGCGCACTGAAGATGTTGACTCCTCCACTGTGATACATTTTCAGTCTGGTGCCACTCAAGCTGCAGGTTTGGGTTTCGTACAGTTTATAAATTGGCAACATGTTGCAGGTCTAGGCCAGGTACGGGTTATGATATTGTGGCTAGGGGTTTGTGTGGGTTGAGTTTTTGTGGCCAGCACATCAATATTGAGGACATAAGTTTTACTTTGGCGTAATATCACCAAAGTGTCATTGGAAGTCTTTGTTGCCAACCACATATCCATGAGCTCCTATAGAGTAATGAAGGACAGAGCCTTATATTGTGTGCTAAGCCCAATGGGATCCCACGTGTCCTTAAAAGAACTGCACCTGGAAAAGTCATAACCAGATTCACTCTGGGTTAGTACATTTTCTAATCATGGTAAGAAACCAGAGAAAGAGATTAGAATATTATATTTAAATAAATGTATGGCTTTTCAAAAGGAAATCTGAAAAAAATGGTGTAACTCTCTAGTTGTATAAAGCCGCAAGTGCTCTGATTTTTGGATTGGTTTTCCTGAACTTCTCATTTATGAAGGGCACCAGAGGTGATCTATTGTCCACATAGGCAGGAAGCATCCCACGTGGGAGGAATTATGGGATTTCCATCTCATGTCAAAACCCACACTCTGCACAGAGAGATTTCCACCTGTAAAAATACCTCCCTCTAGATATCCCTTTCATTCAGTTTTTGTTTCTTTGTTTTTAAAATTGATCCCAGATGCCGGAGGTGGCTTGGAAGTGGTTATTTGCAGCCATGAGTACAGTACTTACCTGCAGTAAATAATAGATCCCCTGCCCTGTCCCAACTCCTGTGGCCATTTTGCTTTTATATATTTTGCAGGTATTTGATGTACAAAGATTTCCCAGTAAATGTGTTATTAGCTATTTGATGTGAGAGAAAGATATGGGAAGCCTTACATATAAATTCAGTGTATTTGGAAATTTGATTTATTAAACAAGCTGTTACACCCATTCGACTTATTTATGGGTTGCTACTTTATGAAAATTGATTTGAAGAGTTTTCCATCTGCTTTCTCTGCATTATGAACATAAATGTATACCTTTTTTCTAACTAGATTGCTTTCTTTCAGTGTTTTTTCACATTAATGAAAGCATGTATTGTTTCTATTGGTTCCTAACGAGGAACAAATGAGAATTCACATTTATCTATGCTGATCCCAATTATGCATGACATTCCCTTGGAATCTCAAAATTACAGTGTTGGTTCTTAAAGCGCCCTTCTCAGCCTGCAACATCTGAATATAGGCTGAATATTCGGCTAATTAAATAATGAAGGTCGGGATGGGAGCAGCCCGTGTTGTTAAAGAAAATCTCAGGACATCACACCAGCTGTCACTTTGGCGGCAGATATCTTCTCATTAAAAGTGCGTGCCATCCTGTCATTTTGCCTGAACAGCGCAATTTAACAGATTGAGTATGGCAAGTGACCTCATAACCTTAGTTTCCATTCTCTATCCTGTTTTCTAGAAGAGCTAAAAATACAGTCTCAGCATTAATTCATTGCTTGGAATAAATGAGTAGGGAGTAGACATCTCATTATTTACCAAAAATGTAGTATAAATATTAAATGCGATATTATGTCTTATTTAACTACTAGATGGCAGGACAGGGTTATTAGCATAATGTGTCCAGTTGTGGGCTGTTCTTTAATATATAACTAAGTTGAAAGTTAAGAAAAACTATACCCCCAAAATGAATAGTTTGTCATATTAAATGACCTAATAAAGAATCTCACCAAACTAGAATATATATATATATATCAATAAATATTGCCCTTTTACATCCTTTCCCATGATCCGCCATTTAGTGATGGGCTGTGTGCTCCCTCAGAGATCACATGACCAGAAATTGGCTAATGTGGCCTAGCATGTATGTGTGCCTTGGCTTGTTTGTGTGCACTGTTAATCCTTAGATCCCAGGAGGCAGCCCTTAATTCTTAAAATGGCAATTTTATATTTAGGATTACCCAATATCACATACTTCTAAAAAAGTATATTTTTAAGAAAATTGTTTATTTAGATGAAGTAGGGTTTTACACATGATCTTATTTATGCAATATATTTTTATTGAGACCTACATTGTTTGGGGTATAGTTTTCCATTAAAGGTAAAGTGCTTGGTCGTCCAAACTTATCCTGGGCCCACGTTCTGTCCTTCATGGGAATACCCCTACAACAATAATAAATAATAAAGAAGTTTTTCATCTTTGTGGTAGCTTTAAGGGGCAGATTTTTAATTTGGATTTTTGTGATTTTCAAGTTTTTTGAAACCACTTCTAAACTCATTTCCACAAAAACCACAAATATATAGTCATTTATTAAAAGATCCAATTTGAAAAAGCATGAAAGAAAAAAGAGGTGGAAAATGCGAAAACAGCAACTTTTCTGTATTGTTGCACAAATGAATAAACATATTCAAAGAAAAACACAAAGCAAAGAAAGATCCACATGTAAAAAGAACACCTGCCATTGACTTCTACATGATTTTGACAGTTTTGTCTCATAATAAATGGTGGAAAAAAATTGAATTTTTTTGACAAAATAGTACTTTTTCGCTAAAAATCATGAACCATGAAAAAAAATCTGTTGGTAAATGCCCCCCTTAGTTTTGAATTATTTAGTTTTTAGTTTATCAACTTTCCAGTTTGGCATTTCTGCAGCTATGTTGTTGCTGGGGTCCAGTTTACCATAGCAACCAGGCAGTGGTTTGAGAGACTAGAATATGAATAAATGAGAGCCTTAATTAAAAAAAGTAACTAAAACAATAAAATTAAAGTGTCAGAAATGAAGATGGATATTTAAAAAACTTTAATAAAATTAAAAATGAAGACCAAATGAAAAGTTGCAAAGAATAGGACATTCTATTAAATACCAAAATTACCCCTTTATGACTCCTCCATAGACTGTAGTAAGTCAGCACCCTTTCATAGTGTTTATAGATGGATGTTTTGTTGGGCTGGCAAACATCATGGTATTTTCTATAAATATCAGTACAGGTATGGGATCCCTTATCCGGAAACCTGATATCCAGAAAGCTCCGAATTACGGAAAGCCCGTCTCCCATAGACTCCATTTTAATCAAATAATTCAGAATTTTAAAACTGATTTCCTTTTTCTCTGTAGTAATAAAACAGTACCTTGTAACTGATCCCAACTAAGATATAAATAATCCTTATTGGATGCAAAACAATCCCATTGGGTTTAATTAATGTTTTATTGATTCTTTAGTAGACTTAGAGCCGTGGCAGATGGGGATATTAGTCCCCCGCGACAAATCTCCCTTGTTGTGGGTGACTAATCTCCCCCAAATGCTATCCCACCGGTGAGAATGTAAATCGCTGGAGGGATTGCATACACGGCGCCGAAATCGGTGAAGTTTGCTCTCAAGGCAACTTTGGCGATTTCAGCGCCAGGTATGCGATCCCATTCTCGCCGGTGGGGTGGCATTTCGGGGAGATTAGTAGCGCGGACTGTGGATTCTGGCAAATGCCAGAGGGGCTGCTATGAGATACCTTAAGTCTAATAAAAGATTATTTAAACATTAAATAAACCCAATAGGATTGTTTTGCCACCCATAAGTTTTCCCTTGCTAGTTACCCTGACCTTATGTCTCAGCCCTCCCTTTTAGAATATAAGCTCTTGCAAGCAGGGTCCTCCCCCTAGTGTCGCCGATCCTTATCCAAATTTAACTTCAAACCATTTTTGTGAATTGTTTATATGTACATGTTAACTGTTCTGTCTTTTGTACCCCTGTATTCTGTAAAGCGCTGTGTAAATTGATGGCGCTATATAAATAATAATAATAAGGATTAATTGTAACTAATCTGGGATCAAGTACAAGGTACTGTTTTATTATTACAGAGAAAAATTAAATCATTTTTAAAAATTAAAATTATTTGCTTATATTGGAGTCTATGGGGGGCAGCCTTTCCGTAATTCGGAACTTTCTTGATAATGGGTTTCCGGATAACTGATCCAATACCTGTACTCTAGTGATAGGAACATTAGTCTTGGTGTGCAGGTTAACCTACCATCTAAGGATTGTAAAATATTAAGCTACAGGCTACATGTGCTCGCAATTCTGATATTGTCTCACTGGAAGCAGAAATACACAAATGCTTTTCCTAGTAATGGCAGCTGCAGCTGAACTTGAAACTGAAACATGTGAAGATCTCAGAGTGAGAAGCAGATGTGATAATACATGTAGACTTTTAGTTCTCAATAGACTTTTCAAATGAATGAGACCTCTTCCTAGTTTCCCAGTTGTTCTTTCTGTTGCTGGCTAATAATATAAGAATATTCTGATAGAATGTCTGTTCATATTCAAACAAAAGGAAGGTGAAATAACATTAAATTCAATAATACATTGCATATTGATACATATAAAGGTCTGGTGTCTAGAAAAAAAAGGTAGTTCTTTGTGTAAGATATTGTTAATATTGTTTTTCAGTCTTATTATATACATTACTATTTGACAGTATTAATGAGAAGTAAGACAAAACATAAATAATAGAAATGTTCTTACTGTTCATGTGACACTGCTAGGGAGGCATCCTAAGGTCATTTGAATATGTCCTTTGTTTTTTTTAGTGTACGTAAAAATATATTTTTTTGTAAATTATTTCAATTAGGACTAACCAATTTATGATGCTGCATGTTGAACAGCAGTGGCATAAAGCATTGTCATTGTATTCTGTCACCTAATAGATGTACAATTCTGCAGTCCCCTTTCAGAGGTGTTTCCCCCAGGGCTGTCATCAGGGACACAGTCCAAGTGGGGACTGCAGTGGGAGGTGCTTTTCAATAAAGAGTCAGATTGGGGGGTGTAGCCAGGTAGGAATATGGGGCCCCATAATTACTAGCTGTCCCAGCTGCTATTATATGCACAGCTGCATATCTTTCTCGAAGAGATACATGTGTTTTATTACTATATTTTTCCCACACTCTTCCTAGTGACAGCTGCTTCTCAGTGGACCCCCACTGTGTCTAGAGACAGCCAGCCCTGCTTGAACCCCCTAAAGACAGTCCTCCCTCAGTCCCTCTGCAGCAGTTGTGCAGTAAATGCAGGATTGCTGCCGCTGTATTTAGCAAAGCTGCTTCATATCCCATGGATGTTTTTCTTTTCATTCCTTGCTGCTTCCTGTGGGAGCTGCTGAAACCTAAGGCCTTCTGCCTCTCTCTATAGTCCCTGGGATGGAGAAAGAAAGCACTGAGGGCAAGATACTGAGCGGAATTCAGGAAGTGAGCTTCTAGATTGGACACACTGGCATTTTCTCATGGAAGGCATGGAATTCCTATAAAAAAAAGAATTATCTTCAACATGAAATAGTTCTCCTTATCTTTGTAATAGAGCCAAAAATGTGTCAGTCCCACATGTGGCTATCATATGCTAAAATATTCATGGGAAACATTCAGTGATCCCCTAGATATAATGATCTATAGTCCTGGCTCTTGTAGCGTGATGCAGAGTCATAAATGCCCGAGGGGAGCATAAAGAGAAGTCAGGCCTTTCCTCAGAGAGAAGAAATTGGCTGATATGTAGATAAATGGTTTGCTTTGCCAGAACATGTCATTGAGGAAGCCTTAAATCTTTTCATTAGGTAAGCTGGGGGAAATGGCACACATTAACAACAAGCTATATATACACTTGGTTTTACTACATACAAGGAAACTCAATTTCCTATGGATACTTAGGGAAACTGAGTTATTGTACATTTGTATAGTAAGACAATGCTTGCTACCTATTAAAGGGAAACCTTTTTTAGTCAGCATTTTCTATTTTCCTTTCCTTAAATAGATAGTATGACACAAAACATCAATTCTCTTCACATTTGCTTTTATGTCAAGTGTATGGATAGATGGAAGCCAGGCCTGGACGGGCAATCCGTGAATTCTGGCAAATGCCAGAGGGGCTGATTTAAGATGCTATAGACAGTCAATGTTATTGGACCTGGGGGGGGGGGGTGCTGCTGTTTGGGCCTTTGTGTATTTAAAATGCCAAGGCCTATTTTAAATCCTAGTCCAGACCTAATGGAAGCTCCGAATTATGAGAAGGCCAAGTCCCATAGACTTATATTTATATTTAAAAATGATTCCCTACACCCTGTACATAGACCTGCTACCCAATACTACCTGCAATGAGTTTACTTCCTTCTGACCAAGGGACCTGCAGAAGTGACATCACCATGGGATGAAAGTGAAGTCTCTCTGGAGACGAATCAACTGGGTAATGGGAAAAATTGTCAGGGACAGAAGGGGGGAACACATCCACACTTTAGTGGGGTACCCAGGCAGGGCACCCATGGACTGCCCTGCACGCTTAGGGAATTGGGAACTTTCTTTTCAAAACCCTACCACTTTGCAGGTATTCCAATGGTACCTGACCAGATGCAAGACTCTACATTATACTTCATCCTAACTAAAATATAATTCATCTTTATTGAAAGCAAAACAACCCTATAGGGTTTATTTAATATTTACATTATTTTAGTAGACTTGGTGCCTTTTATTACATATGGGGGTTAAAGTCTACTCCCACTTACATGGTACTAAGCTCCCAGTAACTGATTGTGAGCAGGACCCTCCTATGCAATTTTTTATTTCATGCTGTTTGTTATACATTATTGTAAAGCACTACATAACTTGCTGTCATTATATAAATAAATGATGAAGATATTCCTCCCACTGCTGCTGCTGTTCTACCTACACAGTTATCCTGTAAATGTACGGTGAGTCACTGTGATTGCCCACACTCTTCCTTCCCATACCTGCTACACTGCAGGGCCCATGGAGAGTGCTTCTGCTGGGACCTCCCTTGAAAAAAACTCTATACTTGCTTTTAAATGGGAAGGAGGATGGAGAAGGGCCCTGGGCTAAGTGCAGAACACAATGTAGTCATGCGCTGGTTAAAAGCTTAAAAGCCAGCTATAAATACCACTCTTGTGTCTTGTATGGACGTGATTTATTCCAGGTCAGTGTGTAGGTTTTCCCCTGTAGCCGTTATCAGATGGTATAGCTGACATACTGGCCTTATAGATGCTGTAATTAATCACAGTTAATTTTAACAAGAATACACACCAGATGTACCAGTTTGTCCATTACAACCGTGTCTAAAAAACATTTCATGCTTTAACTCAACTGTATTTTTAATGACACATAAGGGACAAGCAGGGGATTTTTCTGGGGAGGATCCCACTATTTTCTTTTCACAAACATTACAAATTTTCTCTACATGCAAATTTGCCCTTTATGCAACAGACTAACTTTTTGTGCCCTAGAAAATTTTACAAGACCTGCAGTGACACACATATATTACAACCTCTTTCATTTATTTATATTAAAAAGAGTCCGTTACATATTTGTAATCTGGAAAGTTGTTTCTTGGGGCCTGTATCCCCCACAATTGTGTGTTTTTGAAAATCCTGTCTAATAGATTTCTAAGACCTTATGAAACAGCACTGTTATAATATTATTTTTGAGCTTTGTATCTGTAAAAATCAGATAAATCTAAGGGTTTGGTTCCTATCTTTGTCTAGTTTTTTATTAATGCCCTAAATATTGCACAGTACTGTATTCTTTCAGAGCTCTAGCCTGTTTCCATATTGCAATGCTGTGGTATGTTATATAGTCTTATCCTAAGCATGGGCCAATTCTAGCTGCCGATATCAGTCCCTTAGACCGATTCAGCAGCTAATTGGCCCGTGTATGGGGACTACCGACGGGCCTGCCCGACTGATAGCTGGCTTGAAATCAGGCAAATCTCGATCGGGCAGGTTAGAAAATCTAGTTGGATCGGGGACCGCATCGGCTCGTTGATGTGGTCCCCGAACCGACTGCCCCATTGCCGCCACGCTCACCGATATCGCCCACCTGTAGGTGGGGATATTGGGTGAAGATCCGCTCGCTTGGCGATCTCGCCAAGCGAGCGAATCTTAATGTGTATGGGCACCTTTAGCTTTTGGCTGGAGTAGATCCGGCCAATAGAGGAGCTCAAATTGGGAGCAATATGATCACTCTGTATAAATATATTAGGGTAAATAGATTAGTCTGGATCAGTGAACTGATACCAGTAGGTTTTCAGAGGCTTCCAAACTACAGATCCCAGCATCCCAACAAAAGCTGATGTTTAGGCATTGTACTCCAGGAACAACTGGAGAAGATCACTGGTCTAGAGGCTGGCATTATTCTATCCATTATAGGTAATGCATAATGTTATTGGTGTTGGTGGTGAACGGACCAAATCTTTGGGCTTGTTAATATAGATCAAATCTAATATGGTGTGTGTCTGTTCAGCCTAGGGCTAAGGAAGAATCACTGCCACATGAGGCAGGTGCTAATAGGGTGAACCTTTGCAAGTTTATTGCATTTTTTTTTTATGGAAAAACCCCTTTGTCAAGAAAGCTATATGCCTTCCCTTGTGTGTCTTCATCTAGTAGGGTGCCAACTCCTCCAACACAGGGCACTGGGCATTCTATATCTGGAGCTCCAGGGTGTGTGGGTGCAATCTATCCTTAAAGAGATACTGACACCAGAAATTAAACCTTTTTCACATCTATCACAACATTGTCTTTGCATGCTATTTATAATTTTGCTGTAAAAGTATTTGCCTGAAGCTTTTACATTCCCTATCAGATCCCCCATGTCCCTCTATGAGGGGGCTGCCATATTTGTGCAGCAGTAGGCCGTTAGCATTAGAAGCTCTAACTGTCAGGCTGAGAAGGGACAGTCAGGTTGGCAAAACAGTCAGGTTTAGGGACTTCAAGTAACAATTACTTACAAAAGCAAAACTGTCAGTGAAAAATGATCAACATGACCTATGGATAACTTTTAATGTACATTAATATTTTGAAGAGCCTTTATTTCTGAGATCAACCCATGTATGTATGTATGTATGTATAACTTTATTTATAAAGCGCCACAAGGGTACGCAGCGCTGTACAGTCTTACAGAATACAAAATTACACACAGGGAGGACAAGTGATATAATAAATAAATACAATAAATACATATATGTATACATATATATATAAGTGCCATGTGGTATGAGACACAGTAGGAAAGAGGTCCCTGCCCCGTAGAGCTTACAATCTGAGTGGTTGGGTAACATACAGGCACAAACTGGAAGGTAAGAGTGCATCAGGTATGGGCATTGCAACCTTTGCATGGAGTTGTAATAATAAAATAGTGTTATTTACGACTTTAATGTCTAAATGCTAAGCCTCAGGAAAACATATTCACAGTGAATAATATGGATCTAAATATTGAGAGGTTGCTGCTATACTGAAATTTTTGCAGGCTTGGCTTTGTCAGGTAATAAGCTTTTACTAAAGCATGTCTTAAATGGAGTAAGGAATGTTCTGCAGCTTTCAACTTACAACAGTCTTTACTAACAGCACATTAAAAGACAAAACTACATTTCATTCACAAGCAGACCTAGCAATTAACCTCAGCTGCAGTATGCTTATGGAACTCTACTTGTACATGGTACAAATGGAAGAAAATAAGCATTCAGTTAACCAACCAGGCCACCACCAATGATAACTGGTTACATATTACAAACGCAGGGCAAATGAGCACTCTCTGGGGACTTTTAAGACAATTTAACAAAATCTGGCCTCAAAAACCAGGCGCCACTTTCAGTAATATACAAGCAAGTTTTTAACAAGGTTTAGCCACGCAGGGGCTTTTAATCTTCAGTAATAGACAAACCTCTTTATCTTGTGTTTTTTCACCACAAAAATACTACTACCTGTAACATTGCTTGAGAGGAATTATTTGACAAATACAGTAAACCTGAATTTTATATTCCCCAACTTTAAGTTTTCTTTTATTTTACACTTTTTGTTGTGGTCCCAATTTATAATGAATTTTAGTGGGTGCTTTTTCATGATTTTTCTTGATAGTTTTACATGAAAATATTCAGATTTTTTCAAAAATGGCTGTTTGTCCTCTGTAAATGTTATTGTTAGTGAAATTAAAGGGGACCCGTATAATAACAGTTCTTTGTAAATGAAACATGAAACCCAAATTCTTTTTTAAATAAAATCATCCATACCTATTATAAATGTATTTAAAAATCTGAGCTGTCAATCATATATTGCCTGCCCCGCCTCTATGCCGCATTCATATATGAATGACAGCTCAGGTTTTTAATTACAATTACAATTACTTTCCATTCAGCACTTCTCAGATATCACCTAGATGGCAAATGCATAAGATTTTGGGGGGATACAAAGCTTACCTTAATAACAGTTCACACAAAATGGCGCCGGCCTGCTGGCTGTGACTGTAAATTCCAAGACTGAAACTAAATAGTTTATATGGTGTAAGTAAAGTTTATTTTGCTCAGCTAACATGACAGAAAAGGATATGGAATTATTTTTTAGGGTGACAGGTCCCCTTTAAGAGGTTTAAAATACTAACTAGATGCATACATTGCCATGGTTCTGTCTGTAAATAGTCAATTTTCTAATTGGTCTGCACCTCATACAGTCATGCACAAATCTCTTTTTGCTTTAGGTTGTGTATCTGACTGCCAGAGAGGTCTTGCAAATGCCCCCCATAGTGTAACATTAATGCTGCACTGCTTAACCCCTATTAGTAACACAGTAAATAATGTATTTCAAAGAAAAAAATGACTCTTGTGCTTATATACTATTATATAATTTATATTATTATGTATTATATACTATTATGATTACTTCAAGAATAAGTTGCTTTAACACATTTCCATGATTTTACATTATTTTTCCTGGTCCCCTAAAAAATGTAAAATGGGGTTCTAGTGTACATGCATTATTCATGCAGTCTGATGGCCATACACTGAAAGATCGCCAAATGAGCTTATCCTACTCTGATATGCCCACCTTGAGGTGGACGATATCGGATTGATCTGATCAAGGCCCAAATGATTGGATCACAATGCACTCCTCACCCCCAATAGGATTTTTAAACCTGCCTGATCATCATCTGGCCAGATATCAGTTGGGTAGGCCCATTGCAGGGCCCCATACACTGGCAGATAAGCTGCCGACGTGGTCTATCTGCAGCTTTTATTAGCCCACGGTGGGCCACCTTAACATAAATTCCCAGCTCTAGACTCTATTATTATGAAATGTGTTGCATTCAAATGCATGACATAAAAAAAATGGAAACAGAAGACATTTTGCAATGTTTTTTTTTGCTTTTTATTTGGATGGATGAGATTTTGTACAGTGGTTTGTGCTTGAGTGCAATTAACTATTTGAATACATTGAATTTTATGAAGTGTAATTGTTACAATATGTTCTTAGACATGCATGAGTCGTATCATTAAGTGGCTGCTAAAACATTTGTATGGAAATGCCGCTGCAGTTTGTATCAATTTTTAAAGGAATACTGACAGCAAATAAAGAGACACAACCACACTCTGTATTTTGAAAGAAGCAAGCTTAGCAATTAACCTCAGCTGTAGTATTTATTGCCTTGGTGCCTCCAGGCAGCCCAGCTCCAATGGGCATTGTAGAACCATTTATTATCTTTAACTCTAAACAGGAAATATTTCATGTGGGGTGTATGTGTCACATGAACCATGTAATGTGTGCATTGTGTACCATGGAAGCTGGTGGGATTGGCATTGTATTGCAGGGATGCAGTGGTGCAGTGTTTTGCAGTGTAGCATATGTATGTTTTGCAGTTTTCAGCAGGGATATTGGGGGTTTAGTCACAACCATCTGTGCAGTTATGGGTCTGTTGATTGCCTAAGATTGATCTGTTACCTTAGAATTTAAGGGGTTTCTGCTTTCAAATGGGGGTCACTGACCCCAGCAGCCAAAAGACTATTGCTCTGTGAGGCTACAGTTTTCTTGTCATTGTTAGTATTTACTTTTATACAGGTCCTCTTCTATTAATATAGCAGTCTCTCATTCAAACCACACCCTGGTTGCTAAGGTAGTTTGGGCCCTAGCAACCAGATTGTTATACTTCTTTCCAGTTTTTGTATAACCTGATGGAGCAACTAAATGAAATAATATCAGCTTATTCACATATGAAGTCTTTTCTCTTGGCAACACAATCTATGGAGGCCACTTGTTTTGGCAAGAAACACATTTGGACTGAATTCCTCTTGAGGACATTTTTGTGCTGATGAATGAGCGACGTTTTCCTTTTCCTGTCCAATTTTCCTCCCTTTCACTGTTCTTTGCTTGGTGCAGTAGCCAGCATGGGCCATTTTTAGCTGCAGCCCGGAACAGTAAGCGTCTTTCACTGGGAGACAAAGAGGAAGCAAGAACATCTGTCTAGCAGTGTTAGCTTTACATGAAGTTCCATCACGCATATATCTGCAATTTATATAAAACTGGATTATTATTGACAGCCAGGAGCTATTTAATCTAAAGTTTAGTGTCAGGAAGCAAGCATTGATGGGCAACCTTTCTCTTTTTAAAAGTCGTAAAACTACAGTTCTCAGAGCCAGTAGTGATATGGTGGCAAGTGACTACTACAGAATTCTGGGAAATGTGTTTTGAAAGCCTGCCTATGCTTAACAATTGGGACTTCTGGCAGCACTTTAGCACAGGGAACTGCGACCCTTCAGTTGTGGATTCTGGGAGTTATATTACATCTACAACTGGAGGAGTTTGGGGATGTGTCCCAGTTACATTAAAATTTTACAGCATTGTAGTATATGCATGACAAGTGTTGCAGTTACCGGACCTGTTATCCAGAATGCTTGGAAACTGGTGTTTTCTGAATAAGGGGTATTATCATAATTTGGATCATCATGCCTTAAGTCTGCTAAAAATCATTTAAACATTAAATAAACCCAATAGGATTGTTTATCCTCCAATAAGGATTAATTATATCTCAACTGGGATCAAGTACAAGGTACTGTTTTATTATTAGAGAGGAAAAAGGAAATCATTTTTTAAAATTGTAATTATTTGTAATTATTTGATCATAATGTAGTCTAGGAAGATGTGCTTTTCATAATTCAGTGCTTTCTGGATAATGGGCTTCTGGATAATGGATGCTATACCTGTACTAGTAGTATCGCTCCCTGCTGCTCTGCAAGTAAGCCACTAGGCAGTGAGTGGGGAATTATTTTTACATTGTATACGGCAGCATAGACAAAAAATACAGAAGACAGCTTCTCTTATAGTGTATATGTTTTTTATTATAGTATTAAAAAAGGTTTGGGCTTATAGTTGGAGTATAGGAAGTCATATGATGCCCATCTACTGTACATCTTTTCTCTTCTCATTAAACACTTCTACATTTTATATATTATTTTTAAGATGCCATCAATATATGTGCCGCTATTTTATATAGTATATATAAGTAATTTTAGCTTAAGATTTTCTGTAGTCTCTCCAGTTGTAGAGGTTTTAGTCCCAATGGCCAAGCTTCAGCGTTTCACGTTCTGTATACACATACCATTCTGTGCTTAAAATATTTCATCGCCAGATATCCCACAAAACATTGTCTCGCAGACGTAGTAAAACTGGCCCCTGGTTTCCTGCGATCTGTCAGAGCTGGATTTAGACCAGAGGTGGCCCAAAAGGAATTTTGGGGGCCCAGCTATAAAGAAAAAGGGAATACTAAGAATTCCAGTAAAATTGAAGGGAATCAGGCTGGACATAAGTAGCATAAATACTTACGAGTTATTATATAAATGTATGTTATATGAAGTTTGTAAAGATAACAAAAGTGACCTGGTCCGTACTGAAATTCAGATGGGCCCTGGCATTTCAATACAATTAGGCCCAAAGAGCCCTCCACAGACCCAGTTAATAGTGACTGTCTATTGGATCTTACAGCAGCCCCTCTGCCATTTGCCAGTATGCACAGATTGCTAGTCTGGGCCTGGAGGGGACCCAGCCCTAAACCTAGCCCAGGGTAGAAGGATGCACTTCCACTGGAAACAGCAAGGTTTCTGAGGCTTAACTGTTTAAAATGTTATATAGGAGTATGTACAGTTTGGTGGCAAACCAAAATATTACGGTACCATGGGTACAGGTCCAAGTGCCAAAGGGTGCAGAATTGTGCCATTTAGACCCATGACAGGTGCAAGCTGTGCTTTAAGGCAGTGTTTTTCAACCTTTTTTGGGCAAAGGCACACTTGTTTCATGAAAAAAATCACGAGGCACACCACCATTAGAAAATGTTAAAAAATTTAACTCTGTGCCCAGCAGCAGTGCCCCCCTAGTACACTGGTGCCCAGCAGCAGTGCCCCCCTAGAACATTGGTGCCCAGCAGCATTCCCCCCCTACTACATTGGTGCCAAGAGCAGTGCCCCCCTAGTACATTGGTGCCCAGCAGCAGTGCCCCCCTAGTACATTGGTGCCAAGAGCAGTGCCCCCCTAGTACACTGGTGCCCAGCAGCAGTGCCCCCCTAGTACATTGGTGCCAAGAGCAGTGCCCCCCTAGTACATTGGTGCCCAGCAGCAGTGCCCCCCTAGTACATTGGTGCCAAGAGCAGTGCCCCCCTAGTACATTGGTGCCCAGCAGCAGTGCCCCCCAGTACATTGGTGCCAAGAGCCAGCCCCCCTAGTACATTGGTGCCCAGCAGCAGTGCCCCCATAAGTCAGTGTGCCCCGTGGCCCCCCCTAATACATTGGTGCCCAGCAGCATTTTACTCTTCGGCGGCTTCAGCAGCATCTTCCCCTCACGCGCGCCGCCTCTGCACTTCTGCCTACACGCGACCGCACACAGGCCCTTTTATAACGTTGCGCCCTGTGCGTACTGACGTCACCCGTACACACGGGGCGCAACCAATGACAGGGCCCGGATTTTTTTTTTAAAGTAAAAATTGCAGCCCTGCCTACGGCACACCAGGCAACATCTCGCGGCACACTAGTGTGCCGCGGAACAGCGGTTGAAAAACGCTGCTTTAAGGCACATAACTGAGCTAACACAGGGACAAGGTTCCTTTCCATGGTGGTGCACAGATTCTCTAAAAGGGAAACCCAGAATCCATAACTTCATAACGGAACAAGGTGAGGAACGGGCTACATTACAAAGTGAGCCTAAGGGCAGTGGGGAACAGCTCCCTGTGAGAACAGAGACTAACTACTGTATATTAGTGAAATCAGGTGTGACTGTGTTAAAAATATATAAGTATATATATTTAGAAGTTCAGGTTATGGACCTTTTTACATAAACATAAAGTCCAACTGAATGTGCTCATGTCAAAAATAGTACATTTGGATCTGATCAGTATTCGTTTGAGATATTAAGGGCCAGGGCCATAGTGCAGGATAAGTAGCTTTATTTTTCAATAAATCCTTCATCTTTATTTCCCCCGGTTTATCTGTCAGGGATGCTGGAAGATTAAGGGTACGGCCCCACAAGGCAGATTGTCCTCTTGCGTGTACACTTTTATATGCAAACTGGCAATCTGTCTCGTGGGGCCTTACCCTCAGTCTAGTGAGAACTGGAGAAAAAAAGATTGTGTGGATTGTGCAGGAAAGGATGTCTGTAATAAAGTTCCGTGTGTATATAGAATGCTTCTCACTACACATGAAAGAAAGAATGTAAATTAGAGTGGCAAAGCAAATGTTAAAAGTGTGGGAAAGCAGTCTGAGTAAAACAAAGTCATTCCTTTTATAATTACTAAAGGATTCCTTTACAAGGTGAATTTAAATTTTTGTTTTTAAGCTCCGCCTTATAGAATAATTTAAAGGGACAGTAACACTAAACAACAAAAGGCCCTACACTGAAAAAGCTTAAAAATAATTAAATGCACTAAATATCTGTATCTCTTCAGATATATGTTGGAAGCTGAGCTGCCATGTTACACCATCTGTGTTGAGAAAGGCTACCTGAAGTAAAGGGATTCTGTCATGATTTTTATGGCGTACCTTTTATTTCTAAATTACACTGTTTACATAGCAAATAATTCACCATTTAAATTGTTGTTCTTAAACCAACAAATGTATTTTTTTTAGCTGTAATATTCTGTGTAGGCAGCCATCTCAGTACATTGGTCCTGATTTTGAGCTTTCATAAGGAGCCAGCGCTACCCATTAGAACTGCTTTCAGATAAACTATTGTTTCTCCTACTTACATGTAACTGGAGGAGTCCCAAGCTGGACTTGGATTTCTTACTACTGAGTGCTATTCTGATATCTACTTGAAGCTGCTATCTTGCTACCTTCCTATTATTCTGGTGATTGGCTGGTGAGGGGAAGGGAAGGGAGTGAAATCATTCCAGTTTGTAGCGCTACAGTAACGTGTGAAACTTAAACATAAAAAAAAAAATCTGTTTGCACTTTTAAAAAATGGATTTCAATGCAGGATTCTAAGTGATGTGTTTTGAAAAAAAAAAACCATGTTTTCCCATGACAGTTTTCCTTTAAATATACTCACTATTTATCTTGGATTAAGATATGTCAATATCTGCTTTATTTGGATTACTTTGGGACTCTGTTTAGACGCATTAGGACATGTAAACCTGCAGTTGTGCTCTGACTTCTGGCATCACACAATAAAATATTTCTTTTATCACTCAACACTGCTTTGTTAGCCTGCCCTAGTGTGTTTTGTCAGTGACTCAACCTCCTGTATTTAGCATCGCCTATACTATCATTTATTTAGCACTTTTGACACCCACTTAATGGAAGAGTGTGGAACGAGTACAGATGTTTTTAGTTTTGCTATTACCTTCTTGCACAATAAGCCATAAATTATAATTACAGGTGTGGTCATGTGACACGGAAACCAAACGGCTCTGCTGATCCCATACAATGAATAAAGCTTAATTTTATTTGGTTGAAGATCTCTACCTTAACAATAGGATTTCCCATGATAAATGTATGTAGGGACCCACGGGGTTAAGCTCCCTATGGTGTTATCCCTTATCTAATCTTATCTGTACTGTTATAGGGCAGAGCCCTCTAATCTCAGGTTACAGTTATTAGGCTACCCCCTATAGGTTTAGCCCAGGTTGACCACTCCCCTTGGCAGACTATATAGTGTCTTGCACAAGGAAGTGTCTTCCTCTTTTGGCTGCTTGCTGTGTTCTGGACAGAGCCCCAACTGAGCCTGAACCAGAACATAGGCCCAGAAGCCATTTGTACCCTAGGGGACCTCATACCCTAGTGAAAAGTCGGGGACAGGGCCCCGTGAATGAGAACAAGTCAGCACAGACAGTTTATTCATAGCACCCTCTAGGAGTGGTGAGCGTAGTCAGCTTATTTAGTAAGGGCAGTTAATAGCCCCAACCAGGAGTTGTAAAAGGGTTTAGCCTACCCCGGCTCTGTTGTCGTTCTTTAGGGACCGGTTTTATTAGATGCCAGGTACCAGTGTTAGGAGCTCTCCCCTGGACCACAGTCGGCTGGAACACTCCCTTCTGAAAGGTCTATATCTCGGGTATCAGCTAATCCTCTGTGCATCCTCCAAGTGGGATATTCTGTCACCTCTGCATTCTCCATTGTGACATAATCCTATACTGCTGTGTCTGTGAGTATAATCCCTGCTGCACTATTAAGTTGTGCCTTGTCCAATAAACTTGTACTATAGTTCATCAGCAAGAACCTTTCTGGCGTCCATTATTCTATCTGCACCACACAAGCTCTTATATAGTTGTAGTTCAACTACACCCTCAGCTCCATTAATACCTCCCATATAGCGGAGGCCCACTCCTGTGCATTAAGGTCGCATGTAACACATGCTCTAGACCTATCACTAGCCTGGGTTTTGCCATATCTAAGCCAAACAAGTGTTACATGTAATATTGCATATTTATTTCCTTCAAGTCTGCATGAAAGGACTTACCAAGTCCTCATTGCACATTACCATTCCCAATGTGCTCTCAGACTAATAGGGGAGTAATATTGTAACTCAATTCTTTTGCCGCAATTGCGCTGCACTTACCACATTTGCTTTTGATTCCGCAAAATGGATATGCTTCATGGCAATTGTCTGCATATTTTCTAAGCCTGCCAGAAGCCATTTCACTGCCACTGGTGTCATTTCCGGTGTTCGGTCTGTGAGTGACATGTGCTCTATTATTTCGGTGCAACTGAGGGAACCCTAGAGCTACCGCCTAGTCAAACGGTGGCATAGCTCCAGGGTTCCCGTTCCTCAATAGGCACAGCAGTGCCCAATTCAGAATGGAAGCAGGAAATACTAAGCAGCGACAAGCACAAATATAGTGGGATGCAAGTAGCGCATTTTGACACCTTTACGGAAAAGTGGTTTTACTCACAACTTATTGTAGGGAAATATGCAAGTTGCCCACTGAGCTTGCAGCATATTGGTTTATAGTGTTACAAACTATGAAGAGCTGCAGTAAATCCCCTCTCAGTTACTATTTAAAGCTGTCCATACACTGAACAATACTCTCTTTTAAACTCATAAGGTCACCAAGCAAGCAGATCTTTCACCTATATGCACTTTTGTGCAGCATTGGATCACAATGACGGAGGACGAAGGAACCAATTTGCTCCTTACCCTGACTGGATTTTTTATACCTGCCCCATTGACATATGGCCAATATCAGATCAGATCAGTCGGGCAGGCAGCTTATCAACCCTGCTGACTGTTAGTAGGCATCAACCTGTGTATGGTCACCTTAAAGGAGAAGGAAAGGCTAAGTCACTTGGGGGTGCCAAAATGTAAGGCACCTGGGCTGGTGCCCCTGTACGGAGAGAACAGCACCAGCCCGGGGTAGCAGCGATCACTTCCTCCTTCCTTTTCGCATGCGCCGGCCCACAGATTTTGCCGGCAGAAGAGAAATGAAGAGGAAGCGCTTCCTACAGGTACCCTGGGCTGGTGCTTTTTTCTCCTAACAGGGGCACCAGCCCAGGGTACAAGGTAAGCAATCTAAGTCACTTGGGGGTGCCTAACATTTTGGCACCCCCAAGTGACTTAGCCTTTCCTTCCCCTTTAAGTGTTAGCGCTTAAGGCACAGGGAGAGTATTTTTTTTTGGTGCCTAGCTTGTAGTTTACCCACCTAAGTGGCAAAAATGATTTTTAATGCCATTGGTATTTAAAGGGGTTTCAAAGCAAAAATAAAAGATCACCTAATGAAAGAATTCTAAACAACTCTCCCTTATACATTCATTTTCCCTATGTCTGCATTGCTATTTTGACTCTTTAAACAATGTAGTAGGGCAGCTGTCCTGCAGCCAAGGCTCCTTTATCAACAGTGCTTTGCTTTCTTCATTGGGAACATTGTTATTTATGCCTTTTTATTTCCTTTAATAGACAAGGTATATTTTAGCACAATGGAGCATTTTAGAACCTATCTTAATAAATCTGTTTCTGTATCGGGAATTATGCAAGGGGTCCAGTTTTGCATATGGATAATGAAACAACTAGTTACTAAGACAGAGTAAAGGAAGAAATAACCAACCTACATACTTTTGGATTATGTAATCCTGGCTTGAAATCCCACGCAATTTCAGGCAAAGGCAAGTAAAGGCTGGCTATATCTAACAGCGTTTTGTTGGCTGCTCTTTACCTCTGTACCTTTGACATTTGAATGGTGTGTAGCATGCAACCCCAGGAGCAAGATTGATTGGAAATGCTTTAATCCAGGACTCCCCAACTTTTACTTGTGAGCCACCGTCAAAAACAATATTGGAGAGCAACACAAGCATGAAAACAGTTCACAGGGGTGCCAAATAAGGGCTAAGATTGGCTATTAGGAAGCCTCTATGCACACTATCGGCTTTAAGGAGGCTTTGTTTGGTAGTAAATCTTGTTTTTATTTAACCTAAACCCAGCCACCAACAACCCAGGAATTAAAAATATAACTACTTGCCTTTAAGGATACTTGACGTTACATCGTAACATCCAAGAGGCTGGTGGGTGGGGAGGGGTCAAAAATTTGAACAGATATTTATTAATCGTTAATATTGGTTTGGCAATAGTAAGAGAGGCCAATAAAGCTTATCATCTTAACTCGCTGACACTATTTGATCATGTTTGGATTTAATAAAGGTTGTCTTCTCATACAGAGAAAACTGATTGTGTTCTAGTTGGTTATGGCCGGCATTAGCATTGCTGTATTGAAATGTTTGTGAAAAAGAATGTGGAGCATTCTTTGCCCCTCTCCAGTTGTAAAAAATCTCTGCAGGGGAAAACCTATCCTGTTACATAGTTTGGCTCATTGCATAACTTCTGCACAGCTGACATATAGAATAGCTCAGATTATCATAGTTGAGCCCATAACATCTAGAACTAATAGATTAATGTCCTCTATTACAGATCATCTCTTTCCCCTACTGTTGTTTCCTTGGCCCCAAAATAATCCTGCATTTTATAGAGCCTCGCCCAACTTGGCCACTTCAGAAATTACAGTTTATTCTTTTTTGCCTGGGGGACTCATCTCTAACCTCACATCAATACAGACTGTTTCTCATTAACCCCTGATTGCTAGAAAGGTCAGTGGGAAGATGGAGATTCTTAACAATTTGTCATAGGAGTCATCGATGACTTAGTAGACAAAAATAGCAAGTTGCATTAAAGATAATATGGCTCATTAACTAAACAAGTAAAAAATGCAAACAAATCAGTACAGTTTGCTATACTAAATATATATATATATATATATTTTTTTTATTTTTTTTCCCCAATAATGCAATATTACTACCTGGTCAAGGAATGAGATAGATTCAAGACTCTCTTATGTGGCTTGTGGCTGGTTCCAAAGTAGGCACAGCTGGCTAACTGGCACAGGAGAGCAAAGTTGTTATATGATATAATAGGTACCAATTTTAGTATGGATTCCTGTGCCCAGATATCCTAAATAAGCCCTATATCTTTTTGCTGATTTATTCTATTGTAGTTGGATTTTTTTTGTGGAAGCTTAAGACATCAGGGTCATGAGGCAGCATATGGCTTAGGAGGGTATCCACCAGGTGTCCTATAAAAGAGATTTGGATTAATGAGATTTGGTTTAAAGAGATCAGGATTGGCTCTTTAAGAGGCATCGTTCAAACACTCACAAACTTTGATGGGTTGATTTTTTTCAGCTTTAGTCAATTTCACTGTTAAAAAGTATGTGCCGACTTCCAAGAACCTATGTTGTATGTAAACAAGGAAAGCAGTTACACTGTCCTCTGTGTAAAATGTAACTGCAGATTAAAATGTTAAAAGTGGAACAGATTTCATGCAGAGCACATATATGTATATTGTGTGTGTATGTAAAGAAAAAATATATATAACTATCCTCTTGACCACTCTACTGCACTTCTGAGCAAATGGTTGGGTCACATAAACAGTTATTTTTTAAAGGTAGATATGAGGATAGAGGAAGGCAACATGTGTAAACTATAATAAAAATATGTAAATGGGAAAAAAAGAGTCAAAATCTCTCACCTATGGACCAAGTGTGAGGGTTGTTTAATGGCTGATTCATTATTGCCACCGTCTATCACTTACAAATCCAACAACATCATCCATGGCTGTCAGTATCTAATACTACTCATTTGTTGAGTAGTGAACAGTGACAGGTGCATAAAAATGTTATGAACATGGCTGTCTAGCTGGAGGTTCTGGGGTCCATTGTGACCCTCCAATTGCTTTTTATTATGGCCCCACACTCTGTTCATGAACTACACAGATATAATCTAGGTTGTAGATATATGTGATATAAAAATGATTGAAAGAGTTAAATTGTCACCCCTCAAAGCCCCCCCTTTACTCCCCATCTTTCCTTATCCTTTTCTTATTTTGGTTCTCTCTCATTGATTTAGTTATGTTTCATATCGGGCTGCACACATTAGCACTTTATAAATCAGAATGGATATCTATAAAATGTATCTCTCACAGCAACTGGGTTTGTAGAAATAAAGATTCCCAGTCAATAATTCCTCAGTTAATGTCTGTATTGGCACAGGACTGGGCCCCAGCTGCCTCTCCTTTAGTATGGACTTATTTCTTGGAAAAAGAAAAAAATCCCAGACAGGCAAAAGTTCAAGGGAAGCTGGCTGTGTGACAGGTTTCCCAAATTTTCTTACACTGAGGAGGAAGTTCCTGAGCAGGAGCCTCACGTATCTCAGAGACTGAGAGCAACAGCCATACTATAGCGCTAGGGTTGATGTTGGCAAAACCTGCTGGGGTCGAGTGCTATTAGACACATCATATTAAAGCCTGTAGCCATGCAATGGAAACATACTAATGTATACAGTTTTACTTTGCAGTATTAGCAAAATATTTTTTATTTTATATATAGTCATCTGTTGCTCTGTGGAAATATGGGCATACCACTGCACCACAACAAAGTACTGCATTTAGTTTAGCCATCATATAATGCAATTAAATATGATCTGTTTACAGGGCCGGATTTCCAAATTGGCCGCCCCGAGGCCGCCCCGGTCGCATCCCCCCCCCCCCCCGAGTGCGCAATGCACAATACAGGGAGAGAGGGGTTTCCGTGCGCATGCGCGAACGGGGGAGGCGGGGTGCCTTGCATGCGCAATGGGCCAAATTGGATACGGAGCAGTGGGGAGAAGTCCCCCCATTGCTCCGTATGGGTAGAAAACTACCCCCAGGTTTCTGCCGCCCTAAGCCCGGGCCTTTGTGGCCTCTCCACAAATCCAGGCCTGTCTGTTTATATATGTAGCATGAAGAATACAGAAATCCCGTGTTTTAGCGAAAATCCTGGTAGATGAAGTTGAGTGAATGCGTCTGTTTCTGATTGTTATTGCCATTGGGCAGACAGTGAGAAATCAGTACGTGCTGGGACAAATCATCACTTGGCCTCAGGTACTGCTGCATTATCAGAAAAAATAGACTTTCCAGTTTGCTGCATTACGTATAGTAGTGTAACGATATACAATGTCAAGGCCTTCTAGAGAGACTTCACATTCATTAAAATCATTTTAATTACAGAAGTAGATCCTAGAAATGCTTTTTTAAAAAAAAATAAATAAATAAATAAATTCCTCTGTCTGTAAAGTAGGTCAGTGCAAGGGCGCATTTAATAAGTAATGTTGTGCCATAAGGCCTCTTCCTGCTAATTCAGTTTAATGACTAATGAAATTCCCTCTGGTTTTAGGGAATCTCTACTGGCACTGCTTATTGGATCAGGCAGAGTGGGTATTTACAGTCATACTATCTTGGCATATTGGGCATCCATGTTGGACTGTTAGATTTCACAATACCCTACAGGGGATTTCTCCTGTATTACCCTTTCTGTTTTACTCCTCTGCTGTAAATCGGATGCATGCACTGCGCCAGTGTTGTGCCTTGTTCGTGTCCTGGATGAATTAAGAACTGTTGACATAACACGGGGAAACCCAAGATGACCTTTGGAGTGGAAAAAAAAGCAAGACATTAACGAGTTGTGGTTGCCATGGATACTGTAGCCATAGGGAATTGTTGCCATGGAAGCTTGTGTTCATACGTAAGAAAAGACCAAACAAATCTGAAATAGATGGGAGCAAATCTTTTAAAGTCAGCTACTTGTAAGTACTTTGGATGTTCTACAAGAAGTGAAGGTATTTTCCCACTTCCTTTGTCAAAAAACATCTGTAAAACTGAGTGGGTATGGGATTGATGTCTGGAAACCTAATATACAGAAGACTTCAATATATGGTACAGGTATAGGACCCATTATCCAGAATGCTCGGGACCTGGAGTTTTCTGAAATAATTCAGATCTCCTAACTTAAGTCTGCCAAAAAAAAATATTTAAACAGTAATTAAACCCAATAGGGTTGTTTTGGCTCCAAAAGGATTGATTATATCGTAGTTGGAATCAAGTACAAGGTACTGTTTTATTACTACAGAGAAAAAGAAAACCATTTAAAAAAATGTGAATTATTTGTTTAAAATGGAGTCTATGGGAGATGGGCTTTCCGTAATTCGGATCTTTCTGGATAATGGATTTCTGGATAAGGGGTCCAATACCTGTATTACCATTTTTCATTGCATTCTTTGTTTTTGAGTTATTTGCTTTTTCCCTATGATAAAAAGCATCATGCAGCATGCAAGTGAAGCAGCATAAAGGGGTACCTAACAGTGGCGTAGCGTGGGCTTTCGTCGCCTGGGGCCGACCGGAAATTTGCTGCCCCTCTATTTAGTTATTCTTAAAAAAAATAGACAAAATAAAAAAAGCAGCATTAAATTTTTTTTTTTTTTTGATTGAATTTGAAATGCGGTGCGCATGTCATAATTGTCAAAAGTGGATTCAGCTGTGCGTCCGTGGCTGCCCATGGTGGCAGGGCCGCCATCAGAAATCACGGGGCCCCTCCCATCAGTACAGGACACACAGACATAAAAAGTATTAGGGTCACCCTACCACAGTGCCCCCTAACACTATGCTGGCCAGGCCCCCCTAACGCTATTCTGGCCACGGTCCCCCCATACAACTGCCCCATAGACAGTACCCCCATACACAGTGCCCCCAATTGCCCCATACACAGTGCCCCCCACACACATTGCCTCCAATTGCCCATAGAAAGTGACCCAATTTCCCCATAGACAGTGCCTCCAATTGCCCCATACACAGTGTCCCCATAGACAGCCCCCTCCACACAGTGCCCCCAATTGCCCTTAGACAGTGCCCCCATACACAGTGCCCCAATTTCCCCATACACAGTTCCCCCATAGACAGTACCCCCCAAAGACCTTGCCCCCCCCACAGAAAGTGCCCCCATACACAGTGCCCCAATTGCCCCATACACAGTTCCCCCAATAGAAAGTGCCCCTATACACAGTGCCCCCATAAACAGTGCCCCCAATTGCCCCATACAAAGTGCCCCCAATAGGAAGTGCCCCCATACACAGTGCCCCAATTGCCCCATACACAGTGTCCCCATAGACAATACCCCCCAAAGACCTTGCCCCCCAATAGAAAGTGCCCTCATACACAGAGCCCCAATTGCCCCATACACAGTGCCCCCAATAGGAAGTGCCCCCATACACAATACCCCACAAAGACCTGGCCCCCCCCATGGAAAGTGCCCCAATTTCCCCATAGACAGTAGCCCCCACACAGTGCCCCCAATTTCCCCCATAGTACATACCCCCAACAGACCATCGGCGGCGGCTCCTTCTCTCTTACAGGCAACAGGCGCTTCTATAAGGTTGCGCCTCGTCGCTGACGTGTGACGTCATACGCACGGGCGCAACCTTATAAAAGCGCCTGTTGCGCGTAAGAGAGAAGGAGCCGCCGCCGCCCCTTCTGATACGCCGCCCGGGGCCATGGCCCCCTCGGCACCCCCCTCGCTACGCCACTGGTACCTAATAGCAGTCTTAGAGGTCTATGTGCTAACCAGCTGCGCTGAAACTTGCTTCCAGTGTTGCTATAATGCTTTCCATTTATACAAAATCTAGCCCAAAGCACTTTCCAAGTTGCACATTCTGAATGAAATGCAATCTGTTGATGTGTGAGGCACCCATGTGTCTCCCACCTCTTTCCTATTTTGTAGGCAGCACTGTTGTACACAAGGGATGGAGTCACACTGGGGCTGTGTAATCCTATTTTTTCATTACTGGAAATATATGAATTGTGCCTGTGTATTAGATAGAAAACCTTCATACTCCTGAAAAGTAAACCTTTTTTTACTCTGTGGCACTATTCTAAAACTGACTGAGCGGAGCAACATAGCAACATGAACAAACTCTGCTTAAAAAAAATAGGCCTACATTTCTAAACTTCATGCAAGGCTGGTACATACTTATAACTCATACAAGAAAAATGCATTTTTTAAAGGAAAAGCAAAGGCATAATCATTTGGAGGGGAAAAATGTTAGGTAAAGACAGCCAATCTGCTGGCCTCTTCAACCTACTGCCTCCGAGAGGCACTGTGTCGGCCTGGGTGCAGACACATTAAGCAGAATGACCGGTGTTTATACACAGGGTCTTAGGCAAGTGCCACATGGGGCAGATTCCCAGCCTGTGGATAAGCGTAGGCTAAGAATCCGCCTTGACACTTTAAAAATCTGATTGTTGTGCCTGCACCTGGAAGCAGTGCTTAGGCCTGGGTGCAGGCAGACGCAGCGAATTTCATCTGAAAACTGCTTGGGTATGCAGTTTAGGGTTGAAATACATTACTGGTGCCTGCCCCCAGGCCGAAGCAGTCCTTCCGGGTGTTTTCAGATTTTTAAAGCATCAAGGCAGGAAAATCTGCCCTGTGTGACATTGGCCTGAGGGTCCAAGAACTTTAATTGTATGTATGTGTTTACTTTCAGTTATTCTGCAGCTGTTTTTACAGTCCTTTTCTTTTAAGAGACACTTAGACATAATATTTTGCACAAATGCTTCACCAGTGTAATTGCTAGGAGACAATAGGGGGAGGGCCCTGCTCATGAAAGCTTGCAACAGAAAAAGCTGACTATGGTGCAAACCATATTGAATTTTTTGCTAACATAAAACAGTGTTGCATTAACAAACAGCACTTTAGTTTCAGTACTTTGAAATGAAAATATCACAGACAAATATGTAAAACAAAACAGACAAATATGTATGTGTGTTTTAGGGATTCGGTTCGGCATTCAGCCAGGAATCGGCTGAATTCGGCTGAAAAACTGGGTTTGGTACATCCCTAGTATGTTTCTATATTTGTATATGTATGTAAGTGTGTGTTATATTGTCGTACATATAAACAAATTAACATCCCACAGAATCGGGAATCACATAAAATATTTTTAGGAACTATGTTATGAGGATTATGGGATTTACTGATTTACTGATTTAAGTTATTAGCAGTGAGACCCAAACAGATGTTATTGGAGAGTGTTCCCTGAAGCCATGGAACTTGGAGCAGTGAGCAATCAGCTGTTTGTTACTCTGAAGGCCCTTCCGCCTTTCATAGGAGGAATGTGTATTTTGTGTCACATTGTAACTCAGCCATTGAATAGAGGAGTCAGAGAAGAAGTAGACTGTGAGGAAGGCCACTCTTTTTGGGCAACAGCACAAGGGCGATTTATGGAGCTTCAGTGCCCAAGGTTTACTGTAGTTCAGGGGTGGCAATTTTGGGTTTTGTGAACTACCAAATATCACTGGTGTCAAAGCACCCAAAATTACCTTGTGTAATTGGTTGTTTGTTGATTGCTTATCCTTAATAGAGCACTGACAAATTACTTTTATATACATTGCTAATTTACTCAGCAGAAATCTTTTTTCCTCCCCATTACACCTATTTGTTGCTTACCATGTGGCCGAAAATGCAGCCCTTTGTTTATCCCTTGTGCTGCTTTATATTGAAACTATTCAGTGATCTTTTATTTTATCCTGAAGAAACTTCGACTTACCTTTAATCCTGTGCTTTGCGGGAAAAAAAATGAAAGTTATTTTGAGCTTTTCTTTAAAGTCAAATTAATAAAGGATAAAAAAGAAAAATAGAGAGTACTTTAGGTTAAGATCAGGAGACATATCCTTGGATACCTTGTGGCTTTGGGGAAGATTATCTTGTGACAACATCACAAGCCTTAGCATGGAGAAAGAAAGGTATGAAGGTATGATCTGCAAACAACAGAATCATAAACATCCTGTCTGCTAGTTTTCATGACTTAAAATAGGCCTTACATTGCTCAGGTTCTCTTTAATCTTGCTCCATAATGGGCAGAATTTATCCTATTTAAAGACAGCTAAGCTTTTCTTTTCACATTAAACAGAAATCTTTTTCTATAAATTGGCATTAGCTTTCCAGCATGTTATTGACATTAGTCAGTTAAGCAGTTTTGCAGTTGGTCTTTTTGTTTTTATTTGAAATTATGACCCAACAATTATATTTGCAGAAATAATCATTTTCCTTACTAAAAGTTGTCATTCCTGCTCATTCTTTTTAAAAAAAAATTTTCATACTTGTTTTTCTTCATTTTGCACAGAAATAGCTGATAATTCACTGGAAGGTGACAGGGACCATTAGATACAATATCAGAGAGAAAGAGAGGCAGGAAAAGAAAGTTTATAATTATTAATCTAAGACACAGAAACAGGAACAGAATATGATTATGGGGCAGTCCAATAGCATAATGGTTAGTGTTCCTGCCTCACTCCTTACTGCTTTGCATGGGTTTCCTAGAGGTGCTCTTGTTTACTCCCACAGTCCAGAAACACACTGATAGGGTAATATCCTGAGACTGACACTACTGTATGTGTATGAGTTGGGAAAAAAGATTTTATGCTCCACTTGTGCTTAAAATATCTGCATTACTAAATAGTAATGCTGTTCTTTTATTGGTTACAGAGAATGAGTCAGTCCATTTTTATATAGGTTTTAAAGTATAGTAGCTCTGCATTATATATCCCTGCTCTTATATTGTAAGAACCATATTCTATAAATGCTATGATATGAGAAATTTTCTGTCCTATTAGGGTAAGATAAATAGAAATTATCATAAAAAATGAATATACTTTCCTTTTAATGTAGGATTCTGCATTGGATACCTATAGAAGAGATTTTCATTTCATAGCTGACTGTGCACAGAATTTGTGTATGTAATTCTATCTTTACGTCTGAAATGGCAATACGGCACCACAGGACCTGTTTTACTGCTCTGTAATTAAGGTAATCGCATGTGGCTCATGTACTTAATGATAAGCCAGTCCCTGTAGAGTGCCTATACATTTCAGCAGGAAGGGTGAAATATTGTTCTACACCGAGTTCTCTCTGGTTGCTGAGTGTGCCTATGTGATGATAACAAAGCTTTGGGAGCGGACCCTTTGTGTGAGGCAGCACGTTGGGAAGCTGTACGTGTCTGTCGGCTATTGGGTACAATGTCCTGCCTCAGATTGTAAGTCACAAGACAGTTCAAGAATCACTATTTGCAACAGATTAGCTGCTCCTCATTGAGTTCTCTTGCCACTGATAGAAACAAACATTCACTTTGGCCTTATTGTGTGTAAACTGTTTGTTTATACTTGACCTTTCCAGCCCTAGTTTACCTCACAGGGAGAGTAATGTGAAGTTCTGAGCAACTCTTAAATAGGAATTATAACAATGTAAACCAGTGCTGACCAACTGGTGGCCCATGGGCTCACTCCATGTGGCCCGCCACGTATGGCTGTTGTGACTGCTTACCTTTGTGTAAACTTTAAATGGTATCAGTACTGAGATTAACTGGCTCCCTGCATTGTTCACACCTCAGATTTAGGCTTTAAACCCCTGTATTGTTTAAACATGTAATCCCCTGTACTGTGCACACCTTTTAGTCCCTGCATTTTTCGCCCCATGCATTGTTCACACCTCAGGCTCAGACACATTGGTCACTTGTTCACAACTCAGACTGTAGGAGCAGTGCCAGCATTGTGTCACTGTATGTACTGCCTGACCTATGCTGCCTGCATGTATGTAAGTATATCTTTATTTATAAAGTGCTACTTATGTACGCAGCGCTGTGCAGTAGAACAGATTAATACAAACAGGGGGTTATTAAAATAATAATAGATAAATACAAAGTATAACAATAAATACAAGGTACAGTTGCAATAAGTTTAAGAATCAAAAAGACAAGAGGAGGTCCCTGCCCCGTAGAGCTTATCTGTGTGTGCCATACTCTGCCTGCCCTATGCTGCCATTATGTGCCATACTCTGCCTGCCCTATGTTGCCTGTGTGTGCCATACTCTGGGGCTGTGTTTAGATTGGCCACATTTCCAGTGAACTGGGGGTGTGATTAGAGTCAGCACAACTCAATGAACAAATTTAGTATTTTAATTAGAAGTTTGTTCATGCAGTCATTCTGATTTGATGTAGACTTATTAGCTGATTGTGGACCTTACACCACTGATTCGTTAATTTCCTTAATAATTGCCTGGACAAATAAGGCCCCCTGAGCCCATAGAGAGGGACTAGCCTGATTTGTCTCCCAGTGGGACAGGATGACCATAGATGAAGACTCCCTGTGTGAGCTAATCCAGTCAACTTTTTTTATTCAATTCAGCGAAGAAGCAGACTGTGTTGTTTTTTTTAAATGATTTACATGGTCTGGTCAGTTGGGGGATAAGGCATCTCAAAAAATCATACATATATAGATGCAATGAAAATTTGTGTCCCTTTGGAATTTGACCTTGTCTCAGTACTGACCAGTTCAGCTGACAAAGGAAAATTCACTGCATGTCCAGAACAGTCTGGGCATCATCTGTTCAACCAATTTAGTAACGTAAACACTGTCATCAGTTTATTTACTAGTTCTTCCTTTAACATCATAGGATTTGGCAATGTTTACATTCCTCTTTGAGCACTGATAGAGAGCTAATGCTCTGTGACATCAAATGACTGCTGTGTATTATATTAGTGTCATATATATATATATATATATATATATATATATATATATACATACATTATTTTGCATGGATGTCCATACATATAACAAAATATAGCAAATGTAGTTCTATTAATTGTCTCATAGTTTTATGTCAATATGGCATTTAGACAAAGTGACATCATGTTATTTACCGGAACTGAGCAGTGTCACAATCACACAGTGACATTAACTTTATGAATAATCTAAGCCCACACATGTAAGCATATATATTTTGCAGGGGTTGTAGCATCGGGGCTTGCATGTTAGTGCCCAGATTAGTTATGTGTAATAAAAGTCTGATTTATTTCACTAATGTTCCTTTAGAAAACATTCCCATTGCACGGAAAACAGTTTCTGTTTAACATCTAGACTCCTGTTTGCACAGACACATTGGCGTATCATGAGACCTTGGTGACATATTTTTCCATATTGAGAAACACGCAACATTTTAACAACACAAGGGTTGGAGATTTGAAAGGAAGGGGGGGGGGGGGGGGCCACCGGCAATGCCGGTATAATGGGGTCCCTATCTAAGGAGGTAGAAAAATTGACCAAAATTTGTTATATCAAGCCAACAGACGGTAACTGATAATATCCAACAATATCATTATAGTACATGTGCAAAATTAAAACAAAAAGGGTGAAAACCGTAAGGTATGAAGATGCAAATTATGGAAAGATCCCTTATCCATAAAACCCCAGGTCCTTAGCATTCTGGATAACATGTCCCATACCTTTATTTGTGTTTATGTATGTTAGTTATACCAGGTGGAACTGGTGCGATTAGGATACAAACATAGTGGTCATTGGGGAATTATGGAACAAAAAAATCAGCTGTGTTTTTTTTATCTATTTCTTTTGATCCATATTAAAAAAGTTTTCTTTTTATGCCTACGTCAAGAAATAACCTAGTGAGAAGCCCCTACAGCCTTCAGTGGTAGGTTGGTGATCTGTTGCAAGATCCCTGTAATTGTCCAGTTAAAGGTTATCATACACAGGCAGATTCTGCCCCTTTTGACCAATTCAGCTGCTTAGCGGCCCATGTATAGGGCCCTCTGACGGGCCTACCCTACCAATATCTGTCCACCCCCAAATAGTAAATGACTTGTGCTTCGGTAGTACAACTTTATCTCACAACTGAGAATGGTGAAAATATGTGTTAATAAATAACATATATATATTGATATGTTGATTGCATTCCCCCCTAATGACCAGGAAGGTTTTTAATATTGTGTTTTGCTAGTAGTCATTCAAAGCATTAAACATCAAAACACAAACTTTCTCATGTAATACAGATTTCTGGATATTTTTCCTCTCTTAAAATTGGCAACAAACAACCACCCCGTTTCGATGTGATTTCAGCATTTACTGGAAGGTGGGTTGTTTTTGAGACCATAAGGCCTGACTTGGAATCCAGAAGAATTGGGATCAATTCTTTACCATTTAATCTCTTAATTTTTAGCAAATCGGTTAATCTTGATCTCTGTTATGACAAAATTAACACCAGACTCACTAGAAAGCTGATGCATCATGAAATACGCTTTGGTAGGGCATTGTGATAAAAAAAAGAAATTTTCACGACCAATGTTTTCTTGTATTGAAAAGCCTACTGCTTAAGTGTTTATTATCACTGTCTATTTTTAATGATGATACCCTGTTTGTAATTTCACCTTGTAAAGCACTGCTTACATCTGTTGTGCTATATATGGTGTTACTTACAATACAATACAATCTAGCAGAGATCGTTATGTGTATGGTCACTGGCAGTGGGACTTTTTATTCTAAACTCCTGTACTGTCTTTACTGTTTCTAAGCTGGGTTTGTTAACCCAGCTCTTACTGATACTTTTGGTAATTGATAAAATAATATAGATTGTGGTTTATATGTGTACAATATCTGATTGTGACAAGATCACATATTGATTAAGATGGCTGTCAAATCCTGTCATCTGTGGCTGAGCATGTGTGGAAATCCCACATTAACCAGTTGTTGGCCTAAATCCTGAACCACTACCAGTCAGTGGTCCTCGATACTGTACCCCTTTTTATTTATTTAGTTGTGTTTTACTGTTAGTGCCTAATTTTTGTAATAAAAAGAAGGTTTGGGGTTTATAATATTCCTTTGTAAATCGTAATCCCTTTCTTTCTGTCCTTTTTTGTCCTTCATGCTTGTTCAGCGTTATTTGGAATGAAAGTGTGTCCTCTAGTGAAAGTACTTGAAGCATCCATCATTGTCCTTAGGGCACATACATTAACCAGTTGTTTTCATTTTCCCACAGGGCAGCGATAGACGAGGTGGAAACAGATGTGGTGGAAATTGAAGCCAAACTTGACAAGGTGAGAAATATGCTGTTGTGGAGCATCTCATGGTCAGCAATGTCAAACATAGCCTCACTCCTCCCTTAAACTACAGTGTCAGTCTCACAGTGCACAAGCAGCAGATTTCCAGAGTGGTCTCATCCCCATAGCAAAGACAGTGTTAACACTGATATATTGTTGGACCCAAAAACATCTGTATCCAACGAGCTGGAAAAATTCCTTAAAATTTTCCAAAGAGATTTAGAGCACGTAAGACATTTATGCTGAGAGCGCATTCCCTGGCACACTTTCCCTAAGCATCTCCACAGCTTTGTGAATCCACATATAACAGCCCGCTGCAGACTATCTCTCAGTCTGGCCTCCAGATGAGAGGAAACTCTTCCCACATATGCACTCTACACCCGACAAATATAGGGAGGAAAATACTTTAAAGGAGAAGGAACGTAATTTTGGCATTTTACTGCCAATAGATTCAGCACATTAGTGCGACCTAGAGTGCTATATTTGTTCTGCAGAAAGCTTAACCATTCCTGAGTAAAGAGCCCTAGAAGCGTTCTCTGTTTGTTTAAGAGTGTAGCTGCCATTTTTGCTTGATCTTCATAGCTTTCTGCTTGCATTCTAGCCATTATAGCTCAGATCACACATTCCTAAGGGTGGGAGGAGTGAGTGTTATGAATTCTTGTGGGAAGGGGGAGCAGGAGAGGGGATAATGGAGAGAACTGTGCAGACTCTAGCCCCAGGAATGAAGGATTTTTCTGAGAGAGGAAGTCAGATACCCTAAGAACATGTTTACGAAAAAGGAGACAAGAAATCCTGTGTTTCTTTTGATAGAGGACCCAGTGCAGCTTTTCTGTGAGTGCTTATGGCTGTACTTACATAGACCTTTCTGATAAAGCTTACTTAGTTTTTACCTTTCCTACTCCTGTAATCAGTTTGTATAGTTTAAATGTAGTTAATATTTAACCAGTTTTTCTCTTAGTTGATCTTTCATTTCTGCTTTACCATGTTCTATTTCCCTTAATTCTAGTTGGTGAAACTATGCAGCAGTATGCTAGAAGCTGGCAAAACCTACCTTACAACCAACAAGCACTTTGTAAGTGGCATCCGAGACTTATCACAACAGTGCAAGAAAGATGAGATGATCTCGGTACGTACATATTAATGTTTCCCATTGAAAATGACAATGCTATAGATCAGGGATCCCCAACCTTTTTTTGTTTAGCTCAAAAATGACCTTAGAATTTTCATTATTAGCACAGGCAAATGGTATGTTCAGCACAAGTCCTATTCTTTGAACTCATGTTGAACAACAGGTTTAACACCACATTAATACTGTATAATGAGTTTGTAATTCTCCCCATAATTGTGTGGGTTTCCTCCCACACTTCAAATACACACAGCCAGGTTAATTGGTTTCTAAAAAATTGGCCATAGGGTGTGTGAATGTGTGAAACCTTAGATTGTAAGCTTTTTGGGGCAATGATTTGTTTGTGAAAAGTGCTGCGGAAATGTATTGGCGCTATATAAATACCAGAAAAATAAATAAATGAAATACTGTATATTAAAATGTGATTTTATGGGAACTAAGCCTGTACATCTGTACATCAGCCATTGATATTCAGATGGAGGCTTATAATCAAAGAGTTTACTATCTAAATAGAAATCAATCCCCAAGTGTTTTATTTTCCAAGAGATTGGACTACAGGGCTATGCTATTTATAGAAAATCCTTTTGATAATAGGAATGTATAGATACTTATCATTAGTATTTGTAACACAGAGACACACACTCCGGTCTATTCAGGCAGATTTTATAGAAAAACCTGTTCATTATTAGTATATTAAGTCTTTATTAGCCTTACTTGTTGCCACACAGTGAACCATTTAAGTCTGATGGTTTGAGTACACAAAAATAGATGACAGCAGGAGAATGCCACACACTATGGTAAATTATGTAATGGTAAATGTTCCCTTCACTGAGACATGTAGATGTATCGAGCCCACCACCCTATAACGGCAAAAGTGGTCAGCATACATTAAGAGCACAAATGTGCATTCAGTTTAATAGATTTAGCATAACTGGAGCTAGAGAAGAAGACACTGTTTACATAAATTGGCATGTGCAGCCTGAGATACTTTAACTGTTATCTGGACAACAACTCAGAGGCATAGGGTCCAGGGCAAATGCCCTCTATTGTCTGCTCTACTGTCATTTCTAAGCAAAATTTTTGAACATTTAGTAAAAGTATTTGTTGGACAAATTGTATGCTATAAATCAGTGAATCACAACTAAAAGGCTTAGTTAAAGGGGGCAGGGTGCAAAGTGGGCGCCCAAGCTTTTTGGGCACAATGTACCTTGCCATGCTTGAGCTCTATCTGCCACTCACAGGTACAACTCTGTGCCCTGCACATTGTGACAAGATGAAGACAGTAGCACTTGTTCTTGAAATACAACTCCCAACACCCTGTTGGTTGCTGCACTACAGCTTCCTGTTTGCACCTCTAGTAAAAAGAGTTGCATATTATTAAGGAAAGGATACCTTTTCCATCTTCCTTTGGATGGAGGTGCCTATTGGAAGTTGGAGTTAAGCTACCCCTAGAAATTCGCAGATCAGTTACAAAGCAGATATCTCCTTTGTAAAATATTATAAACTGGACTTAATCCAGTGTGCCAGTCTCTGTGTGTATGTCTTTATTTATATAGAGCTACTTGTATATGATGCAATGTACATTTTACAGTACAGGTATGGGATCCCATATCCGGAAACTCGATATCCAGAAAGCTCCGAATTACAGAAAGCCTGTCTCCCATAGACTACATTTTAATCAAATAATTCAGATTTTTAAAAATGATTTCCTTTTTCTCTGTAAAAATAAAACAGTACCTTGTACTTGATCCCAACTAAGATATAATTAATCCTTACTGGATGTAAAATAATCCTATTGGGTGAAATTAATGTTTTATTGATTTCTTAGTAGACTAAGGGGCTGATTTACTTACCCACGAACGGGTCGAATGGAATCCGATTGCGTTTTTTTCGTAATGATCGGTACTTTGCGATTTTTTTGTATGTTTTGCGATTTTTTCGGATTCTTTACGAATTTTTCGGATCCAATACGATTTTTGCGTAAAAACGCGAGTTTTCCTATCCATTACGAAAGTTGCGTAAAAAGTTGCGCATTTTGCGTAGCGTTAAAACTTACGCGAAAAGTTGCGCATTTTTCGTAGCGTTAAGTTTTAACGCTACGAAAAATGCGCAACTTTTCGCGGAAGTTTTAACGCTACGCAAAATGCGCAACTTTTTACGCAACTTTCGTAATGGATACGAAAAACTCGCGTTTTTACGCAAAAATCGTATTGGATCCGAAAAATTCGTACAGAATCCGAAAAAATCGCAAAACATACGAAAAAGTCGCAAAATGTTCGTTTTCAAGTCGGAACTTTTCCAATTCGGGTCGGATTCGTGGGTTAGTAAATCAGCCCCTTAAGGTATGAAGATCCAAATTATGGAAAGACCCCTTATGCGGAATACCCTTGGTCCCGAGCATTCTGGATAATGGGTCCTATACCTGTATTTCATTTGAATCTTTTGGATGCATAGTTATTTTCTGTCATTTACTGTTCCTTTACCCTGATCCTGCATACATAAATAATAGTAATAATGGTTTCTAAATCGGGTAAATTATTTTTTTCCTTCTTTTGATTCTTGTTAGGAATGCCTGGACAAATTTGGAGACAGCCTGCAAGAGATGGTGAACTATCACATGGTAAGATCTTACATTACAACATAGTGTGCCATTTTGGGTGACTTGCTACATTACTCAAGGACACCCAAAGCTATCTGCCGGAGGGGGGGTTTTACCAACTTAGACAATAAGGTCATTTATATAAACTGACAAATTTGCACCTGACCAGTAATCTGTGGAAAACAATCAGATTATAGCTTTCATTGGTGACTGAAAAAAACTATTTTTAGTATTGTACATATGTATGTATGTATATTTTTATTTATAAAGCGCTACTTATGTACGCAGCACTGTACAGTAGAATACATTAATACAAACAGGGGGTTATTAAGATAATAATAGATAAATACAAAGTATAACAATAAATACAAGGTACAGTTTCAATAAATTAAGATTCAAAGATCACTCCCTAGAGTGCTCCATGAGGGGGTGGGTTTTTTAGAAATTCTCTTGTTTCCCCCATCCAGAGTGCATGCTATGTAAGACTGCACCCCCCTGGTGGGAAAACAATAAAAAAAAAATGCATAGCTTGACATTATACCCAGGATGCTTTGTGTGTGTGGTATATGCAGATGTTTCATAACTAAAGGGATCCTGTCACAAGAAAACATTTTTACAAAACGCCTCAGTTAATGCCTCTCCTCCAGCAGAATCTTGCATTGAAATCTATTTTTCAAAAGAGCAAACAGGTTTTTTTTTATAATTAATTTTAAAAATGTGATGTGGTGGCTAGCCATATTTTTAGTTTCCCAGGTGCCCTAAATCACGTGACTTGTGCTCTGATAAACTTAAGTTTCTCTTTACTGCTGCGCTGCAAGTTGAAGTGATATCACCCCCCTCCCAGCAGCCGATCAGGAGAACGTTGGAAAGGTAGCAAGATAGCAGCTTCCAGTAGATGTCAGAATAGCACTCAATAGTAAGAAAACTACACCATAAACCATGACAGAATCCCTTTAAGTAATGCTAATTTATTAAATTTGAAGCCAGTTTCTTTCTTTTTCCATGCTATATTCTGTCTAGTTTAAATTGGCCGTAGATGTACAGTATGTATAGTCTCCTAAAATGATTTGCATAAGTTTATTCCACTAAGTAATAATCAGACTATATTGTAATAAGGCTATTTTTAACTCTCATCTGTTTTTGACAATTTCTGAGAATAAATTAAAACTACTTATGAATATAGATCTTATAGATATGATGTTTAGTTTTTTCTTCTCTTGTCAGTAGTAGTGAGGTTAAATGGGCAAGTGGAATTTTGAGCTGCACTTATTTAAGCACTCATCTCATTTTCCTGTTGAGACTGGATTATTACAGGGATTGCGTAGCACATCTGTTCAGCCCGGCTGGGTGTTGAATAATCCCACAATGACGAGGGTACTAGTGGCTGCCAGATGTTATGGTGTGCCCAGCCCAGGAAATGAGAGAGAACAATATCACAGAGCTTTCTAGTTACTCACCCCAAATTAGACAATCTTGCAAATGCATATGGAGATGATGGAGTGTGAGCTACATAGAAACCTAGAATTTCATAACTGAGGACCAAATTTTATTCCTCCTAGTTTGTGTGCTTACAATTAGCACATACCTTTTAGTATTCATAATTTCATAAAATGTAACATATTAAACAGACTGCCCATACATAGGGTGTGTTTATACATACTGTATAAATGAGTAGAATACAAGGTGTATGTAATGTGAATGAAGAACAATCTTAATAAAACATCATTGTTTGACATATTTTCTTGAGGATAGAAGTAATGTCCTGTTGTGCTAAATCAGTTGCAAAATGCTTCTCGCTGAAGGAGAAATTCTTTTAGTATTCTGCTAGTTTTCTCCCCTTTTCTCTCTCTGTCGGCTTATAAAATATATGACGTTTCCTTTAGGTGCGTACTTACATAATGTAACAGTATATTCTTGCTGTATTATTTTTATATGGCGCTGCAAAGGTCTTCTACATTCTCTTACTAGAACATGATCTATTGTTCATTACTAAGGCAGCACAACTACAGGCACAGCATAGTTAACAATTTTCTAGGTAGGGGATGTTAATTCTTGTGCCCATGTATGCGGCATGGGAACGAAGCTCATGGGGATGTTGATTGGTATCAACTTGCACAGGGGCCCTTTATGGTATTCTAGTCTAAAATGTATGGTAACTGTAGGGTCTTTGTTTTAGGACAAGGACTCTGGTTCATTCATTTGACATGTATTAGTAATTAATGACACAAAACAAGTGCACTTTAGTAATTTATAATCAGGTTTGGTCTCATGTACATTATCATACACTCATTCCTGTTCTGGTTCTAACTGACCTTTAGGAGTGATCACTGGCCCAAGCTGTCTGTGCCCCTTCACTTCAATATGAATAGCAGTCTTTGTCACTCTTGTCACACATTGCTTAGCCACTCTCTTATTTTAAGCTCTGTCATGTTATGTGTGTAAATGATATGGTGTATAAATTCATATATGAATAATCTGGTGCCCATGTTAATACTATTCTTAGGCTGTATTTCATGTGCAGGTTAGACTTTGGTGTAAATGTATGTGTGTCTTTTGGTAAACAGGCTATGCTGGTTAACCCAAATCTGGAGCTCTGCTTGGAAAGCCAGCCAGTAAATTCATGTGTAAGTGTAATTGGAATTCCTGTTCATTCAGTTAGCTCCCATGTACAGTGCACAGGGAATTGCATTGTAGCGATTCGGGTACATACCGCTTCCAAACACAAACCTATATGGCCTCATTTGCAAACTGAAACACAGCATGCTAAGTGCAAAAAAAAAGTCTTCCATTGGGCATCTTTTTTAACATTGCGTTTTTGTGTGCACAAATAGCCACAGCCGCCTTCACTAAGCGCAGAGACCTGTGGCTTAATACAGTGATGATTGTGTTAGTGAGTGCTGTATTAGTGAAGAGGAAGCAAGGGGGAGGGACAAAGGCATCCTACCTCCTATTTCCTACTCGCACCCTACCTTGTGCAACATTTAGACATCACTAAGGTGCCAGGTTTTTTATCCAGCATTCAGCGCAGACCACAGAGTGCATGGGGGCGTAAGTGCTCCTACAATGAACACTAAGGGGCACCCCACAAAGTCAACAATAAGCCCTATATAATTTCAGGAGGAAAGAAGAAATTCATAGGAAGTAGATGCTGCTACAGTATCTGTTATTTTATGGTTTTGTTATGAAGCCCTGGCAATGTCTGTAACTTTGCTATCATATTATGCAGCATTGTACAGGAAAATATAAATTAATGATGAGGTAAATGTGAATGGAGATGTGTATTCATAGGACACTACCTGTCTGAGATACGTTAAGAGAAGCAAACTGGTGTTCTATAATGCAGTCCATTATACATGCTGCTTGGACAGTTTTGCTGTGCTGCTCGTTCCACTGTTCTGTAATTGACCGCAGTACACAGTAAATAGATTGCCTATGCAATATAAATGTATAGCTCATTATGTAGCGGGCACCTGTTTTCTGTAACTTATTGCATTGAGGAAAGTTGATACCATGGCAGAGAGAAACCTATTTACCTGTGATGCTGTAGTTTCTCTTTATTATGACAGAAACCAGCCTGCTGCTTTGCAGTACATCGATTACTTTGCCCTGAAGTCAAGACTCAATCTCGCAACAACTGTAAAAATCTCAGAGCTTCATCCTTTTACGTCAGAACGTAGAGATATACAGAGGCTTAGAGATGGAAGGCAGCGGAAGGTCAGACAGAAAATCCCATCTCATTTCCTGATGCCTGAAAGCAAAGGGTTTAACAGGAGACTGCAGGCACAGAGGAGGAGGGAGGGATACAGAACACGGATGTCATGGGCTGCAATTTGCTCAGACTCAGGAAACATTAGGATATGTCCTGTGCATTTACTGATCTTCCCCAGCTTTATCTCTCCTCAGAGCTAAGGGCATTTTACAGGAAGAGGTCTTCCCCATCCTGTCTCAGGAGAAATCATTTATGCAGAAGTGCATTGTGGGGGGAGGGAGAGACGGCTTGTGTGGAAGAGAAATGGAGTCATACAGTGAGGCACTGAAATGATTTATTCAAAGGCAAAGCATTGTGTCTGTGGATCACATGCTTGAAAAAGCTAAAAGGGGGCCGTGTAATATAAATATCATGATTACTTGGCAGAAATCAATAGGTGTGGTTACTGGGTGTCAAGGCAACCAGCTGCACATGTTCATCCCTTTGTTTGAAAGAAGTATGTTCCCTAGAGTGATGCTGGGCCCATTAGCACACAGAGGGAGCAAAAAGGACTGTTGCATTTAGTTCCATCTTTTCCTTAGTTGACAAGTACTCCTATTTACCAGTTCTTAATTTCACTCTGTCCCAGGATATCTCCCTTGTAATAAAAATAAAAAGTGACTGCACAGGAGACTGTCAGTAATCAAAGAAATCAGTTCTCTATGTCTGTACTTTATCTATTATTAGTGGAAACTGAGTGCAAAAATACATTTGCATGTTATGTATTCAGGGCTGTTGAATCGGTACATAAATCCTCTGACCCCTCAGTTTATGGTACTTATGCCTCCAGGTAAACCAATTTGCTGCCAACTCTGACTCAACAGCCCTTGCAGGGCTTGGAGACCTCGCCAAACGAGCAAATCTTCCTGTGTATGGCCTCCTTTACACACTGGGCAGTTTATCAGAAAAGTTGCTTAAGGGCTGTGACACACAGGGAGATTAGTCGTGCAAATCAAATCTATGTTGTCGTGGGCGACTTATCTCCCTGCAATGCCATCCCACCGGCTAGAATTTTAATCTCTGGTGGGATGGCATATGCGGTGCCGCGATTTGCCGAAGTTGCCTTGAGAGGAAATTTCGGCGACTTTGGCAAATCGTGGCGCCACGTATGCCATCCCACCTGCGATATCGGTGGGATGGCAATGCAAGGAGATTAGTCGCAATTTGTTGCGGCGCAACTAATCTCCCCACGTGTCACAGCCCTAAATGCTTGCATATCTTTGTCTACTTGTAAGGAGGGGTAACTAAAGGGTTAATTTATTCCTCTCTGCAGTCCCTTTAAAGTAAGCCACAATTAGTTGGCATGGGCAGTTTGGTAGAGGCAAATGTAGGTGGCTCCCCATTCAGTTTGGGTTGTCTTGGGAGGTTCTTGTAGGAGTAGAGATATATTGTAAGTAGATATATGAGCAATACAGGTATAGGACCCATTATCCAGAATGCTCAGGACCAAGGGTATTCCGGATAAGGGGTCTTTCTGTAATTTGGATCTTCATACCTTAAGTCTACTGAAAAACCAATAAAACATTAATCACATCCAGTAGGAGTGTTTTGCATTCAATAAGGAATAATCATATCTTAGTTGGGATCAAATACAAGGTACTGTTTTATTTTTACAGAGAAAAAGAAAATCAATTGATGATCAATCTGAATTACTTGATTAAAATGGAGTCTATGGGAGACAGGCTTTCCATAATTCGGAGCTTTCTGGATAATGGGTTTTCGGATAAGGGGTCCGATACCTTTACTTGCATCTGATGAGGAGAGTAGTGGGGTTGGCAACCTTGAGGGTCATTGCCTGAGTATGGATATGAGTAACAGGCCTATGGCAAAAATTCCTTTTATCCACAGTGAGGGGAAGTGCGAAGAGACTGGACACCTGAGGGATGGAACTATTCAGGTGGTGCTTGCCCAGCACCTGTAGTTTAGATCTGTCTGGGAGATGTTAATACCCAGCAGTGGTGTACTAGGCAGGTGGTTCACAAGAGTTTAGGATTGCTGGAGGAGTAAAAGAGTTGTTGTTTAGCTGAAGAGCTCTGTGATTAGAGAAAAGCCGACAGGCATAATCCTGTGTTAAGAGATGTGCATCAGTAAATCTGTTAAGTGTTTAAGCGTTTTTTGATTTTTGTTAACCACTGGGTGGAAAGGCAATGTGAAGCAAAATATTGTAGGTGGTAGAGATACTCCCATGCAAAAATCGTGGCAAAATATACATTGTTAAAACATAAGCAGTAGTGGGTCATGGGGTGGGCAATACTAGCATATTTTCCTGAATTCTGTCTGATTCTTCTTTGAGGCTCCTTTTTCAAAGGGGTGTTTGAAATCTCCTTCCTTTACAGGGCAACCCCTCTAAAAGCAACAGAGTATCTTCTGATATCCTGAGTGCCAGAAGTATTGCACATGCTTGATTTATTAACGATGTGAAAATAAGTTTAGGGTCAATTTCTAATCAATTTAGCAAAAGTATGTGAAACCTACAGCCAAGCCTTCAGGTAATTTTTCCCCAATAACTGTTAAGATTCTGCAATTTACAAGACATTAGCAACTACGGTAAGTACAGCTTAGGAGTCACTTAAAAAAGTCAGACCCAACCACTGCCCACATTAATTGGAGCAAAACCGCTAATACCTCTGGTGTAGAGCAGCTGTTCTGTGCACCCTTGTGCCAACTGCATCTTTAATGGTGCATCAGTCACAGGGGCAAGGTGGTAAGTACAAGTTTTCAAATATGCAAAAAATATTAAAGAGACAGCTACTGTAGGTGAAATAATCCACCATACCTGAGAACTTCTAGATGGGCCTCATTTATTGTTATATCTAGGGGCAGCATTACTCAATATAGTTGCATCTGAATAAGGTGCAAATCGCTGTTATATGAACCACAGGTGAACCCTGTAACTTAAAACCTGCTCAGTTGCAAAGGGTTCTCTCTGTGCCCTGCACATGTGCTCAGTATTTTGAAGGCCTACTAGACCACAAGTAATTGGTGGGCATGTTGGCTTTTCTCCCTCCAATGTGAAACTTATAATGACACAGATGTGACTTGAATTATCTGAGGCAATAGTAAATGTTATGTTTGCGCCTAGCAGTGGGCAAGGAATGGTGATGCTAGAAAAATGGTGAAGTGTGCTAATTTTGCATTTACAATTAAAGCCTTGCTTAATAGCAACAGAATTGCATGTAGGCTAGCAAACTTAACTGGCCGATGAGCTGAAAGCTACAATATTGCCAATTTATATTGATCTGCCAGTCCTTTAGTTTGCCTTGTCAAAATTCTGCAGCTGCATTACTACTCCAGCTGAGTCCACAATCATGATAGTGGCTTTTGTGTTTTGTAATTCACGTTTCCTGCTGACTGGGTAATTGCTATGGGAAGGTCGATTGTCTGCATTGCTGCACTGAAGAAAAGCCAGAAGTGTTTGAACTTAGCCTCTGTGTGGATCTGTGTGCAGGAGGGAAGAGAAGGCTGGTCACCTAGTGCTTTATAAATGGGGCAGTAGTGTGAAAGGAGAGGGGTCCAGGTGAATATACAAAAAAGGGGCATATGAAGGTGACCAAAAAGAAGGTTGCGACTGTGACAGTTGCCTCGGTGGACTGTAGGACATGGCTAACCCCTACTAGTTCTAACATACAGGAAATGTTGTTGGGCAGGGATTAGGCAATTATGTTAATTTGCATAATCTGCATTACAATGTATATATGTAAAAACTACATGTTTTATAAAGTTAAAACTAAGTAAGCTTTATCAGAAAGGTCTATGTAAATATAGGCATAAGAACTCACAGAAAACAAGAGTCCTCTATTAAAAGAAACACAGGATGTCTTGTCTTCTTTTGTGTACACATGTACTTTGGTATCTGACTTCCTCTCTTAGAAGAATACTTCATTCCGGGAGCCAGAGTCTGCTCTGCTCTCTCCTCTCTCCCTTCTCCTGCTTCCCCCTCCCATAAGAATTCACTCCCCCCTCCCATCAGAAGACTGCAGCTTAGACACCATACACAGAGATAGCAAGGTGATCAGCAAGACAGAAATACTTGTGGGCCTGCTAGGCAGAAGCCTTAGTGTTGTAATTAGAGATGATTTCTAAGACAAAATGTCACATTGAATTCTGGTAATTTGGTACTAATCCCTTGACATTTCTGGTCAGACTTGCTTTGCTTCTAACAAGGTTGATGTGAAGACACTACCACCCAAACTTCAGAAGTATTCAGTACAGCAAATAAACATTTTTCTTGCCCAAATTGACCTTCAGGCACTTGCCAGACTCTGAAACAATATGCTATAAAGCAGTATGGGTTAACTTTATCCACACAGTGCTTTTAAAATTACATGTATTAAATACCTGGGGCCAGATATAGAAATTATTATCAAAGAAGTCTATGTAGCAAATGGGCAATCTCAAAGCCATAAAAATCTCTTCGGGGGCCCACTGGCCTCCAGTTTATACCTTTGTTATTTCTAAATATTTATTGCATGTCTACCTTTTGTTAAATCCTGCCTAGGGAATTCTTTTGCCCAACTCTTCCTGTATGTGAGCTTGTTTAGGCATGCTAAAAATAAGCCAAAAAAGTCAGTTTATTGCTACACCTGAGATCCAAACATGTCTTTCAGACACTGATCCTTAAATTGATAGCATTCTTGTGATGCTATTAGCCCTAACGTGATGATCACTGGATAATCAAGTGGAAGCGTCAGCAAATGACTCATTGGATCAGGGTGTGTGCTATGTGTGCATCTATGTTTTCGTAACTTGCATATCTCACTTCTGTATCTTCTGGCCTTGGGGGTTTTTCTTTCTTTTTGAGAAAAACAACCCCTTGTTATCATACATGCTTATTTTGTATTCATTTTAGTTTAATGTGGTAGTGATCCATGAGAGTAGAACATACTGTAATATCAATTCTTCTCTGCAAGACAGTGGCTCATGTGCTGCAGGTACCAGTTGTATACTTGGCTCCTTATATTGGTGCCAAACACACATGACCAAGTTATTAAATGTTTTCTTGTTCTGCCTTTCCACTTATAGTCTTTCCACTTATAGTCCTCATTGCCCACTTGCATGTTGTTATCTTCATTGCAAGTGTTTCTTTTTCTTTAATGGTGTGGAAAATCATCCAACATTCGACCCAATCATGTTCCAGAGCAAAAGCATACAAACATTCTGGGTGCATCCTATCTGGCTTCTGAAATTGGTAGTGCAACACTACCAGTTTTCTCTTAGTATAATGCTGTAAAGATTCATTTTCTGTGGTAGTCTAACATGTATATAGTTATTCAATAACATGTATAAAGTTATTCAATAACTTTATCGGTGAAGTCTGGACACTCAGGCTCTCTCTCTCTCCTTCTCTTCTTTTCTCTGGATGTGAGAGCCAGCAGTGTATTTTTCCATTAAGGAATAATTCAACTTCCTGAATCCCTGTATTTATGATACACATCCTTTTGTATTTTTCTGCATTCACCACTTTAATAGGCATGTCTGGCTCTAACTAATTGTATAATTAGACTGCTTTTAGCAAGGCTGCATCTGAAATGATTCAAAACAGATCCCTCAAAATCCAGAGCATCTGACAAATCTGGCCTCCTCCTTTGTTTGCATAATATATGCCCTGTTGTCTGGCAGAACATATGCATGGGCACGTGTATGGAAATGCTTGTGTGCGAGAGTGAGACAGCCAAGGTGGTGTCGAGTAATTTCCCGTTTTTAAAGTACCCTATTTCTGTGCTTCACAGAGGATGTGAAGCCATTTCTCTGCTTTTATTTTACTTATGCTTTTCTATTTTATATAGAGTAAGACTATCCAACCTAAAGAACTACAATTCTCAGTGCTCCCCCACAGCTGATGGTTTCTAGGTTTGGCTATGTCACTCATATATGGTTCTAGTGTATGGTTCAGTCTCAGACTCACCATATTACTTCTTATCCTGGGAAAACTATGCACCATATACATTATTCAAGTATTCTTAGCCACCAGACACAAAATTTGCAGCTTTTTATTTTATCTGGACCCTGATGTCTCTTTCAGCTTATGTTTTCTAATTAGCAGTCAGTTTCAAGCCTTTTTGGGGAATATATTTGTTATATTATCTGTAAGGTAGACTTTCTCAATTCTGTCATTCGGATGATTGGTGAAACATCTTCAAAACACAGCAAGTCCATTTGATTTGACTACTACAGATACACTGTGACCTGGATAATTGAAAACCTTCACAGACACATTACCATCCTCTTTTTCCATCACCTTCTGACCCAGGCTACATTTTTCCTGTGATTTTTGCTCATGTGCCTTCTGAGTAGAGTAACCTGCTAATGCATTTTTATGTGAGCCGCCCCATACAAGCATCTCTGGTAACCACATAGCAATATCCCCTAAAGAAAGTAATCACAACTAGCCAGTCACCAACACTCCCCCAGGCAGATCTAAGTGGCTGCAACTTTGCTGTGAAATGCAATTGTGTCTTGGTGGTTGCTCATCTTGCCATTGACGGTCACATCTGGAACACTTTCCAAAGAGATTTCAATGAAGCAGAATTCAGTTGTGTGTGACATACAAAATGGTACTGCAACCCCTTATCTCTCCTAGCAGGTGGCATAGGCAACCTGACATGATTCCTATAGTCCCTGCTGGCTCATTGCAATTAGCTGCGCTCAAATGAAAGTAAGCATTTAACCAGTTGAAAGGTGGGGGGGACCCACCATTGCATAGATGTAATTTAACATCAGTGCAATGGCTTTGATTGATCCTGTCAATTTTGACTCAATGTCTGCTTTGTCATTATGATTTACTAAAGTAGTGGATTTGTAATTTGTAATTTCATCCTTTAATTACAAATAAGATTAAAGTCCCTGTCAGCAAACACTTACAGGGTTAAAGGGTGGGGTAGTGTAAATTGCGAGCCCAATGGTTGCAAGTCATGTTACAATTCATGCATAGTACACAGGAGGGCCATATATGACAATAAGTCAGGATTAAAGGGGTGGATTACATTTAAGTTAACTTTTAGTATGTTATAATGGTATCTTCTTAGTAAATGTTTGATTGGTCTTGATTTACACTTTTATTTCAATATTTATGGTTTTTGAATTATTTGCCTTCTTCTTTCACTTTCCAGCTCTCAAATGGGGGGTCATTCACTATTGCTCTGTGAGGCTACAAATGTTATTGTTATTGCTGCTTCTTTTACTTATGTTTCTATTCAGTCCCCCTACCATTTGTAATTTAGTGTCTTATTTAAGCCACTGCCTGGTTGCTAGGTTATATTGGACCCTAGCAACCAGACCAGCTGCTGAAATTGCTAAACAAAAAGCTAAAGTATTAAAAACCTTAAAAAAATATAGACTAAATACAAACTGTCTCAGAATATCACTGTCTGCATCAAACTAAAAGTTAAGTTGAGGGTGAAATTCCCCATAAATCATCACTCACATCCATAAACAGACCTTATTAATGTAGCTATATGTGGGTAGGCATTGGGGGCAGTCTGCTGGTACATTTGGGATCAAAACGCTTGCCTGTCCAATAAGTATCAGATATGGCAATATTTAAATATCAATAAGGTTGTTTGAGAAACCGTAGACACAGGAGGACTTATTTATAATGTGTAGGGCTGGGTACAAAGTGTAAAAAGCTGGATCAAACCACCATGGTTTTTTCCCTTATTTTTGCTGTATTCATGATAGGCAGGCTGGGGGTGGCATGTATCCAGAAAAGTGTGAAGGAAGCGCATGTATAAAGTGAATCAAAACAACTGATAGTGTGATAACGTTTTGAAACTTTGTTCAAATAACTAAATCAATCACCTTATTGTGTGTTAACCAAATTATTATATCCACCACTGTGTGTAGTGACTCAAAAGGCTCACCAGAGGGCGACAGAGTCAGGCTCAACAGTAGGAGACCAGATCGGATGTAGGGGGTGGCATGTAGACCTTTCTATCCCTAATAGTAGTTAGGGTAACACTGATGGGCGTAGGGTGCATGGGAACCCTGTACAGAGCCTGCCATATGGCATGTATTAAGGACATGGGTGTCTTAAAGGTGTTGTTCACCTTTAAAGTAACATTTTGTGTGTTGTAGAGAGTGCTATTCTGAAACAATTTGCAATTGGTCTTCATGTTTTGAATTATTTTGTTTTATATTCAGCAAATCTCCAGTTGGAGGTTTAGCAGTAATATGGTTGCTAGTGTACACGCAGCAACCTGGCTAGAGAAACTGGAATATGAATAGTAGTGGGTTTGAATAGAAAGATACATAATACAAAGTAACAATAACAATTAAATTGTAGCCTCAAAGAGTAATAGTTAATTGGCTGCAGGGGTCAGTGACCCTCTTTTGAAAGCTGGAGTCAGAAGAGAAGAGCAAATGATTCAAAAATGGCCAATAACTGGCCATTCTATAACAGACTAAAAATTAACTTAAAGCTGAACCACCCCTTTAAGCTCATTAGCATTTGATGGCCGGAATGATCAGATAAGCCTTATTTGACCCACTACGTAGGTGGCCATACTGGGCAAAGATACACTTGTTTAGTGGCTTTACTGCATGGCAGTAAGTAGAATAGCTAAGTAGGAAAGATAAACTCTGGTTCTTTAGCCTTACACATTTCATTTGTGAGAATCCGTATTAGAGCTGGGGACACTTCATTTACTTCTGCTTTTTGGTGCTGGCAGTATGATATATTTTGGCTTCAGTCGACATGGCCATCTTGCTGTTCGAGGTATATTGTAGTGGAATTTTTTTGCTTGAAAGATTTGCGTGACCTTGAAAAACGTATGTGATTATATAGCCATTATTGATATGGCTGTGCAAGTGTGTACAGACACATTGTGTGTCTACTACACTATGTACATGTTGTTGAATACATGTGCAGCTAATCCCCTCTACAGTCTAACACCGGCAGTGCAAAGAGTGTGCAATGAGTTAATAAGTAGGGCTTAAGAGAGCACATATTTTAGAAAAATAACTGTGTATTATATGCTTTTAACTGAATTGAGCAAGAGCTTTTCATTGTTAAATTGGTGCTAAGGTTACATGTAAAGTTTGCACTGTAATGGTTGCTAGACTTCATGATGCACTGTATATTTCTTTGTATATAATTCATAATATATTTATTTTTCCTTTTTTATTCCTGAGGTGCACTCTTTGTGAATTATTAAAGGATTACAGTACTTAATGTACTGTACCACTGATGTAATATTAACTAAGAACAAAGGCTCTGTTCTATGCACACAAGCTATGGGTTAACTTACTTACTGGTATGGGATCTGTTATCTGGAAATCCATTATTTAAAAAGCTCTGAAATACAAGTATGCCATTCCCCATATTATTTTCATTCTCTTTCTATTAATAAAACAGTACCTTGCACTATATGGTGACTAAGCATACGTTCAATGACCACAATCCTGTTGGATTTTATTTAATGCTTGATTCTTTAAATTAAAGTAAGACCCCTTATCTGAAAAAAACATGGCCATAAACATACCAAATACTATTATTTGGTATGTTTATGGCCATACCTGTACTGCACTTTAATATATAGTAACGATATGACACATTATATTTTTCAACCCTCCAGAATTTGTTGCTGGCACAAGGGGCATATTTGGGGCATATTTGGGACATAAAAGGGAGAGGTTGTGGTGTCCCATGGGTGCAGACAGAAACCTCAGAAATTCTAGATTTTGTCCCTATATGAACCTTACTACTGAAACACACAAAGCACAAAAGCACACTAACTGGAGACCTGATTTTATTATGATTTATTTTTTAGTACTTATCCTTTTGTTCAAACACTCTCCTATTCATCTTTTATTCTGGCATTCATTTTTCACATCACTGCCTGCTTGAAGTCAGAGACCATAACAACTTGATAGCAACTTAATTACCAAACTAGAGACATGCAGGACAAAACCTTAAATAATAAAAAATAAATGATAAATTAAAGACCATTGGTAAATAGCCTTACAGTTATGGGGTACCCAGATGCAGGCACAAAGCATCTCCTCACAGCATCTTTCTGTGCTTCTGCATTTCATTAGGAGCTGCCTTTTCTGCTGACAGGGGTGTTGCAAAACATTGTTTTGCAATACATGGGGCAGATTTATCCACATTCTGATTTTCATGGTTTTAGATTTTTTTTGAAATCATAAATAAATTGCTTTCCAATAAAACGATGAATGTCTAGTCATTTAGTAAAAGATTGGAATGGAAAAAGCATGAATGAATTAAACTGCGGAACGAAAACTAAAAGGACACAAAAGCCATAAATCTTTCGTGGTTTTTACGTTTTTCCACGAATTTCTGTAGACCCCCGAAAACCTCTAAATTCTCGAAATAAATTATGATTGTTGCAATTTGCCTAGGATTGCTGCCACTGACTTCAACATGACCTTTTTGTGGTTTTTACACTTAAAAAATCATGGAAATTATTTTTTTTCCATGAAAAAAATTAATTTTGGTTCATGGAAAAAAATCCCCAAAAGTTAGTAAATGCCCTTGGGGCAGATTTAGCAAAATTTGAAGATTTAATACATAAAAACACTAATTTTCACTCATTGATAAATACGCTATCAGATATCCCATAAGAACGAATATAAAATGGGTGTTTTCAGTGATGAGCACTAATCTTAAATTTTGTTAAATCTGCCCCTTAATGTTTTAGACATTGCTTGTATCCCTATTGGGATATGTGGGAATCAACAACGATTAGACACTGTTAAAAAGAATTCAGTTTCTTCCTCTTATATTTTCTCTTGTTAGTTGACAAGAACTCCCATTCCTGTTTCAGCTGCCCTAGGCAATTCATGTGGAAATCCTCTTCTGTCAGAAAGATGGGATTTGTATATCCTATATTACGTAATGGATTTCTATAAACCCTACATGGAATAAGCTATAAATTGACTAGTGTGTCAGAGCAGTGCAGTTGGAAATGCGTGGAGTGAATTAGACCTAACACGGTAGCATTATTTATGTTGAGAGCATGCCGTGGTATACATTCATATGTGCTTGCATGCCAAATTGTATGACCTCTATTCAACAGGACTGTACAGAAATGTCACCTGTAATAACACAAAGAGAATCCCTTGCATTTGTTTATTTTATGACAAACCAAAACATTAGTGAATTCAATTGCCTCAAAAAGGGCAGGTAAGTCTATGGCCAGATAGGTGTGTGCTAGCGGCAAGAGCACATGGGCAGATATTCTTTCTGGTTGATGGCATCCATATGCCTAGCAAATAAGTCACCACAGCTTATCCTGCATATGAACTCTTGATTCTTTTACAAACCACTTTAAATATATCTATGAAAAAAGACAAATAGTAAAAAAAAATAAGACTAAAACTAAGACTGAAACTAGTCTTAAAATATCTCTGTATGCCACTTTATGATGTTTACAAGTCTGTTAATTGCCATGGGATTCAATACCATGTAACATGACCAGATCCGTGAATTGTCAAAAAAGTCCTTCAGGCCAAGCAGTTATGCTTAGTCATACTTAGACTCAAGTCAGTTTACCAACACTGATGGTGCAATGTAACTATGCAGTTGGCCAAAAATAAAATGGTCCATTTGCTTTCATCTGCTGATTAGTTGCTTTGGGCAACTAAACTAGTACATGTTTGCCCCTCTGTTAATTCTTTTTTGCTTTTACAATCCACACTCACCTGTTGAAGGTGTTGGCCATAGGCGAAACTAAAGAGGAAGCAGACCCTGCAAGCCCTTAATTACTGAGCACTTGAAATATATCTTGGTATACTGGTCAACTTACCAATGTTTTGGGGCCCTAAATTGAATTTACTGTGAGGCCCAGTAACACCAAGTTAGAGACCAAACATGTGGGCCTACCATTTTCCTGCGCATGGCTAGTTTAAGGTTGGAATAGGACAGAGGGGTACAACATTGCAGCTGGCAAAGAAAGTTTTTAATAGTTGTGAAATATTAGGAAAGTAAATAAGTGGCATGCTATTTATCATGTACAATTAAATGTGGTAAGCACTGGGTTGTAAGCAGGATTTACTCTTATCAGATGAAAGTTCCCAGATGTTACACTGAAGCAAGTCCCTGTTAATAAGGGATAAAACAATATTTTCTTTTTATATGTTTTTCAGATCCTGTTTGATCAGGCCCAGAGGTCTGTACGGCAGCAGCTGCACATGTTTGTCAAAGAGTAAGTCAGCCGAGCTTTATATCTCACTCACTGTCTCATCATACTGATCATGTACCATCACGGCTCTCTGCATAGGATGCAGAGATGCGAATGAGCCAGACATATCTAAACCACTACACTAATGTACACCTTGGGGTTTTTCTCCAATAAAACATGTCTAACTCAGTTCTGTGATCCCTGTATGGTGGCTGATATTTATCCTTTGTTACAGGACTTGAGCACACTGGGAATTGTACTTAGCAATAGCTGCAAAAACAAAGGCTGTGCTGTTTTGGAATCTCTGCAATCCCATTTTCATTTGGTATATTTGACAATCGGAAGCTGCCATTACACCTCCGGCAGGCTAATAAAAACTTCCTTATCTCTCAGAAGACTTTTATTATAATGCCATTGCAAGAAGCCAGAACATTCTAGCAGCACAGGCGTGTATCATGATACTGCTATAGTTGTGAACAGAATAACAGGGCTGTAAATGGCACTCTTTATATTAGGGACAACTCACATAAAAACCAAAATGTATTCAGCCTCAAAAAGGCTATAGCTATTCGAGCTCACATGCACCTAATAGTGTGGTGCCTAAAGGGTTAAATACATTGATAATACCCCAACCTCCAGTTATCACTGACTGTTTGTATTTATTCTGTACTCTTAAAAAGCTGAAATATTGTGTGTACTGCATTAAATGAGTTTAATAATATAGATAAAGATAAAAATGTTGGCATGATGCTCCAGGGATATAACTAAGACTCATGCATAGAGTGGCTGTATCTGTGCTTACAGTACTGCATATAAGCCAATTCATATTTAATAATAATAGTAAGAAGTTAAACTGATATAAATTCAGAATGTAGGTAGAGCCTGTAGACATATGCTCCTGGGCCTACAACACTTCTGACTGCTGAAGTGCCATAGATTGTGGCTTTTGGTACCACAGGGACAGAAGGACTAAGTAGTAGCAGCCAAAATGCAAGTTATCTGATTCAAACAATGTATATAGGCCAGAGAAGCAGCAGAATCCCTGGCAGCCGGGAGGGATACAGTTTCTATAGCAACAGGAAATTAAGTGGGAATCTGTCAGTAGCTAATGCTGTGTGTATGGGGGGAGGGGTCTATTACACCATGAGGAGAGCAAGCCCCCTACTCCTTCTCACTCTATATTACGGCTCATATATGTCACTGGCAACTCTGACAAAAAAATGGTTTCCAGGAGCCAAGCATTTTATACATATTTTCTCATCTCTATATTGTACATATAAATATATGAATACTTCTTCACAGGTTTATTAATCTGTTGGCTTCTGCACCATTTAAATAGAATCATTAGTGCAGAGAACTTGCAGACAGATAAAGCTTTTAGTAGCAATTACATTTGCTTATAACTTTAAAACCACTGATTTAAAAAAAAAAAAAAAAAAAAATATTTCTGGGTTTATATTCCCCTTTAACAAAATATATATTTTATAAGACTTTCACTTGTTAGGATAAGAGACCACTGCAAGCAAACAGATGTTATTGGAGAGTGGGGGAATAGAACATTACACGTCATTACAAATAAAGACCAATTGCAGTACTACCATTACAGCCACTGCCTATGCCATTCTAAGGAACCTAGCTGGTTTTTGTGTCCATGTTTCCTGTCTTGAGCAACAAGTACTTTGAAGGGGAGAAAGTGTTGCTGTGATGTGAACAAGAGTTAAAATACGGTTAGGGCAAAATACAGATTAAAGCCATTTGGCTCCAGTAAAAATAACTTTTACACCTAAAATTATAGTCTTGTTGTTTGGAAACTTGTCATTAATCTCTCAACCTCTTTATCTAAAATTTCAGTGACGTGAGGAAGTTTAAGGAATCCAAGAAGCAGTTTGATAAGGTGAGAGAGGACCTGGACATTGCACTGGTAAAGAATGCACAAGCACCACGCCACAAACCGCATGAAGTGGAAGAGGCCAGTAGTACGCTGACCATAACAAGGAAATGCTTCCGGCACCTTGCACTTGACTATGTATTACAGGTGAGCGGAACTTACCATGGCCTGCTTTGTGCCATAGTTTTCACATGACCACAATATCTGCTTTGCAACACAAGGCCAAATGACAGATATATAAAGCTTTTGCATTTGGGCAAATGACTGCAGAAACTGCAAGTGAATCCTGGAACAAACTCACATTTTCTGCAGTCATTTGCAGCCAAATGTTTTTTTTTATTTCCATAAGCAGAATGGGGGAGGGCTACTTATAAAAATCCTCATCTATTGCATTGGGCATGGAAAAGCTGCTCCACATCCACAGCCCAGTATGGCAGTGAACCCCCAAGGGGCAGGGGAAGCCTCATGTATAGTAGGCTAAAATGTAAATGCCTAAAACAAATAAATGTATAATTTCTCAGAGTGCTTTTCTAAGCAATTTACATTATTTTTTTTTTTTACCAGTTTTCATAATATTAGCAGTTTTTAGTCTGCTAAGATAATTAATTTAATACAACAGTGTCACCGCTGGTCATTTCAACTGACTGATAACATTCAGCTAAAATTTAATTCCCTAGGAAATGGATTGTCTTGTGATGTTGCTCTGCTTAGAAATGACCCGAAAAACATCAGATGACTCCTCTCTGCTCACTAACTTTAATTTCTATGGGGGAAGGTGACCTGCCTCCTAGCTTGTGCATCATTTACACAAGCAGTCTAGAGAGCTCCAAGGTCTGTATAGGGCTGCCTTGTACCCATTATCACTGTGCAGAGCGGAGCCATTGCCCTGGATGCAAATTTTCTTTTCAATGATTTTTATTTGCATTTTAACTTTTACAGAGTGGATATCAGTATCTGGATGCAAATTTTATGTGCATGGGCAGTATGTGCAAGGAGACAGCAGCAAAATGTGTATTGCTCGCCCTATAATATCACTATGTATAACCCACTAAATTGTCAGATAAACTGAGGTTACCGTTATGTTATGCCTAGGTTAAAAGAAAAGCATTGAATGTTATAGAATCTAAATGCTGTTAGACAGGGAAGCTTTAGCGGGGCCATTATACAGTGTAACATATTGTAAGTGCCAGAAGGTGGCACTAAAGTTCTTTCCTGGCAAATACTTTAAGCAACATCACTTGACAAAAGAATAGAGAGACCCATCTATCTCCATCACTTAGCCTTACTTTTACACTCCAGGTAGCAAAAATAATTATTGTCAGCCAGGTTCACTTTTGGGTTTTTTTGTGCTTTATATGAAATTATATTTTGTTAAATAAATGTATATATGTATGTTAGAAAATGCATTGGTTATTGGTTGTATTAAGTTGGTGCATGTGATAGGCCATAGGAAAGAGCCTAATGATTAAGGGATCTTCTGAAGGTTTGGAATGACTGGTGCTGTGTAATAAAAAAAAAAGGCACAATTTTATTAGTTGGGGGGTCATTATGCTATCTGTACTACAGAATACCAAATGATTTGAGAATATGTTGCATAGTAAGTGGTACATAATGTGCTTGCCTTAGTGCTGTGACTATGTGTAAATATATAAAGATTACATCTCTTATTCCTGTTCTAGATCAATGTCTTGCAAGCCAAAAAGAAGTTTGAAATCCTAGATGCAGTGAGTATTTACTTTTTTATTTCTATAGTGTATAAGCAGTACTTTTTATGATTCTATGATTTATAGGTCTCATGAATCATTGATCAATGCCCTGCTTAAAGGTGGCCACACATGTGGCGATTTGTCATTAAATCCGCCACTAACCTTCAGGGCTGAAACGGCAGATAAGGAGGTAGAAACAATAGGATTTCTACCTCCTTCTGCCGATTCAGCCCTGAAGGCAGATCTTTTAACCTGGCCGATCGGCGAGTCAACCGATATCAGCAGCCTCCTGCGATACCGGTCGACTCGACGACTTGCCATACACAAAGTTTCGTACGATATTATCGGTGCGTGTATGGCCAGCTTTAGTGTGTTTAGGGAACCACAATATTTAGGATCAGATGAACTCCTTGCCACTGCAGGGTTTCCTTTAGGGGAAGTGACTTTCCAAGGGTCCTGCAATTCATCAGCTCTATGCAGAGTGAAAAAGTCAGTAGGTTCTGGTGAATGCCACTAATATATCCTTTGGCTGTGCAGGCAGAAGTTGCAGGTAGCGGTGTCAGCATAACAAAGGTGTCCGTTGTATATCCTTCATACCACCAAGTCGTCAACCTCATATAAATATGTTTGTCATACTATAAATTAAGGGGGACATATCAAAAAATAAAAATTGGATTTTTTTTATTCTCGTTTAAAAATAAGCCTGCAATATACTTTAGTTAAACATTCTAAACTGTTTTTATAGAAAAGCTGATTTTTCTCAGTGAGCTCCCTGTGCTCTCTCTTACTACTGCTGCAGATATGGTTGTCTGCGGGACTAGAGAACAATCAGCAGTGCCTTGAGTTTTGGATAACAGGAAAACATCACGTGTGCAAAAGGGAGTGCACTGGGAAAAATAAGCTTTTTTATAAAAATGGTTCTGAATTTTTAAGTATTTTGTAGCCAGGCTTATTTTTCAAAGGTCTGAATGAAATCTAATTTTTATTTTTTTGCTAAATGTCTTGAAAGAATAATGTTAATGCTCACCAGGTCTGGCACAGATAATGATGCTGGAAGTAGGTAGCCAGAGTTCTATTCATGGCACTGTATGGCACATGACTTTATAACACATATTTGCACACTTATACAGTTAACTAAAGCTTTTTATTTGTATCTAATATAGCCTTTATATATACTTAACATTAGCATGTCTACTTCCTCTGTCCAAATCCATAGTATTAGGCATCCATGCTCCATATTATTTTTGCTCTGCATTAAAATAGTAGGATTACTGGTTTAGTTTTCCATTAGACAATTCATTAAAACATTTTCCAGAAGGGGACTCCATCTCTACAATTAAATAGTTCTCCTTTGGTAAATTATTCTGTAAATTTATCTCTTTTGCTCTGTGTAAGTGTTATATTAAAGTTAATTGGACATCTTGTTCATTCAGGGTGTTTTTTCTTGACATGCCATGTGCATTGAGCACTTTCTATACTACCACCCCTTACCAAATTATATCAGTAAAATAATTTCTGTATGTGTAATCTCTAATCTTTCCCCAGATGTTGTCATTCATGCATGCCCAGTACACCTTCTTCCAGCAAGGATACAGCCTACTAAATGAGCTGAATCCCTATATGAAACAACTCGCCTCAGAGGTATGTCTGACTGAACCCCAAGGAACGGTAAAAAGTAAAATATTCTACCATAAAATAATTTACCTTAATTTTATCCATCATGTTTCCTAGTTGAAACCTGTTATATGTCAACTGAAACTATACAGTTATCTTGCAGTGATGTTTGCTAGCCCCCCCCCTTCACTTACCTTTGGATCATGGTAAGTGAAAGACATGGTGATCCAACTTAATCACAAGAAAATGCAAAAGAAGGCAATTTCCCGCAATTAAGCTGCACATAGTGTGTTTTACTTGCAATCCAAAGGTAAGTGAAGGGGGAAGTCAGTTTTGGGAGATTTGTTGCCTATGGTACCACACAATTACCTGATCTTCCATATTGTTTTCTATTGGGTTACATCTACACAGTGGGAGGCTGAAAAGGGCATAATAAATGTTTAGAGGAGCAATGTTTACTTTGCCTACTTTGGACAAATTGCAGAGTATTTCTGTGTATTCTGTGTGCTACAGCTGCAAAACGGGGGATATGGAGTGCAGAATAGTGTGATGTCTGCAGCGCAGCTGAGCCCCAAACCTGAGGATTTCTAGCATTTTTGGAGAGTGCAGTGTTCTGTGGGCCACTTAGTCATACTAATAACCCATAGCTTATTCCACAAGTAAAAATGTGCACTCTCTTTTCTTCCCTCTCAGTTGGATCAACTGGTGATTGACTCTGCTGTGGAAAAGAGAGAGATGGAGCACAAACACGCGACCATTCAGCAAAGGGTAAGTGTTAACTAAAGGGACTATGTGTTGGGAAACGCCAATTACATCACTTCAGGCGTATATGGCAATATGCTTGCCAGAATTTCTTTTTGTTCCTTTATACAATGATAGTCTTCAAGGTGGATTTTTATCTGTCATTGTTGGGATTCAGGGCACTCCTGCTTGGCTACAAATGACAATGATAGTAAGTATACAGATTCAACAATACCACCTGTAATGACTTAGCTTTTATTGTGAGCTTTGTGGCACTCCTGCAATCCATTTTTCTTATTTTACAGTCTTTGCAGAACTTTTTTTATTGTGACCTTTGTTTTATCTCTTTCACAAATCCCATCCTACTCTACTTTATCTTCTTTTATTTTCTCTTAATTGTGTTCACTAAAATCACTAAAACTCATTATGCTCTAATGCCAGATTCTGTCTTGCTTGGCTTCCTTTATTAAATTAAGTGTGTGTACATGTTTATTGCCTTCTCACTTAGAACAATGGGTTGTAGGAGCATCATAAATCATTTGTCTATTGTGGGATAAAGAGTCAGACACGTTGAAAGGACATGTCTGCACTGATGGTTTTGCTTCTACAGTTTTTGTACTAGATGTTTCTCATGTATAGGTGGTCTTTGCTGATTTAATTATGTGGTGACTTGCTCAAAGAGAATGGTACTGAAATTGTGTAGAACATGTATTTTCAACAGTTCGCTCATGCATTAGGAAAAACAAAATCAGCAACAAGACCTGCCAGTAAACACCACTGTGACCTCAACTTATCAAAAGGGTCATTTTTTTTATCAGCCCTAGACTTGCAGGATAGAAAGTAGCCTCAGTTCACTTTCGCACGTTAAGATGAACTGCCCCTTTAGGGCTCTGGCACACAGGGGAGATTAGTCGCCCGCGACAAAACTCCCTGTTCGCGGGCGACTAATCTCCCCGAGTTGCCATGACCCGCCATCCCGGCGGGATGGCACACGCGGCGGGGCGATTTCAGGAAATCGCCGAAAAAGACTCGCGAGTCTTTTTTGGCGATTTGCGCAAAATCACACCGGAATGTCCTATTCCTAGCTACTTTGGCGTTGCTCTTCATTATTACATTTTTTAAAAAATTTATTTGCCTTACTTTTCTGCCTTTTTCTGGCTTTCAGATGGAGTCACCCTGGCAGAAAAAAAACTGTTGCTCTGTTATGCTTCAATGTTATTGTTATTGTTACATTTTATTTCTTATCTCCCTATTCAAGTCTTTTGCCTATTCATATTCTAGTCTCTCATTCAAATCACAACTTGGCTGCTAGGGTAAATAATAACTTAGCAACCAGATAACTGCTGAAATACCAAACCGTAGACCTGCCAAGCAAAAAGCTAAATAACTGAAAAGCAATAAAAAAAGACCAATTGCAAATTGTCTCAGAATATCAATATCTACATCATACTTATTATTAAAGTACAGGGTAGGAATAAGGTTCTACTGTGCCTAATGGATTGTGTGAATATTTGAATATTGCAAATCTACATTGACATTTAAGTATTGCTACATAATGCCCATTTATTTGTATACTAGAAGCAATTAACCAGACTGGACATATTTACTCTGGAATCTATAGTGTTTTCTGTAAATGTATTGCACCTAAATAAATCACCGAGGCAGCTTCTAAAATGTATTTTTCCTTAGGGAAGGACTTGCACATAGCATTGCAAATGATTAAGTTATCATTGAGCTTAAATATTAAATTGGGACAGTTTAAGCCTCATAAGACATTTATTACCTGATCAGTGTTCCTTACAAATGCAGATAATTTGGTCCCGTAATTGCAGTAGCAAATTTAATGTGCAAACATCTACTTATTATATACCACTGACATAGCTGCCCTTGCCCATCAAATATTAAAGCAGTGTATCTGTATTTATGTTCCTTCCTTCAGATGGATCCTCAAATTAATCATTCATATGATGGAATCTACTGAGAACACTTGCTTAAAACTATAATAACTACTCTAATGGCTGAACCAAAACTGGGGGATAAATTATAAGGAAAAAATATATAACATGTCAGACTTTGCTTTGTCATTTGGGGTGACTGATTAATTTCAGTCCTACTTTATGACTTTATCTGGATGATGGAAATATTTAATAATGACAGTGGTGTTTAATTGTTTTAACCCCACAGTTCCCTCGCCTTGTGTCCCTAATCTTTTATATAAGGATATTAAGTCAGTGAGGAGTTCTATGCGCTATGTATAATCTGCTATGCATTTTTGTACAACCCGGATTCCAAAAAAGTTGGGACACTAAACAAATCGTGAATAAAAACTGAACGCAATGATGTGGAGGTGCCAACTTCTAATATTTTATTCAGAATAGAACATGAATCACGGAACAAAAGTTTAAACTGAGAAAATGTACCATTTTAAGGGAAAAATATGTTGATTCAGAATTTCATGGTGTCAACAAATCCCAAAAAAGTTGGGACAAGGCCATTTTCACCACTGTGTGGCATCTCCCCTTCTTCTTACAACACTCAACAGACGTCTGGGGACCGAGGAGACCAGTTTCTCAAGTTTAGGAATAGGAATGCTCTCCCATTCTTGTCTAATACAGGCCTCTAACTGTTCAATCGTCTTGGGCCTTCTTTGTCGCACCTTCCTCTTTATGATGCGCCAAATGTTCTCTATAGGTGAAAGATCTGGACTGCAGACTGGCCATTTCAGTACCCGGATCCTTCTCCTACGCAGCCATGATGTTGTGATTGATGCAGAATGTGGTCTGGCATTATCTTGTTGAAAAATGCAGGGTCTTCCCTGAAAGAGATGATGTCTGGATGGGAGCATATGTTGTTCTAGAACCTGAATATATTTTTCTGCATTGATGCTGCCTTTCCAGACATGCAAGCTGCCCATGCCACACGCACTCATGCAACCCCATACCATCAGAGATGCAGGCTTCTGAACTGAGCGTTGATAACAACTTGGGTTGTCCTTGTCCTCATTGGTCCGGATGACATGGCATCCCAGATTTCCAAAAAGAACTTCGAATCGTGACTCGTCTGACCACAGAACAGTCTTCCATTTTGCCACACTCCATTTTAAATGATCCCTGGCCCAGTGAAAATGCCTTAGCTTGTGGATCTTGCTTAGAAATGGCTTCTTCTTTGCACTGTAGAGTTTCAGCTGGCAACGGCGGATGGCACGGTGGATTGTGTTCACTGACAATGGTTTCTGGAAGTATTCCTGAGCCCATTCTGTGATTTCCTTTACAGTAGAATTCCTGTTTGTGGTGCAGTGTCGTTTAAGGGCCCGGAGATCACAGGCATCCAGTATGGTTTTACGGCCTTGACCCTTACGCACAGAGATTGTTCCAGATTCTCTGAATCTATCAGTTGATCATGATAGATGCAAAATCTTTGCAATTTTTCGCAGAACACCTTTCTGATATCGCTCCACTATCTTTCTGCGCAACATTGTGGGAATTGGTGATCCTCTACCCATCTTGGCTTCTGACAGACACTGCCACTCTGAGAAGCTCTTTTTATACCCAATCATGTTGCCAATTGACCTAATTAGTGTTATTTGGTCTTCCAGCTCTTCGTTATGCTCAAATTTACTTTTTCCTATTCTTATTGCTACTTGTCCCAACTTTTTTGGGATTTGTTGACACCATGAAATTCTGAATCAACATATTTTTCCCTTAAAATTGTACATTTTCTCAGTTTAAACTTTTGTTCTGTGATTTATGTTCTATTCTGAATAAAATATTAGAAGTTGGCACCTCCACATCATTGCGTTCAGTTTTTATTCACAATTTGTTTAGTGTCCCAACTTTTTTGGAATCCGGTTTGTATGTTAATAAGGGTCACAAAATCCCCAGGATGTCTTCTACTATCCTTATATTCTTTTGTATAGGTTACGATATTTGTTTATTTGTGAAGCAGTAATTGGGGGTAGCTGGTGCTGTACAAGCTATGTCTGTCACTGTCTGACATAAGAGGGTGACAGTTATAAGGATAGTATTCACAAATAGTTTTTATGTTATTGTTTTCATCAGACTTCTTTTTTTTTTTTTTTTTAGATATGTATATATATCCAAAAAGCTCTGAAAATGCAGCAATGCCATATCCTATAGTATTTTGTTTAAAAATAACTATTATTAATTTATTACTAATTTGCTTTTTGATATGAGGATAGGACAGAAAGCTTAAAAGCAAGCTTAAAGCCATACTGATGGCTTTTTTGAATTTTCAATCTTTCTGTGTTTTTTAGAAGCTTTAAGCTGGCCATACACGCACCAATAATATTGTACGAAACCCCGTTTTGTACGATATTCGGTGCGTGTATGGCAAGTCGGCGAGTCGACCGATATCACAGGAGGCTGCTGATATCGGTCGACTCGCCGATCGGCCAGGTTAAAAGATTTTGATCGGGCGCCATAGAAGGCGCCTGATCAAAATCTGCCTTAAGCGATGAATCGGCAGAAGGAGGTAGAAATCCTATTGTTTCTACCTCCTTATATGCCGTTTCAGCTCTGAACGGTTAGTGGCCGATTGTACGATCTAATATCGGAAATCACCACGTGTGTGGCCACCTTTAGGCTAATGTTCCATGGAAAGAATAGTGACCTGCGATAAATCTCTGCTACCGCGGGCAGCTAGTCTCTCCGAAATGCCTTTCCACCTGCAACAAAGGAACCACCAGTGGAAAGGCCCACACATTGCTTCGGCTTTCCGAAGTCACACAAAGTTATCTGCAGAAGGATAAGTAATAAAAAGTAACAAAATAAATTTGTAGCCTCACAGAGCAATAGTTTTCTGACTGCAGGGGTCAGAGACCCCAATTTGAAAGCTGGAGCGGTAGAAGAAGGCAAAATCTATAAAAAGTATTTTTTTTTTTTTTTTTTTAAAGGACCAACTGTAGAGTAGCTAGGAATAGGACATACTGTACTGTAGCATACTAAGGGGCAGCTTTATTAAAAAATGAGTTTAGATCTTAGTACATAAAAACTTACCCACTTTCTATTCATTCCTATGAGATTTTTAGAAATGTATTTATCAAATGGTAAGTTCTAGGTTTCACCCATTGATAAATGCACTTCTAAAAATCCCAGGAATGAATAGAATGTGGGTGAATTTTTATGTAATAAGCTCCAAACTCACATTTTGATAAATCTGCCCCTTTGGGTTAACTTAAGGGTGGCCATGTTGTGCCATGTTAGAGAAAGACCACATACCTGCCCCATACATTTCATATAATGGATGCCATACATATAGCCAGAATTGCAAGATGAGGTAATCAGTTGATCCCTGACGATGATTTCTGGAAAAACCCAGATATTTTTGAAAAACACAGATATTTATTAGTAATTTGTAAATCTGTAAAATGTAAATATAAATGAGCCTTTATGCATTATAACAATACATTGTATTCTCTCTCTGTTTTTATCTGCACCTGTGGCTGATACCTTTCCCTTCTACAGACACTTCTTCAGGTAAGTCGACATCTGTCATAAAGTTATTTATGAACAAAGAACATTTTATGTACCACTGTCACACATTTATTACTAAAGGTCCATGTCTTACTCTCAGCTGGTTTCCCCCTTGGATATCATTACCTGCCAGAGCTACAGAATACCAAATGCTGTATTAACCCTGCTTTGCCTCCCTTACTATCACATTATACAGGATAGGACTGTCCTATAACACTAACAGCTATATAATACTGAAATTGGGGATTGTTTTTTTTTTTTAATATGGAAGGGGGAGCAGAGAGCAAAGACAGAAGAGGTTTCTGTTGCCTGAACCCAAGAGCAGTTCTTTTGTTTCTGGCATATTGCATGTTTTGTTGGAGGGAGACAAATGGAAGTGCCTATTCATTGAAAAGTGAATTGGGCACAATGAGAAGTACAAAGAAGCGTTTTCTGTGCGGCTGTCTCACTGTCTAAGTGGAAAAGCAACTCTTAATAAACTCTCAATTTTTCCTAGTGGTTTTTCTTCTTATTATAAATTACGGTCCTAAAATGCTGACTTGTGACTGGCACAACTTTTATCTTAAAGGGGAACTCCACCCAAAGAAAACTTAGTTTTTTGAAAAATAAACATAATTTTAAGCAACTTTGCAATAGAAATCAATTAAAAAAATGCAGCCTTTTCTTAATTTTTAATGTAATAATATAGTTTGGGCCATCACAGTAACATCATAGTGCAATGCATTGTGGCTTATGTAGTTCCTGCATGCTGCTTGTAAGCTGTGAAAAAGTTGTTGCAATTTGTAACATCAGTGTTTTAGTCCCTCCTCCCCTGACAGGATTCCAGCAATTAAAAATGGCATTTACTCATATTTTTTAAGGAACGGGTTACAGTGATAGATATATGAGGGGTGTCTGTGTTTTAATTTAACAAATGTTTTTTTTTTTGGGAAGCCAGAGTTCCCCTTTAATCTTGCTGTCTTATCTCTTAAGAACCCCCTGTTGATTTTCTTATCTATCTGAACTTGCTTGGTCTGTCAGTAGAAAGGGCCATGGCTTTTGGTGTGTGGGGCCATCACTGGCCACAGTGCTTCTTTTGTTATGTTGATATGTCATTAAGTTGGGAGTGCGGAACTCTCTTTAGTGCTTTATTGGAAGTTTTGTAGAAGGTCAGAGGACACATGGACACGAGTCAAAAGCCCAACAGTCAGCAAAGAAGAAGAGATGCTGTTAGCTTTCTTATTAAACTTTTTTTGGCCTGTCCTATTCATTGTGCTTTACTTGTGAATATTTTTATATATTTTTTTTATATATATTTTTTCCAGTAATGCAGTCTACCTCATTACCATCAGTTTTGTAGGGGTGTATTTTCCAAATATCAGTCTAGGGACAATTGTCACATTCTCTTTGGTTGCCTCTGACAAAATAGTTTGATTATTGGCATGTGATTTATATTCTTGGGCAAAGATGGGCCAAAAGGTAAAAAAAAAATTTAAGTTTTCCTGGGTCCAGTACCAAACCACTTTGGTTAGAAAGTCAGCCTGTCTTTGTCAAGCTTATGCTGCATACGATTTGTTATTGTGCTATTTCCAGAGAGAAGCTGCGTTGACAGAATGACTGGTGTTGTTTCCAGTTGAACTTTGTGCAGTTTTCTGCATAGTGAGCTGCAGCCATAGTTTTTCATGTGTGGCACAGGCCCATGTGAGAAGCCTTCTATACTGCCCATTACATATGAACATTGTACCACATGGAACTTCTATGGCCAATGAACTTGTCACAAGATTATTTATGCTAAACTACATTGTAAAGGAAAATCTTAATTTTATTTGGAGCTGACATATTCCACAGCTCTTACAGAGATTATACATTATTTTCATCAGCCCCTGTGGAGCTTACAGTTGTACGCTGGCCATATACATTGGTGGCCTCGCAAAACAAGCAGATCTTTGCCCAATTTGGCCGCTTACATTCTGTGTCAAATTGTACTGATGCGATTATTTGGGCCCTGGTCAGTGGGGTATCCTTGTATTCCCAGCCTGGTTCATATAGGGATCATTTAAGGCTGATACTTTTGTTTTACCGCATGCCAGTGTTGTAACTACATAAGAAGCAGACCCTGTAGCTGCAGGGGAGCCATACCTATAGAGGGCTCAGTGAGGCCCTAATTAATGAGCAATTTCAACATATCTTGGAAGAATAGGTCAACATACAAATGTTTTATAGCCAAAAACTGAATTTGCTGTGGGTTCCAGTAATATCTAGTCTTGTATACCTAGTTGGTACCCTGGGCCGGTAGAGTATTCTCCTAACAGGATCTCTGGCCAGGGGTATCGGTAAGTGATTACAATCACTGGGGGGAGGTTGCCTAATATTTGGCACCCCCAGTGATTGTACTTTTTCTTTAAAGATGTAACTTTTAGTATTGGCAACAGAGAAGAAAATATTTTGGTTTCTTTGCTAGTTGGCCAATGACCTGTGGGATGCAGGTTGCAGCACTACTAGATCATTCTTAATGTCATTCAGAAAGACGCAGCTGCATTGCTTTTTATAGCCTTTTAACTTTGTCCCACAGGACGAGGTGAGTGTAATGCAGTCAGACAGAGCAACATAGAAATGCATTTAAAGAAAAGGAGCAACTTGCTATTTCCTTGACGATGATGCAATGATGTTAAATAAGAGGCAACCAGTGGATAAATAGCAACAAATTTGATGAGACTTGGCACCACTAGAGCTTTACTATACAGGTATTACATTACTTGCACACGCTGAGAGGACACAACAATATAGCTCACCTTGTGATGGAAGGGGTAAGCAGAGATGATGGTGGGGAGTATAAAGAAACAGATGGAGTTGGGTTTTTAAAACTCTTGGCGTGTGCTGCCTTAGCCTATCATTACTGATTGCACTGAATGGGCGAAGCAAGTCCTTTGTCTATTGAGGAAGAAGTAAAAGAGGAGGGGTATCTCTAAATAGCTTCTATGAATGAGAAGACATTACCAGCTTCACCTCCCTGGCCTGGCTAGTAAACCAATAATCACTTTGTGTCCACTTCTTTTATCTGTTTTCTTACCCTCCTGGCTGTCCGGAAAGTGACAGCTGTATGCTAATAGCCCTCCTACTTGTCCCCGCAGGAGTAGGGAACTCGGGGCTGAGGCACACTTCATTCAGCATCCTATTTTGGCATAGCTAGGGACTGGGGTCTTCTCATTCTTCTTCTGCTCCATCACACCAAGGTACCTTTCAACAGGAAAAGCTTAAAAGGGCCTCTTTAAAAACTCAGGGGAAAGCCATGGTCGTACAGGAGATACAGATCCATTAATCTGGGTTTTACAGGAAACATTTAGTTGAAACTAATGAAGATGAAGATATTTGGGCGCCTGGAGTATTTGCTGGTGAGTGGCAGCAATATCACACTGGTAGAATAGGAGATTTGTATATAAATTGTGAATTGCAGTGGGAGAATTTATTTATTTCCTGTATCTTAAGGAAAGTATAACATTGTGTTACATATGTACTGCTCACTGTGACTTGCATTGGGCTACTGATTCTGATACAAGCATGCTGTTTTAAAGGGTAATGGAGCCAGATGGTAAAGGGGCTAGGGATTAAACTGGGTGGCTGCAGCCATAATGCATGTAACAAGGACATCACACCTGTAGCCCCCTGCTAACTCCCAGCACCCACTGAAAGGGTTTTGCTTTCAGAGGATGTTGATAGTTTAACAACAGCTGCAAGATGGCAGGATGATTATGAGTGATACAAACAGAAAGTATCCAACAGTGGTTACATGACTGTATTGTTATATTTTGGTTGATGTTTAGTAAAGCGTATTTGAGTGCATTTTGATCCTAGCTGATCATGATACAGTAAAAAGGATTCCTCTGTGGTGGAAGGAATGATACAGAACTGTGTTTTATTATTTATATATTTATTATCCCAGGACCATGGCTAACTTTGGTCCACCTTAAAGGAACTCTCAGCTTACTATATAAGCAGGACACACAAGAAACCAGTGTAGATATTACCAAGCTTGACCAATGCTGAGAAACAGGTGTTCCCACCCTTGTCACAAATTACTGGCCAGCGATTCAGTTCTTATTCTTGTGTTTTTATCAATAAATTACTTGAAATACAACATAATCAAAGGTAGCGGTTTGTGCAACGTTTCAGTGATCCCATTTAATAATTTGACATGGGAAGATATGTCTGTGTGCACCCCGCTTGCATAAATTAACAGATTTCCCATGAGTGCACAAAGGAGGAATCTGTTGCCTTATTGTGTGGCCTCTGTATCATTGAACTTGTTGTCAAGGTAACTATTGTGATGACACAGATGGACGGCTACAATTATGGCACGGGAAGTAAAGGAATGCCTTATTAACTCCCACATTGCTGGAAAGTTATACAGTGTATTCTGGCCCTGAATTGTTACAGTTATAACTGATTGTTGAGAAAACTTTAAATATCACAAATACCAGAGAAATTAAATAATATAATAATGGCAGGACAACAGTCTGCATGGGGCTACCAGATAGCCAATCACAGTTCTTATTTGGCATCCTCAAAGAAGTTTTCTCATGCTTGGTTGGCCCACCAATACTTTTTACATCTGTGTGTGGCTCACAAGTAAAAAAGGTTTTGGATCCCTGGCATAGAGTAAGGGACCACAAAAGTGCTATATACACTTAAATTCAGAAGAAGCCCTCTGTGCATGGGATGAGAAATGCCAATCACCTTATATATTCAAGGAAATAAACACATCACATGTTGTCCCAGAGATTTGTGCATAAGGGATTATGTGCACAAACATTGTTTTAGCTGTTTTTTATTGTTTTTAGGCATATTATAGCACCCTTGAGAGTGTTTATCTGTTGGGCTGGTGCTGAGAGGGAAAGTAGTAGAAACAAACAGCACTTTAGCTTTGGTGAGGTAGTGTAAGTTACTTACAAACCGATCCCTTGTATAAGTTTTATCACTTGGATTTGGCTCCTTGTTTGCCATAGCATAGCCGACTATTATAGAGCTGCCATGGTTTTGTTGACCGGCAAGTGTCTCCAGGATGCTTGTGTCATTCCCACCCCTTGTCATTCCCATACCTTGTGTCTCAAGCTCATCTCCTTTTAGATTGTAAGCTCAAAATGGGAAATGTGGTGCCCATTCACAAGATAAAAAAACTGTAGTGCCACTATGCAATTTATATGCACTCTAGTGCTAGCTTAGTCTACCCACTAATATCAGAATTGATTCGATCTTAATAGCATTGCCCCAACCCAGTCAGTACAAAGCCATGACAGGCTGAAGAAACATGTCTGTATGAGTAATTGGACCTTGTTCTAGTCCAATGTGCAGCAGGAATGTACCACGTTTTTTTCATAATTTGTGCGTTTTTTTCGTCGCCATCACAACGTTATCGTATTTTGCGCGACTTTTTCATCGCCGCCGTGATTTTTTCGTATTGAGCAATAGTAAACGGCGGAAAAACCAATCTGATTTTTTCGCGGCGGAAAAAGTTGCGGAAAATATGCAATAAAGTCGTAACGTCGGCGAAAAAATCGCGGGACATACCAAAAACTCTCAAAAATACCAATCATTACGAAAAAACCCATTCGGACGCTTTCGGTCCATTCGTGGATTAGTAAATCTGCCCCTTAGTGTCAGAACCATTCTACTGAATAGGTGATACTATACAAACAACATCTGTACTATTGTTCTTTTCATATAGTATCTGTTGACCTTGTGATACTAATTGGGTTGCATTCCTTAAGGGCTCTGGCACACGGGGAGATTAGTTGCCCGTGACAAAACTCCCTGTTTGCGGGCGACTAATCTCCCCGAGTTGCCTTCCCCTGCCATCCCACCGGCGAAAGTCTAAGTCGCCGGTGGGATGGCACACGCGGCGGCGCGATTTCGCACATATCGCCGTAGTTGCCTCGCGAGGCTTTTTCGGCGATATACGCGAAATCGCGCCGCCGCGTGTGCCATCCCACCGGCGACTTACATTTTCGCCGGTGGGATGGCAGGGGAAGGCAACTCGGGGAGATTAGTCGCCTGCGAACAGGGAGTTTTGTTGCGGGCGACTAATCTCCCCGTGTGCCAGAGCCCTAACACACCAATGGACTTATCTTTTTTCCTCTAAATATTTGACTGAATGACTCTGTATTTGGATTATTTATTTTCAGATTACCCAGTTTACATTCACAGCATTTGATAGTAGGGTAAAGGTGTAATTCACACCTTGCAGTAAATCTGAGGAGCCTTTCCTTTTCATTTTTAACTGCTAATGCCATAGTCTTACCAGTAACATTTCACTGTTCCAGTGGGCAGACTGGCATCTACTTATGTGATCTCCAGCCACATGTAGCCCTTGGGGTACATATTGATGGGGTTATCTTCTTGCGCTCCCCTGTGTTGGAACGCAGAAGAATGCCACAGCAGGGGAGCGCAGGAAAAAGCACTCAACAGTACAAACCCTAAAAAGGTTTTAATGCTCCCAGTAAGCCTAAAAGTTCATTGGACTGTGGGCATGATGGTTTCTATAAGGTCCAGTTTGCTGCCGAACCCAGCTGATTGTCTTCCTTCCGCATAGAAAGCACTGAATAGCACTGGTTTGGTTCAAGAGCAAATTCTTCAGCATATAAATACCATGAAGAGTTGCCTTGTGTGATATTAGCTTGGAAAAAACATATTAGCATATTAGTTTTTTCAAAACCAACTAGATCTGAGGCCAACTTATCAGCAGGTCCGTTTTAACAATTTCACTAACTACCATATAATTAACCCATCAATCCAAAGCCAATTATCCCTAGCTGTGCAGGTAGATGTTTCTAGTAATTAAGCAATTAACCCAAGTGTAATTATATGTAAAGTAACTTACTTAAGTACAATTTGCTGCAGAGTTGTTGTTTCAACTGCGGAAGTGTGTAGGGAATCAGTGATGTGTGTTTAATTGCATTAGTTTGACTGTGTGTGCGCAAAGGTGTGATCACAGCCCATTCAGATAAATGGCTTTAGCATAATTGTTTTAATTATGTAAAAAATAACTCTGAATATATGGTACCTATTTGTTTTTTTACACAGTCCCTATTTCTACTGTATTACAGTTTTGCCATTTCTGACCATTTTCCCGCTTGTAGAGCATCATATTGTAAAGTGTGCTCTACACATAAGGACTTGTTTACAATCACTAAGTGCAGTGGCAACTAGAGAAATTCTCTTTGTTTTTCTCTCTGTTTTCTCTGTTGCTATATTTAAGGTATTCCAAAACCAATTATGTCCAAATGTAGGGGGGGGCATTGTTTATTAACATTATCCTTTGTTTCACAATTTTGGCCTTAGAAGCCATTGTAGCTCATAAGGGAATGCTGCTGTTTCCATGTGCTGGCTTACAATTGTCAGGCAAGTTAGTGTTTTCAGCCAGACTCAGGCAACTCATTCTAATTTATATAATTGAGAAATTAACTAATCACACTTTAATATATGATATTTTAGAGTTGTTCCTTAGTCACACATGGTGTTTGCATACTTTTGCATTTCCAAGCAAATATTCCACCCTGTTTGTGCACTGAGAGCCTGATGCTGTGCCTGTCAGAACATACACAAATTTGGGTGGATTCTCTTATAAGATAGTTACATAGTTACATAGTTACATAGGGTTGAAAAAAGACCTGTGTCCATCAAGTTCAACCCATCCAAGTAAACCCAGCACACCTAACCCACACCTACCAATCTATACACTCACATACATAAACTATAAATACAACCACTAGTACTAACTGTAGATATTAGTATCACAATAGCCTTGGATATTCTGATTGATCAAGAACTCATCCAGGCCCCTCTTAAAGGCATTAACAGAATCTGCCATTACCACATCACTAGGAAGGGCATTCCATAACCTCACTGCCCTCACCGTGAAAAACCACCTACGCTGCTTCAAATGGAAACTCCTTTCCTCTAATCTAAAGGGGTGACCTCTGGTGCGTTGATTGTTTTTATGGGAAAAAAGAACATCCCCCAACTGCCTATAATCCCCTCTAATGTACTTGTACAGAGTAATCATGTCCCCTCGCAAGCGCCTCTTTTCCAGAGAAAACAACCCCAACCTCGACAGTCTAACCTCATAGTTTAAATCTTCCATCCCCTTAACCAGTTTAGTTGCACGTCTCTGCACTCTCTCCAGCTCATTAATATCCTTCTTAAGGACTGGAGCCCAAAACTGCACTGCATACTCAAGGTGAGGCCTTACCAGGGACCTATAAAGGGGCAAAATTATGTTCTCATCCCTTGAGTCAATGCCCTTTTTTATACAAGACAGCACTTTATTTGCTTTAGTAGCCACAGAATGACACTGCCTGGAATTAGACAACTTGTTATCAACAAAAACCCCTAGATCCTTCTCCATTAAGGAAACCCCCAACACACTACCATTCAGTAGATAGTTTGCGTTTATATTATTTCTACCAAAGTGCATAACTTTGCACTTATCAACATTGAACCTCATTTTCCAGTTTGCTGCCCAGTTATCTAATTTTGTCAAATCGCTCTGCAAAGCGGCAGCATCCTGCATGGAACTTATAGTTTTGCACAATTTAGTGTCATCAGCAAAAATAGAAATAATACTGTCTATGCCCACCTCCAGGTCATTAATAAACAAGTTAAACAGCAAAGGCCCAAGGACTGACCCCTGCGGTACTCCAAGATCCTGGCTTTACTTTTACCATGACAGCAATGTTTGTTTTATTTTTCAGGACTTTTCCTATGATGACTCCAAGGCTGATTTTAATGTTGATGCTCCTAATGGAGTTGTAATGGAAGGATATCTCTTCAAGAGGGCCAGCAATGCATTTAAAACGTGGAACCGGTTAGTATGGAGATGTATCTTCTAACTGGAACTTGGTTTAGGAAAATGCATTAGATACTGATATGCAGAAGGATCCCAAATGACACTTGTACTGAGGTATTCATCACTGTGGGCTCAGCACCCTGTGCTTCTGGCATTTCAGTTTCTATGTAGTACAGCCAAAAGTTGGCTGTACTACATCATTGCATAGCAGCTTTGAGTGGGGTACAGTATCAAATTCATTTTAGTGTATAAATCTCTTTCAATTTTGTATTTAATACCACAGGGTAAAGGGAATAATTCATCCATAATACAAGCAATATCCCCAGAGTGAGGATTACTGAGGATTGTGCAAACTGAAATGAATACAGTTATGTCTAATCCCTCATAAGACTGAAATGCTTTGGAAGGTTCAATATGGATGAGGATAAGAAATATCTGTCTTTCCCTTACACAGCTACAGTGGGAAAACCTTTCCAATGTATTGCAATGAGACTAACTACATTTTATTTTATGCCACAGGAGATGGTTCTCCATCCAGAACAGCCAGCTGGTTTATCAGAAGAAGCTGAAGGTAAGTGTAAGTGCAAGTGATAGAGCCTACTGTACAGCTTACTCTGTTTGCCTTATAACATTCTATTTATCACCTGGGATGTTACTTTAGGTGTCAGTTTACTCATAAAAACCTGTGACACTGAAAAGAGCAGTTTCCATCATAAAAGCTTTACTTGTCAGTACCTTCTCAATTGCTCTACATCCTTTTGCTACAACTGGAGATCAGTCAGTGGGAGGCAGATATTATCAGTACCTCAATGACTGGCATCACTTTGGACTCTAAATCATAGGGGAGTGTGTATGTGTAGCGGGTGTACAGTACAACTGTGTATAGAACCACTGGCACTAGTTGCATGGGCGGGGGGGGGGAGTGCTGACCATAACCCCTAGCTAATTGCGTATTTACAGACAGGAGGTAACTCCACTACACAATAGAGCTCTTAACACTCCTGCACCTCTTTTTTTTATTTATAAGTGGTGTATTTACATAAGGGCAATGTGGGTGGTCGCCTGGGCCCTTAATTCCAAGGGGTCCCAGCACTGGGGAGAGGGGGCTGGACCAGGCCAATTTAGGGTAGAGAATGGCATGGATTGGTGGCAGGGCCAAGTTACAGCCTGAGCTAAAGATATAATAAATTAGCCCCTGCTAGCAGCGCTGTATGTTAAAACATGGGCCTTTACTTAGGGGCATATTTATTATGCTGTGTAAAAAACGGCGAGAAAATTCGCCACACATCACCATGCTTTGCAGTGTAAAAATGGCGTAAAATCGGCATAATTGTTTTACGCGTTTTTTCTCCCACCGGAACTTATGGAAAATAACAGCGTAATATCCGGCATTCAGATGGCGATCTTTTCCATTTATTTTACACAGCTTTTTACTCCGTTTTTTCGGTGAATTAGTTTTACACAGCATAATAAATACTTATAATAAAAACTTTTTCAAATGATCTTCATTTTTTTAAATTACTAGCCTACATTTTCTGCCCTGCAAATGGTTCTCGGGGTCCACTGTTTTCATCCTCCATCATACAAAAAGTTTGTATTAAAGTGAACTATTCCTTTTATTACTTTTGAAGATCTAATGAAAAGAATTTACCTCAGCATGTCCATTCTCTTTATCTCCATATTTTTTATTTATTGAAATGGGCGGAAGCGGCTATTGGAGAATGCCTGTTCACTGCAGAAATCTGCTGTATATAACCATTTTGTTAGTTCAGTCTCATGTCTCTATAGGTGGATATCAAAGAGTGGCAGTTTTAGTTTCTCCTCCCATGAGTAAATGTATGTCCATGACATTCTGAGCACAGAGCTACAGCTTTCTTGCTTTGGTTACTTGAGGTTTTTTAATTACTGTAACCATATCTGTTGCAGGATGTTCTGACTGTGGTGGTGGAGGATCTGCGACTATGCACTGTGAAGCCTTGTGAAGATATAGAAAGGCGGTTTTGCTTTGAGGTTGTCTCACCTTCCAAGTAAGTTAGACATGTGCTCAAACATGGAAACATCAAGGGGGAGATTTATCAGTGTTTGAGTACACAATTTTCAGAAACTCAGATGTTTGTTATTTATTAAGTTCAGAAAACTTTAATGTAATGTGCCATCTAAAAGCTTGCGAGTTTCTATAGAAGTCTATGGTAGTTGTCCTAGGCAAAGTCAAGCTAGATTTTCAAACTTTGTAAACTTGAAAAATTCGAGGTATTCAAGGGTTTTATTCGACCGAGTTTCCCTTATTAGTAAATAAGCAAGCATTTGATATGCGAGTTTATTCAATTTAAAAAAACAAACTCCATTTCGCAAACTCAAAAATTGATAAATAAGCCCAGGTTGCATTTCTGCTTGTGGGGCTCTTGTTTAACTAAAACTCCCAACTGCCTTCAAAAACACAGGCTAAAGGTTTTTTCGTGTTTTTCCTATAATAGAAAAAAATGCCTTAAAGTTAACAACTATATCCTCTGGGAGGACTGTTTCATTTACTAGAACTTTCTATGGAAATTAACTAATGAATATTTTTTGTGGTAATATAATAATAAATAATAATATGTCTATTGTAGATTTTTTGGCCAAGGGGATGCCCATGTCCCAGATGGATGTCCAGTTGCATTTTGCATTCCCCTGCAGTACTGGGGAATGTCCATCTGGTCAGGAGCTCATATGCCCCCAAGTGCCATGGCATGCGATAAGCATTCTATCGGATCCCACTCTTTGCATTATTCATAAGCCACCATAAGCAAATCTGTGGAATTCAGCTAAATTAGAACAATATGTCTGAGCAAACTTTGCACTACACAGCACAAAGGTGAACCTATTATTATTATATAAAACCCCAATGGGTTTTAAAAAGAACCTTTTGAATTATAGTCTATAAATAATGTGTAGTTTGTCTCTGCCGGCTTTTACTGAAGCAAAGGAATGGGTGAGATACAATAGTCTGTGGAGCTGCTGGGCTATTCGCCCTTGTTCTGATTTCTACCTGCAGATGTTATTTCTGGAAGCCTCTGCACTTTAAAAGATCAATAGTGAATCCTTCTGGGCACATCTGCCACGCATATCCACTCTTCTAAACTTTTTACAGCTCCACTGCCATTTGCCCTTTTGGAAATGCATTAAAACCATCTGGAACGAGAAGCACTTTGAGGTCAACTCCCATTGTCATTGCCCAGTCCACAGAATCTTTTCATTGTCTGGCCAGCTAAAGCTGTTCACAATAGATAAACTCTAGCGCCACCTATGTGTTTATTTTGCATACTGTAGTTAAAAGCTGTTTTGGCTATTTCATTAATTGTGTAACATACTAAAATAAAAGTTCTTATTTACAGTATCCATATCTATAATTATCCATCATTTGTGCCAGCAGAACCTTATTTTATTGCATATTGTTTGGCACCACATCCAAGTAAATACAAAACCCTCTGTCCCATTTATATTGTAACTGTTCTAGAGAGACTAGCTGAGCTGAGGTTTTGGAATACATTATTTAATAAAGCAGCTCTTCTATTTCTATATTATGTGATGCATAAAAGTCATTGCAGGTGACTTCTGCTCTTTCTAAAACATACTGGGATTACAGAGCATGTTGTAAAGGAGGAACAGATATTGTGTGAATATTATATCTTTTATTCTGACATTGTCCTTTCCAGGAGCTGCATGCTTCAGGCTGACTCTGAGAAGCTCCGACAATCATGGATCCAGGCGGTGCAAGCAAGTATTGCCTCTGCGTATCGGGAGACTCCAGATAACTATTATATTGAGGTGAATATCATCCCTTGAACTTAGAGGTCCTTCCATCTCCCCACTCCCTGCATGCGTTCTGTAGATTCCTTAAAATGGCAGTGTGTTAGTAATAACATAAGGTCATCGGTGGGAGTATCAAAAAAATTCCAATGTTGTACAGTTTGTATAAACAAGAAAAGGGTAAATTTGGTGACCCATAATAAGATGATACTCAGCATGCGTTACTCCAATTAGGTAATAATTAAGTGCAGAACTCCAACAACAGGTAATAATAAAGTACCATTATAACAAGATATTACATTTGCAAAGTTGTGTTTGAATTCAGATAAAAGATAGCTTTTTTACCCACTTCTGCCAGCCTTTAAGCCAGAGCTTTCTCTGAATGTGTTAATTGTGTATTCAGGAGAAGTTTGCTTTGAACTGTATAATAATATTTAGAGTTTTTCCAGTAAGTTTTCCCAATACCTTGTGATTTTTGGGCACAGCCAATGACAGTGTTTGAGGTCAGCTGCAGCATTTTAAGCTGTGCATAAATGGTATCTTTTAACAAGGATGAGATACAAATGGCATAGAAGGCCATCTATTGGTGGTCATATCAAATTTTTAGCATGATAAGGTACACTTTTAATAATACAGCATCTAGTGGGAAAAACACAGCCAGTGCTATACAGCAGGGATGTACAGCCTCAGCTGTGCTTGTTATAGAACTTTGGAACAAGAATAAAAAAAATATATATTTACTTAGCTGAACTTCTTTGAGCCTTTAAATACATCTAAAAAAATGTTTATGTCTCTTTATAGCGACTTGATAGAACGGCTTCCCCTTCAACTAGCAGCATTGACTCAGCCAGTGATTCTCGGGAGCGCAGTGTGAAAGGAGAGAGCATTCTGCAGAGAGTGCAGAGCATAGCAGGGAATGACCAGTGCTGTGACTGTGGACAGACTGATCCTCGATGGGCCAGTATTAATCTGGGCATCACACTTTGCATTGAGTGCTCTGGAATTCACAGGTACATTGTGGAACCACATTACTTTAATATTTATGGTCAACAGATCATGCAAAATTGTATTAGGCAAAAAAGATAAACTTAATATGTGCACTCTGTAGAACTCTAATCTTTTTTTCTCTGAAGGGGGTAACATCAAGCTCTTGTTCTGACTTGCAAATAGTTCTTACTAACCCCTTCACCCTTAGAGTTGTTCCCTGAAATCTGGATTTTATATCTTTTAGGAGTCTTGGTGTGCACTTCTCCAAAGTCCGTTCCTTGACTTTGGATTCCTGGGAACCAGAATTATTGAAGGTTAGTAAGGCACATGTGATCAAACGGTAAAAAAATACATACTTCTGCACAGCCTGCAGAATGGAGTTCTGGAATCCTATACCCTTCTCCTCATAACCGTTAAACTGCCCTTTCCATTCTTTAAGGAAAGTAAATTATACCCCACAGTAACGTAAATAAGCAGCGAAGTCGAAAGCCTTTATAAAGGGCAACCAACCATATGCCCATGTACCATAAAACCCAAAACAAGCTATCATAATTGGAGAAGTTAATCAAACAAATGTGTAATATAATGAAGCAACAAATTAGAAAATACTAACTTATTCAATTAATATAGGGATTATTGATGCACAGTAATGCATTGGATTCATAAAGTTTGGCTTAGTTTGAATTTGCCCTTTTTTTTGCTCTTCATCCAGCTGATGTGTGAATTAGGAAACAGCACAATAAACCAGATCTACGAGGCAAAATGTGAGCACTTAGGCCTCAAAAAGCCAACATCAGGGTGTTCTCGGTATGTATTTCACTTTTCTTTTCTGACCCATCTTACCTGCACTTACGTTGGGAAGTTCTTTTTATAGACGCGTGTTCAGTATTGCTGTAGAGCAGGGATCCCCAACCTTTTATACCCGTGAGCCACATTCAAATGGAAAAAGTGTTGGGGAGCAACACAAGCATGGAAAAAATTCTTAGGGGGTGCAAATAAGCTATAATTGATTATATGGTAGCCCCTATGTGGACTGGCAGCCTATAGAAGGCTCTGTTTGGCTTTACACTGGGTTTTTATGCAACCAAAACTTGTCTCAAAGTCAGGAATTCAAAAATAAGCACCTGCTCTGTGGCCACTGGGAGCAACATCCAAGGGGTTGGGGAGCAACATGTTGCTCACGAGCCACTGGTTGGGGATCACTGCTGTAGAGCATGGCTCTTAGCCCTCTATCTGTGTTTGGAACTGTGATTCCCCTCTGGCAGTCAAAGTTGTAATGCAACAACAGCCTAAGGCCAGCCATCACTCGGATAGAATATAGTGTCTTTGATATTCTGTGAACTGATTTCCTTTCCTAAAATATCTTCCATGTTATTTAAGGCAGGACAAAGAGATTTGGATAAAGGCCAAATACGTAGAGAAGAAGTTTTTGAAGAGGTTAGGGGCTGTGGAAGTAGAAAATGACAGGAAACCACAAAGATGGAGTGTGAAGAAATGCCACCGTAACAACAGCACCACCAAAGTGCCCTCTACCCGCAGGAAATACCGACATGAGATGGGAAGCGCTTCTCCAGCCATGCTTTCTTCAGGTATACAGCTGTGCATCTCTTCCATTTTGGACATACTTTATCTCTTTATAGATAGTCATGATACAATGGGGGCATTTGGATCAGCTGACAAGGCAATCAGTTATACAATGCAGGCATCTTACTTCTGCGACACGGTCTACCAGAAATGTAGACCCCATGTAGATGTGTGTAACTTCTTATAACAAAGGTCATGGTAATTTAGTATAGATTTTATTGAAAGGTTTCATCTATGGATGTCAGAGTTCATTTAACAAGTGTTTGCAAGATATTTGTTTTATCTGCCAGCATTATTTCTCTTCACTATTTGTAGACTATCTTGAGAATTCTTGAATAAAGGTTTCATCAGGAGCAGGAAATGCATCTATAATCCTCTGGAGCAAACCAATTTGCACATATGTTGCTCATTACTTAAAAAGTACTAATGCTTCCATTAATTTAGTTTCTAAAACTAAAGATTCCAATTAAATTATTTAATTATTTAGCAACTTGTGCCCAGTTTTGCTCTGCATATTGAAATAGATACAATTATTATTTTTGCTGGGGCGACCTCATATTACTGTCTCATCTAAGACAAGCATCATTTCAAATGGTGAAATATAGAAATAGTGTTCAGAAGTACAAGTTACAAAATTTCTATGATTCTACTTGTAGCCATATACACTCTGGATGGAATGGACCCTGACAACATGAAAACTCATACTCTGTACCATAGCAGATGGCCAACACAATGTTTATACCCTCCCTCCCTTTAACAATCAGACACATGCTGCAATAGGCAACTGCACCCCTCTCCTTCCCTGGTATAATGTGGAATTATGAGACGAAACTCTTTGACAATAAAGGTTTTAGAGAAATATCCTTTTTTTTTATTTGCATTTTCATGTGTCTACTGACATTAACTGTTACTTTTTCATCTTTTGTTATCTTTCCTTTCTCTGCATCACAAATGAAACTTTTGAGGAGAGGATATTTTCTTAGTTTTAATTTAGGCTACATTCCTATATACTGTGCTCCTATATTTCTCTGAAATTTTCCATACTTCTTTTCTTAGCCGCAACTCTGGAGAGGAAGTTCCGACGGGATTCTCTGTTCTGCCCAGATGAGCTGGACTCTTTGTTTTCTTACTTTGATACAGGATCTGGGCCACGCAGTAAGTATATATCAATGGACCTTTTACTTGCTATTTTTCAATAATCCGGGAATCACTGTTTTTGCGTAAATATTTGTTGCTCCATAATAATTGTTCTTTGCCATATTACCTTAAATCAGTGGCTCTCAACCTGTTGCTTTGACTCCTTTGGGGGTTGAACAACCCTTTCACAGGGGTCGCCTAAGACCATCGGAAAACACATATTTCCAGTGGTCTTAGGAATAATTTTATGGTTGGGGGTCACCACAACATGAGGAACTGTTTTAAAGGGTTGCGGCATTAGGAAGGTTGTAAACCACTGCCTTAAATTATTGACCCCTTGTAGGCCGTCCCTAAATCTGATCCCCTGCTATTTGCTTCTGTATGATATAGTCATGACTAACTATGCCTGGGCAAGATTCCATGCTTTCTATATGCAAAAGAAGTGTGTGGACCGGCATCGGATGGGGACCTTGTGGCCTGGCTTCTGGTTTTTAAGCTTTTTTATTAATAGTTAAATCATGGAGGTTCCACCAGATTTGAAGCCAATTATTAATATAATAACCACAGGTGCCAGGTTTGGGGCAGTCTGCTTTTTGACTATAAGCCTAATAGATATGGCTGGCTTTGATTTACTTTACTCACTTTTCTTATACAGGTATGGAATCCGTTATCCAGAAATCCATTATTCAGAAAGTTCAGAATTATGGGGAGGCCATCTCTCATAGACTCCATTACATATACAGTGGAGGAAATAATTATTTGACCCCTCACTGATTTTGTAAGTTTGTCCAATGACAAAGAAATGAAAAGTCTCAGAACAGTATCATTTCAATGGTAGGTTTATTTTAACAGTGGCAGATAGCACATCAAAAGGAAAATCGAAAAAATAACTTTAAATAAAAGATAGCAACTGATTTGCATTTCATTGAGTGAAATAAGTTTTTGAACCCTCTAACAAAAAAAGACTTAATACTTAGTGGAAAAACCCTTGTTTGCAAGCAACTGTGCAACTCTGAGCTTGAGCTCCCTCCATAGGTTTTCTATTGGATTAAGGTCCGGAGACTGACTAGGCCACTCCATGACCTTAATGTGCTTCTTCTTGAGCCACTCCTTTGTTGCCTTTGCTGTATGTTTTGGGTCATTGTCGTGCTGGAACACCCATCCACGACCCATTTTCAGTTTCCTGGCAGAGGGAAGGAGGTTGTCGTTCAGGATTTCACGATACATGGCTCCGTCCATTTTCCCGTTAATGCGAATAAGTTGTCCTGTGCCCTTAGCAGAAAAACACCCCCAAAGCAAAATGTTTCCACCCCCATGCTTGACGGTGGGGACGGTGTTTTGGGGGTCATAGGCAGCATTTTTCTTCCTCCAAACACAGCGAGTTGAGTTAATGCCAAAGAGCTCTATTTTGGTCTCATCAGACCACAGCACCTTCTCCCAGTCACTCACAGAATCATTCAGGTGTTCATTGGCAAACTTCAGACGGGCCTGCACATGTGCCTTCTTGAGCAGGGGGACCTTGCGAGCCCTGCAGGATTTTAATCCATTGCGGTGTAATGTGTTTCCAATGGTTTTCTTGGTGACTGTGGTCCCTGCTAATTTGAGGTCATTAACTAACTCCTCACGTGTAGTTCTAGGATGCTTTTTCACCTTTCTCAGAATCATTGACACCCCACGAGGTGAGATCTTGCGTGGAGCCCCAGAGCGAGGTCGATTGATGGTCATTTTGTGCTCCTTCCATTTTCGAACAATCGCACCAACAGTTGTCACCTTCTCTCCCAGCTTCTTGCTAATGGTTTTGTAGCCCATTCCAGCCTTGTGCAGGTCTACAATTTTGTCTCTGACATCCTTGGACAGCTCTTTGGTCTTTCCCATGTTGGAGAGTTTGGAGTCTGCTTGATTGATTGATTCTGTGGACAGGTGTCTTTTATACAGGTGACTAGTTAAGACAGGTGTCCTTAATGAGGTTGACTAATTGAGTAGAAGTGTCTAACCACTCTGTGGGAGCCAGAACTCTTAATGGTTGGTAGGGGTTCAAAAACTTATTTCACTCAATGAAATGCAAATCAGTTGCTATCTTTTATTTAAAGTTATTTTTTCGATTTTCCTTTTGATGTGCTATCTGCCACTGTTAAAATAAACCTACCATTGAAATGATACTGTTCTGAGACTTTTCATTTCTTTGTCATTGGACAAACTTACAAAATCAGTGAGGGGTCAAATAATTATTTCCTCCACTGTATAATTCTAATTTTTAAAAATTACTTCCCTTTTCTCTGTAAAAATAAAACAGTATGTTGTACTTTATAGTAACTAAGCAATAACTGATCCTTAATGGATGCAAGACAATCCTACTGGGTTTAATTAATGTTTAAATGTTTTTTTAGTAGCCTTAAGGTATGGAGATCCAAATTTTTTCCCTTATCCAGAAAACCCCAGGTCCTGAGCATTCTGGATAATAGCTCCCATACCTGTATTTCTTTTTTCTTTGAAAAAAGAATTCATTGCTAAGATGGTTAGTTCAACATTGCTCCAGTACATATTGTTTGTTGAATAAAATAATATAATTTAAGAATGATGTTTAAGCTTGAATATGATCTTTCAATGTTCACTGAATAGTTCTTTTTAAGCTGTGATAAAAAAAAATCCTTTCTTGCAAAAGAAATGTCAATATTTACCAACTAAATCTTCCTTTAGTGCCATTAGCCCTTTTGCAAAGTGTGATATTGTTGTTCTACTCATTGACTAGCTTAAAGGAGAAGAATAAAAATGTGTTTATTAAAGGAACAGTAACACCAAAAAATGAAAGTGTATGAAAGTAATTAGAATATAATGTACTGTTGCCCTGCACTGGTTCAACTGGAGTGTTTTCCCCAGAAACTTATATAAACAAAGTTGCTCTGTAGAAATGGGGGCAGCCATTGAAAGGAGAAAAGGCACAGGCACATAGCAGATAACAGATAAAACACTATTGTATTCTACAGAGCTTATTAGTTATCTGCTATGTCAGTGCTGTCCAACTGGCGGCCCGCGGGCCGCATGCGGCCCGCGACCCCCCTCTGTGTGGCCCCCCACCTGCCTGGCTGCTTTGATGGCTTACTCTTGAGTAAGCTTTAAATGGTATCAGTACTGAGATTAACTGGCCCCCTGCATGTTTCTCACCTCAGATTCAGGCTGTAATCAGGCTGTATTGTTTAAATATGTAATCCCCTGTGTTTTTCACACCTTTTAATCTCTGCATTGTTCCCCCCCTGTAGAGTTCACACCTCAGGCTCAGGCTGTAATCACCCCCATTGTTCCCCTGTTCACACCTCAGGAGCAGTAGAAACCCACAAATAATCCCTGCACACTACAAAAAGAACATATACTGAGGTGGTACTTCAATTAAAAAGTTTTTTAATATATAGTTATTGTGCAGACTGTAGGAGCAGTGCCAGCATTGTGTCACTGTATGCTGCCTGTGTGTGCCATACACACAGTCATCATAGGGCAAGCAGAGTATGGCACACACAGGCAGGGTAGGGAAGGCAGAGTATGGCACACACAGAAAGAGTATGGCACAGGCAGAGTATGGCACACACAGGCCAAGTATGGCACAAACCAGCCAAGAATGGCAAACACAGTGAAAGTATGGCACACGCAGGCAGGGTAGGGAAGGCAGAGTATGGCACACACAGGCAGGGTAGGGCAGGCAGAGTATGGCACACACAGGCCAAGTATGGCACAAACCAGCCAAGAATGGCACACACAGTGAAAGTATGGCACACAGGCAGGGTAGGGAAGGCGGAGTATGGCACACACAGGCAGGGTAGGGAAGGCAGAGTATGGCACACACAGGCAGGGTAGGGAAGGCAGAGTATGGCACACACAGGCAGGGTAGGGCAGGCAGAGTATGGCAGGTTTTTGCTGTACTACAACAATTAATATGGGTATGGTCATGTGATAACATGGGTGTGGTTTCAAGTGGGTGCGGTTTCAAAAAGGGGAGTGGTCAAAACTGGCTTCCATTATCGGCCCTCCACCACGTAGGTCGGAAAAATTCCGGCCCTCGGTACAACAGAAGTTGGACAGCACTGTGCTATGTAACCTGTGCCTTTTCTCCATTTTTTCAGCTTGAATGGCTGCCCCCATGGCCACACACCAGCTTATTTGTATAAACTATATTAGAGTTACTGTAGCAAAAACACAACTTTTACCAGTGCAGGGCAACAGTACATTATATTTTAATTGATTTAAAAAACTTTCATTTTTGGTGTTACTGTTCCTTTAATACAGGTTAAATGCCAGCAGTGCAAAGGGCCCTAATACCCTAAGATGTTTCTGCTGAATTGTGCTTGGGGAGTACGTACACTTGTGTGATCTTTGTAATTGTAAAGTACATATATATATAATATATATAAAGGGAATTGCATCTGCTTTAGAGTATTTTTGACTTTGTTCACTGACAATAATGTTGTTAGACCATACCCCTAGCCCTCAATGCCATGCTCCCTGCTAGCTAGCTTCAGCAAAACAAATTTGTTTAAGATTTATGGAATGGGGTAGGATTACACAGTGCAGAATTTCTGAACTAACCTGTACAAACTAAGAGCACATCTATCAAAGGGTGAAACAGATGACACAGGGAAATGTAACTACTTTCATATGTATTGGATTTTTATGGGCATATTTATCAAAAGGCAAGCTCTTTATTTCACAATATTCCCCAAAAAGTCCCATACAATGTAACAGAGAGCAGTGAACTGTGGTGAGCTCTGTTTGACTTTTTGATAAATATGCAACCAAAAGTAAAAAGTAAACTAAAACACAAAATACTGTTTATATGAACTGTTAGATTGAACCGTTTTGTTCTTCAGTATGAAAGGCTTCAGTTCTAGTTCTTAGTACATTGTGTGTTTAGACACGATAATGCTTGTTAGCAAATGCTTTCAATCTTAGTTCAGTGCATGAACATGGTGTAACTGCCAGAGCTGAGGAACTTGCCTCTTGCTGTCCACTGCTTAAAACACAGTACACGTTTTTTCTTTGTACTGTATATATGTTTACCAGTTGATGAAATAAAGGAGTATTAAATGTAAGCATATATATATATTTGGTTAGCATACTGATGCAAGGAATATAACAGCACTAAGTAATGAAGTACAGCCAAGCCAATTGTTATTACTTCTATAGCAAAATATTGGTTGCATTTATATAAGAGTAAAATTCTTGTTTTATGAACAGGTATATGATCTCTAGAGCCCTAGAAGACTGATATACTCATATACTTTATATTATCTCTCTGATCTCTGTGACAATGCCCTCACCTTCCTCTTAGGTGTCAATCCGCTTCCTGCGCAGCACCCCCTGCCAGCTGTACCGTGGACTGGCAGTGGAGCTGAGCCCGGTGGGAGCGCTATGCCGTTCCTTCCGGATGGAGGTAAGGTCAGCGGCAAAAGACAAATACTCACAAATGCACAAGGGAATGGAATCTAGTTGTTTTGTTGGCTTGGCTATTGCTGTCCATTCAAGCCAAATGTTGGTTATATTGAGCCTTTTTAAATAAAGTCAAACCTATTTCTAGCTATTGATCAGAATATTTATTCTCAACCTATAGCTATTTTTCTGTTTTCCCTTACCCCAAAAACTTTCTATGCCTCTTAAAGGCAAATGTGTCCATACCATACAAACTGTTCTTAGACTATTTATTAATGTTCCTCTAGTATCTCCTTGGGAGACTAATACTTCTAGTGGGTTAACATACAATTCCTATAAGGACATAATACTTTGGGTCAGTGATATCCCATGCCAGTAAGAATATTTTGTGTATGCCAACATGGAGCAATGTTTATCTAGGGTCTTTAGCAATGAAAAGATTTAAGCTGACAAGCAACACAATGACTTTTGATAAACCAATATAAATAAAGGAAACCCAGAATAATGCCAAAGTTGTACCAGTTATTAGACACGTATACTACATAACTGAAGGCATCATCACATTTCCTAATGATGATGCCTTCAGTTATGTAGTATAGGTGTCTAATAACTGGTACTGTACAACTTTGGCATTATTCTGGGTTTCTTTGGATGCCAACGTCAATATAATCTATAAGAACACCAATTTGCCTGGGAAGGAGTAATATAATAATATAATATTTACATAATAAGTGAGAAGCTTTGCAGGAAGGTAGAAATGTATAGGTATGGTGAGCTAACAAGAAGTTTGATTAACTCTATGGGAGATGGTCTTACTATAATTTGGAGCTTTCTGGATAAGGAATTTCCATATAATGGATCCAATACCTGCATATATACTGTATTGTGTTTCTAATAAAACTACTTACAGTAACAAGAACTATAGGAGGTAGAAGAAGAAAAAAGGAAGGAAGGGAGTAGATAGACTGGGAAAGTGAGTGTGTTGGGGAATTAGTTTTCCATATAGAAATGAATTATTAGAATCTTATGAAGTGATATCTGTCAGTCTGTTCCTTCTCTGGGTGCATATTACCCTACAGACAGATCCAGCTTGCTCTATCACTACTTTGCACTGATCATACTGGAGGAGTTCTCTTGCATTTGTCTGTGGAAGTCTTGCTGCTCTCAGTGTTGCTTCATTTTCATTTTGCATGGATAAAGATCTCATTTCAGGCCAACGTGCTTGTTGGTTTATTTGCTTATATATATATATATATATATATATATATATATATATATATATATATATATATAGTATTGATGTTTTCTTTTTTTTTTTTTTAAAAGGATGTACAGTTGTATATTAGCAGCAACATAGTGCTGTTTTTTGTTCCACAGTGGCAACTTATGTTGGTTTCACACCACTCCGTAATTCCACGTTATTTGTGTTACATGCCTGTGCCGTGTGTTTTGCCATTTCGGTGATACATCAGACATAGTGATATACTATCACACATTTCTGGTCTCTTCTCTTTTTCTATATCTTTGTACATTCATGTGATTTTTTTATGTGTTTTGTTGGCCCTGCAGGTTTGAGCAGTGACAGTGGGCTAGGTGGTAGCACAGATGGCAGCAACGACATTCTGGTATTTGGAGCTGTGGTGGACAGTGTCACAGAGGAAGGTAAATCTGCACTAAAAGGTTACACAAAGTCTTTACTGGTGCTCTCTTTCTGGCACTGCTTATTCGGACATAGGGTATGGCTTTAACAACTGCCATTAAAGGGGCTGTTCACCATCAAATGATCTTTTAGTACAGTGCTGTCCAACTTCTGTGGTACCGAGGGCCGGAATTTTTCCGACCTACGTGGTGGAGGGCCGATAATGGAAGCCAGTTTTGACTACTCCCCTTTTTGAAACCGCACCCACTTGAACACACCCATGTTATCACATGACCATACCCATATTAATGGTTGTAGTACAGCAAAAACTTGCCATACTCTGCCTGCCCTACCCTGCCTGTGTGTGCCATACTCTGCCTTCCCTACCCTGGCTGTGTGTGCCATACTCTGCCTTCCCTACCCTGCCTGTGTGCCATACTTGGCTGGTTTGTGCCATACTTGGCCTGTGTGTGCCATACTCTGCCTGCCCTACCCTGCCTGTGTGTGCCATACTCTGCCTTCCCTACCCTGCCTGCATGTGCCATACTTTCACTGTGTTTGCCATTCTTGGCTGGTTTGTGCCATACTTGGCCTGTGTGTGCCATACTCTGCCTTCCCTACCCTGCCTGTGTGTGCCATACTCTGCTTGCCCTATGATGCCTGTGTGTATGGCACACACATGCAGCCTACAGTGACACAATGCTGGCATTGCTCCTACAGTCTGCACAATAACTACTGTATATATTAAAAAACTTTTTAATTGCAGTACCACCTCAGTATATGTTCTTTTTGTAGTGTGCAGGGATTATTTGTGGGTTTCTACTGCTCCTGAGGTGTGAACAGGGGAACAATGGGGGTGATTACAGCCTAAGCCTGAGGTGTGAACACTGCAGGGGGTGAACAATGCAGAGATTAAAAGGTGTGAACAACACAGGGGATTACATATTTAAACAATACAGCCTGATTACAGCCTGAATCTGAGGTGAGAACCATGCAGGGGGGCAGTTAATCACAGTACTGATACCATTTAAAGCTTACACAAGAGTAAGCCATCAAAGCAGCCAGACAGGTGGGGGGCCACACAGAGGGGGGTCGCGGGCCGCATGCGGCCCGCGGGCCGCCAGTTGGACAGCACTGTTTTAGTATAATGTAGAGGTTTGTATTCTGAGATAATTTGCAGTTGGCCTTTGTGTTATTTACAGTTTTTGAATTTTTGAGCTTCCTTGTTCAGCAGTTGTCTAATTTGAAATTTCTGCAGCCATCTGGTTGCTAGGGTCCAATTTAACCTAGCTACCAGGAGGTGGTTTAAAAGAGACACAGGAATAAGAATAAAGGAGGGCCTAAATAGAAAGATAAGTAATAAAATTGTAACCTCACAGAGCAATAGTTATTTGGCTGCTGGTGTCAGGTAAATAATTAAAAAAAATTAGAAACAGTTGCAAAGTTGCTAATACTTAATTCTATAACATATATGGTATACTATGAGCATAGCTTGGCATTTATTTCCTTGGTTATTTGAATGGTGGTATAACTAATATAGACTCTCATTAAATGGAAGTTTAGAAAAAATGCTTTGTGCATAGATAGGTATTATCTGTGTATTCCACTTATAGCTCTTTCCTCCAGTAACTTATTTCTTTGCCTTTGCCTGCTCAGAGTGTGAGGTTTCAGAAGACTCAAGTGGAGAAGTAGAGACTGAACAGGAGCCATCAGATCCAGAAGATCTACGGGAACTACATCCAGGCCTGCTTATGTTCAGGGCGTCACGCACCAGAAACCTTCCAGTAATGGCAGAAGCTCTGGCTAATGGGGCCAATGTGAACTGGGTTAATGATGAGGATGAAAGCAAGACTCCCCTTATCCAAGCTGTTATAGGGGTAAGAAGCTTTAACTGTTGGTTATGAGGTCAGAGTATTGGTAGGCATTTATTATGATGGTATAATGATATATAATGGTATAATAGTTGTTGTAGTGTTGCACCATTGCTTTTTATATATGGATTTGCTACTGCTTTGGATAATTAGAAGTGTGCTGTTTTGGTAAACATGTCAATAAGATTTTCCATTTTCAACAAGAAGCCTTTCTTTAAATGTGGTGCCTTTCCTTCTTAGGGGTCCCTCATTGCTTGTGAGTTCTTGCTACAGAATGGAGCAGATGTAAACCAAACTGACATGAGAGGAAGGGCACCTATTCACCATGCCACATATCTAGGACATACCGGGTAAGTACTTCTATGTACATGTGAGTATATGATTCAGTAGTATATGTAGCAAAATGGAAACGTTTTCAAAGAATATACACTGAAATATGTTTGGTTTTAAACAGGTAATCAGTAAATCCTACATGCTGTTTGGTTGCTGTGGTTACTGCATAACCCCATTAATGATTTTCTCCCTAACAAGTTTTTTTTTTTAATTGAGGTATATCATTAGGGGAATACATACCCTATGTAAAGATATTAAATATTATATAAATATATTTTTGTTTGTAAACATCAGTACAATGTAACATGGGGTGAAGCTGGTGTCTAGTTTTTCTAAGGCAGATTATTGAGTTATATGGGCTGGAATCTATGGGGATCAGTCATAAAACAGCAGATAATGAATAGGAAAAGCATACAAGTTTACTCCATTATTTTATAAAAGCATTATGTGGAATTAATTCAGATGATGCTGATTGTTTTCCACTCACTCTGTCTGTCTCTCTGTCTGCTAGCATCTGTAAAGTCTCAATGCCTCTGTATTCTGTTCCTCATTTTTTGATACTGTCAATCTAATGGGAGCTGTCCAATTTCTCTTCAGTCAGGTCTGTTTGTTCCTGAAACGAGGAGCCAATCAGCATGCAGTAGATGAGGATGGACAAGATCCGCTGAGTATTGCTGTGCAGGCAGCCAACGCAGATATTGTTACATTGTGAGTTTTGTATCGTAAATATGTGCTTATTGCCTTGCGTAAAACTAGCATGTCTAAGAAGTAAGCTTTTGTAGTTCACACATCTTTAATTCCTTTCTTACAGCTGTCACTGAGCGTATCATCCCCAGACAATTTAAATAAGATTCCCTTCAAACCACTAAAGCCCAAAGAAAAATATCCTGATTTCCAAGTGGTGTTTGCAATACATTTAATTAATGTTGTAGTGCAACTAAAGATTTGGGCTGCTGTAAATATCTTTTTTTTTATTTAAATAAATTCTACATATTCTAGGCAAGAAACATGGATGCTCCCTGGCTTCTAGGCAAAAAATATAACAACACTGTGTACTGAACAAATGTTAATAGGCAAAAGTTAGTTTTGGCCATTTGTTTAAATAATACAACAACCCTGTGTACTGAACAAATGTTGATAGGCAAAATTATGTTTTGGCCATTTGTTTAAATATGTTGCGCATTGCTAAAAATATTACTTCTCCTCAGACTTATAGCATTGCCTAGTACTCATACGGCAAATACATGGTGATTTTTTTTAAAGTAGGGATGCACCAAATCCAGGATTCGGCAAGATTCTGCTTTTTTCAGCAGGATTCGGCTTCGGCCAAATCCATGCCTCTGGCCGAACCCAATCATGTGACATTTTGTCACATAAACATGGAAGCTGAAAATGTTTTAACCTGTAAACCCTTTAACATCTTTAACCCTTCCTAATTTGCATATGATGATGTTATTTGATTCGGTGGATAAAGTCCACATATATAGCCTTCAACAACAGTATGTTGTGCTAAAATAAATCCAGAGTAAGGGAGGTCCCTGTAACCAAGTGCAATGAATAAATAAACTTAATTAATAGGCCCAGAACCAGTGCCAGACTGGCCAGGAATGCTCCCCGTGAGCCCAGGTGTCAGTGAACCCTCCTGCTTACTCAACCATGTGGTTTTGCATGCATATACCATGGCCATTCCTCATTCATGTATAAGAAAAAGGGACTGATATGAAGGGATGAAGTGATGATTGTATGTATTGTAAATAAAGAGGGTGATTGAAGAGAGGAGAACATTTAGTTTGGACATTAGGTGCATGGTCCAAGGCTTCTTGGTGGAGCCCTGGCACCCCAGTCCAAAACCGCCCAGAAGAGCATCAGATAAATAATCCTGTCCTTACTTCTTACACAGGCTTCGACTTGCTCGGATGAATGAAGAGATGAGGGAAGCAGAAGGACCATTCGGACAACCAGGTCAATATCCCAGCAACAGTCCAACTGAGCAGCAGTACAGAAAGTGCATCCAGGAATTCATCTGCCTTAATATAGATGAGTGTTAGAGTCACATACACAAACTGAATGGGGTGCAGCTGATCCCTACTTTTGAACTTTTACAACACTAGCTGGTCTTGGCATCCTTTTGGAAACCTGCATGGGGATGGTCTTCTACCACCAAGGGAGGGAAGGATTACATGTGGACCAGGGGCACAATTAAACCAAAATATTTAAGGGATGTGGACCAGTTTTTTTTCTGTCCTCATCACTGCCCCAGAAAAAGTAAAGATGTGATGATATTTGCATATTTTATGTACTGTTTAGCACTTTTATGAACTGTGATTATAATAAGCTTTTACATTACCAAGATTTGGGTGGGCACAAGGGGGTTAGATGCATAGACTGTGGTTCATATGCCTCTCCAGTGCCTGACTGAATTATTAGTATGTCTTTGTGCAAGCAACTGCCAGCTGAACACTGTAAAAAGTATACATACAGAGCATAGCTGTTCAGGGAAGCTTAATGATACCAAGGTCCTTGAGTGTGTCAGCTGCTTAGGTTATTCAATTCTTGTCTTGCTGCATTGGCAGCCAGAAATTAGAGCCCTTCTTCCATGAATGACAAATAGAGTGTGGAACTCTGCAGTAGTCTATAGGCCAAATCTGAGTGGATAGTTTTGCTGTAATGCTGCACGGTGTCCTTTGATGGCCACTTTTTAAAGCACTTTGCTATATTGACATTTGCTTATACCTGGTGCTGTTTAAAGACTTCAGATCAGCCGGCTTCCCTTACTCTTCTCCAGCTATGTGTCTCACATCCTTCACTGAAAGGTTATGGCTGAAAAGAAGAACTTGCACTGAAATTTGATCTCTTACTTAGAGCATCTCCTTAATTGTGGAGTTTGCTGTCCAGCTGTAGCACAAAGTCACACTAAGTGCTCTTTTAATCTGTGACTGGTAGTCAGTGGCCCCTGATGGCTATATTGTCTAGCTGACTAATGTCACAGAAATGTTCTGTTATCAGTGCAAGTTCCCATGCTTTAGTAGTGAGGGTTATAAAGGACCTGTGTCTATAATCTCTGTCCTCCTTGTGGGGCAAACAAGCGCACTAACTAAACATGAGGGAAGCCACTACCATCTACTCTATTTGTACCAGAACAGGTACAAAGAAGGGGTCTTTACTCTTCACCCAATCCTGTAAAGCACCACACCAACTGGGTTTTGGTGTCAGAATAATCTATATTTCAGTACTACCACTTGTGATTGAAATAATTTTCCTACCAGTATATGGTTAATTTACAGAGGCATCTCCCATGAATCCATGTCAATCTAGTGCTATGCAATTCCATTGTATAAAGAGATCAGAAAGTCAGGGACACACAGACCGGACTGTTAAATAGTTGGGTATTAGTATTCACCAAGACCTGATCTTGTCACCCAGTATTCCATTTACATTTGCTTAGTCTACAATTAATTCATTCATTTTCTTTGTGATATTCAGTCATATGGTTAAATCAGATTTTGTTATAGGGTCTCCCATCCTCTAAAGCTGATATTTTACGGTCATTTCCTTGGATAAAGATGGACTATTATATTCTATACCTTGCATCATGATTGAAGCCACATAACCTCTGATGGGCTTATTTGAGCCTGGGTAAACAAATATGCACCTTATGACCAGACCTTGCTAACTTGCTTCCAAGGTGAAGCAGGGAGCTAACACTTTTTCAGAAAAGCACAGTGAAAATTTAGTCTTAAGAAAACGGTTATTCTCATTCTATTGCTAGTTACAGAGCATGCAATAAATTCTTATTCATCTGATCACCAAATAATTAAGTGGGAATGGCAGCCATATTTCTATTAGTCTCCAAAGGCCTGTAAAATACATAAAGAAGCTCCATATCATTGCAAGGATCACTGTAGAAAGCACTGAGGAAATCGCTAGGGTAGACTTCTGCTAGTAAACATCCAGAACTCATGGATCTTTAATCCACCACCTGCTCATTTCCTACACCAGACTGCACTGCCAGACAGAAGCAGGGGCTTCACAAACTAACTATAGACCAACAGGAATCCCAATAAATAGGGAAAAGGTGCTATCTTTATTTGGAGGACTAAACCTTTGGCCATTTTGCTGTTTTCAGTCCTCCTTGTGATTTCTTACAAGGAGTTTACAGTATACTCTATTTGTAGTATATTCTTTGGCAGGTCAGCAGTAGTCACCTAAGAATAGCTAGCGACGGTCTCTAACCACAGTCAGACATGCAATGCAGCCTATAAAGTTAGGATTCTTCTCTTCCTGCTGAATAGGAAGGGCCACTTTCTTCAGTAGTGATAGGCTAAATCATTTCTGGTAAAAGCTGTACATTTATGTAAAGGAAATAAAATACTCGTGCACTTTTCCTCCTTCCAGTATTGGAGATATACACACATATATATATGTATATGTTTTGTTTGTGTAAATGTGGTTTTGTATGTGACTTTATTTTGTACTGTTTCCCTTTTTTTCAACAGTGAAAGTGTTATATTCTGTTTTGATAATTAATTTATTATCGTTTATGCCAAGCAAAGCAGTGCATGGCACATTGGCTGAGACATTGTCTACACCAAGTGACAGTCAGGCCTCACTTACCTGAATTTCTAAGGAATATGGGGCATATTTTAGCATTTCCTTCTCCACCATACCATATTATTTGCAATGAACTGTAGAGTAATGGCTCTGTGGCCTCCATATGTTTACACTGCTTTGGTGGCTTTTTTTGTAAAATCAAACTTTCTCATTCTGTTTATTATATTTTAGGTATATATAAAGCATCCATTTGGCAAATGGAATGTTTGTTTTTCTTTTGTATGGAAATCTTTAATGAATTGTAGACAGGCTTTTTTCTAGAGGCTCTTTTGAAAATGGATGTTTTTTTTATAACCAATGTACCAATGAACAAAAAAAACGAGTCTTTTAACTTCTGGTTTCTGTTTGTCTGCTCTATAAGGTGTTGTCACAATACTGTTGCACCAATCATGCTAGCCAGATGCTCTCTCTTGTGATTTAGCTCTTGGAAAGATTTGCCTTTTATTGAAGACTGTCCTTTGGAGAGTTTTAGTTATGACATAGGGGTCTTTATTGACAAGCTGCTGATAGTAGGAATGATTCCTTCTTTCCAGGGGCTTCTGATTCTCCACAGGCTTTACTGTAAGCCTTGAATTGTTTTTAAGCTTTGAAAAAACGCAAATTCCCTAAGGGCTCTGGCACACGGGGAGATTAGTCGCCCGCGACAAAACTCCCTGTTCACGGCCGACTAATCTCCCCGGATTGCCATCCCACCAGCGAAAATGTAAATCGCCGGTGGGATGGCATACGCGGCGGCGCGATTTCAGTGAAATCGTGCAAGTTGCCTTGAGAGGAAACTTGCGCGTTTTCACTGAAATCGCACCGCCGCGCTTGCCATCCCACCGGCGATTTACATTTTTGCCGGTGGGATGGCATTTCGGGGAGATTAGTCGCCCGAGACCCAGGAGATTTGTCGCGGGCGACTAATCTCCCCGTGTGCCAGAGCCCTAAGAAATGCAACAAATCTTTTCAGCTATTAGGTTTGCTAGAAATATCTTATCATATTGTGTTCATCAGATAGCTAAAAGTAAAGCTTAAGCTTATCATTTAATTGACCACAAAACTGTTACATGTAATGGGGGCTGTTTTTTATGGCCTCACAGAAAACGTTCATTGGATCTTTGTTTTTTGAAATACACTACTGAGTGACAGAAAACTCTGCCTAAATATCTATAATGCACTACTGCTAAACACTTCTTACATTCCATGTGCATTGTGGTCATGGAAGCAACTGTGAATGTTGCGCTACAGCAGATTTCCACCAAAGAATGCCCATTGGCAAAGGGCATTTGAAAAATAAACCATAACATAACACATGGAAGAGTACTGACAAAAGCCACAGTAAATCAAAGAGGGCTGTAGTAATGCATGCTCAAGGATAGGTCCTTCCATTGTAAGAGCTGGTTTGAAGTTCAAGATCTATAAATATATATATATATATATATATATATACACACACACACACATTTATATATATATATATATATATATATATATATATATATATATATATATATATATATATATATATATATATATATATATAAAATGGTAGTAAAATCATCAGCTTGGAAAGGGCCAAAAGACATTATGCAGTAAGGAAGCATATGGTAGGTACAATGGTGGAGAACATTATTGGTTATTTCTAACCATTCTGCCCGAGAGCAGCGCATTTATTTACCCCTGTGACAGCCATAGAGCAACAACTGGAAAACCATAGAGACTTCTTTTTGTATTATCTTTTGGTATCGTGTTCTTTATGACTCTTTGTAGTTCAACGTGGGAACAGATTTATTTTGTATATTTAGGAATATTTTACTATTTGTTTAGATATCAGCTTGACCAGAGGTACACTTCTTAAGATATGTATCATTTTATTGATCTCTGTGGTGGGTGGAACATAGTCATGGTTATTTAAAAACAGCAACTTGCCATATCCCAAGCTACTGAAGCTATCACTTTGAACAGACGCTAACTGCATGAACAAGCTGCCATTCCTGCTAGCGAGTGAGTTGAAAAGTTCCGGAACTCTGTGGCCTGCCCAAAGATTTCAGCCAGTTCAAGCCAATATCTTTATTGCAAAATAGTGTCACATGCAGACCCGCATAGGACAATATGATATGGCCATGTATAGGCTTCTGTTTTGGAGCATCTTTTGTGACTAATATGTCACAAGTTGAAAATTCGGCTAGTAATACTTAGGCTTTTATCTTTCTTAGGGAGACTAGCACCAATTATAATTGGGAATGGAATTAAATAAGGGAAGCCTAGCCTGTGTCTCTCCGATGATTTGTCTAATACTACCATGTGCTGGAATTCTTTTTTTTTTGAGAGGAACTGGAGGACCACAGGTTGGACATCCCTGAAATAAAGCAATGTGTAAATTTGTGAAATAAATTGTATGTGTGTAAATCTGTGATAAAGCGATTTTGGGGATCACTAGTCCCTAAGTAAGCGGTGCCTGCATCCTTTGCTAGGATATAGCCTTCCTAAGAGAACTGTCAGGGAGCAAAGAGCGCATGAGGAATCCGATGAGCTGCACATTATGAAAACCCCATTGGCTGTAAATAGGCAACTGCATATTACGATCTTCACTTCTTGCTTACACCTCTGTGGTGCTCTTTCCTTTTTTTTTGCTTGTTCAACTTCTTGGTGTTTTCTGTGAATAGTGTAAGTCATGATCTCTGTACTATTAAACCCGTTGTTTCCTAATGGGTTCTTTGTGACACACTGCAGGCCCATGTCAGCAAAGGGCTTCCTCTAACAAATGCAACTGTGGTTTGTGTATATAAGGGTGTGTGTTATGTGTGTGAGTGCGTATACATACGTATTCATACACACACACACACATATATATTTATATGCACATTTATGCACAATGCAGTGTTTTTACTTTCCCTTAATCTGTCTTTTTAAGCACTGTTAATAAAATCATACTCAAACTCTCAAATGTTCTGCTTGGTCTCTTACTGTGCTGTTGTCTGGCTCCTTATTAACCACCTTTACTCTGCTTCTGAGTTTTTCTTATTATAACATTTCTACCTTTACTTATCTCTGCATGACCTATAATTCTTGCCTTTTTTCCCTGAGTTCTAAGATGATATAAAACATTCAGATAACACAGAGTGGCCCAGTGGAGCAATACATACTTGCAAATGGACTCATCTTTTGCATGTTTTACGTAGGTCTTTGATGGAAGGGAAATAATGGTGCTGTGAGTGGGTGAGAAAGTGTAAGTGCGGGTGAGTGTATGTTCCATGTGAGTCTGCATAGGCTCCTATTGTGATCCTGTTGTTCGACTGGGGGCCTTATAATCAGATCAGCAGCTGAGCTGGCTATAAAATCATATATTGTATGAGTATTTGAGTCTAACATTGTATGCAAGAGCATTTGAGTGTAAAAACAGTGGTAAAGGTAAAAATAAGGAACATTTTTTGCATGTAAATGGTTTAAACAGGGCTCCCCAACGTTTTTTACCTGTGAGCAACATTTAAAACAGGAGGCAGGATGGATGCATTTCTGCAGAGTGCAACTTTGTCTAAGTGAAAGTAGTAGTTTTAGATGCAAGTGCAGATGTGTGACTACAACTACAGTTGCATGTCATAAATGAGCCCTATGTTCTTATACACAGATGTTTTAGGTACAGTAGAGATATCCAAAAAATTGGTTCTGATAAGGCAGAGGAATTGAATGACTTTCCCACAGTTCACAGGAAAAGAAATCATGCTTCTATTATTGTCAGGTGGCTTGAATGGCCTCTAGACCTTCGGTATCTAGTCTTAAGTCTATAGCAACTGGACTTCCTGAGTTATCGTGAAAATATTTCATGACTCATCCTAGTGGCTTCTTCAGTTGAACTAAAGGAGTCGCTGAGATAAGTGGTGAAAGGTTTTTAAGAAAACTCAGGAAGTCCAGTTGCTATAGACTTACTACTAGATACTGAAGGTCTAGAGTCCATGCAAGCTGACGCTTAATCATAGAGGCTTGATTTTCATTCCTATGAACTTGGGATCTAGACTACTAGATACCTATCATGCCCTGGATGCATGAAATCCTTAATGGACATGCTAGGCTTTGATTTCTTTTTTTTTTGTTCTGTGAGCTGATTGTATAGTGAATTTCTTTAAGTTTTCTTTCTGTAGATTTTCCTCTGTAATATGGACAATTCAGCTGGAAGGTTTGAGGGTATAGTGGTGTTACCTCTTTGTTTATGAATATACATGGTGCTTAGTGGTAGTTGTGTGTTACATGCATGCAAATATAAAGCAAGAGCAGCAAACACCTCTGTATCTAATATTGTGGGATTACATTTTCTGAGTTTAATGAACAAAATATTGCTAAGGGACCCATATAACTCAGTCTGGCTCAGTTACAGTTTTTTGTTTTCTTTTGGCCTTTGTTTTTATTTTCACTCCGTTGCATTGCAGGTGACACTACTTATTTGGACATTTTCCGTGAATTTTCACACATGGCCTCCAACAACCCTGAGAAGCTGAGCCGGAGAAGTGTTCATTTCAGTAATTCTTGCAGATAGTTTATGTGGAACTCTCTCCCTATGAAGACACAACCTTTAAAGGCCAACTTGGACATTCTATATGGAGCAACATTCTCTTTGCTGTAGGACCAGCATTATATACCCAAACATTAAAACCCAGCCAAATAGGTGTTCTAAAGCAGGACTTCTGGCCACACTCATCACTGAGCACCTTGGTAAAGGTCCCCTCCAACAGTTCTCAAGTCTTTTTGATTGTGGAGTCTATGGAAAGTGTGGCAATATATAAAAGCTAAAAGTATAGACTTATCTGCAAGTGCTTTAGAATAATTAAAACCACTATCTGGACCTGGATAATATGCACTTGAAAGTATGGGTGGAAAAAAAATAGTATATTTCCTTTACCATTGACACTTTCCAAACTATATATCTAAATGAGTGTTTGCAATACAAATGTAAGTTTATGTATCAGAAAGTAAGTACATCTAGTGGTAACAGTGCACCTGTTATTGGGCTATGAGCATTAATAGGCTGGAATAGAAAATTAATTCTGCTTATAGTTTTTATGGAAGAAAATCACTGAATGTTATACTTACTCCTATCTCCTGGACTGTGAATAGTACTGGAGGAGGGGGCAATGGTTCATTCAATAGTATGATTTCCCTCTTAGTTGTGCCCTTCTAAATAATCTTAATTATCTGGACCTATAAAGGTTCCAGGGGTGGAGTCAAAGAGTAAGAACACACATTCACTTTTTCTGTTTCATACAATGCAGAAAATTGTATAGATTTTATTTATTAAAACTTTAGGCAGAAAACATTTACAGCGGAATATTTTCTACTTGGTGTTGGACTAAATAGTTGTAGGTCCACAAGAAATGTTTACACAATTGGCCCACTCTCCAAAATACTTTATCTTCTCTATTGCCTGTTTTCTTGTGTTGTATTCTCACTTCTCTGCTCTCTTCACTGGTCTTCTATCTTTTCTTCTTTCCTCGTCTGACCTTCTAACTTTCTTACATTCTTTCTTTCTCTTATGTTCACCTCAATTCCACGTGACATCTCTCTGAGATGGAAGCCAAATGGTTGGGTACACAGAGCAGCCCACTGATGCCTGGGTCTACTGTTATCCTGGTGGGCCAGCACAATTCTATCAAGATTTATTTTTTTACTTTACTGCTGAGTGGCACTCTAAAAAATATTTTATTGTGGTTGCTGTTACAAGAAGAATCTAAAAATGTTAGAAATGCAGACATCCTATATAACTTGTCTCTTCTGTACAATTGAAAGCTGTACCTACTTTAAAATCCTTGGAGAATTTCATAGCTGAGACGAACTATACAACATATCACGTTCATGTACTCCAACAAATATATATACAAAATTAGCTACGCTCTTGTGCATTGTTGTATGTTGCATATTTAATAGGAAAATGAAGGATAACACCCATTAATGGGGTAACCATTGGTTTAATGCTGTACCTCTTTCAATCCCCTGCTTTTCCAACTTACACTAGAATCTCATACATAGAACACTTGGCTTGTGTTGGAATTGTTATGAGAGCAAACTCATACCCCTCAGTCTTCTGAAAGCTTTAGTGCTCCTTCATCTAAAATGCAAGCTGATACAATATGATAAGATGTGTTATATTGACAAATATATGTACATTTCTTTTCAGCAAGTTCTCCTTTAATGCCTATATAAATAAGAACATTTGCTATGCTTTATTTGAAATATTTTGAAAGTTTTTTCATCTCTGTATCATACATATGGCCCATGTATTTTATCTGCCTTCCAAATATTCTAAACAAGTTAAATAGTATTTTAATGCTAATAATTGTATTTTATTATGTATAACCGAAATACATTCTGGCTGGACCAGACAATATTAGAGAAACATTTATATGGTAAAAGGTATCTTGGAAGGATTGTTTATATGTTTATTTGAACTGGTTGGAGATTCCAACAAATTGTATTTTACTTAATAAATGATTTTAGAACTGTATTGTCCCCTGAAGAGTTTAAAGCAGAGCTTTATTTTTTATCTGAATTAGTGGAAATTTCCAAATACAATGTTTGTTAGACCCATTAGAGGCTATGAAGACAAAAAGGAACACCAAGAGCCCCAATAGTGTAATATGTTTTTACAAGGAGTAATGGTAGAATAAACAAATTAATACTCACAAGCCAGGGTTACCAATAGGCAACCACTGTATAGGCAGGTGGGGAGATTATCCTGACCCCACTCAGGAATAAGAAGTCGCTCTCTGTAGAAGGAAGAAAAATGGGGATAACACCCCTCCACTCGGGGTGGACTCGGTATAGTGATAAGACAAAACAGAGGCGCCAAAAGGATAAAATTAGCTAAAAACACTTAAAAACCCAATGGGTAATTCAGAGGAGGTAGTAGTGAACTTACCTCCACCAGGCAGACACCAACCAAAGTGGTAATTTTCAGTAATAGTTAATTCACAACAATATTGCAACGCGTTTCGCAGGCATTTCCTGCTTCATCAGGCAATGTAGAATAGGCGCAAAAAAAACAACAGTGTCTTTGTATAAACACACCAGGAGCCTCTGACAGAGCCTGATGAAGCAGGAAATGCCTGCGAAACGCGTTGCAATATTGTTGTGAATAAACTATTACTGAAAATTACCACTTTTGTTGGTGTCTGCCTGGAGGAGGTAAGTTCACTACTACCTCCTCTGAATTACCCATTGGGTTTTTAAGTGTTTTTAGCTAATTTTATCCTTTTGGCGCCTCTGTTTTGTCTTATCACCATTAGAGACTATGCATTGTTATGGGACAGGTTCTAATAATAAAAAATGCAAACATCTGTGCATGATTTACACTAGCATCTACAATGGACGCCCCTGCTGTGATCTTGGAGAATGGAAAGCCCCTAGGAGATCTCATAGAGAAGGGCAAGCATTTTATTGCAGGTTTATTTGTCATGGGGCTTTATTATAAACACACAAATAAATGATTCCCTGTAATATTCTCTGTAATATTTGCGACAATTTGTGCATGGGCTGCACCAACCTGACTGGCTTTTGGATCATTTTTGGAAAATGCTATCACCGCTTGAGGTTTATAAGGGTATATATGATTATTATGTATAAATATACAAGAAAACCGCATAATAATCTCTCTGATATTTTATTCACCAGTTGGTATTTCCATCCAATCCAATTTTTATAAATTTCTCGACATTTAGATGTAAAATTACTGTGATTCAAGTTTTCTGTGGCAAAAATTGCATATGAGATTCCAAAAAAGAAATTTCGAGATTCATTAAGCTCGAAAACTCAGCGTCTGAAAGCTGGTGCATTCATGTAAGTCAGGTTTTTAAGAGATCCAGCTTTTCACTTCCAAGTTTTTCATAAGCACACATTTGATATTTTAGAGTTTTCTAAATTAGATTGCAAACAAAGTAAACTCAATTGAGTTTTTTACACAATCACAATCTTTTTTTTTTCAGCCACTAGCATATTTACAAAAAAAACAAAGTAAAAATAAACTCAATTGCTGTAAAAATCACATTGTTCCATTCTGAGATAAATATTCACATTTCTGATGTTTTTGCCATCAGATTGTACCATGATTTCATAGCAAAAACTTGAATTAGAATTTTAATACTTTTATCTAGAGCAGTGATCCCCAACCAGCAGCTCGTGAGTAACATGTTGCTCGCCACCCTTTCTGATGTTGTTCCCAGTGGCCTTAAAACAGGCGCCCATTCTTAAATTTCTGGCTTAGAGACAAGTTTTAGAAGCACATTGTTACTCCAAGCAGAGTCTCCTTCCAGACCAGCAGTCCACATGGGGCTAATAGCCAATCACAGTCCTTATTTGGCATTCTCAAGGAACTGTTTTTATGCTTGTGTGGCTCACGAGTAAAAGCTTGGTGATCCCTGGTATAGGGAATGGCCAAAGTGCCTTCTGGAAGTCAGGAAAGAATATTTGTTCACCCTCTGAGCCAAACTTTAGAGACTGCAGGATATTAGAATACATTACAGCGAGTGGTGTTTTAAAGAGCGTATCTGTTATCTGCTATGTAACCGGTGCCATTCAGCCTTATTTCAATTTGAATGGCTGACTCAATGGCTATACCTTATTTATATAAAATACAGTAGAAGCCAACTTTTACCAGTGCAGGGCAACAGTACATCCAATTTTAATTACATTGAGACACTTTTTTTTTGTGTTACTGTTCCTTTAAGCTCTCACTGTGCAATATGTATGAATGAAGTCATTGTAACTGTTTGCTCTCACTGTTTTAAGTGATTGCTGAAATAACCAGGTTTACAGCCAACTTGACAACACAAATAAAGGGTTTTGGCCTGTGTTGCAACAATTCAGTCTTCTGCCAGTCACCTGGAACACCGGGGATCCATGGCAAACTGTTATGCCTTATGACTTCAATAGAATGCCATCCCAGTTCAAACACTTCAGCATATTCAAAATCCCAATAACCACAAAATGGATTGGGCCATTTTTAGGACCCTACATGGGACTAAGTTACATTGAAAACAGGCAAACCTATGCATCGGATGTGACAGGACCACTATTGTGTCCCATTTTGGAGTACAGACTGTAAGGGAATCATATGTTTCCCTGTTACAAATAATATAAATGACAGAAGCTCTATTTTTCTAAATAGCAGTTTGTTCCAACCAGATGTGACTGTCCAGATCACTCAGGAACATGATGGCTTAAGGTTTGGTTACATGTGGCAATCTCCACGTGTTTGTCACGACTTTTCTTTTGGTTGCCAATCACATCCCCAGATGACCAGTTTGCAGCGGTTGTGCATACGCCTGTGTACCATTCCCATGAGCGATTTCAAGGACAGTTTAAGGGCAAAGACAGCCAGGGTGATTAGTCGCTATGATTGCCCTTATGGATTCTATACCTAAATTTTTTTTAATAGAAAAATTACAATGAAAAAATTATGTTTTCTCTAAAAAAAAATTCAAAACTGCTGCACGGCCCAATCGCATTGAATATAGCCTGACTCTGAGGAAAAGGCATATACATGAATGATATTCAACTTAGATGCAAAAAAAATGTCAAATTATATATTTAGTTAATTCTGTAAGTGAAAAGTAGTAACAACTACTGCAGGAATAAAAAGAACATAACATTGTATTATTAACATTAGTAATTGTGGCTTATGCACTTGTTTTGACATCCTTCCACTTGTCCAATGATAAACACTGTTTTTGCAAGTTCCCTAACCCTAATTATCTCATTAGGCCTTAATAGTCATTAGGAGTTGTCATCGGTTTGCTTTGAGCTCTCACTTAACAACCATGGGCTTTTCTAAGTAACTGTGGAAGTCAAGGCAAGATCTGGAAGAGCAAGAAAACTTTCAGAGAGAACTAATATAACTCAAAGGACCTGCAGGAAGGTTTGTCTGACCCAGGAGTGGTGTTGCACTGTTCCATGGTGCTGCATTGCTTGTGCAAACATGGTCTGCATGGAAGAGTCATCAGGAGGAAGCTTTACCTGCATCCTCATTACAAACTTCAGTGTATGCAAAACAGCATCTAGACAAACAGAGGTCTTTTGGACGCAACTACTGTAGACTTATAACATAAAATTTGGACTCTTCGGCCACAATCACCAATGGTTTGTTTGGAAAATAAATGCAGAAAAAAAGATGAGAAAAAAAATATATACATTGTAACAGTGGATTTTACTTAATATCAGCAAATTCGGGATGTCAGTCAAGAAGTTGATGCTGAAAAAGGGATCCAGATGGATATAAAAGGCATTTACAAGGAGTGATCTGTGCTTATGATGTGGAATCTCATGCTAGGGACTTTGGTTTGATTACATGTGGCAACTCCTTGTGAGTCCCAGGGGAGAAAAGCACTATATAAATAAAAGCCCTTACCTTATTCCCCAAAAACACTGTAGCATATGGGTAGCCAATCACAGCTTTAAAGGCACACAAGAAAAGACAGACTGCAGTTCTCTGTCAGGTCTGCCAAGCTGCCCTCTGTCTACCCACAACATGAGGACTGGCTGGCACAATACATTGCCAAGTGCTGCTGACTGAACAGTCTGACAGGAAAATGACCAGGCAGTACTGATAGGGTTTTAGGGAAATTTTCATTAAAACAGCCCAAAATATGATATTTAAATGTACATTTTCTTTTCTTTAAAATGTAAAATTGTATAACACTTATTCTTGACTGTATGTCCCCTTTAATTTATGGTTTAAACAGGGCTGCTATTATTAGTACATGCTACATCTTTATTTGACATTGGTACACATTTGTATTCATTTGGTTTCTTTTGCACATAATGTACAAATTCTACTTAAGGCACCAATATCACCATCACTTTAACCATATGATGTGTATTATGTCATAGCTGGTGCCTCCTTTGCCAGGCACTTTGATGCTTATTCCCTGCACACATTTCCCCCTTTTTGCATTTGAACTAGGCTTTCTCAGTCACTTGAAATATGCTAGAAAATCTTGGTTCATCCACACAGATACCTTGCAACACAGACCAATCCAACTTTTCCTACTTAACCATGAAGAAGCAACAATAAAATACCAATATCCACTTACTTCATAGGGAAGCAACACAAACAGGCCATGACCATAATAGGACAGAACATAAAGGCCAAAACTCTTCACTTCTCTGTTTTTAGTTGATCATGTAACACTGTGGCCTGCAGTAATCATTTAGCTGCTCTTTGTGCCATAGCCTTCACCAGTGCACACTGAGAAGGAAATGTGTCAAACTCATCAGAATTGCTTCTCAATGTATCTCTAAGGGCTGGTAGCATATGGAATCCTAGAAAGTAATCAATATGATGCCTTTAAATAATTTACGAGTGATCAGTTATAACAAGTACTCTGGGGTAAGCCACCTGATACACATGTAAATACTGCCCTAGACCCCAAGTAAACAATATAGTAACAAATGGTAGGTAGTATCACATATGAAACATTTATTGGATACACAAAACTATCATAAATATCTCCAAAATTTTTTTTTAAAACTCAGACAGAGGTACCTCAGTGCTCCATGGTCCCTGAGCTCTTACATCATGGGTGGGAGGAGCTCAGGGACCATAGAGCACTAAGGGAACCTCTGTGTTGGAGGAACAGAAAGGGTTCTCAAGTGTTCCGGCTATTATAGCTCATACCTGTATCAGATTTGTCCCACAAAACAAATCACAACATAGCACGAGTTACCGGATGGTAAGACCAAACAAAAGAAAAAAATGTCTTGGGTTAGCCATAAAGTATATCTATAGGAGTTCCTCTAGGTCAATGTGTAACTTTCTCAATCAGCTGAACACCTTCCAACTCTCTGGAACTGATAAGGTGAATGAGCTGCAATGCTGTTATTCTGCTGATCCTCATGCTCCCCAGTCTTCTTACCATAAAAGAACGCAACAGGTAAGTGCACATTTTCTCATTATAATAAAATAATCATTTTTTGTTGAATGTCACGAATAAAGAAACAGAATTTGATAATACTGCTGTGCTCTCACGAATAGCTACTACTTAATATAATGTCAATATTTAAAAGGAAACAGTTATTGGGACCAGAGATTACAGATAATAAAATATTTATTTACACATGGATTATACAGTACTTGGAAGACCCACACACAATTCAGAGTACATAGTTTGCAAGGAAGAGAATTTTTTTGGGCACACAACCTACAGAAAATTATAGGGAGCATTGGTTACTGACATAACCATAGGAGCTCTTTGACAGTCCCATATATGCCAAGTGATCACTGGAGCCCAGCACATTTTGAGCATGAATCAGCCAATATCCAGGGGGCCAAGGGCTATATAGTTACAGGACATTACTATCACCTTAATCTTGATGAGGCTTTGCTTGCACATTTATAAAATGTAGGTAGAACTAAGGATCGAAGAGGGGAACTCTTCTATGGGAATAAAAGAACAATTATTCTGACTGTATGTGGGCAGGTAGTTGCTTTCTCTGCATTATCTTATGGGTCGACAAATTTAGTAAAACTTTTCCATTACGATGTACTCACAAGGGAGCTTTGAAACATCTGTGTTGTGTTCTACCACAATAAAATATTTATATACAGATAGAATAAAGGACTGGTTTAGACAACTACTCAGCAAATAAGCATGCAATGCAGAATAATGGCTACATGTTAATGGAAATGTTATCAAGTAAAATGTTGATCCAGGGCGTAGTCACATTCGCTGCTGATGCAGGTAGCAGTTCAATTGCCATTTCTGGAGTCGGGAAAAGGACTGCAGGAGGAGACTGTCTGTAATTAAAAACCTGGATATGTGTAGCTTACTTTTGTTCATGTTCTTGCCAATTTTAGCTAAAAATCCCTAAAATATCTCCCTGTTTATATCTTTTAGAAATATTAGAAATACTAAGAGCAGAGTATTTATTTTTGTTGCATTGGTTTTTTCTAGCTTCTGTTTAATTATTACTGAGCTTCAGCTGTGCCATTGTTGAAAGATTACTACACCCTGAATAAATGTTACTACACCCTGAATAAATATGGCTTATTTGTATTCATCTTTTGGCACAGAACCTCTGTTGGGTTCCCATGTGGGCATCAGCCTATGGCACCACAGAATCTAAAGTCTAATCATTTACATTAGTGCTGGTACCGAGACCTTGAATTTTTCTGGCATATGTGGTGGAGGGCTGATGATGGAAGTCAGTTTTGACCCCTCCCCTTTTTAAATCACACCTACTTCAAACTACACCCATGTTATCACAAGAGCTGTTAAGACAATACCCACATTAAAGGTGGTAGCACAGCAAACAAATAGTTGACCCTTCATTTATATATGAAAGAAGTTTATTAAGTCATATCAACACATACCCTTAAATCTGTATGCCTCTTCCTCCCCTGTGGATAGCTCAGCAATCCTCCAAACGCTAACAGTCTCTCAGAACTAACCCCTGCCAGGTTCATCTCCCGCAGACAGCATAGGGCAAGCAGAGTATGGCACACACAGGCAGCATAGGGCAGGCATAGTATGGCACACACAGGCAGCATAGGGCAGGCAGAGTATGGCACACACAGACAGCATAATGCAAGCAGAGTATGGCACACACAGGCAGCATAGGGCAGGCAGAGTATGACACACACAGGCAGCATAGGCAGGTATAGTATGGCACACACAGGCAGCATAGGGCAGGCAGAGTATGGCACACACAGGCAGCGTAGGGCAGGCAGAGAATGACACACACAGGCAGCATAGGGCAGGCATAGTATGATACACACAGGCAGCATACGGCAGGCAGAGAATGGCACACAGGCAGCATAGGGCAGGCATAGTATGGTACACACAGGCAGCATAGGGTAAGCAGAGTATGGCACACACAGGCAGTATAGGGCAGGCAGAGTATGGCACACACAGGCAGCATAGGGCAGGCATAGTATGGTATACACAGACAGCATAGGGCAGGCAGAGTGTGGCGCACACACAGGCAGCATAGGGCAAGCAGAGTATGGCACACACGGGCAGCATAGGGCAGGCATAGTATGGTATACACAGGAAGCATAGTGCAGGCAGAGTATGGCACACATGAAGCATAGGTCAGGCAGAGTATGGCACACACAGGCATCATGGCACACACAGGCAGCATATGGCAGGCAGAGAATGGCACACATAGGCAGCATAGGCAGGCCTAGTATGGTATACATAGGAAGCATAGGGCAGGCAGAGTATGGCACACAGGAAGCATAGGGCAGGCAGAGTATGGCACACACAGGCAGCATAGGGCAGGCATAATATGGTACACGCAGGCAGCATAGGGTAGGCATAGAATGGCACACACAGGCTGCATAGGGTAGGCATAGAATGGCACACACAGGCTGCATAGGGCAGGCAGAGAATGGTACACACAGGCAGCATAGGGCAGGCATAGTATGGTATACACAGGAAGCATAGGCAGGCAGAGTATGGCACACATGAAGCATAGGGCAGGCAGAGTATGGTACACACAGGCAGCATAGGGCAGGCATAATATGGTACACTCAGGCAGCATAGGGCAGGCATAGAATGGCACACACAGGCTGCATAGGGCAGGCAGAGTATGGCACACACAGGCTGCATAGGGCAGGCAGAGTATGGCACACACACAGGGAGCATAGGACAAGCAAAGTATGGCACACTCAGGCAGTGTAGGGCAGGCAGAGTATGGCACAAACAGGCAGCATAGGGCAGGCAGAGTATGGCGCACACAGGAAGGTTATGGAAGGAGACAAGGAAACCTATCATGTCTATGTAAGCAACTGATTATGACCACTTCAAGATAAACAGTTTGTGCTGCAATACATACAGTAACAAAATGCCAGTACTGCTCCTTCATTCTGTCTGAGGAGTGAACAGCTGAACAGTGTGGGCACTTACAGTCTGAGCCTGAGGTGTGAACAATGCAGGGCCTAATAGGTGTGAACAATGCATGGGTTTGCAGCCTGAATCTGGGGTGTGATTAAAGGAGAAAGAAAGATAAAAACTCAGTAAGCTTTATCAGAAAGGTCTATGTAAATACAGCCATAAGCACTCACAGAAACACTGCACTGACTTCTCTGAAAAAAGATTTGTTGTGTCTGTAATTCCTGTGCCAGAGACACGCAGCTCTCTTCCCTCTCACCTCTTCTGCTCCCCCCTCCCTCAAGAATGCTAACAACTCACCCCCCCCTTAGGAATGTGGATCTGAGCCAATCAGCAGGAAGCTGACTCATAGTCTAACTAACTGAGCATGTTCACTTGATCTGGGTGTCTGTGCAGGAGTGAGGCATTATGGGAACTTTCTTTACACAGCTCAGCGTTTCTTCTTCCTATTTGATTTCTGATCTTCTGAACAGGTGAAATATGGGGAGACTTAAGGGCACTATTGAGACAACTGAAGGTATGCCTGCAGCTTGAGATTAACTCTTTACTAGCCTTTTCTTCTCCTTTAATGCAGGGGCCAGTTATTCTCAGTACTGATACCATTTAAACTTACACAAAGGTAAGCAATCACAGCAGCCAGACAGATGGGGGGCCACACAAGTGGGGCCGCAGGTCGCCAGTTGGACAGCATTGGTCTACATCATAATAATAAAAAATTGTAATATATTTGCTGTTCTGCTGAGGCAAGGTATATAGACTTAGTAGGTGTAGCACACTTATCACTGTAACAGAATTGATTGGACACAAATGATTTTAAAAAGGAATAAAGGTTATCCTGGCAAGCTACTTTGCTTGCCAGTTACTTACTAGACCCCATAGTACAGCAGTGATTCAATTATTTTTGCACAAAAACTTCTAAATTCAAATGATGGTTTCCAAAACTTGAATGTTCAATATTTAATAAGCAACAAAAAACTTAAATGTAAAACTGCATCATATATATAATAATAATAATAATAATAATAATAAAAAATAATAATAAAACAGTACTTCTGCTATGATATAATAAATCCTTATTTGAGGCAAAACAATCCTACTGGGTTTATTTAATGCTTTAATGAATTTTAGTAGACTTACTATTAGACTTACCTTAAGTCCACTAAAATTAATTAAAACATTAAATAAACCCAGTAGGATTGTTTTGCCTCAAATAAGGATTTATTATATCATAGCTAAGATTAAGTACAACGATTGTTTTATTATTTCAGAGAAAAAGGAAATCATTTTCAAAAATTGGAATTATTTTATTAAAATGGAGTACATGAAAGACGGCCTTTCCGTAATTCAGAGCTTTATGGAAAACAAGTTTCTGGATAATGGATCCTATACCTGTATATGAAGTGATTTTGCACATGCTACTGTTAGTGAGACCACTATGAATATTGCTACATAAAAATGAATAATAAATTTGTTTTGCAAGATCGGGTTATGGAGTCCACAGACAAAGTGAAAACAGAAGGGTGGATTGAATACTATGGCTCTTTTGAAGAAATGTTTCAGTACTTCTGTGACAACACCACAATCCATGGCACAATCCGTCTCAACTGCTCCAGAAAGAACAAAATGAAGACAGCTTTCTGGCTTGTGATATTCTTTCTTTCATTTGCTATGATGTACTGGCAATTTGGAATAATGGTCACTCAGTACTGGTCCTACCCCATCAGCACAACTGTAACCGTGCAGTCAAAGGGCAACAAGTTTCCAGCCGTGACCATCTGCAATCTGAACCCATTCAGGTAATTGGTCCATATCCAGAGAAACACTGACAGTTCCATATGGGAATACATTTATCTGAAAGAACATTAAGAGCAAGGAAGACACAAAGGGTAATTTTAAAAACTTTCCATTGACCTGTAAATGCTGGGTAAAAGCTTTCTGCATATCCACAGACTTACTAAATGGGATTTAGTATTATGGATTATGTAAATCATAAATAATTTACTGCTTGATACAAAGCCATTCATCTACAACCATTCATCTACAAAGATTCTTGCAGCTAAAATTGTCCTAACAATTTTTGTCTTTACATGAGGGCAATCTTCATTTTCCTAACTTTCTCGTTAAGTAGAAAATTGACTATCGTCTATTAACACTGCGGATATTCTTGCAACAAAATTAATGCCGCTCCCATGTTTACTAAAGTGCGATGAGACAGATTTGTCCTGTTATAAATGGTGATATTTATGCAAGCGTACCAGTTAGTTTCTGCGTTATTTCTGGCGAGTTTTTGGGCTCCCATTTATGTTAACTGAATAATCTGCTATAAATTTTGCAGATTTTTTTTTTCGCCACTGCCAACAGCCACATTAATGAATAGTAATCACAATTGATAAATGTACAGTATTATTAAATATACTTATGATTAATAAAGTAATTTCAGGAATCAATTCTTTTCACATTCAGTAATAATTCATTTATAAGTATCATTATTCCCCAGTGCAATCATTAATTTTCACTGCTCATGTTTAAAAACTGACTTGATATCGCTCCCCCTATACAGTTTCTGGCTTTGTTTCACATAACGGCACTCTCTATATTTTGAGACAATTCTGGCGATAATATTTAGTAAAACTTGTGAGACAACTTATGTAGCATGAATGCGATAATAGGTGATAGGCCAGAAAATTTGCAATGACAAAAGTGCTTGCACTTTAAACCTGCCATTGCTTTTTTTCTGGCACAAGTCATTATTTCTGTCTATGGCACCTTAGTAAGCGTCTTAGTCCTGACATGCTATGATTCTTTACAAGAGAGCAATACTATCACTGTGAGGATCCCTCAACCCATTTATTAAGGGGTAAGTTTAAGTTGTATGTGCTGGAATGCAAAGGATCCATACTGTATATTGCCATACATTAAGCACATGGGTATACAACTGACTGGGCAGAATATTTAAAAAATATATAAAACTTCAAAAATATATTAAAATAAAACAAGTCTTTATTAATCCATAATCTAAAATGTTCCAGTCCCACATTTCTTGGTCTAGAATGGGGGGGCTGGTATGTTTTACGTGACGGATTAATAAAAACTTGCTTCAGTTTAATATATTTTTGGAGTGTTATATATTTTTGAAAGTTTGTTATGATTCCCCATTTGACACTGGGGCTTTGTTTGCACTCCTTCATTTAAACCTTATCGCAGAAGTATCCCTCAGCAATTCTTTTATTGTATTATGGGCACAATAATTGGCACAATGGGCATAAAATGGTACAGGTATAGGACCTGTTATCCTGAATGCTTGAGACCTGGGGATAAGAGATCTTTCTGTAATATGGATCTCAATAGTTTAAATCTAAAATTATTTAAATATGGAATAAACCCAATAGGATTGTTTTGCCTTCACTAAGTTTTAATGGTATTTTAGTACAAGGTACTGTTTTATTATTACAGAGAAAAAGAAAATCTATGGGAGATAACGGATCTCATACATGTATATAAGGCAAAAAAAGTTAAAGGGTTTGTTTATATATTGCTGGGTGCAGAATTGAAGGCATGATGTTGTTGGACTTCTGGGAGATAACAAGGCACAGTAGTAAAAGTGCATTTAGCCCTTTCTACTTACTCTGTTATTGGACCCCCACATATATAAACCAATTGGAATTAGCAGAAGTAGAATGAGGGTTTGAATAAGAGAAACATTAAGTACAAAAATGCAACTCAATTAGTGAATGAAATTGGAACAAGGAAACTAAAGATAGACAACAGAAATTCGAAAGTGATTGTGTCACAAGCGCAAAATGAATGATGCATGACGAAGGGGTAGAGCAACCCCGACTTGAGTGTTGGGATAAAAATAAAAATCTTGATAAATGTGGATTATGCTTAAAATAATGTCCAGATGCTTGGGGAGCGTCAGCGTAGAGGCATAAGGCTATGGAAAAGGATATTGGGTGGTATTAGAATACATAAAGAATATAAATCAATTGTTATCATTTAGTTGTGTAATAAGATAAATGTGGGTTAGTTTCCCTTTCATTGAAAGCAACTGATTATTACATACCCAACAGTATGAGTCCCTGATCAAATGTAGTTTATCAGATCACTCACAGATTATTTTGTTCCCCTAGATTTGATCAAGTTAATACATATCTTAATCAGCTGGACAAGTTGGCTCAGGAAACACTTTATTCTCTTTATAACTATGATGGTCTCAAAGCAAAGCAGCAAGTTATTCATCTACAGGACTTCCTGCACAATGTGACAAACCAGTTCAACGGAAGTTTTATCTTAGACCAATCCATTGTCTTACAGAAGTTACAAGAGAATGGCTCGGGCCCAGCTTTACCAGGAGAAAAGACATTTCAAGTAGGATTTAAACTGGTAAATATCCAATATATGATTTTATAGATAGACATATCTTGATATAATGTTATTATTTATTAGAAATAAGGGGCCAGCAGCTAATAAGGTGCCAATAAGGGGTCAGCAGCTTAGAGAAAAAAGGTCAGAGTGTCCTTAACGGACTTCTCTCCAGGTGTTACATGTATATAAGTTATATTGGATATATATAAACTAAAGGTGAGGAAGATTTGGAAGAGCTATTTATCTATTTTACAGCAAACTTCTATAGGGTTATCTTCACCACCACTGAGGAAGTCCCAGGTTGCCAAGCTGTGCCCTTTGGGAGGGAAGTATTCCCCATTGGCTCAGGATTGGTTTACCATTTCCTGTTCCCTAGTGTATAAAAAAGGAGAGAACATGGGGTCAATCTCTTTCTAGACTTCTTCACAGCAGGAGGTGGATCTGCCAGAGGGCTTGAGGTAGAGTTAGGACTAAGACCAAGCCATTCCTTAATGAGGCCGGGGTACAGGGATGTCATGAAGGAGGTTAGACTAGCATCCAATCATAGTACAACCCAGGAGTATAAGCTAGTCAGAGCTAGTGAGCAAGGGAAGTCCTGTGCTCCACCAATGAGAAGTAGTGAAGTTAGTATCCTCCTGTGACACCTGCCTTAGTATAGAAACCACAGCTGAAAAGAGACTACCCTGAGAGGCATCCACTAGAGGGGATCCTAAAACACTGTGTTATCAATGTGTGTGACTGTCTGAGTACTTTATGCTGCCTGATATAGTATTGTTGGATTGCTTGCCTTGAACATTTAAGTGCACAAAGGGCATCTCTTTGTGTTAATAAACCATCAGGGCATAGTTAAGACACACTGGTGCCTAGGGCCAGGACAAGGGCTAGGCAGAGTAGGCAGCTGCCTAGGGTACAATGGGATGGGAGGCGCAAATTGGTGGAAGTCAGTAACTTAGTCACTGGCACAAGGGACATGATCCAGCAAGGGGCTCTGGGGGGGGGGGTTATCTGCAAGGGTCTAGTTGCGAGTCATCGACAGTGACCGGGGCTTGCGAATGACTGGCAACACAGAGGGCTTTGGGTGATAGTAGAACTTTGCCTTGTGCTGCTGGTGCTCTTTATTTCTACTTCACAGAGAGGGTGGCAATGTAACACTGCTCTACTGGTTCAGAAGGAAAATTAGTTATCCTCCTTTCAACCACTTCTTATTGAAAACAACATATCAGCAGTAACAGGGAAAATGATTAGTGAATCAGACCTGTGATTAATCTGTGGCAACCTGGGCCTGTGTCCCAGCGACTTTCCTCTCGTAATGACAAGATAGTTCTTGGCTACATTGTCTTTCCAATTTTTACCATCTCAAATAGCAGTTCTGCACGTGTGCTATATATGCATGAATTCTCATTGCCTGCAATTGAAGAATTAAACCAAGATGTTTTTCTACAACTGACAGTAGAAAAGCAGTAAAACGTTTTCTATACAAGTGTAACCTGTAGTTATTTATTTATTGTTTCTCAGTGTAATTCTTCTGGAGGAGATTGCTACTACAAATCTTATTGGTCTGGCGTGGATGCTCTCCATGAATGGTATCAATTCCACTACATAAACATAATGTCCAAAATCCCCCCAGTGCTAAACATATCAGGAGATGAGTTGGGCAAGAATTTCATCTTCTCCTGCGATTTCATTCAGAAGCCTTGTACATTACGGTATGAACATCATTCTGTAAACTGAATATTGCTATTTAAAAAAGGAAAAAAATGCCTAGAATTACTGATGGATGGCACGGACTGTAAGGTTACTCTCATTCTGACATATGTACTTAACTTCATATTCAAGTTGGGGATAGAACCAAAATCATTCAAAAATGCTTATCTTAATCTACAGTACATGAACAGCAGCGCACCTCTCCTTGGTTATTTAACCCCTCATCAAAGATTTCTCATAGTTCAGACAAAGGCACACTGGGCAAACAGATATTGTGACTGTGTACAGTCAATATCATCCTTATTTTGAGCCCTGTACATATTTTCTTATGGGCAGGCTACTAGTGATTGGCAGGCACAGATTTGCAGCAAATTTCTGCATTTTGGCATTGGTGAATTGTTTTGTGAAACTTTCGAGTAAATTAAGTGGCAAAAAATTAGCCGTGTAAAAAATTTGCAGTCACGTCAAAATGGGCGTGGTCGCATAAAAAAGGACATTGTCCACAAATGAAAATTGCGCAACAAAGACGTTTGCTGCCGTTTCGCAAATTTTTCGGTGAAGCGAAATGGGACAGATTCGCTCATCACTTCAGGATTCTCTTCACCGACTTGTTTGCAATGTACAGTATCTAATATAGCATTAGAGAAGCAATTTCCAGTAATAGAGACCACGCTTAAAGGAGAACTAAACCCAAGAAATGAATATGGCTAGAAATGCCATATTTTAGATACTTAACTTAATGCACCTGCCTAAAGTTTCAGCATCTAAAATACAGTGGTAACAATGTTCCAGGTCCTTATAGTTGTAACAGGAGCTACCCATTTTGGATTCTGTTAGTGACACTCACATGCTCAGTGTGCTCTGGGCAGCTGTCTGAGGTTTAACTATCGTATAAGCTGATACAGGGCTGATTATTCATTTCTGATGATAATTACACTGGTTTCAAAGCTGCCATGTAATATGAATCTGAATAAATTACTAATAAGCCTTAAATTGTGGCATTTATATCAGTCCCTCAGCTCAGTAAGTGACAGCAGCACAGTATGTGCAGGGAATCAGCAGAAAAGAAGATGGGGAGCTACTGGGGCATCTTTGGAGGCTCAGATCTTCCCTGCTAAAGGGCTGTGGTTGCCTTGGGCTGGTACAGAAGCACAAAACATAATGTACAACATATCTAGCCTACGTCTTTAGTTAAACTTTAGTTCTCCTTTACATACTTCTCTATGAATTAAATACTTCATCTACTCTATATGACCTGGGTATTTAACAAGCAATGGGTTGTCACGAAGACCAGAGACACTGACAGGGATCACAGTTCTAAGCTGGAAGGTGGGGGAATTAAAGTACAAGTGCCTTACTTAATAGTAAATGTTCTGCCCTCCACAAAGTGTAATTATATTGAATTTTATTATATTGGTAATTTATTATCAATAACCAATTGATTTGGTAAGTCTGTTTTTTAATTCAATGTGAGTCAGATTTATGTGACTTGTCCAAGGACACTATAGGCCAAAAGTTATTTCCGTTCCTTTAAGGATTTGTGCAATGCATCATTTTTTCAGTAGCTTCCATAACCATCTCAATGCTAATGCTAAAACTTTTTTTTTAAAAATAATTAGATGCTAACGTAGAAATGTATTTCTTGTAGAGAATATAAGTTTTTCCATCACCCAATCTATGGAAGCTGCTTCACAGTTACTCCTCAAGGAAAGGAAAATGCTCTGTATTCTCCCAGGGCTGGCAAGAAGTATGGTAAATCTTTTCTTTAATCAGTGCATCCTTATTAAGGAATGATCTGGATCAGTGGGGTCCAACAATTCTCATATGGTTTGGGTTGTTTGGCTGATTTGCCACATGTTGATATGCTGGAGTATATTACAATAGTGATATCATACAACAAAATCTGTTGGTTCCATGTGGAAGATGGAGTCCAAAATTACATTGGGTCACATCTAGTGATGAGCGTACTTTTTCACTAGGCATGGATTTGCTGTGAAATTCTGCATTTTGCCATTGGCAAATTTCTTTGCAAAAGTGAAGCAAAAATTTTCTGCAACAAAAAGTGAGGAAAAAGTGCCCTTTGCTGCAAATAAGTCATGGTAAATACGTTGTGGTCACGTCAAATAAGTTACATCAAAAAAGTTCCGGTCACGTCAAGTCATGTGCGTCAAAACAGACATGTGGTAACTGCATTTCGTAAATTTTTAAGCAGTTTTGCCAAATTTTCGGTAAAGCGAAACAGGACAGATCCGTTCATCACTAGTCACATGGTCCATGGGCCTTCAATTGGACAGCCCTGATCTGGTTAAAGTTGTACATAAGAAAATTACCATTTATCGCTAGCCAATGAGTAAGCAACCACATCACCCATAACTTCTGTTCCAAGCCATGATTTATTCTGCACCACCAGAACCCACTTGCTTTTTCAAAGTAGCATGCAAGGTAATGTGGGAATTGGGGTATTTGCTAGAGGAGAGCTGATTTAAGTTCATTTGCTTTTGTAGTCAGGCACAGTAATACAGGGAGAAACTGCTTGTAACAATTTTGTACGCAGGGCTGTCTCTGAAGATGAAGGTGGATCAGAAGCACAACATGCCTCTCCTGTCACAAGCAGCAGGTGCAAGAATCATGATCCACAACCCCAACCAGCCCCCTCGAGTGGAACACCAGGGCTTTGATATCAGGCCAGGAACTGAGACTTCAATAGGCGTAAAACAGGTAGTTTTTTCACCTCCGGTGCTGGTTAATGAAGGGGTTGAAAACAACAAGTCTTCTTTAGCATATTACCCCCTATTATTCTATGTTTTATTTGTGTATTTTCAGCAAGTATAGTAGATGCAGTAAGCCTACACTATGCCCTTTCCCTGACTGAAATCAGTGGTGTGTTTTGTATATTCCCCGCTAATTATGAAACTATTTCATTTTAGGATGAGGTAAGACATTTAGGTGGAAAGTATGGTCCATGTGCTTCTGATGGAAATAACTTGGGATTGAAACTGTTGTATAGCACATCATACACACTCCAGGTGAGTTTCCATCAGTAGAAGACAGAAGCACTCTCAATAATGATAAACGGAAGGTAGTGATTTTCTGGGTCGTATATTAGTATTGCACTCTTAACACATGTGCTGATTTCTGACCTTCCTGGCTTGGTTTCTTGTGCTTGCTGGATTTGACTTTGGCCATATTGATTAGTAGTGCCTGCCTTAACCATTTGGGCTGTTGTGACCTACCTGTTGCTGTCTTAAGTTTGGACGTTTAACTATTCTTCAGACCCTGCTCCAAGTCTGAGACTATCTCAGCTCTTGCAACGCCACCTCTCTGAGAATATACTGTGTGGGGAGCCTTACCCTGCTACCTGATGCCCTGTTAATAACACTGGCATCAGTTTATCATACTTAATGTTTTGGCCATGCAGGCCAAGTGACAACCCTATATGTATAAGTTGGAGATGGATTGCTTGTCTATTTGCTGTACATATACACATTTTCCTCTGTTGCTGGAGGCTCCATGTCTATCCAAACTGTGTATTTCTTTTCCCACTCAAGAAACAGGGACTTGGTTAGCTTATTATTGGCGGAATGATGGATATTGGTGTGCAATGCGCAAACAGCAAATTATCCATGTGCATGGCATTTGCATGGACTTTATGTAGCAGTTAGCTGAAGGTATTATAGATGGAGGCCAGAAAGGTGATTGCATAGTTGCTTTGAATTTAGCTTTAACAAATTAAAATAGAAAATAAGTCAGCCTTTCAACAACTATAGAATAGAAAAAACTTACATTAGGCCCTTAAGATTTACAGACTTGGGTCCATTCTGACCTTAAAAGTTTATAGGACCTCAGCTCAGTTTAGCTTCTAAGACCCAAATGTAGTTGCCTGGTACTGATATAAATTGTACTTAATAAGAGCCAGGCTGGATGTTTACTTACGTTTACCTTTATGTATGTCTAATATGCTATGTGTAGGTCTAGTTGCTACCTGCACAAGGTCATCCAATAAAATGATTCTTGATGGCACAGAAAGGTAACAGGTAGGAAGTATGGTAATTTTTTCCATAATAAGTGGCAAATATGTATGTATATTATTCTAAAGAGGACATTTTTAGGACTTTTTGATACACCCAATTGGGATCGTGGCTTTTGATAAAAGCATTAAAAATATAGATTTCTTTCCCTTGATACTATAGACAGTGCAGTAAAGCAGTATACATGGGCTCCTATAACCCTTTTGTCTTTCCCAGGCATGCCTGAATTCCTGCTTTCAGTACAAGATGACTGAAACATGTGGATGCGGATATTATTTTTATCCACTGCCTCCAGGCACAGAATACTGCAACTATAACAAGCACCCTGGCTGGGGTAAGAAACAACAATGATAATGCATTAAGGGGTCCTACAAAGGGTTAGGGGCAATAGCAGGAGGATGCAAAAATCACATACTGCAGTATGCTCTTGGGCCTGGCCCTTCTGGTGCTGCTTATATACCCTATGGCTGATTAAAAATCCTGCAGAAGGTGCCAAGGACAACACTATCATGAGCAAGTACAGGGCTTCCCAGAGCACTGTGTCCCACACCCATCTGCCACTCACCACCTATTCCTTCTTTATGCAGTGCTGCATATGCAGTAAGGCACAACTTTTTGTTCTAGGGCCAATGTAAAGTTAGTATTTTGCTGTAGGGCCCCCAATTTATTTTAAATTTGACTTTGAAACCCCTGCCTGGTTTCAATAAAATGTGATAGTATTTCATTCATTAATTATAGAATCACAAACAAAAACACTAAAGTACAACTGCAAAATGTCTTCTGCCCACATCATGCTTAAAATTAAATACAAAGCAAACCACCCCATGTAATGCTACTGCAGGTCAGTTCATTACAAAGTACTGAATGTCAAGACAACTGCCGAGCACAAACTTGGATACAGCAGTTGAGACAACCCAAGACTTTCTTACTTAGGTATATTAGTTTCGTAACCCCTCATCATACCACACTTAATGCAGGTCTGGCTGCAATAAAAGGGCAAGCATTTTGGGGTTTTATTATTGAAAGCAAGTAAGTTGCAGATAAAACCCAGTCCCTTTGTTAAATGTATATTGAAGCAGTAGAATTCTTAATGAATCACATAAGTAAGTGTTGGACTGGCCAGGCTGCGGATGACTTTGACGTTGTTGGCCAGCTTGAAGTATATTGTGATATATGGACAAACAATCCCACAGACTCCAATTTAATGAAATAATTACAAAAAAATGATTACCTTGTACTTATATATAATAGATATAATTAATCCTTATTGGAGGTAAAACAATCCTATTGGGTTTAATTAATGTTTAAGAAATGATTTTTTGGTTATGGAGATCCAAATTACAGAAAGACCCCTTATACGTAAAAACCTCAGGTCCTGAGCATTCCAAATAACAGGTTCCATGCCTGTATATATATATCATTTTTTGCAGATAACCCACCACAAGCACAGGTACTCTCTCTCTGCCATTTTATTAACCAAATCTGATTGGCTGTTCCAAATCACACAAGCTGCTGTTTGGCTAATGTGCTCCCTCTACACATATCTGCTTGCGATGAAGCCAGTTAACTGTTTTTATTCCAGGGCATTGTTTCTACCAACTATATGAGAAGATGCTAGATCACAGACATCACTGTTTTACCCAATGCCCAATGCAATGCACGTAAGTGTGTAAATGTTGTTCCGATATGTATCCAAACCAAGATTTGTTAAAGAGCCCCACACAACAAAGAAACCCCTAATATACCTATCACTGTAATCTGTTCCTTTAAAAAGTATGAATAGATACAATTTTTATATGATGAGAAACAGTTCTTTTTCTGCATCATTGAATCCTGGCAGAGGAGGAGGGACTAAAACAATGATGTTACAAATTGTAACAACTTCTCCACAGCTTACAGACAACATACAGAAAATGCATAACCCACAATCCATCTAACTGCAATGTTACTTTACTTAATGATATCACGTGTGCAGGGAATTGTGGGATTTGGAGGATGCAGCCTGAAGGCTGGTTAAGGACAGTCGACTACTGTTACATTTGTTTTTAGTCAGATCATCAAGAGAACAGGGTAACTGTTCCAAACCATATTATTACATTAGAAATCAGGAACCGACTGCATATTTTTTCATTGATGTATATTGCAATGTTGCTTGAAATTATGCTTACTTTTCACAAATCTTAAGTTGTGTTTGGGTGGAGTTCCCCTTTAACAAACTGGTCTAATAACCAGGTTCTAAAACAAGTGAGTACTCTTCTTAGTGTAACTAGCTTAAAGATGTGAAACACTTAAACCATACCACCACAGAACAAGTACTTTAATACAGGTTACTGTGAGGTGACATCTGGAATATAATAATATTGAAAACTAAATATTAAATAATTAATATTGCAAAGTAATGGGCATATTACATAAGCTTAATATAATTTCAGAAAGTCGTGACATCACTAAGCACTGATTATATCTGATTATATTGCTAAACACTGTTTATAAGAATTATAATGGTCTAATATAGGAACTACTGTATAATGTAATAATGTAAATATGATTGCATTACATTAGAACTAAAGGAAGTATACATTACAGTAATATGTGTATAATCTATGTCCTATCAGAAAGACAAGGTATCAGCTTTCTGCAGGGACTGCCCAATGGCCATCTCCCACATCAAAGGTATGTGCAGTTATTATCATGATACAAAAGACTTACTAATGAATAAGCTTGGCAGTACTGGTAGAATTAAATAAAAATATAACCATAATCTACTGTTCACTTAAAGTGAAAACGTTGCTTTACAGAATATAACAGAATTGCAGTATATTTTGTAGCACAGGAGAGTTGTTTTTGTCCAGAATATTATTTGTAAAACTAATGTAGTTCTATTTTAGCTCTACCTTAACTAAACATTCTTATCTCTCTAGGATAACTCATTGTATAGTACTGCTACCCACTCTGCTTATGCAGATGGCACAGCCAGACAGTGGCAATACTGGCACTTTTCAGTCCAAACATTCTCCAGTGAGTACTGGGCTATTAGGAGTTCACTATTCAAGTAAATGAGAAGAGGCAGTGATGGCATCTAGTGCTTTTCTGCTGACTAAAATATACCTTGTATGTCATGCTTGGAATGGCCTGTTCATCTCTATAATTTCAGTTTCATCCCCAGTCTTTGCACAATTAACTATCCTGGAAAATGAGGATGTCCAACTAGCTTTCATGTTCTCTGTTTGAACAATAGTTCTATATACCCTTTTGAAATTCACCTTCATTTTATACAGAATGTATTTGAGAGATTATTAGACCACGGAAAACACTGCTTCAGCATTCGAAGAGCAAAGCTGGTCTCATTAGATAGAAACTGTATGTAATCCTACCTTAGCAAGAAAGGCCTTAGTCCAGCTACATGAGATAGAGCGTCAGTTACAACACCCTCTAACACCCAAAGATGGGCCTTCACTAAAATAAAGGATGCTAGAAGATACTTTGCAGCAAACAAACAGAACAGGTTTACCCACAGGTGAAAGATACTCACCGCAATGAGGAAGTGTAGCAGTTTATGATTAAATGTCAGTGTGATACCATGTGGAGACAGCTTGGGGATGTTCATCCCCAGTATTTTGATGCCTCATGTGGTCAGGATCTAATACAGTAGACAAGGATCAGGGAGATAAACTATGTCTGATTCCCTTTTCAGTACTACGGTCCCTTCACCTAGGCAAACAGAGCCTAGGGGAGAGCTACTCTCTGCTATCAATCCTGGTTAAAGCACAGGCTGCTCTTTCTTGTTAATTCTGACCTACTTTTCTACTTAACTGACTAAAGCCTCATTAACAGAGTCCTGTTCCCCTACTTCACTAGAAGGGTTGTCCCTCGAGGGCAGAACACTGGGCCGTGTAGATCTCAAGCTCTCTGGAGCACATCCTGCTAGATCAGCAACTGAAGGCCGATAAGGAAAGACCACCCCTAACCAAACACTGTATTAAAGTGTGGAAGGAAATGGTCATAAACCTAAGGGCCAATAATAGAAATCTGCTAACAAGCAAAACTAGATACATGGGCTTCTGCTTAGTAACTAGAGAATAATGAATTGTAGGGATATAAAGCCACAGGGGTTATTAACCCTATGGGTACATACATGTACATGTGATGTTGTGCCACTTAAGCCGCATTTAATAAGCATGTCTTTCCATGTCCATGTTATTATTATATTGGCATATGCATGTATACAATATATAAATCAACAGAAATGAAATCAGAATCATTATCTGTCTTATCTTGCAGACATGGATCATCCCTTTATTAACCAGGCACAAAGGATACAACAGGACAAGCAAACGGTACAATATATCAGTTTTAATATAAAGAAAAATACCTTGCTGCAGATCCCTTTTTCTTACTGTGTACTTAAGATGGTGGCAAATTATATTAATATTGGTTAGCCAGTTAGTTTGTTTTGCAAATCAGTTCTTGTTATTGGAACTGGAATGTAAAGTCACCTTATTCAATTTTAGGAGTGATATATCGAAGATTAATGTATATTATGAAGAGCTGAGTTACCAGTCTGTTGAGGAAACCCCCGCCATGCCAGTAAGTAAATCCATCTCTTTATTCTACAGTCTTTATGCACCACTGTCCATATTCTGCTTGTGCAGCTGCGCACTTGTGTTCCAGCAGCATGAGACACATATGGATAGAAGCAGATTTGCTTATTCAGACTGTTGGCTGGAACATCATTTTTGTTGCAGATTGCTAGAAATTATGCAATCCTAACTTTTTATTGCAATAGCACCTGATTCTATAAAATTGAGCGCAATGTGACGCTTCTGCTGCAGTTGCATTAGCAAAGCTCCCTCTAGTGACAGGAATTATGGGAAAAAATGCTGAATAAATAAATCCTAGGGTCATCCACATGATTCCAATGCTGTAAGTGCAACTGCTATTACCTTGTCCACATGAAAATTGGTCCTGTCGGTAGCTCTAGAAGAAGGGACCCAGCCATCCAGCCAGTATTTGACCGGCCTAGCTGGTGCTGGTAAATCTGTAAGGCTGGCAACCCTACCTACTCCATAAGGCCATTCCCCTGCTTAGCCCACCCATTTCCACACCCTGTGACATCATTGCCTTCTCCCAAGTGATGTCACTGCCTGTCCCCCAAACCTGAAGGCTGGTATTTTAAAGAAGAATAGTGGCACCCCTAGGTGAATGTGTTAAATCAGTATGAAACTGTAGGCATTGCACAGATATTTCCATAGTAGTCTAGGAGATATGTGTCATTTATAGCCATACAATTGTCATAATACATCCTATGGTTAAAGAAGAAAGAAAGGTAAAAATTAAGTAAGCTTTATCAGAAAGGTCAGTACAGCCATATGCACTTACAGAACTGCTTCTGTGAGTCCTCAGTGAAAAGAAACACTGCATTTCATCCCTTTTTTTTTGTATACATGATCTGTGTCAGAATTCCTGCTATCAGAAAAATCCTTCAGTGCATGGCATGAGTCTGCTCAGTTTGCTGTCTCCCCCATTCCTTCTCCTCCCCCTGCCCTTTCTGCTGTTTAATCTGTGCTTAAAGCCGTTCCATGACCAGTGTGCTGGTAGAGAAGCGAAGTCAGGCCAAGCTAAAATGGCAGCTGCTATGTTAAACAAACAGAGGGAGCTTATATGGCTGTTATGGTAAAGCATTCTGCAGAATAAATAAAACACTCTGGTTTGCACTATTGGCAATAAAATGCCAAAAGTACTTTCCTTTTCCTTTAAAATTGTGGTTCACCTTTGAGTTAACGTTTAGTATGATGATGATGAGGTATTCTGACAATTTGCAAGTTTTTAATAATTTTAGTTTTTGTTCTCCAGCTCTCCAGTTTGGAATTTTAGCAGTTATTTGGTTGCTAGGGTCCAATTTACCTTAGTAAGCAGGGAGTGGTTTGAGACACTGAGTTATGATCAAGAGCAGGGCTGAATAGAATGATATGTAATAAAAAGTAACAAAAACAATAAGCAATAGTTTTTTTGGCTTCTGTGGTCAGTGAACCCAGTACCCAGTAAAATCTCTCTAATTCATTATATTTTTCAATATTAACATCAATGATTAAAAGTGGCTCCTCCAGCTTAACTAGTGTCCTTTTTTATATTTATTAATTTAACACGGGCTGCCTAACATTTGGCAACTCCCAGTGATTATACCTTTCCTTCTCCTTTAACAAAAGAACTTTGTCCTGGATTTTTGTTTTTGCCAAGATCTGTATTTGTAACACTAGTCTTTAAAGGTGGCACTTTTTAAGTTTGCTATTTTTGTCAAATGATATTTTAGTCACTACTGCACAGAAACATTCACATTAATATAAAGAGTCTGCAAATGTTATATTTGAGTGTGTGTGATCTCTCTGCAGCACCCGGGTGTCTATATCATTAAGTCTATATATTTTTTTCATGTGTCATGATAAAAAAAAGTCTTGCTTGATAATATAAATTTAGATTCAGATGAAATAAATGATGGATTTTTACAGGTGACCTTGTTGCTTTCCAATATGGGAGGACAGTGGAGCTGGTGGTTTGGTTCGTCGGTTCTTTCAGTAGTTGAGATTGCAGAACTAGTGTTTGACACAGTGGCCATGGCAATACTCATGACGTACCGCTGGAAGAAGCAGAGGGCACCTCAGTAGCAGAGTTTTCTTCACTTCCCCGGCATCACTGAAAGCCTGAGAATGACAGAACCCCTGAAAACCAAGCCAGACATTCCCAAATAGTATTGTAAAAAAATCTACAGTTGCAATAAATATGAAGAAATCCTGAAACAAAGCAAAACTGTGTGACACTGTCTTAATTTACACTATACTATCAGCTCTCTCCGCCTCATTTACAAAACCCACCTGGTGCAATTTAGGATCCATCCGCAGAATATTTGTACACTTGGAATTTCAATACAGTCTGTGTTTTCACAAGGTGCAAAGTGTAGTGATGAAAGTCACAGTTGCATTAAATACTGTGACACTTGAACCTACAGGGGGATCTGGTTCAGTGTCTTAGGGCCGCTTCCCACAGTCTTTTAGGGTAAACATAGCAGTCACAGAGGTTGCTCTCTTAAAGGCAAGTGTCAGCAGTTTATTTTGTTACTAAACTTCAGTAACAAACACAAAATAAGAAACAGGAAAATAAACCCTTGCACCAGAGCGCTGGCTAAACACAATTGGCAGCCTAACTACAGTTGGGTGGCTTTTCCAACTCCAACTTAGTAGAAGCAAACAAAATCAGAAATCATAAGTACCTTTCCCATGCAGCGCAGCTCCTGCTACCTGTGTAGTGGGGAAGAGACTCTCCCTCCCCACACTGGAGTCTTTTAAAAAGGCTCTCAGCTGCAGCAATCACCTTGCTGCTAAGGTCTGTATTAAAGGGCTGGGTTTGTGATTAATTATTCCATGTTCCAGGGTACCAACTATGCAAAACCCTGGGAGAAACATATCGTCCATCTACAACTAACCCAGCCATTTTATTACAATACATTGCGGTCGAATCAAATAAGTCACGATCACGTAAAAAAAGTTGCTGAAAATAAGGTGGGGTCGTGTCACAGGAAAGTTGGAAATTTTTTCTGTGAAGCGAAATGGGACAGATCCACTCATCGCTAGCAAAGTGCAGTGCTATGGATGCAGAATAGCCCTGTACTAATACCTGCTATAGACAGGCAGTAATTATAGGCCACCCCTAGCTTGCATTTCAAAGAGGGCATTGAACAACTGCCCCCAGTGTGCCCCTCATGAATACAGTGCTGCCAGTTTCATTTTTACATTGAACTGCTCCTTTGAATGATCATTATGTGAAGAGCTTGACCATCATGGACTGAATGCTGTGATTTCATGCAGTAGCTCATTAGAAATAAATATTTTCCCTACCCCAAAATTAGTGTAAGAAAGGGGTGATTTAAATAAAATTAGGTTTCATGTAGTTACACAAGCAGCCTTATATATGTCATAAAGTATTTACAGGAGTATACTGTACTAAAGTCCCAATAGCTCTACACTTGATTGAGTAAAGGTGGCCATACATGTAACAATTACGATCACAGGTCACAGGGAAGATCATTAGTTTCCCCCATTGATGTTCAGAGCTGAATCTTCAGATATGGAGGTAGAAACAATAGGAATTCTACCTCCACCTGCCAATTCAGCCCTAAATGCAGATTTTGCTCACATGCCTTCAACGGCGCCCAATCAAAATCTTTTAACCTGCCCGATCGAGGAGACAACCAATATACGCAGCCTTCTGCAATATTGGTCATCTTGTCAATCCACCATCCAAGCACCGAATATTGTACGAAATGAGGTTTTGTACAATACTATCGGTGCGTGTATGGGCGGCCTTTCAGAAATTATACACATTCAAATATTAGAAGTTTTGCACCTGACGAGAGCTTAGGTAGGTATCAATAATCAAGGAGCATTATAATAAGTCTGCTGTTGTACAGAGATCCAGGTTGAGGGAATCCTCAATATAGGACTCCCTCAGTTGACAGTTGTCAAACATTCAAATAACAGTAGTCAAAGGAGAAGGAAGTGTATAATCACTGGGGGTTACAAATGTTGGGCACCCCAAATTTATAGTAATTGATTACTTGACACCCTGGGCCGGTGCTCCTATCTGTTGAAAACTGCACTGATTCAGGTACTGTAGGAGCAGCCTGGGGTTTCAGGTAACTGATTATAATCCCTGGGGGTGCCTAGCAATACTTATACCAGTGATTGTACCTCCTTCTCCTTTATGGAAATATGTAGCCATAACTAAACAATTTGAATAGCAAAGTGACTCACTGGAGGAAATTAGTTCAAAACCCCCAAATCTTTAGCAAGGAAAACATGCTGAAACCAAACAACAAAATTAGTTAGACAACCAAATTATGGAGACACCACCAAAAGTGTATGTTCATGGGAGAGTTCAGGGCATGTACTAGTCCTGATCCTACACTAGCAGACACTGGATGCTGACTTGGCCAAAGTTCTTTGGATGAGGACCACATAAGGTCATTGATGCGATTCACACCCAGTGGGTTGGATCAGAACATAAAAACTTGGCTCAACTCTTATTTGGTCAAATTGAGCAAGGATCTGCTCCTCTGGCAACCTCGAAGGAGTTAATCTTGCTTAATCCAGTGTGGCTATAAATAAGAAATATGGTCCAGCAGTTATGGTTTAAAATTATAAATCCACTGGACCCGTGGGTTTTAACTACCATCAACTGACCGGGAAGCAACAGAAAATGGCGAAAATGGACCATCTTCAAACAACATTGGCACATTATGGCAACACACTTCTTCTACAAAATGGTTAACATACAGTTAGAATACAATGGCAACTTTAGCCTTATATCATTTTAAACCTCATAGACCACTGGTTCTTTGTTATTCTGAAAAGTGATATTTAGATCTGAATGAGGGCCCCTGTGTGTATACTGAATTGTCTTTCTCCTCTTTCATTACATGTTGCATAGAAAACTTGCAATGGGTATATAGGTTTCTCATTAAATGTCTAGACATAAAAGTCACATTTAGCCAGGGCTAAATGAAAAGACCGATTTCAATAGACTTTATTTCTTTTTCATGGGCATTAACACAAATAACCACTTTATAGACATAAATATACTTTAAAGGAAGCATATATATATATATATATATATATGAATAAATACCTGAAATAATTAAATTCTGAAGAAATGTTCAAGCAGTTCATTTGTGAATAGTCCTCGGCTGAAAGGCCTATCATTACTCTGATACCAAGAGTCAAGACTGATGTCCCTGTTTTATCAAAGAACAAGTTCAAGAAAAAAATACCTTTTATTTGTTCTCTCCCTACTAATTTTGCTGCCGTCACTCTGTATAATTATTTAGATTGGAGCCAGCTAAGTGTATATAAACTCCAGAGGAGAAGGGTTTCAGCTACAGTAAATCTGCTTCAGCAACAAGAGCATCAAGATGAAGAAGGTTCTTCTGATCGGACTGGCCCTGGCTCTCAGTGAGTACCCGACATTCATGGGCATGTACCCTGCTCCCATTTCTCGGTAGGGACTGGGTTGGGAATTCTTACAAGTAGCTTAGGCAGGAGCAAGATAAATTGAGTTTCTGGATGTCTAGGTACAAGTTCATAGAATAATAATAGCATACCACAAAGCTCATGTAGACTTCAGTGTTAGGACATCACCAGGACCAGCTGAAAAGATAAAAACCAGTGCTCATTGATACACCCATCCTATACAGATGGAACTACCTTGCAATATGCATCTGGCACCTACACACCGGTTTCCCCTTGGAATAGCACGACATGAACACTCTTTGTAGCAGAAACACCAATCACAGTGGCACCAACTGCCAATTTGGTGTTGTTCAGAATAGGAATTTCTACCTGGGCTGATTTCACACTAGCACAGAAGGCATTTGTTTCAGTTCCAGGCCATCAGCATCACAGGGGGACCTGGTGTCAAGCCTACTGTCTTCCAGCTGATGCTGATCTTCAGCTTCCAGCATCCGATTAACTTGCAGATTGATAACTAGAACTCAGATGGGGGAGACCCCCATTCTGCATTGCCAGGGACTCCTCTTGTTAAAATCTATTCTTGCACCATATATACAGGTATAGGACCTGTTATCCAGAATGCTCGGGGGCCCAGGGCTTTCCATATAAGGGATATTTCTGTAATTTGGATCTCTGTGCCTTATGTCTACTAAAAAATAATTTAAACATCATTTATACCCAATAGGATTGTTTTGCCTCCAATAAGGATTAATTAGTTGGGATCAAATACAAGGTAATGTTTTATTATTACAGAGAAAAAGGAAATCATTTTTAAAAATTAGAGATATTTTCTTATAATGGAGTCTATGGGTGATGGCCTTTCTGTAATTCTGAACTTTTTTGGATAAGGGATCCCATACCTGTACCTCCAAATTTAGCTTAGCTTATTTCTCCTGTGCAGTTTTCGGCACAATTTATGCTGATGCCAGCAGCCCTTTAAGTACTCCCTCAAAACCCTGGACATTAGCTTCACTAAATTAAGCATAATTAATTCCACATATACATGCTGTGTACATCAGTTCAGTAGGCCTTTATTCTATTTATTTTTGCAGTATTATTAATATACCCTTGCTTTTGCAGTTATAGTTCTGGTCACCAGCACACCAGCCCAGTTTGATGAGATGATTAAAGTGACCACCATCATTTATGGCCTGGCTAACTTCTCCGACTATGGATGCCACTGCGGCCTAAACAACCAAGGAATGCCTGTGGATGCCATTGATTGGTAAAATACTCAAGTAGTTGACGATTCATTATGAAATACATAAGACATTAGAATTATAAATCCAAACTCTAACTTCCAGCAATAAACTAACACATATGAGCCCTTCACCATGTACCTCACTCATATTAATCTAAATGAGTACCTTCATGTGAGTTTTTTTGCCTTTATAGTATCATGGAATGCCTATGTTCCACAGCAGGGGTAATTTATCCAGAATTAACACAATATATCAGATCACCAAATAACGCTTAACTCAGGTGGCATCTTGTGGACATGATAAATAATTACAGTATTTCTGCAACAGATTTTCATGACACACTATTGAGGAGACATTATATAAACACTTTTGTAGTTAGATAAACATATTGTTGTGTTTCACTTATAAATACTTATGCAGTTGTGTTTTTTAGACTTAAGTTCCCTGTTGCTCAATATTCACATTTGTGTATTAGAACTTATTAATCAAACTGCTGCTATTAATTTCTTTACAAAAGCATGTCAGAAAATTAAATCATTTTATTCAAATTATTTTGCAAATGCATTTCATCATAGTATAACCTGTATTATTCAGGTGCTGCCACAGCCAGGACTGCTGCTATAACAAGGCTGAAATGAGCGGATGCAACCCTGTTACTCAGCCTTACCGGTTCTATATTGAGGAAGAGAAGAAAGTAAAGTGCAGTAAGTATAACAAATGGGTCAGCTGGGATAGATATGTACTGATCCATTGTGACTTGGACAGGGTGTTGGTTTAACAAGATTAAAGATAAGTGTCTGACTGGGCCTTACCTCAGGCCATCCAGAAAATGTGGCATTCAGAGCCCATTCCCTTAATAAATAGTTGTATACTTTCCTACCCTACTAATCTACTTAATGGGGCCTTAGTTTGCCTTGCTAACCTTTACTGACCAACGTCTAAGGCTTAAACAGGATTAACTGCCAGTTAGCAATATCCACCTGCACCCACAGAGCGTTGCCAAGGAAGAAGTGCCTAAATTGTGGCTTCTGGTGGCCAAAAAACTTCTCAATCAGCCAAAGGCTCCAAAGACATTCCTATACTTTGTGCTATGCAAAAATATATCTCATCTTTTTACAGTTCACTAGATTATCCTTTGTGTATCACAGTGGATAGCATTGCTGCCTTACATTGTTGCTACCCATGGACCAGCTGTTTAGAGCATATATGTTTTCACTTTGTTTGCAAAATAGGCAAAACCAGGTACTTCGCCCATTCAGGTCTTTAATCTGTAGTGTAACTGGATTTAAATGGGCCCAAGTGTATAATTTGCACCTGGGCCCCCAACCCTCTGGACAGGGCTCCCCACAGCCTCCCCCACCCTCCAGATGCACACCTACACATACACTTTCATATTTCGTCTTCCATCAGTTGTTGCTGTATCTTCAAGGTGCTCCATGGCCAATGTCTCTAATGGGCAACCCCTATACCCATGGTAGTTCAATCAATAACTAGATAGTAGAGTTACCACATTTCTAGAAAAAAAAATCCAGCCTTACAATGTATAACCTTTCTCTAATAATAACATCATCAGAAGCAGAGGTTAGGGATTGGAAGTAAACATAGGCTGCAACAGGGGCCTGTATATACCTTCTGAATGTACTTATCTCTGAATGAGAACTAAGGGGTGAGCTTCTAAGCCCTTTAGTGCTCTTGCATTTCTCATTTCTGCCTATCATGTTTGCATTTCCTATAGAATAGAATTGCTTAGTGGTATATAACTAAATGTGATCCCTCTCTCCTAGTGAAAGCAAGTAATCGCTGTGAGAAGATGATCTGTGAGTGTGATGAAAAGGCTGCAAATTGTTTCCGCAAGGAGCTGGAAGATTATAACATATATTTCCGCAATTTCTCTTCTCTGGGGGCATGTCGAGGGCCCAGACCTTTTTGCTAATTCCATGTCTGCTAAGTTCCTCATCCATTCATTTCTGTCCTTTGTAGTCATTCTGCTTGTAAACCTAGGAATTCATATAATTGATATAGATTAAATAGGCAGCCTTGGAAAAGCCATGCGTTGTAGTTGAAGGTGAACTGTAATGAATAAAGCTTTTATTTCTGCTTGAGAACAGTCTGTGCCTCTGAATAAACTAGTGCAGAAAAGGGTTTGCTTTCCAAAAACTTCTAGTTATTTTTTTCTAGTTGTACAGAAATCGGAATTACTAGGGAATCATATAACATCTGCTTTCTACCTGGAAAAACAGCTTTTTTGTGCTAATTACTGGGATTTTAACTGCCAGTAGAACAGAGCCTAGGTTAATAAGAGACATTCATATCCTCTATCACTTGGAATGGTAGTGCTGCTGCAATCAGTACTAGGTTGAAGGAAAGATGTGGAGGGGACTTATAACCAAATGGCACAATGCACAACACTGACACCCCAGTTGACTACCATTTAAAAATAATATCATTAACAGTGCTTTGGGTGCTGGGGTATAAGTGGGTATTAGCTTTGTATTACTCTAGCTCAGGGACATATACACACAAACACACACACACACACACACACACACTCTCTCTCTCTCTCTTGTCAGGGTTCCCTCAGTATATTATAGAAATGTCAAGTGCTCACCCTAAATCTCCCCCTTATGGACCTTCAGGTTGGCCTTCCAGGTATGTCTAGAATAATTGTGTATAGATAGACAGATAAATAGAAAATAAACATAGTAATATATTGTGTTGTAAAAATGTTTCTTGCTCAGGTACCCACATTTATGGAGAACTATCTGCACCCAACCACAGCACCTTCCTATCTACACTGCATTTCTTGTAGAATCTTAAATGGGTGGATATCAGATAAGCCAAACAGGACGAGATACATCTTTTGCAACTCCTTTTTTAAGCTAACCTAATGCCTTTAGGATGGACCCCTTTAGCTCATAACAACTCCACAAGGCCTGCCAATTTTGTGCCCTGTAAAATGGGCCTTGGCTGCAGGGATCCTGGCAATATCAGAATGTAATGCATGGCTAAGAGACTGGAGGAGTGTTTAAACTAAACAAGGGGGGGAGAGCTAGAGTTTTATGGGAAGGCTAGTGTAGAGGGGGCAGTATAATTAGAAAAGGGTCATGGGGGAGGAGTGAGGAGGGACATACAGTTTATCAGCTAAGGAGCTTCCACTGTTAGAAAGGAAACAGCCTAATATTAATCTTAGATCTAACTCAATGTAATGTAAATATGTAAATATCAGTGGGAGAAGTAGTAATCTCCACTGCATGCTGGCTAATGCACAGAGCTTGTCAGGTAATATATATATATATGATTTAATTGGTATCACTGAGACCTGGTTGGATTAAAACATGCGACTGAGCTGTGATTTTAAATGGTTACACTTTTTTTGGAGGGACAGAAGGATTAAAAGGGTGGAGGGGTTTGTCCTTATGTAAAGTCAGATTTATACCACTCCGTATAAGTGATGAGGATGAGGAAGCTTCATAACTAGGTCTAGTTATTATTATGGGGACTTTAATTATCCGGACATTGACTGGAGTAATGGGGTGGCCAAGTCAGAAAAAGCTAGTAGGTTTGTAAATATGCTAAATGACAACTTTTTATTTCAGGCGGTTTAGGAATCTACTAGGAATGATTCTCTTTTTAATCTGGTGATATCTAATAATACTGAACTTATCTCTAACATTTGTGTGGGTGAGCATTTGGGGAACAGTGATCACAACATGGTCTCCTTTGAGATAATGCTACAGAGACAGCTCTATAAGGGAGTAACTAAAACGCTCGATTTTAGACGTGCAGACTTTGCCAGTATAAGGGCATCTCTGCAATGTGTCAACTGGGAAAAGCTTTTCATAGGGTTAAACACGGAAAAAAACATTGTATACTTGGTTATCAAGTATACAGGTCAGTATACTGTATTTCCCTTGTAAGCAAGGAGAGGCATCGCAAAGCAAAACCTTTATGGCTGAATAAAAGTGTTAGTGTCGAGGGTGGTAAAAAACAAAACGTGCTTTTAAAGCATTCAAGTTAGCTGGGACAGCAGAAACTTTCATCAGGTACAAGGAAGCAAATAAAGCAGCAAAAATGCTATCAAGCAAGCTAAAATTGAGATGGAAAGGGATATTGCAGCTAGGAGTAAAATTAATCCAAATATATTTTGTAAACATATAAATAGTAAAAAAATGAAGCAAAAAAGGGTGGGAACCTTATTATCACAGAGGGGGTCAGTTGGTTGATGCGAACAGGGAAAAAGCAGAAATTTTGAACTCTTATTTTTCATCTGTCTATACATCTGAGGAGCCAGCTAATGGAGGCTTCCCTTTTAATAGACCCAATTCTTGTAATATAACTCCCGGGAAAGGCCTCACCTTGAGTATGCAGTGCAGTTTTGGGCTCCAGTCCTTAAGAAGGATATTAATGAGCTGGAGAGAGTGCAGAGACTGCAACTAAACTGAGAAAGGGGATGGAAGATTTAAACTATGAGGTTAGACTGTAGAGGTTGGGGTTGTTTTCTCTGGAATAGAGGCGCTTGCGAGGGGACATGATTACTCTGTACAAGTACATTAGAGGGGATTATAGGCAGATGGGGAATGTTCTTGTTTCCCATAAAAACAATCAGCGCACCAGAGGTCACCCCTTTAGATTAGAGGAACGGAGCTTTCATTTGAAGCAGCGTAGGGTTTTTTTTACAGTGAGGGCAGTGAGGTTGTGGAATGCCCTTCCTAGTGAGTAATGGCAGATTCAGTTAATGCCTATAAGAGGGGCCTGGATGAGTTCTTGAACAAGCAGAATACCCAAGGATATTGTGATACTAATATATACAGTTAGTATTGATGTTGATATATATGGTTTATGTATGTGAGTGTATAGATAGGTCAGTATAGGTTGTGGGTGCTGGGTTTACTTGGAAGGGTTGAACTTGATGGTCTCTGGTCTTTTTTCAACCCAATGTAACTATGTAACTATGAGCACATTTCTGAATCTTGAAAAGTAGTATGTAAAAATGTTTCTGCTTGGTGATGAAAAGGAAGGAAGTTAGCCACACGATTCCTAATAAAAGCTCAAATGTGGCTATAATTATAGTTTTTTAACAAAGCTGCTCTTATATAAACATTACATATTGTTTTCAAACACGTGTACAAAATCAATGTTGTTAATGATAGAATTCCTTAAACATGTGCTTTAGAAACTGGTTTATGTCTTGAGACAAACTACAATGAAACTCGTTAACGTTTAACTTAGTAAATACAGTAAAATGTTGTTTGACCTGTCCCCTTACTAGTTATTTCTAGTTTCTCGTGGGAAAGATCTCAGGTGTCTTATCATTTTATAAGTTCTACCAAGAACAGCAGGCACTAAAACCCATCCAAGCAAGATCTTTAGCCAGAACAAAACTTAGAAAAAATATTTTCTTAGATTTTTGCAAATAGGTAAATGATTTGTGAATTATGAGAATTGCATAAATTACAACATGCCATACTGAAAGGAAAGCCATTTATATATCATATGTGCAATACTGCCATGTTTGTGAATATCCGTCAGTTAAACAGAGTAGCCCAGTGGGCTTGGCAGCCACGTGATGTCCTGTCTATAGGACGCAGTTGAAACTGGTCTGGCTCTGAATTCAGTTGGGAATGCTTTGGGTTGGTAATCTCTGCCAGAGAACAGAGGAAAGGACACAAGGTAGCCTAACCATGGCGGCTGCCAACTCTATGGTAACGCTTTACTTTTATTAAAAGGCATGCACAATGGGGCAGTATTAAACAATGTAGGTGGTGCAGTTCAGGAGGGGGCCTCTGTAGGGGGACTTATGATAAGTAAATGGCTTACTTGCCCTTTAAGTACTTTGCTCACTGTTTTTTTTTCTATGAAAAATACTCATATATCTATAGGTTTGGATTCACTCTGTCTCTGTTTTTTCCAAATGCCCTGTATCATTAAAGGAGAAGGAAAGGCTAATAAGCTGTTAATCTCAAGCTGCAGGCATACCTTCAGCTCTCTCAATAGTGCCCTTAAGTCTCCCCATATTTAGAGACAAGGAAGAAGACAAGAAATCCTGTTTCTTTTGATAGAGGACTCAGTGCAGCGTTTCTGTGAGTACTTATGGCTGTATTTACATAGACCTTTCTCATAAAGCTTACTTAGTTTTTACCTTTCCTTCTCCTTTAATGAACCTGTACTGCTTAGGAAAAGTCATTTATTTCTCCGTTGAATTTGGGGTCATCTGTTTTGCTTTCCAATTCTTTTCCAGGCGGCCCAGTCTGGGGAGAGGAGAAAGCCTTGCTGTCGATGTAAGGTACAGGGCAGATGTTGCTGGCTGCATCGGTTCCAATCGTGCCATCATTCCTTTTTGCCCTCTGCTTCTTCCATTGGTATATCACGATAATTACCATGGCCACAGTATCAAGCACTAGTTCTGCAATCTCAGCCACAGAAAGAACTGAAGAACCAAACCACCAGCTCCACAATCCTCCCATACTGGAAAGCAACATGGTCACCTGTGAACATCCACAATTTACTGTATTTGGGCACTTAACAAACATCTCCTATCAATAATCTTAACTCTGTTTAGATATAATCTAATATTTTTCAATGTATTCAACTGCAGAAAACAAATACACATAATTATACACTCCTGTTGGGGTTTCAGATGATATAAAGACAATGATATCAAGATAACACAAATTAAGGTAAATTATGCACCAAAGATTCCTCTGTTTAGTTTCAGTTCCTGTCTGTCAATAAAGGCAAATGTCCCAAAGTAAAACCACACTTAAAATATGAAAGTAAGTGATTATTTTGAAATTGTTACACAGTAGACTAGTATTATTTTAGGAACATGGCCCCTTTCTGAGGACAAATGTTCGAATTTGTAGAATGAAATATCAGTTGGTGATGTAGCCTTTTGTTATATAATTTTCATAAACTTAGCCTGGGTCCCTGTTGTTTTCTGTTTTACTATACTTAGGGGCAAATTTATCAAAACATGAGTTCGAATCCCGAATGGGAAAAATTCGGATTGGAAACGAAAATTTCTGAAGATTGCAAAAATCACCAAAATGCTTCCGAAAAAATCGTATTAGTCACGATAACATCGTATTGGTGATCCGAAAGTCCCGAAATTTTCGTACCGAATGATTGTAAACGGTTGGGCCGATTGAATGAACGCTCGGAGCGTTCGTGGTTAAATAAATGTGTCCCTCAGAGTAATTATGAGTGTTATAGGGATCAAGGGTAGGAAAATGTTGGCGCTGAATTTGCTCCAAAAATCAATTTTTATGGGTGCATATTATTAACATGGAGACATTTTTCAAGTGAGTTAAATACACAGCACACTTGAGACAATATTATTTAGCATTAATGCCTTGTTACATATAGCTACATTCCAGGCCCCCCTATCTTCTGTCTTTTTAAAGTAAGAGCACTGTAATAGTAATGTACCTTAGCTCTCTTTATTTACCTATCTCACAGTATAGCAGATCTTTTTCTTGAATTTGGGGTAATGTAATAAAAGCCATAACAACCAATCAGTAGGAAGCACTAATTGGTTAGATGTTTGAAAGCAAATATCTGATCGATTGGTATAAGTTACTGAAGCCGGGCGAGTTTTAGAATCCTGTCACTATTGGGACTGGTCTCCTCTACTCTAGAATGCTTTCTATTTAGTTTTTTAAATGGGTCAGAAACATCTAAAACACAAATAAAACTTCAGGAAATGATTGTGTTCCTTAATATTTTACGTCAAGAAGGCAGTAATCATGCACTGGATGGAGGATTCCCATTGTAACTATATACAGGTATGGGACCCGTTATCCAGAATGCTTGGGACCCGGGGCTTTCCGGGTAAGGGATCTTTCCGTAATTTGGATCTCCATACCTTACGTCTACTAAAAATCATTTTAACATCATTTAAACCCAATAGGATTGTTTTACCTCCAATAAGGAATATGTATATCTTAGTTGGGGCCAAGTACAAGGTACTGTTTTATTATTACAGAGAAAAAGGAAATAATTTTTAAAAATTTAAATTATTTTCTTATAATGGAGTCTATGGGAGATGTCCTTTCTGTAATTTGGAACTTTTTGGATAAGGGGTTTCTGGATAATGGATTCCATACCTGTACCTGCATCCCAGGCTGGAACTAGGGTGCAGAAGTAGGGGGGCACTATGCACATACCTCTGTCTGCCCACCCCTAGTCCTGGCCATCAGAGTTCTACTCACGATCCCCTTTCAGTGTCCCTGCCCTGTCATCACTGCGTGTGCCTGACCATGCCACCCACTGGACTGAGGGGGATTGGGGGCAGGATGGTCAGACACAAGTAGTGACAAAGGCACAGTTGTGTATTTTGGGATGGCAGAAGTTGGCTGCCTAAATAAGAACATATTGCAGAACTGTGTCCTTATTCTGAATAAATCCTTTCTTTGCATATATTTGCATTGCTGCCTATGGAATTAAAGAATGAATTTTATTTGTAAACAGCAATCTTTTCTTAGTTATAAATTACTTATAAGAACAGAAAGAAAAATAAGTAATAAAATCTGAAGCACATAACCATATAACTAAACATACAAACTTACCGACACGGAAGGTGTTTCCTCAACTGACCGGTAACTCAGCTCTTCATAATACACATTAATCTTTGAAATATCACTCCTAAAATGAAACACCATTTGATAAGTTCAAAATTTATCTTTCATCAAAAAAACAACATAAATCGCCAAATCTGTAAAGGACAATTAAAATATACACCGAAGCACTTGCTTTCTGATGATTTTTTCATGTTCAGTTGTAAATTTATTTAGCCAGTCCGGTCACATTTTACACAAGAACATACATTTTGAAGGAAATCTGTATCTTAACACAATTAGGTTCTTAAGTTCTTGCCAAGTACACAGAGGCAAGAGAATTACAGTCCAAGGATATCTGGAGGGACTAATGCAGTTAAGTGCTGTGTAATATCTCTCTCTACTGTGGTTTGGGGTCACCATTTCCAAAGGAATGAATCATATATATAAATGGAATCTACCAGAGAGCTCCCGTTTGTGCAAACAAGTGTAGAACTTTATTTAGAGATACACAGCACTACATGTTTCGGACGACATGTGTCCTTCCTCTTCTTCCTCTAGTGGGTGCAATCTCCATTAGGAACTCACTCAACTCACAGTACAGGTGCAGCAATTTACATCTTGGCAGGAGGCTACTATTAGATATCATAGTATATTCTATTGGATTCTACATTTGCTTATGTTGCTATATATCCCAGTACACTCCGTTACCTATCTGTCTGCCTAGCACTGTGCATAGGCCTGCAATAGACACTTTTAATTTGTTTCGTTTATTCTGCTGATTTCCAGTGTTTCTGAAGTAACACAACCTTAACTATTCCAGCTTCAAGCATTCCTCAGCTTATTTTTCCTATTTGTCTACATCCTTGCCCCACAGGACTCTTTGTGAGGCTTTTTTTGTGATGTTGAAACAACTCAAAACATATAATATAACTAACATTGCTGTGCATGAGAATACATCTGTGCGATTAGCAGTTATATGTTGTATTTGACAGACAGGTTTTTCTCTGATTTATACAGGACACAGAGGAACCTCTTCTGCAATTGAAACTCTAGTGGGGTTCTACTGCTGATGCCTTACCTTTTGCTGGTACTGTTGTATCTTTCTTGTAAGGATAGCAATTTTTTTGCCTGGAATGAAAGACTGATTGATTAAAGGAATACTGCCATGGGAAAACACGTTTTCATGTTTCTCAGTTAATAGAGCTTCTCCAGCAGAATCCTGCATTGAAATTTGTTTTTAAAAGTGCAAACAGATTTTTTTATATTTAATTTAGAAATTTCATATGGGGCTAGCCATATTCTTCATTTCTTGGATGCCACAGCCATTTGACTTGTGCTCTGATAAACTTCAGTCACACTTTACTGCTGAGCTACAAGTTGATATCACCCCTCCCCCAGCAGCCAATCAGCAGAACAATGGGAAGGGAGCAAGATAGCAGCTCCCAGTAGGTATCAGAATAGCACTCAATAGTAAGAAATCCAAGTCCAGCTTGGGACTCGTCCAGTTACATGAGAGTAGGAGAAACAATAGGTTACCTGAAAGCAGTTCTAATGTGTAGCGCTGGCTTCTTCTGAAAGCTCAGACTTAGACACAATGCACTGAGATGGCTCCCTACTCACCCATATTACAACTAAAAATACATTTTTTACAACAAATGCAGAGGATTTTTACTTTTTTTATTAAGAAAATCATTTATACTTTTAATGTAACTGGGAAATGTGGGTTACTTCTCTAGAAAGGGGGTAGTCTATTGAGTTACCAGGTCCCTGACCTCATGTAATATTAAATGATAGCACATTGTAATCATTCATTATATCAAGGCAGAGTTGTTGACAAAGACACAGAGCAAAGCAGGAAGGATAGGGGTCCCAACCTAATAAAAATAACCACTTAAATCAGAAACGGCCAACTGTGGTATTGTTGAATTACAGCTCCTTTTAACCTCCCAAAAACTTTGGCTTTTATAGTTAGCTAGAGAGGAGAGACACACACATGTACAAAGTCATATAGTCAATACTTTGGACATGGGAGAATGCAGTGCTTAAGATTTTGCCCCCTCCCCCAGTGCATATGCCATTAAAATTTTGTGAGAGAAGGGGAGCTGTGCTGAGTAACTAGGTCCCTGACCTCATGTGATATTGAGTTAATACTGCTTTGTAATCATTTATTTAATCAGGGCAGAGTTGGTGACAAAGACACAGAGTGAAGCTGGAAGGATGGGGCCCCAACTTAATACAAATAACTACTCATCATGGATGTCAAACCATGGTTTAGTTGAACTGCAATCCCCAAAACCCCCAATAAACTTTGGCTTTTGATAGTGTAATAGTCATTACTTACTTTGGACACAGGAGATGGCCACTTGGCAGTCCCTGCAGAAAGGTGATATTCGGTCTGCCTATTGGGGCAGAGAGCATCAGGTCAACAGAATTATTTATTGGTTTCACTTTCCGGCGTGTGAACTAGAATGTGTCAGGCCTAGGGGTACAGTGAAGTCTCCATCTTTCTGGGCTAATTCATTTTTGCATTATTATGTAATAGAAATTGTGGGTAAGTGATATTTCCTAGCATTTTGGTCTTTCATTTTATTAAGTGACCAAAAAGTGTGGCTTCTTGATAAGTGGCCTTGATAAGTGGCCCAACATATTTCACAAATATTAGTGCAGTCCTTAAATATGGCATAATCCATCCCTTGCTATACATAATAAAAATATTATAAGCCAAAAAGGATAGATGTGACTATAAAGTGCAGTATCTAGTTGCATTGTTTATAACCTGGGAAGAACAAGTTATACAATCTGGGGTGACAAAGGCTGCCTTGCCCCAAATTTAACCTTTTTTAAAATGTTTATGGTATTTTTATTAGAGCTGTAGGATACTAGTTTCCTTTACATTCTTTATTTAACTTAATGGGCTTATCTAGAAGACTGTACAGTAAATCTATCACCTGTCATTTTAAAACTGCAACATACTATAAATGTGTGTGACGAAAGTCAGAAGAACACACTTGGGGAACACGTGAGCATAACTCCCTTTCGCTTTCCAAAGTAGCCAAAAGTTGTCTCATGAAGAAATTTCAGGTTACTTTGTAGCAAATATAAATAATAATTCACATTATTGTCGGTGGGAAATTTATCGCTGGTGACAAAATGTCCTGTATGACATTACTCTAAACTGGAGACATAAAAAACAATTCTGCTTGTTCAACCTTACAACTGAATGGCAAATTCTGGCAACATTAAGGGCCTTGACGCACGGGGAGATTAGTCGCGCTGTGAAAAATCTCCGTAGTTGCGGGCGACTAACCTCCCCACAATGCCATCGCACCAGCTAGAATGTAAATCGCCGGTGGGATGGCATACGCGGCGCAGCGATTTTCCAAAGTCGCCGAAGTTGCAGTGTGTCACGGCCCTTAACCATCAAGAACATTTCATGCCTGTATTAAATGATAAGGGAACAGAATGTAAACACTGACTGCCCTTAAATATCACACACAGAAAAATACTCACTTGCATTGCTTTGGACATTGGGTAAAGCAGATAAGTGTGTGGTCTAGCATCTTTTCATATAGTTGATAGAAACAATACCCTGAAACAAAGGAAGCCAAGATATCTTTACCTCAAGCCGATATCTGGAATGAGAGAAAGAAGCAGAGGTGGGGAATGGGCCTGGGATTTCCTGCTCAGCCCCAGCTCAGCTATGACTAGAAAAGCTGAAGTACAGCAAATTACAAAATTAGGGCTGGTTGGCAGTCCTGCTTCTAAACTATTCCAAAATGTTTACTAACCGTCAAACACATATCAAACAGTGGCTGGCAAGCCTTTAATATACACATGTATAACCCATAAAGTGGTCTTTTGGTCATTATATTAGATGCAGCTTGGGTAAACTCATAATTGACTGTTTCTGTTTAAGAGGTTACTCTGCCAAAAAGTTGTTATAAAGTACAAATCTGTGTTTATTGAAAAACCATTGGTTTCAGTGACTAAAAACAATCTCTGGTAGCCAAATTATGAGTACTCGCTCAGAAGAAAAAGTTAATACAAAAAAGTGTTTTTTATTCCAAATTCCACATTGTTCGATATAATACCGGTTTAAAACAAGAAGAGAAAAGTTAGGCCATGCAACTTTTAGGCAAATATCCCATAGAATACACAGTCAATAAGCCAATTTTAAATGCATATAATAACAAGCAGTGTGTGTTAATACAGAAAGAAATCGCCAGCGCTCGGTCTAACCCACACTGTAGCATTGACCAGCTGCTAGAAACACACTATTGTGCCAGCGCTCGGTCTAACCCACAATCTGGAGTTGACCAGCTGCTATAAACGATAAAAAGCCATTAATTATACACAAAATATGTAAGCTCACGTGCCACGTCAAGGCCCCTCATTGTATGTGAGTCCTACACTGTCTAATGACTTTGAGTCTGTGATGCAATTAAAATAAAGTCCCCCAGAAAACAATGTCTTACTACTCAGTCACATTGTTTTCTGGGGGACTTTATTTTAATTGCATCACAGACTCAAAGTCATTAGACAGTGTAGGACTCACGTACAATGAGGGGCTTTGACGTGGCACGTGTGCTTACATATTTTGGCCAAAGTGTGGTACTAACACCTCATTTTTTGTAAAAAGTATTTTTAAAGGCAAACTAAGCGCTGGCAAACTTTCTTTCTATTAGTGTATGTTAATGTTGTTCTTAAGAGCAAAATAATTTGGGCAGACAAAAGGTGTTCAGCTGCATATTTTTATTGATATATTCCTATGTTTCTATAGAACATACCCCAGTCAGGATGCTTGTTATAGTTGCAGTATTCCATTCCAGGAGGCAGTGGGTAAAAATAATAGCCACATCCACACACTTCAATCATTTTGTACTGGAAGCAGGAATTTAAGCATGCCTGGATTAGAACATAAAAGTAAGATTTTTAACCCAGATACAGGTCTATAGTGCAAAGTATCATGGCAGTAGCAACTGGCCTCATACTCAATTATGTATAAAGAATTATGTATAAAGAAAACAACATTTCTGAGGAAATGTTATAGCATTTTTGTTACTGAAATATTTGTATATATGCAAACTTTTGAGATTTAAAAATGACATTGTACATTGATATGTATTTACCAAATGGTGGCCTCTAACTTTCAGTTATTGATAAATACTTCTCTAAAAGACTAAAAGTCTATAGGAATGAATACAGAATGTTGGAATTATACTGTGGTGAGCTCTTATTTCACACATAGGGGCACATTCATCAAAGTATGAATTCGAATCCCGAAATGGGTAAAATTAGGATTAGATACGATAATTTCTGATGATCGCAAATATCACAATCACAAAATTTTCATATCCGAACGATCGTAAACAGCGGGAAAACATTTCTGACTTTGATCCTTCTGTGCATGTTTTTGGAAGCCTCCTATAGGACACAATGGCACTCTGCAGCTCTAACTGGCCCAAGGAAAGTCACAATACCAAAGCTTGAATGAATCCGAAACTTTCGTATTTTCAGACAAATACGTTTTTGTCGCAAAGTACAAAAAAGTTGCAAAAAATGAGCACAGTACAAATGCTTAGAAAAAAAAATTTTTTTTGTATTCGGAAGCGATTGTACTGATAAATGGGCCCCATGGAATGTTTTTTTGATTTGCTGCTGTAGTAACAAGCAGCATCAAGCCAAAATGTATGCACTGTACACCATCCACTACTGATGTAATCAGCATCCTGCCTCTGGTGGGACTCTAGGAAGTAGCCTAATGAGTCCAGAACATAGCCTGGACCTTGTCCTACTCATGTTCCATTAATGAGTGGGTTATTTGCTTCTGCCTATCCTGCAGCCTTTTCTTTTGTTAGCCTTTCCTTATTTCATAATGTAATACCAACTGACAAGTTAGGCTCCCCCTTACCTGCAAATATTTAACGGGGACTAACATAAATCCTTTTAGTTTTAGTTCAAGTTTAAATCTTTGTATATGTTTGTAAACGAGTAAATGACTTCACAGTCCATGGACCAATTCCCACTATTATTCTAGGGGACTGCAATAATTTGTTTTAAGGTTTTTAAGGTTTTTATTGGGTTTTATAGACAATCCAACTTTGAATAAAGATAATAGCAAACAGTGTTTCAATAATAATGGAGAAACATATTGAGCATAATGCAGATTAAACTTTCAATATTCCATGTTATTTATAGTACTAAACACATAAAAAGAAATGGTGAGAAAAGAGAAGAAAACTGACCGCTGTCAGAAATGCTTATAATTGTTGGATTAGATTTTGTAACAGTCAAAGGCCCACAATTTAGGGCCATGGCAGACGGGGAGATTAGTCGCCCGCGACAAATCTCCCTTTTCGCTGGTGACTAATCTCCCCGATATGCCATCCCACTGGGTTGAATGTAAATCGCCGGTGGGATGGCATGTGCGGCGCTGGGATTTCCCGAAATCGAGGAAGTTTCCTCTCAAGGGAGATTTGTAGCGGCCCTTATAGTAGTTTCTATTTACCAAGAGCCTAATCAGCACATATATCATCATTTGCTAATCTTATAGCCCTTAACATTTGTAAGGGCTCTGGCACATGGGGAGATGCCTCGCGAGGCATTTTCGGGGATTTGCAGAAATCGCTTGCGCAGCGTGTGCCATCCCACCGGCGACTTACATTTTCGCCGGTGGGATGGTAGTTCGGTGAGATTAGTTGCCTGTGACAAGGGAGATTTGTCGCAGGCGACTAATCTCCCGTGTGCCAGAGCCCTAATAGGAGCAGGGTTCTTATCTCATTCTTTAGTCTCTTGTTATAGGCCACTTAAAGGAAAAGTAACACTAAAAATTTTTAACTAAAAAATCTATTCTACCCTGCCCCAATGATTGCCCTATCCTACAAACCATTTATTATTTTGAATGCTTTAGTACAAAATACCTTGATCGATCCTAGCCTGACTCTTTCCTATACAGAGGGAAGGCTAGGCTCGATCAATTGATCGCCGCATAGTGGACACTTCCCCTGATACTTTCCCTGCATCGCCGTATTGCCTTTCTTCAAATGACCGGAAGCCAACTTTTAACAGGTATTTTGTACTAAAGCATTCAAAATAATAAATGGTTTGTAGGATAGAGCAATTATTGGGGCAGGGTAGAATAGATTTTTTAGTTAAAAATTTTTAGTGTTACTTTTCCTTTAAGAGAATCCTGCCAAAGTATTATTGGTCCCTGATTTTACATTTGACAGTTCCCATGAGCCTTTACTTATTCAATCTCCAAATTTTTTCATAGTTTGTACAGAGATAGAATAAAACTGCTTTAGCAAAGGTTAGCCCTTGTACTAAGAATGTTTTTGAAGACTATTTTGAGGTATAGAAGCTTTTTAAAAGGTACTTAGTTGACTAGATGCTATATGGAATGATAAGCAGTTTTGGTTGTTTTGCTAATGGTCCCTTCTTAGGCCCACCAGAGCATGGCTACACAAGGGGGCCCATTTATCAACACCCTTATTTTCATGGTTTTAGTGTTTTTTTAAAAACATGATTATACTCACTTTTTCTAAAATCATAAATACCAAGTGAATTATTAAAACAGCCTTTTAAAAAAGCAGGAACGAAAATAACAGAGAAAATGCAGAACCCATATATTTTTTGCATTATTCAGCAAATGGAGCATCCGAAAAACTCTAATACCATGAAGCAAAAGAAAATCTTCCAATTGGAAACAGAACAGCTGCCCATTGAATTCTACATGACCTTGAAAGTTTTAGAGGTCGTGGTTGTTCTTTTGGATAAAAAAAAATAAATATGAAAGTTAGTAAATGCCCCCTAGTGTCAGGATCTGTTGGGTCTAATACCAGACACATTATGCTGGCAGAACTGTACTTCTCCTGTTGAGGCCACAGAAGGCTGTGTTGACTCAGGCTTGTAATTAATGATGAGTTATCTGTTCCATGTCCTCGCTCTCCATGGCTCTTTTAAGTCTCCAGGCCCAGCTGCAGATAATTCCTCACTATTGCTGGATAATTGAGTTCCCTTGGTGATTCTGGTTCAGGCTTTGTATGAGTGAGTCCAGAGGTTCTTTGAGGCTCTTTGTGTGTGTCTGTATAATATTCTTATCCTCTATATTCCAATTTCCTTTTCTGTTATAGAGACTTGTTTTTCTGCCAGGACCTCTTGCTTGCCTTATGGACCTGTTTTGCTTGACACCTTTCTGGACCACTAGCCACTTAAACAGACTTGCCTCTCTGCTTGCACCTTTATACTTTTTCTGCTATTTGGCATCAATCTATCAGTTTCTTTATTAAAATGTTCTGTTGACATCATATATTGTCGAGTCACTATGATAATGGTATTAACATGAAAGACATATAAAATCATATATATAAAATGAAAAGTGGTATTCTTTCCTTAAAAGCTGGCAGCCACCATATGTAATTGCAAACCTGGGTTCACCTAAGCAAACCTGTGACTTGGATCACTGTGACTTTTGACCTGTGTGCCCTTGCCCTTACATGTTAAGTGTTTGTGCATTGAAATGTCTGATAAAAGAACTGACATTATTATCTACAAACAACGTCACTGAGCATATTAAGGAATAATTTACTCACAAATAATTTACCAGAGTTGCTTTAGGCTGATGCCACACGTGGCGTTTTTACGCTGCGTATTTTCTAATTCTCTCGACAGCTGAAAAACGCCTGATATCATCATCCATAGAAATAGCTTGAAAAGACGCGAAGCAAACCACACAATGCGGAAATACGCTAGAAAACGCCTAAGCACGGATTTTTCAAGCGTTGGCTGAAATACGCCAGTACTTGCAAAGCAAGCTATTCCTATGGATACGCAAAGGCAGCTGCCAGACCTAGCGGAAATACGCTGCGTTTTTTGCTATTTCGCACTATTAGCACCATGGCAACAGGATTTGCTTACGTCACCAGTACTAGGCTGAAAAACGCCATGTGTGGCTTGTGCAGCGTTTTTAGGCTGAGAAAAAAACGCCGCGTAAAAACGCCACGTGTGGCATCAGCCTTAGTGACTTGAATCACATGCTGATTGGACAAGCTGTCATAATTTACAACCACTTGCAGCACTCACCTGCATTGTGTAAGATGTGTTGTAAAGTATTTTGATGCCAAGATCACTTCCATCAGATGTGCACTGACTATATTTTCCACCTAATCTTATTGCTTCTTCCTGAAACAATATGTATAGTTTTTTTCATGAGAATCTGTCAACTTTAAAGACAGCTTATTTACAAAAAAAAAGATGTAAAGAAATCAAAGGGCAACAAGGTGCAAAGTGCATAAAACAAGGGTAAATCTTCAAGTTAAGCCGTTAGTGTTTGTACTAGTGCCCTCTCCCTCCATAATGTAAAGATATTGCTTAACTTACCTGTTTTACGCTTATTGAATTCTCAGTTCCTGGCCTGATATCAAAGCCCTGGTGTTCCACTAGAGGTGGCTGGTTGGGGTTGTGGATCATGATTCTTGCACCTGCTGCTTGTGACAGGAGAGGCATGTTGTCATGCAGATCTGTCTTCACAACGATAGACAGCCCTGAATAGAAAATGGTTGAGAGAGTGACTAAAAGCCCTGGTTTTGATAACTACAGGTACCACTCATTTTCTCAGATTTCAGCTGCTTTCCAAAATAAATATCTCAATATAATACACAAGAGCCACGAATATCCTGCAAATTATATCTTTTTAAATGTTGCTTAGTGATGTCATCAGTTATAATTGGTGCTCAGTATAATTGGTGCTGAAATGTATGTATTATAATAAGCAATTTACCCCCTGCTGAAAAATATGAGGATATTAGAAGTCACCTCATAATCACCTCAGCATTCTCTCACGTTATTTACAAGAAGGACCCATTATGTTTGAAACATTGCTATAAACCTACACAGATATTACACTAGCTTTGCTCTCCAGTGGAAGTTAGTGATATTTTCATGGTACTTTATCCACAATATAACCCCCCAGTAGGTCACATAAGACTTTGTACATATCTAAAAGTGCTTTACAGAGACTATCACATAGGGGAATTTACCATCACGCAGACCCTATCACACTCATACTTGATCAGTTTTTTGAGTTGCCAGATACAGCTTTCTTAATGTTTTTAGAGTAAGCCCATGTAGACACAGAGCGCACATACAGAGTACTGGATCTTGGACACCTGTGCTTCAATGCAGCAACCACTGTGACTTTTTAAAGTTATGTTCAAATAAATGAATTACCATACTGCTTTCCGGGCCTGGATGAGTACCAGGAGTTTTCCTTCCAATGGTTATTAATTGTAAAACAGTTTCCATAGATTGGGTGGTGGAAATGAACATATTCTCTGCAACATAGGAAAAACATTATTATTAATAATAACCAATAGACTAATGAAACAATTTTAAGACTAGTTATAAAGTTTTAGCAGTACTGCTGGTTATGCTAATGTAGTTATTATGAAAGAATATATTCATATGTAAAATATTTGACTGTTACAATAGCTTGTAATTAGAGCCCCGTTAGAGCCCACTTGTACAGTAGCTGTATTACACTATTTTTTTGCCAGAACTGCATTTGCTTTGGGATTATACAGTGGTGTGAAAAACTATTTGCCCCCTTCCTGATTTCTTATTCTTTTGCATGTTTGTCACACTTAAATGTTTCTGCTCATCAAAAACCGTTAACTATTAGTCAAAGATAACATAATTGAACACAAAATGCAGTTTTTAAATGAAGGTTTACGTTATTAAGGGAGAAAAAAAAACTCCAAATCTACATGGCCCTGTGTGAAAAAGTGATTGCCCCCCTTGTTAAAAAATAACTTAACTGTGGTTTATCAATTTCAATTTTCAATTTCAATATCAATTTCTGTAGTCACCCCCAGGCCTGATTACTGCCACACCTGTTTCAATCAAGAAATCACTTAAATAGGAGCTACCTGACACAGAGAAGTAGACCAAAAGCACCTCAAAAGCTAGACATCATGCCAAGATCCAAAGAAATTGAGGAACAAATGAGAACAAAAGTAATTGAGATCTATCAGTCTGGTAAAGGTTATAAAGCCATTTCTAAAGCTTTGGGACTCCAGCGAACCACAGTGAGAGCCATTATCCACAAATGGCAAAAACATGGAACAGTGGGGAACCTTCCCAGGAGTGGCCGGCCGACCAAAATTACCCCAAGAGCGCAGAGACAACTCATCCGAGAGGCCACAAAAGACCCCAGGACAACATCTAAAGAACTGCAGGCCTCACTTGCCTCAATTAAGGTCAGTGTTCACGACTCCACCATAAGAAAGAGACTGGGCAAAAACGGCCTGCATGGCAGATTTCCAAGGCGCAAACCACTTTTAAGCAAAAAGAACATTAAGGCTCGTCTCAATTTTGCTAAAAAACATCTCAATGATTGCCAAGACTTTTGGGAAAATATCTTGTGGACCGACGAGACAAAAGTTTAACTTTTTGGAGGGTGCGTGTCCCGTTACATCTGGCGTAAAAGTAACACAGCATTTCAGAAAAAGAACATCATACCAACAGTAAAATATGGTGGCGGTAGTGTGATGGAAGTGACCTGGAAGGCTTGCTGTGATACATGGAACCATGAATTCTACTGTCTACCAAAAAATCCTGAAGGAGAATGTCCGGCCATCTGTTCGTCAACTCAAGCTGAAGCGATCTTGGGTGCTGCAGCAGGACAATGACCCAAAACACACCAGCAAATCCACCTCTGAATGGCTGAAGAAAAACAAAATGAAGACTTTGGAGTGGCCTAGTCAAAGTCCTGACCTGAATCCTATTGAGATGTTGTGGCATGACCTTAAAAAGGCGGTTCATGCTAGAAAACCCTCAAATAAAGCTGAATTACAACAATTCTGCAAAGATGAGTGGGCCAAAATTCCTCCAGAGCGCTGTAAAAGACTCATTGCAAGTTATCGCAAACGCTTGATTGCAGTTATTGCTGCTAAGGGTTGCCCAACCAGTTATTAGGTTCAGGGGGCAATTACTTTTTCACACAGGGCCATGTAGGTTTGGATTTTTTTTCTCCCTAAATAATAAAAACCCTCATTTAAAAACTGCATTTTGTGTTTACTTGTGTTATCTTTGACTAATAGTTAAATGTGTTTGATGATCAGAAACATTTTGTGTGACAAACATGCAAAAGAATAAGAAATCAGGAAGGGGGCAAATAGTTTTTCACACCACTGTACATATTGCTATACAACTGCAGAATCTTCTTGCAATTTAGCTCAAGAAATAAATGGTTCTGGAGATACTTTAATAGTTTCTCTTTGCACAGGCCCTGAACAATGCAATGTATTTCCCTTATACCTTTTTTCAGTAAATCAAATGTGTCCTCTTCTACAATCTTATACATCATGTTGTTTAGCATGCAGCCATTATGAATTTTACAAAGCAATTAAAAAGGGCATAATTTCACTAAAACATTTCTAAGTGATGTTTAATTTTTTTATGTTTATGATACATACAATTGTTGTACATAGTAAATTTCTCTACTATGTTTTTTTAAAATTATTTTCATAAGCATTAGACAGCAGGAACTTCCTTGTGACTCAATATACCGTAGCTCAAGCTGAAAGGCGTTGGGCTTTTCTATTTTACATTGCATTTTATGACACAATAAAAAGTTTCCTTTTGTGTTAGAGAAAGTGCTGTTTAACTACTTACATATATCAATACTATTATTTCTCATACTGCATGCACGTCAGACAGATTATATTAAAGGGATACTGTCATGATTTTTATGGTGTACTTTTTATTTCTAAATTACACTGTTTACATAGCAAATGATTCACTCTGCCATTTAAAATTAGCTTTCAGAAAGAGCCAGCGCTACACATTAGAATTGCTTTCTGATAACCTATTTTTTTCCTACGCCTATGTACCCGAAGGAGTCCCAAGCCGGACTTGGACTTCTTACTATTAAGTGCTATTCTGATATTGGGAGTTGCTGTTTTGCTGCCTTCCCATTGTTCTGCTGATCGGCTGCTGGGAGGGGGGTGATATCACTCAACTTGCAGCTCAGCAGTAAAGTGTGACTGAAGTTTATCAGAGCACAAGTCACATGGATGTGGCACCCTGGGAAATGAAGAATATGGCTAGCCCCATTGAAATTTAAAAATTAAATATAAAAAAATCTGTTTGCATTTTTGAAAAACGGATTTCAATGTAGGATTCTGCTGGAGAAGCTCTATTAACTTATGCATTTTAAAAAAAAACCATGTTCCGATGACAGCATTTCTTTAAAATAAATAATGATGTTGATCAAAGATGTGTATGGAGTGACAAAATCGCTTGGAGGGCCACATCCAGCCTACAGAACTTCAGTTGGACAGGTCTATCCAAACTATAATCCTTATCAAATAGACATCAATTCTGTTAAGCACATTTTATACTGAAAATGTTGGGTCATGTTCTACCTATAGTATAAACAGAGATGAACTGAATGCTTGCAATTTATTTTACCAAAAGTTTCATGTCATTAAAAGAGTGCAAATACAAATACATCAGCACAATTTGACATTTTCTTTAACCCACAATACAATATTAATTCACAGAATTTCAGTTTACATGTATGGGATCACTTATTCACAAATTCATCCATAAAGCTCTGAATTACAGGAAGACCATATTCCATACAGTACATTATATGAAGATAATTCATAAGTGATTTTCTTTTTTCTCTTTGATAATAAATGAATTGGTAGTAAAACAATCCTACTGGGTTTATTTAATGCTTAAATATTTTTATCAGACTTAAGGATGGTGATCCAGATTACAGAAAGATCCCTTATTCAAAAATACCCAGGTCCCAAGCATTCAGCATTATAGATCCTGTACCTGTAACTGCAATCAGGTACAGAATGTTGCAATTTACAAACTGGAAACTGGTTATTTAAAGGAACAGTAACACCAAAAAATGAAAGTGTATAAAAGTAACTAAAATATAATGTGCTGCTGCCCTGCACTGGTAAAAGTTGTGTGTTTACTTCAGAAAGTCTACTATAATTTATATAAATAAGCTGCTGTGTAGCCATGGGGGCAGCCATTCAAAGGAGAAAAGGCACAGGCACATAGCAGATAACAGATAAAACACTATTGTATTCTACAGAACTTATCTGTTATCTGCTATGTAACCTGTGCCTTTTCTCCTTTTTTCCAGCTTGAATGGCTGCCCCCGTGGCTACACAGCAGCTTATTATATAAATTATAGTAGTGTTACTGTAGCAAACACACCAATCTTACCAGTGCAGGGCAACAGTGCATTATATTTTAATTACTTTAAAGCTCTTTCATTTTTTGGTGTTACTGTTCCTTTAAAATAAAAAACCCATAATGTAAAGCAACCAAAACCCTTGACACACATAAATAACTGTAAATAGGTTGTATATTTTCTCACCCTTGCAAAAAAAAAAAAAAAAAAAAAAAAAAAGCTTTCTATACAGATCTCACTCTATAAATATTTTGTGGGCTTGTTTTAACTCTATAACATATTTTATTGTTAGCCTTCCTTAAAGAGTTTCTGATTTCTTTGTATTCATTTTATGTATGTAGGCTAAAGCTTTCTGTATATAAAGAAAAGCTATTACAACCCAGGTACTTCTCACTGCAGACATGTTTTCCCTATAATAACAATTAATAAATTCTAGCATTCCCGATAGCTACCCCAAAATCTCACAATCAAAACATTTTGGCAGAAAGTAGCAAATATGAACAGAACCAATAGCCCTGCTCAGAAATTAGGTTGAAACTGAGAGAATCATGACAAATAAAAAGATGACTGAATTTAGAAATTTGCTTCTTATTCACAAACCAACTTATAACTGACAGGAAAATCTAAAAAAGCATGGGCTAGATGGTTGGACCCAAAATACCACCTGCATATGGCAACAACAATAATTTAGCAGCCATCATGGAGTCTCCATTCTTATTTTACTCTTTCCCTCAGGATATTAGTGCAGTCCATGCTTTCCATTTCTCTTACATCTCTTTCTCCATGTTCCTATTTTCTATTTCTCTTACATCTCTTTCTCCATGTTCCTATTTTCATAATAGTGTTTTATGTGAAAAACTAAACCAGCCAATGTTTGTTGTACAAACCTCATGTTTGCTTTGCAAGGCTGTTTTGCTAGTATGTAGAGAAAATAGAATTTGTTTTAAAGTTTCAAAAATACATATATATTTCAGTAACATAAAAAATGAAATCATTTTAAGGTAATTAAAATATATTGTAGTGTAGCGTTTCCTGCACTGGTTGAGTGCTTGTTTCAGAAACACTACTTCAGGTATGGGACCTGTTATCCAGAATGTTCGGGACCTGGGGTTTTCTGGATAAGGGATCTTTCCGTAATTTGGATCTACATAACTTAAGTCTGTTAAAAATCATTTAAATATGGAATAAACTCAATAGGATTGTTTTACCTCCAATAAGGAGTCATTATATCTTAGTTGGGATCAAGTACAAGGTACTGTTTTATTATTAGAATTAAAAAGGAAATCATTTTTAAAAATTAGAATTATTTTCTAATAATGGTGTCTATGAGAGATGGCCTTTCCGTAATTTGGAACTTTCTGGATAACGGGTTTCTGGATAAGGAATCCCATACCTGTATAGTTTATATAAATACGCTGCTGTATAGCCATAGTGTGGGTTTGGGCAAGGCGGCCATTCAAGCTGAAATAGGGCTAAATAGCACAGGGTTAATGTCAGATAACAGATACGTTCTGCAGAATACAATGATGTTCTAATAAGTGTATCTGTTATGTGCTGTGTAACCTGTGTCTTTTCTCCTTTTTAGACTGATTGGCTGTCCTCATGGCTACATAGCAGCTCATTTATATAAATTATTAGCAGGCTTTCTGAAGCTACTGTCCCACTAAGAAAGCTGCTTGCTTATCATGATTCCTGTCTGAGTAGAACAGGTAAAAGACAAATAGGAAATCTGTATGTGCCATTGGGCAGAAGTGTTTTTGCAGCACAGAAGTTTAAAAGCTTAACAGATCAGTAAAAAAACTAAAAGCCTACTTAACAGTTGTTCTTTCCCTTTAGGTTTTACTGTGAGAATTTAGGCTGTGCATTTACAGCACAAACAAGCAAGATTTTCCCATGCTGTGTTATGAAAATACTACAAAAGCATATTCTTAATTTGCAATGTTACACTATGATAGCTTTCTTTTGCTGCATAACAATCCATTAAATATAAATGACTCTTCTACCACTGACAGCATTTCTTTAACCGCATTAATTGTAATATGCATTGAAGTGATATTCTCGTAAAAATGTGTTCGCCCCATCATTCTAGGCATTCTTTAGTTACTGGATGTGCAATAAAAATTATGGATTGATGAAAAGTTAAAATGATCATCAACGTACCGTTCATCACAAGGCATCTCATTAAAATGGCATGTCAAAATGTAATCCCTCGAAAAATTATTTGCTATGTTCAGCACAGCGGGTATATTGGACATAATGTTTATGTAGTGGAACTTGTACCATTCATGAACAGCATCAAATCCAGACCAGAACCATTTGTAGTAGCAATCTCCTGAGGAATTACACTGAAAAAAAGAAAAAAGACAACTTACTGAAATTCTGCTGCTGTAGATACAATTAGCATGTAAGTATTTCTGCATTAGTAAAGAACATGCTTCACAAATGTGCATATTTTTGCTAGATCCTGCAGCAAACATAGAAGCTTCAGAAAACATGCCTATCAGTTTACTCTTTTCTTTCTGATACCAAATAAAACCAAATGGATTCAGATTTTTGTGGGCAGGATAATGAACCCTACTTAGGCTAAGTATGAGAATAGTTTAAATCAATATCTTGCATTATCATAAGCCATGTTTAAGATGATGGCTATCTATAGGCTCCCTGGTATTGACCACCAGGTATGAGCATACACGTTGGAAGCCAGGCTAGGAGCTAGCATACTCCTTATTAGAAATCAGTGAGTGAGTCTGTGCACTGGATGCAATATGACCATGTTAGAAACAGGTAGTGGGGGTTCATTCCATATCTAATATAATGTAACATGATCAATATGAATGCAGAATACCATTAATGCACTGGTATGTTTGAATAAATAGAAGCCCATGCTCCTCAATGCAATCTGCCCCATCCCTCCTTGCCAATGCCTTCATTACATTTTCTACATGTTTCTTAGTCCTACCCTCTCTGTTCCTCTGTAATTGGTACGTCTGTATGCAGTAAACACATTACATTGCATTTCCCCATTATTATATTTACCAGCTTAAATCCTACTTTAAATTTCTTCTGCCCTGGTAAAGCTGGGCCTGAACCATTCTCTTGCAACTTCTGTAACACAATGGATTGGTCTAAGATAAAATTTCCGTTGAATTGGCCTGTCACATTGTTTAGCAAATCCTGTAGATCAACAACTTGCTGTGGTGACTCAGGAACCTCATATTCATATTCATATAGCAAATAGAGTGTTTCTTTTGCCAGCTGGTCCAGCTGATTAATATACATATTAACTTGATCAAATCTATGGAGATACAGAACAGATGATAATTAAGTGGGTTATCTTACATCTAAACCAGTGATACAACAGTACTTTGATATAACAACTTGTACAGTTGGTCATTAGAACGTACTGTGCTAGATCAGGGTCGGGGCAACATACACAAGTATGAATAATTTGTAAATATAATTGGTATTGGAAGCAGTATCTATCTTGCAGGTGTAACTTAATGCACTGCTGGCTCTGAATATTGTCACAATTAACAGGCCTGTGAAGAACCATACAAAGCATTTTAAGAAATGGTGTTTCGGCTGGAGTTAAGATAACCTCTGCTACACTGTTTGAACAGTCAGAACCAGCAGTACAGAAAAGGACATACTGTTTAAACATATATGGCTTTTAGTTGCAAATAAATAAGCCAATAAATGTTATTATTAACGTATATTGGAAAGTTGCATTTCCTTTCCTCTAATTTGCTTTTAGACATATATCATCTTTAATCTTTAACCTGTAGTCCCCAATATCAACATTTCATATTATGGTAAAACACACAGGCAGTATAATGACACTGACCTTAGTGTGCATGTATCGTATGGGTCTTATATTATAAAAAAGCTGAGGAATAAGAACTATATAAATAAAGTATAATAATAACTATAAGAAATGAATTTTGTCAGGTGGATATGGAACACTAACCTGTATGGATTCAGATTGCAGATGGTCACGGCTGGAAATATTTTACCCTTTGACTGCAAACCTATGATTGTGTTAGTAGGATATGCCCAGTACTGATCTGTTAATTGCCCAAACTGCCAGTACATCATAGCAAATGCGACAAAGTAAAGCACGAGCCAGAAAGTGGTTTTCATTTTGTTTTCTCTGGAGCAGTTAAGTCGGACTGTGCCATGGATTGTGGTGTTGTCACAGAAAAACTTTAGCATATCTTCAAAGGAGTCATAAAATTCAATCAAGCCTTCCTTTTTCTCTTTTTCTGTGGACTCCATAACAAGGATCTTAAAAAGCAAAACAAAAAAACAAAAAGGATAGGTTTGCGTGTATCTGAGAGAAAACAGCCATTGAAAAAAAGAAAATTATAAATCAGGTTGTGAATGGACCATTCAGTGCAACAGGCTGAGACAAGGAGTTGAATAATATTCATGTTATTATTTCAAGGGATGGTGTCTATTGAGAAAACATCTTAACATAGAGCTTGTTTAAATATACTTTTTGCCCCTTTTATTATAATATTGGTTACACTGGAGCCTTTAATCCTCTTTATTGTAAGTAAATCAATGGTCATATTTGGGCCTTTAATCCTCTTTATTGTAAGTAAAACAATGGATACACTGGGGCCTTTAATCCTCTTTATTGTAAGTAATACATTCCCACAGACTGGGATATACGGTACTTTAAACAAATACATAAAAGTATATCTCAGCCAGTGGGAATGTCACCCCTAGGGAACCTGAAACAGTGGCTGTGGGGCCCAGTTTGAATGGCAGTTACGATGGCTATAAATGTAATGATTTGACTTCACATAACAACCAATTTTAGTGTGATCTGCCAAAATGGCGAATTAGCGTAAAGTTTTGGGCAGGTTTTGGGCAGGTTTAAAAATTTTCATCTTTGAACAATTAAATTTGTCCATTGATGGGATGGACAGATTTCCATCATTAAGAATTTGGAAAACATGTGCGGTGCTTAGATTAGAAAATGATGACAGGTGTCAATGAGACTGCATGTACGTTCTTTCATTCATTTCAATAAATAACATCAGAAAGTCTATATGGAGGCTCAAAAGAGAAAGGAATCACAGTTATATGTTAAATATTTTGTACTCTCTCACAAGACCCATATGTGAAACCTCATTACAATGTTGAATAGCATTATAGCAAGAGCAGCCCTCTGCCTTGAATCCATATACTGTAGGCACTCATCTTCACAAAAGTTCGGTTGAATACGAGCTTTGCACCGAATGAATGAAGGATACAAAAAAGAACATTCAGTGTATACAAAAGTATATACATCACATCCTCTTCTGGTTTGGATATTGCTTTAAATTGCAGATGGACAAATCATACTATTAAAGATCATTTCATAATCAGCACAACCGTACGATAACAAAAAAAAACTTTTGCAAATCTACACGCATAAAGCAAGCTTTACGGTAACATTCACACAAATATATAAAATATATAAATATATATATTATATATATTTTAGGGTAATATACACACAAATCCTGTGACTGCTGGAAGACTGCATGACCACTGTGACAATAGAGTTTTATTTCAAAAGCATGCTTAGTACTATTTACTGTGTTCATAAATGAGCTTCCTTAGGTTTATATGTAGAATCAGCACTGTATTAATTTTAAAGATATTCAAGTCTCCGGGGGAGTTACCAAATTAGTTGGTTGCTAAGAGAAACCACAATTGTGCAGTTTTGCTCCTACAGTATCATTGGAGTAAATCAGCCATACAATGTACAGAAATGACAACAGCGAGGCAAATACAGAGCTTTGAGACAATTCCATATTATTGGGATGTTGTGAAAAGATTACACTAAAATAATGTTATCTACTAATTTCTAATGTTCTTCATCTTCTTTACGTGTCTTTTGACCAATGGTTCCTCAAGGATTCCTAGCAATGTAATATTTTTCCATTTATTAACACATTTCTATCTGAAACATTTTACTCATCTGGCATTTTTAGAAACAGTGCAGTTTGGTAGCTTTGAGCAACTGCACACTGTTCTACTGTAGGCGCTTTTAGAGCTCAGCAGCAACATTAAGCTCTAACACACTAACTGAATTGTTCCTATTTTTACATATCATTTATTTATTATATAAATCTAATACTTTGAATGTATAAACCTAGAATTTCTTAAAGTACTCCAGCTTACATGTCATTTATACAAATTTAGCCTTCATTGACAGTATGAAATATTCCATATTAAATCTGCACTTCACCACAGAATGAGCCTTAAGGCCAAAGACACACCTGCACCTGTCCCTTTGTTTTAACAAGACTTCTAAGCACAGAGCACAGCAGAATGTCAGGGTCACTGCATATTCACTTTTATTCAAAGTGAGATGGTATTCAGCAGACTAAGGAAGTGACTGCAAGGTTTGTGGCATTATACAATAGCAGGCCCATTCCACTTCTAAAACTTTACATTAGTTATAGTAAAAAACTTTCATTTTCAGGTCTTTAAGTCATTTTCAGTACTGAGAAGTTGAGGTCCAACACACTGGGTGCAGACTGTTTAATATTTAAGATTATTAATATTATTGAATATATTCAAGCTTGAGTATTTTTAAATTTTCTAAATTTATGACATGAAAAAAAATCTCAAATACGCATTAATAACTTCGACATCTAAAAGCTGCTGGGTTTCTAGAGAAGTCAATGAAAATGCATCTGAAGCATTCAAGCAAATAGATGGTTATTTTTATTTTTGTGTTTATAAACAGTCAAGATTTTATAATTATGTATCTGTGCAGTTCAAATGGGCTTGAAGTATTAGCAGTTTCAGTGCCTGTCTGCACACAGAAGATTCATTATTACCAGTAAGGGAGAGCGCTGTCTCCAAATTTGCAAATCTTATTCTTGTGGTTGGTGAAATAGCTGAGATAGAATATAATAATATTAGATTTGCTCATAAAATACTCATACAACAAAGGTTTTAGTAAAACACAGCACAGCAAAGGTTCTTACCTGTATCTGTTCTCTAGAAAGAATGAGGCTGCCTAAGACAAGTAACAGCAGAATGTCAGGTTAAAGCCTTGCATGTGTTTATTAAGTCTACAGGGCTGGAAGCTGTTAAACAAAGTAAGGAAGAGGCAGTACCATTTTTGGCTATATGTAAATAGGCAGAACTACACAACTCCAACTGAGATATCTTATGTATAATCAAAGCCTACCTTTCTTTAGTGATACCTTTCCTAATACAGTGAGTGCAACCATTTCCAGGCACTGTTTGTAGGTTGGGTTTGAACTCCAGCAAACACAGGGGGCTTCCCTTCTGGTGACTGGGCAAACCTGAAAGCGGTGGGAGATACTAGGAAACCTGGTAATTCACTGCACAGTGACACAGTGAATGGGTGTCGAGGAACACACCATGGGCAGTCCTGCTAAGAATAAAAATTTTAAAAACCAAGATTCAGCAATAACAGCATCTATTGCAACAAAACAATATATGCACATGCATCACATAGTTATTGTTATTACAAAACTTGTCACCTGTTTAACTAGGATGTAAACCGGGCAGCTAAATGGAAAATGAGGTTCAGTGTTGAAAAATGCAAAGTTATGCCAGTTACACTCTAAGGGCACATTCATAAAAACGTGAGTTTGAATCCCAAATGGGATAAATTTGGGATGGATACGAAAATTTCTGAAGATCACAAATATCACGAAAATGCTTACGAAAAAATTGTATTAGTCACGATAATATGGTATTGGCGATCCTAAAGTCATGAAATTTTTGTACTGAACGATTGTAAACAGCGGGAAAACCTTTCCATTTTTTTCGCACAAGCGCACGGAAAAGTTGTGCGGGCGGCGAAAAAGTCGCGCAAGCGGTGAAAAATTTGGCGAAAATACGCTCCAAGCGTTCCTGTCTTAGTAAATCTGCCCCTAAATGGTAGTGTGTTGGGAATATCCTTAATTAAGGATTAAGTTGTCGAATTCCAGGCAGTGTCATTCTGTGGCTACTAAAGCAAATAAAGTGCTGTCTTGTATAAAAAAGGGCGTTGACTCAAGGGATGAAAACATAATTTTGACTCTTTATTGGTCCCTGGTAAGGCCTCACCTTGAGTATGCAGTGCAGTTTTGGGCTCCAGTCCTTAAGAAGGATATTAATGAGCTGGAGAGAGTGCATAGTCGTGCAACTAAACTGGTAAAGGGGATGGAAGATTTAAACTATGAGGTTGGACAGTCAAGGTTCGGGTTTCTCTGGAAAAAGGCACTTGTAAGGGGAAATGATTACACTGTACGTGTATATTGGAGGGGAATATAGGCAGATAGGGGAGGTTCTTCTTCCTATAAAAAGGATCAATGCACCAGAGGCCACCCCTTTAGATTAGAGGAACAGAGCTTTCATTTGAAGCAGCGTAGGTGGTTTTTCACAGTGAGGTTGGGGAATGCCCTTCCTAGTGATATTGTGATGGCAGATTTTGTTAATGCCTTTAAGAGGGGCCTGGATGATAATATCCAAGGCTATTGTAATACTAAAATCTTCAATTAGTATTGTTGGTATATATAGTTTATGTAAGTGAGTGTATAAATAGGTTGGTATGTGTGTATGTTGGGGTTTGATTGGAAGGGTTGAACTTGATGGACTTTGGTCTTTTTTCAAACCAACTTAACTATGTTTGTAACTATGTAACAGTAAATATATTATTGGTCACTAGAGGTTACTGTGTCTCAGTACACTTAACCTCTGTATGTAACAAAAGGCAGTAACTGCCATAGTACAGGCAAAGGAAGAGCCCAGGAAAATGCAACTGAAAGTAGAATTAGTGTATCCCTTTTTCATTTATGGAAAGAAAGCTGTGGGGTGCTTCAGCATTTGTAGATTATTTCAAGAGGAAATAAACACAATTATTAGTACACCCAATTTCACTTATCCCTCTCTTACTGATACTTGCTAACAGCTATCACTCCAAATATAACCATAACTTTTAATTCCCTGTCTCTCTGGTTTAACTGGGGCACAGGCAGGACAGGTACTTATTAATGGAAGTTTAACAGGGAGATTGATTGATAAGGCAGGTAGGTTGGTTTTGGAACAAGCAGTATTGGATGGGTAAACAGGCAGGCAATGACAAGCAAATGTTCACAGGTTAGGTTAGTGGCCAATGATCAGGGCAGGCAGTGTACAAGGTGGAGTCAAGAATAGGCCAAAAGGCAATATTTGGAACAGGATTAAGGCAGTAGGAGGACCCATCACCAGCAAGGTGAGCTTTTTTTGTGCTTCCAGTAAAGTTTAGGCACCTGACCTAATCTCCTGGTGTCTAGAATAGCACCCATACAGGGAAGCCTGGACACCTGTGTTACTGATCCACACCAGGTTATCACCAGCGATGGGTTTAAACACTCAGTTTCAGCACAAACTGGTAGTTCCAGTATCAAGCACAACACTCACTGATAGTAAAACTAAAATGTATTATCATTTTTAAGTTTTTTCTCTCTGCTCATGGACTCTCCCATTCAAGGAAACACAAAAGCATAGAAATTAGTTTAAAAAAAGAACCATTTGGTCCATCTAGCCTGCCAGCTACATGCTGCATTGTGTTTTAGGTGAAGCCCTTAAAATTGCTTTGAATTCATTTCATATTTTTTTTTAAATTCCTTCAAATTAATCTTTCATATATGACTACTACTACTATTTTACCCTATGTATTTATCATCTCTCAAAAGATTTTCTCTCTGGCACTAGTAATCTGCTCCACAAAGGCAACCCTTCAGTCTCTGCGTACATGTGTCACTGCTATATAAATAAAGGATAATAATTCTAGTTCACAGGTGGTAGAGTCAGAATCAGATAGTATCAAGTCTGAGAGTCATTTTAAACTGATCTTGCTTATCTATAAACATTCCAGGAAATGTTTTTGTTTTTTGAGTGTATAAAGAGTATCGTTTTTTAAAATGTATTTATTTAGTGTAATCATTAAAGCAAAGAACTACTTGGCAGTCCTTAAACAAACTAATTCTTCCATTCACCATAGCAATGAACCCAAACCCGAGTCAGTTGAGCTCTGGCCACAGCAATCCTGCTCTGGCTGACTCTTGAAGATCACCGTAAAATACCTAATATAATTTTGTTTTACTATGAGTTGAAACAGTTATTTTTAAATGCAATACAACTTTTCTTTCATTGCTTCTGTTACATAACAAAATCAACATTTACACTACACTACAAACAAAAGAAAGTTGCCTTCAAAGGCAAAGGTAGGCCTTCAATACAGCATGCAGTTGAACCCTTGAACCAGCACTATGTAGAACTGCCACCTGAGGAATTAGGAATGTCCTCATTTTTTTGTCTATTAACAACAAATAACTCATTTTTATTGAAAGTGTATGCGATCAAGCTCCACTAGTTGATGAAAATATTTTGGGGGTTACAGTGTAACAAACTACACTAGTTTACTGTGATTGATATACTGCCTTTGACTAACAGGGACAATTTCCCCACACCCTTAGGCTGGTAGAGCCATTTAACCTCTTCTTTACCTTGTTCTATGTTGAAGTGATGGTTTCTGAAACTTAAACTCCCTCTGCGCTGTGGTAGCGGTCTATGCAAGTCAGAGGCAGACTATCGTGGTTTATTCTCAACCTGTTTTTTTACTTTACTGACTAACAGTACATATCAAGCTTACTGAAGCCTTGGACATTCTTCTTGTCTTAGAAGTCAGCCAAGCCCCTCTTAAAGACATTTATGGAATCTGCCATCACAACATCACCTGGAAGGGCATTCCACAACCATATGGGTTAATTCAAGTGAAGTTCACTTTCTCAAGTCTAAAGGGATGGTCTATTGTGCTTTGTTCTTTTCTATTTGAAAAATGCTAAGGAGGGATTCCGGACACAGATGTCACAGTACAGCAAATGAAATGGTTTACATATGACATACAATAATCCTGCCAGATGTGGCGAATTCTTGGCCTGCAGAAAAACACAGGCTGAGAATCCACCCCTACACTCCAAAAAGCTTATTGATGTGCCCCCACCCAGAGCCATTGCAGGTACTTAATGATCTATCATTTCAGCAACTGCAAAATCAACACATTTACTGCATTTTATGTGGGGCAAAGTCACAAAGAAGTAAGTTTGCTCCAGAAAGCCATGTTTTTGAAAAGTACACAAAAAAGTACATACATCCTAAAAAATGGAAAAATAGAAGAGCGAATCAGCAGGACAGAAACAAATTTATACCCTTAGACCAATAGTCTGATCTTTTGCCTACTTGCAATTATTCACCTTAACCTTAAAGCCTGCTACCCATCTAATATGCCCCAAATTAAAAACTAGCTGTTGTCACAAGATCCACCTGCTAATGATTTACCGGTCAATGGGGCAAGAACCAGTTCAATAAGACAAAGTGTGGCATCTGGCCTCTGGGTTTGAACATTGTGCCTGTGTTTCACTGACAGCCAGCTGCTTTGCTTCAATTCTAAAGCATCTTCACTGAGGCATCTACAGTTAGTATTACTGGTTGAATATATATAGTTTATGTATGTGAGTGTATAGATTGGTAAGTATAGGTTGTGTGCTGGGTTTACTCGGATGGGTTGAACTTGATGGACAATGGTCTTTTTTCAACCCTATGTAACTATGCATTTCCCCCATAACTGCAGAGAAGATGAACAAGATATATTGGTTATTTTATATAAACAACTATGGGATTGTGTCACTGCTGCAAAAAAAACATCTTATTACAGGCTTCATACAGAATACTTAACTTAAATCAAGGTCCAGAATGACCTTTATTGTTCTCTGACCTTATATACAGCCTCATATCTATAATAACTGAAAACTAGAGAAAACAAGGGAGGGTTAGTTTCAAGTGATTCTGTCATGATTTTTATTTCTAAATGACACTGTTTACATAGCAAATAATTCACTCTACCATTTAAAATGTTATTCTTGACAAGTTCTTCCAACAAATGTATTTTTTTTAGTTATAATATTTTTGTGTAGGCAGCCATCTCAGTGTATTGTGCCCGAGTCTGAGCTTTCAGAAGGAGCCAGCACTACACATTAGAACTACTTTCAGGTAACCTATTGTTTCTCCTACTCCCATGTAACTGAAGGAGTCCCAAGCTGGACTTGGATTTATTACTATTGAGTGCTATTCTGATATCTGCTGGGAGCCGCTATCTTGTTCCCTCCCATTGTTCTGCTGATTGGCTGCTGGGGGGTGGAGGGTAATATAACTTGTAGCTCAACAGTAGTGTGACTGTTTGTGTTTTTGAAAAATGGATTTCAATGCAGGATTCTGCTGGAGAAGCTCTATTAACTGATGCTTTTTGAAAAAACATGTTTTCCCATGATAGTATTCCTTTAAGGTTTAGTTGAATAAACCCAGTTATTAAGCCTTTCCTTGTCAATTAAGAGGAAGGGTGGGCTTTGCCACCTTTTTGCCCATATTGACTTGACCAATGAGGGAGTAAGGACATTTTTCATAGATTATGAAAATGTGGGTCTTACAATTATTTAACAAACATGTTACAGAACAAAAATTAGGGTAAAGGTCCCCATACACGGTAAGATCCGCTCGCTTGGCGAGATCGCCATGCAAGCGGATCTTCCCCCGATATCCCCACCTACGGGTGGGTGATATCGGGGAGCTTGAAGTTAAAAAAAAAAATAATCCGATCGTTTGGCCCTAGGGCCAAACGACCGGATTATGTAGGCGGCAATGGGGCAGTTGGTTCAGGGACCGCATCAACGAGCCGATGCAGCCACCGATCCGACTGAATGTTTTAACCTGGCCGATCGATATCTGCCCAATTTCAGGCCAGATATCGGTCGGCCAGCCCGCTCGTTTCTGCCCCTACACGGGCAGATAAGCTGCCGATATCGGCAGCTTCTATCGGCCCGTGTATGGGGGCCTTAAGGGCCCTGCTCACAGAGCTCAAAATTATTATTGGCCATGTGTGCATAAGGAGACATTGCAAGTGCTGTTAGGATTAAAATTGTTAGCAGGCCTTTGATTTCCTTAAAAGAAGTACCATTTACACATTCACATATGTTTATAATTCACCTTTGACCTAGGCACATTCCTATATTATGCATATTCAGTAGTCTTAGCTATATATGTGTGCCAATCAGAATATAACACATTATTTCCATCTAATGAATTTTAAAACATGTTAATTTTGGAACTTTGTTGAAATGGTATAAATATATGTCTTAAAGGTATGCTCTGGATTAGCAAGATGGTTGTATGGCTGGTCCACCCATTTGGTCCATACAGTTGTGTGTGATAAATCTTCTCTGGTGGAATCTTTTGGCCTCATCTTTTGTTTATACAGGTTTAAACTGCAATGAACAAGGTTATGAAGGTAAAGGTAATTAATGATGGTAATAATGAAGATAATAATAGTTAAAAGGATAAAGAAAATAGGGAATACTAAAAACTTTTACAGTGTTTATCAAATGATCATATTATTCAGCATGTCCCTTACCATATTCAGATCTATGTAGAACTCTTGATGGAGACCTAAGGGTAAATTTAAATTTTCTAGATTAAAGGTATACACATTTTAATGAGAACATAACATCTAATTATATTCTATGGGATCACAAAGGGAAGAGTTGGAATATTGTGAGAAGTGCCACTATTGGCTCTTCCATTCATTCCTCCTCTGTCTCGAGGAATAAAAATTAACTTTTTATAGAATAGCACTTGACTCATAAAACAACATGTCACATATTTTTTTATACGAGCAGCAATTTAGCATGGAATGTTGTTGTGCCAGATTCCGGAAGTCACACGCACTGCTAGATTATATAACATTATTCTGGATTGCGCAAGGCTCCCAGTTCTTAAAAACTGTAAAAAGTGACAACATTTACTGCCTTGCGTGGCAGCAAAATTTTTGGCAAACTCACAACATGTCACGCCCATTTCATAACAAACCTGTTAACCTGTTTTTACATGGTCACAGTGTCTGCTAACCCCAATGTTGATCCCATACACCAATTACTACTCAGATTCCCCTCTCCAAGATCTAGGAGGCCCATTTATCAGCATTCTCATTTTTGTGGTTTTAGTGTTTTTTGACTAAATTCATTTCCATTAAAACCACAAATGTCTAGTGATTTATTAAAAAATTGAAAAATTGAATTGAAAAAAACATGAAGAATAGAAAATGTGAAAACCACACATTTTTCATGTTTTTCAACAAATGGAGCATCCTAAAAAGCAGATAATCTCCAATACCACAAAGCAAAAAAAGATCTTTCCAGCTGGAAACAGGACAGCTGCCCATTGACTTCTACATAACCTCAACAGCTTTTTGATGGTGTAGTTTTACTTTCCACTTTGTCACAGTTTATGTTTATAACTATATGAAACATACAGCAAAAAAGAAATAGGAGGAAAGAAAGGATAACCAGGAATCCATATTAATTGCTAGGAAGGGTTGATAATGTACAAGAGCAGTTATCTAGACTATAAAGCACTCATTTTTTGGTTAACAGGAATTAAAGTTATTTACAAAAGAATATTTCCAAATAAAAGTGAATTATGGGAGATTATGAGGTTATGCTCTGTACATGTATGAGATCCTTTATTTGCAAACCCATTATCCAAAATTCCTGAAGGGCCATCTTCCAGGGTTCATTTTCTTTTTAAAAATAATTTCCTTTTTCTCTGTAATTATAAAACAGTCCCTTGTACTTGATAGTAACTAAGCTGCATGAATATTAGTGACAAAACTATCCCAATGGTTTTAAGCAGACTTAAGAAAAAATATGCTGCTTCTTATATAGAAAGATAAACATGGGTCAAATGAGAAGATACATGGGGTCAGTTACTGAAGCATTATTAGTGCAACAACTGTAACTGTAACCTGATTAAGTACATCACAAAGACATAGAACAAAAAGGCAAGGTCAGAGGCGTTTTTTTGGTCAGCTTTTACAATAGTTTTTTTGTCTGGCGCTAAGAATAGTTGAACCATCTAAACTTGTATTGCACTCATAGTTTCAAGTAGAAATGCTGGACTGAAGGAGGAAAATTAATCTTTTACTCAGGAAATATAAAACAGACAAAATTGGTATGTGGAATTGATTTAAAATTTTGAAACGTGATCCCCTTATATGCTCATACAAGGCAGCATCCAGATTTATAGCACATAGGGGCTAGGCAAACAGCCATTCTGAAGAGGTTGCTCTGGATGTGTCAGTGCTGGCTACACATTCCTTTAGTATTGGCCAGCTCAGTGTCAGCAGTACAAGTGAGCTGCACATCCAACACATGTGAAGATGTAGGCCCAAACGTTTTAAGAAAGGTATCAGGCCATGATATAGGGGTGCCTTTTTATTAGATATAATGAAGGTGTTTTGCAATTAAGGAGTCCCTTTTTTACTTTTCAAGCCTGTAGAAGCAACAGGTTATACCTTTTACCCATTCATTTTGACAGGTTTACTAGGTTTACTAAACAAGGTGTGTATATTTGGAAATTATTATATTCAGTGGAAGCTTAGGGGAGAAGTGGGGTGAGTATATACTGAGCAGTTAACCATCTCGAGGGAGAGAGCAGGTCTGTACTGGCTCAGCAAGAGTGGCCTCCAATGGCAGGCTATACCTGCACTAGATAACAAGGCTTCCACCATATGAGGGGGGTCAGATATTCTAGTCATCCATGCCGGTTGAAATAACTTGGCTGACACAAAGGCTTTGGCTTTAAAGGAGAACTAAAGCCTTACTAAAGAAGTAGGGTAGAAATGTGTGTACATTATGTTTTGGGCTTTTGTACCAGGCCAAAGCATACAACAGCCCTTTAGCAGGGAAGATTTGTGCCTCCAAAGATGCCCCAGTAGCTCCCCATCTTCTTTTCTGCTGATTGCCTGCACATGCTCTGTGCTGCTAGTCAGTTACTGAGCTTAGGGACCAGCTCAAAATATACTGTATATATAGAATATAAATGTAACAGTAAAAGGCTGACTATTAAATCAGAGTCACATTAAATTACAGATCTTAAACCAGGGCAATTGCATAAGTTCAGAACTAATTAATCCTGTAGAATCAGCTTATATGACAGACATATCTCATTTTCTGCTTGATAATTTGCAACGATCCCTAAGCTCAGCTTCTCAACAGCTGCTCAGAGCTAACTAAGCATTTGCACTGTCCTGGACAGTTCTAACAGAATCCAAGATAGGAAGTAACTGTAAAGAGCTATATCATTACTACTATAGAGATGCTTAAACTTTAAGCTAGTCCAGATGGATTATTATATAAAATATGGCAATTCTAGCCATATTAATTTTTAGGGTTTGGTTCTCCTTTAATTAATATTCAATATTAGAACAGGGATGGAAAGGTGATTAACCAGCTCAGTAGGTTTTTCTTTTTGCAAAAAAACACACCAGCACCCACTGATATCAAAAAGAAAAAAATGCAGTAATACTCAATTAGTTTTGGTCAGTTTTACTCACTGTCTTTTCTAAGTTGAATAAACTTGTATATCAAATGGTCTCTTATTTATTAATAAGGAAACCTTGTTTTAAAAAACTTAAATCAAATTTTTCGAATTTACAAGCTCAAAAAAACTCGAAAATCACGTTTCAGAATACGGCTTGACTTTGCCTATGATATCTCCTATTGACTTCTATAGAAACTCTCAAGCTTTTATTTTTTTTAATTCAGGCAAGTTTATTGAGAAGATTTTACAGCAGTTTCAGCATATATACATCACATTTATGAGGCAGAGTTACACAATGTAGTAAGGTTTTAGTATATGACATGTTTTGCAGTAACAAAAGTTGCAACAGCATTTGAAAATACATTGTAACCTTTTCTTTTGTATGCATTTTCCCTTTGTATGCATTTTCCCTTGTCATTTCTGACCGTTTCCCTCTGGATGTTGGCACATATTACAGTTTACAAACATATTATCTTAAAATGCTTTAAGAAAATACCGCCTATAGCTCTCTTAAGTGAGCCATTTTCTAGCCATTTTCCCCAAATTTTTTCGTGTTTTTTGGGAGCTCCTCTAGTTTTATATATTAGACTTTCCAATGTGCATAGGTGTTTGACTTCAGAGAGCCAATGTGAATATTTGGGGGGTGTTGAGACTTTCAATCTCCTTGTTATTGCTTTTTTTTCTAAAAATAAACATTCTCTGGTGAATACACTAAGATGTTGTGTGAGTAGTTCTTTGAGTCCTATGTCTAGCAGACACACCTGGGGGGTTCTTGGGAGTTTCACCTCTAGGATCAGGTCCAGCTTATTCAAAACCTTGGTCCAATATTTACGCAGGACCGAGCATTCCCACACCATATGCATTAGTGTGGCATTTTCTACAAGGCATCTAGGGCATTCCGATGTTGTATTTGGGAATATTTGATGCAGCTTAGTTGGAGTGTAATACGCTCTATGTACAAAATATAGTTGTATCATCCTATCTCTATAGCTAAATGATGCTGTGAGGGGAGATTCCAGCACCTCATCCCAACCATCATCATCTAGTGTGCCCAGGTCTGTTTCCCATTTTCCCCTTAGTTTCTCTAGGGGTTTGTGAAACACTTTGCTATGCAGATTAGCGTACAGTGAAGAGATTAGCCCTTTTGTGGAGCCTCGCATTAATAAATACCAAATAAGCATAACTTTAATTTGAGTAATGAGCAAAAAATCTTGAATCGAGAAAAAATAAAATAAGACTCTTGATAAATCACCCCTTTCATGTAAAACACCAGACCACAATCTAAATAATTCACAGTCTGTTTATGGGTAATTGTGGGTAACAGCTTGTGAAGCCTAACTCCAAACCCCCGGCAGTACTGGTCTTTACCAATGTACTTTTGGGGCCCTGGAATTTTCTGCAAGAGAACAAGAAACCTACACAGATCAGAGTTAATGGTTGATTTCACCCATTGTCTTTTCATATATTAGCCACTGTTTTATACCTAAATTCAATTTTACTCAACGTCTGCTCCTATATTATATGCCTCCCAACTGTCCCGATTTTTGTGGGACAGTCCCAATATCAACAGCTCAGCCAGTCTCGGATTCTTACTGAAATATTAATTCCTCTTTGATCTCCTGCACTGTACGCTAAAAAAGATACGTTTCTCAAACTTAATTAAATTAGTAGGTTGTTTTGGAGAGAGCCAAGAAAACTTAACACGTAACACCTGCAACTAGATTCAATTGTAACTTATAAGCTAAATAGGTCTCTTGGGGGAACTAAAACTTGCAGCTTAAAAGGAAATTTCATCTTTTTTAGGGAAACTGTAATAATACATAAAACAAGACCCCACAACCCCCAGAAATGTGTTCAAACTTTAAATATCCTGCCAAATTTTGTAAAAAATGGGAGTTGTATTTAGGGGGTGTGGCTGCATAAATGGGCATGGAAAAAAATTCCGCCACACTAGGAGCAGCATTTCTTTTTCAAATGTTGGGAGGTATGAAATTATATGCTTCCTTTGTTCCTTAAAGGAGACATATTGGATAAATGGGAAAAACCCTAATTTTGTAGGCAATTATGATATGATATAATATAATATATGGTGCTGGTTTCACTTTGTGCTAAAAGTTAAGGTGGCCATACACGTGGCGATCTGACGATGTTTCGTATGACCATCGGTCGCACGAAACATCGTAAGATCCGCCACACACCATTCAGGGCTGAATCGGCAGGTAAGGAGGTAGAAACAATAGGATTTCTACCTCCTTCTGCCGATTCAGCTCTGAAGGGAGAATATTGGTCAGGCGCCTTCTATGGCGCCCGATCAAAATTTTCAAACTGGTCCGATCGGCGAGTCGTCCGATATCAGCAGCTTCCTGCGATATCGGTCGACTTGCCGACATGCCATACACGCACCGATTATCGTACGAAACGAGGTTTCGTACGATAATATCGGTGCGTGTATGGCCACCTTTAATCCTATCTGTAAAAATGGCCCTTTTATTGGAGTTCCCAATAGATCCTATCAGTTCTCTGCCTGTGTTTGAAATGAAGGGTGGGCGTGTCCTAACAGTACCAGCCAGAAATTAATCCTATCTGTAAAAATGGCCCCTTTATGGGAGCTCCCTATAGATCCTATCAGGTCTTTGTGTTTGAAACGAAGGGTGGGCGTGTCCTAACAGTCCCTACCAGAAGCACAGCAGAAGGTGGATAGCCAATCACAGCCCTACACTCAGGCCCGGATTTGTGGCGAGGTCACAAAGGCCCGGGCCTAGGGCGGCACAATTTTAGGGGCGGCATGCTGCCCCGCCACAACGATATTTTAACTTTTAGTGGCCATACGGAGCAATGGGGACTTCTCCCCACTGCTCCGTATGGGAGTTTAAATGGCCGCGCATGTGCACTTGCGTCGGTGCAGCACGGCGCGGCGGTTTGTTTGCGCATGCGCACTGGGGAGAGGGGGGGCGCGAATTGGGGGGGCGGCCAAATTTGAAATCCGGCGCTGCCTACACTCACACAAGCACAGACAGGCTTCAGTTCCCTATCAGGTCAGCCTGCTGATTGGTTCCTATCCTACAGTGCAGTGTACTGAGAGCTCCCCAGCTCATCCAGAGAATTCAGCCAGCAGGAAGTGGAACAGATGGGCGGGGCTAGTGGGGTTTTGGTGGAATTTCTCAATAAATCAGTCCGAAACACAACTTCTTAAAATAAGCCTTCTATATTTAGAGGAGTATAATTCACTGCTACATTCATAATTTCTATAGGATACGTCTCCTTTAAATTATAAAATTCGACCTAGCTTAGTTCACACAAGAAAAATTAACCTAAATACTCTTCCCTTTATAGTCAAATTGGGAAAAGAGGCTCCAACTTCGATAGGTACTTTGACAACCAAAAGTACGTTCAAATAACGTATTTTTATATCTAACACAAATAAAAACTGTGAGCAGCACAAGAGATAGACAACTCGTGACTATTTGCAGCAGAGATTGCGCTAAAGCGTGCGTGTATTCTGTAGCGTCGCTGCGCTGGGTCGCGCTGTCTCACCTCATAGTATCGCGGGAAAAGACGTGATCTCTGGAACAGCTGTACGGAAGGGTCTGAATGGACATTTAAAAGAGCGATTAGGGAATGTACTGGGAAAGCGGGACCGTTGGGCGGTATGGAATGCAGGTGGAACCAGCAGTAAATGTTCTTATGGATTGAATGTATGTACAATAGTGAAAATAGTACCTGGCCTACCGCGACCTTTCGTTTCTATAGCAACTGACGCTTGTGCCTCACAGAAGCCCGTCAAAAGTACGGAACCGGAAGAGGAAGTGTTGCTGTCTTGAGTAGCCATATTGGAAGGGGGGTGAAAAGACAACGAGGAGAAAGACAGAAAAAGGGGCGAAGTGAGCTACGCTAAGAGGTGAGAATAGCAAAGAGGCGAAGTGGGAGGTTATTACAGAGGAACGGAAGGCACCGCTAGAAGGAATGGTTTAGAGGATGGCGAGATAGGTGTCCGGGGGGAAAGGGCCCTGTGAGAAAGTAGGAAGAGCCCGGGAGCTGGGCCCGACTCACCTCTGGCGAATAGAGGAGGGACCGGGCTACTGTCACCGTACCACTCACCGTACCACTCACAGTACCACTGCCCCTTCCTTCCAACTGCTATTAGATTTAGGGAATAGCAACTAGTGGTACAGCTGAACTGCCGTGCTACAACCCAAAGCTGCACAGCCCAGGGCAGTTGTTGTCAATCTGACTTCAGTCATAAAAACTATGTTCCTACATCATACGTGCATGGCTTTACACACGCAAAGCAAAATGAACAACAGATTTTGGTGCCGTGTTGTGGAGTAAAATAACTGCACTGCACTATAAACAGAAATGTAATTATCCTTATATACATAACATATGTAATCTTTTTATTGTCTGCCTCGCATGGCACTAATAATATATATAGAGAGAACTATAGTGCCTGTGGCAGCCACTGCCAGTAATGTTCAGAAACACAGAAGCTGTGAGAGGTCCCAACCTTACACACTGTGTCTTCCACAAGCAGCATATTTCCCATTCTTTTGAATGGAAAGCAATGAGTAGCATAACTAGTGCAGTATTTGCACTGCGGCCAGCCCTTGCCAATATTTGTCTATATGTATTTTGTGGTCACAGCCTCATTGCATTAAAATGTAGTGGCTGAGCACAACTTTCCCTTTCTTGCCAGTACCTGTCATCCTGCACATTGGAAAAATCAATATACAGGGGTCTTTGGTATTTATCAGTTAATGCCATGGCAGGGCAGGCCCTTGTGGAATTACAGCAATTTCAGAGTACAAAGTTGTGACCACTTGTATGGTCACTATTCCACAAGAAACTATGTAGACAGCTCAGTGATTTAAGTGTAACTTCTAGGAACTGTAAGAAGATAATGCTGAAATTTATAAGAACTCCTTAAGGCCAATTAAATATGAGCCTGTCACTAGGAAGGGAAATTTCTAGGCGCTTTCACTGAAACCACAAACTAAAAAACAATAGCACAACATATTAGTAATTTGAAAAAGTTATTTGAAAGTGCTATATGATAGTGCCAAACTTCTCCATATTTTTAGTGCTTGTTTGTTGAAAAAATGATCACCATACCTGTGTGTGCTGTTCTTTAACTGCAAATTATACCAAAAGAGTAGCTTTTGGGTAAAATGAATTAAGACCGTTTTTTACAAGCCAGCTTATTCTTTTACCTAGATGAGCAACAACAGTAATAAGAGAGCTCCAACAACTGCCACTCAGAGGTTAAAACAGGATTACCTAAGGATCAAGAAAGACCCAGTGCCTTACATTTGTGCAGAACCCCTTCCTTCAAATATTCTTGAATGGTAAGAATTGTTTTACAGGACCGATTACACATTGACTAATAAATACTTTGTGACAGGGAAGTAACTGGTGTCCTATATATTCTTTCATAGAGATATTTAAGATCTTATTTATTTATGAAGTACACAAAGCACTGGCTAAAACACTAATAATTAGTTCCTATCAATAATGCCTAAGTATATTCTGCAATTTTTTTATTTCATAGGTTTTAAATGTAAGGATTCACCAAATCCGGGGGATTCAGTCTCTTTCAGGGGGATTCAGGTTTAACTGAATCCAAGTGCCTGGCTAAACTAGTCCTTAAAATCACACGAACATGGAAGTTGAAATTTTTTTCCGAGCACAAAGCCCTCCAGGATCTATTTTGCATATTCAAGTTAGGATTTGGTTTATGATTCAGCCGAATACCAAAATAGTGGATCCCAAATTATGATGTTATGTAGTGAAATCTGTGGAGACTTGGAGCACACTGGGAGCCATAAAAATCCTTTGTAGGGCCACATTTAGCCTGCAGGTTGTTGCAATGTGCAGCCCAGAGAGGTGCACAGGTATATGGGGCCTATTACTTGGTAACCTGCTATCCAGAACTCTGAACTCTAACAGTTCATGTGTGTTATCATATGAATAAGGAGTCTGTTGTGCACGTTAGTGAATTCCTCTACTTAAGGGTAAACAAAGTTACTAGTTCCTAATGTTTCATACCAGAGACACATTCCTTGCAATCGCTTAAGCAGAACACTACAAATTAGACATGGCCCATTAAATCTGTCAGTTAGGTCTAGTATTTAAAATGAATTAAACTCTATTGTACATTACCCACAATTTGATCTTAGGATAGCTTTGTCTGTCCAAATGTGTTTTGCTAAAGTTCTCATATTTATGTGCAAATCGGGTTAAACCATAGTGTGTTGGGTATGTATAATTCTCTATGAACAGGAACAGCTACTAGTTTTTCAGGATCTTTTTAGCTCCTGCTACGTCTCCATTCAGACACACAGGTAAATAAAAGGATTCATTGTTTCTCTATGGCTGTGTACACATTTTCACCAGTGCTGAAAAATAGGCCTCATGCGTAGTCAGAGGGAAACGAGCCCCCCTTATTTGGCCTTCTGCCAGCAGTGGATGATTTGCAGATGTGGTGAAAACTGAACACAGCGCCAGCGACTTCTGTATAAATAACCAAAAACTTGTATTGTAAACAGTGGTACCATATAGATCAAAGACCCAACCAGAAATGTAAATCTTACACTGCAATCTACCATGCTTTTTTTATTCCATGTTGTACGGCACTAAATGGTGATGCATAGATTTCTTAATGACCTCCGGGTTAAGTTTTTTTTTTTTAATTATTTTGGAGCTGTACTTTTTTTTAATTTTTAGATGAATAGCCCCGTTATTGAAACTAACGTTTAATATGATGTAGACTAGCATTTCTTAAACTGTAAAACCAGTCTTAATTGCAGTTCTAGTGGGGCCAGAGTGGACGTCTAGCTATTTACACAGGTTTGGTATGGGACCTGTTATCCAGAATGCTTGGGACGTGTGGTTTTCCAGATAAGGGATCTTTCTGTTATTTGGATCACCATACCTTAAGGCTACTAAAAATCATTTGAACATGTAAATAAACCTAATGGGATTGTTTTGCCTCTAGTAAGGATTAAGTATATCTTGGGTTAGAATAAAGTACAAGGTACTGTTTTATTATTACAGAGAAAAGGGGAATCATGTTTAAAAACTGTAATTATTTTATTTCAGTGAACTGATGGCCTTCCCGTAATTCGGGGCTTTCTGTATAATGGGTTTCCAGATAACAAATGCCATCCTTTAATAATAATACTTGTAGACACATGAACAATCGGCTTACGCATTTCGTGTTTAGAGACACTTAATCATAGGTCTGTGATTAAGTGTCTTTGAACACAAAACACGTAAGCTGGTAGTTTTATTGGAGTACCATTAACAACTTTTAATGAAGAATTCTGTCTGAAGATTTGCTCATTATATGCTTGCTCTTTCAAAAAAATGGTTAATTAAAGAAATAGGCTAGAAATGTACATTATATTTTGGGCTTCTGTACCAGCCCAAGGCAACCCCAGCCCTTTAGCAGGGAAGATCTGTGCCTTCAAAGATGCCCCAGTAGCTCCCCATCTTCCTCATGCTCTGTGCTGCTGTCACTTACTGAGCTTAGGGACCAACTCACAATATACTGTATATATAGAATATATTTTAAGGCTGATTGGTAATTTATTAAGATTCACATTACATGGCAGCTCTGAAACCAGTGCAATTAGCATAAGAATTTAATAATCAACCCAGTAGCATCTGCTTAAATGACAGGCCAGCCTCATTTACTGTTAAAGGAACTGTAACACTAAAAAATAAAAATGTTTTAAAATAATTAAAATATAATGTACTGTTGCCCTGCACTGGTAAAAGTTGTGTGTTTGCTTCAGAAAGTCTACTGTAGTTAATAGAAATAGCTGTTGTGTTGCCATGGGGGCAGCCATTTAAATTGAAAAAAGGAGAAAAGGCACAGGTTACATAAGAAGATAACAGATAACTGTGTAGAATACAATGGGAATCTATGCTACTTATCTGTTATCTGCTTAGTAACCTGTGCCTTTTCTCCTTTTTTCAATTTAAATGGCTGCCCCCATGGCTACACAACAGCTATTTCTATTAACTACAGTAGTCTTTCTGAAGCAAACACACAACTTTTACCAGTGCAGGGCAACAGTACATTATATTTTAATTATTTTTATACACTTTAATTTTTTGGTGTTACTGTTCCTTTAAGTCTGATAATTTCAGACTGCCCAGAGCAGAATCCAAGATGAGGAGCTCCGGTGACAACTGTAAAGACCTATATCATTAGATATATAGTATAGAGTAGAGTATAGAGATACTGAAACTTTGGAATAGTGCTGTTAAATTAGTATATAAAATATGATATTTCTAGCCATATTCATTTTTAGGGTTTAGTTCTCCTCGCTAAACTACACTGGAGATTTTGATTAGATTTTGTTAGAAATGTAATTTAAAAAAAACACGCAACAGCATGAGCTTTTGTAGGATCCTGCAAAATCTGAACCAAACAGCTGTAATGCAAATCGGATCAGAAAAAGTTGATGCCATCCTACAAGTTGGATGTAGTTGCATGGGTCAAAATATAATGGGACTGATGTAAAATGTGCAAACTGTGTGAAATATTTTCCATCCGACACATCCGAAAAGATAAAATTTACTAAAATACAGATGTAGCTGTAGGAACAAAATTCAGCATCAAATTTTGGGTATTCAGTTTAGCCCTTAAGAGCATGAGTTTGAAAGTCATCTGGGCTCAGCCTCTTATGGCAGTGGCACACGGGGAGATTAGTTGCTCCGCGATAAATCTTTGTTACAGTGGGCGACTAAGCTCCCTGCAATGCCACCCCACCGGCAAGAATATAAATTGCTGGTGGGATGGCATATGTGTAGCTTTGGTTGCCCAAACTAATATGCATGTGCGCCACTGCCATTACAGGTTCCATTACAAATGATCTTGACAAAGATTTAACAACATGACAACATTTACCTTCAAAAACACTTTAGAGAGGGAGAAGATACAGGTTTCCACATGCTAATTGGCATAGATTTTCCCGCATAGAGTAACTTATTTGTCTGCCTTTTTACGTGTAAGAGATTGGGAGCTGCAATTTTGGTCTAATGATTAAATTTCATGTATAAACTGAACAATAGCATATAAATATTTTTTCCTGGCACCATATTGTAATAGGGCTTGCAGATAACATTGACAAAATTTTGCCTATGCTGTAGGCAAGAAATTGAGATTTCAGTTGGTAATACCATTGGAATGATCTGCTAAAAAAGCTCTGAGATTTTTTTTTTTTGTAAAAAAAAGAAATGTAAAAGAAAGATTCAAAATATCAGCATGATCTTTTGTAAGCATAATGTGAATTTACTTCTTTCATATTAGTTTATATAAATATTTACTTTGTAAATATTGATTTGATTTGTAGGCACTATGTGGTGCGAGGACCTGAGATGACACCATATGAAGGTAGGTAGATCTCCCAATATTATTTACTCTGCTCCTAACCAGATAATATCCCTGTCATTACTGAAACATTTAATGGCACTATTTGAAAAATTATCTGCATATCATCGATAGAACCCTATTTCCTGGGACTAATGCTTTTTGTGAATTGGAAGCATCCTCTAAAAAGAGGATCCAGGGAATGACATTTATTGAAAAGCTGTCTGTAGGTAGGTTTAAGGTAGCTCTTAATAATAAGAAACAATCAAATAGAAAGTTCCTAAGTTATATGTGGGTACATACACTCCACCACCCTGGCTTGAGTTAAATAAAGTGTGTGCTGCTGCTAGGTCTCTGGCTACCAGTATTGGAGTTGCACTGTAAACACTGCTAAATGTTTGGGCATAAACTCTTAATATTGATGTTTAAATTGTAATATATGTATATCAAGTTTGATTACAAACTAATACAGAAACAGTGCCCAGAAGAGCATGTAGTGTCCTTCTTATCACATTGAGAAGTCTTGTACAATTCCATAGTAACAATTTTATTTATGAGTATGTAGTCAAGGTTATTTTACAAAATTGGTTAAAGGGAAAATATAACCCCCTTTTGACATAAGCTCTTTCACCTGTAGGCTTGGGTAGAAAGGTGCATAAACACTATTTGAGCTTCCAAAAAAAAAATATTTCATACCCAATTCAACAGATTAAAAGGAACCTATGTTATTCACCATTACCCCCGCCATAGGCTCACAGTACACATAACATAAACCCCTCTCCCACCTTGTTCTTAAAGGAACAGTAACACCAAAAAAAATCAAGTGTATAAAAGAAATTCCAATATAATGTACTGCTGCCCTGCACTGGTACAACTGGGGTGTTTGCCTCAGAAACACTACTATGGTTTATATAAAGAATGCAGCTGTGTAGCCCCGGGGGCAGCCATTCAAAGGAGAAAAGGCACAGGAGCTTATCTGCACAGGCAGATAACAGATAAAACAATATTGTATTCTACAGAGCTTATCCGTTATCTGCTATGTAACCTGTGCCTTTTCTCCTTTTTTCCAGCTTGAATGGCTGTCCCCAGGGCTACACAGCAGCTTATTTATATAAACTATAGTAGAGTTAGGGTAAAGACACACAGAGCTACTTGTAGCAGCTACTTGTCACGGCTACAGAAATAGACAATGCTGATAAATTACTGATAACTGTCTCTACGTGTGTTTTAGCAGAGGCAATTCTCAGTATTGTCTATGGCAGGGCATTTTCTGGTGTTTAGTAGCCACGACAAGTAGCTGCTACTAAGTAGCTCTGTGTGTCTTCACCCTTACTGTAGCAAACACACAACTTTTACCAGTGCAGGGCAACAGTACATTATATTATATTATATTTCATTTACTTTAAAACTCTTTAATTTTTTGGTGTTACTGTTCCTTTAAGTGATGGATTTAGCATAAAGGATAAGTAAGCCTTTTATTTTAAAATCCCCTAAAATTACTATAAACTAGTTGAACTGACTGTAATAGAGAGAGAAATCTGGATGCTGGGAAAAAAGGTATGGCATTCTGGGGGCTGTAAAAAGCAATTTTAGAGATTAAAAAAAAAGTTTATTCTTTAAACTCTACAGAGCAGTGATCTCCTTCCTCTTCTTTCTGACACTTTAATCGTTCATATAACTGTACTTATTATTGTATTTACCTCTGTTCTATAAATTTATTGTTGTACTATACAGTGCTGCATACATAAGTACTGCTGTGTAAATAAAAAATTTCATACATACTGTGCTTTCCATAGTGGGTGGTGCACTTCACAATGGAAGATGTGGTTGCATAATAACGTAAGCCTAGGGAAGAAATGGCTCTTATGAGTAACGTGGCTTTCTTTTAATCTGTGGAATCAGCTGTAGTAAATAATTCATGTAAACTATATTTTCTGTAAACATAGGAATATTCAATTTTACTTTTCTCTTTACTAGGTGGTTATTACCATGGCAAACTTGTTTTTCCAAGAGAATTCCCTTTTAAACCTCCTAGTATCTATATGATCACTCCAAATGGACGATTTAAATGTAATACCCGGTAAGGCTTTTTTTTTTTTTTATTGCTTGTTAAATGATAAGAGGTCAATAAGCCTGAGCATAAGCATAATGTAATTGGCGTTTGTCATTCGTAAAAGAAACTGAAACTCCAATAACTGCTGTGGATCACTTACCAGTATATTAATAAGGAATTGCTTTGGATTTTGGCAGCTAAAATTCCATCAGGAGGGTAGTTGTTCAAAAACTGGCATTTGACATTGCAGGGGTAATTTACAGAAGAGCAAAAGCGGTAAGGGGCACAAGAGTGCTCATCCACAGATCCCCCTGATACTACTGAAAAACAGGAGGCTCAGGCCAGCCTTGTCTTTATCATTGCAGGCTGTAAGAACAAAGAATGTTGTGGCTTGCATCTCCTGAATGCCACACAGGATCCCATCTACCACCCCTCAGAAATACAGCAGGGACAGAATTGTATTCATGGGGTACCACAGGCCTCTGCGCTCCAGTTCTACACTGGTGGAAGGCAGTGAGAAAATGCAAAAAAAGATGCAATGCACCTGTAGGCACTACGTGGTGCCAACTTTGCACACAGCCTTTCTCAATATAAATGATTTCTAATCACTTTAGTCTGCTGCTTACCCTAACAGCTGGCATAAAAACCTTTTTTTTTTTTCTTCTTCTTTACATGTTGTGTTTACATTTTGATCTTGCCAAGATTTATGGTCTTACAGGATTTTTGCCCACCTACTCTTTTCAATTTGTAATAATATATTTTTTTTTATTTTGGCAAATAGTCTCTGCCTTTCGATCACAGACTTCCATCCTGACACATGGAATCCAGCGTGGTCAGTGTCCACAATTCTAACTGGGCTTCTTAGCTTTATGGTGGAAAAAGGTCCCACGCTGGGGAGCATAGAAACATCAGACTTTACAGTAAGTTCCAGCACCTTTTTTGTCACTTTTAATCATAATTTAAATATGTAAATGAAAGTAGAATTTAATTCATCTGTCTCAAATACACACACATGGTCTTGGTGTTACTTAATATCCTGATGTTGACACATCTCCCTAAGTCTCAGAGTGTTACTTTTATGGGTATCCAGTTTAGTCTTTCCTCCAGGGTGAAGTTGCTTTGCCTTGTGTAAAGCCCTGGAGTGACAGAACTAATGGAAGTAGTAGTGAAGAAAAGGGTGCATGGGATTTGGTTATGTTACAAGACCTAAGCTCTTTTGAAATTTTGGGGGGGGGAACAAGTGACACTTTTCTGTTATACATCTAGAACTCTAGAATAGAGGCTTACATCTAGATAGATTCAATAGAAAATATTGTACATATCTCCTGTCAGATACCAAGCAATAGTTAGTGAAACAGATGACATTTGCCCCCGGTGAACCCTGCTCCCCATAGCATAGGTATGATTTGAAGTGATCTGTGAGAAGTGCCCAGTGGTGATCATTAGCTAGTGGGTAATCTGGTTAGAAATCCAGAGGACACTTGCCCTTATACTTAGTTCTGAATGGTTTGACATCTTTCATAGAGGTCATTGTGACTGATGGTGGTCCTTAGCTAGTGAGTGATCATAACACTTTTGAATTATACAAGTCAAAAGTTGTTATAGACAAGACAAGTTATAGATCTTCTGGCCATTTTGTTTATATTGACAAGCTGAGGAATACATTAAGTGGTCATGTTATTGCTTTTATTATTTATCATCACAGTAAATAAAATGCTATCAAGCACTTGCTAGTCAGGCACAAAACTGCAATTTTTATGGTCAAAGCCTAAAATACTGTTTGTTTCAGGTGTAATACAAGATGAACAGAGCCAGCACACAGAGATTCAACATGGGATTCCCCTGTGGTTTGTTGTGTACTCTGCTTGACACAATAAACCACCGGGGATTCCCATATTGAATTGCTTCTGCGTGCTGGCTCTGATTCGTGTTGTATTATAAAGTATAAAAGGGGAAAAGAGAAGCAGTTAAGGTGTGCATCTGCATTTTACTATATAGGTTTCAGACAAAAGTCTTATATTAATAAACCATGACCTTACATAACTTTTCTTTGTCCCACCATACAGAAACGACAGCTAGCAGCACAAAGTTTAACATTCAACTTAAAAGATAAAGTATTCTGTGAACTGTTCCCAGAAGTTGTAGAGGTGAGACTTGTTACTGTGTCATTGTTACTTTTTGTATTTATGTCATAAACTAATTTCTATGCTATAAAAATGCCTGCAGCACTACTGTTGTATCTCAAAAAAGAATGTAGGTACTTGCCAGTTAATGTTATGTTAGGATTTCATGAGCACTCCGCCATTTAGAATAGAATACAGACCAATATAGCCTGATTCTTTAATAGGGCACATGCATTGCTAAGTAATACAAATAGAGGATTATGCATCAAATCATTTTAATTATATGCTGGCTTTCCAGCCATTAAGATTGTTGGCAGTATGTTTGCATAGGGCTTTAATATTTGGAGGCTGACCTGTTTAGAGAACAGGATGAGCTCACTTGGAGCAATGCATTCCGCCCACAGGCGGAAAAGTGGAGACTTTGTTTTGAACTTCAAATGATAAAAAATTATAGTTTTTCTGTTACATTTTGCTACGTCCGTAAAGCTTAGTTTTGGGGAAAACAATTTAATTCACTTTTTTATTATACCACTGCCACTTTTTTTTAGGAAATCAAACAAAAACAGCGTGCGCAAGAAGAGCTAAGCAACAGGCCGCAAACACTTCCTCTCCCAGATGTTGTACCAGAAACAGAAGCACACATTGGTCAAAATGGGGCAGCACTTCTGAATGGCCATGTTCCATTGGCAGCAGCAAATCATCCAGGCCTTCAGCAGCCAAACCGTAACCATGGACTATTAGGAGGTGCACTGGCTAATGTATTCGTAATAGTTGGGTTTGCAGCCTTTGCCTACACAGTCAAGTATGTACTGAGAAGCATAGCCCAGGAGTGAAGGCCTTGTCAGAAGTGCAAAAAACAGAATCAGAGACCAAACAAGCACTCGCCAGAGAACATGGACAGATTTGTGCGGTTGGACTCCCACACCACCTCTCGGGCTCTCGGGTCATTGCTATTTGTGCTACTGTTGTACAGGTGATATATCAGTTGGCTCATGGGTTTATTATCATTTTTTTTTTTTTTTTTTTTTTTTAGAACGAGAAGAGTGGTTGCGTGTTTTCTGTGGAAGCAAACATAATAAGAGAACCCGTTGTATGTTCACTGAAGTCTGGTTGCTAAGTCCATAATCACCAGATATCTTCATTTCTACCATCTATTTAGTACAAAAATCTTAGTACAAGCAAATCTGTTACTTTTTTTTCTTTTTTTTTTTAAAAAAAAGCCCTTTTTATTACTTTGTAATGCTGCACACAATATGCAGAGGCAGCTGCACTCTATCCAGCACCTTTCTGAAATGATACCAACATCTGTGGCCAAACTTTTTATACCCACTGTTTATCTACAACACTGTGCACTTACAGGCTCCAGAACATTTGTCCTATTTGGATATCCCTCAGCCAGCGATTAGATCCTTGTTGAAAAAAGATTGCATTTTTAATTGTAATATATAGATAGAACAGTGAGGCATTTTTTTTTTAAAGATGAACCCTGTATTAATAATATTTGGATTAATTTATCTTGTAATAAAAAGGATATTGCCCTCCTAAATGGTTTAGAGAATCCCAAGAAATCGTTTAACATGTTCTAGCAACAAATATCAGATTACATATGCAGAAAGCAATTCTTAATGCTATCCTACAATATACTGGAGGCCAGTTATGATTAGCAGAAGACAATGCTGTGGTCCTGTGTGTAGGATAGAGCTGAAAATATGTTGACAAATATACAATTTCATCATATTGATGTTTAGCACGTCAGCATTTTTGCTGCCGTCTGTTTGCAAAGAATGTTTCACACCAAAACAAACAGACCTCTGGGTCAGTCATAGATTATACCCAAATCTGTGTATCTATCTATGTAGAATAAACAATTTGCAAACCCTTCCAAAATTACAATCTCCTTTTAATATTATCTCAGCAATGCATTGTCCGGCAGGGTGGGCCTGACAGATGGTTTCATGTTTTGACATCAGATAATAATAATGATGTTGTGTAAAAACAAAAGTCTGTGTAGAGAGTGAGTTTAATATCATTTTGTAAATATTTTGTTATTTAGGCTAGCACATTTTTGCATCCAGTGTTATGCCAACAATCCTACATTTATTATATTACCCTCTGCTCTGCTGATTTGATATACGGTGATGTCCAGGTGTACGATTATGAGATTGGGTGGCTAAGAAGGGTTAATAGAGAAAAAACGTATATATAACGAATATTGGAAGCGCTGTTCTGGCAAAATGATTTATTTGCTCGCTATTGTGCTTAGCACCAGAAAGTACATCCTTCTCGAGTGAGAGATGTTTAAAGGGAATCTTGGTAGACGTTTGCTGGAACTGATATTTTAGTATCAGGCTCAGACAAGTTCCAGAAACCATGTGTAATAACTGATATTTAGTTGTCATTGCATTCCCCTCATATACAACCTACTAGTATTTACCTGTTTAGGATTAGATATCTCCTTGCAAATAAAGGTGGGTGTGGAATGGTTCTAATAAAGCACAAGGAAAATTAGGAAAGCACCATGGTTGAAACACTTTGTGAAGACTTTCTGATCCTGGAGAACTTCCGTGTTTTTATTTAACCATATAAACTAGCAAGTACAGATGGTTAAAAATAGTCTCTCCAGTTCTGACATCTGTTACAATCTAGTCAAATAAGCTCCACCTGTCAGTAAAGTGGAAGAAGAGGATCCAAAGGGACAGGAGATGGTGCCAATGGACTCTGGTATGCTACTCTGCATCTTTAGCTTTTAGGTAGGGTCCTGCATACAAAAACACTGTATTGAATGCATAAGGAGCAGCAACAGTTGGACTAAAGAAATTTAGCCCCCCCCCCCCCCAAAAAAAAACAAATCTTTGCGTAAGGACCTGTGTGTGTGTGTCTGTAAAGTTTAAAGGCCCATTCAAATTGCTACTATGTCCTTTATCTTTGTCTCTTCAGTCATCCAGTCACAGACCGGAAAATAAATAGCAGATGACCTGGTTATAACAAAAAAGGGATAAGAATGAACAAGAAGATTTTAGCTTCGGGTTGGCCCCAGCCACCACATATTTTAAATTGCAAAAATAAATACACGTGAAGTTGCCAAGTCAAAAAGTCTAGGTCAGTCATACTGATAGTTTACTTTAGAAACCAAATAAACCAATTTTATGTAACTGTAGGGCAATACATATGCATAGGTTATACTGCAGGGAACCTTGCTTTACTCTTAGGGGCACATTTACTAACCCACGAACGGGCCGAATGCGTCCGATTGCGTTTTTTTCGTAATGATCGGTATTTTGCGATTTTTTTCGGAAATTATCGCGACCTTTTCGTTACCAATACGATTTGCGCGAAAAAACGCGAGTTTTTCGTAGCCATTCCTAAAGTTGCGCAAAATCTGGCGATTTTTTCGTAGCGTTAAAACTTGCGCGAAAAGTCGCGATTTTTTCGTAGGGTTAAAACTTGCGCCTTTTAAGTTTTAACGCTACGAAAAAGGCGCGACTTTTCGCGCAAGTTTTAACGCTACGAAAAAATCGCCAGATTTTGCGCAACTTTCGGAATGGCTACGAAAAACTCGCGTTTTTTTGCGCAAGTCGTAATGGCTACGAAAAACTCGCGTTTTTTCACGCAAATCGTATTGGTAACGAAAAAGTCGCGATAATTTCCGAAAAAGACGTAAAGGCGCCGAAAAAATCGCAAAAAATACGAAAAAGTTGCAAAATGTTCGTTTTCCAATCGGAATTTTTCCAATTCGAATTCGTGTCTTAGTAAATCAGCCCCTTAGGATGTGGAACCTATGAAACAATGAACCTGTACTTCTGCTGGCTTCAGTTAATGTAAAATAGCATAGTTTGTTTTTTCAATCTGTGTCCCTCATTTCAAAAGAAAACGCACATTACATTGTGTGCAGTGCTACAAAAGACCAGTGTGTTGCGCTGACTGCGGTTGTCTTCTATATCACAATTGTATCTGGTTTATTACATCCTTTTACTATAATCAACTGGTATCACCTCATTCTAATGCATAGACCAAATACTGTTTAATACCATACAGATTAGATGCTCTAGATCAGTGCTGTCCAACTGGCGGCCCGCGACCCCCCTCTGTGTGTGCCATACACACAGGCAGCATAGGGCAAGCAAAGTATGGCACACACAGGCAGGGTAGGGAAGGCAGAGTATGGCACACACAGGCCAAGTTTGGCACAAACCAGCCAAGAATGGCACACACAGTGAAAGTATGGCACATGCAGGCAGGGTAGGGAAGGCAGAGTATGGTACACACAGGCAGGGTAGGGCAGGCAGAGTATGGCACACACGGGTAGGGCAGGCAGAGTATGGCACACACACAGGCAGGGTAGGGCGGCAGAGTATGGCAGGTTTTTGCTGTACTACAACCATTAATATGGGTATGGTGATGTGATAACATGGGTGTGGTTTTAAGTGGGTGTGGTTTCAAAAAGGGGAGTGGTCAAAACTGGCTTCCATTATCGGCCCTCCACCACGTAGGTCGGAAAAATTCCGGCCCTCGGTACAACAGAAGTTGGACAGCACTGCTCTAGATGCATCCTTTCTCCTTCTGACTGATAATGGGTTCAGTCAGTTGCTAAATGCTTGGGGAGATGAGCACTTGCCCAGAAAGCTAAATGCTATTATATACCATTATCTTCCAGACCTTTTTACCTTTGTAGGCTTTGGCTGTTATTCCCCAGCCTCCTGTTGTTGGCAACGATTTCCATTCCACCTTGAATAATATCAGTATAATCTATAAAAAGTGGAGTGAGGAATTTGCTCCACTGCCAGTGAGTGATAAAGCTGCATAGACAAAGCCAGAAATAAGCTACACTTTCCTCTTTAAACTTGTTCTTGCCTGTACTCTTCCTATTACCCTGCACTTGACATCCACTTTGCCCTCTATTTCATTGTCATGTGATGCCTCAAGCCTATGTCACCTATACAACTGGCTGTGCAAGGTGAGTTAGTTGGATCCCAGTGTGGGAACCATGGGTGTGTCAGAAGGTACTGTCTCATGAACCTGCTCACACTGACTTCCTACTGGGGACTCTATGCGATTACATTCACTTGGATGGAAAAAAAATTAAAGTGATATGGTTCTATCCTTGATCACGCCATTTTTGTCATACGGACTTGTCCAAATCCATCTATACAGTAGAATGGCCATTTTATGTTTTTTCAGGGAGCCAGAAAAAAATGGTGTAAACTTGTTCACCTCGCAGGATAATGACACAGCCGCACAGGCAGATTAGTAAGTATGTGGCTAATTCACCTGTACCACTGTGTATTAACATGAATTGCCCAGTGGGAAAACAGACATCGCCTATGTGTCATGTAGTAGCCTGAAGCTGGGCCTCCACACAACACAAATAGTTTACCACCAGCAATTTACATTAATGCTGGTAGGAAGGTAACTTCAGACGTTTGGGCTTAATAGGGTTTAATTGGGATCCATTCATGGCTGCAAAAGAAACGTGTCTTTGAAAAGGGCAGCACTGGAAAGAAGGGGACACAAACTCAGGGCTCATGTTAAAATGTACCCCTGTTTTTTTTGTTAGAATGCTTTGTATCCAAGACAGGAAACTGATTTATTTTTTAAGATGAACAAGTAACTATGACCTGTACAATTCTTATAAGGGTTAAAATGAAAACCACAGTTTTGGTGAGCACAACTTCCCCTTGTTTACTATAGTTTATACAGGAGCAGTGGCCAGCTCCATGTCTTCCCAGATACTGTCCGGTGATCCCAGTGGAGCCAATAAAAGGGCAACCATTCAGGAGCTTCAACCTTAGAAAGCTTAGAAGTTACAGGTAAAACTCAATCCTTTTGTTAAATGTATATTGAAGCAGTAGAATTCTTATTGAATCTCATAAATCAGTGTTGGACTGGCCAGAAGGGATGACTTTGACGTAGTTGGCCAGCTTGTATATATTGCAATATATGGAAAAACAATCCCTGTTTTGCTTAGAGGGGAGGGCATTTCTTGGTAGCTTAATGCACAGAATGTCTTATTGTCCTATACAGTATACAGTGGCTTGCAAAAGTATTCGGCCCCTTGAACTTTTCCACATTTTGTCACATTACAGCCACAAACATGAATCAATTTTATTGGAATTCCACATGAAAGACCAATACAAAGTGGTGTACACGTGAGAAGTGGAACGAAAATCATACATGATTCCAAACATTTTTTACAAATAAATAACTGCAAAGTGGGGTGTGCGTAATTATTCAGCCCCCTGAGTCAATACTTTGTAGAACTACCTTTTGCTGCAATTACAGCTGCCAGTCTTTTAGGGTCTCTACCAGCTTTGCACATCTAGAAACTGAAATCCTTGCCCATTCTTCTTTGCAAAACAGCTCCAGCTCAGTCAGATTAGATGGACAGCGTTTGTGAACAGCAGTTTTCAGATCTTGCCACAGATTCTCGATTGGATTTAGATCTGGACTTTGACTGGGCCATTCTAACACATGGATATGTTTTGTTTTAAACCATTCCATTGTTGCCCTGGCTTTATGTTTAGGGTCGTTGTCCTGCTGGAAGGTGAACCTCCGCCCCAGTCTCAAGTCTTTTGCAGACTCCAAGAGGTTTTCTTCCAAGATTGCCCTGTATTTGGCTCCATCCATCTTCCCATCAACTCTGAGCAGCTTCCCTCTCCCTGCTGAAGGGAAGCACCCCCAGAACATGATGCTGCCACCACCATATTTGACAGTGGGGATGGTGTGTTCAGAGTGATGTGCAGTGTTAGTTTTCCGCCACACATAGCGTTTTGCATTTTGGCCAAAAAGTTCCATTTTGGTCTCATCTGACCAGATCACCTTCTTCCACATGTTTGCTGTGTCCCCCACATGGCTTGTGGCAAACTGCAAACGGGACTTCTTATGGTTTTCTGTTAACAATGGCTTTCTTCTTGCCACTCTTCCATAAAGGCCAACTTTGTGCAGTGCACGACTAATAGTTGTCCTATGGACAGATTCCCCCACCTGAGCTGTAGATCTCTGCAGCTCGTCCAGAGTCACCATGGGCCTCTTGGCTGCATTTCTGATCAGCGCTCTCCTTGTTCGGCCTGTGAGTTTAGGTGGACGGCCTTGTCTTGGTAAGTTTACAGTTGTGCCATACTCCTTCCATTTCTGAATGATCGCTTGAAAAGTGCTCCGTGGGATGTTCAAGGCTTTGGAAATCTTTTTGTAGCCTAAGCCTGCTTTAAATTTCTCAATAACTTTATCCCTGACCTGTCTGGTGTGTTCTTTGGACTTCATGGTGTTGTTGCTCCCAATATTCTCTTAGACAACCTCTGAGGCCGTCACAGAGCAGCTGTATTTGTAATGACATTAGATTACACACAGGTGCACTCTATTTAGTCATTAGCACTCATCAGGCAATGTCTATGGGCAACTGACTGCACTCAGACCAAAGGGGGCTGAATAATTACGCATACCCCACTTTGCAGTTATTTATTTGTAAAAAATGTTTGGCATCATGTATACTTTTCGTTCCACCTCACGTGTACACCACTTTGTATTGGTCTTTCACGTGGAATTCCAATAAAATTGATTCATGTTTGTGGCTGTAATGTGACAAAATGTGGAAAAGTTCAAGGGGGCCGAATACTTTTGCAAGCCACTGTATACTGATAATGGGTGAGTGCAGAGAAACTCTGTTTATACAACACCAGGATTACTTCAGAAAATAAATCTAGATATATCCAATTGCTCTTTTGGATCAAGTTAGTGACTGGGCACCTTAAATTTTTCCATGAACCTGCATGGCGGGGCTGCATTAAGCCCCTGAATACTCATACACAGCTAATGCACTACACTTGATTTCAGCCCCAGGGCCCCCGCCCAGTATCACTTACAAATTTCTTTCATCTAAGCTTGCAGGACACTGATGCATTCCGGGGACTGCGTAAGCCTCTGTGCAGCGATGCAGAATGTACCGTATGTAGATTACTTACTAAATTACCTTTTAACATGAAAGCTTTATATGTTTTAAATGGGTGAGTTGAGTTAATTTATTTGGAAGTAGAATATATTAACATCACATGGACACACTGGAGCTTCTGGAAAGGTATGAAGAAGTAGCTTGGTAATCTGCCTTTTATGCCATTTGCTGAATAGTTACTGCCATTAAAAATAACTGTGATGGGCCCTGGCCAAATACCCCTTTAATGCTCATTTCATAAAGCTGCTCTACCTCATGCTATAACCAACCTATGACAATCTGTTTCATACTATATGAGCCCCTTTGGCAGGTAGATGGTGGGTTGCCTTTTTCCAGAACAAAAAAGAAAATGTTGGTTACATTTTTGTAATTGCTCCTACAAATTTACAGACAAAATTTCCAACATTGTTCTGCCTCTACACTGACAATTTCAAGTATTGTAAAAGGACAAGTCAACCCCAAAAATATTTTTTTGCCTAATAAAAGAAAACAAAATTTTAAGCAACTTTGCAATATACATTTTTTACAAATTTACTATGGTTTTTGAGTTATTTGTATGTATAACTACTATTAGAAGTAGTGTTTGCTAGTTCTTTTCTCTGCCCTGGTGGCTCTGGCATTTGAAACACTGTAACACAAGGCAGCAGACTGACAGACCTGACTTGCTGGAGGAGCCAGACCTTTGCAACATTGTTTGAAAATGTGGTGGAATTACAACAAGATGTACAAGATACCTTCATGAATTGGTTGTACTATGACACTTTTACAGTTTGCCAACCTACATGTTTAAAACTGTGTTCTTACAGCCACTTGTGAATTCTCCCTTTAGTATCCCCAAAAAGAGATTAACTGTTCTATAGTCATATATAATGATACCATTTCCAATGGCACACTTTCTGTTTGTGGCCTCTCTCTTTTTATCAGTGTAGCTATAAATGGCAGTATCTCATTTTGGTAGAACTTTATACACAATTAAAGGTAAAGTAAATACTAACAACTTAAATGGCAGATGTAAGTGTGCTAAAACTGATTATTATATTAAAACAAAACTAATTATGCATACAGGCCTGATCCTAAGGCAATGGCACCCAAAATTATACCAGGAATTTTGTCTACCGGGAAATAAATAACCCCACCCCAAACATTTATTTAAACAGCAATCACCTACAATAGCACCTGCACTCACAAGTCAGACGATAATTGCTCAGAAAAGCAGCAGTCAAGCTGCCATCTGAGGAAACATGCCCATGTATCTTGGCAATGGCAGGATTTAGATCTGTCTGTCACTGTGTGCATAAGGCACATTTTGGCAAGAAATTATGCATTTTTGGGTTGAAATCTGCCCCCCCATGTGCTGTGACAGGCATTGGGTGCTATTTTAGCCTTACTAAAACAAACCTGCTGCTGCCATCAGCACAGTGGCCATCTAGGGAATAAAAAACATACAGTGGAAACAAAGGCACAGTTACTGACAATATGTGTAACCTGTTGGTCCTATGTGTGACATAGAAGCTGAGGCCGGAAAAAGGCATAAGTATGATTAAGTGGAAGGCATTAAAAGGAAAACCTAATAAGACATATTCACTTTAGCCACATAGCAAGAAAGTCCCTTCCTAACCACAACATTTTCAGCTATTATCTTCAGCTGACAGGGTCCAGATTGCTACCCCCTTAGGTTTAAAATGTAGTGCACCACCTTACCTTGTGGATTTGCTTTATTCAGAGAATCAGTGCGCCCTCTGCTATGGAAGCAAAGGGACCTCTCCATGGGATAAGGTAAAGAAGGGGTTACATTACACTGTGAGCCTGAGGGGGTTGGGAAATGCATTATGTTTTCCTTTTAGTCTAAGGAATCATTTATTTTCTGTGTAACCTCGTCCATCCTTTATTGGCATTAGCCATGTGTACTCACAGTAATACACACAGGTCTCGGGGTGGGATGGGGCAGTTTACATTGGAGGGGCTGACTTGACTTTGTCCCCTCACAGTAAGCAATGAAGAGTGAGCCAGATGACTGCAGAATAAAATGGCTATTGTATCATCATTAAGTGATTGTTAAAAAACAAAGTTCTCATACTAGCACCCTGGAAAAGTGTGTTGGGTGCTGCCACTCTGTACTGGCAGGGGGTTTCTGCCATGATTTAAGGTGAGAACCCTGGAGAGGCTTCCTGCTCAGTTTAACTGCATGTCATTTTAAGACCCATGTTTTCAACTGGAAACTTGGTTTTAATGTTAAGAATGGGGAAGCAGTGACCTCTACACTAGCAATGTTATCCCCACAGCCCAGGCCAGTAGTTCTTCCAGACTTTGTGATGGCAATCAGACCAATCCCTGGATCAGTTTTGCACCAAGAGTTAATTTCAGAAAGTTTAATGTATGGTTCCCTTATACAGTATATATTTTTACAAAGTTTTCATATCTCCCCTGAAGTGGCTCTTCTTTAGTGTAAACAATCCTGGCTTGGCCAATGACTGAGGCATTCCAACTACATTTATCGGCTTAACCACTTGTTTATGGACTCTCTTTATTTTATTAAAATCCTTTTTAAGGACTGGAGAACAAAAAATCTCGATGGCCCTTCCTGCTGCTGACTGGCACAGCTTGCTGCAACTTCATTTATTATCTTCAAGTACTGCAAGGAACCTATACATTAAGGGTGCATTTAACTCAAGGATATAGGTGAGTTTTTGGTATCAGTGGTATTTGGAGGCCCCCAACAATTTTTTTATTGGGCAACATAGTAGAATGCTTCAGCCTCTAAATGCTTTGTTTATTGTGTAGTAGGCTTAGATAACAGGAATAAAGAATATTTCATATACTGGGTAATATTTTAGGTTTTAGATTATTAGATAATTATATAGCTTTAGTTAACAGAATATTTAGAAGATAACATTTATACAGGAGCTTAGAGGCAGAATAAGACTATATTTTATTGTTAATATTTAACATAGAGCAGGGATCCCCAACCTTTCTTACTCGTGAGCCACAATCAAATGTAAAAATACTTGGAGAGCAACACAAGCATCATAAAAGTTCATGGAGGTGCCAAATAAGGGCTAAGATTGGCTATTAGGTAGCCTCTATACACACTATCAGCTTACAGGAGGCTTTATTTGGTAGGAAATCTTGTTTTTATTCAACCAAAACTTGCCCCCAAGTCAGGAATTCAAAAATAACTACCTGGAACCATCTGCTAAATATTTAGTTTGTTTTAATAGGACAAGCTGTTTCCCCTAAATCAATGGTTCCAAACTGTGGTGCTGGCATACCTTGAGCATTGACTGCCTAGTCTATAGGCTGGAGAACTTCTTGACTTTGCAGTTACAATTATTAGGAGAAGGGAAGTGGGGCATTTACTAACCTGCAACTTTTTTGGGTCGGGTGTTTTGACGCTGAAAAAGTCTCAAACCCCCCAAAAATTGCGGCTTTTTCAAGAGTTTTTTCCGTGACAATTCTGGATCCGAAACTCTTCACCTAAAACCTGTCGAGGTCACTAAGAAGTCAATGGCAGATGTCCCTTCCCTTCCCTGGAAATATTTTCTTTGCCTCAAACTTTTTCACTTTAGATTTTTTAATAAATGTCTGAGATTTGTGGAAACGAGTTTATTTGTGGTTTCAAAAAATAAAATAAAATGAGATAAATTCAAGTAAATCTGCCCCTTAATGTCTTGTTACTTTATTCCTCATATATAAATCTTTAGATATACCATGTCAGACTGAAGTGCCCTGGGCCCACCAGGAAACCTTAGGCTGTAGGCTCATTCTCCAAACTATTTTTCCATCGCTTGTCACTTTCTTATTTCTCTGAATCTCTTCTCCTTACACACTATTATCTATCCTTCTGTCCATTTTACCTCTGTCCATTTTACTCTCATATACAAATGGGGAATGGCCAAGGCAAGTGGCTGGTAAATAGAAAAGACCACTAACACCTGGATCCACCACAAATTTTCCTGGTATCCCAGAAGGCCAGTACAACACTGATTACAAGTGTTGAAGTGCTAAGAGGGTGCAAAAATTGGCATGCCGAGATCTCCTTAATATCTCCTTAATCACTTCTCCTCCTCTAACCCACTTGCCCCCCCCTCAGAAATTAGCTTTGGCTGTTGGTTTGTGAGCATTCTCAGTTGTTCTAAACTCAGATTACTAAACACGCCCCCAGTCTAGCAGCCAGTGAAGAGATGGCATTGCTGGTTTCCATAGAAACTCAGCTCCAGCTTCAATTTTTTTCTCCCAACCAACTCTCCTGAGCTCAACTCAAACCCTAGCAGGGATTGTCTGCTGATCTTCCCAGGTCTGCCTTAAGTAGGCTTCCAGGTGATTTTAGTGCCACCTATTGGCTGCTCCTGCACATAGTTTTAACTATAGGAGTAAATGTTTAATTTCATCCTTTTACAGGCAGAATAAAATGGTCAGTGTTTCACAAATTATATGTTATAAGTAAACTATAACTATTTTTGTAGTGTTGCAGATTAAAATAAGGGGTCTGTCATTTCAGGAGTCAGATGGCAGATAAAAGGTCTGATGGGGGGCCCCTTGTCTTGGAGACTTCCCCTTTATTGAAACAACCCTACCAAAAAAAATATCCTCCCTACGTACTGATTGTATTAGGCAGTGCTGTTTTGTGAATCTAAAGAATATCTATAGGCATCACCCACATAGCTGAGGGGAGGTTATGCAAAATGCAAGAACATGTTTGCACTTTCCATCTTTCTCCATGGTTTATAATTTCTTACAGATTGATCACGATATTTTCACTCCAGCAGTTTTCTTTCGAATAAGACCTGGTTGCAGTCTGCTTATTTTATGTTATTGATCTCAATGATGACCACAAGATGGCGATATAACATAAGACACCTGCATACAAGGCTACTGTCATGATTTTTATGGTGTACTTTTTATTTCTAAATTACACTGTTTACATAGCAAATATTCACACATACCATTCTTAAACCAACAAATTATTTTTTTTTTAGTTGTAATATTGGTGTGTAGGCGCCATTTCAGTGCATTGTGCCTGAGTCTGAGCTGTCAGAAGGAGCCAGCGCTACACATTAGAACTGCTTGCAGATAACCTACTGTATCTCCTGCTCCCATGTAACTGGAGGAGTCCCATCCGGACTTGGATTCCTTACTATTGAATGCTATTCTGATATCTACTGGGAGTTGCTACCTTGCTCCCTTCCCATTGTTCTGCTGATCGGCTGCTGGGGGGACAGGGAGGTGGGTGATATCACTCCAACTTGCAGCTTAGCAGTAAAGTGTGACTGAAGTTTATCAGCCCACAGGTCACATGGCTGTGACACCCTGGGAAATGAAGAATATGGCTAGCCCCATGTGAAATTTTGAAATGAAATATATAAAAAAAAATTCAATGAAGGATTTTGCTGGAAAAACTCTATTAACTGATACATTTTGAAAAAAACATGTTTTCCCATGGCAGTATTCATTTAACATGTTTTTGCCATGAAAATATTCTTTAAGCACTTCTGCTTAAATGTGCTGTTCAGTAAGTCCTATATCACAGGCTTTATCTTGAATACAGCAACAGTCAAAATACACAGAAATATTTCCCGCTGAAGGCAATGGCAAGTGCTGTAAGTAGCCTAATACCAATAACCAATAATAGACCAATAATAGTTTGTTTTTAGGGGACAGCTGTGCATTTGGGTTACTTGAGGCACTTCCCATTATAGTAAAGAGAAGCAACAAACATTGATTTCTGTAGGGACCATTTAGATGCTGTATTTCTAGCATGCTGTATAAAATGCTTTATTGCATTTATTATAGTTTATATACAGGGGTGACCAGCTCAGCATAACACAGCATAAGTGATAACAATAACTCCTGCCCTCTGGGTGCTACCTATATACTTGTGGTGTTTTCTCATTATGCCAGGCCCCCTTATGGGACTTTTGCAGAATCTATTCTCCTCATACTCTGTATTTGTTCCATTATTTACTTGGGGTTACCTCCAAACCAACACTAATAACTGAAATGGTGCACTGTGTTCCTTTAGAAGGTTAGTTCATGGAAGAATCCCTTCTTGGTTAGATACCTCTGACACTGCCCACTAGTGATGGGCAAAATTTTTGCGCCAGGCATATATTCGCAGTGAATTTCCACATTTCGCCAATGTTTGATTTTTTTGCGAAATGGGCAACAAAATTGCCGTGGAAACCTTCAGCACTTGAAGAAACATTCCCGCCACAACAATTTTTTTTTAGCGTGTGACATTTTTGGTGTTTCGCAAATCTTTTGAATGATTTGCTAATTTTTCGTTGAACCAAAATGAGACAGATTCACATATCACTACTGCCCATATAACAGCAATAAAGACCGTTCCCACCCTCCACTGGTTTTCAGGGCTGAATCGTCAAATATGGAGGTAGAAACAATAGACATTCTACCTCTGCCTGCCAATTCAGCCCTAAAGATAGATTTTGCTCAGTGGTGCCCGATTGGAATCTTTTAACCAGCCTTTGCGATATCGGTTGCCTCTTCGAGCCACCATACATGCACCGAGTATCGTACAAAACAGGGTTTCATACGATTATATAGGTGCGTGTAAGGGCGGCTTTAGATTAACTACATCTTGGTAGATAAATCCGGAGTTACCCTACAAGCCAATACATTTATTTTGATTTCTCTTACTAGTTACACCTAAGGTCAATGATATAAAAGGCAGTTTCCAAGCAGCACAAAAACACTGAAATTTTGGGTGTATCACATTAAAGCGGGGGGAGACTTTGGGCAGCTAAACATGGGACCTAAAATTCTTCCCTTTGCCATTAGCACAAGAAAAGTTTGTAGCAAATGGCTAATAAATAGAAAATAGCTAACAATCTGGGATAGGCTGATATATCATACATTTGACTATATAAATGAATTTGAAATAGAGAGTAAGAAACATACTGGGCACCAAAGGCTGTCAAATGTACTTTTTCTTTTACAAGTTAATGTGTATGGTGACAGGTGCTGGGCCATCAAGGTACCTTATTGCCCAAGAGGAGCCAGTGCACTGTTACTGCACCTTACGCATCTGTAGTTTCAAAATGGGTTGGATGCTTATTTTTTTTTAAATATAAAATTTGACTGGAATCTGGAAAGAATTTCACCCTCAAGGCAAACTAGAAAGCCTGTAATGAGGTTGTCAATTTACTGGATCAACAGAATGGGGATTATCAGTAAGGGGTTGGATGAACTTGACAGACATTTGGCTCTTTCAGCCTAATGACTATATAACAGTTTAAGGGTCATAGATCATTCATTTACTTATTCCTAGATGATATTTGTGACATGTGACATCAGTATACATTTGTAATGCTCTCTGACTAATTACTTTTTGTCATATGTACATCATCTACAGCACTAGAAGTCTTTCCAGGGGTTTGTATTACCGTAGCAGAGGCCTAAACCTGACAGGTTATTAAATTAATCCTGACCTAATTCACCTTTTCAGTTTGCAGCCCATGTTAAATGTCAATCTATTGATGTTAAAAGAATGTTAATCCTTTCTTGTCTGTCACACCATCTGTATGCACACATATTTACTAATGTTGATATCATAATGTTTATATTAGCACAAACATTCAATGCCAAATTCCAAATAAAAGCTTAGGAGGTGCTTCAAAAGAGATGTCTATGAAGGTTTTCATTCATTCGGGTATCTATTGGCAGATAGTCTAAAGCAAATGGACTAAAGGCTTCTATAAGATTTGGCTTTAGAAGACTCATCTTCTCATGGATGCTATAGATGTGGATCAATGGCACACATTAACTTACGTAACACATAAAGTAGAAATTACATTTGCAGTCTGTACATTTATATACAATTAATATCAATTAAAACAGAAGAAAGATGCTTCAGCACATAAGGACCAACTATATGAACAGAAATGCTAACGGAGAAGCCCAATTGGATTCAGACAAATGCTGAATATTGTTGGGTTTGATAAGAAGTAATTAATATAAAGCCGGCCACACATGGGATAACATATTAGTCAAACACTTTCGATGGTTAGATTGTTTAAGTCCAACTGATGTGCTTGCTCTGTGAGCCAATGTAGTTTGACATTTTCCAGTGTCCCCCCCTAAAAACCAATATTTTCCTATGTTGAACCAGCCAAATGGCTGTGACAAACTTTGTAAAAAAGCCATTCAATTTGAATCATTATTCATTTGGGATGGCTGCGGTCTCACAACCCACACTCGTTCCTTTGTATTTGTGTAAATAGATCTAAAGATTGATCATGCAGTGAAACAGAAAAAATATGGGTTGTGTAGATTGTTAAGTTACAATCAGAATGAGAGATTTTTATAGAACGCAAACCTCAACATGGCCCTCTCCTTAAAGCCTAGCATCTGGGCTGGCCTGCACCCCCCGATGTGTATATATATATCCCTGAGCAATGCTCCCCGTAGTGCCCTTGCCTTTCTACCCAGGGGTAAATGACAAAAGCATTGTGTTTCCCATTGCTATTACCCTGCCCTACGTAGAAATGGCCAGGCTATCCTAGAAGCTAGAACTCACCCTGCTCAACCTGTATGATATAGGCATTATTTGAAGCCCATTTCTAGGGCCCTAAGCAAGAAGAATATTTGGGTAGAGAGATAGTGAGGCCTCCATTCCGCTGGAGAGAACACTGCTCAGCTGAGAGCACAGTAAAGCTAATTTACAATCATGAGTGCAGTGTACCAAGCCCATATTGGTATGTTGTTGGCACTCAGTGTCAAACTCAATCTCAAAATGGGCCCAAGGTGACAGTAGCTCCACGGTTCCCCTACACCAATAGGCAGACTGTGTATGATTCTCAAGAGGAGGTGGGACAGACACAGAGGTTCCAAGCACAACTATGTGGCTTTGGATGAAGTACCTAATAAATGGCAATATTTTGTGCACTGCCGCAAGTACAGTTGCAATTTGTAAATAAGTCCTAAAGTCTGCAATAGGAAGGTGTTTGTAGAAGAGCAACCCTATAGCTGCTGCTAAAAATTGATAATATGTTTAAGGCTGAGTTTATTTAACAAAAAGAGAATTTAGCAGTTCTGTTGACAGGTCTATGGAGGTCTGTTTGGGTGAATGCACTCTCTGGCAATTTGTTGGTTCACATGTTGATAAATATAAAAGGTTGATTCACAGTAGCTAGTTGGACAAACTGTTGAGACATCAATTAGGCACTTTCACTGCTACTATCTATTGCTGAACTACAGCTCCCTGAAACAATGCTCCAGCTTAGCTTTTATGGTGTCTGGATTTTTAAGCTTAACTATACCTAAGTTAATACATTGTGACAGTACTGTCTATTAGCTATTGTGCAACTAGGTTCTTCCAGCACCTCTAAAAAGCCTGTTGATGAATGCCAGAGGTTATGGTTTAGCAAGAGCTGCATGACTACAGGTTTGATTACCTTAGAGCACAGCTTAAGTGGGATAAAAAAGCCCTGCAGAGTATGGTGCTTATAAATACAGTACATGAATAATAACAATAATAAACATAATACTAATAACACATACAAAGGAATGGCAGTTGTTATGTCTGATTAAGCTGAACCACTGTTTTAAATCAGAATTGGACAGAGGAAAATTCTACAAAAAAGTCACAATTTGTCCTAAATCCCAGGCTGAATCCTGCACTTGGTGCATCCCTAATATGGCAAGAGGGGCCGAGGAGAGTGAAATGTCAGCCTCTGAGAATGCGCGTTTTTGCCATGGACTGTGGATCTGTCAGAGCTGTTTAGCTGCTGTCTGACAGATTGTCCTATTTATGTGTCATCAAGTGTACTTTTAACAAATTCGGGGCTTGTCTACAACTAACCAGGGAGGGGGGGCTGAAGTACCAGCAGGCGCCAAAGAAGGTTAAATATTATTAACAAATAAAGAGAGGCACATACTTTTAATGGAATGTGAGGAAGAGAAGGGGGAGGAGGGATTGAGGTGCTTCTAAGCTTGGGTTGTTTAACCATTTCTCTCCAGGAACCTAGGCACTAGGAAAATAACTTGGCTTCCACGACATTGTCTCAAGTGCACAATCAATACTTGTTTCTTTGTGCTGTACTGACACTATTTTGTTTAGGTGTCCCGTTTTATGTAATATGGTTAGCTTTCTGTTGTTAATGTGGGAGAGAGGTGTCCAGTCTACTGTCTGTCAAAGCTTTTTGAACTACTAGTATCCTCCTGCGAGACGTCATTTAAAAACACTTTCTAGTATTTAAGGGCATGCTGGGAGTTGTAGCCACCACCAGCTGAATGGCTGCTGGTTTGTTCTTAGTCCCTCTTATAATGGACAAGTAACTAAGCACATGATTCTTTATATACAATGGTCTTTAGACTTGTTTCATTTAAGTCCCCCTGTTGAGGTTCATTTGTTGGTCAGAACCCTTGTTGGTGCATAAGTTAGAGATACATGAAACATTTCTAACTGTAGGAATAATTACAACACTGTATACGAGTTTACCCAATAACCTGAACTGACCTTCTAGCAGAGCTTCCATGAGCATCATAGAGAGCAAATAGGCATTCTCCCCAAATCTCACACTCACCAGCCCCTTAATGTTGGAACCACTGCAATATTGCGGTGAGTTGAGCTCAGGTAATATCAACATACCCTATGCATTTAGAAACCTAATAATCCAGTGCTATAGTCCATGGTACCATTTGGTTTTAATTATTTATACTGAATGGAGCATATATGCTCTATGTAACATTAGAATATCAGTCCAAATGTGGGTGATTATACACTGTTGATGAATAAATCGACAAAGCTATGGGATAGTAATGAGAGATTTAATTCAAATAGCAATGGTACTATTTATGTATGCAACAATAATTTGTTGCCAGTCAAAGGTGCCTGAATGGAAATTCATCAATTCAACAGAGATTTGTGGCTTTTTAAGCAACAACTTGTTCATTCCCTCCCAAACTGATTCCAGTGGCGTAATAATTAACACAAACAGTGGCATTTGTGTTTATAAGAACTGGTCTGTGTTTTGACTCATGGTTAAGCTAAGCATCACTTCTGTAAAGCCAGGCTTTCATTTATTTATTATTTATATAATTTTATATTCATCAGACTGCATCTGTGCAAAACACCAATGTCTGTACTTGCACTTTCTTGCCTGATGCAGAGAAGTGTGCAGCCTTTGCACCGACTGGTGAGCAGTGTGCGTAATACCTGCCTTGGTACACACAAACCTGGGCACAACTAGACTGCGAGAGCTAAAACCGTGCGTCAGCATGCACCACTGCCCCATGAGAGTTTTGGAAGATATGATTTCATCCTTCACCTTGGCTGGAGGTATAAAGTGATTTTAGTTTTCAACTGTGGATTTCTCTGCAATGTCTAGCCTGAAGCTAAAACTGCTCCACTTCTGATAGCATTACTGTCATCATTGGGAGCTGAGTCTTAACCCTTTGCAGCTGAAGCACTATGGCACTTCAAACTGGGAGCTCAGCTTTTATAATATTGAAATTGTTACATTGCTTGTTAGATATATCACGCTCAGGGCAAGAATTAGAGAGGAGGGAATCTGAAAACACAGGGGAGCTGGTGCCCAAGGCTCAGTAGAACTGCATACACCCAGGATGTCCCACATTCGGCGCTCCAGGCTTTTAAATACATTTCCCAGCACTTCCAAACACCATTTGGCTGAGTTCAACAATGGTTCCCTGATATAAATACTACTTCTTACACTACTTAAAGGACCAGTAATATAAAAAAATGAAAATGTATCAAAGTAATTCAAATATAATGTACTATTGTCCCGCACTGGTGAAAGTTGTGTGTTTGTCTCTGAAACCCTACTATAGTTCATATAAATAAGCTGCTGTGTAGCCATGGGGGCAAAATAAATAAATATACTGTCATGAAGTATGATAAAATATAATTTGTATGTTTCCCATTACTGATGTAATACCAAAACTATTGACTGTAAGTTATTTATATTAAACATGGCTGCCATCAGGTGGGACAGGGGGCAGTCCTGCCATGTGGCAGGTTGGGGGGCAGAATGATGTACTGGTCCAATTTACAAAGAGAGTAGAACTTGTGAGCAAGTGGGTGCAGTTTGGATCAATCATGGGCGGGGTTTGGCTGTAATGGGGATTAGTCTGGGTTGATCAGGGTATGGGCCAGTGTAGAATTTGGTCTATTATTTTTTTTTCATTGGGACATACGGTTGCCACCTGTCTGGTTTTGACCCCGACAGCCCAGTTTTAAGAAGGGCTGCCCAGGTCAAAACTGCCTGCCTAGTTTCCCAAATTTGGAAAATCAGGGCAGGACTCTGAGTTTGACATAACAACATCATGGCTCCACCACGTGATGTCACTGCCCAGTGACATCACACCCCACCCCCCTGCCCAGAGTTAGCCACAGCAAAAGGTGACAACTCTATTGGGACCCCATTCTTCTTACCTGGCAGAGACCACCAGTTGGGGGCCCAGGTGGTTGGCTGGGTAATAATCTGCACTCTCTTGAGGGAGGATGCATACCTAGCCTAATATTGTGGTACCTTTGCCTAAACTTACTTTACTAAACTTTACTCCAGGTATGTGAGTAAAATACTGATGAAGATATGTTTTATTTGCAAGGTAAAGCAGTGATCTCTGGTTCCTCTCTGTAACAGCCTGCCTGGTAACACAATAGGAAGAAACTATATTGGTCAAATAATCTATTAGTTTGGAACTTCTGACCAACCATAATTCTACTGCACAGACAAAGGTGACCTTGCAATAAGCAGGTGAAACACAGAATATGAAATGAATACAGCTCAATTTATCCACTAATTATAATATACTAATATACTAATTATATTGTTACATGTATGTAGTATGTCATTGATCGGCCTATTCTTAGCATTTTTCACTTGGTTTCATTTCCTATTTGTTATAGTTTTTTTTAATTATTTGATTTTTTTTAGACTTTTTTCAGCTTTCAAATGGGGGTCACTGACCCCAGCAGCCAAAAAACTGTTGCTCTGTGAGGCTCTAGCAACTAGATATCTGCTAAAATTCCAAACTGAACTACAAGCTAAATAATTCAAAAGCCGCACATAATAAAAATATAAAGACCAATTGCAAATTGTCTCAGCATAGCACTCTCTACATTATGCTAAAAGATAATTTAAAGGTGAACACCCCTTTAACAGAACATACAGCTGCAGTTCTTATAATTTCAATTTCAGTTCAAGGTACACCAATTACTAACTCTTCATTGGGAAGCAATAAGTAAAGCACATGAATTCTGCACACAGGAATGCCCTTTGCCCAGTCTGTAGCCAAAGTTCTATATGAACACAGATGCCTCAGACACAGGTACAGGGTTCATACTATGGCTACACTCCGACCAATATATGTCCCATTTCCTGCCAATTCTGTAACATATCGCTGCACAGCATGTAACAGACTAATATACCCTAAACAAACATGTTCTACTTCAGTAAGTGCATTTCTCCCATCTATATCTGAAGGGACACTGCATTTCCGGCGAGTGCAGCACTCAAATAGTGCAAATCCTCTTTCTGAAGCTTGCTTTGTATTCCATGCTAATATAACCAAATCTCTAGTGAGCAGCAGCCTCCCAGAATCTCAAAAGATTGTTACAAATTATTTGTGTAGAGATCCGGAAAAATGTTTTGAGTGACAAAGCAAACACACATATAATGCAAAAGTGCGATGCAGCCCTATGGTCATGAATAGGCCTATGTGTCAAGAGGATTAGTAACGCTATGTGGGTATGTGTCGCAACCAGAAGAAAGCATAGTTAAGCATGTCAGAAATGCATTTGTTATAGTCACCTGTGACTTATAAGCAACCACTAGTTCCAAAGTCATTCCAGTGTATTGTCATTTATAGCCATAATCCCATCATTCTCCAAGTCTTAATGATATTAGTTTACAGGTATGCATGAATGTTATTTGAGTAAACATTCTCATTTAGTGGCAGCCATCTTTGCATAGGGGCACAACCTTGAAAAAAGTTCCATTTCAGTTCTTTAATGGCAATTCCTTCTCACTGTCCAAAGGCATTTTGAAATGTATACTTGATTTGTTTCTTGCAGCTTTTGTCAGAATATTTTGTCATTTTCCTTTTCTGACCTACACCTGTGGACCTGCAGCTCCCAGCATTCTCAGACAACCATTTATTTGTAGTGAAATTGCATTTAGGGCAATTATACCTCATAAAGGCATAGGGCATATCTGTATGGACCTAAAAAAACGGTCACTCACTATAGAGTATAGAGCTGTCAGCTAATCAGGCCACTAACTGGGCATCTAGTAAGGGTGAAATGGTGAAAATGTTTACATGCGCTGCTTTTTAAGGTCTATAAAGCCATTTGTGTCCTTTGCAAAATACTGGATATTTCTGCATTTTACAAATAGTATTCAAATTATTGTTTATTTACTATACTATAACCTGAGCTTCTTCATCACTGAAATTCAGTCACTAAGGACCAAAGCAATGTCCTGATGAGTTTATTTCACAAAATACCACTGAGACTTCTAGATAACTCAGGAGTCTTAACCCTAGGGAAAAAGATCATTCCTGATTCAGTTTTTCAGTGGAAAAAGCCAGGACTGGGCTTGGAAAAGTGGGACACATGGAAGCCACGGGCCTATTGTGCTGGCCAATGGAATGTTTGGCTGTGTTCTCACCTATACTCTCTATACAAACTATATGCACCATTATATAGTAGAAAGGAGAGATGGCTTGGTATATGTTGTAGTATAAACTATAAAAGAGGAAAAAATACAAAAAAACCCTCCAAATGTCTGTCTTGTGCCATTAATATATGTACCTTGTCATCGCCATCTTTACATCAACAGATGTGTTGAAATGCAAATGTCCATACCCTTACTAATTAACTGATTGTGCTCATTATCCAGCCAGAAAGGATTTCCCCAAAACATACTCTCCCACCATTGAAATCCATCTGCCCCTTCAGCTTGCTTTGAGCTTTCTGGTCTCTTGTTGCATGTGTCTGCTTTAAGGCTGATTGCCTGCCAAATCAGGAACCCACAAACATGGTGCAATTCAATCCCATTCCAGATTAACAGGTATCAGTCTATTTCTATTGCAAGATACCAAGAGGAGCTATACGTGAGGAGGCAGGGGGACAAGAGAGAGAGGGTAGAGGCAAGAGGGCCAGGGGCTGGCAGGGTTTGCTACTCTGCGCCAGCCCCTCCAAAGATTTTCTTTGCGGGGGGCCCAGCCCACTAAAAATGATGCCTGATGCTGAGGTTATTAATAGGGAAGGAAGGTGACAGAGATAGGATGCCCATTTTTTTTTCCAGAGAAGGTCGGAATCCTAATGGAGGATGCATGAATTGAGGCCCACAATGTGTTAGATCCCACTCATATTTAAATATAGTTATGTTTAGTGAATATAGTACATCACTGACTATTTTTAAAGGGAATAAAGTTAACAATAATAATAATCCTCCTATCCACATTGTTTGAGTTGCATCTTATAGCGGTTAGCATACTGTAGCCTCTATATGCAAGTCATGTGCCAGAAGATATACTGATTGTTAGTTATAGTTTTATACATGTGCAGCACTGGGAATTGCAGGGGGTTACATGAATTTCCAAGAGAGAGACAGAGCGGGAACTATTTACTGTATATTCATGTAATCTTATCTGCTTAATAAAATGTACTGTCACACAGTATTTCAGAATTCTCTCTTTATGGTAAATACATCTAAATCTTTTTGAATTTTTTAATTATTTGCCTTCTTCTTCTGACTCTTTTCAGCTTTCAAATGGGGGTCACTGACCCCAACAGCCAAAAAACTATTGCTCTGTGAGGCTACAATTGTATTGTTATTGTTAATTTTTATTACTTGTCTATCTATTTAGGCCCTCTCCTATTAATACTCGTGTCTCTCTTTCAAACCATTGCTAGGTTAAATTAGACTCAAACAACCAGATAGCTGGTAAAATTCCAAACTGGAGATGTGCTGGACAAAAAGCTAAATAATAAAAAAACAAAGAAATGCAAATGATTAAAAATAGAGGCCATTTGCAAAATGTCTCAGAATAGCACTCTTTACATCATACTAGATGTTAATTTAAAGGTGAACAACCCCTTTAAAACTGAGGTAAACAAGTGCATTTAACCTAATGACAACTTGTGTATAACAAGGAACTGTAACTCTCATTTGGCAACGGTTTTACTTCTAAGACGCAATTACCTGCATGTGGCGCTACTGGAGACCTGTGCCCCCGCATATATGGGGGAGCAGGTATACTTAGGGTTGGTGTGCCTCCACCCAGGGTAGGGACAGAATGAACTGTAACACCCCTCCCTGGGACACTTCTCTGGGTTAATCTGTGCTGTCCTCCATCTTGTATGGACTGCCTGCAACTCCCGGGACCTTGCGCCCCTTGGGGTGGTTGCTTACCAGGCAGTTGAGGATCCACTCCTTGAGGAAATTGGCCAGGAGACTGGAAGTGCTGATTAACCAAATAACTTCTTTATTGTATTCACACAGAATCCCCAATAAGTAATGTGCAGGTTCAGGTACTTTCTCGGGGAGCTCCTTTCTCTTAGGCAATCTCCTTCTCTCTGTGGGCCCTAGCTACACCTGAGCTGGCCACTTGTGTGTACCTGAACTCCAGTCATTAATACCGAGAGGTCTTAACCTCACTATCTCCTTGGAGGGGCTTCAGACTGCCCTTTCTAAATATCTCTGTCTAGTATCTCACTCCTAGAGTGACTATAACAGAATCTCTCTGACCTCTCTGATCTCTCAAGCCTGTAGCTTACCTCTTATGAGGGGGGTCCCAGGACTAAGACCTTGCACAAAAAGTGTCATCCCTTTTTATATTACAGCACACTGCCACCTAGTGGTTGCTTCTGAATAACAGGGAAACTCCCTTTTCTCACATAAACAACTAGGACCACCTTTAGGTGTCCATAACCCATAAGGCCACCCTCTGGTGCCAAAAAGGGAACCCAGACCAAGGGGCCCAAATCTTTGGGATCCCTACAGAACACATGAAGTTGAGCAGCCAGATATTCACCTTCATTCCTAACTGTTGTTGGGATAGGTAACTTGCTGAAGGCCAAAAGCTATGTGTGTTACTCTATGACACTCATTGTTAAAATGATTTCTTTTTATGCAGACACAAAAAAAGCGAATAAAAGTTGCTGATGGATCTAGGGGAAAGATTCCATTGGTGGGCCTCCTGTACTCCTGTAACCCCCCCCCCCCCACAAATCTGCCACTATGTTTCCTACTTAACAAACTGATGATAAACTCAGCATCTTAAATTCCCCTTCATATAAGCAGTACAGGTATGGGACCCATTATCCAGAATGCTCGGGACCCAGGGTTTTCCAGATAAGGGATCTTTCCATAATTTGGATCTCTTAGGTCTGCCAAAAATCATTGAAATACTGAATAAACCCAATAGTTTTGTTTTGCCTCCAATAAGGATTCATTATAACTTAGTTGGGATCAAGTAAAAGGTACTGTTTTATTATTACAGGGAAAAAGGAAATCATTTTTTAAAATTAGAATTATTTGCATATAATGGAGTCTATGGGAGATGGCCTTTCTGTAATTCGGAACTTTCTGGATAATGGGTTTTCGGATATGGGATCCCATACCTGTACCTTTTGTACTTTTTCTTAAGCTGTTTTCTTTCCGCTTCAAACCCGAAACATATACATTTTGTACTTCAAAACTTTGTTTTGAAAAGACCAGAAAACCCTCAATACAGAAATAAAAAACTGTTTTCCCTTTACGTAGCTGACAATATGCCTTTGATTTGCCCAGAGCCCTGCCCACTTTTGTGTAAGCTCATTTCAGGACTGTCCTAGCTGGCAGATAGAGGGGGACTGGGAACAGTTGGCAGGTACAAGCCAGTAATGGATGCAGCACACAACATTGGTTGCTGCGGTATCATACAGAATCATAACATGCCCACCTATACCATCAGGATAATGCCCTTGGTCCATTGGTCACATACAGTTAACCCTCAGATCCACTCACAACCCCACACTGTTTCAGGTAAGCCCCATTTCTTCTCAGTTTTGCACGGTAGATGCAATAAGGTATCTATGTTGCTAATGTACACAAAAATATGTCAAGTTTGGCTCTTATCAAAAATGTTGATGCCCCTGTTAAAATGCCCTCAGAGGAAAAGTTTTTCCCATTCCTCATGACGGAACTGCCCATATAAAAAGCTCCATGGCAATATTAAGACTTATTGGGCAGGCTAAATGAATTAATAGGTTGCTAAATGAATGATATATAGCCAATGAATGCTGTCTGCAGAAAAACTCCAAAATGCTCGCAAACTTTCATTTTAATTTTGTGCTAACCCTACTCTATACAAACAGAGGAGAAAACAGCTCAGAAATATTCCCTGTGTTGTAGAACCTTGCAGAAAACAGGTTTGCAAGTGACTATTCTGCCTTTATGGGACCCCTTAATTTTACAGTACACTAAAGGGGCACCCCATTTCAACACATGCTTATTGAATATAGCTAATGATGAATACACTTTTTGCCTATTGTTTTAATTAAGAAATATATAATTAATACTGTGACTAAAGAAGACAATTAAACCATTTTATCTTTAGCAATTCCTGTAACTTCCTGGTTCTGATGAGCAGAGCAGTAGCTGATAAAATTACCAGTCAACTGAGAAGCCCTCTGATTATGAGCAGCTCAAAGGCTGCTGCTTTGAGAAGGGAAGGGTTTGTTCAAAAGCAGATAAAGAGCTCTGAACAAATTGCCCTTTTTATAATGGTAGAGGGGGTAAGGCATTCATTGAAAAAAATGAGTGGTTTGTAATGGCAAAAAATCAAGAAAATATTGTTTTGTTTAATTAAAATAATAGGCAGAATGTATTTCAACACAAGTTCTATTTAATGAGTTCTTTTTGCCGTTACCTGTACCAGTGCAGCCAGCCTCTTTTTAGTCACAAAGTTGTAGAATTTTACTGGAGACTAAGGCATGGTCTTTTTTGCTTGTGTTGAACCATTGTTAATGGTTTTTGTTATATTTAACACTAAACAAGAATATAAAGCCAGTGTCACTTTAGTACTTCCTGTCACTTCCTGATCCTGCAAACTTCATAGGAGCTGATGAAACTAATTACCAGTCCACAGAGAAGCCCCTGATAATGAGCTCAAAGGCTGATGTTTAGAGAAGGGAGGGCTTTGTTTGTTTAAAGGTAGATAGAAGGGCTCTTAACAAATTGCTCTGTTAATAAATGAAGGGGGGTAAGATCAGTGAAAATAGCCCAAGGTTTAAATTCGTGCTTTACAATGGCAACAGAATAGCAAATTTATTTTTAAATATTTTTTTTATTCAAATTTTAAAAATTTTAAATAGGCAGAATGTAATTTAAACAGAAGTACTTTTAATTGTGTTGAATTTTAGTGAAGGTGTTTCCAGGTATATACTGCCCCTTTAAGGCTACTGGAGCGAGTGTATTGGTGCTGAGGTCTGACTGTCATCGATCCATCTGCACCCAATATAGCACTTTTTATTCAGGAGCATTGGTTGGTGGACTGGGCTGTTTTCTCTGCCTCTCTGTTTGCTGCCAGAGGGCAATGACTCTATAGTAATGTGCACAATGATTGGCATAACCCACAGTGCCATGTAACTGTAATGTGTAGAAAGGAATAAGGCAAACAGGGCCAGAATTATGGCAATCATGGTCCCATTTTTCTTACTTCTGTTGTACCAGCCTAAAGTTATGGAGGTTAAAATTACGGAAAGATCCCTTATCCGGAAAACCCCGGGTCCTGAGCATTCTGGATAACAGGTTCCATACCTGTACAGGACTAAGACAGAAAATCACATATGTACCAGATAACATGTTAAAATAAGAGAGTTTAACAACATACATGTCAAGGTTACTTTCATTTAAACCTTACACCTACAGATATACGTACTATAATTCTGCCAATATATCCCACTGAAATTTAGAGTCATAATAAGGTTCTCCGTTTTCCCTGCTTCATAAACAAGGGTCCTTGTACTCCCCACCAAACTGTTTCACATGATAATTTCACAACAGGAAAAGTCCACTACAATGGGGAAAAAATGGAGGGTTATGAGTCATTAAAAAGTGATTAACATCTCTCTGGAGAGGGTCTGATCTGCTTATCAGCCCTTATTTAATTGGACTGTGAAAAAAAAGGATTGACAGATGAGCATGGAAGGCCCCTCCCTTTCTCTCTCAAGTTGTTAGTAGGGCTGTTACAGGAAAGAAGTATATATTTGGGGAAATGAACTAGCCTGCAGAGCAACTGCCAATTTGCAGTTGAGAAGAGACAGTGAGAGACAGAGAAAATATATATGCTGGAGCTGAGAGCAAACTACCATCTATCTAAGCAATCATTAGAACCCTGCACGTGTGTAGGAATAAGGAAGGACTTATTTCAGAGAATTGCTGGATTTTTTTCTCTTTTTTTATCTGCAGTAGAAATTCAGACTTTCTTTCTTTTCTTTTCTTTTTTTTTTTTTTAATAATCCTGGCTGCTGTTTAAAGAAAAAGAGCTGAATTACTGTCTTCGCCTTAAAGCCAAGAATAAAAAAATAAAAATACTAAACCTACATTAAGGTATTTTTACTGATTAAGGAGATGTATTTGTCATATTCATTGCTTGAAATATAAATATTACTCAGAAGAAAGCTGGTGAAAGAGGCCATTAATAGTGGATTATTCCTCAAAGCCTATACATTCACCTGGATACTGAGAGTCACTGAGGAGAAGAAGATGATCTGGTGATCAGCGCGAGGATGTCATTGTGCCACCATTTGGCTGATGAGCTCAGGATTTATTGATGATTGTTTCTGTGTGTGATCTTTCACTGCGAATCACTGCATACACTGATGGGTCTCTATGCTGACAGATGTGGGCTGAGATGCTGCCCTGATACTTCAGACTTTACAGGCTTCATAGCTCAGTGAGTTTTAATTACACTTTATGGACTTCTGAGCAAGTCGATAGGAGAGAATTTGTTTTCAACCCATCCTTTTATGCGGAGAAAGACCTGGTGGGATTAATTTATGCTTTATCTCAACCCTTTTGTCTTGGCCAGTCTGTATCTACACTGAAGGAGCTATTCTTTCCACTTGTTTTGTCCTGTTAAGCATCTTTGAAAGATACCTGGAGTGCTTTCCAGCTCAGCTTTCTAACTCCTGAAGGATATATTTCCCAGAACATAATGAGGTGTTGGGTATGGCTGTTAGTGGCCATAGTTCTGTGCCAGCAGCTTTCTGTCGTTCGAGTCCTGGCAGCTAAAAAGGAACGCAAGAAAGGAAAAGACCCTCATCAGTTCACTGAACCCTTTAATGTCTCCTTGTCCAACAGTGAGGAGTTACATGAAACGGACAAGGTATGTGAGTCATTTGGCACACCTACGCCACCTTTCATTCTCTCTAAACTTCTTTTTCCAAACCAGGTGCAGCAGCCAGATGCCCACCTGATGCTCTTTCCAAATTTAGCATTTGCTCTCTAACCCCATAGAACTAAATTAGCTTCTTCCATTGTGAATTTTTGCCTTAAAATGCCACTGGCTTCTTTAGCGCCAAAAGGACCTCTTCGTAAAAGTAGAATAAAGGTGGTGGAACTCCTCTCTAAAAGCATCTCTAAAGCATTACCAACCTGCATGCATATTCCTACATGCTGCTGTTGCTAAACTGCAACTCCCATTAAACTATACTGCAGAAGCTGAATGGTTGATTTTAAAGGCTGAAGGGTTAATTTACAGAATCTAAAATATTCACCTGTAGGTGCTTTTATTACTGCCGCACACAAAGGCATACAGAATTGCTTTCAGAGATTCAATGTATATTGGATATATATATTTAGAATAGCATTGTTCTACAGTAAGTTACAATGCTTGCTGAATAGAGATGTGTGACTGTTTAAAGATCACGAGAGCACAGCAATGAAAAGTTTCACTTTTTTACAAGTTTGTAGTAAAGGCTCGGTCCATAAGGAATAGCTAGAGACAGCATGACAGGCTTGTTAAACAACCATGACTGTGTTTTCTTTCATGCAAAGTGTGACAGATTACATTACTTAGAGCAGAGCTCAGTCTATTGCCAGTACATTGTTGAGTTATGGAAACCTGTGCTTGTATGAAGCATTTAATAAGCTTTATTACAGAGGTTGCAGGAATGAATAGAACTTATTGTTGGATAGAAAAATACAGAGGCAGTTCCTATGTAGAGTAAGGGACTGTAAGAAACTATATTATTTAAAAGGATGGGAGAGGATAGGACTTTCAGGAAAGGAACAGTGCAAGAGGAGAGAATTGTTTACTTTGTGGTAAGTGTCAGAATGTGGAGGAAGTGCTGGACCAGGACAGAAATGTCATCATGACAGTGATGTTTTAAGTAGTAGTAGCTGGACAGGAGATGTACTGCTGTGTAGCCTTGAGTGGAAAGACATACACATAGGGAAGAGGACAACAAGTAAAAAAAACTTATGGATAGCTGTCAGTAGCAGATTTTACTCATAACATTTAATGCTACCTTTTGGCTAGATATAAATATGGGTGTATTGGAGCATATGTGGCGAGGAGCAGTATTTACCCTTAGGGGAGGGCAGGGCAGGATTGCAGGTGCCTAGCATGCCTCCCAAGCCAGGATGTACTCAGGAGCTGTTATTAAAATTGCATGTGGAACTGTATAGCTGGCTGATTAAATAGTCCAATGATGTGCAACATAAATGAATTCAGGTAGCTCACAAATAGCCCCTGACTGCTGTTAAGCACAATACATTACCTCTGAAAACATTCCTTTTTATGAGAAAACAATACCTTTAGCTGTCACTTCTTTCTACTATCTCCATTCAGTGCCTGCCTTAGGGTAAATAGTGCTGTGCAAAATAGTGCATGGTTGCCCACAGACATTTGTAAAAGCTGTAAACAGAATACAGTGGTACAGCTTTATACAATGTGTCTATGAAGATTCTCATTCATCCAGGTCATGATATACAGTATCTAGTAGAATTAAGTCTAAAACAACTGGACTTTTCTGAGTTTTTCTTGAAAACGTTTCACCACTCATCCGAGTGGCTTCTTCAGTTCAAATGACTGGTAGGGAATTCCCCGGTATTTAAACTCTTGATGGTAGTAGAGTCACAGACAGCCAATCACAATGGTTCCATTGAACTTGTTCAGTTAGGTGTTAGCTGAAACTGACAGGTGTAAGAAGGTATGATCCAACATACAAACGTTTTCAAGAAAAACTCAGAAAAGTCCAGTTGTTTTAGACTTAATTCTACTAGATATCTGTATAGCTTTATACAATATTGTACTCTTCAATGCAGGCTTAAATGTCATTGTCTCCTGCACTCGGCCCCCTGCAAATCAGCTGATCTACTGCTCAAGAATGTCCTTTATTTACACCTATCCACACTCACCAGCACACCCTGGCCTATCTGTTCCGCCTGGTTCACGTTCCAAATAGCACAAAAATACTGGCACAACAGAACTTGTTTAAGCGGGATAAACCCTGCTGATTTTTAATAGTAGTAAACCATATTGGTTTGCTACTATTAAAAATCATCAGGCTTTATTTACACCTGCCTTGTGTATGCAGACATTCCTTCTTGAGCCTGTGGAATGGCACACTAGAATGGGATGTACACATGGATATATCCACGGGCCACACATGGGTCATTACTTACAAGGTGTAACTTGTGTCCTCTTGCCTGCCATTTCCTGTCAGAAGAAAGACTTATTATTACCGGTAAGGTACATTGCTTTACACTTGGAAAAGCAAAACAGGAGAATCACCAATTTCTTTTTGGTGATAAAGCAAACTGCTTTTTTTATAGGAAAAACATATGTGTCTAGCATCGGGGCCACAGCTGATATTAGAAGGATGGTATGCGGGGCCTGAGCCATCTGTAACCATTTTAGTAAAAATATGCATTTTATACATTTGGCCCAGTTTAGGTTTCCATCACTTTTAACCTATTTTTTTTCTTAAATTTAAAAACAAGTTGCCCTTTTATGCAGTAACATGTAGTTACACTGGAAATGTGCTTGTGCCAGACAGCAGGGGGAAGCAATTTTCCTTTGCATCTTTTGTATTCTTATTAACCTTCTTTCATCAAATGTCCTGAAATGTACAAAGTTCAATTTTTATTATCTCCCTCCTGAGGAACTGAACATACAAAGAAAATCTTTGTGATGGAACAGCAACTTTATTAAGAAATATTGCAAACCAATGTTATTCGTATAGAGAAGCATGGAACCTGGGACAGTAATCATAAGAGATCATTTATGTTTGATGGAGTAGAGAGCAAAGTGCAAAGAAAAGGGACCCTGTGACAAGTGGCTGTGGGCACGATACTCCATGCTGCAAATATATTGCAAGAACCTGTGCTTTCCCCATGAATGCAGTACTTCCTGCTTTTGCCAGCATTGTATTCATAAGGGGTGGGCTGGGGGAGGTATATGATCCATGCACACAAATTAGGGAGCTCCACCGCGTGCATAGTACAGGGATAGGGGTGCCACCTGGCAGGTAAAATACCAGAAATGTATCTGCCAGTAAATTTTTAATTACCGGAGTTATGCCCTGGCCTGCCCTCAATCCTCAGCCCTCTTCTCCCTTGTTCTTCTGTCCCCTTTGCCAAACCCACAAAACTGCAGCTTGATTGGGTCTATTATGTCCAGTCCTGCCCCATTTGCATACTCTACCTGCCCCATTTGCATCATCACCCTGCCTTTTCATGGGCCCGCCCCTTCACTGATCAAACAGGCCAGATATTTTTCATGAGAAAGATGGCAGCCCTATACAGGGGAGTAAAGTCTACCACAAGGTTCAAATGCAGCAATGCCCAAGAAGTAAGTGTTGGGTAAATGAGCACTAAAAATGTGCTATTGTTTCCATCAGTGCTCTAGCACTTGCCTCTGGGCATTGATAAATGTGTACTAGAACACAATAGGCACATGTTAGGGTGTAGGAAATAGGAGACAAAAAAAATAAGTTCATTTTCAACTCACTTTTATTAAACATCTCAGTACAATCAGAAACACTCACACTCAGGACCTGAGGCCTACCTGGATCATTTTAAGGGACTTCATACCACCTCTACTCTTAACTATTGATGGGCGAAATGTTTCGCCAGGCATGGATTTGTGGCGAGTTCCTGCGTTTCGCCATTGGCGGATTGTTTTGCGAAACGGATGAAAAAATTTGCTGCACATCCAAAAATTGTCGCTGCATGACGAAAGAATAGCCGTGGGCGGCAAAAGAATAGCTGTGTGGCGAAAGAATAGCCACGGGTGACAAAAGAATAGCCGTGCGACAAAAGAATAGTCGCGGGTGACAAATTTTTTTTGACGTGCAACATTTTTGCCATTTCGCGAATTTTCCACCGTTTTGAGAATCTTTTGAAAGATTCGCGAATTTTTCGGTGAAGCAAAACGGGACAGATTCGCTCATCACTACTCTTAACACATGGGTCTCAACTTTGGTGATAACAACTGGGGCACGAGCCTCACTAACATTGCCCATTGAAACTTCTGACTGCCCAGCACCCCTATCTTGTGCTACTGTACCACTCTATTAAATAATATACTACATGTTACAAGTGCTGGAAGAGTAGGTTGCGCACACTTTACACATCACTTGCTGCTCTGTGGAGCTAACAGTTTAATTTCCCAGTTATAAGGATGAGCACACACATTTGCTAGTTTATTTAGGAGCCACTTAACTTATCAGTCACCTGTCAGTGTGAAACTATAAGAATTAAAAACATGAACAGTGGCATAACTACCAAGCAGCTGAGCCCAGAGGTCATACAGTGGAGGAAATAATTATTTGACCCCTCACTGATTTTGTAAGTTTGTCCAATGACAAAGAAATGAAAAGTCTCAGAACAGTATCATTTCAATGGTAGGTTTATTTTTACAGTGGCAGATAGCACATCAAAAGGAAAATCGAAAAAATAACTTTAAATAAAAGATAGCAACTGATTTGCATTTCATTGAGTGAAATAAGTTTTTGAACCCCTACCAACCATTAAGAGTTCTGGCTCCCACAGAGTGGTTAGACACTTCTACTCAATTAGTCAACCTCATTAAGGACACCTGTCTTAACTAGTCACCTGTATAAAAGACACCTGTCCACAGAATCAATCAATCAAGCAGACTCCAAACTCTCCAACATGGGAAAGACCAAAGAGCTGTCCAAGGATGTCAGAGACAAAATTGTAGACCTGCACAAGGCTGGAATGGGCTACAAAACCATTAGCAAGAAGCTGGGAGAGAAGGTGACAACTGTTGGTGCGATTGTTCGAAAATGGAAGGAGCACAAAATGACCATCAATCGACCTCGCTCTGGGGCTCCACGCAAGATCTCACCTCGTGGGGTGTCAATGATTCTGAGAAAGGTGAAAAAGCATCCTAGAACTACATGGGAGGAGTTAGTTAATGACCTCAAATTAGCAGGGACCACAGTCACCAAGAAAACCATTGGAAACACATTACACCGCAATGGATTAAAATCCTGCAGGGCTCGCAAGGTCCCCCTGCTCAAGAAGGCACATGTGCAGGCCCGTCTGAAGTTTGCCAATGAACACCTGAATGATTCTGTGAGTGACTGGGAGAAGGTGCTGTGGTCTAATGAGACCAAAATAGAGCTCTTTGGCATTAACTCAACTCGCTGTGTTTGGAGGAAGAAAAATGCTGCCTATGACCCCCAAAACACCGTCCCCACCGTCAAGCATGGGGGTGGAAACATTTTGCTTTGGGGGTGTTTTTCTGCTAAGGGCACAGGACAACTTATTCGCATTAACGGGAAAATGGACGGAGCCATGTATCGTGAAATCCTGAACGACAACCTCCTTCCCTCTGCCAGGAAACTGAAAATGGGTCGTGGATGGGTGTTCCAGCACGACAATGACCCAAAACATACAGCAAAGGCAACAAAGGAGTGGCTCAAGAAGAAGCACATTAAGGTCATGGAGTGGCCTAGTCAGTCTCCGGACCTTAATCCAATAGAAAACCTATGGAGGGAGCTCAAGCTCAGAGTTGCACAGAGACAGCCTCGAAACCTTAGGGATTTAGAGATGATCTGCAAAGAGGAGTGGACCAACATTCCTCCTAAAATGTGCGCAAACTTGCTCATCAATTACAAGAAACGTTTGGCCTCTGTGCTTGCAAACAAGGGTTTTTCCACTAAGTATTAAGTCTTTTTTTGTTAGAGGGTTCAAAAACTTATTTCACTCAATGAAATGCAAATCAGTTGCTATCTTTTATTTAAAGTTATTTTTTCGATTTTCCTTTTGATGTGCTATCTGCCACTGTTAAAATAAACCTACCATTGAAATGATACTGTTCTGAGACTTTTCATTTCTTTGTCATTGGACAAACTTACAAAATCAGTGAGGGGTCAAATAATTATTTCCTCCACTGTATGTTTTAGTTCCGCTGGCCTGCCGCCAATGCTTGCTCACTGCCTGCCATCAGTTGCTGATGAACATGAAAATCAAATTATATGTTCTGTGTTACTTCCCTAGACTTAGGTATAGCTAATCTATTATAGGTTTGCTGGAATAGGTTAGGGATTTTAACCCTTGAAGTGTCACAGATTGTAGAATCTATATTTAAAGATCCATATGCTTCATGTCCAAGCTAGCCCCACTATGTTTTTTTTTTTTATCTTGGTAGGCCCATTCCTTGAAGCCAACAAAGAAGTACATGCAGAATACATAGGAAATGCTTTAGGGCAATGAAAGAAAAGATTAGTTACCTGAGATAAAATTGCCTTTACCATGGGCGACTAATATCCTGCCAATGCTTTCCTACTGGCAATAATGTAAATCACCAGTGGGAAAACATACACATCACCTATGTGTTGCGAAGTAGCCCAAAATTGCCTTTCAAGGAAATTTCTGGCTACTTCAGAAAGTATCTGTACCATGTACAGTATGTTTCCCCACCAGCATTTGCATTCTAGCTGGTGGATAGGAAATACAGGATATTTTGTTGCCCGAGGTAGCCAAGATTTATTATGGATGATAATATGTCCCATGTGTCATTGCCTTTAGGTAGTTGGAATGGCTTATGGAATGATACAGAGTATCTATCTGTGCCTTGCATAAGCAAAGGTCTTGTTCAAACTTACAGATACGCTAACAGTGCAACGTCATGCCTTGCCTTCCAAAACCTACATCTCACAAAGAACAAGGGCAATTACCTGCCCAGTATATGGAGTGGTAACTGCCAGTGCATATGTTTATTTTTGTCAAGGAGCATGTTGTAACAGTTTTGCAGTGGAACATTCTCTGACAGGATGAAACCAGTTCAGATAAATTAATTCTCCAGACCTGAAGAAAAAAAAAAAGAGAAACGACGTAATCACCATCACATATATTTAGTTTTTCCAGCTATTGGGAACATTCTGAAATATATTTGTCAGAGCGACAAGAACAAACTCTTCACATAAGATGATCCTGTCTGTTAATTAAACTTAAAAAAAATCTAAAATCCTTTTTCTAGAATAAGCCAAAGTTTTTGAAAGCAAAGTTTTTTTTCATGAAACAAAAAGTGGTATTGTGCTTTGTCTAAAAACACTGGAAATGCAGACATTATTATGTTTGTGGGGCATTCGGTCATTATAATAAGGGAAATGTAGGCTGAGCATAAGGTCTTATTAAAGTTCAGTTAATAGAAATCAGTATGATGTGGTCCTAATATTGACCCATGCTGTGCCCGTTTAGGTGCACACTTCAGAAAGTATAGGGACACGCAGGAAAAAATGGAAGGTTATGCCTTTGACAGAGAACACAGTAGGGCTCATTTATATCGCAGTCGCACAAAAATGGATACAGTTGTAGCGTATAATAATAGCTTGTGCCTAAATATTCTCTCTATACTTGTGTGTATTTGCACCAAGTGCCATTGCATCCTCCCAGTCTGTTCAAGGCGGTCCATCATGGGCAACTGTACTCGAAGGTGAAGGTAATCCTGGGTGTCCACCAGTGGCATAACAATAGAGGAAGCAGTTTCCCATTCGCAGGGGGGGCAGAGACCGCAGGGTCTGCTTCCTCTATTGTTTCATGGCCTTCCACCTGCTCTCTTGCATGTCTGGGCTTGCTTGCTTATAAATCTCTGCATATTCTTAGATAGGAGAGCAGGCAGGCAACTATACGCAAGCAGACCGAGAGAAAGGGGATGGAGGGAAAGGGGCCAGGGGCTGGTAGCGTTTGCTACTCTGTGCCGAGCCCCTCTGAAGATTGTTTTGCTGGGGGGCCAGGCCCAGAATAGTTATTCTGCTGTTGCCCACTGTGGCTGTGTCAATTATGACATCAGACTTCTGCCTAAAAAAATATCATCACTATAATGCTAAGTGCTGGAAATTACACAGTGCCAATTCCAAAAACTTTGAGCGCAATTGTGTCCAAATCCTTAAGGCACCAAGTGCAATTGCAGGCATTTTAACGGCTCTGGTGCAATTGTGCCGAGCACAACTCCATAAATGGCTGCAGTTACTGTGGAATTGTGGGGAAAATGCTGCACTACAGGTAAAGAAACTTTGTGAATTGCATGCAAAATTAAATGCTGCACACTGTGCTTCCATTCATCAACAAGCCCAATTGTATTATATTTAGGGCCGGATGTAAATAAAAGGAAATCACAGTTATTTGACCTTTTCAGTGTAAATCTGTTTCTTCTTAGTCTAGGCGCCTGTATTTTGTTGATTTTATCATTTGCTTTTCTGGCTAAATCTGCTTTGTCCCAAGTTTTTAACCACATAAACAAGCAATCACTGTTAATCCATTGCATTTTCCCTCACTGAAAATAGTCAATTTGTAAATGGACCTTCTCTACAATCACCATGCCTGGGCATATTATATTTGTCTAAGTTCCAATCGATCTCTTAAACAGGACACTTTTTCCTTTATATCAGGAAAGTTTAGGCATGCATTCCCCATGGTCAATTTTCAAGATATTATTATGTCACTGTCATTTCAATAAGTGCCCAGCACACCAAAGCAAACCTGCTTGCCCATAAATATACTTTTAAACTTGTATGAAATGATGCTGATAACATTAAATTACATCCCTTACATAATTTTATTGGTGACACAATGCCTTCTCTTGATATATACAATAGAGATTTTTACCCCATTCCCATAGGCTATTTCATCTGAGTTATGCCACAGGCAACTTGCGGTAATTGCTTTTGTACTTATTGGGATGAGAGATATATAGGTTCCCAAAGTTTGGACACTAATAATGTCCTTAAGGTCTGTGGCAAAAATTGCTGTAAAAAATACCCTTAATCTCCTGCCAGTGTGTCCCATAGAAAAGCATGAGAAGCTCCCTGCCAATGACATTAGCCAAAGGCACTGATCAGAAATGCTTGTGTCTGCCAAGCTATGCCAAGCTTTAGAGTCTGCTGTATGCAGAACACAGAAACAGTTACATGCTTACATACACATTCTTTAGACCTAAAATATTAATACATTTGTTGCTTTTGTTCATACCCACTCCTGATAGATGACAGAAGCCTACAGGTGAAGTCATGCATCAGTGGTTGGGTTGCTGAACTCTGACTGAAGGAAACCTTTCTCAAGTCATTTTCACTGAGGGTAAAACTCTGAATTTCAGTTAATTCCAGTACCCTAAGCACCACAAATACATGGAACATGGGCATTATATAGAAAATAGTGTTCTTTATTGCAAAATATAAGGACAATATAAGTCGCTGTGGAGTTCCCTGGCCCTGTAAAGGCACAAGACCGAAGGCTGTTAAACAAGAGTTTTTAGTCTTCAGCAATTTACAGTATAATCCCATAAGTGTACAGGTATATATCAAGGTATACGTGGGGGGCAGGTGCAAATGCCTCAGACCTACAGCAAGAGGAGGATCATACCACAACAAAAATAGGAGGCACTTATGGATCCCACAGACAGGTTTGTGTAAAAGAAATGCATCTTTAATTATGGCCAACAAAAGACATAGCCTTATGCATTTCATGCATAAAGGACTTAATCATAGGCTGAACGGAAAAGTTTCTGATACAAGCATATATCCCGAAATTGGTGGGTTTGGGGTTTATATGTTTGTAATAGAAACTGTTCTGTCCAGCATGATTAAGTCCTTTATGCATGAAATGCGTAAGGCTACATCTTTTATTGGCCATAAATAAAGTTTACATTTCTTTTACACAAGCCTGTCCATGGGATCCATGAGTTCCTGCTGTTTTGGTTGTGGTATGATCCTCCTCTTGCAGTAGGTCTGAGGCATGTGCACCTGGACCCCACATATACCTTGATATATACCTGTACACTTATGGGATTATACACTAAAATGCTCTAAATGCAATAGCAATTGCAGTCCTGGGCCACTGACCTGAGCTACAGGGAAATACTCTTGCTTTCGGTTGTGCAATGGCTCTTGGCCCAACAGTAAATAATCAAGGTTAGTGTTGTCAGTTGCTTTGCTACCAATCTCCCCTATTTAGAAAAGGCTTCCTTTGAAGTGGAAGTAGAAAATTTTCAGGAATCCTGAAACCAAAGGAAGGAAAAAAAAAAGCTGAAAAACCTCAATTTTATTATGCAGCTCATTTAAGTAGGCATATAGTCTGATAGTGAAGGTACAAATTGTAACATACTAGTTAATTTGATAAGGTCATAAAAACTAAAGCAAAATACTGCCAAATAAGCTGTTTAAGCTTCCCTCTCTTACTGACAGTACTGTAAAACTGAATGTTATATCCAGCCACCAGGAGGTGCCATTATTGGAGCAAGGACAGCTGAGAGGAAGCATCACTGTGCAGAAAAATCAAATACAGTTCAAAAGAAAACTAAGTACTACTCCAAATTATTGCATAGTTGGCCATATTCCTCTCATGGCACACTACAATGGGGGTCTTTGACTATAGATATTATCTTAGATGGGTCCAAACAAAATACAGAAGTGGAAATAGCATAGTACACAATACTGAGGCAAATGCCAATGACAGGGGAATTGATCAATGTGTTATCTGCCAGAGTTGGGTTCTCTACACTATATAGGGGCAGCCAGTAGATATAGGGGCAAGAACATTGTTCAGGGCTGTTCAGAAATGATGGCATGTATAAATTTGAAGAAACTAGGGGACTATCAGTGGGGCGCATACTGCAAAATATCATAAGGGAAGGGTGGGGTATAGACATGCAAGATAGGGAGCAGCAGATAACACAGACTGAAATGGGGCCCTATGGGGGCAGTACGCAGCCATTCCCCTGGGCAGCAGTGCTCCACCCATAAGCACTAAAGGTGTGCACTCTTGCCAGGGAGAATAGTAAATGCCCCCTAAGATTCAGTCTGTCACTTCACTTTCAGGAAAGTCGCTTGTACTTTATATATTTACTTTCAAATCCTGTTCATTTTATTATGCTAGTTGCCTATATTAAAAAAAATAAAACTAAAGTTACTTTGTGCTAGATATCATCACAACATATTACATAGATCTGATCCTCTCTTTAGCTGCTATAATTGGTAGCAGTCCCTGAACAGAAACACAAAATGTCAGACGTAGGGCTTCTTTCCTAATGGTATGGGCTTGCATACTACAAGCAGGTATTAGGCACAGGGTTCCCTAGCAGCAGCATGTCTCCCCCACTTGCATCTTGCGCATTTTCAATGACACAGAAGGTGTGTTCCAGGTGATGCCCATGTGCTGCCTCCTGTTGTCCCTTTTGTATGCAGTTCTGGCAAAAGCAGGCATCGCTGCATACAGAATGAACAACAAAACTGCTCTTTCTGGGAGTTCAGACTCACAACTTAGGGTGCAGCATGCAGATCGCCCCTGCAGAAAACCCCTTTTGTGCACTTCATCCCATACCTAATGAGCCAGATGATGCAAGTAAGAAAGTAATGCATAAGAACTTTAAATATACCCCTAAGCCCCATTTAAATGTGCTGCATCTATCTAAAAAATTTCGACTAATTTATTTTGTGATACAAACTGAATTGTTTTCCTACCAATGTTTTCAATGTTAGCAACGTTATAATTTTTTCTCAAAACAAGACCAAAACTGAATAGAGTTTGTATGGCCTGTCATCTTGTGTGCAGATTGGTAAGGTTTAGACTGGCATAAAGCATTGCAGTCATAACAAATATGAGTGTTGGGTTTGAAAATCATATAAATATTCTACTATAAAAAGACATTTCTGGGAAGATTGTTTTAGATTTTGCTTTAGTAAGAAACATTTCAGGGTGGATGCGTAATCTCATACTTTCTCTTTCAGACAGAACAGTGGAAATGCTACTCAGACAAATGCTACAAGTACAAGGCCTTTGGCTGGCCATACACAAGGCTGCCAAATAAGCAGATTTCCCCCCCAATATGCCCACCTATTTTGGGCGTTATAGAAGTAATATGATGGCTTGGCCTGGGGGCCGAATAAGCGGATTATAGAAGCTGCACATCAATGAGCCGATGGGGCCCCTGATCCGATGGGAAAACCAAACCTGCCCAAACTACACCAGCCAATTTTTGGTCAGATATTGGTCAGGTAGTCTCGTTGGAGGGCTGCATACATGGGGTAGATAAGCTGTCGATTCAGTCTGAAGGACTTGAATCTCTAGCTTAAATCTGGCCACGTATGGCCACCTTTAGTTTGGGGGCACTATGGAGTATAGTGTGATGGTGCATAATGTGTTTTTTTATCTTTATTTTTAATTAGCCTACACTCTTCACTTTTAGTTATGAATATTATCTAAAGCAACAATTTAAATGACAAAGCTGCTTTAAGTAAATTGTACTAGTAAGCTATAAAACCAATCTACAGTTATCTGTGAGTGACTGAAACATGCATGGGGGCACAAAGCTCCTATATAATTACAAATGTTGGGAACTGCATAGCATAAATGGAATGTGATTACAAACTTTTAGAGTGATAGCTCAAGGGTGTTTGGTTGCCTATGGGGAAATACCACTCCCTGAGGGCAACAAATCTCTTAAAAATAACATTTCATTGACTAAAATAGCTATTTAAGTTTGCAATTAAAATATTTTATTCAAGGTTGGACTGGGGTTTCTGGGCCCAATGGAAACCTCACTGCAAGCTCCCCCACCACCAAGTACCCCTTGCATGTCTTCCTTCCTCCCCCGTGGAGAGTACCTCTGGCCATGCTAGCATCCCCACACAAAAGAAACACTCCCCCTGCCCCACAGATTCTGCACTGGGGCCCACTGGGTACAGGACCCACCAGGATTTCTTCCAGTGTCCTAGGATCATAGTCTGACCCTGAGTTTAACTGTACTGAAATGTCCCATATGTCATGACCCTTAACTGTCATGTTCTACACCAGTGCTGTCCAAGTTCTGCGGTGCCGAGGGCCGCAATTTCTCTCGCATACATGGTGGAGGGCCTCTAATGGAAGCCAGTTTTGACCACTCCCCCTTTTAAACCACACCCACCTTAAACCACACCCATTTTATCACAATGGTGGTAGTGCAGCAAAAAGCCAAATGCTTGGTCCTCGCTGCAGGAATATCAACCATCATTCATATGTGAACGAATTATGTTATGTCATATTAAGACATACCATTAAATCCATATGTCTCCTTCTCCTCTGTGGATAGCACAGCAACCCCCAACATATAATTACACACCTTAGGGACCATGTAATAACCTAATGCTAATTTCCTAATGCTAAGAAACTCCCAGAACAAACACCTGCCAGGTTCACCTCCCACAGGCAGCATAGGGTAGGCAGAGTATGGCACACACAGGCAGCACTGCCTGCCCTATGCTGCCTGTGTGCACGCCATACTCTGCCTGCCCTATGCTGCCTGTGTGTGCCATACTCTGCCCTACCCTGCCTGTGTGTACCATACTCTGCCTGCCCTATGCTGCCTGTGTGTGCCATACTCTGCCCTACCCTGCCTGTGTGTGCCATATTCTGCCTGTCCTATGCTGCCTGTGTGTGCCATACTCTGCCTGCCCTACCCTGCCTGTGTGTGCCATACCCTCCCTGCCCTATGCTGCCTATGTGCCATACTCTGCCTACCCTATGCTGCCTACACACAGGCAGCATAGGCCAGGCATACATACAATGAGGTGTGAGGTGTGAACAGGAGAACTATGTGGGTGATTACAGCCTGAGCCTGAGGTGTGAATTATGCCGGGGGTGAACAATGCAGAGATTAAAAGGTGTGAACAGTACAGGGGATTATGAATCAGTCTGAATCTGAGGTGAGAACCATGCAGGGGGCCAGTTAATCTCAGTACTGATATGAGATACTGAGATATGGCTGAATGATACAAAAAATTATATCGGATTGTTAAGCAAAAGAGAAACTGTGTCAAAAACTGCAACTTTTAGCAGCCTTAAATAAATGCCATGTAAATTGTACATTCTTATGGCTAATGAAACTTATGGGTTTGTAGTAACCTGGGCCACAGATTGCCCTGGTCTCACACCATGTAACTACATAATCATGTTTGTGTTTTCACATAAATTCATTTTCGATGTGTGTCACTTGCTTTTTTCTTTGGCCTCTTTTCAAATGGAGGCCACTGACCCCAGCAGCTGTAGAACTATTGCTCTGTGAGCCTACAATGTTATTGTTATTTTTATAGCTTATCTTTCTAATCTGTGCCAATACTATTTATCTTCCAGTCTCTCATTCAAATCACTGCCTGGTTGTCAGGGTAAATTGGACCATAGCAACCACACTGATGTTAAAATGCCAAACTGGAGAGCTGCTGAACAAAAAGAAAAATAATTCAACAAATACAAAAATTGAAAAAAGCCCACATGCAAATAGTCTCAGAATATCTACATCATACTCAAAGATAATTTGAAGGGTGAACTACACAATTTTTTAAAGAAAAAAAAAAAATATGTATATTTTCAATAAAAGAACTTATTTTATGTGCGATGAAACAAATGGGGTTGTTAAGAAGTGGATATAATGGTATACACAATGGTTTAGTATGATGCTAATAACAAGAAATCCTTTAGATACATAATACAACTTTAAACAGCAAACAGTTAGTCTTCATGCTTCAGTATTAAACATTCATTTCTTCCTATTCCCAAAAAAGGCAAAATACTGAGATGCAGGGGAGAGCAGAGGTTTCAAGTCCTTATCTGTGTCTGCATCTCTAAACTGTGCTTTGGTCACCTTGTCTTCATACTCTCCCTAACCCTTCATGAATAATAGGTTTAGTTTGAGCTCTATTAAAGGGGACCTGTCAGCTTAAGAAATAATTCCAAATTCTTTTCTGGTTTCCTTCAGTCTTGGAATCCACAGTAACATCAAGCAGGTAGATGCCATGTTGTTAAGGCAAGCTTTACGTCAGCCCAAAAGTTTGCATATGCATCAGAACGATCTTGATGCCCACCATTATAGACCATGAGGACGGAAGCAAGACTGTATTTAGATCAAGTGCCACCCTAGAAACTGGCGGCTGGGGTTCTTCTTTCTATTTATTTCTAAAAAAAGAAAATGTATTATATAGGCACCCAAGGGTCGCCCCCAGATATCGCTGTAGGCTCAGGCCGCTGGGTGCCTATATATAAATATGCCCCTGGGAATAAGAGGAGTGCAGTAACATCTAGGAAGTGCTGAATGGAAAGAGAAAGTAACTGCCTGCCCACTTAGGCACAGAGGCAGGGCAGGTAATATATGATCGCAAGCTGTGTAAAATATCCAGTTATGTATGTTTTAATAAAAAAATTGGGTTTCATGTTTAATTAAATTTTGGTCTGTAGAGAAGGATTTTAACACAAAAAAGTCTAAAAACCACTGTCCTGTTTAGTGTTCCTGCTGTAGAAACTGGGCATGCCCAAGCCGTATCTCTGGAGTTCTATGACACACACCTTACTGGCTTGTAATGGAATTATAACACAACAGCACACCTATGGGAGATGAAAAAGAAATGCCATCACCAGTCAGTTTGTGCCAAAAACACAAATAATATCAGTGGGTCTTTCTACAAGCCACAGGCCAGAGGACAACTCCATAATTGCTGTAAGCCTGTGACTGGCACTCATATTCTACAATTAACAACCATATTCCAATGCACACAAAATCCATTAGTGCCTTTTTTAGTGCCAGCCATACTGCTGCACATTTTCACAGCGGTTTTGGCTTTTTGTTTTTTTTTGTTAGTTTCATTTATGAAATGTAAAAATAAACCAATGGTTGCACTGTCTGCATTCCATTCTGCACAACTTCTGTATATATATTACATATATAAAGGTACAATGTACTGATTAGTTATACATTATAAAATAAATAACATATACTCTAGTTTCAGACTGAAAAAACAGTCTGGTAAACGCTTTGCTCAGCAACAATTCTGCAATTTGTCACAAGACCTTTGACTTCTGGGCCAAATGTTTACTAAAATCTATAGATAAATGTAGTTTGCAGCAATCCTCACAGGAGCATGAGACCTGGGTCATTTATAAACACTGGGCAAATTTGCACCTGGGCAGTAACCAATGGTAACCAATCAGATATCTGCTTTTAATGTTCAACCTGCAGCTGGCAGAAAAAAATGAATTTTTTGATTTTAATAGACTCTATGGGAAATGGTCTTGTTATTCGGGGGTTTCTGAATAACGAGTTTTGGGAAAAGGGATCTGATACCTGTACATGCGAGAATAATATTATGGTGCATGTGATAGTTCTGCAGGTGTTTTCACACCATCAGAAAACTCGAATGACAATCCCCTGACATTACAGGTACAGGGAGATTTTGGCCTGAAATATATTAACCTTGTTTACTGTGGGCTATATAATGTGCCAAAAACACATAGGGTATCTAAACCTATAAAACAACATACAGCACAAACCAGACTGGACTGTGCCAACTTACACACTAAAACACACTCCCAAATTAAAGCTATACAGGTATAGCATCTGTTTTCCGGAAACCCTTTATCCAGAAAGCTCCAAATTACGGAATGGCCATCTCCCATAGACTCCATTTTAATCAAATAATTCAACATTTTTTAAAATGATTCCCTTCTCCCTATAATGATAAAACAATACATTGTATTTGATCTCAGCGAAGATATAATTAATCCTACTGGGTTTATTTAAAGTTTAAATAATTTTTCAGCAGACTTAAGGTATGGAGATCCAAATCATAGAAAGACCCCTCATCTGGAAAACCCCATGTCCCAAGTATTCTGGATAATAGATCCCATACCTGTATAAGAAATTGGTGATAATCACAACTGTTGTAAATCCAGATGCTGCATTTCAATAAAATCAATATATGGAAAATAAAAAGTGAGTAGATAAAAGCACTATAGTTTTAAAACTATTATGATTGCAAAAATGCTCAGAATGAATCTGGGTTTTAGATTTCCATCCCAGTCAATCACAGGCAAAACAGTCAGGGTACTGGCAAAATACAAAAAATATTTATTCAATCAATTTGCCATAGACATCGACGTGCAATGTGCTACACTTAAAAGTTACAAACTGTGTAGCATACACAATATATATAATGGCTATGCCACCCACCATACACCATTTATAGGTTGTATAAATCTTCCAAGATATATAATATAAATGTCATTCTATATAAAAACGCCCATACATATATATATATATATATATATATATATATATACCAGCAGATAGATAAAGCCGCAAGCTTCTATGTAGTTAACTCCAGGTTTAATGTGAGAGCATTCTGGCACCAGCACAGCACCTGAATTGGCAGCAATGCCTCAGTCTCTTGACGTAATCCTGCCAAAACAAAGAAAAGCCCAGCCAGCCAAAGCTCTGACTGCTTGTGCATGCCGTAGTAATTAAATAATCACTGCACTATGGGTCTCATTCCAGCAGTCATTCAGGATTCACTACAGTAAATAGGTGCAGAGTGAATTATTGTTTTGTCCCAGTAAATAGGGTTTTAGTGACTCTCTGAGCTGTATACTGTATGCCCAGATTATACCTCCATTTCTGCATTTATAGAGATGGCAGGCCTATATTACAGATGCTGCTCATTTCTGTCTTATAATTTATGTCAGTGGCACAATAAAGCCAATGGGAATTTATAGCTATTTGTCCCAAAATGTTCAGTTGATAATATAAGGTGCAAAGCCAAAGCTGTTGTGCAAACGAGCAACATTATGGCTTGCACTAGAAAAGTTTCCAATGGATTTTGTGTGCATTTGTAGAATATGAGTGCCAACCACAGGCTCACAGCAATCATGTAGTTGTTACCTGATACAAAGGCCCACTGACATTATTATGTGTGACAATACACAATGTGCAATAGGCACAAAAGGAGCAGAGAATTTCAGAAAATTCATAAACAGGCTGAGCCCAGCACAATGCTACTATAACCATGGTAAATGAGCCCCTTTTGTAATTACAACAGAAGCAGAAATAACTGTACATTTTAAGAAATAAAACCCACTCTGTATATACCTACATGAGCTGTAATCTGCCCTGTAAGTAAGAAGTAGCTACAGTGCCATTTAATAAATGCTGATTAAATCCTATGCTTAACTTTAGCAATGCTTCAATCCACGGCAAGGCAGAAACTAGCTCTAACCTGTTTCAAAGCAATAAAAAATAGGATATTAATTAACATTCCTCTGTAAATATCTCTTTGTTATCCAGCACTTCCCAAGAACCTTTAAAGAATCAACGGCTCAGGGAAATTTAAGAAAAAAATAATTAGGATTTTTCTCCTTCTGTTTTTGTCTCAGTCACGATGGACTTGACTGCGTTCATTAAAAGATCAGTAAGATTAATGTACAAGTTGTACCAATGGAGTTGGGCATGACAAGCCTGAGTGGTGTTTTTCCTTTCACTCTTTTTTTCTTTTAGCAGGATACAGTGGTGGGGAAAGTCCAAACTTGAAGCAAATCCCCTGTGAAAAGTAACAAGTTCAGTGTTATATACTGTCATGGGACAGTGTGAGGTCGTGGGAATAGGGCAACCTACAGAATCCATAACCCTGTAACCCTGTCGCCACCAGTAGAGAAACTCCCTTCTTAGCCTTGAAGGTTACAGAGGACCCCTAATCCCAAGAAGAGTTCCTTTAGGTCAGAAAAGTCAGATTTGTATCCATATTTGGTGCATAGGAGTGGGAATATTTAATAAGACTTTTTAAAAACTAATTATGAATTAATGATTCAGTTATGATTATCAGTTCAGATTGAAAAAAAAAAAAGATATACAGCCATCATAAAATGCAGTCTAATCTATACACATGTATGGAGAGGTATATTCTCTAAAATTCTCTCTAAATTGCCTTAACATCCACACAACTCTATCATATGCTATCAACTGAATTAACAGATGATTCCCAGTCAATCACTCTATCCCTATATAAATAAAGAATTATAATATCATAATATCAATAATCAATAATTTTGCCTCAATCTTGAAGTAATTCCATGTATAGCATATTTTCTAACAGATGATTCAAGTGACGGTTCTGAAAGTGCTAGAAAGGACATGTTTAGTATTCTACATCTGTATGTGCCATGTAATTGGTACAGAACATCCAAAAAGGGTACTTGCTTACTGTTCTAACATTAAGTCTAATGTAATCCTAAAATATTAGCATTTTGTTGATGAACAGTGTGCTGTCTTTTTAGCAGTAGGTTCAGAATATTATATGTGATTAGAAAAATACGTCCTTGTCAGTAGTTGTAACAAATGCCTTGCCACAAAGATCATGATAAGAGGAAGCAGTTTGGTGCCTTCCAGGGCTCAGGAATTTCAGTATGAATAGGAAACATAGCCTAAGGCTGAGAGTTAGGCAAATACTTATTCCAAACTCTTTGTGTTCTACATTATGCAAGTTTATCAATCAAACATTCTGTTAGAAATTCATCTTAGTCACACATTTATATCCAAGGCAACCTAGCTAGCGGGAAGAATATTTGTTGGCACATCTTTTACCAGATTCAGAAGCAGTAGTTAACAATTCTGGATCTGAACAACATAAATGAGTTGCAGGGGAGGGGGGAGGGGGTTTATGGAATGGACTCTGTATGGAATAATGGACTTTGTTGCTGGAATGAACAAGTCAGTCTAGGGAACCCTTTTTTGTAACCATCTACCATACACCGGGCCATATTCAATTTGATAAGAAAAGCCTATCACCTAATTCAATTCCAGATGCAATTAAATGAGAAAAACGTATCTCACAATTTATCACATGAAAAGGGAAAAAACTGGAAATAAATTAGGAGAAAAAAAACTATAATCACCAGTATTTAATCACCATGTTCCCAAAGAGTGAGAAAATCACATACTGCCTGCATAAGCACGCCACACCAAGAAAAAAAATTAGGTTTTTGACTTTATTCAATGAGAGGTATTTGTCCTTATTCAGCGTGAGGTGTTTGTCCTCATTCAATGTAAGGTGTTAGTCCTTATTCAATGTAAGGTGTTTGTCCTTATTCAATGCAAGGTGTTTGTCCTTATTCAATGCAAGTGAAGAGAACCCACCCACGTGTAGTGTTAAGACACGGTTACACGGCATGCTTCAGAAAATAACAACACAGATCTTCCTATCTTAAAATGTGAGAAATGGAATACGGCTCAGCCCTTCACATGTCACACTTCATTAGCAGAGTGCTGTCTTATAGCATCTCATGTCACCTGAAGTGAACATCTGAGAAAAGAAAACGCTTTAGAGAGTTGCTTTAAGCTCTCTATTGTTGCTGCTTTTATTTCTTAAAACAAATGCAAAAGAAATACTTTTTTGCTTCCTTAGAAATAAAATAGACATTTACAAGCTCAGAAGTCTTGCCCAATAACCATTATTTTCGCTGCTGTATTTTATTGCATCCTGTTTGAAGTGTGGTTGGCAGGGCCCATAACACACCCTGATTTCAGTAATGGGGAAAGCAGTAGCTACATCATGCTATCCTTATAGAACATTAATGGGTCATGGATATAAAAATCTGATTTTCATTTTACAGAGTAATTGCGTGTTCTTCCTTATGTGATTTTGTATACTAAATATTAATATCCCATGGTTATTTTCATTCTGCTGGAATATGTGTATTCTTTAATTTGACAGAAATAGAAAATAGACAGAAATAGAAAAAGTAGTAGGCTTTCTTACCTCTCTGAGGTTTCCCTTTCTTCCAGTAATTTACCCTAAGAATTTATCTTGGAGTTCTTCCCGCTTTTTTTGGATACTATTTGTGGTGGGTGCTCTATATAAAGATGCTGGAGCTACATAAATCTCCTCACGCTAGATAACAGGTTTAGTATAGCCAGATTAAGCAGTGCAATAGTTTAGGCTAACAACATAGCTTTTGGTGCAGCTCCTTTGACCAAGCTAGGTATTGTGCATGTCACTAGAGCTAGTGTAGGGTCCTCTCTGCAACCCCAATAAAGTCATCTTTCTATTGAATTACGTCACACAAAGGGATTTCTAACATGATTCCCCTAAGAGGAGAGTAGTTACTCCAAGGAGGAAGCCCAGATTCTCTAGAGCTTCATCCTGAAAAAATGGATCCTTATCATGGGGAGAGAGGTATTTCTGAGAAAGAAGACTAGTAGCCACACATTACACATTCTGAGAAAGAAGACTAGTAGCCACACATTACACATTCTGAGAAAGAAGACTAGTAGCCACACATTACACATTCTGAGAAAGAAGACTAGTAGCCACACATTACACATTCTGAGAAAGAAGACTAGTAGCCACACATTACACATTCTGAGAAAGAAGACTAGTAGCCCCACATTGCACATTCTGAGAAAGAAGACTAGTAGCCACACATTACACATTCTGAGAAAGAAGACTAGTAGCCACACATTACACATTCTGAGAAAGAAGACTAGTAGCCACACATTACACATTCTGAGAAAGAAGACTAGTAGCCACACATTGCACATTCTGAGAAAGAAGACTAGTAGCCACACATTACACATTCTGAGAAAGAAGACTAGTAGCCACACATTACACATTCTGAGAAAGAAGACTAGTAGCCACACATTGCACATTCTGAGAAAGAAGACTAGTAGCCACACATTGCACATTCTGAGAAAGAAGACTAGTAGCCACACATTGCACATTCTAAGAAAGAAGACTAGTAGCCACACACTGCACATTTTGAGAAAGAAGACTAGTAGACACACATTACACATTCTGAGAAAGAAGACTAGTAGCCACACACTGCACATTCTGAGAAAGAAGACTAGTAGCCACACACTGCACGTTCTGAGAAAGAAGACTAGTAGCCACACATTACACATTCTGAGAAAGAAGACTAGTAGCCACACACTGCACATTCTGAGAAAGAAGACTAGTAGCCACACACTGCACGTTCTGAGAAAGAAGACTAGTAGCCACACATTACACATTCTGAGAAAGAAGACTAGTAGCCACACATTGCACATTCTGAGAAAGAAGACTAGTAGACACACATTACACATTCTGAGAAAGAAAACTAGTAGCCACACACTGCACATTCTGATAAAGAAGACTAATAGCCACACATTACACAACTATGGATCTATGATATAGACTCCCTGTAATGATATGCTAACACATAAGCAAAAGGCAATGATTCCTCCTCAGAACATAAAGCGAGGGGGTGCTCCTGGCACCCAATAGAATGTCCTTCAAAACATTACTAGACAAACATTAATAATAGTCCTGCCTCTCACTTGATGGAGGCTTTCCATAGCCAGGTAAAAGTACTGTTATGGAGCAAATAAAGCCGTTTTTCGCTACAATGCCATAAAGGAGTTACTGAAATGCTACTTTAAACTTTACACATATGAAAAGTTAAGGGCAAAAGAGCTTATCATCTAAGCAAGAATACATTTGAGAACTGACATTTTTTAGAGGTTTAGCTTCATAACATTAGATTCCTTGCATTATGTTTCTCTTAAACTATACGCTGAGACAAATTCATACAATGAAATGTAATACTTTACCCCTAAACCCCTATACTGATCAAAATGTAACTATAAACCAACCATGGCATTTGATATCATGTGGCTTCAAATGCATTAACATAGGCACTGGCATCCAACTATCAATTCACATGTCAGCTGAGGCAGTGTTTTTCCAATTGTGATGCTCGCTGTTAATGCCGAAGGGACTTTTTGCTGCTAATATATGCCAGTAGTTGGTGTTACTTCTTTGTAGTGGTGCCAGCCTCCTCTCCTTCTGCAGTGAACGGAGAATCTAGAAGGATATTGTTTCCAAGGCAGATCTTGGCATCAAAACTGTTCTATTTCTAGCTTTTTTGGGGCAATGCAAAAGCTTAAATAGGTGTATATACCCAGAGTCTAAATTTTAATGTTGGTGATAACGTTTTAAATGGGGAATCACATAAAACTCCTGAGCCACTAGAGAACCCCCATAGTAAAGTAATGCTACATTCAATTTAGGATATTCTTTTCTATTTCTAATATCTTTCATATTATAGGGCAGTTAGAAATGATAAAAAAAAAAACCTTCCATATTGAAGGTTTCGGGTAACCATCCTACTAGAATTAGGTACCATGAAATATTGGGAAAAAGCATTATAAAAAAAGAATTTATTTGCAGCAGTATAGTCAGTCTGGGGCTAACGCCTAAGGGCAAATCCTAGGATAATTAGTTGTGCTGAAACTTGTAAAATCTGCTTCATGGGATCTTCGGCTTCTCTAGCAATGTCCTGCTTGTGTAATGTGTTGGGGCCAGAAGAACAGGAACAGCACCTCTTGTCTTTGTAGATTAAAATGCCTTTATTGCAAAGTTTTTGGGGGCAAACAACAACAGCAGCAGCAACGTTTAAGGTCACATAAGACCTTTTATCATAAAAGGTCTTATGTGACCTGAAACGTTGCTGCTGTTGTTGTTTGCCCCCAAAAACTTTGCAATAAAGGCATTTTAATCTACAAAGACAAGAGGTGCTGTTCCTGTTCTTCTGTACCAGGATATGCCGATGGAACGTGGCCATTGGGGAACCTGCACTACTTCTAACTAATCACAAGGCTTGGTGCTGACTACTACTCTCCATAATGTGTTAGGGCCAACTAAAATTTGACATTTTTGTTAAGCATAATAAATATAGCAAAACAAAAGCTAAAGGGTTACAGGTTACCTGTCATCTAAGCATCACATTCAACAGACACTTGGAACTCTCCTGCTACCAGCTTCTGTAAAATCCCCTGCCTTTGTTCAGTTTCGTTCATTTCTCTAGCAGTTATTATGAATAACTTCAGCGTGTCCAAAAACTGGCTCATTAATTTAGTCACTGCCGCAGACACATCATCTATTCTACAACCATAGATAGCTTTTTTGTTTCTCTTCGCCTCCCTCCTTGGCAGGGCTGAGGTGTCGCAGAATGTAAAAGAGGCAAATTAGACAGACGTGCATATTTTCAGATGCTGAAGTCAGGTGGAATTGGAGCCCATTAATTAAAACTGGAAGAATGGAAGGCCTGGATTTGTTAAAAAGGAGTCATTTTCTTGAAAAAATATTAAGATGAATATACGTATGTAGTCAGTAGTTTACATCAGTTGTCTTGGGCAACGTGAAGACCTTAAACCTGCACATTGTTCGTTTCTAAATTATTACCTTCCTTTTAATGCTTTCCTCATCAAATGTTGTCCGACTTTTGCCTGGGTGGTCCATATTTCTTTAGACATGTGTGCTGGCAGTCTAGATCCTATAAAATGATGTAATACAATGAAATCTATCCTATTCTGAGCCAGGCTCTGTACTTGACAGAAGCCAATATGAGCTCCATCAGAGGAGTAGGCCACCAGCTAGACAGACATCTTATTTAAATGGAATGTTAAAAACATCTTGTGTTCTTTTGCTTTTCTTTATTTCACAGTTGTCTGAAACTCCAGATCCTGGACTACCAGATGCTTACACAACCTGGTTGGGGTTTGTGGGCCGAACTGATGATGGGGCAAACTCTAAAAAGAAATGTAAGGGGAAGGACAAGAAACTAGTAAGTTCCAAGGGCATTAAATAATATTTATTGTGATATATGCACAATAAAATCACCTAGAATAGTGTTCGTATTATAGTGTATCAAAAGCAGGAGACCAAAGTGAGCAGAAACAATTGAAACAAATCACGACAGGGCAGGCAATTTAGAAGTTACTATCATTCAGAACTTTCATTCCCATATAATCATACCTTACTGTAAACAGTATTTAAAGGAGCAACAATCGGTAGCTTGACTGAATATAAAGGAAAAAAACATACATTTCAAGTGAATAAATTATACATATATGCAGGCTAATTCTGTGGAGTTTATGAATTGATAATTATGTATTTGATAAATCTCCTTTAAAGGAGAACTAAACCCCCCATGTACAAACCCCCCTTAACTGCCCTGCATCGACCCCCCCTTACCTCTCCCTTTTCGCATAGCCTATAAATTTGAAAGTGGCCCTATAGAAAAACCCAAGCTAAAAGCAGAGTAGTGCAGTAGCGTACCTAGGCGTCGTCTTCTGTTCAGGTCTCCACGCCGACACGGACCCTGCTTGAGCATGCACAGTTATAGGCTATGCAAGAAGGGAGAGGTGAGGGGAGTTGATGCAGGGTAGTTAAGGGGGCTTTTGTAACTGGGGGGTGGGGTTAGTTCTCCCTTAAAAATGAGGATCATGTAGATGCATCACTTGCACTAACATAATAAAATCTTCTAAATGTAAATGTAAAATTAATCAATTATTGGAAAAATGTTCAAATATCAAATGTGTTGGGAAGAAAAACACCCTTTTTAAACTGAATCATATGCTGGATGTTAATAAGAAAGATCCAGGTTTACATGTCTACAATAATGATAACTACAAAATTATCTGTAATTCGTATTAATTATGTCTATGAGATGGCAATGGCACCTCTGTGCTTTTGGAACTGGAAACAAACTGAATTTTTCAGTTGAATATTTTCAAACCACTAGACTTTTGTCAATGATTTTCCATGGACGTGTAGAAGTAATATTTAATCAATATTCATTTAATTTACTTTATTTTAAATGTTTTCTCTGGGTTGGTTATATTCTTTCAGGCTATGGGTTGTTGCTCTTGTGAAGTGTAAGAATGTTGGATGTAAAGGCAAGTGATTCAGTGCTTTAGGAAGGATTTAGGAACATGTCAGTATCAGTTAAAACACTGCTTGTGGGGTTGGTGTATTGAGCCTAAATTGGCACAGACGTTTGTATAAAAATAAAAGCAGAACCAGTTTATAGACCGACTATTAATTTCCAGGGTGTCTGTTTTACCTCAGTTTGTTTTGGTTTTTACTGGGTCTTAGGTGCTGATAGTCTCCAAGCAAATAGGTTGCTCACACTTTAATGCAGAATTCAGCTATGGGTGCACATCCAGCTGGGTCCTTCCACTCCTGGAACAACTTGTACAAGAACTGTCATAGGCAGCACTCCATTATGTAAAATGCCCAGATGCTGATATTGCAGGATAGTGCAGTTGGGCCCACTTTGTAAAGACTTCATTCTGACCTGTGTCTTTATTCTCTGCTTTTTGAGATGAACGCCATAGGTTATGTTTGTTATTATAACCAGTGATTGTGTCTGGATGTCTGCACAAGCCATTCCATAAGTGCCCTCCCAGGAGACTCAAGGAGTTGTTAGACTACCATACTACATAGTAGTAATATACTTCTATTTCAATATTAGAGGAATTATCTTACTCTCTTGTAATGAATAGGTAGCTTTATAAACAATTTTATAAAGATAATGAAAATGAACATTGGGATGTATTTTGCAATGTAATTAAAACCACTTTATATAAAAAGCAAAATGATACAAATATATTTATATTGCAGTTCTCACATTCTTAAACATGGGTAAGTGGCTTTGCAGTAATACAATACAGGGCTCAGATATTCTCATAACTGCCATTGATTTACCAAGTCCCATCCCACTTTCAAAGCGTTGGAAGCATTTAGGGATTGGCGCCCTTTAACACTGCAACTAATTAGTAAAGAGAATAATTTACAATAATAACTATGGTTCATTAAACTTTTACTGACCTGCCATAACAAGTCTATGCCCCTTTTTGCCTTGCCACCTCAATAATCCACCTAAAATCTAACCCCTTTAAAGGAGGGGTTCACCTTTAAGATAACTTTTAGTATGCTAAAGAACATACTTTGCAATTGGTTTTCATTATTTATGTTATAGTTTTGAAGTATTTGCCTTTCTCCTTAATTTCTTTCCAGTTTTCCAATATAAGCCATTGATTTGGCAGCCAAATACTATTGCTCTGCATATTCCCATCTCTCATTCAAACCCTAGCAACCAGATATCTGCTGCTACCAAACCAGAGAGCTGCTGAACAAAAAGCTAGCTTACTGGAAAACCATCCAAAATCTAAAATCAGTTGCAAATTGTCTCATTATATCAATATCTACATTATACTAAACGTTAATTTAAAGATGAATTACTACTTTAAGTACTGCAAAGTGGAACTGTCCAGAGCAATTATCAGGAAATAAATGGGAACTGATTAGCAAAATGGGCTTCTGTTTGGCTTGATCCAATAACCCATACCAATGACAGTAGTTTGCTTCTGACAATGAAAGCAAACATTTAATTGGCTACTGTTGGTTATTTGCAATATTCTACAGTAAAAACATTGTTTATAAAAGCTAAACACATAACTTAACCCAGCCTAATATTTATTAACATTTATTTTGTTTTATCAGCGTGGACTGTTTGGACCACCAGGACCACCGGGACCCCAAGGACCACCTGGTCCTCCAGGAATGCCTGGAGCTGAGGTTACATATGAAGTCTTGCTACAGGATTTCAAACAAATGCTGAAAGGTAATGTATAGACACCTAGGGGCACATTTACTAATCCACGAACGTCCGAAAAGCGTCTGAATGCGATTCTTTCGTAAATTGTCGTGACTTTTTCGTAGCCATTACGACTTGCTCGTAAATTGTCGCGACTATTTCGTAGCCGTTGCGCCGAGTACGAAAGTTTCGGGTTCATTCAAGCTTCAGTATCGTGACTTTCCTTGGGCCAGGTTGGAGCTGCAGAGTGCCATTGAGCCCTATGGGAGACTTTCCTTGGGCCGGGTTGGAGCTGCAGAGGGCCATTGAGCCCTATGGGAGGCTTTCCTTGGGCCGGGTTGGAGCTGCAGAGTGCCATTGAGCCCTATGGGAGGCTTTCCTTGGGCCGGGTTGGAGCTGCAGAGTGCCATTGAGCCCTATGGGAGGCTTTCCTTGGGCCGGGTTGGAGCTGCAGAGTGCCATTGAGCCCTATGGGAGACTTTCCTTGGGCCGGGTTGGAGCTGCAGAGTGCCATTGAGCCCTATGGGAGACTTTCCTTGGGCCAGGTTGGAGCTGCAGAGTGCCATTGAGCCCTATGGGAGACTTTCCTTGGGCCGGGTTGGAGCTGCAGAGGGCCATTGAGCCCTATGGGAGACTTTCCTTGGGCCAGGTTGGAGCTGCAGAGTGCCATTGAGCCCTATGGGAGACTTTCCTTGGGCCGGGTTGGAGCTGCAGAGGGCCATTGAGCCCTATGGGAGACTTTCCTTGGGCCAGGTTGGAGCTGCAGAGTGCCATTGAGCCCTATGGGAGACTTTCCTTGGGCTAGGTTGGAGCTGCAGAGTGCCATTGAGTCCTATGGGAGGCTTCCAAAATCATGCAAAGTCGCAAAGGTTTGCCCGCCATTTACGAGCGCTCAATACGAAAAAGTTGCGACAATATACGAGCAAGTAGTAATGGCTACGAAAAAGTCGCGACAATTTACGAGCAAGTCGTAATGGCTACGAAATAGTTGCGACAATTTACGAGCAAGTCGTAATGGCTTTAAAAAAGTTGCAACAATTTACAAGCAAGTCGTAATGGCTACAAAAAGTCAAAAAGTGTTCGTTTCCAATCCGATTTTTTCCCATTTGGGATTCAGATTCGTGGATTAGTAAATCAGCCCCCTAGTTGTGTAATTATCCCCACAACCAAAGAATAGGAACTGTATTATTCATACAAGTATTATTAGTTGCTGCCAAAGATATTAATAGGGAAGGAAGGTAAAAGTTACAGCAAGACTGATAGTTTATCCTAGCCTTTGACAAAAGTAGTCGTAGTTACAAGTAAAAACTGAGTGTTTTTCCTATTTATGCAGCCAAACATTCCTAGGTTTGCAGTAAATGTAATTAATTAATTTGTATTTCCCACCAGAGGCCACAGAGCGCCGCTTGATGTCAGGTGACATCCCAGAACACACCAGCGAGCTGCCTCCCATTGTGTTACCTGTTGAGGACCTTTCTCCTTACCGACGGGTAGATGAAGGTTTCCATTGCAGACTGAAGGGACAAGTCATTGTGGACAAGAAGACTTTGGTCGAGCTCCAGAACTTTCAAATGGTGAGAGACCTTAGTTATTTCAGATATAGTGGCAGAACAACTGCAGGTGCCTTTAAAACATAGATGTGCTGCAGGGCCAGGTTCAAATAGGGCAGAGAGGGGTGTAATTAAAGGCCATCATAAAAACCTGAAAATCAAAGGATCAAGAAGCAAAGGACTAGTCAAACACTATTTCTAAGTAAATGATTTGCTTTTGTGTTAAAATATTAAAATTAGTGTGTATTTCACATTGTTAAGTTTGTATGGGATGTGCTTTTGTCTAGGTGTGTATAAGGATTAATTACATCTTAGTTGGTACAGGGTACTGTTTTTTATTACAGAGAAAAGAGAAAAAGATATTAATTAAAAAAATAAATAACTAATTATTTGATTAAGAGAAAGCCTATGGGAGATGGCCTTCCTGTAATTTGGAACTTTCTAGATAATGGGTTTCCAGATAATGGATCTCATAACTGTACTGGTTTTTTTTCAACAAATTTTCAGCTCTGGGTCTATGTGGACCTTGATTTGGACCTATATGCAGTAGTCCAAATTCAGATGAGTCAGTGACACCCACCAATCATTTCTGTCATTGGTTGTTGTTTCTTTTGGTCAGTACTCTGCATAAACTATAATACTGTATTGTATGTTTAGAGCTCAGTTGCGGAAAAAAATAGGAAGGTATAAAGCAACATATTTTTACATCAATTGTAGTAATTATATATATTTACTTACTTTAGCCAACAGCGAAGGGGTCATTCCTAAGAGGATCTGGACTGAATTTAGCGACAGGACGCTTCACAGCTTCAGTCCCCGGGATTTACCAATTCTCAGCCCATGTTCATATTGGTGAGTTCTATATTTTATATTTAATATAAGGGATTCCATTTTAGCTGTAGTTCAACTGCAGTATACTGCAGCAGGTTGCAGTATAAAAAGAATCCAATATACATGGTAACTATTAATATGGTTTGTTCTAGAGTGTAGTGTCCATCCATGTGGATAAGTATCTCACAAATCAGAATATAATTGGCAGGTTGTTGCATTTATGACTGATAATAATCAATAAAGATTAATAAAGCATATAAAGCAGTACAATGGACAACAAATACAATGGAGAAAAACTGGAATCTAGTAAAAAAAAAATATACAGTATTCCTGTGAAATCTGTTTTAGCTATTCAGCCTTGAGGGACACACCAGAAGGGTAAATTGACCAAAATATAAGGACATACTGAGAAATCTTGACTTCCAAAAAGACTCCTCAAAGGGAATGTTTCTCTATATCACCATGTGAGGCATTTTATATAAAGGGCATTTTCTTTGGGTTGATCTCCAAAATGTGTCTGGATGGAAATGTTTTATTATATAATTTAACATTAATTATCCCCAAATTTCAGAATTTGACCTTTTTATTGATTCTTTTCTAGATCACAGTGAGATCAAGAGTAAAGCGCAATTGCGCCCTCGTGACAACGTGCGGGTGTTAATATGCATTGAGTCTATGTGCCATCGATATACGTAAGTATTTAATCCTACACGGGGCTGCTAACTAATGTGCAGCTATACCGCATCAACTGAGTCAAAGATTTGGGGTGACTACAATTCTCAGTATATGGCTGTGAAGGGGAGCTGGCAGCACTCTGCACACTTCACTGTAGGATAAGAACCAATCAGCAACTAGGCTGACCTTACTTTTGTGACTGCAGGGCTATAATTGGCTCTCCCCCTCCTACTGTGCTTCTGGCAGGGACCATAAGGATACACCCACCCCTAATTTGAAACACAGACAGGGACTATAGCATACCTATGAGGAGCTCCAAGAAAGAAGCCATTATTAAAGATATTGATAATTTTTACGCCAGAGTGAAACTGGCACCATATTTTAGTCATAACTGCCTACAAGATTGGGGGGGATTAATTTATGAAATATATCTTTTTTTTAATTGTTTTTATTGAGTTTTATTTAACATAGAAAGGAAAGAGAGAAAGAAGGAGAAGGAGTAACAAAAAGAAAAGATAGAACAACATGCTATTTTGTATATTACAGTTAGTCTTTGTATAGAAACACAGCACAGGCGATATATATCTTCTTTAACTACAAAGTAATAAACTCCTGTGGACCTGGAAATACATATTTGAATAAAATACAAGCTGTAGCATGTTGGTGCATTGGTTAACATTGTAGCACTGGGGTCCTAGGTTTGATTCCAGCCAGGCTACAGTAGTATGAAATTTGCATTCTCTATGTGTTTACGAGGGTTTCCTCTGGATACTCAAGATTTCTCCCATGAAAAACATAAAGGAAGGTTAACTGGTGACGATTACATTAACATTATTGTGTGACAGAGACCTGCGGATTGTAAACTCCATACATATATGTTTTATGAAAAGTTTAAATTCCCATTTAAAGTATTAATTGTGTATCTAGAAATGGCCACTTTATAGTACCATTGTTTGAATTTAGCCCTTTTGGGAAAGTTGTTTGTAGCTGACAGCTACTATAATCAACAAAACCTTTGCCCTTTGTAAGTAAACCTTTAGTATTCTAGAACGATACCTCATTTGATTCTCATATTCTAGACTGATATTAGCAGCCAACAGGCTGAGCTTCACATTGGCTTTTACTTGCATGCTGTCCCTTTGGACATACACAGACATTGTCAAGGTTGTATGAAGAGCATCCCTGGCTGACGATGACCTTTACCACCATGCACAACACTGTAATTAATTTTCCACATGCAGAATCTGTGAGCTGATTAGTCTTTGCCACTATACTTCCTGCCAAAATTGTCTCAACTACCACCCCTATCACCCCTGTCACTGAGGTCTCTTCTACTTGTCCCCGGACTTCTATAGCAGCACCCAAAATGAGAAAGTTGAGTAATCTATGTCACTATAGCTCTTGCCAAAACTTCACAATAACCACTCTGTTTAAATAACTGAGGTGAAAATGAAGATTAAATATTGGCTGATGGGAGTGCCCTGCCTTTCTATAGATGGCCCTTGGCTGGCAGAGATGTTGGTGACTTAGCTGTAAGCTCCTATCGTTAACATTTTGTGCATCTGTCTTGGCTCAAATGTCTTTTATTGTGGTGGTTATGGCTGAATATCTTTTTAAGACATCCTTCAAGGATCCAGAGTGAGAGCCAAAAATATTGTTGTTGGAACTGTACCATTATTGCGTTTTCTGCAAAAGTATTTCTATAAAACATTTGGAGCACTTGTATTAAAAAATATACTGATAATCTTTGAAAAATGAATGTATTCACTAAAATACGAACCAATGTTTACTTAATCCCTTCTAGGCAAGGAACTGGTTAAATATAAAGGCAACCATTCTTACTTTCTTCTCTTTCTTCTATTCACACAACTCTAGCACATAATAACCGCTTGAAATAATTATACAAAAGTGAATTTACAGGAAGGTCTGACAAATGAAAAACATGAGTAGAAGCCAAATGTCTTTTCAACATATCAGTGTATTTACCTTCCCCAAATCACCCCCTCAGGTCCTGCCCCTCCTCCTGTGCTTTGGCAGGTATATGCCAAGGCAGAATCAGGTTTTGCACTTGTACCGTTATAGCCTCTCTGTCGTCAGCCTGATCTCATGCACTAGAAATGTTCCGTTCACATCCTCCTCTGCCCACCAGGCTTGGCACCAGTTATTTCCCAGCAGAATTAGTTCACTGCATCATTTTTCCAGTAAGCTGTGTCTTTTTATTGTTCTGAAGGGACAGACTGATACTGTGTCTCGGGAGCTTAGAAGCCTTAGGCACCTGGAATAATGCTTTATGCCTTTATGGATCATCAGCTACAAGGCCCAGTAGCTATGTATACACACATAAAAAACATGGAGCAATACAATGGACAATATGTGTTTTAAAGGAATTTTACTTGATCAAGTATAAAAACCTTTTTAACACTTTTTCTTGCTGAGTGAGACATGAGAACCCCCTTCATCTAGCGGGTGACATTAAAAAGTTAAGCCATGGTAAAGCTAAGCAAATAGTATTGGCCACCAGAGGCCACTGTTGCCCCTAATTCTAATAATACAGTTTAACGAGGTACACTATGGCTGTTCCTATTCACAAACAAATACAAATATGCAGATTGATTACGTCATCCATGCATAATAACCTTTGAAAATTATTTGGTTAAATTGTTGATGATTTAAATGTGCCAGAGGTACCTACACCCTTGGGGACCCCAACTTGCGTCTGGAGCATTATGACCCCTAGTGTTGTAAGCTATGTGAGTCTCTTATAGTCTGAAACTTCAGTTTGTGGGGAGTGAATTTGGCCCATAACTTCTACTAAATTATCGAAAAAGTATTAAAACCTGGTTCTTTTTTGAAGAGGAGTGAAGAGGTTCACTTTTGGAAATGCAGGGAGGACAGGCTGGAGGTTCTCTTGTGATCTTAATATGGTACTTAGCAGGAAATAGAGAGAACAGTGGATTTGTTCCATAGAAAAGTAAAAAAAAGTCTTCATGACATACAGTGCTTGGTTAGAAAGTGTGCCAATCCAGAATGCACAATCTGACAAACTGTATAGATTATCTAACAACAAGTGCAAAGGTTGTTCCCTGGCCAGGGATTTACAGCAAGGAGCTGCTCACGTTCACTAATCTAATGACGATAAAACAATTTATTTCTAACATTTTAATGCTCTTACTATTAATATTCTGAAGGAGAAACCTCCCCAATTATGACTCTGTCAGTAACAGTTTTAGTAAGGAGACAGAAACATGGGCACAGGACAGTAACTGGGAGAAACCGGAAAGGATGGAAGCATGAGATTAGGGAAAAGATAGTTGGTGGAGAGTAGGAAATCATAGGAAGTGAAAAGTTTGGAAAGGTAAAGCACTTGCATGGATGGGGAGCTGGTGTAAAAAAATCGAGGTCTTTATTATCGGCAGGATTGTTTTGCCTTCATTGATTCAATAATGAGGGATAAGGGGCCAGAGAATATATTTTAAAATTTAGGAATTTTGAGAGATTTTGCACAATTGATTCATGCTTTTCGCCTGTCATTACATTTCATTAAAAGCATAACTTTGTAGGGGTAGCTGACTTTTTGTGCCTCAGATATTATGGGAACAAGTACTGCTTCATCTTTAGATAGCCTATTCCAGAAGTTCTTGCTATTACTTTTCTGTGAACACAACATAATATTGTATGTAGACAAGAGAAGAGAGCGGCGAGCTCCCATAGCATAAAATCAATGATAATTTATTAATAAAATAATATCACTTAAAAAACTTTGAAGTACAATCAGCAAATCAAGCAAGCAGTAAGGCCCAACACTTTTCGTCAAGTCCAACGAAATGCGTTGGGCCTTACTGCTTGTTTAATATGCTTACAACATTTGTAAGTGCAATTCTTTTATTAATAAATTGTTACCATTGATTTTATGCTATGGGAGCATGCCCCCCTTTTCCCTTGTCTATTTGTAGAAATTGTTAGATTGACCTGCTACATTGAGGTGGCTGCACCCTGAATTGACCAACCACTTTTCAAGCTGCATTCATCTCTTTCTTATATGGATTTCAACTGATAGTTCCTGTTTGATCGACTACTAATTGGACCTGTATCAAGTGACTGTTTCAATTTCTGTGTGCACATAAATTTATTCTATATAGCGCCCCTTATTTTATATTGTATGTTACTATTTTTTTATAGGTAACTGTTTTTGTGTGATTTTTTCAACAGTGAAGGCTTGGGAGTTAATCATGTTAATCCAGGGTGAAAAAGAGGCACTGATCTAGTGCAACATCTATTGTACTCCCTCATGTGTTTGCTCATTTGCTAGACTGTCAATAAGAGACATGTTATGTCTGTGCACTTTTGTGGTTAGTCTACAAATCATACAGCTAAAACATCAGCTTGCTCATTAAATTTGCATTTTGTAAAATTTTTCAGATTTTAAAAAACGTTCTAAAAATGTTTTTCATTTCTATGCTAGAGCAGAAGCAGAAAATAATGTGTTTGGTATCATTTCCATAATATAAAGGAGGAAACATATCATAAATACAATCAAAGATTATTACAAAAAAAGACATCTTGGGTGTGATTTTAAACAGGGGTCATACAGGGCTGGTGGCCCAGATTTTTTAACACAGATCATGGTACCTGAATTTATGGGGTCACTTATGAACACACCCCAAACTGTGAGCCCTCCCAAGTCAATGTAATGTAGAGAACCCGTTGATGCACATCATTAACATAATTGTGGGCAAACACGCTCCTGTGCTTCAATATGGGTTCAAATTAAGTCCATCCAACTATTTCTAAAGCATGGTGCGCAACTGTGCCTACCGATGCTGGGGAACCCTGGGGCTATCACCACCATCGACCTGGCGCTAGTGCCAGAGTTTCCCACAGCGGGTTGCATCATTAGTAGATATAATTACATGTATACATGTGCTACTGGGATGCTGCTGCTTGCCAGGTGTAGCACCATCCAACAGAACCTTAGCTGAGGCAACAGCATGACAGCTCCAACTCCAATAGAGAAACTGACATTTTTTAGAGGAGAATCTGGTCACACAACAGCAAGGTACTTTACATGGAAGCCAAATGTAAGTTATAATTAGGGTGCATTTAAGCTTTTAAAGAATGCAGGATTGATACCAGATACCTGATTCCTATACTTGATACTACTCTGTGTTATAAAAGGCTTGTGTTTTTGTGATATTGTTGGAATGTGGCAGAGTGATTGCAATTCAGAATAAATATAGTAATGTTGTGACTAAATGTGGTGCCACCAGATATGTATTTAGTACAATGATGCCCACAGCAGGAGGGAGAGATCTTGGCAGGAAAACAGAATAGTGTGAGAGACCTCTGAGCAGTAATGAGCACTCATGTGGCCATCAACACCTCCACATTGCTTGCTAAGATAAATAAAGCTGTGTAAGTAGGAAAGGGAAAACCCTAATCACCAAATATGTCTCTATGTGTTAATTCCTGTATTCCAGAGACTCTGGGTTTCTTGGCAGCCAACAAGAAATGGAAATGTGGTAGACAGTCCATTGCTTGAGCTTCATTGTTCTGCAAACCACCTGTGCCCATCGACATAAGTGTCACAGAAGCCTATAACATAGCCAGAAGCTTTTTTTGCTTTTCTTCACTGACCTTTGTGTTAATAACTGAATGTATCCACAGTAGCCCTTATGTATCCTGTATTTTTCTTGGTCTGAAGAACCTCACAGCAGTGTTTAATAGCCTTTTGTATCTAATTCAGTAAAATAGAAAATCATCTATTGCTTTTGTATACCTATACAGTACACCTATACAGTATATATTTTCTCTGTTCATTCTCGTTTTAAATAATGTAACTACCATACAGCAGGTACTGTGACCATGGGAGAACCTAAAAAGGTTGTGGGACCTGCTGTACAGCTTAGCTTCCCATGCCATCCACTGCAAACATGTATGTATGTATGTATGCATAATGTTACTTATACAGCACAACTTTTTATAGTTTCCATTTCACTTTAAGGACATCATACAGCTCTGTAACTTTTTATGTCACCTGAATGTCCAAAACTTGGTATTTGTAGTACACCTAACATTGATGTATCTGGAAATGATAGAGGTTAACGATATGAAATGTGTTCCCTAGCCTGTCCAGTGCTCTAAGCCTCATTCTGAGCAATTCTAACCTATACAAACAATATACTGTAAGAACACCCACTGATAGATACGGACTTTGTGCTGTAGATCCCCTATGCAGTCACTGTACTATGGGATACATAGGATAAGGCAGACCTTAATTAAAACTATACATATTATTATTATTTATATAGCAATGCTTTAGAGTTCTTACTGTACATTATACATAGTATAATAAACCCTTCCTGTATAATGAACAACATTGAAGAAAATAGAAACTACTGTAAATTATACATGGGATAATGAAGCTTTTACTGTAATTAATGAATAATGAACTCCTTCCCATAATTATATGAATAGCAGACTCCTTCCTTTACATTAAACAAGCTATAATAAACACGTAACTATATACTATATGGGTATTAAATGGTACTGACTATATGGATCTTAACGTTTTATGTGGATACCTATTGTGTTCAGTGTTAAAGTAATAACCATGGGAGAGAATTTAGTGGCACATGCTCAATGAACAGTTATTAAGAATATGACTAGGTAATGGCCATCTTTGGCATAGAATATGCTTTGCAGGTTTTGGGACACCAAGGAAACTTCTAAAACTGACTCTGATTCCTATAGATATGCATTTAGAAACCATCATATGGCTCTTTAAAAGTTTTGTGGTATTGAGTAGTGATGAGTGAATCCGTTCCCATTTTGCTTTGCCAAACAATTCTGGAACCTGCTGAAAAATTTGCGAAATGGTGAAAATGTTGCCAATGCAGCTACCACGACTTTTTTTTTTTAAGAACGTTTTGAGAAGATAATAAGGCATGAGATAAAGGAATACAGTTTGCATGCTTAATTCAAAGTAATTGATTGTTAACAAGCAATCATTTTACAATTATTCGTAATAATTTTGTTGCTTGAAATCACTGTGGAGTCTAGACCAAATGCTGAGTTTCCTGCCAAGGTCTCCCTTTACTGTACAGTACCAACTATGCGTCTCATTAGGACCTTGCTCCCCTATATTTAATAATAAAAGGAGGCAGTGGGTGGCAATCATCTCTCAACGCACCAGAGGCCCCCCTTTTAGATTAGAGGAACGGAGCTTCCATTTGAAGCAGCGTAGGTGGTTTTTCACGGTGAGGGCAGTGAGGTTGGGGAATGCCCTTCCTAGAGATGTGGTAATGGCAGACTCTGTTAATGCCTTTAAGAGGGGCCTGGATGATTTCTTGAACAATCAGAATATCCAAGGCTATTGTGATACTAATATCTACAGTTAGTACTAGTGGTTGTATATATAGTTTATGTATGTGAGTGTATAGATTGGTAGGTGTGGGTTGTGTGTGCTGGGTTTACTTGGAAGGGTTGAACTTGATGGACTCTGGTCTTTTTTCAACCCTATGTAACTATGTAACTATCTAACTATCTCTGGCTCACTGACTTCCCTGCCTCTCTACCAGTCACACCTGAAGCTTGGACGAGACTGGCATCAACTCTTCATGCTTCTGGTCAGCAATTTCTGACAGAGAGCAAGGGAGAGAAAGTCCAGAGATGTACAGCAGTATTGGTGTGCATGGGGTGCCACACCAGAAGTCATATAATTAAAGGCTTGGGCTTGGGCTCTGGACATTAATTGACATTAAATGACCTGGACATTAAATGACCTGAGTTTTGCATGGGAGGCAGTGAATTCTCAGCTGATTGTCTCTTCTGAGGATTTTCTTATCCCTCTGCACCTCACAGATTGTTTTGCTTTGAGTGTACTTTAAGGATACAGAACTGTTTCTCAAAACCCACTTCAGTTTCATATGATAAATGTTGTAGGGGTAGAGTTAAGGTTATGTAAGCACATATATATCACAGAACTTTGCTATTGGATTACAGATAAAATACATATTTTCCTCTACAGGCTGGAAAATGTAAAGAGAAAAATGGCACAGTCAGTCACAGTACTACAGTAGGCTTCTAGATTTTGTATCTAGGGCGAAGACAAACAGGGGACGATTAACCAGCGCGTCTTTTTAAAAAATTGTGGCGACTAATTGCCATACTGCGAATCGCCACAATAAGTCCCCGTGGTCGTAGTCGTGCCTACTCATCACCCTGTGTGTCTTCGCTCTTACAGTTTATATATATATCCTGTATTTGACTAGTTTTGTTTTCCTTAATAGATAAAATAAGCACAAATACTAACATGCACTCAGGCCATTCCTGCAAAGTTACATTTATATTATAGTAGGAGCTGCCACACTACTTTTTTTTTTTTTTAATTAAGCTACAAGCCTGCTGTCTATTTATGACTTGTGGAAGTGGTTGTTATTGTGGAGAATTTTTAAGATAAACTTCTTTCAAAGAAAAAACAATACACACTAGGAGCTACGTGTTCCTTTGAGTTGTTGGATTTAGCCAAATACTGAATATACAACATATAAGAACCCAAAATGCATATTTATATTTGAGTAGAATCAAAAAACCTGCATCCCCTGTGAACACAATTCTTTTATCTTCTGTGTCATATTCTGGTGTCCAGTGCTTTAAAGTCTCTAGTACAGCAGTTCCCAGACTGCATAGCAGGACCCCCAGGGAGAGCTCTGAAGAGTGTTGGGGGCTCATTCTGAAGGCTAGTTAGGGTAAGATTTTTTCTGAAACTATTTGGCTGAAAGATGTTCAATTTAGCTAAATCTAGAACTTACAAGAAATGCTGGGATTTGTCCAAATCGAAAACAAAAACTAGTATTTGGTGCATTTCTAAAATAAATCCTACATATTTATGTATAGGTTATATATAGGCATTATGGTTGAAGATGATGGACGTACGTCTTTTTTCGATGTTACTATTGAATATTTTCATTTATGTGACTGACAGAAGATATGTCAAATGATTAACTTTTTTGTATACCTCCTACAAGTCAGCTCTCTCACTCACACTAGATAAACACCATTACCTGGTCATTATCTGCCTCTGCCATAAAGGTTTCATGGGGATGATAAAGTGGCACAGTGTAGCACAGCCTTTCTTTCAGTGTTTGTGCAATTGTGGTTGTAGCTTAATAAGAAAATGGAACCAGGTGAGACAATAGTGGACTCTAATCCAAAAAAGAAATCACAACACAATGCCTTTGTTACTTTGCAGTGAGATTTGATATAAAGGTCACAAAAGGACATTTAGAAAGTAAGGTAGGGCAGGCATAACTATGATGTTTTTTGCCAGTTTTAATTATGCGCTCCATTTTTATTAGGTTATCAAACTGATCCTTAGATGTGTTTTGCTGTTTGAATAAAGCCATTGTTTTCGCCGCTCTTAATTACATTAATTATACAATACTAAGATGCTATTAAATGAGCACTATTTTACCACCAGACATCATTTCTGGAACATAGGGTTCCTTAGATTCAGTTAATGTACATGCCATGATTCCCTGGAAGCATACTGATTTATTTGCTACGGTATGTGTTCTGGTATGCCCTGGCAGAAGATTATCTCTCCTAGAATGGCAAAATATTATTTAGCCTCCCAGTTGCAATACAGGGTGCAAATTATTTTGTCCTGTCAGGTTTTTTTGCTTCTTTTGCGGCTTACTCTCTTTTAACTAATACCTCATAACAGAGTTCTGTTCCCTATAGCATTTGGTGCCACACCCTCAGTTCAATGTGGCAGTCACTTTTACATTTTTTAACCAGAAGTAGTGCAGAGCTACTAGTGTAGTGGTGTCTCAGCAGCTCAACTGAATGATTAACTTTTTATGGGACATAGTTGCTAAAGTACATACCCAGACAAAGCCATTGAGAATTTCCCCCCCAAAAAATAAAGGACACTCACCTTCCAAATCTTTTCTTCAGTTTTTTTTTTTTACTATAATGCATAGTTTGCCAAAGTCTTGGGCTACTCGTTGGGTTGTGGGTCAAACCAGTGCATGGCAAACCCTACCTAAAGACCAACTGGAGGGAAGATTTATGGAAATGACTTATTTGCTTTCATAGATGTTCTTGGAATCCCATTTGAAAGGTTCTTTAGGATTAGATTTGCTTTTCCAATCCTGAATGAGTATTTCTAAAGCTGGTCAATGTTCCTGAACTGTAGGAAGATGATAGTCATATAATGTTTTCACATAGTTGAATTCTTGTTTAGAGTTAAGATAGGAGTATAAAGGGAATGCAAACCTAAAAATTACTTCTGCCTTCCATCAAGTAGCCATTGTGGTCAAAGCATCCCTCTCTGTTTGTCTCCACCAATAATATTGTTATATCAGGAGCACAGTGTGAAGCACATGGAGTAGTAGCAAATTGGCACCCAGTTAAATATACTCAAAAATGCTTTAGAGGGCGCTTCTGATTTAACCATCTTAGCAGCATTGAGTGGTGGACATCAGCGCAATAAGAATTACTTCATAGATATGCTGTATGTATAGATCGTGTATGCAATGGTAATTATGCAATAAACTCTTTATTTGTGATAAACAAAATGTTTGGCCAGACATGGATTCGCTGCAAAATTTCACATATCGCCATTGTCTAATTTTTTTGTGAAATGGGCGCAGTGAGGAAAAAGTCACAGCATGTCAAAAAAAGTTGCATAAAAAAGTTGTGCGGTAAATGTGTTTCGCCAATTTTTTTGCAGTTTCACCAATTTTTTTCTGAAGCGAAATGGGACAGATTTGTTCATCACTACACTCTATTATACTGAAATAATTCCATTTCACTGTGTCATTACTTTTATTTTCTTTAACTTGTGAAAATATTGATCAAATGAAAATTCATATAATTTGAAGTCCATGCACATTCTATTAGACTATGCTAATTAAAACAGTGGTGTAATTAATCCCTCTCCTGGTCCTAATGCCAACCCCATAAAAAACAGATCCCCACAGTCTGCAACACTTTGCAGGTCTTGTTCTTCCTTCAGCTCATGTCTCAGAAGAGTTGACAATCTTATATTGTTCTTATATATAGTATAAAAAAGTATTTTATTAGTTGTAAAGTTTCAGCTGCAAAACTGTTAATGCAGACACAAATCAGGACATTTATATTGAGAAATGTTGTCGTTTTAGGTCGCTGGAAGTCATTGCTGGTTTGGAAAGCAACAGTAAGATATTCACTGTTCACGTGCAAGGGTTGTTACAGTTGCAGGTAAGAAAAAGAAGGGATCTTTCTTTGGGTGCAACTAGGTGTGAAATAAATATCACTTTATTAGCACCAGATATCTTGAAGCGGCTGCACTTGGGGGAAGGTAATGAAAACGAATTGTTTCTTCTGTAATTGTACCTTTTATTTATATTCTTCTGATTTGTATGAAGATGAATCATGTAACATTTAGTCTTGCCATTCCATACAGGACTTAACAAGTCAGTAAACTCATCTCTCTAATTAACAATGTTATTCTCTTTAGCTTTGACTATTGTGTTCTTGTACTAACACTCTTTCACTACACCTCTCTTGTTTAAAACATGATACAAATCCCCCACAAAGCAGTAAGTTCAAGTGGGGATATTCCCACCCCTCCGCTTTTTAGCCTCAGGGGCTAATTACAAGAGATCTGATATTATGCTACATGTATTTGCTTTACATATACAATGTGTTAACTGGAATCCCTGTGTATATATTATTACATGTGTTTTTATATCAAAACCACAGTAGCTATTTTATTGATGTGACTGAAAAACAATCTGCAAAGGATACAACCCAAGCCATTTAGTAGTTATTTTGACTAAGTATTGCATACTTGGAAGAATAAGTGATACAGTATATATTACCTATAGTCTCACAACTGTGATGCTGACCAGACAGATAAAAAACCATATTATTTTCCTGCTCCAAAACTTATTCTAGTACATTCTATTCTACACATGGTTTTACAAGAGGTATTAGTAGGTAATATCAAGGTAATCTACTTGACTGGATATTAGTACAATGTATAACATACCCACACAAGCAGCCAATGCAAATGGCTGATGCATCACTGAACCGGGTCCTTTGGCCAAATCAGCTTTGGTGTCTTTGCTTTATGTAGGGCCCCATCCATAAACCTATGAACAAAATATTTGGTTGGGAATCCATTTTCAGTGGAACTGTATGATCTTTCTTGTGTGTGTATCTCTGGGGCCAATGAAACTTTGAATTTGAGGGTTCCAAGTGGTTTTTCAGGATCTGGTAGACTTCATTTTGCATGTTAGAATACAACAGAGAGGTAGATGAGAAAAATTACATTTGGGGATTGGGTATAAAGTGAAAAGTCTGATATTTATTAATAATGTGTATTTGTAGTAGACCACATGCAAAAAATATATTAATTGGACACAAAATACATCTAAAGACATTCTGTCTGTGACTTTTTCCATGCAGAATAAATCGGAGTCGATTGAAGTTTGAAGTTGCCACATTTTTCATGACAAGATTTAGCTGTGAACACACTGTCTGTGCAGTCTAAATGAGACGCTAGACCCATGTTTGTGATGACAGATTGTTTTAGACAAAGTAATTAACAAAATGAAAAACAAATAGATGGCGAGAATAAATATCCAGCAGCACAGAATGCTTTCAGTAAAGCTGTTTGTTTGTTTGTTCATTATGGTCCTCATTTCAACAGTTAACCTAAAGCTTACATTCTAAAGCTGGTTACATATACATATCAATTATCCAGCTCAACAGACTATGGGGTGAATGATTTGCATGCAGTTTGGCAACACACATAGGAATGTGTGTATGAGCCAACTAAATGGATTGTAGGTAAGTGCTTAGGAGGTTCCAACCTTCAATTCTAACTGATCCTACAATCAATTGTGGCCAGTCAGGTGTTCCATATACCTGTAGATACTTTGTTTTTATTTGTGCCCTGGATCCAGTGGGGATAAACTGACTTCTTTTTTAAACCAACTAAATGGCTTGGTATGTCTCCTACCCAACTGTGATAGCCTGACTGACAAAGTCTACCATAGCGTAGAGCAGGGATAGCCTATCTGACAAGCACAGTGTAAAGCAGGGATAGCCTATCTAACAAGCATAGTGTAGAGCAGGGATAGCCTATCTAACAAGCATAGTGTAGAGCAGGGATAGCCTATCTAACAAGCATAGTGTAGAGCAGGGATAGCCTATCTGACAAGCATAGTGTAGAGCAGGGATAGCCTATCTGACAAGCATAGCGTAGAGCAGGGATAGCCTATCTAACAAGCATAGTGTAGAGCAGGGATAGCCTATCTGACAAGCATAGTGTAGAGCAGGGATAGCCTATCTAACAAGCATAGTGTAGAGCAGGGATAGCCTATCTAACAAGCATAGTGTAGAGCAGGGATAGCCTATCTAACAAGCATAGTGTAGAGCAGGGATAGCCTATCTGACAAGCATAGCGTAGAGCAGGGATAGCCTATATGAAATATATGAAAGCAGTTCTAATGTGTAGAGCTGGCTCCTTCTGAAAGCTCAGACTCAGGTACAGTGCACTGAGTGTATTCAAGAATACAACTTTAAATGGTAGAGTGAATTATTTGCTATGTAAACAGTGTAATTTAGAAAAAAATTATACCATAAAAATCATGACAGTATCCCTTTAAGAGAGAAATAGTTACTTGTACTTAAGAGACACCTTGAGCGGTAATGAAAACCTTTTTGCACCTTGAATACCTTTAGATGTATGCTCACAGAAGGCACTATATTTCTCTCATGCAGTTGAAGCAATTAGCTAAGGTTTATGTTATGTTGTTATTATCTTGCTAATGCCACATCAAACTCTACTGAAGAAAAGATGGCTTTACAGTCTGTTTATTTGATATTTGTTTTGTTTCATTGAAAATCTTGGAATCATAAAATTCTGCAAAGCCGTTCTTTCTTCAGTTAGTTTTCTGGAACATTAGCAGTTGTCTGCATGAGACAGCTAGCTATGAGTGGTATTGTTTTTGGACTGAATAGACCTTATATTGTGAGCCATTAGACTTCCACTGCAACATTTGTTTTTGTAGTAGATGAGCAGCTTTAAAATAGACCTGAAGCATTTGGTTTGTTCCTCTGCTTTGGTTCCAAGAACATTACACAGGGAAATGTTATTGTAGTGACAGTTTATAAAAGCAATGGACTGTGCGTTTCATCGTATGCAAATACCATCTCGGGCGTGTTCATTCAATGCTGAAAAAGAGATTTTTTAGAACAAGAACTTATCTATATGTGCATCACTATAATGCAAATATTCCTTTTGTGTCTTAATAGGTTGGCCAATACACCTCTATATTTGTGGACAACAGTGCTGGAGCTCCAATCACTGTACAAAATGGGTCTGATTTTATGGGCATTCTTATGGGTCTTTAAGCAAACCCCGAGAACTGCAGAAAGCTTCTCTTTGACTCCAAACCAGCGACATTCCGACTAACACATTCAGACACCTGCAAAGAATAACAATTTCATGTGGTCCAGTCAAGATCTGCTCCAGATTATATGCTTGGCAATTACAGCATGAGGGACAGAAATGATGTAGGACTTTTTCCCTGCTGCTGCTGCTTATAGACCTTCTACATCCAGAGAAAACATATTTCAAAGATAATGCTTTGCAAGTTCCTTTACCAGTGAAGGAGTTAATATATATCTTCTGGACACTGTAAAAATATAGTTTTAAGTAGAGGAACCCGCCCCCCTTTTTATTTGTTGCTATCGGTTGAGTCCTGGACTAGGATGGAGAGCTCAAAAAGTGCTTTTATTTTAAGACTATGCTGACTCTGTGCTGAATCAACTACTACGGACATGGTTTTTAAGGGGAACTTTTCGGTGTGGTTCCTGGATTGATCAGTAAGGAACTGAAGAAAAAGAATGGTTGTTCTTGTGACACTATTATTCCACAGATTGTTAACTCTTCGAAGCATTGAGCCCTGTATTGTTTTTATATTATAAAGTGCTGCATACAATGGCTGTATGTTAATAAACAGTACTTTCACATTAATTCAACTTTAAGATGAACAGACTACTCTTTATGCATAATGTCGTTCCAACAAACATAGCACAACCTCTAATACAATCTGCTCATAACATGACGATGGAGATTAGCATTCATTTACCAAGGTGCATATTGTAAAAACAAATCAAATCATGTTTTTTGCACACAATGCACATTTCCACCCTGGGCATCTATTTATGCAGCCTGTTGAAGAAGGGCATCCACCTACCTCAACCTTTCTTTCATGTTCTCATTGCTGGGAGAGGTGGTCATTAAGTACATGGTTCCCTTAAATTTCACTCTGCTTCTGATGCTGGATGTGCCATTTAAGGGTGCAACCAGCACGACGATGCCGAGTTTAACTGTATTCTACAGTATATTAGCATCAGACTCATGTGTTATGTGTATTGTGTGCTCATGTGCGTGTTGCACCTGTTAGAGTACATAGTTCTTGCTCCTGTTGTTAGCTAATGAGCCCTAGTATCAGAATTATTGATACAATTCTACCTAGCTCATCTCTAATCTACGATGGCAGACCGAATAAGTGAGATTTTCTCTCTAATGGTGGCCATGCACGGGCTGATTACAGCTGCTGATTTGGGTTCTTTAGATTGATTCAGCAGCTTATCTGCCAGTGTATGGGGCTTTCTGACGGGCCTACCTGACTGATATTTGGCCTAAAATTGGAAAGATGTTGATCGGGCACATTGGCTCATTGATGCAGTCCTCGGTCTGACAATCAAAGTCCTTGCTCTAGTCTAAACAATTGAATTAATACAGTTTCACCCACCTAAGGCATATCAGTAGAAAGATTTACTCGCTTGGCAAGGCCTCAATTTTATAGCATATGGCTACCTAATAATGTGCCATCCATGTGAAAGATATATCTAGAAAGCATTTGCATAAGAGTGGATTCCATAGAGTACAACCATGTATTCAGACTTTGCACTAAGTGTAGTACATCTGTGCTGCTTCTAATTAAAATGACTTGGCTGAAGCTGGTGACTGGCTTACACCTTCCTTACATCTAAAATAAACAAATTCATGTCCCCAAGCTACACATAGGGGCCCATTTACTAAACAATTTTCAGATAAATCTGTTTTTTTTCTAAATTATAGAACATTTTGGAATTTCGTTAAAATTCCACTAGTTTTTTGTGGTTTTCGGTAAATTTCAACAGAAAAAATGTATTTTGCGCAAAGAATACGGACATTTTGGAATTCGTTAACACTTAGGTTTCACTTTCATCAGGACTATATTTTCGCCAGGTTTGATCTGTTGAGTGCCATTGAGTCCTATAGAAGGCTTCAAAGCCAGAACTGTTTTTGCGGCATTTACAAACTTTTCTGCAAAATTTTATGACTTTCCGAACGCAATTGGGATATTTTTGTACCAACGATAAAAGCATTGCTGAGACATTTTAGAACTACAGAAATTATCATGGTTACTTCAAATTTATACCATATTGCATTTCAAGGCCAGAAAAAAACGCATTTTAGTAAATGTGCCCATAGTGTGCTTTATTGTTGCAATATCAGATCCGCATGAATTGAATATAAGGCCGTGTCTGTGTATTCCCTGTAAGTGAGTTGTGATAAAATTCTGCAAGTTTCAACTATCTGGTTCATTTACCAATGGAGCAGGCACAAGTGTAGGAGAAGCCACTACCACCTGTACCATTGGTATCAGCATGCTGAACGCTGTCCCTTTAGGGCTGTGGCACACGGGAGATTAGATATGCCATCCCACATGAAACATCTAGTACCAGGCACAGAGTACAGCAATTTACTGAATTTACTTAACACTTAAGTACAGGGCTTCCTAGCGCCTTGCAATAACCCCCCCCCCCCCCCCCCGAGCTCCCTATCGTGCTCATTTTAAATGATAAGCAAGATAGTGGCATTCCAGGGAACAGTCCCATATCTGCCTTCCTTCCTTGTGCGGTGCTGCCTAACACATATAGCACTGCAAATAAACTGAGGCACATATCTTTCTGGGAATGCAAACTTTTGCACCCTAAGGGCCATGGCAGACGGGGAGATTAGTCGCCCGCGACAAGTCACCCTTGTCGCGGGCGACTAATCTCCCCGATATGCCATCCCACCGGCTTGAATGTAAATCGCCGCTGGGATGGCATATGCGGCACTGGGATTTCCCCGAAATCGCAGCAGTTGCCTTGAGAGGAATATCAGGGAGATTAGTCGCCCGCGAAAAGGGAGATTTGTCGTGGGCGTCTAATCTACCCGTCTGCCACGGCCCTTATGGGCTGGGTACAAAAACATGGCACTTTGCACCCAAGCCCTCTAGCTTTTCAATATCTATGTGTACCTAACCAGTCATAGCAACATTTCCAAAAATAATTGGGGGAAACATAGAAAGGTTTCCATTGGTTTAGTAACCCATAGCAACAATCATTTTTTATTATTCTAGCTCCAGTAGAATTGTAATTCTACCTGCCAAAGTTTGCTCCAGGTCTAGTTATCCATGGCAACCTATCATCATTATTACATTGTCACAATGGTGTTTCATTCACAAACAGCCATGGTGCCAACACAGGCAATCCTGAATATGATTCACAATAAATAAACAGTTTTACAAAGAAAATAGAGTTCCTCCAACCTGCCCTTAGTTGCTCTAGAAAAATTCAAATACCTCAAGGCAATTTAAAGTCTTGCTGCTTCCAGTAGTGGCAAAGAGTGTTCTTCCTGCATCATTAAAAATAATTTAATTTCTTTTTACATTTCTACTACACCTTCCAACACAGCTACCTTACTCCAGATGTTGAAGTGATTGCCATCTTGCCACATGGATTTTCTCTGCTCTGTCGCCTCTGAGAAATTAGACTTTTGAGTATATTGGAGCCAGATATTAACTGGCTTGGAACATTAAAGAACACAAATAAGAAGAGACCAGCTAATGCTTTTTATTATTGCAGACCGCAAAACAGCATGTACCCGAATAAATAAGCCAGCACCAAGAAACGGATCTGGTGCTGGTCCCTGGCAGCTGTCCATTTGTTCCCTAATAAGACCATACAGTTTAATGGAGACATTTTCTCTGCTCTTGAATAAATGATATTTAAAGGGAAGTTCAATTTGTTCCCTTGTATCCTTTGATAGATCTTATAAATCTTTTGTTAAAATGAATGTCTGAGAGAGGTTTCTAGGAGAGTCTACATTCAAAAAGTTATTGTGGCCACTGTGTCACTTGCAGTACCACTTTACACCTGTTGCAGGTGGCAAGTCCCTTACATAGATGGTAACAAAATGTCATTACATCTATAAGTATGCTGCAGTCACAAAATTACAATGAAATAACTGCTGAAATGAATTACATGTTTTCTGACATGTTCCAAAGATGGGAGACCTATGTAGTTCATTAAAATGGAGCAGTACTCTAACATATCTATTCAAAAATATGTATTTCATACAGTATTTAGCCCACATATTTATTACAGTGTATAGTTTTGTTTTATCAGTAGATAGTATGCATATGTAAAGGCCATGTTATAATGCCCTGGTTAATATCTTTATTGTGATACATCATTTTAGCCCAGTTTTAATAAACGTGACCCATTATGTCCACAGTAGAGCTTAGGCTTGTAGCCAGTTATAGGGCTCTTTATGAACATTAGCACTGGTTTAAGAATATATAATTGGGTGTGCACTGATGCTATTTACAGAAGGCACTTGTGGAATACATGCTCCTAGCAATTATTTGTGGGGAGCACCAATGCTTCACTCCAGCCTGCTCCACCACAACTCTTATCCGATTTACCAAAACAGAATCTAGTTAGTATTGGTGTTATAACTGTCACGTGCAATGCCTATGGTGCTAAAATTCTAGGACAAAACATTGCCTTATGTGTAAAAACCATGGCGATTTGTGTACAAAAATTATATCCCCCACTAATTAACCTTGCCTAATAATTAAGCCAAGGTTTTAACCCCTGAACTGCTTTACTAAAATGTACAGTACATATAGACATCCAAATGTGAGTTGAGAGCTTAATACATAAAAAAATCACCCATGTTGTATTCATTCCTATAGGATTTCTCAAATGGTGAACTCTAACTTTCCCCCATTGTTAAAAATTTTTCAAAAAATCCTATAGAAATTAATAGAACGTGGGTGAGTTTTTATGTATTAAGCTCTTAACTCTCATTTTGATAAATCTGCCCCTTAGAGAGTCACTATAATTGTGTAATGTGATTGCTTTCCTACAGTAATATGCACCTCTAAATACTCTATTTTAAACTACAAACCACATATGATTTTTTCATTTTCACCTCTTGCATTCATTATTTATTCCTTTCACATTTTTTTCCCCGTATTTAAGACAATTTTTCTATATTTATGTAACTTTTTTAGCTTGATCTATGTTATCTTGAATTCCAACTTCTGGTCTTTTATCTTTTCGTAAGCAGCACTCCTTATGTTCTAATAGAAAGGCAGATAGAGAATGACACTTATGAAGTATGTAAATCAGAGGGTAAGACAGACGGATGAAAGTAACTTTGCCATATATTTTATTTTTAGCACAGATTAGTCCCGAGATCAGTTTGGTATTATACATTGCTTGTTATAAATCAACAGAATCTTTTTCTGTTAACACATTCAAATGGTGGCCGTGCTTTCCAGAATTTGTAGTGTAAATGTGCATAGGAAATTTTAGCCTCTTGATAGAAGTTTATTTATGCAACCCTGCAAACATTCAGATATAGATAACGAATGCAAAATCTTAAAATGAAAGCTTTACACCTTTGAACAGAATATAAATACACAATTCCGAATTTAATAAATGTTACAGAAAAGAATACAGTTCTTAGTACAAGTTACATTTTTTAAATGCCATATGATAAAGATGTACAGGTATGGGACATATTATCCAGAATGCTCGGGACCTGGGGTCTTCCTGATAAGGGGTCTTTCCGTAATTCGGATCTCCTACCTAAAGTCTGCTAAAAACATTATTTAAACAGTAATTAAACACAATAGGATTGTTTTGCCTCCAATAAGGATTAATTATACTTTAATTGTACTGTTTTCCTATTATAGAAAAATAAATAAAAATGTGAATTATTTGAATAAAATGGAGTCTATGGGAGATGGCCTTTCCATAATTTGGAACTTTCTGGATAATGGATTTCCGTATATAACCTGTACCACTGTTTTTGTGCTTGCTAGCTCAATGAATTCAGCTAAAAAGGGGAATTTAAAAAGTTTAAAATTTCTTTAAAAGGGTTCCTGACTATACAGTCAATACTCCAGATGATATCATTGTTACCTTCACAAATTTGTTAAAGAATCTATACAAACATAGGACCTCCTCTACTCCTGACCAGTTATCACTTTTTCAGGATACAACAGTGCACTTTGTAAAAACATAACAAAAATGCCAGTGACTGCTCCTGACACTGAGTAAAGAGCAGTGGGATGAGACCACAGACACATAGTCAGTAACTAAGGTGGCCAAATGAGTAGATCTTTCCCCAAATTGCCCACCTTAAGTTGGCCAATATTGGGCTGATCTGATCATTTTGCCATCAGGATAAACATTTGGGTTACCGGAAATTTAGGCCTTTGGGATGTTGACCACACCAACAACTCAAAAAAATGGAAGGCATCCAATAGGCCAGGTTCCCATGGTGTAAGTGTTGTCAGACTGCCCAACGATGAGGTGATACTGGGCCAAGGTGATAAAATACAGTACTTGGTGGAAAATCTGATCTCCCTAATATATGCACGCCAGAAATATGCTTGATAGGACTGATTGAAGAGATCATTTTCTAAACAAAACAGAATTGTTCAATATTAGGGATGGGAACCCTAGTCCCATCAGTCAAGCAATGGGTCATTTTAATCAATCCATCCTGAGGCGTGAGGTTGTCCTGCAAAATTCAAGAAAATATGGGCTTTGTGGCTAAAACCCTGAGATAGCTGAGGATCCCTAGTGATCCCTGTTCTAGTTTATTCTGCATTAGTTGTTTCAGTTCTCCACTGTACGCTTACACATGGCTACCTATATTGTATACTGTATTATAGAGTTAAAAGGCATGCAATACTTGAATTTAAAAATAGTTTGGACTTTTTTTGAAAGAAAATGTATTTTCAACTACAGATTGTTGCCTAAATGTTAATTAGCCATTAATTAAAATAATTGTCTTGCCGGGTTTCTTTCCCTTCCTGGGTAAGAATGTATTATATGGATTGGACTGTAGTGTTCCTTGCACCATAGGTCTTAGCCTTACATTCTGCATCCTGCAGCCATCTGAATATTGTTCTCTGACTGTTTTCCCATAAATGATCTATTGAAATCATCCAGGCTTATGAACATCATCAACTACATTGTGTTCTACTAGGAAGCTTGTCTTATTAAGCAGTTGCATGACTGTTGTTCTACATTAACCAGTGTAGGCTCTCCCTATCCAAGTCTGAGGCCTACAGTTTGGTGTTGGTTGTCAGGGTGATTTGTGTCATGGAAAAGGCACCCTTAGTAAAAAAAAACAAAAAACACCTTTTATATGTTAGATAAGTGTGTTATTCACCTGTTCTATAAACTTTATTGGCTTTATTTCTATGGGTGCAATGAATGTATATTTGTATATGTAAATATGAAGAAAATAATAATAAAAAAGAACAAACAGAGGTCATATAATTTGCTAAAGCAGAATTCTAACAATATGAGTTCGAGGACCTCAAGAGTACCAAACACAAATATATCCAGGCAGGTCTTGTGTTATGATTTGTACACTTCTTGTCCAAAAAGTGGTGTTAGAATTGCTTCTCTAAGTATGCCAAAATGATGCATGTATTGTAAATTATGATAAAGTTTCACAAACGATACCACTTTTATTCACAGACCTATCAATGTTACAGATTTGTTGAGTGTAACACATACCCGTATGTGTGCCATCGTTTATATAGTTCTGCATTTCAATGTTTTAGGAGCTTAGGCTTTAAAGATTTTATGCAAAGCACTTAATATGTCAATCTTAACTAAGAAAAATACACAGTGCTTGAAAATATACATTGATTGAATTTCTCTTTGATGCCTCACAGGGCTCCGAAGTAGTGAAATGTTAAGGCATTTATCTCGGACTTTAGTCTGCTCTATATGACATCACTGTAGCCTTGTTGAGTGGACCACCCTTACAGCTGGCGTAGGACAGGGTTTGCCTTTCTTGACCTTGGACTCAGGTTTCAGGTTGTGTAAATGACTGTGACGCCTACCCACAGACAGACTTTGTGGGTATTTGTGTTAGATGACTTGCTTGCTGCCTCATCTCTCTCCTGGCACTCACAAAAGTGCTTCTGCAGCTTATTAAGCTCCTTTTATAAATAGGAAATTCCATAAATCAAAAGTCAAAGCTTTGGGTCAAGGGACAATTTGGAGAGCAATGACAGAGCATTAAACAAAATTAATTTATTTTGCGTTTGTGTTTAAATCCAAAAAAGGAGGCAATCTGTGTCTGGATATTTTAAAGTATAGTAGTAAGCATTCAGCATTGCAGACACCATAAGATAAAGTACTGTTGATGAGACAATATGCCACCTACCCAAGTTTGTCTACAAGAGCTAATGTTGACTATAACAGCAATCGTGCCATATACAGACGGCTCTTAACTGTATGATGTGAATGTAGCTAAATAATCAAAGCTTCTTTTTTATTCTAGTAAATTTTGTCCTTAACTTACACTGCTGTAGTAATATCTGTTCCAATGGTCAAATTCTGTCTCCAAAGAAATTATTCAAAGCCCTCAAGTCCTTGCCTTAAATCACAACATTATTTTATATGATCTAATACAATAACCTCCTCGTCCCAAATATTTGATACAGGCCAATATTAAGAACCTGTAGTATAATATTTGGTACTGCAGGATGAAAACCGGGAAGTGCCTCTCTACTGACATTAAAGAAATAAAGGTCATGCAATTTCATTGAAATCCTCTTCTACATCCAGAGGTTAGCCATCAGTGGGGAAATTTTACCATAGTAAAAACTGAAGAGTAGCGGGGCATTTGTCTGTTTCTTTAGCAAAAATTACATGTACCAATGTACATCAGAGACAAAGTATAGATATGAATATCAATTGCTTGCTAACTTTGGGGTAAGGGGTATGACTTAGTGTGGGTATAAATGTTACATGTTATAGTTTGGGGTTTTGTAACGGTCCAATGTAACCACAGCCATTTAGCAGGGAAGATCTGTGCCTCCAAAGATGCCCCAGCAGCTCCCCATCTCCTTTTCTGCTGAATCACTCTGTACTGCTCCCAGTTACTGAGCTTAGGGACCCACTCACAATATACTTTATATATAGAATATAAATGTTACGATATACATTGCATCTCTAAAACCAGTGCAGTTGGCATCACAATTTAATATTCAGCCTTGTAGAATCAATTTATATGAAAGGCAGAATTAATTTTCTGCTTGATAATTTGCTACAACCTCTAAGCTTAGCTTCTCAACAGCTGCTCACTGAGCATGTAAGTGTCATTGACTCTTCTAACAAATCCAATAAGGGGAGCTCCTTGGACAACTGTGATGTTCTGAATCAACATTGGTCAAAATATCAAAAAGCTTTTTTTTTTAATAAACACGCAGGGGCTAAGCCCTGCTTGCACTTTACTTGTTGTGCTTGCTGAAATATTTTGACCGGACTGTGTGGAGAGTGCCGACTCTCTAGGCTGTGCACCAAGTAGTAATTCTCTGGAGGAGGTAAGGGTGTGCTGGTGTAAATATTTTTTCCAACTGAATCAACATTGGACCATTGCATACCCTATTTATAAAGATAGTAGTCATTGCAGAGTACTATGACAAATATAAAGGCACAGGCCACTTTGTACAGAACATTCCCTTTCTAAAGGGAATCTGCAAAATGGACCGCTAAAAAAGTTGAGGGTTAGAGGTGTTATTTTATAAATAGGTGTATATACTAGGTTCGAAACAATACTGAGTACAGGTATCGGATCCCTTATCCGGAAACCCATTATCCAGAAAGCTCCGAATTACGGAATGCCCGTCTCCCATAGACTCCATTTTAATCAAATAATTCAGAATTTTAAAACTGATTTCCTTTTTCTATGTAGAAATAAAACAGAACCTTGTAATTGATCCCAACTAAGATATAATTAATCCTTATTGGATTCAAAACAATCCTATTTGGTTTAATTAATGTTTTATTGATTTTTTAGTAGACTTAAGGTATTGAGATCCAAATTACGGAAAGACCCCTTATCCGGAATACCCTTAGTCCCAAGCATTCTGGATAATGGGTCCTATACCTGTACTATATACAAAAAAGTAGGAAATATTTGGAGCTGGTCCCACATACTTCATATAATTGAGGTTTAACTTATTAAGAATCAGACCATGACCTAAAGCCCTGAACAGAAACCATTAAAATGATCAAAGATCTTATTTAACTATTTTTAATTAACTGTTTTTAATTTCCTTTTTTAGTAGATCCGACAGCAGCTTCCAGAATTAGTGGATGAGAACCATCCCCATTTTAATGCCCATTTCCTCCCAGTACTGGGTGCCTCCTGCAAGGCTGATGTCCGAAGGCCCTAAGCAAAGCGTGTTCATGTTTTTAATGCTAGGGCAAGTAGGACTGGAGAGCAGAATTGGTTTGGAAGATTAATAAATGTGAAAAAGCAGTTCTGGGGGATACCAAGCTATGCTATTAGTTATTTGGCTGTTGTAGATCCCAGCACATAGGGAAGCTAACACTCACAGTAACATGAAATGGTTTCTTTCTGATCTCAAGGGATACATTGTGTCCTTTGGGGAGGCTAGCTGCTGAATAGACTTCTATAGAATTTAAATATAATATATTTACAAGACAAATGGTCGTCATGTCTGCAATACACTCCTACGGTGCAAACATTCCTAACTTAGCCAGCATATCTGTAATCGAGAAAACCATTTCATTTATTTTTGTTTTATTTATCCCCACTCTACAAGCAAATAGTTGGTGTCTAAGCTTCTTTTGTCGCCAGGTGATGCACCTAAATACAAAATAATATAGCTTTGTGAATTGGACTCCCCATAGAAATAATTTTTTCCTTAGTACATGTTAGGAAAATCTGAAAGGAAACAATCCTACTGAAGTTCTATTATTTAAAAATGAAACTCCTTTAAAGCTGCATTGCCCAAGCAGTTTTCTTTTAGGCAGCGATGATTAAAACCAACTACAGTTGTTCCTTTATGTGAATAAATATATCTGACATTTAATGGAATGTAAATGTGATAGAAAGTCAATTAAAATATACTGATAGCTGTGTATTTTGATTATTTGAAATGTTTATTGAATTTCAGTTTTACAACAGCAGTTGTCGTTTAAGTGTGTCTTTGGAATGCACATAACTCCACAAGACTACAAAGAACATTATTGTTAAATATAGAATATTTAAACATTGCTCATTTGTCCAAACATAGTAACAAATGTTACTGACAATAAATATTTATGACTGTCTTAAATTTCGTCTATTTTACTATCTGTAATTTGACATATTAAAGAAGATTGATGGGAAGGAACGATATTTGTTACAGGCACGTTGGACATGTTATCCTTGTGAGCATGTTTTGATAGATATTTAAACTTTAACTAAATTAAAAACTTTCCATTCAGAATGCTGTATGATGTCATTCTGCTGAAAATACAGCTCAGTACATAATTAGGTCATACAGTCCATTGACTAGACACTCACTAGCAATCTTAGTGACACGGCCAGCTCTGCAGTCATTGCCACCCGGATTGAGTATTTCTTTAGCATATTCTAAAGAAAAATTCCAAGAAAGTGACAAACCCCAGGACCTCACCTCCCTCTTAAACCAAATTATGATTTCTGCCAGCTAAACACCCCCCTGTTTTGGCTGCTCATTACAAGAGACCCTGCCATGCTGTAGAAAGACACCTTAATGTTAAAGTGATACTGACAGGTACAGAAGAACAGGAACAGCACCTCTTGTCTTTGTAGAATAAAATGCCTTTATTGCAACATTTTTTGGGGGGCAAACAACAATAGCAGCAGCAACGTTTCAGGTCACAAGACCTGAAACGTTGCTGCTGCTATTGTTGTTTGCCCCCCAAAAAATGTTGCAATAAAGGCATTTTAATCTACAAAGACAAGAGGTGCTGTTCCTGTTCTTCTGTACCTGGATGTGCCGATGGAAAGTGGCCATTGGGGAACCTGCACTACTTCTAACTAATCACAAGGCTTGGTGCTGACTACTACTCTCCAAAAAGTGATACTGACAGCCAATCAAAATTTTTTTTACACCTGCTGTTGTGTTTTAATTTGTATCAGCTTTAAATTCCTTATAAACTAAATCTGCAAAGTTTATTTGCTTCATAATTATGGTAGCACGAATTACAGACCCACGGAGCAGCCATGTTTGTTCCCCTCTTCCGGGTTTTAATTTAAATGCCTCCCAAGTGAATAAATATGTCCAATCACAAACCTGCAATGCCCCTTCTTTCAGCTGGCGTGTGACAAGCTCAGCTCCGTTGTCTATGTGTAATGGGGGGGGGGGAATTAGAAGCAGGCAGACACGGGAAAGGGGGGGCAGCCCTTTGAAATAGGCAGGCAATGGAAAGATCAAGCCTGCCTGCTATCTAGTTCACAACGCCATGCGACGCTATGTGAGGGAGGGAGGGGGAACTCTTTGAAGCAAACAGCAAGCTGAATCCTCCCAGTTTATGACGTAGTCCTTTTGACAGATTCAGAAGCTACAGTCGGGTTGCCAGACAGTCAGGTTCAGGAACTTCAGTAGGATTTATGTACAGAAACAGGACTTTTATGAAAAAACAGTCAACATGACCTATAGGTAGGTTTGGAAGTAGATTCATATTTTTAAAAGAAATTTTTTGGTGTCAGTATCACTTTAAATATTATTGAAATATTAAGGTGCGATCAAGTTTCTTATATCAGTATGTTTAATCGCTATGAAAAAAATAACCATTAATTTTAAAAAGGAACAAGAAAATTACCCAAAAAATCAAGCTGACATGGTATTCTGGTTGGATAATTTCATGACCATAAACATATAACTAAAACCCCCTATGGTGCCTCCCCTTACCCTGACACATGGCGCAGTAAGCAAAGTGCACTTTCGTCTATTGATATGGGGTGCTGAGGTCAGAAGGTGACAGTAACTCCAGGGTTCGCACAGTGCTGTGCGTCAATAGACTGAGCAGTAAGGGCAGTGTGCAAAATGCATTACAAAGTTATTAACCCACAATGCAGCATTTTTCCCAGGGGAAAGGGGCACCTGCCTAGGGTGCAACGACTGGGGGGCACTAGGCAGGAATCTCTCCTGCCTACCCCCAGCCTTGCTCCCTTCTCTTGCCCCCTGCCATGGGGGCAATGAGCTGATATAATGAGCTGGACAGTGGGACTGCAGTAGAAATGAGCTACTTAGATTTTGCCTAGGTTTTTGACACAGTGACACATAAATATTTCCTTTTCAAACTAAGGGTGGTTGGGTGGTGCTATTTAAAGATAAATCAAAAACCTGCAGAAAGATTGTGTATAGAGAATAGTTATGCATTCTCTTATTGGACTAGGTTTCTAAGTGGCATGCTACAGTGTTCTGTATTGAGCCCACTTTTATGCAATATCTTACAACGTAATGAAAGACTTGGAGCACAGCACTGTATCTGTTTGCCAATGACACAGAACTATACAGAACTGTTAAATCTATACAGGTTGTATCAAACTTGTGAAGTGACTGTTAATCTGGGCAACTAAGTGATAGATTATATTCATTGTAGACAAAATGTTTAGTCCATACAGTATGCTTCTACCCTTACTGTGACTAGGATGGGCAAATCCTTGATGAACATGGTCCTTTAAGTACTTAATTGTAGTAACTTATGTCAACCAGCAGTGGCAATGGCTAGCACGATAATCTGTATTAAAAGGGGTATAGTTTCATGGGAGGAGTGGGTAATTCTTCCTCTTTACAAAGCGCTAGTAAGGCCCAATCTGGAATATGAAGTGCAATTTTGGTCTCCAGTACACAAAAGTGAATTATTGAAATAATATAATTTATTGTATTACAGATTGTATTAGAAATGTAGAGAAGAGGGACTGTATAATAATCTCAGATATTCACCAGTATAATATTCCAGAGGGCATAGTGGCATGGACTAGAGGAAAGAAGTTTTTTTAATTAGAAGTGTTTTTTTACAAGGAGAATTGTGTAGCTGTGTAATTATCTCCGTTAATTGGCTATACCAATATATATATATTTCAAGAAACAGTTGGATCCCATTTTAGTAAATAAATTGTCATTTTAGTCAGGGAGGTATTTATACCTACTCTGTGCCAAAATTAAAATGACATCACATGGGATTTTTCACCTTCCTCTGGATCAGTTAGATTTGTTAGGACAGAAGATTGAATGTAATGAATGTGGTTTCATCCTCTCCTACTATGTAACTATGTAAGCTACATACTGCTCTTGTACCACAACTAATCCTTGTAATGTTAATTCAATGGCTGTCACTGAATATATTACAATAAAAGAATCCTTTAGCAAGAAATTGTCAGCCACCACAGCGTACAAAGCAAAAATCCCAAGTTTTGTGGTAGCCTGGCATGAACCATTATGAATTATTATATAACTGGACAGAATAATCAAGTCTGAGGACAAGGCCCAGCTGGCAAAGAGAAGTAACACTTAGCTGTAATAGTACTGCTAGATCATTTAAACTTAGACAAAAACAATGCCTCATAGAAAAATCATAGGGTGATATAATTTGGGGCTGCAAAAACAAAAGCAAACCCTGGAATGTAATAGCCATTACTAAACGTAAACCATGACTAATGTGACTATGTCTAGATACATATCATGTAGGCGTACGTCAAATTTGGTTTGGCCATATTTCCAAGTTCCAACCACATTTTATAGAACAATAGAAGCTTATTCAAATGGCAGAAGGGTGCCAAAGAAGTGAACAAAACATTTTTGGGTGTCTCAGAAGGAAACACGAAAGAAGCATAATAGGAAAGAACACACACATCTACTGCATTTTTATGTTACAATGCCAGCAAATTGCATCTAAAGGAGAAATAAAACAATATAGGATTCATATACCAGGCCCCCAGGAAGGAGTGGAAGGGCACTAAGATATGTAAGAGTGTGCCCCTTAGTTCTCATTAGAGCACTACTGTTTGGCTGTTTAGATAAAAAGCTGGTGCAAGGTGAAATTCACAGCATCTGTGGGCCCAGGCCACCCTGTCCTTACCACCTGCTACAGGCCATTGTAGACTGCATCTGCTAGTGCTTTATAACTTGCACATCTGAATTACATGCAACTTAGGGTATGGGAAGGGTAATGCCTATGTGCCCCCCACATGCCCCTCATGAACACAGCACTGCAGAATACAGACAAAGCAGTATTCACTAGAGTAGCTACAGGTCCCTCTGCTCAGAATGCAGAGACCTGCAGAAATTCATGGAAAGTGGAAGGCAGGGTGCAAAGTGCAAAAAATGGTACATATTATTTTATATCTAGTGATGAGCAAAACGCATTTGTTGATTGATTTTTTTAGTTGCCTGTGGCTATTTTTTGTCTCCCATTTATATTTTTTTGTTGCCCTCACTTTTTTAGCGCAATTGTGCCTTTTTTAACACAACCGCACCCTTTTTGGACGCGGCTGTGCCCGATTTGATGCGACCGCGCCCTATTTGACACGAGACAAAAAATTTTCTGCAGAACGCATTTTTCTGTGGCGAATTTTCATGGAAGTTTCACTAAACAATTCGCCAATGGCGAAATGTGGCAATTCGCTGCAAATCTATGCCTGCTGAAAAATTTACTCATCACTATTTATATCCTATCATATACTCCAAACAATCGTAACTCCTACAACATTATAAGCTCCACTAACGGTCTGATTTGTTTTTTTCAGTGAATGACTATAAATAATCTTACTACAGGTCAGTGTTATTGGGGCATACACAGAAATGTTAAATTTGCTGCACAGTTTTTCTTTTTTTTTTTACTCTAAGCACAGATATATTTTTGCCATTTTAATGGATAAATATATTAGTCCTTTGTGGGGACCAGGGTTTCCACATGAACAATTTTGAACCAAACAGTTCAGTTTTATTTGCCTCCGCATATCTCTTTTCCCATCCACTGCTCACTCATTTACATCCTATTCATTCTCTCAGTGCCCCCCCTTCAGGTTGATACCCCAACCCCAGTACCCTCTAAGCAGCTACCTCTGCTGTCTACCCCTAGTTCCACCCCTGTCTTCAGGGGAAAGGTAATTTGGTGAGGCAGTGCTACATATTTCCTAATGAAAACACTAATAATAAAAATAACTATTCTGCATTTATATTGCCTATATTAGCTTTTCTGAAGACGCTGTTGCTTTTAATGGACTCTAATAGTGATGAGCAAATTTTTTAGCCAGGCCAGTTTCTCCAGTTGCTACTGGGAAGAATACAAGATTTTCTTAGGTGCTGTCAGGTAAGCTCCCTCTGTTATTTGGAACATAATCCTGCATTAGAAGACAGAACAGAACCAAAAAAGGGTTCCATAAATACACATATAATCTTTCCATGGGGGAAGTGACCTGAAATGCCTGGGTAAGGTGAGGAAACATCATTGATCTAGTCTGACAGTTTGTTTGCACTTGCTCTCTTTTTGCAAACTAAAAGAGAAAGGTTGTGGCTCTGGTACACTGCAGTGGTTCCTTCTTGCAATATGTAAAGACATATCTGTCTACTTAAGGCAGATAAGTGCAGAGATTTCAAAGGCTTAATACTATAAGGCACCACAGAACTTTTTAACTATTCCATAACATGCGTAAAATTTTGACTCCATTCAAGTTGGTTGGTTGTCACTGATTGACTGACACAGCACAACCAGTGTTACTAATGCAGCTACACCTTTTGGATCTAATCTCTAAGTTTTTGCCCTGGCTAGAAAACCATTGGCCATTTTACTTACTTTTGCCAGGCATCCTTAGCGCAAACTTAGAAATAACATGCATAGACTTTGTCTCCATTGCTAGTGAGTCAAGTTTACTGTTAAAGAACAAGGCCAAAGCATAGATAACAAGCTTAACGAAATGCATTTTGTATTCAAGATCTCTATATATCCCTGATTTTGGAGCAATATAGGACTGGTCATAAACTGTTTCAATTCCTCAACCTCCCTTTACTGTAGGTTCTGATCTTACATTGGAGATAACCCCCTACCACTACCAACTCAGGTGTTGGTGCCTCCCTTTAAACCAATATGCCACCAGTGCAGACAGCCGTACCATCTTTTATAACTATGTCACTTACAAAGACAGCTGGTTCACTTAGAACTGGTAAGCCACAAGTTATGTATACCTACCACTTTATGCCATCAGTGCGGGCAACTGTGGCACCGCATATCATTGTTCTACCTGCTGCAGTTATTCCATAAATGCTCAATTTTGCCACCTGCTACTACTGCCCAATAAATCATACAACAGCACTAATGTCACCCTTCAACCACTATGCCACCTATTCATTGGGATACTTGCCACTACTGTGCCACAAATACAAAAGAAGTTTTACATTTAAAAGAAAGGGCAATTGTGCCACAAATACAAAAAAAGTTTTAAATTAAAAAGAAAAGTCAATTGTATAATAGAAATTCATCATAAAAAGTAATATGGATATAAGGACAATGCTTGTTTATAGGGATCTTTTTTGTATGACTGGAGGAACAAGCTAACTTGTGGGACAGTAAAGCAAACTACAAATAGAAAATTGCTGAAATACATGTATCTATCTTCCTACTGTACACAAATCCATGCTAAACTGGTTCTGGTTCTTGTATTGTTTCTTTTTATCTTGTTTCCATGTTTCTGCTTGAGTCATCAGTCATAAAAACTTTTCTAGTATTAGAAACCTTAGTAATTCTGGAAAAGCTTTGCAACCTGCTAGGGAAAAGCTAAGCATGTGATTTAAAGATCCTTAGAAAAAGAAATTCTTAGAAATGTGCTTGGGATTTAAAACTAAATCCTTTAATTTATAAACCAAGAAGGCAAAGTTTGGAAGTTAGACAGTAAGGCAAGATAAACCATGTCCTTTCTGCTAAACATCCAAGAGGCGGTATTTATGACTATTATTTTCCCATTTAACGCATACTGATGAACATACTGTGTAGGGCAGGAGGAAACAATCAGAGATACCAAACCATTGATTTTATACTCCCTTATTCTGGGGATCCTTTAAAGCTTCTTTTGGGAACGTTAGCAATAGCAAGTTTGCTGTGATCTACCTGACACCTCCATCCATATGAACAGCCACTACAGTAATGACTAATTTCCATTTTGTCTACGGGTTAGGCATCAGAGATAAAATGGATCAAAGTTTAGGGACCTAATGAGGAGTTGCAGGAGGGCAGGAGTGCAGTGAGCCTGAGGCCTGGGTCAGGCTAGAAGGAGCCAGAAGCAATGAATTGGATCCTGTACATAATTTCTTTGGCTCCAAAACACAACAGCTCGGAATGTAAATTGTCTCTCTCTTGGAATGTTGTCTCCGCTGCCAGAACTCACCTGATACCATCTCTGTCTGGCACCTAAGCAGCAGGTGCTTTATCAAGTGACCCAGGGCACGTAGGCACTGCATGTGTGTGTACTTAATTGGTATAGGGCAGGGCGTGAAAAATACTTTCTCTCTTTTGCTTTCAGCATTCGCCTGTGCTCTCCAATTAATTTACTGGTGGTAAATTGCTAATGCTGGATTATATATTTATGAAATGAAGTGAATAACAGATTGAAGATATCAGATGAAGAAGGTTTGGTTGAGAAACTTTAGTGTTAGGGGTCAGCTCCCATAGTGCTTACTTTTATTATGGCAGTATACAGATATGTGTGGATATTTAGAGATATTTTATCCCTATTCATGCTTTTGTAAGACTCCTAAGCTGCTACTTCCATATTGTAACATTATATGCAGACAGAGGCTCCAATGAGGAGACCAAGGGATTAAGTACCCTGTAGTCTCACCCTCCGGGACTCAAGAAATTAGGCTCAAGAATAGGAGATTCCTGGAGTAAGGCACCACTGTGAGCATGCTCTGGGGAGTTGTTCACCTATGAGTACTACCTCTGAGTATTGACAGTACTCAGTGGTGGGCCAAGCCAACTGGGTGCCCTAGGCAACCCAGGCGGCTACCTCACAACTGAGATAAAGAGTCCGGTGTAATTTATGCAATACCAGCAGGCCGAGTCCAAGTTAGGTAAGAACAAGGCAGGCCATAAGAACCAACCCATTTTTTCAAAAAGTGTTACAAAAATAAAAAACAAGGTGGTCTTGAGGAATTGAGTTGCTGTATATATCATGTAAATATATATATAAGGAAATTAACATTAGAAATTGCAGAATATTTGAACTAAGTATAAACATGGCAGTTTTATTGGATTTCTTAGTGAAGAGAGACATAAGCAAGTCAAGGCCAGAGTTAGAGAAGGACAAACTAGGGCTGTGGTGCTGGAAGTTCTAGTCAGAGGGATGTTGGGAATTGGAATTAAAGAAAGGATAAAAAGCCATAGTGAAGGAGACTTTGTACATATAGATGGAGAAAACTTTGTTTTGACATTCACAGTATACATTGTAAATGGGAACAGATGTGATGATGACTTGCTTATATGGGGTGACAAGGTAACACGTAACGAGCCACTTGAGCTAAATGTCTAGATAAAGTTTGGTCCGTTTGTAAACAGGCTCGGATTTGTGGAAAGGCCACAAAGGCCCGGGCCTACAGCGGCACAAATTGGGGGGGGCGGCATGCCGCCTCGCCGTACCAAAATATTAACGTTTTTTCACATACGGAACAATGGGGACCTCTCCCCCACTGCTCTGTATGTGATTGTAAAGACCCCCGATTGCGAGTTTGCGCATGCGGGGAGGATGCACGCATGCGTGTGCGGGGGCCGGGGGGGGTGACGGACAGGGGGCGGCCTCGGGGTGCCCGTCTTACAAATCTGGCCCTGTTTGTAAATACTTATACATTATTACACAATATAATAATATGTAATTTTTTTGTTTGTAAATTAAATTTTCTGCTAAAGGGGTTCTTTCTGGCAGGTCAAATTACCTGTCTGTCTCCATGAAAGTTCTATTGTACACAACTGTACATCAACTTGAGAAAGGTATATATAAAGGTTAAAACTACCGAGAAGCACCATTTTGTCGGGCCCCAGACCCTAACTTTTGCTTTCCCTCTCGTAATGTTCTTTTGTAAAAAACACACGAGGCATATGCTTAACAGTTCCAAAAAAGGTGATGCCGAAAGCAACCATTCAGGACTGGCTGGGAGGTGAAGGTTAGAATCTGAAGGTTAGCAACTGAAATTGCTGAGGGGGCTAAAAAGTGGCCCTCTTTATAATTTATACATTTCTATTTCTATGTCAAAGAAAAAAAAACCCTGCAGAGACTGGCTGGATAATTAAAGATTTATTAAGAGTTTTCAGTTTTTGCTATTGGCTGCCCTCTAAAATCTATAAAGACAATTCTTAGTGTCCTGCAGGAAAAGGAAAAGAGCACAGATAGTCCTCTAGTATGAAGAAACCTGGATAAATGAACTTTGCACAGTGGTGCTTTTCTGCTGAAACTCCTTAAAGCCTTTGCTGTGCGTTCCAGACTTTAGGCTTATTTATCGCCACTGGATACAGCCGAAATATTTTTAAAAGCTCTCCAGGCTGTACCATTAGTCAGCAGCAGGCATAAAATGTGATGATGTCATTTCCAGAAAATGTCAAATATAAAGGCATCTGAGACAACAGAGCCTGGGAATAGATGCACTCAATGCACACTATAGCGCTGGGCTGAAGTCTCCAAGCCAAGAACACATGGCATAAAAAACAAAGGCCTGAGAAGTGTTCTTCTATTGGAGTTGGCAGTTTGGATGATAAATGTGATGACAGGCCAACATTGTGGCTTTTACTCAGCAGTATGTTCCCGAGTTCTCCAGTAGCTGAGCAGAAAAGGGAATCTTGAGCTGATTCTGAAGCAGTATGGGTCATCAATGAATAAATAATCCATGTGTAGGCACTGCTCCTAGTGTCAGGAGATGCTCTCTGGGAAGGGGATCTAAGGAAATTACTAAAAATGACTTAACTCTGATGGAATGTTTTAATTAACCTGAACCTGAAGGACAGTCCCCTCCTACAACACTGGCAGGCAGCTGGAAGGCCTAATTAGAGTTAACCCAAACTCTGTAAAGAGTTTGACTTTAGTTCATTGGTAATGAAGGGAATGCTGCATGCTGGCTGATTTCCTTCACTTGAGAGTTGCAGAAGCATGTCGGACACTCACAGCTTTGGTCAAGAGGGCATCATCTATACAGAGAGTTCTGTTACTGAAGTCTCATCTGAAAGATCACAAGAAATGTCTCTTAAAACCTTGCAGAGTTTTTTTTTGAGGAGAGGGGATTTATATTTTGATTTGCTTTTATTATTTCCCTTCTACATCTACAGACAATCCTCCTACTGTTTTATACTACGCCGCCAATTTACTGTAGTGGCATTAGGGAAAGTTGGCATCTTTTACCCTAGGGAGTATTTACAAGTAAGCAGTCCAATTTATAAGCTATTTGAATACTCCCTCACAATTTTGTACATATATGGGGCAAAAGGAGCAAAGTTCAGATCCTAGAGTAGATAGCTACAGATCAGATACAAAATAGGCAGGATGTAAACTTAGGAAATGTTTAATGGGGGATTTGCAGGGTAGGTGGAGATAGAGGGCAAGTTGTGAGGGGTAACAGGCTGAGAAGCATATGAACCTGAGTAATGAATGGTAATGAATAGTACAATGTTTTTATCAGGCCATATTTCCCAAGATGCTAGAGTCCATTTACTAGGTACAACTGCTGGAGTGCTAAGGGCTGCAACTGCTACTTTTTGTTAGAAAAGTCCCTACTACCAAAATGGTCTGAGCTGGACTGCAAATCTGTTGTGGGAGCTTAGTGCTGTCAGGTGTAAGGGAGCCCTTTATATACAGTAAAAGCCAGTTAATTTATTTATTTTTAAAGTAGTCCCTATTACCACAACAACTATTTTGGCAATAGGGTATTGACAATGTTATTTCTTATGCTTGCCCAGTTTAAGAAACATGTGTGTCCCACTAGAGGAGGAGGTTGCTGTGTTTCATCCAGTAAAAAGGCAATCTTTAAACAAAATGAAACTATCCCTTGCACCTGACTTGAGCAGTTGCGCCTATGTTTCTATCCCTCTGGCCAGCACCTTCTGCAAAATTTCGATGAAGAGCTGCAAGCATGGTTGGAGGAGGGCAAGAAATATTTTGTATAGGAACCCGATGATGTCATGTTTGGGCATTAATTAATGAGTTACCCCTGTACCTTAATTGATACTTTGCTGAGAGAATGACCTGATAACTCAAAAGGAGCAACAGCTTTTTAATTTCAACTGCATAATATAAATAAATGTAAATGTATTTACTACTTCTATGCAGATTGTTGGGTCCTGCAGATTGTTTGGTTCCCCAAATAATTTCAGTAGATCCTATGTATTTATTTAATCAGAGAAGGTCAAGCACAAAATACAGAAGCATTCGGTAGCTCGGAGAGATCTCTACCCAGCTGACCATTACACGGTCTTCTTATTATGTATCATCCTATGGCAAACTTATGTGTCTTCATTTTATTGGTTAATAATCAATAAGTCATCATGATTAGACAAAATAAAAACATTCTATCAAATTTTCTCATTATACATATGTCAGCATCAGACAGCATCAGTTTATCAACGTCCCTTTTTTATCTTGATAGTCTCAAACTGATAAATCACATATACTCAAGCTACTAATATCAAGTTACTAATGGATATATGCAGATATATATTGATTTATCACAATTGCTATGCTGTTACATTAATAAGTGGCCATCCAAAGGGCTCTTGTGGCCCTAGGCCTTAACAATCTAGTTCTTCTCTTCAATATCCTCATGTTACTTTAAGCTCTGTTTGTGAGTCTATGCACCCTTGCAGAGTCAGACTTACTAAGCCATGTCTGCTGCAGCCTCTAGGCGCCAGGCCTGACAATGTTGTGACGACTCCAGAGAGAGTGCGCTGACAGGGATACTGTCTGTGGCTGAATGACAGCTCTGGCTGGGAGCCAGTAAAGTAGACACTTTCAGGGAAGGGTCTGATAAAACTCTAGCTTGGCTATCACTAATATTGCAAGCTTAGCAACTGTGCAAAATGTGAACAAGCCTTCTTCCCTTTATAGCCAATACTGCTTGCATTATATCTAAATATAATATATTAAAATGTAAGTTTATTATATTTTATGGCAAAACTGTTATTGCCTTGGGCTATTTTTTAAAGTGTATATTCAGTAAGTCCTGTAGAGTATATGGAAAGTATTGCTCCATGCCAAAGCAAATGGTTTTAAAGCTGCACCATTACTAAGATATTAACACTTACAAGAGTGGTGTGTGGATGAGAAGTCACAGGTAGCAAATAACAAAGGCATAATAGTTATCTTTGCTGTAGGTTCAATGAACATTAGGCTTTAGGTCATTGCACCCATTACATGTTCCTTTGGTTTTTTACTGATGAATAAAAATACAGTACCTTTACATTTACAAAATTCTTTTCCATGCTTTAACAATTTGTTACAGTGTAGAAAATATTTTTTTATCCTGACCTCAGTGCTCCATTAATGTATTTATTAATTAATTTTAATACAATGTAATTTACCTGGTGCTTAGAAGACTCATTTGGGTGTTGGAGTGGGATATTGCCACTGAGCTCTAACACTCCATTGAGCAGTTGAACACATTTTTATTAACACTAACACAATGCTCAACCAACAAACAAATTTACTCCAAGACATTTTTGTGAACCACTTATTAAAATCCCATATGAATCATACAAGGGCACTTAGCAAACTTTTTTCTCACCACTTAATACATTTAGTCCAGGTGCCTTGTCTCAGACCCTTTGCTTGCGGAGATGCTTTCTTAAATACACTTTAAAACTTGTGCAAATATGGCCACTCCAATGGCCCTGGTGGAGTGCCCCAAACCCATAGCTAGGGTAAATTGGGCAGACCAGCAGAACTGCAACATCAGACGGACATGCACTCCGGGACCCAGTAGAAGCATTATTGTTTTATGAGCGAAATGTGCATCACTCCCTCTCAGGGGAGTAGCAATCGAATGGTACTTAGTGGCAGCAGATATGCCTGAGGTGTGAGCAACTGCATAATACAGAGGCAAATTCTACTTGAGGTGTAGAACACCAGGGGAGAATAGTGTTTTACTCGTGTCCTGGTTAAGTTTTCCATAGTGGGGCAGGGATAGAGGTGAGTCTGATCCCACCTGACTCTACGTTGCCCTACATTAGTTTAGTTCCTCACCGAAAACTCTGCAATAATAGGTTCACACATGATTAGTGTCACAGAGATTTGTGGCAAAACCCAACTGTTGCGCTCTAGGCAGGTGCCTCTTCTGCCTATCCCTAGTTCAGGCCCTGTTGTGGGAGGTGCACTCAAACTTCGTCTGCAACATACACAGCATTTAACAAGACACTGGTTTCTAGACATTGTATGGGCACTATAGCACCGACTCTGCTGGAGACACAGATTCTAACTGCCTCTTAACTGTGTCACAAACATGCAAAAGGGCAGCAGATCTGATACTGGTTACCCACAAAGCATTGTAAGGATCATGCTTGTCCACACCAATGGCCCAGGCACAATTTATTTAGTGTGCCACCAGTTGATCGAAGATCTGTTAGATAAACTCACCACTGAATAGAGAAGGAACTTGGCTGTAGCAAACAATGCCAGGCAGCAGCTGCTAGAGGAAACAAGGTTTTTAGCTGTATTAGAAGGTGCATAGACTTCCGGGAGGAGGGGTTACTCTTCCACTTTACAGAGCGCTGGTAAGGCCCCATCTAGAATATGTTGTTCAGTTTTGGTCTCCAGTGCTCGAACAGGATATTATTGAGTTGAGAGGCTACATATAAGGGCAACTAAGTTGGTAAAGGGTATGGAAAGTCTCAATCATGAAGAAAGACTGGCCAAGTTAGGTCTGTTTACACTGGAGAAGAGGCACTTAAGGGGGGATATGATAACTGTGTATAAATATATAAGAGGATTATATAATAACCTCTCTAATGCTTCCAGCAGACACAAGGGCATCCATTCTGACTAGAAGAAAGTCTGAAAGGATTTTATATTGTGAGAACTGAGAAGCTGTTGACTGCCCTCCCTGAACCAGTCGTACTGGCTGATACATTAGATAGCTTCAAGAAGGGTTGAACAGTTGTTTTAGCAAGTGAGCAAATACAGGGTTATGAAAGAAAGTAAATAGTACAAGTTGATCCAGGGACTGGTCCGATTGCCATCTTGTAGTCAGGAAGGAATTTTTTCCCTCTCTGCAACCAATTGGAGAGGCTTCAGAAGGGTTTTTTTGCCTTCCTCTGGATCAACTAGCAGTTATATAGGTGTAAAAGGTTAAACTATGACCCCAATGCCTTGTAACTATGGCTGAATGACTGATAAAGCAGTTTATCTATTACCTTGTTGTGAGCTAATGGGTGGGGGTTAAAATACATTTTAGGGCTCTGGTACACGGGGAGATTAGTCGCCCGCGGCAAAACTCCCTGCTCGCGGGCGACTAATCTCCCCGAGTTGCCTTCCCCCTGCCATCCCACCGGCGAACATGTAAGTCGCCGGCGGGATGGCAGACGCGGCGGCGCGATTTCGCGCAAATCGCCGAAAAAGACTCGCCCTTAAAGAATTTTCTCCCAAGCACTGCCTGGTCCAAACTAACTCAGACAATGCTTCATAGAATTGCTAACCACTTTGACCTTATAAAAGTGTTGACACTAGTAGTATAATGGTTTTAGAGTTATTTGTATATATAACTGCTATTAAAAGCAGTGTTTATCTGTCCTATTTTCTTCTCTGCCCTGGTGGCTCTGGCATTTGAAACAATGTAACACAAGGCAGCAGACTGACAGACCTGACTTGCTGGAGAAAACTGGCACTTGCAACATTGTTTAAAAAGAAACAACCAGGAGTTCAGCAAATGCTGCTTTTAATAGCAATTACATTTACAGATAACTATTAACACTGAAAAATTGTAATCAATTCATATTGGAAAGTTGCTTAGAATTATGTTTTCTTTAGTAGGCAAATCTTATTTTTGGGGTTGACACGGCCATTAAAGGAATAGTTTACTGTTAAGCACTTCCATTGTGAGGGTCAACTAGAACTATTATCCTTATTTATGAGGATAAGGGCAAATTATAGAGAAACAGAACTATAACAGAGCCACTGTCTGAAGTGTCTGCTTGGTATGTGACATTCTGCAAAATTAAATGATTACAAAATTGCTTTCTATAGAATATGGGCAGAGGTTACAGCTATTAGTTTGGAGAAAGGTGCTATTTACAGTTATTCAAGGTTTTAGAGGATCACTCAAGTAAAGGTTATTTTCCCTGTCATTTTTGTAACTGGCTACTCACTAAATCATTTCATGTTACATTAGTTATTGGCCTTCACAAACTGCTGAACGGAGGCTTGCAAGCAATTGTGCACCTGGCATCCCTGGGTTACAGATAATTCAAAATTCAAGTTAATACATAAAAACTCAACCTACGTTTTATTAATTTCTATGGGATTTTAAGAAGTGTATTTATCATTCAGTGAATTCTAACTCTTACCCATTGATAAATATGCTTAAATAATCCCATATAAATGAATAGAATGTTTTTATGTATTAAACTCTAAACTCATATTTTGATAAATCTGAGTGATAAGTGACACGTATATAGTTGCAATAATTAGTGAAAACGGGCTCAGTTATAAGTGTAGTCCTTTATCTTTGAAATTTTTCATCTTGGCAGAAAAAAAGAACATCACATCTAATTTAAGTACATAGGTAAAGATTTGGATCATTTTAGCAGCATTTATCTATATACACTGTACTGCAATATAGTGTGATCCAGCTTGACATATACTTTATTATGTGATGGCCAAACAATTTGGCTACCAATCATACAGCATTCAGTGACATTGAAGGACACTGGTTACACGTACAGAGTACTGCGCCTAAGCATACCCTGCTTATAGAACAATTCAACGGTGTCAAATAAGCTCCTTTTGGGTTGTTACAAATTTACAATTTTCTAAAAACTTTTAGCTGACTCAACACCACAGTCTCTTTATTATCATTATCTGTCAATGTCAAGGCATAGACAATAATAAACAGAGCATAAAAATACACACAACCCACAGAGATGATTGTTTATATTTAAGCATATGTATTCTCATTTACAAAATCATATATTATGTATTATAACTTCAGGATATCTAGTGTACTGGTGAGGGTACTGGCCTCAGCGCTTTATGGGGTACATAAAAGAAACTAGAGCCAAGTGAGTCAAGGGGGTTGAACTGTTTTCTGCACTACAGAGATGTGGTACATTGTAGTGAACGTGTGTAGGTTGTCTAGGGCTCTGTGCTGTACTGTGTGAATACCTGATGTAAATCAGGGTCTGGGAAATGAACAAACAACAGCTTGCTTTTTACAAGCCTTTACAACAGGGATTCCCAACCTTTTTTACCCGGGAGCCACACTCAAATGTAAAAAGAGTTGGGGAGCAACACAAGCATGAAAAAATGTTCATGAGGTGCCAAATAAGGGCTGTGATTGGCTATTTGGTAGCCCCTATGGGGACTGGCAGCCTACAGGAGGCTCTGTGTGGCAGTACACTCGGCCTTTATGTCCCCAAAACTTGCCTCCAAGTCAGAAAATAAAAAATGAGCACCTGCTTTAAAGCAACTGAGAGCAACATCCAAGGGGTTGGGGAGCAACATGTTGTACACGAACCACTGGTTGGGGATCACTGTTTTACAAACACAAGCAGGTTCCTGTTAGCATGGATTTTCTGACAGCATAAAACAGCACTGAAGAGCACAAGAGCATGTAGGCAGTGCTGTATTTGTCGGGGCAGCTGCGGGTCTCTGTGCTCTGAGAAAACACTGCACCATGCAAAGGATATAAAGAAAACAACATTTTAATAGGGAAGTTCACCTGTTGCACTGGAAGGACTTTGCAAAAGAAGTACTTTCCCAAATATATTAATGTATCAAAATGGATCCAAATCACACTGATTAAAGCATTTGTCTCCCAAAACAATGATTGGACCAATGCAGTCCTCACCAGGCTTGATAAATATTTAGCTGTTTTTAGACAGATATTGATTGGGCAGCCACAAAATGGTTCCTGATAGGACAAAGCCACATGTGGTGTTTAGTATCCTGCATTTTTTTCCAGCAACAAAACGCCAGGAAATGACTTGAAATTGTGGGTGCTGGGGATTGCCACAGGTAGAACACTTACTCCAGACATGTACAAAGGAACTTCTTCAAAATGTCAGTGTTTTACCTGCAGTGATTCGCAGCCCCACAAAGGCAAGGAATTTTTGGATGTTTTGTCACCATGACAAAATGCAGGAGAACATTTCCCTTTGATTACATTGCAACAGAAAGCAGCATGCCCATAGCACAAATATAACTTTAATGAACTAATATCTTTGTGGCAAAAAACTTCAGTTATCCCTTTATGAAATTGTAACCAAACCATGACAAACTACAAAGGCCAACGTTTAGAGCTACTTACCGTGCACCTACTGATAACTAAAAGAAGAAACAAAAAGGATTATTTATTATTGCCACAGCTGAAATTGCTAAAGCAATGAAGGGTGCACAATTTCAGCTCTTTACAGCTCATGCACACAGGGCAGTCCTTAGGGGTTGAGGATTCTGGGGCAATCTATTGGCCTTTTCAAGCTAATGGCCCAAGCCAGCTGCCCCTATTTGCTACCTGCTAAGGACAGCTCTATGTACATGGAGCATTGTAAAGGTGAAGGTGAAGCACACAGCGCCAGTGGGTGCAAGGGTACTTATCACCTCTTTTTAGTAATTTGTATAGATTCTATTTTATTCAAATAATTCAAATATTAAAAAAAAAATGACACTGGGTGTAAGACATTTTTACAGGAGTGCTACTTCAGTTTAACTGAAGAAAACTGGCTATAAAATAAAGCTGGCGTAACACTGATGAAACCTTACAAAACAAATTTACACAATATTGGTGCATGTATGGTGGCCACACAATGCCAAATGATCTCCAGGTACTATGGATGTTGGTTAGTTTATAAACTGGGCCTGTTTGCCGATGTTCTAGCAGCAGCGCCTCTTCACTTAATGTTGTACTGATCATTGGGGCCCGTTGGACTGAAGAAGCACAACAATAAAGCCATACTGTGATTGGCACCTCATACGGAATCTGTCCATTTGTCCCATCAGCCAATCCAGTGTTTGACTGGCTATACTCAGACTTCTACTGATCTACTGTCAGTTACATAGTTCTACCCGTGCGTGAATAAAATTGTGCATCAGTGAAAATGTGTGGAAATTGGTGCTCAGTAATAGCTCTTTTGGCTGGTATGTTATTCTGTGTCTGCCTTGCCTGCATGAAAAAGGGTTCCACATGATTGCATAGGAAAGTAAAGTTTATTTTTTCAACTATATTGTGTGAGTCCCTTGTTTCAGAGTTTTATGACACCTTAATAGTGATGAATTACTGTGAAAAAAAAAATCAGCAAATGAATGCAGGGAGCTAATACAGTGCAAGTTACAATGTTTTTTTTTTTACTCAGTCTTCTTCCTCCCCCTTCTCCTCTCTCCCTCTCTCAGCGTCTGTAAAATGGCTTTCATACACTCAAGGCGCCAAAGCATTTGACCCAGGTTATCCTAAGAGCCAGGGGTCTTTTATGCTCCACTAAACAGGCTGGAGCCAAAAGCTCCCCTCCTATTCTCTGGCTGTCAATCCAGGTAATAATCAAAAGGTCTTATCTGTAACCTATTAAGGAATCATTTTAGCTGTCTGGGCTCCAAGACCAAGCTGCTGGGGCAATCATGCATTTAACCTGCAAGAAGGGGAGAGACAGTAGCTGTTAACACCCCTGCCATTGCCCCCCCCCCCCCCCCCCCCCCAGCAGTTCTTTTCAATTTAACTGGCCCCATCTTTAAGATATCCAAGTCTGCTCTCCAAAGCAACTAGTTTTTTATGTAGCATTAAATGAAGACTTCATTAACTCATATTACCATGGTCTTTTTTTACAAGACAGCATATTTCAAAAAGCTACGCATCACTATGACAAAAAAGGCATTTCTAGTTACTGACACCCTCATCATGTAAGTAAGAAAAGTAGTATGAGAATGTAACACAAGAATATTACATACAGTATACTATAAAATATGGTGCTATGATACACGGCTATATTACTGCATATATTACAGAATTCTATTACTCTTCTACACAATAAAAAAATAACCCCCTGTTGCACTGGCCCCCCCTATATACAAGTTTAATTTGGGTACAGGCCAAGTACTTTTATACGGTCATGGAACTACAAGATGACTTCTAATATCTTAATATTTTACAGTAAAGGGCACATTATTCATTATAATGCACAAAGTGAAACTTTGGACAACACATTTTTTTTCAAATAAAGCCTTTTTGTGTGACCCATGAACTTAGCAAAAATCGGCACTCACCAATCCAACAGCCAATGGCCGGGTGCTAACCCAAAGAATCCATCCAGTACATATAGGAAGCACTTACAGCTTCAGTGTCCAATAACTCAGTTATTTATTTAAGCATACTATCTACGCATTCCATCCACTCAGGATCGTCATCAGGATGTATATATGGTTGGGACATGTGTGCATGGTTGGTCTGTTAGTCAATTGCAGTCCCCGTGGCCCAAGGTACCCATTCTGGTTCTGTATCTATCTCTCTGTCTCTCTCTATCTACCCTACTAACAACTGAATTTAAATTTGGACATTCGTGCCACTTAGGCAGGAAAATCTCAGTTAGGGTTTTTGTGTTCTTCAGGACTTGCTCAGGCACCAAGTAATTGAATAAGTGAAACACAGGGCAGTAGAGAAAGATTTTGTCTCTCTTTAGAATAACAGATTTCACAATAAATAATAAATTAATAAACTCTGCTGGAACACATCAGCAGAATGGAAGGCTAGATGAGAGAGAGGTTTGCATGGTCCATCATTGACTGACAGGAGAGATAGGATGTTGGGTTCCAATGGCTGCTATATTTTATTTTCATTTTTTTAGCCAAATAATAACTGTCAAATCAAATACAGTCATGTGTAACCTGTAATGAATGGGACAGCATTCTGTTTAAGCTCTTTCAAGATAAAGATGACTGTGTGGATGACATTGTCATATATTGTAACATTCTATTCAAGACATCTATTGTGAATTGTATTAGCATCTGGACCTGAGGCTCAAATGGGCATATTAAACTACATATAAGACTGGAAAAATGTGCACTTACTGTGGGTAACTGTAGGATTCATTCTTCACCCTTGCTATCCACCCTTAAATTGGCTGGGGCATCATTTGGTACTGTAAATGACAACTATTAACTATTAAGTCATTATTAAGTGTACGTTTGCACAAACTATGTGCTGTGTATTCCCTGTATACTATGCACTACTGGGGGTAAGTACACATTGGTGATCCAGTAATTGTCATGCAGTTTTGAAATGAAAATAAATGTTTTTTTTTTGGCTTTAACAGATTCCTGGACCTGGTACAAATTTTGTGCCTTTTAATATATTACCCCCCTTTAGTTCTTATTGCGATAACAATACCATCTTTATTCATATGTAGCTATGACAAATTATACACAGGGCTGCATCCACTTTGAACCACAGCCTCGGATGCAAGGGGGTTCTTAGTATTAGACGAGCAGCTGACAAGGGGTTGAACCCAGGCCCAACAAATTAGATTCAAAATATATATACATATACAGCAGGACTGGGGATACGAGTGGTGGCTAAGGGTGCACATCATTGCTGATTGTGCTGGGGGTCTGTGTTATAGCAGTGAGATAAAAGTACAAGATGGCGTAACGTAACAGGTAACAATGGTTATATTTTTTCCTATGTATAGCGCTGCATAACTTGTTGGCCCTATATAAATAAATGGTGATAATTCCTTGCTACTTAATAGGTTCATTCTGGAATGGTGTCTGAGTGGATGAGAAGCTGCACCTCCACCTATTGCCAAATCCAGGTAGTGCACTTTACAGTTCGGTGACACCAAATGACCCTTCACGGGGATGGATTGCACTTGACTATGACACACAGTCTGTATTTAGTGCTCAGGTCATTTTGTGTTATGCTTGGCTCTGGTGACATCTGATTAATGAGTTATTTTTGGGTCTTTAGAGGGGCAATCGTTTTGTTTATACTTTTAAGTGTTCTGCATATAGTAAAGAGTTAAGGCATAAAATTTAAACACACAGCCATGAAATTTATGCAGATATAAAAAGTAAGCATATTCATTGCAGCATAATTACAAGGCCTGGCATAACATAAAAACAAACTTATGGGTTCATTAAATTTGCTAGAAGTATATTGCTTTGGCTTGCCAGGAGCATACTACACTGCGGCTCTCTCAGACTGTCAGTGAGCAATGAAGTTGGAGAACTGCTCATTCCCTGACTGGAGCTGAATAAGCTGAGCCCTGTGTTCATTTCCTGCATACACACAGCCTAGTACAATTTTTCCATAGGAACATTTATTTTGATGGTTTATTTGAAATCGGTCCATGGTCTGTCTAATCCATATTAATAGATATAAACTGAAGGGCTTTTGCATATATCGTTGTTTTATGTTTATTAAGACTCCGCTATCCAAAAGCCAGAAATCAGAAGAACTATACGGGCTTGTTTAAATGAGAGCTGCTTATCCATAGCGCATGAAGATAAAATTGAATTGTGAATCCACAAACTGTTTTTTTTTTTTTTTTTTTTTTTTTTAAATTCTGCAGTTTTCCTCCAAATATATTCATTTTTATTTAAAAAAATAAAACTGTCCACGGAAACAACCTGATGCTACAGAGAGCAACTGAATTAGAAATTCTATTCAATTAAAGTTATATTTATTTCCGTTGCTTTGATCCAAATTGCTGTTCAAAGAAAACCCAAACAAATAGTTATTATCTATTTATATATAAATATGTTACAGAGATTACACATCCTTCACATCAGTCCCTGCCCCTGTGAAACTTAATAAGGTCAATAAGGACAATTTTATCAAGAGACTGTTAACCTGCTTTGGTTCTTTTTGGGTGGAAACCCATACAGATACAAGGAGTACATACAAATTCTTTGCAGTGCTCTGGATGGAATCAGACCTGGGACCCTTTCACTACTATGCAGCAGTGATAGCTATTATGTCCAAAGTGTATCTAAGGGCAAGGGCACACAAAATGCACGACCTGCGCCTGGGCTTTGTAGCCAGGCAGAGAGAAGCGGATCCACTCCGCGCAGCTTCAGCCTCAGTGTAGCTACATTGAGGGGAGCTGAGTTTGGCTTGAACTCACATTCAGAAAAAAGGGAAAGCATGCATTTTTTGACCAATCTCTGCAAAAAAAAAAAAAAAAAGGGCGCAATGTGTGGGGCATTGTGCAAATAACTGTTTCAGAGCACAGAGACCTGCAAACAGCTTGAATCTCAAGTGGCATGTGTTAGGCCACACTAGATTCAAAGGCGGCAGGCGGGAGAAACATGTAACACAAGGCACAGAGCAGCAGAGGTGCAGGTCACATGAGGGCCCTGTCATTGCCTGCAAATGGTAATGTAATCCAGATGGGCAATTTTTTTTCCTAGATCCTATAGAAAGGGCAAGGCTTATGCAACGGAGATTTCTAAATATATAATAAACACCTCAGTTAAGAGAAGAAACCCCATGTGCTGTGTTCTATACGGATGTATAATTATTATGGACGTTTTCTATATAACTCATACTTTTGCTTATCTGGAAAGCAATAAGCATCCAGGATTTATTAAATATGCTCACATTTGTAGCACTTACACTGTCATACTGATGTTACACAGACTGGGGTTGCACTCCGTTGTGATAAAACAGAGCCCGGCTAACATTTACATGGGATGCGCACATGGACTAGGATCATCACCAGGCCAACTAATGGCACCTGCTCCAGCAGTTGGATGGAATGTGGAACTAAGTGCAACATTCTTAACATACCATTAGCACTGGAATGGTTAGTTATCAGTGTTAATGTCATCAAAAACCATCATGAACATTATGTTATTTTGTTGATATTTCACTAAATTGCTGGCCATATTTAGCATAGCAATAACCTGATCTGTGAATAGGAAATTTTAAACAGCTAAAGAATGAAAAAGTACCATTGGCACAATAGTATCTCTAGCTAATTGTAAACCATCTAGACTCCTAGCACCCAGGCACTCTAATTGCCCACTGGGGTTAATTTACTAACATAATCGATACATTGCACCAGTGCAGTCACCTTCAGCAATCAATCTACAGTTCAACATTTTGGGCTAGATTTATCAACGTTCGAGTCTGATTTTTTTTTTACAATTTGAGTTTTTTTTTTTTTGCGAAAAAAATTTGAATTATTAAGTGCAAAAAACCCAAATGTAAAAAATCCCCATCTAAAAGCTTGCCATTTTCTATAGTTGTCCTAGGCAAAGTCACACCATATTTTCAAACTTGAATTTTTTGAGTTTGTAATATCAAAAAAATTGAGGTATTCAAGATTTTTATAACGACAAGTTTGTCTTATTAATAAATAAACAATACACAAGTTTTTTTCGATTTAGAGAGAAACTCGAAAACTGATAAATAAGCCCATATGATTCCGAGTGTCATATACACCAAAACACCCATTCAGATGCACCGTCAATTTAGGAAAACCCAGTTTTAGGCTTACATATCTCCTAATCCTTCAGTAGCTTTAAGTCTTTGTTCTTTCTTAATTGTTGCTGACCTTGCCCCAATTTTGCTGCCTCAATCTGCTCACCCAATGTGACTCCTGAGCAGCCAACAATGACCTTAAACTCCCTGACTATTGATCCAGCCTTTTGCTTTAGTACACTGATTTCCTGATACTCCTTACAAGACAATGGTGAAGTGCTCTACTTCTTTCAATCCGTTTGGAACAGTAAATGTATCCCACCTGCCGTGGGTCAAAATGCATATGTAGTCCAAGAAACTGATGCACACTGTAGAGTTTGCGGTGATGCTACAAAGTGAATTTATTAGCTCATTTATAAGCATCAAACAAGGCCTCACTGGGCCCTTTATCAAGCCTGTAGGCTCGAAACATTGCCTTTTTTGATGTCTGCTTATAAATGAGCTAATAAATTCACTTTGTAGCATCACAACAAACTCTACAGTGTGTGGCAGTTTCTTGGACTTATTAGAAGACACACTGGGGTATATTTATCATGCTGTGTAAAAAGTGGAGTAAAGCATTACTAGTGATGTTGCCCAGGGCAACCAATCAGCAATTAGATTCCAACAGTTAGAAAAGCAAAGCATCTGATTGGCTGCTATGAGCACCATCACCAGTAATGTTTTACTCCACTTTTTAGACAGCATGATAAATATACCCCACTGTGTTCTTGTCTGAGCTAGTGCTATTTAAGTCACATGAACGTTAATTCTCAGCTACCAGACTACTAGTAGAGAGGGGATTGGGTAAAAATAAATGTATCTTCTTTATCGTGTTAATAATTTGCATTGATTGCATTTCTTTTTGTAATACCTGGAAAAACATGATTGTGAAAAAAAGTTTAGAAAAAATGCAATTGAAGGAAAGGTACTATCACTGGGGGGTGCCAAATGTTAGGCACCCCCATGTATTGTAATCACTTACCCCGGGCTGGTACCCCTGTTAGCAGAAAAATTCACCTGTGAGCGAGAGAACTTCTTTCTTCCAGGCCAGCTGAAAACATATTGGAACATCTGTAGCAGTAAAGCATTTGCTTGTAGCCTATGCTGAGATATCATAAAATGTCATACTGATATAGCAGCAGGCCTAATTTCGGAAGTGAATCCCCCTCTGCACTTCATTAATCACATTTAATTAATATATAGTTCTATTCTGAGATATAAAAATTGAATGACACCCTTCAGTTAATTGCAACTTGGTTCATCGTTAAATTCTCTTCTGTTCATATCATAATTATTGTGCAGAGCACATTCCATGCAGTGGGTATTATAATGAAAGGGATAATAAGGAATGTTTTCGTGCAATTAATGTATACATTTTAAAAGGGGAAATTCCATGTTTCTTTTCTTCACCTGCACTAATTATGTTATTAAGTTGAAATTAGTGAAAGTACCTAAAAAGGGAGGACAGGGGAAGAGAAGGAGGCATCGAAGAGCTTTTATGTTCTGCATGCCAAGAGATTACTGGAAAAAACGGTATTTTTTCCAATTTCTAAAGCATAGCACTCCTAATCAGCGGGCCATTAACTCTTCATTTAAATCTCTCTAGAATCCCTTGTATTTTGTTTCTTTATGCTTTTCAAAGGGGCCAGAAACTCTTCTCTGTGTAGCTCTTCTTTATGGATCAGGGGAGTGGAATCAGAGAACTGTACTATTAACACTAACAAAGCATTGTGATGTAAAGCAGTGCAGCATTAATACCTTTACTGCCTAAAGGTCTCAAATGTTGGCGCTGAGTTTTATATGGGAATTTCCATACATTATTTTATCCTTCTAGCACGGAAAGCACATTTAAGAATCCACCTGTGAAACTGGGCAGTTCCAAATAAGGCAAACTGGGAAGTGTACATGTTGGTAGTAATCACCTGTCTAAGGGTTTTTCCAGTGTGTTCCAACAGTTGTGGTTTCTTCTGTTTCTTCTTTCTGTAGAGCGTATGTAGAAAGTAGAAATGTTTAATGTGGAGGAATGTCTGAGCATGGATAATTACCTAAATTAGGGTCCTCGGGCTTTTTTGGCTGTTCATTCTCTGCTGTTATCTAGATAGTGTGTTGCGTAAGTGAAAATATTTCACCCCAAGAATCCTGAGGTTTATTTGCAAGTGTTTTCTCTCTCTCCTGAAAGGAAAGTGAGTAAAGGCTAACCTTGTTATATTGGCTATTCTGCTCAGATAGGCGATCTAATAAATATTCATGGATTTAACTTCCTGTTGATTTTAAGCCCACAGGACTAAGTCCTGCACGAATATCTGGTAGAATTATGTTTGGCTTCATTTGTGTAAAATAATATGTCTAGTACAGCTTATTCCAGTTACAGCTCAGCACATGATAGCTAAGTCGGATGTAATTCATTAAAATATTTTTTAAAATTTACATTTTAAGGTTTTTTTTAATAAGGTCGATTTTAAAGGGGAAAATTCATTATTATTGTATGAGTAAGAACCAAGAAAGGAAATAAAATGATTTGCAAAAGGAAGGCTATCACCCAACCTATAGAAGCAACAAACCAGTGGTTTGTGAGCAACACAATGTTGCGTCCAGTGCCCCCAAAACTGGTGCTTATGTTTGAATTCCTGGCTTGGCAGCAAGTTTTGGTTGAATAAAAACAAAATGTACTACAGGTATAGGATCCGTTATCCGGAAACCCGATATCCAGAAAGCTCCGAATTACGGAAAGCCTGTCTCCCATAGACTCCATTTTAATCAAATAATTCAGATTTTTAAAATTGATTTTCTTTTTCTCTGTAAAAATAAAACAGCGCTTTGTATTTGATCCCAACTAAGATATAATTAATCCTTACTGAATGTAAAATAATCCTATTTGGTTTAATTAATGTTTTAATGATTTCTTAGTAGACTTAAGGTATGAAGATCCAAAATACAGAAAGACCCCTTATCCGGAATACCCTTGGTCCCGAGCATTCTGGATAATGGGTCCTATACCTGTACTAACCAATAACCCCTGTAGGCTGATAGTCTGCATAGAGCCTACCAAATAGCCAATCACAGACCTTAACTGTCACCCCTATGAACTTTTATGATGCTTGTGTTGCTCATAACTCTTATTACATTTGACTGTGGCTCACAAGTAAGAAAGGTTAGGGATCCCTGCTTTATATTTTAGTTTAAATGTTGTATTAAGCCCACAAGAAATATTTTACTGTGATAGTACCAGTGAACCCATCAAACATATTGGCATACTAGTGGCAATGACCCACAGCAAAAATATTTCTAGAATTGTTGGAGTTGCCTAGGCATATATATTGGTACTATAGTTGCAGGGGGAAGAAGAGAACCAGGGGGTCCTTTCCTTCATAAATGATAAAATAACTGGTGAACACCGTCTTGCTGTCTTGGGGTTTGTAAAAGATTATGTCACAGATGGAATTCGTGCAAGAAATATAATGAGAATTATAGCCCCCATTTGAAGAGCATAAGGGGCTCATATACACAAATATTTGTAGATTGAGTGTACACTTAAGCAAAAAAAACTTATGCTATCAATAAGAGGCCTTAATTTATGAAGCCTGTCTCAACCAGGGGGAACAGCCGTTGCATTATCATTAAAATGCAGAAACTGGTTTCCGAGCATTGTGGTTGAAAAAAACAGGGATGGTATGTCTTGTGGCGGTGTCCCACTGGGCAGCGACAGCTTTACAGGCACAATCGAGTAATCTGATTATTTGTTTTTGCTCATAAAACTGCCATTGCACAGTATGACCAGTGGATCAGGTATTTTGACTACTGATCATGCTGTGGGGCAGAATTATAAAAATTTGAACTGGGGATTCCTGAGGGATTTCAAGCAGGTCAGATTTTATCACAGTTATTAACACTTTCCTGCCAGGGACGTCTTTTCTGGCAGTTCAGAAAAAAACTTTTAATAAACTGGAATATTTTTTAAAGCAATTTTAGTTTTTCCAAATGTGACAAATCATCAGAATTGTTTTGACTGTTGTTAATTTATAACCCATGCATAGCACACAAGTAAAATTATATCAATTACTATCAAATAAAGGCTTAAAATAAAGATAGCTAAGCTTCTCAAAGCAGTTAACAATGTGGGGCCAACTCCTTCAGGTTATCTGTGCAACAACCTGAATGTGCAACATGCTCAAAATCTATACTATCATCATCTTCATATATTTATATAAACACCAGTTACACAGCATTTTACAACAATATATAACAATTACAATGCCTAGTGGCTCTTCAAAGTGCAGTATATCCCCGTGTTGAACACTTCAGTGAATAGGGTTTTCGTTGCCTATTGTTTTATACATGACGTTCCCTTCTCCCTTTGCTGTGACTGTTCTGCTAGCAGGGGTCCATTATGCAGGGGGATTATCTGTGCACTAGTAATGTAATTGAACTTATGTGGAACAAGGATGTATACGTCACCTTTAAACAGTTCCAAACCTAGACAGGGTGCATGAGTTGACTACGATTCATTGCAGCTTGCCTTCAGCAGAACAAGTGACAATCCTTAAGTGACCTCTCTTGCCTCAGGCTCCGGGCACCATCAAACTACCCCCTACCATTTACACCACTATGGGAAACCAAATGATGTTTCTGTATCAATGAGGATTTCCCACTGGCATAATTACACATAGATTAAGAACAGTTGTACCCACCCAGTCACCATCTAGAGTTACATCTAAGGAAAGCATAAATCTCTAGATCTTTCTTTACACATTTGTGGACAAAATGGTAGGGTCCATCCAGAAATCAAATAGGGGTTGAATTACTGGCACAACAGTGCTTTTATACATATGTAACCTTCTTGACCAAATGTTAGATCCCCAAAAAAGTTTAAAAAAACTTTAGCTTAAAGCAATGCAAATGGTTCTTACCCATGAGGCTGGAATGATCTCCCTGATGATTTTGTGATGGCAGATCCCCTCAACATTATCTCTAGTAGCATGGAGAGTATTAAACTACTAGTAATTTAAGACCTAGGAATGTTAAACAAAAAAGTAAGGAAAACAGTATGAACAGAATTGAAAGAGAATAATAACACAGTGATTACATTAAAGGAACAGTAACACCAAAAAATGAAAGTGTATAAAAGTAACTAAAATATAATGTGCTGCTGCCCTGCACTGGTAAAAGTTGTGTGTTTACTTCAGAAAGTCTACTATAATTTATATAAATAAGCTGCTGTGTAGCCATGGAGGCAGCCATTCAAAGGAGAAAAGGCACAGGCACATAGCAGATAACAGATAAAACACCATTGTATTCTACAGAACTTATCGGTTATCTGCTATGTAACCTGTGCTTTTTCTCCTTTTTTCCAGCTTGAATGGCTGCCCCCATGGCTATACAGCAGCTTATTAAATAAATTATAGTAGTGTTACTGTAGCAAACACACCAGTTTTACCAGTGCAGGGCAACAGTGCATTATATTTTTATTACTTTAAAGCTCTTTAATTTTTTGGTGTTACTGTTCCTTTAAGCAGATAAGGGGGTGGTGCTGTAGTTATGAATAAAGATGCTTATTTACAATAAGTTGACAATTAAATTACGAATATGTCACAAATTAAATCCAACTTTGACAGTGAAAGGAACATTTTTCAGTTGTTTGAAAATAAATAGTAATAATAATAATAATAATAATAATAATGTAAATAACTTGTTTGGATGCCCCATAATATCAGGTGTCAGGTATCAATTAGTAGTCATCTGCTGTGTTGGACTAGGGTGTCTGGGGCCCACCAGAGCTGCAGCCCCACTCCAGTCCCCTGACCCAACATCAAGCACCCTTCTCCCCACCGTGTAGTTGTTAGGTGTAACTTGTGAGGTTTTAACTGTGTCATTTTATGTCTGATTTGTCTCCTATTCAGTTTTAAAGGAGTAGCTACATTATACTGGAATAATGGACTATATATATATTGTGCATAATAGTACTGCATTGAATCATAATTGTTATGTATATATAGAACCTGAACTGGGTGTAGTTCTAATCAAATGTCTTTGAGGAAGTGCCACTGTTATGCACGGAATGCATTAGGACAAATCAAAACATCTTTAATGCTGCGGTGTTTCCATTTTTAGTGCACCTTCAATAAATATAGAGTAAAGTAATCTCTGCTACACTGTTCTTCTTTTTGCCTTGGTGCTGATGAACTGAATGCCAATGTATTTATTTGTATATACATATACATGTGATTTATAGTGTCAAGTGTCAGTCTGTGTGTATCTAATAGGGCTCAGTGATGCGGAGAGATGCAATGATGGACATTTTACTTTTCCCAACCCAGATTATTAAGCATGTAGTGCATTTGTAGCTTTATATATTCCTAAATATAGTAGATTTCACAGACAGTTATATTACATACAAATTTGATGTCTGGTTTATCATAGAAAACAGATAAACCTGGAATGTTGAAGGTAGGCCAAAAAGAGCTGGGGTTTAGTGTAATTATTACAGCCCTTAGCTAAATTGAAGGTACTGGAAGGGAAGCAAAAATAAAACAATAGCCCATAATGTAAGCCCTGAAATTTCCCAAAGTAATCAAAAACGAATAAAAACTATCTTAGAAAAGGAAAGTGGTTTGGCGTCATGCTAATTATGATTCCAAACAAAACCCACATTTTCGTAAGCTCTATTAGCCAATCATCATGTTGGGCACATTCCTCAAATGGCAGTCAATTTACAGCAATCATTTAACTGTTTTTTAACAAGGCTGTCAGCTTCTATTGTTACAGCATTTTGGCTTTGGGTGTCAGTGGCATTTGTCTTTAGTGTGGTACTAGTTTTATATCTGTTAGTGACATTCAGAACAGACTGTACTCATGTTTTGCCCAGTTTTTGACCATGGAATGGTAGATTTTGAAACCACTCTTCTGACTCACTAGGCAGTCTGAAGGAGGCCGGGAACTGAAAATCAAAGTAGATTAAACTATAGTCCAACATTTCAGTCTGATCATCATTGTACATTGGTGATGTATATTATGATTGCATGATATATACAATGAACTGGCATGGGATTCATTTTTATAAATCATTGGGACCTGGTGTTCTCCAGGATTTTCCATAATTTCAAGCAATGTTACTTAAAGCTACTAAAAGAAAAACTACAAATTAAAAGGACATGGCAAATCTAAAAAAATAAAACATTATGTACTGATAGGGCACACTTTGTTGAACTGCACTGTTTATTACCAAATTACCCTACATTCTAGAGAAAAGCGACTTGCAAAAAATCTGCATCTATTTCAATATCTCTAAGTGAAGAAGTTCACCTTAGCATGAACTTTCAGTATGATATAGACAGAAGAAGATAGCGGTCTTCTCTTTTTTTGTGGTTTATTTAAATTTACATTTTTGTTGTAAACCACTCGTGTTTGTTATTTAAACTGTCATGTGGTTGGGGGGAGTTCACTGACCTTAGCAGCCAAGCATGTCTGAATGGACGATGAAGAGAACAACACTACAACTCAAAATAATGAATAAAGAACAACCAAGATGAACTGTTCAACTCAATGCTTTAGAGAGGAGAGTCAGAATGGAAAGGGAAACAATATATATTATATATTTATATATATATATATATATATATATATATATATATATATATATATATATATATATATATATATATATATATATATATATAAACAGTTCAGCACTCAATGGTTCTTGTGAAGACAAATGTAAATGTGATATATATTTAATAACATATAGATTCCTATATATGAAAGTACATAAATATCACATTCATCTTCGCAAGACACATTATAAGCAGAATTCTTGCTTTTTCAGAAGTTTCAGTACTAAATTGTAGCCTGCTGATTTGCCCAGTATCAAAGAGAAGTAGATACCCAAGAAATAAATTAGTACATTATCACTGCCAGTTGCTTTGTTCTCTAAAATACCAAAGTTATTCCCTTAGTTCTGGTAAAGCTTCAAACAAATCCAATCCCACTGTTGTCCAAGAAATATGCATGTTTTTTTCAGTTTGGTTGAACAATTTAGTAGGGCTAAATAAAAAACTCTTTCATAATGAAGTCTCCTACATTGCCTTTTTCCTTGTGTTTTAAAGCTTTTTCCAGTAAAGAGGGTAAAGCAAAGAATTCTACAAAATGGGAGTATACATGTTGATTTGACTCTTTGAAACTTTGCGTTTAATAAACAATATAATGCTCTGGTTATGAAAACAAAGATAATAAAAATCGATGATTAAAAACAGAAAACACGAGTTTCCCAGCTTAGTGTGCTGGTTGCCAGCTTAAGGCTGCAATTAATTTTCTATGGAAAATTGTATAAGAATTGGAAGGGATTTTTGTTTGTATATTTGCATTCATGTTTTGTATGTTATGTGTATGCATATCTGTGTGTGTGTATATGCACACAAGCGTGCATATTTGTGTATGAATGTATATAAGCAGGTAAATGTTAAAAATGATTGACTGAATGGTGAAGAGAAACATGAATGGCAATTTATTTATTTAGAATGAAAATGTTACTAAAATAAGGATAGAACATGTTAAACAATACACACTATACTTCGGGCCCAAAGTCTGAGTAATGTACAAGCATGGCACCTGTTATCCAGAATGCTTGGGACCTGGGATTTTCTGGATAAGGGGTCTTTCCTTAATTTGGATCTGCATAATATAAGGATTAATTATTTCTCAGTTGGGATCAAGTACAAGGTACTTTTTTATTATTACAGAGAAAAAGGAATTTTTAAAATGTTGAATTATTCCATTAAAATGGAGTCTATGGGAGATGACCTTCCCTTAATTCAAAGCTTTCTGAAGAATGGGTTTCTGGATAATGGATGCCATACCTGTGTAGTGATATAGAAAGCTGGCGATTTATAATGATTGGAAGTCCTGTGTCTTTTTATTATGTGATGCATTGAGTCTCACAGGATAAAAACCTTCCCCACAAGGTTTTCAGTTTTTATGTTATATATACACATTACTTGGGTGATCACCAGCCTCATTTTATCATAAAGAACAGGGGGAAACCTATATGCAGTGAATTTAATAGGTAACAAACATTTTAAAGCACGTAAGTAGTGATGAGTAATTTTTTTGCCATGCATCAGGTTACAAAAACACAGCAAAATGGGGAAAATGCCTATTAACTTCAAGGAACTGCATGGAAAAAGTCACCACGAAAATCACGCTTTGAAATCAATGTGTTTATAATTTGTGAAGCGGGACATATTCGCTCATCACTACATATAAGGCCATCACTCTGCATAACCTACATTCACATGGCATGTGGTATGTCCACCCCAAAAATAACACCCACCCTGCCAGAGATGATTTGTGGTAAATATTATAATCTTAAAAATGGGCCCAGACTTCTATCTTAAGCAGGGATTCGAAAATTCTGCCAAGTCTTCCTCCAAGATTCTAGGAAGGTAAAAATATTTTAAAGCTTATGTGAGCCTGGGAAATGGCAGCACCCTCCTGTGAATTGGGGTTTCAGGCCACCAGCCAGGCATAATCCTATCAATAATCTGACCCTTATTCCTTTGTTGTATTGAAACATTTATTGTATTGGTCCTATAGGACCCCTTAAGCACATGTTATGGTGAGTGGGGTGTAAGGTATAAAAGGAGGTTTCTTGGCATCATACGTTCATCATGGACTAACAGTCAACAAAAATCTACATTTAAGTCTGAACGATGGGTAGCCAAGTACTGCTAGAACTGCAGTTCTGTAACAGATGGAACCACAGGCTCTGTCCAGTGGTTGGTATAAAGTGACAGAGCCTAAATGAGACTTCCAAAAATTTTCAGTAAACAAGGAATTAAAGATAATCTATGTGCTTTACAGAGTAACATCCAATAGTCAATATTTGCCTACTTTAAAAGGTATAAAAAATAGTCTATCAAAGGCATAGCTTCAAAATCCATACATTATGCATTAAAATAGTTGTAAATTCATCCCATAAATAGTAAACCCATAAAGTAGTCCGTGGAGACCATATGTTAGCATGAGCTTAGTTTGTGAATATCTGACAAATCTATTTAAGCTCTCCATCTGCAGAACAAATGTTATTTGGCCACATAAGATGCTGAATGAGTATATATAGCCTGACATTTGCAGCCCCCCATCCCTTGCTCCTCTCACAAAGCCTAATAGGTTCAGCATTAAAGTCTCTTCAGGTCTAGAAAGTTTTGGGCCCCATGAGGGTATAGGTTTAGCTTCACCCTAATAGTTTCAGAGTGAATGTGTTAGGGTTGAAACAAATCAAGATTGAAAAAAGGATCTTAACTAAAACCTAGGAATTTATTTATATCACATTTGAGTCCTTGTATGATACAAATGAAACCAACATATTTGTTTTTACAATGTCCCTTATATAAAGGGTCAGTTTGCATAATAATCAGCTTTTAGTATGATGTAGACATGTACAATTCATTGTTCTCCCTTGTCCTTCTCCCTTCTGCAATGTAAAATGTTATCTGGTTATAGGGGTTACTGATCCTGCCAACCATAAAGCATATTATTGCAGGGGCTAGATTTTTACTTGTATCCACTTATTATTGTGTTTCAATTCAGACCTTGTCTTTTGATTTTCAGTCTGACATTTAAAGGGGTGGTTCACCTTTAAGTTAACTTTTAGTATGTTATAGAATGGCTAGTTCTTAGTAACTTTTTAAACTGGTCTTCATTTTTTATTTATTTTCCCTTTTCTTCTGCCTCTTTCCAGCTTTCAAATGAGGGTCACTGACCCTAGAAGCCAAAACACAATTGTTCTGTGAAGCTACAATTTTATTGATATTGTTACTTTTTATTACTTATCTTTCTATTTAGACCCTCTCCTATTTTTATTTTGGTCTCTCATTCAAACCTCTGCCTGGTTTATAGGGTAATTTGGATCCTAGCAACCGGATAGCTGCCGAAATTCCAAATTGTAGAGCTGCTGAACAAAAACCTAAATAATTGAAAAACCACAAATAATATAAAATGAAAAAGACAAATGAGCAACCAGATACCAGTTGTTATTCTAAACTAGGAGTTGCAAAACAAGTTAAATAGTTGCCTCTATGTATCATTTTATTTCTATAATGCTGCTTGTGCATGCAATGCTGTACATTAGAAATACTTTAGAATACAGTTGTCCACTACATACTAATGGGGTAATGTAATAAAAGGCACTAAGCTTGCCGAAGAGCAGTAACCCAAAGTGACCAATCAGCAGGTAGCATTTACTGGTCACCTGTTTAAAAGAAAACATTCCATGGGTTGCTGCTCCTGGGCAAACTTAATGCCTTTTATTACACATAGCGGTAAAAGATTTATGGTAAACTGCCCATTAAATACAGATTGTATGGCCAAAAGTATTCAGACACCTGACTAACCTCTCATTCCAAAACCAGGGTTTTTAAAATGAAGTTGGTGTTTCTTTAGCTGCTATTTCAGCCTTCAGTCTTTTTCACAAAATTTTGGAACATTATTAGTGGGATTTGCTTTGATTCAGCCACAGTAGCATTAATAAAGTTGGATTCTGATATTGGAGATCCAGTTCAACCAACAGGTGTTCATTTGGGTTAAGTTCAGGGCCCTTTGCAGGCCAATCAAGTTCTTCCACTTCCCTCTCTGCAAACCCATTCTTTATAGGCCTCGCTTTGAGCTTTGGGGAATAATTGTGATGAAACAAGAAAGGATCTACCCCCAAATATTGCCACAAAGTTGGAAGCACAGAATTGTCAAGAATTTCATTGTACACTGTAACCTTAAATTTCTTTTCAACAGAACCATGGGTCAGTCCAAACCCTCTAAAACAGCTACAGGCCATTAATACTCCTCCATTGAACATCAGCTATTTGTATTCATTCTCCTTGTATCTGCCAAATACAGACTGCCAGGTTTTAAATGCTATTTAACACTCCAGAAGATGTTTCTCCTGCTCCAGATTCTAATGGTAGTGACCTTTACACCACTCCAGCTGACGCTTTGCATTACACATGGTAATGTTACGTTTGGTCGCCTCAGAACACTGATAAAACACTGACTATTAATAGTTTTTCTGCTGACACTGCTTCCGGAGTCTGGAACTCAGCAGTTAGTGCCCCAGCTAAGGATATGTTATTTTACTTACAGCGTCTGGATACTTTTGGCTTTATAGTGTATAAAAAGAGATTACAGGTTTTGGTATTGCCTTTGGTATTTGGTTCTTTGGGATAAGTGTAGGGATAGTAAAACTTTTAAATCATGTTCAAATATATATTTGCGAGATTTGTGTTGAGAAATGTATATTTTTTGTGAGATTTGTGTTGAAAACATTTATAGCTCCCAGTAGATATCAGAATAGCATTTAGTTTGTTTTAGCAGAGGCAATTCTCATTATTGTCTACAGAAGGATATTTTCTGGTGTTTAGTAGCTGTAAAAAAGTAGCTGCTACTAGAAGCTTAGTGTGTACCTTAATAGTAAGAAATCCAAGTCCAGCTTAGGACTCCCCCAGTTACATGGGAGTAGGAGAAACAATAGGTTATCAGAAAGCAGTTCTAATGTGTAGCGCTGGCTCCTTCTGAAAGCTCAGACTCAGGCACAATGCACTGAGATGGCTGCCTACATACCAATATTACAACTAAAAAAATAAATTTTTTTGGTTCAAGAATAAAATGGTAGAGTGATTTTTTTTGCTATGTAAACAGTTTAATTTAGAAATGATTAGTAAACCATAAAAATTATGACAGTATACATTTAACATTGAACTTGTTAGATATTTGTAATTTCTTAAAAAGTACTGCAAAAGTGCAATTTGTTTAAAGCATGTAGTAAGATTTATGTTCAGGAGTCTGCGCATCAATATGGCATCACCGGAGATCTAAAACCTTACTCTCTGACTGGCAATGTATGCTGGGAGTTGTAGTTAGCACCATTTGGAAGGTTGCATGGTTAAGAGCTGCTGATGCAGTTTAGTTTTTTGCTGTGGTCCAGGTTTGTGATAGAGAACAATCTCCAATTCTTTAGTGAAGTGGTTAATTGGAACACAAATGACTTCTGTCTTTGTGCTCATGTCATCACCCTCTGCAGTCCAAGCAAAGGATTTCTGCTCAATAAATTGCTTCTTTCCCCAATGACATCAGGATTATTCTATTCATTATTAATAAGTGACCCTGCACTGGCGAAGACAATTACAAAGTGGCAACTGATAGAGCGATTGCAGGAGCAGGCGATAGACAGGAGAACGATTCAGCAATAATGAGACAAACAGAAGGAATGAATCGGGAGAAGGCAAGAGAGATAGAGCAGCCAGGCTGTAAATCTTGCAGGGGATTAGGGATTTACTTCAGATAGAAGAATGTAAATGTTGCTGGCTCCAGTGTGGCTGGAAATGTTCTCTCACAGCCAAAGCCTGGCCCGTACTTGGCTGAAGATCCTGCTTTGTGTGCCCTCCTAAATTGGAAGCTTAGGGGCTGGAAAACGAGAAAGCTGGACTGTGTGTCTCCAGCAAAATACATCCATGCAATGAGCCACGGAGAGATGTGGTGTACCTCCATGTATCCGCTTATGGTTTGCATCTCGGAGTCTGTCAACATGTCTGGAAACCCAGGGACAAGCTCAGTCCTAATCTTACATATCTGTCAGATTTTGCTTCTTCATCGCTCAAGGTCCAACAAAAGCATTTTGTTGATAGCCCCACTGGCAAACATGGTGCCTAAACCTCAGGACAGATTTTGTCCCATCATACAAATTAAAGGAAAGCTATTCACTAAATATACAGCAGAACCTTTTATGACCCTATAGTAAGTGAATCAGCACGCAGAATGCAGTCCTGAAGCAAAGTGGTCCATGTAGGAGTCACATCCTCCTTTTTAAACTATAAAGTTTTTATTATTACTGGCTTATTACATGCCACTTAATGTTCCTTTCACCAATGAACATAAGTAGTGATGAGCGAAATTTGTTGTCAGGCATAGATTTGCGGCAAATTTCCGCGTTTCACCATTGGCGGCATTATTTCATGAAACGGGCGCAAAAATTTGCAGCGGAAAAATTCGCCCATCAAAAACAAATTGTTGTGCGAGTCATAAAAAATTTGTGCATGTCATTTCTGCGTTTTGCTAATTTTTCGCTGTTTCACAAATCTTTTCAAAGATTCACAAATTTTTCGGCAAAGCAAAAAGCCAAAAGTCCTTAAGTAGAAAAAAATCGATACAAAATCTATGTGTTCAGCATGACATGCCATTAAAAGTAAAGCATAAAAGCAAGGACAGTAGCCTTACATTCCAGTTAAGCAAGACGTTATGCCAGTGTTCCCCAACCAGCAACATGTTGCTCACCAAACCCATGGATGTTGCTCCCAGTGGCCCCAAAGCAATTGCTTATTTTTAAATTCCTGGCTTGAAGTTTTGCTTGCATAAAAAACCAAGTATAATGCCAAACAGAGCCTCCTGTAGGCTGTCAGTCTACACATGACACCCCCATGAACTTTTTTATGCTTGTGTTGCTCCCTCTTTTAAAATTTGAATGTGACTCAAGGGTAAAAAAGGTGTGGGGACCCTGGGTTATGCTGTCTAGCTTCAGTTTTCATTTTACTAAAACAATTCCCTTGTCCCTCAACCCAAAAGAAGAAGTGACAAAACTCACAAATAAATAAATGAAAACAGAAAGAGTATATTCCTGTTGGGTGTAACAGAAGGTTTCATGCCTGTAGAAATGCCTAGAATTTCCTGCCAGGGCGACTTTACACCAAGTCTCAGCCAGTCACATGGTGATTTGTGAGTTACCTCTACTGGAAACCAATATTTTATGATACAGGGAAAGGTGGGAGGAATGGAGAGTGGATGGAGAATGGCTGCCACTGCACAGGCAGACACATTTCCATGACTGAATCTTTTCTCTGTCTGAAAATATACTCATTTGCACTATAGGCAGCTACACAAACTGAGTCCAAGTTTCTTGAGGGAAAATAAGAGACCTTTTGTGCAGGTTATCATTCTCTGTTTTTACAGCTCCAGCATAGGCAGCAGCACTTTACAGAAAAAGTTCAATCACATGAGCCCCGTCTAAGTGGAGCTTACAGTATAATCTCTATACGACACATGCACTGTAATCCAATTAACCATTCTGTGGTTAAAAGCTAAGGGGAAAAGGGGAGAACATACCAATTCCATGCAGACTAAGCCTTAAAATGTCACCCAGCGCTGGCTGCCCTGCAAGATGCACAAAGGTTGTGACCCAAATCTGCAGGCTGGTAGAGGGTGCTAGGTATTGCATTACCACAACTGAATGGATACTGGTTGGACATGCCCGGATGTATATACTAAAAATACACAGTACAGGTATGGGATCCGTTATCCCGAAAGGCCCTTTCCAATTGACTCCATTATAAGCAAATAATTCAAATTTTTATCTGTAATAATAAAACTGTACCTTGTAGTTGATCCCAACTTAGATATAATGAATCCTTATTGGAGGCAAAACAATCCTATTGGGTTTAATACATGCCGAAATTATTTTTCAGTAGACTTTTGTTATGGTGATCCAAATTACAGAGAACCTCTTATCTGAATCATTATCTTATCTGAAGCATTCTGGATAACAGGTCCCATACCTGTATAAGTTAATATAATAGCAGTCTCACAATTTGAACCAGGTCTAACAACCCATAGCTACTAATCAGATATTTGCTTACAAATAGGTGACCAATAAATGCTACCTGCTGACTGGTTGCTAGAGGTCACTAGACCCAGTGCAAACTCTGCCACTTTTATTACAAGTTAAGAAAAAATACACATTATGTTCCATAGTGTCATTGAGCAGGTCAATAACCAGACAGTGCGTTTTAACTACCAAAACTCTCCCCCCCCCCTTCCAAATAAAATGCTTATTTTTGTCTCGAGTTTATCCCTTTTCCTCATCCCTTTTTCTTGCTCGGAAATTACTGCTATGTTTCCCTGCTTAACCCCTCAGCCGCCTCAAGGCATAAAACCCTGTATCTTAAAATCATTAGAGCTTCCCACAAAAATAACCTTGTATTCGGTTTCACATGGGAAATGTCAGACTGAAACCTTTCATGAAATGCGGGTGCGCAAGATTTTACAAATTATATCTTTTGAAGTTATGCGGCGAAAAAAACAATCATTTCCGAAAACAATCCTGTGCCTGTTCTGGCATTGCAGTTACTTCAGCTGTGGTCAGTTTCAAGGAACTTAAAGCAATAGCAGTAATGGAATTAAATATTCAGTCATATTAAAGGGTATATCCACCCAAAAAAAATTAACAACTTTTCAATATACATTAATTAAAAATTTCAGTTTAAAGTTATTTATAGATGTAACCGAAAGCAGTATTTTTTTTTTTTATTCCTCTTTATTCTAGGCTTGAAAAATAAAGCAGACACAGGTTCTCCTCCAGCATTGTTAATCAGCTGCCTTCTGCTACATATGTTTCTAGAGCCAGAACTAGTACTAGAAAGAATATACAGTACACACATATACTGCTTCTATTTAAGGGGTTGTTCACCTTAGTATAATATAGAGCAGTGATCCCCAACCCCTTGGATGTTGCTCCCAGTGGCCTTAAAGCAGGTGCTTATTTTTGAATCCTTGGCTTGGAGGCAAAAAAATCAGGTGTACTGCCAAACAGAGTCTCCTATAGGATGGCAGTCCATATAGGGGCTACCAAATAGCCAATAAGAGCCTTATTTGTCACCCCCAGGAACATGTTTTATGCTCATGTTGCTCCCCAAGTCTTTTTATATTTGAATGTGGCTCACGGTAAAAAAAGGTTGGGGATCCCTGATGTAGAGAGTAATGGAGACCGGTTGAAAAGTTGCTTAGAACTTATCATTCTATAACATAGTAAAAGTTAACTAAAATGCGCACCACCCCTTTAAAGTCAGGGGTTTTGATCCCAGGATGCCCTTATCAGCACTCACACCAGATTATCTATGCAAGCAGCGTTCCATCTACGGCCTTCATTAAAGGACTTTTTACAAACAGATGACTATGAATGGAACACTTCTCAGAGTACTTTTAGGGCCGTGCCACACGGGGAGATTAGTTGCGCTGCGACACATCTCCGTTGTTGCAGGCGACTAATCTCCCCGCAATGCCATCCCACCGACTAGAATGTAAATCGCCAGTGGGATGGCATACGTGGCACCGCGATTTGCCGAAGTTGCCGAAGTTTCCTCTCAAGGTAAGTTCGGCGACTTCGCCAAAGCTCTAGCATTTTCAGAATTCTAAATGATTTGTCCTTTGAACATATATGCAGTAGGAAAATGCACTTACTCTAATCAAACATTGATATATAAGGCCACTTTTAAGGAATAGCTGTAAAATGCACAGGGGTTGGCATTTATGGAAAAGAAAATGTCAACCAGTTATAAAAAATGAAAATGGAATTTTGCATAAATTCATTAACAACACAGGGAATCACAAATACCTTGCTTCTTGCAGTAGTTATTCAGTTAACTTATCTCTCTATAGATACTTTCTAATATTTAAAAAAAAAATATATATATATATAAACACACACACATTATACCAAGAGGAGCACTCTATACAAGTTAGCTGCTTGGATGCTAGTAATAGTCCATAAAAGTTCAAACAAATATCAATAAAAAGTATAATCAATTTATAATCAATAAATAGTATGCTTATCAAGACCTGTTGAGTACTTTTTTAACCCAACATTTCTAGTATATTTAAGTGTTTTGTTCCACTTTCATTCCCCTTCCCTTAGGGAACAGGCTATTTCTAGCAAAAGGGAACAGTTACATTGCGTAGCTATCTTCCATAAGAGTGTTGAACAGCTGGTTTAAATCAAATCATGTTAAGTTTTGTATGCATTTATTTGAACTCAGTTCATTTCTTGCACACTGTAGGCTGTATGGCTCATTTAATATGGGTACCACTCAAGTTCTGGTGTGTTAGGTGGTACAAAGTTTGCAATACTTTAGGCACTTGCATCACAGGTGTAAGGTCAGTTCCTTGCACAGGAAGGTGTTGAGCTTAGTAGCACAAGGGAGCCATATACAGGGCCATGGGTGTACCTGGTCCTAAAGGGCAGTGATCCCCAACCAGTAGTTCATGAGGAACATGTTGCTCACCAACCCCTTGGATGTTGCTCCCAGTGTCCTCAAAGTGCTTAGTTTTGAATTCCTGGCTTGGTTTTAGTTGAATAGAAATGAGATTTACTACCAAACAAGATCTCCTATAAGCTGATAGTCTTCATAAAGGTTACCAAATAGCCAATCACAGCCCTTATTTGGCCCCCACATGAACTTTTATGATGCTTGTACTGCGCCCCAAGTCTTTTTATATCTGACTGTGGCTCACAAATAAGAAAGGTTGGGGACCTCTGCTATAGGGTCCCCTAATTTATGATGCACTTATGGTGTGTGTATGAGGCATAGAAGGGACATCACAAGCACACAACTTGAATCAGAATACAGTAGTTCTTTGTACTCTATATAGGAGTTACACATGATATCACTAGGTGCTGCAGGAGGAGGTTCATTGTGAGCAAATATGTGCAAGAAGTCCCCTGGCCCCACCACCCCCTTAGTAAATGAGACCTTGTTTTGCTTTAGTCAAAAACAAACTTTTAAACTTAAACCACTGCTTAATAGGAGATGGGAAAACTTAGGATAATGGTCATTTCTTACTTATTCTAAGATAAGTTCATTGTTCATCTTTCTATTCAAGCCCTCTGCTGCTCAATTGTATTATTTTATTCAAAACACTGCCTGGTTACTGGTGACTGAACCAAGCAAGCAGCAGTTTGAAAGCCCAACAATGGCAACTACAGAACCAAACACTGAACTAAAAACCAACTTGCCTTAGATTACTAAAGCCTACTTTTGAAATGTTTTTTAGAATTTTATGTTCAACTGTCTGTTACTCTCCAAGAGTTCATTTAAGATTATCCCTTTATGTATGCTGAAAAGATGATTATTCTAGGCACATATCTCCCAATAGTCTTAACACTTAGGGGCTGATTTACTTACCCACGAACGGGTCGAATGGAGTCCGATTGCGTTTTTTTCGTAATGATCGGTACTTTGCGATTTTTTCGTATGTTTTGCGATTTTTTCGGATTCTTTACGAATTTTTCGGATCCAATACGATTTTTGCGTAAAAACGCGAGTTTTCCTATCCATTACGAAAGTTGCGTAAAAAGTTGCGCATTTTGCGTAGCGTTAAAACTTACGCGAAAAATGCGCAACTTTTCGCGTAAGTTTTAACGCTACGAAAAATGCGCAACTTTTTACGCAACTTTCGTAATGGATACGAAAAACTCGCGTTTTTACGCAAAAATCGTATTGGTAACGAAAAATTCGTACAGAATCCGAAAAAATCGCAAAACATACGAAAAAGTCGCAAAATGTTCGTTTTCAAGTCGGAACTTTTCCAATTCGGGTCGGATTCGTGGGTTAGTAAATCAGCCCCTTATTGTTATCTCAGTAATCCTTTATTACCCATGCGTAATAACTAAAAAGGTAATATCATGGACATTGGAGAGTCATCCTTGTATAAGTAAAATAAGGCTGCTTGCCTGACATCAAATTAGAACAGTCATAATAATGGGTCTACAGTATTTGGGACATGCAGTGCTACTAGTGTTTTTTAATGTAGACTCAAAATAAAATCATAGTTAAGTGACACACAAACACCTCATAAATATATTTATGTATCTCTTCAGAGCAGTTTACATGGAAGGGACTCAAATATATAAATCACTTCATTCCTACTGTCTCTCTTTTAACATGGCACATAATCTTTGTGTATTTATACATATATTTGTACTTATTATAATACTTCTCATCATTGTTAGGGGGCGGGCGGGCTGGATGCCTGTATCCCTCCCCCACCCTCCCCTCAGGAATACAGATTGCAAAAAACATGGTGGACCTCTTTGCTCTGCACATAACATTACCCCATCAGCTATGAAAGACAGGTTACATATAATGCCTAAAGAACATATGGGTAATGTTCCACACATTGGCAGCCAATCAAATATTTGCTTTAACTTTACATTCTGGAACCAGTTGTAAGTTATAACCAGCTCAAGGTTAGTAGACCTGGTGTGTACTTATTTTAGTGTAATGCATCTCTTGAGTACTGCTGAAAATGCTTGTCAGTCTGAGAAGGGTATTTTTAAGTTTAGCTGTTTAAGAATGGTTCCAACAACATTCTATTAATTGGAGCATTTTTATTTTCTGCAAAGGTTTCCCAGTCATTAGTATGTGCATTGTCCCCAAACATCCCTATGCATTCAGTAGGGTAGTGTATTTATCTTGTGATCTGAAAACCTCAAAAATTCATTTTGTGCAACCCACAGATTCTTCAGGGACATTCCAAATAGATTACTATTGAAGATAATTATATTATGCTTAATACCACAGATTTCCCCACTTTTTATATTAGTTTTTGGAAACTTGGTATAGAATGTTTGTGAATCGTACAATGTGTTCCTGTGCATTTATAATTGCCCACGGTTTTTTACTCAAGCAATTAACGTTTAGAATATGTTTTTGTTGCTTATTTGTGTATGTGATTATTGTGCCAAAGTATTTTTAAGATCTGGCAGACTCTAAGCTTGGTGTTATGCCTTGTTGAGAGTGATATTTCATTAAAACAATAATGTAGTCTTCATATATAAGATGAACCCCTACTGTGAAACATAAGGATTTTAAAAGCCAACAAGACCATATAAATCAAAGCCATAAGCCAAGCTTTTATAAAGATTGTAGGATCTCAAAGGTGTTTTTCAAAAAACATTCTATTTTGGAAACTGCAGCCCTCCAGATGTTGTTAAACTATAATCCCCAGCATTCTATGTACAGTTCCTGGGGTGTTGGGAGTTGTAGAGCAACAAGATCTGCAGGGCAAATTCTGTTTTAACTCATAATAAATGGTACATTCTATTTAAAATACATTAATATACAAACTGAACAGGCACAACTGAAGCATCTCGTACACACAACCACACCTTTTTTAAAAACATAAATTGGATTCTGCATGCATCTTGTCCAGTATATTCATTGGTAGAGCATGCACCATCTGCATCACTTGTTTTTTAAGTATCATATGTTGTAGAGCAGTGCTTTCCAACTGGCCCCCTGCATTGTTCACACCTCAGATTCAGGCTGTTATCACCCCTGTATTGTTTAAACATGTAATCCCCTGTACTGTTCACACCTTTTAATCCCTGTATTGTTCACCACCTGCATTGTTCATACCTCAGGCTCAGACTGTAAGACCCCACATTGTTCACCTGTTCACACCTAGACTGTAGGAGCAGTGCCAGCATTATGTCACTGAATGTACTGCTATACTGCCATACTCTGCCTGCCCTATGCTGCCTGTGTGTCATACTCTGCCTGCCCTTTGCTGCCTGTGTGTCATACTCTGTCTGCCCTATGCTGCCTGTGTGTCATACTCTGTCTGTTCTATGCTACCTGTGTGTGCCATACTCTGCCTGCCCTATGCTGCCTGAGTGTGCTATACTCTGCCTGCCCTATGCTGCCTGTTTGTGCCATACTCTGCCTGCCCTATGCTGCCTGTGTGTCATACTCTGCCTGCCCTATGCTGCCTGTGTGTCATACTCTGTCTGCCCTATGCTGCCTGTGTGTCATACTCTGTCTGTCCTATGCTGCCTGTGTGTGCCATACTCTGCCTGCCCTATGCTGCCTGTGTGTGCTATACTCTGCCTGCCCTATGCTGCCTGTTTGTGCCATACTCTGCCTGCCCTATGCTGCCTGTGTGTCATACTCTGCCTGCCCTATGCTGCCTGTGTGTGCCATACTCTGCCTGCCCTATGCTGCGTGTGTGTGCCATACTCTGCCTGCCTTATGCTGCCTGTGTGTGCCGTACTCTGCCTGCCCTACCCTGCCTGTGTGTGCCATACTCTGCCTGCCCTACCCTGCCTGTGTGTGCCATACTCTGCCTGCCCTATGCTGCCTGTGTGTGCCATACACTCCCTGCCCCATGCTGCCTGTGTAAGGTGAACCTGGCAGGGGTTTGTACTGGATGTTTGTTAGCATTTGGGAATAGTTATGACGGTATATGGTCCCTAAGGTGTTTTTGTGCGGGATATTGCTGTGCTACACATAGAGGAGGAATATGGATTTAAGGTTGTGTCTTAATATGACATAATATAATTCTTTCACAAATAAATGAAGGGTGATATACCTACAGTAAGCACAAACAATTTGGGGTTTTGCTGCGCTACCCCAGAAGCCAAAAAACTACTGCTCTGAGGCTATAATTTTATTGTTCTTTTTTCTTTTTATTACTTATCTTTCTATTTTGGCCCTCATCTATTCATATGTCTGACTCTCAAACCCCTGCCTGGTTGCTAGATTAAATTGGACCCTAGCAACCAGTAGCTGGTGATATTCAAAACTGAAGAGCTGCTGAACAAAAGGCTAAATAACTCACAAACTACAAATAATGATAAAGACCAATTGCAAATTGTCTCTAAATAGCACTGTCTACATTATACTAAAGGTTAATTTAAAGGTGAACTACCCCTTTAATTGGTAGTTATTGCCCCCATAAAAAGTACCTGCACATACCACCACACTTGCAGTACCAATTCATGGATTCCATATAAATGTCACAGATAATATAACAGCTATTATTCTGCCTTTTTATTAAATATTAATACATAGTTATCTCATTTTATCCCTATAATTGCACATTACATTCATGGGATATTCATAAGTTCAGAAGCTGCTGAGGGGCTTTGGGTTGAAGACATGTGGCACCTTGAAAAAAAAAAGTGAGAAATTGTGGTTCTTGGCATTTCACTGATATTAATACAATCCAACCACTGAACCATTGTGGCTCTGGTGTGCGCCCATCTTGTCATTACTCTGAGATGAACTTCATCAAAGCTCAAATAACAAAGCTATGTGTAAATGCAAGCCGGCACACGTTCATCAAAGAGAGAAGCTTACTGCCATTAATGTTTGAGCCGGATTTCCATGGATGAGCTGGTTATTCAGCAAGCGAAGAGAGAAGAGTGTTGATTTCAGAAAAAGGGGCTTGTTGACACATGTAGTATTTTAAGGTATTATGAGACAAAATATTAGTATTGAGATTTTCTGTTAGCATGATGTTTGCTCTTACACGGTACGCAAATAAAATGACAACATTAATAACAGTACAACATTCAATAGGAAACTTTAGAAAGTAAAATATTTAGAAATTCTTCCATGACCTCAGCAGTAATCACATTTGAATTTTTTATTCTAATTTATTATATTTATTTGGGTCTTATTTATTACATTTATTTATAACGTGCCAACATTTTCTGCAATGCCGTACATAAGGGTACATCATTTACAAGCAGGTCTGGACTGAGATTCAAAATAGGCACTGGCATTTTAACTACACAGAGGCCCAAACAGCCCCCCACCAGCCCAATAAATAGTGACTGTCTATGGCATCTTACAGCAGCCCACAGATTGCCAGTAGAAGCCTGTTTGCAAGCAACCTGATACATTAGGTAATGAGGGACCTGGCTGCAAGGGCTTAAGTAATACATCTTTATATACTACCTCGCAAGGAAACTTTTTTTTAAGTGCAATCATGGAATCATGACTTTATCAAAATATGAAGCTTTCTGTGATCAAACTGTGCATGGTCCGCTTGCCTGGTGCTCACAATAATATAATTTAAGCATGAGCACACATGGATAGCTTAAAATAAACACTGCCACACATGTAAAACATGACTTACGTTACTGACCACTGAGGTATTTTCTGCAGTATTACTTATGTCACAAAACTACCAGCTTTGGCAAAATAATTCCGAGCTGAAAACAGGGTAAGAGAGAAGAGTTGTTTTGTGCTTAATGGGGCAGTATATCCTCTTGTTCAACATGAGTGCAACAAATAGGGTTTGTGTTGAGGATAATTCATGCTTATTGTTTTAATCATGAAAAATTTGTTTTTTATTCCTTAACGCCAAGAAACACAGAGCTACTTAGCAGCAGCTACTTGTCACAGCTACAAAACGCCAGAAAATACTCTGCCATAGACAATACTGAGAATTGTTGATGCCAAAACACACATAGAGACAATTATTAGTGAAGATCAGCATTGTCTATTTTAGTAGCTGTGACAAGTAACTGCTTCAAGTAGCTCTGTGTGTCATAGCCCTAAGGGTGACTAAAATAATCACAGACAATGCTAATCATTTATTGATAACTGTCTCTACATGTGTTTTAGCAGAGGCAATTTTCAGTATTGTCTATAGAAAGGTATTTTCTGGAGTTTAGTAACTGTGAAAAAGTAGCTGCTACTAGTAGCTCAGTGTGTCTTCACCCTAAAGCTAAATAGGAAAAATAAAGCTACGCTATGTTTTGTATGTATGTATGTATGTATATCTTTATTTATAAAGCGCTACTTATGTACGCAGCGCTGTAAAGTAGAATACATTAATACAAACAGGGTGTTAATAAGATAATAGATAAATACAAAGTATAATAATAAATACAGATAAATACAGCAACAATAAGTTAAGAGTCGAGGACACAAGAGGAAGGAGGTCCCTGCCACGTAGAGCTTACAATATGTCCTTGAGAGATAGATAATTAGCTTGCACAGATAACCCCCCCTGCATTAAGGACTCTTGCTAACAAAACAGCCACAACATAGGGGGAAGGCTGTTTACTGGAAAACTAAGGTAGACTGGAGGTATCTCTCCAATGTGACATTGCCTGTTAGTGTAGGGATTATAGTGGATAGGAAATCAGGTTTTTCCTGGAGATTACACTAGAGGTAAAGTCTGCTAAGGGCAGTGGCAGATGGGGATATTAGTCGCCCCACGACAAATATTCATTGCCGCGGGTGACTAACCTCCCCGTCTGTCACTGCCCTAAGGGTGAAGACACATGGAGCTACTAGTTCTCTAGCTACTTGTCATGCCAATGACAAATAGACAATGCTGATCTTTTACTGAGAATTGTCTATCTGTGTGTTTTAGCAGAGGCAATTCTCAGTATTGTCTATTGCAGGGTATTTTCTGGCATTTAGTAGCCATGACATATAGTTGTTATTAAGTAGTAGGGAAGTGACAGACGGGGAGATTAGTTGCCCCACGACAAATCTTCATTGTCACGGGGCAACTAATCTCCCTGTGTGCCACTGCCCTAAGAGGCAAAATCTTTATTGTTGCGGGTGACTAATCTCCCCACAATGCTATCCCACCGGCTAGAATGTAAATCGGCGGTGGGATGGCTTACGCGTTGTTGCGATGTCCCAAAGTTGTCTTGAGAGGAAACTTCGGTCGACTTCAGGACATCACAGCAACGCGTATGCCATCCCACCAGCGATTTACATTCTAGCCGGTGGGATGGCATTGCGGGGAGATTAGTCGCCCGTGACAACGAAGATTTGTCGCGGGACGACTAATCTCTCCATGTACCACTGCCCTAAATGATTCCACTGAGATGAAGTGCCAAGTCTGTCCTCTTGGGAGTGTCAGTGTGCGATATGCCTAATTATTGAATGCAACTTACCACTTTAGCTCAGAGAAGCCTGAATTGCGAGTACCCTGTGGCTGTTAATATATTTATTATTTTGGTTAAGAACTCCTGGAGTCCAGAAATCCTGTTTTGAGCATCTGAGAGGTACAGTTCTGCAACACCTCTTCCTTCCATCACATATGACTGTGATGGCCCAGCTGAGCCTGAGGGCCTGATGTAACCAATGCTCTAAGCTAGTGCAGGGTGGAAAAATAAGAGTTAAACAACCTTTTGCAAAGCCTTGATAAAGTGCTTATGGCAAGAAATGGAAAGCAATCTCATTTTAACAAAGGTATAGAAGCACTGCACTCTTAGGAGTTATTTCATGAAATAATAATGTGGTTTATTGACCTCATTTATCATTTCAGTCACTTGGGGACATTTTTCTGTTGTCTGATTGTCCTTGAGGAAGGTCACATTTAGTGACCAAAACATTGGATTAAATCAGGAAACCACATTGTTATTTCACTTAATCATGCCCTGAGAGAGTAGTGAAGATAACAAGTTTGTGATTACAAAAAACATTTAAAATAGATGACTTTGATCAGGACTGTTCAACTGGAGGCCTACGGTCTTGTTGGCCCTCCAAATGATTTTTATTGCCTCAAGTCTCCTCAGAGGCTTCATAGATTTCACATCATCATTTTAATTGAATCTGGTCCTCTAACATGCCTATGAGATATTATTGGCCCACTACATGTAATATATTGGACAGCACTGACTTTGACAGTTCTGGTTGAGTAAAGTGAGTATAAATTTTGCTTGTTGTTAACCTGATTTCAAACGTAGTGGACACCAAGCGCTCCGGACTCCGGGGTCTCTCATAAAATCAAATCTTTATTGTTGCATTAAAAGAAGGAACGCCTAACGCGTTTCGTATGCCAAGCACACTTATTCATAGGCCTATGAATAAGTGTGCTTGGCATACGAAACGCGTTAGGCGTTCCTTCTTTTAATGCAACAATAAAGATTTGATTTTATGAGAGACCCCGGAGTCCGGAGCGCTTGGTGTCCACTACGTTTGAAATCGGGTTTTTTTTCCCCTTCAGCTACGGGTTCGGGGCCCTGAGCACCCGGACCAGCCAGGGATACCGGTGAGCTATTTTGACTTGTACTGACTATGCTTGACCATTGTGTTCCTTGAACAGCATTTGCGATACGTCCGGGGTTTTTACACCCGGACCTCACTGTTTAGATTGGTACGGATTGTATTTTGGGAATTGGAGCATTTATTATCATATGCAGAGAAATTTACTTTTGTTTTTCGTTTTTGTTTTACTTTATATGATATATTATCTTACCTCTTTTTCTTTGTTGTTAACCTGGGCAAGTTTGTTCTTTTTGGGAGTACCCCTCCTGGTTGATAGAGATATATAGATATATGTTCAGGCCCAGACTGGCAATCTGTGGATTCTGGCAAATGCCAGAGGGGCTGCTATAAGATGCCATAGACACTCACTATTTCTTGGGCCTGTGGGGGCTATTTGGGCCTCTGTGCACTTGAAATGTCATGGCCTATTTTGTATAAGCTGGTTGGTTGCAATGGGTTGCTGCACTGGGTCAAATTTGCCCTTTATTTTATAAATAAGACCCAGTGAGTTTTAGTCAGCAAAAAAATAGCACAAAGAAGTGGAGTAGTCCATTAGAGGCATGTCATGCCAGCAGCTTTATAATTAGATGTAAGAATGTTTAATGTAAAACCCGTGATATAATCTTACAATGTGTTATAGCATCTGGGGTTGGAGTTGCCATGGTGAAGTGTCATTTATAGAAAGAGAACATGGGGCAAAACAAGCAATTCCCTTCCTCAGTGGTATGGAATGTATTTCCAAGCCTACAAGTCCAGGAGACTGGGATAGATAAGCTAGAAAGAGAAATGTTTTTCTTAAATAAACTGCATGGTCCCTTGAGTAATTAATGAGGAGATTTACACAAACCTTTCCTGTCGATTGTAAACCAACAGAATGTATTTGTCTCCTCTAAAACTATGTAATCCTGGTTTCCACAGTCCTTAGGCTATACTGACAAAACTGGATTATCTGATTAAATATGCACTTTGTTGTTAGGCTTTGTTGAACTGACACTTTTATTAATGGTTTATGCCATGGCCTCAGTATATCAGCCCTATTTATAATGAGAATATTAGGTGACACCATTGATAACCAAAGAAATATACATTATATAAGTAAGTAAACATAACATTTCATTGGTTAGGATTCCTGTATTTAATTAATAATATTTTGCACAATACTTTGACACTGAGTGACAACTAATCTGCAAATAACGAGATGCTTTCAGACAGGTTAAAGAGAAGGTTGTAAATTAGAAGTCGACGCTGAGATTATTGAATGTAGCAGAACATGCAGTAGAAGCATAGCTAATGGTTTGCATGCTGGATAGTTCTTGGTTTATTGGTATTTAAAGGGAAAATATTTTTTATTTTCCAAATGCATCAGTTAATAGAGCTTCCCAGGCAGAATTCTACCTTGAAATTCGTTTTCAAAAACACAGATGTTATTTATATTTAATTTTAAATTCACATGGGGCTAGCCATATTCTTTATTTCCCAGGGTGCCACAACTATGTATAGATCACAGAAAAGAGGACCTGAAACAATGTAAGATTATTTTCAGAATAGGGTACAGCAGATGGAGGCCAAGGTATTCCACAGGGGTTGGATTGCTTAAAGATTAACATTCCTGATGTTGTAGACAGTGACATTCAAAGAAAATTTGCAGCTGGTCTTTGTGCTTACTACTGTCACTGACCCCAGCACCTAGATGTAGAGCAAGAGATAACATAGAAAGACAAATAACTGAAACGTCACAAATCACAAAAAATGAAGACCAACTATAAACTAACACAAAATACCAATTTGTCACTCTAAAAGGCACACAAACTCCCTCTTTAGCCCTTTTAGTTCCTTTTCTTTTTAGTCTTGTCACACTGTATGTTGCTTGTAACCATGCATCGCAGCATAGGTTCAAGAGAAACCCTAAACTGTAGTATCTACAGTCAGCACTCAGGTACTTTTATTGCATAGGTTTAGATTTTATGAAGAGCACCACTAAAAGAGTTAAAGGGTGCAAATGGGTGCTAATCTGCTTGGCCTTAATGGGTCTGGCTTTCCTACAGGAAGCTGAGCCTTAGCTCCATGTACTAGCTATTAATTAAGCACCTTTCACCTTTGGAGGCAGCAGACCATTGTATGTGTGACATGCTCTCTATATCATTATTGTGCTCTTTTTTCCTATTTGCAAATAGAAGTGTTGGTAAAGTATTTGTCATATTGTTTTAAATTAGATGATACCACTTGTCCGTATGTTATTCTGGGGACTGTACCTATTTTACTGATGAAAAAAAAAACTTTACTAATTCTTTAACCCTGAGCCATCTTCCATTAACTCGAGCACTAAAACTTCACAATAGTGTGTACCCTCAAAATTAGCCAATGTCGAAAGATTTAATTATGTTTATTAACTTAAAAGGAGAAATGTATGTCATAAAGTTACCATATTTGGTAATGCAACCATAATAGATATTTACTATGTTGAGTTCTGTCTTATTTATTGGGAACAAACATTATGCATATGCAGAACAGAACAGAAAATTCTTGACTATTTACATTAGCTTCATATCAATAGAAGGGAGTCAGCATATGCCTTTCACCTATATCAAACCAGGTGTTTCTGGAAGACCCACAGTGGTCAAAACCCTTCCTGGCTTGCAGCCACCTCCCTTTCATATGAGTGTAAATAGCACATTCTATGGCCGACATTGATCTATGATTCTATTTGTTCCAACAGCAGTTTTTGTTTTGCCCTACTCCATATATATGGGAATAGAAGAACTCTTCTAAGCCTTATTGTGCTGGGTTGAAAACCCCAACATACTGTTCTTCGACTTCAGCTTATTCTTCCGCTTTTGCTTTTTCTTTTCTTCCGCTTCTTATTCTTAGTGCCCCCCCATTTTCTAAACACTACTCCTCCTACAGGTTTAGGGGTACAACATCCAAACTCACACTTCTTCGCCCTATAGTGGAGCAGGTTGCTTGTGCTTTTCTAAGCGATCCCGCCCCTCGCCTTTTTGTGGCGCCGCTCCGAATCCCCCAATTTTCCGATTGACTTTGACAGGGAAGATTTTCAAACTGCTGCCACTCTTACAGCTTTGAAGCTGCACCCCCCAAACTTAAATAACATAACCATGGGGTCACTCCAAATGGTTTTTTGGTTTATTGGATGACCCCAAATTGGGAGGGGCCAACAACAGCCAATCAAATTTCACCTATTGACTTTTATGGGGAAATTTAAACTGCTGCCATTCAGACACTATTAAAACCAGGTTCTCCAAACTTTGCACAGTGGTTTTTACTATATAACTGTAGGTCCAAGGTTAGAAAAAGAGGGCGGAGCCAACAACAGATCAGATTTTATTTCGTGACTTCACGTTTTTAAACCCAACATGAAGTTTGTTCTCAAACTTCCCTTTCTAGTTTCAAATTGTTTTTTCTAATTCCTTAACAGGGGCTGTTGGTAAGACTCACAGGCAAATTGTGGCAGCAGAGTGACAACCGTTCTTATATATTTTTTTCAAGTTTAATGTGTTATTTATGTATATTTCTACTTTTGTACACAGTGTTGCACATTTCTTACAAAGCAATACATGAACTATACAAAAAAGGAATAACACTGCAGCAATAAATAATACATGTATATAACCAGTGGTGTAACTACAAGATGACAGGCCCCTCCCCCCACAATAAAATCCCCACCCCACCCGCTTGTGCAGTTGTAAGTATGATAGTGGTTGGGGAGGGGGGATTTCTAACAACTATAGAGGAGGCAGGTCATGGGGGGGTGCTTCCTCTATAGTACCCAACCTTTTGTACCCTTGAGCCATATTCAAATGGAAAAAGAGTCGGGGAGCAAGACAAGCATAAAAAGTGCCAAATAAAGGCTATTATTAGCTATGTGGTAGCCCATATGATCCCCAACCAGTGGCTTGTGAGCAACATTTTGCTCACCATCCCTTTTGATGTTGATCCCAGTGGCCTCAAAGTAGGTGCCCATTTTTAAATCTCTGTCTTGGAGACAGGTTTTGGAAGCATAAAGACACAGTTTTACGCCAAGCAGGGCCTACTGAAGGCCAGCAGTCCACATGGGGCTACCAATCACAGCTTATTTGGCATCCCCAAAAAACTTTTTATATGCATGTGTGGCTCACAAGTAAAAAAAAGGTTGGGGATCCCTGCCGTATATGGACTGGCATCCTATAGAAATCTTGACGTTTGGCACTACAGCTGGTTTTTATTCAACCAAAACATCCAAAATCTCCAAGCCAGTTCTACACTTATCTGATTCATTAAGAATTCTACTGCTTCAATATACATTTAACATAGGGACATATATTTATTTTGTGGTCACAACCTCATTGCACCCCTGCCTAATGGTTTAAAATTTAGTGGTTAAGCACAACTTTCCCTTTTTTGCTATAGTTTATATAGGAGCAGTGGCCAGCTCCTTGATATAGACCCCACCCACCCCAGCTACAGTCAGGTGATCCCAGTGGAGTCAATAAAAGGGCAACAATTTGGGGGCTTTAACCTTGAAAGCAAGTAAGTTGCAGGTAAAACTTAGTCTCTTTGTTAAATGTATATTAAAGCAGTAGAATTATTAATGAATCAGATAAGTAAGTATAGGACTGTCCAGAAGGGATGACTTTGACGTAGTTAGCCAGCTTGAAGTATATTGCAATATATGGGCAAACAATCTTGGTAGCTTAATGCACAGAATGTCTTATTGTCCTATATATATTGATAATGGCTAAGTGCAGAGGATCTCTTGTTGTTGTCTATATGTATTTTGTGGTCACAACCTCATTGCACAACTTCCCCTTTATTGCTATAGTTTATACAGGTGCATAAAAGCCCATCTATTCAGTAGTGAAGAATTAGACTGGGATGTGAATGAATTTTTGTTTTTCATAAATGGGGTTATAAATATATAACCTAATAGTTTGCATAATAAAAGTAAACATAATTCCAAGTAACTTTCTAAATGCCTTAATCACACATTTACAATAAGAAGCAGAACAGGCAGAGCAACAAGAGAATAGCAACAGGACAGACAGCTACTGCTCTTAGAAGCAATTACATTTACAAGTAACTGTAAAATCACTGAAACACTGTAATTAAGGTATACTGGAAGGTTGCTTAGAATTATATTATCTTTCATTAAGCAAAATGTTATATTTAGGCTTTCAGCTGCTTAAAATTTGATTTATAAGGCTTGCGTGGACAAAGTGGGTTAATTAGAGCCGTGTGTTTGTGTGAGATTACAGGGGGTTGGAAATACCTCATATGTATTGGAAAACCAACACTGTGCCTTGATTGTTTATGGTCTAAAAGATGATGCCATGCTGGTGGGGGAGTCAATGTCCTCAGTGTGACATGATCATCTTAATTACTGCTGCTGAAGTTTCCTAGCACAAACACACTTACAAACAGTAGCTTATTCCCATTACACACACCCAGTCGCACCGTGCTGGTGGCTGGCTGTAAGAGGTGCTGTCAACATAATCTTTAGTCTTACAAAGCTCTCACTTATTTGCTGCCTGTTGATTCTTTTAGCTGCGCTGCTCAGGGCTTAGTTAACTAATCCTTCACTAAGAGCTACAGAAAAAGTAGTCCCGGGGTGCTGTCCCATGGCCACCAGCTTGGATTGTTTGCTAGAGGCCAATTTAATGCACGCACCATAACATTGCCTTAAAACAAGTTAAGTAATATAATTACAAAGAAGAATTAGATAATCAGGAGGAAATTATAAGCACATGAATAAGTAAGAAACCTGAGACAAAAGGATGGATACAGTTTCAAAGTATATGAAAAATTACGCTAGCTGAGATAACTGGTATTATCTTCTATCAAGTGATATATTTCAATAAAGGCAGCCCCTTGAACTCTATTTTTGTTTCAGCTTTAAGTAGTGGCATAATTTAAAGTTTCTGGGCCCCTCAAAATCTAATGCAGTCCTTTTAGAACAGACCCATATATTGGGAAGATAAGCTCTATATGGAATTTAAATATCACTCAGGGTTCAGCTGGGCTCTCTCTTCTTCACGCCAACCCAGGATCTATGTGACCTATTGTTTATGACATAATTTTTTCATTGGATAATAGTGTTCTTGATTAAGTACATTCTGACTTTCTGTTCAAAGTCTAAGCTCATCAATTACTGCAAGTTAAATTAGCAATATGAATCTATATTAATTTACAGTGCTGTAAATAAATTATTTGTGCACACATTCCCAGTCTACATCCTAGTAAAGATCAGTCCACTAGATTTTAGCTTTACATAGAACCAACATTTGCTTGTAACTAAAAAGTCTGTATATCCTAGAAGTATGTATATATGTATTTACATTGTATTTTTTTCCCTCCCCTTTTTTCCCTTTGATCTGATTGGCTAATGAGCCTCTATTTGTGATTGGTGAATATGGGGTATATATTATGCATTCTGTATCCTGTTTTCCAGCCTATGATTAAGTGCCAAGTGCACGAAACGTGTAAGGCTATTATGTGGTCCAATTGTACTTTGTTTTTATCTACTATTGCCTGCTCATGGGATCTGTGACTGCCTGCCATATGTATTGAAGTATATACTAAGATAGTGCCTACTGTATTTCACCTAAATTATTATTAATGCGAAACATGCAGTGATTTTGGATTAAAGTAAAATATTAAACATATAATGAACCTAAAAAGATTAATATGGTAAACTGACCTTTGTTCTTTGGAACTATACAAAGTGCAATAAGTAGCAATGTCCAATATCCAACACAGCAAATGAAACCAGGTCTGGACTGGGGTTCAAAATAGGCCCTGGCATTTCAATTACACTGAGGCCAAACCCCCACCAGCCCAATAAATAGTAACTGTCTATGGCATCTTACAGCAGCCCCTCTTATTTGCCAGAATCTACAGACTGTAGTCCGGGTCTAAACAAAACCTTACCTAACTTATAACAATTATCATGGAAGCTTCACGTCACAGTCATCCAAAGTTGCTAGCACATGCAAAATCTATTACCAAAAGCCTCTGTTGTTGAACTGATAAGCAAGTGTTTAATTTTGTAGGTGATATGCTTGCCAAGTACCTTATAATGTAATGTATTTTTCAGAAACAGTAAACTGTATGCCATGCCAAAACCCAGTTGTGTGTTGCCACTTGTCTTTCTACAGCTCCTATCTGCACGCTAGCTCTCACTCACACTATGTTACTCAATGTCTCCTGCTGTCACTCTTTTTTTTTCTTTTTAGTCTATCTGCTTTTCTCAGTGTCTCCCTCCCTCATAGCCTAGAGGACTCCAGCTCACTCTCTTACTCTCATTTCAGCTTTGTTTACACAGTTTTATGTTAATCCATGCTCCCTTCTCATGTCTCAGGCACGAGGCAGAGATTAATGAGGGAAGCAAAGAAATATCAAACAATATCTACCCTCAGACTTCAGGTCTCTTGCTATGTATTTAGAAGGGGGTGTAAGTTAAATTTTTGTATTCAGAACCTTGCTCTATCTCTGGTTGATTAATGTACTTATATCCTATGGCTGGCAGCTTCGCATTAACCTTAAAAATTCAGGGCAGATCTGCGAATGCATATAGAGCTAAAGCTAAGCTAAGAAGAAGCATAGAACTGGTTTCCTTGTGTTTTGAATTATGGTTTTTCTGGTAACAATACATTTCAGTATTACCAAGGAATTTTCCAGTTGCATGTATGAATTAGCAAGAAAGAGTGGACCTTAAAATCTAGACAGCTGGAATTACATTACTGCACTTAGCATTTCATATAAATGCACATAAGAATGGTACCACAGACAGACGTTAGTTTTTCTTAAAATACTACAATTTGTGTCCATCGGATCTTCAAAATAAACATATCATACATAATTGCAGATGCAATTAGAATAATCTTTTACTGCTACATCAGTCGTTTCAGTTATGATTGAATGAGATGATTGTGCACAATGTTCACTTTAAAATCCAAAAATTCAAATTTTTATCAATCTGCCTCCAAATGAAAATAGTGAATATTGCAGTGATAGGGGCAGATTTATTAAAATGAGCATAACACATAAAAACTCTCTCACATTCTATTCATTCCTATAGGATTTTTAGAAGCGTATTTATCATATAGTGACCACTAACTTTCACCCAGTGATAAATACACTTTCAAAAATCCTATAAGAATGAACAGAACGTGGGTAAGTTTTATGTATTATGCTCTAAACTCACATTTTGATAAATCTGCCCCTTAGTATTCATGTTGGTATATATGGTTTATGTATGTGAGTGTATAGATAGGTCAGTATGGGTCTGTATGTGAGTGTATAGATAGGTCAGTATGGGTCTGTATGTGAGTGTATAGATAGGTCAGTATGGGTCTGTATGTGAGTGTATAGATAGGTCAGTATGGGTCTGTATGTGAGTGTATAGATAGGTCAGTATGGGTCTGTATGTGAGTGTATAGATAGGTCAGTATGGGTCTGTATGTGAGTGTATAGATAGGTCAGTATGGGTCTGTATGTGAGTGTATAGATAGGTCAGTATGGGTCTGTATGTGAGTGTATAGATAGGTCAGTATGGGTCTGTATGTGAGTGTATAGATAGGTCAGTATGGGTCTGTATGTGAGTGTATAGGTAGGTCAGTATGGGTCTGTATGTGAGTGTATAGATAGGTCAGTATGGGTCTGTATGTGAGTGGATAGATAGGTCAGTATGGATCTGTATGTGAGTGTATAGATAGGTCAGTATGGGTCTGTATGTGAGTGTATAGATAGGTCAGTATGGGTCTGTATGTGAGTGTATAGATAGGTCAGTATGGGTCTGTATGTGAGTGTATAGATGGGTCAGTGTGGGTCTGTATGTGAGTGTATAGATGGGTCAGTGTGGGTCTGTATGTGAGTGTATAGATAGGTCAGTGTGGGTCTGTATGTGAGTGTATAGATAGGTCAGTGTGGGTCTGTATGTGAGTGGATAGATAGGTCAGTATGGGTCTGTATGTGAGTGGATAGATAGGTCAGTATGGGTCTGTATGTGAGTGTATAGATAGGTCAGTGTGGGTCTGTATGTGAGTGTATAGATAGGTCAGTATGGGTCTGTATGTGAGTGGATAGATAGGTCAGTATGGGTCTGTATGTGAGTGGATAGATAGGTCAGTATGGGTCTGTATGTGAGTATATAGATAGGTCAGTGTGGGTCTGTATGTGAGTGTATAGGTAGGTCAGTATGGGTCTGTATGTGAGTGGATAGATAGGTCAGTATGGGTCTGTATGTGAGTGGATAGATAGGTCAGTATGGGTCTGTATGTGAGTGTATAGATAGGTCAGTATGGATCTGTATGTGAGTGTATAGATTGGTCAGTATGGGTCTGTATGTGAGTGTATAGATTGATAAGTATAGGTTTGTGGGTGCTGGGTTCACTTGGAAGGGTTGAAATTGATGGACTCTGGTCTTCTTTCAGCCCTATGTAACTATGTTTTGTGCTACAATATTATTTTTTAAATGCAAACTAAACATGAAACCTAAATTCATGTTCAATATTAAACATGGTATAAACTGTTATTGCCTGTCCCGTCTCTATGCCTCACTTTCAGCATTTCCTATTTCACTGTACTCCTCCCATTCCCCCTTATGGTCTAAAATTGTGTGTCCTGTGCATGGGCATTAGGTCCCCCGTTCTGGTGCATATGCAATTTATATAGTTTAACTAAAGCTTATTTTGCTCAACTAACAAGATGGAAAGGGATTTGGAATTGTTTCTTAGGGTGACAGGTTTGTGCCCGATTTGGTGCTGAAAATGTTATTTTTTTTCTTCATTTTGCTAGAGAATAATGAATAAGTTCCCTATGTTTTTTACAAGAGAGAGCATGAACTAACATTCACAAAAACATATATACTCAAACATATCTAGGAATTGTTCACATCTCATTACTTCTCAATCCTATGAGAACTTGTGCTCTGCCATAAACACTGTTGGAGGTCAAAATACAGCAAATGATCTCTTGGGGGAGGCAGCTGGAGTTGTAATACTACAGCGATATTATGGGCTCATGACTAAGTGCCCTGTGAGGCACTAAATGGGTAGGGCCACCAGAGATGTTGAATTTTTTAAAATATATTCTGATTAAAATATCTTTTGACTTTAATTTTGTGACCTTGCAGAGTTCTTCAGAATGCCCAGATGCCCCTGTGTTGTTCTAGCTGGATTGTCCGCTCCCTGAGCTGAGGGTCTGGGGCTGCTACACCTAGACCAATTGTTCATAGTGAGTGTTTGTCCGCAGTGGTTTCCTGCACCCTGTTTGCCATTCTGATTTGTCACTGACCCCAGCAGCCAAAAAACTATTGCTCTGTAATACAATTTTATTGTTATTGTTACTTTTTATTACTTATCTTCCTATTTAGTTCTGCTCCTATTCTTATTCAATTCTCTCACTCAAACCACTGCCTGGTGGCTAGAAAAAATGAGACCCCCGGCATCAAGATGGTTGCAGAAATACCAAACTGTAGAGCTACTGAACAAAAAGTTAAGTAGCTAAAAAAACCATAAACAATAAAGACCAATTCAAACAGAATATCACTGTCTACATCATAATAAAAGTTAATCTTAAGGTGAATTAACCTTGTAATAGAAAAGTATGAAAAGTTCAACTTCTGAGGCAGACCAAGATGCCTGCACCTTGACTTAATTATAGCTTTTTTTAAGGTTCCTGGCTGGTATTTTATATTTAAAGGAGAAGGAAAGGCTAGTAAAGAGTTAATCTCAAGCTGCAAGCATACCTTCAGTTGTCTCAACAGTGCCCTTAAGTCTCCCCATATACAGAAGCCAGACAGGAAGAAAAATGGCTGAGCTTTGTAAAGAAAGTTCCCATAATGCCTCTCCCCTGCACAGACACCCGGACTAAGTGAACATGCTCAGTAAGTTAGACTATGAGGGAGATTTACAAAGACCCGAACGCTCGGAGCGTATTCTCGTCGATTTTTTCGCGCTCGCGCGAAAAATTCGGAAAAGCTCTGCCGCTGTTTGCAATGGTTTGGTACGAAAATTCTGTGACTTTCCGATCGCCAATACGATATTATCATGACTAATACGATTTTTTTCGTAAGCATTTTCGTGATATTTGCGATCTTCAGAAATTTTCGTTTCCAATCCGAATTTTTCCCATTCAGGAGTCGAACTCGTGTTTTGATAAATCTGCCCCCATGAGTCAGCTTCCTGCTGATTGGCTCAGATCCACATTCATAAGGGGGAGGAGTGAGTTCTTAGCATACTTGAGGGAGGGGGGAGCAGGAGAGAGCAGAGAGCAGAAAGATGCGTGTCTGTGGCACTGGAATTACAGACACAAGAAATCTTTTTTCAGAGAAGTCAGTGCAGCGTTTCTGTGAGTGCTTATGGCTGTATTTACATAGACCTTTCTGATAAAGCTTACTTAGTTTTTACCTTTCTTTCTCCTTTGATGCCAATGTTATTAATAAGTAAGAAAGATATCAGAAATAGGTAGGGCAGGATTTCCTTCCACAAAAGGCGACAAGTGTCTCTATAGTTAGTAATAATATATAATATATTAAATAATCAGAAATCATATGCGGTTTATGAGTGGTGGTGTAGCTATCCTATACTGTTATGAGAAGCCACACTTAGCTGTTGCTGCTGTGTTTTTACACTTCAAGAACATTTTAAGCCCAGCATTACTACAGCAGAAAATAAATTGCAACATGGAAAGATAGAATTACATAGCATGTGAGGGCGTGCACCCAAGCCTAATGATTCAGGGATATTAAACATGACTGCTGAATAGCCTGCAAGGTATCAAAAAGGTATTGAGGAAGAATGTTTCTGACAATTTGTATAATGCTTATTTAATGTTTAATGTATATTTCTTTTAGATTGTAAGCTCTTTCGGATAGGGCCCTCTCTACCTAAGTATATATCATCGGTTGTTTTTCTGTATGTAAATCTGTGTGTTCAATGTATACACCCATTTATTGTATACCCCTGCGGAATATGCCGGCGCTTTTTAAATATGTGTTTAAAAGGAAAAAGAAAGTCAAAGTCACTTGGGGGTGCCAAAATGTTAGGCACCCCCAAGTGACATTAACCGCCTTCCTTTTACCCCGGGCTGGTGCCCCTGTTCGGAGAGAACAGCACCAGCCTGGGGTAGCAGCGAGCGCTTCCTCCTTTGTGATTTGCTGCGCGCGCATGCGCAGTAGAGTGAAAAGCTGAACTTAAACATTAAAGTCAGCTTTTTCGCTCTACTGTGCATGCCCGGCCACCGGCATTTTAGAAAGCGGAAGGAGGAAGCGCTCCGCTCCAGGTGCCCCAGGCTGGTGCTGTTTTCTCCAAACAGGGGCACTAGCCTGGGGTACGAGGTAAGCGATTAAAGTCACTTGGGGGTGCCTAACATTTTGGCACCCCCAAGTGACTTTGCCTTTCCTTCTCCTTTAATATATTATGTAACATTATGTAATATTAATTAGATATTTTGTTATCAAGATTTTCAAAATTTTGTCTTTGAATTCATATTTTATTTATATAAGTGAGTTAGTAGGCTAATTCCTTTAAATAATGGCACACACTATTATATGACTCTGGCACACACTATTATATGGCTCTGCTGTATGCCTGGGCTGAGGAAAGGATAGGCAAAATGTAAGGAAGCTTTCTGTTATGGTTAAAGGAAAACTATACCCCCAGAATGAATAAATAACCAACAGATAATTTATATTATGTTAAGTGACCTATTAAAGAATCTTTCCAAACTGGAATATATATATATATATATATATCAGTAAATATTGCCCTTAAACATCCTTTGCCTTGAGATGGGCTGTGTGCTTCCTCACATGACCACAAATAATGCAGCTCTAACTGGAACAGGAAGACGTGTGGAAGCAAAAGACAGAACTCTGTCCATTAATTGGCTGATGTGGCCTAGCATGTATGTGTGCCTTGGCTTGTTTGTGTGCACTGTGAATCCTATGATCCCAGGAGGCAGCCCTTATTTCTTAAAATGGCAATTTTCTATTTAGGATTACCCAAAAGCCACAAAAGTATATTTTTATGAAAATAGTTTATTTAGATGAAGTAGGGTTTTACATATGAGCTTGTTTATGCAATATATATTTATAGAGACCTACATTGTTTGGAGGTATACAACAGCATTCTGTTAATCAGTAACAAGGCACTCATTGCTGTTAAGCTTAGCCCATCTGTGCATGGATAGTGATTTTCTGCTTTATGTTACTCAGGCTTAACTTATATTCACAACATAAAGCAGAAACTCCGAACATGTACACAAATGTGCAAAATGTAATGGTAATCAGTGCTTGAGCAAATTTACAGGCCTAGTGCAGCAGTAGGTTTACAAAGGAAAAGAAAGCAATTGATTTACTGCTCAGTGTGAATTTTAAGCAAAAGCCAGACACTTTGATAATCCGCCATATGTAAGCTACAGTATATGGTGAGGAGATCTCCAAATGTATTTTTTGTCTGATTTGGTGATCTGAATAATTGAATCTGGGATTCTGGCCCAACCGTTTCTTATAGTATTGTTCTCTCCTATTGCCTTGTCGGCTTCTGCAGTGTGCGATCATAGCGTACTTATCAAATGGTGAATTCTAACTTTCACCCATTAATAAATATGCTTCTAACTGTAGATATTAGTATCACAATAGCCTTGGATACTTTGCTTGTTCAAGAACTCATCCTGGCCCCTCTTAAAGGCATTAACAGAATCTGCCATTACAACATCACTAGGAAGGGCATTCCCCAACCTCACTGCCCTCACCGTGAAAAACTACTTCCACATGTCTCTGCACTCTCTCCAGCTCATTAATATCCTTCTTAAGGACTGGAGCCCAAAACTATATTGCATACTCAAGGTGAGGCCTTACCAGGGACCTATAAGGGCGAACATGTTGAGGTAAAGAGGGTACATGATGTTTTATTGAAACTATGATCAGTTTGATGCACTGTAAGTGAATTTCTAAACTAAATAAACTGTTTCATTAATACTACACAAGGAGCACTCCCCTTTTATCATTTTGTGCCAGGATTCCTCTGCTAGAGAAGAAGGTGACATGACAATCACATGACTGGGTGAAATGGCTCACGACCCAGAAGTTTGTGATCCTCCACAGTTACGGCCAGGAGTACTACTTTAAGCCGGCAGTTTTTTATGTATCTTTTATTATACAGCTTTATATGTGTGGCTGATGGGTACCCTTTAAGACCAAGGAAACAGTTTACTAAAGTTAGTTAAAATTGTCTATAAACCATCATTTAAATTTTGTAGTGCCAAAATGAATGTAGCACCTATGTTTACTAATGTGTGATGAGATTTGTCTTGCCATAGCTGGAATTGTTTATGTAGGAGCTAATGCCAGTATTAATTCTGGCAAGTCGTGAGTTTTCTAGTGGCAGTTTAGGTCAGCTCCAGTCTCTGCTTTAAATCATGTGGATTTTTTTGCTGCTGTTTCAACACTAATGAATAGTTTATATAAAATAAATTGTATTAATAAATTAATTATGTTAGCCAGTGTATTATGAATCCTATTAGGTTTATTTAATGTTTAAATGATTTTTAGCAGACTTTATGGTTGGACTTTTTTTTAGCAGACATATGGTTTGGATCCAAATTATGGAAAGATCCCTTATCTATAAAACCCTAGGTTAAAAGCATTCCACATAACAGATCCTACACCTGTAATACATTTATAAGTATAATTCTTCCCCAATTACAATCGCTATTGTTCCAAAGTCATGTTAAAAACTGACACATCCCACCCACTAGAAAAGTTGAGGCATAATTTCACCATTTCCCAGATGCATTGGAAATTGGCTTCAATTTTGGCGTGGCTGTGTTTACAATAATAGCTGAAAAATATAAATGCACCCCAAAAAAAATACGCAATGAGGGAAGGGATTGGAGTTTAGCAAACTAGCCCTATCATTTCTCTGGTGTTATTTGTAGCACAACTCATTATTGTGCTGTTGAATTTTCATTCAAAATACCTAAATGATAAACTACTACTCTTTTGCTTTAGCAGACTTGTGCCTTTAAACAGGTTCACCTTTTCTCTTCTTGAATTAAAGAAAAAATTCTACATTATTAGTTAACATTACACTTTTGTGTATTGTAAGAACCTTCCAGCTAAGACAACTCATTCCTACTGACAATGACTTGAAAAGGATTATATATTGCTAGATATTCAGGGAGAGATGGGGTTAATTTATGCCATGGTACAGAAAGTGACAGTGACATGGTGACTGAGACATGACACACATGCTCTATTTCACTTTTTCAGGGAACTACAGCAAGGAGCCCAGGGGAGGGAGACAGGTTGGGGGGAAGACAGACTGTTTAAAGACTCCTAAACTCATAACACCGCATGTTACTCTATTCCTGTCTCTGGATCCAGACAGAGACAAGAACCTGTTTTGTTCACAAGGCACTTTATTAATGTAATTAACGTCTTGTGTTTTTTTCCCTTAAGTTAATGAACTCTAATTAAAATAACATAATGACATTTTTGCTCTATGATGTCAATAGTTGCCTTGATAGATTTAAACTCATGTATGACATTGGCTAAAAGACCTAATATTTTTCTCCAAAATCATAAAAATTGCTCCTGCTGGGAAAGGTGGGTATATTATGTAAAATTAAATTGTGTAAACTATGGCACTGTAGAGCTCACACAGATATCCTACACAGTGACATGTGTATGGAAACACACACAACTATTTATTAAATCATTGCTAAGTAAAAAGACCCAATTCAGTATACTAAGTAAAAATTATCTCTTGAAGATTCCATTGTGCACTACGGGACATTTAAGGACACTATCAATGTACCCCTTTTTTTAAATTGAATTTAAAGTACACAACAACTATATAGATAATAAAAACATAAAATAATGTATCAGCCAAATAAATAAAATAATGTATCTGCCAAAAAATGCCACTAACTTAAAATCTTTTTATACTGCACCCAAAATGGAGTATATGACTAGTAGTATCTGGACACATTTGTAGCCAACAGTATCCAGGCACTTCATTTAAAATGACAAGTCCTCCGAGGGAACACTCACTGCCAAGCCCAAACTGTCTCCAGAAGCAATGGGAGCACAAGGACTATTCACCAACTGTGTGGAGTTTTTATAAGTCAACAGAGTGAGCTGGAGTGGGGTATAGCTCACTGCCATTGGTATATGAAGTAGTCAAAACCTGTCCTCTTGTATAATAAATGGCATTTCACCATGTGGCAGTAAAATGGAAAAGTCTGGGTTTGGTAGATGCCAGGAAAACACTACTTGTCTGAATGCATAATGCCAACCATAAAGTTGAGCGGGGTTGTATTCATAGTCTGGAGCTACTTTCCACAGTTTGGGCTATGGCCCCTAGTTCCACAAATGACAAACCTTAAGAGTACAGCATCATTTATATTCTTGTCGCTGAAGCCAATCCCTCTAATAATGTTCCCAAATCTGGTGGAAAGCCTTCCTAGAAAAGTAGAGGCTGTTAAAGTAAATATGCTTGGTTCCAGAATGAGAAATTGGACAGGCAGGTGTCTGGATATCTTTGGCCATATAGCATATTTCTTATTTGTGAAATGCAGAAACGTAAAAACTGAATCCATATTGGTAATTAGTAAACCTAGAATTTAGGTGATCCATCCAACAACCTGCCATGATTAGCTGCTTTTTTTAACCTACTCCAAGTTTGAATACTTGTTCTAATACACGGTTAAAGTGATACTGACACGAAAAAACTACTTTTTAAAATGTGAATCTACATAAAAAGTTACCTATAGGTCATATTGATCATTTTTCACTGATAGGGCTGCTTTTGTGAGTAATTGTTACTTGAAGTTCCTAAACGCGACTGTTTTGCCAACCTGACTGTCCCTTCTCAGCCTGTCAGTTATAGCTTCTAATGCTAATGGACTCCTGCTGCACAAATATGGCTGCCCCCTCATAGAGAAACATGGGGGATCAGATAGGAAATTTAAAAGCCTCAGGAAATATGTTTATGGCAAAATTATAAACCTCATGCAAAGACAATGTTATGAAAGATGTAAAAAAAGGTTTAATTTCTGGTGTCAGTATCACTTTAAACCCTAAAGTGGGAAAGTGTAATCCACATTATTAAGCTTCACATAGCATGTGCATTGTCTCAAACAAAGGCAAAATCAAAAAGGAAATGGTAAAAAGAAAAGCAAGTAAGGACAATGGCATACTTGCACCCACAATATTCCCATGTAAAGCTGTGTGCCCCTTTTTTTAAACTGTTCAACATTTAACACAGGTAAATACCTCAACCCAATAGTTCTCCTACACTAATTCATATCCTGTCTGTCAGGCAGTGCTGCTATCAGAAGGAAGCAGACACTGATTGTTCAGTGTAATATATTGTAAGTCTATAAAAACAATCATGCATAAGACTTCGCATTACTATGAAATAATGGTTTTGCTTTTGATGTAGCTTGTATACACAGTACAAGGCCAAAACCACTGAATGCATATTTGAACAGTAGCAATGCATGCTTAGAAAGGCATTTGTTGCAGAGAGAATATATGGGGTGTGTCTTTATGGCTGAGAACATTGTTCATTCACCAGGAAACATGGCCACCGCCCCCCACCAACCCCTAAAGGCATTGCAACGACGACACCTTGTCGCCTCTGAGCGGCCCAGATTTCTCTTTATCTCTGCCAATGTAAGGAATCCTGATAGCAATAAAGGTTGTAGCGTCCTTTAAGAGTTCTCATTAAATGATTACAAAGCAAACACTGATTTTGCCAGCTGTTCGTCGGTTATTTATTACACAAAACTCTAGTTACACAGAAACGCTGCCTGATGAAAGTTTAGCATTGTGCAAAGAAAGACGTAATTAGTTCTTGAAAATGCTATTGAAATGGAGAACTCTGGTCAAGTCAACAATGAAATAATGAACAAACATAATTAAGGGGCTTCTATACTTTCCTTTTTATTTTTCCTTTGTAGTTTTTTAATAAAAATACTAAGAGATGAATGAATAATAACAATCTTTCCCAGCATCTCTCTGTTTCAGTGTCTCCTTCTAGATTCCACCTTGTACCAAAACTGCCATTATTGTCTGCTTCTCCTTCCCACACACCTCTTACCACATTTCCTCAGTTAACCTGATAATTGCCTTACAGCAAAGCAGCAGGAGGTATAAACTGGCAGTCCAGGGGTGTGGTGTGATGGCAATGGGGTTTGGCACGCTGAAGTTGGCCCGACAATTGAACAGCAGAAATAACCACCAATTTAGCTCATAGCCAGCAAAGGGACATACATGCTCTGTCCTAACCACACTTCAGCAAGCAAAGTGCAAGGTATATGTCTCACAAAAAGATATTCATTCTGTATTTTTTTTTCTTTTAAATAAAATGTATGTTTCTAATTCGTTTTCATAATCCAGAGTGCATTTTTATACAACATATTACTCCAGTACATAACTTGGTGAAAAACTATGACAAAAATGCGTGATCGTGTTCACATTTTTAAGCAAATAGGATTAATGTCACCTGACTGTGGAATTTATGTTAAAAAACATGTTGTACAATTGAACCAGAAGTGATATGTATGCACTTGACATGCACTTCACAACTACAAAGTGGCTGGCTTGCTTTAGAGTCCAGGCCATGCCTATGCTGCAAAGTTTGATGTCTCCAAACAGCTTTTAACTGCTCCTGGTTATGTATAAGCAAGAAGGTTTTACCTCAGAACTGACAGCAAGTGCATTTTTTAAAGTTTATTGAAAGGAATTTTAAACAGTAGATACAGGAATATACCGTATGCAAATACATACAGAGATATACCCAGGTTATAAAAGTTACACACAGAAAACAGCATATAGTTATGCAGTATGTTTAAGCAAATTAAGCTTTTTCAAGTCTACCTAGTTTAGGCTTTCCATAACCTTCCATACCTAATTTAGGGTCTATGGGTATGGAAAGGCCAAGTTGTATAGAAAAAGTTTCAGTAATTTTAGTCCAATAAATCTTTAGTTTAGGACATAACCAGATGGTATTTAGCATGGTGCCATGATCCTTATTATACCGATTAGTTTGGTTTTGGTATTATAGGCTCTATGCATAATACATAGTTGAATTTATTGTGTTTTACTCTATAAATGCAAGGTTGGTCAGAAATATGAAAATTTTTTGCCTGTATGAATTTCATTCCCTTTTCCCCTAAATCTATATAGCAAGAATCTGCTGCCACAATCACACACAGCGTATTTTCATAAATCCTAGTGCAAAGTGGCAGCATAGCAGCTCAGAAGCTTAGCTCAATGGGGCCAGTTTGAGAGACATGTCTAGTAAGGGTAAATAACAAGCAGTATATCTTATCGGTATCCAGAATGCTCTTTTTACTGGAATGCCATCTTCCATAGAGGCAATTTTAAGCAAATAATTATAATTTTTTTTTAATCATTTTCATTTTCTCTTGTTGTACCTTGTTCCTGATCCAAACTCAGCTGCATAAATCTATACTGGTGGCAAAACAATCCTATAGGCTTTATTTAACATTTAAATGATTTTTAGCACAAAGTATGGTAATCCAAATTACAGAAACATCCCTAATCCAGGAAACCCAAAGGCATAGACAGGAGCGTGTATTTTTAAGGGATACTTGTCAGAGAGCTATGTACAAATGTAACACTCTGTGTTATGCATAGCTATAACAGGGATATTACATTAGCTAATACCTGCCTTTTGGCTTAGTAACAGTAAAATCAGCAATAACTAAACCAGGAGATAGTTAGGGTTGCTGACACTCCTGCCCTTCAAAGAGAGCTGCCGACCTGAAGCCTGCCTAGCTGTATGAAACTGTATAAAACAGCTAATATTCCAGAAACCAATACAAATAGAAAAGGAATGTAAACTACAAAGTTGGTCAGAAAAGCACCCTGAGAAAGTTTACACTTTGTAGCCGATATCCGCCGAATATATGAAGTCTTGCGTTTTTTGGAAGATATCAGCTACATGTGCCTGCACCTGAGCATATTCCATTCATTCGGGTGCAGGCACAAGGTAGGTTAAGTCTACAGTAGCGGGGCGTATTCTCTGCAAGCGTTAGAGGAGACTGGAGTATCCAGAGAAAAGGCACAGAAGGCACATTATAACATAAAAACATCATGTAGATAGCATCCAGGTTGGAATCAAACTCGGGACCCCACTGCCACAAGACAGCCTGCATGCCACTATGTTCCAAAGTACATTCCCTAACTATACTGTACAGCCTTAAAGAATATGTTGGTGTCTCACTATGGTTATGAGTGGCGATATAAGATCTTCATGACTACTGCAGCCTATATAGATCGTCTCAACAAAGACGAGCAATAGTTTCCCAGAGGTCTATGGTAATCATAGTACTAAACATAGGTTGGTAGTAGGGGGTTGGCAGGGGAACCAAGTCACATTTGAATTAGTGAGTAATAGTTAGCTAATACTTGTCTTAATTTGTGTACTTTAAAACAAGCTGTTGTCAAGTCCTTTGGTGTTCTACCACACTGCAATCATTTTAGATAAATCTTGACAGATCTGTTTAAATTTCTTTCATTTTCCACATCTATCATTTATCGAATGCTGTCATGAATAATAAATGGAACCACACTCAGTGCCACAAAAATGTCCAATGCAATACGCCCAAGTCACTTAAACCCTGCCAATTTTTTATTTAAAAATGACTTTAATATACTGAGATCTGTCAGCTGGGAATTACACTGTTTAGAAGTAATGGCAACCAAACGTTTTAATGTGTTTATTCTTTTTTTTCAGTTTCACCCGCCAACCAAAATAACACACATCTGTATAAGCTGCATAGGCATCAAAGATCTGTTGTTTCCAAAATAAAAATTTTATATTTGTGTAAAGCATTAATAACTGTAATATTTTATTATAATGATAATGCAGATGTTAATATTAAGAACAAAACTGCTGTTATTCAATAACAATGTGGCCTCAGGAGTAGCAATAAGTATTCTTATATAGAGAATACATAATGTAATCTTTAGGCGTAATAATGTTTCAGCCTGGAGTTAGAGTGCCCTCTGCAGGCAAGTCTGCAAATAAGAAGAAGAGGATGTTTCCAGTTGCAGGATGACACCTGCCAATATCCACAGAAATGCTCAAGGGACATTCTGGAATTTATAGGTCTACAATTTCAATTGCCCATATTGAGGAAAATAATTAATTATAATTGTATTTGTAACTTTTCTAATATAGGTCAGTTATCTGAACTGATTTGGACTGGAGATCACTCATACAAAAATAAAATGGTCAAAATATACAGATCCTCCGTTATTTCATATATACATTAAATGGCAACTACATTTTTTTACATTTCTACAAAATTGTATATCTTATCATACAGTTCAGTAATTCAATATATACTATTCTGTATACAATATATATTTTATACTATATGTACAGCAAAAGCATTATAATCTAGTACATTTACTTGATCCATTATCCGGAGACTCGTTATCCGGAAAGCTCCGAATTACTGAAAGGCCATCTTCCATAGACTCCATTTTAATCAAATAATCCACATTTTTAAAAATAATTTCCCTTTTCTATGTAATAAAAATACAGTATCTTGTATTTAATCCCAGCTAAGATATAGTTCATCCTTTTTGGAGGCAATGTAATCTTGTTGGGTTTATTTAATGTGTAAATGATTTTTAGATAGACTTAAGGTATGGAGATCCAAATTATGGAAAGACCCCTTATCCAGAAAACCCCAGGTCCCAAACATTCTGGATAACAGGACCCATACATGTACTTCGTTTTCTGTCCAGTTGTATACCGTACCAAGTGCACCCCATTCCACTACTGATTGTGGTCTATACCAGAGGGACAGCTGTAAGATGCCATAGACACTCACTATTTAGTGGGCTGGTGGGGTCTATTTGGGCCTCTGCACACTTGAATGCCAGGGCCTATATTGAATCCCAGTCCAGGCCTGGATCCAGCTACAGTGCCTCATGGTTCAGAGTTTAGCTAAAATCCTACCAGAAAAACCATGCTTCCAAATTAACTTTTGAAAACTTCAGCCTAGCCTCCATATCAGACTTGGTATAACCCCAATTACCCTCAGTGTCTGATGAGATCTTCCTTAGTTTACCCTGTCAGTAGCCTGCACTGTGTGCGACATATCAAATGAAGCAGAACTACTGGCATGTGTAATTATGACTATCTAGTATTGTATTTGTGTGTATATATGCATGCATGACTGGAATCTGGATGGATGTGCAAGGGTTGGTCTATGAAGTTTGGTTGGCACAGTGAGATTGGGACGCAGACTGGGATTTAGAATCTGTGCATATTGACTGCATGTTAGCATCTGTATTGCGAAATACAATAAATCACATGTGCCATTATTGACTCATTTTTATGGTTGCTACATTTACCTGTGGCTAAATCTGGGTAAAGGGAACTGTTCTGAGGGCAGTGATACTGAGGGTGGGCATGATAATGTCAGGGGGATAGGTTTGTTACATCACTTAGATGCAATTGCCTGAATTTCTGTACAGTTTTTTCAATGTTTAAACCAGACAGAAAGTTTTGAACCGGGCAGCCCTTTTTAAAACTGGGAAATGAAGGGTGGCAACCCTAGCTCTATCTATATTCTGTCTGATGAGTAAGTCCCATCCTTACAGAAACCAGTTATCCAGAAAGCTCTAAAATAAAGCAATGCTAATTAAGAAAAACAATTCCGCATTTTTGATTGATTTGCATTTTCTTTCTGTAAAGAGACAGCAGTCAAACACATTCTAAAGCTGGATTTGCACTGCTATCATTTTTATCAGGTTTTTGGCGTATTGGAGGAAACGTGCGGGCAGAGAAAACTCACAGACACTAACCATGGCTTGGCCACATTTAAATAGGACTGACTAGAAAATCCTTATGTGAGCACAAGGTTAGTATGTCGATACAGCTTTCTGCAATGGGTCTGCACAGACTCTCCTTGTGATCAGTCATTAAAAAATTCCCCCACTTAAAGAACAGTAACACCAATCAAAGTAATTAAAATATATTGTGCCTGGACTGGTAAAAGTTGTGTGTCTTTGTTTCAGACTATAGTTGATATATAAACTGCTGTGTAGCCATGGGGGTAGCTAATTAAACTGTAATAAGGCTAAATTGCACAGGTTACATAGCAAATAACAGATAAGCTCTGTAAAACACTATTGTATTGTACAGAGCTTATCTGTTATCTGCTATGTAACTTGTGCCATTTAGCCCTATTTCACTTTAAATAGATACCCCCATGGCTACACATCGGCTTTGTTTATACAAACTATAATAGTGTTTCTGTAGCAAACACACAGCTTTTACAAATGCAAGGCAACAGCACATTATATTTTAATTACTTTAAAATGCTTTAATTTTTTGGTGTTACTGTTGCTTTAAATATACTTCCTAGGAACCTAAAAGGAGTAAATTTAGCCCTACGCTGGGATGAGCTGAGTAATCAATTGTGTTAAGCTCCATGAAACTGCTGGAACTTTTTCTCAGCATTTGGATCTGGTTGAACCTAAAAAGTTCTGGTGAAATAAGCAATAGACAATCAAAAATATTTAAAAACAAAAGAGGAAAAGTTTCTTACCATTGTCCAGTGGGGGTAAATTAACTTATTGTATCCTTTACATCCTCCAAACATACTGTAGGAAGTGATTTTTAATTACAATGTATGTCTATTTACTTTCGCCAGTATAGCTAGAGACCCATGACGCTAGGTTCAAATTTCTGCCCCCTTCTTTACTCCAGCCAAACAAACATGACCATAATAACCACCAAAAAGCCACCTACTGTATATACCTCTAGACATGGATGCTTGATACTCTTTTTTTTTATTTCTGTGGTGAAAATTCTATTTGGAATCATGCAGACCCTTAAGCTACATACAAACTGGCACTTAGCAGTACTTAACCTAATTTAAAGGTGCAATGTGTGTTGACCTGGCTCTGTCTACATAGTTATGTTCCAATGTAGTAAAACAAAAAGTACTTAAAAAATACTAGTCACAGAGGAGTTCCATTATCATATAAAGGCATTAGGGTGTAAGGAACGTATTTATTAACACTCGAGCCAAACATTGCCAGGGATGTTGCCCATAGCAACCACTCAGATCTTTGCTTTTGTTTTCTATCTTTAAGGAGAACGTTCAAATCAAATTGCTGCAAGGTAGGTATGGGCAATATCACCAGTGATGTTTGCCTCCAGAGTGAATAAATACACCCATTAGTGTATTTGTAAAGGTCCCGGTGTTCTGTGGTGACTTCTTAGATCCTTGTGTTTAAATTTTGGGTATTTAAAAAATTCTTATAATAGAAGAGAAGATATCATTTAAAAGGAGAGGTCAAATATTCCATAAAATGTATATTTGCAAAAGCCTTGATCCATTTAACAGCTCCTCAAAAGTAGTCATTTTTGGTACCTAGTGTCAAGATGTGAAAAATAATCAGTAGCGTGATTTAATCATCCATGAGTTTATGTTGTACTTTAACTAGAGAGGCCAGAGTACTAGTAGCAGTTTTAATAAGCGTAGGGTTTTCCCCTGTGTGCATGTGTTTTCTTAAAGTATTTAATTTAAAACAAAAACAGTGTATGATGACTGAATGCTCCCTTGTGAGTCAAGCAGTAGAATTGTAGGTTATTTTTAGGGACCATGTCTGTGTCTGTCCTCAAGGATTATCTTCCCATTCTTCTTTATGCTTTTCATTGAGGCTAGAAGCCAATGTACTAATCACAACCAGATCATTTATCTTTAATATTTCCATTTTGATTGTTTCTGGCAGTGAGTGTATGTTGTGTTAGGACTGCAGACCGTAATTTCCATTTAATGGATGTTATTTCATTCTCTCTCTAGTAGCTATAACTGGTGTTAAACAAGGCTGGAAACCACAGAGGGATCATAGGAAAAGGTGCAGAAAGCCAGGGAGGGGTGCTTAAACTCCCTATTACACTGTTTTTGTCTGAGATGAAGTCAAACTGGAGCCATTACAAATCAGAGCTGCCGGCTCCCAGTGTCACTGATACCTTCCAAGACATTGATTGCCAAATGCCTCCTGCATTCCTCTAATGACAGAGACTAATACTAGGCTTCAACAACTTTTAACATAACTTGATGGATGGAAGTCTGAACACATGGTTCATGCCCACTGAGAGCAAAGAAGTGAATATGGAGTTGAACTGAAAGAACATTAAAAGACAATGTGTTAATAACACCTTTAACCGGTGAGTGTACTTTCACTCACTGACCATAGAGCAAATTCAATATTCAGAAGATAGGCAAACAAAGTACAATAAATTGCATTTTACATTGAGGGATTAATGTTTTAGTGTGAGCCTAAATTTCACTTTTAGGTACACTTTTAGGCTAATGCTTGGAAATGGTGGCCTGTAATATGACCAACAACAGTCTTACATGAAAAGCATGAATGATAAAAGATAGCTAGTGGAAACCTTTTGGAGGTCTTACATCAGATATCAGTCATCGTGGCTTTAAAGTTTACAGGGTAAAAGAAAGGTTGTTGGAAAGGAGGGACTGTCTTTCTGAGCCCTGGAAAAAGGTCTATTTATTCAAGTTACCCTGTCAATTATGTTAATTATGTAGTGCAGTTGAATAGATACTTTTAGGGGCAGAAGTTATCAAAATGTGAGTTAGAACTTAAAACATAAAAACTCACCCATGTTTTATTCATCTTTAGAAGTGTATTCATCTATGTATGAAAGTTAAAATTCACCAACTGACCAAAATGCTTCTTAAAATCCCTTTAGGAATCAACAGAACGTAGGTACATTTTCATGTATTAAGCTCTAAACTCACATTTTGATTGATCTGCCCCTTAATCTTTCTAGATCTGAGTAGAATGCATCATGGGCATCCCTGGGATTATGTATTACCATCCAGCTTACTTGCGCTCTCTTATTTAAAGAAAAAAAACATCTGCTTGTAACATCCGTCTGTTAAACTGCTGGCTTTTTGTAGTATTCTCCTCATTAAGTCACATCCCACATGCCTTTATACCCTTTAGATATCATCTGGTGTGTTATTTCTTTATTTCTCATGATGAAGGAACGCAGTGATAAATTATACACTCGGGGGCCAGTAATGAACGTAGCCAAGAGTGATACACATTTAATGGATGCATGATACTCAGATGATTGGTCAGCATTTATTCAGCTTAATTGCTAATGAGCTTTCTGTATGCTGAGGATGATGGTTTCCACACCAAAAGACAGGGACAGAAAAACAGTTTTATGGACACACACAGCAAGATATATTATCTAACACAGGGGTCCTTTAGCATCAAAGGTTTAAGGGATTTTTTAAATTTAAATATTGCTATACATGTAATATTGTTTTAAATGTGCACTATTTTTTATTTATCTTGCCTGTTGCTGCAATTGTGAATTCCAAGACTGAAGGAAACAAAATAAGTAAATGATATATTTAGGGGCTGATTTACTAACCCACGAATCCGACCCGAATTGGAAAAGTTCCGACTTGAAAACGAACATTTTGCGACTTTTTCGTATGTTTTGCGATTTTTTCGGATTCTTTACGAATTTTTCGTTACCAATACGATTTTTGCGTAAAAACGCGAGTTTTTCGTATCCATTACGAAAGTTGCGTAAAAAGTTGCGCTTTTTTCGTAGCGTTAAAACTTACACGAAAAGTTGCGCATTTTTCGTAGCGTTAAAACTTAAAAGGTGCAAAGTTTCGCGTAAGTTTTAACGCTACGAAAAAAGCGCAACTTTTTGCGCAAGTTTTAACGCTACGAAAAATCGCCAGATTTTACGCAACTTTCGTAATGGCTACGAAAAACTCGCGTTTTTACGCAAAAATCGTATTGGTAACGAAAAATTCGTAAAGAATCCGAAAAAATCGCAAAACATACGAAAAAATCGCAAAATACCGATCATTACGAAAAAAACGCAATCGGACTCATTTCAACCCGTTCGTGGGTAAGTAAATCAGCCCCTTAGTGTAAGTAAAGTTTATTTTGCTCACCATTATAGAAAAAAATTTGGAATTATTTCATAGGGTGGCAGGCCCCATCTAAATATATCAGCTACCTGGGGAGTTATTAGCTACTTTATCATTATGACATGTACCTACAAACCTACAAGGTATTATTAACAAGCAAACCCTTTTATAGTTAAGTATCAGAATACTGATATTCATAAGATAGTCATATATAGTCATCTTGCTATAGTCCTACGAGTATCAAAAACAACAAATAACCAGTCAGACCCTAATCTAGATCAAGTCCCATAGTTAAGAAATGTGTTCTCCAAGCAAGATGCTTGTGCAGGAGCAGAACATGTACAGTAAATGCACAACCAAAATGTGCATATGCTTGCCCTACTAACTACAAAAAAATAGGGGACATTGGGAGTAAGCCACAGTCAAGTACATAATTCTGATAAAGGAAAATATGACAATATTTGTTCATTGATCCCGATTGATCCTGATAGGCTGATTGACTGATTCCACTTTGTATCGCAACAGTAATGTGTGCTTGTACTAAACACAGTACTACAGTACAGCAGACCCTAAGGTTCAGTGGGGCCCAGGGAATGGGGGCAGAGTACGGGGTCCTAACTTAAACTTGCCAAAAACTAGCAGTGTGATCAGGTAATTGGTGGACCTGGTGGAAAGGACTGTTCGCACAGATTTTGTGGTATAGGGGCCTGGCACTCCTTAACGTCCAGCACTGACTAAACATGTTCAGCGAAACACATTATATGCTGCAATACTTTGATTTGCTTTTTCCCTTGGTATTTGCATATGTCCAATAGAAAGGTTGCAGTGGGGCCCAGGGACCAGAGCATTGAGTCTGCTCTATGCTAGTCCCCCTCCCCAATCCCTCTCCTAACTTAAAGGAGGAATAAAGGTAAAATCTAAGTAAGTTCCATAAATGTCTATGTAAATACAGCCATAAGCACTCACAGAAAAGCTGCACTGAGTCCTCTATCAAAAGAAACACAGGATGTCTTGTCTTCTTTTTTGTAAACATGTTCTTTGGTATCAGACTTCTTCTCCTTTAGGGCTCCTTCAAGTTTGGGGCATGATTCACAGCTCTCTCCTCTCTCCCTTTTTTTGCTCCCCCTCCCATAAGAATGTGTGATCTAAGCTACCAACAGCTAGAGCTACAGCACGGAAGCTACTGAGACCAAGATAAAATGACAGCTGCTATCTTAAACAGACAGAGGGAGCTTCTATGACTGTTAACTCAGGTATGGTTAAGCTTTCTGCAGAATAATTATAGCGTTCTAGGTGGCACTAATGTGGCTGATCTATTGCCAGTAAAATGCCAAAATTACTTTCCTTCCCCTTTAAACTTGCCAAAAACTAGCAGGACGTGCAGGTAGCAAGTGGGCTTGGTGGGAGGAACTGTTTGCACCAGGCCCCTCCAAAGATTTTTTGGTATGGGTGCCCAGCACGCTTTACGTTCCACCACTGACTAAAAATGTTCCGCAAAACATTTTATGCTACAATACCTTGATTTGCTTTTTCCCTTGGTATTTGTATATCTCTAAAGTAAATATTTAGATAAATATATACAATTATTTTACTTTTGTCCCCTTTACCTGTTTAGTTATTATCTTGGCCTAAAATGCTATTGTCTTTTAAGGTGGCCTACCCTTGCCTTATAAGCTTCTGTTGCCCCCTATTATGTTATAATTCCCTAACAAAAATCAAGGTAATCAGCCACTGGGATAAAGTCGTTCAGACTTGGTCATCTAAACAGGATAGTAAATACCAGGAACATTTCCCTTAAATTTTCCTATACCCTGTACAGATGCCTACATAATAATTCCCTGCACTTTTCTGCCATAAATTACAGGTTATGTTCTCTATTAAAAAGCTACTTTACTCAGGACTTCCAGCAACAATGGTATATGGATGCAAAGTCTATTTTTAATGGGATTTACACCTAGATTATTATTATTTAAACATATTTAGATTAAATTACAAACCAATAACCAATACAAGTTGTATATAACTAGACACGTTCCTCATTATACCACTAATTTTCAGGCAACTTTGATGAACGTTGACTCTTTATTATACTCATCCCAAAATGGGACTATGTTTAGAGTTATTTCCCCCATTCATCAATGGTAAGCAAAACAGAGAACCCTACAAAAATGCCATTTAGGATGTGAGTATGGATGAAGATATTTTGTTTTCTTTTTACCAACGTGTTTGTACCCTAGAAGTGTGGTTTACCCTAAATGAAAGAGTGTTTAGATATTTTCAGTTTTTGCTTTTCCTTAAACATGTTCACCAGGTAGACTTACATGGTCTACAAAACACTCAGTAATGTTTATGAAAGTAATTCATCCAAATAACCCACTGGGAAATAGTTTTAGGCTTCGGGACAAAATGTCTGTGTCTAAGTAAATAAATTACTTTTCAAACTGTGAGTGACACTTGGCTTCAGCATCTCCCATCTACACTATACAAGCCTTGTAACCACTTTGCCTGCCACAAACTTTTGGATGCAGAGAGCAAACTGCCATTTATAGAGCTTCATTTCCCTGCAGGTATCTTCCCAACTATGCAGTCATTAGCCTCTCACTTGGGTATTCAGTTCCAACATTATTCTGCATAATTCACTCTTTATTTACAACCTAATGACATGATCATATCTTGCTACTTACAGCATAAAATAAACATACACTTCTTTCACTGCCTGTCAGTTGTTTTACTGGCAACAGGCAAGATTTTTAAACTTTTTTTTTCTAGTCTGCCTGCAGATGAGAGCATTAGTGCAATTTATAGTCCAAGTTGAACGCAGCAACAATTCCCCATCTGTTGTGGAGTATTTATATTAGCTTACGAAAATATGGAAAATCTATAACTGGGCTGCAATATTTATGCCACTGCACCCAATAAAAACGAAAACAAGGCATTACCCCCCAACATGCTGTTGGGAAAGCTTAAATTGACAGTATGAAAATCTAAAACCTAATAGAATTTTGGACCAAATTACTATTTTATTATGTTCTAGTAAAAGGGCTTGATTTTAAACTCAACATGGACTTGTGGCCAAAAAGCCTCTTCTATGCATGTTTACCAAAAAAAAAAAAATTATATATATACATATGTGTGTATATACAACTAACATGCTGTAAAAATATACCCTTAGAAATTGTGCTTAGTGTTGTAATTTGTCACATTAATATTTTGTATTATAAAAATAACCTCTCTGTTGTATAATATGAAGATTAAAAGTTATTTTAGTATTACGTGACCTGGAAAAAAAGTTCATGGCACTCGACCTAAGCTACGTTTTGACAAATGTTTAGACCTGTGATCCCCAACCAGTGTCTTGTGAGCAACATGTTGCAGACAAAGATAAGCGTACAGCGAGACCAATATGTGTATTTATGTACTGTATATATAAACTTTTTGCTCTAGTGTTTCATATACAGTGACCTCCTCCATCATCTTTTTTAAAACTACACTACATTTTTGCTCTTGGAGCACTAGCACCATACCTTATTTACTATTGGATTTTATAGGCCAACATAGTGAATGTGTGCACTAATTACCTTCACATTTTGATCACTAAGCTATCTACTCAGACTATAGTAGTAGTGTGTTGTACCGAGTTAGCCATTGTTACGATCAAACCTGTCTGGTGTGGCACATTGGTCCTATTCCCCACTGGTCTCTCCTGTAGCATATGCTTCTTTGCTCACATGCCTGTTCACTGGAACTTATTATGCATGAACCTCCCAGAACTTTACGGACCATAGCTGTGCACGCTGGATCCTGATTCAGTCACTGTCTATACCGTTAAGCTGGCCATACACGCTAAGACCTGCTTGTTTTGCGAGGTCACCAAACAAGCGGAACATCTCCTGATGTGCCCACCTATGGTAGGCGATATCATGCTAATTTGATTGTTTGGCATGGGCATATTATGGCTGGAAGCACATAATTATATGATTGAGACATTGAAGGAAAACTTCAATTTTAGAAAACACATTTAAAAATGTGGATATCCAGGTCACAGAGCTGCTTAAAAGCCAAAGCTAAAGCAGCCTTATGAGAGTTAATATACCTCACCCCACTCTGGGCAACAACAGGGTTGTTCTATTATTGCCTTCTTCTGAATTACCAAAAACCCTTACAATGTAGGTGGTTAGCAAAAAGCAGGAGAGGCAGCTGAAACGTATTTCTTTATTTTGCTCTTATGTGTCATAAACACAGTAAGTAAATAGTCATGTGTATAATTCATAAGGAAAAGTAAAATACAGTGTTACATATCCATGCATTTGTGGTGTCAATAGCTCCTGCATTACCTTGCAATGAAAAGTATTGAGGAAAGTGGTATACAGTACGTGCCTGCACTAAGATTTACCCTTAAAAATGTTTTGGTACACTGAGGGACAAAAATCACCCCAGGTACTTGATGGCTATAGGCTCTGATAACATTAAGTAGCAGGTACTGTAAAATTGGATTGTGCTCAATCCTCCTGTTCTCTCACCTGCATAAAAGTACCCAATGTACACAATACTGCATAATGTTCCCTATAGCCTGACCAACATTAAGGGGCAGATTTACTAAAACTTGAATTTTTCTGGCTTTGAAACTCGTATAAACTCGACTTGGTATTTTTGGTAATAAAACATGATAATTCTTGCATTTATTAAGGGGTGTTATTAAGGAGTTTAGAGCTTAAAGGACATGTCAACCCCAAAAATATTTTTTTGCCTTATAAAAGATACCATAATTCGAAGCAACTTTACATTCATTACATATTTGCAATGCTTTTTTTTTTTTTGTTATTTGTATATATAATTTCTATTAAAAAGCTGTGTTTGTCTGTCCTTTCTATTCTATTTTAGGAGCATTAGCACTCATTCTTATAAAACAATAATGTGTTTAAGTTTCACTTGAAACTGGGTGAAATAGAAAACAATGATGGGATTAACTTCCCCTTGAAAGTGTGTGAGATAGAAAACAATGATGGGATTAATTTCCCCTTGACAATGTTTGAAATATAAAGCAATGATGGAATTAACTTTCCCTTGAAACTTGATGACATAGAAACAATGAGGCAATTGACTTCCTTTTGAAAATGTGTCAAGGACAGGCAGTCACAGACAAATTTTCCCCCCAAAAATACTAGTTTTTTTAAAAATAATGCCCATAATTTGTGATTTATTAGTGTTTAGTTAACTTTTTTTGGCAAATGGAGAATTGGAATAGTAGAGGATTAGAATAGTCAGTGACAGCCTGTCCTTGACACATTTTCAAGGGGAAGTTAATCACCTCATTGTTTTCTATTTCACCCAGTTTCAGGAGAAGTTAATCCCATCAATTTTTTTTCGAGTTTTAACAATTCTTTCAGCTCTAAAATTTTGTCATTTTCAAATGTAAACTCAAAATTATTGCAAGAACGATAACAGCATTATCCTGACATGTTATAAATACAACAATGATCAAGTTTAATTGGAATTTATACCATGTATGAAGGCCAGAACAATACGAATTTTAATAACTCAGCCCCTAGGACTCAATGGTACGTGACAGATCAAACATGTCAATTTTTTTTTTGCCAAAAAAAGTTAACTTAACGTTAAAAAATCACAAATGATTGGTGTTAATTCTAAACCCATAAAAACCCATAAAAAAACACAATAAATCGCGAAAATATACCGTATATACTCGAGTATAAGCCGATCCGAATATAAGCCGAGGTACCTGATTTTACCTAAGAAAACTGGAAAAACGTATTGACTCGAGTATAAGCCTAGGCATCCATTTCTTTTAACACACCTGCACACTAGCTTGTGTCCGAGTAGTAAGGGCAAAGTAGTAAGGGCAGCGCCGGATTACTTGTCCAAACGGCCAACCATCTAAATCTTATCATTTAAATGGTTTGCATGTAGCAGTACAGTGATATCCCAGCTCCTGCAATGGCTGCTGTCTGTACCACAAGCACAATCACACAAAAAACCAAAACAGTCTATCTGGGTTGTATAAACATAATAATCATTTCTTGGTCTGCACACTCCTTTAGGGTTATGGCACTTAAGGTGTTTTTATTTCCACGTGCCACCACAACTCTTTTTATTCTTATGCCAGTAAATGTTTATGGGTGACATGTTTACATGTTAAATGTTACTCAAGCACTTCCTCTAGTTACCGGAGAACAGCCTGGGAAATTTTTTGGTGCTTTTAAGTAACAGAGATTAATATAGCTGTTGTGCCATATTATCCCGCTCGCACCCCCCCCCCCGTGCAAAGGCAGCCCTATTGCCCTATTACCTCTGTACAGACATCTTGCGCGTCCATAGCATTCCTGTTGTATTATCTCCCCCCCCCGTGCAAAGGCAGCCCTATTACCTCTGTGCAGACATCGGACGCGTTCAGAGCATTCCTGTTATATTATCCCGCTCACACCCCCCTCCCCAAATTGTCACACACAGCAACCTGCACACACATGAAGAATTGCTTGTTAATATCCCAGTCCCCCTGGCTTAATGTAGCAGCAAGTATAGGGGTATATTGGGTATAATGCACACTGACTGCAGATATATATTATCCCGCTCACGACCCCCCCCTGTCGTGCAAAGGCAGGCCGTACCGCGTACCGAACATGCTCCGCATGTGCATGCGCTCGCACCCCCGCACCACCCCCGTCGTGCAAAGGCAGGCCGTATTTACCCCTCGGCAGACTTTGGGCACATACTGAACACGTAGTGCGCAACGTAACATGCGTGTGTGCGCGCCGAATGCCTGGTACGTGCCTGATGCCTGTAGAGAGGTAAATACGGCCTGCCTTTGCACAACGGGGGGGGGGTGCGAGCGGGACAATATAACAGGAATGCTCTGGACATGCCTGATGGCTGTACAGAGGTAATACGTGCGCATTGCATCTAGTTTAAGTGCATTACATGTTTACCGTATATACGCGAGTATAAGCCGAGAGTTACTTTTTCAGCACATTTTAGTGCTGAAAAACTCGGCTTATACTCAAGTATATACGATACACTTAAAAAAAGCAAATTTTCGCAAAATAGCTTAGTAAATGTGCCCATAAGTGTGTCCTGCAAATTTCTGAAACAAATCACCAGAAAAATCTTCTGGGAAAGTGACAGTGGTTAAGGAACTTACTTTCCGGCTTGCTGCATCTCCTTGTATTGGGAGAGAATATGGTCCACCTTGTACTCCTCCTGTGGCAGAAGAGACTCCATGTTAAACAAGTGCCACACTGTACCAATTTCAGTTATGTGCCCCTGTGGGTAAGAGATATATAATATCCCTAATAATATAAATAATGGTAGTCTTTGGGGATATGGTATGGGAAATAGGTAATACAGTATATAATAACCTCACTAATAATAATGGCATATATTACAATAATAGCACTTACTTCTGATTAAGCCAGAATTTTATGAATGTTGTATAGTCGCCACAGCTCTTCAAGTTCTGTAACATAAAAGAATGTCCCAAAGTAAAACAGGACTCAATAAATTGGAGATGTTCTTATTGAAATGGGACCTATAAGGCAGAAAATACGCTCGGAGCGTTCGTGCTTTTGTAAATGTGCCCCATACAGTAATTAGCTTTACATAAACTGACACGTGGGTCTAGTTAACCCCATTATTATTTAAACTGGATAATATGAACAGTTTTAGTTGTATTTAGTGCAGATCTGGATGAACTTATCCATTGTTATTTCCTAAGCCTTTTGCCATTTCATGTAGAAAAGATGCACATTTACTGGTGCAATAGCTGCCAATCTAAAATGATTTTTTCTATATCTAAAATTCTCCTTTGCATCCCTTACCCTATAGCCATCCATCAGAATGAAATGGGCAATGTTCCTCAGATGTTCCGCGTCATTGACAATATAATTTTGAGAAGAAGTGCTCCCTAAAAAAGCAAAATCCAGATAAAGCATTAATGACACTTCTTATTACACTGTATTTCTACTGTACATGCACTTATTCATTTGGGAACCAAAATCAACTAAAAAGAACACGTTTTTTTAGAAAAGAATATTTTAGAAGTAGCTAAAAAAGGAAAAATCAGCCAAAATGGGATGATTTGCTTTTGTTGAGCTTCTTACAATCTAATGGGGGAAAGATTAAATAATTGATAATGCCATGTCTCCATCATAGCTTCCATCATCTTTTTGGTTATTGTTGCTCAACAGTGAACTCCCTCTGCTGGCTGTTTGCTGTAAATGCAGGTATTCATTTTCTGTGGAGCCTCTGACCCTTTAGAACCACCATACTCCTGACATGTTACCTATTACAGTGCATTGTGGGAGTCCAGACTCCATTTTGTAGCCCATGCTGTGGAAGAAGCACGCAACATCCATCTTCTGCCCCATGGTAGCATCGCTGGTAAGCTTCATGGACATAAACCTGCACTGAGCCACCATTAAGCTGCCAGCACCTCAGAGACACTGTGGCATGTAATTTGATATCAGGCCGAGGAGTGGAGGTCGTAGCCAGCAAGCCCACAAACATCTCACACTGACCGGAGGCTTGCCTGAGGATGAGAACAGGAAGCACGGGAGTGGAGAGAGGCCGGAGAGCCAAAACGTAGTATCAATAGGATCAAGCAGAAGAATGGTCAGACAGGTCCGGGTCATGGCAGGCAGATCAGGTTCAAAAGCGGATTCCAGGCAGAGGTTCAATACAGAAGGTTCAGAATAGGGGAAAACGCCAGGCACCAGGAAAACTTGCTAACCAAGCAAAGATGGCATGTACAGTACATGGCGACTATTTACAGGGTGGCGACAAGACGCAAGTGCGTGCTGTGTCAGGACGCACGTCGGAGTGTGCGGACGTGTGCGCGCGACTTTTCGCCGTGCGCGACTTCCCGCGTGCGCCTGTTCATTGTACTGCACGACATTCCGTGCCCGTTTGCTGTAATGCGCGCAACTTTCTGCGCGCGCCTGCTTGTTAAATTGCGCGCGTCTTTTCGCATGCTACAATACGATCGCCCGTGCGGCGAATCCTTAGACGCATGCGCAAGATGGTGAGTATCCTTACATTTGATACAGCATTGATGTGTATGTTGCAGCTGTTTTCTGTGTTAGTATATTTCCTATATACTCATTGGGCCTGATTCACTAAAGTGCGATAAAATGTGCCCTATTTTTAGCGTGCGCTATCAATTTTACCGCGTCTTAATTTTGGCGATTTTTCACACGATTCACTATAAGCATACTTGCACTTTTTTACGCGCGATATTGCATGCGTTATTTAACTCGCGAAGACTATTTTAATGCGGTATTTGCCGGTACATGCGCTAAATTACGCACGCGAATAGTCGCCGCATATGAATGGTAGCATAGAAATAGTGTATAAAAATTGTCGCCACATATAAATGGTGTATATAAATATTAGCCACATATAAATGGTAGCATATAAATAGTATCATATAAATAGTAGATGCTTATAAATAGTAGCCACTAGTGATGAGCAAATGTGTTCTGGTTTCTTTAGTGAAAATTAGCAAATCTTTCGAAAGATCCACAAAACGGCAAAAATGTTGTGTGGGCAAAAAAATTGTTGCACGTGACTATTATTTTTTGACGCTTGTATAAATTTTTGGATGTGCGTTGAATTTTTGCGTGGCAAATTTTTTCATGCGTTTTGCCATTGGCGGATTGTTTTGCGAAACGCATGAAAAAATCCGCCGCAAAAAAATTCAACGCACGTCCAAAAATTCGCTGCGAATCCATGCCTGGCGAAACATTTCATCACTTGTAGCCAAATATAAATAGTCGCGCAAATGAACGCACGCCATGTTAGCCATACATGCCAATACTTGCGGAAAATTACTGTATTAAAAATGAACATTTCGCTGCAAACTGGCGGCTTCGTCACTCTAGGGGAAACACAGACTTCAATAAATAACACAGCAAAGTCCATATTTTATTGCAAAAAACTCATTTACTGTACTTTTCTATAATTATCGCCTGCCTGTAGTAGGTGTTAATTTTCGCATAGCCGAATGCGATATTTAGCGCGCAAAAGTTATAGTGAATCATGCGATCGTATACTTTTCAGCTCGGAAATTAACGCATGCGGTAAAACTAGCGTGAGAAATACCGCATGCGAAAATGCCGATTTATCGCACGCGATAATACTATGGTGAATCGCGCGCAAATGATCGCGTCTTTTTTACCGCAAAAAAGCGTGCGATAATTTTTATCAGTGAATCAGGCCCATTGTGTTTTTTTCATTTGTGTTACAGTTTCACCACTTATTTACCACAATCACCCAGTAAAGTTCTACAGATTTCACCCTTGGTCTCTTTATTGGAGTGTGGGAAGGTTTAGCTGTATGTCAAGCTACACACTATGTCAGGGTAACACGTGGTGAGAACAGAAAAGATAAGATCAATTCTATGATACTTCAAGGGGCTGCTCACCTTTGAGTTAACTTTTAGTATGATGTAGAAAGTGATATTCTGAGAAAATTTGCAATTGGTCGTCATTTTTGTATTATTTGTAGTTTTTTAGTGATTTTACTTTTTGTTTAGCAGCTCTCAAATTTCGAATTTCTGCCACTATCTGGTTGTTAGGGTCCAAATTACCTTAGTGACCAGGGAGTAATTTGAATGAGAGCATGGTAAATGAATAGGAGAGGACCAGAATAGAAAAATAAGTTACAAGACAACAACAACAATAAAACTGTAGCCTCACAGAGCAATAGTTTTTTGGCTGCTGGGGTCAGTGACCCCCATTTAAAAGCTGCACAGACCGCAACATATCGCCATTTATTGTCCAATATTTCATTGGTAGTTTTGTGTTACTAATATAGACACTTTTTTGAATATACCTATTTCGTATATTTAATAAATGGGCAAAAGAGGCACTAGCACACCTTTCATCTGGGATAACTTTTGGCAGAAGCATTCTGCATCCTTGATTTCTTTGCGTTGTTTCTTGTGGCATCACCATTATGTCATTTTTCTGCTCCCAGGGCTGTTGGTTCTGGGCAGCACACTTGGGCATCATTTAAGCACAGGCCATTTATTCACTGCTATTCAACTTAATGCAGCCCTGCTGTAGCCTCACACTGTAGGGGGCTATTGTTTTTCCCCAACCAGAGTGAGGGCTCTGGTGGGGGAAGCAACTTTAGGGTGATAAGTGCCCTTTAAGTTTAGAGGTCATCACAAATAAGATTTGATGCAAATGTAACTGTTGTCTGAGCTGCCATGTAATAAGAATCTGAATTAATTGTGTTGGGTTGAAAAATTTTCTAAACGCTACTCCTCTTACAGTTTTAGGGGTACAACACCCAAACTCTCCACACTTTTTTGCCCTATAGTGGAGCAGGTTGTTTGTGCTTTTCTAAGCGATTGCGCCCCCCCAATTTTCCCACTGAATTTGACAGGGAAGATTTTCAAACTGCTGCCACACTTACAGCTTTGAAGCTACACCCCCCAAACTTAAATAAAATAATAATGGGGTCACCCCAAATGAAACAGCGATATCTGTTGGATGACCCCAAAGTGGGCCAACAACAGCCAATCAAATTTTACCCATTAACTTTTATGGGGAAATTGAAACTGCTGCCAATCTTCCAGCTTTGAGGCTACACTCCCCACACTTGAATCACATAGTCATGGGGTCAGCCTGAATGAAAATATTATGATTGTTGGATGCCCAAAAGTGGGCGGAGGTATGAACAGCCAATCAGATTTTACCTATTGACTTGGCAGAAATTCAACTTGCTGCCATTCTCACAGTAATAACATCAGGGTCCCCAAACTTTTACAGTTGGTCACTAGGGGACTGCAGTTTTAGTTTTTAAAAGTGGGCGGAGCCACCAACAGCCAAACATATTTTACCTATTGATTTTTTAACTATGGGTTTTTAATGGGAAAATTCAGCCTGCTGCCATTCTCATAGTATTAACACCAGGGTCACTAGGGGACTGCATTTTGTGGTTTTAAAAAGTAGGTGGAGCCACCAACAGCCAATCAGACTTCACCTATTTATTTTTTTTATTTAAAATGCTGCCTTTCTCACACTAGTTATGTCAGGGTTCACAAACTTTACACAGTCAGTCACTGGGTGACCACATATTTAGGGTTAGAAGTGTGTGGAGCCACCAACAGCCAATCCATTTCCACCATTAACTTTCATTGGTTTATATTTAACTGATGCCATTATTTAAGTATTAATTCCAGAGTTGTTAAACTTACCAGAGTTAGTCACTGGGTATTCGCCGTTCAGAGTCCCCAAACTTTCCACAGTTTGTCACTGGGGGACTGCAGTTCAAAAATAGGAAAAGTGGGTTGGGCCACTAACAGCCAATCAGACTCCATCCATTGAATTTTATTGGTTTAAATTTAAAATGCTGTCATTCTCACACTATTTATGCCAGGGTGCCCACTGTTTGTCACTGGGTGACTTTGACTCAAGGTTAGAAAAAGTGGACACACCCACCAACCACCAATCACAATTTACCTATTGACTTTTCTTGGTTTAAATTTAAACTGCTGCCGTTCTTTAACTATTAATCATAGGGTCCCTAAACTTTGCAGAGTTAGTCACTGGGTAACTGCAGTTCCAGATTAGAAAAAGGGGGAGGAGCCACCAATTAGATGTCACTCATTGACTTTCTGTGGGGAAATTTAGATTGCTGCCATTCAGACACTATTAAAACCAGGGTCCCAAACTTTGCACAGTGGTTTTTATAACTGTGGTCCAAGGTTAGAAAAAGAGGGTGGAGCCAACAGATCAGATTTCATTCAGTGACTTAACGTTTTTAAACCCAACATGAAGTTTGTTCTCAAACTTCCCTTTCTAGTTACTAAATAGACTTGTATTGTGCCTATTATATTCTATATATACACATTATATTATATGTCAGTCCCTAAGGTTTAGTAACTGACAGCACAGAGCATGTGCTGTAAATCAGCAATAAAAAGATGTAGAATTACTGGCATATTCATATCCACAGATCTTCTTTGCTGTGGTTGCCTTGGATTGTCAGAAAATTCAAAAACATAATTGGGGGGGAATTCACAAAAGTGGTGATATTCTGACAAAATAAAAGTGGAGATAGATTTGTCGGATTTTCCTCCTAATTCACAAACATCTATCTCCACTTTTGTGAATTTGTCTTTTAAACAGACAGTTTTCAGATTTTGTCATTTTCCCAAAATTTTTTTTATGAATCTGCCTTTAGCTGTTAGTAAATCTGTCGGTGCCATCAAACTCAGTCCCACAATATACAGGAGCCTTGGGATAAGGATTTTACCAGCAGGATTTTGCATTTCATATGCCATTTGTCATTTCTGTTTGGGGCATTACCTGAGGGGTAATTTTAGTTTGCCCAGGGAAACTATACATCATTTTTTCAGGACAATCTGAGCTTTATAATGTTTTCTATATATCTGTGTAATTCCACTTCTGTAACAAGATTTAAGGGTCTAAAAGTATTTAGTCTTCTCTAGCCCCAACTCATTACTGGGCAGCAGCAATCCGGCCCCCACACCAACATGCCCGGGGAATAGAGGTTCAACAGGACTAGGGCCCACCGGGTTTTAATCCAGTGTCCTGATGGGCCAGTCCAAACTTGTACCCCAATATCCCAGTTTGGGTGCCAAGTGTGTATGTGCCACCAAGATGGCTACTGGGAACAGGTGGGGGCCAATGCTGTGAAGCAGCTCTGTAGTTCTGGACATGCTATGGGGGCATAGATAATTTGGGGCAAATGTCAGTGAAGTGATTAGAGGTTTCTTCCAGCCTCTGTCCAGGCTGAGACATGTAACTGTCTCTAGGCTGCAATGGTATCTTCCAGCCTCTGCCCAGGCTGAGACATGTAACTGTCTCTAGGCTGCAATGGTATCTTCCAGCCTCTGCCCAGGCTGAGACATGTAACTGTCTCTAGGCTGCAATGGTATCTACCAGCCTCTGCCCAGGCTGAGACATGTAACTGTCTCTAGGCTGGAATGGTATCTTCCAGGCTCTGCCCAGGCTGAGACATGTAACTGTCTCTAGGCTGGAATGGTATCTTCCAGGCTCTGCCCAGGATTAGACATGTAACTGTCTCTAGGCTGCAATGGTATCTTCCAGCATCTGCCCAGGCTGAGAGATGTAACTGTCTCTAGGCTGGAATGTTATCATCCAGCCTTTATCCTGGCTGAGACATGTAACTGTCTCTAGGCTGGAATGTTATCATCCAGCCTTTATCCTGGCTGAGACATGTAACTGTCTCTAGGCTGCAATGGTATCTTCCAGCCTTTATCCTGGCTGAGAGATGTAACTGTCTCTAGGCTGCAATGGTATCTTCCAGCCTTTGCCCAGGCTGAGAGATGTAACTGTCTCTAGGCTGCAATGGTATCTTCCAGCCTTTGCCCAGGCTGAGAGATGTAACTGTCTCTAGGCTGCAATGGTATCTTCCAGCCTTTGCCCAGGCTGAGACATGTAACTGTCTCTAGGCTGCAATGGTATCTTCCAGCCTTTGCCCAGGCTGAGACATGTAACTGTCTCTAGGCTGCAATGGTATCTTCCAGCCTTTGCCCAGGCTGAGAGATGTAACTGTCTCTAGGCTGCAATGGTATCTTCCAGCCTTTGCCCAGGCTGAGAGATGTAACTGTCTCTAGGCTGCAATTGTATCTTCCAGCCTTTGCCCAGGCTGAGACATGTAACTGTCTCTAGGCTGCAATGGTATCTTCCAGCCTTTGCCCAGGCTGAGACATGTAACTGTCTCTAGGCTGCAATGGTATCTTCCAGCCTTTGCCCAGGCTGAGACATGTAACTGTCTCTAGGCTGCAATGGTATCTTCCAGCCTTTGCCCAGGCTGAGACATGTAACTGTCTCTAGGCTGCAATGGTATCTTCCAGGCTCTGCCCAGGATTAGACATGTAACTGTCTCTAGGCTGCAATGGTATCTTCCAGCCTTTGCCCAGGCTGAGACATGTAACTGTCTCTAGGCTGCAATGGTATCTTCCAGGCTCTGCCCAGGATTAGACATGTAACTGTCTCTAGGCTGCAATGGTATCTTCCAGCCTTTGTCCAGGCTGAGACATGTAACTGTCTCTAGGCTGCAATGGTATCTTCCAGCCTTTGTCCAGGCTGAGACATGTAACTGTCTCTAGGCTGCAATGGTATCTTCCAGCCTTTGTCCAGGCTGAGACATGTAACTGTCTCTAGGCTGCAATGGTATCTTCCAGCCTCTGCCCAGGCTGAGACATGTAACTGTCTCTAGGCTGCAATGGTATCTTCCAGCCTCTGCCCAGGCTGAGACATGTAACTGTCTCTAGGCTGCAATGGTATCTTCCAGCCTTTTCCCAGGCTGAGACATGTAACTGTCTCTAGGCTGCAATGGTATCTTCCAGCCTTTGTCCAGGCTGAGACATGTAACTGTCTCTAGGCTGCAATGGTATCTTCCAGCCTTTTCCCAGGCTGAGACATGTAACTGTCTCTAGGCTGCAATGGTATCTTACAGCCTTTGTCCAGGCTGAGACATGTAACTGTCTCTAGGCTGCAATGGTATCTTCCAGCCTTTGTCCAGGCTGAGACATGTAACTGTCTCTAGGCTGCAATGGTATCTTCCAGCCTTTTCCCAGGCTGAGACATGTAACTGTCTCTAGGCTGCAATGGTATCTTCCAGCCTTTGCCCAGGCTGAGACATGTAACTGTCTCTAGGCTGCAATGGTATCTTCCAGCCTCTGCCCAGGCTGAGACATGTAACTGTCTCTAGGCTGCAATGGAATCTTCCAGCCTCGGCCCAGGCTGAGACATGTAACTGTCTCTAAGCTGCAATGGTATCTTCCAGCCTCGGCCCAGGCTGAGACATGTAACTGTCTCTAGGCTGCAATGGTATCTTCCAGCCTTTGTCCAGGCTGAGACATGTAACTGTCTCTAGGCTGCAATGGAATCTTCCAGCCTCTGCCCAGGCTGAGACATGTAACTGTCTCTAAGCTGCAATGGTATCTTCCAGCCTCGGCCCAGGCTGAGACATGTAACTGTCTCTAGGCTGCAATGGTATCTTCCAGCCTCGGCCCAGGCTGAGAGATGTAACTGTCTCTAGGCTGCAATGGTATCTTCCAGCCTTTGCCCAGGCTGAGACATGTAACTGTCTCTAGGCTGCAATGGTATCTTCCAGCCTTTGCCCAGGCTGAGACATGTAACTGTCTCTAGGCTGCAATGGTATCTTCCAGCCTTTGCCCAGGCTGAGACATGTAACTGTCTCTAGGCTGCAATGGTATCTTCCAGCCTTTGCCCAGGCTGAGACATGTAACTGTCTCTAGGCTGCAATGGTATCTTCCAGCCTTTGCCCAGGCTGAGACATGTAACTGTCTCTAGGCTGCAATGGTATCTTCCAGCCTTTGCCCAGGCTGAGACATGTAACTGTCTCTAGGCTGCAATGGTATCTTCCAGCCTTTGTCCAGGCTGAGACATGTAACTGTCTCTAGGCTGCAATGGTATCTTCCAGCCTCGGCCCAGGCTGAGACATGTAACTGTCTCTAGGCTGCAATGGTATCTTCCAGCCTCGGCCCAGGCTGAGACATGTAACTGTCTCTAAGCTGCAATGGTATCTTCCAGCCTCGGCCCAGGCTGAGACATGTAACTGTCTCTAGGCTGCAATGGTATCTTCCAGCCTCGGCCCAGGCTGAGACATGTAACTGTCTCTAGGCTGCAATGGTATCTTCCAGCCTCGGCCCAGGCTGAGACATGTAACTGTCTCTAGGCTGCAATGGTATCTTCCAGCCTTTGTCCAGGCTGAGACATGTAACTGTCTCTAGGCTGCAATGGAATCTTTCAGCCTTTGCCCAGGCTGAGACATGTACAGTATAAGATATACATTAAACTTTTTTTAATCCGTGTTTTACTTGTTTATAAAATGTTAATGAGGCTTTTTGCACCTATTGTTCTAGGGTTAGACAGAAACTTGTTCCCTAACAATAAGATGCTAATCCCCATTAATATGTTAATGATCCCCCAATGGGCCCCCTACCTTAGGTGTGAAATGGAGACTGAGGGAAACCAAACAAAACAGCAGATCTTAGAACTGATTTGACAGAGTTACACTGAGCTTTACTCCATTTTGAAAATGTCGGGAAAAAATGTAGTTAAAACGTCGTATAAATGTCGTTTAAACGACAAATTCACAAAAGTGTCTGTAAACTGTCTTTCTTTCACCAAAAACAGAAAAGTGGCAGTTGAGTCGGAATTTAGGCGGATTTCTGTTTGTGAATCTGGAGAAAGTGTTTTCCACCAGTTTTTCCACCACTTTTACTCCAAAAAAGGGCTACCTCCACTTTTGTGAATTCCCCCCAATGAGTAGCATTTCTATGCTACTACTTTGTTAAACTTTAGTTCTCCTTTAAAGTTCTAAATGAAATGCATAGTGCTCAAACACAATACGAGTAAAATGCGGAAATAAACCAAAACTGATTATTTTACAATCAAAAAGTGTATTTTATGCCAAGATTGTAGAATATACTTTGCAGAAGTTAAGATGACCTTTTTACTGTAAACTGCAGAGTTAAGTGTAGCGCTGAATAATTTATCACGCCCCTTGGCAATCTCCTGCAAAATCAAAGCAAGAAAGCAATTGATTCCTTCTTAATTTCCGCTGACAGTTGTAGGATAAAAAACATAGGAAAGGATGATTTAAAGGACTGCTGGCAAAACATATATGCAGCTGGTTTCCATAATGAAACCAATATATAGACTGGAGCCAACTTCCAAATTTTGATCAAAGACACACTTTTTCACCTAAGTATCTAATCAGTTCTTTGTGTGTTTGGTTGGGGAGAAAGACAAAACTGTAACTTTTCTTAGAATGATTGGGGTAAAGAGTTGAGAGTTTTGCTAATAAGCAAATTTCTAAATATGTGAGTGTAGATTAAAAGCATAAACATTTAGCAGCACTTATTTTACTTTTAAAGGAATGGTAACACCAACAAATGAAAGTGTATAAAAGTAACTAAAATATAATGTGCTGCTGCCCTGCACTGGTAAAAGTTGTGTGTTTACTTCAGAAAGTCTACTATAATTTATATAAATTGCAGGGAGTTGTTGCAGGAGAAAATGCCAAAAAAACCCAGTTTAGGTGTGAAAATACAAGTTGCAGGGAGTTGCATGTAAAAAAAACCCTCATAGCGATTGCAGAACATAATACTGATGGGCAGGGACACTGTAGGATTGGGTGCAGGGAGTTGTTGCAGGAGAAAATGCAAAAAAACCCCAGTTTAGGTATGAAAGTACAAGTTGCAGGGAGTTGCATGTAAAAAAACCCCTCTTAGCGATTGCAGAACATAATACTGATGGGCAGGGACACTGTAGGATTGGGTGCAGGGAGTTGTTGCAGGAGAAAATGCAAAAAAACCCCAGTTTAGGTATGAAAGTACAAGTTGCAGGGAGTTGCATGTAAAAAAAACCCTCATAGCGATTGCAGAACATAATACTGATGGGCAGGGACACTGTAGGATTGGGTGCAGGGAGTTGTTGCAGGAGAAAATGCAAAAAAACCCCAGTTTAGGTGTGAAAGTACAAGTTGCAGGGAGTTGCATGTAAAAAAAACCCTCATAGCGATTGCAGAACATAATACTGATGGGTAGGGACACTGTAGGATTGGGTGCAGGGAGTTGTTGCAGGAGAAAATGCAAAAAAAACCCAGTTTAGGTGTGAAACTACAAGTTGCAGGGAGTTGCATGTAAAAAAAACACATTTCTTATCATTAGGTACAGTCTATAGAATAAACAGATTTAACTCCTTTAATATGAAGAACGTTTTTTTTTTTTATTTGGCAAAATATTTTTTTTTTTTTTTCAATAAAGAGATTCAAGATGCTTACTTTGCAGAATCGAGTCATAGACGATGTGAGCAAACTGAGCTGCTAGTCAGGAGGGCTGGGCGGGCAGGGAGCAGCACAACTGAGAAGGACCCCAGTGTGACTGACATGGGCGGGGAAATGATGTCACCAAACTCCTCTCTCAGTGGTGCAGCATCTCTATGGGAAAGAAGCTAGGGCCGGCGGCCCTAGCTGAAGACAGAGACTTTCTTCTGGCCGGAAGTCCTGTGAATGGGAGGGGCTTGAGCGTTTCTGCAGGGATTAAACAGCCTTCTTAAAGAGTAGGTAGAAAATAAACTTTATTTTATTCAATTTTACTGTGTTAGCTGCTTTTTAAGATAAAGTGAAAAATGATTGTATATGTCTCCTTTAAGGACGAGTTCATCTTTGGATAAAAAACAGTTTCAATACCCTATTTGGAAGTACGTTTTTAATTGACAGTTTTTCTTATTTATTATTGAGGGACAAGGTGCAAAGTACAAAAAAAGACACAAAGCAAAGCAGTTCCTTTTTGACCCATGTATCTCCCCTATACTATGTTTCTGTCACATACTGAGACCATCATCAGGACTAAGGACATTTTTAAAAAATTGATAAGTAAAGTGCTTTCATTTCTTCTGCATGCTATCAGAAATTGACTTGTCTTGTCACCAATAAAGATTTTGTGAATTAAAGAAGGAAAGGCATTTTGGCATTTTACTGCCAATAGATTAGCCACATTAGTGCCACCTAGAACATTATAGTAATTCTGCAGAAAGCTTAACCATACCTGAGTAAGCAACCCTAAAAGCTCACTCCATTTGGCAGCTGCCATTTTAGCTTGGTCTCAGTAGCGTCAATGCTGTACCTCTAGCCCTTGGCAGCTTAGATCACACATTTTTATGGGAGGGGGAGCAAAAAAAGGAAGGGGGAGAGTGCTATGCAGACTCGTGCCCCATACATAAAAGAGCCCTAAAGGAGAGAAAGCCTGATACCAAAGAACATGTTTACAAAACAGACAAGAAATCCTGTGTTTCTTTTGGTAGAGGCGCAGCTTTTCTGTGAGTGCATGTGGTGGTATTTATGGGGCCCTGCACAAGTTATTTATATGGGCCCCCCATGAACACAAACACACAGTACCAAAATTTTGGCCACGCCCCTTATGTGTGCAATATAAGCAGCTAATGTTACTCTATAATAAGCAGTTTATATAGCGTTCCATTGATTAATGTGCTACTAAGCAATTTAACTTATTGGGGGTCAATGAAGTTTGCCTTAAGTTTAACTCCTTCCAACCTACCTGCCCCTGCTCTGTGGTGTCATTGCTTGATATAAGTTTTTGCACAAGTTACATAAGTTGCATAAGGGTCCTAAGTCGCAGAAAACACACACAGTATGGCCAAATACGATTTTTTTGTATTTCGTACCTGTCATACTTTGATAAATGTGCCCCTCAGTCTTTACATAAAACACTGGTCCTTAAAGGGGAAGGAAAGGCTAAGTCACTTGGGGGTGCCAAAATGTTAGGCACCCCCAAGTGACTTTAATCGCTTACCTTGTACCCCGGGCTGGTGCCCCTGTACGGAGAGAACAGCACCAGCCAGGGGTACCTGTAGCGCTTCCTCCTTCCTTTTCGCATGCGCTGGCCCACGGATTTCGCCGGCAGAAGAGAAAGGAAGGAGTAAGCGCTCCCTACAAGTACCCTGGGCTGGTGCTTTTTCTCCTAACAGGGGCACCAGCCATGGTACAAGGTAAGCGATCTAAGTCACTTGGGGGTGCCTAACATTTTGGCACCCCCAAGTGACTAAGCATTTCCTTCCCCTTTAACCCAGAACTAAAGGTGGACATTCAAATTCTACCTATATGGCCACCTGAGGGCATAGGCACAGACGCCCCCCCCCCCCCCCCCCATCACTAAATGACTTCTGATTCACTAAATGGCAGCAGACTCCAGTGCCAGCTATTTGGGTATTAGCTGCACCCTCAAAGACAGGCTACAAAGCGACATAAGTATGCGTTCCATTCCTCAACGAAAACAATGAACGACTTAGTCTTGGCTGAAATTTTGGGGCAGCGGGACGCCCTCGCTTTTACCCTGACAAAGGTACGACCTGTGAAATTAAAACTTGCGCACGGCCGCCCGCAGTCACCAGAGACAAGAGCGCATTACTAACCCCTATCTCCCATGTGACCCACATACCCCGCCCCCTCACTGTCACGGCTTTTATAGATGTGAGTTGTGACGCCAACGCTCGCGAGATGAGACTTGCGGTGTTCGGATTAGCGGTCCGGAAGGAATCGAGGGACGGGATGTAAACGTCACTGCGGGACTTTTAAACAGGGATCTGGGACTGCGGGCTCTAACAACATTGGGGCTGTTCCAGGAGACGCTGTTGGGCGGAATGCGGTGCTAGCCTAATAGTACTGTCACAGTCGGCCAAGCCATGAACCTTGTGCGGGTCATATGTCGTCATAAGACGGCGCTTGCTCTGGCGGCGCTGTCCCTGTTCCTTGTGGTGCTGCTGTACTTGGCCAAATGCACCTCGGAGAGTCTGAGGCCGGCGAGTCCCCGGGGACTCCCATACCAACAGGGCGGCCATCCCCGGCAGCAGCACGGCAACGCACACGGCGCGGCGGAACTGGCGGAGAAAAGTGTCTCTACCTTCCTAGTCGTGCTCATTGCCAGCGGCCCGAAGTATTCGGAGAGGCGGAGTATCATCCGCAGTACCTGGCTGTCCGGCGTCCCCTCACGGGCAGGAGAGGTGTGGGGGCGCTTTGTGATTGGCACGGCGGGACTGGGGGAGGAGGAATCGGCGGCTCTGGAGATGGAGCAGCGGCGACACGGGGACCTACTGCTGCTCCCAGATCTCCAGGACTCCTATGAGAACCTGACGGCCAAGCTGCTGCGGATGTACGTGTGGCTGGACCGGCACATAGACTACAAGTTCGTGCTGAAGGCTGATGATGACACATTTGCCCGACTCGATTTGTTAGTGGACGAGCTGCGGGCTAAGGAACCGCACCGGCTTTACTGGGGCTTCTTCTCCGGACGGGGCAGGGTGAAATCAGCGGGGAAGTGGAAAGAGAGTTCTTGGGTGCTGTGTGATTACTATCTGCCCTACGCACTGGGTGGGGGCTACGTGATCTCCTGGGATCTAGTGCGCTATCTGAGCCTCAGCCAGGACTTCCTGGCACATTGGCAGAGTGAAGACGTGTCCCTGGGGGCATGGTTGGCACCTCTGGAGCTCAAGCGGCTGCACGACCCCCGATTTGATACCGAGTACAAGTCCAGGGGCTGCAATAACAAGTACTTAGTAACCCACAAGCAGAGCATCGAGGACATGTTAGAAAAGCATCAGACATTGGCTAAAGAAGGCAGGCTGTGCAAGGAAGAGATCAAACTAAGGCTTTCCTATATCTATGACTGGGATGTACCACCATCCCAATGTTGCCAGAGGAAGGATGGCATTCCCTGAGCCCTCCTTTTGGTTTTAGGACTGCCAAGTGATGTAGTGTTGCTGGTAGGGTTGCTGCCTTTTCTTGGAAAAGAATACCGGCATTCCTATATTTTTAGCTGTCTTTCTTATTAATGACATAGGCATCAAGCATTATTATAACCAGCCAGACTGGTTAAATACAGCGATGTGGCAACCCTGCGTGGTGGTGAGCACTACACTGAAACAAAATGTAATATGAGTCCCCCTCCATAGGGTTCGGGCTTTTAAAGGTGTGTGTGAGATCCATAAAAATAACACAGGCATACTGAGCATTTATCCGGCATATCCAGTCAACACCCATCCAGATGTAGCATGAAATATGGCATCTTTTCATTGGGGACAAGGTGGGGTTGTACTTGGTAGTAGTAACAAATTTTCGTTTTGTCTCTTCATATGTTTTCTTTTAAAGTTGTTTTTTTAACTTCCTATTTTGTCTCTTGTCAGCCTCCAGCTAGAAATGCTATCAAGTTGTTGGGGTCCCAGATCCCCTACAGCCCTTAAAAAAAACAAAAACAGAGCCTCTGTTTTACTGGTCTTCTTTTATTATCTTTTTTTTAGACCCATTACGGTTTATGATCCATTCTCGCCTAGCAACCAGATAGTAATTAACATTCCAAGCAGGATAGTTCCACAAAAAAGTAAGGCTAACAGCAAATTGTCTACCACTGGGTACCATGTTTTTAGGTAAACAACCCATTTAAAGGAGAAGGAAAGAAAAATAAAGAGTTGATCTCAAGCTGCAGGCATACCTTCAGTTGTCTCAATAGTGCCCTTAAGTCTCCCCATATTTCAATCGTTCAGAAGATCAGAAGCCGAGCAGGAAGAAAAAACACTGAGCTGGGTAAATAGGATTCCCATAATGCATCACTCCTGCACAGACACTACGACCAGGACTGTAGGCGGTGCATGCGCATTTGTCTCTCTTCAGTGAGCACACAAGCAGGACTCTGCACAGTACTGCACGTTGCGCTCGCGTCTGGGGGGGGGGGATTCGCGCAGGTGCATTCGCTTAAGCGGTGCCATGTTGGACTAATTTAAATATCCAACAAGGTGGCCGCAATGAACAATGTATATTGAGAAGTCAAAACACGCACTGCTGCAAATAGACAGCACATTAAGGTACATAAAGGTAGCGATCGGCTAAAGGGACTTCAGGACTTTTGATTTATGGGGTTGAGAGTTTAACCCTTTCCTTCTCCTTTAAGAATAATGCACATTCTTGCCCTTCATTTTTTCCATCTGTAGAAGCAGTTGCACGGTATGTGAGTTTGGTGCAAGCCACAGAATAAAATTATTTTTGGACAGTGTTTTTAAGTAATACATATCCTGCCACTAAATCACCATCTTCCCTTCAAAAAAAAAAGTAATACATGATAAACTTAAGAGTGGCTGTATAACTGTGTCCATTTACACACCAAAGAACTTCCTTGTATATTTATGTTTAGGAGAACTAATCCCCCTTGGGTACAAAATCCTCACTCAACTGTCCTCCATTGGCCCCCTCACAGCTCCCACCGCGCACAGTCTATTTCATAAGAAGTGCCCCTATTCGAAAAACTGAAATGTAAATGCACCACAGCAAGGTGGAGATTGCAGACACCATTTTCACTTCATTACAATCCTCTGTGTCTGTTCGCCAACACGAAGCCTGCAGGAGTATGTTCAGTTAAAGCAGATTCCGCAGTAGCTCCAGCCGTGCATCCTGCAGGCTTTGTGCTGGCGAAGGTGATTTAGAACTAGGGGTAGGCTTGTGCCTAGGGGGCAGTGGGGGGCACTAGGCATGTACCTCATCTCCCCTAGTTCTTTTTCTATAAGTTATTACCGAGTGAGGTAGTTTCAATGCAAGGATGACGAGTGGGGTGCCTGCTCATCAGCAATTATCCCTACTCTTGTCAATCCTGTCTTCCTCACTTGCCATTATATTGCCAAAAGTATTTGGACAAGGCATCTAAATTTATCTCATCGGTTTAAACACTCCCTGCTAATTTCCAAACTGTCTTTTAAGCCACGTCACAATAAAAAGTGATTTTTTGATAAGCTGCTGCACAAAAGCCTGCCCTGTACATTTCCAATCACTGGCTTGTGTAAAGGTTGCTGCCATTGGAAGCAGTGGAAACCTTTCATAAATTTCTTTTTATAATCTAGCAGTCTGACACAGAAGTCTGGGTTTGGTGGATGTCCGCTAGATGCTACCTGCTTTAATGCATAATTCAAGGGTAAGGTTTGGTGGGGATTAAAAAATGGGTTGGGGCACAGTAGTATGTACATACTTTAAGGCTGAACTTTCCCTAATCTATTTTTATTAAACTTGAACCTACTTTATAACAGAAGGCATGGTAACTGTATATAAGTGTGTAAAAATCACTTAACGGCCTCGACCGCAACTATTAAAATAACTTACGTTATACTGTTAGAATGTATTTATTGTGAACCTAGAGGTCTTCCTTTTTGATGTTAATGGCAGCTGACTAAGAACACTATTATGTGAATATATATATATATATATATATATATATATAATGTGTTAAAGAAGAATAACTAAGAAAAATCCACCCACTTTCTATTCATTCCTATTCACCATTTGATAAATACGCTTCTAAAAATCAAAAGTACACTGGAAAATTGACTAGAGAAAGTGATTAATTTGTACCTGTTCAGCTAACTGAATATATAACTCGGGTTGAGTCAATCAAACAAATCTAAATTCAACCATAATGTTTTTCATATAAAATAAACTTCAGCACCTCAATTTACAGGTCCGTTGTGTTCAAGCATGAAAATACTGTAACTTGGTGTAACCTGTTTATGCCAAACTAATGTGTTACCAATGCAAGCAGTGAGATTTACATTGTAGGGCCTAGCCCCACTGCTGTACTGAATATTCATGTACAAATTGTAAATACATGTCCTGTTATTGAAAGGATTTTAAAGGAACAGTAACACCAAAAATGAACGTTTTTTAAATCAATAGAAATATAATGTACTGTTGCCCTGCACTGGTAAAAGTTGTGTTTTTGCTACAGTAACGCTAATATAGCTTATATAAATGAGCTGCTGTGTAGCCATGGGGGCAGCCATTCAAGCTGGAAAAATGGAGAAAAGGCACAGGTTACATAGCAGATAACAGTTAACCTCTCTAGAATACAATAGTGTTTTATCTGTTATCTGCTATGTGCCTGTGCCTTTTCTCCTTTGAATGGCTGCCCCCATTGCTACAGAGCAACTTTGTTTATATAAGTTTCTGGGGAAAACACCCCAGTTGTACCAGTGCAGGGCAGCAGTACATTATATTCTAATTACTTTCATACACTTTCATTTTTTGGCGTTACTGTTCCTTTAAAGGTCTTGATAATTTATTCATATTTATTTAAACGTTGGTGAACTTCTTGTTTTTGTTGTAAGCAATTTGCAACATCTTGTCTGTATATTTAATATATTAACTTGTGCATGGATTGTTTGTATTGTTAATAAACATCCTTTATATGTGAAGTTTTGTTTTAATTAATAATATCTTCATGAGAGGATGCATCAACATGGCCCCTACAGACAGGTGTTTGAATGCGTTTCTATTGAAAAGCGCCTTTAAAGATATCAACAATCAAACACAGGCATTAAATTGGTATTCTGCTGATTTACTGCACATACTCTGTGCTGCTGTCAGTTACTGAACTTAGAGACAGACGCACAATATAACATATAAACATCATGATAATGTGAATGTCTCTTAAAGGAAAAGTAAAAACTAAGTAAGTTTTATCAGAAAGGTCTATGTAAATACAGCCGTAAGCACTCACAGAAACGCTGCACTGAGTCCTTAATTCCTGTGGCCAGAGTCTGCGCAGCTCTCTCCCCTCTCCTGCTCCCCCTCCTATATGAATGCTTAGAACTCCCTCCTCCCTTAGTAATGTGTGATCTGAGCTATAACGGCTAGACTAGGAAGCTATTTAAAATGGCAGTTGTTTACTCAGATATGTAAATGCTTTCTGCAGAATAAATATATTGGTCAAGGTGGCACTAATGTGGCAAATCTATTGGCAGTAAAATGCCAAAATGACTCCTCCTCCTTTTAAGTTATAAATGCTTTAAGACATCAGAAAGCAATGTTTCTAAGAATATTATGCACTGGTCATTGAACAATAACCATACTGTAGCTTATATAGGGAATAATAACACCCCCTACTGTAAACTATAAGAATATTAATAAGAAGTCGCAGAGGAGTTCTATGACTATATACATTTCTGGGAGGCTAAAGCTAAGGGAGGAATTGTTTAAGCCTGGGAGGTGTAGTTTTACTACAGCACAAAATCTGCACTGTGACCACTTCTTTTGTAGAATATAGGAGCAATAGTGTGCAGGGTAAACTCAGTGATTTTACAATATAAATCATGCAGTGGTTCTCTTCACGTCATTCTGCTGGCCTTATTCTTACACAGTTACAGGACCTTTGTTCCAGAATGCTCTCGACCTGGGGTTATCCATATAAGGGATCTTTCCATATTTAATGTTTAAATGATTTTTTATGAGACTTAAAGGAAAAGTAACACCAAATTTTTTAAAGTAAAAAATCTATTCTACCCTGCTCCAACAGCGTTTTTAATTCTGAATGCTTTATAAGAAAATACCTTGTAAAACTTTGCATCCGGTCATTTCAAATACGCCGATCTTCCCTCTGCACAATCCACTATGCGACAATCAACATCTCCTCCTTGCCTGACTCCAAAACCAGAAGTCAGCTGTTTGCCTGTACAGAAGGAAGGCTAGGAGGAGATGCCGATCGTTGCATTGTGGATTGTGCAGAGGGATGGTCGCCGTATTTGAAATGACTGGTTGCAAAGTTTTACAAAGTATTTTCTAATAAAGCATTCAGAATAAGAAACGTTGTGAAGGATAGGGTAATTATCGGAGAAGGGTAGAATAGATTTTTTACTTAAAAAAATATAGTGTAACTTTTCCTTTAAAATATAAAGTTCCAAATTACAGAAAGACCCCTTATCTGGAAATCCCCAGGTCCAGAGCATTCTGGATTAGTAGTAACAGCAGACTCAAGACCTGTGGCCTCCCGCTGAATGTGCATTAATAGCATATGTCCCAACATTTGAAAAATGTAAAGAGGGTCAAAAAGAAATGGCGTAGGTAGCGCAGCAAATTTTTTGACCACACCCATTTTTGTGACCATACCCCCTAAATACCACTCCCATTTTATAAAATTTGGCAGGTTATTTAACGTTTAAACACATTTCTCTGGGGGTTTTGTGGTCTTACTAAAAAAGGTGAAACTGCCTTTTAAGCTGCAAGTCTCCGTTACCCGAAGAGATCTATTTAGCTTATTAGTTACAATTGTATCTAAGTGCAGGTGTTGCCTGTTTAGTTTTCTGGGATCTCTGCCAAAAGCTACTTCATTAATTAATTTTGAGAAACATTGAATATTTTTTAGGGTTCGTTGCAGGAAATCAAAGGGAAACTAGAAAGGGAATTTTGAGAACAAACTGTATGTTGGTTTGAAAAATGTGAAATTACTGAATGAAATCTGATCTGTTGTTGACTCAGCCCACTTTTTCTAACCCTGGACCACAGTTGTATTGTAAAAACCACTGTGCAAAGTTTGGGGACCCCGGTTTTAATAGTGTCTGAATGGCAGCAACTTAAATTTCCCCACTGAAAGTCAACGAGTGACATCTGATTGGTGGCTCCTCCCCCTTTTTCTAACCTGGAACTGCACTTACCCAGTGACTAACTCTGCAAAGTTTAGGGACCCTAGGATTAATAGTTAAAGAACGGCAGCAGTATAAATTTAAACCGATAAAAGTCAATAGGTAAATTGTGATTGGTGGTTGGTGGGTGTGCCCACTTTTTCTAACCTCGAGTCAAAGTCACCCAGTGACAAACAGTGGGCACCCTGGCATAAATAGTGTAAGAATGGCAGCATTTTAAATTTAAACCAATAAAATTCAATGGATGAAATCTGATTGGCTGTTAGTGGCCCAACCCACTTTTCCTGTTTTTGTACTGCAGTCCCCTAGTGTTCAACTTTGCAAAGTTTGGGGACTCAGGCATAAAAATTGTGGGACTGACAGCATTCACCACTGAAAGTAAATAGGTGAAATGTGTTTGGCTGTTGGTGGCCCCGCCCACTTTTTCTAACTTTGAACCACAAATACCCAATGACTAACTTTGGAAAGTTTAACAACCCTGGAATTTATACTTAAATAATGGCATCAGTTTAAATATAAACCAATGAAATGTAATGGGTGGAAATGGATTAGCTGTTGGTGGCTCCACCCACTTTTTCCTAACCCTGAATATGTAGTCAGCCAGTGACGGACTGCGCAAAGTTTGGGAACCCTGACATAACTAGTGTGAGAAAAAATTTGATAGGTGAAGTCTGATTGGCTGTTGGTGGCGCCAACCACTTTTTAAAACCTGAAAATGCAGTCCCCTAGTAACCCTGATGTTAATACTGCAAGAATGGCAGCAGGTTGAATTTCCCCATTTAAAATCAATAGGTAAAATCTGATTGGCTGTTGGTGGCCTCTCCCAATTTGTGTCATCTAACAAATGTCACTGTTTAATTCGGGGTGACCCCATGATTATGTTCTTAAAGTTTGGGGGGTGTAGCTTTAAAACTGTAAGTGTGGCAGCAGTTTGAAAATCTTCCCTGTCAAAATCAATGGGAAAATTGGGGGGTTCGAAGCAGCACCACAAAAAGACGGGGGGGCGGGATCGCTTAGGAAAGCACAAGCAACCTGCTCCACTATAGGGCAAAGAAGTGTGGGGAGTTTGGGTGTTGTACCTCTAAAACTATAGGAGCAGTAGCGTTTAGAAAATGGGGGGCGATAAGAAGAAGAAGAGACCCAGTCTTTTCCTCGTCATTTACTTTTTTCTAAACCAATTGTAACCCTTTCTTAACAGTACCCTATTTTTTAATAAAAAACAAATCTATATCTCCTCTCTCTCTTTAGTATTTTTATTTGACCTTATGTAATATCAGTTAGTGATGCCTATGTATCTGCCTATGACTCCTGCATTTAGAGAGAGGGCGACTGCTGAGAGGGGAATACTGAAGAGTAATATGATTATTTTGAAAAAGGTTACAGTTTCTTTAATTGATGACATTTAGAACTTTCCTTATTTCCATGAGATGAAGCTCCTATTACATTTTTAGGATTGTTAAGCCTGTAACAGCGCTCACAGACACTGCTGATGGAGGTAAGAGAGTTCTGTATGGGACTGTGTCAGTGTGTGAAAAGCCTCCAGCGGGGGAAACAGTACAGAAACAAATGCACAGTGCTCTGTAATTTATCTTTTGACTAACAATGGTTTCTCAATCAGCATAATGACATAAGCCACGCCCACATGTCTGAGAGGCTCTAGTTCCAGAGAAAAGGCTTGTGTTCCTGCCGGGCACAGTGGCGCGTGCCTGTAATCCTGCTGTTTGGGAGGCTAAGGCTGAGGGATTGCTTGAGTCTGGGAGTTCTAGTCTGCCCTGAGCCATGTCGATCGGGTGTCCGCACTAAGTTCAGTATCAATATGGTGTTCCTGGGGGAGCTTGGGATCACCAGGTTGTCTAAAGAGGGGTGAACCGATCCAGGTCGGTAACGGAGCAGGTCAAAGCCCCCATGCTGATCAGTAGTGGGATAGTGCCTGTGAATGGTCAGTGCAGAGTAGCCTGGGTGATACAGTGAGACCCAGTCTTTTCTTTGTTATTTACTTTTTACTAAACCAATTGTAACCCTTTGTTAAGAGTATCTTATATTTGTTTTTACTGAAAAACAAATCTATATCTCCTCTCACTAGTATTTTCATTTAACCTTGCCTAATAATAGCAAGAGCTGGCTATGTATCTGACTCTGACTTCTGAATTTAGAGAGAGAGAAAGAAATAAAGAAAGACCGCTGAGAGGGGAATACTTAAAGGACAAGGAAAGGCTAAGTCACTTGGGGGTGCCAAAATGTTAGGCACCCCCAAGTGACTTTAATCGCTTACCTTGTACCCCGGGCTGGTGCCCCTGTTAGGAGAAAAAAGCACCAGCCTGGGGTACCTGTAGCGAGCGCTTCCTCCTTCCTGCTTCATTTTGCCGGCAAATACCCGGGGCCGGTGCATGGGCATTCTAGTGAAAAGCCGACTTCTCTGTTAAAGTTTGGCTTTTTCACTCTACTGCGCATGCGCGCGTGAAGCAGGAAGGAGGGAGCGCTACAGCTACCCCTAACAGGCAGAGCGTTGGCCTGAGTGCAGCACAGGGGGCCCAGCATAAAACATATTTTTTCATATTTTTTTTGGGCTAACCTCTACTCTCTGTAGCTGCACTTAGCCTGATGCTGTGCCTGTTAATAGAGCTAAACATGGAAGCATATTGGAAAACATCTGCTCTCTCCACCTGCCTCCAAAATGCAGACAGGCAGTAGTTGAGCATACACTTGTGTGCTCCTGCACTCAACACTGTAAAAGCCCTATTAGGCTCTGCCGATGGAGGTGAGAGAGTACTGTTTGAGACCATGCCATCATGCCAAAAGCCCCCAGTGGGGGGAACATTAGAAATTGAAGGCACAGGAGAGTCTATGGCGCCCAATCTTTTAAAATCTTTTAACCTGCCTGATCAGCGAGTCAACCGATATCAGCAGCCCCTGCGATATCGGTCGACTCACCGACTTGCCATACATGCACCGAATATCGTACAAAACGAGGTTTCATACGATATTATCGGTGCGTGTATGGCCAGCTTAACAGTGGTTTCTCAATCAGCATAATGACATAAGCCACTCCCACATGTCTGAGAGGCTCTAGTTCCAGTGAAAAGGCTTCTGTTCTTGCCGGGCACAGTGGCGCGTGCCTGTAATCCTGCTTTTTGGGAGGCTAAGGCTGAGGGATTGCTTGAGTCTGGGAGTTCTAGTCTGCCCTGAGCCATGTTGATCGGGTGTCCGCACTAAGTTCAGTATCAATATGGTGTTCCTGGGGGAGCTTGGGATCACCAGGTTGTCTAAAGAGGGGTGAACCGATCCAGGTCGGTAACGGAGCAGGTCAAAGCCCCCATGCTGATCAGTAGTGGGATAGCGCCTGTGAATGGTCAGTGCAGAGTAGCCTGGGTGATACAGTGAGACCCAACCTTTTCTTTGTTATTTACTTTTTTCCATATCAAGTTAACATTAACCCTGTATATAAAGTATCATTTTTTTTTTTACTAAAAAACAACCATGTCTCTTCTCTCTTTAGTATTTTCATTGACCTTCTGTAATAACAGTTAGAGAAAACTATGTAGAGAGAGGGAGACTGCTGAGAGGGGAATACTGAAGAGTAATATGATTATTTATAAAAAGGGTACAGTTTCTTTAATTGATGACATTTTGATTGTCCCAAAAGCTGCATCCTTTCATATTTTTTGGGCTGACCTCCGTATCCATATATGCACTCAGGCAGATGCTTTTGCCTCCACCTGCCTCCAAAATGCAGTATCAGGGCATATACCTAGTGTGCCCGTAACACTGTAACAGCGCTAACAGGCACTGCTAATGGAGGTGAGAGAGTGATGTTTGGGACCATGTCATTGTTAAAAACACCACCAGTTTGAGAAGAGCATTAAAAAATTGCAGCCATAGGGGACAGTGCCATGATCAGAATCAGAATAGCCTGGGTGATAAGAGGAGACATAGACAATTCTTTGCCATTTACTTTTTTCTAAAAAGCCAGAGATTGCTATGTATCTGCCTCTAATTCCTGCATTCAGAGAAAGAAAGAGAGATTGCTGAGAGGGGAATACTAAAAAGTAAATGTGGCCATACACTGTATAATCTGCTCATTTGCAGGGCCACCATCAGAAATCACGGGGCCGCTCACAACAAAATTTTCTGGCCCCCCTCCCCCAGGGCCCCTCCTATCAGTACAAAGAACACACACACATAAAAAGTATTAGGACCCCCCTACCACAGTGCCCCCTAACGCTATGCTGGCCCCAGCCCCCCATACACAGTGCCCCCAATTGCCCCATACACAGTGCCCCCCCATACACAGTGCCCCCCCATACACAGTACCCCCCATACACAGTACCCCCCCATACACAGTGACCCCATAGAAAGTGTCCCCCAAACCCACCATCATCTTCTTTCTCTGCTCCTTCTTCTTGTGTGGCTCCTTGTGCGGCAGCAGCGACAGGCCCTTTTATAAGGTTGCGCCCTGTGTAGACGTCAGTACACATGGGGCGCAACCTTATAAAAAGGGCCTGTCACTGCCGCCACACAAAGAGTCGCACAAGAAGAAGGAGAGACCAATCGGATGACAGGGCCCCCTTGATGACGGCCATGCTCATTTGTATCCCCCAGTATCAATATGGTGTTCCGGGGGAGCTTGAGATGGCTATTTATCTGCCCCTGACTCCTGTATTTAGAGAAAGAAATAAAGATTGCTTAGAGGGGAAAATTAAAGGTGTTCATACACTGTATAATCTGATCATTTTTATCCCCCAATATCAATATGGTGTTCCTGGGGGAGTAAAGGTGGCCATACACTATAAAATTCGGCCATTTGGTGAGGTCTTTTCCCCACCGTGGGCCAAATGATTGGATTACAATGACGGGAATAGGAGCCGAAAGAGCAAGGACTACATCAATAAGCCTATGTGGTCCCCATTCCGATGGGAAAATCAAACCTGCCTGATCGACATCTAGCCATTTTTTGCCCAAATACCAGTTGTAAAGACCCATCAGGAGTCCCCATACACAAGCAGATAAGCTGCCAAATCAGTCTGAAGGAGTCAAATTGACAGTTTAAATGTGTCATGTATGGCCACCTTAACCTATTTTTTTTTTTTTTATTTATTTTTAGGTTTTTAAATCAATAATACCGTAGATTATATCTAATAAATACATGCTGAAATAATGCTGTAAAAACAAAAGTATCACTTTATTTGCAAAGAGAGTGCTGATGTTTGGATAATACATATTAAGCTTTTGATCTTGCACCCTCAAATTGGAACAGAGATCAGAGTGCATGCACTTTGGGACTAATATGTGTGTGTTTTGTAAATTCACAGTTCCCTGTAATTGTTTTGACTATAAATGGTTTCTCAATCAGCATAATGACATAAGCCACGCCCACATGTCTGAGAGGCTCTAGTTCCAGTGAAAAGGCTTGTGTTCCTGCCGGGCACAGTGGCGCGTGCCTGTAATCCTGCTGTTTGGGAGGCTAAGGCTGAGGGATTGCTTGAGTCTGGGAGTTCTAGTCTGCCCTGAGCCATGTCGATCGGGTGTCCGCACTAAGTTCAGTATCAATATGGTGTTCCTGGGGGAGCTTGGGATCACCAGGTTGTCTAAAGAGGGGTGAACCGATCCAGGTCGGTAACGGAGCAGGTCAAAGCCCCCATGCTGATCAGTAGTGGGATAGCGCCTGTGAATGGTCAGTGCAGAGTAGCCTGGGTGATACAGTGAGACCCAGTCTTTTGTTTACTATTTTCTAAACCAATTTTAACCCTATATTAATACAGGTATGGGACCCATTTTCAGAATGCTCGGGACCAAGGGTATTCCGGATAAGGGGTCTTTCCGTAATTTGGATCTCAGTACCTTAAGTCTACTAAAAAATCAATAAAACATTAATTAAACCCAATAGGATTGTTTTGCATCCAATAAGGATTAATTATATCTTAGTTGGGATCAATTAAAAGGTTCTGTTTTATTTCTACATAGAAAAAGGAAATCAGTTTTAAAATTCTGAATTATTTGATTAAAATGGAGTCTATGGGAGACTATATCTATATGTCCTGTCTCATTAGTTTTTTCGTTTTCACCTTTTAAAGCAAGGGCACATTATCAGCCTGAGTGTAGCTACACAGAGTGGAGCGAAGACTGGGCCAAAAAGCACGTGTTCACATATTTTGGGTCAACCTCTCCTCAGTGTAGCCGCACTGTGTCTGTTAATGGAGCTAAACAGGGAAGCATATTGGAGCATATATACTTCTCTCCACCTGCCTCCAAAATAGAGGCAGAGTGAAGTGGGGCATACACTAGTGTGCCCTTCCCTTAACACTGTAACAGCGCTCACAGACACCGCTCATGGAGTTCTGTTTTGAACCACACCAGCATGTGGGGGGGACATTAGAAATTGCAGCCACAGAGAGAACTGTCATCAGAAACTCTGGGGCACTGTACAAGTTAAATTGAAAAAAAATGTGGTGTAGTAGATAATCTATTGCTTCTATATCTGAAGCAAACACACAACTTTTACTAATGCAAGGCAATGCATATTGTGTAAGTCTAGGGGGCCCAACAATCTTGCTGTGGGGCCAATAACTAGTCATTCCACTGCTGGGATGCCCATTTATGAGATGCTCATATAATTCAGCAAATAGATCCCAATATAAACAACTAATCTTACTCTATAATAACTAATTCATATCGATAGTTTATTAAAATAATTAATGTACTAATAAGTCAGTCAGTTCATTTGGGGAAATATAATTTTTTTCATGTTCCTGTAGCATCAATTATTGGACAAAATCCAAGATGTTAACCCTCTGTGCACAACTTTAAAGACCTGAATCTTTACTGTAGAGATTCTGAAAATTAATGTCAACCAAAACATAATGTTTTGCCAAATAAAAGAAAACTTAATTTAAGCTACTTTCCTATATAAGTTTACAAAATTTTAGTGCTTTGAGTGCATGGGTGCTTTCTACTTTAGTGACCGTGCCCCCAGTTATGTCCACAGCGGGAGGACAAAGACATTTAGGATGTGCATAGCCATTTCATGACAGACAGTCAGGTACCCTCCATGATCGTCCCAGTCACTACACTAAACTAAAGTAGAAAGCACCCATGCATTCCTTACACTAGCCAAACTTTAACAAATGTTTACAATTATGCGTTCTAGTAGTGAACCTGCCCAGTAAGTAGAATGGGGCTGTCTAACTGAGCATGCTTGATCATGCCCCTGGTCTGGCTTGGTCATGCCCAAACACATCTGTGACATACCCATTCCAAGGCAATGCTTGCCCCTTTTGCAGTCCTCGAATTGGACCATAACCTGGACTAGGTTACCGCCTGTTTTCTTAGGTTTTCAACCCTGTGAAACTATAATCTGGCCAATAAATTAGAAAAACTTAAGTATTAAGATACTCACTGTGATTTTTTTTATCATTATGGCTTAGTAATCAAGTACAAAATTGTTCTTCATTTTATATATTGTATTGCTTTTGTTTTTTTGCACTACAAATAAGATATGTGCAGTGTGCATGGGAATTCGTTGATGTTTTTTTTCCAACAGTCAGAGGGACTGTGAACTGGTCCCCTGTTTAAAAAGTTTGAGGACCCCTGCTGTAGATTATATTGCTGATACTTGGATAATACATATTAATGTTGTGATCTTGCACCTCAAATTGAAGCAGAGTGCAGGCACATTGGAACAAATATATGTTGTGGTTGTGTATTCTTGGTTTTTCCTGTTGGGGGACCAAGTGTCAAACAATCCTTTTTATTTGCAAATGCACAGTGTTATTCACCCTTTGGTTAACAATTGTCTTTTAATCAACATAATGAGATAGGCCACACCCACACATCAGAGAGGCTCTAGTTTCAGTGAAAAGGCTTGTGTTCCTGCCGGGCACAGTGGCGCGTGCCTGTAATCCTGCTGTTTGGGAGGCTAAGGCTGAGGGATTGCTTGAGTCTGGGAGTTCTAGTCTGCCCTGAGCCATGTTGATCGGGTGTCCGCACTAAGTTCAGTATCAATATGGTGTTCCTGGGGGAGCTTGGGATCACCAGGTTGTCTAAAGAGGGGTGAACCGATCCAGGTCGGTAACGGAGCAGGTCAAAGCCCCCATGCTGATCAGTAGTGGGATAGTGCCTGTAGTGGTAGTGGTCAGTGCAGAGTAGCCTGGGTGATACAGTGAGACACAGTCTTTTCTTTGTTATTTACTTTTTTCCAAATCCAGTTAACATTAACCCTGTATTAAAAGTATTTTTTTTTCTAAAATACAAACATATTTCCTCTCTCTCTTTAGTATTTTAATTTGACCATATGTAATAACAGTTAGAGATGGCTATGTATCTGCCTATGACTCCTGCATTTAGAGAGAGGGAGACTGTTGAGAGGGGAATACTGAAGAGTAACCTTTCACATTTTTTGGGTCGAACTCCGCTCCATATAGATGCACTCAGGCAGATGCTGTGTCTGTGGAGCTAAACAGGAAAGCATATAGGAGCACATCCGCTTCTTTCCACCTGCCTCCAAAATACAGTAGCAGGACATACACCCAGTGTGCCAGTAACACTGTAATAACGCTCACAGGCACTGCTGATGGAGGTGAGAGATCAATGTTTGGGACCACGTAAGGGCCGCTGCGACAAATCTCCATTGTCACGGGCGACTAATCTCCCCGAAATTACATCCCACTGGCTAGAATGTAAATCACCAGTGGGATGGCATACGCGGTGCTGAAATCGCCTCTCAAGGCAACTTCAGAAATTTCGGCAAATCGCTACGCCGCGTTTGCCATCCCTCCACCGATTTACATTCTAGCTGGTGGGATGGCATTTCGGGGAGATTAGTCGCCCGGGACAAGGGAGATTTATCATGCAGCGACTAATATCCGTGTCTGTCACAGCCCTCATTGTGTGAAACAACACCAGTGGTGGGGAACATTGAAAAATTGCAGCTATAGGGGACAGTGCCATGACCAGAATAGCCTGGGTGATAAGAGGAGACATCAACATTTCTTTGCCATTTACTTTTTCCTAAAAAGCCAGAGATTGCTACTGTATGTATCTGCCTCTGACTCCTGCATTTAGAGACAGAAAGAGAGATTGCTGAGAGGGGAATACTGAAATCTAAAAGTGGCCATTCACTGTATAATCTGATCATTTGTATCCCCCACTATCAATATGGTGTTCCTGGGGAAGTAAAGGTGGCCATACACTTTAAAATTTGCCCATTTGGTGAAATCTTTTCCCCACCTTGGGCCAAATGATTGGATTACAATGACGGGAATTGGAGCCGAAACAGCAAGGACCACATCAATGAGCCGATGTGGTTCCCATTCCGATGGGAAAATCAAACCTGCCTGATCGACATCTAGCCAATTTTTGCCCAAAGACTGGTCATGTAGACCCATCAGGAGTCCCCATACGCAATCAGATAAGCTGCCAAATCAGTCTGAAGGAGTCAAATTGGCAGTTTAAGGGCTGTGGCAGACAAGGAGATTAGTCGCCCATGACAAATCTCCCTTCTTGCGGGCGATTAATCTCCCCAAAATTCCATCCCACCAGCGAGAATGTAATTTGGCGGTTGCAGCGCCGTGTATGCCATCCCACCAGCGACTTTCTCGCCGGTGGAATGGAATTTCGGGGTGATTAGTTGCACGCAAGGTAGGAGATTTGTCGCGGGTGACTAATGTCCCCGTCTGCCACAGCCCTAAATGTGCCATGTATGGCCACCTTAACTTGTTTATTTTTAGAAACAGTACAGGTTTTTAAATGAATAATACTGTAGATTACCATGATCAGAATCAGAATAGCCTGGGTGATGAGAGGAGACATCGACATTTCTTTGCCATTTACTTTTTCCTAAAAAGCCAGCGATTGCTATGTATCTGCCTCTGACTCCTGCATTTAGAGAGAGAAAGAAAGATTGCTGAGAGGGGAATACTGAAAATTAAAGGTGGTCATACACTGTATACAGTGCTGGGATCCCAGGGGCCCACCAAAAAACCTTAAGCCCTAGGCCTGCTTTCCAAACAGTTTTTCCTCCTTTCCTCACCCAACCTCTTTATTCTCCTGGTCTCTTTTATTTACATACTAGCATCTATTATTCCATCTATTTCTTTTGACTAACAATGGTCTCTTAATCAGCATAATGACATAAGCCACACCCACATGTCTGAGAGGCTCTAGTTCCAGTGAAAAGGCTTGTGTTCCTGCCGGGCACAGTGGCGCGTGCCTGTAATCCTGCTGTTTGGGAGGCTAAGGCTGAGGGATTGCTTGAGTTTGGGAGTTCTAGTCTGCCCTGAGCCATGTCGATCGGGTGTCCGCACTAAGTTCAGTATCAATATGGTGTTCCTGGGGGAGCTTGGGATCACCAGGTTGTCTAAAGAGGGGTGAACCGATCCAGGTCGGTAACGGAGCAGGTCAAAGCCCCCATGCTGATCAGTAGTGGGATAGCACCTGTGAATGGTCAGTGCAGAGTAGCCTGGGTGATACAGTGAGACCCAGTCTTTTATTTACTACAACTCGGATTCCAAAAAAGTTGGGACACTAAACAAATTGTGAATAAAAACTGAACGCAATGATGTGGAGGTGCCAACTTCTAATATTTTATTCAGAATAGAACATAAATCACGGAACAAAAGTTTAAACTGAGAAAGTACCATTTTAAGGGAAAAATATGTTGATTCAGAATTTCATGGTGTCAACAAATCCCAAAAAAGTTGGGACAAGGCCATTTTCACCACTGTGTGGCATCTCCCCTTCTTCTTACAACACTCAACAGACATCTGGGGACCGAGGAGACCAGTTTCTCAAGTTTAGGAATAGGAATGCTCTCCCATTCTTGTCTAATACAGGCCTCTAACTGTTCAATCGTCTTGGGCCTTCTTTGTCGCACCTTCCTCTTTATGATGCGCCAAATGTTCTCTATAGGTGAAAGATCTGGACTGCAGACTGGCCATTTCAGTACCTGGATCCTTCTCCTACGCAGCCATGATGTTGTGATTGATGCAGAATGTGGTCTGGCATTATCTTGTTGAAAAATGCAGGGTCTTCCCTGCAAGAGATGACGTCTGGATGGGAGCATATGTTGTTCTGCATTGATGCTGCCTTTTCAGACATGCAAGCTGCCCATGCCACACACACTCATGCAACCCCATACCATCAGAGATGCAGGCTTCTGAACTGAGCGTTGATAACAACTTGGGTTGTCCTTGTCCTCTTTGGTCCGGATGACATGGTGTCCCAGATTTCCAACTTCGAATCGTGACTCGTCTGACCACAGAACAGTCATTTTGCCACACTCCATTTTAAATGATGCCTGGCCCAATGAAAACGATTGAGCTTGTGGATCTTGCTTAGAAATGGCTTCTTCTTTGCACTGTAGAGTTTCAGCTGGCAACGGCGGATGGCACGGTGAATTGTGTTCACTGACAATGGTTTCTGGAAGTATTCCCGAGCTCATTTTGTGATTTCCTTTACAGTAGCATTCCTGTTCGTGGTGCAGTCTCGTTTAAGGGCCCGGAGATCACGGGCATCCAGTATGGTTTTACAGCCTTGACCCTTACTCACAGAGATTGTTCCAGAATCTCTGAATCTTCGGATGATGTTATGCACAGTTGATAATGATAGATGCAAAATCTTTGCAATTTTTCGCTGGGTAACACCTTTCTGATATTGCTCCACTATCTTTCTGCGCAACATTGTGGGAATTGGTGATCCTCTACCCATCTTGGCTTCTGAGAGACACTGCCACTCTGAGAAGCTCTTTTTATACCCAATCATGTTGCCAATTGACCTAATTAGTGTTATTTGGTCTTCCAGCTCTTCGTTATGCTCAAATTTACTTTTTCCAGCCTCTTATTGCTACTTGTCCCAACTTTTTTGGGATTTGTTGACACCATGAAATTCTGAATCAACATATTTTTCCCTTAAAATGGTACATTTTCTCAGTTTAAACTTTTGTTCCGTGATTTATGTTCTATTCTGAATAAAATATTAGAAGTTGGCACCTCCACATCATTGCGTTCAGTTTTTATTCACAATTTGTTTAGTGTCCCAACTTTTTTGGAATCCGGTTTGTATTTTCTAAACCAATTTTAACACTATATTAATAGTGTTACTAAGAAAAAATCTATATCTCCTGTCTCATTAGTTTTTTCATTTGACCTTATCTAATATTAGCAAGAGGGAGGGGAGAGAGAAAATTACCTTTCCCATCAGCAATAATGTTAATCGCCTGTGGGAAGACAAACTTGCCACTAAGTCGCCCAAAGTTTCCTTTGCAAGGAAACTTCGGGTGACTTAGCAATGTGTATGCCTTTCTACCGATGGGAAGGTATTTCAGGGAGATTAGTCACCTGCAGTAGCAGAGATTTAACTAAAGGTGACTAATCTCTCTATCATCCTAAAGTGTTTGAAAATAATTTGTAATAGAGTATATTTAGAAAGTTCCTTATTTTCATGAGATGACGCTTATATTAAATATTAATTTTCACCTTTTAAAGCAAGGGCACATTATCAGCCTGAGTGTAGCTACACAGAGTGGAGCGAAGATTGGGCCAAAAAGCACGTGTTCACATATTTTGAGTCAACCTCTCCTCAGTGTAGCCGCACTGTGTCTGTTAATGGAGCTAAACTGGGAAGCATATTGGAGCATATATGGGGCATATACTAGTGTGCCCTTCCCTTAACACTGTAACAGCGCTCACAGACACCGCTCATGGAGTTCTGTTTTGAACCACACCAGCATGTGAAAAGCCACCAGAGGGGGAACATTAGAAATTGCAGCCACAGAGGGCAGTGTCATCAGAAACTTTGGGGTAGTGTACAAGTTATTTACATGGGGCCCCCCATGAACACAAGTACACAGTACCAAAATTTTTGGTCATGCCCCTTGTGTGTTTCACGCAAATGATCAACTAGCAGTTAGGTAAGTTTTGCTAGGACAAAAGGTTGAATTTGTTGGATATATTTTTTTCAACCTCAGCTACTATGATACAAACCCATCAATCATTGTACTTAAATGCAGGGGTGTAAATATAGAGGGAAAAGACCCTGTAACTGCTGGGGGCTTGAATGGCTGCCCCCATGGCTACAGAGCAGCTCTGTTTATGCAAACTATACTAGTTTATCTGAAGCAAACACAACTTTTACCAATGCAAGGCAATGCATACGTTATGTAAATTGTGTCTAGAGGGCTTAACGATCTTGCTGTGGGGCCAATAACTAGTCATTCCACTACTGGAATGTTCATGCAGGAGACATATAATGGACAAGGACTGCATGCCATGCTAACATAGCTGCAATCGGAGCGGGGGGGGGGCTGATTTGTGGCTGGACTGGCTTACTGTGTGTGCTTATCGGAGCGGGGGGGGATTGGTGGTGGCAAGTTAGTTTGTGAGCCGGCAGGCAGCAGGGGGGACGCATGCGCAGTAGAGACAGTGAGGGAAAGGGTATGAGCATCCTTTGTTAAAGATGGTGGCACCGTTCACTGAAACAAGTATGTAGTTTGTAGTATGTGTATCTAAATCTTTCATTAGGCAAGCCAGTAACATAGCGTTTTTACACAGCAATAGTAGTACTATTTAATAGTGTGCTTAATAGATTTTGACTTTCCTTCTCCTTTAAGAACATACCAGGTATTATAACATACAACAAATTCAAATAGACGATTTATCAAATGTACAATAAGTTCAGCAATGCTTTCCGTAATTAAATACGAACTGCTTAACCACAAGAAAATATAAAACCTTCTTAGTAATTTCAATAAAATTTCAAGGATTCTGCATCTCAATATGGAATATGATTGCTGTGACTACAACTTGGCAATGGGCATGCCAGGGTTGTCAGTTGGAGTAATTCATATTGATTATTTTACTACTTGTTTATTTTTAATAAATTGTATCTAGAAAGACACAGTTTTTTCTTTGCCGTTTACTTGTCATTTTTCTAACCCAATTTATCCCTTCAATAACAGTATCTTGTGTTTTTTTACTAAAAGAAATGTTTCTTCTCTCTTTAGTATTTTCATTGCCCTTATCTAATAATAGTAGAGAAAGAGATTGCTAAAAGGAGAATATTGAAGAGTAACTTGATTATTTTCAGAAAGGGTACAGTTTTCTTAATTGATTATATTTAGAAAGTTCCTTATTCCTATGAGATGAATCTCTTTTGGAAGCAGGTGGAGAGAAGCGGATGTGCTCCTTTATGCTTTTCTGTTTAGCTCCACTAACAGGCACAGCATCTGCCTGAGTGCATATATACAACAAATTCAAATAGACGATTTATTAAATGTACAATAAGTTCAGCAATGCTTTCCGTAATTAAATACGAACTGCTTAACTACAAGTAACCACAAGAAAATATAAAACCTTCTTAGTAATTTCAATAAAATTTCAAGGATTCTGCATCTCAATATGGAATATGATTGCTGTGACTACAACTTGGCAATGGGCATGCCAGGGTTGTCAGTTGGAGTAATTCATATTGATTATTTTACTACTTGTTTATTTTCAGTAAATTGTATCTAGAAAGACACAGTCTTTTCTTTGCTGTTTACTTGTCATTTTTCTAAACCAATTTATCCCTTCGTAACAGTATCTTGTGTTTTTTTTACTAAAAGAAATGTTTCTTCTCTCTTTAGTATTTTCATTGCCCTTATCTAATAATAGTAGAGAAAGAGATTGCTAAAAGGAGAATATTGAAGAGTAACTTGATTATTTTCAGAAAGGGTACAGTTTTCTTAATTGATTATATTTAGAAAGTTCCTTATTCCTATGAGATGAATCTCGTATTAATTTTTCAGGATTGTCACCCAAGCCTGTAACAAAACTCACAGGCACTGCTGGTGGAGGAGAAAGAGTGCTGTATGGGACCATGGCATGTGAAAAACTGGAGCAGAGATAAGATTGCAGGCACTTTGGGACTAATATGTGTGTATGGTTTGCAAATGCACAATGCTCTGTAATTCTTTTGTCTAACAATGGTTTCTCAATCAGCATAATGACATAAGCCACGCCCACATGTCTGAGAGGCTCTAGTTCCAGTGAAAAGGCTTGTGTTCCTGCCGGGCACAGTGGCGCGTGCCTGTAATCCTGCTGTTTGGGAGGCTAAGGCTGAGGGATTGCTTGAGTCTGGGAGTTCTAGTCTGCCCTGAGCCATGTCGATCGGGTGTCCGCACTAAGTTCAGTATCAATATGGTGTTCCTGGGGGAGCTTGGGAACACCAGGTTGTCTAAAGAGGGGTGAACCGATCCAGGTCGGTAACGGAGCAGGTCAAAGCCCCCATGCTGATCAGTAGTGGGATAGCGCCTGTGAATGGTCAGTGCAGAGTAGCCTGGGTGATACAGTGAGACCCAGTCTTTTCTTTGTTATTTACTTTTTTCCAAATCAAGTTAACATTAACCCTTTATTTTTTTACACTAAAAAACAAATCTATATCTCCTTTCTCTCTCTTTAGTATTTGACCTTATGTAATAACAGAGATGGCTATGTATCTCCCTATGATTCCTGCATTTAGAGAGAGAGAGGGAAACTGCTGAGAGGGGAATACTGAAGAGTAACATGATTGTTTTTAAAAAAAAAAAGTAAAGGTAGCCATACACTATATAATCTGCTCATTTGTATCCCCCAGTATCAATATCGTTTCCTGGGCTTGAGATGGCTATTTATCTGCCCCTGACTCCTGCATTTAGAGAGAGAAAGAGAGGGGAATATTGAAGAGTAAAGGTGGCCATACACTATAAAATTCCCTCATTTGGTGAGGTCTTTTCCCACCTTGGGCCAAATTATTGGATTACAATGACAGGAACAGGGAGAAAGAGTGAGGACCACATCAATGAGTCCTATGGGAAAATCAAACCTGCCTGATCGATATCTAGCCATTTTTTGCCCAAATACTGGTCGTGTAGACCCATCAGGAGTCCCCATACACAAGCAAATAAACTGCCTAATCAGTCTGAAGGAGTCAAATTGACAGCTTAAATCTGCCATGTATGGCCACCTTAACTTATTTATTTTTAGAAAGGGTACAGGTTTTTAAATGAATTATACCATAGATTATATCTATTGCATACATGCTGAAATAAAAACAAAAGTATCACTTTATATACGAAGAGAGTGCTAATGTTTGGATAATTTTTAGAGATTTAGATCTTGCACCCTCAAATTGGAGCAGAGATCAGACTGCAGGTACTTTGGGACTAATATGTGTGTATGTTTTGCAAAAGCACAGTGCTCTGTAATCCTTTTGACTAAAAATGGTCTCTTAATCAGCATAACGAGATAAGCCACACCCACACATGTCTGAGAGGCTCTAGTTCCAGTGAAAAGGTTTGTGTTCCTGCCGGGCACAGTGGCGCGTGCCTGTAATCCTGTTGTTTGGGAGGCTAAGGCTGAGGGATTGCTTGAGTCTGGGAGTTCTAGTCTGCCCTGAGCCATGTCGATCGGGTGTCCGCACTAAGTTCAGTATCAATATGGTGTTCCTGGGGGAGCTTGGGATCACCAGGTTGTCTAAAGAGGGGTGAACCGATCCAGGTCGGAAACGGAGCAAGTCAAAGCCCCCATGCTGATCAGTAGTGGGATAGCGCCTGTGAATGGTCAGTGCAGAGCAGCCTGGGTGATACAGTGAGACCCAGTCTTTTCTTTGTTATTTACTTTTTTCCAAATCAAGTTAACATTAACCCTTTATTTTTTTACACTAAAAAACAAATCTATATCTCCTTTCTCTCTCTTTAGTATTTGACCTTATGTAATAACAGAGATGGCTATGTATCTCCCTATGATTCCTGCATTTAGAGAGAGAGAGGGAAACTGCTGAGAGGGGGATAGTGAAGAGTAACATGATTGTTTTTAAAAAGGGTACAGTTTCTTTAACTGACAACATATAGAAAGAGATTGTCTCAAACGCTGCATTCTTTCACATTTTTTGGGCCAACCTCTCCCCCCCGTATATATGCAGATGCTGTGCCTGTTAGTGGAGCTAAACAGGAAAGCATATAGGAGCACATCCGTTTCTCTCCACCTGCCTCCAAAATGCAGTAGCAGGACATACACCCAGTGTGCCAGTAACACTGTAACAGCGCTCACAGGCACTGCTGATGGAGGTGAGAGAGCAATGTTTCGGACCATGTCATTGTGTGAAACAACACCAGTGGGGGGGAACATTAAAAAATTGCCGCCATAGGGGACAGTGCCATGATCAGAATCAGAATAGCCTGGGTAATAAGATGAGACATAGACATTTCTTTGCCATTTACTTTTTTCTAAAAAGCCCGATAGCTGAGCGGGGAATATTGAAAAGTAAAGGTAGCCATACACTATATAATCTGCTCATTTGTATCCCCCAGTATCAATATCGTTTCCTGGGCTTGAGATGGCTATTTGTCTGCCCCTGACTCCTGCATTTTGAGAGAGAAAGAGAGGGGAATATTGAAGAGTAAAGGTGGCCATACACTATAAAATTCCCTCATTTGGTGAGGTCTTTTCCCACCTTGGGCCAAATTATTGGATTACAATGACAGGAACAGGGAGAAAGAGTAGTGGGATAGCGCCTGTGAATGGTCAGTGCAGAGTAGCCTGGGTTATACAGTGAGACCCAGTCTTTTGTTTGCCATTTACTTTATTTTCTCTAAAGGGTTTTTAACCCTTTATTAATATTTCTTATGGTTTTTCCTAATAAAAAACAAATGCTTTTCCTATATGTTATAAAAGGCACAAAGTTTGTCCAGGTGCAGTAACTCATAGCAACCATTGAAAAGTTGCTTTTAAACAGGTGTCCAGTAAATGCTACTTGCTGATTGGCTGCTACAGGTAATACAAACTGTATTTCTGGAGCAGTTAATCGCCTGCAATACCGTTGGTCCTTAGCCTATGAATATATATTTTGCATATATATTTTTTTGTATAAAATGCTTTTTCAAGAGAAGTTCCACCTCCAACCCAGGGTAGCATGTATGCAACTAGAATCCCTGGGGGTGCCTAACAACGTCAACCCCCAAAACTATGTAGGGGATCAGAGAACTCGTTCCCCTGTTTCTCAATCTGTGACATCATCCTGCCTGGCTACAGACTAGGGAGGAACCCGATTGGATGGATGCCCCAGTGCACTGTTTGGAGAGAAAGTTGTGCCTAGGTTTGGAGCCAAAAATCAGGGGCGGGCCCAGCAGCTTATAAAGGGAGCCATTGTTGTTTTGTCAGAGTTGAGACAGAGACCATCCAGTAAGTGATGATAGTGTGAAGGAAATGCTTAGCATTTGAGTGCTTGTATAGAGAGATCTGCTACACTGCAGTTAGATGCCCTGTGGATCCCCAGTGAGTGATCCATCTGAGGGAAAGGTATTGGAAGTCTCCGTGTGTGTCCCCTGAGTGAGGACAGGTGTTTCTCGTGGCCTGCTATGTGGGGGCAACTGCCTATTCCAAAGGGAGAGGTACTTTGGGGCAGGTAGCGCTACTTGGGGAAACCAAAAGAGCTCTGGGGAAGGGACTTTTCCAGGACTGAACTGGGAAAGGGTATTTCCTCCAGAAGTGGAGTGTGAGACTGTGTCCCCAGAGAGACTGAGCCAGTTGTGGCTAAACCCACACAGGTTTCCAAAGCAGGGTTTATTACTGTTTGCATGTTATAATTATGTTATTATAATTATTTTACTTTTACACCCAGTTATATAAAGTTGATATTTGCTGCAAACTGTGTGTGATTATTTCCTAGTGGAAATCCCCTTGAGGTGTGCTCCTCAGTGTCCACTAGGTGGAGGCACTGCGCTAAAATCCCGGTTCCCAGGAACTTGCAAAGGAAACCAAATCTCCTGTTTAAGCAAGTATACAGCCCGACAGGAGTGAGTGTGCCAAGAAAGGGTTACAACTATACTAGGCATTAGTGAGTTAAAGCAGGGCTCTAGGCCTGTTGGCTAAATGCAGCTTTCCAAAAGCTTTTTGTGATACTGACACTTTGATGCATCACATACATCAACTGACAAAACCAATCACTTATTGACAAAAAAGGCGCCAACACTGCATGGATTTAACAAAGCGCTAACATCAGGCACTCTATTATACAGTATTAACAACTCCATGTCTTGTCAATAAACACATAGAACCTCGTAACAAGCCCCAATAATACTGTTTCACTGCTCTAAGAGCCGCTATGAGGGAACTGTAGTCCTACAGTAGCACACAACCCCAGGAAGCTACGCTAAACCTTTCTATAACCTGCAACAATTTGCAGACATCCTCGCATTACGACGTGAGCACATTCCAGTCGCCCCGCCCCGGATTTACAGCATGGAGCCGGCTGTAGCTGGGGGCAACACTTTGCAGCTTGGAAACGTGTCAGCGTAGCGTTCGCTGTGGGCGTGTCTATTTGTACCGCAGTTTCCCAGAGCTTCCTACTTCCGGCACTGTGCTTGAAGGCAAAGAACCGGGTTGAAGGTAATTGGAGCCGAGCTGAGGTCTCTTACCCCGTGTGGTTGTGGCTATAGTTTATTGGGTTTGCCGTTATACAGCCCCTCACTGCCACCCTCTTGTCTATAGTATCATTTCCCTGTTAAAGGACACAGGTGACAGTGCACTTTCTGCTGCCTGGAGCACCCACACAACTGTGTTTCTTTTGTCGCTTTCTGACACAGCACAGCTGTTCTCTCTCTCTCTCTCTCTCTCTCTCTCTCTCTATATATATTTAGGCTCCTCTTGGTATCAGTCATTGCAGTTGGTCGCTGTTGGTGATATCTGTACATTTCTAGCAAGCTGTTTGTTTTGGTAACATTTTGGGCGTTTTATACTTTTTCACCCTAGGCAGGTATTATTTATTGTGGCCTATACTGCCTATGTAATGCACCCAACTGGTATCCAGAAGGTAGGCACTTTTCCACTAGATTTGCACTAAAGTTTCTGCTTAACTGTGTCCCTTCTGACTGTCCTAAGGCTTTTGTACAGCATCCCACAACCAGCAGCATTGTGTCACTTAAAGGAACAGTAACACCAAAAAATGAAAGAGCTTTAAAGTAATAAATTTATAATGCACTGTTTCCCTGCACTGGTAAAACTGGTGTGTTTGCTACAGTAACACTACTATAATTTATATAATAAGCTGCTGTGTAGCCACGGGGGCAGCCATTCAAGCTGGAAAAAAGGAGAAAAGGCACAGGTTACATAGCAGATAACAGATAAGTTCTGTAGAATACAATAGTGTTTTATCTGTTATCTGCTATGTGCCTGTGCCTTTTCTCCTTTGAATGGCTGCCTCCATGGCTACATAGCAGCTTATTTATATAAATTATAGTAGACTTTCTGAAGTAAACACACAACTTTTACCAGTGCAGGGCAGCAGCATATTATATTTTAGTTACTTTTATACACTTTCATTTTTTGGTGTTACTGTTCCTTTAACTTAGAGGCCTGAACATATTCTCCTGACTCTGTACTGAATCCCACAGCCAGCAACTCTTTCCAGACACTCTTTGCAGGACTTTTCATCCAAGCCCCTGTTTACCCCCTCACACTGTGCCAGCTTTAATGCAGAATACTTGATGTGTTTGATTAATGGTACTCTGGACACTCTTATTGCATATCTGAATAACTGTGAGACTGATGAGCATGACAGCTTCTCAGAGTATGACTGCTGGGATTGGGAGATGGGATAACAGTTCTATAATTGTTATAAAGAGACCATGTTTAATAGCAGCTTTAATTCCCCTGTAGTAATATTTAGAACAGCATGCAAGTATGGTTTAGACCAGGGATCCCCAACCTTTCTTACTCGTGAGCCACAGTGAAATGTAAAAAGACTTGGAGAGCAACACAAGCACCATAAAAGTTCATGGAGGAGCCAAATAAGGGCTAAGATTGGCTATTAGGGAGCCTCTATACACACTATCAGCTTACAGGGGGCTTTATTTGGTAGGAAATCTTGTTTTTATTCAACCAAAACTTGCCACCAAGTCAGGAATTCAAAAATAACTACCTGGTTTGGGGGCACTGAGAGCAATATCCCAGGGGTTGGGGAGCAACATGTTACTCATGAGCCACTGGTTGGGGATCACTGGTTTAGATACTAAAAAAAAGTTATATGGTACAGAGGAACTCTCAAAGCATTATGATTTGACTTTTTAGTAGAATATTTATTATTATGGTTTACTTCTCCCTACCCACTAAAACCCCTTGGTATGTCTGTTGGACTTTCATGCAAATGATTCATAACAAATGATTATGTATGACTGGTTATATTATAATAAATTATATTATACCCAGTTATATTATTTTGATTTGTTATGATCCTTCTATCTATGTTAAGTCCTTGAAAGTAGTACCATGCTTTTTAAGCATTTATGCTTTTTTTTACTGTTCACTTAAGGCTGTTACATATAGGAAATAATGGATGCTATTCTGTAGTGACATGTCATAATTCTAGCCATATACAAGAAACAGATTCTAATTCAGCTGTGTGGCATAGACCCTAGAGCTGTTTTGAAAATCTGGAGCTGCTCCCATGGTACACACAGAGAAATAGATAGGGGTAGAAGCCTAAATCTGCTTAGGGTGTAATTTGGGGTAAATGCTTATATCTGTCTTTTGGAATGTCCTTTATCCATGCTAGGGTGACTGTTAAACCTGTTTTTTGATTGCGAATGGTAAAATCTTGAGCTCTAAAAGTCTGACAAGTCTAGAAAATAAGATATGGATATTTTTAACACACGGATACAAATGTATATACGTACTACAAGTCTGAGTGGATTTACTGGTTTTGAGAGAAACACAACCAGGACATGGATGGTTCTATGTAAATTAAGTAGTTTGTGTGTTTTCTGCCAGTATAAGACAAGTAGCGTTTACATTTTTTTCCCCACATATGGTGCATATCATAGGGTTCATATTTTTGTATAAATTGTGATATTGCTGTTATGTACATTGATTTTTTTTATGATTTCACAGATTAAAAGAATGTACGACCAAAGAATGTCTTTTTCACCTGGGTTAATGCAATTCCTGTAACTCCTACTCATGATTAGTTGTCAGCAGTATTATCTGGCTGGGTTGAGACATTCCACAAGAGTTTTGTAGATTTTTGCCTGGACCTGCATATTAATTGCATTTTCTTTGCTATAAGTAGCTGCGTTGTAAGCTAAATTCACTACATTTTGTTTTTTCCCAGGATATAAAGAACACTAAAAGCTGCACTGTGTGGTCTCTGTTTAAGCTCTAAGCAGAAAAATGGTATCCAAGCAGGCTTTCCTCTTCAGCCTTGGTTCGCTCTACCTCTCCCTCCTCTTTGTGTTTCTCCTTATGGATGTTTATGCCAGGCCTGCAAACAATTCTGCTCTCAAGGTAGAAGGAAAAGAAAAGGCCACAGACAATAAAGATGAAAATGAAATTATGCCCCCGGACCATCTGAATGGAGTAAAGATGGAAATGGATGGTCACCTCAACAAGGAGTTCCACCAAGAGGTTTTCCTCGGTAAAGAAATAGAAGAATTTGATGAAGATTCTGAACCCCGAAGGAACAGAAGGAAACTGGCAGCTATTTTTGCCAAGTAAGTCAACCATTTCTCACCCTCAATTCTTTCAGGAATAAATTAACATCGATCTTAAGCCTTTCTTTACCATCTTTTTTCTACAAACGTTGTTGAATGTTATTCCCATTCTCATGATAGAGATCCTGGTTTGATTTCCTATGCCAACTTGAAAAGTTACTAAATATCCTTAGTACCCCTTATCATGGTTACCTTGATTGCTGTAAAGTACTATATAAGTAATGAGGTGTTGCAATTACATAGGGCCTTATAGGAGCATGTGACTTTACAGAATGAAAAACTTTATTTGGCGCAGGAATTTTGCAGGAACTTTTATGCTGTTGGGGATAGAAGGTGATTTCAGTTTATACTAAGTTTTATTGGGCATCATCTTATCGGAAAGTGAGGATGAAAGCACATCTGATCAGAAAGTGGGGATCAGATGTGCATCATTTAGCCTTAAATCTCAAACAAAGTAGTGTTTGGTCAGTTTAGCAGTACAGCATGTTGTTTGTTAATAATATGTGATGTAGGGTGAACCCTGGAAAAAACATGGCAATCTTTATGGCTATTGATCTTTCTTTTTAAAAATATTAACTGTACTGAAGGTGCATTTTTAAAATTTGCAGACTAAGGAAAAAATTGTCAAAATTATAGGCATATTTTTAAATTTCATCTCTTTCAGAAATTTGAATTACAGTTTCTCACTTGCGTTTATTGAGTTAAAGGAATACTGTCATGGGAAAACATTTTTTTTTTTTTTTTTTAAAAAGACCTATCAGTTAATAGAGCTTCTCCAACAGAATCCTGCATAAAAAGTGAATTATTTGCTATATAAACAGTGTCCTTTAGAAATAAAAAATACACCATAAAAATCATGACCGTATCCCTTTAATGAAGACATGTGAGAAAATTCTTCTTCAGTTAGGGGACATCCACCTTTGCTTCTTTTGAGTTATTAAAGTGATTTACTATCCCAGCATAATAATTCTCAAGTAAATTCACTGATAAAATTCTTCCATAAAAGAAATGTCTGTGCTCCCTTATTGGATAGAATGCTTCCAACAAAGTATGGATTTTTTATTAAAAAAACTTGATATAGCAGTCCTTTAAAACCATCTTCTACAAAGTAACAAAGCTTGGGTATAAATGTACAGTTGAGGTTACACGCACTACCTTTTACAATATTCAGTAAGATGACAGGGCATTTTTAAGATGTGAGATTTTTGTGGTGAACTTAAGCTAACTTGCTTCCTTTAGGTGTACAGTTCCAGTAAGCTTTTGCAAATAAATGTTTTATAGTTTCATAACTTATAGAAATTGTAAGATCATTTTTGCTGGGTAATATTTCTTACCATTCATATTTTTTTAAAATTGTTTTTTCCATAGTCAAAAAGCTTTTTTAAATAACCAGTTTTTATGATATCTAAGGCAGAAGTCATTTCATTGCAAGTATTATGGGAAATAATGAAGTCTACGCACTAGGGGTGGTGTAGCCACAACTTTATAGTCTGGAAGTATAGTTTTCTTAGTGAAATAGTGTTGAATTCTCAAATTCTTCAGTAAAATGAGGAGTTATTTTAAAAAAAAAATTGCCAGTGTTACTATCCTGGTCCCTGTCTGGACAAACAGGTACCCTGCCAACCTGGGTGCAGAGAAACCAAACAGATTTTGCCATCTCAATGCAAACATGTTTCTGTGCCATGTGTCTACACACAGGCCAACGCAGTGCTTGTTAGTGCAGATGCTGGAGTGGCCAAAGGCGAGTGGTTTGGGTCAGTGTCACCATAGTCAAAAGACATTAAGTTTCAGCCACAATGACTAAACATTGCCTAAGTGCTTGCTCCGTTTAATTATTAATGACTAAAAGAACTGACATACTCCTAGTATGTTTGTGGAGTGAGGAAATCTGAATACGGAGGCATGGGGCAAACATACAAACTCTTTGCAGACAGTGCTCTGCTTGGAATTGAACTTTGGACCCCAGTAAGGCAATACCATGAAGCTCTGTTAAATTTTTACTTTTCTGACACTTTTTGATTTCAGTCATGCTATATGCAAAGTATTTTAGAACTTTTATGTCTCCCCTCAAGTGCTTCTGCTTTGTATGTCTGTCCAAAGGAATTGAACTAGAAAGGAAAATTATGGTAGATCATTAAAGGAGAAAGAAAGGTAAAAACTAAGTAAGCTTTATCAGAAAGGTCTATGTAAATAAAGCCATAAGCACTCACAGAAACGCTGCACTGAGTCCTCTATCAAAAGATTTCTTGTGTCTATTTTCCTCTGCCAGAGACATGCAGCTCTCTCCTGCTCTCCCCTCCCTCAAGAATGCTAAAAACTCACTCCCCCCATTAGGAATGTGGATCTGAGCCAATCAGCAGGAAGCTTCCACATAGTCTTACAAACTGTGCATGTATACGGATCTTACTCTTGGTGCAGGAGCGAGTCATTATGGGAACTTTCTTTACACAGCTCAGCATTTTTCTTACTGTTTGGCTTCTGATCATCTGGAAAGGCGAAATATGGGGAGACTTAAGGGCACTATTGAGAGAACTGAAGGTATTCCTGCAGCTTGAGATGAACTCTTTATTAGCCTTTCCTTATCCTTTAAAAAAAAAAAAAAAGTTTATAAAGACAATCTGCTTTTAGCCTTTTCATTGAAGAATGATAGCTTTTCCTGTGTAAAAAGCATGGGAAGATTTAATTCCACTTAATGGTGTTAATTCCAAAAAATCATTCTGTATCAGTCCAAGGCAATACAACCACAACAGTGAAAATGTCTCTAGTAGCCCATCCTTTCTGCTGCTGATTACTGCACATGCTCTGTGCTGCTGTCAGCTACCTGAGCTTAGGGACCGATTCACCATGTACACTCTATATAGAATAAAAAATGCAGAGGTGTCAAGGCTCCCAAAAATCTTGTGAATGTCCCGTTCTCCCAACACGATTTAAATTTCCCTGATTGCTCACTGCGCAAAGCAAACTTCTAGTCAGTAGCCGAAACAATCCCCCTGGAAACTCCCAGGGTTGACAGCTCTGTAAATGTCACCATATAAGGCTGATTAATAATTCATTCAGATGCTAATTACATGGTAGATCAGAAGCCACTGAATTCTGCATCAGCTTTTAATAATCAGCCCCGTAAGCATCATCTGCTGTAACAGACAAACCTCATTTTCTGTTTGATATTTTCTGACAACCCCTAAGTTTAGCTTATTGACAGCTGCCCAAAGCACATTGAGCATGTGTAGTGTCAATGACACTCAAAATGGCCTAACAAGATTTAAGATAGCAAGCTCTTGTGCACAACTTGGATCATTACTGTGCAGTAAGTTGAGTGTAAAATACAACATTTCTAGCCATATTTACTGTGGACTTTATTTCTGCTTTAAATATGTCTATACTGAAAGTTCATTTAAATGTAAACTTTCCCCTTTAGGGCTCTGGCACACGGGGAGATTAGTCGCCCACGGCAAAACTCCCTGTTCGCGGGCGACTAATCTCCCCGAGTTGCCTACCCCTGCCATCCCACCGGCGAACTCGGGGAGATTAGTCGCCCGCGAACAGGGAGTTTTGCCGCGGGCGACTAATCTCCCCGTGTGCCAGAGCCCTTAAATTGTATGCATGGCATAGAGAGACAAAGATGCTTGTAAAAACACATTTGCAATGTTTGCCATGGCTCTTAGGTCAGTTCTGTCATGCTGATTGTGTAAATATTTACATCTTTATAGTCTATTGCTAAATAAATATACTCTCAGATTAGCATCAGTGTGTTTAATGCATATATACTACATTTAACTGTATGGGCAGGCTTCTAGCACAGGGTTGTACAGCTCTATGCAAAAACCTGAAGGCATCTGAACAGTTTGTATAATTTAACTGTGATTTATTACAGTTTTCCATCAGCAGGAGGAGAGACTTAACACTGTAAATACCAGCAAGTTTTTAGAAATAAAGGGAAAAACATTTAATTTTGGTTCTTAGCTTTTACAGAGTTAAGTCTGTTGTTGTGCTAATGGGTGACTGCTGTCAATGAGAGCTTTCTCACAGTAATGAAATGTTCCATTACCTTCAGGTGTCATGGAGTCCCCCATATGAAATAAATATTTATAGAAATAAAAGCTCACACACTAACTTGAGAATTTATTGCTAATGAAACACATTTGCTTAAAAAGGCTGATAAAGTAAAGTAAAAAGAAAAATTGCTTGCAGTCTATACTGAGGAGCACTTTTATCAAAGTACGACAGGTCCGAATACAAAAAATTTGTATTTTTTCTAAAGGTTCCAACTTTTGTGTATTTTCTCAGTTTTTCATACATTTGCGTGACTTTTTCGTACTTTGCAAAAAAATACGTGACAATTTGTGTGTCAAAATCGTATTTGTCGCGCCGAGTACGAAAGTTTCGGATTTATTCAAGCTTTGGTATCGTGACTTTCCTTGGGCCAGGTTGGAGCTGCAGAGTGCCATTGAGCCCTATGGGAGACTTTCCTTGGGCCAGGTTGGAGCTGCAGAGTGCCATTGAGCCCTATGGGAGACTTTTCTTGGGCCAGGTTGGAGCTGCAGAGTGCCATTGAGCCCTATGGGAGACTTTTCTTGGGCCAGGTTGGAGCTGCAGAGTGCTATTGAGCCCTATGGGAGACTTTCCTTGGGCCAGGTTGGAGCTGCAGAGTGCCATTGAGTCCTATGGGAGACTTCCAAAATCATGCACTGAAGGATCAGAGTCAGAAAGGTTTTCCCGCCGTTTACGATCGTCGGATACGTAAATTTTGTATTTTCGGACATTACCACGATAATTTCGTACTTCCATTTACGAATTTCGTACTTTAAAAAGTGCGATACGATAAAACCGTAGTTGATACAATTTTTTTGTATCGTGCTTTTTAAAGGTACAGAAATCATACTTTGACAAATCTACCCCTTAGAATCTCTTTAAAAATTAAAATGCTAAATTGTAAGAATTTTTTTTGCAGGGACCTCTGTAGTTCTCTTACTACCCAGATGTAGCACAGGGCAGTTTTCTTAAGAGAACTACAGAGGTCCCTGCAAAAAAATTCTTACAATTTAGCATTTTAATATGACTCAACAGGCTGTGGCATAAAGAGTATCACTGTCACTATGAAAGCCATATGATTTGTCTCTTATTATTAACTAAGGAACATAAAGTATTGTTGACGTGTATGATAGTTTTCATTCATCCAGGTCATGATGTTATGGATTTTGTGACTGTATGCCATGTACACTATTGAAACAAGTCCTACTTGTCCTACAGAATTTAAAAAACAAAAAAACGGGTGTTTAAAGATGTTTTTATTTTAAAATATATTAAGTTTTTTCTTTGCAGCATTTATTTACAAGCTTGATTTTATTTACCATGCATATTTTATTTGCATTTATTATATGTATATTACGTATATGTCTACATATTTTGTGTTTTTATATGTATATTGCTTATCATGAGGGAAGTGTGTGAGTTTTTGTGTGTGCGCATTTTTTTTTATGTTTCGACCCCTGAAAAGGAAGAACTGTTTCTGGCACTACTTTTTTTTTTCTACTTTCTGAGAAATATGAACCTACATCTCCAGTAAGGATGAATGAGAAGCCTCTTCCTGCTGGAAGCAGTGATTGATGTGGTACCTTTTACAAGAAGTGACAGCTTGGTGTCATCTCAGATAACCCATCCTCTAGAAATGTGAGCAAATATACAATGGTGCTTCAAAGCCAACATTACTGAAAGTTATCCCACGCAATTTGCTAGGTGTTGAGTGTCTGAGTTTGTACTCTGAGCTTTATTTGCACCAGTTGACTCTGCTTTATTTTATGATACCAGTTAATGTGAGCTTCTGCAGCTTACCTTGTACAACCGCATTTGCAAACAACTTTGGACACCGTGTTAAATGCAACTAAAAACAGAATTGGAGTTATTTGTAAGTCATTTAAACCCTATATTTAAATGCAAATAGTACAACGACAACATATCAGTTGTTGAAATGTTATTTTCTCAAAAATAGATTATTTCTTGAATTAGATACCCACAAAACATATTTTTAGAAGTTGGGAGAGTGGCAACAAAAGGCTAGAAAAGTGTATCGCTAAAAAAATTGATCCCAGAGAGCCTGGGTCTGTCAGAAGTAACGATGGAGGAGAGTAAACCATCGTATGTATGTATGTATAACTTTATTTATAAAGCACCACAAGGGTACGCAGCGCTGTACAATCTTACAAAATACAAAATTACACACAGGGAGGACAAGTGTTATAATAAATAAATATATATAAATACACAGGGAATAAGTGCCATGTGGTATGAGACAGGTAGGTAGGAGGTCCCTGCCCCGTAGAGCTTACAATCTATGTAATACTGCCCTGGCAAATATTGCATCGGTTTAAGAATAATGTTCCTAAATGTACACTTGCAAAGCATTTGGGGATTTTATCATCTACAGTACATATTATTAAAAGATTCAGAGAATCCAGAAAAACCTCTGTATGCAAAGTACAAGGCCAAAAGTCAATATTTGATGGCTGTGATCTTCGGGCCTTCCGACAGCTCTGTATTAAAACTCAGGAATACTTCTGAAAACTATTGACTGGGTACACAATTTGTTGCTGTATCCACAAATGCAAGTTACAACTCTACCATGCAAAGAATATATTTAAACATGATCACCGTTGCCTTCACTGGGCCCAGTTTATTCAGGAGGGACTGAGGTAAATTGGGAAACTGTCCTGTGGTCTGACAAATCAAAATTTGAAATTATTTTTTTGGAAATCATGGGCGCTACATTCTCTGGGCCAAAGAGGAAAAGGGCCATCTGTCTTGTTATTAGCACACAGGTATTGGTGCACAAGGTATGGGTAGATTGCACATCTGGGAAGGCAGCATTAATGTTAAATAATATATACAGATTTTGGAGCAACATATGCTGCTATCCAGATGACAAAACAATTCCAAGTTGCATTCTGCACACATTACCTGCATGGTTCTGTAGTAAGAGTCCAGTTGCTAGCCTGTCTGCCTGCCATCCAGACCTGTCGCCCATTGAAAGCAAATAAAAGAGGGCAAAGGAGACCCTGAACTGTTAAGCATCTGAAATCCTATATAAGGCAAGAATGGGACAACATTTCACTTTTAAAACTGCAGTAAGTAGCCTCCTTTTTTCCCCAAATCATTACAGAGTGTCGTTAAAAGTAGAGGCGATGCAACAACATGGGAAACATGCCCTGTGCCCATTGTGTTGCTGGAATCCAATTCAATATGAGCAGGCAGGTAGTTGTCATTACACTGAAACACAGACGTTAACTCTCCCTACTCTTTTCTCTAGTGAGACTTAAACAATTTGAACACACCGAAACAGCGAACACAGATAACGTTTGACATGCACAATTCAATGTTTTAGTGCACCCCTGTCGGTTACAGTCCCTATGGTAATACCCACCCAAAATACCCTCCTCACTGCTTTGCAGTTAGAAGTACCCATATATAAGGGCTCTTATATTTCTTTTGTCTGTTCTAAAACTCTGATGGTGGGATGCTGATCATGCAAATTTCTGATATCATGCGAAGAGATTAGGCACATATGCCAAACCTCCACTCACTCATAACCTTCTTATGTAAGAAGAAAGTCGATTGGGGCTACTTGATTTTCCTGCACTAGAATGATCAAAGGGAGAAGACTAGTCATTCCAGTACAAGCAGAGTTCTGTCCCAGACAAATGTGTGTATCTCCAGTAACAATTTTGACAACATTGCTTTTGGTAGGTAACTGATTTTTCACACAGTTCTGTTAGTTTTTTATATTTTGTTAGACTAATAAGAATTTTCATTATAAATAGACAGTTATGTAAAAGCAATTTACTGGTGGGAGGTATTTTCACTTTTACTCGTTACTTTATAAAGCTCTGTGGTGGGATTCATTTTACACTTACTATGAGCAGTAGTAAACTTGTATGTGGTTTCCTGAAAAGAGATTTTCATCTTAGTTCTAAAATCTAAGAAGTCACTGAAGACAAGTAATTTACTATTTATGATGTTAGCTTAATAAAACTTTAGGATAAAGTATAGTAATGAGCAAAGGAATGATATCTGATTGATTGATTAGTTGCCATGTGTTATACACATAACAAAAAACTTACCAGTAATATAACATGAACTAATGTTTTATCTGATTATAGGTACATTTATTTTTGTAGTAAGACGGTAATACCGTGTGTGGCCCCACACATGCACTGCTCTGTTCTGGCCCTTAGAGACCCCTCGGACCTTAACTATACAGATACAGTTTATCACCTCTCTTAGTAGGTTCAGATTTATTGCATTCAGTACAATACAGGTATGTTACCTGTTACCCGGAATGCTCAGGACCTAGGGTTTTCCATATAAGGTATCTTCCTGTAATTTGGATCTCCATACCTGAGGTACTAAGAAGAGGTATTATTTTCTAAAAATCTGAATTATATGTTTAAAATGGAGTCTATGGGAGATGGCCTTTCCATAATATGGAACTTTTTGGATAACCGATTTCCAAATAACAGGTCCCATACTTGTATTAAATTGATTTAAAGGTGTCTATTATTAACACATTACAGAAAACAAAATATTCTTTTTATTAGGATGACTGGGGAAGGTGTTAGTTTGGTGTGAGAAATACGATTGATTGAACACTAGCTGGAAGTGAATTTATCTGGCATCAGAATCCGGTCTGGACTGGGAACAAACATAGGCCCTGACATTCCATATACACAGAGGCCCAAACAGCCCCCACAGCCCAATACATAGTGACTTTCAATGGGCAGCGCCGGATTTATTTTACGGGCACCCAGAGGCCGCCCCCTCCCTCATCAAGCTGAAGTTTTCTGCGCATCTTGTCCCAGTGCTCTGTATGGGAGCAAATTTTAAGTGTGGCCAGATGCCCCAAAATTCATGCTGCCCTAGGCCCAGGCCTTTGTGACCTTGCCACAAATCCAGGCCTGTCTATGGCATCTTACAGCAGCCCCTCTGGCATTTGCAGTACGCACAGATTGCCATATATATATATATTATTTATAAAAATAATTATTAATAATAATAATAATAATATTATATGACTTGCCCCTCTTACAAAGCAGACAAATAATCCACACCAATAACTGTATATTAAAATGAATATATTGAATAGCAAACCAATTGATTGTTACAATTAAAGGATTATTTAAATAATAACAAAACAATATATTTACATTAACAGATTAATAACAAAGTCTACATCATAATAGCTACCAACAAACACAGAACATGGTAGTCTGGTTGCTTTTCGCTAGCCAGTTGATCATGGCTTCCCTCTGATGCAGTTCCAAGATGCTTTCTCTGGATGCTCCTCCCAGGTGCTCCTTCCTTGACTACTGTCCAGTCCACATTTTATACACCTATTCAGCCACTGCCCCCACATACCAACTGATCAGATAGGGTTAATGAAAACGACACCTGGCCATTGTTCAGTAACTGTTGAGAAGGCTTCTCGCATACAGTTTTTATGGCTCCTGTAGCAAACATACTGTCCCACCACAATCCACAGAAAACCCTTTGATATGGAGATTTGGCTTCGGGTGTGACTTGTACAACTGGTCCAAGGGACCAATATTGCCAGCTACAATCTGCCTGTGTATGGCCACCTTAAGGGCTCTGGCACACGGGGAGATTAGTCGCCCGCGGCAAAACTCCCTGTTCGTGGGCGACTAATCTCCCCGAGTTGCCTACCCCTGCCATCCCACCGGCGAACATGTAAGTCGCCGGAGGGATGGCAGACGCGGCGGGGCGATTTCAGGAAATCGCACAAAATTTGCACAAAATCGCGCTGCCGCGTCTGCCATCCCGCCGGCGACTTACATGTTCGCCGGTGGGGTGGCAGGGGTAGGCAACTCGGGGAGATTAGTCGCCCGCGAACAGGGAGTTTTGCCGCGGGCGACTAATCTCCCCGTGTGCCAGAGCCCTAACACATAAATATGTGTAAAGCCACAAACACATATGTATATAATACAAATGATGGCATCCAAGATGAGCATTTTCTTACACAAGCTTACACACATGATTATTTGAGTAGGACCTCCTTACCTACTGTATTGATCAGTTTCTATATTGATTTTGTATATGCAGGTCTATTATCCAGGATGCATGGGACCTAATGTTATACAGTGCTGCACAGTATGTTACATTGTCTGAATAAAAGAATGTATAAAGTATTAAATGTTGTGGATTCATTGTATAGATTTATTATTAAACTGAAAAAACAGATTTGTATATTTTGGATCTATGGGGGATTTTTTAGTGCTAGTCAGCAGCACCACATAATGCCTAATGACCGTGTTCTGTAATAAATATACCCTCTGATTCCCCATCATTCTTCTGTGAAGATGAGGCATGTTGAAGGGAAAGGCCCTCCTGTCTGAGCACAGAATGTGTAGATGTAAGGGTGGCCAGCCTGAGATACGCAAATATACTGCTTACTAATATTGTGCCTAGATATATATCATTCTTTTTTTACTTTAAATACACCAGTAATCCTGTTCATGTCAAGGTATAAATATTATTATTATTATTATTAACATTTATTTATAAAGCATCAACATATTCCGCAGCGCTGTACAATAAGTAGGCATAGGATTCCACAGGTGTGTGATATCTGGAATGTTGGCAAAACTGTAACTTTTTGGAAAAGAAGTATTTTCACAATGTTGAGCGTTAAAGGGGAACTGCAGCCCTATTTGCAACTCAGCAGGTGGGATAGCGCTTGCAGCTGCCACTCCATTGAGCTGAAAGGTAATCACCTGGACACTGCAAGTGCACTTGCTGGTCAGGGGAATAATGCTCAGAAATGCTTAGTGCAACATTTCCAAGCAACAGGTCCAGACAAATGCCATTAAGCCCAGTGGAGAGGCAGTGGCAGTACATTTGCTACCAGTCTGCCGAGCTGGAAATGACATGGATGCAGTAGCCCTGTGTGCCATCGCCCTAAATATGTTGGAACATTGTTATGAAGCCTACGTCTAATGAACCATGGTGTTTACTGTTATGCAACTCTTTGTCTCTAAGTTAAATAAATATCTTTAAAAAAATGACTTCATAAGTGTAATTCACAAACAACAGAAGCATTCATGGTGACCCCAGCTCTGAAGCATTGCCCACTCTTTTATTTTTCTAGGTGTCGGCCTTAGATTGATGCATTGGACTCACAGTCCTGTAATGGACATTCACTCTATTTCTGTCGCCTTAAGTTAAATGGGTTGCTAACCATTAACTTTTAGTATGACATAGACATTGATATTCTGAGACAATTTGCAATTTGGGTGAAATTTCTATTTTATTGTTATATAGTTATTTAGCTTTTTGTTCCACAGATCTTCTGTTTGAAATTTTAACAGCTAATTCGTTGCTAGGGTCTTGTTAAACTTAGCAACCAGGCAGTGGTTTGAATGAGAGACTGGAATATAATTAAGGGACTGAATAGAAAGATAAGGAATAAAAACTAACAATAATTAAAAAAAAAAAAGGGAACTTCATAAAGCAACATTTTTTGCCTGCTAGTGTCAGAGACCCCCATTTGAAACCTGGAATGATGTAAAAGGGAAAAGCAAATAATTAAAAAACAATAAATAAATAATGAAGAGGAGTTGCTAGGAGTAGGACACACTGCATCATACTAAAAGTTATGTTAAAGGTGAACTGCCCCTTTAAAACAGCAGAAAGTGCATCTCCCAGTGTTAACCTGCTTGTCTGGTGAGGTAACCAAACAAGCGAACCTTTGCCCGATTTGGCCACCCATGTACAGAACCAAATTGGACTGATCCTATCATTGGCTTATGAGCCGACATGGGTAGATGCAGATCTCTCAGGAGAGGATCAATTTATTGTTCCAACACAGTCAGGGGGACCAACTGGAGGGGCCCCTTCATGGAGGGCAGAGTCTGGCAGAGCCGAGATGTGAGCGCTTTATCTCATTTAAATGCAGTAAAAAAAAAAAAAAGGCAGCTAAATTAGCATATGATGTTTTTGTTCTGCTCGGCTACAATCTGATCGGGGGAAAGCACGTACTGCCGAGAGCGTGCCTACACAAACCAACATTTTCATAGTCACCACAATTTGAAGTGAATGTAAAAAATAGCTCTACCATTTTGCCAAATGCCACTTAAATGTCAGTTCTTAGTAAAACAAGTTCTGCTCGTCCTCCCCAAAACACCTTACTGTGTGTTTTCCCTTCCGACATGAAATAGGAGACTTATTAGACTGTAGTAACCTGATGAATATAGTCAGCCAGACATTCTGAGCTACTGGAAATGGAAACATAGCAGACTTTTTTTTTTTTTACATAAAATTAAAAATATAGGCTGTTAAGAAATGGAAGCAACCCAAATATATTATATTGAACCTTTATCCACAGCAATGATCTGCCTGACAGAGTGGTGTGAAGGAAGTCTGTCAGAAAGCTGTGCTGGACTTACCTTCCCAGCTCAGTACAACCAGTGACTTGACTTGCGTTGCTGCAGTAGGACTGAAGGTTTACAACATCTAATAGGGTTGGGGTATGAGCCTGAATGAGCAGTGGATCTGTGATAGTACAGCTATGGGTATCCATTATCTGGAAACCAGTTACGCAGAAAGCTCCGAATTACAGGAAGGCCATCTCCTATAGACTCCATTTTCATAAAATTCACATTCCTCTGCTATATTTAAAACGGCACTAAACCCTTTCTGACTTTGACACTTCAGTACATGATGTGGGAAGCTTTCCAAAGGACTCAATGGCACTCTGTAGCTCCAACCTGCCCAAAAGAAAGTCACAATACTGAAGCTTGAATGAATTCTGAAACTTTTGTACTCGTTGCGACAAATATGATTTTATCGCACAAATTGTCACGCAAATTAACAAAAATATGCACAGTTCTAAAACGTACAAATTTTTCTTTAATCGTAACCAATCATACTTTGATAAATGGGCCCCTAAAGGTGGCCACACACGTGGCGATTTTAGAAAGATCGTACAATCTGCCACTAACCGTTCAGGACTGAAACGGCAGATAAGGAGGTAGAAACAATAGGATTTCTTCCTCCTTCTGCCGATTCAGCCCTGACAACAGATTTTGCTCAGGCGCCTTCTATGGCACCCGATCAAAATCTTTTAACCGGCCCGATCGGTGAGTCAACCGATATCGGCAGCTTCCTGCGATACCGGTCAACTCACCGACTTGCCATTAAACATTAAATAAACATTAAATAAACTGAGTAGATTTTTTTGTTACCAATATGGATTCATGCAATTTAGTTACCATCAACGGAGAAAAAGGAAATCAATTGAGAGTTATCTGTTTAAAATGGGAGATGGCCTTCCTATAATTTGGAGCCTTCTGGATATCTGCTATGGTGTGAAAGACATTTTCTCATATGTAAGGATTTTCTGTTTGTTTTCTTGAGACAATATAGTAAAGTCTTATTGTTTTGTGCGTCATTTTTATTTTGCAGAGTGGATAGAAATGAGGACAAGCAGATTAGTGCAAATGAGATGCAGCGGTGGATCATGGAGAAAACCGAAGAGCATTTTCAAGAGGCAGTGAATGAGAATAAGCTTCACTTCCGTGCTGTGGATCCAGATGGTGACGGTAGGGAAGGGAAACTGTGCTGACAAGTGTAGTACAATTCTCCTAGCACTAGTGCTTGCATGAAAGGCCTAAGGAATGACTACACCCACCAATGTGGTCTTCTGAGGAAATAGTGCAAACCATCTGCACTCACTCCCTATTAATGTGAATGGTTGGTTAATGCCCTGACGTGTGGGTGTTCACTTCCTCCCAAATCTGCCTTGCTGTGCCAATAAGCATCATTGGGGGGTTTTATCTCATTTGCTTTGCAATAGCTGATTTGAAGAGGGCCATTAATATTCAGTAAATTGGATGTTCCTAAATGATAGTTAGTGATGCCATCAATTATAATTTGTGCTTAGTGATGTAATTTGCCACAACTTTCTAAAACTTGTGTAGGTTCAGCTGAACCTAAGAAATGGTGAAATTCTACATTTGTTGTATTTTTAAATGGAGGATGGTTAAGATGGCCATACACTGACCTATCCTCCAAAGTCTGCTTATTGGCCAGAGGGCCAAACAGACACATACCATTCAGGTGGCCTTATATGTGTGTGGATCAGAACTGCAGGAAATAAAGCTGTGTCTATACTTCCTCATCTATCCATGCAGCCACCATGTACACCATTGTACTTCAGCATATGGTCTCCCAGAACTGGCATCTGACCTGCCATACTTACCCAAACTGTCAGGTACTGTTGTTGAAACTGCTGATCAGATCTGGGAATTCATTCATTTCCATGTTTTTCTTTTGTTTTACAAATTACAATATTCAAATGATTTTGCTTACAATGTTGGCATTGCTGTGCAGGGCATGTGTCGTGGGATGAATACAAGATAAAGTTTTTAGCCAGTAAGGGATTCAATGAGAAAGAGGTGGCAGAAAAACTGAAGAATAATGAGGATTTGAAGATTGACGAAGAGAGTAAGTTCCTTGCCTTCTCTCAGGGTATTCACTTATGGCTGTGACACAGGGTCCTCTGTCTTTACTTCTTTAACCAGCAATAACACATATGGTGTTTCAGTGGGCGCTTCCAAATAACTCACCACCTCTTTCAAAACCTCCTTTCCATGTTTTCAGATCATAGAATGTGATTTAAATCTCTTAGCTTCCTATCTCTGTCACTGTACTTGTTTCCCCTTTCACAAGAACTACAGAATTAGCAGTAACTCACGTACTCACCATTTATCTACAAATCATCGGTCTTCTTGAAAGATGAATGGATTGCTGATATTTAGAATGAATTTTAGTTTATTAAAGAAATTTGAAATTGTGTAACAATGATTCATTTCATTTCAATAGCACAAGAGGTACTGGATAACTTGAAGGATCGTTGGTTCCAAGCAGACAATCCCCCTGCAGACCAGCTCCTGAATGAAGAGGAGTTTCTGTCCTTCCTGCACCCTGAGCACAGTCAAGGCATGCTTAAATTTATGGTGAAGGAGATTATACGCGACCTAGGTGCCTGTTTTGTTTATTTTTTGATTTTTTTTATTTGAAGATGTTGCGATATTGACATAGCACTGTTTATTCACATTAAACAAGAGAAACATCAGGTCATTACTCCCATGTACTGTACAAAGGATTAAATTGTTTCTTCAGTATTCAGATATAAACTGCTGTTGTCATGCATTTGTTAAAATACATTTTGTCCATAATTTGTATTACTTCAGTAGAGCTAATGCTTTCCTTGTGCATGACTTCATGTTCCGTAGAGATAACTGAATTACACAAGGGAATGTAACACTCTGTTAGTTTTTGTTACCTGTTGGAGGGGAGTACAGATAATGAGTGCAGGATCTGGTTGGATTCCAAAAAAAAAAAGCCAACAAAAGGAATTCTGGGAATGAATTCCAAACTCTTAAAAAAAAATCCCATTTACATGGGTTTATCCTATAGGCTACAGCTCACCCACTGGGTTTGAAGCTGAAGCCAGCATAATAGCTGATCAGATTCCTGAATAAGAATATATCACAGATGTTCCGCCTACTATCTCGCAATCTTTGAATGCAGAATGAAAGAAAGCATATGCATGTCAAGAGGTTAATGTATACATGCCCTACAATAATTGGTCCCTTACAGGATGAGCATGACCATATTGTTATACTTTATAAAATTTAGATATCATAATTATTGATTCATCAAGAAACAGAAGCATATGTAGAAAAACAGGTAGAGGAGTATAAAGATAATATTCTTACCAAACAGTGTTGGGGGTTTCTGTTCCCTTCAGAAGTTACAACTAACACACAGGTTGAGTCATTCTTTGGCCAGGTTAAAGAAAATGAATTTGCTAATGTTATTGCAAGTATATTTATATGCATAAGTGGGTCACTGGCACCTAATGAGTTTTGCACACATGAAAGATTACATGGGTACATTTGGGTACATTCAACAGTAATATATTCATTGTTACTAAGTAACAATGATTATATTACTTCTCTCACTACTTCCTATAGAAAAAATATAGGGTGTTTTCTGGCCACCCCGTCTTTTTCTGCTGGTATAACCCTCCACCTACCCAAATACCTCCTTGCTTCACAAGAACGATAATAAGGTCAGCTTATGCCAAATGTTGTTAGGACTTTTGTCAAGAAGATATATATATATATATTTAACCATAACGTGTATTTTTAACCAAGCATGAACTTTACTTCAGCAACCAGTGACCTTTTTTTTTTTTTTTTTTTTAAATGTTTTCTTTTAGATCAGGATGGTGATAAGAAGCTGACTTTGTCTGAGTTTATCTCTCTTCCTGTGGGTACTGTTGAAAACCAGCAGGCTCAGGATATCGATGATGACTGGGTACGGGATAGGAAAAAGGAATATGAAGAAGTTATTGATGCTAACCATGATGGTATTGTCACAATGGAGGAGCTAGAGGTGAGGAGATTGGATCTGCGGGTGGAACGGGCAGATATTGTTTTATTTAGCCCATGATCAGGCAACTATTTTAAGTGTATGGATAACTTTTGAAACACAATTAGTGAAACATCAGTGGCAGATAATTGTACTTTCAAGGGAAATGATGTTAAGAAAGCCTGTTTCTTAAAGGACATGTAAACCCCACACACAAATTTAATCAGTGAACAGCCTCTTTGAAATCTTTCAATACCTGCTACACTGGTTGTCCAGAGGTTAATAGTAAGGCTGCAACATCCCCTTAATCACTTAGATTTCCTTCTCCTCCTGTAACCCACTTGACTCCCTCCCTCAGGAATTCGCTTTGACTTCTGGCTTGTGGGCATGCTCAGTTGTTAGATTACTAAACACACCCCCAGTCTAGCAGCCAGTGAAGAGATGGCATTGCTGGTTCCCATAGAAACTCAGCTCTAGCTGTCTGCTTCAGTTTTTTTCTCCTAACTTTCTCTCCCGAGCTCAGCTCAAAGCAGAACTTTTATCAAAGGCAGTTGTGCCTGTGTGAGCCTGTATTCTTGATGAAATGTATGCTGAATAAGGGTCTGTGTGTGTGTGTGTGTGTGTATGCTGTTTGCAGATTTAAATATATCTGAAATGGCCACCGGGTGAAAGCTGCTGTTTGCTTTAGGAAAATTTGATGGTGCTGGCAAGTGGAGGGGATATATGCAGTACAAATAATGCCATTTGGGTGGGGGAGACGTGTTCAACTGATATACATTGTAGGCAAATGTAGGCTTTACATGTCCTTTAAAGGAAAAAGAAAGTCAGTCACTTGGGGGTGCCAAAATGTTAGGCACCCCCAAGTGACTTTGACCACCTACCTTTTAACCCGGGCTGGTGCCCCTGTGAGGAGGGAACAGCACCAGCCCGGGGTAGCTGCCGGCGCTTACTTCTTCCTGATTCGCTGCGCGCGCATGCGCAGTACAGTGAAGAGCTGAACTTAAACATTAAAGTCGGCTTTTCACTCTACTGCGCATGCGCCCACCGCTGGCATTTCAGCAACGGAACCTGTCACTCTTAGTAATTGGAAATCTTATTTTATTGTGTTAGTTAAGCAAAATAAACTCTTACATATTTATAAATATTTATATAGTGTAAGTGTGTTTGCCTTCCATGAGCTAGAAATTGTTTGGGTGAAAAAAATAAACTTTTTGTTATTGCCTTAAGCATACAATGTAGAGCCAGAGAAAACACAGGAGGAAAACTGAGATGAAATGACCTTTCAAGCACTATTTTATGCATTGCCTGTATGAGAAGTGTTTGCTTTGTTAATATTTGTTTTATGTATATTGGAGTACTTTAGCTCATGCCAAACTAAAGACAGAGAGGAGCCTGCTTACAGAGTAACGTGTGAGTTTGTTCCAGCCTAGTACTGAAATAGTTACTGAACCAGACCAAACATTTATTACAAGAAGAAATAAAGTTCTGAAGTGTGTCTGATAGATGGCTACGTGAACCAGCTCCATCCTTCAGTTCGTGGAGCAGAAATCTTTAAAAAGAGTTGGGAACTCATGAAATCCATATAAATGAATTAGTAAAAATATGATTTTAAAAATATATCTTGTGCAGTAAGCACAAGAAGAGCCTTATGTGTTTCTTGCTGTAGGCAGAAGTGAAAGGCTTATGAGTTTTGTGATTTTCATGCTGTAGGCACAATTAATGTTATATATTCCCATTTTGTAATGCTGTTTTAGGGGAGGTTTTTTTTGTTTGTTTTTTAAAAAAAAAATTTGCCCAGTTTACCACATAGTTCATAATAAATTCTGTTCTGTTACACTGGAGTCAGTCATTATATATAAGAAGCCAGTAAATGTTTGTCTTCTGTTTTATCTATAGGAATACATGGATCCTATGAATGAATACAACGCTCTCAATGAAGCCAAGCAGATGATTGCAGTCGCTGATGAAAATCAGGATCATCATTTGAGTTTAGAAGAAATTCTGAAGTACAGCGAGTATTTCACAGGCAGCAAACTTATGGATTATGCCCGCAATGTTCATGAAGAATTCTGAGTCTCACGTCCAAAATTTCATCCATACGGCACCTCTCTACATAGTCTACAGCAGTGTCAGTTATTATGAACTGATCTCTCTTGCATTGGAATGAGAAGAGGCGCTTCTACCAGTTACTGCTGCTAATTTACCTGTGTATTCGTAGTGTGCGTTATTGTGTGGGGCTTCTGCCTTCCCCACCAAGAGCTACATTCATTGCAGGATATGTACAGAAATACTTGCTTTTATTCACTTATATACATATATATATTTTTACATCAACCATTAGTGTAATGACCCTGCTATTCAGTCATATCTATAAAGCAGGTCCTTGGTGCAAAAAGACTTAAGCCACAAAGCGCCGTGCATACAATAGGTGTTATTAGCAAGGTTATAGCTGCTTCTTAAGGGGGGAAGGGTTAAACATTGGCATTCTGGCCTCTTGGCATTTATATGCATCTGGGTTTCATGCTGTGGTTGGAGTCATGGTGTCATGCTATATTTTATAGAAGGCCAGTAGAAGATAATGGCATTCATTCATATCAACAAAAGCCGCCTTTAATTTGTGTATAAATCTTTCTTTGTGGTGAGGGGACAACAAAAAAGTTTCCAAGGGAAAAAATTTGTCTATTTCTTGTTTCCTCTTTTGCTTCCTGAATTCTGCAGCAGTGTTACTTTCCAGGCAGTGTACATTTGTTAGGCAGTCCCAGTTTGCATCACTTGGATTATACAGGGTAAACCCCTAAGGGATGTTCCACTACTGACTCTGACTCTCGAGGCTCTGAGCGACCGTATGTCTCTGCTGCAGGGATTCTCTAGCCTGTCTCCTTACTTATCAGAGGCACCACCCAGGCTTCATCTCTTTGAAACCTTACTACCAAAACTAGAATTTCACATACAGGTTTCTGCTATAAAGAGACCAGCTGGACTGCAGTACTTTGAATAGGCAGCTACTGCCATTTAGGGAAAGCACAGAGGCCACTCAGTCTGACAGTAGTGTGATACAATATCTGCCTATCAGGGATGTCCAGTGTCAGTGCAACAGGATAGGAACCCTCAGGAATAAGACTGAGAGCAGGTTGAAAAGATCAGAATAATATCCCCAAATGAACAAGCTGGGCATAAGCTTGGCAACAATTGTTTTTGCTGTTATTTTTTTATAATTGTTGTAATATATAATTTCTATGCATAAATATTATATGTAAGATTATGGATTAACTGGTATAACATGCTTAACTTAAATCCTTACCATGCTTTGTGTCTGGAATCTGCTTGTAAATAAACTTAAATTATACTGAAACTGCATGACTCTGAATTTGATTTTAGAATAGATCACAACTGGAAAACTTACATCAATAATTTTATCCACCATAAGGACAATGGTGCATTTGTAAGTACCGTAGTCTGAATGCCCAACCACAGTTTTTCTTAATTTTATTTTGATAGAGCTTGATTTTAGGAGTCTGCTGCTTGGAAATGTGGCAGTTCATGGACACCAGACGGTTGCTTGCTTTAGCACAGTCAAATGTGGCGATCAGAACGCCAAAAATCTCTATGCTATAATCAGAAGCTCTGTTTATTTGGCTGATGTTGAACACAGAAGTCTGTATGTTCCGTAAATATTCATACGAGGCTAAACTAGGGAATGCAGAAGGATAGACACCTTTATCAAAGCTGGTAAAGATGTCAGTTCATCAGAATAGGTTTGACTGCTTTCAACAGTGAACCATTCATTGTCAATGGGCTATTAATGCTTGGGGGCTGATTTACTTACCCACGAACGGGTCGAATGGAGTCCGATTGCGTTTTTTTCGTAATGATCGGTACTTTGCGATTTTTTCGTATGTTTTGCGATTTTTTCGGATTCTGTACGAATTTTTCGGATCCAATACGATTTTTGTGTAAAAACGCGAGTTTTCCTATCCATTACGAAAGTTGCGTAAAAAGTTGCGCATTTTGCGTAGCGTTAAAACTTACGCGAAAAGTTGCGCATTTTTCGCGTAAGTTTTAACGCTACGCAAAATGCGCAACTTTTTACGCAACTTTCGTAATGGATACGAAAAACTTGCGTTTTTACGCAAAAATCGTATTGGATCCGAAAAATTCGTACAGAATCCGAAAAAATCGCAAAACATACGAAAAAGTCGCAAAATATTCGTTTTCAAGTCGGAACTTTTCCAATTCGGGTCGGATTCGTGGGTTAGTAAATCAGCCCCTTAGTGTAGAGCAGTTTAATAGAAAACTCATTATCCATAAGGCTCTGAATTACAGAAAGACCATCTCCCAGAGAGTCCTTCAGATCGATTTCGCAACTTATCTGCCCGTGTAAGGGGACCATTGACGGGCCTACTCAAATATTGGCCAGGTGTTGATCGGGCAAGTTTGATGTTTTCCATTGGATCGGGGGCCACATTGGTTTATTGATGCAGCCCTCGCTCCAACGGCTCTTATACCTGGCATAATTCAATTGTTCCTTGATCGAATTTGTTTGATATTGCCCACCTTAGGTAGGCAAATTAGGAGAAAGATCTGCTCGTTAAGCGATAAAAGAGCAGATCTTAACATGTATGGCCACCTTAATTCTAACACTGTTCCCAGTGTTAGATCCCAAGCTCTATAATGAGCAAGCTACCCTGCATAAATACATTTAAGTTCTATTTAAGGCATGCCAGTCCTACATTGAGTGTAACTATAAAAACTGATTGTGCCTTGGAACACTATCTAGAAAGTGAAATGATTCAACCAAGAACACATTTGTGAGGTTTAGAAAATAACCCTGTAGCAGGCAGCGTTAGCTGGGTTTCTCTTTCAGGATTTGACCATACCTCCCCGAAACAATATGGTTTAATAAGCAGGCTTAGAGCTAATTCCTGTGGTGCCAGTGCGGCATGTGAGAATGGAAACTAGTAGCATGAAAATGGGAGGCTTTTCAGTTTCCATTTCTAGTTCTAAGGTTGATTCATTTGTCTGGCCACCTAGTCACTTCTGCTTCACTCAGCAATACAGACATGTTCATTATAGATCAAGGGAACAAACGGTTTATTAGAAGAATGAGTTCACTTCAGGAATTGTTTCGCTTATTGAAAAGCATGCTCCTGTACTTTTTTTTTTTTTTTTTTAAACTGCCCCGTTATGATAGCAGAGTGTAGCAGAGGTGCACCCATAAATGGATACTGACATGTTCGGAAAAATTCTACCTGGTGTTCCTAGAACCCAACGTCCTGGATATGACTTTTTTTATACATTCAAACATCCAGGCCTAATTTACTTTATCTAAAGAGGTAGTTAGGTTGATGTCCACATTCCCCCTAGCAACCCAAGTAGGTTGTGCTTTTAAGACTGGTTAGCCATAAAACTATGATCTGACTTCCACAGCAGCTAATGTGAACATAACTAAAAGGACAGCTAAACCCTACAAATGAATATGTCTAAAGTTTCAGCATCTCAATAGCAGCAATGATTCAGGACTTCAAACTTGTCACAGGAGCTTCCTATCTCGGAAAGTGTCCATGAAGCTAAGCTTAGGGGTCATCACAAATTATCAAGCAGAAAATGAGGTTTGTCTGTAATATAAGCAGATGCTACCGGGCTGATTACATTCTGATGCTAATTACACTGGTTTCAGAGCTGCACATGGGGAATCTTTGGGGGCACAGATCTTCCCTGCTAAAGGGCTCTGGTTGCCGATTTAAGCTGATGATTCTGCAGCTTATCTGTCCATGTCCATAGGTCTTTCCAACGGGCCTACCCGACTGGTATCTACCCAAATGTCAGGTTTGATTTTCCCATCAGATCGAGGACTGTATCTGCACATTGATGTGGTCCTCAATCTGACTCCTATATAATGGCAATTATGATCTGATGGTTGGCCCGAGGGCCGAACAATAGGATCAGCCCAATATTGCCTACTTCTTTTTTGAGATATAATATTTAATTTATGTGTTTTTGATTATTGTTGGTCTTGAACACCTTGTTCATGGCATTGCAGTGGGTAGTTTAGCTATCACTGCCTCACCTTGTGCCTCACTCAGACTCCAATAATTGTCAGTTTTCACATTTAATATTTTGCTTTCTTGTCTTCTGTTTTGCTCAATAATTATTTGCATTTACTAAATGTTGATAATAGGGAAATGCTTATGTCCTTGTCTTTCTTTGGGGAACTTCCATTTTTTTTCACCTTACTGGATATTCTGCTGTATTTTGCCCAATTTACGCTGGTATGTAGTTTTTGGGAAACATGTGGCTTTCCACCAACTTTGTGCTCCATTGGGGAAAATCACTTACTCTCTAACCAGTCTATTCACAACTTAATAAACAGTACAGGGTTTCTCTTTCCTTATTCAGTTCAGACATTGTAGTGAGTTTCGACAGTGCGAGTTCAGGCACATTGTTTGGTAAATATGAATAGAAGGAACAAAAAATTAGGTTTCCTCTTTTTTTATTTGACTTGGGTATAGGTATCACTTATTGTAACAAGCATGTGACTGCTTCTGCATGACTTCATATTTTAACTAAATATTTCCCCCTGTTCACTGAATTGGGGGTGTTGTGTGTTTTACCAGTCCCTCGGCCACTGTGTGACTCCCCATTTCAAAAAACATTGTAACTGTGTAATGAACCCTATTACTAGATGTCTACACAGACGAAACAGACGAACATTAGAAACAGTAAAGAAACAGAGAAACAGTATTATCTTCCTTTGCTCTGCACAGCGGAATGCTCTGATTCTAAGGGTTAATAGCTGCTTTTAGTTTAACCTGTACCTTGAAATTGGTCTCTGTGATTTCCTGCAGTTATTAGTCATGCAGCTATCAGCCTGCCAGGCAAAATCACTGGTGGAATTGTGGTGCTCAGTAGTCAGCGAAGTACTATCTGGCGACAAAACACCACGCAGGTTCTTTCCATGTATCAATAAGCTGTGGAAATAACACCGATTTTTCAAACCTATTTCCTCCAATAATAAAGAGCCACAGAATTTTTAACCTGAAATAACAAATTAGCGTTATAAAGCGCCAACATATTCCGCAGCACTGTACAATAAGTGGGTTTCAAACATTGGACATAAAGAGTAAGATATAAAGCAATCAATAACCGATACAGAGGGGATTGATTTACTAATATCTAGTAAGCTACTATTCCCTTCCATCATTAGCCATAAAGCTGGAATAGAATAAGGAGTTAATTCAACATTACGATATGGTAGTAGTTGCTTCTTCAGTAGTTGCTTCATACATGCACAATGGATTATAGGTATAACATTCATTAGTAGCTAGATAAAGAGATGAAAGGATTGTTTCCTGGAGACACAAAATCCTTGGACTTTGTGGACCTTGTGTGTTGAGGATAATATTTTGTTTAATGATGAATTGTAGCTTCTTTAGCTGTCACATACCATGTTTTTGTGTAGCCTTACAAACATGCCCTACCTGTGGCATTATGTAATATACTTTAATGCATAGTATGTAAAATATGTGTGGTTTTGCAACATAAGAAATAAATATAAGGATATAAGCTTGACTGGAGATTTTCTTTACAAAAGCCTGCCAAGTGTTTTAGGGATCTCACATAACTTATTGGATTTAGAAACCCAGCCTGTATCAGTTCACATTACATCCTAGAACAGTGCTGTTCAACTTACAGTACATATAGTATAGCTCTTTATTTCATACAACATGGCTGCAAAAGCTGCATTATATAGAAAAAAATCCTGTCATACAATGTGGTCTGTGGGGGACCTTCTTCTGAATGAGGGGTCATACTAACCCTTCGGACCTCAAGTTGGATGGTGTTGTCCTAGAAAATGCAGGTCCTTCTACAATATGTCATACGTTCACTATTGCTTGGATTGAATAACCTTTCATAAGCACAGCATAAGCACATTACATTATGTGAAGTTCAAGCTCAAATAAACTCTCAGTATAATATAGAGACTGATCCCCTGATGACGGGTCACAGGACCTGAAACGCGTAGGGAGCTGCCACACAGGTTTTCCCAAGCAGCAGGAACAAGTGGACCCACCTTCCTTCACTGTTTGCTGAGGATACAAAAGAAATTGAAATTCCTTTACCGAAAAAGACCAGGAGGACTGCAAAAGTTCAAAAATACTAGTGCTCGGTGGAGGAAAAGGGCTCACATATTGGCTACAATAGCAGGACTCAAGATGAACACTAATAAGTATGCTATGTAACCTGATTGAACAGACTGTTACCTGCACACTGGGAAAGGCTATCCAACTGATATGTTTTTATAGAATTACGCTGGAGAACAGTGTTTTATTAAATAAAAGACTTTTTAAATGTTTTTATAAACCATATTATAGGCGCTCGCCATTTGTTTTCTTTTAATATAGAGACTGATTCTGATACAGTCTTAAATCAGTATACTTTTTTTATTCTAAACAGTGCTGTCTCTACAACAATACTAAATATTAATTTTAAAGGAACAGTAACACCAAAAAAAATGTTTTAAAGTATTTAAAGGGGAACCAAAGCCTCTGCACATTTGTTTTACAAATACCACCCCTGCCTAGGCAAAGAGTCCCCCAAGAGAATAGCTAAATCCATTTTATACATATATACACAGAATGACAATAGCTCTTCACAGGCCCCATTTTTGTTGCTTGTCCTTTCGGTGCTTCTTTTTGCCCACATTTGCCTGTACTTCCTGACAGCCTCTGTGCATGCATGAGAATTAGTAGCATGGTATGAAATATATTAGTAAAGCCTAATCTTGAAACACGAGTACCGATAGTAATAGCGGCTTCTCAATTGGTCTCCATTATTTATTTGTTATTGAATATTAATTATGTGCCTTCTTTTTCAAACCCTTTCCAACTTTCAAATGGGGGTCACTGACCACAGCAGCCAAAAAGCAATTGCTCTGTGAGGCTGCAAATTTATTGTTACTGTTATTTATTTTCCTATTTCGGTCCTCTCCTATAAATATATTAGTCTTTCATTTAAACCATTCTCTGGGTACTAAGGAAATGTAAGCCCTAGCAACCAGATAACTGCTGATATAGCTGCTGAACAAAAAGTGAAATAGTTGAAAAAAAAAAAAACACATAAAAAATATGAAGACCAGTTGCAAATTGTCTCAGAATATTACACTCTACATGATTCTAAAAGTTTACTCGAACAACTTAATAAACAACTTGTTGTTAAAACAAGTGTATGTTATATGTCTGAAATATTTCCTGCCTTGGTTTTGCAGAAATACCTTTGTTGTTAGGGGTTGGGTCAACCACAACATTATGGAGCACATATTTTTAAAGAGTTTCTGATACCTCTCCCTGCAGGATACACTATGTCATTTACAGGTCTTGGGCTGTTTCTGATAATATCATCAAAGCAGTAAGCATAAAACCTTGTTACCAGTGGGTTAAACTAGTGACAAAATATATGGTTAATCACATAGTTATGGTGCAAATACAGGGGCCGGCACTGACTGCCGACAAAGTCGCTGCTGAATAAGTTGTCAGACTATTGGGCCATGTTTGGGGTAATCCCCCCTTCCCAATAAATCTCTTTGTTCAGACATTGATCTGTCAACATAAAAAAGCCACACAGTGAAGAGCCACCCTAAAGCCAATAGGCTTGGACAGCCCCCAACCCCATATTCTATTAAAAAAAGAAAATGAGTTAAGGCCGTAAACTCAATTTAATTACTCTTATTATGCAGAAAAAAGTGCTCAGCATTTTGATAAATTAACCAGCGTTCTTCAGGCACATCTCATAGTAACTAGCTTTTCACTTTCATGTTCTTTAATTTCAGGCTCCCTGTAATACCAGGGTACTGGTCACCCCATCTTTGATTGCTCACTCTGTACTTTATAAACAAGGAAAGAAAAAACTCCAGGGGCAGATTTATTATGCTGTGTAAAATCAGCACAATTTTATTTATATGTTTTGGATGGCAAACTCCTCCATTTATTTTACACAGCTTATGGTATTGTGTTTTATTTACAGTTGTTTTCGAGACCAACATAAAAAAAATACCCCATGTACCCTTCCTTGATTTATGTCATGATCTGCCAGTACTTTTTTTCTTTCTCGTGTCGTCAGTAGATATAAACAATAAAACCTTTTATGGGCTCCAGAATATACAGCTCATTATTTCTACAAATGACTCTATTTTTCTTTTAGGTGAATGGAGTAATGGAAAAAGTGCACGTATGAACCTACGCAACATACGTCTGCTTCCTGTGATTAAAATGGTGACATTCTTTCTTCTTTCCGTGCTTTAAACTGCTTTGTAAGCAGAGAAGAAACTTTGCAGAAAACCATCACAGCCTTCCCAGGTGTTGTGCTCTAGTTGGTGGCCTGTATAGAGAGTGTGCTGAGTACGCACACATCCGGATAGAAGCAACGTACAAGAAGTTCTGTAAAGGCTCTATGAGGAGCCTCTAATGGGTCTTTCCCTAACAGCCTTTGTCAGTACAGTGAGGCTTGTGGTGGCTCCTGTACTTTTATTGTCCAGTTCTACAAACTAGTGGCCAGGTTCTTCACTCCCCACAAGAATAGCTTGTGTTTTATTTCTAGATTATACTAATGAAAAGATACATTTTATATATTTTCTTTCAATGCAATTAAAGCAGAAAACAACAGAACCTGAAAAGGGGCCTTGCACAGTGGTATTCATTTGATGTTTAGAGGTGCTACCAAAACACATAAAGGCACGCCCTATCTGTAACCTCAGAATAAGCTGTGCTCTTCCCTCATTGGTAATGGATATAAAGGCTTATTTAGGAGGCAAATGAAAATGCAAGGTAGAAAGGAGCAAGGAGAAAGAAAGGTAAAAACTAAGTAAGCTTTATCAGAAGTCTATGTAAATACAGCGTTAAGCACTCACAGGAACACTGCACTGATTTCTCTGTCAAAATATTTCTTGTGTCTATAATTCATGTGCCAGAGACACGCAGTTCTCTGTTCTCTCCCTCTCCTGCTCCCCCCTCCCTCAAGAATACTAAGGACTCACTCCTCCCTCTTAGGAATTGGATCTGAGCCAATCAGCAGGAAGCTGACTCATAGTCTAACTAATTGAGTCTCGGTCTCGGTGCGGGAGTGAGGCATTATGGGAACTTTCTTTACACAGCTCAACGTTTTTTCTTCCTGTTTGGCTTCTGATCATCTGAACAGGTGAAATATGGGGAGACTTAAGGGCACTATTGAGAGAACTGAAGGTATTCCTGCAGCTTGAGATTAACTCTTTATTAGCCTTTCCTTCTCCTTTAATATTTTTTTAGTTTTTTTTTTTTGTACCCAAAATGTTATTCCCTAGAATTCCAGAGGAGTTGTGAGTAACCAGTGCCACAATCTGTGTTTAACTTGCTTACAACAAGTAACCTTATTTCCAGTAACATGTGTAGGTGCAACCAGCAAAGGAAGCGCTGGAAGTAACTCTTCCCCAAGACATTTGTTTATCCCAGAGTGAGTACTGACTCAATACTCAAGTACCTATATTATTAATAGCGACCTGAATGGATACAATTTTGCACTTTGTACTGCACCTCGCACTTCTAAATCAGCCCTTCAGTCCATACAATGCAGAGCAATAATGAGTTTGTGGGGTTTTATTTTATCAAAATCTAAAACTGTTTTTTCCATCTCTCCATCTTTCTCTGTGGGGAATATTTATAAAAAAAAAAAAGGGGGTGGTTCACTTTTAAGTCAAGTTTTAGTATGTTATAGAAATGCCAGTTTTTTTTTTTAACTTCAGGCGTTTATTGAGTACAGCATCACAATAACAATATGTACAGCACATAAATAGTAGCATTGTAGTATTAGTTACACATCAAAAGGTTCATATACAATTATTACATAACATAGTAAAGCACATTTTATTCTGGTTTGACTCATTTGGGTCCGAACTGTCTTATCCCTTACATGTTCCAGTGGGGTTAGGACTTAGGTAACCCAGTCTAGCCATTTATTCCATATCTTATGGTATTTCTTTGGGCTGCCCCTTTTACAATAGATAAGGTTTTCTAGATTGGATAGACGCGAGGCTCGGGGGAGTGGCCTGCTTCCATTTTCTTTTTTAGAAATGCCGGTTTTAAGCAACTTTTCAGTTTGTCTTCATTATTTATTTTTTTAGTATAGTTTTTTAATTATTTGCCTTCTTCTCCTGCTGCTTTCAAATGGGGGTCACTGACCCTGGCAGCCAAAAACTATTGCTCTGTGAGGCTACAGTTTTATTGTTATTTTTTATAAATATTTCTATTCAGGTCTTCTTCTGTTCATATATCAGTCTCTCATTAAAACCCCTCCTTGGTTACTAAGGTCATTTGGACCCTAGCATCCAGATAGCTGCTGAAACTCCAAACCGGAGAGCTGCTGAACAAAAACTGAAATAGTTAAACAGTTAATAAAAAAATAAAGACCAATTGCAAATTGTCTCAGAATATTACAATAACCCCTTTAAGAGTTTGTGAAAGTCCACCAGGGTGAGATTCTGCTGCTCTTTATTTATTCTTATCATATTTATATAGACATATTCATACAATGGTAAACTCTCATCCACTGATAAACACTTTCCTAAAGATCCCATAGAAATAAAGGCAATTTCACTCTCGCAGACAGTGGCAAGCTCTAATTTCACTTTTTTATAAATATGCCCCCCACCAACATATTTACATCCTCACTAGTGAACTTGACTTTTCTTGAATTTATAGTTATTGGATTTGCCAAATTCTGAAACCTCCACAAAAGATACAACCAGACTGAGATTGAACCATCATTTGCTTATTAAAATCAGTTGTGAACAAAAAAAAAATATATGAATTCATTTGACCAGAGTTTTAAAGTCACATGACTTTAAAGGGCATGTTTACCAATATTTAGAATAATTAGAAAAAATTCAAATGAATTCATTGTGATGTGCGGGGAAAAACATTATCACAATCCCAATTTATTTATATTTTTTCAATAGTTATAAAGCAGGTTGCTAAACACGGCTGCTGAAAATTGGGTTTAAACAAGAAAATCAACTTGTGTGAATGTTGCATATGCACTTCCCATTGCAGAATTTTAACAGGTTTTTAAGTCGTTCTGATTTTTAATTTTTTTTTATAAATCTTGATAAATAACAGTAGAAAACTGTGAAAATAGTCACAATTTTTTGCCGCAATTAATGCAAATTGTGGCAAAATGTATTAATATTAATAAATCTGCCCCTAAAGGTTTGGATTTGGCTGAACACTTTATCCAGCAAATTCATTTTCTTTTATAAATGGGTAAAATTTGATGTGAACGAACTAACAATTCTTAGGCATAGAAAACCCTTTTCCCCTTTTATTGGACAGAAGTTGAACCATGAAAAAAGTGTTAGATGGATGAAGAAAAGGCGCTATTAAAAGCTTATGAATAAAGCTTCACTTTCAAAGAAAATCAGACGTGTCTCAGGTTTTTTTGATTTTGCACTTAAAAACATTTCCTTTAGGTTTAAAAGCCACCGCAAAAAAGGAGAAAACACCGATTGGTTGGTGACAAGCTTCTCCCCTCCCCTGAGACATAAAATGGAACATTTGAGCATGGTGTAGCAGAAGTGGGTTCTTTCTCCTCCCAGATGAATCAAGGCACCAAGGCTATGGCTGAGCTCTGCCTTCTCGTGGCACTTTGGATTCTTCCCCTACTCACTACCAACCATGCTGTGTGCCCAAGTCACCAGAGCTCATACTTTACAGGAGCAGACAAAGAGATCTGCTGTGACTACTGTGCTGCAGGTAAGAATCTGGAGAGAATTCACACTGAAATATTGTGACATTTGCAGCTTCTGTGGCGTTAAGTTGTTCCTTATTTGCCTTTTTCACTTGCTTCCCCCCACAGCGGAGCTTTCTCTGGCAGATAGGTACACAGAATATAATACATCTGAAATGACTTCTTCAAGCAGCTCAAACTGCACAGAGCATGCCCCATATATTAACTGAGTTCATACCAACATTATTTTTATAACTACATAATAATGTAATTTCCTTAAATTTTAAATAAGATCTGACATAATATTCATTGTTTTAGCAAATTACTCTCAGTTGTTTCTCAACTGATGGTGCTAATAGGTGTCATACATGAACAGGGCTTTCCTACACACAATATATAATTTCACATTTGATTAATAACCCAAAGCTACATGTGCCTAAAGGGTTGTATTGGCTCTAATATATGACAAGGCTTGGTAGAACAGCTATAGAACAGCGCCACCACGTCATCTGGGGGAAAAAAAATCACTTTTAAATGACACTCCTGTAATAATACAGAGACGATGCAGCCCCTTTTATAGCACTGTCATAGTCATACATATAATATCTATATAATAGAGTAAATTGCTAGTGGTAGTAGAGGTGGAAATTGGTGAATAGAGGCCACTCTATACCCTCCAGCCTATGATGAACTGCAACTCCCTACCATTCATTGACATTCGAAGACTGTAGGGTTGCCCTATGACAGCCCTGTTTTATATAAATAATAGGGCCACATTCTGGCTTTTGGTGGTCCTGCCATTGTTGCACACCAGATAAAGAGGAGCCTATAAACACCAGACCACATGCAGCACTTTACTCATACCTGTCAGCTGGCTCAATTCTCATTGATACTGATCCATTTAGTACCTGGGGGATTCCGTGGTTATTACACTGATGCCCCTGTGAGATTCTAGGGTCCTTTTACAGTTTCTTTTTGGGCTTCATTACCCAGACTTAGACAGAACCTTATATTGAATGATATGAATGAGAATTATTTGGTGGTTGGTTACATCTCTATGCACAGTTATTAATGAATGCTACTACCTTTATATTACATATATATGTTAATTGATATTATACCCCATGTTAAGAGGCATACATACATCACTTTTGCATGTATGTATTGCAAACTGTAAACTTAATTTAAACATATCCAATAAGCATATACACGAAAGTCATATTCTGATTCAGTATCAGTGGCAAACAATTCAATTAATTAAGAGTAGCCATATCAGAACTGTAAAAAGTGCTAGAATTTGACCATCCCAAACTGGGACTGAGAGCATGGTTACTAAGCAGCCGTGCAGCAGGAACCTGTGGGGATTTCTGCCATGCATCAGCCATGCATAATATAAATTATATATTTATCTGGTATTCAATGAGTAGTTTATCATAAAACTGACATTTAGTACAAATGTCTTGAGCCTTTCAAAATACTTACAATGTTTGTTTTATAAATTTCAAGTGCTGTCTGGTTGCTAAGGCATAACTGCCAGTGTGGATAAATCAATAGAATCAATATGAGATGGTTTGAATATAATGACAAGCAAGTAAAATACATATAAATATAAAATAGCATTTTGTCTTGCAGGCTAAGAATATAAAACAATTGGCTGCAAATTATTACCAATAGTATACAAAATAAATAACAAAATATCCCAAATAAAAAGTTACTTAGACTAGTTCCATCTATAACATACTAATTTTAACTTAAAAGCACACATCCCCATTAAACTGATAAGCCAGCAAATAAATATGATTTGTGTTCAGGGTCATTATCAAAGCTTAGGGGAAGTAAACAGACCATCTTCCTCCTAATATACTATCTGACAGTGATGTTATGCAGTTAGGAATCAGTCACACATGTTTACTCCACTAAAAAAGCCCCATGGTCAGGAACTGCAACAGTGATGTAAGTGCTAGGGGTGGAGACTCAATGACTGTAGTGGTACCTGGGGGAGACGGAGCTTCGAAGGGATTGGCTTATGAAACGCATGTAGGCATCACGGGTCATGCCCCCAATCATGCACATGGGCTGAAGGGGCCAAGTTCTTAGTATGTAGATGTACAAATACCAGCACTGTTGGCTACTCAGAAATCTTTGTTGTGGTTCAGCAACAACCTCTATCTAACATATGACTGCAATAGTCATCAGAGCAATTTAATCTATTTAAAACACCTGCAAATTGTGTATTTCCCCTTTTCTGCCAGCTCCTATGAGAACATAACAGGTTTTTTTTCTGAAAGCGCTATTTTTCCTTTTGTAGGCGATAACTTCAAATATATAACATTCACAAACAGAAATAGAGAAACCGTTTACTTCCTGAAGCAGCTGAGACTGCACATGAAAGGGGAAGTTTGGCAAAGAGATGGGGAGCTACAATACATGAAATGGAACAGAGAACTTTCAGAGGAAAACGCACAGTAAACATGGGGCTCATTTATAAACACTGGGCAAATTTGCACCTGGGCAGTAACCCATAGCAACCGATCATTGATTAGCCGTTTTGGGCTAGCTGCAGGCAGAACAATGAAAGCAAACACATGACTGGTTGCCATGGGTTACTGCCCAGGTTCTAATTTGCCCAGTGTTTATAAATAAACCAGATACACTTAAGCCCCTGGTTTGAAAATCTATGTCTATTTGACTGGCTCTGCTTTCTATACAAAACTGTTGATGTGTTGCACTAAGTGAAGAGTGACTGCACCAGAGAGAATGTCAGTAATTATGTGCTTTCAGCTTCTAAACTGCCCTTTCTTAGATAATGCCATGATAAATCACCAAACCCCTCTCACCGAGAGACAAGGTGTTATACTTAATAATTATGTAACGTCACTATATGTGGAGTTAACTATAGAGGAACAACGGTACAAGCCTGGGTAAGGCTGCCACTTCATTTCAGAAACAGAGTTAGAATCTTCTTCAGGGTTGTTCGTATGGGAGTTGTAATTACTCACAAAAAACAAATATAGGAAACCTGTATGAATGGTGGAATAGATTTTAAGACCTTATTTCAAAAATTTTGAAAACCTGTGCATTGAAGTAACAACTCTATGATCATCTAGGCATCCTACTAGCTACACCACCGCTGGCTAGATGGTGCTACTTGTTGTTGGGTACAGGTGCATGGCTAATTCCTCTAATATATGGGTGTCTTCTTCAGGTTTTTAAGCATTTTAGGAACTGACCAGAAACAATTCTTAAAGTCGTTTGGGACAGATGTTGAAAACAAATATAGGAAGGTGACAGGGGGAGGTGAATCAATAAGAGTACAGAAACTGTATATAAAAGTCCCACAGATATTTCTATTTGGCGATCCATAGCCATATAAGTTTGTACTGTATTCATGGTTGGATAATACTAGTTAAAGGTTGTATGTGGGCTGACATTGATTGCCTACTCAGTCAGCAACTTATTGGTCTCTGTATGAGATGTAAACAGATATCAAGTTGGTACTGAAATAGAGACCAATGGGGGAAGGCTGGAAAAAAGGGATCTACACTGTGATCCAATCTGTTGCTAGAAGCATTGTAGCCACAAGTTAAAGAATGTTCCAGTACGAACCTGTCAGGTGTTTCTAAGACAAGAACAAGTCTAGCCACACTTTCCCATCACTAATAGAATAACTGTGTATGAGCAAACGCTGCCAGGAATGGGGTTTGTGAGACGTTCTACAACTGAAGGAAACTGTTGTGGTTCTTATAGCACCTGTAGAGCTGCACCCTTGATTAAAACCGAGACTTTCTGGGTGAAAATACCGCAGCCGCTTAGGATTCCCACCATGCTCAGTAGCAAAGAGTTTCAAAGCAACCAAAGCAGGAATAACACCTTAGGTCAAGATTTTCACAATTGTTAAAAAAGCTATTACTTTAATATACTATACCTAGTGAAGTAACAGAAACAGTCTATCAGTGGCCCAGTCACACACAAATACAATGTTATGTACAATGTGCACTTTTTGGGTTTAGATTTCCATGGTTTGTCACCCATATTGTGTTATCTTTCAGTGCACCAGTTAGCCCCCAATGCTCCCCATTTCTGTCAATTGCACAGTTTCATAAGGGGATGCCATTTAGTGCCCAGGAGCAGTAACTAAACAGCAAGTAGGATTTACTGGTCACCTGTGTAAAAGCATATATCTTATTGGTTGCTATGGGTTACTACTCCTGGGCAAACTTAGTGCCTTTTATTACATATGGAGGCTAGTGTCCGTAATGGCCTTAACATCCAATTAGATTGACCTCTATGTAGTTGCATACATGGGCACAAACCACTAGAACGATGCAATTGCTACAGGTCCAGACTGGCTGTATTCCCAGGGATCCCTAGCACTGATGTGTGAAATTCAGAGCAGGGTTAAGGGGCACATTAGTTGCAAGGAGTTTGTATTGGTGCAAGTACTTTTATAAATATTATCATTTTGCATCCATCCATCTAGTGTCACTAAATGAGCCCATGTTATGACAATGTAATATTTTATATTTCCTCTATTGAAAATGTCAGGTGTATAACAGTCTAGTCAATGTGAGTAATTGTTGTGTAGGCAATTGTTCTTTCATACACAGGAAAAATTCCAGTTTCCTCTTTCTGTACAAAGAGTCATCACTGCCTGCAGACTTTCTGTCGATGCTTATTGATGCAGTAGATACGTCATTTTCCCTGCACATGATCAGGATAATGTTAAACATGTCATTAGTTTTGTCTTTGCTAAAAGCAGGGTTTTTTTTCTCCTTTTCCAGGTGAGGAAATGAAAGCACGTTGTACCAGCAATAATCCTAAACCAACATGTGAACCATGCCCGGAAGGATTCTTTAACCAACCAAAAACAATTTACAAATGCAGGGTCTGCAATCCTTGTGATAAAAGTAAGAGATCCTCTGGTGGGGGTGGAGGTGGGGGGTGTAAAGGGCATAAGGGCTCAGCTCTGATTAGTTTTTGAGCGATTATCATCTATGAAGATACCAGCGGTGCTTTCCTTGCCTCCAGTGGAGAAAGATCATCAGCAATAAATATGAGTGGAAAACATTACTTATACCATAGCCTTAAAAGCAGAGACAGCATACCCACCTCACCTGTGCCAAGTAAAACAAACCTGCTTGAAGGCAACTACTCTGTGGCATTTTGTATTTCTTTCAGTGCCCCCCCCCCCCAAAAAAGGGAAAGAATTTAAAAAGAGGGTTCTCCTAGATAGGATTTGGATTTTCCTAGATAGGAAACCTGTTACCAGCTGGGATCATATGCATAAGTTATGTGTTCTTTCATGTTTGTGCATGATTAGAGGCATATTTATTATATCACTGGTGATGTTGCCTATAGCAACCAATGAGGTTGTTGCTTTTGTTTTCTAACTTGTAGGTGAATGTTCAAATGTAATTGCTGATTGGTTGCTATTGGCAACATTATTGGCGACGGAAAAAAATGGGCCTCTTTTTAAAATAATTATTTGGGAATTACAATTTTTATTTTTCAATTATTTTTAATTTTCAAATTTTAATCCAGTTTTTTTGGGGTTAATCACAAAATAATATATATGGACTAAAGTGCGGCATTATAACTGAAATGTAGATATATGTGATTGTGTGAATTGGTAGGCTGACCAGCCAAGTTCTAATGTGCTTTTAATGTGGTAGAGATACTCAGTACTAATAAATTGTGTTTTTGTGTTTTTCTATAATAAATATTCCCATAGTTTGTCATAGGTCATTGTTTACTAAACCAATAATGCTCTTGTTTTAGGTAGCATTGAGTTAAAACCTTGTGACAAATCCTCTGATGCTGTGTGCAAATGCCCAGCCGGAAGTGAACCGAAAAATGACAAGGAGACAGCATGTCTGTGCAATAAAGGGAATCACATAGTAGCAAATCGTAAGTTTATTTTTATAATACCTTTGCTTTTGTGTTATACATCCATACTGTCTCATACTGCAGTTCAGTGATAAAGTAGAACTACTAGAAGGAATTATTAAGGATCATACTTCCGTAAGCGAATCATTTTTATCATGGATGCATGCTTCTGGTTGGTGATCGCTGCCAAAGAGCAGAGGGTTGTAAGACAAGCAGCCTGTCATGGCAGTTACCAGCATGGTTTTATGTGCAATAGATCCTGCCAGTATAATCTAATTGCTTTCTATGAGGAGGTGAGATGAAACCTGGACTCTGGGATGGCAGTGGATGAGATCTACTTAGACTTTGCTAAAGCATTTAATGCAGTACCTCTCAACACTACTGGCAAGGCTTTCCACTAAACTTTCATATTGGAACATTGCTTCTATTCAGTCTTATGAGCATTAAAAAGGTTGGGCAGTTATGCCGGGGGTGCTGCTAAAGGGCAAATATATTGCTGAGGATGTTGCACTAATAAATACTGAAAACAATATATATTTGACATCTCCATCCAAACATATAGTGAATAGAGCGAATCCATTCAAATGTCCATGCTTAATACATTGTAAATGGTTTGACTAAGCCCATGCAGAGCTTTAACTTCTTTCCTTACACATTTCAGAATGTGTGCCCTGCCCACAAGGACACTTCTCACGTGAAGACAACAGCATCTGCCGCCCATGGACTAAGTAAGTGGCAAAAATAATTATTTATATAATAAACTGTTTCTGCTAAAAAAGGCGCGATCTTATTAAACATTAAATACATATTTATTAATTTGTAAATGTATTGAAATGTAAGATTATCTAAATCTTAATTTATTATCTTTATCTTACGTGCCTCATGACGTATAGTTACATAGTTACATAGTTACATAGGGTTGAAAAAAGACCATTGTCCATCAAGTTCAACCCATCCGAGTAAACCCAGCACACAACCTATACTAACCAATCTATACACTCACATACATAAACTATATATATACAACCAGTAATACTAACTGTAGATATTAGTATCACAATAGCCTTGGATATTCTGCTTGTTCAAAAACTCATCCAGGCCCCTCTTAAAGGCATTAACAGAGTCTGCCATTACCACATCACTAGGAAGGGCATTCCACAGCCTCACTGCCCTCACCGTGAAAAACCACCTACGCTGCTTCAAATGGAAGCTCTGTTCCTCTAATCTATAGGGGTGACCTCTGTTGTTCTGATTGTTTTTATGAGAAAAAAGAACATCCCCCAACTGCCTATAATCCCCTCTAATGTACTTGTACAGAGTAATCATGTCCCCTCGCAAGCGCCTCTTTTCCAGAGAAAACAACCCCAACCTCGACAGTCTAACCTCATAGCTTAAATCTTCCATCCCCTTTACCAGTTTAGTTGCACGTCTCTGCACTCTCTCCAGCTCATTAATATCCTTCTTGAGGACTGGAGCCCAAAACTGCACTGCATACTCAAGGTGAGGCCTTACCAGGGACCTATAAAGCGGCAAAAATATGTTCTCATCCCTTGAGTCAATGCCCTTTTTTATACAAGACAGCACTTTATTTGCTGTAGTAGCCACAGAATGACACTGCCTGGAATTAGACAACTTGTGATCTACAAAAACCCCTAGATCCTTCTCCATTAAGGATGCCCCCAACACACTACCATTCAGTAGATAGTTTGCGTTTATATTATTCCTACCAAAGTGCATAACTTTGCACTTGTCAACATTGAACCTCATTTTCCAGTTTGCTGCCCAGTTTTCCAATTTTGTCAAATCGCTCTGCAAAGCGGCAGCATCCTGCATGGAACTTATAGTTTTGCACAATTTAGTGTCATCAGCAAAAATAGAAACAGTACTCTCTATGCCCCCCTCCAGGTCATTAATAAACAAGTTAAAAAGCAAAGGACCAAGGACTGACCCCTGCGGTACTCCACTAACCACACTGGCCCAATTAGAAAATGTTCCATTTACCACCACTCTTTGTACTCTATCCTTCAGCCAGTTTTCTATCCAATTACAAATATTATGTTCTAGGCCAATATTCCTCAATTTGATCATTAACCTTCTGTGAGGTACTGTATCAAACGCTTTAGCAAAATCTAAGTAGATGACATCAACTGCCATTCCAGCATCAAGGTTCCTGCTCACCTCCTCATAAAAGGCAACTAAATTAGTCTGGCAAGATCTGTTACGCATAAAACCATGCTGGCACAAACTAATAGTATTGTGAACTGCAATGTATTCAACTATCCTATCCCTTATTACCCCTTCCAGAAGCTTTCCTACTACTGATATAGAACAGAATATCGTACCACAGTCAGCATGGAGTACATGTTCACTGGCCCATTATATGTTTTTTTATATTTTCTGCCATGCATTGGGTTAAGGAGCAATGGGGAGCATTCAGATGTTCCCCTATAAAACACATGGCTAATATAAGGACATCATCCATTATTTTCCATTATCTTTCAGTCTATAAGCAGAATGATCAGTGGTAACGCTTTGGGTATTGTGTAGGTATCTTTTAGTTCAAGGCCAGTATTCAGGTCTCCATTGCCCACTGCAATTTCATTATACCAGGTCATGCTTAGGAATGAGAAATCACTTTTCATTAGCCAATGGGTCTTAGACTATCCTAATAACCACAGAAGATCATAGGGCACCCTTTACCTTGTCTATGCAGAGGACTGTAAAATCTTATACTGGAATCCCTAAGGCTAGTGCCAACACAGGCCAAGACACAACCCATCTCCTGGCCTCCACTTGCTCAACTGTCTGCACTCATGCACAGATTTTGGTGTGAACATGCAGGCCCATGTGGCACTAGCCTAAGGGTAGATTATTGCATTCAGATGGGAAAAGGTCACTAGAAAGCCTAACTTAAAAAAATTCAGAGGCAATGGGCAATTTGAGAATCCCAGCAAACATTGTTGCATCCCATCTCTTCAGCATCCTTATCTTTATATCAACCTACAATTGCCAAACACTCGGGCGGATTTTTGTTCCTGCCTTTTTACCTAAAAAACAATATTTGCCAATATTCCCTGGGGATTTAATATTACGAATACATTTAAGGCAGACAACACCCTAGTACGTACATGTATACCTTCCTCTTCTTAGTAGATGATTATTTCCTTTGTATTCATCCAAATAAAAGCATCACAGACAGAATGTATTTGTTTTCTTCTGAATATGTTGCTGACTCACAATATCAACTAATAAAATTCTGGGGAATTCAGAATAATTAGATATTTCTCAGTTACTAAGTACATTCCTGAGTCACGATTGTTCCTGGCTGTTGGGAAAGTGTGTTGCTAGTTAACACTTTTATTAAAGCAGATGAATTTGTCAGTTTAAAATGTGTGCAACTGCTTTGATCAAACACCACCATGCTCAGTTCACACACATCTGAATCATTAATGTGGGGTCCAATGACACAGACAAGCTTTACACTGCAACAGAAATCTAAAACCATCTATTTACTTGTGCTGAGCAAATCTCTCCCAAATGCTATTACCATTGAAATCATCCCCCAAATGTCTGCAGGAACCTGTGACAAGTTGACAGTGGTTCTTTTGGGTCTGATTACCCCCCCCCCCCCCCCCCACACACACACACAGGCAGGTATACTCCTACAAATTGTGCCCGATGGCCCCAGCTTGTACATATGAATAATATGCAAGCTGCAGAGCATGCACCCTCTTGCCACCCTCCTACTATGAATAAAGTAATGCTTATATCAGGCAGTGCTGTGTTCTCTGGTGCATAAAGGGCCAGGTCTTTGGGTACCTGTTTTTTGCTCTCTACAACCTGTACAATGTTTAATAAATGACACCGAATGCCTTTATAAGCACAAAGAATGAAAATAAAGAAGAAGATTCTTTTTTGTAATTCCCATTTTCTCTGTGTATTTCCCTTTCTACTGATTAAAGCTGCAGTGCAACGGGTGAAGAACAGCAGGAACCTGGCTCCTCCACTGAAGATGTAAAGTGCTCAAGGCCCAAAATCTTGCCCAGCCAAGTGTTCCGCAGCAGCACGTCAACAAAAGCTCCTGTCTCTGGGAAAGCAACAACCAGTCACCCAAGGGCCACTGAAGGAAATATAGTTTTTAATAATGCAACAACTGTCAACAACAGCTCCACAAACTGGAGTAAGTGGAAGTTTACTGAATTACTTTACTGAAATGAAAGTATACAGGGTGAGGCTCAAAGGCATTCACCCAACACCGATTGGCTGCACTGGGGACTGGATCGATTGTCGAAATCTCCTGTCCATTCCCCAGTGCAGATGCTGACGGCCTTCATGGCCTGCCCACAAATCTTGGCCTGTTTGAGCACACATTGAATATGAACTCAATGGGGGTATTCTTTTTTTATGGGGGAAAAAGTTCACACACTTAAATAGTACCTTAATAGTACCTAATAAACATGCTCATTTACTAACTCAACTGCACAAGTGCAATGTGCAGAACAGCATGCATTTAGTACATTGTGCATTGATGCAGAGGGACCTTCATTGAGGAGATTTTAATCCCAGGGCTCCCTTTTTATATATATATATATATATATACTGCCTATATATATACTGCCTACGTTTCTGCACTAGTTAATCACCCTATATATATACTGCCTACGTTTCTGCACTAGTTAATCACCCACAATTGCTGGCACATGCTACTTAGTCGGGGCCTAAAATAATACTGGAACTCAGGTGTTAAAAAAGGTTGCATTGTGGGAAAAATAATACTGATTTACACCTGTTTTTACACACTGCACTTATTTTATTGAAAGAGTCCTTTAGATTTTGCAAAGTGCATCCAAATGCTTTAGGCACAGGACCTAATTTATTAATGCCCTTTGCAGAAGTGCTTGAGCAGAAAACATTGGCACCCAGGGCTATCACCCATGTTCTGGGCTAAAAATCTGCCATGAGGTGCAGAGTGCAGATTGGCCGGTAAGTTAAGGGGCAGCCTACAGGCCTCCCCACTGCAAAATGAATACAGTGCTGCTGAACATCGCAGTGCTTTTTTCAAGGAGAAAGGGCAGGTATTTGCTCCCAAGTGCTGACGGTGGGAAAGGGTGCAGAGTGCGCAAAACATGCTTTGTGCTTCCCTGCCCCACTGTCTGTAAATGAGCCATCCAATATCAGTGTTTACTGTGTGCCCAGGTTTCATGAGGCTTTAAAGTAATTCATGTGAAATTACATGAATAATTACTGATTATAACTGATGACATCACTCAGCAATGTTAATAAGGATATCATTATTTTATGTGGTTATACTGTATAGTACAGGCATGGCTCCTGTGCATTAGATACCGTGTGCATGTGTAAAATGATTCTAAATGCCCTATTAACTTATTTCTATGTCTCTTATTTATGACACAGAGTTCCTGTCTTTCATCCTCATTGCAGTAATCCTGCTTATGGTCTCCGCCACCATATTTTTAATAATGTTTGTACATATGTGTCAAAGAAAGGAAAAGAGAAATTTCCGCGGTAAGAATAAGTATTGCTAACTGCAGATATATATAAACAGATATAAAGCCATGCAGCATAATGTTCTTGTTTATTAATTACGTATAGAACAGAAAAGGGCGTATGACAAAGTGCTATCAGGTATAATGGATATGGGAATCTGAAGGCTGATGCAAATCTTTTTTATGACTAATTTATTGAAACAATATCTTTGTGATTAACAGGGATATTGCAGTGCCAGTGACTATATTTTAAACATTCTTCAACATCATATTGTCTCCAATACACCACTCACTACCCCACTTCATTCTCCCATCAACCTATTTTCCTCACACCATCCTTCTTCCATCCGCTTGTCATATTCACACCCCTTTTTTCACCCCCTGCCATGCTTTCATCCCTTTTTTATCCTACAGTTTTTCATTCTTAATATTCCTTTGTTCTTAACACATGTGTGGGAAAGTAGGATTTGACAGCAGAAATTTTTATTCAAAAATTTAAAAAAATCTGTGCTATAAATTAGGGCAGTGCTGTCCAACTTCTGTGGTACCGAGGGCCTATATGGTGGAGGGCTGATAAGGGAAGACAGTTTTGACCACTCCCCCTTTTTAAACTTTAAACCACACCCATGTTATCACAAGAGCTTTTAAGACCATACCCACATTAATGGTGGTAGCGCAGCAAAAACCCAAATGGTTGGTGTAGGAATATCACCTTTCATTTATATAACAAACTCTCAGAACAAACCCCTGCCAGGTTCACCTCCCACAGGCAGCATGGGGCAGGCAGAGTATGGCACACAATGACAGCATAGGGCAGGCAGAGTGTGGCACACAATGGATGCATAGGGCAGGCAGAGTGTGGCACACAATGGCAGCATAGGGCAGGCAGAGTGTGGCACACAATGGCAGCATAGGGCAGGCAGAGTGTGGCACACACCAGCAGGGTAGGGCAGGCAGAGTATGGCACACACAGGCAGGGTAGGGTAGGCAGAGTATGGCACACACAGGCAGTATAGGGCAGGCAGAGTTTGGCACACACAGACAGTATAGGGCAGGCAGAGTATGGCACACACCAGCAGGGTAGGGAAGGCAGAGTATAGCACACACAGGCAGGTCAGGGCAGGCGGAGTATGGCACCCACAGGCAGAATAGGGCAGGCAGAGTATGACCCACGCAGGCAGCATAGGGCAGGCTGAGTATGGCACACACAGGCAGCATAGGGCAGGCAAAGTGTGGCACACAATGGCAGCATAGGGCAGGCAGAGTATGGCACACACCAGCAGGGTAGGGCAGGCAGAGTATGGCACACAGGCAGGGTAGGGCAGGCAGGGTATGGCACACACAGGCAGCATAGGGCAGGCAGAGTATGATACACACAGATAGTATAGGGCAGGCAGAGTATGGCACACACCAGCAGGGTAGGGCAGGCAGAGTATGGCAGTCAGAGTATGGCACACACAGGCAACATAGGGCAGGCAGAATATGGCACACACAGGCAGCATAGGGCAGGCAGAGTATGACACACAAAGGCAGCATAGGGCAGGCAGAGTATGACACACACAGGCAGCATAGGGCAGGCAGAGTATGGCACATACAGGCAGCATAGGGCTGGCAGAGTATGGCACACACAGGCAGCATAGGGCAGGCAGAGTATGACACACACACAGGCAGCATAGGGCAGGCAGAGTATGGCACACACAGGCAGCATAGGACAGGCAGAGTAAGGCACACAGATAGGGCAGGCAGAGTATGGCACATACAGGCAGTACATACAGCGGTGCGTACCCTTGTGACGCTTTATAAATAAAGTTATACATACATACATACTGTACATACACAATGCTGGCACTGCTCATTGTTCTGAGGTGCAAACAGATGAACAATCTAGGGGTTACAGTCTGAGCCTGAGGGTGAGAAAAGTATGGATTAAAAGGTGTGAACAGTACAGGGTGTAGTGTAATAAGATGGCATAGACAGTCACTATTTAGTGAACTGGTGGAGGGATGTCTGGGTCTCTATGTACTAGAAAAGCCAGGGCCTATTTTGAATCCCAGTCTAGACCTATTTGACAATATGTACTTTATGAAAACTGGATTTACTAAGTAACATGAGAATAAACAGTATTTTTGCCCAAAAAATAAAATAAATACAGAGAAAAAGTAAAAACAGTATTGTCTAGAAACATTTTCTTTCTCTCCCAACAGGGTGCAGAATTCCAATACAAGAAGTGACAGAATTAAGCAAGCAAATGACAGTGTGAGAGCAGCTTGGGAAACCCGCCCAAGTGTTAAACACACACTATCAATATTTGCTGGCATCCAGCAATTACTTAATAGACCAAAAACCTAGAAACTGCTGTCTCCTTTGCAACATGCACCTATAGAGAAAAGAAGAATCATCTGAACAGACAAGCGAGTGCGTCTAGGTTTCATCATGGGCACAGCTTTTTCTGCTGTCTTTATTCATGGGATTGGAAAGAACTCATCCTTTTTTATAAGTGGGTGTTATTTCCGTTTACAGACAATCCAGATAAGTCTATACATTAATTACTGGGCACTCTCAGACCAGAGTAAGGCGCAGTGCTGGCACATTTCACATTTTATTGGAAGAACCATGGGCATTTGTTTCACAGATTACCATTTTATTGGCCCCTGCTTCCAACATGACTACAGGCTGTGACAATGATCACATTTAAAATGTATGTCAGTGCTCAGATATGTGGCATGTAATAAGCACTAAGGAGGAAAGATATATGTAATATGTTTATTATTCAAAGTGTGCTGTATTTACATGAAATTAGAGTGACTGGAGGTTGCCAGTCTAAGAGAATTAATTTTCTATTGTTTTATGGAAGTACGAAGGCACAGGTTACTGTGTGCATAGAACATTGCCTCTCTCTACATTTACATTTATATTTTGGAATGGGAGTGAACATGCTGCACAGCTCAGCTAAGGCATGCTACAGAGTAATCGGAAGATAGGATGATTTATATTTAATGTGGTTTACTGGCAACTAAAAGGAAAGCCTGTGCTCGTGCTAGTAGGTCCATATTTCCCACCTACCTCGTTGTAAATATGTATCTGCAGAGCTGATCTTTGCATAGAGTAAGTTACACCTTCATGCATTGGTGTTTAATTAAGAAAAAATAAAGGATGATAAACAATGCTCGCAAGGTTTGTATTTCCTTCCAGAATTGTGCCTATACACTGTTTATAAAATAGTGTAACTGTATTCTCTGGAGAAATGGATCTTCATTTAATCCAATTTCGTTTATTTTTTATGTTCATCTCAAAAAATTTCCGGGGTGAATAAAGGTCTTGTGATGGTTATACCAAAGAGATCCCTGGGAGGTTAAATTAAAAAAACAAAACCTAAAACTCTGGAGCCTGTTAAGGAGGTTTCACAGGACTCTTTATGTCAGAGCTGTTGTATGTTGTTATATAGACTTAGCTGGTCACTAAGGAAGGCGGCTTCAAACTCTTGTGATAAGCCCATGGCCATCCTGTTCCTACAAAGCCCATTAAAGAGGACTGTATGCTTTCTCTCCAACTTACAGACAGTCCCTTTTCTGCTGTATGCATAGGATGTAGACTCACAGCCGGAGCCCTGCTGTACTGCATGGCCAGCTGCACCTGCACATTAACCAAATTATTATCTCTACAAGGTCAGCTTTTTTCGTGGTGAAGAATTACAAAAGAACACAGTATATGCAGCTAGGGGTGTCACATGGCCAGTATTTCGCCAGCCCAGTCAGTAAAATACCAGCTAAGTATGGGGCCGGTATTATAAATTTACCAACAATGTACTTGTTTGTAAATTTGCAATAACTCTTCCTCTAGCCCTAGCCTGCCCGCCTCCAATCCTCTCTCCTGTGCATGCTGAGAATATTAAAATCTATCAAAGCCCTGATGCCACTGGAAATTATTGGTTGTGCAGGTAGCGATGGTTATTTTATTAGCCGTTTGCTTGCAGTTCTCTAGATTGAGTGCCATCCAATTTCTTTGGTACAGGGAGCAGGCATTTTTCTGGCCTACATGCTGGAGGGACAATAATGGAAGCCAGTTTTGGCCACTCCTTTTTTTAAACCACACCTGCTTTAGGCTAATGTCCCATGGAGAGATTAGTCGCTGCAATTTTTAAAAAGTGTGTGTTCCAGCGACTAGTCGCTTGTTTTGTCTCTATATAGAGAATATAAAATGCCAGTACCTAAACCAATACTACTTTAAATCGCTTATCACTGCAAATCACTATGAGACCCTTTTTCGAGCAATTTAACAAAGAAAGCATTGTCATTCAAAACTACTGGAATCGCTGAAAGTAAAAACCACTGAGTGGGAAATTGCTGCAATTTCCCCATTGCACTGAATGTAATTTCTAATTGTGGGTGAGGAACATGACACCTGGATTTGTGGGAAACAGAATCGATCTATTGTTGAAACCTCTAGTAATCACATGGATGTGGCCTTATACCACATCCATGTGGTCACAAGAGCTTTTAAGAGTATACCACATTAATGGTTGTAGCACACCAAAACAAAGTGGTGCTCACTGCAGGGATATCCCCCATCACTCATATGGGAAAGCCCTGCTCTGTCAGTGGGAGAGGAGTCTGGTGGGGTTTAACTGGTGTAACCATTTCAATTCACAGCCCAGTTACATGTTTCATCCCAGCAGGTCTCAGTAATACGAATTATACCACAATTTTTAGCACATACATAGGGGTCAAATGCACAGAGCTTGTCAGGTAAATCACTCACCAACCCACCCAAATGGGACTTGAACCCACAATTCCTGGTTTAGGAGGCCACTGGAACTACACAATTGAAACCCTCTATGAAGTATTTATACTATACAACTTACATTGTTAACATTAAATTACCCTTTCAACAAAAAACACTTGGAAATGTAACATTACCCATGTGCTCTGTTAGATTGCATTTATGAATCAAACAAACCCAGTCTGAAGCAATTTGAATTTGGTGTGGCATTATTCATAACATGCTGTATGCATTAAGAATCTGATTCAGGATGACAACATTGTTTAACTCCAATTTTGGTAAACAGTGCTTTTGTAAATTTCCCCCATACTTGCTTTGGCCATCATTTGCAGGTTATTTATGCAACACTTTGGGGCTAGCCAAACCACCAAAGTTTTAGTTTTTTCCTGATCATATCAAGTTATTGACTTTGCCTCCAGACTGTAACCTCTCCAGTCTATAGTTAATGCAGCTTCCAGGTTCATACAACTCAGCAAGTGCTCTGCCAGATCCTGAACTGGTTTCACTAATAGTCATAACTAATGACTATTACCATATATACTCGAGTATAAGCCGAGGTACCTAATTTTACCTAAGAAAACTGGAAAAACTTATTGACTCGAGTATAAGCCTAGGGTGGGAAATTATTTTACTATGGGGTTAGGTTAAATACATAAACAGCATGGAGTTGGAGAGAGAAAAGTTTGCCTCATAGTTTTCATTGTTTAACCTTTTATTATTTATTTTTTTTAACTGTCAGTTTGGGAAGGCTAAGGAAGCTGCCATACTGAGTATCAATCTGCACATCACTACCTCTCGTATAATACATATTCACTGCCAGTCTTACTGTCCACTACCATTTTCCTTTCACTTTATTAGGAAATGCTTGGCAGCCAGGGAACTAGCATTTAATTTGAAAATGCTCTAGAGAATAACAGATTGAAATTTGCAACATCACATAACAAGAAGACATTAACAAAGATTTGGGAAGCCCTGCCATTTGGGAAGTACTTGCCATAATACTGTGCATTCCCCTGTATGTGCTCCAGTCCTGCAGTGTTCACTTTTCTGCGTGCGCTCCCATCATTTAATCATGCGCTTCAATCATACGCTGTGTGTGCTCCCTTGGTATCAGTGCTATGTGTGCATGTGTGCTTCAATCCAATGCGTGTGTTTCAATCTAATAATGGTCCCTTTGTATGCAGCACGGAAGCAAGCAACCACGCATGTCCACGGGGGTGGGGGGGGGGGTGAGCGATATCGGGAGAAAATAGCACAAAAATACCGGCACAACAGGACTTTTTTTAAGCGGGATAAACCCTGCCGATTTTAATAGTAGCAAACCATGTATATCGGTTAGAATCCAGGGTAACATTATAATGATGGGCATAGGTAAAGTCGGTCCAGGGACCGCATCAACGAGCCAATGCGGTCCCTGATCCGACTATATTTTCTAACCTGCCTGATCGAGATTTGGATGATTTCAGGCCAGATAACGGTCGACAGGCCCGTTGGAAGTGTCCATACACAGGCCGCTTAGCTGCCAAATCGGTCCAAGGGACCAATATTGGCAGCTACTATCGGCCCGTATATGGGGACTTTTAGGCTCTATTGCGGACCAAGAGAAGCTTTGTTAGGAAAATGGCAAGATAAGTCTGTCACTCAAAGCAACAGAGTAAAAAGTTAATACAAAGCAGTTTTAGGTTGTGCATAAAGACCAAGCCATAGACTAATGAAACCCTATCTAACTTGAATCTTGTGCAGCCCTAGTGTTGCAAGTGATAAAACCCACCACAGGCCCTTATTATGCATACCCTTTAAAAAAAAAAAAAATAAAATCACTCAGGAGCAAGTCATGCCAAAGTTTTTTGTTCTTTATTCAGTAGAAAATTAAAATTGGATTAGACATTAAAATGAAAATCACTTTCAAAAAGGAAGAAGAGTTACTGTAAACAGATTGATCTTCAAGACCCTAGGAGTGGAAGGAGAAGAAAAAGTGAAAGACTTTAGTATAATGCAGACAACTACACGGAATATAGGTGAAATTACTACAGAGGTTGGTGCCTCATCCCCCATTCGGTCTGAATCAAAGCTCTTCATACACCATCCTAAAAAGGAGATTCTTCAGCTAAAGGCCTTGTGGAGTGCTGGGGTACACATGACTTCATGCCAATACAGATATTATTTGGCCTCTCAGCCACATCTCTGAATTCCACCCTGCTGTGCTCCGCCCTCTGATAGTAGGTATTTGTAAACATGGATAAGCTCCATACTGTTAACACATCTGCACAGTGACAATGTGTGACTGTAGCGGTATGGTAATTGCTACACTATTGGGATAAGAATGGTTTTTAAGCACAAGTAAACTTCAAGGCAAAGACTTTATAACAGACTTCAAATTGTTAAAGGGATACTGTCATTATTAAACTCTTCAAAACGCATTAGTTAGAGCATCTTCAGCAGAATGCTGTATTATGCTTTGTTAAAAAAAAATATAAGATTTTTCTATAATTAATTTTAAAATTTCTTCATTTCTCAGGTTGCCACAGCCCTGTGACCCGTGCTCTAAAACTTCAGCCCCACTTTACTGCTGCGCTGCAACCCCTCCCTTCTCCCCTCAGCAGCCGATCAGCATAACAATGGGAAGGTAACAAGATAGCAGCTCTGACACCTGTATTGCTAAATGTGGTAGACTTGGGAATAGCACTCAATAGAAGAAAAATACAAGTCCAGCTTGGGACTCGTCCAGTTACATGGGAGTAAGAGAAACAATGAAAAAAAAACAAAAAAACAAAAAAAAAAAACACATTTGTTGGTTTAAGAATAACATTTGAAATAGAGTGAATTATTTTCTATGTAAACAGTATAATTAACAAACATAATAACACATCAATGGCTAAACACTTGACAACTTCCGCTAAACCCAATAACATTCAATAACAGGAGCCTTACCATTTGCAGAAAACATTGCTCAGCAGTTAAACATTAGCATCTGAAAAACAGAAAACCGTTATTTACACTTTGAAGTAGTTGTGTATTACAGGCTGCTGGGAGTCGCAGTGCAGCTATCAGGGCTCTAGAGCAGTAGGAAGTTCCCAGCAGACTAAAGGTGGCCATACACGCACCGATATTATCGTACGAAACCTTGTTTCGTACGATAATCGGTGCGTGTATGGCATGTCGGCGAGTCGACCGATATCGCAGGAAGCTGCTGATATCGGACGACTCGCCGATCGGACCAGTTTGAAAATTTTGATCGGGCACCATAGAAGGCGCCTGACCAAAATTCTCCCTTCAGAGCTGAATCAGCAAAAGGAGGTAGAAATCCTATTGTTTCTACCTCCTTACCTGCCGATTCAGCCCTGAATGGTGTGTGGCGGATCTTACGATGTTTCGTGCGACCGATGGTCGTACGAAACATCGTCAGATCGCCACGTGTATGGCCACCTTAAGCTGGGGATGTGTGCAGTATTATACATGAGCATCAGACACTGGGAGATGCCCACACCTGTATCTGCAAAGGCAGCTCAAGGAAGAGCTCAACCTGGTGGTTTCTCTAGGTCTGGGAAAAGCTGGTTTGGTACAGACTGACAGCAACTAAAGCTGCAGAACCAAAAAGCCAGGCCCACGACCACAGTTACCAACGTATTGACTTATATCTGAAATTATAAGAGTACATTTTTACAGGAGGTTTGAAGTCTTACCATTCCATTGTAATGTCAGCTGGGTACCCTTGAATCTAAAAAGAAAAGAAAACATCTTGATTGAGAAGGCTTAGCAATGCAAGGAATTCAGCTTAGGAGCAGTTTATAATGTGACTAAGGAACTGTAGATGGCTGTGCCCTTTTATTGTAGACTACTGTTTATGGTAGTGTGCAGCCCTCACTGTACCTGGATTTGTACACCCCACAAAGCTACTTTAGACACACAACAATCTGCCCTATTGTGAGACTGTAGCCAGGGGCACTATGTACAATGATCTGTATGATCTCCCAGTACCTACACAGTCTTCCTTCTGGGTCTCTTTTCTACCCACATTTCAAAAACATACAGGCAGGCTACTAATAAAACTGACCTTGCAGCATGCAATAGGTTGCCAGTTCCGATAGAACAGGGACAGATAATCTCTAAAGTACTGCTGAACATGTAGGTGCTATATAAGGTTGAAGACAGAGCTACTAGTAGCAGCTACTTGTCATGGCTACTAAAATAGACAATGTTTATTTACTGATAATTGTCTCTACGTGTTTTAGCAGAGGCATTTCTCAGTACCGTCTATGGAAGGGTATTTTCTGGAGTTTAGTATCCTTGAAAAGTAGCTGCTACTAGTAGCCCGGTGTGTCTTCCCCCTAAGGGCTCTGGTACACGGGGAGATTAGTCGCCCGCGAGCAGGGAGTTTTGCCGCGGGTGACTAATCTCCCCGTGTACCAGAGCCCTAAGAGAAAATGACCGTATAATCGTAATAGCTGCCAACAAGTTAAAATTTGGTAAAAAAACTTCTCACTTTGACGGCTAAGCAGTTCATACAGGTTGGCTGAAGGGATAGAAAGCCATAGAACAGCACCCAAAGTCAACTTTAGCCTCCCAACCAATAGAAAGTAGCACATGCACACCTATGTTCAACTGACTTTCACAATAGTTGCTAGCTCACTGCCCACCCATGGGCTCAGAACAATGCACACAGCGGAACAGTCCCACATTTCCAACACGTCCCAGATCAATTTTCAACAACCAGCGACTGGCGCCTCCTATATAATCCCGACAACACATCTCATCTTGCGAGACTGGCATCACCAGACGACATAAGCGCAGTGATGCTATACATCACTGGGCAAGGAGCTTAAATACTTCCCATCACAAGGCCCAATATCCATACAGCACAAATCAACATGAGTCTACCAACTGATTTGACATTTACTGGAATTTTAGATACATCTTTTGGGAAGTATGACACTATAGGCTGTTTTTGCTGGCTCTGGTACATGAGGAGAAGACGCTGCAGTGGCTCTGCCTGTGGAACTTTGCCCACATGTGCCTGCTTAGATTACAAGTACCAGTCGTGTGACTGTCATTTATAAAGTGCTTTGCGTTTCATGCAGGTCACATAGCCTTTTTATTCACATTTGTCTGCACCAACAGCTTCTGCAAATTGTTTCCAGATATTCCTGCATCTTTCTGTTGTAGTTTAAGTTCTCCACTTTACAACAAGTCATCTATATTTTTTTTTTTTTATAGATCTAGCTGCAGACATGATGTTTATAGTTGCTGCTCTCAAAGACAAAATGGCACAACCACAACACAAACTGCCACCCACCACCCACATAGTGGTAGCCTCAGTAAGGCTGGAGCTGCACTAATATGCAAGCAACGGTAATACACAAAAAAGGTGTACTCAATGAGAAATGTTTGTGAGCGCTTCCAAACCTGAAAAGGCAGAGAGAATGTTTGGGAGGGGAGGCGGGTCCCATGACACTATGGGCGGGGCCACAGACAATTCTATTCCTGATTGAGCAGCTGGGCTGGCAACAAACCACAGAGGGAGTGTATAAGGCTGCTCTCTCCTCTGAAGGGGATCACTGACAGGCAGGCACTGGCAGCCTGTGATACAGCACAAGGAAACGCACTGCAGGCAATAAAATCACAGTGACAGTGAGTAGCTGACCAGAGGGAACAGTGCACACTACTAGAATGTCTGCTATTCAATAAAAAAATGTAAATTTGCCCTCAGTCCCTAACTTCTGCAGCTTCCTGCCCCTCCCTTTCCCTATCAGTGTAGTTTCCCTCAGTGAGTGACCTGGTTTCTGTACTGCCCCCTCCTCTGGTGCCTGTTACTGTCTGTAACACACGAGCCAAAGGCCAAAACCGGGGCCAATGGCCAAGCCCAAACCAGAGCCAGCAGCCAAGCAAGCTCAAGATGATATCCTGGGGCCAGGGACCATGCATGCCAAAGGCCATAACAAGGACCAGCAGACAAGCAAGCAAAAGGCTATAACCAGGACTAGGACCAACAGACAAGCCAAAGGACCAGCAGCTATGCAAGCCAAGGGCCATAGTAAAAAGGCAGCTGCCAAGGGCTGGGGCCAGCAGCCAAGTGAGCCAAAGACCAAAACCAAAGACAAGGATCAACAGACATACAAGCCAAAGGCCAGAAGGACCAGCAGCAACACAAGCCAGAGGCCATAGCTGGGGCCAGTGGCCACAACAAAGACAAAGGGCAACAGACACGCAAGCCAAAGGCCTAAACAAGAACCAGCAACCACACAAGCCAAGGGCCATAGCAAAAGCCAGCAGTCATGCAAAATGGTTGTGTAACAAACGTTTCAGTGTTTGCCCCTATCATGTTAGCCGACACATGAGTAAACACACCAGATAAGTGGACGTGACCCAGCAGCCAACACAATTAGGAGTAAAAATGTAAAAAAAAAAAAAAGGCAGATGGCACAATACTGCCACAGCAGTACAAATCCCCAGCCAAACCTGGAACCCCAAGCACTTGGTGTAATCAGTAGAGGACTCTGGCTCACCGTAAAACACTTTGGATATCAAACAGTAATAGCAAAAAGCATACAAGCACCTTACTAGGTAACATTGGCTTGTCAACAAAATGGAAACTCCAGTCAGAACCCTGGAGAAAGGCTGCTTATTAGCTGCAGACTCCCTACAAGCTCCCTAATTAGCTCATTAGTAATCAGGCTTCCCATCACACTGAGCATTTTAAACACAGTGGATACTTACCTGACTCAGGTTTTGCTATTACTAGCCCATATCCTTTTTTTTCAGATATCAGTCTTTTAAGGCTCAAAAAAACCATAAGAAAAAGGAATCATCCCTCTGTGTGCACACAGAAGTTAAAAATAAATAGACAAAACAAGAATTAAAACTATCACTTTCTAGACTCCCCCACTCACAAATGGGTGAGGGGGAGATCCTACCTCCTGTCCAGTAGAATAAAAACAATAACAGCAGTGAGGAGGAAGTCAAGTAGTCTTATAGGTAAGGACTAATTTTGATTGGCTTTGGTATAGGTCCTACCTCCTGGCTGGGAGGGGCAATACTGCCCAGGTGGCAATTCTCCCTGTGTACCACCAGCCTAATGCAGGGACTACAGAGAACCACAAGAAAAAAAAGCTTAAAATCACCAGCGAAACAAATGCAAAACAAACTAAAACAGCACTGAGCAAAGCCAAAGATATTCAGAAAGTAGGACACTGTACACAGAAACATTAGTTTATAATGCATAATGTACCCCCTACTTAATTTATAAAGATATTAGTAGTCACCTCTGAGTTATGTGGCCTTTATAAGAGCACTCAGTCTGCAGCCTTGTGCTTTTATATGGTCACATGACTCCTTGGTGACTTATAAGACCTTTATAAATTACAGTATGGGATGCTTTATCTACAATATATATACATTTTTTTAATAATCATCTTCTCCAAAGAGACTCAACAAAAATGATGCATAGTAACTTCTGGCAAGCATTGTTTCATCTCTAATTTTTTAAAGTGGTACAAAATGAGCATAGCTGTGTTACTTTGCAATTTATTTAAGAAAGGAACAGCAACCTTCTAAAGGCCTACCCCAGATGGGACTCAAACCCACAATCCCTGGCTTAGGAGGCCAGTGCCTTATCCATTAGGCCACTGGGGCAAGTTGACAGCAGTGTCTTGTGTAATGAATTGCTGTACATTTGCTTACAGTTTTACAGTACAGTGTGGTTGCTCAGCATTTCTTGCCTCCAGTATCTCATGTGCAGGTGAAATACTGTACATATAACTGGCGGAGCATGCTGCATTTGGACAGAGTCCATAGACAGTCACTTTTAATCAGGCTGTTTGTGCTTCTATTGGCTGAAATACCAGGGCCTATTGAATCTCAGTTCAGAGCTGAGATGGACCCATTACAAAATATCAAGTACAATATCTATATTGTATATATGTAGGTCTCTAAAAAATATATATATTGCATAAATAAGCTTGTGTAAAACCCTGCTTCATCTAAATAAACCATTTTCATAAAATATACTTTTTTAGTAGTATGTGCTATTGGGTAATCCTATATAGAAAATTGGCATTATAAGAATTAAGGGCTGCCCCCTGGGATCATAGGATTCCCAGGGCACACAAACAAGCCAAGGCACACATACATGCTGGGCCCCATCAGCCAATTAATGGTTTTGCTCCCACACTACTTCCTGTTACAGTTAGAGCTGCATTATTTCTGATCATGTGATCTCTGAGGGAGCACACAGCCCATCACTAAATGGTGGCTCAAGGGAAAGGGTGTAAAAGAGCAATATTAAAGCTGGCCATACACACTGATATTATCAGTGTGTGTATGGGGGATTGACCGATATTGCGAAAGCCTTGAATATCAGTCGTCTCGTCCATCAGGCGGGACAAAAGATTTTGACTGGGCGCCGTTGAAGGTGCCCAAGCAAAAGCTGCGTTAGGGCTCTGGCACACGAGGAGATTTGTCGCCTGCGTATTTCCCCCCGGCGCTTTGGCGACAAGTCGCCACGACAATACACACAAAGAGATTTTATGTGAGTTGAGCTCCAGGCGATCTGCTACCCATGGTACACTCAACAGTTAACCCCCCCTCATGTTTACTCAAGTCGCTCAGAAAAGGGTCTGTGTGCGATTTGAAACAGCAGGCGACTTGAAGTAGCCTCGTATGTTTTGACGCTGGTGATTTCCATTGATTTAGCATTGGCGTCTTGTCGCCAAATCGCTCTTTTTAAAATCGCCGGTGACAAATCTCCTCATGTGCCAGAGCCCTTAAGGGCTGAATCATCAGGTAGGGGTAGAATTCCTATTGTTTCAACCTCCATATCTGATGATTCAGCCCTGGACATCAGTGGAGGGTACGAACAATCTTTCCTACGACCAGTGGTTTTCCTTTAAGGGAATACCATCTCCCAGAGAGAGTATTTTAAGTAAATATTTCAAATTTTTTAAATGATTTCCTTTTTCTCTGTAAAATAGTACCTTGTGCTTAATGGTAACTAAGCTGTATGAATGCATATTGGGGGCAAAACCATCCTATTGGGTTTGCTTAATGTTTAAATGTTCTTTTGTATACTTAAAGTGCACCTATACACACATGCGCATAATGAGTGACTCTCCCCTCTCTTATTATGCACCTGATGTAGGAATGGCGGATACAACTCACCCTCCTATGTCACACACATGCGCATAATGAATGAGGTATGGCACTTGCTCATTATGTGCATGTGTGTTTCACAACATGGCCGCCTGCACTGGGAGCTCCATTGTGATGTGTGTAGCCTAGTGTGAGTCTTTTTTTTCTTTTTTTCAAGAAATACTATGTTTCCCCCAACCAGAATGTGGGCTCTATTAGCCAGCACCTCTGGTGGGGAAAACAATATGGGGGTGATAGGTGTCCATTAACGTATGTGCTCCAAAGTTAGCAACAAGGACCATAAACCACTCTGAATAATTATTATTTTAAAATGCATCCATAAAACTGCAAATGAGTTGTCAGGATGGCCGAGCGGTCTAAGGCGCTGCGTTCAGGTCGCAGTCTCCTCTGGAGGCGTGGGTTCGAATCCCACTTCTGACACAAGGTTTTTAATATGCTTAACAATAACAATACTGATTATGTCCGGTTGCTTTTAAATTAATAACTATAACATCATGATAGCAAGATCTGTGCCCTGTAAGTTAGTTATTCCTATACATTAGCATTAATGAAACCTTAAGCAATCTGTTAGCAGGACTGTAGGGTATGGAAGGGCAAAAATAAAAAATAGTCTGCCGAAACCCGGGATCGAACCAGGGACCTTTAGATCTTCAGTCTAACGCTCTCCCAACTGAGCTATTTCGGCTTCCTGGAAGCTTAGTTTACCCCACCAGTGACTTGTGAGTAACATGTTGCTCATCAGTCCTTTTGATGTTACTTCCAATGGCCCTAAAGTATGTGGATATTTTTTGAATTTGTGACTTGTAGGCATAAAGACCCTGTGCACTTCCAAACAGAGCCTCCTGTACTCTTCCAGTCTACATTGGGCTGCCAAATAACTAATCACAGCCTTTATTTGTCACCCCCTAGGAACTTTGTTCATGCTTGCTTTGCTCCCCAACATTGGCTTATATTGAAATGTTACTCATGGGTAAAAAAAAAGGATGGAGACCCCTGGGACATGTGGTTGTAAATGGTTACTTGGTGGTCACTTTTCTTAACCCTTAGTGATAACCAAGAGTCAACCAAACCGTTTTTTAACTATACCACCTTTGTCAACATTATGCCCGTTTCCACATCAGGTGAGTAGCATATCTTCTGGAAATCTTGGTATCCCAGCACAAACATTGGCACATGGTTTTTGTTGTGTGGCACCATTAAATAATTGCTCATCGTACCCCTTCCACCTGTACCATCACTCATAATACCCCACTAAGCTCTTTCATACCTAATCTTTGCCCCTCTAGTAGAAACATCTGGTAAAATCTTGAACCCTAAGATATTAGACCAGTGGGCACTATGCTAGCCTGTCCTGTCACTACAAGCAACTAATGGGTAGGGTGAAGCCATGTACCTTCCAAAACCTCCTAGAATGAATAAAGTGATAATGTTTTGTAAAATTTTTTCTTGTAGTGCAAGCTCCTCATCCTGTGGTAGCGTGGCCGAGCGGTCTAAGGCGCTGGATTTAGGCTCCAGTCTCTCTGGAGGCGTGGGTTCGAATCCCACCGCTGCCATTAATTGTTTTCCTTAAACTTGCTAGATTTTATGTGTGTTGTGTCCCACTAGGTGGCAGTCAATGTATTTTTAAACTATGAAAGATAGTTATGTTAGAGTATACCGACTGTCACAGCATTACACATCCCTTTATCATTTTCTATTATAAAGAAACATCACTTTATCATCTGGAAGTGTTAAAGTGATGATTTGGGATTGAATTTTGGGATTGAAATGGTAACATTAGATGTGGGAGACATTTTAAAATGGAAAGTTGTGCGGACTTGGACTTGGAGATAAAAATACCATGAAGTGTTATGGAGTGGGAGAAACACTGATTTGGAACTCATAATGTTCAAACCCTAAGACTAAAATTGGTAAGATAAGTAATGATTTATCAACATTCTGATTTTCTGGTTTTAGAGTTTTTTTTAAAACTACGAGTAAGCTCATTTCCATTTAACCACAAATGTCTTTTCATTTATTAAAAGATCTGAATTGAAAAAGCACAAAAGAATTGAACGAAAATGAAAAGAACACAAAAACTAAATTTTTTTGTGGCTTTTAAAATCTTCATAAAAATATAAATCTTCATGGATTTACAAACAGCAAAAAAATGAAAACGTCTAAAACCACAAATTCAAGAGTTAATTTTTCCACTGACTTCCACATGACCTTGACAAGTTTTAGATGGCAAAGTTTTGGATTAGTGTTTTTCGTGGTTTTGCATAATAAATGCCAAAAAATGTGTTTTTTTTCCAGTTATAGCATAAAAGAGAATGAATGGTGAAAAAAATATGAACATTAGTAAATGCACACAGAACTAATAACATAAAATAGAGCCGCAACGATGCCTGTAAATCAGTGCTGTCCAACTGGCGGCCCGCGACCCCCCTCTGTGTGGCCCCCCACCTGTCTGGCTGCTTTGATGTCTTACCTTTGTGTAAGATTTAAATAGTATCAGTACTGAGATTAACTGGCCCCCTGCATGGTTCCCACCTCAGATTCAGGCTGTAATCCCCTTGTATTGTTTAAACATGTAATCCCCTGTGTTTTTCACACCTTTTAGTTTCTGCATTGTTCATCCCCACCTCAGGCTCAGGCTGTAATCACCCACATTGTTCCCCTGTTCACACCTCAGACATTGTAGTAGTGCCTGGACTATGCTGCCTGTGTATATGGCACACACAGACAGCATAGGGTAGGCATAGTATGGCACATAGGCAGTATAGGGCAGGGAGGGTATGGCACACACAGGCAGCATAGGGCAGGGAGGGTATGGAACATACAGACAGCATAGGGCAGACATAGTATGGCACATAGGCAGCATAGGGCAGGCAGAGTATGGCACACACAGGCAGCATAGGGCAGGCAGAGTATGGCATACATAGGCAGCTAAGGGCAAGCAGAGTATGGCACACACAGGTAGGGTAGGGCAGGCAGAGTATGGCACACACAGGCAGCACTGTGCCTCCCTTATGCTGCCTATGTGTGCCATACTCGGCCTGCCCTATGCTGCCTGTGTGTGCCATACTCTGCCTGCCCTACCTGTGTGTGCCATACTCTGCCTGCCCTTAGCTGCCTATGTGTGCCATACTCTGCCTGCCCTATGCTGCCTGTGTGTGCCATACTCTGCCTGCCCTATGCTGCCTGTGAGAGGTGAACCTGGCAGGGGTTTGTTCTGGGAGTTTGTTAGTAGTTGGAAACAGCCATTAAATGGTCCCTAAGGTGTGTAATTATGTTGCTGGGGGTTGCTGTGCTATCCACAGGGGAGGAGGAGGCATATGGATTTAAAGGAGAAGGAAAGGCTAAGTCACTTGGGGGTGCTAAAATGTTAAGCACCCCCAAGTGATTTTAATCGCTTACCTCGTACCCCGGGCTGGTGCCCCTGTTACGAGAAAACCAGCCCAGGGTACCTGGAGCGATGCGCTTCCTCCTTCCGGCTTCGTTTTGCTGCGACTAACACAATAGGCGCATGCGCAGTAGAGTGGAAAGCCGACTTCTCTGTTAAAGTTCCGCCTCTCACTGTACTGCGCATATGCGCGCAAGCGATACAGGAAGGAGGAAGCGCTGCAGGTACCCCGGGCTGGTGCTGTTCCCTCCTAACAGGGGCACCAGCCTTGGGTAAAAGGTATGCGATTCAAGTCACTTGGGGGTGCCTAACATTTTGGCACCCCCAAGTGACTTTGCCTTTCCTTCTCCTTTAAGGGTGTGTCTTAATATGACATAATATAATTCTATCATATATGAATAACTGTTGATATCCCCGCAGTGAGGACCAAGCATTTGGTTTTTTGCTGCACTACCACCATTGTGATAAAATGGGTGTGGTTTGAAGTGGGTGTGGTTCAAAAAAGGGGAGTGGCCTAAACTGGCTTCCATTAGTGGCCCTCCACCATGTATGCTAGAGAAATTCCGTCCCTCGGCACCGTAGAAGTTGGACAGGACTGCTGTAGATTGTAAGCTCTTGCGAGCAGGGTCCTCTGATCCTATTGTTACTCTATATACCCTTATTTGTTAAACTTTTCAAGATCCCTGTTTGTTAAAAATTATTGTGAAGCACTGTGTAATTTGCTGGCACTATATAAAAGAATGATGATCATGCTTCCAAATACTCAATATATAAGGATAGCTGATAACAAACAGTTAAATAATTTGTGTTCAGAAAACACAAATGAAATGAGCGTACTAACTATTGTACTAGAGAGCTTGCATGCTCACAGCCGAAATAGCTCAGTTGGGAGAGCGTTAGACTGAAGATCTAAAGGTCCCTGGTTCGATCCCGGGTTTCGGCAGGTTATTTTTTCTGCCACCTTACAAAATTGTTAAAAAGGAAAATTTTTTGTTAAGAAGGGAATTGATACATGGAATACAACTAAGAAATAGGTATGTAATTCCCAAACCTAAGCAATGTTTTGAATTATTCTTATATATTATAAGTAAAAAAAGTATTGAATTATAAGTAAAAAATGAATTGTTATGCATTTAGATTCATTTTATTAGGGCACATTGTGTAACAGATTTTTCTCATCTAAGATAAAAACATTTACAGATCGAGTCTGACATGTGGCTGACGGGAGAATGAGAGCGGAGCAGCTGCTGCAGAACTGGTTCTGAAAAATACAGACACAAAAGAATGGGGGTTCAGCCAAAATTCTCTCCTTTACTGCCGGCTAAGAACTAAAACACATTAGCCAACTAAAATAATATTATCAGCTAAGTATATCAGTGGACTCCACTCTGGCTAGGGCCACCAGCTTGCTCCTATTTAATTCCAGCTAATAATACTGTGCCCAAGGAGTAATGGAGAACTGGGGAATTTCTTACTGTGGCACAAATAGTACAGTATGGCACACGCTAAATTTAGATATATCCATTTGGAGATACATATTAAACACATTAAACATCAGACTACAGTGTTTGAATGCACTCTGAAGAGCAAACAAAGTATGGAAAGCTCTTATCTTAAAAACCAGTTGTCAGAAGTGGGATTCGAACCCACGCCTCCAGAGGAGACTGCGACCTGAACGCAGCGCCTTAGACCGCTCGGCCATCCTGACACATCCTGTACAGATTTAAAGACACAAAGTGTTTACAGGGTAACGCTTTTGAAATAAAAAATAACAAAAGTGGTATAAAGGTGATACCTTTATTGGCTTACTAAGATAATCATAGCAAGCTTTCAGAACATTCTAGTTCCTTTTTCAAGCTGATTACAATGAAGCTGTGGTGCTCTCTGATATATATACAACATTCAGCTCATAGATCAAATAACCAGAAAAAAGGAATATCTGTGTGGAAGGTGTTAACAAAGTCATATGGAGGGGGCCTGCCCGGGACAAACAGATAAGGTACAAGATAATGTGGATCAAAGTGGCTTGATATAAATTAGGGTAAGTTACTGAAGTGTGAAGTAAATGGAATTCCATGTGATTAACTGGCCCAGTGTCTCTACAGATATTGGTATTTCTGGCTTGGTGCAGGCAGTTCTTAATCTATATAATTTGCCATAAATCCAAAACCCAGGTTCAGTCCCTTCTCCAGAGAGTTGAAAGTTTTCATTAATTAGTACTCCCAAACCTTCTTTTCATTCTCTGTTTTAAAGTTTCCCTTAAGGACCAAGATTGTTAAAATGGTTCCCTACTGGTGTGTCCAGTTTTTTATTTGTTATAGTAAAGCGGTGGTGTGTATTTCTCTTTCTCAGGCTTTGACCAGTCTCTCCTATATACAGTCCTCCTGTTGGGCATCTAGTGCACTGTATTAAGTACACCACGTTGGAAGAAGAACAGTTGTACTGGCCATGGATGCTGGGGAATCTGTATTTTGTCTGAATTACAGATGTGTGGGCAGGTTTTGCATTGTTTTTTGCCACAGGGATAAGTTCCATTTTTGTTGGTTTGTATCAAGGCACTTCTTGTTATTAGTCTTTTTAGGTTTGGGGGCTGCCTGAATGCCAGAAGTGGTGGGTCTGGGAATAGGCTCAGTTCCCCCAAGAAACATGTTTAGCTTATTAGTTACAATTGTATCTCAGTGCAGGTGTGGCTTGTTAAGATTACTGGGCTCTCTGCCAAAAGCTACTTTTTAATTAAATGTGAAAAACAATGTATCTAAGTGCAGCTGAACCTTGTTTAACTTTCCAGGCTCTCTGCCAAAAGCTACTTTTGATTAAATTTGTATCTTTTTGTATCTGTTTGTATCTGTATCTTGAGTGCAGGAGATCAAAGGGAAAAGAGGGACTTTTCAGTAAGAATCTGGGACTGCAGGTTGAGCTGTCAAAAGAGTGAGAATCAGGACAGGCATTAAAAGGAAGCTTCGGGCGACTTTGGGAAATCATAGCGATGCGTATGCCACCATTGGCAACTTACATTCTTGCCAGTGGATGGCATTGCGGGGAGATTAGTCGCCTGCGGAAACGAAGATTTGTTGCGGGGTGACTAATCTCCCTGTCTGACACTTCCCTAAGGGTGAAGACACATGGAGCTACTAGTGGTAGCTACATGTCGTGGCTACTAAAATAGACAATGCTGATAATTTACAGATAATTGTGGGTTTTAGCAGAGACAATTCTCAGTATTATCTATGGCAGGGCATTTAGTGTTTAGTAGCCGTGACAAGTAGCTGCTACTAGCTCCATGTGTCTTCACCCTAAACCTTAAGGGTAATCGGCACATAGAGGTGGTTTCTCTGCCCAATGACTGCTGGTACAGGCAGTTCTCAGCCTGAAAAGACTAGTATAATCACAGGCAGTGCTGTAACTATAGAGGGGCAGACCTCACATCCATAGGTGGCATAGGGAAGGGGGGGGGGGCTGAGAGGGGTTGTCACAGGTGAACACATGATATTTCACGTGCATCGCTCGCAATTTCATTGGGGGCAGAAAATTAAATTTTGCAGGGCACCTGCAATAAAGTTATTGTGAGTCCTTTTATGCCTGTACTAGCTGTGACACTCCATTTTCCATTAAAGCCAAAGAGAAGTGACACAGGCAGTTTCTGGTGTTTCTCCACCATTTGTACACACATGTGCTATTAGTATAAAGGGCTTGGCTGCAGATAGAAAGATGGCAAAGGAGGCTAATGCCACTTGGAGTAGATCTCAGAGGGTCTTTTTTGGCATACAGTAGTCAAATGAGTGAGGTTGGGGAGGAGGAATACAGGAGGGTTTATTTTGCCATCCAAAACTGAAATTTCATTGACCTTAATTAATCCTTATGTCTCAGTTCTCCAATGACAGTGCTTTAGAAGATGCCTACCACCCATCCCTGAGATTATAATCCTTTACATAAAGCAATGAGCAAGCTATTTAATGAGGATCTGTCTTATTGTCTACTCTGTTCTTGCACAAGTTTAAAAGTGACATATTTCCTGGCTGACCTCGGATATCTATGTGATTTGTAGCATAGCAGTCTGTGCCAAGGCATAAGGTGTGCTCAGAGGTGTAACTAGAATGTTTCTTGGAGCCCCAAAACATTGTATGATCTTATGTGACTTACATTATTCAACTTTGTTTAGGGCAAGTACAGAGGATAATTTCAAGCCTTTTGCTGTCTGAGTTTCGGAGTTTCAGAGGACAAAACGCTCATACTTATCCTCAGTTCTCAAAACAAATAACAGAAGGAAGGTATGGCTTAATGGAATGATGCAGTTAGCAGCCCATCTGTGTTAACTATGGTTAAGGTAGCCATCTACTGGCCTTCTCAATGTGGGCCAGTCAGTTGCAGGCTTTCACCCACACACCAGCATGGCCCCATTTAAATTGGCTGCACCCTTGCCAAGTCCAAAATGTATCCTGTACAGTTTGGCTACAGAATTGCACTGTGAGTCCAGTGCAAGAAATGTCTCCCCATTATTTGGCCACTGATCACCTACAAAGCAGTACTACAAAGCAGGAAGCTGTACTTCGAGTGATCTACTGGGTTTGCAAGGGATTGGTTTTGATCTTTTTTGACAGAGGGGTGCACATATTTGATCAAAACTGATTGAACTAGAAGTCCATATTGCATTGTGTGCAGCCAGTTCTAGTCCTGGCATGTCCTGGCATCCTTATTGCTGACAGAGTGGGAAATTGCAAAGAAGTTGAATAGCCAGGTAATAGAAGGAAGCCTGCCAGCAAAGCTCTTTGCATTCCGGATTTACTGGCAAATCACCCTGAAATCAAATGTGGAGCCAACAAAATCAGGGATTACAGTAACCTATTTACAATACCTATTGGGTAATTGAGTAAGGTGCTAACTTGTATTATGTATTATAATAAGTGCCCTCTAATCAAAGCCAATTAATGCCACCCTGAGAAGGCACAGGCTCTGGGAAACCCAGTCATCAGTAGTTGTAAGTTTATATGTCTATATTATAATATTTGCACCTGAAGAATGTTACAGTGTATCATGTCATTATGGGATTTAAATCCATCAGAACAGACAGTGCGTGCCCACTGGATGCATGTAGTCTATTCAGGTGGCACTTCCATGTGTGGACAGATATTTATATCCGATTTGTTTTTGTTGTTGATGCCAATGAATTTAGGTGAAATATTTTTCTCTTTATAAAGGTAGTTAAGTCATATATGATGGCAATGTTTATAGCATAGACTATAGTAGCAATACTATATTTCCTTACTTGTTACTTAAGCAGAAAAAAAACTCTAAAAGCAAACAGATGATGGTGATGATGAGTTATATAAATATTTCTTTAGAAATAAAAATGTGCACTCTAGGATCTTCAATATACAGGAAAATGGTATTTTTAATTAAATGGTTGGTCCTGTCTGAGATCAGAAGACACACAAACAATATCATATCAATATCACTGCACACCGGCACAATGGAAGCCAGTAATGACTACCGAAGTACAGGACTCCATTGCACCTAGAATTCTGTGGCTCATCTGCTTTCGGTGCGTGATGCCAACATCTTGCCAACAGGCCATTAATATAGAGGAGTTCTTTTAGTCCACACCATAACCCCCTCTGGCCCCCCATTTAGTTGCTCTCGGCAGAAGTGTTCCTTGCAAGGCAATGTCATTTGGACTACTTCAGGAAACCGAAGTGATGTTTATGTTTTCCCACCGGCAATTTCCATTATTGCTGGTGGGAAAGTATTTGCAGAAGATTAATTGTCCACGGTAGAGGAGATTTATCTTGGGTGACTAATCTCACACATCTCACAATTTCTATTATTTTGGTTTCAAAGGCAATGCAATGTGACAGGAGGAATATAAATACTTTTTAAGCACCTTTCTTCTCTTTTGACCCTTACATCTATTCCTTTCTTTCATTCATCTGTTCATCTCTTTACTTTATGCAAGAAACCCTATTACCAAGATATGAGCCAATGGCTAGGTGGGGCCTTTCTAGCCTTACTTATCTGATCATTAGGTTAGAAGCCGAAGAAGGAAGAGAACTCTAAATATGAATTATAATGTATTTCAATTTGAAGCAACAATAAAACAATAATTTTGTCATGTACAAACATGGGCTGGAATGCTTGTATGCTAGGGCTGATTATCAGTCCCAGCCCAGTCCAACCCTGAAAATGATTAATAATATATAGTTATTCTTATATATTGCACAATGCATCACATACAGAGTGTTTTTGGTTTGTGTCCCAGTGTGACATTCTCCTGTTTATATGGATTATAATCAGGAACTACTATTTGCAATGCAAAGTAAATGGCTTTGTGCCAGCCACCCACTAAAAACACAGCAGAGTGGGACTTACATGGCAAAAATCTGCCCCAGTGCAGTTGCCCATATCAAGCAATAACAGAATTCTTTTTCATTTTTTCTCTGAAATTGAGTGTACAATTTGTACAATTTCTGAGATTTATTTACAGAATCTCATTTCTCATGTACATTTTTTATCAATTACATATTAAATGTTGCCTTAAAAGTAGTGAATGTATATGTGACATAAAATATATGTGCTAAAATGGTGGGTGGCCAGTTACAAAGTGATTTCCGCTGAACTGGCCGACCATAGTCCAATGTTTAAGCAGACTATTTATGATCCATCTAGCTGCAGCTAGTCAGTCTTTTCAAAGAGAAAACTAGGGTGGTCACTGGTGGACCCAGAAGTTACTGGGAATCTGATGGGGAGATCGACATCTGGCACATTTTCAGCTAGATATTGGTCAAGTAGGCCTGTGGGAGGGCCCACACATGAGCAAATAAGCTGTTGGAATAGTCTGAAGGGCCCGAATCTGCCTGTGTTTGGCCACCTTACAACTGGCCTGTCAGTTGGATAACCATTGGGCTTTAAACTGCAAGACAACCAAAGAGTATTACACAGAGGATTAATACCTCTATTACTCTTCAGGGTAATTCAGGGGAGTTACTAAACATTCTTACTATTCCTTGCCCCAACCCCCTTACCAACCACACGCACACATAGTAAAACCAAGTTTACCAAAAGCAAATAAATATGCTTACATGTGTTTGGCCTGTGAAAGGAAACCCATATACTGGTGAGATGTTGCTTTTTAGTGTGGGCACAATCAAACCAAGGACACTGCAAGGAGGCAATGAAAAGCACTAGCAGATTATGCATGCCAGTGGCCAACAATCATAGTAGTTAGCACAAGCCTCATACCCATGTCCAACAGCATGCATATACACTTAAATTAAGTGCATACCAGCCTGTTTTTTATACAAAGGTTGCCAGATTTGTATACGATTTGGTAACCTTAACATAGCGATCTGGCTGACCAGGTTTCAATGAAACACAAGAAACAAGGAGTCAACTGGTACTGTACTGTACTGGTATCTACTGGCAGATTACAGCAATAGTTATATATGCCAATGTTATAAAACTGGGTAAAAGTAAGCAGAGTAGTGCGACAAAGATCTGTCAACTCTGTTATCTAGAGACCAGTTATCCAAAAAGCTCCATAATATGCAGTGCCATCCCCCATATGTTCCTATAAAACACACATAGAGACAATTATATACAATTAATGATCAGCATTGTCTATTTTAGTAGCAGTGACAAGTAGCTGTCACTAGTAGCTCTGTGTGTCTTCACCCTTGAATAACAAAGCTTTATTTACAGATCTTGTAAATAATAACAATGCATCAATCCATGTTGTTGGCAAAACAATCACATTCACTAAAAAAAATACATTGTGCTTATCACCTTAGCGTCAGTCTGAGTGTCAACGTATCAATGTGTTGTTTTGTTTGTTGTTTTGTGATTGCATATGCATACTGGTTTGATCACTGCAATATCAAAGCTTACTAATCCAATCATCAGAATTCAATTCTGAATTGAGAAAGCCAATTAGATGACTAGTGCACTGTCTTCAAGAAAAAAAACAGCAAGTCCAATTGATTTGACTTTCTACTACAGATATACAGTGACCCGGATGAATGAGAACCTTAAGGGCTCTGGCACACAGGGAGATTAGTCGCCCCAACAAATCTCCCTGTTCGCAGGCGACTAATCTCCCCGAAATGCCATCCCACCGGCGATTTACATTTTCACTGAAATTGCGCCGCTGCGTATCTCATCCCCCCGGTGATTTACATTTTCACTGAAATCACGCCGCCGCGTATGTCATCCCACCGGTGATTTACATTTTCACTGAAATCGCGCCGCCGCGTATGTCATCCCACCGGTGATTTACATTTTCACTGAAATCGCTCCGCCGCGTATGTCATCCCACCGGCGATTTATATTTTCACTGAAATCGCTCCGCCGCGTATGTCATCCCACCGGTGATTTACATTTTTGCCGGTGGGATGGCATTTTGGGGAGATTAGTCGCCCGGGAACAGGGAGATTTGTCGCGGGCGACTAATCTCCCCGTGTGCCAGAGCCCTAACAGACCAATCATCTGATGTTGCTGGAACTCAAATGCATGAAATTCATATTCTATCTATCATTTTTTAATGGGTTTACCAACTCTCGAAAAAATGTAAATAACTCAAGTTGAAAAACTACATACTGTACATTTTGCCTAGGACAACTCCCATTCTCAACTTCTTCATAAATTCACAAACTTTTAGACGTTGAAGTCTTACATTCAAGTTTTTTGGATTTTTTGTACATAATAAACCATAATTTAAATTTGGGAGTTTTTGCACAAAAAATTTTGAACTGTGGGAAAAAATTGAATTTGAGTGAGCTCCTTAGGGTAATTTCCTACAGAGACATGTGTCATCCACAAAAGACTAATCTCTGTGGGACACTTCGCCTTTAACTGCCTTATTGGGACTTGGGCTCAGCTCCTATGATTCAGTTTCCTTGGCAATGCATGTGCCCAAAAACCACTGACTCTTCAGGTTTTGTAATTTTATTGATACAGGGTCGGATGGGCTGCCGGGACACTGGGAAAAAACCTGGTGGGCCCTGGCGGTCCAGACCCGATCCCTGTCAGCACTCCCCCGGCTCCGGTGTCCCTCCCGATGCCTTTCACTTTCGTGTGCTCAGGGGAGGACATTGGGTGGTTGGTGACACCCCTGTGAGGGGTTAGGCAGTGCCAGGGGCCCCTGTCGATGTGTGGGGGATGCAGTCAGAGGGGGCACCTTGGGGGTATGGGGCCCCTGGAGTGGCAGCCCCGGTGGGCCTTGTACTCCCCCTGCCTGACCCTGGTTGATTTGGGAATAGGGCAGGTTTGAAAATTTCAGACATATCTAAACTTAATTATTATGTACTAAAATATTCTAGTAACAGTTAAATATTACAAATATCTAAAACATGAAAATGTACATTTCAGATTCACTCTAGATAAGCAATAAATGCTTTTTTGACACTAAACACACAAGCCAGGATAGGTTTCCAACAAGCCATGACTTTATCACGTTGATAAGACCTTCTTTAGGGAAACAAATATAAATACTATTCTAAAGTGTAAATATATATATATCAAATTGTCACGAGTAATGCATTTTTTTTTTTATGCATGTGTTCCTGACGAAGATCCCCCTTAATTTTTTATATACTGGAGTCCCCTGTTCCCCTGCTTTTGGTCTATAAAAATACAAGGATGTGCAGGTAACCCCCTTTAAGTCAGCACCCAGCTTTGATTTATTATATGATTTGTGCATATTGTGTGCCAAACCCACACATGTAGATTATTTGTATAATGGTTTAAACTTTCCCTAAACAACTGGGATACATTATTTTATCTGGTTAGAAGAAGAGCTAATTAAGCTAATCACAACCATTGTACCATTGTAAATACATCTGACAAGCATATTATTCATTGGGCTAGATTCAATTCAAAGAGAAACACTTTTCTTCTAATTCAATTCTCCTAATTCAATTCCACATTTTACCAGAGGCTTTTCACATGCCATGAGATACATTTTTCTAATTAAACTGAATGTGGCCCATAAAGAGAAAAGTCACACCCTGTTAGACAGAAGCAACATAAGCAAGGCACTCCTCCCATTGTTCAGCTGTATCACACACTGTATAAATAGACGGATCACTAAGGAAATGAACATTGGACACTTTCAAAGAGAAAGACATGGACAACCACTGTAAGTACAAACATTGCTTATGCCTACTGCATTTACACAGGGGTGTACAACCTATTGCTCTCTAAAGGTGGCCATGCACAGGCAGATTTCAGCTGCTAATTCGGGTCCTTCAGACCAGTTCATGCCCGTGTATGGGACCACCTACAAAAGGTTAGTTGTCAATCAGGGAGGTTTGATTTTCCCCTCGGATCGGGGACCACACTGGCTTGTTGTTGCTGGCCAACGGCCCATATACCCACTGTTTTAATTAGACTATTTGGCCCTAGGGCCAAACAATCTAATCAGTGGGCACATGGTGGCCAAAATAATTTTTTAATTATGTGAATAGTAAAAAAATGAAGCAAGAAGGGGTGGGAAACTTATTATCACGGGGGGGGGGGTAAGTTGGGTAAGTTGGTTTTTTTTTAGTGATATTTTCCTGACTTGTGAATGCACCCGCCAGTCCAAGTGATTGCTATTAAAATCAATGAGGAGCAACTCCAGGCATTTTGACTGATAAAGTACCTTGGGAGTCAGAACTATAATTCTCTTGAAGCCCTGTGCCCTAAATCCCAACAGCATTTTTCCTGACATTATCTGTTTTACTTTAAAAGTAGTATTGTGGGTGGTGTAGAAGTTGCCCCTTTAACCAATTAAATCAACATGTAACCATTTCATACTGACCTGATGAGAATATCTCATGAAGTTTTTTCAGAGGAAATTGCAAGCTTTCATGTATCAACTCATATTTTTCATCACACCAGAATTTGTCCATAAATCCTTTGTGATCAAAATCATCATCATGGTAATGTTTGTGCTTTTCTTCATCAGGCTTGCAATAACCTGTATCCATTGTAACTCGCTTAGGTAGTCAATCAGGTCTGTCACCAAAGCCTTCCTAGGAGAGCCTTATTAACTCAATGTTAAATGACCACATGAATTTATACAGAAATGCTACAATTGTTACATGTTTGATAAAAATCACATGCATTTTATTTGTATACATAATGTTTACATAACATTACATTTTAAATAAATACATATTTGATAATAATCACATGCGTTTTATTAGTGTACATCATGGGAGTATTTATTAACATAGGACACAAACATCACAGGTGATGCTGCCCATAGCAATCAATCAGCAATTAGATCAGTCACCTACAAGTTAGAAAGCAAGTGCAAAGATCTGATTGGTTATACAACTCTATAAGGGATTAGCTAAAATCCTTGATGCTGAATAAAAGTGTTAGTGTCGAGTTTGGTAAGAAAAAATGTGCTTTTAAAGCATTCAAGTTAGCTGGGACAGCAGAAACTTTCATCAGGTACAAGGAAGCAAATAAAGCAGCAAAAAAGCTATCAGGCAAGCTAAAATAGAGATGGATGGTACATTGTAATGAGAACCCATATAATTGAAAAACTTGAAATTTTATACAATGCGCATTATTTGCATTTTTTTCTGGTCAGTTTGTCCTGACTGTGGAAACAATATAGCAAAAATTGGCTTCCCTTCAGGCAAGCCTGCTGTTCTTACAGTGTCCTGCATATTTCATCACAAGTCTGTTAATCACAGAACCTGCAAGGCAATGTGAAAATTGTAGTGTTGGCTGGAGTCAAGCTAAGATAAGAAAAAGGCAATAGCAATTGGTTTGTGGAATGGCTAAACACTGCTCCACAACAAATAATTCAGGACCACCTTAAGAAAACTACTTCATACAACTACAAAGGTGTTTATACATTTTTAGTACAGTAAATAACAATGGGGCTTACTGGTATACACTATATTATATTGTTTTAAATGCAAAGAGATTTTTGAAAACAGTAGAAGTATACATTTACTATGGTAGCTGGTAAGGTGATAAGGGAAGGTTAGGGACAGGTGGGGCCTCTTTGTCTTGCCAAACTGAGATTCTATAGGGTGTGTGGTTGCTGGGTCAGTTCACACTATTTTATTTTGTTTAACGTGTAACCTTCTTTCCTCCCCAGTTATTCTGTGTCTTATATTATTACTCTCAATATGTGGGTCCAAAAGTGATTTGAGCGAACTGCAGGAATGCCTTGACGATCCTGAATATGAAGAGTTGCTGGATATTGCCAATAATGGATTGCACAGAAACAAGTCTCCTAAACGGAAACACATTGTGGTGGTTGGTGCAGGCATGGCTGGCCTTTCTGCAGCCAAAGTTCTACTTGAGGCTGGCCACAGAGTAAGTCCATCTAGCTGTGTAAAGTGGCAAAATACATAGTACCACTATAGCAATAGTATAGTTAGGAGATAAAGGTCATTCAAGCTCAGTTATGGTCTACCATGGGGAGATGTATAGCACAAAGAGATGAATGGACTATTACAGTATATATTTTAGGCAGCTTATTACTAGTAGACATAACCCAAGTAATAAGGAGATTTTGCCAAGAAGATTTCACACCCAAGGTCATAGTTAATTGATTTTGGGCAATGAAACATATGTGTCTCCACATTTCTGAAAATGGTTGCTCCCTTGGCAGATGCTACTGTTGTGGTCCTATTTTACAAATAGTTTTAGGTGCTAACCTGGGCCACCATCAGGGTGGTACATGGGGCACTGCAGTCAGTTTAATGAGTTAATAATGCCCTGTTGATGGGAGGACTTTGTTAACTTAGTGGTATGTGGCCCCATTATTTCTGATAACAGTCCTGGTGCTAAAAAGGTGTAAAACACATTTTTTCATGATACACACCAGCATGCAAAGATTACTCCTTCTTCGCAGCATGCAAGTGGCATGTCTGATTAAGCGATATTTAGCAAATGATAAGCTGGACATGTGCTGGCAGTCATACACTAAGCAATCCCATATGTTATCCAGCCAGTCATCCTGTGGACCTAACAGACAGAAGCAATATGGGGTCCATACTCTATGGCCACCTTTTAATTGTTCCACTCATTCATGCTGACAGCCCAAACTATCAGATCAGCGGGAACTTCTGTGATGAGGAGCTTGATTCCCTTGCTCATCTGCTGATGCACCATGCTCTGGCCAACATGGTGCATTAGCAGATGCACTTTTCAAACCTGTCTGGACTAAGATATCAGTCAGGATCATCAGGCGCCCATACATTTACTGAAAATCATACAAATCATTGCTTTGTACAGTGTTATTGTTTTCCTATTTGTGAATAGCAAAGGGATGTTTTTCCCAGCATATCTTTCGTTAACAGATGGTACATGGGCACTGCCTTAATATAGTTTGCACTGACTCTCCCCACAGCTCCATATGTGGAACAGCAAATGAGCAAATGCAAGTGCAACAAGTAGCTGCAGAGTATTAGCTGTAATATACCACTTAAAATACAGAATGACAACTTTGCAATCTGTGGTTTAACTAAATCTATAGGTACACTGGAATAAAACATACAATTTCCCTTCCTAAATATCAGGTGACGGTGCTGGAAGCAAGCAATCGTGTAGGCGGTCGGGTTTTGACATACAGAGACCCAGAGGGCTGGTTTGCTGAGCTTGGACCTATGCGTCTGCCCACTCTACACAGGTATTTATAATTTGGGGCTGGTTTTATTAACCATGGAAATAAACATGAATGAGGTTTTCCCTCTTGCTGGAAATCAGTGAACCAGATTCAGTGTAATAATTAAAAATAAGCTTACATTTAACTACTGGTCTTTCCCATTGTAGTTTCTTGTCAAGTCTGAGCCTGAATATGCTGAAAATGAGATTTTGTCTTAAAGTTAATTTTTTTATGGCTCATTTGGTGGAAAGAGCGGGGGGTGGGGGGATATATAATTCTGTATATTTATTACCTATTCCCTGAAATCCATGACTTGCACATGCAAGTTGGTATCTGTCACAATAAAACACTATAACTGTCCAGAGTTTAAAGTCACATGACATTAAAGGAAAATTATACCTTCAGAATGAATACTTATTTAACAGATAATTTAGAAAGTGAAAATTTACCCCCTGTTGTAAAATATAAGGATATTGTAAGTTACAGAGGAGTTCTGTGACCATATAGAAGCGCAAGGCTGAAGGCCTAAGTCATAGAACTCTGTTGTCACCTCTAATATCCTCATATTTTTACAACAGGAGATACATTATTTATTATAATACAGAAGTGCCCTTTTAAATCTTTTACCATGAGCCACCATTACATGATGGGCTGTGTGCTGCCTCAGAGATCACCGGATAGGAAGTAATGCAGCTCTAACTGGAAGAAGTGTGAGAAAACTTCTATACATTGTCTATTCTACGGCTGATGTGACCCAATCTGTGTGTGAGCATAGTGAATTGTACGAGCCAGGGGGCGGCCCTTAGAACTTAGAAAGTCAATTTTTTATTTAGGAGTTTATCCAGTGTCACATACTGCTAGAAAAGTATATTTTTATGAAAATGGTTTCTTTAGTGAGACAGTATTTTACCAATACTTTTTTTAAAAACAGGGTCCAGATATAGTTTCCATATAGGTTATTATAAGCAAAAAGAGACTGTGTGCTCATATATGTTTAGTGGCCGTTAGGGCATACTGGGACTGATGTGATGGTATTAACCTTTTATATTGTGTTTGTCCAGCCAGAGAGACCAAATGTTTTCAAATTTTGCAGGGCACCTTCTCCAATAGAGAAGGTCAATAACATAGAAGCATCCCTGGGGGATTTACACTGATAGGCGTATTAGTCATGTCAGAAAAATATTCTGCTATGGCACACCAGAACTATTGTTTTGTATTGCACACATATGGGCTGTTTTATGCTGTGTTCAAGGGTATAGTTTACACCTAAGGGTGTGGATTTAAATTTGGATCAATAATAAGAATTTGGACAAATCAGAATCCAACAAAAAGTGCTGGCATGCAGGTGAACTCTGAACCAAATCCTGGATGACATACTGTATTATCCATATATTGTCAATAATATGTACCAACAATGGGTTACTGTTTCTCCCAACAGAATTGTACGTGCATACATCCAAAAGCTTGGACTGCAACTAAACCCATTTATTAGTTCCAACCCTGACAATTTTTACATGTTTAATAACATAAGGAAAACTCAGAGGGATGTTAATAACAACCCAAATCAGTTTAATTTTGAGCTGTCGGAGTCAGAAGAAATGAAAAACATTAGCACACTGTATGGAGAATCAGTACAAAAGGTATGCCTTTTTTCTTTATGTTTCTATACATCTGTATTTATGACTTGAAGAGATTTTGACTCATGGCATCACCGCTAATGCCTTTGCAGGCTATATGCACGCAGGCACTTTTTCCATTTGTAATATGTGCTGCCACTGAGTTGGGGCCTAAACTCATTATGGGGGAGGGAGCATTGTAAAAACAGAAAAATACAAAATAAGTATTGAGCTTTCTCTAATAATATACCAGAGATGGAATGCCTAATTCTGATACATACCAAGTATGTATACCCAGTTGAAAGTCAGTCAGGTCCAGACTGGGATTTAAAATAGGCCCTGGTATTTAAAATGCATAGAAGTGCAGTTCTGCCCTTAAAGGAGAACTAAACCTTACTACGTACAACATGTGCCATCTTCTGTTCATCCCAATACTCTTTGGGTCTCTTCAGCAACATGGACTCTGCAGAAGCATGCAAAGAGTATCTAAATGCACAGAACATGGTGCCTGGGAACTCCACCGAGCTGCTTTGCTTTTTAGCTCTGGTTTTCAAATAGAGGCACTTCCTATGTAATAGACTGTGTGGGAAGGACAAGGTGAGGGGGGCTGACGGAGGGCATGATTCTTTTATATTAGCAATACCATTTCTTTAAATGGACGCAGCAATAAATTGTTGTTTACCTATAACCAGCAGCAATTAGCAAGCAGCATTTAGTGGTCTTATTGGGTGCTATTGGCTACTGTGGTTTTTACTGGGGTTGGGGATCGGTGTTAAGGAAAAGCCAAGCATAGTCTAAGGCCAAAGTAGCACCTGGCATACAGTCTGCCTCTCTTCGCTTGCACAAGCATTTTCAGGCTGATCTCCGCTACATGTACCTGCACTCGGGCCAAAGTTTTACCTAGCAGCTACATGGAGGTGCAGATAACAGTTGATCTGCTTCTCTCCTCCTGCCTACAAAACTCAGGCAGAGAGAAGCAGACTGTATGCCATGTTTGACTTTGATCTACTGGCACATGGGGCTGATCCACAATTATTTTTAAACTCACCACTGATATTTCAGAAACTTGCTTTCTCTCTCGCTTTCTAGTCAATTTAGACAGTGTTCTTCAACTTTTTTTACATGAACCCAAGTAAATATTTAGCTTATGTCAGAGGATACTGACTGCCTTGCATATACTAACATATGGAACTGTGTTTGGCCTCTTCTAGCTTCTTAATGAAATGAATGGAAAGGAATGCTCAGATATATTGGATGCCTTTGATAGAGCTTCCATGAAGGTAGGTAGTGCATCCTATTGGATCATGTCTTCCCTGTTGAAAAGTAATAAGACACAAAAATGAGGTGCATTATTTCATTAGTAAGAATACAGTAATACAAATGTGATCTTTTCCCACAGTCTTACCTGGTGGAAGAAGCAGCTCTTAGCAGGGGAGCAGTTCAAATGATTGGGAATTACATGAATATGAAGGGAGAGTTCTACATCTCTTTCCTGGAATCTGTGATTGGCGAGACCTATTTCGGCAACAGCAGGTAGAACGAGGAATAAAACTTACTGTTGCCTTGCTTCCGGGGTGGGAAAATCCTCAATTTATTCAGCTACAATGGCAGGGCCAGACATAGGGCTAGGCAGAAGGCAAGTTCCTAGGGTGCAGTGGTGGGGGGTGCTAGGTACGTACCTCTTCTATGTAGCTACTATGCTCTCCAACCAATTCGCCCACAGGCCAAACAAATGGAGAGTGTATGTAGTGCCACACACTGTATCACCAGCTTCATACTGTTCCAAACATTCATACAGAGCACACAAAAATATAGGAATTGCATAGCTTCTTCACAGATGGGGAAGTTTCTATCTTGAGACTGACCAATGTCATGGCCATGGCATCAGCCATCCAGCACACCCACACAGTGCATGTATGGCCAGCTTTAGAGTTTAGCAAAAGCCTGACAGCGAAAGTGTGCAGATTCTATGTTTTACTATCCTTTCTTCTGCACATTTACCCAGAAAAAATAAATCTAGCTTCCTAATGGGTGTGATGTGAATTTGACTCTTCCTTGTGTATTAGCGAGTTGCTTAAAGACAACTAATCTCTAGGGATGGGCCATCATGTAATGCTGGCTTCTCTACTCATTTCACAATACTGCAAATATTAACATATTCATTTTATTCCCACAAATGACACATTTACAACAATATGCTGATACAAAGATAGCTCATTTGCTTTTTTGGAGGAAAGTGACTCGAGGTTTAGGTATACCAAACATTTTTCATGTCGAAATGACTGCACCTTTAATAAAGCCTTAGGGGCTGATTTACTAATCCACGAATCCGAATCCGAATGAGAAAAATTCGGATTGGAAAACGAACATTTTGCGACTTTTTCGTATTTTTTGCGATTTTTTCATCACCGTTACGACTTTCCCGTAAATTGTCGCGATTTTTTCGTAAGCCATTACAAATTTCGAGAATTGTCACGACTTTTTCATTGCCATTATAACTTTCGAGAATTGTCGCAGCTTTTTCATTGCCATTCTGACTTTCGAGAATTGTCGCAACTTTTTCATTGCCATTACGACTTTCGCGAATTGTCGCAACTTTCGTATTGAGAGCTCGAAAAAGTCGCGACAATTCGCGAAAAAGTCGCAAAGTACCGATCATTACGAAAAAAACGCATTCGGACGCTTTTCGGACGTTCGTGGATTAGTAAATGTGCCTCTTAGTGTATGGGCATTATAAAATACAGTTGGACATAATTCATATTTTACATTTAGTGGATGTGAAATAAACAAAAGATTTTGTATTTCTTGTTATGGTTTTTAAGGTACATTACATTTTGCACCCCCTTATTAAAGCTCATTTAAAAACACAAGTACAAAAGAAATTTTGCTCTTAGAACTTGCATGTAACCTTCAATGCCTGCTCTGTTGGAGTCCCAGAATCCATCACTTAACAATGGAACAAGGTGAGGGAGGGGTTGCATTACACTGTGTGCCAAAGGGGGGCTGGCAAATAGTTCTTAGGTGAATCCAGGGTTCATTTATATGTGTGGTATCAGGTATAACTAAGTAAAACAAAAATACATTTTTATATTTATATAGATAGCGTTTATGTATCTTTTCCACTTATTTTTCCTTTAAAGTTATTTGTAATTGCAATAGCAAGCAGTATCTGTCCCTTGCTATTCTTTACACTGGTGATTCTGACTACTAAAACAATATACCAGATGCTAACTGATATCTTACCTGTGAAGAAGCATGCAAAGCCATAGTAAGAAATAGAATCATGGCTGGAGGAGAGCTGATTTCTATGTTGTTTTCAGAACCAGGAGTGCAGAAAGAGACAGAGATGCCCTGCTTTCCATAGAAATTACATTTACACATAACTAGAAAACCACTGAAAATTTGTAATGAATGCACATTGGAAAGTTGCTTAGATTTTTTCCCCCTTTCTGTTTCTGCAGGCTTGAGGAGATCACAGGAGGTTTTGACCAGTTGCCGTTGGCATTGTACAAGAGTATTAAAGAAGTTGTCTACTTAAATTCTACAGTGGAAAAGGTAATTAAGAGGCAGCGATCTGTTATTGTGCAGTACCGCAAAAATAAGTTGTCTGGACTTGCAAGCCTTGAGGCCGACTATATTATCATCACCTCAACTGCAAAAGCCACCATGCGCATTCAGTTTCTGCCCCCTCTAAGCCCCAAAAAGAGCAATGCACTCAGTTCTGTTCATTACACGAGTGCTACAAAGATTATATTAGCTTGCAATGAAAGATTCTGGGAGGAGGACGGGATATTTGGAGGAAGATCTTCTACTGATCGTCCAATCCGTTATGTCTTTTACCCAAGCCACAATTTCACTAGTGGGAAGGGCATCCTGCTGGCTTCCTACACACTGGGAGATGACTCCATGTTCTTCGCAGCCCTCAGTGATGAGCAATGTGCTGATGTGGTTTTTAATGATTTAGCTGCCCTCCACAAAAAGCCAAAAGAAGAACTCCAAAGGGCCTGCCCAAAGATTGTGGTGAAGAAGTGGTCCCTGGATCCTTACTCTATGGGGGCTTTTGTCCATTTCACCCCTTACCAGTTTGGTGATATTTATGAACATTTAGCAATGCCTGAAGGAAGAATATATTTTGCAGGTGAATCCACATCTTTTCCTCATGGCTGGATTGACACAGCAATAAAAAGTGGTTTGAAAGCAGCAAGAGATATCCACAGGGAGGCCACAATGTGGTATCATAAATAGTGTTATGGTGTATGGCAGAGGTTTTAAGATGTTTTGGCCTAAAGGTCCTCCTTTATGCCACCCCCCTCTTAGCTAACAGCAAAGTTAAAAATATGCCATTAACTGAAAAAGACATTCACTTAGGGATATAAGCATTCACCCTTGTGATTCACCCTAAATGGCTTCCATGCTGCCTTCCCTTTTTCCACTGTAGTTCTACACCACTGGTGTAAGGTTCTCTTTCACAATATTTTGAGGCACGGTTATCCGTGTAAGCACCAAGTATTCAGGACTGATTATCTGTTCCGAATAATTTCAAATCCACTGGTTTTATGATCACATTGGCCATTGCTCATTGGCCAAATAGAGTCAAATTGATTGCACGTAATCTCAAAGTGATCATGTCATTCAGCCTTTTGCTGAGATACTCTCATTGGCCTATGATCTGTCAGGTCAGCCAAAGGGCCAGATTTGCCCAAACTGAGTCATTTTAAAGTCTTTTTCAAGCTGGGGTTTAAAGTATGATTTGCAATGAGATTGAATCCAACAACCCAGCTGAGACTCAAACCCAAAATGGCTCAAGTGGTAAATATATAGATATATAATACACAAAAGCCATGAATATCCTGTAAATGATATCCTTATAAACCGTGCTTAGTGATGTCATCAGTTATAATTGGTTCTTAGAGATGTCATTTCTGTCACATGACTCACTAAAACTTTTGTATTATAATAAATAAAGTACCCCCTGTTGAAAAGTAAGAAGTCACCTTAGAGTTCCATGACCTGTATAAAAGCACAGGGTACTTTATTTACTCTATATATATATAACATGTTCATGGGCAAGAGTGAAATGATATGGAAATAGAACCAAAGGAATTCTACCTCTGTCTGATGATTCAGCACTAAATGCTTGCAGTGTTCAGGCAGCTTCAAAGGTGCCCAATCAAAATTTTCCCTCCGATCCAATCAACAAGATGACTGATATCCAATGCCTTTGCCGATATCGGTTGCCTTGTATCTCACCATACAAGCACCTTTTATTGTACAAGTATACGTTTCCTACAATAATATTGGTGCATGTATAACAACCTATAGGCAGCCCTGACACAGGCCGTAAGGATTTATAATTTAGGTGTTAGATTCTGAATTATTCTGAACCCACGCCTAAATCTGTAGTCTCAAATAGGTTGTATGAATTTGGAATTATAAAGAAACTGTGGGCTTTATGGGAAAGCAAAGTATTTCTTGTGTTTTTCTCAACCTGTATGAATTATTCTTTTTTTACTCCTGAAAGTGTACAGTTTATATGGCAAGCCCAATCACTTGGATACTTTAGAAGAATGTTTACTAGTTTTGACTAGTTTCTGCCATGCTATGTCATACCCCCCAACTGTCCCGCTTTAAGCGGGACAGTCCCGCTTTCTATAGCGCATCCCGCTGTCCCGGATAGTTCCCTGAATGTCCAGCATTTTCGTAATAGATTACGTATGTATGTATGGGGGGTACTGTCTCCCCTGTGTGGGGGGGGGGGGCAAAACTGGTAGATAGTTATAACTCACTTATATTTATTAAACCATTTGTCCTCCCTGTGTGTAATTCTGTATATTGTAAGATTGTACAGCACTGCGTACCCTTGTGGCGCTTTATAAATAAAGTTATACATACATACATACATAACTGACTCTCTATATTTGTATTTTATATGTAGGAGTTGTTATTTTGTTTTCCTTAGGTAGTACAGTATGAGGGTTTAGCACATTTGCATCTGATCCCGCGCTGCGCGCGTCAAATCTTTTTGTCCCTCTTTTTGTTTTTCAAATGTTGGGAGGTATGCTATGTCTGTTCAACATCTAGGGGAAGCTTTATTCATACAGAACATTTGTATATGTTTGTATATTTCTTTGATGGATGATTGAGTCAAATCATATTAAAGGATGAGCCTTTCTATACTGATAGCAAATATGATATGATATAATAAAAAATATATAACGCTCCATATCAGATGAATAAAGATAGAAAATGTACCTCCCTTCTCTCTAGTTTATTAGAGCATGGTAACAGCGCATAACCGCGGGTTTATCACAATACTTCATGGAGCATTAATAGCCATAATAAAGCAATGAGTGAACACGCAGAACTAAGAAAATGGCAGCGCCAGCAGCATGTGAAGTTCCACCTCACTCAGAAGCAGATAATACAGTCTGTTACAGCAGTATACAGCAATTACAGCACCCCTGCGCCCCTGCACCTTGGTCTCTCCCGCCGTATATACCCTACCCGCGAATTTATACAAGCCTTATACCGGTGCGCAGTTGTTTGCGAAAGCGTCACACGTGGCTGTTATTTCTAAAGTGGAGCTCGTATCTCTTGTAAAAAAACAAAACCCTAATGAAACAGTAATTGTTAGGGAGGAATTTCGGCGTGTAGGTGCCAGCGCCTGGCCCTTTAATGGTGAAGAAAAGGTGCCGAACACCCCAGATGGGACTCGAACCCACAATCCCTGGCTTAGGAGGCCAGTGCCTTATCCATTAGGCCACTGGGGCACTTGTGTTCAGCCTTTGTCATTGACGTTAATGTATAAAATAGAAGCTTCTTTAGCTGCCAGAGATGTGGGTGGGAGAGTAGGCGCTTGGTGCAGGCAGAATGGGCGGCAGAGCCGGTAGCGGAAGGAACGCTTTGCGCTCTGCGAGTTGCGCACCTGCTGGTGAGAAAGAAACATGGCGCCGGGGCGGAGAGTGGCCGCGCTATCTTATTTACAGCCACATTCCCTGTGAGTAACAAGGGGTTACTATAGTAGGACATGCCCCATAGTGCTGCTACAGCAAGGCAAGCAGGATAAACACAAGAATTATTAGAACAGAAAAATCACAATTTTTTTATGAATTATAGAAATTATGGATCCACGCAACCCGTAGCTAGTTGTCAGGATGGCCGAGCGGTCTAAGGCGCTGCGTTCAGGTCGCAGTCTCCTCTGGAGGCGTGGGTTCGAATCCCACTTCTGACACAACTCTTTTCTCATTAACTCGTTTGTTTAACTTTTTTGTCTTACTGGAGCTTGCAGTTATTTTCTACAAAATCTACTAGGACATTGGCATTTCTCAAAATATATATTTATCTTGCACTGAAGCCTGCCTGCTGGTTATTTGGGAATAAGTAAAATGGAGAAAACATGATAATGTGTAAGACTGATTAATTCGCTCCCACAAACTGTCAGACTTTCTCCCAATCTCTCTGCCTTCAAGAGATCTCTAAAAACACATTTATTTAGAGAAGCTTACCCTAATCTAGTTTAGCAATACCCTGTGCCCCACCTCTCACAACTCTGGTCATGCCCATTCCCACACCTTGTGTCTCAACCCTTTCTCCTTGTAGATTGTAAGCTCTTTTGGGCAGGGCCCTCTTCACCTCTTGTATCGGTTATTGATTGCTTTATATTTTACTCTGTATATCCAATGTATGTAACCCACTTATTGTACAGCGCTGCGGAATATGTTGGAGCTTTATAAATAAATGTTAATAATAATAATTAATCAATCAAGCTGTCTATCTATCCTATAGCAAATAAAGGGTAGTTAAAGGCCAGCTAAAATAGATTGCAATATATGGACAAACAATCCCTGTACTTAATCATATCATTAGCCTGCCAGTTACTGCGGACTTTGACAAGGAGTAAATTGGACACAGTTACACAAAGACCCTCTCTCTCAGATGTGCCCTCTACAGTGTTGTGTGGAGGAAGAGTGCGGTGTTGTTGAATTACACCTCTCAGTACTGCACAGTCCAGATTGTAGTATACCAGAGGTACTTGAACAAGCAACAAATGTTTATTTGCATACAAGTAAGCGGTATTCGTGTAGTACAATGTTGCTATAGCGATAGAATGTTTGCAGCAATATTCATTAGCATATGCTAATCAGCACACAGTAAAGGTCCCCATACACGGGCCGATAGAAGCTGCCGATATGGGTCCCCTGGACCGACTCAGCAGCTTATCGGCCCGTGTAGGGGCAGAAACGATCGGACTGGCCGACCGATATCTGGCCTGAAATTGGCCAGATATCGGTCGGCCAGGTTAGAAAATCCTGTCGGATCGGGGACCGCATCGGCTCGTTGATGCGGTCCCCGAACCGACTGCCCCATTGCCCAGGGCCAAACGATCGAATTCACCGACATTCCTCCCCGATATCGCCACCCGTAGGTGGGGATATCGGGTGAAGATCCGCTTGCTTGGCGACTTGGCGCCAAGCAAGCGGATCTGCCCGTGTATGGCCACCTTAAGATCTGATTGTCCCATTCACCCATCCTCCACCCTAGACAATTAATAAATCCTTAATCTGAATGGGGTAACTGGGCACCTATGTTTGATCTTCAGTCTTGCTGTGCCACAATTATATATATAGGGCTCGTGTTAAGCTGGCCACACACATGGCGATTCTCGATCTTTCGCACAAAAGATCATTCCAAACCTCCACTGACGGTCGGGGCTGAATAGTCAGATATGGAGGTAAAAACAGATTTTGCTCAGGTGCCATCAAAACCTGCCCAATCGGCGAGTCGACCGATATCCACAGCCTTCTGCGATATCTTTTGCCGAGTTGCCATACACGCACAGAATATTGTACGAAACAAGAGTTTGTACGATATTATTGGTGCCTGTATGGCCAGCTTTAACCACATGGGCACTGCAGAGAGCTGCTGGCTACACCTGCTGCAGTCACTCATTCCATTTATAACTACATATTTTATTAAGAGACTAAGGGAGAACCTGAATCAGACCAGTGTGTGTACAATGTGGGAATAAACTAATAATAGCAGAGGACTGCCATAACTGCTTTATTTAACAGCCACCCCTACACAAACCCAGATGGTATAATGTCCCCATTAAGGAAAATCCCAAAGGCCTCTGGACTGGAATGGGAATTACAGTATCAAAGGATCTAAACAACTTTCAAGACCCCGCCCATCAGACAGACGCTATTTAGTGGGCTGGTAGGGGTACGTCTGGGCCTCTGTGTAAATTGCCAGGGACTGTTTTGAATCCCAGTCAATACTGACCCCCACCATAAACAGAAACAAAGTTGTACTTGTCTCTTCTCCGGGACTAGAACAAGTTAATTGATTAGTGATGAGTGAAATATTAACCATGTTTTTCTGCGAAAAGATGTCCATAGACTCCAGTTGCCACTACAAAAAAGTAATGGGGCAAAATAAGTCATGTGGTAGCTTTGAAAACACTGCCATTGACTTCCGTGCATTTTGCTAATTTTTCGAAGAAGCAAACTGGGACAGATTTATTCATCACTATCATTGATACCTGTGCTATTCTCATTAATAAAAGGCCCTCACCTTTCTGTGACAAATACCATATTGTTTAAGGGGAAGTTAACCATATCCAAGTTGGGATTTCTTTCATGTGTTCCTCAAATATCCTCTCTCTCTCTCGCTCTCTCTCTCTCTCTCTCAAGAAAATAAATGATTATTTATGAGATGTTGCTGGTATGAAAGACTGTGGAAGATGTCTCAGCCAACCTGAATGACACTGTGTATCATGTTGCAGTATAGCCGTACAAAGCAGAATTTTAAGCTAAAAGAAACCTTTCTAGGGAAGAAACATGAAGCCATACTGTCTTTTATGGACCGTCCCACATAATGACCGGACCCCAACCCTTGTCAGCTTTTGTTAGGGAGAGCCTGACCACCAGGGCATAGAAAAATGCCCTACAAGCCGGTCACTACAGAAGCACTGGGCTGAATATCTTTAAAGGGATTCTGTAATAATTTTTATGGTGTACTTTTTATTTCTAAATTGCACTGTTTACATAGCAAATAATTCACTACCATTTAAAATGTTATTCTTAGCTGTGTAGGCGCCATTTCAGTGCATTGTGCCTGAGTCTGAGCTTTCAGAAGGAGCCAGCGCTACACATTGGAACTGCTTTCAGGTAACCTATTGTTTCTCCTACTCCCATGTAACTGGAAGAGTCCCAAGCCGGACTTGGATTTCTTTATATTGAGTGCTATTCTGATATCTACTGGGAGCTGCTATCTTGCTACCTTCCCATTGTTCTGCTGATCGGCTGCTGGGGGGGAGGAGGTGATTTCACTCCAACTTGCAGCTCAGCAGAAAAGTGTGATTAAGGTTTATCAGAGCACAAGTCACATGGATGTGGCACCCTGGGAAATGAAGAATATGGCTAGCCCCATGTGAAATTTCAAAATTAAATATAAAAAAATATGTTTGTGTTTTTGAAAAACAAATTTCAATGCAGGATTGTGCTGGGGAAGCTCTATTAACTGATGTTAACTGATTAGGGCTCTGGCACACGGGGAGATTAGTCGCCCGCGACAAATCTACCTGTTCGCGGGCGACTAATCTCCCTGAGTTGCCTTCATCCGCCATCCCACCGGCAAACATGTAAGTTGCCGGCGGGATGGCACACACAGACCGGGTATTAATCCGGGTATTAATCAGAAAGGCAGCACAGAGACCAAAGTTAACCCTGAAGGAGTTGCAGAGTTCCACAGCAGAGACTGGAGTATCTGTCCATAGGACCACAATAAGCTGTACACTCCATAGAGTTGAGCTTTATGGAAGAGTGGCCAAAAAAGGCCATTAAAAATAAGAAGCCACATTCTGAGTTTGCCAAAAGGCATGTGAGCGATGTATTATCCATCGCAGGGGAAAAGGCAGGCAAGAACACCAGTGTGTAAGAGCATAGTTGCTAATTACTGTTTGGCAATAAAACCAAAATGCTTCATTAAAAGAAACTGCACTTGGAAGAAAAGTCATGGTTGGTACTGAATACATGTGATACCAGCCAAACAGCAATGGCATAATTGACAATTTAGTGTATTAGAGCTACTAATCACTGTGGATTCAAGAAATCACCGTGTGTGAGAAATGTGAGTGTGCCATGGGCATTGCCACAGTAAATATATACACTGGTCTGGATTTGCAAATGGGACCTCCAGGGAGAAGGCAACAAACCTAGTAGAAGTAGATGTAAAGGTAGGAAAAGAAAAAGCAAGAACTGAAGAAGCTGCTAGAAAAAGTTTTAGGTGGACTGAAATACTTTTTACAAAAATTGTGCAAAAAACAGGCCCAATCTGCCTTGAATGAGCACCTAGGATAATTTTTGGACATCTGTCTGACATATATTGTTCCTAACCTCTTAACCTTAGTGAACCCAAATTAGGTAACAAAATCATCTTAATGCCCAAAAATGGGTTTAATATGCCTTCTTTTTTAAAAAAATATTAGCAGTTGTTTTTATACATTTTTATTATGATGAAATTGGAACAGAAGCGCCACCTGCTGGCAGGCCTGACTGTGCAGAGAAAATCTCAGGAGTAAAGCCTTCTCATCTTGTCAACTCAGACAACTCTTTGCAATTTTATAAGCAGAACAACAGCCTATTTTCCTGTTTTACTTCTGAAATTATCTCCAGACTGTTAAGGTGGCCATACAGGGGCAGATTTTAGCTGCTGATTCGGGTTCGTTAGACCAATTTGGCAGCTTATATGCCTATGTATGGGCGCCCCCGACAGAGATCTGGCCTGAAAATTGGGCAGATCTGATCAGGCAGGTTTGATTTTCTTTGGATGGGGGGCCACATTGGCTCGTTGGAGCAGTCCTTGGTCTCACAGCACCTATGCCCATGGTTTTAATTTGATCGCTTGGCCCTAGGGCCAAATGATCAAATTAGCCCGATATCGCCCACCTTAGGTCTGTGACCTCGCAAACAATCAGATCTTATATTGATCTCCAACTTGTTTCTTATTTTTTTATATTTCAATTTCATTATAATACGAGTATCTTGAAATCTAGAAACAAAATGTAAATTGCTCAGAATCCTAAGCTAACTGGTTAACATCTCCTTTTACAACCACCCCATAGCATTTACCATAACTCCAAACAATGGCAATGATGGCACAAATCAGCATACCACATTACAACTTATAATGGTGAAACTGTACTTTAAATGGGCAAGTGTTTTTAATGCAGTTGGGGGGGGGGGGGGTTCCAAAATGTTAGGCCTGGTCATTACTTGGGGCCTCAGGCTGGTGCTCCTGTTAACTGATAAACACACTGGCCCAGGATATTACTGTAAGAACACCTCATCACAATATTTTCCTGTTCTTTGTAGCAGAAGTGCAGTAGAATTAAAAGCTGGCTTTTCCTTTCCGAGGTCAGCTTTTCACTCTACTGCACATGCGCACCCAGACCCGGCTGTAGAGAGGACCCCGGAAAAGAAGATGGCGACATGAGGCAGCTGCAGTAGTATCCTGAGCCTCTGCAGTTTTCAGTGAATAGGAGAGCCGGCCCCAATGTTTATGCCTTTCTTTCTTTTTTACACTTACATACCCTTCATATATTCTATATATATATGTCATGTTGCTTCCTTTGGAGATATCTTAGTTACTATTCAGTGGCTTTAGAAAGCAGCATTTCTAACTTGAAATCTGAGAGAAATGTTTGTTTGTTTTTTATAAAAGGGAAAGGCCCCCAATAGTAAGGCTTGCATTTATTTTCTATGTTAGCCAGACATATGGGCATAGGTTAGTCTGAACCATCAGCCTTTCAGATCTGCATTTGAAAAGGAGTTGCTGTACTTCTTGCTCTGATAGAAATGTCATCTGTGACTCAAAAATTGTCTAATACTGAAAGTTTCCCACACATTGTTAAATCAGTATATATTGGAATGCTGCCACGGAGTCAATGCAAACTGAACTATGCAGCAATCAGAAACAGGAGTGCCAATGTTTTATAGGTGTAACTTCTATTGGATACACTTCTATTGGTTTCACAATCCATCAATGTTCATTATAATGCACCTTAATATCCAGTTTGGCACTTTATTCCACACACTCCATACATAATATATACATGTCATACACATCTGTGAGCTTTAGTAAATCCGGGTATTGTTCATCAGTACAGCTTGTACCATCTGTATTGATTACTCCCATGATTACAAGCCTAATTATTCAGGATTTCAAAGTAATACTGGGATCTTTTGTAACAGTTCCATGCATGTAGGAGGCAGCAGAGCAGTTATCATGCAGACATAATTCTCAGTCCTAGATTTGAGGATTGCAATAAGATACTGGGCCCTACAGCAAAAGCCTTTTAGGGCAAACCTAAATTTTAGGAATAAAACATTATTGATGAAGCTGCCTATTAGTGGGTTGCTCAGCATTCACAGGGCTGCTTCCTCTATAGCAGGGGACCCTAATCTTTTTATATGCATTAGCAACATTCAAATGGGACAAAGTGTTAGGGAGCAACACAAGCATGAAAAAATATCCAGGGTGCCAATGTGCTATGATTGGCTATTTGATAGCTCCTATGTAGACTGGCAGCCTACAGAAGGTTCAGTTTGGCAGTACACTGGGTTTTTATGCAACCAAAACTTGCCCCAGCCAGGATTTCAAAAATAAGCACCTGCTTTGAGGCCACTGGGAGAAACACTCAAGGGGTTGGTGAGCAACATGTTGGTCTCGTGCCACTCGTTGGGGATCACTGCTTTGTAGCTACACTTGTTTGTGATACACCATCTGACTATACTTTGTTACTTAAAGTACTCTTCCTGTTGTGTGATTGGCTTGTGCCTCTGTAGTTCAATTGGTTAATGCAGCTTCAAATCAAAGTGAAATGTATTCAATACCCTCAGCAATAGGACATTTTTCTGAAACATGTGCAAATATCTTACATTAGTAATCATAATTAACAAGTGTTTTATAATGTGGGAAGCAGCATCACAGTAACCCTCCACCCCTAAAACCAAGACTCATTTTTTCTCAGAATTTATCTTTCCACTCTCTACAGGGTCTATTTTATGGATTTGTTTGTGTTGAATGAGACTTGTGTTATAACTGAAGCTTTTGCCACACTCTACACAGATATATGGCTTCTCCCCTGTGTGTGTTCGGTGGTGCCTGACTAGGTTGGAACTGTTTGTAAAGCTTTTGTCACAGTAACAGCAGACGTATGGTTTCTCCCCAGTGTGAATGCGTTGGTGCTTCATGTAAGTAGCATACTGAATAAAGCCCTTTTCACATATGGCGCATTTGTACGGCGTCTCGCCTGTGTGTATTTTCTGGTGGACTTTTAAATTCCAGTTGTCACGAAAGCTTTTGCCACATTCATTACACTGATATGGTCGGACATAAGTGTGCGTTTTCATGTGAACGTTAAGAATACCTATAGTTTTGAACGTCTTCTCACATACGGTACATCTGTACGGTTTGTCTATTTCCTGAATGGTTCGGAATCCGGGCACAGACTTCACTGACTGAAAACTGCTAAGAATGTCATTGCTTTTTGATGTCTGCAAACTTGACGTGTTGGTACTGCAAAACGTCTCTTTTTCAGCAAGTCTTGGGATACCTTTGGTGTATTCTGAGCATTTATAGTTATTAAAATACAGGTAATTTGGAGGGTACAGGCTGCCGGCATTTGCCCTCTTAAGCACGATGGAGAGGAGGCTTTCTTCCCCTTTTGTATTACTTTCTGGTCTATTGACTGTAGGAACCTTTTGTTGTCCAAAGGGCAACTTGTCCTCATTAGAATTTTCCTTGTTTGAGAAATGCTCCAAGTAGGTTTTCTGCATTGCCGGTTTGACAGAAGCTATTGCACCATTCTCCTCTTTTCGGATTGAATCATCAACTCCTGCAGGATGAAACCACATGTAATTATATCCCACACAATATCTGTCCATTTTCAACAATACAAAAAAAAATGATTACATTGTATTTTAGTTTGTTTTAGTTTAATTTCTTCTGTACAGCAGGGTTTAATCACAAAGTGGGGCGTGTACCAAGTATATGGGGGTGAGGTCGGGTGCAGTGAAAAGGCCATTGCTCAGGCTGTTGTAAATATCCCATTAAGCACTGCAAACAAAGAAACAAAAGGTTCTAACCACCCGGATTAACAGAGACCAAAGACAAACACAGTTTTGAATGATAATTAGAATGGGAAATACACCAAAATTCAAAGAGTTAAAATGCAATTAGTGATATGTGGGCTGGGGCAAAACCTGCATGTTGGGTGGGTTTGACCCAAGCATTTACACCCGCCCTCCCCACCCGCAACCTTACTATGCTCTGCGTTAACCTCCAATAGCCTCTATTTATAGGCATGTGCCTGCCTGCCCCCTTCATGACATCAGAAATGGAGTGGGGCGGTAAAAGACCCTATTTTAGTATATTGTTTTAAATGCAAAAACACAGTTACAGTTACATTTGATTACCCTCCCAAAGATACTGACACATTAATAAAGCTAGCGTCCTTATAATGAATTAATTGCTAACTGATCGAAGAAAGCAGTTTGTCCCATCCTGGCAGCACTGGCCCATATAAAGCATAAGGAGGTGCAAGCCATCTTTTTTATATTTTATTAAAGTAAGTTTAACAATTACAACAGCACTTTGTGCAGCAGTTTGGAACACAACACAGGGCCCCGCTGTCTCACATGGCGTCCTGCCCCCCTGCGCACCGTATTCTGTGGATAGGAGGATGCAATTCCTGTTGATGCTCAAAGAGCAGATCAGGGTGAACTGGTGTTTCTCTGCCAAAAAAACGTCACTTGTGGCATTAACCACCGACAAGGATACTAAGGCCATAAACTACCGATGAGTGCTCCAGCAGGATAAAATGATCACGCCTTTTTGACACCTTCAGTAATTTAAAAGAATGGAAGTACCTCCTTGTGTAATCCAGTAATGGCTGCTTCATGGCATGACTTTATTAGCAATACCCTTTCCTTCCTTATAAGTAAAATATATATAATACATTCTCTTCCAGTGTTATAACTTCAAGGAATTCTTTGCATGGTTCATCTTAATTTAAATAATAAATGCCTGATTCTGAGGCCCCTTAAAATGTATTTCAACCTGGTTTTGCTTGGTTATATCCGTAACTTACCAACACAAGAATTTTGTACGTCTTGAGATTCTGAAGACTCATCCACGTGTTTTATCCAGAGAGATAAATTTGGATTGAAAATCAGCTGATTTACTGGAAAAAAATATGAGAATTCAAGCTCAACAAACAAAAAGCTGCATTAAATAAAACAAAAGTACCAGTATATGCTATGTTCAGTTTATTACATAACCGTTTTCAAAAGCAAATGTGACTATAGAAACACCAACAAGGGATACTTTATTCTCAAGAAGTCATAAATGTTTTGGTCCTGATATGAACATGTTGCATTGTAACACCCAATGTAAATGCTTGGTAACAAGCCATGAAGCCAATAAACACCAAAAGAGGTGGCACAAACAAATACAATAACATATGTTGTATGATGGGTATCAGACAGGATCTGTGACAACAGACAAACTGCTTTTTTATAAAGATAGGTAGGATCTGAGCCATAAAGCATGAAAGACCTGCTGTATACTTTAGGTTGTAGGTGCAGATGAAAATGTACTCAATTGTACCTGCAGGAAATTGAGGGTTCAAACAATGCCATGCCTAGGACCCAATTTATTGGGTATGCACTGAATTCTACAGGCAAGGCCACTAGTATGTTGCCCTTACTGTAAACACTGGATGTACCTTTACAAATTCATACTTCATTAAAAAATTAAACAATTAAAATGTAATATAATACATACTGTCTTCTGCTTTGGGATTAGCACTTTCTTCATCATCACCTTTCACGTCATCACTGTCAAACTTATTATCATCGTCATCAATATTTTCCTGGTCACTGTTATACTCTTCTTCTTTTACAGAAATGCCAGTATTTTCCAAAAGGCAGCCTTATATAAAGACAAATATTTGCTTTGTTGTTTTAGCTGATTTAAACATTGACAAGTTTCTCCAACAAATATTTGTTTGAATAGTGAACTGAACATTAATATTTGAAAGCTATTGAACTAAATAATAAACAATTTTGTAAAATAGTTGTTTTTTTTTTGCTCAGGGTCCCACGTAAACCAGGTTCCCACATATATGTTTCCCCCCCTCAAGTAATTTGGGTTTCTGTATATGCTGACAGCATATACAATATATATTATTATATATCATCTACTCTCTACTGAAGCTCTGCCTTGGTAAATATAAACACTCTGCTTTCTTAGGATAATTAATCTTTAATAGACATGGCTTTCCCATTTGCCCTCCATATTTTGTTTTATCAGTATGGGGTCATTGGTCAACCTGTTTTTCTGTTCTAGGTATAACTACACCACAGAACGATTAACCGGATAGCTCACTGGGGACTGCACGAATTAATGATAAGATCAAAAGGCCCAGCTGTGGCCATGTTTCTGTTTAATATCAGAATGGAAGAAGTGCAATATTTATGTGATGTGAATTCAGTGAACCAGGTATACCTGCTTGAGAGGCTACATTCCACGATGACATGCTGACTGGTGGTAATCTCACCGCATCTATTAAAGAGCATAATGCCCATTTTGGTTAATTCTGTTAGGCATGGGTGGGTTCACCAGTGTTGCACGTATCTGGCCTAGGCTGGAGGCCTAAAATAACATTTTCAAAACTAAAGTAAATCCAATCTTCACCCGATATCCCCACCTACGGGTGGGCGATATCGGTGAACCTGTAGGCGAATTTGATCATTTGGCCCTGGGGCCAAACGACTGAATTCTAACGGCGGCAATGGGGCAGTCGGTTCGGGGACCGCATCAACGAGCCGATGCAGTCCCCGATCCGACTGAACTTTCTAACCTGGCCGACTGATATCTGGCCAATTTCAGGCCAGATATCGGTCGGCCAGGCCCCTCGTTTCTGCCCCTACAATCGGCCCGTGTATGGGGACCTTTATTATGGTACATGTTTTCCTTTTGTGTATGATAACAATATCCCTTTGCTGGATTCTCACCAAAGCCAGGTGGGACTTCCTTCAAGTTTGGCAACTGGGTGGCCTCTGATACAGGTTCTTCTGATACTATATAAAAAAAGAACATATTTATTTGTTACATAGCTTGAATAAGAGTACATACAAACAGTTTTAGTCAAATGCAGCTGCTGGTTGAGCCTCTTAAGCAAAAGATTTAACCACTATTTATATATAGAGCAGGACTTGTAAGCTGCACCTATTGCTGTTTAAACTTAAACAACTAAACAGTTAAACCATATTTATGATTGTAAACACAGGCACCCATAACATTCAGTTCTTTTGAGATCAAAATCCACCAATAAAAAAAGGTGGATCTAAAAAAAACATACACAGCTTCTACTATAGCACTTACATTTACTCAACAGGTGTCAAAAAAATTTCAAAATTATTTACAAAATTAATTGTCCTCTATGCCAGTACAGGTGCCCACGTCCATGCCACCCCCACCACCCCTCGCAGGGTCCCCCACCCGACATCCTCCCCCAAGCGCATAAAGGGCATGAGCGGTCGGGCAGGGGGAGCGCCGCAAGGGTCTGGTCCCTGTCCGACCCTGCATCTTACCCAGTCATTTAAAGTTTCCTTCTTCTTTAAAGCATGCTCCTCCTTCTTATATGGAAAACCCCAGAACCCATGCATTTTGAATAATCATCATCATTATTTATTTATATATAGTGCCAGCAAGTTATGCAGTATACTATATTAACTTATACTGTACAGGGTCTTAGAATAATGTAACTAATATGGGTTGAAGAGAACTCATAGCTGTGTGATGTACATATATAAACACACATGCGGCTAACCAACCAGAAGGAAAACAGTATTTTGTCCCCTAGGTGAATTACAAAATTCTTTACTCTTTCCCTACCAAATACTTTGTTCTAATCCACTTGATTGTTTGAGAGTTTTTATACAACTAATGAAACCATCTAGTCTTATAACTCAGAAATGAGTAACTTGGACATTAGATTACTGACAGTAAAAAAAACCTCTGTGTATACAAACTTTATTAGGCATTTATGATAAGGCACCTATTGACATTAACACTGCAGCAATACTCATAAAGCTCATACTTACTAGGGTAATTTGTTGTTTCACTTTCATCTTCAGAGCAACTAGGAACATCATCATACTTAATCCTGAATAAGATGTCAGGACTGAGAACCGAAGAACCTGGTGTGAACAAAATATGAAATCAGTCTTTTTTTAATGTATTGAGCAGCAGAAATTATTAAGCAGTCTTGTTGCAACTGAGCATGACAACATAAATGCAAAAAACTCTGTTTTTGTAGGTGTGTTTGCCCCAGGCACACAAAACTCTGTGGTAATGTTCTTTCATATGTTCCATGTAAAAGCTAATGTTTAACTATGGCTAATCACCTATCATAAATTGATTATTGCTGAATTCTTGCAGGTGCCTGTACTGTACTGCTCAAATCTTTTGTATTCTTCAAAGTTAATAAAATTGACATTTAAAAAAAAAAAAGAATCTGTGTTGATGATAGATTTTCATTAACTGGTTTCGATTATTTCTCTGCATATTTAACCCTACACATAAAGTTGTTCTATACTTACAATTCTTTTCATTCCAAATTCCTTTAGGGCTCTGGCACACAGGGAGATTAGTCGCCCGCGACAAATCTCCCTGTTCGCGGGCGACTAATCTCCCCGAGTTGCCATCCGAGAGCCATCAGTTGCCATCCCACCTGCGAACATGTAAGTCGCCGGTGGGATGGCACACGCGGCGGCGCGATTTCGGCAAATCGCTGAAAATGTCTCGTGAGGCGCAGCGTGTACCATCCCACCGGCGACTTACATGTTCGCCGGTGGGATGGTAGTTCGGGGAGATTAGTCGCCCGTGACAAGGGAGATTTGTCGCGGGCGACTAATGTGCCAGAGCCCTTAGCAGGGTCCAAATCAAAACATTGTACTATGCAAAGAGTTGATCTTTAAGGGTGAAGAGTTGATCTTTAAGGGTGAAGACACACAGAGCAACTGTAGCAGCTACTTGTTGTGGCTACCAAAATAGACAATGCTGATCATTTACTGATAATTGTCTCTATGTGTGTTTTATAAGAGACAATTCTCAGTATTGTTAATGACAAGTTATGTATTTTCTGGGAGTATAGTAGCCGTGAAAAAGTAGCTGCTACTAGTAGCTTAGTGCTTTTTTGCTGTGCTACCACCATTAATGTGGGTATAGGCAAGTTCTTGTGATGGTTTGAAGTGGGTGCAGTTTAAAAAAGGGGAGTGTCCGAAACTGACTTTCATTATCAGCCCTCCACCAAGTAGGCCAGAAAATTTCTGGCCCTCGGTACCACAGAAGTTGGACAGCACTGAATAAGTAAAAATAATAGTGTGCATTGTGCACTGCTATACCAAGGATTCTCAATTATCCAAAAGTCTTTCATTATGAGTGCTACAAGGATCATCATCAGGTTTGATCCGGCACAGGATATCAGGACTCAAAATGGAGGAGCCTGGTGTGAAAAATGGAATACATATCAGAATAAGCTTAAAAATGAGGCTAGGAACACACAAGTAACTTCTACTCAGCATGAAACCACAGCATGGAAGATACTTATACTGACTCTAATGGGTCATAGAGCCCAGACTCACCTATTATTTTTACAAGTGTTTTACCCAAGAGAAACAAAGGGGAAATTTAATAACAGGAGCAACCTTTGTGCCAGTTTTAGTAACTAAAGTTACTTGATGTTTGGCAAACATTGCAGGATGGTTGATTTACACTTTACTCCTACAGCAAATGTATCACAGAAAGTGCAAAAATTAGAAATTTGACAAACTTTCTACTAATCGGAAATTTACCACAACATCAACATCAGTTGTGAGGACAACAAATGTTGGCATATCAACTATGAACGTTCTGGTCTTTTTTCCAGGTGTAATTCCAAAATTTAAAAAAATATGCTAACTTATCAAGAGTGCCACCATTCATTAATTTCATTAGTTTCCTCAGATTCAGGCAGGGAATTTTCTATTATAAAGATACAGCAGCTACTTTATCATCTTATTATCTGCCATATTCTCCATGCTAATATCCCACATTCATCATGACTTTATGGTATTAATATGACATTCATTTGCAAGTATTACCCTTAAAATTGTATGGTAAAACTTTGTGCTGGCTGTTGATACAGCACTATTCCATTTTAACAGATTATGGTCACAAAGGTGTAACTGGTTTTTCAGAAAATACATTGATGTGAATTTTGATGAAGTTACACAAGGTACAAAAATTGCACTTGGGTAAATATTTCACAATGGCAGAGCTGTGTGTGAAACGTTTGAAACTACTCACAGCTAATTACAATTACATCCTACATGCACTTTAGCAGTGTTACAGGAAAATTTAAAACAAGGTGCTTACTGGTGGAGGGAAAACAAGAAGTTTTCCTTTCTTCTTCCAGGCTACTAATATATGGATCTTGATCTTTTCTAATTCGGCAAAGAACATCAGGATGAGCAATAGTATAACCTGTAACGAAGATGTTCATCACACGTTAGATATGTCTATTACCATTGCAGTTTATAATTCACCAGCACTTTAACAAAGACTTACTAATATGACTATTATTTTGACATTATTGGACCTTTCAACATGTATATTGCATTATTGGCTTTTTAGAATACTTGTTAGAATGAGATGTAATTGGTCAGAAGACAGCGACTTTTGTCACAGATCATCCAAATTAAAGATGATGTTTAAAGAAAGAAGATACTCTGGTGCGGTTGTAAATAAAGGTTTTAAACATGATCTAAAAACTGACAGAAATCACCTTTTAATTCCTAAACAGAGACAATCTAAGAATAAGACATCAATTTGTCGACACTTTATATCTATGTATATTAATATATGGAATGAGGTTAAGTATATACTACAATGTATCTGGCATATTTTACTTACTGACCCCAATTCTCCCCAAAAGAGTGTAGATGACTGAAATGGAATAAGAACTTGGGGGATATTTTATGCCATAGTCATTTTCTAGGATCTAAAAAGTCAAAAATAGCTGCCTGCCCGCCTAGATGGGTTGAGAGCTAGCCATCCCTGCAATACCTATAAATGATGTCCCTTTTTGAGAGGACCTTTGATATTAAAGGCTTCTATACTTGTAAGGCAAAAGGAGTTATTTATTGTTTGGAATGTCTGTGTAAAAAAAGGGATGATAAGAGAAATCAGGAGATTCATTCTTGAGCATGTGAACAGCATCATTAATGCTCCAAAATGGCCAACTGATGATGCCCGATGGGATAAGATTCCCACAGTTGCAAAACATTTTTTAATGTAAACACAATGCTACTCCTAATGGCTTGAAAGCATATGTGATAAATTGAGTGAAATAGGGGATAAGAGGTGGTGATCTAACTAAAGCACTACTACAGAAAGAAACAAAATGGATTCTAAGGTTGAATACTGACACACCTCAGGGAAAATGAAGAGCTGAAACAGTTTTTATAGGTACATGATGTATTTTTAAACGTTTATCTTTTTTTGTTACCAGACAGGATCAAGCATATTAATATCCTGGATACATCACATTATAGGGATATTGGACTTTTGGGGTATTACACTAATTTTCTATAAAGCACTTATTGATGCACGTCTCCTAATGTTGAGACAACACATCTGACTTTTCACAGACAGTTGGTCTGTTATGATAACTTTTCAAGCCCATTCACCTTTTTTGTTATTTATGCTTACTTCTACAGTGGACTGATATACCTTTAACATTTTGCCTATTATTGTCCATTCATTGTAGATATGCTTATTAATCCAAGATTATGGATGCAGCATCAATACAGCCAATTAGGTTTCAAGATCTTGCCCATTATGTCAGGTGTTAGTGATACATGTTCACAATTTATCAACTCTGAGATATATATCCTATTAGTCATCATGAATCGAATAATCTCTGTAATGTATCGCGTCAGCGATAATCATTGAAATACTATATGCACTTGTCTGTGGTGTGACCCACGTAGGCTTCTGTAGTTGTAATGTGATAAGCCTTTTAAACAGAGGCTGCGTAAAGATGTATTTACCCCGGTAGAAGTGTCATTGTAACATAAAACGCTATCTGATTCTGGGCACCTGGCTTTGCTCACTCAAGCGCATAACATTCATTTGTGTCCGGACACTTAAAGTGATACTGACACTAAAAAACTTCTCGTTAAAATATGAATGTACATTAAAAGTGGCCTACAGGTCATGTTGTTTGTTTTTCGCTGATGAGACTGCTTTTGTAAGCAATTGTTACTTGAGGTTCATAAACCGGATTGTTTTGCCAACCGGACTGTCCCTATAGCTTCTTATGATAATGGACTCCTGCTGCACAATTCCTCATAGAGAAACATGGGGTTTCAGATGGGTTATGTAAAAGCATTTGCAAATACATTTATGGCAAAATTATAAATAGCATGCAAAGACACTGTTATGATAGATGTAAATAAAAGCTTAATTTCTGGTGTCAGTATCTCTTTAAGGTTACGTAGAAGGTTATTCCTTTCACGCACCTTACTTTAGTAATATCTTGCTCAATTAGAGCTTTTTATGATATTACAATATAGATAATTCTAATTATATCACGTTGGTATAGTTGCCACCCGAATTGTTTAATATTTTCTGCTTTCTGTAAATGGCTGTCACTTATTCCATGTATTATACATATTAATATCCCTCCTGACTTATACTGAATCTGTATACACTGTAACAATATTTAGGTTGATACATTTACAGCTGTTATATTTATGGTTACTTTACTGATATTTTGTTACCTTTTGGATTATACTGGAGATGCAAACATAGTTACTTTTAAGTAAGTTACGTTATTCAATACTGTGCAATATGGAACATTAGGGTAGTGGTAGAAGCGATGGTGCTGAGTTCTAATATTTTAAGTGTTTTCAACTATGTTTTTGTCTGTTTGAAGGCTTTTTGTAATTAATGAAATTGTGCCTGTTTATTAAGCCTAGGTGTGGCTCTCTACATAAGAAGTATTTTACAATTTTCATGTGTCAAACAATTGTATCATAAAAGGGGCCTACGAATACCCATTGGGAGTCGACCATCTCAATGGGGGAAATGCAGTCCTTGTGAAAAAGGATTTTCTAACCTGCCTGATAAATAAAGGACTGATTTTGCCCATATTGGTTGGCAGGCTGTTTGGAAGGCCCCATTCATGAATCAATAAGCTGCTGACTTGGTCTGAAAGGGCTGACCTTAAGTTGGCCAGGACTGATCTACTCTGCCACCAGCATTCATGTAAAAAGAGGTTTGAATTCGAAACTGTGCCAGAGACAAATTTGGGAATGGCAGACAGACTTAAGTAAAGTGATTATGGAAATCTATAATACAGTCACTAGTACAGTCTATAGGAAAATGTGGAAAAATCCAATGGTCCCCTTCAGATATTTCATCCAAACATGCAGTAACAAGTTAAGAGGATACCTCCATCCACACTACACTGTGTCTATGTACTGGGTATTTGTGCATCCTTTTTCACTAGAAGTAGGTGTATCTAACCAATTGAACCAGCACTGTATTTCCAATATTAAAGTGAAGTGCCTTTCTCCTGTAGGAACTGAATTAGATCCAACTGAATTCAGAAACATGCAGTTATTTAATGCAAATATACCTAGCGAGATTAGAGTAGTGTGAATTTCCCTCATCACATTACTGTACAGCTCTTTTTGCCATAACTCTAAATTTCTCCATTCTTCTTCAGAAAAGTAGACAGCAACTTCATTAAACCCGATAGATGTCTAAAATGAGACGATAAAAAGTATTATTTAAGATTTATGGATCTTAAGATCACATATTAAAATAATGGTCTAGTTGTGCCTTGAAATAAACTTTAGTATTCAGCAATCAGTACTCTGTCCAGTACTCTGCAAGTCATGTTATGGTGAATTTAGACACCATATAATCTGTCTGGTGCAGCAGCTCTGTGAATACATGATTAGGAGTATGTGTTTCCTTTTCAATATACGAATACTAATAAAACTAGCCACACAGTCGCAGGGTTAATTAAATGGATAAGCATATAGTAATAAACAATAAGGGCTTCAATTAAAATAGACAATTCGTACCGAACGAATTAGTGAGGTCCGGGTGTGAATACCCCGGACCTGGCGCAGTGCTTGATGTTCTCAGAGGCCCAAAAGATTAAACAAATAACATTAAGTCAGAAAACGCTCACCAGAATCCAAGATTGGTCCCGGGTGCTCAGGGCCCCGAACCTGTAGCTGGAGGGAAAATCTGCATGCAAGACAAAGGAGCTCCAAAACACATCCGGACAGAGTTGCTTAAAACAGGCTTTTATTGATCCATCTAAAAAATGCCTGACGCGTTTTGTGCACTTGCGCACTTACTCATAGGCATGAGTAAGTGCGCAAGTGCACGAAACGCGTCAGGCATTTTTTAGATGGATCAATAAAAGCCTGTTTTTAGCAACTCTGTCCGGAGGTGTTTTGGAGCTCCTTTGTCTTGCATGTGTTTCCTTTTGACACCATATAATCTGTCTGATGCACCAGATCTGTAAATAAAAGTAGGAGTATATGTTTTCTTTTGAAGTCCCACCTATGACAACTAGACTTCGTCTGGAATGCATTCTCTGACCCAATGACCAGTGAAAATTTGTGATTAAGTGTTATAGGAACCTAATTGCCATTATTTAATCCCCATTCAGGCCTCTTTTGGCAAAAGGAAAAGGGCCATGCCTAATTGGAACCTGAGGCTTGTGACAAGACCACAGCAAAAGCTTACTATTACCTCATATCTTCAGACTAAAACATTTTAAAGGACAACTATACCCCTGGGTGGAAAAAGCCCCCTTAACTATCATTGTCTAGACCCCCCTCACCGCATATTGTTTAAGTTTACACTCCATATAAGTTATGTTTACACTGTCCATTTTGCTAACTGGTAGCTAAAAATGCAAAGAAGCGCAGCCGCGTAACTTTGACGACATCTTCTTACTAACAGAAGACTCTTCAGGTCTCACTACCGGCACCTTACCTGCTTGCATATGCGCAGCTGAAGCAGATTTCCTGCTAACTCCAACTGCGCATGCGCAAGCAAGTTCGTATCGGTGGAGAGACCCGTCTTCAGTCAGTAAGAAGCTGTCAGTGAGGTATGCAGCATTTTTAGCTAGCGGTTAGCGATAGGGACAGAGAGCAAACTTAAACAATATGCGATAAGGGAGAGGTGAGGGGGGGGGTCTAGGCAATGATAGTTAAGGGGGCTTTTTGCACCCAGGGGTATAGTTCTCCTTTAAGATTCTCCATCCGCTTTACTACTCACCTTAGCATCTAACCTAATTCAGGAATGGGGACAAGCAGAATTGTCCTATATGTCATGAACCTACAGTCCCATTTATTCACATCATTTGGTCAAGCCCTAACACTCAGACTTTTTGGAGGAAAATTGTATGCAAGCTCCTTGCCAACCTTAGTTTCAGAATAATTGATAATATTATACCTCATAATAATCAGAGAGCTATGTCCTGAACTTTCTTATTTTATGCAGAAAATGTGTACCATGACTCCAACTCTTTAGGAATAAAGAGAAGCAGTGCAACAGCCCAACCCATAACTGAACTCACATTTATCTGTACTCTATGTGAGGGTAATGTCTCTTCATATTTGACCTAACACCAAATGAACTGTGCAATGCAATAAGGTTACGTATTCCATGGTGGCGCAAAGGCAGCCATACCGCCTGATTTCCTTTGCTCTCCAACCAATAGGCGTACAGACTAAACAGAGAGTGTAGCAGACACCACATTATTGCCAGCTTAAAGCTGACCATACACATACCAACATAACTATGTTTCGTACAATTTTCAGGCTATGCGTGGGCTCAGAATTATCTTACCCATAATTTCTGTACCATTGCTTAGTCAATTGGACAGATTAGAAATTTTGGTCAGATCATGATAAAATTTGCACATGTATTCTGTTTATGAGGATATCCTTGGGGAACCTACAATGCATTTTTATGAAGTCATTTTCGTATGACTGGTATCTGCCAACTACTTTATGTTCAGGACTTCCTCTGATTTGTTATTTTTAGGGCTTTATCCTACAATTTCATGTAGATAATGTGCCACTACTGAAAGTTCTACTGATAGACTGTAAAGGCGGTGGGAAAGCAAAGGCAGATTTTTTTTTCTAAGCTTTAAATTATCATGAAGTCATTTATCCCCTTTAGTGGCAAGAGCAAAAGTGAACTATTAAGAAAAGGACTGCAAAGTTTGAAGGATATTAAATGGTGATGTAATCAGTAAGCCATCGACATTTTCAATTGCTTGAAAGGCGATTCCTGTTTGAAAGCAGTGAGAATGGCATGACAGGAGCTTTACTAGCACTTGTCAAGTGGCTGACACAGAGGCCAGCGTAGAGTAGTGATAGAAAATCACAATAAAATGAGAACACTAGTAAATTTTAAAAACAAATCATATTTACCAACCGTTGTCTCGATCATCACAGGGGAGGGACTCCTCTTTATTGATGCAGTACAAGTCTTAATTTCTCCTTTGATCTAAAATAACCCAACAACAATAACCTGAGATAATAGGTTTAATCAAACAAAGCAAAAATTCTTTGAATTTACATAGTTAGGGTATGGACCCACGGAACGGTGGAGAAGTCAACACTGGCTTCCATTATTGGCCTTCCACCATGTAGGCAAGAAAAATTCCATCCCACAGAAGTTGGACAGCACTGACCTATATTATTCAAAATACAATACCTACAATATTTTCAGAAATTACTACCACACACTTTACAGCCAGTGTTGTTATATTCAGAATACCACACTACCTTATTTCTTTTTGAGATTTCTCTTTTATGCATAGTTGGTGCCATGTCTTAGTTGCTAGATGTTTTATGGGGTTTCTTTTTCCTTTAAAATAAAAATGAGAAAATTATATACTTACGACAGTATACCCAACGACAGTTAAGCTAGACATAAAAGGGTAGATTTAAGCTGCTGATTCAGCCCATTCAGACCATGTGTGGTGATGTTGTCCTCTCCAAACAGCCTGTAATGGTGTTTATCAGTTCAGCCTGATATGGCCCCACACATATGTGTCCATATCACCAAATATCCACTCATTTGGTGACCAGTGTTAAGGGCTCTGGCACACGGGGAGATTAGTCGCCCGCGACAAATCTCCCTGTTCGTGGGCGACTAATCTCCCCGAGTTGCCATCAGTTGCCATCCCAACGGCGACAATGTAAGTCGCCGGTGGGATGGCACGCGCGGCAGCGCGATTTCGGCAAATCGCCGAAAAAGCCTCGCGAGGCAACTTCGGCGATTTGCCGAAATCGCCTGCGCAGCGTGTGCCATCCCACCGGCGACTTACATTGTCGCCGGTGGGATGGCAACTCGGGGAGATTAGTCGCCCGCGAACAGGGATATTTGTCGCGGGCAACTGATCTCCCCGTGTGCCAGAGCCCTAAATGTAGCTCTATTTAATTCACTTGTACATTGTTTTCAAAATGTTTGTTGTAATAAAAAGGCAGTCGTTTCAATCAATGCTCTAAAGAGATCAAAAACTGTTTTGTGCAATGAAAGAAAATGTAGTTCTAAGCAACTTTCCAATATATATTCATTAAAAACATTAGATGGATTTAAACTTACTTGTAAACGCAAGTGAAAATAGTATTTGTGTACCCCTTCTTCTGACTGTTGAAAGCATTTTGTAATCAAGTTTTGGCCTGGCTTCTTTTTTTTACCTTTTACTGAAAAGATATTTTAGGGGATACAGAAAGCAAGAAGGGGAGGGGGGTTAAAATTACCATCAATGTAGAACTAGTACATAGTAATTCTTATCTTAGATTTATGCAATTCTGGAGTCCTGAGTATAAGTAACCTTGTTGGTAGATTACTACTTGGAGAAACAACAGTAATTAATAACAGGGGAGAGAATGTTAACAGTGAAAAAGAAAAGATGTTGGTAGACCTTGATACTTTTACCCATTCGTGAACAGCTGTGGTAGAGCTTTGTATGCCTTTACAAAGTTTCTAGGTATGTAGTCCATGGTAACCATATTTTTGGAAGGTTTTATTTTTTCCTTTGGTCATAGCTGCTATTTCTTTGAATTGTTTTATTTCTGACATTTGCTTATACCATTCTATAACTGTAGGTGGGTTTGGTGATTTCCATTTCTTGAGAACTAGAGATTTGTAGCATTAATATGGTTAGTTTGTTCGATGCAACTTGGTCTTTAGTGGTATCATAGTGTAGTGTAACCAGTGCGGGGAAATCAGGTTTCTTTTGGAATGGTATGACTTTGTGAATTTTGTTAAATATCTCCTTCAAGTACTTTTTTTTTATCCCTGTGCAGCCAAACCATATATGCATTAGAGTCCCCTCTTTGGCCTGGCTTCTTTTACAATGTTTCAGGAGTCAGCAGTGCTGTGAATATACACAGCCAGATACTGCTGCCAGTAGCAATACCCTTTACAAATAACTTCACAAACCACTGATATTGTGTAATCAATGTATAATGGAAAGTTGCCTGAGTAGTTGGCTAAAGAATTGCACAAGAATCAAAGCTACTAGGGGCCCTTTAGTCACATACCGACACTAGCCAGTAGCCCCCAATGCCTGCACTATAGCCTGGAGCTCTGGCAGCTGTCTGACCTTAGCCAGTGTGTGTGAGAAGAGGAGTGACTTCGCTGCCCTGACATTGAGCCACAACCACATAGCAAGAAGGCTACTCAGGGAAGGTTTGGTAGGGGGTGGGGGCTCCTTCCCCTTTCAGTTGCTTCATCCCAAAGGCGTCAGCAATAGAGGGTTGTGGTAGTTGTAGTTGAACAACAGCAGATAGGCAATACCGCGCCACTCATGTCACTCAAGACCGAAAATGATAAGCCCCACAGTGCGCACTGGGCATAGGCCGAAAAGTGCCCCCTACCCCCGCAGCATTGAGATTATTAAGGGATACAACTCACCCACACACTGCTTTGGGCGCTGCCAGGGCGACAGTGACCCCTTCACAGCTGACTGCTTAGGATAACTAGTGCGCCAGTTCAACTGGGATTGAAGCCGAAAGCTTTGAACTGACAGGACTACACTGGAACAAAAAAAACCCGAAATCCATAGAACCACAAATCCCGACAAGCCCCGCGCGTCTGGCTTCCAGAACAACAGCAACTTTATTGGCATTAAGTTTATAAACCGCATAGAAAAGCTCAGCGCCACCTTGCGGTGCTTTATAGGATTGATTCGAAAATAAATTGTCCTTTGCTCGTTTATTCGCGTTATTCCTTGCTAGCGTTCTTATTTAATAGCCCACAGTGGCGCAGTAGTTCTGCACTGTATTCAGAGGGCAGAAGGCAATGCATGAGGAGATTTGGGATAATTGCGTAAAGACGCAATGAAAGCTGTCAGACATGCCTTAAGCATAAACCGCTGATCTCTTGAGGGGAAGAGAAGAACCAGTGCCTCATTTGTTATTCTACCCAGTAACGCAAAGAATGGATTCACAGCCGGCTCACTGCGGTAACCAAGAAGCTTGTTTTCGGCGCAGGCGCGGAAGAAGCGGCGAAGTTAAGGTAATCGCGTTCGCTGCAAAGGATTCTGGGTAAGCCGATCTCTTGTCAAGGGCAGGTTCATTCATTAAGGTGTGCGGGAGATAATTGCCTTTATTATCCCTCATGCAGAAGAGACAAGTGGCACTGACTGGTGTATTAGATAGGTTTGCGGGATGAAATTATTCAGCGTCATGAGAACTTCCCCCAAATAAGGTAAGTGAGGGAATCTCAGCCAACCAATAGGAGGCGCCCCTCCATGCTCTGGAAACATAAGAGGCTCTATTACAGGCACAACGTAGTCTTTCGGGTTCTGTACGTGTAAACACTTTGTGCAGCGTGTAGTTCTGCAACATCTTCAGCAACAATGCTTGATGATCTGGAGGTTATTGGCTAGAGGAGACAGTATTTCTATGTACAGTTGCTCTCAGTAGAATGCATGTTGCATTTAGGTAGTGTAAGAGAAGAATTAACTACAGTTGTTAAAGAATTACATCTTTTTGCTGAAACCTTGGCAGCCATGGGCTGACACTACTGACCCTGATCTTGAACTGAGCATCATTTTAGGAGTCACTCATTTCATTTCATTCATCGCAGATGTCATCCCATTTTTGCCATCCAGTCATACAGCACTCAGGTCCTATGGTCGCATTATAATGAGTAGCCTACAGAAAAGCACAAATACAGTCCTCACTCCATGGCACTTTTCACACTTGTCCCATGGATATCTTGCAAATTTTAGGCGAGATATCTCTTGGGCAATTACAGGCCAATAAGCTGCTGACTTTGTTTCAAGGGACTGGGTGACTTTTATTAGCCAGCGAAAGGCCATTTTATATATGTATTATTTATTTCTCCCCATCCACCATTTATTTATCATCTGACTCCGTCATCCCTTCTCCCACTGTTGCTGTGACCATGATGTTGCATCTGGGTGTTGGACAAAGAACTTGTAGGCTGTTTATACATTGTTGTTTCAGACTATCCGTTCATTGCCGCAGTCCCTAGACCAATATCCAGACTGCTACAATCATAGCAAGGATCCAGGGAAGCTGGAGTGTGACAGTGGTAAGTAAAGGGAAGCTGGGGGACAAAAGGGTTTTGTTGTTATCTCTTTGCAGTATGAGACCCACCCTCTCATATGCAGAATAATGTTCCTTTCTTACCAATACTCTTCCTATGTATGTTCTCTCTTAAAGGACATGTAAAGCCTACATTTGCCTAGAATGTATATCAGTTGGGCACGCCTCCCCCACCCAAATGGCATAATTTGTACTGCATATATCCCCCTCCGTTTGCCAGAACCATCACATTTTCCAAAACCAAATAGCAGCTTTCACTCGGTGCCCATTTTTCCTCTGATACATAATTGGATTCACACACAGACCCTTATTCAGTATACATATCATTAAGAATACAGGCTCACACAGGCACAACTGTCTTTGATAAAAGTTCTGCTTTGTATGAGCTGAGCTCAGGAGAGTTGGTTGGAAGAAAAAAATTGAAGCAGACAGCTAGAGCTGAGTTTTTATGGGAACCAGCAATGCCATCTCTTCACTGGCTGCTAGACTGGGGGTGTGTTCAGTAACCTGAGCTTAGAACAACTGAGCATGCCCACAAGCCAGAAGTCAAAGCAAATTCCTGAGGGCAGGGTCCGAGAAGGAAATCTAAGTGATTAAAGGAACAGTAACACCAAAAAATGAAAGTGTATAAACGTAACTAAAATATAATGTGCTGCTGCCCTGCACTGGTAAAAGTTGTGTGTTTACTTCAGAAAGTCTACTATAATTTATATAAATAAGCTGCTATGTAGCCATGGGGGCAGCCATTCAAAGGAGAAAAGGCACAGGCACATAGCAGATAACAGATAAAACACTATTGTATTCTACAGAGATTATCTGTTATCTGCTATGTAACCTGTGCCTTTTCTCCTTTTTTCCAGCTTGAATGGCTGCCCCCATGGCTACACAGCAGCTTATTATATAAATTATAGTAGTGTTACTGTAGCAAACACACCAGTTTTACCGGTGCAGGGCAATAATGCATTATATTTTTATTACTTTAAAGCTCTTTAATTTTTTGGTGTTACTGTTCCTTTAAGGGGATGTTGCAGCCTTACTATTAACCTCTGGACAACCAGTGTGGCAGGTATTGAAAGATTTCAAAGAGGCTGTTCACTGATTACATTTTTGTGTGTAGGGTTTACATATCCTTTATGGTGGCCATACACTGTAGGATCTGCTCACTTGACAGGCGGGCAGAGTAAAAAAAGCCAAATGATCAAATTAAAATCTCTTCATTTAAGTTATCCCCTCTCTTAAAATGTGCATTTTGAAAAGCATGATGAAGTAACACGTGTGTTCATCTACCTGTAGGCTCCACTCAGGGTGGAGGTGGTTTTCCCTGTGTGCCAGTTACTCGTTCTCCAGACTTAACTTTGGTGGTCAAATTAACTTTTTGGAAAGCCATGGCTGGAATTTCTATGCAGGTATCTTTTGTAGTTTTCAATAACAATTTGAAATAAACTTGTAGCTTTAATTCATACAATAGTAGTTCTGCTTGCAAGGAAACACATTCAAATTCAGGGGCCTTTTTAGTAAAGCAACAGGAAAAAATGTTCAGCCACAGCTTGACCAACAAAAACATTAAGGCCAGTGCTACACGTGGTGGGTTTTTGGCTTTCGGGTGAGAATTTCCTCTTAACAGCTTTCTGATGTGCCTGCACTGGAACCACTGCATTGGCCTGGGTGCTAACACATGTTGTGGATTTAAGTGCCATAATGCATACTTGAGTATTTTTGTACCGGCCTGATGCAGTGATATCTCAGACCCCCAACAGAATGACTTGTATTAGCTATCAAATCCCATAGGAGGCTATGGGCAATGATTTCTTTGTTTTGTTTTGATGTTTATTTGATTAGTAATGTATTGATATTAATTGTGCTGAACCTCACGCACACCTTCCTAAATGATCATTTTGAAATAGTTTGATAAACCGTAGCAAAACTTCAGGATCTTTATGTCCCCATCACATTTGTTCCCTCACAATAAATATACAAACAACAACAATAAATATAAAAATGCAGTCCTGAATTTGATTACATATTATACAATGTGCTTTGCTGCTGATGATAGAGTTGTACAGCTATGCTTATTTCTGCATGGGAATGTCCAATTTAAATAATAATTAAAGTCTTCTTTCAGACTTTTGTGACATTTGATGATGTTGCTGCATACTTTTCGGAAGATGACTGGCAATGTCTAGAAGAATGGCAGAAGGAACTTTACCAAAACGCTGTACAAGAAATTCATGGAGTTCTGCTTGCCATGGGTAATTGCTATATTGATATATATATTGCATGGCAGTATGGATATTATTATGTTTTTCCGATGTAATAAAAACAAAATGTTTAATAATAATTGTAACGGATCGCTTAGTGACCAGCTTTGTTACTTTACAGAAGAACTCTTACCTCTGCTCACTGTTAAAGATCTAAAACCATGTTCTGCTGTCAATTATTGCACAAAAAATGCTTATCTATAAGATGTACTTTATCCTGTTATCATCCAAGGCAAGCTGTGCCAATAATGAGCTCCTGATGCTTCTGCCTGCCCCACCAAGGAGGGAAATAGCAGAGTATCTTCATTCTAAAGATTATATAGCATCCAAGGGGAAGCTCATATGGTAGCTAAAGGGCAATTAGTCTGTCTTGCCACAGAAAAGCATTCTCTGGAGGGACTTGCTTCAGGAGGCATCAGGACCTGGGTTCTTTCAGTAATTTGGATACCTTACCTTAAGGCTACTAAAAAATCTTTTAAACGTTAATCAAACCCAGTAGGATTGTTTTGCCTTCTTAGTCAGGATCAAATATATATTTTGGTGAAAATTTGCCAAACTGCCTGAACAAATCTAGACATGCATGGCCATCCTTAGGATACTCTTATACCAGGGGTGGGCAAACTACGGCCCGCGGGCCACATCCGGCCCCTTTGCCTTTTTAATCCGGCCCGCCGCCGACGCCAAGTCTCATCACGCGAGACTTGGTGTCATTGGCGTGCCGGAATTAAAGAGAGAAGGGGGCCCGCCCTGGCCCGGTCCGAGCCAAAAAGTTTGCCCACCCCTGTCCTATACTATCATAACCATCTGTCCTGCTCACTTGTGCATGTATGGTATATGGGAAAGTAGTAAGGCCTAGCATTTGGATCCACAATTAGAAATATACTCTGTTTTAAGTAGGGTTTATCCCCTTTTTTACTCCCTTTATGTAGCACAGTACAATGGCATACCGTATACCCTGCATATTACTTTAGACTAGGACCTGCCAAGCACTGCATCTGTTGAGGGATTTATCACAAACAGTTAGTGAAGAGCACCTACTAGGGGATTCATGACTTAAACTTACTGTTCTGCTCAGTTCAGTGGTGAGTGGTTCAGCCAAAGCTAGCAAGGTAGCAATATGACAGCTGTCCCTTATATATGTTTGGAGATCAGTATTCTTTGTACACAGCAAGTTATTTTTAACCACCCTGGTGTTGTATATGTATGTGTATGTATAATATATATATATATATATATATATATATACACATACATACAACCTTTCAATTTGTTCTTTTTAACAGGGTATACTATCAGCAACCCTGAAGTTCTGGTTAGGATCCAAAATTTAGAAACATCTCATTTCAGTGAAAATCCAGATTTAACTAAAAGTAAAAACTGTTGCAATTTCACTCATGGTGAGTAATTGTTCTAACGATTAACTGATGTGCATGATGGTAGTACCTATAGAGTGCATCCCATCTGACTATTTGTTTTGATGTATGGTGGGCAGTGGGAGAACTATAATGCTAGTTCTTTATCTCCCTGTACATAAAATGTAGGGGTCTGTTAATAAAATAAACTTTTATGTACATATGTCATATACAGTAAAAGACGTTTCAGTTGTTTTACTTGTTTCACACATTCTTCAGAGGTGACCTTGAGCTGATCTTTATTTATATAGCAAGCTTTAGAGGCACTCCCTGTTATCATTGCCCTTCCCTCCCACAAAGCCTCAGAGAATAAGGAAGATAAAAAAACATTTCTAAAAATTTTTAAAAGCTAACATAAGTGACTGTATAGAAACTTCTGAAACTGACAAGTGATGATAAAGCCATGTATAGCAGAGAGCAGAAAGCAGAATCTATTTTATATGGTGCTTCATGAGTGCAGATTCTGTTATTTTAAGTCCATGTACTTTCCATCTCCAGGTTTTCCTTCACATCATCCAGACATTCTGTTAAGAGTTAAACAGCAGGCACAAACTCTGTTAAGTGATCAGCTTGAACTACAAGAAAAAAGCTGTAGAACATCCTCAGTAGGTATGTAAAATATTAAAGGGACATTTTCCTTATAAATAATGTTTGTAGTTGTGCTTTAAAATAGGATGTAACATCAATGGCGTAACGTGACTTGACTCGCGTATTATCGACTACCAGCACAACCAGCTGCACTTAAAACATATAACTTGTTAAAAATTTATAAATTTTTATAGATAACTATATATATTAACTATAAACTGTAAATGTTTGAATAATTTATATTTGTAATGTTTGGATCCTTTAAAAGCAGTTTTATATATATTTTGGGATTAAGTCTACATTTGTTGGTGCACCATTTTCTTAGGCCCAAAACAATAAGGTCAAAACAGTAACCCTGCTGTAGAGTAACCAATGCAGAAAAGAAACACTCACGCATTGGCGCTCACTTAAAAGTGAAATGTATGTGAATGTGTATATATAAGGCAATAGCATTCATTTCAGAACTTGTTTGTAAATGTCCTTTATAATACATATTGGGCTATAAATTGTTTTTTAAAAGCGACTAAATAAAAAAAATGGTGATAGTCTTAATTTGTCATGTATCTTTAGTAGGAAACTGTGATGTATCTGTGTATCAGATTTAATAGAGGGCTATCACTTTTATTACCTTTTAATCTTTATATTTTTATATTGATAAAGATGAAAACAACAGTCCTTTAGCCTCTACCCATAAAGAAAGCACAGGCTCTTCCAAGTTAGGTAAGGAAAACTGTTCATATGCTGTACGCTGTACTGTGTGCATTCTGGTGGTCTCATTCTTTAAACTGCAGGTATGTGACCTATTTCTAGATAATGGGTTTCCAGACATGGGATCCCATACTTGTATTACTTACGTAAATATAAGTGCTTGCAAATCAAACTGCATTCAGCATCAACAAAGTATTATATTATTATTTATTATTATAATGATACATTTGTAATCTCTACGGATTCTGTACCAATTCCCAGCCACTGTCCTTCTCCTGCTGCCCCTCCATCCCCAACAGCTATCCATACATAGTCACTCAATCTATGCCCGGATCTTCAGCAGCTATGTTGTAGCCCTGCCTCCTTTTACAGCATAATCCCACCTCTCCCAGTCATGTCTTCTTTTACATCATAGTCCCACCCCATCACCCAGTCCCTATTCCGTCATGTTTGTTTTTTCCCCTTCCAAAGGTGACAACCTTAAGTCCATTGCATTCACAGTTATATTTTTCTTCAGCAGGAGACAGGTTAGCAGGAGATTATTTGGAGGATGATAACAATGAAGATCAGCTGCCAGAAAAGGTCAAGGAAAACATTCTTTGCTGGGAAGACATCTTTGAAAAAAATGAACCAAAATCTATTCCAAAGGAGGGACCAAACGAAAGTGAAAGAGATGAGGGACTGGCTTGTACAAATCCAGTTAAAATGGACCAGAAACCATCAGTCCCAAAGGAAAGACTATATATTTGTTCTGTATGTGGAAAAAGCTTTGGTGGCAATTCCTTGCTTGTCAGGCACATGAGAATCCACACAGGGGAGAAGCCATTTGCTTGTAACCACTGTGACAAAAGTTTTAATGATAAATCTTATCTTCTCCGCCACCTAAGAACTCATACAGGAGAAAAGCCCTATTCCTGCTCAGTGTGCCTAAAATGTTTTAGTCAAAATTCCAGTGTCATTGCACACATGAGAATCCACACAGGGGAAAGGCCATTTCAGTGCCCAGAGTGTGAGAAACGTTTTAGCGATAAATCCTACTTTGTGCGGCACATGAGAACTCACAGCGGAGAAAAACCCTACAAGTGTAGTCATTGTGAAAAATGCTTCAGCCAGACCTCAAGCCTCACTTCCCATATGAGGATCCACACAGGAGAAAAACCATATAAATGTTCTGATTGTGGTAAATGTTTTAGTCAAAATTCAAGTCTTGCTCTACATAAACGATTACACAAACCAGAGTAGGTCAGTGGTTGTCCCACATATTCAATTCATGCCCCCCCACCCCCCACCCAAAGCTGTATTGACAATATTTCCAAGAATATCTAGGGTGCAAATAAGTGTTCATCCCAGATTTTACCCTAAGTCACCTCCAGAGTTGGCCCTCAGACACTGCTCTGGAGCCCCCCTTAGAAAGAGTTTATGAACACACTCTCTAAGTGTTGCACAATTAAAGTACCACTAAAGGCTAAAATTGAGATTTTCAAACTGGGGTGATGGGGCTTTGGATGGGTGCCACATGTAAATGGCAATTGGAGTAACATTTGGGGTGAATGCAAGTTTCTTGGTATTCTTTTAGGGTATTTCTCTGTTCAGAGTATTAGCAAGCTTGGGGCATAGTGTCTGGAGGGGTTTCTTTAATTGTCACATTCCATATTCTGCAGCCAAATATAAATAATAATAATGAAGGTATTTATGTTACCCTGATCTATTCTGCTTTCATTTCATTAAAAGTGAAGAGACAATCTAAAATTTAAGTACACTTTTTATAATTACAACACAAGACAACTTCATGCAATGTTTGTAATTCAGATTTTAACAGGTAACACATGGTAAAATAAACAGACTGTCCAGATTGTAGACAACAGCATCTTAAGTTTGTTTTTATTTATGTAAATTGAGAAAACTAAATATTGCTCAATATGAACACTTACCAAGACTAGTTTAATATTCATTATCCCACATAAATTGATCAATCCATAACAGCCTTTAGTGAACCTGGAGCGAAGTCCTCCAATATTTGCCAAGGTCTGAAAGTGAGTGAAAGATGTCCTGGCACTTAAGATGCAGTGGCAACCACTGTAAATTGCAGTAGTTATTATTCTGCCTTAAGGTGCCCATACACGTGAAGGCCGCCAAGCGAGCGGATCCTCAACCGATATCCCCACCTACGGGTGGGCGATATCGGGGAACGTATAAGCTAATTCAATTGTTTGGCCCTGGGGCCAAACGATCTAATTATATTGGCAGCCATGGGGCAGTCGGTTTGGGGGACCGCATCAACGAGCCGATGCGGTCCCCAATCCGACTAAATCTTTTAACCTGTTCGATCGATATTTGGCCAATTTGAGGCCAGATATCGGTCGGGCATGCCCCTTGTTCCTGCCCATACACTGGCCGATAAGCTGCCGAATCGGTCCAAGGGAGCGATATCGGCAGCTACAATCGGACCTTTACAGTCCAAGTAGGTGTGTGACTTAAAGCTGTACAGGGCACAGACCGCCTTCCTCTTGTCTTTTAACACTATGGGGCCCATTTATCAAAATTTGAGTTTGCTTTTTATTATGATTTGAGAAAAACCACAAACGTGAAAATATTCTTAAGAACCATTAATACTCTGTATTTCTTAAAGAAAAGCCTGTGAGAAGTCGCCACGTAAAAGCTATCAAGGTTCGTTAGATGTCAATGCGAATTGCCTCTAACAACATTATTTATTTATTTTCCCAGTTTATTCAAACATTATTTTGTAGCCTCATTGAAAATAGTAGAACAATGTGATTCTTGTCAGCGAGCAATTGTGCGAGAATATTCTGTCATGTGTTTTCTTAGATAAGCTAGCATTCAAGAAGAAAAGCTGCACAAGTCTTTGTTGTTGGTATTTTTTTCGTGCACTCAAATTTTGAGAAATCTATCCCTGCTGGTAATTTCCTGAAATGTTGGTGGGTCAGAGAAAAGGTACGAAAATCAGTGGCCATGACAGTGTATTTTTTAATAAACAATACAGCAGTTTCATACCTTCCTATGATTGAAGGGTTTAAGTGGGTTAAAAATATTGCTGCGGAATCTAAAAGGCTAAGGGAAGGCAAATGTACTATGGGTTTAAAAATTTTAGATACCTCCCCCAGCATATTAAATCATTAAGTATTTTCCTGTGGGCCACTGATCTTCACCGCGGTCTCACTAATACCCAAGGACCACCTGGATAGGCATGCGCAGTATACTTCAGAATATGTTACTATATTGTGTGTGGGTATACCCAAGCTATAAAAAGCATTGTTGCCAGTAGAAGATGGAGGAGCGTTGCTTTCTTAAAAATAATTATAACAGGAATCTATCTTGTGGGAAAAACCAAATTACCAATACAATTTTTTTTTCCAGCTATAAGGCACAACATTTATGTAAAGCCCCCGTTATCCAGGAAAAAACATGATATAAGCATTCTGGATATTGGATTCCATACTGGGAACGCTCTAGAAGTTTCCATAAGATGGACAATGTGTAGAACTGGGCATGCACACAGGGCAGTGATCAGGGGCATAACCAATACACAGCACAGAAACACTCATTTCCCAATGTGGTGGGTTTTCTGCTTAAAGGGGTCCTCCACATAAAACAGTTTTAGCTCAGTGAAAGAAAACACAGTTCTAAGCAACCTTCAAATATACATTCATAAAAATGCTATTGGTAAGTTCTTTGTAGATGTAATTGCAGTTTAAAGCAGTATCTGGCTAGCTGTTAACATTCTCTGCACTACTCGTTCTGACTCCTGAACAATAAGTTGGCCATACACCGACCAATTGTAGCTGCTGATATAGGTCCCTTGGACCGATCGGGCAGGTTAAAAAATTCAGTCAGATCGGGGACTGCGTCGGCTGGTTGATGCAGCCCCCGAACTGACTGTGCCCATTACAGTCATTATAATTCGATCTTTTGGCCCCAGGGCCAAACGATTGAATTAGCTTAAATTTGCCCGATATCGCCCACCTGTAGTTGGGGATATCGGGAGAAGATCCGCTCACTTTGCTACCTCGATCTTTACATGTATGGCCACCTTCAAGGCTGACTGAAGAACCTGAAGGAGACCTGAGTCATGTTATATATGAAGAAAAAAATTAATCCATATATCTGATTAGAATTAATCCGTAAAGCTGATTAGAATTACATTCCCTTTCATTATGCAAAAAAAAAAAAAAAAGTGTTTTTTTTTGGGTGGCCATCCCCTTTAAATGTGCCAATATGGCATCTAGTCAGTAGAAGCATTTCCAGGCTGGTGAATTTTTTTCCATAAAGCTGCACTGCACCAAGAGTAAACAGTTGAGATTTTTAAAGCAATTGACATAGCATGGGTGTATTATAGAAGTGCACAGCTTTATGTCAGTTTTACTGCAAGTCATAGTTTTATTTTTAGCAGGAGAAGATCTCTTAGTTCTTAGTCTGGAGAACACTACTGAGGCAAGAAATAGGGCAACTCTAGCTCATCTTCAAATACTGCAGTAGTACCATACCATATCATACCACCCATTCATATGCAGAATTACAATTATATAGAAATATATAGAAAATGACTGTTCTGTGCATAGAATGCTATCATACTGTCTATATTGGAATGTGGCCTAACATCTTAATTTCTTATCAAAATTAGGTGGAGGTGTGGAAACTCCTGCTTTGTCTTGAGACATTTTCATTTATCTACCATTTACTTCCTGAAAATGTAAAACACCTTCCCAGCCCTTTGAAAAAACATCTTTAATCTAACTTCAAAATAAGTATCTTAACTGTTGTGGCAACCATAACGGAAGATTTTGTGGAATACAACATGCTGTGGTACTTTCCAGTTATTTGGTCTTTCTCCAGATTGCACCATTTACCCAAATGGGATGAATATAATGTAACATTTGTCTATAACACTATCTGCAAAAAAGTATCTGGACACTCCATCTATAAAGATATCCTTAGTTGCAACACTCTGTGCTGAGTGCCCAACCTCACTAATGACCTTATGGCAGAAAGGAAGCAAATCCAACCAACAATATCCAATACGTAGTGGAAAGCCTTGCAGCAGAGGCTGTAATGGAATATAAGGAAGGAACAACTTCATAACAATACACATATTAGGGGCATATTTATAATAGTGTGTAATCCAACATCACTGGTGATGTTTCCCATAGAAACCAATCTGGTCTTTGCTTTTGTTTTCTAACTTGTAGGTGACCAGTTAAATTTAAATTGCTTGCTATGGCCAACACAACAGGTGATGTTGTCTTACACACTAATAAATATGACCCTTAGCTTGGGAATCAGATAGCAAACAAACATGTATAAGACAGCCAAGAATCCTAAACTATTATGTCAGGGATTATTCAATGCTGCTTAAGTGATAAGCTGTGTGAATGAATGGTCTGCATATAGAGATACCGACACCAGAAATGAAACCCTTTTTACATCTATCAAGGGCGGCCATATTTGTGCAGCAGGAGGCCGTTAGCATTAGAAACTATAACTGACATGACTCATCATTTACTTCTCAGATACCAAGAGGTGAGCATCTTTTATAAATCACTCCTGATTTATAAATCCTCCTGCTCAGGATTTTAATGTTACTGAGGGATTTAAGTATGTTTTCAATGTTAGTTCAGGCAATGAATGTTGTTTTTAAGTTTACATTTCAGTCGGGAAAAGTGAAGTTAGAGACTGAAATTTGAGTAAGTTGGGAGATGCAAACCTAGAGACTTGTAGTTTTTGACATACTGTATATCAAAAACACAAGATATGTATAATTCTTTAAAATCATCGTTTGAAGTTACTTCAGCTTAATATAAGGAGGACTGATGAGTGTTTTGTCTCTTAAACCAAGTATATAACCTTGGGTGCCATAGGCCTAATAATATTGCTATAGTGTATATAATAATAAAGGCTATTTTGTAAATGATGCTACTATAATTTTGCAGATTCTTAAAGCATTTACTATCAGTATCATAATGCAAAATTACTACATACCATCAAGATCTGTTACAAGCACTACATGTCCTGCTCTCCAGGAGCCAGAGTGCACCATATGTATGGAAAGGATAGAGAATATAGCTCACCCAGATAACTGCATACATACATTCTGCTACCAGTGCATACTGAAGTGGGCAGAAACCAGTGCAGTGTGTCCCTTATGCAGAGAGCCCTTTCTGACTGTGCAGAAAGGGGCCACAGAGGATCCTTGTTCTGCTGTTGGGTCTGTACTTAGTGAAGAGGAGCTGAGTGATGACAGCCCAGGCTGTTCCTATGTTACAGAGGAGAAAACCTCAACCTCAAGTTCAAGCACAGAATCACCCTCTAGTGTGAGTTCAGATGAGGAGCTATCAAATCCTTCAGATATATCTGACACTGAATCTGACTTCAGTCCATCTGATTTTTTGTCACATGTAGGCTCCCAGTATAGAGGTGGGTGCAGTGATGCACTTACAACTGGTACTCAACACCACCCTGCTAACATATCAAGTGGAAAGAGAACTAAGACGACTCGCCATCTGGCCAATCAATTTAGGGAAAATTCTAATGGTGAGCCTTGTAATGCCAAGAGAAAACACAAAGACCTTTATGAAGAGTTAACCCCACAGACATCGCTAATGTCAAATTCTGAAGAGCCTCTTAAGCAAAAGACCAAGTGGGAATCTTGCCCTGTACCCAGTGGGCAAATGACTCAAGTTGATCATCCTCTCTGTGAGAGGCTTGGTCAAAAAAGGAAACATAAATCCAACCACAATAAAAAACAAGATCATACCCAAGCAAATCGCAAAGCCCCAGAGAGAAGCCCACCCCGTAGGCGCCCAAGATCAGATGATGGGGATGATTCATCTGATGAGCCAGAGAGGTAGAGCAGAAAGGCTCCTACACCAAAACTCTGGACTTTTATCTGCATTCTGCTAGTCATCCTTTTTGTTATCTTTAAACTTCAGATTTGCAGAACTTTAAAGCAAAATCCTTTTAAATATTTTTTTCAGCATTTTCTTGCATGCTAGTTATTCTTTGCTGTTTACATATTAAATATTATTGTAACTTCACATCACCAAGCATGTGTTTCTTTCCCTTTGTCTTGTTTTTGTTGGTTTGAAACATGTTGATTGATCAGTCTCTCTGCATAAACAATATTTTTCCAAAAAAGTGGAGGATTTTTTGCTACATACTGGTTTTATAGTGAGGACTGAGGACCAGCGATGAATGCCATTTTTCACCAGGCATGGATTTGAGGTAAAGTCTATGTTTCGCCATTAGTGAAGTTTTCACAAAACAACAGCAAAATTTTGCAGTCTAAAAAAACAAAAACAAACAAACAACACTACGCACATTGACTCCAATGTATTTTGAATGAAAAAAATTAAGCAAAAAAAAAAAACATCCACTCATTTCAACGGATTTTGCACAAAAAATGCCCACTGATTCAAATATATTTTGTGATAAAAAAGTCCCACTAACTTCCATGCGCATTTTGCACTGAAAAAAATGCCCATTGTCTTCAAGGCGATTTTTCTTAGCACTACCTAAGACTACATGAGGCCCTTGATTTCATTCCATACTGCTAAATTAGATGTAAATATGTAGAAAATGTTTATGAAACCACCACACTTTTCTCTACTTTAGTTATAATTCACCCCTCATCAGAGGTATGACCTCCCTCTTTAAAATGTTCAGACATAAGTAGTTTAGTATTGCCCATAATTATAAGAGATTAGTGCAAGATAACTGATTTGACAACTTGGGCGGTCTCACATATACAGGTGAGGCTACAGAGACATGCCAACAGCAAAATCTGAAACACAGATATTACATTGCTCCAGTTGCACAGACAATCCAGTGAGGCCCAAAACATTTCCCTAATGTCACACATGGGGGCACATTCATTAAAGCATGAATATCAGATTGTTAAAAGCACGATTGGAAAAATTTTGTAGTAACCACAATAATTTCTGATGTGTGTAAATTGTGTGAAAATTTGTGTTGTGGTTTTACGAAACTATGGTGGTTGCAGTCCGAAAGTTACAAAATGTTTTTATCCGAATGACTGTAAACGGCGCAAAAACATTTCTGACTTTGAAACCTCAATGCATGATTTTGGAAACCTTCCATATGACTCAATGGCACTCTGCAGCTTCAACTTGGCCCAAAGATAGTCACCATACAGAAGCTTGAATGAATTACAAAATGTTCGTAGTCATTCAGAAAAATACAATTTTTTGGGGCAAATTTACGCAAAACGCGAAAAAGTTGTGAAAAGTTCTAAACTTCAGAAAAAAAATAAAAATTTTTCGCAATCGTGGTCATTGTGCTTTAATGAATGGGCCCCATAGTGTTTCTTCAATGGTAGAAAACTACCAATTGAAAATGGCAGTGACAGTTTTCCATGAATGCTATTGACCACAATATGAACTGTTAGGATGTGGAAATGTGAGAGTGGTTCCCATCCAAATATGTTTACTAGTTCATATGTGGGCAGAAAACTGTTCACAGTGCACAAGCAGAAAAACCACCACGTGTGACAATCTTTGTTGATGTATTAAACTTTGTTACTTTATCTCAAAATCCTGTGAGTGCTGTTTTTTACCGCTGGTACAGTAAAAGTACAGTACAGTATACAGTACAGCACCTCTAATACAGGTGGGGAGAGTAGTGCTAGAAAGGGAAGGCAGGTTAGCTGGATAGAGTAATTTTTGTGGTTGTATTACTTTTTTTCCCCTTTAACTGCAATTAGGCCTTTGGTGGTAAAAGACAGGAATCTTTTAATGACAGCCAAGAATAGATGAATTTAACTAATTTCTAGCATGCCCTTGAATGGACCACTTTCAATAATTTGTTCCATTGCTTGCCATTCTCTTTTATTCATCTTTTACTTTTTATTCCATCATCTATTAACGCTTAAGAACTCGCCACTTTTGCAAAACCACATGGAAAACAAAACTTGCCACTTTTACTAAAGTTTACAGTATACACCCAAGCACATAAGTATTCAGATACATTTCTAGACCTTTAGTTTTCAATGAAAAAGTAAAGATTCAGGAAAGAGAACGAGTTTTATTCATTACAAACTGAACAAATATACATATACAAAAAAACCACTAATCCAGTGCCATGTCGGAGGCTGCATAATCATAAATCTTCATGAAGCCTTTATTAAGTTCTTCAGGGTAAGGTAAAGAGGCTCGCACAATGTTGACCACACATGCTGGAATGGTCTTACCTTTTGGAGGGCGCAAACATCCATGTGCCCATGCTATGAAGGCCCTGTAGGCAGTTTTTCTAAGATGACTGTGAAGAAAGTTAAAAAAACAGAATTAAAGCCATTGAAGGTTTAAACATGAATCAAATCAGTTATTATAAATGGCTACTTATCACAGACATGCAAAATAAACCCAGCGTTTGAGCCCTTCATGTGAGGCAGACACACTAGAGGCCTGCACTGAACCAATTTTTGAAACCCAGACCTGCATTGAACCAGTTTCTCGACCTGACACACAAGTGCCTTATCTGCAACCCGATCCGTGACCTGCTGGCCACCAGCAAGCCAGAAGTGACATCATCAGAAAGAAAAAAAACAATTAAAAAATGTTTAAAGGAGAACTAAACCCTAAAAATAAATATGGCTAGAAATGCCATATTTTATATACTAAACTGACTGCAATGGCTTAAAGTTTCAGCATCTCTATAACAGCAATGACAGTGACAGTGCACATGCTCAGTGGGCTCTGAGCAGCTGTTAAGAAGCTGAGCTTAGGGGCCGCTACAAATTATCAAGCAGAAAATGAGGTTTTTCTGTCATATAAGCTGATGATACTGGGCTGATTATTTAATTCTGATACAACTGCCCTGGTTTCAGGTCTGCCATGTAATGTGAATCTGCATAAAAAAACTAATCAGCCTTATATTATGACATTTGTATTTTGTAAATACAGTATATTGTCCCTAAGCTCAGTAAGTGACAGCAGCACAGAGATTGTGCAGTAACTCAGCAGAAAAGAAAATGGGGAGCTACTGGGGCATCTTTGGGGGCACAGATCTTCCCTGCTAAAGGGCTGTGGTCCACTTGGGCTGGTACAGAAACACAAAATATAATGTACAACATTTCTGCCTAACAATAATTAGGCTTTAGTTCTCCTTTAAAGAAGTAAAATATACATAATATTAGAAATACAGTTAAGACCCACAACCGACCTGCGACCTGCATCTATACACACATCGAAAAAAGGCTAACCTGCGAGTACCTGATCCGCTGCAGGACTCTGTGACACGCTACTATATCACCATGGAAGTCACTTACAGAACAATATACAGGTATGGGACCCATTATCCAGAATGCTCGGGACCAAGGGTATTCCGGATAAGGGGTCTTTCCGTAATTTGGATCTCAGTACCTTAAGTCTACTAAAAAATCAATAAAACATTAATTAAACCCAGTAGGATTGTTTTGCATCCAATAAGGATTATTTATATCTTAGTTGGGATCAATTAAAAGGTTCTGTTTTATTTCTACAGAGAAAAAGGAAATCAGTTTTAAAATTCTGAATTATTTGATTAAAATGGAGTCTATGGGAGACGGGCATGCCGTAATTCGGAGCTTTCTGGATAATGGGTTTCCGGATAAGGGGTCCGATACCTGTATATGATAAAACAACTAAAAGCACATATTTTCTTGTAGAATGTGGCACTATGGTAATCATGACCATCATAGAGCACAAATGGAAAAGGAAAAGAAAATGTTTTTAACTTTTTTTTTATTAATATGGCATGGGGGGAGGGGGTCACGGCTTATTTGCCTTTGCTTCATCAGTAAAAATATTAGCCACACAGCCTCCATTTCTAAAACTTCTTATTTTAAAATAAATGTATTTATTAGAAATATTTTACATTTGGCCTCTTGAGCCAGTACGTAAATTTATATTATGTATCCATTCAAAGCTCAACACAAACAATGGGGGGGGGGGGGGGGGGGGGGAAAACAGTAGTGGCATGTATTATAGTACAACACTCATGAGATTTACTAGCTTATCAGTAGCACCTCATTCCCTGATAAACCAATCCACATAAACATACAGTCACAATATGATCAATATACTATTAGAGATGACTTACTGTATATAGTCCAGGTATGCTTCCTTTTTTGTAGTGCGCCCCCCTAAAAAGCGATACATCAATTCAAGGCGATCATTATCCAGACATATCTGATGAAAGACAGGGTGGTTTATAATGCAAACACAGTCACTGCCTAGAAGCTTATTTAGATTCGGAACCTCCCGACAACAAGTGCTCTCCTCCTTAGTTGGTAACACGCAGCAGTGGTGACATTTGCACCAGGCAGTGTTTGCAGAACGTAAGTGGGCTTCTGAGATTTGGTCATCATCTTCCTGGACATCAGAAACGGGATCATAAATGAAAGATGGTTGTTCTCTGACAGACTGTGTCATGCCTTCTAGCTGATGCATTAGCTTGGCTCTCTATGTAGAAGGAAAAAACAGCTTTTAGATTTAAAGCCACATTATAAACTACCAGATAGGGAAATGGATGCATTTCACATGGTTAGGATATTAGACCTATATAATCTAAAATTTGCAATTGGCAACAAGCCCTCTGTTGCTTATCACGAAAGTAGCATACACTAAAGGGGCAGTATACCCACTTGACAACATGAGTTAAAAAAAAAAGGGCTTGTGTGAGACATACTTTTAGGGCTGTGGCACACGGGGAGACTAATCTCCCCGAAATGCCATCCTACTGGCGAGAATGTAAATCGCCGGTGGAATGGCATACGTGGTGCTGCAATTTCCCTTGAGAGGAAACTTCGGCGATTTCGGAGAAATCGCGGCACCGCATATGCCAGCCCACCAGCGATATACATTTTTACCGGTGGGATGGCATTTCGGGGAGATTAGACGTCCGCCACAAGGGAGATTTGTCGCGGGCGACTAATCTTCCCGTGTGCCACAGCCCTTAAAGTGGATAATTGGATAAGACTAATGGACAGGCTAATTCTGCCCTTCATAATGGACTCTTGCTTATTTGTGTGCTGGTAATCACACTATATATAGGTATGGGACCTGTTATCCTGAATGCTTGAGGGCCTGGGTTTTTCCAGATAAGGGGGTCTTTCTGTAATTTGGATCTTTGCAACCTTAGTCTACTAAAAAGCATTTGAAGATTAAATGAATCAAATAGGATTGTTTTGCCTTCAGTAAGGATCATGTTGGGATCAAGTACAAGGTCCTGTTTTATTATTACAGAGAAAATGAAAATCATTTTTAAAGATTTTAACTATTTGATTAAAATGGAATCTATGGGAGATGTCCTACCCGTAATTCAGAATTTACTGGATAGCGAAATAAAAGATAACAAGCAATACACAGCAAACAAACATACAGATCAATAAAGTAGACACACTGGTTAAATGCTGATGGAGAACCCCCCTGTTCAATACACGTTCCATAAGACAATGCACTGCAGCAGTAGGACCCATAAATCAGTAAGCATTCCTGCTGCCTCTTAGTCATGGGAGTACTAATTTCCCCATGTAGGGGCTTACTGCTCAAAGGGGGTCCTCCACAGTACAAGAAAATGTATGTGACCCCCCCCAACCCAAAAAACTAAGCAGGGGGTGTAGACATGAATTTGGGTGCCACAGGGTAGCCTCAATCCCTGAGATGCCCCTAACTGAAAGCCAGTTAATTAAAGATGAATAAAGGCTGAAGAAGACCTGAGTCATGTAGCAGTAGTTTTAAGAGTCAGACCTAGACAACTGATAAGAGATAAACAGATACTGCTTTTCAGGTGCAATGACAAGGTATAAATAAAAATCATAAATTTAGAAATTAAAACTGCTGGTTCTCTCACAGCCTGCAAGAGCAAACAAACAGCTTAGTATACATAATAGTAATCCTGAACAAAATTAATATTTTTAATGAATGCATATTTTCATTATACAAAAAGAAGTGTTTCAAGGTGGCCATCCCCTTTAAATGCGCCAATATGGAATCTAGTCAGTAGAGGGTATGATGCTTTCAAAAAAATAGGACCCACTGCAATGCTCATCAAATCAGACTCATATTATTGCAAAATCTTATTAAATGACTGACAAGAACATTACTCCAGTCAACGCTTCATGGTTCAGATAAACAGAGCAAAAGAACAAAAAAAAAATGCATTTCTAATGTATAGAACAAATGACAGGACTGTTTCTCTATAATCTATACTGTATAATATTAGCAGCTGGAAACTTAACACTTTATCAGTATGAATGAATGTTATATCATGTCATAAATATTTATTAAATCTTTAGATAAACAATAAAAAAATACCATTGTATCTTTAGATACGCAACAAAAAGAAATACATATTTTATATGTGGCTAAATAGTCTGCCAAACACTGCGAGTTACATGTTCTTCTTCATATAGGGGCCAGAAGACCCATGCTTTATAAAATGTGATTCTCATCACTTGTCTGTTAAAAGAATTTATTTTTTAAATAAAACTGTAATAAGCTTCTTAAAGAACTATTGGAGATATAATGGAATATAACACTACAGAAAATTAGTTATATTTACAAGTAGGTTTCATGGCAGATCCACATTGAAAAGGTTCATTTTCAAATGCTCTATCCAATCACATTGCCACTTATTCTTTTGAGCAATCCTACACTTGTCCTGGTAGGGTTTTGCTGAGGATTATGGCAATAAGATTTCCAGCCTACCAGTATAAGTGTGTGTTCTTCATTCAAAAACATGGAAGTGGCTGTCTAAAGAGAAGGGCATATTGACAGCAAAACAATTGTCTCTAAAAGAACTTAGGGATCAAAATGCGCCATGGCAGCCTTAATCATATACAGGCAGAGCAAACACTGTTTTGACATTACACACCTCATCATAGCACAACATTTATTTCAATAAAAAATGATCCAAATGACTAAATGAGATTTAATCCATCTGTACATATCTAATGCATATAAAGAAGAAACTGTAAAATGATTGTAACATAATGCAAAATATAATAATGGATATAACAGCCCAATGTTTTGATTTTCAAATTATTTAATGAGTCATGTCTTTTCCACCCTTAATTGTCAACAGTCAAACTCAACTTGATATATGCCATGAAAGAGATTTTTTTTTTTTCTACCTTACAACATACGATAACTCGCTTGTGGATATCTGCAATTATATTTTTACCTTATCTTATGGTTGATCTGGAGAGTAGTTAGACTGGGTGTCATTTATAAACACTGGGCATATGTGCACCTGGACAGCTACCCGTGGTAACCAATCAGTTGATTTTATTGTTCTACTTGCAGATGGTTCAAAAAAAGCTAATCACTGATTGGTTGCTATGGGTAACTGCCCAGGTGTAAATTTGCCCAGTGTTTATAAATGAGCCCTACTTATGTGCTGTTGCACATAGGTATTAAAACAAGGTTCTCTGGTTTAACACCAGAACACATGGGTGCTTATGTTTTCATACAAATTACACTATATCCTTTTATTTCATGTTCTGCTCTCCCATGTAGTTCTTCCATGCTATTGCACGTCATGTAAACTAATACATGTGCTAAAAACCAATGACAAGGTAGTTCTGTGAAATGCACCATGATATAGACTGGGCTCAGACTTTGTTAACAAACAATGCATTTTAGATGCATATGGATAGTAACTGTTGTTACACACGTCCATCAAGTTCAGCATTTTTGTCTCAATGGAAGCTGCCCACTAGCTGATTCAGGGGAAAGCGACAAGCAATGATTATTATTACTTTTTATTTCTAGCTACACTTAGCTACTGGACAAGCCTCCACACCAACATGTACCTTAAGATAATAATAATTTAAGATGCCCATTGTTGTTTAGAACAATCATCACTTCTGAGTTCTGAGCAATCAAAAAACAACATAGGTCACATATGACAGATGAGAATTGTACTCAAACTTAAATGGATAAACTAGATTTGAATTAAAGTCCTCAGGCTACCTTAACTCATGATAGTGTTAAATGGGTGATGTTTACAGAGGTAGTTCACCTAGTTCAATTAACTTTTATTATATACAGAGAGTATTCTGAGACGATTTGAAATTCATCACTTTTTATTTGTGGTTTTTGAGTTATTTAGCTTTTTATTCAGCAGCTCTCCAGTTTGGAATTTCAGCATCTATCTGGTTGCTAGGGTACAATTTAACCTAGCAACCAGGCAGTGGTTTAAAAGAGAGGCAGGAAGATGAACAGAGGAGGGCCTAAATAGAAAGATAAGTAATAAAAAGTAACAATGACAACTTGGCTAATTGGGTCAATACCTCCACAAAGCTGGAACAGTCAGAGGAGGGAGTAAAACTAATCCAAAAACTAAATAAAAAATTAAGGCTAACTGAAAATAGGCCATAATAATCATTCTTAAAGTTAACCTAAAGGTGACCCACCTCTTTTAGGAGATTTTGCAGTTTAGCACTGGGGAAAGATCTCTAGGGTATGATGGAATCCAGGTAATTATAGTTAATAACATCTTTCTTCTGGCACCAAAATTTTGGAATTTTAAACGGAATTAACTACAGGTTTCAACTCTCTGGCTCTTAAAAAAAATTCAACAAAAGCAGAGCATTATGTGAAACTTTCCAACCCACCATAAATTGGTATTCTAACCTAAATCTCCATGAGCTAACTTCTTGCCTGCTATTATCTGCCTTTTATGTTCACATCCCAAACATTGAGTCACTAACAACATTTCTCAGTAAACCAAGATTGTGGATGAAATATGGCTGACTGGATTTACAAGCAATTATCTCACAGCACAGTGATTTTCTGCAGCAATGGAAAACTCCATGTAGTATAAAGCAAGCAAGAAAACAGTATAAAAAGCATAGCAAAAAAAAAAAAAAAAAAAATCTGATATCAAGAAGGCAGGCCATGTTTGGCTATAAAATGTTTACAATAATATTTGAAACAGACAGGACTAGAAAATATGTACAATGGAATTATAATTTATCTTTAATCCATACTATATTACTGGCAGCCAGCACAAATGATAATATAAGGAATACTGCATTGACTAGACAGAGAACATTAAGGATATTTTACAACACTAAAGTGATTCATGCTTTTTCTACAAACATCTCTAGGGTGTCTTGTAATATTCTAATCTACCTAAAAAAATTCTGAGAAATAATAAATACAAATGTACATTATAATTAGCGTTTTTTATTAACCAATAAGAGAATAACTAGACAAAAAAGTCTATGCTCTATGCTATTAAAATATGTTATCAGGTTAGATAATGTTAATCAGAGTCTGAATCGCACACAATTTTAGCACGTTTGCTTGGTGGTTCACTTGTAACTGACTCATTATAGATATTTAATGCCATGTTGTTTGAGTCAGAAGTGAACTTGCGTCCAACTATCGAGTCCAGCATAATTCTACTGTTGATATTTTCCTGTACGTTACAAAACAATGGCGGTGCAGCAGCACTGCCAGAGGATGTTGCAATTTCAGGTTGGTTTTCACTGTCTTTTTGGATTGTGTATAATAAAGTTTGTTGTATTTGGTCACTCACTAAGGAATAGTTGCTTATGCAGTCAATGTCCATGTGTCCACTCGACTGCTCAGCTTCTGTAAGTGATAAATGATGGAAAGTCAGATTCTGCATGATTGTTTTCCTGATTAAATTGTTTTTAATTCTTCTAGATTCTGGCAGTGAGGCCTTAATCTTCATGCTGGTCATCATTAATCTCATTTTGTGGATTCCAATTTTCATGGCACGGTACCAAAGAGAATATCCTGGGTTGTATTTTGTATTGGGAGCCAGGTAGAAGGGGGAATCTGGTGCCAGCATTGAAGGTGGTCTGTTGTTTTTAAATTTAATATATGCAGTGATCGGATCTCTTTCAGGCGTTTCTGGCGTACCATACATTCGTGGCTTAACCACCTTTACATTTTGGGGGTGTTCTGCAGTCCTGGTCCGCCTTTCATTGTACTCTAAATATTGATTGCCTTTATTGTCAATTTTAAGTGTAATGTCTCCCCACTGCAGATCATATTGTTCTTTGGTACGGAGAGCAAAATGGATGCCGTTATTAAAAAACAGTAAGTTTAGCAAGCTTGAAGGGTTGTGCAACGACAGAATTTCTGTTTTATAGAGATTTTCTATATCTTCGTCTGTTAACGCTTCCCCCTTATTGGGGTGATTTCCTTTACCTTGTTTCTTAAGGTATTTAATCTTTGCCGAAAGAGTTTTATTTGTTAGTGGAAATTCACGGTTGTTTCCATGTAATATCGGCTGAGGGTAGTTTTGTTCTTTTAGGTATCGGTCGATGCTACCTATTAAGCAGCGAACAGTATGGGGTTCGTATTCTTTGCCATCTTTTCTTTTCAGTGCAAGAATAAACTTTGACAAAAGCAAATCAAGTTCTTCATGAGGGATATCTTCGATTTTCCTATTCTCTTTAACCTGTTGTGTGAAGCTTAACAGAGTGGAAATATCAGACTTTGTTTTCCTCATAGTATTCTTGTTTTTTTGCTCTTGAATAAAGTTATCTCGCTCTTCACATGTGGGGATTCTAAAGCGTGGTAAAAAGGTTTCTTTCTTACTTAGTGGGGAGACCTACGTAAAAAGATATTACAAATTAGTAGTCTGACAGACCGAATAGAATATTTTTGTGTGTGTTTCAATGGTAAAAAAAAATGGCTGAAGGTATCAGAAAAAAAATACTTTGATGCTTTCATACAAATGCATTTGGTTTTGTAATATTGTTTGGTCTGATAATGCACTACAAGGTGTATTTTGAGTTTGGGGTTTTTGTGAAGAATTCATTTTGGGGTCAGTTCAGTGAAATTCCAGTATGTGGACACTTTGCAGGAGACGTCACTGTCACAACATATTTAGTGTCATGGGATGCAGTTGGCAAGTTCTCGTAGTGACAATGTGATTTAGGTTTTAATGTTATTTTGAGAAAAAATACAACATATTAGGCAATGAACTATTGTGTATTATTGTTAATGTATGTAAATGTTTTCTTCACCATAAAGTACTTGTCTGCAAACGAAAATTCATGTGAAAAGATTTTACTATAGCAGGAAAAGGTCTTTAAAGAAGTGAAAATATGCATAAAGCAATATTCTTCGTGTTAGAAATGCACACTTACCAAGTGCTGCCGAAACTCTGTATCACACAAAAATAACTATTGCATTTATCATGTTACAGTGAAAAAAATACAAGCTTACTTAGGTCTCAATTGTAAAACCTAAGCAGAACCAGATTAAAAAAAACAACAAAAAACAAAACAAAACCATGCACTGCATCGGGTAAACATCAGGCATCAATTCCTGTGAGATGGGTCAGAACAAATTTGTATTATACTACAACTTAGATCTTACTGCATACTTTCAATAAATCCATTTGGGTTTTAATCCACTGGCATAATTGCTTACATACCTTAGTAGCAATTACTTCCACACTAAGCTGATCTTCATTTGCTTCAGAAGTAAGTTTGCTCCGCTTGGGTACAATAACCTATTTAAAGCAAAGAAAACACAGATTAATATTACATATAAAGAAACATTTGAAAAAAAGCATCACAAGGAAAACTAATAGTCTGTTTAAGGAGAAATATTTGGTCATAACAGAACATTATGTTTTCACATTACCATTTAAATGAATGAATGAGTTATGGCAATGAAAAGCATAAAGATTTGTCTGTTAAAACAATTTTCCTGTGAAACACTAGGTTGTTGGCAAGGGGGTTAACATCTTGCCAAAATAGAAGCCATTGAATTCTTTAAGAACAGAGGCATGACATGCAGATGGACTATAACTTTCATCATTATATCTACTACAGAGACCTTTACTTTTTGCGATTACACTCTCTACTCCCACCGTATTACAGAGCAGAACTGCAGTACAGTCAACTGGGGAGGACACAGTAATTCCAGTTAGTGCCAATGTAAATGTATTCAAGGTGACAAAATCTGCCCTGTGACATCACCCTAAGTCAGTAAAGAGTGAATTCAGAGATATAATTGAGAGACAGGCCACAGGAGTTTTCCTTCATATACCTGTACTGAATATCAGCATTCTATTATTTTTCTTTCACCCAAGCTGAATTTTTTTTGTGCAAAGTTGTAGAGAGTATAACAATAATAAAGTCATATTAAAATGTATACACTGAATTTTATATTATCGGTAAAATGGTAAATGTGGAAAGTGATTACACTCTCTACAACCTACATAAACGAATACCATAATACAGGAATAATTTTATTAACTGAATAAATAAAACTTCTAGCAAATTTAAAAATAAAAAAGAAAGAGCAATAATGGAGCAGAAGAGAAAAGATAATGAGGGGATAAAGGATTATAGGAAAGCAGAATGGGACAAAACAGAACAGCTTAACAAAATAAATGTGGTAAAGAAGAGTATATTTCATAAAGAACATGGAAGTAAAGAACAGAAAAAAAAGGAAATAGAAAAAGTAAAGTGATCAGAAGAGAAGAACATTACAAAATGAAAGGGTAATGAGAGAGTATGGAGAGAATGGAAAGGAATACATAATAGAGGCGTAAATACAATGATTTATAAAACCACAGCAGTATTCTTTATTCAACTAAATATAACAGCAGCTCTGGAGAATCACGTGTTGCCACAGGGACGCTTGCTGGGGTCAAGTTTCCATGAGGACTAATGGTAACCTTATTAAGATACTCTTTGTTGTACGCTTTTGTGTTTTTTTTTGTTTTAACACTAAGGGGCACATTTACTAGAACTCTATAATTTCTCATTTTTTAAAATTTTCAAACTAGACTTAACTCATTTCCTCAAATGTCTAACATTTACTAAAAAACAAAATCTCATAGGAAAAGCCTGTGCAAGAAAAAAAGTCGCACACACGAAAAATCCAAAGACAAAAGAATGATCTTACAGGAAAGTGAAGGGACATCTGCCACTGACTCTGCAAGTTTTAGATGGTGATTTTTTGGATTTGGATTTTTAGTCATTTAGACGCATAGTAAATCTAAAAAAAAATCTTAACTTTTTTTCGGGCAACTTTTATGGCTAAAAATCCAAACTGAGAAAACAAAAAAATCCAATGATTAGTAAATGGACCCCAAAATCTCGCTCTCATTGGCCTAGGACAAAATCAAGCCATACTTTTATTTATAAATGAATGAGAAAAACATTTTTTAATGCCAAATTTACTATATCAAAATTTCAGATCCTGTTTTCAAGGTGAATTGGTTGAGAAGTAAATGTAATGTCATCCTGAGAAAGATCCCAGAAGGAAGTTCATAGATTGAAATAGCTCTAATTCTAAAAAGGCCACTCTACTGCATTGCTTAATCTTCTGCAGATTGTGGTTGGTAGAATAGAATTATGATTTTGTTTTATCAATGTTTTAACCATGAGGGGGGGGGGGGGCAGGGTCACTTTCAATCCTGACACCCCAAAGAAGCGATTGGTCTGGCCTTTTGTAAGCAAGCTGAAGGAAGAACAAGGCCTGTGTACAGTTTTCCTGAGACATAATTGAACCTTAGGCAAGGCTAAATAATTATGCTTACCCAATACCATTATCAAAGAAAGTAGGGATAACTTCTATTGTAACCTTCTAAACAGATACGAAGAGTAATCAAAAGTGTATCATCCCTTAAATGAGTGCTTGTTTTAAAGGGAAATTAGGCAGAATCAAACACAGAAAGTAGGTTGTTCTATCTTCTTACCTCTATCAAAATAGAGACACAGAAAGAGACACTGAAAAGGATACATAAACATACTTTTAATAACTTATTTTTATTAGAAAAAAAATTGCACATATTTATGAAATCCAAAACGGAAAAACACTGACACAAATATTATTAATCAGCAGCCATGTCAATAGCACAGTACTCATCAATTTTAATTAAACTGCCACTGCTGTTCCAAGAATCTCAGCACCCAAATGGTGAATGCATGATAGGAAGTCATCCTCAAATATCTATATGGAAAATGTATACAGTAATATAAAAATAAATGGCATTAGTTTTTTTTCACCATATAGTCATTTGTTTTTGCAATGAAAGAAATAATAACCTTATGCTCCCCATCTGTGACCTTGCAAAAGTATTGAGACCCTTTACCAATTCTCATTTAACTAATTAACAATTCCCCCACTGACACTGTTGTTTGTTATATCTATATATCAAAGCACCAAAACTCAAAAATGTTTTATTTAATGTGACTTTGTTCATTTTTTCTTTTTAAACCAATATCCATTTGATAAGCAAATCCAGGGCCAAGTATTTCACTCTTTTAATACCTTTCTTTCTGGCAGTGCCAGATGGCAAACTGTCCAGGAAACTTCTTATACTCAAGTGATGTCAGTGCCTGCTCCACCTTGCCTTGAATCGATGTGGAAGGCAATCAGAGCATGAACAATGTAAGTTTTTAAATTCAGGAGAATGCGCTTATTTTCCTGCAGCTAGGCTTGATGACATGTATGCCTTAGAACTGGTGTGCAAGAGATATTAACCTTGAGCAGTAAGAAGGTGGGCAAAAAGTACAGACACAGGAGAGTGAACATCATATAATCTTGCCTCAAGTGGCTGGAAGATCCAATATGGCAGCTGGGAAGAATACAGATGAGCATTAATTTCTGGCATATGAAACAGCACTAGTTTTTGCAATATTTTCTGTTTAAGAAGGGGGCCACAGAGGGAATCTAATTATTATTTTGTAGGTTGTAGTAGTTAGTCTAGTAATGCCATAGTTTTTCATAGATTGGGTAGATTGGGATAAGGTCTTTGATAAAGGACTGCTACAATGCTTCTTTGGCCATCTTTTTGGGGATTATCATCTTGTTAGCCCAAGTACTTAGCAGGGTGAAACAGGTTCTAGAAATATTACTCTGTGGATGCAAATCAGCACCAAAGCATCATGCTACCACTGCCATAACTCACTGCAAGTACTGATCAACAATACAGCAATGGGTGTAAGAGAAGACGGCACAAAAGAAGCCAAGACCAAGTGAGTCATTCTTTAAAGCAATATGTGTAGTGCAATCTACCACTACCAACAACTCAAAAAATACACCACACTTACATCTTTTGCATATTGGACAATGTTAGGCAGAACTCTTAAGTATAGTTGAGCAATACCTAAACTAACATATGATGTAGGAATATGTGGCTCTTCATCAGTAGGGAGTGGGCATCTTGTTAAATGTCCCAAAATTGTTGAAGTTAACCCTGATCCTCAAGTCAATGAAACACTAAATCTGTGGCAAAAAATCCATATATGTTAGATTAATTTATATCTATAGTTTTGTGGATGTCTATGAAGTTTTCAAGCATTGCGCATAGAGAAATAATAATGAAAATGGGGTTCTCTGTAATGCACTTGCTACCATTTAAATCTGTGATCTGACAGTCTGAATTTCAGCACTGTAATTCATCAACAGATGCCAAAGGAAAGCAGCAGCCACAATGGACCGTGTAGTATTTGCCATTCTTGGATGTTATTCAGGGCTCTCGTCGTCAGGTAAGCTTCTGCCTTGCGTGGATTTATTGGGAAGAAAGGATCATCTAGTCAGTTGTCTCTGGTGCTCAACATTTAAAAAAAGCCATTCAGTCTGCAAAAAAATGTATTAAAGATTGTTAATCACTACCATCTCTTTAACAAGAAACAAATGCTTCTGAGTTATGTATTAAAATTAAAAAAAAATATTTTATATATATATATTTCTTACAGTGTAATGAAAAAAAGTTTATGTTATACCCACCCTTTCTTTTGAAAGAGAAGCCCAAAAATCTTCCTTCTTAAGTTTGGATTGAAATCCATGATTACCAGATGGCATTATCTAATATTAAAAATCACAATGGGTGAAATAATAAAATCTCAAGCAGCAAAAATGAACACTGTCGGAATTATAATTTTCACATCACAGATTTTTATTAAGCAGTTTTACTGAGGGGCAGGGAGAGGGGGTACAGAAAGAAGAAAATAGGTGTTAAATTGCACATGGTAGAATGTGGCTGTGCCAAATATTCATTGTATACTCGAAAGCACAGCCAAGCGGATTCGCCAAAGCATGTATCTCATGAACATATCCTGCAAATAGAAGGGATGCACCGAATCCACTATTTCGGATTCAGCCGAATCCCGAACTGAATCCGAATTTGCTTATGTAAATTAGGATACAGAAGGGTTAAAGAACACCACGTGCATAGGTTGCGGTGACAAATTTTCAACTTCCATGTTTATGTGACAAAAAGTCACATGATTTTATGGATTCAGTTTGGCCGGGAGTGTGTATTCGGCCAAATTTGAACCCTGATAAAAATGGCAGAATCTTGTGCGAATCCCAAACCAAATCCAGGATTCAGTACATTCAGTACATTCAGTACTAGTAAATATATAAGTGCCAGCCTGTCTCGACGAGTACTGTATCAAAATTATATTCACTCCTTCCGCTGTTGTTGACCAACATACAGCTTCTGTCCTTATGAAATCCCTTTTCCAGCTATATAGTTACGAATATATGTAGATATTTGTGTAAGGTTCCACCTATACCTTGAGAAAATATCCATTTAGGTGCTGACTGCACTTTCTCAGCTTGTTTTGGATGTTCAAATAAGTTTGTCCTTGGCCACGAAGACACAGGTTGCAGCATAATTACATTTACACGTTCAGTTTTGCCACAACAGTTTATGGTGCCACTTTGTTCATAAATATACTCCTATACGGGTAATGATTAAATAAGTCAGAGAATTTCTATTTTTTTTTTCCCCAAGGCCTTGTATTCTTTTTGTAGTTAGCACCCAGGCCTAACCCTTTGGAAATATCTGCCACAAATCCAATACCAGAAGTTTAAGGAAAGGTAGAATAGAGCTTAAATGTAAAAGAATGGTCTTAGTATAAGCTCCTATTAAACTTACTGCGCCATAGCGGTGTGTCTTTGTCTGCGGAATGTTTACTATTCTTCCACGCAATCAATTATATTTTTGTCAGCTTCAGTGATGGCACGTGGGTAATATGGCATACCCGCACATCATCAGTGAATAAAGTTCACCTCTCTTCACTGCTCCAAAAGATTGCAAGTAGGGAGAAATGACGTACGTACAATCCAAGATGGCATCTGCAATAGTGATCATTCCAAGATAGGTTATAGACCTAAGGACTTCGAATAGTAGAAAATGTGTTTCTACAGGTAGAGCGTAATAGGCAGAACAATAAATAGACTTTTTCTTTAGAGATACAAATTTACATAGAAACCTATGAATTGGTATATTTCCTCTTGCAAAAGATATTTTTATGAACTTGCACTTTAATTCAGAAGATAAAATTGCCAATTAATTTCAACTGTTTAAAATAGAAAGAAGCAACAGCCAGTGGCACAGCTGGTGATCTGATAGCGGTCCCCCACCATTTCCAGGATGTCTGCACAGCTGCTAATGAAAATTATTACATATAGCACTTACATATAGTAGTACTATATTAAAGATGAAAATGTATGCTGGGATAGTTTAAAAATGCCTCAGAAGTCTCAGATGAGTTTTTATATCCTGTGGTGTATAAAAAAGGCAAACAGATTTCCCCAGGGGTGGGAGAAGCAATAAATAAATTCAGATCAGGTGTCTTTGCCCTGGCAATTGTATTTAAAGGAGATGGAAAGGACGACTTACCTGATATCCTGGGTTGGTGCTCCTGTAAGCGGTAGCTGCACTGGCCAGGGGTCAGCAATCCTCTTCCTCCTTCTTAAACAGGAAAGCCAGCTTTTTCACTCTATTGCGCAAGTGGCAGCCCCGGAATTCCAAAGATAGACGTGTTAAGGAAGAGGTTTGCTCAGTCCCATGAACCCCTGGCCGGTGCAGTTTTCTGCAAACAGGAGCACCGGCCCAGGGTATAAGATAAGTCATTACAATCACTACTTTTGATAACTTAATTCTATTCACGTCATGTCCTATTCATATTTCAGTCTCTCATTCAAATCACTCCTTGGTTGCTAAGGTAATTTGGATCCTAGCAACCAGATATCTGCTGAATCTCCAAACTTTTAAACAATTATAAGCTTACTAACTTGGGAGCTACACTGGCTCCTGAGACAGCTTGAGCTGAAGGTGCACAGGAGGAGATATGCTTATAAAAGTCACATCCCTAGGCACTTTAAAACCCCTTAAACATTTCAAATACATGTTTGAAGACTTGCTAAGACTTTAAAGTGTTTACTGCTGTCAGACGGGTACATTTTAGTGAGCTGCTTAAGCACAAATTTCTCTTTTTTGCAGATAATTAGGCTAAACTTAACCAGATCCCAGGAACAGGGAAGTGTTCCATGTCATATTTCTAGAATGTATTTCTTGCCATAATGTAATAGATTCCCTGGCAAATTCCTCATTTATGTATGACTTACAATAAGGAGTTTTCCTCAAAAACCAATACAAACTATTTGAGCTGCACAATAAAACACTAATAAAGTGCTATTTTTTGAGGTCATTATGCTGGATTTGTCACTCCAGGAATCTATCAGATAAGTGCATCTAAAATTGTATACTTCATATTCTACAAATTATTTCTAACTTTCTCATCTCTGTACAGTACACCCAAAAGCAACATTTCCACCCTGCCGCCTTCCCCCCCATTCAGATTTCAAAGGAAGGGGTCACAATTATAACCCTTACCCCTAAATATCACACAGTATGGATGCAATTTAACTTTTACTAATGGGTTGTCATTTAAAAAAAAAAAAAAAAAAAACTAACATTTTTAGTATGGCACTAAATATTATAATTATTAAGTTTAGTCTGCTTAGTTTAGTTTTTTTGTCCTGGAAGGTGACTTTATTTTTAATTTGGAGCGATTGCAAGTCTTTTTTTGTGTGGTTTAACTTCGGCGTTTGATGGGGTGCAGTTCTTTCCAAGCGCATCTTGGACGTTGCTTTTCTGGAGTTCAGTATCTTCAGTCTGGTAGATAGAAGTTGATGCAGATGTGCATGGTTGAATATTTGTAGATTTCCTTTTTCTTGGTTTCTTGTTACAAGTAGAGTTTTTATCTGTTTCAGTTGTGCTATTGGAGATATTTATTTGTTGTGTTTCTTCGGTTTCAGAAGAATGATTATTGAGGCAATGTGGGGGGTGCAGGCTGAACATGGAGGCACGTGTCTGAATTAAACTTTTTATGGGTGGCTGAACTAACTGTTTAGATTCTTTAAGTAATTCATGAATTTTCAAGTTTGTCATCATCAATCGTATCTTGCCTATTGCAATTTTGGTACACCGATACCAAGATGGGTAGTCTGGTTTGTAAAAGACATTTGGAGTCAAATAGAATGGAGATTCTAGGGTCATCATTTTGTCTGGTCTGTTCTCTTTATATTTTATATATGCAGTAATAGGGTCTCTGTTTGGTGTATTTGGTGTTTCATAAATACATGGTTTTGTTTTTCTGATGCTTTTGGGATTTTCATCAGAGCATGAATATGTTTGTGTTTTAGTGTATTCTAAGTATCTCTTTCCAGCAGGGTCTGTATGCAGTGTTATGTCGCCCCACTGAAGGGCATGCTGTTCTTTTGCACTTAAAGCAAACTGAGTGCCATTATTAAAGAAGAGAAGATTTAGCAAACTTTTAGGATTATTAAGTGACAAAGTTCCAGATTCGTATAAATTCTCGATATCTTCCTCTGTCAGTTCCCCTTTTCTGTTTTTTCCTTTTCCTTGTTTTTTCAAAAATTTTAGTTTTGCAAACACAGATTCCCTCGTTTTTGGGAAGTGGTTTATGAATCCATCAGTAATTTTGTGCGGATAATCATTTTCCTTCAAATATCGGTCTACGCTTCCAAGGATGCATCGAAGTGTGTGAGGCTCATATTCTTTCCCATCTTTTCTTTTAGCCACAAGAATAAATCTGGACAACAGCAAATCAAGCTCTTTGTGTGGTATTTCCTCTATCTTTCGTCTTTCGTTCATTTCACTGAGGAAGGAATGAAGTCCTGCTATGTCAGAGGTGGTTTTTTTGATTGTGTTTGGGTTCCTCTGTTCGTTGGGGACTTGGCTGCTTTGTTCTTTTGTGGGTTTTTGCAAACCATGGGATGTGTTGCACGCTGTTGTTGCTGCAGCTGGTTTAATTGGGAAAAGGTTGCTCCCTTTTTGTGCTGTCATTTCAGCCTGTATTAATGAATAAAATTGTATTTTACAATAAAATTAAGCTTTTGTAAATGTGTATCTAATTTTTTTTACAGGATATTTTTGTAATATAATGTAATGACAATACCGCAACAGTTTGTTTTTCTATTGTTTTTTTTTTTTTTTTGTTTTTTTTTTTTTTTTTTTTTAACAAAAAGAGAAAGTCGAAATATACATTTTGTTTGTCTAAACTCTTCAAAACATAAAAAAAGAATTATTTTAAGTTTTTCAAAAGTTTACTCATATTAAAAAAAATGGCAAATTTATTTTAACAAGATAAAAATGATAATGGGTGAAATTGGTAGTTAGATTTATGTTTGTAGTTATTTTTCCAGTCCACCTGCAGTTAAAAGAGTGGTTATAGGTGCTGTTTGTGGATAATGCTATGGAACCCTAAGAAAATGTCCAGCTCCATAGCACAAAAAATTGTGTGTGGATGATGCTTTTATGGTTATATGGATATATTTCAGTGGTTGGTAATGAAGGGACCCCGAACAATCCAATAAAAACAAGACAAAACAGCAATATTAAATGTTCACACATTTTGATGGTAAATTCTGGATTTTCTTGATGTATGTGTAGTGGCTTAGTTTGTGTACAATAAGTAATACTCATGAGTAGCAGGTATGTTACTATTTACTGTGTGGTAAGCATTTTTTTTTTTTTTTTGCTTAAAAGTGGAATTTCTATTTTCCCACTTCCAAGGTCTGCACCAAAAAATGATATAAACACAGTCACAGAGTTGATCACATGCAAGATTTTTCAATTGTTTTGAGTAGGGATGCATAAAATCCAATAAACAGTTCAGAAAACAGAAAATCACAGCAATTGGTTGAATCTGTAATGTCAGCTGAAATGAATACAAACCTTAAAATTCACGTGATTTTAAAGCACTGGATAAGGATTTGATACTGCATTTAGCCCAATCTTTTGTAGAGGGTTCCAAAAAAGTAATTGGTGCATTCCCAATTTTTCAGCAAGTTCATTAGGATGCGTGACATAATTAAATGATGTTGATTCATTCAAGTAACTTGAGTATAGTTATAATAATGTCTATTTATGGATATATTTATACACCAATACACACCAATTCTTATACATTGACATGTATAACAGTTTAATAAACACATTTTTTAAAGCATTAAAAGTAATGGACCACTCAAATTATGATGACCAAAAAACGCTAGCTTAATGAAAATAAGCAAATAATTCCTTCCGTACTTCAGTTAATGCTTATATATGCTCAAACCAGGCGTAATTTCTTCAACTGCACTTGGGACATGCGGGATTGAGGATCTCCAGGTTTTTCAATAAATTGAGTCCAGTATTAGAGCCAACACACTTCAACAGTAAGGTGGTGTATTAATTAACATTGGATACAAATATCACCGGTGATGCTGACCATAGCAACCAATTAGAAATCAGAAATAAGATGAGAACAGTCAACTACAAAACAAAACAAAAGATCGGATTGGTTGCTATGGGAAACATAACCAGTAATGTTTATCTCCAATATTAATAAATACACCCCTAAGTGTACAGCTCATAGCCCACTCCCCTTCTAATGTGTAAGACAAAACCTCAAAATGACATAACACCGATTTAAAATCCTGGGCCCCAATCAAATGTCCTGGTGGGTAAGTGGGTTCATGAAATTCTGTAGTCAAACCAAGCAGTGTATAAGAGCTGTAAAATGTCGACTTCAATTTCAATATTCGAATTAAGGTTAGATACAGATATTCTAGAAGCTCTGCATATGAGTGGGACCGAGATACCGAAAAGTCAATATCCTATACTTAAAGGGCTCCAAATACTGACCAAACTAAACCAATCCCAATGCATTTTTATCAGGAAAATCAAATAATATATGGTTTAGCAGATAAATTATAGTGATAAAATTATATAGTAGATTCTACAGTATTCATAGTACACCTGTCAGATAACAGACTCACAATTAGGTATAAAACTCACCATATTTGATGTTGTCCCCTGCTGAGTTCCCTCACTATTTGCTCGGTCACCTGAAATAAGCATTTAATTCCATGTTAGAAAGAACAAGTACAAATTTGGAAAACAGCTTGATTACGGTTTACTTGCTTGGATTCACTGACCAATAATTTTTGAAAGACCTGTTTTCACACATGTAAGTAACTTTGTTTTGCTCAACTCAAACATGTTTTGTCTTCAAAATCCAGTGTAATGCTTCTTACTTAAGATCGCATGCAAAGTAATCAAGAAAAGTGGAAGATACGTACATAACCTATAATATCCTATAGGTTCAGCTTCCTCAATCTTATGACTGAAGGAATCTCCATCTTCTTGCTTTACCACAACTGGAACTATAAAAAAAAAATGTAGTATATATATGTATTACATTGTGGATTTTTGAAAGAATATTGTCTGCATCCCTTGGAAATGTTTAAATTAAGGATTGTTTCACCACAAATTACTTGAATGAGTTATTCAAGTTGAAAGACACAAAACTAGACTCTAGAAAAATAAGAAACATTGCGCAAAGCATCCCTCCTCCTTTTTTATCAGCCATGTCCTTAAAAGGTATATGTCATGCATCTTTCCATCTTCATATTGGTAAGCTATGTAAAGTATACCATGCCTCGAATAGCAGCTGGTCTGCTCCTTATCACATTTCAACTAAATTATTGGAGAATATCAGTCTTGAGATTGAATGGAGAATGGTTTGGTAGTAGCTCACAAAGAAAACCTTAATTGTATAATTGGTTTGTCCAAAAGATGGCCTGTCTGCCAAATACAAGTATTGGATCCATTATCCAGAAAGCTCAGAGTTATGTGAAAGCCATCTCCCATAAATTCATTTTAATCATATAATAATTCAAATTTAAAAAAAAAAAAAAAAATCTGATTTTTCTCTGTACTTGATCCCAACTAAGATATAATGGATCTTTATTAGAGGATTATTTAATTATTTTTTAGTAGACTAAAGTATGGAATTCCAAATAACAGAAAAGGCCCTTATATGAAAACTAGGGATGCATGGAATCCAGCATTCAGTTCAGGATTCGCCCAAGATTCTGCCTTTTTCGGCAGGAATCCACAGTCCTGGCCAAACCGAATCCTAAAAATCACGTGACTTTTTTTCAAGTAAACACGGAAGTTGAAAATTTAATTAGGATTCAGATTCGTTTTGTTATTCAGTCAAATCCTTTACGAAGGATTCAGCCGAATCCAAAAAAGTGAATTCGGTGCATCCCTACTGAAAAACCCCAGATCCTTAAAGGGGTCCTTTGCCTTTTAAATTAAGGTGGGTGAATAATTAACCCTAGACTGTTGAGAACAAAATGAGAAGTAATGACAGAATACTAGGACATTTCTTAGGACACCCTCCTATCACTATAAATAAATGTATGCTTACTAGTGTTTTTAAACCCCTCTACCATTTTTAACAAAAAAGAATAAAAGTTATATTTCAAGCTTATATTTTGAGTTGGTTATATTTGAAGCAGTGTAAGAGGTTCTTCACAGTGACGGAAATAAGGTTGAGGAATGCCCTTCATTGTTATTCCTTTAATGCCTTGGGTGAAGAATTTTTATTAATTTTTATTTTTTTTTGCCAAAAGAATGGGTATCATCTGCTATGCTAACAAGGCAGCAGAGAAATCAGAAGTAAGAGGTACCAAGGTTTACTTCCCAGGGGACAGTTATGGATTCCTTGTTTTGAGTACCTAGAGTAAGCAAATCATTTAGCTATATAGGCAGAAGTTTCTGTAGTACCTCCTGGGACTACTCCATCAAATTTAGTATTTGTTGACTGATGTTAATGATTAGCTATCCACTCCAAACAAAGTAAACTGACATGCATATGGTGCATGAATTCTTTGCAGATCCCCACATCAAATGCAATGATTAAGACAAACCTGTCTTAACATTAGTCCAGGGTCTTGTGATGGATTCTCTTACAAAGGATGTTGTATTACTATTTCCTGTGGGGCCAAAGTAGATGTTGATGCAGCTACAGATGACTATCCCTCCTTGTAGGTGCTGTTGGGCTAGGTTAAAGATTTTTGGAGAACCCAAGCCTTAAACAGTAGACACTGCCCCTCAAGACTAGAAAAGTCAAAACATTTCTTTGCTGTCTGATCTAACCTGTGGGTTTAGTTTGAAACAAGGTTTTCCCAATGAAAAAAGAGGGAGAAATATGAGTTAACCTTGGCCTCCAAAGCCTAAAATAATACATTTTTTTTTAGATGACAAATGGGCAAAAAGGTTCATTTTATGCATAAAATTTGTTTAAAAAGAAAAAAAAAAGTATATATAGGTTTTGGACTATAGGATAGGATTTGCACTCAAATATGTATCAGTCATATTTGCACTCAAATATGTATCAGTCATATTTACAAGAATATTTTGGAAAGCAAATAAGCAATTACCCTAACTGCCTTTCAAGCTGGAGTTCCAGGAGTATCTGAAAGAGACACAGGTGCAGTCCTTGAGTCTCATGCTATCTGGCTCCCATATAATTCTCTGGGGCCTACTGCATTAAAAGAATACATTTTAACAAGGACATAAAAACACACTTACTTATATTGGAAAAATTGTTATCATCATCACTTGTGGGTTCAGGTTCCTGTTTAATTTCCACTGGACCTGTAACACTCAAAACAAAAACCAAATGAGTGATCTGACCCAAGAAATTACAGTTTTAGTTAAAGCCATGAGCCAAAAACACAGATATAAGAGCAGCTGTGTACTTCTTATAGACAAAACCTAAAGCCAACATGCAAGGAGCATTAGCCAATCTAACACATTAGAGAATAATATATAACATATAAATGACCAACAACCAAAATATTTGACGTCATCATGATATCATTTTTGGCATGCATTTAATATATTAAAAAAAATTAAAAAGCAGACGCTATTGATCAGAGTGTACATCTAAACGCTTCTGCTGTATATTTGTTTTGTGCATATTATAGCTTACCAGCAGCGGATCTATCAGATTTAACAAATCCAGAATTATAATGGTCTATTGAATAACTTTCTTCTTCAGTTTTAACCAAGATTGGATTTTGTCCACCAATATCTTCTTGAGAAACTGCAATAAAAATATATTCTCTAAATTCATGAACCATTTCTCCTCTCAGATGTTAAAAGCCAAACTTTTGATTGAATCTTTCGATGTGGGTAATAATCTTTCTTTTTCTTTACAGCCCAGTGATAAAGGATAATGGCAAAATAGATACCAGGAATATAACAGCTCCTGTATCTGAAATACATCAGATATAATTCAATAATTCGGAAGAGGTCCACCATGCTAGTAGAGTGAAATGCGCATCTGTGTCTAGCAGGGGATCTGCACTGAAACATCATGCATGTGAATCAGCACACTAATTCAGTTGAAAACAGTGCTTGGGGAACAAAACGTACCTGCAGGTCCCCCTCCTTCTTTGCGTGTGTGCGTTTTTGTGAGTCATCAGAAAGGGCCATAAGTAAGACTGGTTTGGTGTTTCTGCTACACGAGAGTTTGTGCTCTGTCTAAAATTAGTCATGTTAATATTACAGCCAAGGGGATGGATGTAAACTGCGGACTGTGAGTCATTTTGAGACTTTAGTCAAAGGCTATAAAGCTTTTGTGAGTGAGCCTGCCTGGAAAAACAAGTCCCCTTTGAGAGAACGTGTTTAAGGTCCTTGTTATATAAAGTGGACAATGTTGTATACTGCTGTAGGTCAATGATATTTCGATCCCCTTCAGCATAACTGTTTAATGTGGATTGATGTTTTAGAGATTTTAAATGCACTTTACAAATAAAAGACAACTGAGAACTCTGAGAATGATGTGATCCTGACTCTTGCTTGGTTTCTTTAAGACCAAACATTTATTTAATGTCAAACATTTTTGTTGGTCTGAGCACCATCCTTGTGATAGACTTTTCAAGCACTTTTACATATAAGGAGGAGTGGTCCACCTGGTCAATTCTTTCTCAAATATAATTCACTTCCAGTTCATTCAAAATAATTCATTTCTGTTCATCTTTCTGTTCTTTTCTCTTGAACCAATACAGCTGCTCACAATCAGCTATTGCTGTGCACTCGAAAGCAGTTTTCCAATTATATTCACAACCACTGCTTCTTAATTCTTTTCTTTCTTTATTCATTTCACTGAATTACATCCTAATTACCTTGTCCCAAGGCCCTTGCATCAGTTTTGTGGTAATACACTACCAAAACAAATTAAAACCATGGCATGGTATAATGTTCACTGGGTAATTTCCGGAACTCCCAGAACTGTAAACGACATGTAACAAGCTAATTTTTCTTAAATCATTATAAAAAGAGGAATCAAACTACAGCAACCACTTGCAATCACAAATGAGAAAAACTAAGAAATAGCCTTCCTAGACCTAAACTAGAAACATCTCTGTACTTGTTTACTGACTCTTACACAAGGGCTATATAAAAAGAGGACAACTAACAATGGGTCTGAAGATAGCAAAGTTTATTTAAAAACTATAAATAAATACAACAAGCACTTCTGTACTGCATTCTATCCTACTAAAATAAGCAATAACAAAAAGCACCAATTTTAAAAACTAAATACTACCGCTGTGGCATTATGCTTGACACCTGTTACCCAACAATACTGTGCACCACTCCATCTTATAACTTTGTTCTAAACTTACTTTTATTAAACAACAAAACTTACTATAAAACTACTTTCTAATGTGACACAAAAAATGTACATTTGTTTACAGGATACAGAATGACAGGCTGTCAGGTTCTTATTTATGACGCATTGTCCCAATATTTATGACACATGAACCCACTAATTTAATTCAATAAACAGATCTTTAATCTTTAGGATACAGTTCTGCACATCTTACTCATGTACAGTTTCCATAAAAGAAAACTGCTACAGATGTGACTGGATAAAATAAAAATTAAAAGAAAGAAAATTTTTATTGTATATACCTGTCACACTTTTACAAGCTGGAACTTCAGTGCGAGGCTGCTCCTCCTTAATGCACAAGGAAGTAGCTGATGTGATAACAGGAAAAGCTATAATACAGAAAACAAGCACGTAAACATAACGAGATACCAAGTTTAAATATGTTTTTGTACAAATCAACCAACTTGGTAATAGAAATAGGCCTCCTTAAAATATTTTTATTTGCTTGAAGCCATAATCTGCATTAAAAATACCCCAAAAAACAGCAAGCTAATTGCAGCAAAACAGTGCAAACTCTCAAGACAACTGGATATGAATCTGTGAAATTACCTTTATAATTATTAGATTTTCTTTCATTTTATTTTTTGGTTCTTTGGATGTAAAATGAAACTACATTTCCTGCCATAGATTACATTCAGATGATAAACTGCAGCACATATCCATCTTGTATTATGCTTCTTTATAAGTTAACATTTTTTTGGTAGGTGTGAAATATTGACATTAAAAAAAAAAAGAAATTCTCACATTGGGCTGGTGAATCCACATTCTGGTTCACTTTGACACTTTGTTCCTCTGTGGTGCAGGGAAGCGAAGTTTCCTCTTTTATTCTTACTACTATATCGGGAAGATCTGCAAAAGAAACAAAAAAGAAATAATTTTTTACTGACCAAATAAGTGAAAGTATTAAGATTATAGACATCAATAAAAACTAGATACTTTCAATTTTCAAATAAACCAAGGCACATATGAGCCTTCCAGAGCATTGTATGTTCACTTATCTTATTCCCATCAGGGGATTTGAATGTTTATTATAGCATATAGTAATGTGTGTCTTTTTTTGGAATACTAAACAGGTACAGGTATGGGATCTCTTATCCGGAAACCTGTTATCCAGAAAGCACGTTTCCCATAGACTTCATTTTAATCAAACAATTCAGAATTTTAAAACTGATTTCCTTTTTGTCTGTAGTAATAAAACAGTACCTTGTAATTGATCCCAACTAAGATATAAATAATCCTTATTGGATGCAAAACAATCCTATTGGGATTTTTTTAGTAGACTTAAGGTATGGAGATCCAAATTACGGAAAGACCCCTTATCCGGAATACCCTTAATCCCAAGCATTCTGGATAAAGGGTTCTATGCACTCGCACTTTCCCCCGCAACCCCACGTGTTCGGTTCCCCTGCACTCAAGCCTTTTGCTTGCACCACCTCCCGTACTGATTAGATGGGGACTGGGTGGGAGGGAAATTTAAACAGCTGTCAGAAATCTCTTGTCTAGTCCCCAGATGCGGCTATTGGGCGGCATGCTGTCTCCGTATCTTTGCCCCCCTGGGCCTGTATATGTATGGTTGCTTACTTTCTCTACACTACTGGCTCTAACTCTAATGTTTAAAGTGTCAGACCAGAAAACATTAATGGATAAACAAATACTGCTTTCATCATATATTTCTAATTAAACTTTAAAAACCAATGAAAATTTTTAATAAATGCATCTTGGAAACTTAGATTTAAAATTTTTTCAAAAATTCAAATTTTTTGAAAAATTTTAGCATAACTATACAGATATTTGTTATGTAACCAATACATTTTTTAAAGAATAATTCTTACCTTTACTATCAATATTTTCTTTTTCTTTGGAATTAACATCTATTCGCACACAAGTGTCATCTGCATTTTTTATTTTGAACAAAATCTCTGGATTTTCAATTTTGTAACCTGATAAAAGAGACTATTATTTGCACTGAAGCCAAATTTACATTTTAAACCCCACCTCTCATTTGCATGAATGTTACTTGCAAAAAATAAATACATTAAAGAATAAAAAGATTTTTTGAGATGCTTTACTGATGATACTTCACTACACTTCTGATGATAAATCAATAAAATGCATTAAATATACATAGACAAATTGCAAAAAAACACATTTATAAAGTAAAAGGGCACCTATTACTAATTTAAAGGCACCAAAAATACAGCATCCCCCCCTCAGTTGGCTGATGGAAACTAGGGATGTGCAGAATCCAGGATTTGTTTCAAGATTTGCCCAGGATTTGCCCTTTTTTAGCAGGATTCCAAGTGCCTGACCAAACCAAATCTGAATCCTTAAAATCACGCAACTTTCTTCACCGCCCATGGTTCTCTTCAACCCTTCCATGGACTAACTTACATATGCAAATTAGGATTCAGATTTGGTTTAGTATTCGGACAAATCTTCCACAAAGGATTTGGGCATACCCCAAAATAGTGGATTTAGTACATCCCTAATGTAAACAATGCAAGCCTTGGGTCTTGAGCTGGGGCACTTGTTAGTTTTGCACAAAAATGGGGCCCAATATGGCCACCCATACTAGGAGCTTCATGCCAGTGCAGTGGGCACAGCACTCATGAAAGGGAAGGTTATCTTGAAGTAATATTATTACTTCTCCCAACTTGAGAGCAGACACTGTCAGCCCACCTCCAGTGGGAAAACAATTTTAATGGGATAGGTGTCCTTCAGGGTATGCAAAATACTGCCAAGCTTCTCTTAAACATAAATCTGTATGTAAAAGCTGCATGGCACCTAAACAGGAAATACAGAGGAATTTATCAATTGTTTATTGTGATATTTTCATAACTATGCCATTTCCAATATGTTATTCACTTCTGCTGGTTTTTTTAAATGCAGCTACCCCATTGCTGCAAAGCTTTATAACTTCACAAAACTGCAGTGTAAAAATGGCTTTTTTCCACTGCTGTATAAATTTGTATATAATTGTCTTATACCGTAAAGCCTCATGCACACTACAATTTTATTTTTATTTTTTATTCTTTATTGTTTTATTCAGTCCCTCTCCTATTTATATTCTAGTCTCTCATGTAAACATCTGCCTGGTTGCTAAGGGAAATGACCATAGCAACTAGATAGCTGCCAAATTCCAAACTGGAAAGCTACTGACCAAAAAGCTAAATAACCAAAAGAAATAAAAAATGAGAACTAATTGCAAATTGTCTCTGAATATCACTGCCTATATCATACTTAAAGATAATTTAAAGGTTAAAAAACCCTTTAAAATGGCAAATAAAGCCTTACAGTGATTCTGTCATGATTTTTATGGTGTACTGCTCGGCTGCTGAGGGGGGGGAAAGGGAGTGAGTGATATCACTCCTACTTGCACTGCAGCTATAAAGTGTGACTATCAAAGCACAAGTCACATGGCTGTGGCACCCTGGGAAATAGAAATATGGCTAGCCTTATGTGAAATGTTAAAAATTAAATATTAAAAAAAATCTGTTCGCGCTTTTAAAAGAAACAGATTTCAATGCATTATTTTTTCCCTCTTTTGGATCAACTATAAATTAGGAGTGTTTCACAAAATACTGAAGTTGGATTTGTTTTTCCAACCCCATCTACCACAGGTATGGGACCTATTATTTAGAATGCTTGGGACCTGGCGTTTTCTGTTTGGGTCTCCATAGTTTAAGTACACTAAACAATCATGTAAACATTAAATAAACTCAATAAGGTTATTTTGCCACCAAAGTGAATTTATGCAGCTTAGTTAGGATTGAGTGCAAGGTACAGTTATATTATAGAGATAAAGAAAATGTTATAAAATGTAGAATTTGATTAAAATAGATTCTTTGGGAGATAACCTTCCTACGATTCTAAACTTTCTGGGTTTCTGGACTCTATGTATGACACAACTTTATATCGACCCTAAATTTAATGTCAAAGGGTATAACAAATCTTCAAAAACAAGATAAGTCTGCGTACCGTTTTATTTAAAAAAAAATGAAATGCTCAAAACACTAGGGCACTGTCCATATGTTGGAAACCCTTCACTGCAGGAAACCCCTAACCTCCTGTTACAAGCCAGTGAATGTTTTAAATAAAAATCTCACAAATTTGTGGTACTTTACCATGCCACCATGTTTGATCCATTTCCCAGGTACAGGTATGGGATCCCTTACCAGTTACCCAGAAAGTTCCAAATTACGGAAAGGCCATCTCCCATAGACTCTATTATAAGCAAGTAATTCTAATTTTTAAAAATGATTTCCTTTTCTTTGTAATTATAAAACAGAACCTTGTACTTGATCCTAACTAAGATATAGTTAATTCTTATTGTAGGCAAAACAAGCCTATTGGGTTTATAAAATATTTATATTATTTTTAGCAGACTCAGGGGCTGATTTACTAACCCACGAATCCGACCAGAATTGGAAAAGTTCCGACTTGAAAACGAATATTTTGCGACTTTTTCGTATGTTTTGCGATTTTTTTCGGATTCTGTACGAATTTTTCGGATCCAATACGATTTTTGCGTAAAAACGCGAGTTTTTCGTATCCATTACGAAAGTTGCGTAAAAAGTTGCGCATTTTGCGTAGCGTTAAAACTTACGCGAAAAGTTGCGCATTTTTCGTAGCGTTAAAACTTAACGCTACGAAAAATGCGCAACTTTTCGCGTAAGTTTTAACGCTACGCAAAATGCGCAACTTTTTACGCAACTTTCGTAATGGATAGGAAAACTCGTGTTTTTACGCAAAAATCGTAAAGAATCCGAAAAAATCGCAAAACATACGAAAAAATCGCAAAGTACCGATCATTACGAAAAAAACGCAATCGGACTCCATTCGACCCGTTCGTGGGTAAGTAAATCAGCCCCTAAGAGATTTGTAGATCCAAATTATGGAACGATCCCTTAAATGAAATGCACTATAATATCATACAGTAAACATAATTAAGAGGCTTTACCTAGTGTGGTTAAAGCTCCATGCAGTTCTTTCATCACATTCTGATAAAGTTCTTTCTTCCATGTCTCCAAACGGGACCACTGCTGCTCTGTAAATGAGGCAGCAACGTCGAAAAATGTTACAGGCATCTGAAAAGGAATAATTTTACAATGACAGTTGTAGTATTATTCTGGGCACCCTTCTTTAAAAAAGCATAGTTGTAATGCCTGAAATGTTAACTTACCTGATGAAACATTTCTCAGACTTACTCCAAGGTGTTCGGGTTGATTTCAACAGAACTCATTTAGGTGAAACTAAAGAGCCGATGAATATCCGTATATTGAAACAAATGATCCAGGCTCAGTTCATACTATAAAAAGAAAAAGAAACAATTCTACAATTTAGCTGTGGCAAGTATTTTTCAACTATTGTCCAAAACTAAAACCATTGATAATATGTATATGGTCTGCACTTTCATAAAAACTGCAGCAGGTGGGGAAAGAGTAAAACCAAAATGGAGAAAAATACTTATATGTCTTTCCACATTAATATAACAGTTTTACAGAAGCCAATAGGTCTGTGTAGTTCCACTAACACACTGCGTGCAGTCCTATTGACATCTGTAAAAAGTATTCTATTATGGCAAGTGATGCATGGGCAGAAGAACCAGACGACCAAAGAAAAAATGGTCCAGCCAAAACACTGCCTTCATTTTAATTACACCTACTGAGAACACAAGCCACCTGTTTATTTGTCCACAGAACTGCCAAAGACGTACAATATGCAAGATGCAAAATTTGGACATAACTGTATTATTTGATTAAAATGGAGTCTATGGGAGACGGCTTTCCGTAATTCGAAGCTTCCTGGATAATGGGTTTACGGATAAGGGATCCCATACCTGTACCAACTTTACCCACCAATACAGACACAAATACGAACTGCTGAATATCTTGGCGTTTTATAAATAAAGGTTAGTAAAAATAATAATAATAATTTGGAGGATGCAGGCTGAAGGCAGGATGAGGACAGTTGTTAGTCTCAAAGTAGTCAGCCAGGTCAGCAGAAGAACAGGGGGGCCAGGCTTAGGTAACTGTTCCAAACCATATTGTTTTATAAGATCTGCTGCAAATTTTTTAACTGAGGTATATTGCAAAGTTTATTGAAACAGCTTAAGTTGTGTTTGGGTGGAGTTCCCCTTTAGGTTATTATATCTACACTTTTACAGTCACAAATCTTTCCCCATGGCTTGCAGATCATCATTTGCTTCAGGAAAACCACAGGGATTTAACAGGGGAAACTGATGTTTGTTTTGCTCCTTGTTGTCAGCTGATAGCACTAGGATCTTGACCATCATGAAAAGGCATTAATGTGTTCCAAGCGAGCACTTTCCACTGACAATCACTGGGAAGTTGGTGACAACGGATGAAGGGCATGTTCACCATTAAAAAAACAAACAAAAAACTTTTAGCATGATATAGACAAGGGCATTTGTTGTAAGAGAATTTATAAGTGGGCCGTATATATATATTTTTTTAATTACTTTTTTTCTTTTAAACCAATCCACTCCATCAAATATACTGAATTCCATTTAACCCTGCTAGATTGTTACAAGTTTCTAAAGAAGCATGTGCTATTAAGCCCACGATGTACTAACACTACGGGGCTTATTCATTAAAGTATGATTTAGTCCGAATGGGAAAAAAAAATCATATTTTTCTGACTTTTAGAAATGCGCGTATATTAATTTCTGCGACTTTTTTGTATTTGTTGCGACAAATCATATTTGTCGCAACAAATCAAAAGTTTCAGATTCATTCAAGCTTTCATATTGTGACTTTCCTTGGGCCAGGTTCGAGCTGCAGAGTGCCATTGAGTCCTATGGGAGGCCTCCCAAAACATGCACTGAAGGTTCAAATTCAAAAAGTTTTTAGGTGCACTTTATTAATCATTATGCCAGTTACCTGCAGCTCACTAAATAATAATGTCAATGGAGTTCTGCAGCAGCTGTTAAAATACTGTACAGGCTTGAGGTTTCAAGCCCAGCACAGCACTAACAGCAGCAGAAGAAAGGTCTCCTTATGCAGGATCTTCTTCAGGGTAAGAACCCACAGACCATTGGCTCCGCTGCCCTCAGTCTGGTCTTTTTTTTTTTTAGCTCAAGAGAAGTTGATCCACTCTTGTACGGCACTCCACTGATCTGCACACGGCCAAGCTGAGAGCAGCGAAGCCAACGCTCTGTGGGGCCTTACACTTAGAGAGACCCCTTTATTTAAATATAAACCCGTGGTTCACCAATCCTGCAATCATAGACCACAGCTGGAGTAATTAAAGCCTTGTTTTCTCCAAAAATGACCATAATAATAATTTCAATCCTGCTCAGAGCAGCACTCCTGACAATTCATTAAATGAAAGAGACCTACATACTGCTTAAAGGGGACCTGTCACCCTAAGAAATAACTCCAAATTATTTTCTATATTGTTAGTTGAGCAAAATAAACTTTACTTACTCTTTATAAATAATAAAAATCTTGTTTCCTTCCATCTTGGAATTACTCAGACAAAGCAAGTAGGTAGGCCCCATTTTGTGGACACTGTTATGAAGCTAAGCTTTGTATCATGCCAAAATCTTGTTTATGTGCCAGAATGGGGGACCAGATGCCCAGGCCCATGCACTGGCTACACAATTAGATGGTGAGGAGGGAGGGGGAAAGTGAGATGTGCAGTGACATCTAGGTAGTGCTGAATGGAAAGCTAAAGGTATTGTCTGCAAGCAATATATGATTAACAGCTGGGATTTTTAATTGCCTTTATAATGGGTTTGGATGTGTTAATATAAAAATACATTTGGGTTTCATGATTAATTTGAAAAGGACTTTTATTATACAGCTTTTTATATCTGGGTGACAGGTCCACTTTAACATAAACTGGCATCTGATCTTCTGTCACAAATATCACTGTTAGGGTGAAGACACACGGAGCCACTAGTAGCAGCTACTGAAATAGACAATGCTGATCATTTACTTCTCAGCCATTTAAATTGAAAAAAGGAGAAAAGGCACAGGTTACATAAGAAGATAACAGATAAACTGTGTAGAATACAATGGGAATCTATGCTACTTATCTGTTATCTGCTTAGTAACCTGTGCCTTTTCTCCTTTTTTCAATTTAAATGGATGCCCCCATGGCTACACAGCAGGGTATTTATATAAGCTGTAGTAGTGTTTATGAAGAAAACACACAACTTTTACCAGTGCAGGGCAATAGTATATAATATATTAATTATTTTTATACACTTTCATTTATTTGTATTACTGTTCCTTTAAGAGCCATGGTAGACGGGGAGATTAGTCGCCCACAACAAATCTCCCTTGTTGCGGGTGACTAATCTCCCCGAGATGCCATCCCACCGGCTTGAATGTAAATCGTCGGTGGGATGGCATATGCGGCGACACGATTTCCCAAAATCGCAGAAGTTGCATTGAGAGGAAACTTCGTCGCCGCATATGCCATCCCACCGGCGATTTACATTCAAGCCGGTGGGATGGCATATCAGGGAGATTAGTCGCCCGCAACAAGGGAGATTTGTTGCGGGCTACTAATCTCTCTGTCTACCACGGCCCTAACTTGTGACACAATGGGAAAACTAGGGCACCAATACACCCATAATTAGTGCTGGGCGGTATACCGGTAAAAACCGATCACCGTTTTTTTTTTTGAAACCGATATGAATTTTCGACATACCGGTGTGCTGAATACTTCCGGGTGCGCACGTGACGTCAGCGCGCACACTCTACAAAAGCGCCATCGCTAGGACGCATTCAGAGTCGGATACCAATGTGAGCTGCCGGGGGGTGCCTGGCCAGTAATTATATTTTATGTGAAGGGGATGGGTGGGGGTGGGTGGGTTATACTTATGTGAAGGGGATGGGGTTGTGTTTGGGGGGGGTGGGATGGGGTGGGGGTTATATTTATGTGAAGGGGATGGGGGGGTGTTTGGGGTGGGGGTGGGTGGGTTATACTTATGTGAAGGGGATGGGGTTGTGTTTGGGGGGGGTGGGATGGGGTGGGGGGTTATATTTATGTGAAGGGGATGGGGGGGTGTTTGGGGTGGGGGTGGGTGGGTTATACTTATGTGAAGGGGATGGGGTTGTGTTTGGGGGGGGTGGGGGGTTATATTTATGTGAAGGGGATGGGGGGGTGTTTGGGGTGGGGGTGGGTGGGTTATACTTATGTGAAGGGGATGGGGTTGTGTTTGGGGGGGGTGGGGGGTTATATTTATGTGAAGGGGATGGGGGGGTGTTTGGGGTGGGGTGGGAGGTGTGTGTGCGGATGGGGGGGTGTTTGGGGTGGGGGGGTGCGTGGGGGTGGGGGGGTGCGTGCGGATGGGGGGGTGTTTGGGGTGGGGTGGGGGGGTGCGTGCGGGTGGGGGGGCTGCGTGCGGATGGGGGGGTGTTTGGGGTGGCGGGGGGGGTGCGGGTGGCGGGTGTTTGGAGTGGTCACCTAATCATGCATGGGGGAAAAAAAATACCGTCAAATACCGTGATACCGATATAATTTTGAAAAATACCGTGATATAAATTTTTGGTCATACCGCCCAGCACTACCCATAATCAAAAAGGATTATTTCACACTGGTTACTGTGACACAGCAAAGAATGATCTACAGTCTGTAATCTAAAAACTTAGATACTTATACAGTATACTTCCTCCCTATGCTCCCATCCTTTATGTACATAATATTCTACACTCAATATTTTATTTTTGTACACTGAGCAGATATGCTCATTTTTCCACCCCTCAATACTTTCTTTCAATATTTAACACAGTGGTTCTCCCTTCCTAATGCCGCGACCCTTTAATATACAGTTCCTCATGTTGTGGTGACCCCCAACCATAAAATGATTCCTAAGACCATCGTAAATATGCGTTTTCCAATGGTCTTAGGGGACCCCTGTGAAAGGGTTGTTCGACCCCCAAAGGGGTCGCGACCCACAGCTTGAGAACTGCTGATCTAAGTTATTGCCTCAACTCTGAAGCCTTCATCTATTAGAGTTTAAAGTGGTTGTTCACCTTTAAGTTAACTTTAAGTATGATGTAGACAGCAATATTCTGAGAGAATTCGCAATTAGTCTTTATTTTTTATTATCTGTAGGTTTTTCGTTATTTTACTTTTTGCTCAGCTGCTCTGCAGTTTGGAATTCAGCAGCTATCTGGTTGCTAGGGTACATATTATCTTAGCGACCAGGGAGTGGTTTGAATGAGAGCATGGTAAATAAATAGTAGAGGACCTGAATACAAAAACAAGTTATAAAAAGTAACATTAAAAATAGAACTGTAACCCCACAGAGCAATAGCTTTTTGGTTGCCGGGGTCAGTGACCCCCATTTGAAAGCTGCAAAGCCACCCCAAACATTATTATTATCACAGATGAAATAAACTTCTTAAAATGTAAACCCTTCATTATTCGTTATTACTCATTCAGATCACTTTTAACAGTTAGCTCCAAAAGGTAACCTTTTACTCTTATAGGAGATAATTTAAAAAAAAAAGGATTCCATAAATTCATGACGATTTTAAGATTTCTACAGGCATAACACAATTAAAATGTGTGTAAATGTGTGTAAATGTGTGTACTTGGGCTGAGAAAGACAGGAAGAGCAGAGCTCACATTGCATGCTTTATTTTTGCACCCAGAATTATGGAGCTGTTTTCAGCTCACTCCATATATGGAGCTATGCAGCATGATGAATGGGCCCCAGACACACACACAGTCCCCAGACACACACAAACAGGCACGGCTTTGCAGGAGCATGAAGGGCAACAGAGCTCTAATTCATTTGTGTTATCACATTGCTAGAATCTCAGTCTCAAATAAACTGCAGAAATGAAGGAAGCATGCTTGGCTACATAAAAATATACAAATTTATGCAACTGAAATATAAAAGCATGTTTCAGTCTACCAAAATTTCTCTACTAAACACTACACACAACAATAAACAATATACATATATATAATACTAGCAAAACAGCATATAAACCATGTATATAAAACACCAGTGATAGGATTAGACAGATTTTGGACTTACATACCATTACGACATCTAGAAAGTTGTTTGAGTTTACTATGCAAACTTTACAGTGCTGTGGAATATGCTGGCTCTTTATAAATATGTAACAAGAATAGTAACATTGCTACCATGTGGGAAAATTATTATATATATATATATATATACACACATATATATATACATAAGAGTTCCCGATAAACAGCACTCACGATATAATGAAATCTCAGGCGCCTGGGTGCAGTCCTCTTCAGCGTAGATAGTAAACAAAAATATGAATCGCATCGCTCAGGACTTATAACAAAATTGTAGTTTATTAAGTGTAGAAACAGAGAACTGAGTTCTCTGTTTCTACACTTAGGGGCTGATTTACTAACCCACGAATCCGACCCGAATTGGAAAAGTTCCGACTTGAAAACGAACATTTTGCGACTTTTTCGTATGTTTTGCGATTTTTTCGGATTCTGTACGAATTTTTCGTTACCAATACGATTGGTAGGAAAACTCGCGTTTTTACGCAAAAATCGTATTGGTAACGAAAAATTCGTAAAGAATCCGAAAAAATCGCAAAACATACGAAAAAATCGCAAAGTACCGATCATTACGAAAAAAACGCAATCGGACTCCATTCGACCCGTTCGTGGGTAAGTAAATCAGCCCCTTAATAAACTACAATTTTGTTATAAGTCCTGGGCGATGCGATTCATATTTTTGTTTACTATATATATATATATATATATATATATATATACATATACATATACACACACACACAGGTATGGGACCCATTATCCAGAATGTTGGGGACCTGGGGTTTTCTGGATAAGGGGTCTTTCCGTAATTCGGATCTCCTACCTTAAGTCTACTAAAAAAATTATTTAAAAAGTAATTTAACCCAATATGATTGTTTTGGCTCCAATATGGACTACTTTTATTGTAATTAGGATCAAGTACAAGGTACTGTTTTATTATTACAGAGAAAAAGGAAATCATGTTGTAAAATAAAAGTATTTGCTTATAATGGAGTCTACGGGAGATGGACTTTCTGGATAATGAGTTTCTGGATAAGGGGTCCGATACATATATATACACTTATAAACAAACACACACATACATACATACATACATACATAAGAAGATGTACACAAAAGTGTCACGTGCCATTGAAAACCATGCATTGTACGAAAAAAAATATTACAAAGACATAAATACTCTCATTATAAGTGTCATTTATTTTACATCACACCAACACCATCATTTAGACCATGATTTGGGGCCGATGTAACCCATTTAAGTCATTATAACAAATTTAAGTAGCATTACTGTAGCATTAAAGACAGTTGGCATATTTCAGCACTTTTTTTGTTTAAATTTAAGTTTTAAAAGCATGTCCTCCAAAGCACCGATATGGACTTGGCCTAGCGTCTCTGCAGATTGACAGTGGAGAACCACTGGACTTACCAACTGTACAAGCTTATGTCAGAATTTATTACTAAATAAACACTGATATGGCTCTGAATGAGAAGATCAATTTGGCCAACATCACTCTGTGTAAAATCAGGATAATCTGATCAGTTGGCCCCTGGGCCTATAATAAGATTATAATAGGAAGCCTAGAGAGACTTCACATCAATGTGCTGACGAGGTTCTCATTCTATGGGATTTTCTGACCTGCCTTACAGATTTCTGCCCAATTTTCAGCCATGCCACTGGCAAAAAGTTGGTAACTTTTTTTGGCCCATTTATGGCCACCTTAAGGGGAGAAAGGGGGGCAGATCAGCAATAGCCAAAAGATCAACTGGTGAAGAGCAAGTGGACGTGGAAAATATAATTTCCTGCAATGTGCTGCTGTATATCGAAAGCAGCACAGCAGTAATAATTAGCAATTTTTAAAGAAATTAACAAAACAAATAAGAAACAGTAAAATAATTCTAGTTACAATGTACTGAGGAGAGTGAAAAAAAGACAATATATGCTAGTTCATATTCTAACTTAACTGTAGCAAAAAAATTGTTTATTGGTTGCTCTTAGTTACTGTACTTGCACGCTTTCGCACTTCATCGTTCATTTTTATAGCGTCAGCAAGTTACACAGCGCTTTACAACAATTGCTAACAAACATGAAAAAATATATACAAGGGTTCCAGGATAAAAATCGGATATTGTCTATGTTTTTTTTCTGTTGCTATTCTTTTACCAGTGACAAACAGTTTTTTACTCAGTGTAAAACATAGAAATTACACTACTTAATGTCAGCAAAAGTACTTGCACAAAATGCATACATTGCATTGGCTTCTTCAGACATGCACTTGTTACTGAGACACATGTCTGACACAGTACGATGAACCTGAGCAGTTCTACATTCAATATATAACATTCCATTTGCACTCCAATCACACAGAACAGCTACAGTCACACAGACAAATGCCCAGTAGCACATGCCATTGGATATGGATATCCTTCAGTGTATGCAAAACCTTTCAACACTCAAGCTGTTGTTGAACTTCAACTCTCACCTGCCCTCAGCAGCCTGGGAGGCTAAGAGTTGTAGTTTATCAATATCGGGAGAAAAATAAAACCTCAAGGACACAAAGACAGCTATTAAGCAATTGAAGTAAGACCTCTGCATGTAGGGCCGACATGGGGAAAGGTGGCCGTCACCCCGGGCCCGGCAGGGTTAGTGTGTTAAGGGGTGTCTGGCTGGTTTTGAGCCTTAAGGGGCGGCAGGGTGGGCTGTGCTGCAAATACTTGGGTTACTCCCCCCACTGCTGTCAGTGAGCTGCTGACTTCGAGAGGGATTTTGGTTGCTAGGGTGTCTGCATCTTCTTACCCTTACACAGCCTTCATACTGCTCAACAATCCCGATTTCCCAAACACAGCCCACAGTCCCAAATCGCTACTTACACCTCCCGCAAAACTGTTACTTGTAGGTTTGTAGCCTCCTTTCTTACAGAAAATCCCAAAGCCACAAGTCTCATCACGCGAGACTGGCGTCACTACTACACGTAAGCGCAGTGACGCAACACGTTTCCAGCTTGTGGGAGGGGCGAATCGCCGCAACTCAGTACTGGCACCAGGAAGCTGCTAGTCGGTCCCGGCTGCTCATCTTACGATTAGATTTTTCCTTTCCTCTCACCTGTTACTTCTGTTAGAGAACAAAAAAATGGAGCAGAGAAGACTTGATTTCCTTATTGGTTTCTCGCAATGGCGTCCGCCACCTCATTTTTCATCCCAGTTTATATTTGCTGCTTAGGGTTCCCACTTGTGCCCAAACTTTTAACTGGTTGTCAGCATTACCGGTTCTGCCCTCGTTAGAGTCCAAGTTGACCAAAAAGTAAAAAAGTTTTGTGCAAACTAAGGCAAAGTGAAATTGTCATGATTTTAGTATTTTTTGTTCCATATTTATTAACATTATGTAAGGAGAATCTGACATAGCTGGGTTGTGAAACCATAAATACGCAAAGTCCTTTCTGCTTTTGTAATAGTTTAATTACAGGTTACAGCTTATTTAGAAGATTCAGTGACACAGATTAATACTTAGGCTAACCAAAAAGAAAACAAATAATAGTCCTGTTAAAGGAGACATATCCTATAAAAATTATGAATGTGCCAGTGAATTATACTCCTAGATATAGAAGGATTGTGCTTAAAAATGTCTTTCGAACTGATTTATTGAGAAATTCCACCAAAACCTCACTAGCCCCGCCCATCTGTTCCACTTCCTGCTGGCTGAATTCTCTGGATATGCAGGGGAGCCGGCGGCCCTCAGTACAGGCAATGTAGGATAGGAACCAATCAGCAGCTAGGCTGACCTGATAGGGAACTGAAGCCTGTCTGTACTTGAGTGACTGCAGGGCTGTGATTGGCTATCCCCCTCCTGTGCTTCTGGCAGGGACCGTTAGGACACGCCCACTCTTTATTTCACACAAGCGAGAGGATCTATAGGGAGCTCCAATAAAGGGGCCATTTTTACAGATAGGATTAATGTTTAGCCCAAAGTGAAACCAGCACCGTATATTATTCATAATTGCCTACAAAATTAGGGTTTTCCCCATTTGTCTAATTTGTCTCCTTTAAAATAATAACTGAAGCAGTTCACAAGCTATGCATAACATACTCCTAATCTATACTAGTATTTTCATTAACATAATTCCTTGTCATTATTTCCACAAATCAATCCTAAAGCAAAAAAGGAATAAAAATCAACCTGTAAAGGTACAGGGTTTCAGTTGAGGTATACCATGAAAAAAACTCTCTCATATAGTTTAACTCACAGTGGACTTTTTTGGCCTTTATATTAGTTCCAGCTTGGATAAACACATACAGTGGAGGAAATAATTATTTGACCCCTCACTGATTTTGTAAGTTTGTCCAATGACAAAGAAATGAAAAGTCTCAGAACAGTATCATTTCAATGGTAGGTTTATTTTAACAGTGGCAGATAGCACATCAAAAGGAAAATCGAAAAAATAACTTTAAATAAAAGATAGCAACTGATTTGCATTTCATTGAGTGAAATAAGTTTTTGAACCCTCTAACAAAAAAAGACTTAATACTTAGTGGAAAAACCCTTGTTTGCAAGCACAGAGGTCAAACGTTTCTTGTAATTGATGACCAAGTTTGTGCACATTTTAGGAGGAATGTTGGTCCACTCCTCTTTGCAGATCATCTCTAAATCCCTAAGGTTTCGAGGCTGTCTCTGTGCAACTCTGAGCTTGAGCTCCCTCCATAGGTTTTCTATTGGATTAAGGTCCGGAGACTGACTAGGCCACTCCATGACCTTAATGTGCTTCTTCTTGAGCCACTCCTTTGTTGCCTTTGCTGTATGTTTTGGGTCATTGTTGTGCTGGAACACCCATCCACGACCCATTTTCAGTTTCCTGGCAGAGGGAAGGAGGTTGTCGTTCAGGATTTCACGATACATGGCTCCGTCCATTTTCCCGTTAATGCGAATAAGTTGTCCTGTGCCCTTAGCAGAAAAACACCCCCAAAGCAAAATGTTTCCACCCCCATGCTTGACGGTGGGGACGGTGTTTTGGGGGTCATAGGCAGCATTTTTCTTCCTCCAAACACAGCGAGTTGAGTTAATGCCAAAGAGCTCTATTTTGGTCTCATCAGACCACAGCACCTTCTCCCAGTCACTCACAGAATCATTCAGGTGTTCATTGGCAAACTTCAGACGGGCCTGCACATGTGCCTTCTTGAGCAGGGGGACCTTGCGAGCCCTGCAGGATTTTAATCCATTGCGGTGTAATGTGTTTCCAATGGTTTTCTTGGTGACTGTGGTCCCTGCTAATTTGAGGTCATTAACTAACTCCTCCCGTGTAGTTCTAGGATGCTTTTCCACCTTTCTCAGAATCATTGACACCCCATGAGGTGAGATCTTGCCTGGAGCCCCAGAGCGAGGTCGATTGATGGTCATTTTGTGCTCCTTCCATTTTCGAACAATCGCACCAACAGTTGTCACCTTCTCTCCCAGCTTCTTGCTAATGGTTTTGTAGCCCATTCCAGCCTTGTGCAGGTCTACAATTTTGTCTCTGACATCCTTGGACAGCTCTTTGGTCTTTCCCATGTTGGAGAGTTTGGAGTCTGCTTGATTGATTGATTCTGTGGACAGGTGTCTTTTATACAGGTGACTAGTTAAGACAGGTGTCCTTAATGAGGTTGACTAATTGAGTAGAAGTGTCTAACCACTCTGTGGGAGCCAGAACTCTTAATGGTTGGTAGGGGTTCAAAAACTTATTTCACTCAATGAAATGCAAATCAGTTGCTATCTTTTATTTAAAGTTATTTTTTCGATTTTCCTTTTGATGTGCTATCTGCCACTGTTAAAATAAACCTACCATTGAAATGATACTGTTCTGAGACTTTTCATTTCTTTGTCATTGGACAAACTTACAAAATCAGTGAGGGGTCAAATAATTATTTCCTCCACTGTAAGTCCTTGTTTATGCAATTTGGCTGCATGCAATGTAATGTATACAGTAACTGCTTTTGAAATCCTCAAGTCCATTGTTTTCCACTGAAATTAAATTGTTTTTTTCTCTTCACATAAAGTTAATTTAATCTTTGTTATTTATTTATCTGCTGCCTGAATATACCAATAGCAAGTTCTGCGTTTTTTCTCTCATCAGTACTATTATGTGTAGGCATGGTATACAAATAACACACGGATAATTAAAGGAGTTCCCAAGTACCTAATACTCGTATTGAACCTGAGCCTTCATGAATAACGGAACTGTGGCATAAGGATGGAGCTTTTGTTCCAAAATCATATCACTTGTGTTATTTATGTTGTGGTGACAAATTTTCCGTGGCAAAATTTTGTGCCTGTTTTGCGAAATGCTAAATTTCGCTGCAAATCCATGCTGACAAAAAAATTTGCTCAACACTAGTTGCAATGATAAGAAAGTTAACAGTCAATATCAGAATGTAGACTGCAAATAAGGTAATAAAGAAGAGAACTTCCAGTCTAAAAAATCTATTCAGTGTGAGTGTGAACTAGAAAAATAAGCAGTCATCTGTTCAATTCATATTTTTCACCATTTCTTTAAAATATAAATGTGATAATAACAATCAGACATTAATAAAGAAGAAATATATTCCTCAGCACTGTACAGTTACATAAGGGTGATTTCAAACAATACATACAAATACAGGCCGCTGCAAAGGATGATGATAGGGCTGCTCTACAGTGAACAATAAGTCAGTTTTATGTTGCTTTTCACATTTGAGGGTGCAACCTGTAGTCATAGAAGTTTCTTTCCCTGCATACTAATCAATATATTTATACTAATCAATATATAGTCTCATTCACTAAACCGTTGTTTTCCAACTAAAACAACACTTTATTATTTTGTTCTCTTTAAAGGAATATTCTTTCATGGTAAGCTTTGCTTTAAAATAATAAGTAATGTCCCGGCAAGTATGACAAACCACTGAAGACATAGACACCAGTAATATCAGAGGATCTTCCAGTGGCCCCAGACTAGGACAATTCTATCAGCTCTTTCCTATTTTTCAAAAAAGTCTGTATGACACCTATTCTATTTAGCACTGTCTACATATAAGATTTCTTGTGGGCCCAAGGAAGCCAGTCTAGACCTTTGATATACTGGTTTCTTGTGTTTTATCAGACTGGCAGGTAGAAAGGAAGAGATTTGGCAATGGAAGTTAAAGACAGTAAGTCAAAATGTTTTTCTTGATATGAGGCTGTGTGCGTGAAAATAAGGCTACCTTTTTTTAAAGAATTGTAAAATTGGAATATGGAGATTCGCATTACTTTACGAAAACAACACTTTTACTCTCATTGCCTAGTAGTATGTTTAATCTTACTCATTAAGCTTTGTATTTCCCTCCAGTCCTAACATTTTAGCAATGAACCGAGCTTAGATAATCTCTGTGAACCTGTCTCTTATAAAATCAAGGCTTTGTGCTATTTAATGCCTTAGATCAGGGCTGTCCAACTGAAAGATTTTTTTGGCATCAAAGCCTTCATAGACTTCACTGTACTGCTTCATCGTTGTAAGGTATTTTGGCCCTCAAACACTGTGTATGGGAAATAGTGAGCCCACTACATGTAATCAGTTGGACAGCACTGCCTTAAATGAATCTTTCCAAGAATCAGATAAAAACAGCTTCCTCTCAAATTAACCAGGATTGGTTTCGTTGTGTGTGTATATATATATATAAAGCATGAGTCATATTCCAAAGCACTAGCAAATGATGAAAAGAGATAAACAAACATATAAATGTTAAAAAAGTGCTAGAGCCTGATCCCAGTGGTGAAGCACTACAGAATATGTGGCCAAGGGAAAACTAATAGAACAGGTTATGATGATAACATTTTGTGATGTAGAGGATAAAAAAAAAAACACTATATGAATCATTGGAAGATTGGCTTTATTTTTAGTGACGGTAATAGTAGGCTTTATTTTTCAGGAGGTATTAACTTTATGCCAGCTGAATCATAGTTTTTGTGGGATAGATGCAGATTAATGTGCAGAGCCATAATACTCATAAGATATTTAATTATAGGGCAGGTACACTGAATTTACAACCAGTGTTTATAGCGAGTAAAGAATGTAAATGTAATTTGTGTTGCATAGTGCACAGCTTCCCATATTTGCAGATACAGCATTTTATATGAATTCCAGCTGCTATGTTTGACTTCTGCATGTCAGTTTTTAGTTAACAAAGCTGGTGTTGCACATCAAAATCAGAATTATCACAGTAAAAAATAAATAAAATTGAATCATATAACTTTGAAATGTGTTTTTTACACCTTAATCGTCCTATATTTGGAATACTGCTCTAGTAATAGACAGTTTCAAAGGAGTAGTAGAGAAGCTTTCGGGACTTCAGATTAATTAATTTAATTTCCTTCATTGGTTCAGTAAAAATAAAATGCTACCTAGAAAATTCAAATAAACTTTAAAAATCAGCATGTGTTCATTGGAAGGAACGTATGGCAGTTAAAACATTTTTCCAGCAGGGAGATGTAAAACATTAATTCTGAATTTAAGCATTAATAAGAGGATAGGTTATTGACTAGATAATAGACAAGTTATTGTCGTTAACGGTGTAAGTAGGAAGATAGATAGCAAAGCTATGGTGAAACTGTCATCAAGGTGGCATTCTGGAGTAGGGCCATCTCTTTGTACTAGCAAATTCTGTTTGAATAATGGATATAGCATATGATGTGCAAAAGTAATCAAGTGGTCACACTAAGGATTCAAAGTTGGTGCCTTACAAGACAGGTTCACTGCTTGCATCAATGTATCAAGCTAAGTAACACTTAAATTTTCCTTATAATAAAAAGATTGGTCCCCATGTGAAACAATGATTTTACTTTTCAAGACATCTTGTCATGCAAGTCTTATAGGAAGTGGGCCTTGTTTGCAGCAATTTTGTTTCATATTATACTTAAATAAATGACTAGTTATGCTGATGTGTAGGGTGTGCTTGTGAAAGATTCAGTGTAACAAAAGATGCAAATTGGACAGTTTTGGAGCTGCTCATGTTGTGCTCATGTCATGCATTTGTGAAGATACAGGGGCAGAGAGGTGTAGTATTAGGTACAGTATCCCAAAACCTAGAACAAATGCCAAGATTCCAGTCTGAGCTCACTCTACTGCCTATAACAGCTGCCTTTCACTTTAAGAGGAGCCCTCCACTACTCACATGCTGCCAGGGCTTAATGTGAGAGAGCCCAAAAAAAAATACTTGGCAAGCAAGGGAACCTTAGTGTGTCACTTTAGAAACTGGGAGAGTAAGGCAAAGTCACTGAACAGGCCAAGGTCGCAACCAGACAAGCAGCAAAGTACTAAATTGGGATCCAAAAGGTGAGTCAAAAAATGGGCAAAAGGGTCAGTTTAGGCAGCAAACATCAAAGTCAGGAATCAGGCAGAGGTCGTACACAGGAATCAAACAAGAAACACACTCAACCTGGGGGCGTGGCTTGCCTTGGAGCTGTATGGCAGCGGGTGCTTAGAGCTCCGTGCTATTTTCCCCGTTCCAGCCACTCGGTGCTCGTATAAAGATGGGGAAAACAGGCAGAGGCAAAGCGGATAAAGCGGACAAAGAGCGCTTGCCGGCAAAGAAGCAACCGCTGGGACAAGCGGAGTTAACGCCACAGTTTTTTAAAAGGAAAACAGTCAGGCATGAATCTAACATGGCGCCCGTACTCGTGCAGGAGGAGGAGGCAGACACAAACAGAGAAACGTCTGAGCAGGATAGCGAAGGTGAGGAAGAGCTTGATTTACCCTCCTATATCGCTACCCTCCCCTCAAAAGCAGATATCAAGGGCATGCTCCTGGAAATGACTTCTATGATAAAAGAGGATATTCAGGAGATTAAGAAAGATATACTTTCTTTAGCTACACGCATGGAGGATTTTGAACATAACCAAAGTAAGGCTTTCATTAATCAAAAATCTATATATACTCATATACAACAACAAGATTCTACTATTTCAGAATTACAGAGACAAATAGAGGATCAAGAGAACAGGAGCAGGAGAAACAACATAAGAGTACGGGGGTCCCTGAGGCCATTCAGAATGAGGAAATTAAGACTGCATTATTGCAGATTTTTTCTAACATTCTCAAAAGAGACTCTTCTTCTGATATCAAAATAGAAAGAGCTCACCGGGTGCAAAAACCAAAGGCAGCCCCGTTGAATGCCCCCAGAGACATACTTTGTTGTTTACATAGCTTCGCTCTCAAAGAAGAGATTATCACAAAATCCAAAGAAATTACTAATCTCACATATCAAGACTGTTCCATTAAGTTGTTTCAGGATATATCCAGAATTACGCTGATGAAAAGGAAACTGCTTAAACCATTAACAGATGCCTTGAGAGAGAAAAGTATATTATATAGATGGGGATAAGGATGGGACTGTAGCTATTATACGTAATCCTTCGGACACGGACAATTTTATTAAAAAACTCCATCTCCCGCATATAGAGCTCCCTGGATGGTACACTTCTCAAGTTAAAGTACCAGACCTATTCTTCGACATACAAGGAGATTGGCAGCGGACTACTACACCGAAACATATTCCACGCACTCTTAGGACCCAGAGAGACAGATCAAGATCGGTCCTAAATTAAATGGTTTCTACTAGGCAGCGCAAGCTTATTACTACCTCAAAAGCACCAAAGGGATCTGGGACTAATATATATTTTTTTGCAGTGTTGGTATGGACTTTAAAGGTCACTGGACTTCCAGAGGTGTTAAGGTATTAACAGGATGTAACAGGTTTATATACTTGCCCATGAAACAAGGAACAAATGATGATATAATTTTTATATAATTTACAGGGCTAAGTATGTTACGATATGCTGAATAATATCAATGTTTCTTATTTCTGGTTATAGGTTATTTTATTATTACATACAACTTGACATTTTTATATATCCCTATATTTGAGGTTTTACAGATATGGCTGGCATGGGGAGATAAAACTGTACCATTTTGAGACAAGTTTAAATGATTATCTCCTGCTCCAAACAACCTCTTACCCCCAAATCAAGGGTATTATGTACCCTCGCCGCTTTTTTATTACATCAGCCAGGGACAAAAACCCCAACAAGTCTACAGCGGCTAAATTTTTTTTTTTTCTTTTTTCTTTTCTTTTTTTTAAACTAACTGTTCTAAGTTTTTCTAGTTTTTTTTCTCTCATTTCTTTACCTGTCCCCACTCCACTGCAAAATGTCAACAAGTGTAAGCAACTAAAGTACGTAATTATGCACAAATATACTAATAATAATGGCTAATAATAACTCAATTGATTGTACGTTTTTTTCATACAATGTGAATGGTATTAACGAACCAGTCAAGAGATCACTAATTTTTAATGAGTGTAGGAGGGCAAAATCGAAGATTGTGATGCTACAGGAATCCCATTTTAAGGTTAATCATACACCCTATATTAATCTTAAAAATTTTCCACATGTATTTTTTAGTAATAACCCAACTAAAAAGGCAACAGGGGTAATTACTATGCTTCATAGAGATTTACCATATACTCATAAAGAGACCTTAACAGATAAAGAGGGCAGATTTCTAATCGTAAAAGGTAAATTGGCAGAATTAAAATGTACTATAGCAAATGTATATGTACCCAATCAGGGTCAAATTATTTTCCTAAGGCAATTTTTGGAGATTCTAGAAAATTTTGCGGAAGGTCTTATTATACTAGGTGGAGATTTTAATTTGACCCTGAACCCCTTAATTGACACTTCGTCATTAAGGACTAATATATCTTATAGAGGGCTCAAGGAAATTAAAAAACTGTTAGCAGAACAACGACTAATAGACATCTGGAGAACAAAAAATCCAAAAAAAAGAGATTTCACACACTTTTCTAAAACAAATAACGTTTATTCCAGAATTGATTACATTTTCATATCCCAGCAATGGGCGCATTTATTCAATAAAACATTCATAGGTAATAGTTCGGTTTCTGATCATTCTCCAGTCCTGACTTCATTTACTATACCACATACTTTTAAACCGGAATATACTTGGAAGTTCAATGATCTTCTATTACATAGAGAACAAATAAAAAAACAAATACAGACTTTAATAATTGATACTCTACAAAATAATGATACTCCAGAAATTTCTCCTTCGACAAATTGGGAAACTCTGAAATGTGTAGTTAGAGGACTCTTGATTTCTTTAGCCAGTAAACTGAAAAGAGAAAGGGAAAAAGAAATAACATTATTAGTAGAGGAAATTTCGAAACTAGAACAAACACATAAAGAAACTTTAGCTAGAAATATTTCTCTCACATTAGAAAGCAAGAGAATGCAGTTGAAAGCATTACTAGAACAAAAAATTTATAAGGCATATATGAGAAGTAAACAAAGAAGTTATGAATTAGGAGATAAATGTAACAAACATTTCACTAGAATAATTAAAAAAATGCAGCCTCAAACTTATATTTCCTCTATTAAGGATCAAAACAATATAGTTCATTATGATACCAGAGGAATAGCAGAAGTCTTCCAAAAATACTACCAAAATACAAGAAAATAGACCATTAGATTCCCACCTGGGGAAAATTAACTCTTTTATTAAGGAAGCTAAATTTAACCCCTTTACAGAAGAACAGAGTCAACTATTAGACGCACCGTTTACCCTAAATGAATTAGAAGAGAACATAGATTCTTTAGCCACTGGGAAAAGCCCAGGACCCGATGGATATACTGCTCTCTTCTATAAAGCTTTTAAAAAAGAATTAAGTAATCCTTTATTGTCTTATTTTAATTCTATTGGGGCATATAAATTTCACCCCCAAGCCCAAGAGGCACACATCACAATAATTCCTAAACCAGATAAAGATCCCCAACTTTGCTCTAGTTATAGACCCATTTCTTTGATAAATATTGATTTGAAACTTTATGCAAAAATGATCGGAAATAGACTAAAAAAATACTTACCTTTAGTGATCCATCCCGATCAGGCAGGCTTTGTTCCTAAAAGAGAGGGAAAAGACAATACAACTGAAGTAATATCATTAATTAAATATGTACAACTAAAAAAAATATCAGCTTTGATTCTTACGACAGATGCTGAAAAAGCGTTTGATAGGATTTCATGGTTTTTTTTAGATAAAACCTTAGAAGGCTTTGGCTTGGGTGCTTTGACCAGACAAAGGGTGTTAGCATTATACCGTTCTCCATTAGCTAGAATAAGAGTAAATGGAATATTATCACCTAAAGTAGAAATTTTTAACGGAACTAGACAGGGATGCCCTCTCTCTCCTATATTATTTATAATGATTATGGAAACGTTGTTATCACATATAAGGAATAACATAGACATTTCAGGAATAATAATAAAAGGGAAGGAATATAAGTGTGCTGCTTTTGCAGATGATTTACTTATGTTTATTACTAATCCAATTATTTCTCTCCCAAATATAGTCCATTTATTGAAAATTTTTGGAGAACTTTCCAATTTCAAGGTAAATTATTCCAAGTCAGAGATACTTAATATTAATATCCCTGACATAAAAAAAACTGCCCTCGAAGAAAAGTTCCCCTTTAAATGGACTAAATCTTATATTAGATATTTGGGAGTAAATTTACAATCAGATTTAGGAAATTGCTATAAGGATAATTATATTCCTTTAATGACAGCCCTTCAGAAATTATTAGAAAAATGGGGAAGTTACATTTATCTTGGTTTGGAAGAATCCAGGCCATCAAAATGACTTTTATCCCCAAGATTCTTTATCTTTTACGAGTACTTCCAATTCACCTACCACATGCTTATTTTACATCAATAAAGTCCATGATAACAAGATTCATATGGTCTGGTAAAAATCCGAGATTGAAATATAATCTCCTTATACTTCCCAAGGATAAGGGTGGATTGGCACTTCCAGATATCCAAATGTACTATATTTCTAACCATTTAACACGTTTGTTAAATTGGACTTTGGGCAAGGATAGGAAATATTGGATAGAACTAGAACAAACTTTTGTGCCTTGCCCTCTTAAGAACCTACTATGGGTAAATAATTATACGACACTATTAGAGGTAGGTTCACACCCTCTCATTCAAGCAACCCTTAAAGTATGGCATAGCAACAAAGAAAAGTATAATCTATCTAAATGTCCATATGTACTTCAACCACTGCTTTATAATCCAAATTTCACTCCAAGCATGGAACCCGGTTCCTTTTCTAGCTGGGAATTTTATGATAACAGGTTAACCAGAGTACGCGATTTAATTAAGGAGGATAGATTGATACCTTTAGCAGATATCCAGAAACGGTGGGGCTCACATCCCAGAGACAGTTGGAGATACAACCAGCTACATTATTTTATTCATTTATCTAAGCAGAAACAATGGGATAGACCTTTAACAGACTGGGAAAATGTATTAGATACAAATCAAACACTAGACAAACCTCTATCTAAAATGTATAAGTTATTGCTTAATACTATGGGGCTGATTTACTAACCCACGAATCCGACCCAAATTGGAAAAGTTCCGACTTGAAAACGAACATTTTGCGACTTTTTCGTATGTTTTGCGATTTTTTCGGATTCTTTACGAATTTTTCGTTACCAATACGATTTTTGCGTAAAAACGCGAGTTTTTCGTATCCATTACGAAAGTTGCGTAAAAAGTTGCGCTTTTTTCGTAGCGTTAAAACTTACGCGAAAAGTTGCGCATTTTTCGTAGCGTTAAAACTTAAAAGGTGCAAAGTTTCGCGTAAGTTTTAACGCTACGAAAAAAGCGCAACTTTTTGCGCAAGTTTTAACGCTACGAAAAATCGCCAGATTATACGCAACTTTCGTAATGGCTACGAAAAACTCGCGTTTTTACGCAAAAATCGTATTGGTAACGAAAAATTCGTAAAGAATCCGAAAAAATCGCAAAATACCGATCATTACGAAAAAAACGCAATCGGACTCATTTCGACCCGTTCGTGGGTAAGTAAATCAGCCCCTATGACTCCTTCCTCCTGGCCTTTTAGCAAGGCATGGGAGAAGGAGTTAAATATAAAAATATCTATAGATATTTGGAATAGATTATTTAGATTAGCACATAATGTCTCTAGGGCTTCTAGAATTTGGGAAGCTAATTATAAACTGTTAACAAGATGGCACTATACTGCCAAACTCCATAAAATGTATCCTACTAGCTCAGAAATGTGTTGGAGGTGTAATGCGGAGGAAGGTACTCACCTTCATATTTGGCTCACATGTCCATTGCTTCAACCTTATTGGAGAGAAGTAATGGAAACAATTAATGACATTACACCGATGTCACTCAAACTAGAGAATTCAGCACTAATCTTATTAAATACTATACCTGAAAAAAATATCATTCTATCCGATCCGCTGACCTTGCACCTTTTGCATGAGGCGAAGTCGTTAATACCTAAGAAATGGAAAACAACCTCTCCTCCTTCCTACTCTGAATGGCAAGCAACTGTCGAAGAGATAAGAAAAATGGAGGAAATATCACTCATGTTACAAAATAAGAGTCTCTATTATTGGAATATATGGTCCCCCTGGATCAATTATTTAAAAACACTATGAAACCAAGGGATAGAATGTCTCTAAAATCTTTTTAACATTAGTAGCATTATAAAAATAAAGAAATAAAGGTTAATAAAGGTAAACTTGACCATCCCTCTGGCCATTAGAATAAATATATTATTAGTTATTTCTATAGATACTGTATACTACTAAGTGTTTAGAAGTGACTTGTTGTCAATTTTGTTGATAATTGTATTTAACTTAAGCGTAATTTTTTGACTGCCCTAATCCCTACCCTTTCCTTCCTTTCTTTTTTTTTCTGTATCCACTCCCTTGAAAATTTATAATAACTAAAGAATTGAAAAAAAAAAAGAAACACACTCAACCTGTGTTGGGCAATGAAAAAATAAAAAATTTTGTGTCAAGCACAATGATGTCACACAGCGTGTCAAATAAAAAAAAAATATGCTGAGGGAGCAGGAGGAAGTCAGGGGCAATTGGTGGGCATCCCTGCCTCTTTGCTGGACCCAATAGACCACCAAGTACTATCACAGGTAGTGTGAGTGGGGGTTGACTTGCGCATGGCACATCTGCCTCACACACAGGTCCCTCATAGCCATTTACTTTACTCCTGCATACCGCCTAGAATTAAGTACTAGGCCCTAGAGTTTCCTGCATGATCATGCAGGCAGGCAATCTGTGGGTTTTAGCAAATGCCAGAGGGGCTGCTGTAAGATGTCATAGACATAGGGCCTGTTTTGAAGCCCAGTCCCAGTTCATGTGAAACAAAACATGGGACCACTTTTAACCTACGCTATCTATGGAATTTTAGAAGCCTATTAATCAAATGGTGAACTTTGACTTTTGCCCATTGATAAATAGAATCAATAGAAAGTAGGTAACTTTTTCTGTGGTAAATCTCACGTTTTGATAAATCTACCCCATGTGTCTGATCTGTCTGCAGTTAATGCATATAGGAGCTCCTGAGCTATGCATGTGTACTCTCTGTATAATCTGTGTACAAATGAATGCAACATAACACAAGGCACTAGCATGCAAAATACCCATTTCTCTCTGTGCCTTTCTTTAAAGATGACATAAACCCCAAATCAAAACTTAACTTGGTCTTGTGATCATCTTTTAATTTTATATTTTCAATCAGGTAATACATTTTGCCAGCTGAATGCTTCTAAACCAGACTACACAGCTCTCCCCAAGTGCTGCTGAGCCCACAGCCAAAGTTTATTTGAATATACAGACAGCCTCTCCAATGTAATGCAATTCTTTATATCCTCTGCATATTCTTAAAAGCCTGCCTTCTGACTAGCACAGCTTAACATAATTAAGGAATTATGTTTAAATCTAATTGTTGATTGGCTGCTATGTGCAGCATCAGCGTTAAAGTGATACTGACACCAAAAAAATTCTTATAAAAATATGAACCTACTTCCAAACCTACCTATAGGTCATGTTGACTGTTTTTTCCTAAAAGTCCTGTTTCTCTACATAAATCCTACTGAAGATCCTGAACCCAACAGACTGGCAACCCGACTGTATCTTTTCAATCTGTCAAAAGGACTACGTCATAAACTGGGAGGATTCAGCTTGCCATCTGCTTCAAAGAGTTCCCCCTCTCTCCCTTGCATAGCATCGCATGGCGTTGTGAACTAGATAGCAGGCAGGCTTGATATTTCCATTGCCTGCCTACTTTAAAGGGCTGTGCCCCCTCTCTGCTCTTCGCATGAAGAATTAAATAGCAGGCCAGCTTAAAGGGGACCTGTCACCTTAAAAAATAATTCTAAATTGTTTTCTTTTGTGTATGTCATGTAAAGTAAACTTTACTTACATTATATAAATTATTTTAATCTTATTTTCTTCAGTCTTGGAACTCACAATTGCAGCAAGCAGACAGGCACCATTTTGTGGACACTGTTATCAAAGCAGGCATTGCATCCTGCCAAAATCTTGTTTCTGTGCCAGTATGGGGGGACCTAATGCCCATGCCCATGCACTGGTTACATAATTACATGGTGAGGAGGGAGGGGGAATGTGAGGATGGCAGCAACATCTAAGAAGTCCTGAATTGAAAGTGAAAGTAACTCTCTGCCCCACCTCTATGCCTAAGGAAATATATGACTGACAGCTGGGATTTTTAAATGCTTTTGTAATGGGTATAGATGTGGTTATAAAAAAATGATTTTGGGTTACGTTTAATTTGAAAAGGGCTTTTATTATACAGCTTTTTATGTCTGGGTGACGAGTCCACTTTATGCTTTCCCGTGCCTGTCAGCTTCTAATGGCTCTCCCTCCCCATTACACATAGACAACGGAGCTGAGCTTGTCACACGCCGGCTGAAAGCAGAAGGGGCATTGCAGGTTTGTGATTGGGCATATTTATTCACGTGGGAGGCATTTAAATTAAAACCCGGAAAAGGGGAACAAACATGGCTGCTGCGTGGGTCTGTAATTCGTGCTACCATAATTATAAAGCAAAAAAAACTTTGCAGATTTAGTTTATAAGGAATTTAAAGCTGATAAAAATTAAAACACAACAGCAGGTGTAAAAAAAATTTTTAAGTGGCTGTCAGTATCACTTTAAAGGAACAATAACACCAAAAAATGTAGATATTTGAAAGAAATTAAATATATATATATTATAATGTACTGCTGCCCTCCACAGGTAAAAGTTTTGTGTTTGCTTCAGAAACATTACTAGAGTTTATATAAACCCTGGTGTGTAGCCATGGGGGCAGCCATTCAAAAGAAGAAAAGGCACAGGTTATATAGCTGCTAACAGATAAACCCTGTAGAATACAATGGTGTCTTATCTGTTATCTGCCTGTGCCTTTTCTCCTTTTTTCCAGCTTGAATGGCTGCCCCCATGGCTACACAGCAGCTTATTTATATAAACTATAGTAGTGTTCCTGAAGCAAACACCCCAGTTTTACTAGTGCAGGGCAACAGTACGTTATGTTTCAATTACTTTAAAACACTTAAATTTTTTGGTGTTACTGTTCCTTTAATGTTGTCTCCAGTGATAATAAATATGCCCCATCATGTGCACAAATAAAATGCATGTGATTATTGTCAAATATTTATCTATTTAAAATGCATCTTCAGAGATGTTTCTCACATTATGTACACATTGTATTTATGAACACTGGTGGTGTTGCCTAAAGCAACCAATCAGATCTTTGCATTCTAACATGTAGGTGACTATTCAAATCTAATTGCTGATGTGATGTGATGTTTGTCTCCTATGTTAATAAATACTCCCATGATGTACACAAATAAATTGCATGTGATTATTATCAAATATGTATTTATTTAAAATGTATCTTCGGAGACATTTCTCACATTATGTAAACATTATGTATACAAATAAAATGCATGTGATTTTCATCAAACATGTAACAATTGTAGCATTTCTGTATAAATTCATCTGGTCATTTAACATTGAGTTAATAAGGCTCTCCTAGGAAGGCTTTGGTGACAGACCTGATTGACTACCTAAGCGAGTTACAATGGATACAGGTTATTGCAAGCCTGATGAAGAAAAGCACAAACATTACCATGATGATGATTTTGATCACAAAGGATTTCTGGACACATTCTGGTGTGATGAAAAATATGAGTTGATACATGAAAGCTTGGAATTTCCTCTGAAAAAACTTCATGAGATATTCTCATCAGGTCAGAATGAAATGGTTACATGTTGATTTAATTGGTTAAAGGGGCAACTTCTACACCACCCACAATACTACTTTTAAAGTAAAACAGATAATGTCAGGAAAAATGCTGTTGGGATTTAGGGCACAGGGCAATTTCACAGGTCTTGCCTATTAACTCTGATGTTTCAGAGCTACTATAGCAACTTTCTCAGATGGGAAAAAACCCAAAATGCCAAACCTCCATTTTCATTTTAAGGTTGGTGTTAAAGGACAAAGAAACTGCCAATCTGTTTTATATAGATATATACCTAGAAGTGCTGCCATCTTCTGGCCCTTCTCAGTGGTGCATTGCTGATTCTACTTTACTGCAAATACGCACCTCTACTGGATAGCTGCATGGTGCTTCCAGCCAAGAGAATTATAGTTCCGACCCCCAAGGTACTTTTTCATCCAAGTCAAAATGAGTTGACCTCATTGATTTTAATAGCAATCACTTGGACTGGCGGGTGCATTCACAAGTCAGGCAACTAAATAAAAAAAAACATTCAACATTTTTGTTCAATAATAACCTGGGCCACAAGTGCAGGCGTTTCCTGGCATGCCCATGGAGTTATTACAGCAATCAAGTATTGTACCATATGTTTCCTAAAAATCTACCCAGTATTTTTTAAAAAAAAAAAATGTTAACTAAAATTTAAGCCATCTTTAACTTTTTACTTTTGCTTATTGCAGAATATGTTAAAGGAAACACAGTGCTTGATTTTATTGGGGGCAGCAATATATAATCTGATAACCGCAGCCAATGTCTTCAAAGAGATATATGTGGCAGAATTCACAGACAACGGCATCAAGGAATTTGAGAGGTGGCTTAACAAGGAACCAGGAGTTTCAGATTGGTCCTGTGCAACAAAATTTGTTGCTGAATTAGAAGTCAAAAGGTAGAAAATGTCTGTTTCTACTTCTGTTTACCATATGAATGCATGTTAGCCCTTTCCTGTCTTTCATGTACGTTAGCACAGTGCTTTACAGGTGCTTGGTTTCAGGCCCCATCTGAGGCTCAGTATTTGATCATCTCCTGTGAACACTGTTGTATCATCCATTTAGAAATATTGCCATGCATATTTAAACAGACAATAACTGTTTATCACAAATCTCACCATAGCTCACCTTCAAGCTGGGCTCCTTGGAGTATTTAGCAAAGTCAATAGAATACCTACCCGATTCTACCCTAATCTCACCCAAACTGGCCTTCAGCCAGGCGCCCACATTGGTGTGAGTATACATGAAAATGCTATTGGCTGCCCAGCACTGATTGCAATACATTTTTCAGGAAAGCTCTGTGAAGCAATCATAAGCACCTAATCAAAATGTATGGTCTGGTTGCTTCAGTGTACAGTGTAAAGTGGATTGTGTTACTTCTTTCAGTTGCACTCAGTACCACTGCCTTTGTCCAGCCCTGTTCTAAATTCTGTGCAAGTGTATCTGTTGATGCAAGGGCCCAGGAGTGCAGGTGTCATAATGACCCAGGCTTCAAAATGATGCCTGCACATGATACTTTGGGGTGCGAGTGTGCTGCGTCTATTGATACAGGCAGGGTTTCCTTGCATCAGTTGATGCACTTGCACAAAATTAAAAAAAAAAAGAGGCTGGACGAAGGCAAAGTGACTGAGAACTATACTGGCCTGCAAAGAGGGGCTTAGGATGCAAGTAACTTAATGAGTGTCAAAAATTTGATAACAGGTAGAGCACTCCAACATTGTGTGGATTTTTATGGTCAAAAGGCACCTTGACAGTTCATCATCATCATCATTATTATTATTATATATTTATAATCTTTCCATTAGTTTTGCTGTATAATAGTATTATAGAGGATTATTATAACATTATCTCACTGTTGGTATATCACTTATGCAATAAAAGGAATAATGTGGCTGCAGTTATATTATACATGCATTTGTTTCTCTAACTGCCCAGCCTTAACTCCTAACTGGGGCTAACCTACTACATTTTTTTTGCAGTTAACATCACAGATGTGCTATTGCTCATAAATATTATATACTCAACTAAAATTTCTGAAGTCAGCTACAGCTATTGGTAACAAAGGACTCTTAGCATCCTCTAAATGTGAAAGGAATAGGTTTCCTCAAATCTTATGAACTGCATGAAAGTCCATGGCTGTCTTGTATACAGGTTACCTGGCTTCAAACAGTTTCTGTTTCTTCATCAAATAATTCAGCTAAAATATGGGAGGTAATTATACACTCCTTACTGAGCATTGATATTTATATCATATGACTATATTGTTACACACTGTAATACAAAATGTGTACATATAAACTACATGTGATACAGAGTAGCTGGTACTTTTTGTTTATAAAAGATTCCATAACTGCTTCTAAATGGCAGAAGAATCCCTAGTGGTACAGTACTGAACTACAGAATATACCAACTACTAATATGTTGTGAGTCTATAAGATTATTGAAGGTTTTGTTGAAAATGCAGTATGGTTGTAAATGCAGTAGTCTGACCATGATATCAAAATATAATTTGGTTTTATGTAATTTCAGAGATGGGTGGCAGGAAAAAGAAGACAAAATAAGAAGAGCCATCAAGAAAGTTGTAAAATGGGACATTTGTGACAAACGTCCAGTTCCAAAAGAATTACCACAAGTGGATTGTGTAATCAGCCTTTGGATTCTAAATATAATAAGTAAAACCAAGGCTGAATTCAAGATCAATCTAAAAAGTTTGGTGTCCCAGTTAAAAACTGGGGGTTATTTAATTTTTTTTGCAGTCATAAATATGACTTATTATAGGGTGGGTGAGCAAAAGTTCTTTGTTCTGCCAACTGATGAAAATTTTTTAAGGGAGGCTGCCAGAGAAGCAGGGCTAGTCATTCAGAAGTTTGAATCGCTGCTGAGATCAAAGTCCAGCACTTTGGTGGATTATGATAAAGTGGCTTTTCTGTTAGCGCGCAAGGAAAAGGATGACTGATTTCCTTATTTATAAATCTGCAAGAAATAATTCTTCCTGGAAATAGATCAGGTATTGTCAGGCAAGCTGATATACTCCATATAGCACAGAACCCACAAATGCATTTAATGTTGGCAAATAACATATTTGAAGTAAAAATAAATTCTTGCAATATCTGCATTTGTCTATGCTCATGATTTTTTTAGTATTTGTGTTTATCTAATCATAATTAGCCGAATATATCCATGATTCACATCTTTTGGGTATAAAGAGAGAAATACAGAATACAAACTTTTTCTGTACAATGAAAGCTATTGTCATGGGCGGTTTATATATATATATATAACAGTTCAAACGGTAGGCACTCACGAAAATTAAGTCATCCGATGCCTGGGTGCAGGCCTCCAAAATCTCATGCTAGATAAATGCACAAACGGGCTGCTTCGCTCAGTACTTATGAAAAAATGAATATAATTTATTTAAAGTACAACTTGACTCATATATATAAATATACATAGGTGCACTTGTGGAGAAGTGCTCCACTACGGTCAGGGCTGTGCTTAAATTTATGCAGCACAGATGGATCCCACCTCAGCCTTTTAATTTGCTAGAGCATGAGTGGATGGTAGTCCAAGCCTCCATAAGTGATCATAGGACCGCATATTATTAATTATAGAGGGCACTTACACCAGGGGGCTCCCAATTATTGACCCCTTGGGCAGTAAGCCCTGCCAACAAGTAGAAAGGGGCCAGTAACATAATTGCAGGCCGACACATGTACTAGGATTTGCACCCATTGTGTTAGCAGCAGCAGTTCACAGCATCTCTGTGTAAACGCACCCCAGACCCCCTGGTAGTTATACTAATGAATAGTGCCCCAATAACAAAAATGCCTTACACATGCATGTTCAAGCCCCTGATCTGCCCTGGTCATGCCCAGTTATTCAAAAACTCCTCCCACTTACATGCAAGTTCCATTTCTTCAATACCCATGAATCGCACATTCCTGACTCTCGGGATCCACCTATGGCATAGGGCCCCTGATTAACCCCCAGGACCCCCCAATGGTGGCCCTGATGGTAGTAAAACCATTAGTCCTTATGCCTTGTAGAGGCGGGATCCTAGGTTTGGTTCCAACAATGACCCTATCTACAATGAGTTTGTATGTTCTCCCAGTGCTTGTGTGGGTTTTCTCAGGTCACCTTACACACTCCAAAAATATAATAAATAAGAGGCTCCAGCCTTGGAAGGTGTTTTACCTCTGTGATGACACAGGTAAATTGGGCTGGGAAATGTGGGCTAGGTGTCAGAAATCAGTACTGTTCAGCAAAAAGCGGGACAGTTGGGAGGTATGCTATATTAACCATTACTATATAAATGTTTTTTTCATTTGTCAGCATGGAATACACGTTTACAAATGTTATCAGGATAGTTGAACTACAAGTCGCACAATGTGCACATTTGTAGTTTGTATAAAAATAGTTGCACAACTTATCTATATGAATGGTCATTATTACAATTCATACTGGTTAGCATTTGTTCTAACGAGTATGTTTAGTGTATAAAGCTTTTTGTTGTACATTACTATGGAATATGTTGATGCTTTATAAATACTTGTCTTAAAAAAATACATATGTCTACATAGAACACAAACACGTTTATGTAACCTCTGTTTTGCCTCAATAACTACCTTCCCCAATTAGTACCAGTAGAACATGGGTTACACTAGACTCTCTCACCCAGAGAGGAATCTCACTTCACCTCTGCGACACCCCGTAGTGCCCTGGATCACCACAGGGAATTCTTTTATCTATTTTGGCCATTCAAACTCCAAAGTAGATGGATCTGATCAATTCCATCTTGAATGTTGGGACCAGCAACACCTGATTGAGAGTCTTCAAATTCAACATGACCTGAAACTGATTGCTGCATTTTTTTTAAGGGATAGGTGGGAATAAGTTCCCCAAAACAAGGTCAGTATCAGATCACTGACCCATCCTCAAGCTAAAGGGAATCTTTCCTGGGTTTGTGGGAAGCAGCTCCTTACAGTACAGCTCTAAAATCTTTAGGGAGGCACAGAGCTATTGTATTTATTTAAAAATGTATTTAAAATGTTCTTCACATTATGTACACAAATAAAATGCATGTGATTATCATCAAATATATTTATATTTATTGAAAAATGTATCTTTGGAGACATTTTCTCATATTATGTACCAAATAAAATCAATGTGATTATTATGAAATATTTATTTAAAATGTATCTTCTAAACATTTCTCACATTAAGCAATTATGTTTAAATCTAATTGTTGATTGGTTGCTATGGGCAGCACCAGCGGTAATGTTGTCTCCAATGATAATAAATATGCCCCATCTTGTGCACACATAAAATGCATGTGATTATTATTAAATATGTGTTTATTCAAAAATATATCTTTGGGGACATTTTCTCATATTATGTATGAAATAAAATGTATCTGATTATTATGAAATATGTATTTATCTAAAATGTTTCTTATGAGACATTTCTCACATTAAGTACACAAATAAAATGCATGTGATTATTTTCAAATATTTATTTATTTAAAATGTATCTTCAGTGACATTTCTCACATTATGCACACATTGTATTTATGAACACTGGGGATGTTGCCTAAAGCAACCATAGTTACATAGTTACATTGGGTTGAAAAAAGACCAGAGCTGATCAAGTTCAACCCTTCCAAGTAAACCCAGCACACACAACCCACACCTACCAATCTATACACTCACATACATAAACTATATATACAACCACTAATACTAACTGTAGATATTAGTATCACAATAGCCTTGGATACTATGCTTGTTCAAGAACTCATCCAGGCCTCTCTTAAAGGCATTAACAGAATCTGCCATCACAACATCACTAGGAAGGGCATTCCCCAACCTCACTGCCCTCACTGCCCTCACCGTGAAAAACCACCTACGCTGCTTCAAATGGAAGCTCCGTTCCTCTAATCTAAAGGGGTGACCTCTGGTGCGTTGATCGCTTTTATGGGAAAACACAACACCTCCTATCTGCCTATAATCCCCTCTAATGTACTTGTACAGAAAATTATGTCCCCTCGCAAGCGCCTCTTTTACAGGGAAAACAACCCCAACCTCGACAATCTAACTGCATAGCTTAACCCTTTAAGTGCCAGCAGAATTTGACATTTCGGTTCCCCTCAGTGCCAGACGTTTTGTAAACATTCTGTGCTCTCTCAATTTAGGGGCTTTTACTGGGGGCAGGGTTAAGTTTAGGTAGGCAAACTATATATTGTTTTTTTCAGGAGAACCTGAGCTTTCCAAATCTGCCTGAGTTTTTATGTATTTCCACTTCTGGAACAAGATTTAGAGCTTGAAATACAAAAAAAAAAAGAAAAAAATGCTATTTTTCATGATATAGGGATTTATACCAGAAATATTTTATTTTAGGGACAAAAATTCAACTGATTTGGAAAGCCTCATGTCTCCCGAATGTGCCAATACCTGATATGTATAGTTTATTGAGATTTCTGACTTCTATAGATCAAAAACTCCCAGCAGTAAATTACTAAATTTTCAAAGCATTACAGCAGAATACGGCATACTTTACATTCCAAAGCCAAAAATCCTGGAACATTAGGTTTACCCCAGGAAACCATACATTTTTGAAAAGTACACATTCTGACGAATCCGAAATGGGTAACTATGTCTTCTAACTCCTAAGTACCAAACGGCAATGCTTTACTGAATTGAGCATTTTCTATAAAAAATTATGAAAATTCTAAAAAATCGCCTCAAATCTTCCACTTTCAAGCATCATATCTCCCACATAACATTAGGTACCAAGACAATACATCCTAAATATGAAAGCCAAGGGTCCACTGAACAGTTTGATGCCCATTGTGCATAGGATCACCGATGTATCTGGCATTTAGAAACCCCAAAAGAAAGTTAGTACATACAAATTGCCCTGGAGATCTCTTTAGCTACTGAAAATTCAACACATTTACTGCATTTTCTGTGGGGTAGTTTTGGAAAGTACACATTCGGACGAATTCAAAATTGGTACCCATGTCTTTCTACTCCAAACTACAGAGTCGCAATGCTTTCCCAAAATTGCCAGTTTTGATGAAATACCTAAAAATCACATCAAATCTTCCACTTTCAAGCACCTTATCTCCCACATAACATTAGGTACCAAGAAAACACACCCTAAATATGAAAGCCAAGGGTCCGCTGAACAGTTTGATGCCCATTGTGCATAGGATCACCGATGTATCTGGCATTTAGAGACCCCATAAGGAAGTTAGTGCATAGAAATTGCCCCAGAGGTCTCTTTAGCTCATGAAAATTTAACACGTTTACTGCATTTTCTGTGGGATAAAAACACAAAACAATACATTGACCCCCCAAAACCATATATTTTTGGAAAGTACACATTCGGGCGAATTCAAAATTGGTACCTATGTCTTTCTACTCCAAACTACAGAGTCGCAATGCTTTCCCAAAATTGCCAGTTTTGGTGAAATACCTGAAAATCACATCAAATCTTCCACTTTCAAGCACCTTATCTCCCACATAACATTAGGTACCAAGAAAACACACCCTAAATATGAAAGCCAAGGGTCCGCTGAACAGTTTGATGCCCATTGTGCATAGGATCACCACTGTATCTGGCATTTAGAGACCCCATAAGGAAGTTAGTGCATAGAAATTGCCCCGGAGATCTCTTTAGCTACTGAAAATTCAACACATTTACTGCATTTTCTGTGGGGTAAAAACACAAAAAAATACATTGACCCCCCAAAACCATATATTTTTGGAAAGAACACATTCGGGTGAATTCAAAATTGGTACCCATGTCTTTCTACTCCAAACTACAGAGTCGCAATGCTTTCCCAAAATTGCAAGTTTTGGTAAAATACCTGATAATCACATCAAATCTTCCACTTTCAAGCACCTTATCTCCCACATAACATTAGGTACCAAGAAAACACACCCTAAATATGAAAGCCAAGAGTCCACTGAACAGTTTGATGCCCATTGTGCATAGGATCACCGATGTATCTGGCATTTAGAGACCCCAAAAGAAAGTTAGTGCATACAAAGTGTATACGCTGCAATATAAGCTACCGGCATGTGCATTATGTGCTATAAGACCCCCTAACAGTAAGGAGACCCTAGAAAACTATACATTTTCCGAAAGTACACATTCTGACAAAACAAAAATGGGTAAATACATCTTTCTACAGCAAACTACCAAACTACAAAGCTATGCTAAACAGAACGTTTTTTTTTACATTTCTGAAAATCGTCACAAAGCTTGCATTTTTCCACACTATGTACCCCCACATTTTGTAACGTATCAACATAAAACATTCTAAATGTGAACACCAGGGGTTTACTGAACAGTTTGATGCCCTATATGCATAGATTTACCAAACTACAGGGGCACCCAAATAAAAATAGTGCATATGAATTTTCACATAATACGCTCCGGCGCGTGCAAATTTTGCACCCGGTATGTGTATTATGTGCCATAAGACCCCCTAACAGTATGGACACCCTAGAAAACCATATATTTTCTGAAAGTACACATTCTGACAAAACAAAAATAGGTAAATACAACTTTCTACTGCAAACTACCAAACTACAAAGCTATGCTAAACAGAACGTTTTTTATGGCATTTCTGAAAATCGTCACAAAGCTTGCATTTTAGCTCATAATGTACCCCCACATTTTGTAATGTATCAACATAAAACTTTCTAAATATGAATGCCAGGGGCCTACTGAACAGTTTGATGCCCTATATGCATATATTGGCCAAACTGCGTGCCGTACAGGGGCACCCAAATAAAAATAGTGCATATGAATTTTCACATAAGACACTCCGGCTCATGCAATTTTTGCACCCAGTATGTGTATTATGTGGCATAAGACCCCCTAACAGTACCGAGACCCTAGAAAACCATACATTTTCCGAAAGTACACATTCCGACAAAACAAAAATGGGCAAATACAACTTTCTACTGCAAACTACCAAACTACAAAGCTATGCTAAACAGAACGGTTTTATGTGACATTTCTGAAAATCGGCACAAAGCTTGCATGTTGCCCCATTATGTACCCCACGTTTAGTAATGTACCAACATAAAACACTCTAAGTATGAACGCCAGGGGTCTACTGAACAGTTTGATGCCCAATATGCATAGATTTACAAAACTATGTGTGGTACACAGGATGCCAAATTGAAATACAGCAGACAAAATATCCATGTGCAAAGGCAAGTAATAAAAAAAAATGTGAAATTCAATATAATTGATAAAAATAAAAAAAATCAAATTTTTTTTTTTGCCTAATAATATCTGTGGTCAGAATAACAGTTTGAGTATTTTGGCTTGGCCAAATAGGTTTTACAGACAAAGGCAAGCGAACAACAACTATGCATAACTGAAAATGTAATGAAATGGCTAAAAATTCAATAAATCACCTAAAAATGCACCAAAATCACAGAAAATGTAGTAGAAACACCAAAATAATACACAAAAGGTATTGCGCAGTGCGGTTAGCGAATACGCTATCCGCAATGGCAATAAAACATTTTTTTCAGGCAAGAATAAAAACGATGCGATAAAAAAAAAAAAAAATTACATAAGTGTGTAAGTGAGTGTGTACACATGGTAAAATGTGTTTTGTGTGCATGTATGCAAGTAAGTGTGTCTAAGTGTTGTGAATGTTTGAAATCTCCCAACTCCCCTAAAATGTATGTGTTTGTGTGTAAATGTGAGTATAAGTGTGTATTAGTGTATTATTAGTGTATTATGTGTGTGTATGTGTGTTTTTGTGTGTATTTGCCACTTACTTGTGTAGGAGATCGTGTATCTGCAGGGAGACAGCAGCAGCAGCAGTCCGGCAGTGAGTAGGAGCAGCAGGAAGCAGGGGGGCCAGCAGAGGGGGGAGCAGAGAAAGGCAGAAGGCGATCGTGAAATCCAGGCATGGATTTCACGTGCCTGCCTTTTCTTATGGGGCCCCTGGGCGATCGCGCCCCAGGGGCCACTCGTTCCCCACCTCTGACTATTGTCTGGAGGCTGGGGAACAAGCAGGGAGCGAAGGAGCGGCTTGAAAAGCCGCTTCTCCGCTCCCAAATCCGGAAGTGCTGCAGGACGTAGAATCTACGTCCTGTGGCACTTAGGTCCTTTAGTACCCAGGACGTAGATTCTACATCCTGTGGCACTAAAAAGGTTACATCTTCCATCCCCTTTACCAGTTTAGTTGCAGTCTCTGCACTCTCCAGCTCATTAATATCCTTCTTAAGGACTGGAGCCCAAAACTGCACTGCATACTCAAGGTGATGCCTTACCATGGACCTATAAAGGGGCAAAATTATGTTCTCATCCCTTGAGTCAATGCCCTTTTTTATACAAGACAGCACTTTTATTTGCTTTAGTAGCCACAGAATGACACTGCCTGGAAACTTGTTATCTACAAAAAACCCCTAGATCCTTCTCTATTAAGGAAACCCCCAACAAACTACCATTCAGTAGATAGTTCGCATTTATATTATTTCTACCAAAATGCATAACTTTGCACTTGTCCACATTGAACCTCCTTTTCCAGTTTGCTGCCCAGTTTTCCAATTTTGTCAAATCGCTCTGCAAAGCGGCAGCATCCTGCATGGAACTTATAGTTTTGCACAATTTAGTGTCGTCAGCAAAAATAGAAACAGTACTGTCTATGCCCACCTCCAGGTCATTAATAAACAAGTTAAAAAGCAAAGGACCAAGGACTGACCCCTGCGGTACTCCACTTACAACACTGGTCCAATTGGAAAAGGTTCCATTTACCACCACTCTTTGTAATCTATCCTTCAGCCAGTTCTCTATCCAATTACAAATATTATGTTCTAGGCCAATATTTCTCAATTTGATCATTATCCTTCTATGAGGTACTGCAGGGATCCCCAACCTTTTCTACCCGTGAGCCACATTCAAATGCAAAAAGTGTTGGAGAGCAACACAAGCATGGAAATATGTCCTGGGGGTGCGAATAAGAGCTAAAATTGGCTATCTGGTTTCCCATATGCGGACTGGCAGCCTATAGGAGGCTCTGTTTGGCTTTACACTGGGTTTTATGCAACCAAAACTTGCCTTCAAGCCAGAATTTAAAAAATGAGCACCTACTTTGAGGCCATGGGGAGCAACATCCGTGGGGTTGGGGAGCAACATGTTGCTCATGAACCACTGGTTGGGGATCCCTGAGGTACTGTATCAAATGCTTTAGCAAAGTCCAAGTAGATGACATCAACTGCCATTCCAGCACTGAGGTTCCTGCTCACCTCCTCATAAAAGGCAACTAAATTAGTCTGGCAAGATCTGTTACGCATAAAACCATGCTGGCACAAACTTATAGTATTGTGAACTGCAATGTATTCAAGTACCCTATCCCTTATTACCCCTCCCAATATCTTTCCTACTACTGATGTCAGACTAACTGGCCTATAGTTTTCAGGCTGAGAACGGAATGCCTTTTTAAATAATGGCACCACATTAGCAATCCGCCAGTCTCTCGGCACCATGCCAAACCTCAACGAATCCTGAAAAATTAAGTGAAGAGGTTTGGCAATCACAGCGCTAAGCTCATTTAATACCCTGGGATGAATCCCATCCGGTCCTGGACCTTTGTTTACCTTTACATGTTCAAGTCTCTTTTGAATTCCCTCCTGAGTGACCCATGCATCGGTAACTATATTAGTAGAACTGGGCATATTAAAAGAGAAGCCTTCATTAGCTGGCTCCTCAGATGTATAGACATATGAAAAATAAGAGTTCAAAATTTCCGCTTTTTCCCTGTTCGCATCAACCAACTTACCCCCCCGTGATAATAAGGTTCCCACCCCTTCTTACTTCATTTTTTTTACTATTCACATAATTAAAAAATAATTTTGGATTCATTTTACTCCTAGCAGCAATATCCCTTTCCATTTCTATTTTAGCTTGCCTGATAGCTTTTTTGCATGCTTTATTTGCTTCCTTGTACCTGATGAAAATTTCTGCTGTCCCAGCTAACTTGAATGCTTTAAAAGCACGTTTTTTCTTACCAACCTCAACACTAAAACTTTTATTCAGCCATAAAGGTTTTGCTTTGCGATGCCTCTCCTTGCTTACAAGGGGAATATATCATTGTGTATACCTGCAAAGCAATGTTTTAAAGATGTTCCATTTTCCTTCTGTGTCTAACCCCATGAAAAGCCTTTCCCAGTTGACACATTGCAGAGATGCCCTTATACTGGCAAAGTCTGCACGTCTAAAATCAAGCGTTTTAGTTACTCCCTTATAGAGTTGTATAACCAATCAGATCTTTGCACTTGCTTTCTAACTTGTAGGTGACTGATCTAATTGCTGATTGATTGCTATGGGCAACATCACCTGTGATGTTTGTGTCCTATGTTAATAAATACCCCCATGATGTACACTAATAAAACGCATGTGATTATTATCAAATATGTATTTATTTAAAATGTATCTTTAGAGACATTTCTCACATTATGTAAACATTATGTATACAAATAAAATGCATGTGATTTTCATCAAACATGTAACAATTGTAGCATTTCTGTATAAATTCATGTGGTCATTTAACATTGAGTTAATAAGGCTCTCCTAGGAAGGCTTTGGTGACAGACCTGATTGACTACCTAAGCGAGTTACAATGGATACAGGTTATTGCAAGCCTGATGAAGAAAAGCACAAACATTACCATGATGATGATTTTGATCACAAAGGATTTATGGACAAATTCTGGTGTGATGAAAAATATGAGTTGATACATGAAAGCTTGCAATTTCCTCTGAAAAAACTTCATGAGATATTCTCATCAGGTCAGTATGTAATGGTTACATGTTGATTTAATTGGTTAAAGGGGCAACTTCTACACCACCCACAATACTACTTTTAAAGTAAAACAGATAATGTCAGGAAAAATGCTGTTGGGATTTAGGGCACAGGGCTTCAAGAGAATTATAGTTCTGACTCCCAAGGTACTTTCTCAGTCAAAATGCCTGGAGTTGCTCCTCATTGCTTTTAATAGCAATCACTTGGACTGGCGGGTGCATTCACAAGTCAGGAAAATATCACTAAAAAAAAAAAACAGTAAAATTTTTTTGTGCAATAATAACCTGGGCCACAAGTGCAGGTGTTTCCTGGCATACCCATGGAGTTATTACAGCAATCCAGCATTGTACTATATGTTTTTTCCTTAAAATCTACCCAGTATTTTTCAAATAAAAAATATTGTTAACTAAAATTTAAGCCATCTTTAACTTTTTACTTTTGCTTATTGCAGAATATGTTAAAGGAAACACAGTGCTTGATTTTACATTGGGGGCAGGAATATATAGTCTGATAACCGCAGCCAATGTCTTCAAAGAGATATATGTGGCAGAAGTCACAAACAACGGCATCAAGGAATTTGAGAGGTGGCTTAACAAGGAACCAGGAGTTTCAGATTGGTCCTGTGCAACAAAATTTGTTGCTGAATTAGAAGGCAAAAGGTAGAAAATGTCTGTTTCTACTTCTGTTTACCATATGAATGCATGTTAGCCCTTTCCAGTCTTTCATGTACATTAGCACAGTGCTTTACAGGTGCTTGGTTTCAGGCCCCATCTGAGGTTCAATATTTGATCATCTCCTGTGAACACTGATGTATCATCCATTTAGAAATATTTCCATGCATATTAAACTGAGAAGGAAAGGTAAAAACTCAGTAAGCTTTATCAGAAAAGTCTATGTAAATACAGCCATAAGCACTTACAGAAACACTGCACTGAGTTCCCTGTCAAAATATTTGCTGTGTCTGTTTTCCTCTGCAAGAGACACGCAGCTCTCTCCTCTCTCCCCTCTCCTGCACCCCCCTCCCTCAAGATTGATAAGAACTCACTCCCCCCCCTTAGGAATGTGAATCTGAGCCAATCAGCAGGAAGCTGAGTCATAGTCTTACTAACTGAGCATGTACACTTGGTCTCGGTGCAGGAGTGAGGCATTATGGGAACTTTATTTACACGACTGTTTGGCTTGGCTTCTGATCATCTGAACAGGAGAAATATGGGGAGACTTAAGGGCACTATTGAGAGAACTGAAGGTATGCCTGCAGCTTGAGATTAACTCTTTATTAGCCTTTCCTTCTCTTTTAACCTTTTTACTGGCCACGATGTATGGCGTACGGCGTTGCAGTAAAAGGCTTTATCTGTCAACAATGTGTACTGCACGCTATGGATCCTACCTCTGACCACTTTTAAAATCAAAGTTGACGCGTTTCGCGCTCATGTGCTTCTTCACGCGCATATAGTGAACACATAAAAAGGGTTAATACCCCAAGTGTGTTTGGAGAAGCTGGGTATAATAGGAATGGTGAGCCCCCAGGGGAAGAGCAGTCCAGGAAGAAGCGCATGAGTGCGAAACGCGTCGACTTTGATTTTAAAAGTGGTCAGAGGTAGGATCCGTAGCAAGAGACTAAGCTCTAGCGGTGACATCACAGAAGGAACGGTGCGAAGCCGGCAGCATGGAGTCCGTGCCTCTCTCCACCAAAATTTTTTTAAGTAAGTTCCCGGCCGGGACTTGGGGGGTTGTTTTTTGAGAAGAAGCTCCTTAGGAGGCTCCCACCCTATTTTCTACTAATAGCGATAAAAATTGGCACATCATAGTGTGCCTTAAAAGCCAAGTGCCTCTTTTTCATATATTGGGGCTCGTGCAATCTCGTGGGCATTGGCGCACAACTCTAGTGTATATACCATTTAATAGCAGCGATAACTATTAGTACACTATAGTATGTCCTAAAAGCTTTATTTTCTTTTGCTGAGGGTCTCCATTTCATGATTAGGGTTTTGGGTAATCCCGTGGGTATTGGTGTACATTTTATTGCATACAGTATTGAGTTTGGAGAACCTCTTTACTTAATGGATGTCTGGAATTTATTTTTATATAATGGATTAAGAACATGACTCAAATTGATTGAGGAATATACTGGCTACAATACTCCTCATTGGCTCAAAAAATGTTTTAATAAAACATCTCTCGCTTTATCACTAATTGGTTATAGTACTAATTTTGTACATACCTTCTCTTACATAATTTTGTAAATACCTTCTCCTACATAATGTGTAAAATGGAAAACATGCACTTTATTCTTATTGTATGAATTATATATCACTGTGGTTATATGAATATGAAATAAAAACAAATTGTTTGATTTTATCACGAGTAATATTTCATGAGCGCCAACTCTTTGGGGTTAATATTAGAATCACTATACAAATTAGGTAGAGGAAGGCAGCTCAAAGGCACATGTTGTTATAGACCACTCACAAGATAATTGATATAGTTAAGTGGCTTTTTTTTTTTCCCTATTGTTCACATAATTATCGTTTTTTTCACATTTGTTTTCTCACGGTATTGAAATTTATTGCATTTGACACTGACATTGCTTCAGGAGCGTGGATAAAGTTTGCACATAAACCTATACATATTGGGCATCAAAATGTTCAGTGGACCCCTGGCGTTCAAATTCAGGGTGTTTTATTTGGTTACTTTATGACCTATTTCACAAATTTTGATAGTTTGGAGTAGACAGACAATTGTGCCTACTCTGGATTCCCCAGAATCTGTTCTTTCCAGGAATGTGTAATTTCTGGGATAAACCTTCTGTTAGTGGAATTTTTGTCCTTGAAATCTAAAGTATGCAGCTTTTTTTACCTATACAAGTGAGAAATCTTCATAAAACTATATATATTTGGTATTGGCATGTTCAGGAGACATGGGAATTTCCAAATCAGTTGTATTTTTGTGCATTAAATAATTTTTGTTTCTGGTGTGTGTGTTTATATTATGGAAAATATGATTTTTCATTTTTTATACATTTAGAAGCCTATATCTTGTTAGAGAATTGGAATTCTACCATATTTTGAAAGCTTAGGCTGTCCTGAAAAAAACAATATATTGTTTTCCTGGGTAAACTAAAAGTCCCCCCGAGGAAAGGCCCCTAAAGTGAAACAGTGCAAAATGTTTAAAAACTGTCTGGCAGTACAAGTTCCGCTTTGACCAAAACTGCTGGCAGTAAAAGGGTTAAACAGGCAATAACTGTTTATCACAAATCTCACCAAAGCTCACCTTCAAGCTGAGTTCCTTGGAGTATTTAGCAAAGTAAACAGACATTATCCCCCTGAATCTCACCCAAACTGGCCTTCAGGTTGGCATCCACATTGGTGTGAGTATACATGAAAATACTATTGGCTGGCCAGCACTGATTGCAATAATTTTTTTAGGAAACCCTTGTGAAGCAATCATAAGCACCTAATCAAAATGTATGGCCCTGTGGCTTCAGTGTAAAGTGCAATTTTGTACATTTGCCCACAATGTACAGTTTTTTCCTATAATTCTGGTGTAATCGCATCCACAAGGGCATGTTGCATCGAATGCAATTTATGCCATTGCATTGGATTAACTTCTTTCAGTTGCACTCAATGAAACTGCCTTTGTCCAGTCCTGTTCTAAATTCTGTGCATTTGCATCTGTTGATGCAAGGGACCCCTGGAGCGCAAGCATCATAATGACCCTTGCGTCAAAATGATGCCTACGCACGATACTTAGGGGTGCAAGTATGCTGCATCTATTAATGCAGGCAGCTGTTGGAACACTGAAACTACTGCCACCATTAAAGGTGGTGGTAGCTCCAGGGTTTCCTTGCATCAATAGATGCACTTGCACAAAATTCAAAACAGGAGGCTGGACGAAGGCAAAGTGACTGAGAACTATACTGGCATGGCAAGAGAGGCTTAGGATGCAAGTACCTTAATTAGTGTCAAAAATTTGTGCAACCACTGCACCAAATGTTGTGCAACCACAAGTGCTTTTTCATTACGACTTTCATCTTTGAGGTGGCCCTTCTCCTTTACTCAATAAGGAACTTAGCAGAAAGAAGTTATATCCAACCAATCACCCCATCTGTATTAGTGATTTTGGAGTTTTGTAAGTGTTGCTTTGACACCAGGCAGGTGGGTCTGTTTAGCACCTGACACCTGAAAAAGTACTGGGATAACAGGTAGAGCACTCCAACATTGTGTGGATTTTTATGGTCAAAAGGAACTGTCATCCCCAGGCAATATTGTCCTGGCATTGTAAAGGGTTAAACCTGGCAGCATTTGCTTTGTGTCCACAAGACACCCTTAATTAATCCAATACACACTATTAACATTGGGTCGCAGGCTCCCACAGAGACCCCTAATTAAATATGCAACCAGGGACTGTGGGAAGGTGACAACTTCAGCAGAGTGAGCAGACAATGGGAGGCCAGCCATTTGGGGGGCAGGAAACCTGAGGCTATTGGTTTCTTTGATCTGTTGATCAAAGAAAGTCAGTTGTGGACCTAGAACTGCAGGGGGGAACAGCATACAGAAAATATGGATTATAGAAAGGGATCCATATCTCCTTTGCTTTAAGGTTCACATCCTCATAAATCACATATTGTTTATAAGGAGGCCCCATGCTTCCCAATGATACCAAACAGGGACTTCCTACACCCACCAGTTAGGAGGGATAGTTTCTGGGGGACTGGGACATGAGACACCCCTCATGTTTGGTATCATTTTGATCACCCACATATGGGTCAAAACAAGCCCCTACTTTCATAATAATATTGGGTACTGCAAGTACCAATATTATATGACAAGAAACTGGCATGAGAAGTGCAACTCTTTACAGGGGGGGTCATGTAACATAGTAACATAGTAACATAGTAAGTTGGGTTGAAAAAAGACATACTTCCATCAAGTTCAACCATAATGCCTATATATAACCTGCCTAACTACTAGTTGATCCAGAGGAAGGCAAAAAACCCCATCTGAAGCCACTCTAATTTGCCACAGAGGGGAAAAAAATTCCTTCCTGACTCCAAGATGGCAATCGGACCAGTCCCTGGATCAACTAGTACTAAGAGCTATCTCCCATAACCCTGTATTCCCTCACTTGCTAAGAATCCATCCAACCCCTTCTTAAAGTTATATAATGTATCAGCCAGCACGACTGATTCGGGGAGGGAATTCCAGAACTTCACAGCTCTCACTGTAAAAAATCCTTTCAGAATGTTTAAATGGAACCTCCCTTCTTCTAAACGGAGTGGGTGCCCTCGTGTCCGTTGGAAGGACCTACTGGTAAATAAAACATTAGAAAGGTTATTATATGATCCCTTTATATATTTATACATAGTTATCATGTCACCTCTTAAGCGCCTCTTCTCCAGTGTAAACAGACCCAACTTGGCCAGTCTTTCTTCATAACTGAGACTTTCCATACCCTTTACCAACTTAGTTGCCCTTCTCTGGACCCTCTCTAACTCAATAATGTCCCGTTTGAGCACTGGAGACCAAAACTGAACAGCATATTCTAGATGGGGCCTTACCAGCGCTCTGTAAAGGGGAAGAATAACCCCCTCCTCCCGTGAATCTATACCCCTTTTAATACAGCTCAATATCCTGTTTGCCCTTGCAGCTGCTGCCTGGCATTGCTTGCTACAGCCAAGTTTATTATCTACAAGGACTCCAAGGTCCTTCTCCATTATGGATTTGCCTAGTGCAGTTCCATTAAGGGTATACGGGGCTTGCATATTTTTACATCCCAGGTGCATGACCTTACATTTATCCACATTAAATCTCATCTGCCACTTAGCTGCCCAGATTGCCAGTTGGTCAAGATCCTGCTGCAGGGATGTCACATCCTGGATAGAATTGACTGGTCTGCAGAGTTTTGTGTCATCTGCAAACACTGATACATTACTCATAATACCCTCCCCTAAGTCATTTATGAACAAGTTAAACAAAAGTGGACCCAGTACAGAACCCTGAGGGACCCCACTGAGAACCTTATTCCAAGTAAAGAATGTGCCATTAACAACCACCCTCTGTACCCGATCCTGTAGCCAGTTTTCTATCCATGTGCAAACGACTTCACTAAGACCAATAGACCTTAGCTTAGAAAGCAGTCGTTTGTGGGGAACGGTATCAAATGCTTTGGCAAAATCCAAATAGATTATATCTACTGCATCCCCACTGTGATAAGTTCCTGGCTACTCCCTCCTCATGCATACGGTAATAAGGGAGGGGCCCAGCGGGACATAAAAAGCACACAGGCCCAGTTATTCTTCAGCTCATGTTTTGAGGTTCCAAGTTCTGTTGGAGTGTGAGCTGAGACTTTGAATCTCTTGCCTCAGAGATAACTCGGTAACGTACTTAGGGTTTCTCTGTGTTTTTATTTCCTTTTATTTTATTCACTGTTTGTATGTATATGTCTCTTTTTGTAAAACCTTTTTAAATGCACTCTTTACCTTTGTAATATTAAATATAAAATATAATAAGTTCTGTCCTTAGGCTCTATATAGATCCCCACGTACCTTGTTTACATGTGAATTAACTGCTTGGCTGTGTGTGTATTGAGTAGGGGGGCAAGTTCTATGTAAAGGCTAATTAACCAGTTGATTGCTAGCAGGAGAGTGGGTTTGACTGTAATATTAACCCTGTGGTTGCTAGTGTGCTTGTGGAATTAGTTTAAAGTTAACCCTAACTACAGTAAGAAAGCTTGTGTGATATATTTGTGTATTAGGTTTCTATCGCCTGTTAATGATAGATGGTGGCAGCGCATAGTTATTTGGGGTGGTGGTGTGTTTGGGGGTGCTTGATGTTAGCCTAACCTGTGTGAAAGGTGACTGAGTGTAACCCCTTGTTGCCTCGTCCCCGTGTCATACACGTCTGAGAGTGGCGTGTTCCTGACAGGAACCTTGACAGTTCATTATCATAATCATTATTATATATTTATAATCTTTCCATTAGTTTTGCTGTATAATACTATTATAGAGGATGATTTTAACATTATCTCACTGTTGGTATATCACTTATGCAATAAAAGGAATATTTTTTAATTATTAACAACACAGATGTGCTATTGCTCATAAATTATATACTCAACTAAAAGTTCTAAAGTCAGCTACAGCTATTGGTAACAAAGGACTCTTAGCATCCTCTGAATGTAAAAGGAAGCTGCAGTTCACATATTCCCATGGTTCTTAAAGGGATTTTGTCATGGAAAAACATGTTTTTTTTCACAAAACACATCAGTTAATAACACTCCTCCAGAACCTGAGAGAACCTTTTAAGGCTGAGCATCCCTAATTTAATAGGTTTAATCAAATCTTATGAACTGTGTGAAAGTCCATGGCTGTCTTGTATACAGGTTACCTGGCTTCAAACAGTTTCTGTTTCTTCATCAAATAATTCTGCTAAAATATGGGAGGTAATTATACACTTATTACTGAGCATTGATATTTATATCATTTGACTATATTGTTACACACTGTAATACAAAATGTGTACATATAAAATATATGTGATACAGAGTAGCTGGCACTTTTTGTTTATAAAAGATTCCATAACTGCTTCTAAATGGCAGAAGAATCCCTAGTGGTACAGTGCTGAACTACAGAATATACCAACTACTAGTATGTTGTGAGTCTATAAGGTTATTGAAGGTTTTGTTGAAAATGCAGTATGGTTGTAAATGCAGTATGGTTGTAAATGCAGTAGTCTGACCATGATATCAAAATATAATTTGGTTTTATGTAATTTCAGAGATGGGTGGCAGGAAAAAGAAGACAAGATAAGAAGAGCCATCAAGAAAGTTGTAAAATGGGACATTTGTGGCAGACGTCCAGTTCCAAAAGAATTACCACAAGTGGATTGTGTAATCAGCCTTTGGATTCTAAATATAATAAGTAAAACCAAGGCTGAATTCAAGATCAATCTAAAAAGTTTGGTGTCCCAGTTAAAAACTGGGGGTTATTTAATGTTTTTTGCAGTCATAAATATGACTTATTATATATTTGGTGGGCATAAGTTCTTTGTTCTGGCAACTGATGAAAATTTTTTAAGGGAGGCTGCCAGAGAAGCAGGGCTAGTCATTCAGAAGTTTGAATTGCAGCTGAGCTCAAAGTGCACCACTTTGGTGGATTATGATAAAGTGGCTTTTCTGTTAGCGCGCAAGGAAAAGGATGACTGATATCCTAATTTATAAATCTGCAAGAAATAAGGCTTCCTGGAAGTAGATCAGTTATTGTCAGGCAAGCTGATATACTCCATATAGCACAGAACCCACAAATTCATTTAATGTTGGCAAATAACATATCTGAAGTAAAAATAAATTCTTGCAATATCTGCATTTGTCTATGCTCATGATTTTTTTAGTACAGGTATGGGACCCGTTATTCAGAATGCTTGGGACCTGGGGTTTTCTGGATAAGGGGTCTTTCCGTAATTCAGATCTCCTACCTTAAGTTTGCTAAAAAAAAAATAAAAAAAATTAAACAGTAATTAAACCTACTAGGATTGTTTTGGCTCCAGTAAGGATTAATTAAATCTTAGTTGGGATCAAGTACAAGGTACTGTTTTATTATTACAGAGAAAAGGGAAATAAATTTTAAAAATGTGAATTATTTGATTAAAGTGAAGTCTATGGGAGATGGCCTTTCCGTAATTCGGAACTTTCTGGATAATGGGTTTCTGGATAAGGGATCCAATACATGTATGTGGGTTTATCTAATCATAATTAGCCAAATACATCCATGATCCACATCTTTTGGGTATATAGAGATAAATACAGAATACAAACTTTTTCTGTACAATGAAAGCTATTGGCATGGGTGGTTTATATATATATATATATATATATATATATATATATATATATATATATATATATATAACTATAACAGTAGGCACTCACTAAAATTAAGTCATCTGATGCCTGGGTGCAGTCCTCCAAAATCTCGAGGTAGATAAATGCACAAACAAGCTGCTTCCTTCGGGTCTTATGAAAAAATTATATTAATAGTACACCTTGACACCTGACTACGGTCAGGGCTGTGCTGAAATGTATGCAGCACAGACAGATCCCACCTCTGCCAGTTAATTTGCTAGAGCATTAGTAAATCTACATGGTGGATGGTAGTCCAAGCCTCCATAAGTGATCATAGGGCCCCGTGCTACTAACTATAGAGGGCACTTACTCCAGGGGGCTCCCAGTTATTGACCCCTTGGGCAGTAAGCCCTGCCAACAAGTAGGAAGGGGCCAGTAACATAATTGCAGGCCTGGGTGCAAAATCTGCAGGCCGACACCTGTACTAGGATTTGCACCCATTGTGTTAGCAGCAGCAGTTCACAGCATCTCTGTGTAATCGCACCCCAGACTCCCTGGTAGTTATACTAATAACAAAAATGCCTTACACATGCATGTTCAAGCCCCTGATCTGCCCTGGTCATGCCCAGTTATGTAAATACTCCACCCACTTATATGTAAGTTCCATTTCTTCAATACCCATGAATGGCAAATTCCTGACTTTCCAGACCCACCTATGGCACAGGGCCTCTGATTAACCCCCAGTACCCCCCAATGGTGGCCCTGATGGTAGTACAACGATTAGACCTTATGCCTTTAAGCTTTTTGTTGTACATTACTATAGAATATGTTGATTCTTTATAAATACTTGTCATAAAAAATATATACGTCTACATAGAACACACACGTTTAACCTCTATTTCGCCTCAATAACTACCTTCCCCAACTAGTTCTCATAGACCATGGGTTACACTGGACTCTCTCACCCAGAACAGAATGGTGAAGTGAGGAATCTCACTTCACCTCTGCGACACCCCGTAGTGCCCTGGATCACCACAGGGAATTCATTTATCTTTATTCCCTATCCACTGGGGCAATATGGCCTGAGAGAGATACCTCCAAATCTGCCTCTCCTATATTAGAGCTCAGAATTACTCTTTCTAGCTCAACCCTACCTGCTAGCCAATAGCATATATATTCAAATAAACTTACCTTCATAACGTTAAATCATGTCATTATTACCGAGATTTTCGTCTCCTGGACTGGAACATAGCAGTGGGCACCAGAGAGTTAATCCCCCATGCCGTGAGGAAGGTACAGGAAATGACAAAATATAAAAAGACTTACCCTTCCCAATGCACCCATCTTAACTGACTAAGGACAATACCTAAGGGTGGTAAGCCCACTGCTATGCTATGTTCCAGTCCTGAAAACAAAAGTCTTGGTAACTATGACATGATTTTTCATTTTCCTGTTCCTTCCACATGGCAGTGGGCACCAAAGGGACTTAAAAAGCTTATACACAGAGAGAGACGCAAAATGATCATTTATTAGAAGTAGCCTCAGACAGAATAGAATGCCTGAAGTTAGCCAAATCATAAGCAAAACTAACATATTATGTTTGGAGATGGTACCCAATGAAGACCAGGTGGATGCTCTGCAGATTTCCTCTGGAGAAACCTGGGCACAGAAGGCCCAGAATGCTACTATCCCTCTAGTAGAATGAGTTTTAGGAACAGGAATAGATGCTGTCTGTAATGAGTAGGCCATATGCATACATTCCTTGATCCATCTAACGATGGTACTCTTCGAGGCCTTAAACCCTGGGTTGCTGCCTGCAAAGGTAAAATGTAGCTTATCTTGTCCAGGTAAGTTTTAAGACATCTGACCACATCTAGGGTGTGAAGTTTCTCCTCTTGTTGATTCTTTGGAACTGGGTAAAAATAGGAATACAAGTTCTTGACTGTTCTTGAACTTTGGGCATAAAGCAGGGCTTTGGAGTTGGAAGGAATTTTTTGTACCTTTGTTTGAGTCGGCGGTACACAAAACTTAGAAGTCGGAGTTGTAGTTGAAATATTTATGTACAGACTCCATAGCCTTGCCAGGGCTGTGGAGCTGGATTTGTGGAGACGGCAGCAATTCTGGGTATCTGGAGTCAGAATCGGTGTTGCCATAAACTGAGGAGTCGGAGTCAAAGGATTTATGTTCAGACTCCACAGCCCTGGCATAAAGTTATCTTTTGTTCTAGGAACCACTCTGTTTGGGAAGAAGGAAAATTTAGATGGCTTACTGAAAAGAGCATTGATTTCAACAACTCTCCTGGCAGATTTAATGACCAGCAGAAACACTGTTTTTAAACACACCAGTTTGAGGGATGCTCTGTCCAGTGGCTCAAATAGTGCTTCCATCAGCGTGTTGAACACTAAAGAAAGGTCTCAAGAAGGAATTTCTGGCCCCAAATAGGACGAAGCTTCTTCAAACCTTGGCAGGATCTTTTGTTGCTGCCCATTAAAAATCTGTAAAGGATGAGATGGCTATAACCTTACCTCTGAGAGTAGACACACTAAGTTTACTATCTGCTCCCTGTGGGGTTCCTAAATTGGGATGTGGAGATAAGCATTTGCAAGGTCTATTTTGGCCATTCAATCTCCATAGCAGATGGTTCTGATCGATTCCATCTTGAATGTTGGGACCAACAACACCTGATTGAGAGTTTTCAAATTCGACATGACCTGAAACTGATTGCTGCATTTTCTTTTAAGGGGTAGGTGGGTATAAGTTCCCCAAAACATTCTTTCCTGGGTACTTCTGCAATGACCCCCTTCTTTAGGAATTATATTAGGATGAGTTCCAGACCTTGAACAGCCTCTTTTGATCTGGTCCATTCTGAGGAAATAAAACACCTCTTGGGATAGCTTCTTAACTCTAAGGCATATCCATCTGAGATAGTGTTGATGACCCAGGTATCGTCCCAAATGCCTGCAACCTGCCCCCTACATGAGACAGAGTGGCTTGCGTTCCTGCATGCAACTTCTTATATGTCTTCTGCTCTTTCTTATCTTGACCTTGGAGCCTTGATCTCCATGGCTGACATGAAAAAGGTTTGCCTGACCTATAGTGCTATGACCTATAGTTGGATTTTTTTATCCTGTGGTAGGAATGCTGATTTACCCACTGAAGCCTTAGAAATAATTTACCAAGACACCCACCAAAAAGGAGGTTCCCCTTAAAAGAAAGTGAGAACAAGTTCACATATGCATGTGAGTAACACAGCCATAGAGCTCTTCTTGCAGCCACCGCCAATCCTATGGATTTTGGCAGCAAACCTCACTCCATCTAAAGAAGCTTCAGATTTAAAGTTTTAACGTTTTAAGTTTTTACAAGATGGAATACTGTCTTCTTTCCATTGCATCCTTAAGTGAAACTTCATCCACTGGTAGTGTGGTGTGCCTGGCTACCCTTTGATGGCAGCACTGATATCCAATGACGGACATCTTGTTCAGCAAAGGGGTACATGTTTTTTACACATGTGAATTCTGCCAATTTTTTTGTTTGGGTTTTCCATTAATGAGTAGCATGCTGGAGATCACTCTGTGAACTGGCTTGGCTTCTCCTGCCACCAGACTTGAGTGAGGCACTCATATGTCTAATAAGTGGTTCAATTTTCAATGAAAGAAGTGTCTTCAGAATCATCTGCTTCTGAATCAGAAATGGAAACTTCACCCTCAGAAGCAGTGGAGTATCTAGGTTCTTCAAAACCTCCAGCCTGGGTCTCCGCACTGGTTGATGAAGTAGTATTTTGCTTGTCCAAGTTGCACATGACTTTTTCAGTCACTCCTTTAGCTACAGAAGCCATGGATTGTTTAATAGTGGATTGCATGCAATCCATGATGTTGGCCAGTTGGTCAGAGGTGGAGCCACCAATGTCAGACAGGCTCTTACTGCCATAGCCTTTTATCTTGCATGGCTGGTTTAACACATACCTCACACTCCTTCATTAGAGTTTTGTGACTGCTGGCTCTTTCTGCCTGCGAGGAGCACCTGAAAAAAAAGGAGGAGGTTACTTACCATAATAGATCAGTAAGCTCTTATAGTAAATAAAGTCTTACCTCCTGGAGCTGAGTGTGAACGTATGTGACTCATTAGTCTGAAAAATACACACAGCATGTTAAAATGTCAATCAACCTGAGTTCCATGCATAAAGTCATTCTCATAGGCATCAGCATTCATCTGGGATCAGTAAATAGTGAGGATAGCACAATCTCCTGATTTTCAGATCAGTAGCTGGGTCAGATTCACAAAATAGGAAATTTAAATTTTGAATTTGGCACCAACCATCCCTTTAAAGACTTTCCTGGAAATATGCGCTTTCTCATTTTTATTATTCGCCAAGCGAAGTGGGCGCTCAGAGTCTTATCACGCATGTGCCACCCACAACAGGATCGGCATTGCGTCTTACTACACTAATGGCAACGGATGGTCACAAGCCCGCTCCCTCCTCCTGCAGCTCACACAAGACAAGAATCTCGGCTTCAGGAACTACTCTTGCTAGTATTGTCACAACAGAAAGGGGAAGGCTTTTCATAGGTTGTTATTTCCTGTACCTTTCTCACAGCAGGGGGGGATTAACCATACCTCCCAACATTTCATTAAGAGAAAGAGGGAAAAAAATATGTGACGCGGGTAGTGTGGCAAATTTTTTTTGGCCAAGCCTGCTTTGTGACCACGCCCCACATGCCACACCCACTTTACATGCCCCAGATGTGCCAGTATAATCAGAATCAGAATAAAGGACATATTAACTTCAAACATGCCAGTATGACTACATTATATTGATAAAGGGCATATTAACCCCAGACATGCCAGTAAAATTACCAAATCAACTTCAGACATACCAAAGGTTCTGTGCATTTTCCAAAGTTATAAATAGTGTCAATTCCAGTGGTACATAAATCTATGTTATTTCCTTCCATTCCTAATCAGTTGAAAGTAAAACAATATTAATGTACCACTAGAATTTCTAGCCATATTAACAAGGCCAGCCTAAGGTTCCCAAACTTATAAGAGCCCCTTTTAAATGTCTGCTATATTTTATGAATGGATCAGCGATACCTCTATTTTCTATTGTGCATGCTGTGCTCTGCCAGAGATTCCCAGGAGCGAGAGGTATATGTTAGGGGTGGAACTGTGAAACTGCCCAGAACACAAATAAAGACAGCAGCCTCTTCTGCCTGATAAAAGACAGAGCGCACCCTCAGACCCTGACCCAGTGAGCAGGAGCAGGGAGAGGGATGCCGCCAATGCCGATAGATGACCCTTGCCTGTCACAAATGCTCCTCCCAGGACAATTAAACATCAAGGTAAACCTGAGAGCTTGAGGTAGCAGGGGAGATTCAAGGGTTAAGTCGGCGGGCTTTATTCCCCGGAGCAGAGCAGAGCAGGCACAGCAATCAATTAAATGGCAATGCTGAGAAGCAGGACATCTAACAATGAATCCGGGACAGCGGGCAGTGCTATAAATATCGGTATGGGCTTTGGTACCATGTGGCAGTAACAGGAAATATTGCCTTCTGCCCAGCAACTATGGCAACTGAACTTGTAGGGATTTAAAGCCATAGGCAACCATATGAACCCCAACATTTTACATAGATATTGTCTGTGTGCATTGCAAATGTAATACTTATGGTCTTCATAACCACAATGAGATAAACATAGTTTTTGTATCAGAATAGTTGAATTACAAGTTCATTTGATACTCTAGCTCCAGATCAGCTATAAAAATCATAAATAGTATTTTACTTGTCCATATGGAACAATTACATGTATACCCATAGTCCTGAATTAGAATACAGTATTAAAAAAGTCTCAGTGCATTGATATGTACATCTGTGTTGAGCAATTTATTTTTGTAGTGGAAAAAGTCAGGACATAATAATAATGTAGTATTTGGCTATTATTACAGACAAGTTACCTATGTATATCTTCTTTATCTCTAGCTTGTACATAGTAATCTGTTTTATTTACATATACCTTCTTTTAAACCATTAACCAGGGACTGGTTGCTCGGTAGCGGCTAGTTCCTATCCTCTGAAGGGACCTTCGTGACGTCACGGTCATGTGGTAATACCATGTGACCGCTCCACTGCGCATGGCCCTTTATTGTGCGGTACATTCAAACACTCAGACGTGCTACTGGCAGACAGCGAGGGGGGTATGACTAAGCCTCTGACTTTCTTTGGCCTTGGGGGGGGGGGGGGAATCACTGTGCCTCTGCTTTTCTGTGGGCCTTAGAGGGGGGGATCATTCTGCCTCTGGTTTTCTGTGGGCCTTGGGGGGGGGGGGGGATCACTGTGCCTCTGGTTTTCTGTGGGCCTTGGGGGGGGGGGATCACTGTGCCTCTGGTTTTCTGTGGGCCTTGGGGGGGGATCACTGTGCCTCTGCTTTTCTGTGGGCCTTCGGGGGGGGGGATCACTGTGCCTCTGGTTTTCTGTGGGCCTTGGGGGGGGGGGGATCACTGTGCCTCTGCTTTTCTGTGGGCCTTCGGGGGGGGGGGAATCACTATGCCTCTGGTTTTCTGTGGGCCTTGGTGGGGGGGGGGGGAGGAATCACTACCTCTGGTTTTCTGTGGGCCTTGGGGGGGGATCACTGTGCCTCTGCTTTTCTGTGGGCCTTCGGGGGGGGGGGGGAATCACTGTGCCTCTGGTTTTCTGTGGGCCTTGGGGGGGGGGATCACTGTGCCTCTGGTTTTCTGTGGGCCTTGGGGGGGGGGATCATTCTGCCTCTGGTTTTCTGTGGGCCTTGGGGGGGGGGGGGATCACTGTGCCTCTTGTTTTCTGTGGGCCTTGGGGGGGGGGATCACTGTGCCTCTTGTTTTCTGTGGGCCTTGGGGGGGGGGGGAATCACTGTGCCTCTGGTTTTCTGTGGGCCTTAGAGGGGGGGATCATTCTGCCTCTGGTTTTCTGTGGGCCTTGGGGGGGGGGGGGTCACTGTGCCTCTGCTTTTCTGTGGGCCTTGGGGGGGGATCACTGTGCCTCTGCTTTTCTGTGGGCCTTCGGGGGGGGGATCACTGTGCCTCTGCTTTTCTGTGGGCCTTCGGGGGGGGGGGGAATCACTGTGCCTCTGGTTTTCTGTGGGCCTTGGGGGGGGGGAATCACTGTGTCTCTGGTTTTCTGTGGGCCTTGGGGGGGGGGGGATCATTCTGCCTCTTGTTTTCTGTGGGCCTTGGGGGGGGATCACTGTGCCTCTGGTTTTCTGTGGGCCTTGGGGGGGGGATCACTGTGCCTCTGGTTTTCTGTGGGCCTTGGGGGGGGATCACTGTGCCTCTGGTTTTCTGTGGGCCTTGGGGGGGGGATCACTGTGTCTCTGGTTTTCTGTGGGCCTTGGGGGGGGGGATCATTCTGCCTCTGGTTTTCTGTGGGCCTTGGGGGGGGATCACTGTGCCTCTGGTTTTCTGTGGGCCTTGGGGGGGGGGGATCATTCTGCCTCGTGTTTTCTGTGGGCCTTGGGGGGGGATCACTGTGTCTCTGGTTTTCTGTGGGCCTTGGGGGGGGGGGGGATCATTCTGCCTCTTGTTTTCTGTGGGCCTTGGGGGGGAATCACTGTGTCTCTGGTTTTCTGTGGGCCTTGGGGGGGGGGGGTATCATTCTGCCTCTTGTTTTCTGTGGGCCTTGGGGGGGGATCACTGTGCCTCTGGTTTTCTGTGGGCCTTGGGGGGGGGATCACTGTACCTCTGGTTCTCTGTGGGCCTTGGGGGGGGGGGGATCATTCTGCCTCTGGTTTTCTGTGGGCCTTGGGGGGGGGGATCATTCTGCCTCTGGTTTTCTGTGGGCCTTGGGGGGGATCACTGTACCTCTGGTTCTCTGTGGGCCTTGGGGGGGGGGGGGATCATTCTGCCTCTGGTTTTCTGTGGGCCTTGGGGGGGGGGATCATTCTGCCTCTGGTTTTCTGTGGGCCTTGGGGGGGAATCACTATGTCTCTGGTTTTCTGTGGGCCTTGGGGGGGGGATCATTCTGCCTCTGGTTTTCTGTGGGCCTTGGGGGGGGGGGATCACTGTGCCTCTTGTTTTCTGTGGGCCTTGGGGGGGGGGGATCACTGTGCCTCTGGTTTTCTGTGGGCCTTGGGGGGGGGGGGAATCACTGTGCCTCTGGTTTTCTGTGGGCCTTAGAGGGGGGTATCATTCTGCCTCTGGTTTTCTGTGGGCCTTGGGGGGGGGGGTCACTGTGCCTCTGCTTTTCTGTGGGCCTTGGGGGGGGATCACTGTGCCTCTGCTTTTCTGTGGGCCTTCGGGGGGGGGATCACTGTGCCTCTGCTTTTCTGTGGGCCTTCGGGGGGGGGAATCACTGTGCCTCTGGTTCTCTGTGGGCCTTGGGGGGGGGGGGGGATCATTCTGCCTCTGGTTTTCTGTGGGCCTTGGGGGGGAATCACTGTGCCTCTGGTTTTCTGTGGGCCTTGGGTGGGGGGGGGATCACTGTGCCTCTGGTTTTCTGTGGGCCTTGGGGGGGGGGATCACTGTGCCTCTGGTTTTCTGTGGGCCTTGGGTGGGGGGGGATCACTGTGCCTCTGGTTTTCTGTGGGCCTTGGGGGGGGGGGATCACTGTGCCTCTGGTTTTCTGTGGGCCTTGGGGGGGGGATCACTGTGCCTCTGGTTTTCTGTGGCCTTGGGGGGGGGGGATCATTATGCCTCTGGTTTTCTGTGGGCCTTGGGGGGGGGGATCATTCTGCCTCTTGTTTTCTGTGGGCCTTTGGGGGGGAATCACTGTGTCTCTGGTTTTCTGTGGGCCTTGGGGGGGGGGGATCATTCTGCCTCTTGTTTTCTGTGGGCCTTTGGGGGGGAATCACTGTGCCTCTGGTTTTCTGTGGGCCTTGGGGGGGGGGATCATTCTGCCTCTGGTTTTCTGTGGGCCTTGGGGGGGGGGGGGGATCACTGTGCCTCTTGTTTTCTGTGGGCCTTGGGGGGGGGATCACTGTGCCTCTGGTTTTCTGTGGGCCTTGGGGGGGGGGGAATCACTGTGCCTCTGGTTTTCTGTGGGCCTTAGAGGGGGGGATCATTCTGCCTCTGGTTTTCTGTGGGCCTTGGGGGGGGGGGATCATTCTGCCTCTGGTTTTCTGTGGGCCTTGGGGGGGGATCACTGTGCCTCTGGTTTTCTGTGGGCCTTGGGGGGGGGGGGATCACTGTGCCTCTGGTTTTCTGTGGGCCTTGGGGGGGGGGATCACTGTGCCTCTGGTTTTCTGTGGGCCTTGGGGGGGGGGATCACTGTGTCTCTGGTTTTCTGTGGACCTTGGGGGGGGGTATCATTGTGTCTCTGGTTTTCTGTGGGCCTTGGGGGGAGGGGGAAATCACTGTGTCTCTGGTTTTCTGTGGGCCTTGGGGGGGGGAGGGCGGAATCACTGTGCCTCTGATTTTCTAGGGGGATCACTGTGCCACGGATTTTCTTTTGTCCTATGGGGTGGGGGGTCACTGTGCCAGTCTTGAGAAATCTCTCGTCCTCCTGTAGTGGGCTATGGCTTCTCATCCCTTTTTATTATAACTTAAAGTAGAATTCAACCCCCTTGATTTTAAGTCCCCATCTGCCCCCCCCCCTCAGTTTGTCCCCCTCCCTGCCTCCCCCCTGTATAGTCTTGAGCCTGAATCCTTCTCCCTCCAGAAATAGTGACCGGAAAAGCAGAGTAAGTGCGGCGGAGCTCCCAGACGCCATGTTTTTGTCTTCTTTCTCCTCTTCGACTCATCCTGTATCTTTTGGCGAATGCGTATTTTTCAAACCCAGAAATTTGCTACAACTGCGCATGCGCCAGAACGCCGCTCCATTCATGAAGATTAAGAAGATGGCGGCTGGGAGCTCCGCTGCACTCACTCTGCTTTTCTGGTCACTATTTCTGGAGGGAGAAGGATTCAGGCGCAAGACTGTGCAGGGGGGAGGCAGGGGGGGGGGGCAGATGGGGACTTAACATAAAGTGTGCTTGAAATCTCCTTTAATTCACAGAACTATTTAATTTTAGTAATTGTTCAGTGGCATCAGATTTTTCAATTTATTTAGATAAGAATGTGTTAAATTGATTCTTTTTTCTCCTGTTTTACAGCTGCAGAAGTGGTAGTCGTTAAAGAAAAGCTTCGGTTTTATTTATTGTGTGCTAGATTTGTTGTCTGATCCTGCTTCGTGTTTTCATTTATGTTTTAATAAAATTCTAAATAAAATTACTTTTTTGTTTTGAAGTACATTTTTTTTGTCTACTTTTTAGGATTGAATACATAACTTTATTTACTTGGCTAGAAATAAACTATGCACATCTTTATTTGATTGTATTGTAAGTCCTGGCTAAAGACTTTCAGAGTACAGAGAGCTGTAGTTCTGTAATTCTGTAATATGCGTGCAATTCATTTTGCACAAACAGAGAAAAAGTATTTTCACCACACTTTTTTTAATGTGTTAAAATAAAGTAGAACTCTTGTTTAAGCTTTAGATTGTGAGAACATAAATAAATGTATCATTCATGTATCTAATCTATACGTCTGTATTGGCTGCTTTCATTTATTCTTTTAGAATAATCATTGAATCCTCCAGTGCCACTGGTTATTTCTTTGATTTGCAACTATCTACCCCTGTTCCGACAGGCGCTAGTCACTATTTTTTGGCCATAGGAGGATGCCATTAGGCTCAATGTCCGATTTCATTATTTCTAAACTAGTACAGTTCTGCCATGTTTGACATTCTAGGTCAGTGATCCCAACCAGTGGCTCATGTACAAAATGTTGCACTGCAACCCCTTAATGTTGCTCCCACTGGCCTCAAATCAGGTGTTTTTTTTTTTGTTTTTTTTTTAATTCTATTGTTGGAGGCAAGTTTTGGTTCCAGATAAAAAAGGTGTACTTGTAGGGGGGGGGGGGGGGGGGGTACAGCCTGGTGCTAAAGGTTTTTCCACACATGTGCACAGGACTTCACAATCTGGAACACTTTTATTTATACAGGCATGCAGTCATCACACGATTCTTAACAGATACATGTTGTTACCCATCACACCACCGCTGCCTCCCATCAAAAGACTCTTAAACTAAGGCGTGGCTCCTATTTATACCCTGCTGCTCACTAACTCCCTCTAGTGATGGGGGAACTGCACTACACTAAGTTTTCCCTATCTCATCTTTTCCCATCTAGTGGCCGTTCCTGGTATTACACTCTGACAATGTTCATACATACATGTTAACCTCTTACATGCTTTTCCATCCCCTGCATATTCATATAAAAAAAACACTACACATTACTTGGTCACACCCTTACATACTGCCAAAAAGAGCCTCAAAGTAGGTTGACAACCCACATAGGGGCTACCGAATGGTCAATCACTTATTTGACACCCCTTGTCTGAATGTTGCTCACAGGTTCAAAAGGTTGGAGATCCCTGCTCTAGGCACTGCTTCTCCACAGCTGTCTGAACCACTGTTCTGCTCAGAGGGTGTGGATTTTATTATAGCAATGCCAAACCAAGCCATTCAGGGCTTTATTTGCACATCTAAAAAACACAGCTTGAGGTCTACATCTGTGTTTTTTAGATGTGCAAATAAAGGTTAATCGATTTTAATATCACCTGTTGCGGCTTTTTTATGCTGACCTGGAGTGCACTGCCAATGTGTGAAGTCCTTGCCATCCTAGGCCCGGGCCTTTGTGGCCTCGCCACAAATCTGGGCCTGAGGATCAGGAATCAGGGAACCAACAAAGCAGTTTTCAGAGCACCTAGGAGCAAGCACTATAAAAGGCAATGAGTCAGTGCAGAGCAGGAGGTCATATAGCCAGACTAATACTTTACACTGATGACCTATGGCCAGATTAGCATTGGGAGAAAAAGGTATGCCTACTTTCAAATAAAGGGATAGCAATAGCAGTGAACATTGCCCTTAGCTGCCTGCTCATATAGAGTAGAGGTATTACAGACAACATGAAAATACCAGATTATTAATTCAACTCCAGGCAGGATGTGAGAAGTTTCATGGATTGTTTATACAGATACCATTCATTATGCCATATTTACCATTTATTTATGTTTTTTATGCAATAGTTATGTAAAAAAAAGACATTGTTTGCCCAGGTACAGTTACCATACCAACTTATCAGCAGTAAGCTTTTATTGCATCACAGAAAACATTTAACTGGTGTGAAAAAAATTACATTAATAAGGTTAAGGTCACTTAACTGGAAGGCAGTATCTGATTTATGCTTTAACGGACTTGTTTCTATCCCTATACTGGACCTGTCAGGTATTTGCCTATTACAGATTGTCCCTGTACTAAGTTAGAGAAGGTCCTTGGACTGGATGGGAATTAGCTGGTTCTTAAATGAACTGAGTAGTTTCTATGTCTATACTGGACCTGTCAGGTATTTGCCTAATACAGTTGGTCCCTTTACTGTTAGAAAAGGTCCTTAGACAGGATAGGAATTAGCTTGTTTATATATGAACCAACTAGTTCCTATCCCTTTACTAGACCTGCCAGGTATTTGCCAAATACTGATGGTCCCAAAATTGTTAGAAAGGTCCTTAGACAGGATAGGAATTAGCTTGTTCATAAATGAACCAACTAGTTCCTATCCCTTTACTGGACCTGTTAGGTATTAGCCTAATACTGATGGTCCCTTTACCGTTAGAGAAGGTCCTTAGACAGGATAGGAATTAGCTTGTTCATAAATGAAGGGACTAGTTCCTATCCCTTTACTGGACCTGTCAGTTATTTGCCTAATACAGAAGGGCCCTGGCAGGATAGGTCCTTAAGGTGCCCATACACCATAAGATCCGCTCGCTTGGCGATGTCGCCAAGCCAGCGGATCTTCACCCGATATCCCCACCTACGGGTGGGCGATATCGGGTAGCAAGCTGCTTTAAAAAAAAAAAATCCAATCGCTTGGCCCTGGGGCCAAACGATCGGATTACATTTGAGTTTATGGGGCAGTCGGTTCGGGGACCGCATCAACGAGCCGATGCGGTCCCCGATCCGACCGGATTTTCTAACCTGGCCAATCGAGATCTGGCCAATTTCAGGCCAGATATCGGTCGGCCAGGCAGCTCTGTTCTGCCCATACACGGGCCGATTAGCTGCCGAATCGGTCCGATTAGCTGCCGAATCGGCCAGCTTAATACAGTTAGTCCCTGTCCTGTTAGAAACGTCCATAGACAGGATGGGAATTAGCTTGTTCATATATGAACCGACTAGTTCCTATACCTTTACTGGACCTGTTAGTAAATTGCCTAATACAGATGGTCCCTTTATTGTTAGAGAAGGGCCTTAGACAGTATGGGAATTAGCTTGTTTATAAATGAACCAACTAGTTCCTATCCCTGTACTGGACCTCATATGAAGTAGCAATAAAACAGCTGAACACAGGATGATGGATTTCACACATCTTATATAAGAATAACTAATGTCTCAAAAAATAGTTAATTTAATGAGCAGCAAATTAGTTTCTATCTATTTAACATACCAAAAGATTCATATATTGTGTGGGCCTTTACAAGGATGGGAAATAGCCAGCTCTAATAGAATAGACTAGATTCTATCCTTATTTGGGACCTTACTTTGAAGGTCCTTGTACTGGATGGCATTTAGCTTTGTCAGTATAGAATGGACTAATTCCTATCCTGTTCTGGTACCTCACCACTAGAGGCATTTAGGTCCTTTCTAGGGATAGGAACTAGCTCACTGTTTTATGAATTGTCTATTTCCTATCCACTAGAGCAGTGCTGTCCAACTTCTACGGTGCCGAGGGCCGGAATTTCTCTAGCATACATGGTGGAGGGCCGCTAATTGAAGCCAGTTTTGACCACTCCCCTTTTTGAAACCACACCCACTTCACACAATGAAGTTTATCACAATGGTGCTAGCACAGCAAAATCCCAAATGCTTGGTCCTTACTGTGGGGATATCAACTGTCATTCATATGTGAAAGAATTATGTCATATTAAGATATACCCTTAAATTCCATATGCCTCCTCCTCCCCTGTGGATAGCAGAGCAACCCCCAGTACATAATTACACACCTTAGGGACCATTTAATGGCTATTTCCAACTGCTAACAAACTCCCACAACAAACCCCTGCCAGGTTCACCTCCCACAAGCAGCATAGGGCAAGCAGAGTATGGCACACACAGGCAGCACTCTGCCTGTCCTATGCTGTCTGTGTGTGCCATGCTCTGCCTTCCCTATGCTGCCTCTGTGTGCCATACTCTGCCTGCCCTACCCTGCCTGTGTGTGCCATACTCTGCCTGCCCTACCCTGACTGTGTGTGCCATACTCTGCCTGCCCTACCCTGACTGTGTGTGCCATACTCTGCCTGCCCTACCCTTCCTGTGTGTGCCATACCCTCCCTGACCTATGCTGCCCGTGTGTGCCATACTCTACCTGCCCTATGCTGGCTGTATGTGCCATACTCTGCCTACAGTACCTATGTCTGAGGTGTGAAGAAGTGAACAATGGGAGTGATTACAGCCTGAGCCTGAGGTGTGAACACTGCAGGGGGTGGACAATACAGAGATTAAAAGGTGTGAAAAACACAGTGGATTACATTTTTAAACAATACAGAGGGACTACAGCCTGAATCTGAGGTGAGAACCATGCAGGGGGCCAGTTAATCACAGTACTGATACCATTTAATGCTTACTCAAAGGTAAGCCATCAAAGCAGCCAGACAGGTGGGGGGCCACACAGAGGGGGGTCGCAGGCCGCCAGTTGGACAGCACTGCACTAGAGGGAGGGTCCTTTCTGAGGATGGGAACTAGTCGTTTCTGTACAGAATGGACTAATTCCTATCCAGTTCTGGTACCTCACCACTAGAGGTATTAGGTCCTTTCTAGGGATAGGAACTAGCTCACTGCCACATGAACCGTCTATTTCCTATCCACTAGAGGGAGGTCCTTTCCGAGGATGGGAACTAGTCACAACCCTGGTTGCTCTGACAACCTCTTCTTACTTCCGGGTGCCATGATGTCACACGGATCACGTGACAAGGATTCTTGCTGCATGGTGGTGATTGGGTCCGACTGTGTCACATGATACTGTATGCTGAAGGCAGGGCATTGAGGAGCCCTTGAGACGTTTCCATGCTACTTTAGTAAAGCTCTGAAGGTATTTTGCAGTTTTTTTTTATTTTTCTATATATGCATCTGTGTGAGTGTGTGCAGGAGGAAGACTGCTACTGGTACTGCACTGGCAGGTATCCCATTTCTATTTCCGACCTTTTTGTGTGTGCAGTACTCACCAAGTGAAGTTACAGCTCCTACTCTTGCTAGCTAAAGCGAACTTGGTACTTAGCTGTCAGTCATGTGACTTGTCAGTCAGAGAGCCTAGCTGGGTACAGTGCTCTGTCCGTGCTCCTGCAGGCACAGCACAGTAAAAAGCCAAAGCAAAATTACACATTGTCACACTGTAATATACACAGGTAGGTGAAAAAAATACTACTGTCAGTCCCCCGCAGTATTACTGTCTCATTGTGTCCAACTGTGTAGCAGAGCTAGCAATCATGCAGTCAGTGGGATGGGACACCCATTTTGCTCTGTGTGTGTGGGTGGGGGGGGGGGGGGGGAGTCATACAGTATAAGTGTCCCTGGCTGAAATAGCTTCGGCATGATCCCTTTCATGGCCTTACATAACAGCTTTTGTAGAGTGTGTGTGTGTGTGTGTGTGTGTGAAGGGGGGGGGTGCTTTGATCTGCATTTGGAGTCTCCCCCCCAATGTACAAACCCAAGCCAGTGTTTTTTTTTAATGTTTTGGTGCTGGCCTCTCCTTGGACGTCCAATATGTGGTGAGACTTGTGATATGTGAAAACATAATTGTAGCTATAAAATGCTATAGTTTCAGCAATTCCTGGACACAATTCTTTTTTTCGTCCCAACTGTAGATTTGAATACCAAATGAAGTTTCCTGAACAGGATTTAAATATAAATCTGAAACCATATGGTAGATAAATGTTTTTAACATATGATATGTGCTAGTGATAATTATTTTCAATAACATTATGTTCCTGTAGAGTTGCCAATGGATTCAAGCTGTGACTGTTTACATGCCCTGGGAGTTGGTCTGGGAGCATTGGTATCTGTTATACTTGTATGGGCTGCTCATCGCCTAGGGGTTATCTACCAGCTGTTTCACAAGGTATTGTATATTTTACATTAAACAAAAAAGGCCTCAATTACAATGAGCAGAGGTGCAAGTGATGGAGTGCTAAGGGGGCAAAGTTGCACCTCACAAAGCCTATACACTTACACCAGGTCCGTGGTTGGTACTTATGTGCTCTGCTCTGATTTGACCTTTACACCCTTTGTTTTAGATATAGGATTTTTTACACCTTTAGTTGAACTGCAAGTTAATATTTGATGATCATCTTCACCAAGTGTCACATTTATCCAGTTACAGCAAGGTAGTGGCAATAAAGTGGTTGCCTCTGGCCACTGATTTACTGTTTCACCCATAGTAGATTCCTTACCTGCAAGTGGTTCAAACAAAAAAAGCACTAAGCTCTCAGCACAAACTACTCTGTCTGCTTCATCTGTGCCTGAAGCTTTGTTACAGTGTCCTGAATTTTTTTTGCAAAATAAAGCTTTTTCTAAAGAGTTGAGGACTAAACAGACAATTTTGAGGGCTACGTCAAATGTGATGTTTTACACAGTGTTTTTTTTAAAAATGCCTTATGGGGCACAATTACACCAAAAATACATTGCCATGAATGGTACTGTAATTCACCATAATATATTTTTAAAGTAGGGCAGTATGTGTATTAAAACAGTTATGGGCACATTTCCATGCCTAGGAGGTAATATGCTAGGGCATTTGTTTATTTATAGAATTCATTGTGTACTCCTGCACTGGCACATGTTGGCTTATAAATATAGTGTATTGCAACATGCCTAACCAGTTGCTGCAAACTTAGCCAATTTGGGTAAAATCTGTGGGTGTAATGATGCTATGTAATCACACAGAAGATCCGTATCAAAGGAGAACTATTACAGTATAAAACATAATCAGTCAGGAAGTATCATTATCCTCTTCCTATTGCAGGTGTAAAATTCTATTTCAAAATCTTTTTTTCTGTTTCAGCATTTTATAGTAGAATTAACCCTGGTCCCAACTAAGTCTTTCAGCCCTTCTGCAGAAGAAGCCAGAGACCCCCTGCCCTAGCAAGATTAATGCCCCCACATACACATACATCCTTGCAATCCCTTTAATGCTAATGCTTATTCTGATAAGGAATCCATGTTAGGCTGTGGTAGCCATTGGGTCACCAAAAGGAGTTGCCTCAGCTAACATTTGAAGTGTTAATATTCTAATTCTCTGTTAAGCTACATGCTCTACTCATGTTGCTGATTGGCTATAGGCATGTTATAGCTCTGCTCTGTTCAGGGAATGCAGAACAATAATTACACTAGATATCTGTATCCCCAGTTTTGAATTAAATTACATTTACAAAAATTATTGCAAAAAATAGCTTCAAAACAAAGTTTCTGGAACTGTGACTGTAGGAACCATTTTCTGCAAACCCCTTTATCCTCTTGACACTTCTCTTGCTTTGACATTTTGAGAAATCTCATACTGCACAGAAAAACATTAGTAAAATATTGCATTTTAATTTTTATAGAATTCTTAGTAATGATAGTCAGTTCTTCCTTTTATCTTATGTGTATATGTTGTACACTGTCTACAGGTTGAAACTCAAAGTCCTTGCCATGGTGGAGAGGTTGTTGCCAAAGTACTTCAGGCTCATGGCGTGCGTTTTGTTTTCACTTTGCCTGGTGGACATATATCTCCTATAGTGGTCGCTTGTGAAAAGTTAGGAATTCGAATAGTTGACACCAGACATGAGGCTACTGCGGTGTTTGCAGCAGATGCTGTGGCCAGGCTTTCAGGTTTGCACTCCATCTTTGCTCACCTCTATCTGAAAAATCAACTGGCAGTGTATCACAAAATAAAGTGTTTTTCTGTTTTGGTACAGGCACAGTGGGAGTGGCAGCAGTCACTGCAGGGCCAGGTTTGACCAACACAGTAACAGCTATTAAGAATGCCCAGATGGCAGAATCACCACTGCTGCTGATAGGAGGAGCTTCAGCCACACTGCTACAGGTACTGAAAACATAACCTGTTTTTTACAGTTGTGCATTTTGATCTTATTTTTTTTTCCTGATTTTTTTATATAAGATATTAACCACCGCATTTTCTGAAATTCCTCTACACTCAGATGTCTAAAACTAAATACAATAGGTGCTTTCACCTATGGTGAAACACGATTAACAACCTTTAGTATTGTAGCTTTGTATTTGTCTCTATACCACCCTTTGTCTTTAGAGTGGTATAATTTGAGGCTGGTTTTTCAGATTCACATTTTATTCCCTGTAGCATTAACTTTTGCCAAAAATGCTCAGAGGTTAAACTTTCATTAACTGATATTCCATTACATTTTCTTTAAGACAGATGTAATTCTGTATTGTGACATGCGTTTTAGTTCTTTGGCATGTTTGGGTCTGGCATGGTTAATGATCAATTTGAGGAATATTGGCCTAGAACATATTTGTAATTGGATAGAGAACTGGCTGAAGGATAGATTACAAAGAGTGGTGGTAAATGGAACATTTTCTAATTGGACCAGTGTGGTTAGTGGAGTACCGCAGGGGTCAGTCCTTGGTCCTTTGCTTTTTAACTTGTTTATTAATGACCTGGAGGTGGGCATAGAGAGTACTGTTTCTGTTTTTGCTGATGACACTAAATTGTGCAGGATGCTGCCACTTTGCAGAGCGATTTGACAAAATTGGAAAACTGGGCAGCAAACTGGAAAAGGAGGTTCAATGTGGACAAGTGCAAAGTTATGCACTTTGGTAGAAATAATATAAATGCAAACTATCTACTGAATGGTAGTTTGTTGGGGGTATCCTTAATGGAGAAGGATCTGGTTTTTGTAGATAGCAACTTGTCTAATTCCAGGCAGTGTCATTCTGTGGCTACTAAAGCAAATAAAGTGCTGTCTTGTATAAAAAAGGGCATTGACTCAAGGGATGAGAACATAATTTTGCCCCTTTATAGGTCCCTGGTAAGGCCTCACCTTGAGTATGCAGTGCTGTTTTGGGCTCCAGTACTTAAGAAGGATATTAATGAGCTAGAGAGTGCAGAGGCGTGCAACTAAACTGGTGAAGGGGATGGAAGCTTTAAGCTGTTTTCTCTGGAAAAGAGGTGCTAGCGAGGGGACTGGACAGGTACATTAGAGGGGATTATAGGCAGATAGGGGGTGTTGTGTTTTCCCATAAAAGCGATCAATGCACCAGAGGCCACCCCTTTAGATTAGAGGTACAGAGTTTCCATTTGAAGCAGCGTAGGTGGTTTTTCACAGTGAGGGCAGTGAGGTTGGGGAATGCCCTTTCTAATGATGTGGTAATAGCAGATTCTTTTAATGCCTTTAAAAGAGGCCTGGATGAGTTCTTGAACAAGCATAGTATCCAAGGCTATTGTGATACTAATATTTACAGTTAGTATTAGTGGTTGTATATAGTTCATGTATGTGAGTGTATAGATAGGTCAGTATAGGTTGTGTATGCTGGGTTTTCTTGGAAGGGTTGAACTTGATGGACTCTGGTCTTTTTTCAACCCTGTGTAACTACTATGTAACTATGTCCTACGGCCTCTATATTTTAGGTTAAGCAACTGATTTACAGCACTGATATCACAACGAGAATCTGTTTATTCACTGATAATTAAAGCTGGCGAGTGACCCTTAGACCGTTGGTGCTTTTGTAGAAACAGTGCTAGGCAGAGCCAGTTACAAGTTTTTTTTATAATATTCCATAATATCCATTGCCTTTCTGTCTAGTTTTAAATTGAATCATTTTCTAAAGGTTTGCATTAACAAAATGCTTCTGATTTGAATGTTGTTAAACATGTGCTGGGCATATAATATGTCAATTTGGGCAGTTTATAATGTAGATGTCAGCTGCCAAAACCTCAGTAACTAACCACAGGATATTTTGGAGCAACATACAAAACGTATTCTTTATAAGCACATAGTAGTCATTAGTTTTGGTACGCAGTCTGATGCATCAGTGCATGTACATTATATAGGGTATTTGGTCATTAGCCACATAGGCTGCATGGTCCTCTTGGGTCATCTGGTCATTATGTCATTTACCAGTGGTACAAGAACAAGTGTTGGTGCTTTAAGGGGAGCAAATTCTCTTAAGGGCCCTAACGTAGAACACTTGCACTGGATGAAAATGTACCAGTACCACTCACACTGGCATAAGGGAGCCTTGGACCCTACAACTGCTATAAGGAGTCACTAAGTACGGGGTATTCTAGTACATTGTGTTCCATGGCACCCACCTGCTTCACTCTCTGAATGATTCATATGCTAGAAGGTGTTCTAGGGGATGTTCAGGTTTGTCACTGCTCCTCCCACTGCTGTTCTAATTGCTGCTGAGTGCAGCCTGCACTGTGTGACAATCCTTTGTGCTCCATTCTAGAAAAGCAAAGAGTTGTTTCTCAGGGTACAACGATATTGGAGAAAGATGCAGCAACTGCTAGATCTGGTCTATTAAAAGTATATTTTATTTGCATACATTAAAAAGGTATTAACATGAAGAGCACCTGCTGTTGCTTGGACAATATTAAAAAGGACAGTTTACTGCTCATTCATATATTGAACTTTTATAATGAGTGGTGTGAATCACCCCTGCTGATTTTTCCATATTTACATTAAAATATGTAGGCTGTGCTAAGGGAATTCTGTAATCTTCGTTTGATATTTGATTGCATTTTCACTGAATATGTGTATAATTTAAATAAATATTTCTTTAATGATCACCCCTTTTCCTACTGCAGGGTCGAGGTGCACTCCAGGACATAGATCAGATGTCACTTTTCAAACCTATATGCAAATCCTGCTCATCAGTTAGAACTATACGAGAGATTGTACCTGTGCTTAGGAAAGCAATGGCTGAGGCCCAGTCTGGAACACCAGGTGAACAGCGCTCCCCACATTTTTGTTATAAGATCAGAAAAAGGAGTTGATTTGTATTTGAGGTTCCTATTATCATACCATTTAAATTTGATTAAAAGGGATACAGAGGCGCAAAAGTTTAATGAAGCTGATCCAGTAATTTAGCTTTGGACTGTATTTTCAGACCAACATTCTCCTCTGTGGCAATTGTAATAATGTAGGGCACAAAATAGTAAAGGCTTCTAACCACTCTTAGCTGTATTGTAATGCATTTATGTTAAAGGAACAGTAACACCAAAAAATGAAAGTGTATAAAAGTAACTAAAATATAATGTGCTGCTGCCCTACACTGGTAAAAGTTGTGTGTTTACTTCAGAAAGTCTACTATAATTTATATAAATAAGCTGCTATGTAGCCATGGAGGCAGCCAATGAAAGGAGAAAAGGCACAGGCACATAGCAGATAACAGATAAAACACTATTGTATTCTACAGAACTTTTCTGTTATCTGCTATGTAACCTGTGCCTTTTCTCCTTTTTTCCAGCTTGAATGGCTGCCCCCAGGGCTACACAGCAGCTTATTATATAAATTATAGTAGTGTTACTGTAGCAAACACACCAGTTTTACCAGTGCAGGGCAACAGTGCATTATATTTTTATTACTTTAAAGCTCTTTCATTTTTTGGTGTTACTGTTCCTTTAAGAAGCAGCAGGGCCTACAAGTGCTGTCCAATCAGTTTACTGAACAACAATTTCCTTTGTGGACCTGGTGAAAAAGAGAGGGATATAGATATATTCACTCAAAAAAAACCATTGTTAACTATTTGTTTGTAAGTTCACTGTTTTCACTGTTTTATAGCAGTTTCAATAATTGGTTATTTTCGAAGAAAGTTTACTGAAGGACATGCTGGCATTTTATGGCAGCACGGTTAGTACTTCTTCCTTGAAGTGCTGGGAAATTTCTGTTACAGAGTTATACAGTGTTAGAGCTCAAAAGTGTACCTAAATTGCGTGTGACATTAATTTTTGTTTATATTATAGGACCCGTATTCGTAGAATTTCCTATCGATATTTTGTACCCATATCATATAGTTCATAAAGAACTATCACCTAAGGGAGCTCCAAAAGGAATTGTGGGAAAAGCAATCACCTGGTAATGTATAATGGTTATTAATGACATTTGTGGCCTACTTTTAGTGTTTTTGGAGGTTTTTTTCCACTCATTTCAGTCATTTTGGGGGCTAGCTTACCTTCATTCTGTGCTTTCATGAAAGGGAAAGTCCTTTTCTAAGTATATTATTCTCTTTAACCCCATCCCACCCATCTCTTTTTATGCTCAAAGTTGTCCTTATTTTACCTGTTACCTTCCCTTCCCCCTTGAATCTTATGGAATTTTCTAAATCCATTGATATTGTCTTTCTAGTATAGCATCCTGGCAGTTTGCAATGCTGTGTTAGTAGTTAAGGTGTCCTTGTTTTTAGCTGTGGCATACGGAAGTGGGTATGTACACAAGCAAGTAAATGGTTACCATGGTATCTATGTGGGGGTAGCTAAGGCTGTAAATATCAAATGATAACGAGTATTGTGTATGATACTTTTTGTTCATGTTAATCTATGGTAGGTTGACAGTCCTTATTGAGAATTAAAATAGCCCTCCATAAGCTGAAACTGACAGAACATGCAGTAAAACTGATCTGAAACAAACATTTTCTACATAAGAATCAATAATCTAAATTTCAGTTGTGTTAAACTTCCTACTTAAACACTTTTGAGATAGGAACTGAAACAAGAAGTCTGTGCCTGATAACCTACTAATTTTTGCAAGCTAAAGCAATCTTGCAAGAAGATGCTGGCCAGAGTTCATCCACTGAGCTGTCAATTAAGCTGTCTTTAATCTTGCTATGAGCTGTGCTGCCCTGACAAATATTGACACAGAAACAGGGGTTTAAGTACAAGAAGAATCTCAAAAAGTTTTGATAGTTTTGAATTTTTGATTTTTATAGATTGTGATAGTTCTATAAGGTAGTTCTGATATTTACATTATTTCTTCTTTTATTCAAATCTTACCATAGGTACCTGCAGAACCATCTGAACAATTTGTTTGCTGGTGCTTGGGAACCTCGGGATGTATCACCACTTCCACTCTCTATCCCTCAAGCAAGCCCTATGCAGGTCTTTAAAATATAATTTAAAATATCATTCACTTTCTAAGCAAGTGCTCTAGTTTTATTAGTAGCAATGCACAGGCCTGCTCTTCTAAGGAGCAGCAACAGTAGGATACTGTTTGGGTCCCTAGTCTCTAGCTTCTGGAAGTTATGTGTCTGGGAACCTGCCTTCTGAATTGGAACTTCTCCTAGACCAGAGATAGGTGTGGAGTGAGGATTGGGGAGGTTATGTAGGCAGGATATTTTTATATTCCAGCATTTTCTTAAGGGGAATTTGAAATGTGCATTACTTGTGACTGGTAGTCAATTTTGTTAACTATTTTGTTCTCCAGATCCAGCAGTGTATAGAGCTTGTAAGCCGTGCTAAGAAGCCAGTGTTTCTTTTGGGCAGTCAGGTCACATTACCTCCTATGCCAGTAGAAACTCTGCGGTAAGAGAGAAACCATATTTCCTACTGTGTCTTAAACTTGCATCAAACACTTTAATTACTTTAAATATGGCAGTGCTGCCCAACCTCTGTGGTACCAAGGGCTGTAAATTTTCTGACCTATGCGGTGTAAGGCCAGTAATTTAAGTCAAATGTGACCCTGCCTAGTTTTAAAAACCACACCCACTTTTAAGACTATGCCCACGTTAATGATGGTAGAAACTTCAAGTGAGATGGTTATCACATAGTTCAGAAAGCATGTCCTTCTTTTGCCTGCTTAAAGAACAGAATTAATTGTCAAAGTAATGTCCACTGGCCCACAGAATAATTTGGCACAGTAATGTCCAACATCAAATGGCACTGACAACACAGACGTAGTAAAGTCAAGCATCAAATGTCCTATAAATGAGGGCACTGCTACATAAGGCAAGGTAAAAATCTTACCTCAAGTGGCAATGCCCATACTTTACCAGGGGTGACAAACAAAATGCTCCAGATAACTTTTAAAGACAAAATTTGGGTTGCTAAACAAGAAATTTGTCTTTTCAATTGCAGAGAGGCAATCTGTGTTCTCTCCCATAGAAATGCAGCCACCACTCCTGCACCAACACTAAATTTAGTTGACCATTAGCACAAATGCAATGTGAACCCTACTCTTGAATATAGCTGACAACATCCACAAGAGTCATGTTTAGCAACTCGCTTACCTGTGTGATTCTGGCATTACTACTCAGAATAGGTGATTTGGTAGCCCTGTGACTTCTAGTGCAAATGAATATATAGAAATTATAAGATGAAAAACTGAACACTTCTGGTTTAGGCAAGGGCCACATATACTGTATAAATGAGCCTGGCACACCATTAAACTTAACTGTATAGGAGGGATACATTTTCTTTGTGACTTTAAGATTTTAAGTAAGACACCCATATAAACATATCTACAATACAAAGAGGGCCGCTCTCCCATATCAAATGATACAGAGATAGTCATTAAGTATGATACACAAATAGTCTTAATGAATGTGTCTTATGGACCTGTTTTGCACTCCTAGCACTAATGCTGCTTCTACTTTACTAAATATGTACTCTCTCCTCCAACCCATAAATTCTACTTACTCCCACCATGCCCAAGTCATATATCTGCCAACATTAAAACTCACGGAGCAATAACAATTATTAACACAGTAAATCTTGTATTTCAAAGTAGTTTTGTCCTTTGAGTAATTTAAGTTGCATTAACACTTTTACCCAATTTTGCATTTTTTACTCTGAAAAATGTAAAATAAGGGTTTTTACTTTATTACTTTTTCCAGTCTACTTTCTAACACAGAGCATTATTGCTAAAAATTAGACATTGCAGTTGACAGTTGCAATTATTTAGAGAATAGTTATACTAACTGAAACAGTTCTCAGTATTCTAAATATACAGAATGGAGCAATGACATACATTTTGTGTAGTCTGTGAAAGCTCATTTCATAACCCAGGGTTGTCATGAGTGTATGTTTGTGCACTTACTGTAAGGGCTGTGACACGCGGGGAGATTAGTCGCCGCACAACAAATCTCCCAGAAATGCCATTCCACAGACTAGAATGTAAATCGCCGGTGGGATGGCATATGAGGCGCCACGATTGCCCGAAGTTGCAGAAGTTGCATTGAGTATGCCATCCCTCCAGCGATTTACATTTTACATCGCCAGTGGGATGGCATTGCAGGGAGATTAGTCGCCTGCGACAAGGGAGATTTGTTGCGGTGCGACTAATCTCCCCGTGTGTCACAGCCCTAAAATCCAACAAATTCAACTGCTCAATAATGTTGTTGGATCATTCAATTTAGCCCCACCCCACTTGTATTGTAGGCAGCGGCCTTTGCTGCCTACTCCTAGTTATGGCCTGCCATGATGAAGTGCCTTTAACACACAGAAGGCACTTCTGTGCAGTTTCTAAATGACACATTGATTAAGTTGACTACAGCCTAATATAGCTACTAGTAGTCACTGTGGCTACTATGCTGTGAATATATAAAGTTGTGTAAACAGATCATGCACATTGTATGATTATTTTTTACAGAAAATCACTGGAGTCTTTGGGTATTCCTTGTTTCTTGGGGGGTATGGCCAGAGGCATGCTGGGAAGAGACAGCCCTTTGCACATTCGACAAAACCGCAGGGAAGCTTTGAAGGAAGCAGATCTTGTCATTCTGGCAGGTAGGGCATTCAGCTTCAGAAAACACAGATTGCATTCATTGTAAAAGCTGCTACAGCATTGAAACTGTATCATAAGTACTTTGTATAATAGTGCTGTATTATTGTATCATTATTTTGTTACTAGATGTCAAATCTTTTATAACTTATCTCCTCTTCATGCTTATTGTGTAATTAGCGGATCTTTCCCCTATATGTCCATATTAAGCTAGGAGATATCATACTGACCTGAGGGCCAAACAGTTTCATCACAATGATGGAAATGCAGACCAGGACGAGGACCATATCAATGAGCCAATGTACTCGTCACCTGACAGCCTGCATTTCCATCATTGTGAACTGATCATTTGGGTCTTGGGTCAGCATGATATAAGACTGGTTTTTGGCCAGACATTGGTCACGCAGGCTCCATACACTGAACAGAAAATTGCTAACTCAGTCTGGAAGGACAGAGTTTGCCGGTTTTATCCCTAATGATTCTTTTGTGTATCTGTGCAGTATTCTATGGAATACTTTTTTTAACTAGATTCTTAGAAGCGATGTAAATGTTTTAGAACTGATGATTAACATAAATGCCAGTAGGAATGTAGCGCTGGGTGTTTTGTCCTTGTTGGAGGAGAATCAACACGGTTGACCAAACATCCCGTCTGCCATTACCCTGACCCAGTTCTCTATCTATAGGTTCTCTGCATACAAAGATTGCAGTGTTTGGCTGACATTTACTTGTTATGGACTTGTTGGTTGACAAGCCACCAGGGTTTGCTGCTGTAATCAGCCTTCTCTCTGTCATATTACTAGCCATAAAGCAACAAGCGGCATCAACTCTTCAGTCTTTCCTACAACCACTTGTTGTGTTACATAGGGTATGGAATCTGGGTTTCCTTAGTAAGTATGTCATATTGCTGCTCAAACTTACAAGACACATTAAAAGATAGCACAAAAAGTGTAAATGAGTCTTGTATTTGGCCATTGCCTGGATATTACTTAATATACATTATATACATTAAAGCATGTGGATATGGCTTATGCAGTGATTCCTGAGTGGCTGTGCTTATGTGGAGCCAAATAGTGTATAATCTCAATGTTTGGCCTGCTGGAAACATTAGCACTAAACTGCTGCTGCTCACAGGAACTCACATAGATGGACTGCTGTTAGTTACAATGTTTACGGTAATATGCATATTGCAGTTATTGCGGCATCTAGATATTTCTGGGAAATGTGGTGTTTGACCAAATCATTTTGTTTCATACTTAATTTCTATTGCCTTGTATAGTTATGAAATCCTGAAACCAATTATCCATAGAGCATCTCCCATAGACTCCATTCTATGTTTTGTGCTATATTTTCTTTTATCTATTAAGGTACGGTTTGTGATTTTCGTCTTTCTTATGGGCGTGTCCTGAGCCGACGCAGTAAAATCATTGCTGTCAGTAGGGACCGTTCTCAGCTACTGAAGAACTCTGATATGTTCTGGAAGCCAAGTGTTGCAATCCAAGGTAACCTGTATTGAATAATGTCATTTTCACTCAAGAATACAAATTCAATAATGTGAAGATTTCCAAAACCAATGTTTTCCGCCCATCGTTACCAATACTTGCAGTCCTTGTTTTTCCTTGTTTTCTACTTTTGTTCTTGAAATCAGAAGTTGCCAGAACTTTTGTGGATTTCTGTGGAATTTGAGTTTGCCTTTGTGTAACAATTATCTTTTTTTGAAATACCTACCAACGTTCTCAAAAGAAAATTTTTGAAAATGATTTCCTTTTTCTCTGTAATACAGTACCTTGTACTTGATCCCAACTAAGATATAAATAATCCTTATTGGAGACAAAACGAGCCTATTGTATTCATTCAGTATTTAAATGATTTTTAGCAGAGTTAAGTTATGGAGAGCCAAATTATGGAAAGATCAGTTTTCTGGAAAACCCCAGGTCCCAAGTATTCTGGATAACAGGTCCCATACCTGTAGAAATATTGTGCAGTGATATTCCTCTGTGTAATGTTACTCCCAATGTTTTTCCCATGCAGGAGATGCTGGTTCCTTCATAGTTAAACTCTGTGAGGGACTCAATGGATATACTTGTCCCACTGAGTGGACGGAAGGCCTCAAGACAGGGGATGTAACTAAAGAGAAAACTAACCGGTAACTTAACAAAGAAATACAATTGCAGGTTTGCCTATTTGATTTAAAGGACCAGTAATATTTTACATTAAACAAATGCCTTCTAAACACTTTTAATACTAACATAAGCATCATACATAAATGTTAATGTTATAAGTAGACTTTAAATAAGCAACTGCTTTTGTGACATCCTCCGGTCAGCTTCCCCCTCCTCGATCTCCTTGTATAATGTCAACAGCAAGCTCTGCTCCCACAGACATCCAAACAGAGCAGGAGATAAGAAAGCCTTTAATGCCCATCCCTCTCCCTGAACCAACATGAACAAACCTATAAATCACTTTTTAAAGCATTCTTCTCACACCCTAGAGAATGCAAGTAACTAATTTCTGGTTTTAACCATAAGGAAACCAGCCACCGTGTTCCCTTTGTTTGTTGTGCCCTAAAAAATCCAAGGTCATTTTATTTATTAAGTAACCACTTATGATAATGCAATTTCTGTATGTTATATATGTTAATAAAAGTGTTTCAAGGGTTTATTTGTAATGTGAAAAATTTGTGTTACTTTTCCTTTGACAAAAGTCACTGCAGACTTGCTGGTTGCTTTAGAGTTCTATTTACTTGTAAGTAAAACCTTTACTGTTCTATTGCTGACATTTTCTTTCTTGTGCCTCTTCTTCCCCAAGCCCATCATTACCCTCTTTGTGCTAGTCTCCAGCAAGCTAATTACCCCAAGGATAAGCAGCCTTTACACTTGGATGAGGCAGGGGTGGGTGGGGTAAATGGCTCTGACAGGCTTGTGTCCTGATGTAACAATATCTCCAGCCCTCCATGTGTCCTTACTTGCTGTTTCAAGAGCAAGTATCAGTTCACATGGATAGTACTAAACACTCAACCCTTCTTTTTCATGTGTGTTTGTTGATACACTGATCTTTTTACTTTTCTCTCATGCTGTATGGTATAATTAACCAGACATCTACATATACGTTTGATTCCTCACTGTATGCATGTCTTCCTATGTGAGGTCCAGACACTAAATGAAAATGTGAATTTTTTTTTTTTTTGCTTCCAAAATTCTAGACAAAAAGCTGAAGAGAAAACTGAGAGGCATCTAAATCCACTTAAGGTTCTGCATCTAGTGGACGATGCTATGGCGGAGGACAGTATAATAGTTGCTGATGGTGGTGATTTTGTTGGAAGTGCTGCTTACATTCTTCGTCCAAGAGGCCCACTATGTTGGCTGGATCCAGGTGATTGTTATATTTGTAGTTTTTATTTTTGTATGTAAATGCATACTGTGCACGAGGTGCTGCTGTGATAGGGAAGAATAAAGCTATTTATTCTCCTCACAATCTCTCAGACTTTGCTGAGATTAGCTTTTAGCCAGACTGACTAACTTAGGACAGCTGCTGTAATTATTACAGAACTTGCAAGGTCCAAAAATAATGTTTGTAAGCTTTTTAATGTTTTAATTAATTTTTAATTAGATTCTTAATATAACACTGTTTTTGTGTTCTTTCTTTCCCTTAAAAATATTCCATTTATTAAACTTAGAGATATTTTTCAACTATGCCAGTCTTATGCTTTTATTAAGCAGCAATTTCTATATGTTATAATGTTTTAGGGAGCTGCAATACAACAGCTGTATGTTTTTACAAGCTTCACCTGTACCTGTCACTTATTGTTCCTGTGGGCATTAAATCCACCATATCATGGCCAGGGAATAAATCATTTCTGTTAAGATAATTTAATAGGTAATGCAATATAATATCCTTTAAAACAATATTTACAGTGTCAATTCCTAGGTGCCTTTGGGACTCTTGGAGTTGGAGGAGGGTTTGCACTGGGAGCTAAACTTTGCCGTCCAGATTCAGAGGTAACATGGCCATTCTGTATACACATATCTATATATATCAATTTTTCCCTTAAGCAAAACAATTAGCACAATTAACAATTTCCCACTATTATGTATTTGACTCAGTCTCAGTCTTGTGGACAAGGCATTAGACATGGTTTTTATGAGCAGCACTTAAATAACACTTTGCTGTAGGGGTCAGCAAGACATAGGCAGCCCTCCATGGCTGAATTGCTTCTGAGCAGAAAATCCAAGGGGTATCATGTTGGAAGAAGGAAAACTATGTGGGAGACCTAAGAAGTTTAGAAATATAAAAAACTTGCCCAGTAAAATGTAGTAATTACTTAATTCTTGGTTATATACTGTATATCTGTTTCCATTCTTGCATTAGGTTTGGATTGTATTTGGAGATGGATCCTTGGGATACAGTATTGTAGAGTTTGATACTTACACACGGCATAAGGTATTTATATATGAGGTCTTTATATGCTATATGCAATAGTGTGTTTGCTGTTTTGCTGTACGCACTTTCTCCCTTCTGTAATCATTCTGTTCTAAACCATTTTGTGCAGACTCCTGTGATAGCTCTAGTTGGAAATGACGCCTGTTGGAATCAGATTTCACGTGAACAAGTGCCCATGTTAGGAAGCAATGTGGGCTGCAGTCTGGCATACAGTGGTGAGTATTTCTTTCGCTGCTACATTAAGGTATTCTGAGAGAAACGAGGGCCTACATTTATACAAGAAAACTTTTTTTATGTGACAAATATATCTAAGCCTCTGTGACCTAAATTTGCAGTCTATTTATTAATATTGCTTCTAGTTGCAATGGGTGAAGAGCTGCAGGATAGATTTTAAAGACATAAAATGAAAGGTTAAGCAGCAGTGGGGTAACTATAGAGGAAGCAGACCCTGCGAGGGGGGGGGCTCTATAGTTTTACGAAATCCCCTCTCCCCAGCCAAAGATTTTTTTCTGCCAGGGGCCCTGGCATAGAGTTGTTATGCTACTGTTAAGCAGTGTCTTAGAGTAACACTTTCAACATCACATGATATAAAGGGCAACTTCTTGTTTATTCTAAATGTTTTCAAAATGGTGACATAAGTTATTATATTTCATCTAATAATCTGTGCCAGTTAAAATGGTGTAAAATAAGGCTAGAATAATAGTTTTAGCCTTTTTCAGGTCAGGCCTCACTTTGAGGTTCAGTATTTGGTTAGGCCCCCACTCAGCGCACAATTAGGTTTCAGGCATATGAAAACATTGCTTTATCTGCCATTTAGACATTGTTCCATAACAGCATAGAATGCTCAGTTTCACACTGACTGACTTTCAGGCTGGGCTTCCAGGAATATTAATTAAACCTAATAGGCATTATTTCTAAGTACCACCTGTACTGTCTTTCAAAACTAGGCCCCATGGCTAAACCTTACAGTTTAGAACCAATCAGCTAGGGGCTAAATTATACCTAGTCAGGATGTGATTAACTTGGTCACCTGTGTCGTTCTGGCCAAATCTGGGCATACAGTAATAGATCTGCTCATTTAATGATGTAATAAAATTGGATCTTCATCTGATTTGTCCATCTATGTGCTATGTCCCATTGGATTGGTGCCCAAACCATCAGATCTTAATAGGGGCCTGTGCAGAGCTGTTGGGTAAGAACCATATCAGCACACCAATGGTCTGATATGATATCCAGACATGGCTGATAGATATCTGCCCAATTTTTGCCTGACATCAATTGGGCAGCTGATCCTGAGGCCATACATAGGCCAATAAGATGCCAACATACAGGGGCTGATTTATCAAAGTACATTTTTTTTTTTTTTTTTTTTTAAGTATCATACTTTTTAATGTACAAATTTGTATTTGAAAATCCGAAAAAAAAAAACGTATCTTATCATATAATGTCCGAAAAGTACGTTTTTTTCGTATCTGAACAATGATAAAATGCAGGAAAACCTTTCTGCCTGTGATCCTTCAGTGCATGATTTTGGAAGCCTCCCATAGGACTCAATGGCACTCTGCAGCTCCAACCTGGCCCAAGGAAAGTCTCCCATAGGGCTCAATGGCACTCTGCAGCTCCAACCCGGCCCAAGGAAAGTCTCCCATAGGGCTCAATGGCACTCTGCAGCTCCAACCCGGCCCAAGGAAAGTCTCCCATAGGGCTCAATGGCACTCTGCAGCTCCAACCCGGCCCAAGGAAAGTCTCCCATAGGGCTCAATGGCACTCTGCAGCTCCAACCCGGCCCAAGGAAAGTCTCCCATAGGGCTCAATGGCACTCTGCAGCTCCAACCTGGCCCAAGGAAAGTCTCCCATAGGGCTCAATGGCACTCTGCAGCTCCAACCTGGCCCAAGGAAAGTCACGATACTGAAGCTTGAATGAATCCGAAACTTTCGTACTCAGCACGACAAATATGATTTCGTCCCACAAATTGTTGCACTTTTTGTTGCAGAGTACGAAAAAGTTGCGCAAATGTACAAAAAAGTTGCAGAAAATATGTAAAAGTTGTGACCTGTTGTACTTTGATGAATGTGCCCCATAGAGTAAATGAATTTGCAGCTTATATCTACTTGTGTATGGCCACCATTATTGTGAGGTGAGAAAGGAGACAGGGCAACCTCTGCTGCTTATTGTAAAGACTTTTTATTTTCCATCTTTTGACCTTTGTTTTTTTCCATGCAGATTATCATGTTGCAGCAGAGGGATTTGGTGGCAGAGGCTTCCTGGTCACTACTCAGGAGGAAGAGCGAATAAGTGACATCATCAAGGAAGCGCAGGAGGCCTGTCACAAGGGAAAAGCTGCACTTATAAATGTACTGATTGGAAAAACAAATTTTAGAGATGGCTCTATATCTGTATAGGGAACATGATCAACTCTCAGAGCCTCTGGGATTTTTCTCTCCTGCCCTTCCAGTAACAAGCATTTTATATTGGACCTGTATGAGTGACTGCAATGCAGTATGACTGTAGCTAATGGATTAATAGAATAATGAATTATATTTTGCAGGTAGCAAAACAAAAACAAAATAATGGCATTTTATTTTCTTTAATGCACTGACAAAAAATATAACTATTGAGTTGCTGTGAATGAATTAACATTAATGGGAAATGATATTAAATTAATAATCAGGATTTATCTACCTTTAAAGTGATAGCTCACCCTAAGATTATTTTTAGCATAATGTACAAAATTGCATTGCGTGAAAGTTTCCAGCTCTTCAGTTTGGCATTTAAATCTCCATCTTAGTGCCAGGGTTGTTGAAATAAATGTTTAAACGCTGATCTAAAAAATGAAAGATATTGTGTGCAATAAGCCATAGTGTCTAACCATACTTACTATCAGGGTATATTTCCTTTCTAAGTCTGTGTTTAGGATTTATTTGTCCTTTAATTAGCTTAGGTAATAAAATGTATTGTTCTTACTGTTAAAATGACTAAACAAAGGGCACATTTATTATTATTTACTTTACAGCTGAGGCACCAAACTGTAATTCTCCAGCTATTGTTGAGATGCATTTCCCATGAACTCACATGAGGATAATGGGATTTTTGGTTCATTTTCATTGCCCCCCTCCACTTCACAGTCACAACTGGCTGTTGCATTTTGTTTTGCAATGACATACCAAATATGTACAGTACTGTTATAATTTTATAATTAACAACAAGTGTTTTTTAAAATATCATTGAATATGGTGCTATCCCAAACTTATATGGAGAGTCATTTTCCTTCCAATATTTTGGGCAGGTACAATGATGGCCTGTGACTTTACTGTGTACATCACCATTGACTGTATTAAAATCTATGGCCATCATCTTTGGTGATGCAGCCAATCAAAGAGCATTCTTGAGATATTAGCAGTAACAACACAGAGCTTACCTTACTCTCACTGATGTAGCTAATACCAGCTCACGAACAGCCACCATAACTTCTTGCTGACACCAGTAGTAGTGAGTCTTCCTGAGGTGCCAGCAATGGCATCAAAAAGCCTTGCCTGCCTATCTCAGGAAGTGGGTTGTATTGCTAATGTAGCTAGGTCCTAACTGGACCGTACTGGGCACGGAGTCTTCTGTGTGGCCCCAACCTAAAGGGAGCTTTTTTTGTAAGCAACAACAAGCTAAATTTTTACAGACCAGTATAAGTGCACTACATGATTGTTTGCAAATCTATTGCCACTTTTATTTAGCTGTCACATGGAAATAGTACATGGCATTCTGGTAACATAACCTACATATACCTCTGATATATAGATCATGGTTTGGAACAATAAGGGGCACATATGAGTTATAAAGGGAAAATTATGGATGTAGGGATTCTTTGCTTTTAGATTAATTGTTTTAATTTAATTTCCTATTGAAGCATGTTTATTTTATTTTTAGATTCCCATAGAATGACTGAAGTAAAAGCCAGTTATTAGTGTGTAAGCCATTACCTTAAAGAGCCTCATTACCTCAGGCATAAACATTAAGAATACACCAGGACAGAAAAATGCGTCTTTGCTAGGGTCACTCCAGTCGTAGTTTTTCAGTACAGTAAGGACATTTAGGACCCCCTGTGCTTTCCAAATAGCAAATAGCTAAAGGCCTAAATGCTGTCTGTTCTTAATTGTTACTAATACTCACATGGTTTCTTTTAAACGCAGGGTCTATGATCAATGTAAACCCAATAAATACAACTTCTATTGACTCTTCTCTTCTTTAGCTATTGTCATTAAATAGTGCTTACATTTGTGCTTAATTCCTCTTGGAGTCAGAGCAAGAGCCAATACTGAGATGAGTAACAAGTTACTCCCTCCAGTCTGTCTTGTTTGTGACTCACAGTTGGCATTGAGGGGAGGGGGTCTTTTTAGATGCTTTAACAAATCATAACATTTCCAAACTGAATTCTATACGAGTAGGCCACCTTACTGTATCATATGATAAAATGGATCAGCTAAATGGGCATAATTTACCATTAAGTGGCTTAATTGTTCCCTTGTATGGGTTCATCTGTTGACTATGGGGAGAGGGGGGGGGGGCTCATGTCTGCAAAATAAACTATTTGGTCTGCAATGGTATAGGTTGGAACAGTGTAGAATGTATAACTGGCTGTCAATGGGACAAAAAGTCTTATATCCCACAAGCTGGCAAGTTTAGGGGTAATGGTACATATAGCACATTCAGATGCCACAGCACCTGAAACATGACCTCAAAGTTGCTATCTCACTATGTCTAAATTAAACTATTCTTCCTTGGCAATACAGTTGCACTTTTCAGCTTATCAGAGAATAAACAAAGGTAGACAGCAAAAAAATACTGTTACCTGAATTGGAAAGAATGTTGTTTATTCAGTCAACTGCTCTAATGTAGAGATTATTAACTATGCTGGTAAAATAATGTATACATGCTATAACCAACCATACTGTAACCGAATCTAAAGACTTCCTATGTCACATAAAGGAAAATTCTACTATAAGATATCTGACTCTGATATTCTGAACATCTTAGAGACCAGAAAACATTACACTTACATACAGTATGGGTGAATGGAGTACTGGGATACAGTTTTGTGGCAATAGACCTATTGAGCCCATGTACCTTCATGCATAGAAGTCCTCCCATGATAGCCAAACATAGTCATATTTTTGGGTGCAGCCTCTGGAAAAGTGATTTTAATCAGAGGTAGGGCTACAAGCTAGATGGCTTTTAATATATTTTTTCAGATATGTTTATTTTACATTTTCTTGTAGGAGACGTCTATAATCTGTTTGTAAATCTCTATAAATTAATACAATATCCAAATAAACTATTTCAATAGAATTTTCAAAATGTCATGGTTTTTTGTTTTTTTTGCTTGCTGTAACCCAGTAAATATAAAGTAAAATGGTGGTTTGCACATGGATATTTAGAAATCACATTGTGAAGTTCAGTTTGAATTGGATACCTTTTGTTGTTTTGAGGGGAAAACACATTTTTAGGACACCTAGCATGATGAACATATCGCTACCTGCAATACAAATGGCACCTTTGAGGTACATTTAGCATGATGTAGATAGTAATATTCTGAGACAATTTTTGTAACTATTTAAATTTTTGTTCAGAAGTTTTTCAGTTTGGAGCTATCTGGTCACTAGGGTGCAAATTACCTTAGCAACCAGGGAGTGGTTTGAGTGAGAGAATAGTATGTGAATAGAGGACCTGAATAGAAAAATAAGTTAAATACAGTAACAATAAAACTGTAGTCTCACAAAATTATTGTTTTTGGCTGCTTGAGTCACTGACCCCCATTTGAAAGCTGCAAAGAGAAGGAAAATAATTAAAAATCATTGAACAATTAATAATGAAGACCAATTGAATTTGCTATTCTATAACATACTAAAAGTATGACTAAAAGGTGACCATTTTATTTCTGAGCAGAGGTCTGCCTGTTACCAATATGTGTGTTTCCTAAAGACACAGGTCACATGTGACCAACTGATGGTCAGTGGGGTGTCTGTGTGTCCCAGTCCTGCATTTTTAGCTTAAGTGCAATATCCTTAGCTCTAATCTTGCCAAATATTGGGAGTCGCCTTTTACTGTGGATTAATAAGAGATTTTGAACAATGAAGTCAGTATGGTGCCATTACCCTATACAGGATAAGATTTAAAGGGATTCTGCCATGATTTTTATGGTGTACTTTTTATTTCTAAATTACACTGTTTACTTAGCAAATTATTCACTCTACCACTTAGAATGTTATTCTTGAACACAAATGTGTTTTTTTAGCTGTAATATTGGTGTGTAGGCAGCCATCTCAGTGCATTGTGCCTGAGTCTGAGCTTTCAGAAGGAGCCAGCGCTACACATTAGAACTGCTTTCAGGTAACCTATTGTATCTCCTACTCCCATGTAACTGGAGGAGTCCCAAGCTGGACTTGGATTTCTTACTATTGAGTGCTATTCTGAGCTGAGTGATATCACTCCAACAGTATTCCTTTAAGGACATTGGTTTAATTTGGTTTATTTAGCCCATAGATGAAAAAGGAGAGTGTTTCAGGCCCCTCCAGGCACTTTATCATACTTAAATCCTGCTGTATAGGAATAAAAACATGGATACACACACATATATATAAATCAGGTAATAAAGCAGCTAAGAATTTGGAAAATGTGGGGCTAAGCTCCCTCTTTTATGTAAATTGTGGGATTGCACTAATGGAAAATAAAGGGGACTATTGAACAGACTTACTTAACAATTGAACATTAAATATTATACAAACTTGGGGGTTGTTCCTCACTGAGGTTGCAAATTAACTGATTCTAAAAATGCCTATAACAGGTACTTTTTGGAAGACATTTTTAGTGTATGTACTCTTAAAGAGAAACTATACCCCTATATATATATATAGTAAATATTGCCTATTTACATCTTTTCTCTTTAGCCACCATTTAGTGCTGGGCTGTGTGCTCCCTCAGAGATCACCTGACAGGAAATAATGCGGCTCTAACTGTAACAGGAAGTAGTGTGGAAGCAAAAGACAGAACTCTGTCCATTAATTGGCTGATGGGGCCCATGAATGTGTGCCTTGGCTTGTTTGTGTGCACTGTGAATCATACGGTCCCTGGTCCTATGTGCTTAAAATGGCAATTTTCTATTTAGGATTACCCAATAGCACATACTACTAAAAAGTATATTTTTATGAAAATAGTTTATCTAGATGAAGCAGGGTTTTACATATGAGCTGTATTATGCAATATATTTTTATTGAGACCTACATTGTTTGGGGTATAGCTTTCCTTTAAGATCTTGGTTAGCCCCACTTTGGCAGTAATAAATAAAACAATACATATTTGAGTCATGACGCACTTCTACAAGTGTTGGAAGATCAGACTTGGATAGTGAAGACCCAGGTCTCTGATCTTTAAATAATCCATCTTCACACCCGATTATTATCTTATAGATTGAAACATGTGACTATAATTTCCCCTTCAAATGAACTGAGAATCCTAGAGGGTCACATAGTTCTGCCACACACAAAAGTGTATCTTTGGATCATTTGACTCTGTGACTAAATGAACAACCATGTGTTGACTTATTTGTTTAACTGGGTTCTCATTATCTAGTTTTAGAAGTTGTGTAAAAAACAGATCATGTTTTAGGCCATGTTTATCCATAAATGTTATTCTAAGCAACTATTTCATTGGTCTTCATTATTTATTTGATCTAATTTTTTTAATTATTTGCCTTCTTCTTCCAAATCTTTGCAGTTGTAAATGGGGGTCACTGACCCCGGCAGCCAAAAGACTATTGCTCTGTGAGGCTATAGTTTTATTGTAATTGTTACGTTTCTGTTCAGGCCCTCTCCTATTCATATAAAAGTCTCTCATCCAAACCACTCCCTGGTTGCTAAGGTAAATTGCTAAGGCAACCAAATAACTGCTGAAACTCTAGACTGGGGAGCTCCTAAACAGAAAATGAAATAACTAAAAAACTACAAATAATAAAAAAACAATAGACCAATTGCAAAGTGTCTCAGAATATTACTCTCTACATCATACTAAAAATAACTCAAAGGTCAACAACCCCTTTAAAAATTCAAAAGGGTTTGCAAACTTTTAAGCACCACTGTAAATGTACTTCTTAATATTTTTGAATGTTTTTTGAAGGATGGTCTGTTAAATACTGTCAATTAGTAATGCACTCCTGACAAATGTAATCGTATTTCTAAAAATCTACCCAATACCTGTTGGAGAGGCTGCCAAACCAAGGGAGATGCTCTCTGTATCTGGTACTCCTGCCCAGCACTCACTAACAATTTTTGGGTTCTGCAATAGATTTTTTTCACCCAATCTAACTGGATTGGATACCTTTAACCTTATCATAAAGTCTTTTACATAATCCAGAACCTAATTCCAAGTTAATTAAAACATCAGAGATCCCAACAATCACACAATATTTAGGGAAAAGTAATTACATTACTTATATGAGAAATCTGCCTCTTTATATCCAAGGCCACAATATTTCAAGGGGAAAGTTGTTCAATTGTTTTCACATACCCGCTACTCCCTTTCCTCCTTCTTCTCTAGTGAAGAATCTGTCCCAAATTTTTTGTTGCACGTGTCTTTTTTTTGCCACAACCACAACTTTTTTTGACGTGCAACATTTTTTTTTGCTGCAGATTTTTGCTGAAGTTTCACGAAACAATTCGCCAATGGCAAAATGTGGAAATTCACTGCAAATCCATTTACACATGCCTGGCGAAACAATTCACTCATAACTATTTTTTTTAGCTACAGTATGTTGTCCAACAGCCTTACTACTGTTCTATATCCATAATTTGTGGTATTTATTTATAAAGTGTTAGCGCAGCAAGAATAAATCAATGGCAGATATATTATTAGTTTATTCCTAGAAATGTTTTTAATGAGATCCTTTTTCTTGTTGAAAGTTGTTGACAGTCATTAGCAGCACACATTTGGAAATCACTAGTGACTTGGCTACACTCTCTTGGGCTTTCATATTCTCCGTGGGATTGGCTGCAGAGAAAATATATTATTATTAGGTAAATATCGAGAGAGAAGTAGCCTGATCATTAGAGCAAAATGTTTAAGAAACATCACCATTTCCAGAGAGGATATCATTCATTAAAGATATCTTGAGAATTGTGCATTCATTTAATCAGGATCTCTGTTAGTCCCAGAACAAATTAAAATTGGTTTTGCTGTGATTGTTAGTAACAATCTATTCTACTTCCTTGCACGTCAGTACTGTTGTATTGCATTTGTTTATTATGCCCACATGCTTTGTTAGTTATTGCACTTTAATTGCTGTGTGCCAGAAAGCGAAGGCATCAGAAGGTATTTGCACACCATTAACAGTAAGAAGGTTAAGCTGGCCATGCATAGGCCAGTTGGGCATAGGCCACCAAATCATGTATTAATGTCTAATCCCTTTTTTGTTTCAGGCAATTTAATCTAGTTAGTCTGTAATGCTTTCATACAAGCCATGAACCGTGTATAGTAGGATACCGAGCTGGATGAACATCTACCAAAGTGGTAGGATATTGCAAAAAAACACTTTTACCAATAAAATAGTTTAAAAGAGAAGGAAAGTTACAATAACAAAATATTCGGCACCCCCCAGTGACTGTAAATGCTTACCTTTATCCCCCGGCTGGTGCTCCTTAGTTAGTAGAAAACTGCACTGGGCGGGGTGTATGCAAGCGAGCGTTCCTCTTTCTTCTTCAGTCTTCCTGCATGCAAAGTAGAGTGAAAAACTGACCTTAAAGGACAATGATAGGTTAATATAAATTAAAAGTAAGTCTAAAGGCATTCTTTTAAAGTACTTACTGCATATCTAAATTCCCAGATCCCTGCTTGCTTCTCTGAGATATGGTGCTGGCAGCCTACAGCAGTGTGAAGACTACAGTGACATCACTGAAATCTCTCTCCCCTTCCTGTAGGTGCCAGCGGCAGCCTTCCTATTCTCTGAGCATGTGTGTAACTTGATCCTGTCTCCTGTTCTGAGCTACACATGCCCACCAGCCAATCAGAATCTGATCTGTCAGAGGGGAGGGGGGAGGGAATGAAGCACATGTGCAGTATGAAGCAAGGTGGGAAAGGAAGGGAGAATACCTTTTTAGAGATGGCTGCCTGTTCTAGAAAATGTGAAGTAAGTGTGAGTGAGTAAATATTTGATTAGGTGAGCCAAAAGTGTGGCGTTTTTACTAAACAATAGGAGGACTATTGGGCAGTATGCTTTTAAAATTTTGACTTGCATTCTCCTTTAAACAAAAAAACAGACTTTTTTGCTCAACAGCACAAGCATGGGCTTGGGATTGCTGCTCAAGTAAAAGGAATGAAGAGGATCGCTCGCCTGCATTTACTTTTATTTTTAGTTTATATTAAATTTGTCAATTTTACAATAGTTACTTTTTTGAGCATTTGATACAGTACGGCACAGAAGGTTACTGTTTAAATTTAGGAATACTGGCCTTAAACATAATATTGGACATATGATTAAACTTAAGATTGGACAGAGAACTAGCTAAAAGATTGATAAGAAAGAACAGTGTTGTTAGTGGAGTATTCCTGGGGTCTGTCCTTGGTCTATAATGATCTTGAGGTTTGCGTTTGTAAGTATAGGTACTGTCTCTATTTTTGCTGATGATAATAATTTAAGATTTGAATTAACTGGAGAACTAAATTCACCAATAAACTAGAGAATTATACACTAAATGGAAGTGTGCTGGGGGGCTCCTTTTTGTGGAAAACAGACTGTGCAACTCTAGGCAGTGTTAGTGTTTTGTAAAGCAAATAAAGAGCTCTTGCATTAAAAAGTGTTGACTCGAGGGATGAAAACATAATTTAGCATTTTTAACAATTGCTGGTAAGGAATCAGCTAAGTATGCAGTGCAGTTTTGGGTCCCAGTCCTTTAGGATTGTAATGAGCTGGAGATGTGTAACTAGACTGGAAAAAAGAATGGAGAAGTGCAAGCAGAATTTCACATTTCTGTTACATGAAATGGCAGATATGTTTTTTTTTTTTTTTAACATTTTGTGCTCTCTCACTTTAGAGGCATTTCCGGGGGGGGGGGGGGGGGGGGGGCTTTTTAGTTTACCTAGGATTTGAGACTTTTTGTGTATTTCCACCTCTGAAACAAATACCAAATTTTTTATTTTTATTTTTCATGATATAGGGATCTATCCCAGAAAAATATTTTATTTTTATGCACAAAAAAGCAGATGATTTGAAAAGCCTTGTGGCCTTGAATGTGCCAATGCCAGATATGTATAGTTTTATGGAAATTTCTGACTTCTATAGATCAAAAACTCCCAGCAGTAAATTTCCAAATTTTCAAAGCATTACAGCAGAATACGGCATACTTAAGATTCCAAAGCCAAAAATCATGGAACATTAGGTTTAAAACATTTTTTAAAACTACACATTCTGACAAATCTAAAGTGGGCAACCAAGTCTTTCTACTCCTAATTAACAAACATCACAGCTTAGCAGTTTCTACAAAAAGTTATGAAAATTCTGAAAAATCACCTGAAAACTTTCACTTTGCAAGTTAGCGCTTCCCACATAGCATTACGAACTAGTTAGGAATTCTAAGGGTCCACTGAACAGTTTGATGCCCATTGTGCATAGGATTAGCAAACTATCTGGCATTTAGAGACCCCAAAATGAAGTTAGTGCATACAAATTGCCACAGATGTCACTTTAGCTACTGAAAATCCAACACATTTTCTACAAAAAATTAATTGAACCCCAAAACCATATATTTTTGGAAAGTACACATTTGGGCAAAATTAAAATGGGTAACCATGCCTTTCTACTCCAGCCTACAATCACAAGTCACAATGTTGGCAGTTTTGATAAAATACCTGAAAACTACCTCAAAGCTTTCACTTTCTAGCACCTTATCTCCAACATAGCATTAGACACTAAGAAAAATTCTTAAATATGAAAGTCAAGTGTCCACTGAACAGTTTGATGCCCATTGTGCATAGGATCACCAAAGTATCTCACATTTAGAGACCCCAAAATGAAGTTAGTGCTTACAAATAGGCCCAGAGATCACTTCAGCTGCTGAAAATTCAAGACATTTACTGTATTTTTTGTTGGGTAAAAAACAAAAACCTAAGTTGACCCCCCAAACCCATATATTTTTGAAAAGTACACATTCTGATTAAACAAAACTGGGTAAAGACATCTTTCTACTGCAAACTACCAACCTGCAAAGCTATGGTTTTTATGAAAGTTCTGAAATCGTCACAAAGCTTGCATTTAATTATATGCCCCACATTTTGTAACGTACCAACATAAAACATTGTAAATATGAATGCCAGGGTTCTACTGAACAGTTTGATGCCCAATATTCATAGATTTGCCAAACTATGTGGTATACAAAGGCACCCAAATGAAAGAATTTTCACGTTTGACACTCTGACTGCTGAAATATAATCACCTAGTATGTGTATTATGTGTCATAAGACCCCCTAACAGTATGGAGACCCTACAAAACATATGTTTTCCAAAAGTACACATTCTGACACAACAAAGATGGATAAACATATCTTTGTACTGCAAGCTACCTAACTGTAAAGCCATGCTAAACGTAGTGGTTTTTATGAAACTTTTCAAAATCGTCACAAAGCATGCATTTTGCCACATTATATGCCCCACATTACATAAGCACCAACATAAAATATTCTAAATATACACCAGGGATCTACTGAACAGTCTTATGCCCACTATGCATATATGTACCAAACTATGTGGTGTACACAGGCACCCAAACGAAAATAGTGCATATGAATTTTCAGGTCTGACACTCTGGCTGCTGCAATATAAGCACCCACTATGTGCTATAAGACCCCCTAACAGTACGGAGACCCTAGAAAGCCATATATATTGAAGTACACATTCTGATAATACCAAAATAAGTAAATATATCTGTCTACTGTAAACTGTCAAACTACAAAGCTATGCTTAACCTAGCGGTTTTTATGATTTTTTTTTTCAAAATCGTCACAAAGCTTGCATTTTACCGCATTATATGCCCAAATAAAACATTCTACATATAAATGCCTGGGGTCTACGGAACAGTTTGATGCCCAATATGCACAGATTTACCTAACTATGTGGTATGCAGAGACACCCACATCGATATATAGCAGACAAAATTTCCATGGGCAAATATAAGAAACAACTGACAAGAACAATGCAGAATGCAATTAAAATCCAATAAAATCACTAAAATCAATGCTTTTATTTTTTCGCCTAGTGTAATCTGCAGTCAGAATCACAGTCTGAATATTTTGGCTTGGGCAAATTTGTTTTATGGACAGAATCAAGCGAACAACACCTATTCAGAACTGAAAATGCAATAAAATGGCTAAAAAAGCAATAAAATGCACAATAAAATGCACAATAAAATGCAATATAAGCACCAAAATAACACACTAAATGTATTGTGCAGTGCAGTTACCAAATATAATATTCGCAATGGCAACAAAAAGAAGATGCAATAAAAAAAATCCACAAAATACTGTAAGTGTGTGTGTGTACACTTGGCAAAATGTGTGTTATATCTGTGTATGCACATTTGCAAGTAGGTTTAAGCCCAGAGAATGTCTAAAAGTCCCCCAATGCCCCAATAAAGTATGTGTGTGTGTAAGAGTAAATGTAAGGGGCACATTTTCAAAGCAATTTTCCCATAATTGGTGATTTATTAATGTTTCCCATAATTGGTGATTTATTAATGTTTAGTTAACTTTTTTTGTCAAAAAAAAATTCAACAGGTTTGCTCTGTCAAGTACCATTGAGTCCTATGGAGGCTTAGAATAGTAGAGGATTAGAATAGTCAGTGACAGCCTGTCCTTGACACATTTTCTAGGACAAGTTAATCTCCTCATTGTTTTCAGTTTCACCCAGTTTCAAGGAGAAGTTAATCCCCTCATTGGTTTCAGTTTCACCCAGTTTCAAGGAGAAGTCAATCACCTCATTGTTTTCAGTTTCACCCAGTTACAAGGAGAATTTAATCCCCTCAATGTTTTCTATTTCACACGTTTTCAAGGGGAAATTAATCCCTTTATTGTTTTCTATTTCATACATTTTTAAGTGGAACTTAAACACATTATTGTTTTCCAAGAATGAGTTCCAATGCTCCTAAAATGGCTGCTGGGTTAACTCCTTTTTGGAAAAAATCTAGAGGATTCATGGAAATGAACATCTGTTTAAACTCAATTTTTTTGACTTTTAAGAATACTTTCAAATTTTATAAATACAACAATGATCCAGTTTGTGTTAACAGCGACAAAAGAACTGGCACTCAGAGCTACAAACGGGACTAGCCCTTTAAATATCTTTATTGCAGAGGTGCAAGATTTCTTGGCAAAGTGACTATATTCACATCAAAAACCACAGCTTAAGATTCCAGTCCCATAAGAGAATGAAAACATTCTTTTTTTTAAAAAAAAATTACACTTGTATTTATTTATGGATGTAATTGTGTTAATTAATGATGCTGATTATGCAAATGAACTATGTATAAATTGTCGTCACTTCCATTGATTCGTATGCTTGATAAAGGGGTCACTTTGCCCCGAAACGTTGCACCTCCGCAATAAAGATTTTTAAAATGCTAGTCCCAGTTGTAGCTCTGAGTGCCAGTGCTTTTGTCGCTATTTGGAATTTTTTGGAGGGTGCTGATTCCCCCAGCAGTGTGCACTGAGCGCTGATTTTGTTTGGAGAGTCAAGGGTGTGCGAGGAAAGTCGTTTGTTCGTTTACCAGTTTGTGTTAATGTAAAAAGTGTGAGTTTCTGTGTGTAGTATGACACTAACCGGATGTAGTTGGTTGAAGATCGATGAGGAAGGATGGAGGGCCCACAGGAGTGGAGGAGGCTGACTGCCATGTTGGATCCAGTTGGGGTGTGATCTGGGGGGTCCAGGAAGTGCAGGAAGCAGCAGGCACATAGGAAGAACGTGCCTAATGCTTCCCATGGAACCCTGGGCGATCATGCCCCAGGGGCCACTCATTCCCCACCTCTGCTCATTGGCTGGAGAACGAGTGGGAAGTCCTGCAAAATGTAGAATCTTCAATCTGTTGCACTTCAGTCCCTGTATCCGCAAATTGTAGATTCTACGATATGTGGCACTTAAAGGTTTAAGAGTAGCGTTGATGACTTCATGTACAAACATAATATCCAGGGCTACATTAATCTCAAGATCTACAGTTCGTTTCATATATGTACTTTTACCTGGTGGGTAACTAGCAACCATTTTTTTTTTTATTTTGAGACCATTTATTTGGCTCAGACTTCCATCCTGGCGTCATCTTTGTTACAGCTCCTTATGAAATACCATCAAGCTAAGGGGCAGTATACCCTCTTGTTCAACCTACATTCAATGAATAGCGCTTGCTCTAAACATAATTCTCCTATTCTTTTGTTTTAAAAAAAATCTATGTTTTTTTTATATTTCTTGAGCAAAAGAGGGCAAACAGAAAATGTCAAGCTACTCCATGTTTGGTCCTTGCTAGTAATAATATATTGCCTATAAACATCCCTTCTCCCATTGCTGTGACTGTTTTGTTAGCAGTATTTCATTATACATGGGAATTATCAATGCACCATTAATCTATCTACCTGCAAGGACTAAACATGGAGTCTAGTTTCCTCTGTTTAGCCCAAGGAAAAACCATAGAATTTTAGGTTTGGTTTATAAATTAATTGATGTCTTGTATAAAAATGTAATAACTATGTGGCATATGTGAAAATGTTTTTTTTCCACATTTGTGATGTGGGGAACATGTTCATCCCTAGACACAGACCCCCTACTGTAAGTACTGTAATGCTAATTGGCAGTTGTAACACGCTCAGTCTCCCCTGTGTATTTTTAAAACATTTCGACTAATGTATGCAGCAATTATAAGATCATAAACAGACAATGGAGGGGATCTTGCCCCATGGGAATAAGGTGTGGGCTAAATGCACACAGATTTCTGCTGCAATAAAAGCTTGCAAAGAGAACTCCTGAGGCATTCGGTGCATGCTGAATCACTAGTATCTGCATGAATAACTAAGGTAAGTGTGTATGGATTCCTGAATACACACAATAATAAATGTCAGAAAAGTGCATATATATAGTTTTATACAATTCCTATCTTGCAATCTGCACCTACTTAACTAATGTAATGCTCAGGATAACTGATTGGAGATATAAATCAAAAGTAAGAATAATAATATCAGTGAATGATTATCTGACCTTTAATATGTTATTCTTGCACTTAATTACACGTTTCATCTTATGGCTCTGGTTACCCTGCAGCCTTCTGAGCAAAACAGAAGGTTTGGTAACTTTCTTCAATGAAAACTAAATCCACAGTTCCACCCTTTCATTAAAGGTTCTATATAGCTTATAGATTTAAATTATAATAAACATTTATATTGGCTTCAAAACTTGTAATATCAATTAGATAATTTATAGATAAATGATCATATCCACCTCATAATTCAGTTTTATCAGTCAAAGGAACAGTAACACTAAAAAATGAAAGTAATTAAAATATAATGTTCTGGTAAAACTCATGTGTTAGCTTCAGAAACACTACTATAGTAGCTGCTGTGTAGCTATGGGGGGGCAACCTTCAAGCTGGAAAAGAACAAAGGGCACAGGTTACATAGCAGATAACAGATAAGCTCTGTACTATACAATGGTGTTTTGTAGAGCCTATCTGTTATCTGCTATGTAACCTGTACAATTTTGCCCTATTTTAGTTTGAATGGCTGCCCCCATAGCTATACAGCAGCTTTGCTTATAAAAACTACAGTTTCTAAAGCAAACACACAACTTTTACCAGTGCAACAGTACATTATATTTTAATTAAATTCAATTTTTTGTTTTTTTATTGTCATTTAATTTTAGATTTTTGGTGTTACTGTTCCTGTAGCAAGGACTCTTTAACCTGTTACCAATTATGCCTCAATGTATTTGAACAGTGTGCTCAGACTCAGGGGAGAATTCACAAAGCAGCAGTATGAAGAGAACATGGGAGTAGGACAATGAAATGAGGGGAAAAGAGAGAGGAATCATGTTGGCTGTGTATGAGGATTTAGCAAAGTGCAAGTCTATTTGTTGGACATACATTCCATGACTCTGAGTAAAACGCCTGTGTGCAAGAGACAGTACCAGGATTAAAGTAACTGTTGCCATAAAGCATCATCACATTTTCACTAACTGTTGTGAGTGTGTCTCACAGCCCAGGACATCACGTGCTCATCATATTTAGTGCTTATCATAGAAAGGCAGGCACTCATGGAATCCACTCAGGTCAATATGTACAAAATAGAAAAAGACTTTATTCAGCAAAACATCCAACACAAATGCTTTGTATTTCTATTCTTAAATATTGATATCCTGCCCATCTAGGATTACTGTATATACTCGAGTATAAGCCTAGTTTGTCAGCACCCAAAATGTGCTGAAAAAAGTCACCCTCGGCTTATACTCGAGTCGGGTGCCATGGGCCCCTCTAGACTAGCACCCTCTCTCCTTTGTGTGCAAATGAGGCCACCCGCAACCAAATCCTCCAGTGCCCTGGCCTAGGCTCCCACTAGCAATACTTATTCTCTCTTACATCCCTCCGGGACCGGGTCTGCTGCCAGTTTGCCAATGTGCAATGAGCGTGGGGTAGTACTCATATTCTTTTGTTGACCCTCTTCTGTGCTTACAGAGCTAGTTTACTGTATTTCTTTGAAATAATATTGAAAAACATATACCCCACTGATGCCTCAATTAATGTCACTTTATTGGTATTTATTTGTTTATTAAAACTTAGCAGTAGCTGGTGCATTTCCCACCCTAGGCTTATACTCGAGTCAATACATTTTTCCAGTTTTCTTAGGTAAAATTAGGTACCTCGGCTTATATTCGGATCGGCTTATACTCGGGTATGTCTATTTTTTGCCTTGCTGAAGACTATGTTTTTGTAGGGATATCACAATCATGGCGTAATTTATCAACACTGGGAAAATTTGCCTATGGCAGAAATCCATAGTAACCAATCAAATAGTTGCATTCACTAATCTACCTGCAGCTGGCTAAAAAAAACAATCGCTGATTGGTTGCTATTGATTACTGTCCACGTACTAATTTGCTCAGTGTTAAGAAATAAGCCCCTCAGCCTCCAAGCCATATGTATCACTATGAAAATTTATATTTCAGGTAATAAATGACTGTAAATAATAGCTGCATAAGAGTTCATGTGTTTATCGCCATTTAGTTAAATAGGTATTTCCTTGTGTTTGAATTCCACCCCCAGCTTTATGCTGTGACCCCTAGTTCTGGCCATGAGATCTTAATGTCTGAGACTTTCCCGACTCTCTGTAGTTTTTCTCCTCTGGAAGTTATTTTATTGTATTTCTATAGACTGCACATAAAACAGCAATACAACCTCTCTTTCTTGCACAAATTCTTTCTTTTATACACCCTAGAATTTGATTTTCCTTCCCACTTATTTTACTACATTATCTGAAAGTATTTTCCTAGATCCATAGACAGGGTATCTGACAAGTTTCATTTAGTATCTATCTAACTTTCAGGTAGCTGTTCCCTATTATTATTGTTACTGAATTGTATTCATTTTTGAATTTTATTATTATGAATAATAATAATTATATTTAAGATCCAAATCCTTATAATTTTCAAGTCCAGTCCAAACCTATGTTCTGTCTGAAGGTTATTGTGTACAAAAAGCCAACCTTGGTTACCCAGTAACCCATTAAATTAGTCTGGCATGATCTTCCATTGGTATATGGTAGAGCCAGATTTTCATGGTAATCAGGCCACCAAAATAAAGGTTCCATTACAGCCTTCACAGGAGGTTTCCTTCTCAGAACATCCATGGCAAACACCAATTATAGCACTAATTGTAAATGACAAATTAGGCTCTGAGGTTACACTTGACTGATGTGCTTTTTCAGCCAAAATGACTTTGTATGTCACTAAATGTAAACTTAAATACCAAAGGGTATATTCAAAAAGAGTGTATATTTTAATCTTTACGCATCACTCTAAAAGAACAGTTTTCTTTTTATTAAGAAATGACTGATCTGCTCAGATTTACACTTTTTTTCTGATTATAGCTAATAGTTAGTAGATAAGGGGTCCTTCTGTAATTTGGATCTCCATACTTTGTCTACTAAAAATCATTTAAACATTAAAGAAAACCAATAGGGTTGTTTTGCCTTCAATAAGGATTCATGCAGCTTAGTTGGGATCAAGTACAAGGTACTGTTTTACTATTACAGAGAAAATGGAAATGAGTTTTAAAAATGTGAATTATTTGAATAAAATGGAGTCTGTGGGGGATAGTTTCCCCTAATTATCTGGATTATGGGTTTCTGAATAACAGATCCCATACCTTTACTGGTTAATGTAGCAATATGGAAAACACATCAATAACAAGAACAAAATTCAATAAAAAAACAATAATTATTCAGCAATATAAAAGGTGTATCTATAGTTTTTGTTGATGTGTGCAGAACTGTATTTAGCATGGAGCAGGCCTTTTGGGAGGAAAAATGTGGATAAAAAAGCTCAAAAAGACAACATCATAACAATTTTTATATACCTGTGTTATATATGTTGTTTGTATTTTTTCTTTTATTTCAATATATCCATGAGATGTACAAAACTCCAGCTGCTGTTGAATTTCATATCTCTGTACCCTCCAACAGCCTACAGGAGTTCAATACCAGCTGGAGGGTGTCAGAAAGGGCACCCCCATGTCATGTCATTTCAACTCCCAGGCTTCCTTTATTGCCAAAGCTCCTCTTTTAACTAAATGCATGACAATGCAACATGCTTTACTGAAATTCCTCTGGAAAAAACTTTCACTGCTTAACATATCTGATTTCAGATTACGGCATGGATTCTAGAAATAGAAGCACAGTAACCGAGTTTATTATCATAGGATTCCCAACCCTGTATGAATATGGTCCTTTCCTCTTCCCTTGCCTCCTGTTGGTATATCTCCTCACTGTCAGTGGCAACGTGCTTGTATTTACAATAATACGCCTGGATTCCCGCCTTCAAACGCCCATGTACTTCTTCATCAGTGTCTTGGCCTTCCTGGAGATCTGGTATACAGCAGTCACCATTCCAAAGATGTTAATCAACATTTTGTATCCTAGGAAAAGTATATCATTTAATGGGTGCCTCTTGCAGACCTATTTCTTCCATTCTCTTGGAGCAAGCGAGTGTTATCTTCTCACCGCCATGGCCTACGATCGCTATTTGGCAATATGCCAACCTCTGCACTACTCTACAATTATGAGTTCTAAAATGTATTTTCGGCTGACAGCCATCTGTTTTACCTGCGGATTCCTATGTCCCATAACGGAAGTGGCTTTAATTTCTCAGCTCCCTTTCTGTGGCAGCAATGAAATTCAACATATCTTCTGTGACTTCCCACCCCTTCTTAGCCTGGCATGTACTGACACCTCAGTTAATGTGCTAGTAGATTTTGTTATCAATAGTTTTATTATTTTAGTGACATTCCTCTTTATCATGATCTCTTACATTAGAATTATTATTGCCATTTCAAGAATAAGTACCTCAGTGGGGCGAGCCAAAGCTTTCTCTACTTGCGTGTCCCACCTTTCCGTAGTGCTAGTGTTCTTCTCCTGCATTGTATTTATGTATGTGAGACTTACCAAGAGTTACTCTTTGTATTATGACCGGGTGTTAGCAGTCATCTACTCAGTCCTTACTCCTATCTTTAATCCACTCATATATAGCCTACGGAACAGAGACATTAGGATTGCCATTAAATACAGAATATTTAAAAGATGAGAATACATAAAAGAATCAATGCACTTATAGAATATGCATGTCCATCACTAGTATGTCCATGGTTTTATACCTGGACTGGTATTTCACATTACTGTATTTTTGTAATACCAATAACTGTGTTATTGGACCCAAGTCCAGGTTCTATAACCTAATATTCTCAATTGTACATGGTAAAGGTAAAAAATTCAAAAACTATAAAAAATTACCAAATTGAAAAGTTGCTAGGAAAAGGCCATTCTATAACGTACTACAACTAATCTTGAAGGCGAACCATCCCTTTAAAGGGCTTCCAAACCAAAATGTTTTAAAGAGCCCCATACATACCCAATATGAATAAATACTAAATTTATATGCTGAAATCCAGCTACAAAACAGTTCTTCTCTTTAAGCATCATTTGAAATCCTGGCAGGGGAGGAAGGACTAAAACATTAATGTTACAAATTGTAACAGCTTACAGACAGCATGAAGAAACTATATAACCCACAATGCATTGCACTTCAACGTTCCTTTCCTTATTGACATCACATATGCAGGGAATTGTGGGATTGGGGGGATGCAGGCTGAGGCCAGTTGACTACACTTACATTTTATTTGAGTCTCAAAGTAGTCAGCCAGATCAGCAGGGAACAGGGGGCCAGGTGTAGTTAATTGTCCCAAATCATATTATTACATTAAAAATCATGAAAAGGCTGCATATTTTTTTTAATGAATGTATATTGCATAGTTGCTTGAAATTATTTTTACTTTTTTAAAAGCTTAAGTTGTGTTTGGGTGGAGTTCTCCAATAAGATAAAGAATTATTATTTTATTATTAACATTTATTAATAAAGCGCCAACATATTCCGCAGGGCTGTACAATAAGTGGGTTTCAAACATTGGACATACAGAGTAACATATAAAGCAACCAATAACCGATACAAGAGGTGAAGAGAGCCCTGCCCAAAAGAGCTTACAATCTACAAAGAATGCACCTAAAGACATTATAGCCATTGTATAGCCATTCTGTAGTGCCTGCCAATTTGATGTCGTAGATCTGTACACTAGTTCTTGATCCACAGCATTATTATGGACTAATATAGACACTCTAAATATATGGACTTTTCAAATGGGACTAAACACACAACTGGTGCTTTCAGATATCTTTTGGCGCTTTAATAGACGGAATTCTCAATGCGGGCTGTGGATGGAGATGTTTTGGGCTTTTAAGTACTGTTAAGTTTCACAAACCATCTATCTGGGATAAAATGTTATTGTTTTGTCACTTTCTGTGGCTGCAAATAAATCAGTTAAGCACCCGGTGCATCAGTGATTATGTCTGACTCCTGTTGCTTGTAACTGATAGTACACCTGCCATCTAAAAAGATTATGCACCATGGGAAAATGTGTGGAGACAGGAAACTGTTCGAGAACGACACATTGGTGCTGTAACAGACATTAAAAATACAATCAAGAAAACTGTGAAATAAAAAAAGACAATCATTGATGAGTAATTATGTACAAAGTTTCTGTCCCTATCCTATCCTGATCTGCTCATGGATACAAGAGGGGGTCAAATACGGAACCCAGACTAATGACCCTTTACCCACCCAGCCAAAATATGCAGTGTCTTCTGAGCCTCACTGACATCTCTTCTCCTGGCCATGCTTGTTTCGAATCGCCAAACAACTTCTCCTAAATATGATTCATGGAACAAAATAGGAGCTTCTGTCCTTTATTACAACATATGTTTCAAATGATTTTCTAGTTCTTACGTCTGGGCATTAAATTCCTTTCTGTAGGAATGCTGAAGTTCTGGTCAGACTGGTTTTTAGTTTTGGCTTTTACAGCTACATAAAACTTTACAACTTGACATCCATGCATTATCCACTATGCGTTGCCTACTGGCATAAACGTTTTGCCAATTGTTTTAATTAAGAAATATCTCTGGTTTCACTTTACTACTTTTTGTCACTTCCTGTCCCACAGAACCTTTAGAAAAGCTGATAAAATAAATTACCAGTCTGCAAAGAAACCCCTGATAATGATCTGGCTCTTGAGCATGCGGTATGAGAAATAATTGGGCCACTACATGTAAATCATTGCACAGCACTGCTCTGGCTACACTGTGTGGACTGGCAGCCTACAGAAGACTCTGTGTGGCTTTACACTGGGTTTTAAGCAGTCAAAACTTGTCTCCAAGCCAGAAATTAAAAAAATGAGGCCCCTTACTTGTCTATAGCATACTAAAGGTTAATTGAAAGATGAACCACCCCATTAATCAGAGCAGCTCTCCTAGTTGCTCAGCAACTGTCCACCCCCACCCTGTGATCAAGATTGACTTTTCTGTCTTTCACAGGTCTGGTAAACCTGTGAAAACTACTGAAAACTGACAGTATTTAAGCTGAATGCAATTGGTGCAGCCTTTTAAGCTGAATTTCTTTAACAAGTCTCTTGTTTTTCACATAATTGCGTCTGGCATTAAGGATTCACTTCAGTGTTAGTGCTTACGCATTGAAATTGAATATATTTGACTTGAATTGACACATCTATCTGCTTTGATAAATATGACGATTCCTGGACATTTTCCTTATTGGATTTGGATAAACAACAATTGAACTGATGGGCAGTTTGGGATGCCGCTCCTGCCCCTGGTTTTTTTTGCGTTGAAGGGGGCTGCATTGTTAGTGCAGAGATCACCCCTCCAAAGGTATTTTGTGGGAGGGCCCTGTGCAATTTTGTTACGCCACTGGTCACAGTGGGAAATCTTGCCACCTCATTGGCTGGATAAATAATGGAACTCTTTTTTTAATCTTAGGCCTAAGATACCTGCAGTCTGGGAGCAGGTACAGATCAGCTCTTTGATTTGTTGCCCTTGTTAACCCAAATAACACAATGTTGATTCCTTTGTGTATATTTTGGCCACAGGTAGGATAATTAGCACTCACAACCCAGGTGCACTTAACATCTGCACTTGTTATCTTCAATAAGATTAGATACAAAATAAATTAACCAATCAGCAACATGTTATGACCAAGCTTTTCCAACAGGGAATCAATTCCCTCTATCCTGGAAGGTTTTTAAACAGCAAGTAACAGCATGCCAGACAGTCTGACAGAGGAGAGCAGAGAAGGTATGGATACATAATCATATTTCTGCCCATAAGTATATGTTTTCATATGTTTGCACTGTTAAATAAAGTAAATGCATATATAGACATTATAAATTACTTAAAAATATCCAATACTACATTATTAGAATCCATTGGGGTATATTTTGATATTAACTAAATACTATAACAATAAAATGTTTGTAGTTTTACAAAATGTAGCCTAATTGCTTAAACCTTAGATGCCAATGTAATTGTGATTAATTTACTGTGGCTTAATTTAAGTGGATCATGGAAATAAACTAGAGCAACATCAGACCAAATTCTAATGCATACAGCCCTTTATTTCATAGACTTGTAAATGAATCCTTATAAACAGGGAAAAAATAGCCATAAGCAAAAGATAGATAATAGACAGATAGATACAGACAGGCAGACAGAAATATAGGCAGCATGTATATATAGATAGATTGATAAATAAATAAAAATGAAGAAAATGATACTATAGACATTATATATTTAGGTCTATATTTATCTATAACAGATAGGTAGATAAATTAGATCATAGATAGAAAGACAGACTTTACAAAAGATTATACTATAGGTATCGTACCCGTTTTCTGGAAACCTATTATCCAGAAAGCTCCGAATTACAGAAACGCCATCTCACATAGACTGCACTTTAATTTTAGAAAAATATGTTTTTTTCTCTGTAATAATAAAACAGTACCTTGACTTGATCACAACTAAGATATAATTAATCCTTATTGGAAGCAAAACAATCCTATTAGGTTTAATTAGTGTTTAAGAATGGCCGCTTATCTGTAAAGCTCCAGGTCCCGAGCATTCTGGATAAGGGGTCCCATACCTGTACAGCCATATACATGAGATTGGTAGATAGACAGCTAAATAAATAAAGGTATAAAGGAAAATGATAAAAGACTAATTATGTGAAATACATAGAAATACAGATGGATGGCTTGTATAGAGATATACAGATAATGGACAGACAGAATAAATGTGTTTTACTAGTATAATGACAGATACATGGAGGGCTATAACACATTATGACCCATAGGGGCACATTTACTAACCCACGAATCCGAATCCGAATTGGAAAAATTCCGATTGGAAAACGAACTGACTTTTTCGTTACCAATACGATTTGCGCGAAAAAACACTGGTCACAGTGGGAAATCTTGCCACCTCATTGGCTGGATAAATAATGGAACTCTTTTTTTAATCTTAGGCCTAAGATACCTGCAGTCTGGGAGCAGGTACAGATCAGCTCTTTGATTTGTTGCCCTTGTTAACCCAAATAACACAATGTTGATTCCTTTGTGTATATTTTGGCCACAGGTAGGATAATTAGCACTCACAACCCAGGTGCACTTAACATCTGCACTTGTTATCTTCAATAAGATTAGATACAAAATAAATTAACCAATCAGCAACATGTTATGACCAAGCTTTTCCAACAGGGAATCAATTCCCTCTATCCTGGAAGGTTTTTAAACAGCAAGTAACAGCATGCCAGACAGTCTGACAGAGGAGAGCAGAGAAGGTATGGATACATAATCATATTTCTGCCCATAAGTATATGTTTTCATATGTTTGCACTGTTAAATAAAGTAAATGCATATATAGACATTATAAATTACTTAAAAATATCCAATACTACATTATTAGAATCCATTGGGGTATATTTTGATATTAACTAAATACTATAACAATAAAATGTTTGTAGTTTTACAAAATGTAGCCTAATTGCTTAAACCTTAGATGCCAATGTAATTGTGATTAATTTACTGTGGCTTAATTTAAGTGGATCATGGAAATAAACTAGAGCAACATCAGACCAAATTCTAATGCATACAGCCCTTTATTTCATAGACTTGTAAATGAATCCTTATAAACAGGGAAAAAATAGCCATAAGCAAAAGATAGATAATAGACAGATAGATACAGACAGGCAGACAGAAATATAGGCAGCATGTATATATAGATAGATTGATAAATAAATAAAAATGAAGAAAATGATACTATAGACATTATATATTTAGGTCTATATTTATCTATAACAGATAGGTAGATAAATTAGATCATAGATAGAAAGACAGACTTTACAAAAGATTATACTATAGGTATCGTACCCGTTTTCTGGAAACCTATTATCCAGAAAGCTCCGAATTACAGAAACGCCATCTCACATAGACTGCACTTTAATTTTAGAAAAATATGTTTTTTTCTCTGTAATAATAAAACAGTACCTTGACTTGATCACAACTAAGATATAATTAATCCTTATTGGAAGCAAAACAATCCTATTAGGTTTAATTAGTGTTTAAGAATGGCCGCTTATCTGTAAAGCTCCAGGTCCCGAGCATTCTGGATAAGGGGTCCCATACCTGTACAGCCATATACATGAGATTGGTAGATAGACAGCTAAATAAATAAAGGTATAAAGGAAAATGATAAAAGACTAATTATGTGAAATACATAGAAATACAGATGGATGGCTTGTATAGAGATATACAGATAATGGACAGACAGAATAAATGTGTTTTACTAGTATAATGACAGATACATGGAGGGCTATAACACATTATGACCCATAGGGGCACATTTACTAACCCACGAATCCGAATCCGAATTGGAAAAATTCCGATTGGAAAACGAACTGACTTTTTCGTTACCAATACGATTTGCGCGAAAAAACGCGAGTTTTTCGTAGCCATTATGATGCGCTCGTATCTTGTCGCGACTTTTTCGTATTGAGCGCTCGTAAGCGGCGGGCGAAACTTTCAGACTTAGCATGATTTTGGAAGCCTCCCATAGGACTCAATGGCACTCTGCAGCTCCAACCTGGCCCAAGAAAAGTCACCATACTGAAGCTTGCATGAATCCGAATCTTTCGTACTCGGTGCGAAGGCTACGAAAAAGTCGCGACTTTTCGCGCAAGTAGTAACGCTATGAAAAAATCGCCAGATTTTGTGCAACATTCGGAATGGCAACGAAAAAGTCGCGACAATTTTCAGAAAAATCGCCAAATACCGATCATTACGAAAAAAACGCAATCGGACGCATTCGGCCCGTTCGTGAGTAAGTAAATGTGCCCCCTGATGTCCATTACTGAATAAGTATACAAAATGTTCGTATATGTTATAGCTTTCTTTAGATGATTGAATAAGCCACGTGAATGCCTAATGCCTCTGTAGCATAACTACAGAGGGAGCAGGGGGTGCGATCACACCTGGGCCACATCCCCTTAGGGCCCGCTAGTCCTGATTAAGCATATTAGGAGCAGCAGGGCAGGGGAAAGTTTTTGGCGTGCATGTTGAGAGGGCAGCGGTGCGCAATTCTGGAGGGGGGAGGGCCCGGCAGGGGGGCCAATGCACATCCTGCATCAAGCTTGGGCTCATTATGCCACAGTAATGCATATTGTATTCTCTTTCAGTAACAGTATTACCAGGTGGGAAACAATGATGATTAACAGCATGGATGTAGCATAGTACAGAACTTCTTCTAATAAAAGAAAGGGCACGAGAATGCTTTAGTCAGCTGAATAGTCTAGAGGCCAGAATGCAAAGGCAATAAATATGCTCTGGGCATGAGAATGCTCTAGACATTAAAATGCTCTAGGAATACAGATACAGATAATACAGGTATATGATCCATTATCCAGAATCCCATAATCCAGTAAGCTCTAAATTACAGAAAGGCCATCTCCCTTAAGGTGGCCATACACGTGGCGATCCGACGATGTTTCGTACGACCATCGGTCGCACGAAACATCGTAAGATCCGCCACACACCATTCAGGGCTGAATCGGCAGGTAAGGAGGTAGAAACAATAGGATTTCTACCTCCTTCTGCCGATTCAGCTCTGAAGGGAGAATTTTGGTCAGGCGCCTTCTATGGCGCCCGATCAAAATTTTCAAACTTGTCCGATCGGCGAGTCGTCCGATATCAGCAGCTTCCTGCGATATCGGTCGACTCGCCGACATGCCATACACGCACCGATTATCGTACGAAACGAGGTTTCGTACGATAATATCGGTGCGTGTATGGCCACCTTTAGACATTTTAATCAAACAATTCTCATTTTCAAAAATGTTTTTTTTTCTCTGTAATAATAAAACAGTGCCTTGTACTTGACCCCAACTAAGATATAATTAATCCTTATTGGAGGCAAAACAATCCTATTGGGTTTATTTAATGTTAAAAACTTTTATAGAAGAATTAGGGTATGGTGATCAAACAAATAAATAAGGTTGAGGAGACTGCCTCATACAGACAAAAGCAAACAAAAGGAATTCTGGGAATGAATTCCAAACTCTTAAAAAAAATCCCATTTACATGGGTTTATCCTATAGGCTACAGCTCACCCACTGTGTTTGAAGCTGAAGCCAGCATAATAGCTGATCAGATTCCCAACTACAGACCGGATTCACTTTTCTTGAGGCTCATCAGTGTAGTGGGATTTTTTTAAGAGTTTGGAATTCATTCCCAGAATTCCTTTTGTTTGCTTTTGTCTGTATGAGGCAGTCTCCTCAACCCTATTTATTTGTTTGTAGAACCACATGGTGACTCTACCTAAGCTGCTCAGAAAACCCTGCACTATACTGATGAGCCTCAAGAAATGCGAAACCGGAGTGTAAGAACCAAACTGCTAACATAATGGCAATGCATTGAACGTCTCGACATCTCTATTACAGGTCCCTTGCAGGAGAAATGAAGTACCCAGACAACAACTCAGTCACTGAAATCATTCTGTCTGGATTTCCTAATCTACAACACTACAGCCCCTTACTTTTCACAGTACTCCTTGTTATTTATTTATTTATAATAACTGGAAATACTCTAATATGTTTTGTTGTCAAAAAAGAGCATAGCCTACATTCCCCCATGTACTTCTTTATCTGCACATTGTCACTTACGGAGCTTTGTTACACAGGCGTTACCATTCCTACAATGCTGGCAAACCTACTGGAAGAAGAGAAAAAAATCTCATTAAAAGGGTGCCTTCTGCAAGCCTATTTTCTGCATTCCTTCGGATCGGCTGAATGTTATCTGCTTACAACAATGGCTTATGATCGGTACCTTGCCATCTGTAAACCCCTGCATTATTCCTCCATTATGACTATGGGATTGTTCATAAAATTGGCTGCTGCCTGCATTATCTCAGGGTTCCTAAGTCCTGTTATTGGGGCTTTTTTGATATCCTCACTTCCTTTCTGTGGCCCCAACTGCATCCAAACACTATTTTGTGATTTCCTACCATTAATTGCCTTGGCCTGCACCGACACCAAGCTTCATGTTTTGGTTGAGTTTGTGGTCGGTTCCGTGATCATCTTGCTGAGCTGTATTTTTGTTCTCCAATCTTATTCCAGAATTATCCATGTTATTCTGAAAATCAAGTCCAGGAAAGGGCGTCAGAAGACCTTTTCTACATGTGGCGCTCATCTTATTGTTGTTGTTCTTTTCTTTGGTAGCATTTCATTTACGTACATACGGCTTAGCGAGAGTTACTCTGCAGACTACGATCGGGCTGTTGGTGTCGCTTACGCTATATTCACTCCTTTAGCTAACCCCGTAATATACGGCTTAAGAAATCAAGGAATTAAAAATTCTCTGCAAAAACATTTGCGTTTTTCATTGTTATTTTAGGCGTACACAAGGCCCTTAAAAATCCATAATTAAAAGCTAAAAAAATAGTGACTGTCTGTGCTCATTTACAGCAACCCCTCTGGCATTTGCCAGATGGGCGAAACAATATATATATATATATTTTTTAAAATGCCTCCTGCAAGCATATTTGGTTTGTGACATGCATGCGCATAATAAGAGAGTCTCCTCGCATGCTCCTTGTCTAGCACTACGGGGGCCCATTAAAAAAATAAAATTGTTTCCCCCAACCAGGGTTCTATTAGCCTGCACCTCTGTTAGGGCTAATATATTATTTTGTGTTATGTATAGGATGAATTGTTTGATTTGTTTAATGTATAGGATGAATTCTATTCTGCTCTTTAATTGGAACTCATCTCATTACAGACAACTTTTTAAACCCTCCTACATCTCTGTAAATAAAGAGCTTTACAGCTGCCATCTTGGCCCATCTCTTCCATTTATTTCTTGGATCTCCACTATTAAAAAATGATGAGTCGCATGACTTCTCCTTTAAACATTGGTGGCAGGACCAAACAATGGGCCCCAATGCTGTTTAGGGTGGACATCCCACACTCTGTAAGAAAACTACTTTTCTGCCTTCATTAGACAGCAGTAAGTAAAATGTGAACAGCAGTTAATTATAAACAAATTTTCAGGTTCCAAAGCAAGGGCAGGTTGAAACTGGGCCCCTCTAAGGAAAAAAGTATTGTTGTACAACTCTTGTACAAGTACTTGGTTTTCACCCAAAGAATTATGATTATTATGATTATGAAATGGGATGGGACATGCTTACAAACATTGTATTATGGCATAATAAACATGTAGGAGTCAGGTGTTCTATTTTGCAGCTTATTTTGTTACTCAATGTGTTTTGGAAGGATGCTAATCCCTACTATACTGGGCACTGACTGGTATGGCTTTTAAGAGGCCAGAGTGTGCTGGTGTTTTTCTTGTTTTACTTTTCTTAAATCTTCTTATTTTAACCCATTCTGCTTTAGACTCAATACAGTGTCTTTAGATTGTTTTATTTTTGATCTAAAACGAAGTTTTAGATCAACTTTCCATTTCCATCCATGCACAGCACTTGTTTGTCCTTTTTGGATGTGGGGAGTCATTTAACTGTTCCCCAGCTGACAGCTGAAAACTGATATGCTTGGCATTTATATTTGGCTTTACCTGTGTTTGGATACATAAACTAAACATACAATTGGAAAACTGGGCAGCAAACTGGAAAATGAGGTTCAGTGTGGACAAATGCAAAGTTATGCACTTTGGTAGAAATAATATAAACACAAGCTATCTCCTGAATGGTAGTGTGTTGGGGGTATCCTTAATGGAGAAGGATCTAGGGGTTTTTGTAGATAACAAGTTGTCTAATTCCAGGCAGTGTCATTCTGTGGCTACTAAAGCAAATACAGTGCTGTCTTGTATAAAAAAGGGCATTGCTTGGGCTGACTCAGGGCAGCACAGGGCGGCCGCTAATGGTGGTTCCTTTATTAGAGAAAATAGCTGGCAGAGAATAATAAGTAAAGCAAAGGCCCACAAAAATAGGCAACCAACAATGGTAAGAAATAATCCAAATAGCATAATTAACAGATATAACTGTCAAGCAAATAATCTGAAATAATGTTTATGAAAACATGTTAAACACAGTGGCAGATTTACAATTTACAATTTGTACAATTTTCGTACGTTTAAAAAGCACGATACAAAAAAATCATATTAAATACAATTTTTTTTGTATGGTGCTTTTTAAAGTACGAAAAATTTGTATTTCAAAATACGAAAAAATTGTATCTGATCGTATAATGGCCGAAAAGTAAGAATTTTTCGTATGTGATGGATCGTAAACTGCAGGAAAACCTTTCTGACTTTGATCCTTCTGTGCATAATTTTGGAAGCCTCCCATAGGACTCAATGGCAGTCTGCAGCTCCAACCCGGCCCAAGGAAAGTCTCCCATAGGGCTCAATGGCACTCTGCAGCTCCAACCCGGCCCAAGGAAAGTCTCCCATAGGGCTCAATGGCACTCTGCAGCTCCAACCCGGCCCAAGGAAAGTCTCCCATAGGGCTCAATGGCACTCTGCAGCTCCAACCCGGCACAAGGAAAGTCTCCCATAGGGCTCAATGGCACTCTGCAGCTCCAACCCGGCCCAAGGAAAGTCTCCCATAGGGCTCAATGGCACTCTGCAGCTCCAACCCGGCCCAAGGAAAGTCTCCCATAGGGCTCAATGGCACTCTGCAGCTCCAACCCGGCCCAAGGAAAGTCTCCCATAGGGCTCAATGGCACTCTGCAGCTCCAACCCGGCCCAAGGAAAGTCTCCCATAGGGCTCAATGGCACTCTGCAGCTCCAACCCGGCCCAAGGAAAGTCTCCCATAGGGCTCAATGGCACTCTGCAGCTCCAACCCGGCCCAAGGAAAGTCTCCCATAGGGCTCAATGGCACTCTGCAGCTCCAACCCGGCACAAGGAAAGTCTCCCATAGGGCTCAATGGCACTCTGCAGCTCCAACCCTGGCCCAAGGAAAGTCTCCCATAGGGCTCAATGGCACTCTGCAGCTCCAACCCTGGCCCAAGGAAAGTCTCCCATAGGGCTCAATGGCACTCTGCAGCTCCAACCCGGCCCAAGGAAAGTCTCCCATAGGGCTCAATGGCACTCTGCAGCTCCAACCTGGCCCAAGGAAAGTCTCCCATAGGGCTCAATGGCACTCTGCAGCTCCAACCTGGCCCAAGGAAAGTCTCCCATAGGGCTCAATGGCACTCTGCAGCTCCAACCTGGCCCAAGGAAAGTCACGATACCGAAGCTTGAACGAATCCGAAACTTTCGTAACCTTTAAAAAAATACGATTTTTTTGTATTCGGACTATGTGCCCCCTGCCAGGATTTGGAGTTCTGCTGAATCCGAAAAAAGTGGATTCGGTGCAAGACCTGTGAAAACTGCCTGTCTGAATTTTCAGATTAAAAATTTCAGAACTGGAAAAATGAATAAGATGGCAATCATCCAGTCACCGTTTGCCACAATAGAGCCCCACCTTTGATGTCACACAACATATCCCCAATTCCGCATACATTGGCAAAGACAGAGTTACTGTTTCTACCCAGGGCAGCCGAGGCAGTGCTGGAAATGCGGGTCATCCAGGCAGTTCAGTATGGACTGTGGCAAAAGGATGCCCGAAAAGTATCAGGTGCAACCTTTGCAGAGAACTTTGCCATGCATATATTAAGTGCCCTATATTGCGGGAAAGTATTGAAGATGCATTTCTTAAATAGATAAAGGAACCTGACCCCCCAAGCCCAATAGGCTCCTGCCTGAGCTACAGCTTCCACTCCTCCTGTACCCTGGGGTGCTGCAGGGCCTCCCAAATGTAGGCCAACATAATGTTTGGCTAGGGAATTGGATGAGGATTCCTATGATGCCAATAGTTCCTCGTCCTCTAACCTTGAGGACATCCCAGTTGAGGAAGCAGAGATGATTCTCTTTGGGCTCTCTGCTAAGTGGGAGGGTTCTGATGATGACAGAAAGACACAGAGGCAGACGAAAGCCTCCAGAATTTAATCACTCTGTAAATGGCTGTCCCCCTCCAATTTGCTGGAGGGCAAACAAAATACAAATTGATAAATACCTTGCCTATCTTGCCCTCAGGAGGAAGCATGACAGACTGGTGTATGATGGCGGGGATGAAAGGAGTTCTTGTCAGGGCTCTAAAGAACAAAGCCTGCTCTTTTCACGGCATAGAAAGCCAAAGGAGGTCTCTCTCAGGACTCTAAGGGCAGGAGTACACGGGGAGATTAGTCGCGCCGCAACAAATCTGTTGCTGCGGGCGACTAATCTCCCCACAACGCCACCAGCTAGAATGTTTATCGCCAGTGGGATGGCATATGCAGTGCCGCGATTTGCCGAAGTTGCTGCAGTTTCCTCTCAAGGCGACTTCGGCAAATCGCGGCGCCGCGTATGCCATCCCTCCGGTGATTTACATTCTAGCCAGTGGGATGGCATTGCAGGGAGATTAGTTGCCCGCGACAACGGAGATTTGTCGCGGCGCAACTAATCTCCCCCTGTACCCCTACCCTAAAGAAACTGCCACATAAGAGGGGTTCCCCCAAGCAGGCGAGAGACCAAACGCTCTCTGGCTTTCAAAACCATGAAAAAACTAATTTTCCTAAATCCACAAATGGAAAATTACTATTTATTAAAACAGCCTTTTAAAAAAGCATGAATGAAAAAAAATTTGGAAAAAATGCAAAAAGAGGCACATTTTTCATTTTTGTTGCACTAATGGAAGCCTCTAAAACCACAAAAGAGAAAGATTAGGTGCATAAAACATAGAGCCTTGCCCCTGCTTTGTAAATGAACTCAAATATGACATTTCGCCATTATGACGGAGGATCCTTCTTTGCTTCAAACTTTAGAGGTTTTTCGGATTTATGATGCTTTTTTTTGTGGATAATTTCAAAAGTTGCAAGTTTCATGACTTTTCCGTGACTTTCCCACACTTTTTTTCAGTTTAGACTTTTTAATAAATGTCAGACATTTGTGGAAATTAGGTTATTCAAATTTTTAAAAATAATTTTTAGTAAATCTTCCCCTAAGTGTAGGATGATTAGGATTTGGCTGCTGCAGGGTGGCAAGGACTGTATATTATATTATATATTCTATATGCATTGTATTAGATTTCTCCCAACTTGAAAAGCTTGTAATAAGTTGAACTCAAACAAACGTGACTTTTCAGTCGTAGGATTTGTCTGGTCAACTTTGTAAAACTATTGTTTAGGTTTATTTCTGGGCTCCCTTCTTGTATGATGTCAGGCCATGTGTAGGTGTACTTATATAGACCTCCAATTAATTAAATAGTTCTGATATATCAACTTCATTATTGTTGGCTTCTCAGACAATACAAGCCACTATATAATTTCTTTCTGGCATTGCTAAAATATACATGGTAGCCCCCATAGGAAATTCCCTTTTAGCTGCAGTAACCATCTGCACATCCAAGTTACAATCTCCAATGTATTTTTTCATTTGCAACCTCAGTGGTAGACATGTGCCTGACATCCGTGGTGGTGCCGCGTGTGCTCTTCTACAGGCTGCTTTTCAATTGCATGGCACAAGTCTGTTTCTTTAGCACAATGACTTATGATCGGTATGTATCTGTGTGCAAGCCTCAGTATTACATTATAATAATGATGATAATAATAATGAATGAGAATGTGTATTTGGTTGGTATTAGCTTCCTGGATAATTACCTTCATCAGTTCTGTGCTGCACACCCTCTTAAAATCCAGACTGTCTTTCTGTAGAAGCTGTACTGTCCATCACTTGTTTTCTGACCTTGCTCCTCACTTGCCGAGACACTTGCTGAGACACATCAATGAGTTGTCATCTTTACAGAGGGATCGTTGCTTGTCACACTGCTTTTTCTGGTGACCTTGGTTATTTATGTTCACCTAATATCTACCATTCTGAATCAACTCTTTAACTAAAAGCAAAGCTGCATTTTCCATGTGGTCAGCTTATGACTACAGTGGTTATACAGACGATTATTTTTGTGTACTTTTGCCCATCATCTGCTTATTCCCCGACTCACCATAAACTTGCAGAAGCTATGTATACAGTCATCACCCCTATGCTTAACCCATTTATATAAAGTATCAGAAATAAAGACATGAAGAGTGCATTCTATAAAAAAAAAAACAAAAAAAAAAAAAACTATTATCCATCCTAAAATGTTTGTATGAAAGGTCTAGTTGTTCTAGTTATCTTAAGCCTTCAGTTGTGTGTGAACTGCCCTACTCTATATTGTTTTTGTTTCTTAGGGCAATGTCACATGTGGCAACTCTTAAGGGGCAGATTTATCAAAATATGAGTGTGTTTATCAATGAGTGAATAAACTCAACCTGGGCAAGTTTTTATGTATTAAGCTCTAAACTCATATTTTGCTAAAATTGCCCCTAAGTATTTTGTAGCACAGGCTACTCTTCCAGTGGGAAGAAAATACTCCCTATCACACACCATTTCTTTGAAAAATGGCCTGGAATTGTGGGCGCCCCCGTGTCAGGTGACACCAACAATCGCATTTATTTTTACAGTCTTTTAGAAGACTGCAATAAAGCAATGAAAAAAAGAAAGCTCTAGTTAAATAGAAATCTATACAATTTAATCATTTCAATCACAATATTATTTTATAGACCACTTCAGTGCTGAAGAATAACGTGAGGGCATAATTATATAACAGTCCTAGCACTCGTTCATAAATGCATTATTGTAACAAAAACAATTATATCCTGTAAATAGACTTTCATTTATGCAAATAAAGTGGCTTATCTGAGAGGCAGCCTAACAAACACTGGGAGGGAGATGTACATATTATCTAGGGCACTATATTGTACTTGTGTGTAACAAAGCAAATTTAACTTGGAAGAGCTGTATGCAGGCAATACCTTTACTATGCAGTTCATTCTTACTTGTAGTCACATGACATATCAGTTCTTTGGTTTCAATTTCTTTACAAATAACAAAAACAGTTGGTATTACTTTAAAATTGTAGGATGTAGCCCTTTCTTTGCAAAATTGTCTGCCAAGAAAACTGAAAAGAAGTACAAGTAAACTGTTAGAAAAGAGATAATGTCTAAGATAAGTTTTATAAACCTATTTCTAAATCTCAAATTAACTCTACCTTAAGGAAAACAAAAATCCTTAGGACGGCAGTTGGAAGCCATTAATTCTAAGCTAAACACTGGGTATTTAGTGCAGTCAGACTGTGGGCTGCACATTTTTGCCTTATACAGCTGAAGATATGTGGGCCTTTATTCCTTGCATTTTATAGACTCTTCTTTGTATTGTGTTTCTCCTTACAGAGTATTCAAGGACTGCTGCAACAATGAACGAAGTACATGTTTAAAAATGTGTCTGAACATAGTGCAGAGAAATGCAAGGACAAAGAAAAAAAATGATATTTTTTTTTATCCAACTCAACCAGTTGCACAAACTGGACTGGAAAAAGTAGAGCCAGGTGGTGGGATCCATCCCAATAAAAAAAAGGAGCAAATTGATATTTTATGGGAAACAAAAGCAATAACATGATCTTCTAATTGTAATCACATATTCTCAGGGGGTGGGTTAAAGATTGAATCTGAGCAAAAATGGTAAAACAAATAAAAATAACTGACACGGCAATTCAATAATGCACTGCCAAGTGGTATAAAAGTAGTCCAGATCTGTATTGTGGATACACTTCTGTGATCCTAACTCTGAGTTCTTTGTGGTACTCCTGTTACTGGATCTGAACAAATAAGTGTCACTGTGCCATCCAACAAGTCCTCCATGCTGACAGCTACCAGTTCTGTAGTAGTTTGATTGACCTGAGTATCTGGTAGCGCTACTATCACTTGGGAACCTGCCAGATGAGATTCATCCAAAGTTATCACTTGTTCTGTTGCCGCTACTTGGTCCTGTGTCTGAATTACCTACAGAAATGAGATTTAGAAACAAAACTGATTAGCATTTCAGGGCAAAATATTTTATTAAACATCTGCATACAGGGTACACCTGAAACCGATCCCTACGGAATACTGACATATTTAAAAGGGTTACTAATTCAACAACAACAATATCTGAGCAGCACCTTCCTCTGGACCATATATCCTGGAGATCTATATTTTGTAGATATAGCAGTCCATACATAATAGCCAACTGCTTACAGAAGCCATTAGGGCAGCTGGGTTGTTGCATGCTCTGGGCAGCAACCAAATTTCTGGTGTGTTCCATAGGTACTGAAGATTAACTGTAGGCTATGAATTCAGGGGGCTGCAGCCCTGAAAATATGGCAAAATAGAAAAAAAGTATAAGCCACGTGATCAGTAGTATTGAAATCCAACCTTAATAAAGAAGAACTAAACCCTACTTATTCTCAACTTCAACCTATAGGGGAAGCTTCCTCTATAGTTACGCCACTGAGCATGTCTAACATCAGGCATAATTAATATATATAAAAAAAAAATGTGTTTGCTCTTTTGAAAATCAATTTCAATTAAGAATGTTGCTGGAGAAGCACTATTAACTGATGCATTTTGTAAAAAAAACATGCTTTCCCATAACAGACTTCCTCTATTCACAATTGTTAGTTGGCCTCTAAGCTAAGTAACTAATAAAAGCCCAGAGCACATGTTATGTGGGGTAACACCACAATATAATTCCAATAAACACTGCTTGGTGGCAGTTCTAGATGTTTTTTTAAATGAGATGTGGTGAAAAAAAGTTATGGCAGAACCCAACATAACTCTTGCATGAATAAGGGTTGATCAATGGATCTTATAGTAAACATAGCAAGACGTATATTTACCACCTTATAAGACAGAGTTGTCTGTTTGTAAAAACATGTTTAAACTTGCACTCATAGCACAGGAGGAATCATTAGCTAGTGGGCATGAAACACAGCAGTATATAGGAAATTAAAAGGAAATTACCTGTACCATTTGTGTATCTGCTGCTTGATTTTCTGTGAGCACAACTTCAGGGTGATCCGTTTCATAGTGTCTTTCTAGCTGAGAATGAACGGTAAAGAGCTCCCCGCAGATTTCACAGCCAAACGTGTTATCACTCTCATGGAAGTGTTCAGTGGCAACATGGTGCTGTAAGGCTCCAGGGAACTGAAAACTATCAGTACAATAAAGACACTGGAATGGCTGTGTCCCTGAAAGAGGAAAAGAAAAGGACACAATAGGCGAGAGTGCTATAATAAGGGGAGAGAGGGAAAAACACACAAACCTTTATTTACCATTATCTCATCAAAGGCACAGTAACACCAAAAAATTAAAATGTTTTAAAGTAATTAAAATATAATGGACTGTGTTTGCTTTAGAACCACTACTATAGTTTGCATAAATAAGCTGCTAGGGCAGCCATTCAAGCTAGAAAAAAAAAATTCAGCTATGTAACCTGTGCCTTTTCTCCAGCTTGAATGGTTGCCCCTGTGGCTGCACAAGACAATTACACATGTCATGTAAGACTGCCAAGACAATTACACAACAGCTTATCTTCCACGCTGACAAGTATATCACCCTCCTAATGCCAAACAATCACGGCTCTAACAAATTCTAAATGCAGCAGGGTGTATACATTTTATTTACTAATTACTATGATAACACTGCAATTCAAGATCCCTCTTGCAGTGGACTCCAAATCTGGATTCCAAATCTCTCTTCCTATTTTGTTCTGCAAATGACTTTCCCTTGATGTCCAACTGCATTGCTACCTCACATGCCTGCCTCAAAGATTCTCTATGGGATTCCCTACCTTATTCAACATAAATATCCCCTAGTTCTTAGTCCTTTTCCCATAAAAGGACAAAACAAGTCTGGAAGGAAAATAACAAGACCACATAATACCATTCACATTATTTATGAGTGGCTTTCATAATTTGAGTACAAATAACCTTTACTGTTTCCATGTAATAGTGTTGCTGAATAGAAAGGTGCTCTAATAATGCAGGATAATACTAATGATATTTTTTGCACTACTTACCTGAGTGTTTGCACTTGATGTGCACTTGCAGTGCTGCGGAAGTTGGATATGTCTGTTTGCACTTATCACATTCATATACTTTACCATCTACAACCAAGGAGAGACATTTAAAAGCATTACTTATAAAACACAACAGACAGCACTAAGCAACCCTTACAAGTTTACAGTTTACAGATAATCGTGGCTCTTATGTACTGTAGGAACATAATATATAGCCAAATCAGGGAACAACAGAGGTTACTCAAGACTGAATCCCCCATCTGTCAGAGTTACTGTCTTGAAAGCTACAGCAGTCATTATAATAAAAAGGGGAAAAATACAAAATCATTGTATATAATATATACATTAAATTAGTGCTGGGCGGTATGACCAAAAATTGATATCACGGTATTTTTCAAAATTATATCGGTATCACGGTATTTGACGGTATTTTTTTTTCCCCATGCATGATTAGGTGACCACCCCAAACACCCGCCACCCGCACCCCCCCCACCACCCCAAACACCCCCCCCGCCACCCCAAACACCCCCCCATCCGCACGCAGCCCCCCCACCCCCCCATCCGCACGCACCCCCCCACCTCACCCCACCCCACCCCAAACACCCCCCATCCCCTTCACATAAATATAACCCCCCACCCCCCCAAACACAACCCCATCCCCTTCACATAAGTATAACCCACCCACCCCCACCCCAAACACCCCCCCATCCCCTTCACATAAATATAACCCCCCACCCCACCCCCCCCAAACACAACCCCATCCCCTTCACATAAGTATAACCCACCCACCCCCACCCCAAACACCCCCCCATCCCCTTCACATAAATATAACCCCCCACCCCACCCCCCCCAAACACAACCCCATCCCCTTCACATAAGTATAACCCACCCCCACCCATCCCCTTCACATAAAATATAATTACTGGCCAGGCACCCCCCCGACAGCTCACATTGGTATCCGACTCTGAATGCGTCCTAGCGATGGCGCTTTTGTAGAGCGTGCGCGCTGACGTCACGTGCGCGCTGACGTCACGTGCGCGCTGACGTCACGTGCGCACCCGGAAGTATTCAGCACACCGGTATGGGGGTATGTCAAAAATTTATATCGGTTTCAAAAAAAAAACCGGTGATCGGTTTTTACCGGTATACCGCCCAGCACTACATTAAATATAGTGTACTATTAATCCAATGACCCGCTCTTTATCTTTGTGGCATTACTACAGAAAACTAACAACAAATATCTTTTAATCTATTTTATAGGTAAATACTTCACCACATTGCTCAATGCTGAATACAAAAGGGAAAACAATGGTTCTTTAATGAACATATTAGAGGTCAATGCAGTAGTACTGTACTGATTCTACAGGAAGAACTGGCCAGAAATTTTGTTGATGTTGTAGGAGCACTGTACATCTCTACATCGTTGGCTAAATATGCATTATGCAGTGTTCCTTCCAACACTCATATTGTAGTTATCAGATTTTTGTATAAATTCCATTTTTTAGACGATCTAATTAGCCCAATATTGCCCACCTATGCATATCGGGAGAAAATCCGCTTGCTTGGCGACCTCACCAAACGAGCAGATCTTACAGTGTATGGCCACCTTTAGATGCATGAAAATAACCATCTGACATTATCTAATCAGATTACAGGATTGAAGATCACATTTTGCACGCTGTTGCATGGCAAGATCCTGAGGGTCAGATAAATTCTGATCACAAAATCTGCCCAGTCTTTCATGTAGTTCTCCCCAACTGCATTTTTATTGCTTTAAAATGACTTTTTTCACACAGAAAATAACACCAGGTACTCTCACTGCAGGAATACATATACAGTGGTGTGAAAAACTATTTGCCCCCTTCCTGATTTCTTATTCTTTTGCATGTTTGTCACACTTAAATGTTTCTGCTCATCAAAAACTATTAGTCAAAGATAACCTAATTGAACACAAAATGCAGTTTTTAAATGAAGGTTTACATTATTAAGGGAGAAAAAAAACTCTACATGGCCCTGTGTGAAAAAGTGATTGCCCCCCTTGTTAAAAAATAACTTAACTGTGGTTTATCACACCTGAGTTCAATTTCTGTAGTCACCCCCAGGCCTGATTACTGCCACACCTGTTTCAATCAAGAAATCACTTAAATAGGAGCTACCTGACACAGAGAAGTAGACCAAAAGCACCTCAAAAGCTAGACATCATGCCAAGATCCAAAGAAATTCAGGAACAAATGAGAACAAAAGTAATTGAGATCTATCAGTCTGGTAAAGGTTATAAAGCCATTTCTAAAGCTTTGGGACTCCAGCGAACCACAGTGAGAGCCATTATCCACAAATGGCAAAAACATGGAACAGTGGTGAACCTTCCCAGGAGTGGCCGGCCGACCAAAATTACCCCAAGAGCGCAGAGACAACTCATCCGAGAGGCCACAAAAGACCCCAGGACAACATCTAAAGAACTGCAGGCCTCACTTGCCTCAATTAAGGTCAGTGTTCACGACTCCACCATAAGAAAGAGACTGGGCAAAAACGGCCTGCATGGCAGATTTCCAAGGCGCAAACCACTTTTAAGCAAAAAGAACATTAAGGCTCGTCTCAATTTTGCTAAAAAACATCTCAATGATTGCCAAGACTTTTGGGAAAATACCTTGTGGACCGACGAGACAAAAGTTGAACTTTTTGGAAGGTGCGTGTCCCGTTACATCTGGCGTAAAAGTAACACAGCATTTCAGAAAAAGAACATCATACCAACAGTAAAATATGGTGGTGGTAGTGTGATGGTCTGGGGTTGTTTTGCTGCTTCAGGACCTGGAAGGCTTGCTGTGATAGATGGAACCATGAATTCTACTGTCTACCAAAAAATCCTGAAGGAGAATGTCCGGCCATCTGTTCGTCAACTCAAGCTGAAGTGATCTTGGGTGCTGCAGCAGGACAATGACCCAAAACACACCAGCAAATCCACCTCTGAATGGCTGAAGAAAAACAAAATGAAGACTTTGGAGTGGCCTAGTCAAAGTCCTGACCTGAATCCTATTGAGATGTTGTGGCATGACCTTAAAAAGGCGGTTCATGCTAGAAAACCCTCAAATAAAGCTGAATTACAACAATTCTGCAAAGATGAGTGGGCCAAAATTCCTCCAGAGCGCTGTAAAAGACTCGTTGCAAGTTATCGCAAACGCTTGATTGCAGTTATTGCTGCTAAGGGTGGCCCAGCCAGTTATTAGGTTCAGGGGGCAATTACTTTTTCACACTGGGTCATGTAGGTTTGGATTTTTTTTCTCCCTAAATAATAAAAACCCTCATTTAAAAACTGCATTTTGTGTTTACTTGTGTTATCTTTGACTAATAGTTAAATGTGTTTGATGATCAGAAACATTTTGTGTGACAAACATGCAAAAGAATAAGAAATCAGGAAGGGGGCAAATAGTTTTTCACACCACTGTAAATATGCAAAAGAGGAACAATCTGTGTGCACAGTTAGCTATACACTATTTTGTTGGCTTTTTAACATAGCTTATTACACTCTTGGGTCTATGTAAGAGAAATTAGAATTAAATTAATAATCAACATTATAAATGAACCTTTCTATGACCCATCTACTGGTCACTATAACTAATGAGGCTTGCATACTGGTGCTGAAACCTAATCTGTAAAGAGCCAAGACGTCCCCTTTAAAAGTATTTGGTGGATAATTTTGCCCTGAAACCAACCTTAAACTTGTTTATCAACATCACGGTTTTATTTACTGTATGTTGCTTAAATAGTGGTATCTTGTTCTGTGATAGAGCAGCTTAACTTAGTTACAGGAGCACAGGAAATGCGAGCAAATTAGTAATACGGTGCTCAGACATATCAAAACATCATGTGCTGGGAAGATAACAGAATGTAAAATCTAATTCTGTATGAGATCAGAAAAGATTTTCCATTATATTTTATGCTTCCCTCTTTCACACCCTAATTACACAAAGGTATAAATAACAAGCTTTGCAAATCACAGATATACTGAATACTGGCTATATTTCAGTGTTTTTTGCTCGATTGTGAGATTAACTGGCTCTGTATACCCACCAGGATGCTCCGCTTTTGTATGTTTCTGTAGTAGTGCTGCGTTTGGAAAGGTCTGGTCACAGGAACTGCACTGTGTTGAGAACTTGGAGGAACGATGATTCTGAGCAGCAAACAAATCTGGATGATGGGTGCGATTGTGATACCACAAGCCAGACAATTGCTACGGAAAGTCAACATGCTTCAAGTTAGCATACTAATGTCATAAGTACATGCCTATGAGGCCTTGGCCGGACAAATAAATGTACCTGATAAGCTTTATCACAGATTTCACAATTGTAGGGTTTCCCTCCCACGTGAGTGACAACATGTCGTTCAAGCAGGGAAGGAGCACTGAATATTTTGTCACATGTAGGGCATGGGTGGTACTCCTTGGAATGCACAACTTGTATATGTTGTCGATTCTCTTCCAAGGTAGGAAAACTCATTCTACATTTCTGGCAGTCATAAGGATCTTCAATATCTATGGAAATCAAAAACCTGGTTGATATATCAAAATGAATGGTAAAATAACAGCTGAACAAGAAAGAAACAGGGAGGGAGAGTGAGAGAATGAGGGAGACTAAAGGAGAATAGAAATAATGCAGTAAACAGAAACAAATCAGAAAAGGTCAGACAGACCTGCCTTAAAAGGCTTGCAACCTAGTGGTATGGGACAGAAGTTGGGCAGAATGTAACGCTACTTACTATGGAATGTTCTTAGGTGTATAGAAAGACCATTGGCTTGGCTAAAGCCTTTCCCACATTCTCGACAGACATATGGCTTGTCTCCTGTATGCGTCCTAACATGTCGGGTTAGTTCAATGGATTGTGCAAAGACAGCATCGCAATACTGGCATGCATACATCTTTCCTATGGTGGAAACAGTAGTATTTAACAACAACAACAACTAAAGAAAAACTCAGGGCCCAAACAGTTAGTAATTCTGACTTGCAAATAACATGTATTCACATAAATAAATGTACTCTAGGCTAAAACATTACTTCAGGTACAGTAACGCACTTTATTGATGCATAAATTTTCTTTACTGCCTAAACGTGTGTCAACCTTTTTTTACTAATTATAAACAGTAGATTTTAATTAATCTAGAAGTGGTGAATCAATATAAGCAGGCCATGCTGAGTAATTGTGAAAACTTCCCCACTCATCCAATTAGGATTTTTCAGTTAATTTGGCAGTATAGTGGCACAAATTCAGTTAAGAATGATAGTTAATGCCCATATCCAAATGCTAAAGTCTATGATATATGCATTGGCAAATATTTTCTATATTACCTTTTGGTAAGTGCAATTTTTAGTGGGGAAAAAACAAAGTTTTTCCTGTGCAGAATTTAAAACAATGCAGGACTTTACACAGTTAAATACGGTTATGCTATTTATATTGCTCTGACCTGCTACACGGCACTTTACAGATATTGCCCATCAGTCATTTTAGTCCCTGTTCCCCAATCATACTCATACCACTAACATACACTAGGATCAATTAATAGTCATAAGAGAAGGGAAAAAAAAGTAGATTCCTGTCACATTCTATCATTCAACTGCATCAAGACAATAGATTGGCATTTCAGTGTAAAATTACTTATGTTACCTTCAGAATGTTTCTTCTTTGTATGGTAGGAAAGTGCAGCTGCCTGGGTAAAGGTCATGTGACAATGTTTGCAGACAAATGGCCGTTCCCCTGTATGAAGACGTTGATGGTTTTTAAGTGTGGAGTTGGCAGCAAACTTGGCACCGCATTCGTCACAGGAGAATGGCTTTTCATCAAAATGTTCTGTCCTTTTGTGATACTGGAGCCCTATAAGACACAAAAGTCTATTTTAAAAGTAGCTTAAGAAAAGACTAAAAATCAACCCTCTTGTCTTGAAGAGTACAGCAGTGCAGAACAATACAAAATTAACTTTATTATACCCCATGAAACGCAGGTTGCTTTTTGGTATGATCTTTTTTTTTAACCCAGTCTTTTGTGTATAGGCTGGGTTTGCAATTGATACTGCACCATTATTGTTTTTTGTTGTACTTCCTTGTAGCTTATCTACATTTGCACATTGTTACTGGAGCCCGAACAGAGGGGAGATAAAAAAAAAAGAAGGCTGCAGTCTGTCACAGTTTGATTTACTTACACTGGAGGTGTATCCATTCTTATGTCATTACTGATGGCCTCAAAAGCTTTTGGTTTAGTCCCCCTGCACAGTACAACTACTACTAGAACTACAATTTGACATTCTGGCCACACAGAATCTTCACAACTATTGCACAATGAATTTGGATTTACAGTTTTCTGGATTCAGTGCATTTTGCCACTATGTATATTACCTGAAGGATGGGCAAACTCTTTGCCACAGATATCGCATGTAACAAGCAATCGCCTTCTTCCTTTATTTGTACGAGAAGAAACCAAGTAACCATGGACGGCTTCTCGATGCTGGTCTAGCTCCTTTCTAGAAGACTGAATCTCGTTACAATCTTTGCATTGTAAGGGATTTCGTTTTGCCATTCGACACCGCTTCATGTGCACTTCCAGGCGGCAACGGAAAAGGAAAATCTTATCACAGGACTTGCAGATAAAGTTCTTCTTGGAGGAACCCTTTTCCTGCACTGAATCTTTGCTTTCCTTACTGGAATCTCCATCTTCATTTTCATCGTATTTTGTCTGTTCTTCTTCATCATTTCCCTCAGCACTATCTTCAGCAACAACTAGCTGACATTCACTGTTGACGTTCCACCTGCTTACACCTTGAAAACTTTCCTCTCCTTCCATAAGTATTCCTGAGGAGAAAAACAGACCTAAAATGTAGTTAGTCTTATAAAAGACGGTAGCTGCAGCTAAGAACAGTATCATATACTGCTGCATGCTGTGGATGTGCTGACGTGTTCAAACCTGGCAGTGAAATAGTGCATGCAAAACGCAACATAAGTTTGAAGTGTTATGTGATCATTGGTACTTTTAAGGCATCTTGCCGATCCTGACTGATATCAGTTGTTCATACTGGTCTGAAAAATTGATCTGTCCATGCACGATGTTAAATGGTGCATTGTGCAACAGCATATAAGAAAGTGAACGGGGAACACAAGACAAGCATCCATTTTGTATATAACCCCTCATACACAGCCCTTTGTCAGACAGCATACCTGGTCACCCCACATGAATGCCATGTACAGAAAACAAAAACATTTTGTGTTGTGTGCCCAAAAGAATAGAATTATAGGGCTAATAGGTGCTCAACTGCACAAGAGCAATTGCCAATAGCTACTAAACAGCAATTTGCTTTAGACAGTCTACTAGGCCTTAGAAAATGAAAGCAAAGATACGATTGTTTCACTGGGTAACTTAACTGCTGTAATTTAGCACCTAGTTCATAAATCAACCCCAAATGCCTTATGCTACTGTTCACCACTGTAAAAGCACCTTAAATAATTTATTAAAACGTTTGTTTTACTCTGATGGTTTTTATAAATCTCTGGAATTTTGGGGATTTCATGCAAGGGCATCACTCTATTACTGTACTGGGGATTAAGTGTTACTATTTGAAAAAGACTTTACAAAGTCCTTAAAAAGGACTTTACATTCATGTGTATAGGCAGAGCTGAGTGTGGCAACAAGCAATGTTTGATATTTAGCTTTTTTTTTTTTTTTTTTTAATATATAATCATTCTGATAATAAAATCAGGTCCAAAAGTAATGTATTATACACTGATACACAATTGCACAATGGAACTTGCTGGGCCTAATTTTCACAACTTCAAACCATGCAGACAGATAGAAGTCAATACATTACATAAATCAGATATACTGTATCTTAGAATCTATTGTTTGCTGCATTAAAACAATAGCAACATCTATATATGCATTACTCGGGTCTTACCTATCTGCTTTAATTCTTTTATCACTGGCTGAAGATGTGGAGAAGAACCCTGAACAGTAAAAAGCAAACTGCAGAATGACATGGCAGGTACAGTGTGCTGCAGTGCTGCACTCAAAAGCATCTTTGAAGGCAGTTCAGAGTCTTCATTTTGTTGTGGCACCTTTAGAAGCTGAATAAATAAAAGATTATTAGCAGTCAGAAAATATAATACATAAAAAGACTATACTGAGCAGACTTGCCAAAGATAGCACGATCTATTACAGATCTTGTTGTTATGAATTATTTTGGGAACTGTAAAATCATCTGATTCTTGTATGGGTGACTGTCTCATAGATTCCTAAGCTTTTGCGAAACAGATGGCAGCATAAAGCACAACTGATACAGTCAAGTGTAGAAAATAGATGGAAACAGACCAAGAACCTTAGTGCTATGCTGCAATTTTCCTAATAGTAGAAACTACACATTTTCACATGGCCATAGGTTTGCCACCTGGCTGATACTTCACCGAACCAAGTCTGGAGGCTGGCACTGCAAATTTATCAGCAATGTACTTGCCGGTAAAAGGCAAAAGGCCAAAGATCATTTTAGTATTGTTTTCTTTATTAGCCTACAGAACACCACTGGCTTTAATCTACATTTACATTTCTAATTGTTCCATATGCTGTAGCTAACTAGTTGGATTTCATAGCAATACTCCATCCATACACACAGATTGCAGTGTATATCAATGCTATCCCATTCAGACTGTTTAGCTATAGTTGTGGTATCCCCAGTAGTCCAAGTTGGATCTTAGAACTCCTGTATGGCTGCAATGCTATGTTGGATCATGAGATGCATTAGACCTAATAAATCTCATTTAGCATATCCAATCTACTTTGTTTTTATTCATAGTCATAAGAACAACATTTCTATTTTACAAAGGTTTTCAAGTATGCAGTGTATAGCAGCATAGTGAAATAAGTTACCTCCTTAACCAAATCTGTCAAAGCTGTCTCTTTGGAGGGTACATAGCTGAGAATATCACACTGTCCGAAAGCCTGTGCGATTAATTCATTGTGGCGCACTAGTACTTCAGCAGCTTCATTTCCTCTGTTGATTACTGCACCAAAACAAATAGTACATGAATGTAAGGTAGAATATTGACTAGTTTACATTAAAATATACATCCCTTATTACATTCTAAACATGTTGATATAGGAACAATTTCCACAAAATCGGTGACCTATTTTAAAAGGTGCCAGTTGACTTCAGAGTTCTACAGCATAAATCCAAAAGGGGTGGTTCACCTTTAAGTTAACTTTTAGTATGTTATAGAAAGGCCAATTCTAAGCAACTTTTCAATTAGTCTTCATTATAGTTTTTTTCAAAAATTATTTGTCTTCTTGTTCTAAATCTTTCCATTTTTCAAATGGGGGTCACTGACCCTGGCAGCGAAAAACTACTGCTCTGTGAGGCTACAAATTTTGTTATTTTTTTTATACCTTATTTTTCAACGTAGGTCTTCTCCTGTTCATATTCCAGTCTCTCATCCAAACCACTTCCTGGTTGCTAAGGTAATTTGGTTTCTAGCAACCAGATAGCTGCTGAACATAAAGTAAAATAACTAAAAAAAAAATCTACAAATAAAAAATGAAGACCAATTGCAAATTTTCTCAGAATATTAGTCTCTACATCATACTAAATGCTAACTGAAAGGTGGACAACCCCTTTAACCATAAATTGCTACTACAGTTTTAATTAAGCCTAATTTTAATTAAGGCTGTCTGTTTTTCACGGGCATCAGTGTTGCCATTGATTTATTGATTTTATGTTGTTACTGGTCCTTTAAACTTCCTTGGCCAGTCTTGCTGCTTGCTATGTGCAGCAGCTATGAATGCACACCAGCCTAAAGCTGGCTATTATAAGCTAATGACACGCCCCTTCAGACCAAGTCGGCAGCTTATTTGCCCATGTATTGCCACATATCCATTGGGCAGACCTAAAAATCCATCAGTGCATCTTGTATGTTCTGACAATTTGCCACTGGGCCAAATGTTAGATCAGTCTGATATGGCTCAACAAACAGGTGGTCAAACCATGCAAAGATGCAAAATTAGCGTATCTCAGTGTGTATGGATTTGCCCTATTCTGAATCTTAGAGGAAAAAAAAAAAAAGATTTGGTGCATTCCTGTAAATGTAACTTGCTTTATATGAAGCCAAGATTTACATTTCCTTGTGCTGAGTTTTGCTCTCATAAAACTTACCACTCTGAAAGAAAACTTCTGCTCCAGGTTCTTTGCGAATCTCTTCCATCAGTGACTTCAGAGATGGGTTTGACTCTTGCATTGCTAGGAGCAGCAGCCAAAGAGCTGTGACAGCCAACGTTTGCTCATCCAGAACCATGGACACAAGAGTGCTGAAAATCTTTGAGGTTGTATTTTTCTTCACAACTTGTTCCATTACCTTAACATTAAAATCAGTGGTTAAATAAAACACAAGTACCCTTCCTTTACATATATAAAGATTTACCAATTTACCATACCTCTCTTTCATGGGTAGTTAAATTAACAGTTGTTGTAATGGCACTGAGCATTAACTCAGAATCTGTTACCACCTCAGAGAAATTTTCCTGATATTGTCTTAATAACTCTGCTCCATAATCAGTTGTGGTCATTTTGTCTGTAAAAGGTAAAAGCCACATGTCACAATGAGACACTTGCTTGTCATAATAAGACTAATATTACATTGCGGGTCAGTCATGCTGGAGGATCCATTAAAGGGAGTAAAACTTGATGGACATCCCAAATCATTTATGTAACTACAAAAGGAAGACTTTATGAAACATAAAAGGGAGGTTTAGGGTAAATACAATACATTTACAAATAATGTTTGCTATTAAAGGGAACTCCACCAAAAAACAACTTTTTGAAAAGTTAACAATTTAAAGCAACATTGCAATATACATCAATTGAAAAAAATATGCAGCCTTTTCATGATTTTTAATGTACTAATATGGTTTGGAACAGTTACCTAAGCCTGGCCCCCCTGTTCTCCTGCTGATCTGGCCGACTACTTTGAGACTCAAATAAAATGTAAGAGTGGTCGACTGGCCTCAGCCTGCATCCTCCAAATCCCACAATTACCTGTGATGTCAATAAGGAAAGGAACATCACAGTGCAATGCATTGTAGGTTATAATGTTCCTGCATGCTGTTGAGAAGTTGTTACAATTTGTAACATCAAGTAAATGAAATATGCACTTATTTTAATGGAAATTTTATAATGAGGTCATTTAAATTAAAGTCACAATACCAAATTATGTACAGTGACCCTATATTGTTAAGATTATGAAAATCAGGGATCCAACATGGATTTATAATTTATTCTCTGTAGGCACTAAAGCACAAACTGCAAAAAGATGTCCAATTAAATCTGAATAGCAAGCGTAACTGGTTATGTTTACACCAATTAATGGTTTAAACCTATGAGGGCCACAGTCAGCCCTAGTCTTGTTACTGCCCACATAGCCATATAAACAAATGCACAGTATTAGAGAGCTAGCTTTGACTCTATAGTGTTGCCAACAATATCCTCTACTGTCAGTGACATTATTATTATAAACATGAATTTATAAAGCATCAACATATTCCACAGCGCTGTATATACATTTTGGGTCACAAAAGGGTAATTATTATTTTGAGAGAAGTAGATTTGTACCTTTCAAACAAGGATTGCTACTTTGTGGCTCCAACATCTCCAGCAAAGCATGCAGATCAGGAAACGCTTCCCTTACAGCTTGCAGAAGCTTTATCAGGCTATTGGGACTCAACGTCCTTGTTTCTGACGCTTTCCTCACTAATCTCTCCATGGCTTCTCTATGTGATCCACCTTCACAGCAATCAACAATCACCTTATTAAACCAAACAAAAAAAATTAATCAGCTGCAAACTCGTTATGCAAAACAAATTGTTTAAACTGAATGTTTGATATTGAGTAATTCAACGCTGTTACATAATATCTAGCACAATGCAACGACACTAGAGCAAGAATAATTAAAGGCAGAACTGTGAAACTTCTTTCATGTGTAGGCCCATAATCAAACATATCTCAGGGCCAAATAACATTACATTAAACTGTTGATGGCTATAAAGCCCACATGCAATGTGAGGTCTCAGGCTCTGTTTAAATGGATAGTATCTCAAGTAATGTGACAGATCCTGTTAAGTGTACAACATAAAAAGTAAAAGACACACAAATCTGTTCTAAGGGCTGTGGCAAATGGGGTGCATGCTGTGTAGGTCTAGTGAGCATATTGGGCTGCACTGCCATGCATTTCCAGCACAAGTGAATGGGAGGTACTGGTAGCAGTGTTGCCACTTCTCTGCCCTGTGTGTAGAAGTATGTGAATATCTAAGATTCTAAATTGATTTTAAGGGGAAATAATAGAGATGTTTTAGTCAATGGGATGATAAAATCTGAGTGTGGGAGAAACTGCCTTATTTAAACAACAGAAATGTGGCTCTTCACTATATCTAAGTCTGATCTAAACAACACAGGTTTGTGACAGTGTGTCATGGTTAAACAAATGTGAAAAACAGTTATTAATGCTGAAAAAACTATAAGTTTGGATTCCACCAGTGGCAGTCAGGCAGGTTGTGTACAAATGGAAGCAATTCAGGATGGCTTGCCATTATTAATGAATTCTTAATAGTGATGAGCAAAATTTTTTCGGCAGGCATGGATTCATGACGAATTTCTGCGTTTCACCAGTGGTGGATTTTTTTTGCGAAGTGGGCGCAATTTGCTGCGCATCAAAAAAAAAAAATAAAATAAAAATTGTCGCTCATATATAAAATAAAAAGACACATAAGGATAATTTTTCTAAATAAATAACGAAGCACTGATGTTTAAATGGGGTCTCATTATCTAGTTTTAGGATGTGCATGAAAAAACAGATCATGTTTAGGTCATATTCATGTATAAATATCAAACTTTTAATAGCACTGTATGTGATAATGCTAAAAACTTTTGAAAGTGTCAGGGTCTCTAAGTAAAACCACTCCAAATGGGCCTTTCAATTTTTTAATATAAACCTCCTCAGGCACTCTTAGACACATACAATTCCCTTGACAATTGCATTGAGTTTGCAATCTTCATCAAAAGATCCATAGATATCTCAAACAACACATACCTGTTTCTCAAGGGTGCTGAGAAATCCTTCTTCTGCTGTGTCTACACACTCAATAATAGGACTAAGCTCTGTAATGCACTGTATAAGGTCCTCTTTATGTTCCAACAACAGCTCAAATAACGATTTGCCTTTTTCTTCAGTAAACACAGGAGCTGCTTAAAAAAAAAAAAAAAAAAAAAAAAAAAAAGTAAGATAGGAAAACAACATGTCCCTTTACTCCCTAAGGAGTAAATATTCAACTGAATACTGTAATCACATTATTATTGCCTTTTAACATATATTTTTTACACAAGCTTTCAGTTATTTTCCTTCAAACTAGGGGTTCAGTTTAAAAAACAAAAACACTAACAAAAAACCCCCACACAAATGATAAAATTCATTTACTTCAGAGGTGTAACTACTGGGGGTGTAGTGGGCACTCCCGGTGCCAAATCCCCTTGGGGCCTGCCGGAGCTTATTGCGGGCAGCAGGACAGGGTTTTCAGCATGCGTGTCACCAGGTTGCCAGTGTATGTTTCCAGAGGGCCCATGTTCACATCCTGCACCCAGGCAAGGCTGTGGCTAGTTATGCCACTAATTTACTCTGCCTCAGCTAAGCCTTCTTATCGCATTTACTATTGTAATGTAGTAATGTTAGATAAAATTAAAATTGAAATCAGTGGGGCACAGGCTCCAATCCTGAATGCATATCTAGAATCTCTGTCACATAGGATGTTTACCTTTCTGTTTTCTCCAGAAAGCATTATAAATTGATGCAGGAGTATGAAGATAATGTGTATATAAAATACACTACTTTACAAAATATTACACATTCTATTCAGGCAAAAGTAAACAGTCTTTATATTGAGGACAGTATCCCTTCAATAGAAATTTTCACAGACTTACTATTTCTATATTTACCTTCTTCTACTGAGGATTCTTGTTCTGTTGGTTCTTTCTCTAGGAGCGCTTTATTAACACTTGGATGTGTATGCCTGCACAATTTCAGCAAAGCCAGAACGGTATCAACAACAATGCTTTGTCCATCTTTAACTTTTTCTAGAAGTTTTGCAAAAGTTGAACTACCCTCTTCTGCTTGGCAACACTCCATTACTGCCTGCAGCACAAGAAAAATTAAGTATGCAGGAGAGACTTAAGCATTAAATGTAATTTAAAAGAAAGCAAAGAAACTCCGGGCATAAGTGGGGGTTAAACAATGTCACTGTAGAGTAAAACTTCACTGCGGCTGGGACTGATGCATATATGAATAAAGAAAACATGCAGCTGCAATGTACATTTCACAAGTTTGAGCAGAAACTGCTGTCACTTCAGAAGGGTAACTTTCTCTGCAGTATTTACAATAGGAATAATTTCTGAACAGTCATTAAACACCTTATGGCATGCATACAAATGTAACATGACAATGATACTGCAACAAATGGCACAATATTTAGCAAAAGAGTCATTGTACTATGCAGTTTTTTACTGGTTAACTCCTGTGCCTGACATTGCATTTGCATGCAATATATTAGGTGCCTGTGAGTTGAGTGTATGAGAAGCGCACAAATGGAAGCCTGGTAGCAACACCTCCTTAAAGCAGATCTTAATTTCAAGACTAACTTGTACCCTGTACTTTGTACCCTTTGCACAATTTATTAAAGCAGGTTGAACCAGAGTACTGGTGCCAGGCACAAGTTTCAAAAGGAGTGTACAGACAAAACTACCTTGGTGAATCACATTTAAATGTTGCACTAAAAAGCTCTCACATGTATAGCTTGCCAATACAAAACAAAACTAGAGATGTGCTGTACAATCATATAATACTAGCATGTTTAAAATCCTACTCCTCTAAAAGTCTTCAGCAAAAATCATTTCCACTAATGAGCAGTGCATTTTTTTACAACAGTAACCCAAATACTATATATTTAAATTAAGGTGCAGATTTCTCAAAATATGAGTTTAGATTTAGGGGCATGTTTACAAAGATTGGAGATAAATATCACCGGTGATGTTGCCTGTAGCAACCAGAGCTTTGCTTTTGATTCCTAACTTGTAGGTGACTGTTAAATATCACTAATATCAATAATCAGCAATTAGATTTAAAGGAACAGTAACACCAAAAAATAAAAAAGTTTTTAAGTAATCATAATACAATGCACTGTTGCCCTGCACATTTGCTTCAGAAACACTTCTATAGTTTATATAAAAAGCTGCTGTGTAGCCATGGGGGCAGCCATTCAAGCTGGAAAAAGGAGAAAAGGCACAGGTTACATAGCAGATAACAGATAAAACACCATTGTATTGTACAGAACTTATCTGTTATCTTCTATGTAACCTGTGCCTTTTCTCTTTTAAATGGCTGCCCCCATGGCTACACAGCAGCTTCATTTACTAAACTATAGTAATGTTTCTAAAGCAAATACACCAGTTGCACCAGTGCAGGGCAACAGTACATTATACTGTAGTTCCTTTTATACACTTTGATTTTTTGGTGTTACTGTTCCTTTAATCTCCAATCTTAGTAAACATGCCCCATAATAATTAAAAACTCATGCGTTCTATTCATTCCCATGGGATTTTTAGAAGCTTGTTTATCAATGGGTGAAAATTAATATGCCTCTAAAAAAACCCATAGGAATGAACAGAACGTAGAAGAATTTTTTTGTATTAAGATCTAAACTCACATTTTGATAAATCTGCCCAAGTATGGAGATAGTTTTGGCAATGATGGGATGCATGCCAATATTACATTTAGATCAAAACACTGCATGTGCCATAGCCCCAGGAGTTCAATCATCCTGCCAAACTGCCTGAAAGGAAAGAAATTAGAAACAGCCAAGAGACATACATAGAAGGACTAATGTTACTGGTTAGGACCTATAATTTGAGGTAGAAAGACAAAGAATGGTATAAACAGGCATTAAAGGCACTATTTGGGTGGGTTCAACATAGGTATACAGCATTGCTTATTTCTCACAAAGTTACAATTACAGTACAGGTATGGAACATATTATCAAAAGCTTGGGGCTAGGGATTTCTGGATAGTCTTCAAGAGATACTGACACCAAAAACAAAACTCTCATAACATTGTCTTCACATGTGCTTTATAATTTTACCATAAACGTATTTGTCCAATGCTTTTACATTAAAGATCCAATCCCCCATGTTTCTGTATGAGGGGGCTGCCATATTTGTGCAGAACTTCAAACTGACTGGTGGGGAAGGGACTGTTAGGTTTGGGGACTTCAAGGGGGTAGTTCACCTGCAGGTTAACTAAAAGTATGTTACAGAATGTCCTATTCTTGGCAACTTTGCAATAGGTTTTAATATTGTATTATTTCTGACTTATTTGCTATTCTCTTATGACTTTCCAGCTTTCAAAAGGGAATCACTGGCCCCAAAAGCCATAAACAATTGCTCTGCAAGGCTACAATTTTAGTGTTATTTTATATAACTTATCTTTCTATTTAGGTCCTCTACTCTATTAATATTCCTGTCTCTCTTTCAAACCACTGCCTGATTGCTAGGTTATATTGAACCCTAGCAACCAGATATCTGAGAAAATCCAACTGGAGAGCTGCTGAATAAAAAGTTAAATAATTTAAAAACTGCAAATAATAAAAAGAAGTTAGGACCGGTTGCAAATTGCCTCAGAATAGCACTCTGTACATCATACTAAGCTAATTTACAGGTGAACAACTCCTTTAAGTAAGAATTACTTACAAAAGCAGCCCTATCAGCAAAAAATGATTATCATGCCCTACTGGTAACTTTTAAGTCTATTTTTAGTGTCAGCATCATTTTAATATAATGAGAACTATGGTTTCCAGATAGTTGATCCTGCACCTGTATAAAACACTGACCTGCTTTTCAGCTTCTTTCATTTCTTGACACCTTTGTAGATTTTCTATTACGCTCTGGGGATCAGAAAGGGCTTCACTGAAGATACTTTCATATCGTATTAGAAAATCCAACTCACCAGAAGTTCCATCTGTTTCTGGATTTGCAAAAGAGCAGATTGTCAACACAAATAAGCAGTTACCCTGTATGTTCTAAAGAATAATTCAACAAAAGATTACTTAAAAAATAAAACCTATCCTGTACATTCTAAATTGTTTCTTTACCTCTGAAATCCGATCTTCTAGACCATACAGTAAGGGACTATGGTGCATTCTCTTCTCAGGAGTACACACTAACGAAACACCCCCAAAACTTACTGAAACCTTCAGTTATAATAGGTGCTTAGTGATGTCATTTGTGTCACGACTCACAAAACCTTGTGAAAAATATGAGGGTATTAAAAGTTAACTATAAAAGCACTTGGCCTTGTACCTTTCTATGGTCATGGAACTTTTATTGTATGATAGGGGGCACATTTTCATATATATATATATATATATATATATATATATATATATATTCACTATTTCTATTAAAGGACAATATGTTATTGGTCTTCATTTTTTATAAATTCGTGGTTTTTGAATTATTTAGCTTTTGGTTCAGCAGTTCTTTAGTTTGGAATTTTAGCAACCAGACATTGGTTTAGAAAAGGAGACATTATGAATAGGAGAGGGTCTAAATAGAAAGACACGTAATAAGTAACAATAACTATAAAATTGTAGCTTCACAGAGAACCAGTTTTTTTTTTTTACTGCTGGGGCCAGTGACCTGCCATTTGAAAGCCGAATAGTGTCAAAAGAGGAAGGAAAATAATTCAAAAACTATAAAAAAAAAAAAAAAAAAAAGATGACCAATTGAAAATTTGCTAAGAACCTGAAACCTGAAGGTGAACCGCCCTTTAAGCATTAAATATAAAAAACAGAGAAATTATGGCATCTACCTGGTTCATTTAATCTTCTTTTCTTCATAGCAGGTTCAGCTTCCTCCTCCATTTGAGCTGGTTTATCAGATTGGGTAGGAGAGCACAGAGTTGGCATGCTGCAAGAATCCTTTAATATTAAGTCAGACTCTATAATGTTTTCTTTACTTTCTTCTATGCTCTCATGACTGTTATCTTGAACTTCAGACACACACGATACAATTTCAGTTTCCAAAAGACTTGCAATACTGTCAGCTCCATCTGGATTGGACCCTTCAGCTAATTCTGGAACATTTTCATTGTCCGGAGTTACCACTGCTTTCTCTGATATCTGTGAGGAAACAATTTTTTCCAAATTTTCTGAAGTTGCTGCTGTCTCAGTGGATGTTTCAGCGAGTAAATTGCTGGCTGAGTGCAAATCAGCTTCAGTCTCTAGCTTCGTTGCAGGTGGGGGGATGTCTGGACATTTGTCTACATTTGTTTTTTCAGCAGGAGAATCAAAAGGAGCTGCTGTTGAAACCGGAGATACTTTGTGCTCGACAGGTGTCATTTCACTAGAAATATCATTTTTTAAGTTCAAGGTATTCTGTTTAGAGAAAATTTCAGTTTTATTCACAGTTAATGACTGGACAGAACTCTCTTTTAGCTTCTGGCTGTGACTTTGGGTGGAGTGACTCATAAGTTCGGTCAGGAGGTTTTTACAGCTCACAGCCACATCGAACATTTGCAGGCTATCTGCAACCGAAATGATTTTTGTCAAATTGTGTTTTCCAGGAGGCAGCTTCCCTGAGTACATAATTTCCAACAGTAAGGAAAATTCATCTGGGGTAACAACTGAAGCGTCTATGGATATAGTGTCAGTACTTTCCAGCAACGACTTAAAGAGTAAACTGGCAGCAGCAAGCACAAGCTTCTGGGCTCGAAAATGAAAAGTACCAATAAAAATTGTGCAGTCGCAAAACTTTTGCTCCTTACACAATGTGTGCAATTGCAGCAGTAACTGTCTGCTGTAGTTTGGAAGCTCCATTTCATAAATAACAATTAAGAGTAATCTGAATATATTTAATTCTTTCTTAGGGGAATACCTGTAACAAGACAGAAAGAAATATTTAGTATTCTGTAACTGACTTGTGCAAATAATGTACACTGTTCTTATTCACACTAGGCTGGAGTTAGTGTAATTCTGTTTATTTAACAAACGTTCAATATCTTACATCTGTTAAAACCCCCCATTACAGCCCCAAACTCAACATAAAATGCACACTGCGCTCCCCCAGGAGTATGACAATTCCCCAGCAGAGCTGCACTTCACCCTGCACTCCCAGAAGCGACATTACACTATGTTTCTACAGCAGCTCTACACATTACACCGCACTCCCCCAGCAGCCCAGAACATATTACACCGCACTCCCCCAGCAGCCCAGAACATATTACACCGCACTCCCCCAGCAGCCCAGAACACATTACACCGCACTCCCCCAGCAGCCCAGAACACATTACACCGCACTCCCCCAGCAGCCCAGAACACATTACACCGCACTCCCCCAGCAGCCCAGAACATATTACACCGCACTCCCCCAGCAGCCCAGAACATATTACACCGCACTCCCCCAGCAGCCCAGAACATATTACACCGCACTCCCCCAGCAGCCCAGAACATATTACACCGCACTCCCCCAGCAGCCCAGAACATATTACACCGCACTCCCCCAGCAGCCCAGAACATATTACACCGCACTCCCCCAGCAGCCCAGAACATATTACACCGCACTCCCCCAGCAGCCCAGAACATATTACACCGCACTCCCCCAGCAGCCCAGAACATATTACACCGCACTCCCCCAGCAGCCCAGAACATATTACACCGCACTCCCCCAGCAGCCCAGAACATATTACACCGCACTCCCCCAGCAGCCCAGAACATATTACACCGCGCTCCCCCAGCAGCCCAGAACATATTACACCGCACTCCCCCAGCAGCCCAGAACATATTACACCGCACTCCCCCAGCAGCCCAGAACATATTACACCGCACTCCCCCAGCAGCCCAGAACATATTACACCGCACTCCCCCAGCAGCCCAGAACATATTACACCGCACTCCCCAGCAGCCCAGAACATATTACACTGACTCCCCCAGCAGCCCAGAACATATTACACCGCACTCCCCCAGCAGCCCAGAACATATTACACCGCACTCCCCCAGCAGCCCCACACAGATCACCATATGTTCTACCAGCAGCCCCACAAAGATCAAAATACACTCCACAGAAGCCATGTATATATCACATTGCTGGTTTTTACTTTAAGCACCATCTCACATCATTAGAAAGAGGCTTTGTCCCAGGCACCCAGTTTCTGTAAGAACAGCATTCCCACAGCAGCAAAATAAAGATGCCCTTTTGGTATCTGTGCAGCTCACACCCCCACCATTCCCTTCTCACAGCAGCCCTCACCTCTTGCAAAAACTTCCTGTATCTTTCTGGCATTTAAAACCTGTGCCACAACAATTCTACATTCAGATCTCCTGTTCCTTCTCTGGATGGGCCGCAGTAACACCATAGAGTGGCTTTGAGGAAGTCCCGATGTCACAGCCATGTGACCTAAATGTGGGAGGGTTGTGATGTCACCATGGGCGCGTCTAGCTGCCATCACTGCTAAAGACCTTCCCATTGCATGTCACAGTAAGACATCTTAGTAAAGGGAAAGGAGCCACAGCCAATCCAGCGTGTCCCATGTAGAATGGGGTGCTTTAAAGAAGGTGCTCCCTATGGGGCAGTGTATGTAAACTGTGGCGCTGACTCCCAGGGGCTTAGTTTGAGATTTACAGAGTGTCTTGTTGTTCTCTTAGACACTCCTGGAAGCACAGCCTGAAGGTCAATGAAATGTGTGCGAAAAGTTCAACTATTACTTCTGTACTCTGAAACATGTCCTTTCAACATAAACTTAATAAGCTACAATGGAGCGTTAACCAGCCCTGTGTGCTGCCGAACACTTCACTTTATATATGCTACAATGTAGTTGGCAAGTACATGGGATAACATTACCTACTGCCAACAGCCCTGTATGTATCCCTTTGGCCTCACCCAGCTCACCTGTGCATACCCCAGTAGCACTGTACTAATCCACTAATAGTAGCCCTGGCGCAACACCCTGCGCTCTCCCAACAGCAACTCTGGGCACACATCACTGCGCTCCCCCAGCGAATATTTACATACCATTTTTGCTCCCCCGAAACATAATGTACTCCCACGGCAGCTCTGTACATATCAAACTGGGCACCCATATTAGCCCCGAGCAAATCGCACTGCACAGTTGCGTAAGTCCTGTACAAGTCGCTGCGCGCTTTTCTAGCTGCTAAATATATATTTAACATCCCCCCACCGCATCCCTGACATACACCAGTGTCGCCTCAAAGCTGCCCGGACCCTCACTTCTTACAAACCTTTCCCTGTGTAGTGCTGCACCTTCCTGGCATTTAATCCCTGTGCCACCACAGTTCTACATTCACATCCCTGCTTCCGCCTCAGCTTGGGCCGCAGCAGCTTCACAGAGCCGCTTTGAGGAAGTTGTAATATTACAACCATGTGACCAAGATGGGGGAGGAGTCAGTGATGTCAAGTAGAGTGTCTAGCGCGACCTGACATCTTAGGAAAGTGGGTCAGTGAGGTGTAGAGAGGCGGCAGGAGATGTAATGTAGTGTTATTGCCTAAAGTAGCCGAGCAGACATTGGATTCACGTTGTTTCAGTACATTTTGCCTATGAAAGGGTGTCGTGTTACCAGTCTATTGTAAATATTTACCCGTGTGGCAGTTCCTACTAAAGATAAGCACACTAAAACTTCTAAACAGTTATTTTTTTTCTCCAAAATCACCTGTTAATTTATTTTTTACTGAATTATTACTTTATGAATGTTAGAGTACTTAAGGACTGAGAAGATGCAGAGCACCTTGCTGATAATGTAAATAAACCCTGCAGAATTTTGCATGGCATGAAAACTGAAAAGAATGTAGGGGATTTGGGGTTTTTTACAAGTTTTTTAATGAAAACTGCAACATTTCTAGCAAAACCAGCAAATTTGGTTCTGTAACACCAGCCTGGTGGCCTTTATTATATGTTTAATTTGTTATTAAGTCACAGATTTACCAATGACCATATTCCCCCCACCTCCCATTTGTGTTTTTTCAGCTAAAAACATTTTTCGCCATTAATTATACAAAAACTGTGAATGTAAAAATACATCTTCTGAAAGCTGTTACAGTCATGCAGATGTCAAAGGAAATTACCTAGGCAACTTTCATGCAGTCCTTTTACTATTTTACAAGGTATTTCATTTTTTGTAATTTTCTGAGAAGGTATTAGTGATGTCAAAATTGATGATTCATGGTATTTGCGTTATTTTTAGGCATTTCTGTGTCTGCTAGTTTTTTTGTTGTGGTTTTTAATAAATAAGGAAACATTCATGCTTTTTTAAAAAGTACGTTCAGTCATGGTAGAAAAAAAGCTAAAATTACGGAAATGTGAATTTTCATAAATGGGCTTTCATGTTCATCATAAGCTCTTCCAGTATTTTTTGTGCATCCTGAGAAAACTCTTAACAACACCCATTGCCACCCTATTTCTAAGCCGTGACAGTAATGGTATCTCATATCTTTTAGGGATGAGCAATTTAGTTTGAAATAGGTCAGCTAAGAGATGCAAGGGTTATTTTAATGTATTTTATTGATTGCTACATATAAATTATAATTATTGATGATGTTAATGTAGACAGGTCAGCCACATTGTAGTTGAATAAAATACAGTATATTGTATTACTGCCCTTATATATGTGCAAAGGGGCTATCACCATGTGTATAATAGAGGCAATATATTTAGTAAATGTATTAACCCCTGCACTTTTTATTTACTGTTTATTAGTAGCCGGCTGGGTTAGCAGGCAAAGCCTCCCACGTTGAACCTGCCATGGTGGGTGGCACAACAAAATAAGTAACTGCTGGATCATGACTACACAGCAAATCATGATTAAACAGCAAATCATCAGTAAATCACAAGAGAAACAAGCTTAGCTTTTCTGAAGGCTAAAAAACTATTAGAGCATTTAGTATGGGGCCTGGACATCTGTAAATACTGTGTCTGTCCTACAAGTTACCAGGAGTGGCAAAAAGCTGCTCCTGGTAACTTACAAGATGGAAATTCAGATTTTTAAATCACAATTTTGGCTCTTCTAGTGCAGAGAGTGCTATTGGGCTCTCTGCACTAGTGATGTGGCCCCCACCACCTGCTCCAATGCGGAAAAACTAAGTGAGGGGAGGACGGCACCTCAGGGAGGCCCTGACTCATGAAATGCCCCTGGTCATGCTACAGCTGTAAGCATATGCATCTTTACTCCAGAATGCTAGAGTGCACGTGTATGCTTAATTTAAAAAAATGCATCCTTTGGGTTTAATAAGATCACTTCTCGGACTTTTGGCTAAGATCAAGGGGCTGATTTATGAAAGTCTGAATTTCAGACTTTCAGAAGTTTTTTTCTTTTTTCTTTACAGCCGCCAGCTGGAGCCTTACCAAGGCAATCAATGGCATTGCACCCGTACACTTCAGCACTTTTTTTGTGTTTGATTTGTACACCCTGGATTGGTGTTATAGTCCTTTGGGCTTGACCCCAGGCCAAGACTTACGCCCTGGGGGAAGCTTCGGCATAACCCAGGGTAGATGAGGACTCCCCCTAGCTGCAAAGTGAAGGGGAGTCCAACAACTTGGTGGGGCTCACCCTAGGACCTACCCGCCCATGCTGTCCATTGGCTGGACACATGAGCATCGGAGTCCATGCCTTCGGGTAGGACTCTTTGGCGATGATTCAATATCATATGATATGTTTGCATAGCATAATAAAACAGTACCTTGTAATTCATCCTAACTAAGATACAGTATAATGAATCCATATTGGAGGCAAAACAATCCTATTGGGTTTAATTACAGTTTAAACTGGAAAGGAAAGTTTGAGAATAAACTTCATGTTGGTTTGAAAAGCATCAATAAAATCTGATCTGTTGTTTGCTCGGCCCACTTTTCTAACCTTGGACCACAGTTACATAGTAAAAAACACTGTGCAAAGTTTGGGGACCCTGGTTTCAATAGGGTCTGAATGGCAGCAATTTAAATTTCCCCAAGGAAAGTCAACGAGTGACATCTGATTGGCGGTTGGTGGCTCTGCCCACTTTTTCTAACCTGGACCTGCAGTTACCCAGTGACTCTTCAAAGTTTAGGGACCTTAGCATTAATAGTTAAAGAATGGCAACAGTTTAAATTTAAACCAATAAAGTCAATAGGTAAATTGTGATTGGTGCCTGGTGGGTGTGCCCACTTTTTCTAACCTTAAGTCAAAGTCACCCAGTAACAAACAGTGGGCACCCTGGCATAAATACTGTACTGTGAGAATGACAGCATTTTAAATTTAAACCAATAAAATTCAATGGATGAAATCTGATTGGCTGTTAATGGCCCAACCCACTTTTCCTATTTTTGAACTGCAGTCCCCCAGTGAATAACTTTGCATAGTTTGGGGACACAGAATTTTACATTTCACCATTGAAAGTAAATAGGTAAAATGTGATTGGCTGTTGGTGGCTTCTCCCACTTTTTCTAACTAGAAATACGTGGTCATTCAGTGACTCTTTGAAGTTTGGGGACCCTAGCATAAACAGTGTGAAAAAGGGAGCATTTTAAATTTAAACCAAAAAAATTCAATATGTGAAGTCTGATTGGCTGTTGGTGGCTCCACCTACTTTTTAAAAATGCAGTCCCCTAGTGAGAATGGCAGCAGGTTGAATATCCCCATTGAAAATCCATAGGTAGAATCTGATTGGCTGTTGGTGGCTCCACCCACTTTTTTCTTACCCTGAACCACAGATACCTGTGACTAGCTCTGCAAAATTTGGGAACCTTAGTATTAATATTTAAAGAATAGCAGCAGTTTAAATTTAAATGTATGAAGTCTATAGGTGAAATCTGATTGGCTGTTGTTGGCTCCGCCTACTTTTCCTAAACTTGGAATGTAGTCACCCAGTGACAAACTATGCAAAGTTTGGGGACCCTGACATTAAACATGTGAGAATGGCAGCAGTTAAAATTTCCCCACTGAAAGCAATGAAAGAAATGTGGCTTTTGACTACGTACATTGAGTACGTAGTCACCGAGTTACTGACTGCAAAGTTTGGGAACCCTGGCATCAAACCAGTAAGATTCAATAGGTAAAATCTGATTGGCTGTTCACAGCTCCGCCCACTTTTGGGCATCCAACAATCATTATATTTTCATTCAGGCTGACCCCATGGCTATGTGATTCAAGTTTGGGGAGTGTAGCCTCAAAGCTGTAAGATTGGCAGCAGTTTCAACTTCCCTATTAAAGTCAATGGGTAAAATTTGATTGGCTGTTGTTGGCCCCTCCCACTTTGGGGTCATCCAACAAATGTCGCTGTTTCATGTGGGGTGACCCCATGATTATGTTCTTAAAGTTTGGGGGGTGTAGCTTTAAAGCTGTAAGAGTGGCAGCAGTTTGAAAATCTTCCCTGTCAAAGTCAATGGAAAAATTGGGGTGTTCGGAGCGGCGCCACAAAAAGACAGGGGGCGGGATCGCTTAGAAAAGCACAAGCAACCTGCTCCACTATAGGGCGAAGAAGTGTGGAGAGTTTGGGTGTTGTACCCCTAAAACTGTAGGAGGAGTAGCCTTTAGAAAATGGGGGGCGCTAAGAATAATAACTAGAAAGGGAAGTTTGAGAACAAACTTCATGTTGGGTTGAAAAACATGTCACTGAATGGGCTCTGCCCACTTTCTCTGACCTTGGACCACAGTTATATAGTAACATATAGTGACATCTGATTGGCGGTTGTGGCTCCACCCCCTTTTTCTAACCTGGAACTGCAGTTACCCAGTGACTAACTCTGCAAAATTTAGGGACCCTAGGATTAATATTAAATGGATGAAATCTGATTGGCTGTTAGTGGCCCAACCCACTTTTCCTATTTTTGAACTGCAGTCTCCCAGTGACCAACTTTGCAAATTTTGGGGACTCAGGCATAAAAATTGAAAGTAAAATAGATGAAATGTTATTGGCTGTTGGTGGCTCCGCACACTTTTTTGAATTTTGAACGGCAAATACCCAGTGACTAACTCTGGAAACTTTAACAACCCTGGAATTAATATTTAAATAATGGAATCAGTTTAAATATAAACCAATGAAATCTAATGGGTGAAAATGGATTGGCTGTTGGTGGCTCCTCCCACTTGTTCTAGCCCTGAATATGTAGTCATCCAGTGACTGACTTTGCAGAGTTTGGGAACTTTGACATAAATAGTGTGAGAAAGGCAGCATTTTAAATTTAAACAAAAAAAAAAAACACAGAAGGTGAAATCTGATTGGTTGTTGTTGGCCCCACTCACTTTTCTAAACTTGGAACATAGTCACCCAGTGACAAACTGTGCAAAGTTTGGGGACCCTGACATTAAACATGTGAGAATGGCAGCAGTTAAAATTTCCCCACTGAAAACAATGAAAGAAATGTGATTGGCTTTTGGTGGCCCTGCCCACTTTTTCTAACCTTGAGTACGAAGTCACGCAGTGACTGACTGTGCAAAGTTTGCAAACCCTGGCATCAAACCAATAAAATTCAATAGCTGAAATCTGATTGGCTGTTAGTGGCCCCACCCACTTTTTCAAAACTAAAACTGCAGTCCTCTAGTGACCAACTGTGAAAAGTTTGGGGACCCTGGTGTTAATACTGTGAGAATGGCAGCAGGTTGAATTTTCCCATTGGAAGTCAATAGGTAAAATCTGATTGGCTGTTGGTGGCTCCACCCACTTACAAAAATACAAAAAAACCTTAAATGCGTAAAGTAGTCACCCAGTGTCTGACTATGCAAAGTTTAAGAACCCTGGCAACAAACCAATAAAAATCAATAGGTGAAATCTGATTGGTTGTTGGTGGCTCCGCCCACTTTTCAAAACTAAAAATGCAGTACCCTAGGGACCAATTGTGAAAAGTTTGGGGACCCCGGTGTTAATTCTGTGAGAATGGCAGCAGATTGAATTTCCTTATTGAAAGTCAATAGGTAAACTCTGATTGGCTGTTGGTGGCTCCACCCACTTTTTCTTACCTTGAACCACAGTTACCTGGTACCTAACCCTGCAAAGTTTGGGGACCCTGATGTTATTACTGTGAGCTGGTTGGATTTCCACAAGTCCATAGGTAAAATCTGATTGGTTGTTCACAGCTCCGCCCACTTTTGGGCATTCAACAATCATCCTATTTTCATTCAGGCTGACCCCATGACTATGTGATTCAAGTTTGGGGAGTGTAGTCTCAAATCTGTAAGATTGGCAGCAGTTTCAATTTCCCCATAAAAGTCAAAGGGTGAAATTTGATTGGCTATTGCTGGCCCCTCCCACTTTGGGGTCATCCAACAAATGTCGCTGTTTCATTCAGGGTGACCCCATGATTATGTTATTCAAGTTTGGGGAGTGTAGCTTCAAAGCTGTAAGTGTGGCAGCAGTTTGAAAATCTTCCCTGTCAAAGTCAATGGGAAAATTGGAGTGTTCGGAGCGGTGCCACAAAAAGACGGGGGGCGGGATCACTTAGAAAAGCACAAGCAACCTGCTCCACTATAGGGCGAAGAAGTGTGGAGAGTTTGGGTGTTGTACCCCTAAAACTGTAGGAGGAGTAGCGTTTTCAACCCAACATCATAACAATCATAACTTCTTAAGTCACTCTTCTTAACTCATTCAACCAAATTTATTTTCAAATTGCAGCCCTGTTATACATTTTACCGTTAATATACATTTTTTTTATTAATGTATTTTTTTAAACAGCCATTAACTGTCATCAGAAGGACAGTTTATAGCTGAAAAAATGGAAACTCATTTAGACAGATACCTTGGTAAATAAAAACCTCAGCATTTTAAACACAAAGTGAAATAACAATAAAACTTCATACACCATTTAAAGTCATTTTCTTAACTCATTTAACAAAATTAATTTTCAAATTGCAGCCCTATTATACAATTTCACCGTTAATATTAATTTTTTTTATTAATGTATTTTTTTAAACAGTACTGGAAACTGGGTTGTATTCTTTAGTTACCAGTTTTTTTTTAATACAGGTTATTGTTACAAGTAAATTGATTTACTTATTACATAATTCATGCAGGATGGAATGACTAGAAATAGCCTGGGGCTCTAAGCTTTATCCAGAAACCTGTCAGTCTGAGCATCCATATATGGGCAACATTGTGATGTCATAATATGAGTGGCTAAGCTTTATCCCCATACCTGTCAGCCTGAGCATCCATATATGGGCGTCATTGTGATGTCATAATGGCAGTGTAGCAAGAAGACCGTGTCATATTCCGAAAGCTGTCAGTCATTGGATTGCTTTTGATGAGTGTAGATACCTCACATAGCAATGCAATTTTTTAATGTTCTTATTATTTTTCTTATTATTTTTTTGAATCTTATACTTTTAGCACAGGCATGTGTAGAATGCAGCAATAAAGTGAGCCAAGCACTAATAAAGTACCGCAAAAAAGCCCTTAATTTGAGGGTGAAGAATTCTGATATTGGATTACGTGCCTCTCTGATGGTAATGGAAATGGAAAGCAACTACTTTAAAAAATATGCCTCAAATCATTATAGTGGATACATAGGTAAGTAAGAAAAGATAACATATGCAAAGCTATTTAGTATTTTCTTAATGTTATACAAAAGGTATAACTTCAAACCAGGGATATCTTAAAGGAGAAGGAAAGGTTAAGTCACTTGGGGATGCCAAAATGTTAGGCACCCCCAAGTGACTTAAATCGCATACTTTTTACCCCGGGCTGGTGCCCCTGTTCAGAGAGAACAGCACCGGCCCGGAGTAGCTGCGAGCGATTCCTCTTCCGTATTCGCTGCGCGCGCATGCGCAGTAGAGTGAAAAAGCCAAACTTAAACATAGAAGTCGGCTTTTCACTCTACTGCGCATGCGCCGGCCCACGGATTTCACCGGCAGCGCGAAGACGGAAGGAGGAAGGCTCGCTGCAGGTACCCCTAGCTGGTGCTGTTTTCTCCTAACAGGGGCACCAGCCCGGGGTACAAGGTAAGCGATCTAAGTCACTTGGGGGTGCCTAATATTTTGTCACCCCCAAGTGACTTAGCCTTTCCTTCTCCTTTAATATTGTATATTATACAATATATATTCTGACATTTCAGTCCCCTTGGTCCTTTCTTTCTTAAATCTTGAGTTAGAAAGCTCACTTAAGCATACATAAGGTTGCAAAAATTACATATACTACATTAATGATTACACATATTTTGCCATTTAGTGTAACTGTAGTGAGATCATTACAGATAATACCTTCCATTTAAATGCATGGCAGAATGCTGCAAGGGCAATGACACATATTGATTTAAAGTGATATTGAATTTACCAAATTATTTTTTAAACTTCTCATTATTATGTCTATATTCTGCAGACTATCAGGATCTGGGTGCGATTGTCCAAAGATTGCTGAACAAATTACCAAGTGTTATTAACTTTAATGGTTCAGGTATGTATATAGATCCTTGTGTAAGTAAGGTTTAAATACCCAGTACACAGGGGCCCAAACAGCCCCCACCAGCCCACTAAATAATGACCGTGTAAGACAATGTGCTTAGAGACCCTTACTGTGCTAGTATTTAGGAAATAAACTCATTAATATACGCTGTCTCTTATTCTTCTTTAGATGAACAATATTTTGATAATCTTGTCAGTTTTCGCAAGGGAATCATTGAGGATTTGAAACCAGCCTTAAAAAAGGCTCATGATTTAGGTAACGACATTTATTTTCTTGTTAATATTTTAACTTTGTAATATTGTAAAATTGTTTAATCATTTACATTACATTATAATGGAATGATAGTTTAATTTATAACATGATAACTGATTTCAGTTTCTTTTTCTTTTTCAGTCTGTTCACCATCAGAATGTGGTAAGCTTTGATATACATTTTTACTATTTCATTATCTCAATTTCTCCACCCATTTTAGATTTTTTATTATTCCATTAATTTCACTCTGGTTTTCTTTCAGACATGTAAAGCCTGGCAAATAAAACATTTTTTTTTATATACTTTTAATTTTATACAATTTTGCCTGTTTGCAGTATTGACATTAAGGGAATACTGGCCTATTTAGCAAAATTCATATTTGTGTCATTTTCAGAGGTTTTTTCTACCATGAATAAACTCACAAATTAAATTAAATAATAAAAATTTGGAATGAATGAAAATATGAAAAACTCAAAATCCTCATTTTCATAAGAATTTCCGTGCACTTACAAAGGAAAAAAATCTTACAATTTGTTAAGGACAGCTCCCGCTGACTTTTACATGGCTGTCAGCTTTTAGATGTTTTGTATTTAAGTTTTTATGGTCTTTACACTTGGTAGATATCCCAAAAAAATCTTGTTCTAGCGTAATTATTTATATACACAATTTCTTGCTTTAAAAGGTTCAGTTCAGGAACTTTCCATTGACATTAAATAAGGATATTTTAATTGTAATTGAATTGTATCAACATTTCAGGGCAGGTTTATCAAATGTGAGTTTACAGCCTAAAACATGAAAACTCACCCACCTTCTATTAATTTCTATGGGATTTTATTTATTTTTTTCTATTACAGAAAACCTGAAAGAAATGGTCAACTGTGAAGAGTGCAAAACTATGATTAACTCGCTTTGCCAAGGACCAAGTGTATGTAAAGGTAGGTGGATTTTGTTCCCAGTTACTGTAATAGTGTCTTTTTTTTAGCAATTGCTTTTTAATGACATTTCAATTCCTATATGTAACTATCAAAGGATAAAGTAAAGTCAAGTGAATTTGTCCACTTGTATCACCTGATACTGTATGACTCTAGATTATGTAGAATGAGATTTAGGGCTATATTCCAACACAGGTGAATTTTTAAACAAAGTGTACTAGACCCCTGAGGAGAAAGAGAAAGCCACCAGAAAGCTGAATAACTGAGCTGTTTTCTAAGTATTATTTTATTGTTGTTCCTTTCCTTCCTTTAGGAGATCGAGAAAGACGAATTGCAGTTGAGACTGCACAGGTTGATGCGACAGCAGTGAAATTGACCAACATAGCAATGGGCATTGCAGTAATTGCAGGATTTATAGTCTTTGTACTACTTGTAGCAATGTGAGTCTCTCTTATACACTACATTTTGGTAATGTGACCAAATGAAACTGGAAGTAATAAAACAGTAGGGGTCATTTATAGATTTCTGGGGCACAATAGCAAGCACATATTCCCTAAAGGAAAGCTGCACTCTGTTCCTTGCGCCAGATTGCTCTTGCCATTTTGCAAGATCAGAAAGCTGTGTGAACTTTGCATGCTGCATTCTGCTCTGTAAATGACCACTACAATGTAAAAAATGTTTAGCTTTTAAATTAAAGAAGGATGATTTTTTTTTTCATTTGTTTGCAGTGCTTTAATATACACATACTACACCAGGAAAGAAATAGCATTATTTACAGTTGAAACTGAAGAAATGGAAGAGGTGTAAGGTAAGGCAATTTCTGCAAAAAAAAAAGATTGTGTTTTTATTGTGCTCTTTGTGATTTTTACTTTAAATACTTGTGGTCCTTTAGGTTTGAATACCAGATATAATATTGATAAATATGGAGACAATCTATATACTTTATTTTGTGTATTGTACCATTGCTTAACTGCATTTCTCTATAAATGTTAAGGTAATTGTATATGCCTGCATTCTATATTCTCTACACTAGAGGGCTTTTGCTGAGGGTTTGTGTTTCTTTATAAGTGGGAATTGTTTTGACTGCTTCATGCCTATGATTAAGGGTGAGGGTGCCCAAAACATATCAGGCAGTAGCTTCTCATGTTTATAATTTTTAGTGTATACCAGTAAATTAGACTTTTTAAGGGATTCAATCTGGAAGCTGCAATTCCATTCAACGCTTTTTATTAGACATCCAGTAACAGCCATAGGGGTTGATTCACTAAAGTGTGATAAATTTTATCGCACATTTTTTGCGTTAAAATAGACGCGACAATTAGTGCGCTATTCACTACAGTATTACAGCGTGCGTTAAGTCGCATATCGCATGTGTTAATTTTTGTGCAACCGCATGCTTTACTTTTAACGCATGCATTAATTAGCGCGCTGAAAAGAATACTAACACATGATTCACAAACACTTAGGCGCGCTAAATATCGCATTAGGCTATGCAAAAAATAACACCTACTTGAGGCAGGCGATAATTATAGAAAAGTACAGTAAATGAGCTTTTGGCAATAAAATATGGACTTTGCAGTGTTATTTATTCAAGTCTGTGTTGGCCCTAGAGTGATGCAGCCGCCAGTTTGCAGCGAAATGGTCATTTTTAATACAGTAATTTTACGAAAGTATTGGCATGTATGGCTAACATGGCATGCGTTTATTCGCACGACTATTTATATGCGGCTACAATTGATGAAATGTTTCGACAGGCATGGATTTACGGCGAGTTTTTGGACGTGCAGCAAATTTTTCCGTGGCAAATTTTTTCAAAATCCGCCAATGGCAAAACGCATGAAAAAATTTGCCACGGAAAAATTCGCTGCACGTCCAAAAAATAATAGTCGCGGGCAGCAATTTTTTTGGCCGCACGACATTTTTGCCGTTTTGCGAATGGAACAGATTCGCTCATCACTAGCGGCTACTATTTATAAGCAGCTACTAATTATATGCTACCATTTATATGCTAACATTTATATGTTGCGACAATTCATATGCGGCGACTATCTATTTGCGACTATACGTGGGCGTTGATTATCGCATGTACCGTCAAATACCGAACGAAAATAGTCTTTGCGAGTTAAATAACGCATGCAATATCGCACGTAAATTAACGCAAGTAAGCTTATAGTGAATCATATAAATGGCGCACGTTAAAACGCACTTTAGTGAATCAGCCCTATAGTATTAAACAAACACACTGTTTCAGGCTGGACATTAGAACTATTATCGGGAAAGCAGTACATTTGAAAAAACGCAGACTTGTCACATATAATAATCTAAAACAGGTGCATTTTGCATGTTTTTATACATGGACAATGCATGTTGCAAACTAAAGGAAAACAATAAGAGCATTCCACTGTCTGTTTCCTGTATCTATAGAACCTGACTAAATAAACTGTTCATCCTACAAAGATTCCCCAATCAAAGCAGGTTCAGAAAAATGCTTAATTAAAAGAGATAATTTCCTTTTGTTGATTTGGTTTACTATTCACAATTATTAACCTTTCAAATTTAATTGTGAAACAATATTAATTGCTATGTAATGGAGTACATCTAGTCTATATTTAATTAGTAGATAATGTTAAACATAAAATAAAAGAGAACATTTGAAACTGTTTTGCAGAACTCCTGGAAATATGGACACGCAGACTGATAACCCTGCATAAATGAACATTTGTACTTGAGTAACAAGTGGGCCGTAGTATGAGGAGGACACTGGGGGAGGACTTTAGTTCGGCCCTCCGACAGTCTGAGGGACCATGAATATTGTTATGTTCACCCCCTCCCTTTTTCCTGTACCCTATTTGTATAGAACCAAAATTAATAAATAATGTTAAAAAAATTAGCAATTTATGTCGTACTATATTTTTTGTTTTGTGACTTGACATGTGAAGGTTTTTAAATATATGTCAATATTCAGTTAAAAATTTAATTCCTTTATTTGTGCTCTGCAACCAGGAAAGCAGGGAAAATAAGAGCCTGTTTTTTATGCAACATGATATAATAACAGAATGACATATAGCATAGAAAGAGCTGATAAGATAAAGATAGTTTATAATATACAAAAACACAAGACCAGCATAACTTGATACCACTTCAAGTGATGCCATGTCCTATGGATCAGCTTTTGAGAGTTAGTCTACAGCTCATGTGGCCTTATTTGTTAAATCCAACAGTAGCGACCAGCTTGATCACTAAACCAGAATTTGTGAGCTCTAGCTGATTTTGTGGCATTTAGGGATGAAGGATAGTTTTCTTTAGGGAATATCATATTAATGCTGGGTATAGAGCAGGGGTGGGCAAACTACGGCCCGTGGGCCACATCCGGCCCGCTGGCCTTTTTAATCCGGCCTGCCGACTCCGGCCCCCTTAAAATAATTACAGACCCTGATTGGTCCGTAATTAGGCACCCTGGCATCAAACCAATAAAATTCAATAGGTGAAATCTGATTGGCTGTTGATGGCCCCACCCACTTTTTCAAAACTAAAACTGCAGTCCTCTAGTGACCAACTGTGAAAAGTTTGGGGACCCTGGTGTTAATACTGTGAGAATGGCAGCAGGTTGAACTTTCCAATTGAAAGTCAATAGGTAAAATCTGATTGGCTGTTGGTGGCTCCACCCACTTACAAAAATACAAAAAACCTTAAATGCGTAAAGTAGTCACCCAGTGTCTGACTATGCAAAGTTTGGGAACCCTGACAACAAACCAATAAAAATCAATAGGTGAAATCTGATTGGTTGTTGGTGGCTCTGCCCACTTTTCAAAATTAAAACTGCAGTCCCCTAGTGACCAACTGTGAAAAGTTTGGGGACACCGGTGTTAATTCTGTGAGAATGGCAGCAGATTGAATTTCCCCATTAAAAATTCAATAGGTAAACTCTGATTGGCTGTTGGTGGCTCCACCCACTTTTTCTTACCTTGAACCACAGTTACCTGGTGCCTAACCCTGCAAAGTTTGGGGACCCCGGTGTTATTACTGTGAGAATGGCAGCAGGTTGGATTTCCGCCAAATCAATAGGTAAAATCTGATTGGCTGTTTACAGCTCCGCCCACTTTTGGGCATTCAACAATCACCATATTTTCATTCAGGCTGACCCCATGACTATGTGTTTCAAGTTTGGGGAGTGTAGTCTCAAAGCTGTAAAATTGGCAGCAGTTTCAATTTTCCCATAAAAGTCAATGGGTAAAATTTGATTGGCTGTTGTTGGCCCTCCCACTGTGCGTTTTTTTAAAAAAAACTTGAATGCGTAGTCACCCAAAGTTTGGGAACTCTGGCATCAAACCAATAGAAATCAATAGGTAAAATTTGATTGGGTGTTGGTGGCTCCGTCCACTTTTCAAATCTAAAACAAATGTTGCTGTTATATTCGGGGTGACCCCATGATTATGTTATTCAAGTTTGGGGGCTGTAGCTTCAAAGCTGTAAGTGTGGCAGCAGTTTGAAAATCTTCCCTGTCAAAGTCAATGGGAAAATTGGGGAAAAAGACGGGGGGCGCAATCGCTTAGAAAAGCACAAGCAACCTGCTCCGCTATAGGGCGAAGATGTGTGGCGAGTTTGGGTATTGTACCCCTAAAACTGTAGGAGGAGTAGAGTTTAGAATATGGGGGAGCGCTAAGAAGAAGAAGAAGCAGAAGAATAAGCCAAAGTCGAAGAACAGTATGTTGGGGTTTTCAACCCAACATCATAACAATCATAACTTCTTAAGTCACTCTTCTTAACTCATTCAACAAAATTTATTTTCAAATTGCAGCCCTGTTATACATTTTACCGTTAATATACATTTTTTTTATTAATGTATTTTTTTAAACAGCCATTAACTGTCATCAGAAGGACAGTTTATAGCTGAAAAATGGAAACTCATTTAGACAGATACCTTGGTAAATAATAACCTCAGCATTTTAAACACAAAGTAAAATAACAATAAAACTTCATACACCATTTAAAGTCATTTTCTTAACTCATTCAACAAAATTAATTTTCAAATTGCAGCCCTATTATACATTTCACCGTTAATATTATTTTTTTTTATTCATGTATTTTTTTAAACAGTACTGGAAACTGGGTTGTATTCTTTAGTTACCAGTTTTTTTTAATACAGGTTATTGTTACAAGTAAATTGATTTACTTATTACATAATTCATGCAGGATGGAATGACTAGAAATAGCCTGGGGCTCTAAGCTTTATCCAGAAACCTGTCAGTCTGAGCATCCATATATGGGCAACATTGTGATGTCATAATATGAGTGGCTAAGCTTTATCCCCATACCTGTCAGCCTGAGCATCCATATATGGGCGTCATTGTGATGTCATAATGGCAGTGTAGCAAGAAGACCGTGTCATATTCCGAAAGCTGTCAGTCATCGGATTGCTTTTGATGAGTGTAGATACCTCACATAGCAATGCAATTTTTTAATGTTCTTATTATTTTTCTTATTATCTTTTTGAATCTTATACTTTTGGCACAGGCATGTGTAGAATGCAGCAATAAAGTGAGCCAAGCACTTATAAAGTACCGCAAAAAAGCCCTTAATTTAAGGGTGAAGAATTCTGATATTGGATTACGTGCCTCTCTAATGGTAATGGAAATGGAAAGCAACTACTTTAAAAAATATGCCTCAAATCATTATAGTGGATACATAGGTAAGTAAGAAAAGATAACATATGCAAAGCTATTTAGTATACAAAAGGTATAACTTCAAACCAGGGATATCTTAATATTGTATATTATACAATATATATTCTGACATTTCAGTCCCCTTGGTCCTTTCTTTCTTAAATCTTGAGTTAGAAAGCTCACTTTAGGCATACATAAGGTTGCAAAAAGTACATATACTACATTAATGATTACACATATTTTGCCATTTAGTGTAACTGTAGTGAGATCATTACAGATAATACCTTCCATTTAAATGCATGGCAGAATGCTGCAAGGGCAATGACACATATTGATTTAAAGTGATATTGAATTTACCAAATGATTTTTTAAACTTCTCATTATTATGTCTATATTCTGCAGACTATCAGGATCTGGGTGCGATTGTCCAAAGATTGCTGAACAAATTACCAAGTGTTATTAACTTTAATGGTTCAGGTATGTATATAGATCCTTGTGTAAGTAAGGTTTAAATACCCAGTACACAGGGGCCCAAACAGCCCCCACCAGCCCACTAAATAATGACCGTGTAAGACAATGTGCTTAGACCCTTACTGTGCTAGTATTTAGGAAATAAACTCATTAATATACACTGTCTCTTATTCTTCTTTAGATGAACAGTATTTTGATAATCTTGTCAGTTTTCGCAAGGGAATCATTGAGGATTTGAAACCAGCCTTAAAAAAGGCTCATGACTTAGGTAACTACATTTATTTTCTTGTTAATATTTTAACTTTGTAATATTGTAAAATTGTTTAATCATTTACATTACATTTACATTATAATGGAATGATAGTTTAGTTTCATTTATAACATGATAACTGATTTCAGTTTCTTTTTCTTTTTCAGTTTGTTCACCATCAGAATGTGGTAAGCTTTGATATACATTTTTACTATTTCATCATCTCAATTTCTCCACCCATTTTAGATTTTTTAATATTCCATTACTTTCGCTCTGGTTTTCTTTCAGACATGTAAAGCCTGGCAAATAAAACATTTTTTTTTATATACTTTTAATTTTATACAATTTTGCCTGTTTGCAATATTGACATTAAGGGAATACTGGCCTATTTAGCAAAATTCATATTTGTGTTATTTTGAGTTTTTTTCTACCATGAATAAACTCAAAAATTAAATTAAATAATAAAAATTTGGAATGAATGAGAATATGAAAAACTCAAAATCCTCGTTTTCATAAGAATTTCCGTGCACATACAAAGGAAAAAAATCCTGAAAACGTCTAAAAGCGCAAATTTTACAATGTGTTAAGGACGGCTCTCATTGACTTTTACATGGCTGTCAGCTTTTAGATGTTTTGTATTTAAATTTTTATGGTCTTTACACTTGGTAGATATCCCCCAAAAATCTTGTTTTAGAGTAATTATTTATATACACAATTTCTAGCTTTAAAAGATTCAGTTCAGGAACTTTGCATTGACATTAAATAAGGATATTTTAATTGTAATTGAATTGTATCAACATTTCTGGGCAGGTTTATCAAAATGTGAGTTTACAGCCTAAAACATGAATACTCACCCACCTTCTATTAATTTCTATGGGATTTTATTTATTTTTTTCTATTACAGAAAACCTGAAAGAAATGGTCAACTGTGAAGAGTGCAAAACTATGATTAACTCGCTTTGCCAAGGACCAAGTGTATGTAAAGGTAGGTGGATTTTGTTCCCAGTTACTGTAATAGTGTCTTTTTTTTAGCAATTGCTTTTTAATGACATTTCAATTCCTATATGTAACTATCAAATGAAAAAGTAAAGTCAAATGAATTTGTCCACTTGTATCACCTGATACTGTATGACTCTTGTGATTATGTAGAATGAGATTTAGGGCTTTATTCCAACACAGGTACATTTTTACTAGACCCCTGAGGAGAAAGTGAGAAAGCCACCAGAAAGCTGAATAACTGCTCTGTTTTCTAAGTATTATTTTATTGTTGTTCCTTTCCTTCCTTTAGGAGATCGAGAAAGACGAATTGCAGTTGAGACTGCACAGGTTGATGCGACAGCAGTGAAATTGACCAACATAGCAATGGGCATTGCAGTAATTGCAGGATTTATAGTCTTTGTACTACTTGTAGCAATGTGAGTCTCTCTTATACACTACATTTTGGTAATGTGACCAAATGAAACTGGAAGTAATAAAACAGTAGGGGTCATTTATAGATTTCTGGGGCACAATAGCAAGCACATATTCCCTAAAGGAAAGCTGCACTATGTTCCTTGCGCTAGATTGCTCTTGCCATTTTGCCAGAGCAGAAAGCTGTGTGAACTTTGCACACTGCATTCTGCTCTGTAAATGACCACTAGAATGTAAAAAATGTTTAGCTTTTAAATTAAACAGGATGATTTTTTTTTCATTTGTTTGCAGTGCTTTAATATACACCTACTACACCAGGAAAGAAATAGCATTATTTACAGTTGAAACTGAAGAAATGGAAGAGGTGTAAGGTAAGGCAATTTCTGCAAAAAAATGATTTTTTTTATTGTGCTCTTTGTGATTTTTACTTTAAATACTTGTGGTCCTTTAGGTTTGAATACCAGATATAATATTGATAAATATGGAGACAATCTATATACTTTATTTTGTGTATTGTACCATTGCTTAACTGCATTTCTCTATAAATGTTAAGGTAATTGTATATGCCTGCATTCTATATTCTCTACACTAGAGGGCTTTTGCTGAGGGTTTGTGTTTCTTTATAAGTGGGAATTGTTTTGACTGCTTCATGGCTATGATTAAGGGTGAGGGTGCCCAAAACATATCAGGCAGTAGCTTCTCATGTTTATACTTTTTAGTGTATACCAGTAAATTAGACTTTTTAAGGGATTCAATCTGGAAGCTGCAATTCCATTCAACGCTTTTTATTAGACATCCAGTAACAGCCATAGGGGTTGATTAAATTCATTAAATTTCATCGCACATTTTTTGCGTTAAAATAGACGCGACAATTAGCACGCGATTCACTACAGTATACCGCGTGCGTTAAGTCGCATATCGCATGCGTCAATTTTCGTGCAACTGCATGCGTTAGTTTTAACGCATGTGTTAATTAGTGCGCTGAAAAGAATACTAACGCATGATTCACAAACACTTAGGCGCGCTAAATATCGCATTAGGCTATACGAAAAATAACACCTATTTGAGGCAGGCGATAATTATAGAAAAGTACAGTAAAATAAATGGACTTTGCAGTGCTATTTATTCAAGTATGTGTTGGCCCTAGAGCAGGGGTGGGCAAAGTTTTTGGCTCGGGGGCCACATTTACTCACAGGCGGGCCAGGCCGGGCCAACGTCCTCCCACCAGCTCCCCCTCCACCAGCATCCTCCATCTCTCCGACCTGCAGCTCCCTCCATCGTTCCGCTGCGTCTGTTCCCCGGCTCTCCGCTGCATCCTTTTTTATGGTTGCGCCCCCTGCGTATTGACATCACGAGCACGCACGAAGCGCAACCAATCAGGGCCCAGAAATTATTTAAAGGGACCCGGAGTCGGCGGGCCGGATTAAAAAGGCCAACGGGCCGAATGTGGCCCGCGGGCCGTAGTTTGCCCACCCCTGCCCTAGAGTGACGCAGCCTCCAGTTTGCAGGGAAATAGTCATTTTTAATACAGTAATTTTACGAAAGTATTGTCATGTATGGCTAACATGGCGTGCGTTTATTCGCACGACTATTTATATGCGGCTACAGTTGATGAAATGTTTCGCCAGGAATGGATTTGAGGCGAGTTTTTGAACGCGCGGCAAATTTTTTCATGCATTTCGCGAGTTAAATAACGCATGCAATATCGCACGTAAATTAACGCAAGTAAGCTTATAGTGAATCGTGCGTTAAGTCGTGAAAATTTAGACGCAATAAAATTTTTAACACACGCTTTAAATGGCGCACGTTAAAACGCACTTTAGTGAATCAGCCCTATAGTATTAAACAAACACACTGTTTCAGGCTGGACATTAGAACTATTATCAGGAAAGCAGTACATTTGAAAAAACGCAGACACATATAATAATCTAAAACAGGTGCATTTTGCATGTTTTTATACATGGACAATGCATGTTGCAAACTAAAGGAAAACAATAAGATCATCCCACTGTCTGTTTCCTGTATGTATAGAACCTGACTAAATAAACTGTTCATCCTACAAAGATTCCCCAATCAAAGCAGGTTCAGAAAAATGCTTAATTAAAAGAGATAATTTCCTTTTGTTGATTTAGTTTACTATTCACAATTATTAACCTTTCAAATTTAATTGTGAAACAATATTAATTGCTATGTAATGGAGTACATCTAGTCTATATTTAATTAGTAGATAATGTTAAACATAAAATAAAAGAGAACATTTGAAACTGTTTTTCAGAACCCCTGGAAATATGGCCACGCAGACTGATAACCCTGCATAAATGAACATTTGTACTTGTTACATGAGTAACAAGTGGGCCGTAGTATGAGGACACTGGGGGAGGACTTTAGTCTGGCCCTCCGACAGTCTGAGGGACCATGAATATTGTTATGTTCACCCCCTCCCTTTTTCCTGTACCCTATTTGTATAGAACCAAAATTAATAAATAATGTTAAAAAAATTAGCAATTTATGTCGTACTATATTTTTTGTTTTGTGACTTGACATGTGAAGGTTTTTAAAAATATGTCAATATTCAGTTAAAAATGTAATTCCTTTATTTGTGCTCTGCAACCAGGAAAGCAGGGAAAATAAGAGCCTGTTTTTTATGCAACATGATATAATAACAGAATGACATATAGCATAGATAAAGATGGTTTATAATATACAAAAACACAAGACCAGCATAACTTGATACCACTTCAAGAGATGCCATGTCGTATGGATCAGCTTTTGAGGGTTAGTCTACAGCACATGTGGCCTTATTTGTTAAATCCAACAGTAGCGACCAGCTTGATCACTAAACCAGAATTTGTGAGCTCTAGCTGATTTTGTGGTATTTAGGGATGAAGGATAGTTTTCTTTAGGGAATATCATATTAATGCTGGGTATAGAGCAGGGGTGGGCAAACTACGGCCCGTGGGCCACATCCGGCCCGCTGGCCTTTTTAATCCGGCCTGCTGACTCCGGCCCCCTTAAAATAATTACAGACCCTGATTGGTCCGTAATTAGGCATCCTGTGCATAGGGTTATAATGAACTAGGATTTTCTACATTTTTATTTGCTTCTATGCATTTAGAATACATAACAGTAACTTATTGCCTTAACTAAAGAAATCACTGCAATTCATAGGAGATATTTGTATGAACCCCTGAAATATTAGCTACTTCCTGAGTATAAAAAATCTATTGAATGGTGGATTACCCCAATAACCACAACTTTGATTTAATGTGTTGAAATACAAACGTGTCTCTTTTTATGTGAATTCTGTAATGCAGTGCTGTTCAACTTCTGTGGCACTGAGGGCCAGAATTTTTCTGGCCTACATGGTGGAGGGCCGATAATGGAAGGCAGTTTTGACAACTCACCCTTTTTAAACTGCACCCACTTCCAACCACGTTATCACAAGAGCTTTTAAGACCATACCCACATTAATGGCGGTAGTGCAGCAAAAACACAAATATAAAATATACTGTATAGCTTAAAATGGACTCTATGGGAGATAGCCTTCCCATAATTCAGAGCTTTCTGAATAACAGATTTTCCTTTTCGGCACTACAAAAATCCTGTGTCTCTGCTATGTAAGAGAGCAGGTATAACAGTAGTTTGATCTGCCTCAAAGCAGGGTCAGGACATGGTATGCTATAAACTGCCCCCACCAGGGAACCTGTCTGAACCACATTCAGAATCCTTAGAAAAGATTGGGCGATCTGACCATAGTGGTGGTGAATGTGGTAGGAACCTTATATTGTAAGTGTTCTGTCTCAGCATCTCTCTAAGCTTATGATTGTCTTTAACAGAGATCTTAGGAAAGTCTTTTAGTCTTTGGAATAAGCCAGATTAAATTACTTCTGGGCTCCCATAGTCTTGTTCCAAATGTTCCCAGGCAGCATCAAGGCCTGCTTCAAAGTTATGAATGTAGACAGATTTAAGTCTCTTTACTTGTTCTGAAGATTGTCGCCCCAACCACTTTATTAGCAAGTCAAGTTCTGCTTGGGGTTCAATATCCAAGTTCTTGGTTACTGTCTTAAATGTAGATCTCCAACTCCTATAGTTCTCTGGGTGGTCATCAAAACTAGATAGTCCGGTTGCAATCAATTCTCGCCGGGTCATATACTTGCTGAACTCTGCAATGTCGGTGTCTTCGGTTTTTACACCCACAGGAAGTACTGATGGTGCACCATCTTGGATCAAGGTTGGTATCCGATGCTGGCCAGTAAGTGGAGGGAAAGGTATAGCAGATGGGTTCAGTCCAGGCAATGGTCTGGCGTCTGAAGGTCCTTGTGCATTTGAAGTTGATGAGAGCTGTATTGCAGGAGGCAAAGAGTTCACTCTGAAGTCTTCTGCTGTGCTCTTGTAATCTCTACTCACAAGGGGTTGTGGCGGCACATGAGCTGCATTGGTTGGTACACTTGATTTTGTGGCATGCGGCAGTAGTGGAGTGTCTGTGTTGGGAGGTGCATACTGACTTGCTAGAGGATTATGAGATGGATCTGCAACCGTAGGCGGCACTATATAATTATGGTTCTGGGTCAAGACAAATTGTAGTGTCCTTTCAACAGGATCTTGACAGGCGACCAAGCTAGGACAAGACGCTCCTTCTTCTTCCAATAGGGCTTGTTCCAAGACAAATAATTCCGCTAAGGCTACTTCCTTTTCTCTTTTCTTCTGAAGGATTTCTAGATGAGCCTCTGTTTCTGCTTGTATTCTTGCTTGAATGCATTTAGCTTCTGCCTGTGCTTCAGCTTCTTTCTGCTTACCTTCTGCCTGTGCTTCGGCTTCCTTAAGCTTAGCTTCTGCCTGTGCTTCAGCTTCCTTAAGCTTAGCCTCTGTCTGTGCTTCAGCTTCCTTAAGGTTAGCCTCTGTCTGTGCTTCAGCTTCCTTGCATTTAGCTTCTGCCTTGAAAGCTGCTTCTCTTTCAGAACAGGTGGATTGAACCTGGGCTACTGCAGCCTTTTGGCGAGCTTTGAGTATTTGGTCGCTCAGTGATGACCTTACAGAGCAGGACCCTAACGACTTAGAAGAGGATTTATGATGTGAGCGGACAGATCTAGATGATTTTCCTGAGTGTCTGGAAGAAGCAGATATACAGGATATAGTCTCATGTAGCTGTGCTAATCTACCCTCTATCTGAGCCTTTGCTTCAAGATATGTGCTATGTCTCTGCTGCTCGGTAGAAGTAAAGTCTTTTAATTCTAGTGAAGCTTCCTCCATTTTGGAATGTGACAAAAGGGAAGAGTACTTTTCAGAAAGTCTTTTATAATTCTCAAATGCCTTCTTAACCCTTGAGAGGGCGGCGTTCAATTGCTCAGTGTTGTTGCTAGTTTCATTAGCGGCTGTTATACAACTTGAAGTTTTCTTCCATAATGCAATGAGATTATCAGCTGTCTCTGCCTTATTTGCTTCATAAGCCTCCCTTGCTTTCAAGGATGGATGAGGGGCCCTAACTGGACGTCCAGAATGAAGCAAGGTGTCTGCTTTATCATGAACAAATGCAGGCTCAGTAGAGTAGAATCAGACATGACAAGTGCTGCAGTTTAGTGTATTGGACATCTGCCAAAGCTCAGCTCTGTAGGTATTGATACTTTCTTTGTAAGCAGGCTGGGCCTTAGAGCTGGGGCTACAAGCCAGCTCAAACTGGATTCTTGGCAATGAAAAACACAGTTCAAAATCACCTTGTGTAAGGTAAGAATATAGTTCTTATAATAAATGCAGATATTGAATTCACAGTCCAAACAGCTTGACAATAATGAAACCTTGTGACTTTATATAGCAATCATAGACAGTCTTGCACAGTTGAGAATGCACTTATGGCTGTCCAACAGCACAGACCGGCAATGGGTGATACTGTGGGGAATATTCAGCAGGTAGCTGGCTTCTAGTGCAGTGCAATGCTTCTGGTAAGTGTAAGCAGTAACACACAGGCAGTGCTAGGCCTCAGTGCACAGTATGAAGATGAATTCCTGTCTTAGGGTGTTTATTCTTCACACAGGCAAATGATTACTCACGGTTGTGAAGCTGCAGAGTATAGCCATGCGATGGATGCTTCTAGAAATTTACTGTTCTGTCTCAGCATCGGTTGTACCTGCCACAGGCCCAGTGTAGACCCAGTCTGTGAGGATGGTTTTGGTTTTTTCCTATGCTTCAAGGTAACAAGGGTATAAACATAGAGACTTTTCCATAGGTAAATTTCTAATGAAGTTACACAGCTTACATACACTGCAGTCTCTTCATAACACACTATAAACAAAAGGGGAGTTACAGAAAGAAAATGGAGGGTGGGAGCAACTATCTTGCAAGAAACAGCAGGGGTGAAAGGATGATACCAAATAACATTATAACAATAACATGTAATAACAAATGCTGGGCAGTAAAAGCTGCGTGGCAGCACAGTAAGCTCAACTGGGGCAGGGACTGAGCGACTGATGTGTACTCTCTGTATAACGCTGCAGGATGTCGGTTCTATATAAAAAAAAAAAACAAAAAAAACCCCAAAACATAAATGACAGTCCTGATAAGAACTTTGTTGAGATTCCATGCCCTGAAAACAGCATGCTTTGATCTTCAGAGCCCTGAGAATTACTCTCTTTTGTTCTGCACCCGGAAGAGAGCATACTGTGCTGCCACTGGGGTTTCCTATTTACTTTCCACGTCTTCTTCTCCAATCTCTCCTCTGTCTCTATCTTTGCTGCCTTTCCTGTCAGCTCAAAGGGGTGGGACTCCTCCCCAGGCCCGGACTGGCAATCTGTAGATTCTGGCAAATGCCAGAGGGGCTGCTGCAAGATGCCATATGGAGTAACTATTTTTTTGGGCTTGTTTGTTGCTGTTTGGGCCTCTGTGTGTTTGCGATACAAGGGCCTATTTTGTGTCCCAGTCTGGGCCTGCACCTCCCTTTTCCTACACAAAAACAAGACATAGCCATCTGCAGCACAAATGAGGGGAAAAAGCATCTTTAGTTGCTTTACAGTGTATTTTGTACCATTTCTGTAACTCACCATAATATTTTTTGTTGTTGCAAACCTAATGGTTCCTGCTTGAGCCAGATGGCCAAGAATTTGTAAGTGATATCTATTACCTAACATTTATTATTTCTGCTGTGTAAACTGCTTACAAAGAAGAACTAAAATCCTTCCAGGAATAGGGTAAAAAAATATACAAATGGGTTATACAGTTTAGTGTGCAATCCCATTGGTATATTCACAGTGAAATGAATGTCTCGAAATTGCATTTCTGGAGCTCTCAGTTAGGCTCATTGACTGATGCGGTCTATGTGAAAAGACTGACCCAAACGGCCTTGTTTTTTTTTCAGACAATGCATGATTTTGCCCCAGACTTCCAGCATAATTGTAATTGTGCCCTCATGCAAAAATGTAGCAGGCTAAAAAATTTCCGTGTGCAAACTTATTGAAGCAATTACAAAAACAGCAGTACCCAGACTGCACCAACAACATGGCCACCACATGAGCAAAGCATAGGTGTATAATTACACTGCATATTATTGCACATGACTTCACAGTGCAAAAAAGCATGTGTGCAGCACTAATGTAAAAGTGGAACATTGCACGTATCGCCTGGTTAACAGCAGTTGTGAAGAACAGTGATCGCTTGAGCCTCTAAGCTCTATAACTCAGCTTTCACATCAAGTACTATATGCCACAGTATGCTTGATTATGCATGCATCTGTAAACTTGGCTACTTCTAGGTTTTATGTGCACCAGATAAATGAAAAAGGTATATATCCATTCTGCAATCCCTAGCACATAATACAGTGAGAGCAATGGGTTAGGCTTTTCTGTAGCACTTCATATATTTATACATCATTGCCTGCCCCAGTGAAGCTTAAAGTCCCTATCACATTTACCAACGCTACAGCGTGTGTTTTGTGTACACATTTACCAGGAGCCAATTAAAGGAACAGTAACACCAAAAAATTAAAGTGTTTTAAAGTAATTAAAATATAATGTACAGTTACCCTGCACTGGTAAAACTGGTAAGTTTGCAACAGAAACGCTACTATAGTTTATATAAATGAGCTGCTATGTCAACACGGGGGCAGCCATTAAAGCTGGGAAAAAGGAAAAAAGGCACAGGCACATAGCAGATAACAGATAAGCTTTGTAGAATATAATGGGGTTTTATCTGTTATCTGCTAAGTAACCTGTGCCTTTTCTCCTGTAAATGGCTGCCCCCGTGGCTACACAGAAGCTTTATTTATATAAACTATAGTAGTCTTTCTAAGGAAAACACACCAGTTGTACCAGTGCAGGGCAGCATTACATTATATAGTAATTACTTTTATATGCTTTAATTTTTTGGTGTTACTGTCCCTTTAACCTTCCTGTATAAATTTTGAGTGTAGGAGGAAACTGGAGGAAGCCCATGCAGGGGTGGTAGAATATACAAACCCGCTGGAATCATGCTACCCATTGAGCCACCATACTAACACAGCAAGGGTAGACAATATTAGAGTGCTAGCACATTTTACAATAAAAGAAATGGCTACTAGCACGTGCAACCAATTAAAAGAAGTGACCATTGTCTTCTTCATTGAAAAAACAAGTGTGTAACCACTTTTTGACTAAAATAGACAAATTCCAGCTATAGGTAGAGCATGGGGTACATTGGACTCCTCTTCCACAGGATGGACCTTCACTAAGGGGAAGTTACTGTATGGAGGGTGTTGCGTAACTACCTACAACATGTAAGTGCAAAGCTTAAATAAATGAATTGATGGACTCCAGGAGTTCTTGCAAACAAAATAGTAACTGTTTATTTGTCCCAGACAAATGATGGAAATTGCAGGTTGAAAATACTCACACTCTTATGACTTAATACAATACAGCAGTACAATTGATGGTATTGTAGAATAAGCAGTAAAGTATGGTGTCCACTGGTTTATCCCTCTCATGCAGATTATGTGCAGGGTAAAGACAACCAACAGAGTGACAGGAGGTAAATTCACCAGTTTATCCCTCTCATGTAGAGTATGGGCAGGATGAAGACTAACCTAGTCCCCGGCACTATTGTGTCCCTATGCTCAGGCACAAGCCTGTAGGAGACTACTCCTTTACTCCCCTCTCCTGGGTGGAGCAAGAAAGCTGCTCTTTCTAAATAAGTACTATCTAACTGGACAAAGACCCATGTATCCAGTTTATAGTTTTGCATATGTGCCTTATTGGTTTACAGATGACTCCGCCCTTAGCACTCCAATATACAGTAGTGTTTAGCAAATATCCATTTACAGTGAAGTCTGTTACAGGGACCCCGTGAATGAGGACCAATTATATAGTTATACTCTGTTGAGCACTAGGAAAGTGAGGTAGTGAGGAAAGGAAGCAAGAACAGCTTTTGGCTCCATCCAGGTTAGCTGGAAGGTATTCAACCTGAGGATTGAGGTATGTATCCAGACTGCCCTCCATAGTGGTGCTGAGCTGACCAGGTGCTTTACCCTGCCCAGTCTTCGAAAAGAGGTGGGATAAACCAAGAAAAGTTGTGCCTGACTCAGTTGCGGGGGCTGCATCAAAATTGTTGTCCTAAAAGTCCTGTGGTTGTCATTTCTGCCATGAAAATTACATACAGGCCAATCCTAGTGCGAATCCTAGTTTGGAGGTCAATCAGCAGTAGCAGTCAGTAGACACAGGAGTGCTCACTTTGAAACAGGTGGCCGGAGGAAGCCAGGGGTGCAGAATCTCTAGATCTAATGATCATTTTGACACGCAGCTTTCACTGATGGTAACCTCTAAATTTTTCATGCTGTGCTCAGTTTGCACCTGGTAAGTGACATGGTCTCTTTAAAGACACAAATGAAGTAAGATATGTATATAAGAGCACAGATCAAACCAGAGGCTACATGTGTCTACAAAAATATAAATGAGAAAATCTCCTGTTCTCAGATTTAATGCCCAAAAGACACCCATATACCATCGTATTTTTGTAATCCTCTAAAACTTTCTTTAGTTTGTTAGAAATTAGTGTAACCTATATTTCAGCTCAATAGCTGCCTTCCCGGACTAGTACCAGCACACACATGTTAATGAACTCACTTAGATACATTCCCTTCTGCCCAGCAACTAAGATGTTTGTGGTAAATGGTACTGGCAGATTTACTTTCTGATAGATTCAATAGTGATTTAGAAACAAAAATACACACATACAAACACACAAACACACAGAATTTAATAGAAACTGTAGCGAGGAAATAAAGGGAGACCGGTTTATAACTAAGGTGGATTTTGGCAATATTTAGTAATAAGTTAAGAACTAGAAAAGGGGGAGAAAGGACCAGGTTTGGGTGGAAAGATGATCAGTTCAGTTTTTAAGTTCAGTTAAGAAACATCAGACCCTGCAATGTAACTCTTTGTAAAATCTTCATAGAGAAGAATGCCAAATGAATTTGCTACAGACAGCAAAGAATAAGATGTGTTCAGCTGAAAGGCGATCTTCCATATACACCACTGCCACGTACCTGAATTACTGAAACTACTGACAAATATACCTCAATTCACCACTGGTTCTTTGTGAGCAATGTGCTAACTTAGAGCATCTGGGGAGAGGATGGCTAGTAATTATAACAATACTAAATCGTGGGGAAAAAACATAATTTAATCTATTCGATCTCAAATTCAGAGCAATGATAGTGTAAAGTAAAATATCTTTATATTCAGAATTTCTCCTAAAAAAATCATTTTATCAAATACTTTATTGATAAAAAATCCCCTATGTTCACAGGAATGCGTTTGAAGATCCCAGAAAAGCCAAAGAATACCAATAAGTCATCATGTAGATTGAGACAAGCTTTCGGAGTACTTGTTATGCCTCCCCTTTTATATGTTCAGCTAGAGCAGCCTTTATCTTGACATCTGGTGCACACAACCACATCATTTATTCCACTGAAATTATTTCTGTGCAGTGTGAGCCAAATGTCAAGATAAAGATCGTGTATCTATAACCCCAAAACTATGGCGAATTAAAGAAATAAGTGCCATTAGCAGGACACCAGGTCCTAAGCATGGCATTCCAAAAAATATTAAAATAAACTACTGGTATGGGATCTGTTATCCAGAAACCTGTTATCCAGTTCCAAATTACTAAAGGCTGTCTCCTATAGACTCCACTTTAAAGGAAAACGATTCTATTGGGTTTATTTAATAGTTAAATGGCATAAGGTATGGAGATCAAAATTACAAATAGACCCCTTATTTGGAAAACCCCAGGTCCCAAGTCATGGGAAAGCATGTTTTGTTTTTTTTTTTAAAACACATCAGTTAATAGAGCTTCTCCAGCAGAATACTGCATTAAAATCCATTTTTCAAAAACACAGATTTTTTTTATAGTTAATTTTGAAATTTCACATGGGGCTAGCCATGTTCTTCATTCCCCAGGGTGCTACAGCCATGTGACCTGAACCCTGATAAACTTCAGTCACTCTTTACTGCTGCTCTGCAAGTTGGAATGATATCACCCCCCCAGCAGCCAACCAGCAGAAACAATGGGAAGGCAGCAAAATAGCAGCTCCCAGTAGGTATCAGAATAGCACTCGATAGTAAGAAATCCAAGTCCAGCTTGGAACTCCTCCAGTTACATGGGAGTAGGAGAAACAATAGGTTACCTGAAAGCAGTTCTAATGTGTAGCGCTGGCTTCTTCTGAAAGCTCAGACTCAGGCACAATGCAATGAGATGGCTGCCTACACACCAATATTAGAACTCTTGTTGGTTCAAGAAAAATTTTTTTGATGGTAGAGTGAATTATTTGCTTCGTTATCTATGTCTTTGAAGCGGGTTTTGGGGCTGGTGAAAAGCTAAAAAAGAAAAAAAAAACAGCTTAAATTTGGTGAAAGTTTAAGCCCCTCACCCAGGGCCAGAAGTAGGGGTAGGCAGAAGAGGCCTCTCTTTTTACTTACCCCTAGTTCCGTGCCCTTCCCCCCCCACTGCATCACCCCCTCCAGCGGCCCCATCCACCCCTGTGTGCGTTCACTCACTTGCGCATGCATCTCACCCATTTTAGGGTGCCCGGCGCTGCCCTCACCCCCTTCCTAACCATGTGCCATAAGGCAAGGGCTTATAAAAATATATGTGAGTACATTCATGGGGAACCTCTAATACCAGGCATAGTAGGTGGGGCAGAATAAGTAAATAGCCAGGGGTTAGTAACCTGTGGTAGTATACTCTGACCACCAATGCCCGTAAATAAAGAAATAAATGGACTCCCTCCCTCTCTGTGACACTTAACCACTTATTATAATTTTCAGTTACAAGTAACTACAAAAACAGAAAGAAAGAATAAAAAGAGAAGTGAGGTAGAGGTACTAGATACAATTAACCAGTGTAAAGGTTGAATTCAATCTGACATTCTGCAAATCTAGTCTGGTGCATGAAATTTCTCTGGGCAAACTCTCGCTAAATAAGTCAGTTTCAGTTAGGAGGATCTGTATTGCCCAATGTGCATTATAGAATTTCATATCCTATAATGCACTATGAGGTATTAAATGGCAGCAGCTTCAGTTGCATAAAAATGGAGGTTAGAAGATACTGAACCATTAAATATAAATCACTACTCTGATATCTGAAGTAGTGCTGCATAGTATTACGAAATGTCCGCCTCTGCGCATACATTATTTGGAACAGCAGAGGGCAGTATTGACATGTACAATATAGACAAATACAAAATACATTTACATATACTATTTATTGGAGCATTAGCAGATTACATTTCACTCAGTTAACCAAATGAAACATTACAGAGGTGAATTTGACTACGATTATAATATATTACAGTATACATATATACATATAGGGTTTAACATTTGATAGGAAAAACACTTCTAAAAATACAGTGCACATAGTGTCATTTTTTTATTTCCTATTTATTACAAATCAAAGTTGTACCTGGTGTTCATTTACTAAAATGTTATAGAGAGAGATAGTAACTTGTGCTCAAGTTTTTTCACTTATGTGTTCGCTTATGATCACTTCCAGGCTATGCAAGCTGGTTCACAAAGTTAAACTGCAGAATTATCCGCCAACCGCACCAAAATTGATGCCAGTTTCTCTTGCCAAACACAGACTGCTATGTGAAATAACACATTTTTTTATATGACCAGGGAACATGAATATGTATTATTAGGGAAGAGTGATGTTATTATTGAATTGATTGATAATAAGTAATATAATATAAAAAAGATTATTAACTAATATTAATTGCTTATCATTTATGAGATAATACATGAATAACTTCCTAACAATTGCTAGTCCCTAACAATAAATGTGTAAATCATTAGAACACTTTCCTAGCAGTAAGGAAAGTGTTAATAAATCTGATAAAAGATAAACTGCAGGGAAACCTTTTGGAATCCCTAGTTAGAATTTGAATAAATCTTCCCCTTGATGTAGGACTCACTTATGGTCAATCTTTTCTCCAAATCATACACAAATAAATCTGCAAACAAAGAAACTACTGCTAACACTATGCACATGCCCTGGCATTGTCAGTAAGACTTACATTTATACTAGAAACAGGTGCAAAATATTGTCTTATAAATAACATTTAACACTATGACTGGAAACTCAATAAAAATTTCGTTATACTATATTTCTTACAGGTAGATCCATTGTGTCCCGGATGTAATGCTCTGCCAGCTCAAGTTATGTTGAAGTTATGTTGAGATTGCCCTCTGTTTATAGTATCTATCTTACACACACTAGTACAGATAAGCACATATTTTTATTACAATTCCTAATTTATGAACCTATATTGCTATGAAAACATACACATGTGAACACAGTCTAGGATTCAAGCGAATATGAACAATGAACAACAGATATTCAACATGCTTTGGCAGATCCTAGTACTCCATCGTCTGAATACCATATATTCTTTTTTAACAATGTGCTGCAGTTATATATATTAAATTATAACTTCATGTAAAATTGGGTCAGGTCTGGCACTCCTGTTGCATTGAGCGATTGACCTAATAAGACCTGATTAGATAATTGTGAATAGATGTGTCCTGCAGTGGGAATATTAGCTTTCCCTTTTCTGCCCAGCTGTCACCCTGGATGAATATTAGATAACAGCAGTGTAAGAACTGCTAATATCTTAAAATTAAAAAAAAAAACAAACAAAAAAAAATACCCACAATAGAGCACAGCAGAACCTTCTTCTGAATACAATTCTGGCTGTGTTTGACATTGCTATAGTCATACAGTTGTCAGTGTTGGGTACAAAGACCAAATAGTGTCATAAAGTACCCACAGCATTTGCATTTGAGGCATTAATAAATTACTCCTTGAGTGTGTGATGCCAGAAAAGATAGCTAATATAGACATAATCTGAGGCTAGGGAGTCCAACTGGTGAATGTGGATCAAAAGTGGCTTTGCAATGTCCATGTATAAAAACTGGTGATCAGAATATGACCACTGTAACTGAAAGCAGGAAAAACAGAAAGAAAAGGGTCATTTATTTTTATTGTTATTATTAACATGTATTTATAAACTGTCAACATATTCTGCAGCTCTGTACAATAAATAGGTTCAGTGGTGTAACTAAAATTTGTGGGGCAGAGGAAATTTAGATGCCCCTGTGGTTTACTCTCTTCCCCATCGCTTCCCTTGCAGTCCCCCTGGTGGGCTCATTCACTCCATCCCTCTGGCGCTCGCTCCTTTCCTCCCAGTCCCGCCCGCTCACTCGCTCCCTCCCATTTTCACCAGCTCCCTCCACCCACTCCAGTGATGTGATGCATTGCGTGACCAGGATGAGCCAATTTTAGAGGTGACAGCCTCTTTCAGGACTCGGGGTCCCCCCGCATTGAGGGGTCTTTGGGGGCCTTATTTACGCTACTGAATAGGTTTATACATTAAAGATACAGAATTACATACAAAGCAACCAATAACCAATTTAAGCGGTGAAGAGGGCCCTGCTTACAAGGAGAAGGGGTTGAGATACAAGGTGTGGGAATGGGCAAGATAAAAAGTATGCAAGGTGAGAGATGTAGCACAGGGTATTGCATTTAGCAGCACACTGAAGTTATGCTAAACTAAATGAGGGGTAGCTTCTCTAATTAAATGTTTTTTTAAAGATGTTTTGAAGGCAGAAAGTTTCAGAGAAAGTCACAAAGAACATGGGAGAGAATTCCACAGAGAGGGTTTCAGCATTTGCTTGAATGCATGTGTGTGAGGAGGGAATGAGAAAAGAGTTGAGGAGCAGGTCAGTAGAATAGCATATCAAGTGGCTTGGTATTTAGAGATAAGTTCAGAGATTTAGGGTGGAGCAGAGTCATGAATTGTTTAAATTGCAGGGAAAAAAATGGTAGCAGAAACCATTGCAGGGATTGGCAGTAGCCTGGCAGAGGAGAAGTAGTTGCTGAGGTGTATGGCAGCAGTATTCATTATGAACTGGAGTGGACAGTCTCTGTAGGGGAAGGACAATTAATAGAGGGTTACAGTAGACCACATGTGATATTATGAAAGAGTGATTTAGAATTTTATGAATTTAATGGGTGCTGGATGGGTAATAGAGTACCAATTCTGTCTTAGAGAGGTTTTATTTAAGGTCGTGTTGGGACATCCAAGTAAGGATAGCAGCAAGACAAGACATGAGTTAAAATCGGTTGGTTGAGATTAGGAGTGGAAAGAGAAGTAATTTTACATTGCATACATAGCTAAATTATCCAAAGATGTGACTCATTGATTGCAGAATTATTATTAGCTTCTGACTTCATGTACGTTTCTATATCAAAGGAAATTTGTTTCTGAGGGCTATAAATGATGTAAGTGGGTTCAAGTTGGTTAGAACTGCTACTCAAGTGTCCCACACACCGTGTAAGGGTTGGTCAGTTCTGGTACTGAAGAGCAGACACATGGGATAGACCTACAAAAGTGGTAGTATTTTTGTGCTTTACAGGAAAGCTTAAGGATCCCTATATGCATTAAACAGCAGCCAAAAATTGCAGATGATGGTGAATTGGATCCTGGGCATGGCACAAAACTTATATTATTAAATGAATGTTTAACAAATAATGTCTTCCTCACCAGAAGATGTAAATGAAAAAGTTTATAACACGGAGATTGCCTCAGTAGGGAAAGTAAACCCCAGAGACGCATTTATGGTACAGATTTTGTAATACCATGGATAATCCTGTCCCTGTGGCATACTACTCTGTTTCAAGTTGATGTGCCAAATTCATACAATGTGTTGGCACCTTGCCAGCTGTAAAAGAAATATTTTTCTGCAGCTTTATGAAACTCATTTATGAAATGACTGCATCATTAGTTTTACAAAACGTAGAAACTAATTATCAAACCATCTTACCTGCAAGAAATGTACATCTTGATCTGCAAATGACATTCAGTATGTTTATGTGAAATGCTGGTTTATTGTAGGATCGTTTAGAGCCAAGGTCTAAAAAGACATTTTCCTATCACACAACAGGGGAAAAATGGAAAGCATGTTTAAAAGCTGTTAAGTTATTTCAAGTATTTTGTGTCTTGAAACGCTACTCATTCTCAAGCACTATTTCACTCATAAATTCTTCTTCAGAATATATCACTTTATGAATACCTGGGGAGAGGCTTAGTGAGGTAATGTGATTTTTTTTCTAAGACAGGAAACACAGTTATGTAAATCACGTATGCCTAAAATAATACAAACATATTGAATTTTATAAATGTACAGAATATTCCACCCAGATCATTATATTCCAAAATGAACAACCTATTTATATGTTCAGTGGAGTGCCCTCTTTATGTAGACACTTTTGCAGAGGGTTTATAAAACATCTTATGGCACACATAATTGTAATGTGCTTTGCACATTACCCCTTATTATCTTTATGTAACTTATGTTGTAACTGGGTTCCCTTTCTTTTTTAATTCCACTTTGACTTGGTAGGCTGAAGGCAATATAACAGAATATATGGTGCACAAAGATTTATTAGATGAATAAAGCCCTTATTTGAAGCAGCGTAGGTGGTTCTTCATAGTAAGTTGGGTTGAAAAAAGACATACGTCCATCACGTTCAACCATAATGCCTATATATAACCTGCCTAACTACTAGTTGATCCAGAGGAAGGCAAAAACCCCATCTGAAGCCTCTCTAATTTGCCGCAGAGGGGAAAAAATTCCTTCCTGACTCCAAGATGGCAATTGGACCAGTCCCTGGATCAACTTGTACTAAGAGCTATCTCCCATAACCCTGTATTCCCTCACTTGTACTGAGAGCTATCTCCCAAAACCCTGTATTCCCTCACTTGCTAAGAATCCATCTAGCCCCTTCTTAAAGCTATATAATCTATCAGCGAGTACAACTGATTCGGGGAGGGAATTCCACAACTTCACAGCTCTCACAGTAAAAAATCCTTTCCGAATATTTAAACGGAACCTCCCTTCTTCTAAACGGAGTGGGTGCCCTCATGTCCGTTGGAAGGACCTACTGGTAAATAAAACATTAGAAAGGTTATTATATGATCCCCTTATATATTTATACATAGTTATCATGTCACCCCGTAAGCGCCTCTTCTCCAGCGTAAACAGACCCAACTTGGCCAGTCTTTCTTCATAACTGAGACTTTCCATACCCTTTACCAGCTTAGTTGCCCTTCTCTGGACCCTCTCTAACTCAATCATGTCCCGTTTGAGCACTGGAGACCAGAACTGAACAGCATATTCTAGATGGGGCCTTACCAGTGCTCTGTAAAGGGGAAGAATTACCCCCTCCTCCCGTGAATCTATACCCCTTTTAATACAGCTCAAAACCTTGTTTGCCCTTGCAGCTGCTGCCTGGCATTGCTTGCTACAGCCAAGTTTATTATCTACAAGGACTCCAAGGTCCTTCTCCATTATGGATTTGCCTAGTGCAGTCCCATTAAGGGTATAAGTGGCTTGCATATTTTTACATCCCAGGTGCATGACCTTACATTTATCCACATTAAATCTCATCTGCCACTTAGCTGCCCAGATTGCCAGTTGGTCAAGATCCTGCTGCAAGGATGCCACATCCTGGATAGAATTGACTGGTCTGCAGAGTTTCGTGTCATCTGCAAATACTGATACATTACTTATTATACCCTCCCCTAAGTCATTTATGAACAAGTTAAACAAAAGTGGACCCAGTACAGAACCCTGAGGGACCCCACTGAGAACCTTACTCCAAGTAGAGAATGTACCATTAACAACCACCCTCTGTACCCGATCCTGTAGCCAGTTTTCTATCCATGTGCAAAAGACTTCACTAAGACCAATAGACCTTAGTTTAGAAAGCAGTCGTTTGTGGGAAACGGTATCAAATGCTTTGGCAAAATCCAAATAGATGATATCTACTGCATCCCCACTGTCTAGCTTCTTACTTACCTCATCATAAAAAGCAATTAAATTGGTCTTACATGACCTGTCCTTCATAAAGCCATGCTGATTACTGCTCATAATGACATTCTCCACTACATAATTTTGTTTGTGATCTCTTAACAAGCTTTCAAATAACTTGCCCACCACGGATGTCAAACTTACTGGCCTATAATTGCCAGGCTGAGAACTTACTCCCTTTTTAAATATAGGAATGACATTCACCTTCTTCCAATCCGTAGGTACCATACCTAATGAAAGCGAGTCTGAGAATATCAGAAACAAGGGCCACTGTAATTCTGACCCTAGCTCTCTCAGTACTCGAGAGTGTATTCCATCTGGCCCAGGTGCCTTGTTTACATTTATCTTGCGTAACCCTTTAAGCACCATATCCTGTGTCAACCACTGTGTAGTTGGAGCTGAGGCAACAGTGCAGCTATTGGGTGGGACTTGGCACTCTGGCTCCTCTACTGTATACACAGAAGAAAAGAACTGGTTAAGCACATCTGCCTTTTCTGTATCCGCTGTAACCATATTGTTACTATAACTCAATGGGGCCACACCCTCAAGCTGCATCTTTTTACTATTAATATACTTAAAAAACTTTTTGGGGTAAGTCTTGGCCTCGGCCGCGATGCGCTCCTCATTTTCTATCTTTGCCTTCCGGATTGCTGTTTTACAACACTTGTTATAGTGTTTATATTCATTAAACACAGCTGCTGTCCCCTCTGACTTATATTTCTTTAAAGCTTTCCTTTTTTTCCCTATTAACTTCTTTACCTCAGAGTTAAGCCACATAGGGTGATTCTTAACACTTCTACTTTTTCTTATTAATGGAATAAATTGAGAACAGTTATGATTTAATATCATTTTAAATGACAACCATTTCTGCTCTGTGTTTTTATCAGAAAACATAATGCCCCAATCTATGCCCTGAAGCGCTGCCCTTAAGGAGCTAAAATTTGCCTTCCTAAAATTCATTGTCTTTGTTGCCCCTGTGTAAATTTGTTTCCTGCACCAAACATCAAATGAAATAACATTATGCTCACTATTACCCAGGGGTTCAACCACTTGCACATTTGCTATACGTTCCGGGTCATTAGAGATCACTAGATCCAAGCATGGTTCCTGGTTGGCTCCTCAACAACCTGTGACATAAAGTTGTCATGCAGCAAGTTTATAAACTAGTTCCCATTTACTGTCCTGGCAGTACTATGGCTCCAGTCAATATCAGGATAATTAAAATCCCCCATTATTATCACCTGCCCTAAACTAGCAGCCTTTTCTATTTGCAACAGGAGCTGGGCCTCCTCCTCTTCACTTACATTAGGGGGTCTATAGCATACCCCTACAATTAGTTTGGTAGATTCTTTACTATTTGTGAGAAGCTCAACCCATAAGGATTCAGCTCCCTCTGTTACCCCCATCACTTCCTCTTTAATATTTGCTTTTAGTTCCTGCTTAACGAACAAACACACCCCTCCTCCTTTTCTATTGCCCCTGTCCCTCCGTAACAATGTATAACCCCCAATATTAACAGCCCAGTCATGAGACTCATTCAACCAAGTTTCAGCAACACCAATCACATCATATTTCCGCTCCAACGCCAGCACCTCCAGCTCTCCCATTTTACCAGTCAGACTCCTTGCATTGGTAAACATACATTTAATACTGGTACCAGCGTGAGAATGACGTGTAAACAACTTATGGGCCTCCCTGCCATTATCAATATCATGGTGAGGGCAATGAGGTTGTAGAATGCCCTTCCAAGTGATGTTGTGATTGCAGATTGTATTAATGGTTTTAAGAGAGGTTTGGATGATTTCAGTATCACAATAGCCTTGGATATTATGTTTGTTCAAGAAATGGAATGGAATGGAGTTAATGGAACTATGTAACTTTTATATGTTTCACACTTTTCTGACTAAAGTATAATCCTTTAACTCCCAAAGATCCTGATTTATGGAAGACCACCCCCAAATCGTGGACCTCAAAATTGGCATGGCTCACTGGAAAGTCAGCATAATTTAAGGTGGGTTGCTGGCCCTTGAATTGGATACTGGGCGTGGCACAAAACTGATATTATTAAAGGAATGTTTAATAATATATACAAGAATTAGGTGCTTGTACTACACCCCTAAAAAGGGAGCACAGTGACAGCCACAGGGCATCACTTACTGACTAAGTAAAGCAGTGCGTAGTGGGTAGTTGGGAAAGGCAGATCTAGCTAGAGCACTGTCAGCTTCCATGAGCATGTATTAGAAAATGCCTGCATAAAAAACTCTCTGACTTTGTATGTCTTTAAATGTGTAAAACAAAAACACATATCTTCTGTGAGAAATGATGTGTTTGGTTTTAGTTAACAGCAGCTGAATTTCATGTTTATAATTCTAATGCCATCATTTTATAAGGAGAAATAAAATCTAGATATATTAGGGGATTATTTAAAAAGGATTAAGTCTCTAAAAAATATACTGATGTTATTGATGTTATAACTGTTTGAAAGTATAAACATTTATTAAAACATATATTATTTAAGATTATTTCCCTGTAAAACTAAGACATGAAAAAGCATAAGAGTTACTGATGACATTTCACTATAAAGACTAGAAGTACAGAAATTTTTCATCTGTTTATTAACTATCAATTTTGGATTATGTCTGCATACGATGTTATCAAATAGTAAAAAAATCCAAAGGGGTAGATTTATCAAATTTCCCTCTGGGAATACTCTAAGTTTCTTCCCAGACATTCTAGTTTTGGTGGAATCAATCCAAATGGCTGATCAATTGTTTTGATATATGTTGTGTGGCATACCAAATCCTATAGAAAGGTATGTGGAATAACTTTTTTTTTTAAAAAAAAGGTTTACTTTTTAAATTGAAAAATATCCATAATGATTATTATTTATTTAATTAAAGGCTAGGGCTTTAGGATATAGATTTGATCCAGTATATTCTAGATATGTTCAGATTATTATACAGCCTTTTTGAACCCTAGTGAAGATATAAGCTGTTTAAAGAGATTAACAGTTTCTTGTGGTCACTGGTCTTCCACTTAAAGTTGAAGATCTAGACAATATCTTACTATATTAACCATAAAGCTCCTGCATGCCCACAGATACAGCTGCCATATGATGCCCTATGTAGACAGGTTTTCTATGCATTTCTTATATGTAGCCTCTACTTTATCATCAGTGCTCTTGCACAGAGTACTTTCTTTGACTGTGATGACTGCCTGAGGACACCCATGTAGGCCCAGTTAAGAGGATGCACAGGACAACTGTCACAATAGAAGTACAATGCTGGGGCAGAACTAGGCCACACTTTCTTTACTTTGCAGCTTTGCCAGTGAACTTTTTTTGCGAATCCACACTAGAGTTTCTCCATGCAGTTTTTCACCAAAAAAAACCTCCCAGCAGACATCAATAATCGACCCCTTGCCTTCAATATCTGTTGCTTTGCTTCACTTTGGAGAGACAGCTGCATAACTAATGGAAAACATATTGGGAGTTTTGGTAAACCTCATTTGGAGAATCTAGGAGAAAGGTTATCTAGATGGTACATTTTTTTTCTATGAGGAACAGTTGTAGCATAGTGGAAAGGAGCTTTTCTTACAATGTAGGGCAATGTATATGCTATTGTAAAGCTAAAGATGCCTTAACAATGTAATTCTCATTGTCAGCACCCAAGCCTCATCCATTTCAATCAAAACAACCAATATGGCAGTTATAGTTACAAGTGTCTGTAGGCATTTATGCCTCATAAATGTAAATTTAATTATTAGTTCCACTGAAAAAAGTTGTAAATAGAATTATTAGACTCATATTTTTATAGAACAGACAAAAATGTGTTGTATTTTCTTCATACAGGGAGGACAAAAAGTCTATTCACACTTCCCCATTTCAGCAAGCACCTCCTACTTGAGGCTGGCCTAATAGTTCAACAAATACTATCATATGTCAAAATCAAAAGGTTTTATTGGTTGTTAAAAATGTGTACTAAGGCAGAATAGTCTTGGCAAAAATGATGACCCTTTGCCATCGGTCTCTGTTTGGGACTTGACCAGGTATTGACTGCAGTGACTGGAAAATTCTGGGAAAAGGTCCTCTCTTACCTTTAGCACATTTGCCCTCGAGTGCTTATCCCTGTGCCCATACAGCCCTACGTAATTTAAGTACGGTTTAAGAACCAGAGGGATTGATAGAAGTTAGCTAACTACTCCACAATAGTATTAAAATATATCATTTTATAAAACATGGATATATTTAATGACAGTATACGGCAAAGTACTAATTAGGAGTACATAAAAAGGGAAATATGAAGTTTAAAGTAAGCATTTTTTGATGATAGCATCGTTCTCATCAGCAGAATTTGTGAAGACTCTGTAAAAATGACTTGGCATCATAAAACAAGGAAAGTATGAGATGCCAGCATCCCTTTAATTCTTTTTAAGAGTAATTAGGAATGTGATTGACAACCATATGCTTCTTAATAATAAAATCAATGTGTGTTTTGCTTATAATTCTTTAAACAATTGTTAGGAAGCTAGAAATGCTAAATGGCTGGAATTATGAACTGTAAATACTTGGTTCCCAAGCTTTGTCTCTCATTTATGTTTTTAAGTGCGGGGAATTGTGTGTGTTTTCTGTGCCAGTATCGATGCGTGCATGTAACAGAGTGCTCAGCTCTTACATTTTTGTGGCGTCTGCTGCAGATTTAAAATAAAAAAATAAGAGAACAATAAAATGTTACCCTTTACAGGCGCCAGTGCAGACGATGAAATTGCTAATGAGAAAAATGTTTCCAAAATGCCTTGCCATTTAATTCAAACCAGATAGATAACAGCCATCATCTTCTCTGAAAGAGTTGAATGTGTTCCTTATCTGCTACAGCTATGGCTAAAGGTTGAAACCCCTAAAGAACATTATAAGGTGTGGTTCCAGAAAACAATAACAACTTCTACAAAAATCTGTACTGCGAAAATGTAAATGGAAAGTAAAATATGATCTTGGCTGCTTTAACCTGGTTGATTACTAAAACATTTCCTATCAGTGCTCCTCTTGTTTGCCATGTGCATAAAATTTATGCTTTTGATGCATATTTTATAAATTGTGTACACAATTTGGTGGTGGCTGCCTCCAAAGCAGTGCTCTATTGTGAGCACCCAAAAGTTCTGCTGCTGGTTTCACATGAAGTCTTGGAGATATTCTTTTGTTTTCATGTGTATAGTAGCAACCATTTTTGTATTGTGAATGGTATACCTGCAGCTTTGTTACTAAATACATACTCATGGGTTAGGAGCTACTCATAGCAATTCCATTTGCTTTCTATAGAAGGTGATCCATGGCAATTGTTTATGTTTTGACCATGTTTTGCGTAGCTCCTCCAATCACAATACTTTAAGTTTCTTTGGTGTTACAGGCTAATTATTAATTACTGATGCAATGAGCCTCAGAAAGCTGCACACTGTAAGCAAGTCTTTTGTGTTATGTTTAGTCAGTTTTTTGCCCCTTATCACACCAAGAATATGCAGGCAGAGCATTATTCAATTAAAAATCAGTAGGAGGGTGACTTTTTTTTTGGGGGGGTGGGAAGCAAATCTTTGAAAGATATTAATCATTAAGGGTAGTGATTTATCATCTATGGGGAAATTGCTGGTCCCAAAGGAGACAAATTGCTGGAAAATACCTTGCAATCAGGATCCATTAGATTCGCCACATGTAAAAAAAACTTGGACATGTCAGAACCCATTTTCTCGTGAAAAGCCAGGATCACATGCATGTAAACTGTGCAACCAAACTCCTCTTGTGCCATTGCCCTAAGTCATTTGGACTCAGTAAACATTATGGCTTCATTTTCTTTCATTTGATTAGGCTGGAGGTGATTTAACTCCTTGGATTTACAGTTTATGCTGTAGCAGGCTAGGAGCCTAATGACATCAGTGACATTATCAAAGCCAAATTACAGTATCTATGGATGTATATTTGTATTTTTATAGTTCTACTGTGTATTTGTTACATTACAGTCATGGTACAAACAAGTGAACAAACACTGCAATAAATAATAATAATAAATAAACACTGTAAAAATATATAGAGAAGCAAATATAAGGTGGCACATATTGGCACATTTTATTAGAATACTCCCTCCTATGTTCCAAAATAATTCGGTATGTATGTATGTATATCTTTATTTATAAAGAGCTACTTATGTATGCAGCGCTGTACAGTAGAGTACATTAATACAAACAGGGGGTTAATAAGATAATAATAGATAAATACAAAGTATAACAATAAATACAAGATAAATACAGCTGCAATAAGTTAAGAGTCGAGGACACAAGAGAAAGGAGGTCCCTGCCCCGTAGAGCTTACAATCTATATGGGAGGGTAACTTACAGATACAAATAGGCAAATATAAGTGCTGTAGGTCACAGTGGTTGACACTACAATATAAGTGCCAGTTCCCAGATCAGGTGCTGGGTGAGTGCTCCAAAAGGTAGTCTTTAAGTTTAGTTTTAAAAAGACTGAGGGAGGAATCTCTCCGGAGGAAATCAGGGAGGGCATTTCAAATGTAAGGGGCAGCCAGGCAGAAAGGTTTAAGGTGGGAAACAGCAGTTGTAGTGGGGGGCGCAACCAAATGATTGTTCTGTGAGGAACGAAGGAGTCGGCCAGGAACATATGTAGACACAAGGGAAAAGATGTAGTGAGGAGCAGAGGAATGGAGGGCTTTGAAAGTTAAGAGAAGAAGTTTGTAAGATATTCTTTGTTTAATAGGAAGCCACGTTAAGGACTTTAGCAGGGGAAGGGCCTGAACTCTCCTGGATGAGAGGAGGAGAATTCTGGCAGTTCTATAGACTAGAACTTTCAAATGCTTCAGCTGGAGCCATCTTGATTCACACATTCATAATATGAACTGACTTGTTTTGAATAATGGTGGCGGTTAATGTAAAGCACATCTCTTAATGGTTCAGATTATTGCTGAAGTTTTTCAGTGCAGATGTCCATAACATCCATCATCAACTAATTTTAATCTGTTAACTACAGGTTTAAAGACAAAATCAAATATATGATTGGTTGCTCTAGGTTGCACCACTGCTTTAGGTAACTTAGTATCTAAATATACATGGTCAGAATAATCATGCTAATGTAGAAAAAGCTCATTTACAAAGGGTCACTTGTGCATGCTAGCTTAGCATAGATGATTTTATAGTTTTTTTGGTTAAGGCCGCTTTTGTGGCCAACATTAGTTTGGTCACACCAATGTGTTTAACATTTATTTAGATATGGTCTCATACTCACATTTCTGAATCTGAGTATGCAAATGAACTATACATGAAAGGATAATGAAAGGAAAATGCCAGACGAGGCGTAGGGTGGATATTTTCAGCAAGCAGAAAAGCGCTTGCTGAAACTACCGCCCTACGCCTCCTACATGTGCCTGCACCCGAATGAATGGAATACACTCGGGTGCAGGCACATGTAGCCGAAATACGAATAAAACGCAAGGCTTTTAAACTCTTGCGTTTTTATGCGTATTTTCACTGCATGTGCCTGCACCCGAGTGTAGGGCGGAATTTTCGCATTAGCCAAAGTTTCTAGGTAGCAGATCATGACATTGTGACACATTTATTTGCATGATGAGCCCTAAGCTCATCTTGTTATTCCTGTGCTTTTTGTACATGAACTTTTGTATTCATAAGGTTCAAATGCATATTGTGGTATTACCTCACTTTTTTCAGTGCCCTGTAACTTAAACCCAGGTTACCACACTGACACGGCATAGAAACAAATTTATATTAATCCAATAAGTCATTATGATCATTGTTTGACTCAAGACCACACACATTGTAACCAGCTCTGAGTTAAACAATGAAGATAAAAATACAAATCAACATATCTGTTAGATCATGTAAATTCTAAGGGTATCAGTATTGACATTTTATATGTACTCGTACATATGGAGAGATTAATTGACATCAGCAAAACAGTTGCTGGTACCTCAAACCACAGCTGGAGAGAATGTTGCCTACTAATTTTATTAGCTAGACAGTTTCTTGTTTTTTTCTTTAGCTTAATCAGTAAGATATAAAAATCCTGAACTGATTTATTCTATTTGCAACGCTAAGTACATAAATCATGAGTATTCCTTTGTCCATCCTGCACAAGAAGGTCATGGGGTTACTGAAAAAAATCTATCAAACTGAAAACTAAAGATTAGTACTGCGCAATTCATAAATAATAGGATTTTTATGTCCAAACATTCAACTATTGTTTCCAAATATTATCCATCTCCATCTATTTTGGATATGGTAATCATTAACTTAAAGGAATTACTTAAAACAAAGAGTTTCCAACTTTTGACAATATTGTACAGTATTATCTGAATGCTTTGTCCCTGACCTGGTAGAATTTATAGACCTATTTTGTGTTTCCATTGCCTTGTTGCTTTGCTGACGCCTCAATGCCTTTTTGAAAAGATCATAAGTGCCTCATAGTGTATTTATAAACTGTGGAGAGGGAACAAAGTTGCTTCTTATGGTGTGGCTCTTCACAAGAAAGAAATTGTGTAGGGCTTCCATAGTTGACTGCTAGCTTATTTAAAGAAAATCTATTTTATTACTTGATTTTAGTAGATATCTGGTAGAGCTCATTAAGATCATTAAAGGAAAGGTTCTGATATGGTTGGTTCAGAATTAACGGCAAAAGTTATTGGAAAATAGACAGAAATTCTTGGTGACATTATCATCATTTAAAACAGATGCATTTTTGTATATGCTTGTAGCAAAACAGTATCAGAATTTATTTATGGAAATAAAAATGATGATACCGGTATCGGACCCCTTATCCAGAAACCCATTATCCAGAAAGTTCAGAATTACGGAAAGGCTGTCTCCCATAGACTCCATTTTAATCAAATAATTCACATTTTTAAAAATGGTTTCCTTTTTCTCTGTAATAATAAAACAGTACCTTGTACTTGATCCCAACTAAGATATAATTACCCCTTATTGGGGGCAGAACAATAATATTGGGTTTAATTACTGTTTAAATAATTTTTTTAGTAGTAGACTAAATTATGGAAAGACCTCTTATCCTGAAAACCCCAGGTCCCGAGCATTCTGGATAATGGGTCCCATACCTGTATTTGAAATTAAATTTTACTCCTTTATAATGAATACTATAAAAGTAATACAACCCACAGTGTGAGACAGGGACAAGTGAAGTTCATCCAGGTGCAGTTATGTATAAAGGGAAATGACCCTATGGTAAATGCAGTTCGATCTAGGGAAGTCTAAAGTTGGGTACATACAGGCAGTTAAATGGGGGTCATTTATAAAGTTTAAGCAGTGCATATTTTTTTTGCAAATGGTTGTTTGCACGTTTTCCCTAACGCTTACATTTTGCACTGCTATGCTTATCTTTCCTTTTTTTGCAAATCGCAGCGAAATGCGAATTGTGCACAAAAATTTGAAAAAAAGGAGATTGTGATTTGCATGCGCATGCCCCCTGTGCTCGTTTATTATGTGCGAAAATAGCACCGATTTTCTGTTTGCCAATATAAGTTCCCAATTTGTGAAATCAGTTTAATTAATCTTTTTTCCGCCACTAAAGTTGTGGCGTAATTTGGACGCTGAGTATGCGCATAAATGTTTGCAATTTGTGAATATGCCACATTTGAAAACTTTCGCACTGTGAATAAAAAAATTGCAATTATGTTTGCACATTGAATGCACCAGTTTTGTCCGGCTTTATAAATAAAAACATGGGCAACCAATCTGACCAGGGTCTGACCAGCCATTTTGCTTCTAATATGTATAGCCAATGAGCTGCCAAGTCTGCTTCTGTGTACCTAGAAGAAGATTTGCACCCCCCATTGATACATGCAGAACATAATTTGTAGGCAATTAACACAGTTAATGCAAATTAGCCCGCTATTATGCTGGAATTCGGAGATTTGCATGTTTTGTATTTTACAAGCATTTATATTTTAGCCCTAAGATGTACAGCGACAGTACAATTTACAGGACTGTGTTCTCGTCGTCATTTCTCTTTCCTTTTGTCTTTTTTACACTGTTAGAATATTTTCTGTTTTACTTGCAAAGGAAATGGTTGCTCATGAGAATGAAATCCCACTTCAAGCATCATGGACCTAATTTATTTAATAGCTCTTCACTCATGCTAATGTACGCCCACTTTTGCCCTTTGGATGTCAAATGCTATTTAAGCTATTCACTTTCTGTAAAAGTCCAAAGCGTTTGCCAAAGCTCAAATAAATCCTTAAGGAAATATTAAAGAAGATATGGCTTTATATTATACTTGATAAGACATTGTCCTGTTAGCGTATTATTCTTTCTTGACTTGCAACATACTGCATATTTTTGGGAGTGTGTATGTTGAAGTCATTATTTTGTGCCAAATTTACACTTTGTGCCTAAAAAAATGACATTTAAAAAAGTTACTGTCACTTTTTATGTTTGCATGGAGAAATCAGTTTCTTAGTATTCATGTCACTATTCCAATTTATTTTCTGGCAACAAAATGAAGCCCTGTTTTGTTATATAGCAGGGATTTTAGACATTTTAGAGGTGAAACCCTTTATATGAAAGGCTCTGATTTACCAATTAGAGGGAAAGAGATAGTGATTAGCTGATGCACTGAATATGAAATAAATAACACAACCCTACTAAAGCTTTTGTTGATGTTTTATAGTGGTGTGACAATAATCCCTGCAACTACTGGGGAGGCTTGGGGAAACAGGGCTAAGTATTGCCTACTTGATCAAAGGTATGGGGTATCCTGAATGTAGTGGGGGGGTGGGCAGAAATAAGTTTTGCTCAGTGGTAAGGAGAGTTAAAATGTGATGAGAGTAGGCCTGTAATTGATTTCATTCTATACATAAGAGTCTTTGAATACAAGACTTTTTTTTAATTTTGTATCTCTAATCTCTAAATACATACTGTGAGGAAAGAAAAGATTAATTAACATGCGTTGCACTGCAGTATAAGATATAGAGCCACACAGGACAGAAATCACATTACAAAACACTTTGGGGCAAATACCCTAAAGTCTGTCCCCTGCTGTCAGTTGGGTAGAAAATTCTTGTGCATCTTGGGAAATACTGCTATTAATACAGTGTATTATGAGATTTGCCAGTTTTACAGTCTTCTCCTTTAGTTTAGAAACTGTGTCAGAGATCATCTGAAAAGTGGCATGCACTTTCCTAATTGTTGTTATAGCAAGAAGTGCTACATTTCTTCATTTATTTAAGGATTTCACATATCTTGACTAGTGATGAGTGAATCTGTCCCCGTTACATTGTCAATAGGCATTAACATGCAACTTTTTGTTTTTACTGTGCAGCTATTTTTTTTGCAGCCATTGGAGTCTATGGCCATTTTTTTGTGGCAAAACCTGGTGAAAAAATTTCGCTTATCTAGTCTCGACTCTCTTATTCAAGCCAGAGCAGATGCAAGTGGTCATTGGTCTGAACCCTGATAACATTGCTAGTGGGATGATGAACTTAAAACTTGATTAGAATGATTCTTTTGCCTATAATTAATTAATAAAATGTGAATTTAGTACAGCAAAAAAAAGATTGTTTTTATAATGCTTATCAGTGCTTCACTCCCCCCAGCACTTGCAGAATCTGCTTGCTGTCCAGTTGCATCTCTTCTTCTGAAATCTGGTGTAACCCAAACTAATACCATGGCAGAGTGCCATCTGTTAAATTGTCACACTATATCATTAATAATGATAATGAATCAGTTTTGTTAGTTTATTCTTCTCTAATTGCACCAAATTAAAGTGCAATTTAACTTTTTCTATAATACCAGCATTGGCATTAGGTTGACGCAGTGCTGTGTTTCTAACCCACAAAATAACCATATATTTGAAATGGATCCACGTAAGTCTTCTCTTCAGTGTAAGTCTACAACCCTCCAAACTTTCTACACGTGAATGCATGAACAGTTATATGATATGCTCAAATAAAAAACATAAATAAACTGTAAAGTGTATTTTCAGCTTGTTTCCAAGTGTTGCCAACACATTTGGTAGCAAGTGCTCTACTTGATTATATTTCCAGTTTACATGATGCATAAAAAAACCTGACCTCTTTAGTCAGTAGTTGGCCAGCTTGAACACATTCTGATATATGGACAAACAATCCCCGTTTTGTTTAAGGGGGAGGGCATTTCTTAGTAACTTAATGGACAAAATGTTTTAGGGAGGTTTACTAAAAGTTTGTTTTTAAGAAACCACAAATAAACTCATTTCCATGAATAGCAGTAATTTATCAAAAGATCTGAACTGAAAAAGCAGGAATGTGAAAAAGTTGCAGAAAAGTTGCAAAAACCGTGACTAGACTTTTTTTGTATTGTCGCACAAAAGCCAGTGTCAAAAACACCTTCAAAGCCATGAAGCAAAGAAAGATCTTCGAATTGTAAAAGGAACATCTGCTATTGACTTCTACATGACCTCAACAGGTTTTAGCTGGAGTATTTTCAGATTCACATTGTTGCAGTTTTGTCGCATAATAAATCTTGGAAAGTTGTGCTTTTCTCCAACTTTTTGGGGTTTTCGGCAACAAAAAGCCAGACCAGAAAAAGTCATGGTTTACTAAATGCCCCCTTAAATGAACAGTAACACTAAAAAATAAAAATGTTTTAAAATAATTAAAATATAATGCACTGTTGCCCTGCACTGGTAAAAGTTGTGTGTTTGCTTCAGAAAGACTACTATAGTTAATAGAAATAGCTGTTGTGTAGCCATGGGGGCAGCCATTTAAATTGAAAGAAGGAGAAAAGGCACAGGTTACATAAGGAGATACCAGATAAACTGTGTAGAATACAATGGGAATCTGCTACTTATCTGTTATCTGCTTAGAAACCTGTGCCTTTTCTCCTTTTTTCAAATTAAATGGCTGCCCCCATGGCTACACAGCAGGGTATTTATATAATTGCAGTAGTGTTTATGAAGAAAACACACAACTTTTACCAGTGCAGGGCAATAGTATATAATATATTAATTATTTTTATACACTTTAATTTTTTGGTGTTACTGTTCCTTTAAATGTCCTAGATAGATAGATAGATAGATAGAGGGTGAGTGCAGAGGACCTCTTGTTTTAGAAGTTAGAAGCCACCTATGCACTTACATACTTAAGGACATAGTACTATACTAAGGTACATTGTATAAAGGTTCTGTGTCCCTATCAGGTAAATAATGAATGAGGGACATGGTACCAACACTGCATTGTCCTTAGGGTCACTGCTCGGCCCTCCACAGGCCAGCACAGTGGTGGAACAGAGGACTTCTGACTGGAAACACCCCATGTGTATGGAACAAATCCCTGAACTGCCTTGTTTGGTTAAGAAATTTAAAATACTTTGCAGAAGTGGAGCATTTTCCGCGTAATTTAATTTTTCTGTACCAAACTTCATCTTTATCTTAATACAAACACATGGCATAATACTCTTGGTTGTTAATTAAAATGCTCAGGGGGGTAGTTGGCTGATATTTTGCCAATAGTAACTAGAAGTGAACTTCTGGTCAACCTGTAATAAGGAATAGTTGCAAAGTTGAGGTTAGCATTAATACTTCATCAACAAGGGACAACTGCTGGTTTAATGTCTGGGCACTGGTACCAAATGCCCTAAGAATTAGAGGAGCATCTAATTAATATTGCCACAAATATTAATCCTAAGAACTAGATAGACAGTGTCATCAGGTTCGGTGCTAGAAACCAAAGATAGGTTTCTGATATGCAAGTTGCAGTTTGTTTGTTTTTTTCCCAGATACAGTACATACAATTCCTCATTCCTACAGTTTCACCTATTTAAATACATGAGACAATTATAATCTTGACCTTGAATTAGTATTTAATAAAATGCCAACATCTATGACACCTAGGGCCAGATTCAATTCAGTGAGAACAAGGTTTAAAACTCATGGACAAGACTCAATTTGAGATGCAATTCAATTCAGAAGTCTATGGGAAAAAACAGGAACTGAATTAGGAGAAAAGGTTTTTCCTCCTCTTGAATTGAATCTTGTCCATGAGTTTCCATGTGATAAACCACAAGATAACTTTTTCTCACTGAACTGAATCTGGCCCCTAGTTTTATTCAGTACATGAAAATATAATATCCCATTCAAAGATGTTTCCATGCCACCATACATATTTGTATTGCTTATGGCGCTCATAAGAATTATTTTAAACCTAAGCAGTAATGGATTTTCTTGCCATTTATTAATCTACATAAAATTTGACCTATGGATGCCTACCACTCGATCATCTCTAACACAAAATACATCTTGACACGATGTAGATGTGACTGCATTACATGAGGTAAGAGGAATGCCTCACTTACTTAAAAAAATAATAGAATTCTGGACAGAAGACTACATGGAAATGCATTGATTCAGCAAACCTTTAATATGCCATGTATGGAAGAGGGGAAAATGCCTGAGGTAATATGTGCAGAACATTTATTCCAATATCACATAAATCAAGCTTTCATCATTTAAGTACAGATCTGTTTTAAATGTCATTTCACTGTGTTTATGTATGCATGCCCAGCCTTTCAAAAACAAACTTTGAGTGCCTTTGTCCAAACAAGTTCTCTACTACAGAGTTTGTCGGATGGTTGGTATGGAGCTCACATTCCTGCAGTGATCTTAGCCTGGAGAGATTGAACTTGGCTGTAGAACACCAACATTCTTGTGGCACTTTCCTGCCAACTTAGGTTCTAGCCACTGGCATTTGACCTTGTGGTGCAGGGAAATCTTTTGCCACCTGATCTATCTCCTGCCAAGAAAAGGTTACACAAGTTTAATTGAATAAAATATATTTGATACAGAGACATAGGTAAACACAAAGATAGACTGCACCATAGTTTTGCAGAATGGAATTTAGAAAGGCCAGACTGAGGAATAAAGAAACAAATAACCTACCTAAATATACATACCAACGTTTAGTGCTTCACATCAGAAATATATAGAGAAAATACTGAAAGATAATAAAAAAAACTTTACATTGTATGACCTAGAAACCCTACAAATCCAACTAAATACTAAGGTGGAACAAGTACTTTTACTTCCATATTACTTGAAGATTATGAAATGTCATGTAAGTATAGGTGGGACAAGCAGTGTATTATGATCAATAAAGGTGTTTTGACTGCTAAAAGCTTCTCCAAGAAATGCTATGTAATAATGCCTATAATTGTTTAAGGAAATTGCTATAATTATGGATCGTGGAATATGAATAAATAACATCAGAGATCCACATTGTTTTCTGATGCTTGCTTGCATGTATCATGAACAGAGGGATTCTCATTGGAAGTGTTTGCATTCACCTGCACTTGGATTATTCAATTTTGAGTTAACTTTAAGAATTATTCAGGATTATTCAGTTTTGAGTTAACTTTAAGAATTATGCATGATTATTCAGTTTTGAGTTAATTTTAAGAAATATAATTATAATTGCTTTAAATTATTTTTTAAATTGTTTTCTTTTTCTCTATAATAATAAAACAGTACCTTGTACATGATGGTATCTAAGCGGCATAAAGCCATATTAGTGCTTCTATTGGCATAATTTATTGTTTAAAATATATTAAGTAGATTTGAGTTATTGTTATTCAAATTATGGTAGAAACCCCTTATTTGGAAAACTCCAGGTCACAGCATTCGTAATAACAGATCCTGTTATTCTTTTCTTCCTCTCTGCCATCATCTCTATCCATCCCTAGAACACGCCAAAGTTATATATCATAAAATAAGCAGGGTCATGCCCTGTATATATTACCACCTACTGTATATTCCTCACCTCTATCTACAGGATCAAATAGGAACTCTGCAAGGCTTAATCTCTGTGGTCTATAAACTTTGGCAGACATTGCCTCAGTGTATCGGTGAGTCTCTTATTTATGGGGAACACAACACAGCATTTACAAAATCTTTTAGCCTATTGTTTTTGCCCTTTTTCCAGAGAGCTATACCTGCTTCCTATTGTTGGTAGCCCAGCCTCATGGTTGGCAAAATTTTGCTATTGTGCTTGATGGTAAAGTGATTAAGTTCCCTCTTTTGGTACAAATACATAAATATAGCTCTACCTGCTAACTGTTACATGTTTACACCTGTATTGTATGATGGCTTGCTGGCGAAGTTAATCTCTCTTCCATATGTTTTGCTTTACTTATTATGTGATTGTTCAGCACTAATGTAGACAATGCTAATATGCAGGAAAGATAACCTGTAGGCTTTCCTTGCAAGCTCATTTATGACCCTCAATGACTTGGGGTTGCATGAAAATAGACAAAGATGTGACATGTATCTACTTCATTCATTAAAGGTACTTGTCTGCAAAGCCTCTTCTTGATCTTCCACATATTTTCACTTGGCGCCACTTCGTCTTTGAGACTCATGTTGACAGTTGAGCGTAAGTGCTCCTGTTGACACTAAGGAACACCGAAAAAACCGCCAACTTGAGTCTGTAGACTTGATAATTTACACCTGCACCTAAATAATTGGGGACAGACATCATTTGATGTCAGGCGCATGAAATGACACAATTTTCAGCACAATTGCATTTGATTTGTGTTGAAGTACAATGGCAAGTGTAATGTGAAGCAAAGGACGCAGTTACAGATTCTGATTTTTTAGCGCTAATAGTTGCAGAAAAAAAAATTGCTACTTTTGTGAGATTTCCTATGCGTCAAAATGGCTAAAAATCTGAATTCGACAATTCTCCACCTAAAACTTGCCAAGATCCTGTAGAAGTAAATGGCAGATGTCGCTTCTCTTTTCCTCTATTGCTTTGAAACTTTAGAGGTTTGGGATTTTTGACGCTGGTTATTTGTACAACAATTCGGAAAAGTAGAGGTTTTGGTGCGACAATTTGAAAAAGTTGTGCATTTGCACATCTTTTGCGACTTTTTTTGGAAAAAAAGAGAGATGTTAGAGATTTAGTAAATCTGCCTCCATGTGTTTTATTATTGTTAGCATTTTTTATAAATGGCTGACAAATTGTGTTGCTTTTTTACAGATATTACATATAATCAGTCACTGTCCCAGTGGAGTTGAAATCTAAGGTCCCTATTGTATTCACACAGACTTGTGCAGTTGTGTTAGAAGTAGCATTCTGATGCTTGCAAGCACTGACTGCATATTGTATTCAATTTTATTTAGCGGTAAAGGTATTTTGCACATTCAACAGGGTTTTTGCCCACCAAACTGTGTAGAGTGCATTGGTATCACAAGCCCACAGAATAGAGGGAAGAGGATTAAAGGGGTTGCCCAAATTTAAATGAACTTTTAGTATGATTTAGAGAATGGAATTTGGAATTTTTGTGGTTGTTATTTCATTTTTTGTTCAGCAGAATTTTAGTTTGGAATTTCAGCAGGTCTCCGGTTGCTAGGGTCTGGTTTGGTTTACCCTAGCTACCTGACATTAGTTTGAATGAGAGACCGTTATATGAATAGGAAAAGGTTTTAATGGAAAGATAAGTAACAATAAGAATAAGTTTTTAGCCTCACAGAGAAATCCTTTTTTGGTTGGTAGCGTCAGTGACCACCATTTGAAAGCTGCAAGGAGGCCAAGGAGGAAGACAAATAATTAAGAAACTATATAAAATAAAAAATGAAGACCAATGAAAAAGTTGCTAAGAAATGGACACTCTCTAACAGACAAAAAATTTACTTAAAGGTGCGCCACCCCTTTAAATGAATGACAGATACATGCAGAAGTTACCATATGCGAGGGTAACGTTTGTGCTCTTTCGTTTATATCTGATTCAGTGATTTTTAGAGATGATAAATACAAATGAGAAATAATAATAAAAGTAGTTTTGATGGCTGAATGACTGGATTTTTTCAACTTGAGTCACAGTAAAATAACTGTGGTGGGAAAGCATAGTACAGATTGAAATATGGGATGACGTATGACCCTTCAGGATAGCGTGTAAAATAAATTTAGAGTGAATGATGACCAAGGTCAAGCCGGATTTGCAGATTGTTTCCACATGTAAAATATTCCATCATATGTGCTTCTATCAAGCTCTCGTACAACTTTTGATTGGTTAATAAATCAAAGAAACAAGAATATCATATATTCAAACAAGAAGCCTATAATGAAGATTGTGACCAGCTACACCAAGGTGCCAGCATTGCCAGTCCTATAATGCATAGTAAGCACAATACATTCTTTCATATTCATTCATAAACAAGTGTGTCATGTTTTTAATCATTTTTTGGCAAATTTCTAGTATAATACATTTCTACATATTAATGAAAATAAGACTTTCAAGATTTCCTATTTTTGTCCTTGATCATTTAAAAGCTTGCTGCCAAAATAGTGAGAGGAGGAACTTACTTGGGAAAAAATAGAACAGAAGCCAGGGGCGCTGCTGCCACAAGGCGAGTTGAGAAACCAATTTTTAATCAAAATTTCAGCTCTGCTAGTGCAGATGTGGTCCCCCCTCACACCTCTGCGAAGAAACTGCAGTGTTGGGTGTAAAGGGGTAGGGGGCAGCATCTGAAACGCCACCTCAAGGCGGCAAGGAGCCCAAAAACGCTCCTGCAGGAAGCATAAGGAAGAAGAGTTGCTACTTCACAAATTTACTAGACCAGAACCCAAACTGGACATTTGGTACAAATGGATCAGGTCAGACTTTATACAGTAAAGGTAAAAGCAACAAATCGCCCTAGTAGGGGAAATGCACACTGTGACCCAACAACTTCTTATACCAAGCCTACAGGCAACTTCTTCATTTCATATTTAAGTTAATTCAATACAATTCAATACAAAAGTAATAAATGTTTAAATACTGTAGGTTTTAGAACCCCATATCGACAAATCAACAGGAAAGCCTTTTACAGGTCAACTGTTTAAAGCGATAGTTTACTTTTAAGTTAACTTTAAGTGTTATAGAATGGTCAATACTTAGCAACTTTTAAACTGGTTTATAGATTCTTAAATTATTTGCCTTCTTCTTCTGCATCTCTCCAGCTTTCAACTCTTTCCAGCTTTCCACCTGACCTTAGCAACAAAACAAATATAGCTCCGTGAGCATGATTTCTTTTTATCATTATTGTTTCCTTATCTGGAAACTCGTTATCCAGAAAGTTCCGAATTACAGAAGGGCCATCTTCCATAGGCTCCATTATAAGAAAATAATTCTAATTTTTAAAAATGATTTCCTTTTTCTCTGTAATAATAAAACAGTTCCTTGTACTCGATCCCAACTAAGGTATAATTAATCTTTATTGGAGGCAAAACAATTGTATTGGGTTTTTTCAATGTTTAAATGATTTTTAGTAGACTTATGTTATGGAGATCCAAATTACAGAAAGATCCCTTATCCGGAAAACCCCAGGTCCCGAGCATTCTGGATAACAGGTCCCATACCTGTATTCATCTTTCCATTCAGGCCTCTCCTGTTCATCCTCCAGTTTTTCATTCAAGCTACTGCCTGATTGCTAAAGTATATTGGATCCTAGCAACCAGATACCTGCTCATATTCTGGAGAACTGCTGAACAATAATGCCTCAAAATAATATTCTCTACATTTTACTAAAAGTTAATGTTAAGGTGACGTTAAAAAAAAGTACATCTGATTGGTTGCAATAGTTTACTTGAGCTGATTAGTGGTGAACGAAACTGGACCATTATGCTTAACTGAAAACATTTCTAAATCCGCAGGCAGTGGAACAGTAAGAGGCGCATATGTCTTAATTTGCAGTGCAGTTGAGTGGCTATGTAGTTACGTTTTTTGTTTCTGAAGTACAAGACCCCATTCTGCAATGACTACTTATTCATTTTCTTTTGGCTTTGACTAGTGATAAGACAATCTGTCCCGCAAAACTGAAAAAATTCACAAACTGTCGAAAAGACAATTTTGACACATGCAACTTTTTTCCACAGCTAATTTTTGTGCCCATTTTTCAAAAAAATCTGTCGATTTTTTTTGTCAAAAAATTAAATTTTTCTGCTGAGATCACATTGCCTTACCTCTATTATATATATACTAGTATTTTAATATCATGTTTTCTGATGCTTTATATGAGGAGTCAGGCATAAGCATTTCCATATGGGCATTAAGTGCCACCTTAAACTGTGAGACTTCAGGGGTACAGGCTGCATGACTGGGATGAACATTCATGGCTAACCTCGATAGAAACACTAAAGAGGCCTTATGTCAGAACATTTATTTTAAAGGAAAACTAAAGCTTCACTAAAGAAATAGGCTAGATATGTTGTACATTATGTTTTGGGTTTCAGTACCAGCCCAAGGCAGCCACAGCCCTTTAGCAGGGAAGATCTGTGCCTCCAAACATGCCCCAGTAGCCCCCCATCTTCTTTTCTGCTGAATCACTCTGTACTGCTCCCAGTTACTGAGCTTGGGGACCCACTCACAATATACTGTATATATAGAATATAAATGTCACAATATAAGGCTGATTCGTAATTCATTCACATTATGTGGCAGCTCTGAAACCAGTGCAATTAGCATCAAAATGTAATAATCAGCCCTGTAGCATCAGTTTATATGACAGACAACCTCATTTTCTGCTTGATAATTTGAGATGGCCCCTAAGCTCAGCATCTGACAGCTGCATTACGACTATAGAGATTCTGAAACTTTAAGCTGTTACTTCCTATGCAAAATATGGCATTTCTAGCCATATTCATCATTAGGGTTTAGTTCTCCTTTAAGCATTTTAAACAAATTTCTAAATTTATTTTATAGTTATATAAGTTCTTACATCAAGGAAACTAAGGGGCTGATTTACTAACCCACGAATCCGACCCGAATTGGAAAAGTTCCGACTTGAAAACGAACATTTTGCGACTTTTTCGTATTTTTTGCGATTTTTTCGGCGTCTTTACGAATTTTTCGTTACCAATACGATTTTTGCGTAAAAACGCTAGTTTTTCGTAGCCATTACGAAAGTTGCGTAAAATCTGGCGATTTTTCGTAGCGTTAAAACTTGCGCAAAAAGTTGCGCTTTTTTCGTAGCGTTAAAACTTACGCGAAACTTCGCACCTTTTAAGTTTAAACGCTACGAAAAAGGCGCAACTTTTCGCGTAAGTTTTAACGCTACGGAAAAATCGGGCGATTTTACGCAACTTTCGTAATGGCTACGAAAAACTAGCGTTTTTACGCAAAAATCGTATTGGTAACGAAAAATTCGTAAAGACGCCGAAAAAATTGCAAAAAAGACGAAAAAATCGCAAAATACCGATCATTACGAAAAAAACGCAATCGGACTCATTTCGACCCATTCGTGGGTTAGTAAATGTGCCCCTAAAAGTCATTCAAGCCCAACTTTTGATTTCAGTATTTATTATAGATTTCATTTATTAATTATTCATCTGTTTGTTCGTGTTATTAAAGCTTTGCCAATTACCCCTAAAATGAGTAAAGGATTGTTCTTTTCCCTTCTTGATTTTTCTCACATAAAATGCATGTTGATTAATTCACATAACCCCAAATAGCCTGTTTTTCCAAAAAGGTTTCCAGACCTACTTTGAAGGAATTTAAAGTATCTGCCAACACAACCTATCTGGCAGAGAATTTCCAAATTTGTGCTCTCTGTGTGAATAACATTATAACATTTGTTGAAATCTCCTTTCCTCACATCGTCCAGGTTGGCCCCTTGTTTTCTAGGTGTACCTCAGAGTGTGAAACAAATCCCAGGATAGTTATGCATTTTGTACTGATCTTGAATAAATTTGTAAATGGTTATCATCACCCCTTCAAAACCTTTCTACTCTAAAGGGGAAACAGCCTTTCTTCTTGATTCAAATGTACTATTCCATATTCTATTTATATAATTGCAGGGCACTGTTTTGTGTAAAGAGTATTAAAGAGGAAAATGATGCTTATTCTTTTATATTCGTAATAAAATATAGCAGCGACATGCATAATTTCTAACTTCAAGGGCCAATAGAGCAAAAAAAATAAAAAATAAAAACATTTTTTTTAAGGCAGTGGTTATCCATCTTTTTCAATGCAAGCCCCCTTAAGGGCACCCCTTGGCTAGTTTCCCACTTGCAGGTTCAACCATCAGTTCTTTCTTATCTGAGTACAGATATAGGAAAATGTTGGTATATCAATAATTCAGTCATATCATAATAATATCTAAGACACCAAATATATATTCACCTTACATCTTACCCTAACCGACCTTCCCGATGGGCTTTCACTGTGTGTATGTAGAAGAGCAGACATATTACACACTGGGGCATGTTTATTAAAGGGTGAAAGTCACAAGATTGTTTGTAACAAACATGAACATTCCCCCCAACATCATCAATCTACAAGTTTTAACAAATTAACTTTTAACATTGGTGAAAAATTCTCTTCAAATTGGAGCATATTTACATCTTATTTCCAGTGAATATTCACCAGTTTTTACCATAAGCACAAGAATACATTTTTGCCAAGAGAAATATCCCCAGGTTGAGGCTGGGAAACTACCAATATAAAGTTGGAGCAGACAATATTGCATCTCATTATCTGCATCATCTTCTCTGTACTAATTTCCCACATCAGTCATTTCTGTATGGCTTAAATTCTCTACAGAATATTCCCCAATACATTTGTTTGAAAATTCACCACACTTTTAAATGAATATAAGATGTACTGCAAAAATGCACCTGACAAACTGAGATGAACTTTGGGGATGTTAAACGAGAAGAAAATTAACACTTTAGTAAATACTCCTCATTTCTCCTTATCAAGTGAACTTTTATTCATTCAGATTAATCACTGCAGCAGTGGAGCACTGCACACACATGTACCTCACAAGGTTTAATTTCATCAGGGCCAATAACATTATCAGTTTTCTTTTGAAATTTTTTTATTATGAAATAAAACAAGAGAACAGAGGAAACACACTCAAACCAGGGAGAACATGCATTCTCTATTAACTGAAGCAACCAATTAGCAATTAGGCTTCTTGCACATTTTTGTGATGCGTTTGACATGCCTTCGAGACGCAGATTTGAGTGCACCAGAACAAATCAGCTAACTGATTCCATTATATTCTGCCTGGTTGTACTCATGAGCATCCAGAGGTGCGTTTTATGGCATTAAAGGAGAACTAAAACCTAAAAATTAATATGGCTACACATGCCATATATTTTATATAATGAAGTTATTGAAGCAGCGGTTCAACATCTCTATAGTAGTAATAATGCAGTCCTTTAAATTTGTCACAGGGGGTGACCATACTGGACATAATGGACACTTCTGTTAGAAGTGCCTGTGACACTCACATGCTCAATGTGCTCTGAGCAGCTGTTGGGAAGATGAGCTTAGGGGTCATCTCAAATTATCAAGCAGAAAATTAGGTTTGTCTGTAATATAAGCTGATCCTAACGGGCTGATCCTTAGGGGCTGATTTACTAAGACACGAATTCAAATCTGAATTGGAAAAATTCCGATTGGAAAACGAACATTTTGCGACTTTTTCGTATTTTTTGCGATTTTTTCGGCGCCTTTACGACTTTTCGGAAATTGTCACAACTTTTTCTTTACCAATACGATTTTCGCGAAAAAACGCGAGTTTTTCGTAGCCATTACGATTCGCTCGTATCTTGTCGCGACTTTTTCGTATTGAGCGCTCGTAAGTGGTGGGCGAAACTTTCAGACTTAGCATGATTTTGGAAGCCTCCCATAGGACTCAATGGCACCCTGCAGCTCCAACCTGGCCCAAGAAAAGTCACCATACTGAAGCTTGAATGAATCCGAACGCTACGAAAAAAATCGCAACATTTTGCGCAACTTTCGGAATGGCTACGAAAAAGGCGCGACTTTTCGCGCAAGTTTTAACGCTACGAAAAAATCGCCAGATTTTGCGCAACATTCGGAATGGCAACGAAAAAGTCGCGATAATTTTGCGAAAAATCGCCAAATACCGATCATTACGAAAAAAACACAATTGGACGCATTCGGCCCATTCGTGGGTAAGTAAATGTGCCCCTTAGTGTGATGCTAATTGCACTGGTTTCAGAGCTGCCACGCAGTAATCATCTGTGTTAATTACTAATCAGCCTTAAATTGTGACATTTATATTCTATATATACAGTATATTGTTAATGGGTCCCTAAGCTCAGTAAGTGACAGCAGCACAGAGAATGTGCAGTGAATCAGCAGAAAAGAAGATGGGGAGCTACTGGGGCATCTTTGGAGGCTCAGATCTTCCCTGCTAAAGGGCTGTGGTTGCCTTGGGCTGTTGCAGAAGCACAAAATGTAATTTGCAACATTTCTAGCTTTACTTCTCCTTTAATGTTTCATCACGTTTTAAACGCCTTGTGCTTGACACTCATTAAGGAGCCAATAAAATAGAGGGTTGGGTTTGGAACTGTCAAAAACACACTTAGGTGCATTTAAAAAAAACCCATATAAATGCAATATATAAGTCTTTCTAAGCTCAGCATGTATTTCTAAATGTATAAAAAAAAGTCTGTGTTCAAGAGCACTGAGTAATTCAAAGCAAATATCTGATCGGTTGCTCTAGTTAACAGTACTATTGGCATTTAGAACTGATGTCAAAAAATCACGCACACTGCCGCTATGTACATAGTTTCCTGGATGAAACTAGACCCAGAACCCAAGCTCTGTGCGGCAGCGTTAATGTTCACTGTGCTACATATAAAGGAAAATGTAAAGTGGGCTTTGGCATACATGGCATTTTGACTGCCATGGTGCTCACGGAGATAATTGTAGTGTTAAAAACTGTCCTTCATTGCCTGTTACCACTTCCCATTAAAACAAATTGGGAGTTCTTGCTCTATGGAAAAAGCCTTGAACAATGGAAAGGCACCACTCTGGAACTGTACATCATGACTGCTTCCAACAGTGTCTACATAGGCAGAACATTTGGATCACCCAATTCTCCCATCAAAATGCAATGTGTGCCATATGCCTGCTGTTGGCTGCTACCCTACTTGCTAATAATCACAAGTAAGTCATGCTGTGTGTGTTATCATTTACATATATATTGAAACTTTGACCCGCTTCTCAAATCACTGCCAAAACATCTGTTCCAATTTTTAGAGGAATCTTATATTCTGTAGGATATTTTGGAAGTGTGTGAGTAGGTATTACTGGAATCCTTAAGGATGGAAGTCAGGTTTACTGGAATCTTCTGATTCAAAGCTGCGTCATCAATTCCAGTTTTGTTATTTTTATGCAATGCCATATGATAATGGATTATTCTAATTAGATACATGCCTGTATTGATTATCATGTAAGTACAGTTTAGTTGGTTGTTATCTGTTATCTATTCAGTGTATGGTGCCATAATTTGGCAAAAGTGGCACAGTTGAACATAGTCTGAATATCAAAGCTTATTTGGAACAGTTTTACGGCACCTCATTTTTTTTTTTACAAGAAACCAAATCATATATATCAGTAGAATGTGTCTGTTACTAAATATGGAAGAATCACATCACCTTAGAATTTCCCCACTTTGGCTTTTTTAACTATATCCAGACATATCCCAATTTACTTTTGGGTGTAATTGAACTGGGCAGCTTCAATACAAAAACATTAATGAATGAACTTTGCATTAACATTTCCAGAATTACAAGCCCAATAAAGCTCAGAGAGATAACCTAGCAGGTTATCCATTCATTTCACGCTATTTTGTACTATATGTGGGAAAAAAATATTTGGAAGCCATATGCCATAATGAACAAAAGATGTTATAAACAAGACATGCTGATATGTTATCTTGTCCCCTAAGAATGCAAGATCAATTTTGCCTTTGCATACCAAACCATAATGATGAACAACTGCGTCTTAGCAAAACTCACTATAATACCCCACAAATGTTATACAATGGCATTTGAAATCAGGATAACAATATGACTATGCAAGAGGTCAATACCCTTATTGTATTTATGGTATATGATCTATACAGTTAAATCTGGAAAGTATATAACAATTTGACTATGGCTAATCTTTCTAGCTGGGAACCTGACATGTTGTAATGTACTGCAACTGATAAAGAATAAAATGAAAATTGCTTGTCAAAAGTTATCAAAATGCCATTGTGGAAAAAGCCTGAGAGAACACAAAAATCTGCAAGAGCATTATAGATTTGTTGCAGACTGTACATATTATGAGATTCCTGCATAATGAGTGTGGTGCTTTTTATTAAGTCAGAGCTAAAAGGTGAACCAGTTACATTGCTCACTCAATCAGATCCCCTTTCCCTTTACAAAATCCTGTGTTCAAATCCCATGTTAATTACAGTTACTTCATTCCAATCTGCTTTATCTTTATAACCACATTCTATCCTGTACTTTAAATGATGGAGGACAGTGATGGGAAGATACAACAGAGAGCTGAAAACTATTAGATGATGCTTTGACCTACACCAGAGATCAGTTATGCCTCCTTGTAAGCCATGCTGTAATTTAACATGGCACCTTTGCACTTAACTAGGTAGATTAGTACTGGTGAGTAAAACTGTCTTTAGGATTATAATTAAGGTTTGTATAGTTAAAATAGGGCTGGTTTTAAAGTCAGACAGACAGGGTATATTTTTCCCTTAGCCCCCCAGCGTGTTTCTAATATATGGCTATGTGGGCACCTCAACTAATGAAGAAAAGCTGCAAGGACATAGTACCTAAGATTAAGTTACTTGTGCTCCATGGAGGACAATTTGCTTTAAATGTTATCAATAAGACCCTTATTACTAGACAGAAGGCTGCATTGCCCCTGACCAACCCAGTATCTATCCAGACCCTTCAGTTACGTAAAGATATTTCCTAATGGACACCTCATGTAGCAGGGTCACCTCTGGCTGCAAAATTTTAGATAAAAGTACAAAGGGTCTTTGTACGGACAGGTATTATAAGTTCTAAGTGTCCGAATTAATTATTTTTACAAATTCTAACTGAAATAAGTAGTTGCAAATAAAACCAATTTACAGAACATTGTGGTCAGAGCATCAAATAAATATTACAGTAATTTTTCCCTTTATATTAATAGATCAACTATATTCTTCTGGGCAATTCTTTATACATGAATAGAACAAAAAACATATAGAGGTTCTTTTTTTTACTCCTGGAGAACCATTTTGGCCTTTCTATAGTCTTTTGGATATTTCTCACCGAGGTCAGTTCTGCTCACAAATTGTTTGGAATTTTATTCATGAGAGAAATGGCATAGAAGAACAAAATCTGGCCAGTTGGCGTGCAACTATGCCATGCAGACTTAAAACATTCCTGGTATCTGTTTTACTCTACTGTCTACATGAAGTTTCCAAAACACATTTATGATCATAGGACTGAGGAATCAGTCAAAATATGTATGTACTCAGCCCTGGGCACTGCCTTTTGTGATGCCTGTGTGGGTCCAAAGAATGAAACACAAGTAATTTAATATTAGGCAGCCTGTTTTGAAATAAAAAAATAATGTTTATCTATGGCAAAATATGGCTTTTTCAAATATCAGTTCATTATCAAAAATAACCCATGCATTAGATATGAAACATGATTGTAAAAGGAAAGTTGGGTTCTTTAAACCTCATTTTTTAGTAATAACATGGGGGGGATTTTCTGTTATTCATTAAGCAAAACAGGGTGAAATCAACAGCATATAGCAATACAAGCCGCCCAAATGCTTCGCTGTACTCCGGTAACATCTTTATTCACTTAATCTGGGATTCAGGAAATTCTCTTGCTAGCCAGTTTTATTGGGCGGTTTAGAGAAAGCTCTTAGTCTCCCAATCAATAACAGATGAGCAGTTCTCTATCACATTTTTGTTCATCCTAAATGTGTGTTCTGTAATGCTTCTGTCACTGGTTCTATTCTGGCCATTCATAATTTGTGAAATTACTGCAATGATATATGATAATCCATTGAATTTAAATGAAAGACATTCAACCCCACACCTAGAGAAGAGTCAACTTTAACCCCATTGCTTCTTTCTTATATATTAGCAGAATTTTTCTTTTTAAGAAAAAAATGCTGAAACTCTTCTGACAAGACAGGCTAGATTATCATAGATTACCATATTAATTATACATCTGAAAGCTATAAGGACTTGTCATTCCCAACCTTTCTTAATTAAATGAATATATTGAAAATGTTTTACAGCACACAAATAGTATGTAATTTTGCAAAACATAGTTTTCCCTAAATACTAAATGAACACAAATGTAAAGTACTTACTTCTATAATGCTATCACTGTCTAATGTGCATATGCTCCATCTAGGATGCCTTCCAGCAAAAGTCTATGTAGCTTCGGGATAGATTCATTGAGAGAGAATATATGAGGGCGTATATTAAATTGGCTTGTGAAAAAAACTGTGATTTGTAATAGATAAGATTTGCTGGAGCATAAAGGTTCTAAATGTCCCTCCTTAGGCCAGGAGGGCATAGAACATATAGATTATACCAAGCTATGGTTTTGTACAACATATAGTAAAGCAGCCTTCAGAATACAGGGCAGATTTTTGCAAGACCCAGTACTATATGACTCCAGGCGATGATGATTCTTCTTGGTTCAGATATAAAGGCACATACAAGTATGGGCAAAAAAGATATATCATGTGGTGTGTTAACTTTATCCAACCTTCTTGTCTTATACTGGTCAGTCCTATAGTATATAGCAAGCCTTAGCTGCCTGCCAAGAGGAGTAGTGTATTTGTAGTTCCCAACATGTCGGGAAGACTACACACAGGGGCAGATTTATCAAAGTGTGAAATTAGAGCTCACCAGACTAAAAGTCCACCTCTCTGCTCATTTCTATGGTATTTTTAAAAGCATATTTCTAAAATGGTAAAAGCTAACATTCACGCATTGACAAATACACCTGTAGAAATCCCATAGAAATGAATAGAACCCATAGAAATGAATATTAGAGCTGTAGTGAGCTCTTATTTCTGCCCCATAATGTAAATGTGAGAATCCTTGAGCATTTATCTGCAAAAGACCAAAAGCATGGGATGGAAATGTGGGTCGATTTCTAAATCATTAATACACATATATATTTTTTGGGGAAGGTCATGTGGAGGGGATTGTCCAAAAAACAGAAGTATTTTATTTGTATTTAACATTTGAAAACTGTAGAAACCTATGACTTCCTCTGATGAAGCACCTAATGGTGCGAAACTCGTTAGGAAGGAGAGTGGGTACCATGAGGCACTGGGTTTTCCTTTTCACTGTGGTATAGTATGGTTTATGTTTTTTTGAATTTGTGTTAAATCTTCTGAGCCAATAAATGTTTGTTCTTTTCACTAAAAAACTTATGTGTTGATTTAAGGTATTGGTAGAATACCTGGGACTCCTGAAAATGTCATAATTCTTGATGTATAGTGGGCAAGTGTATTCATACAGGTAAACAAATATGTCATGGTTTTTATATGCTTTTGTAATATATGTATAAATATTATCTAAAGGGGTGGGTTCTGCTGAGCATTTACAGTTTAGATAGGAATCATTGGACTAAATGCTTCTGAGGAAATGACTTGATGCCACAAAAGATGTAAGGTGCTATAACACATAGGGGGAGATTTATTAAGACACAAACGCACCAAGCATATTTTCCCGCATTTTTTTTCGTGCTTCCGTGACTTTTTTGTATGCCCGCGTGACTTTTTCGTACGCTTGTGCGAAAAATTTGGACAGGTTCTGCCGCTGTTTACAATCGTTCGGTATGAAAATTCTGTGACTTTCGGATCGCCAATACGATATTATCGGGACAAATACGATTTTGTGCCGAATTGGGGAGGGGGGGTTCTGATAAATTGAGGTTTTGATTTTCCTCCATGGATTTTCTAGTGATTAAAATAATGACTTGTTGGGTGTAGTGAATAAAAGTTATTTATTAATATCAAAGACCCAGTAACTTAAGTAACAAAAAGAGGGCTCGTGAATTGACCAGACTATGCAAATAGGGCCGTATCTGCTCCAATTTGAAACAAAACTTTGCACCCCACAGACCCAAGAGCCTGTACAGTCCTTTTGTTTTCCCTAACCAAGATTTTTGCACAGAACATTAAAATCACTAAAACCCTTGCTTTGATTTTGCTTCATATTATTTACATACAGTGGGACTGAAACTGATATAAAAACAGACGAGGTATTTAAGTAAAATAAATAATTTCCATACTCTTATTGTCAAAATATTCCCGTTTCAGATGCGTTTGTTCCACTTGCATACTATTTATGGATATACACAAAGTCAGTCTTTTTGTTCTTTCTTTCATGCTCTTTAGATTTAGTTTTATTAAAAACATTCGCACCAGCAACTAAAAATATCTTCTCACATTTTTTAAACGTGTCACCTAAGCTTATTTGATCCTAGTTTATCCCCATTTACTGTATACTTTAGATTCTCATTAATATTTATGTGTCCCATATGCCCAGGTATACCCTGTATTATAGCTTGTGTATCTACATTTGTTTTCATTTTTCTCACATAACTAATGTTTTTGACCCAAGTTATAACTAATTGTTGACTGCTGTAAGAGGCTTGGCATGCCTAGGTATCTGGCTCGGGAATAACATTACAGTTATATATGAAAGGTCTGTGACAGGAAATAGGTGTTCTAAGTGGGTGCTAGATGCTAAGAGTGGAGGCTTCATGTGACAAATCTGGTTTTGTAAAAAAAAAAACTGTAGGGCACATCTTTATATATTTTATTATTGCTTTATGGATGGAATTCCAAACAGGTGTCACTGCAAGAAAAACATTTTGCACCTTAAAATAGATCCTAGATTCTATTAATCTCAAGGGGTGATCTTAAGTCTTCTGGAAGGATCTATTTGTAGAAAAGGAGTTTATTGTATGACCCCTTACTTATATAGTATTTGTTGCATTATATAGACCTGTTGTAAACTTCCCCAAGGCCAGGCACTCAGTACTACTAATATTGTGACCCTCTGTATTGCACTTACTGTCCTGTCTCTCAGTGTCTTAGTGTATCACTATCAATAACTCATTATTCATGTTCAGCTCAGCAAGAACATGGCAATCGGAGAGGCAGGGTTGGAGAGAAGAAGGGAGACTTTGGAGCTGAGTTGAATGGGGCTCAAAAAGTAAGCAAACAAAAAGTTTCACCGTTTCACCAAGTTAATTTCTGTGGTGCAAAATCTCCTAGATGTATGGCAACACAATAAATCAATAAAAAAAATTTGGTATAGTATAAGAATAACACAGTGATTTTCTTGGGCCAGGTTGGAGCTGCAGAGTGCCATTGATTCCTATGGGAGGCTTCCAAAATCATGCACTAAAGGTTTTCCTGCATTTTACGATCGCTCGGTACGAAAATTTTCTGAATTTCGGATAGCCAATACGATATTATCGTGACTAATACGATTTTTTTTGTAAGCATATTCGTGATATTTGCGATCTTAAGAAATTATCATATCCAATCCGAATTTATCCGTGATTCAAACTCATGATTTCAGGAATCGCCCCTTATTGGTAATACTTACATCACTTTTTTTCATAATTGGCATTTTGCTGATCACTCACATGACTCTGTTGCTATTTGCTCAATATTAGCCCTACCAGCTAGGTCAGGGGTCCAGAACCTTTCTTTCTCATGAGCCACAGGCAAAAAAGACTTGGAGAGCAACACAAGCACCATAAAAGTTAATGGAGGTGCCAAATAAGGGCTAAGATTGGCTATATGTAGCCTCTGTGCACACTATCAGCTTACAGGGGGCTTTATTTGGTAGTAAATCTTGTTTTTATTCTACCAAAACTTGCCACCAGGAATTCAAAAATAACTACCTGGTTTGGGGGCGCTGAGAGCAACATACAAGGGGTTGGTGAGCAACATGTTGCCCCCGAGCCACTGGTTGGGAATCACTGTGCTAGGTTATTGCTATATTGCCCATCCATTCTCCGTGCAAAATTTTCATGCAATTCTGCCTGGTTATTGCCCACAATGCGGTATTTTCCTGAAGAATTCTGGCTTTGTTGCTGATGAATGTTGAACACTATTGGGTTTTTAAATGTTTAAATTATTTATTATTTCTTATTAGTTAATGGGGGCTAATACGGGAAAAAAGGTTTTTGGTTTTTTTTGTATGGCAATATTTAATCATGGAAATGAGTTTAGTCGTGGTTTAAAAGAACTATAAAACCACGAAAATCTGATTGTCATTAAATGTCCCCTTTAAAGTATGTTGGATCAATGTTGTGGATCAATTAAAACTAAGGACATAAAAGCACAATACATAGGAAGCATTTAATGCTATTATGTTAGTGTTAAAAATGGTAGTATCAGCGTTACTTCAGCATGAATTTTCCCAAGTATCAAAATGGAGTTCATGGCACTAAAATAACGCCTAAAAGAGATTTGTTAAGAAATAAAAAGTGACAGAATAAGTAAATGAAAATATTTGTGAGTGAGAAGAGATAAGTCTATTGCTTTCCCGTTTTATTCTTCAACTTTTATCAGGTTGTTTGCCAACTCATTTTACAGCAGAATGGAAACTAGGCATTGGAGAGACAGTTTCACTAAAGTCTGTGCTTTTCACATCCTTGGTCGACTGAAGCCAGCAACAACTTGTGCATTGGGAAATGTACGTGAAAGCTTCCCAGAACATTCAGACAAATGTCTTTTGGTTCATACAAGATGGTCATTGCATTCATGTGGTCCAAATACTTTGCATTGCAGTTTCTGTCCTACAAGGATATTTTTCCAGATGATTCCCAGAAAAAGACACATATTTTTCAATGAATCTCTCATATCTGCATTTAATAGGATACAGATAGCCACAAATCTATTTTTTAACTCACATGGTTCTTTTAAGAACTGGAAAAAAGAAAGCACAATGTCAGCAGTCAATGCGAGAGGGTTAAGAATTGTACTAAAGTTATATTACTCTATTGATATTATTGCGGTCTAAGATTTATTTGCTATCCCCTTGTGCTCGTCATATTTCCCCTGTTAACCATTAGCGCTTTTTATTCTAGAAATCTCATTTTTAACAGCCTAACATACATTTACAAATACACCCTTGGTGATTTTCAGACATGGAATTTATGAAAAATGCCCCTTGGAGCTGGCTTTAAAATATTTATCATTTCCAGTGTAAGACAGTGATTTATATATATATATAGGAATTCTGATCCTGTAGCATACCCACACAGCACTGAGGATAGAATATCATTTTGATTTTCCTATTCCTATGTACATTTTTATCAACTAGAACTTTGGTTTTCACCAGTCACTTGATCCCTATACAAAAAACAATGACAATAATACAATCTGTGTTCATTAGTAATTAATCACATTGAGCCCCAGAGCTGGGCCAAGTAGTATTAACAACAATACTACTTGGCCCAGTGACTCACCAGCCATCCCTATGCCCTATACCCCCACCAATTCAGTTCTCCCCAACCACTGCTTGGTCCCTCACTAGCAAACCTGCCTCTGACCCTTCACCCTTCACTTGTTTCCTTGCTTACTTGCTCCCTTTGGCTAGTTGATCGTTTCATCATTCACCCCCTACCAATGGCCCTTTAGTCCCTAGACATGCAGTTGCTTGACCCTAACTCTTGACCCTGCTGATTCCTGTACCAACTACTGACCATAGACCTCAAGATCCACTGATTTGTCCAGCTTTCCAAATAAGTAGATCTTTAAATAAGTTAAGCCAGTATTTGATCTCCATCTTAGTCAACAGATTATAAAAGGTGCTAAGAACGGGCAGCTCCACTGCCCAATCCACTGCCTGATGTGATTCTGAGACCAACCAGATAACTTAATGAGTTCCAATAATGGGTCAGATTTAAGTCAATAAGAAAAAGTTATGTGATGGTTTATCATGTAAAAACTCATGGACGAGATTCAATTTGAAAAGAAAAAACTTTTCTCCTAATTCAGTTCCAGTTTCTTCCCATAGCATTCAATAGAGTTTTCATTTGATGAACTTTGAGATAACATTTTCTGAATTGATTCACATTTTAAATTGAATCTCGTCCATGAGTTTTGTTTACTTTTTCCTCACTCATTTGAATCTGGCCCAATATGTCAATCAGTAATGCAGCTATTTAGGTCACATATAGATTGGCCAATCTGGCAGTTGGGTGAAAAGTTTCTGGATTAGCATGATTGTATGTCTGTCTACATATGGATAAAAAGATAGACTGTGCCTCATTTATGTTTAATATATAGTAAATATGCAACCAGAATATCTCTCTCTCTGTCACGAGTGTTAATTTAAAGGTGAACTACTGCTCTAATTAATTGTTCATGCTGACTGTTATAATTCAGTTTATACTCATTAAAATTACTGGTCTACTTTTTTTATGACTTTTTGTTCAGCAATTAAGTTCATGTATCATGGGTCCAATTTGCCCTAGCAACCAGGCAGTGGTTTGAATGAGACTGGAAGATGAATAGGAGAGGGCCTGAATAGAAAATAAGTTATAAAAAATAACAATAAAATTGTAGCCTCACAAAGCAGTAGTTTTTTGGCTTCTGGAGTCACTGGAAAGCTAGAAAGATGCAGAAGAAGAGGAAGGCAAATACAACTATAAAAATAAAGGACACAGACTATTTAAAACATTGGTAAAAGGGCATTCTATAACATACTAAAAGTTAACTTAAAGGTGAAGTACGTCTTTAAGAAAGTGCTTTAGTTTTTTAGCACTTTGCATAAAAGTGTCACACTTTTGATAGAATTGGTCGTTTTTAGGTATGCTATGACAGTTACCACAAGAGTTTTTGTATAATGCCTGAAAAGTCAAATGGAAGCATTTAAGCTACAATTGTGCCATGATTCACTACACACAGTTATTTAAAAGGATACGATAAACTGACAAGCTCAGTTACAGTGTGCTTGCTATCACTGGTGGGTGAAAACTAATTATAGGTTTATTCTTTGGGAGGAAACCCAAATATTCTACGGCTTTCTCAGTTGTGTGGGGATTTTTGGGTGACCCACTATGTCTTAGAAACGTGTGATACAGTATATAGTTTTAAAAAATGTCATTGTCCTTATTTTAGCTAACATTGTTATTATTTGTTTTTTACCTTTTTCTACATTTGCCAATTTAAAATTCACTTCTGATCAGAGAAGTCTATTTGTACTTTTTATCATTGTTACTTTAGAGTGATGTTATTATCACTCACTTTGAAACTTGAATCATTGCTGAATAGATTTGACAGATAAAGATAATTCTGCAATTTTCATTTTCCAAAAAAGGATTGCCCAGTGTCAGTAGGCAATACCAATGGTATAACTATAGAGGAAGCAGATCCTGCGGTCACGGGAAAAAAATTACCTTTATGTTATAAATATAGAAAAACCCTTAACTGCCAATGATATGGAATCTACACAATGTCGGGCAAAATTAATTCTTATTCTATTGTATTCTAGAAAAAACTGCTATTGCTAGGCAACACCTGTTTCCTTTCATGGGGTAAAACATCAACTGTTGTTGGGGTTGTTACCAGATCGATTTTCATACACCTGACACTTTTTAATACAAGTTATTATAGAATTGATAAATGACCCCCGCCCCCCCCAAGGTGAGGAAATACATCATTACTAAAAAAACTATAATAATCAAGAAAGATAAAGTAATGGCACAGAGGGCTTTTCACAGCCTGTCAGATGTAATACATTTATATAATGAGAATATGTGATAGTCGTTCTTGTTTTAATAGATTATCATAAAGCTTCTTAAAACCTTTATAAGGTACAGCAACAGTCTACAAAGGTTTCCCGGCTTCTCTAAATCTGAATAAGATGTGAAGCCTCACGTAACAGTAAAATATGGTAACAATACAGACTACATAAATGTGAACCATACAAATAAGTACCACACATTGGGCCAGATTCAGTTCAGCGAGAAAAAGGTTTATCACATGAAAACTCATGGACGAGATTCAATTTGAGATGCAATTCATTTTTTGAAAAGTTATTTTAAAGTTTATCCTGTGAAAACTCTATTGAAGTATAAGGGGCAAAAAAATAATTTTCATGTGATAAACCATGAGATAACGTTTTCGAAATGAAAACGAATCTGGCCTATTGTGAGATGTGAAGGTACAGAGGGGGGCAGTGCTCACACTCAGTCCACTGCTGGCCCTTTCTTTATGGGCAGCCTGTTGCCATATTGGTGGGAACAGACTTGACCTTTCCTCTAGTAAAGCACTTGTACTTTTTTCAGCCTTTCCATTTAAATTTATTCCATGCTTCCTTAATTTTATTTTTTCCTCTTCATTTCTTGTCCTTTTTTATTCTTACTTTTCATATGTAGTTTCTTTCCTGTTCTCAGTGCCTTCCTTCTTCCTTCCTTCACTTTCCTTTACACTACACTTTCATCTTTCTCCATATACCATACTTTCCTCCCCACCTCTTTTCTTCTGCCAGTTTCTCCTTTTCCATCCCCATATATTCTCTCTTAATCCCCATTTACCCCATTTCTCTCTTCTACATCCCATTTTGCATTCTCCCCCTTACACCCCAAGTGCCATTCTTTCCCCTACTCACCCTCGTGCCATCACATCCATCCCAAATATTCCCCTATATATTTAAAGTGCCTCAGTCTCAACCCTAACAAGGGCTACTCTACCTGGTTTACATAATCCACTTATCTTCTGCTCCAGCATGCTCTATGTTGTAGGAACACGCTGTCCCTATCTATTTGTTGCCCCAGGTATCACAGATTAATATCAGGCAACAGACCCACAGCACTTATAATCATGTCACCGGTGCAGTCAGTATTGTATATGGAGTGCTTCAAATGAAAAAACAGGACAGTGTTCAAATGATTATTTCTGATAGGAACAGCACACTCCTCCAGGGAACAGAGGGACAAAATAAGAAGGGGCACTACTGACTGCACACTGTGCCCCCTGTGGCCCTGCACCTACCTGCCAGTGATATTATCAGTAATAATGGCAGGGGAGGAAATCAATTGTCATGGGGTGTAACATCTGGCAGATACTAGGAGCTGCAAATAACAGAATGGGAGAGGTCAAACCAGGAAGAGCCTGTATTAGGCACCCAGACCTAATGGAATAATGTTTGGTTGTCAGTAAAGCTGATTTGCCCCCTCTCCTAGCAGAGAGCAGAAGTATATACCAGTGGTTATATAACTTCAAATGGATGACATACTGTATACCATGTCCTTTGCAATAATGTTCCTGTTCTTCAGTGACCTTGTTGTCCCTTTAAACCACCAGAATGTTTGTTCCGGAGCACTGGGGAGTTTGGCTTGTGTACAAAGGTACATAAACATATCTGAATTTCAAGGAATAAATTTAAATGTATTTTTTCTAAACAGACATGGCTGACTGTGCTTCTTGAGTCCAGTCCCACCTCCTTTAGACTCACGGTGTAATACAACTCCTCCCTCCCCTTCCATCGTGTTGTGATAGACTCTGGGATTTGAAGTCCCTCTGATTTCCACAGAATCTGTGTACCACGAAGCAGAAGGACTGAAGTGAACTCCAAGTAACATGAACATTATCTGCTGTATTCATGTATATGCATTTATTATTTACATTTATTATTGTTTAATTTTAGTATTCCTGGATATGGTGAAAATGTTTGCATTGCTAATGCCATCCTACCCAAAAACTTTAGCTAACAATCTCAAGTACTAACCTTCATTGTCCAGTGTGTTAATATGAGTTAAGTCAGAATACTATCCATTAGTGGTGATTGTAAGGCGTGATACAGTTACAGGACAATTGCTGTCAGAATAGATTTAGTAAAGAGAAAGCATGTCCCCCTACAGAGGGAGCAGACCTGGGCTCCCACGCAGCTGCGGTGTCTCTTTTCTCTGTAGTCACACCATTGTTTTTTCCCTATCAATAACATTGGAAGCAAGAATAATTTTTACAGAACAGGCCAGTAAAATACTAATTACAGTGCTTTCTTGATTGAATTGAATTACATATGCTGAATTTTAAAACCATATCACATTGGTTTATGGTTTACTGTATCCTAGAGAAACAGTAAACAGTAAAGATGTGGGCAAGTGGTTGCAGATATTAGCTTTCTTATTGTTCTTTAGAACTCTTGCTTGAACTGCAATATTGTAGTTGAAATAGTGCCATTTTTTTAATGATACAACACAGTATAAATGACAGTTTTATAATGACAATATCACTATGCAATAAGGTTTAGGGCATGTTGTCTAAGCATTTTGCTATCTGCTATGAAAATCAGTGTGTCAGGGAAGTGGTAGGGGGTGCTGAGGAGATAAAGTGGGAAGATGTGAGTCCCTAAAGCAGGGGCTGATAATGTGGGGACAGGGGCAGGATGGAGAAACTGGAGACTTGATGGAGCAGGACAGAGAGGGCAAAGAAATTGGAAACTGACAAGAGTGAGAATGAAGTGGGTGAAGACTCAAGGACAGAATAGAATAGTGCCGGCATAGAACCAGGTCAGGACAGGATGACAAAGTGGACGCAGAGAGAGTGACTGGATGGAAGGGGCATAGAATGGTAGCTGGACAGTACAGGGTGGAGTGGACAAAGAATCAGGGACAGACTGTAGCAGGGTAAAGCAGATGGGCAGGAGTGAGGACGTAGCAGGCAAAGACTGAGACAGGGCAGGACTGGTGCTAAAGCGGGAATAGATGAAGGGACAGAACAGGAACAGGGAACAGGACTATTAGAAGGAACCAGACTAGAGTAGGCAACATGAGAGAAACAGAACAAGGACAGCCCGAGCAGGGGCCAAAAGCCAGGGACACTGCCTCAGTGCTTAAGTAAGGCCAATACTCAGGCACAGAATGTGAGGAGAGCAGGGCTTATATGACCCCAAGCCACCAATAAGGCTGCTGCGGGGAATAGAATGGAAAGGCCAGGGGATAAGTAATTAGTGAGTCTTCTAGCTGCTCCCCTGGCCCAGTGGTTAAGGCATACAGACAGAAACCCAAAGGTCCCTGGGCTTGAATCACAGCAGAGCCTCACACAGTGTCGTTCAAAATCAGACGAAGAGCCTTGGGATGTGTTTGTATTGATGCAGACAAGTGAATTGGGTTCATGGTATGATAAAACAATTCACCTAAGGAATTTTAATCAAATTTTTAGACAAAACAGTTAAATTCTGTTATTGAACATATCACGACTACCTTAAAGCCTGAGTCCCATAACAGGACTGATTTATTTTATTTTTAGTGACGTTTACTGTTATTACACCTAATCATGGTGTGCATTTTATTTATACTGAATAAAAGTTATATTTTAATGAGGAACTTTGTCTTGGACATCCAACAAGGGGTGGTACATCTTTATGGTCATACTTTTTCTTTTGCAAAATAATAGGTTTACATATGAGCTTGTTTATGCAATATATTTTTATAGAGACCTACATTGTCTTGGGGTATAGTTTTCCTTTAAAATGCATAATAATGTATTTTTTTTATCCCACAAAAGGCATTCTACTCACTAAATTGGGGGACTGCTTGTTTTTAGTAAAAACGATAGAAAAAGATATACACATAAGGGATCATTTACTCCCTAACCCATGGGGTGCAAAGCGCACTTTTGGGCATCTTGTTTTTTACCCACATGCCCAATTCCAATGTAACTGTAGCTGCATTGTGGTAATGTGATTTTGTGGTTAATTTAACCTGCCAGGAATCCATCATAGTGCCCTTGTACTATATATCATATATCTGCCCCTTAGCCATAGTAACAGAAGGGACAGAGAATGCTGCAAACATTATTGCTATTCTACCAATGGACTATAGATGGTACCAAAAGCATTGAAAATAGGGGGCACTGAATCACTCAGTGTAAATTTCATTTCTCAGTGTAAATTTCATTTCTCTGGTATCATCTGATAAAGGTTGTCCCTCATCTAATAATCAGCAGCAGTCAGATATTTGGTTTAATTATCGAAATTTTACTAGAATTTTTTACTTTTTACTTATTTGCTACTATGGGTGGTTTAACCAGAGCAAACTTTGGTTATGTTGCTTAATAAAGCTTCTTGAGAAAGCATCCAAACCAAGTAGCACACTGATTTATCCACAGATATTGCCACGTATCAATGAAATGGCAAAGAGAAGCAGATGGAGCACATATCTACATGGTGCAACATGCATGACTTTGAGTGATTGGGTCTAAAATGAAAACATTTACCCAGAGCTGCTTTTCTTTACAGTCTTAATAAAAATGGCACGCAAGTGCTAGTGTGTTTAAATACTCTAAATGCCCCACTGGATCGGACAGGATCAGTAGATGCCATCAGAGGTTGAGAAACGCTGTATTATAAACACAGCTTGCAATCGACAGGTGGGGTACATTTATCAAAGAGTGAAGTAAGAGCTGCCACAGCCGCTAGAGTGAAATTCCGCCACTCTCCATTCATATCTATGGTATTTTTAAAGGTGTATTTATCAAAGGGTGAAATTTCACTTTCACTCATTGATAAATACTCTTCTAAAAATCCCATAGAAATAAATGGTGAGTGGTGGAACTTCACTCTAGGTGCTATGGCGAGCTCTAACTTCACTCTTTGATAAATATACCCCTTTGTCTTACCTATTCTGTTATTGCAAAGGTGTCAGCCAGATGCAGGGTGGCAAAACTGATTTCATTTATTAGTTATGGACACGACTACTTGTGCAGTTCCCAAGAGAGGCTGATTACTGTTTCCCAGAGGAAGCTGCCTGTTTTCAAATGGCAGAGTGACAGGTTTTATACAGAGCAGCGTAACGTGTCTAAGCAAAGCTGTCAGCCCCAGAGACAAATGAAGTGTACGAGAGGGCCCATTACTTCATTCACACCTCAACAGGCAAACAATAAAACATTTACACACAAGAGTGATTTAGTGTGGAAAAATGATTTCCCCCACAATTTACATGGCAGCCTGTGAAAATTTTTAAAAACCTTTCTGCACTTATTTGTTTGCTCTGTAGTCAATGCAGCCCCATCACTTCAGCATGACTTTCAGTTGCCTTTCATTTTTTTCTTTCTGATATACACACGTTTTACTTATTTGCATATTTACAGAGTAATAGTATAATGTTGCCTGACATGCATTGACATTGGTATTCTGACCACTTTTATCAATTTATCATTAATACTTCTAAAAACAGAAATCAGGGTAGATATAAAAATGAAAGCAAAACAGTGAGGCATATATACATATATATATATATATATATATATATATATATATATATATATATATATGTGCGTGTATATAGGTATGGGATATAGTGATGAACAAAATTTTTCGACAGCCATGGATTTGCGGAGAATTTCCGAATTTTGCCATTGGTGGATTTTTTTTCAAAATGGGCGCAAACATTTGCTGTGGAATAATTTGGCACACAACAAAAATTGTTGAGCATCAAAAAAATGGGGCACAAGAGAATTTTTTTTAACATGTGCAACAATTTTTGGCATTTTGCTAATTTTCACTGTTTTCTGCAAAACTGGACAGATTCACTCATCACTAATGGTATATATATATATATATATATGTGAGGTATTGCACTCAACAGGACTTGATATCATCAAAAAGCTTTTATTTAGAACCCAACATTTCAGTCTTAGACATAATTAATTAATTGGTGGCAAAACAATCCTTTTGGGTTCATCATATTGTTTTAATGATTTTTAACAGACTTAAATTATGGAGACTTTCCGGAAAACCCCTGGGCCAGTGGATTCCAGATAATAGGTCCCAAACCTGTATTGAGATATATATATATAGGAATGGGTAATAAATAGACTGAGAGGTGCCAATGAGTTAGGAGCTTACTGAAAAGATAGCAGCAAAACTTCATTTTATCTAAATGTTATAGTAATTCGACAGCTCAATAGGAATATGTTGCATATGTTGATGGAAAACATATAGACCTTTAACTCCTTACCTTCCTTTTAAGCTACAATATTTTCTGTTTACTCTTAACTTATAAATCACAAAAAAATAACAGTAAGTGTGAGAAGAAATAGTGCCTTGGATGAAGAGAAATGGAGAGATGGACAAGTCAGAGTTGAACTTGAGGGCATCATTAGATATTTCTCATATAGTTCTGGATTGTGTTTGTAAAGTCGCCGATATCTAGAACAGACTTGCAGTCTCTTGTATGAACAGTCTTCGAAGGGGTAGGCAGATTAGGAGAGGGGAGGCTACCAATAGATGCCTTTCAAGGGCGGTGCTTATAACTATATACTTATATGCGGCAGTTGGTCTTTTTTAGGGTGGCTAAGCCTCCCTATGCCGTCAATAATCTCCAGCTATGGTAGTAGGACTAATGCAGAGCTCCCAAGCTACAATGCAAAATGCTGGGGCTACACTTATTGTAATTACAAAAAGGTTTGCTAAAGATATTGGGAAACTATAGAAATGGACTTGGGCCTGAAGAGTAATGGTAGCCTAGGAATTGCTTGTGGACGCCATTAGCCATTAGGGTTACAATCCTAATCATTAATATATAACTTATAGTAATTACAGACAGTTCACAGTATGTGCTCTCAATCCTATAGCCAGTCATTATGGGCCCATTGTCTGGAGATCTCTTGATGTTTAGAGCTGTAATGTACCTGTTAACTGCCATTTTCCTTTGGGATGGGTGCTTTCCTAATTCTTTCTCATCTCCCATGCTTAGCTACATTTTTAGATGCATCTCAAATTCTTAGCTTTAATCACAGATAATGTCTGTCGCTTTTAGCAAAGAAAGTAAGCTGCTGCTGCTGCCTGGTTCTTTCAAGTGCAAGACCAGAAAAGCTGTACAGGAAAGGGCTTAAAGAAGATAGGATGACCCCAATCAACAGGAGGTGGCCATGGTTAGCAGGGTGTAAGCTTCTTTATATAGAAAGAAGGTGCAGTAAAACTTTTCAGAATTTGTAGCTGTTGTTTATCGAGTGGACCAAACATGCAAGTAAAACATTTAAACACATTGTCATATATCTGGAGATTATTATATATGAATAGCAGCAGGAGCGAATCTGCCAGATATCCCTTTGCCCTGGCAATCCTAATTCATGTATTAGTAAATGACTAAGTGCAATGCAGTGAAAGAGTTGGCAACTGTAAAATAAATTATTTTGCTACGAGTTAATCCATGGTATCGAAGCTACCAACCAACTTGCATGTGCTCCCCACTTGATATAACTTGTAGAAAGCACATCTCTAAACACCTTACAGATTACTGTGTATGTCCATTTTGATCAAAAAAAGTCAAGTAGATATTTCTGTGCTGCTAACACTGCAGGCAATCTCAGGTAGTCATTGGCTTTATTTATACAGCTGTGTAGCTGCGGGTTCTATCAATCAGGGCTGCTGAAAAGATTTCATAACTTAGTATCCGAATAAAATATGACAAGGAATATGGCAACCTGACAGTCTTCCCTATACGTATTTACTACACTGAATTGATAGCAAATTGACCACCAGTTACACAATCAGCAAATCTGTCAGAGTGCAATACTGGCGCTTTGTAAAAACAAATTTTAGAAATGAGCTGCTGGGAGAGCAGTCAGTCAGCTAAGAAGTTTATTGGCCAAAAGTTGATTTATTACCCAATTTTTTCATACCACTTTCTGCTTGTATACCATACTCCCCACGCAATCTGAAGGGAAACAATTGCACTAATATGCTACAGGCCTATTTCTTGTCCATTGTACAGCATACATCAAACAGACACTTTAACATAATTACAATGTTTTGTAAGAATTAAATCTTCATAAGAGCTCAAATGTATACACAGAACAGTCACCATGGTCAGTGCCAAGCTTTGGGCAGATAAACAGTGACAGGAAACATAATTCCATTACATTTCCAGGATGAAGCCCTAAAAAAGAAATATTATTGTAGCACATATCCTGGTATGGAGTGTCTGCTTTGATTATTTCTTAAAATAAATGTTTATTGAATTTTCCAAAATGATCAAAATATAGCAGGCAGCTGACACTGCAAACCGAATATTCATTAAGATATAGGAAAAGCTTGTAAGTGATACTTGAAACACTAATACTGAACTTACTGAAAAAAAACAAGAGATTATAATAAAGAGATGCTTCACATATGCACAAAGTAGAAGAAGGAAAGACAAGGCAGAAGAACTGGTTTCCAACACGCAGGGCCTGCCTTAGGCCAATTTGACCTATTGGGCCCAATAGGGCCCTGCACACATTGGGGCCTTGCACCAGCAGGAATAGAGATGTAGCCAACTGTTCGCCGGCGAACTAATTCACGTGAACATCGGGTGTTCGCAAGTTCGCGAACTTTTAGCGATGTTCGCAATTTTGGGTTCGCCTTAGCTGGAGCCAAATTTTGACCTCTCACCCAGAGCCAGCAGATACATGGCAGCCAATCAGGCAGCTCTCCCTCCTGGACCACCCCCGGACCACTCCCTTCCATATATAAACCGAAGCCCAACAGCCATTTTACATTCTGCCTGTGTGTGCTTGATGAGTTAGCATAGGGAGAGAGCTGTGCAGGGGTTTGAGGGACAGTTTAGGTAGCTTTGCTGACTAGTAATCTACTTTCTACTGCTCTGTATGTAGCTGCTGGGGACAGCTGTCCTGCTGATCTCATCTGCTATAACCCAATAGTCCTTGTAAAAGCAGTTTATTACACAAGTTTAGAAATGTAGTGTGATTTCTGCCCTTTACAGCACAAAACGCAATGCTGTGTCAACAACGTATTTTTCAGAGAAATTTTTGCCCTTGATCCCCCTCCTGCATGCCACTGTCCAGGTCGTGGCACCCTTTAAACAACTTTAAAATCAGTTTTCTGGACAGAAATGGCTTTTCTAGGTTTTAAAGTTCGCCTTCCGATTGAAGTCTATGGGGTTCGCAAAGTTCGCAAAAGTTTGCACTTTTTGGCAGAAGTTCGCGAACGGGTTCACAAACTTTTTTTGTGAGGTTCGCTACATCTCTAAGCAGGAATAAGCACATAAAGCTGTCCAGCCCACCCCCAACAATGATTGCCTGATAATACTGCGATGCCCACAAACTGGGCACTACATTTAAAGGGCCAATAATCACTGTCTCACACTGTATATAGTATGCTTGGTGTGTCAGGGCTTTGGGGGTGACATTGTGCCATGAATTGTTGGGGGCCAATGGAACCAGAAAAAGACATCCTACGAGAGAGTGAGAGAGATTTGCCCACCCAGCCCTGGAATCCTGTGCCAGCTGGCAACACCTTTTGTAGGAGTCCCTGCCAAAATGGCCCCAATTGGGCCCTCTGTTTATAAGACTGGTCCTGCCCCTACCCCACTTACTGCACAATACAATGCCCACTCACACAAACACACCAGCCAACTTAAACTAAGGGGCCCAAGGGGTTGTGGATTAATCATTTTCACAAATTGTATTTTTTAGCTCTAAAAATTATTGATTTTTACTATTTACTATTTAATGTGGTGCCATTATTTAAAAAGAGATCCCATTCTCAGCCTGAAAACTATAGGCCTGTTAGTCTGACATCAATAGTAGGAAAGCTTTTGGAAGGTGTAATAAGGGATAGGGTACTTGAATACATTGCAAATCACAATACTATAAGTTTGTGCCAGCATGGTTTTATGCAGAACATATCTTTCCAGACTAATTTAATTGCCTTTAATGAGGAGGTGAGCAGGAAGCTTGATGCTCAGTACATCACAGAAAGTTAATGATAATATTTGTAATTGGATAGAGAACTGGCTGAAGGATAGATTAAAAAGAATGGTGGAACATTTTCTAATTGGGCAAGTGTTGTTAGTGGAGTACCACAGGGGTCTGTCCTTGGCCCTTTGCTTTTTAACTTGTGTATTAATCTGATACTAAATTGTGCAAGACTATAAGTTCCTTGCAGGAAGTTGCCACTTGCAGAGGGATTTGATTAAATTGGAAAACTGGGCAGCAAATTGGAAAATGAGGTTCAATGTTCAAAAGTTGTGCACTTTTGTAGAAATAATATAAATGAAAGTTATACATTAAATTGTAGTGTGTTGGGGGTTTCCTTAATGGAGAAGTGTCTGGGGGTTTTTGTAGATAACACGTTGTATTTCCAGGCAGTGTCATTCTGTGGCTACTAAAGCAAATAAAGTGCTGTCTTGTATAAAAAGGGCATTGACTCAAGGGATGAGAACATAATTTTGCCCCTTTATAGGTCCCTGGTAAGGCCTCACCTTGAGTATGCAGTGCAGTTTTGGGCTCCAGTCCTTAAGAAGGATATGAATGAGCTGGAGAGAGTGCAGAGACTGCAACTAAACTGGTAAAGGGGATGGAAGATTTAAGCTATGAGGTTAGACTGTCGAGGTTGGGGTTGTTATCCCTAGAAAAAAGGTGCTTGTGAGGGGACATGATTACTCTGTACAAGTACATTAGAGGGGATTATAGGCAGATAAGAGATACAGTATCTAGTAGAATTAAGTCTAAAACAACTGGACTTTTCTGAGTTTTTCCTTGAAAACGTTTCACCACTCATCCGAGTGGCTTCTTCAGTTCAAATGACTGTTAGGGAATTCCCCGGTATTTAAACTCTTGATGGTAGTAGAGTCACAGACATCCAATCACAATTGTTCCATTGAACTTGTTCAGTTAGGTGTTAGCTGAAACTGACAGGTGTAAGAAGGTATGATCCAATCACAATGGTACCAAGATTCTCATTGATGAAGGTGTTAATCCTTCAAAGTACATGACTGGAAGTGTGAACTGTTGTGAAACTGCCGGGGTAAGGATGTCAACGCGCCATTGTATGTTGGTGACAAGCGGTGTCTCAGGCCCCCTCCTCTGTTCAGGGATGGTTTTTCCAGGTTGGCATAAATGGGCTCTTTCACACCTCTTTCAAACCATCTGTCCTCTCGGTCCAAAATATGCACGTTACTGTCCTCAAAAGAGTGACCTTTTTCTTTGAGGTGTAGATAGACCGCTGAGTCTTGTCCTGAGGAGTTTGCCTGCCTATGTTGGGCCATTCTCTTACAGAGAGGTTGTTTTGTCTCCCCAATGTATAAGTCTGAGCACTCTTCACTACACTGGACAGCATAGACCACATTACTTTTCATGTGCTTGGGTGTTGGGTCTTTCGGGTGCACCAGCTTTTGTCTCAGGGTGTTGCTGGGTTTGAAAAACACAGGAATGCAATGTTTGTTGAAAATTCGCCTAAGTTTTTCCGATGTTCCAGCAACATATGGGATGACTATGTTGTTTCGCCTGCTGTGTTCCTCCCTTCTGTTTGTAGGTCTGGTCTTTCTGTTGGTCTTTGATTTGGTTTTGATGAAGGCCCAGTCTGGGTACCCACAAGTTTTCAGAGCTCCTTTTAGATTGTTATATTCTTTCTCCTTAGCCTCTGCATTGGATGCCACAGTTTCAGCCCGATGATGTAGAGTCCTAATTACACCCAGTTTATGTTCCAAAGGGTGGTGGGAATCAAACAGCAAGTACTGGTCTGTGTGGGTGGGTTTCCTGTATACTTCAATATCCAGGTCCCTCCCCTCTTTGATAACTATAGCACAGTCCAAAAAAGCCAGTTTGCTGTCTTTCACATCTTCCCTTGTGAACGTGATGTTTTTGACCACCGAGTTTATGTGTTTGGTGAAGGCTGGAACCTCGCGTTCTTTAATATTGACCCAGGTGTCATCCACATATCTGAACCAATGACTTGGTGTTGTTCCCTTGAAGGTGTCCAGGGCTTTCTTTTCCACTTCTTCCATGTAAAGGTTCGCTACAATTGGAGACACAGGCGAACCCATGGCACAGCCATGTTTTTGTCTAAAGAAAACTTCCTTGTGCTTGAAGTAAGTGGTATTGAGACAAAGGTCCAGTAAGGAACAAACTTGTTCTGGGGTCAGCTTTGTTCTGCTGCTGAGGGTGGTGTCTTGTTTCAGCCGTTTCCTCACTGTATCAATTGCCTCGGCAGTCGGTATGCATGTGAACAGAGATGTTACGTCATAGGACACCATTGTATCATCGATCTCCAGCTTTAACTCCTTCACTTTTTTGACAAAGTCCATGGAGTTCTGAATGTGGTGTACTGTGTTTCCAACTAAGGGGGCTAAGATGTTGGCCACGTATTTAGCAATGTTATAAGTCACACAGTTAATGTTGCTGACAATTGGCCTCAAAGGGGCTCCTTCTTTGTGTATTTTTGGGAGTCCATATAGGCATGGAGTGGCTTCACCTGGGTAAAGGCGACGGTACAAAGCTGGACTGATGACCTTTTCCTTCTCAAGGTGCTGCAAGCAGTCTATAACCTTCTTCTTGTAGTTGCTTGTTGGATCTCTCTTGAGTTGCTCATATGTGTCTGAATCGTTGAGCAGTGTGGACACTTTGGCACCGTAGTCTGATGTATTCAGTACCACTGTACACCTTCCTTTATCTGCAGGCAGGATGGTGACACTTGAGTCCTTGGCAAGTGATGTCAGAGCCCTCCTCTCTTGCAGACTTAGGTTGGAAGGGGGAGCTTTAGCATTAGCTAGGGCTGCTGATACTTTTAACCGGATGTTTTCAGCCTCATCCACTGGTATCTTATTGTTGTGGATGGATGATTCTGTGGCTGAGATGAAGTCTACCACTGGTACATACCGTGGGGCCACTGCAAAGTTCAGTCCCTTGGCTAAGACATCCTTCTCTGGTTCTGTGAGTTCCCTGTCTGATAAATTCTTTACCCACAGATCCTTGATGTTCTGGCATGTATTGCAGATAAGAGATGTTATTTTTTTCCAATAAAAATGACCAGCGCACCAGAGGCCACCCCGTAGGTGGTTTTTCACGGTGAGGGCAGTGAGGTTGGGGAATGCCCTTCCTAGTGATGTGGTAATGGCAGATTCTGTTGTTAAGTCTTTAAGAGGGGCCTGGATAAGTTCTTGAACAAGCATTGTGTCCAAGGCTATTGTGATACTAATATCTACAGTTAGTATTAATGTTGGTATATATAGTTTATGCATGTGAGTGCATAGATAGGTCAGAATAAGTTTGTGTGTTGATGGACTTTGGTTTTTGTTTAACCCAATGTAACTATATACAGTAACTATGTAACTAACCGTGACAGGGACAACCAGCCATAATTATGGTGGGCAATTTGATAGCTGGTATCATAAATCATTAGCTGCCCTTGAAAATGCAAGTACAGGATTTGTGGGTAAACTTAAATGTAGCAATGAAAAAGCCAAAACAGCACCCAAGCTGCCCATTTCTAGGTGAGCTTGTTGTACTGGGACACTGTGAGGTTTAGTGACATGTCCAGGTTAAAAGGAGCCACCCAGGAGGTAATTGAACCCGAGTCCCAGCAGGAGATTTCTCCTGATAAAGGCTGATGCCCTAAACACTAGGCTCCCTCCTCCCACTTCTTTCTGTTCTCTTGGCTATTACATATGAGTTGGAGGTTGGAGTTTCCTAACTGTGTATGCAGAGCACAATAATTGTCAAAACATCTATTTGAAAATCATTTGACCTGAAAGCAGTTGCTGTGTGGCTAACCAAGCTGGAAGCAATAAAGCCCAATGTGGGTTATATTAGAGACTTTACATAGAAGGCTGGCCGGCCACTATTATATCACTTGTGTTTTCTGGTTTTTAAATGTGTATATTGGTGCTGCAGCCACAAATAGCCATGCACCCACCCAGGGCCGGCTTTAGGCCAATTGGACCTATTGGGTCCAATAGGGTCCCTCAGCAGCGGGAATAAGCACATAAAGCGGTCCCATGTTACATCATCAGTTACATGGAGAGAGGGAGAGGCAGGGCCTATTTACCCACCCAGCCCTGGAACCCTGTGCCAGCTGGCAACCCCTTGTGTAGGGGGCCCTGCCAAAATGGTCCTAATTGGGCCCCACCGTTTATAAGACCGGCCCTGCCAACAGGGCTACCTCTTATGTCCTTACAACATCCCTCTAGGCCTTTAGCACTTCTTTGGAATTGGGGCAAAATATGCCTTAATAAAAAAAAAACAACCGAGTACTGTTTTGTTACAATATTCTTACCATGGTTACCTAAGAAGGATATTATTTTTCTAATGAACCAAGATTAAATCAGGCTGTCACTTTACTGGTTAGGTGCCTACTTGCTTTGTTCCTGGTTAAAATCCATTCTCTGTGCTGAAAGGTCCAGAGCATGAGCACCTGGGTCCCATGTGTATGTTGGCACAGGACCTATTTTTAACTGGACCCACATTAGTAATTCAGTTCTTAGCTGACAGGAAAAAAAACTTCTTGTGAGGTTTAAGGTAACTGGTTTTATAATAAGCCCCAGACAGAACAGCATTTTTAGAGGTTTGATAGGTGCTGGCCAAGATGTTACTCCATATCTCCTTGGTCAATTCTCCAAATTCTTATCTGCTTAATGTTGTAGAAGAGTATTGAGACTGCATGCATCATAGTACGATAATTAGTAATCTCTCCATGAATAATGTTTGATTGGGTGGATTTGTCTCACAAATAGCAAGTAAAAAGTGGCAGATCAAAATCCAGGTCATGGCACTCATATATGAATAAATGGGACTCCTACCTCCCCCAATCCCTATAGGAGGAAGACCGGTCTCTCATTTGGGGAAATGCTAAAAAATGATAACCTGCTCAAGACAGAAATAACATATTTACAAGATCCACATGCTTTGGTACCATACCCCAGCTAAATTACATACTCTGTTTCCCGATCACGGCACTCTCCCGTATATTTTCTGGTTCTGCCCAATGATATCCCCATTATGGTCAGAAATCTCAAATGACATCAGTGCCTTATTTTTAATGCTCATGTGTGCTACACCTATTGATAATGGGGGGGGGGGCTAAAAGTGACATAGGAGCTTTCACCTGGTCAGGTGATAGCAGTAGCTCCACAGTTCCAGTGCCGTCTATAGGTGCAGCAGCACTCGATTTATAATGGAAGGCAGGAAGGACAGTGCCAAGTGCAACTATACGGTAGTGCAAAGGTTACTTTCAAGTACTTTCAAGCGCTTGTGGTTGTAAATAAGCCCTTAGATGTTTTATTCCTTAAAATCTGTGTTAAATGCTAGAACTCCTAAGACCTCAGTTTACTATAAAAAATCTTTGAAGATCCTTAATAGTTACTTTGAAAAAAGCCAAACCCTGATTTAATAAAGATTAATGTTTGGAAAACATAGTAGCTGCATAGACACAGAAAACTTTTCCAAAGGATGTTTCCTCCTCTTTTGTCCTTGAAGTAAAACTGTATCCTTTGTAATCACATAAAATATTTGTGTCTTTCATCTTTCTTTTACAGGTCCAGATCTAGATATATTTGTTTGCCCGTCCATTACATAGAACTATTCTCAATGAAAGAATGGGAGGCCTACAGTTTCAGCTTTGGCTATCATCGGTAAATAAAGCCCTTCCACTGCTTACGTTAACATATGAAATCCAAGGCTGTCTTACAATCAAATTTTGAAAAATCTAGGCTAATTCATATATTGGGGGTTATTTATAAACACTGGGCAAATTTGCACCTAAACGGTTACCCATGGCAACCAGTCAGAAGTGTGCTTTGATTGTTACACCTGCAGCTGGCTGGTAAAATGTAATCACTGATTGGTTGCTATAGGTTACTGTCCTGGTACAAATTTGTCCACTGTTTAAAAACACCCATTGTACCCAAATCATAATGTAGCCAACCCCAGGGCTAGACCTATAAACCCTCTGAACCATAAACACAAGCAATTTTTTAAATCATTGGTAATCCTATGGTAAAACTTTTATCTTCTGATATGTGCCATTATTAAGAGTGTTGTTTTTGTTTTCCTATTCTTTTGTTGGGCCTTATAATTGCTGAAAATAAATAAATGTGAACCTTTAAAAAAAAATAGTACTATTCTTCAAAGTATGGTTTTATGATTGTGCACACAGTATCATATTTAACTTAAAGTCTGCTATCAATGGGGACTAGGAAAAGAGAGGTGAAGTGGAAAGGTAGGAGTAGGAGGGTATAGACAGACCATGAAAAGATGGCATGACAAGTAGCTGCTACTAGTAGCTTTGTGTGTCTTCACCCTAACTAAACTTCTTCTATACAGTGAGAAGGAATGAAATGGGAGAAACCTCATCAGTAGGGCTTACCTGCTGTTTCTCGGATCACTTGCAGGTTGACCCATTAGGTGGCGATATTTCTCTGCTCACATCTCCCTCCATCTATCGTACCTTCTTTATCTTATAAAAAATTTTTGGGATACTTACATTGTTTATGTTCATCAGCCATACAGATATGTTGGTGAACTAAAACCCAGTGCCGGGCCAAGCCAGCCGGGCACCCTAGGCAACTTGGTCAGCTTGGCCCCTCCACCCCGAGTGTGCACACGCGCCCTGCTAAAACCCAGCAGAAATATGTTGTGGTAGGGATTTCTTGCAATCTCCTATATTCTGTGAGTAGCACGCTTAGGGAAATAATGGTACATGCATGTTCTGTTTGGGGAAAACATGGAAGCGCAACAAAGGGTGACAACAACAATATTTTTAGAAATATATTTTCCCCAATTTTATGACCTGTTTTTATTACAACCAGAAATTGCAAATTCACAACTATTATAATATAACAGGCAAAAAAGATTAATTACAGGTAGTAAGCCAGTAACTCAGTACTTTGCAATAATGTTTTGACAATCAGGGAACTTTCAATAAATTTACAAACAAGTGCTACCGGTATACAATGAAACTGCAAGGCTGCAACCGCAAGAGGTTGAGATTGAGGTCTTCACATACAAATGAAGAATTCTTTATAATATATCAACTAATATATTGACAATTTATGCTCCATAAAATAAGCTTCTTTATGGAGGCAGAGCCATATTTACCATGTAGGCATCAGTGGCTCATGCCTATGGTGGCAGCTTGGATGCCTATATGGTAAATACAGGGCTGAGATAAGGCAAGTTGGGAACCTTCCCTCAGGTGGCATCTACCCATGAGTTACCAGAGGTGACAAAAAACTTCTCATAGTAACCTAAAGTAACAGTTTAGTGTAAAAATGAAACTGGGTAAAATAGCACAAAATAAAAAATATTTGTAATATAGTTAGTTTGGCAAAAATTCAAATATTTAACATTTGTATAGGTCTTAAAGGTCAATAGTGAGAGCTTAATTTGCATCATTGTAGTGTAGGAGGAAATTGGTAAATGGATTTACATAAAGGAGCAGCTGAACAATTTGAAATATGACAAATAACATGACTGTGTATTTCTTTTCATATGGATCCCAGCCCCTAAAATAAAAGGAAAAAGTCACCATCAGATTGCCCCCTCTTATTGTATTGAATAAGAAATGCCAACACTTTGGGGCCGATTCATTAAAACACGAGTTCGAATCCCAAATGGGAAAAATTCGGATTGGATATGATAATTTCTGAAGATCGCAAATATCACGAAAATGCTTACAAAAAAAACATATTAGTCACGATAATATCGTATTGACGATCCGAAAGTCCCAAAATTTTCCTACCGAACGATTGTAAACAGCGGCAGAACCTTTCCGAATTTTCGCGCAAGCATACGAAAAAGTCACGCAAGCGTACGAAAAAGTCGTGCGGGCATACGAAGAAGTTGTGCAAGTGTGAAAAAAACGGCGAAAATACGTTCGTGTCTTAGTAAATCTCCCCCCTTGTATTCAGTCCTTTAGAATGGTGTTTTTTTGGATGACATTTCTTACTGTCACTGAGCAAGCACAAAATAAAGAAACACAGAAATCACTCTCTATTGAAAGAGTGGCTAACCTTTAGGGTAACATTTAGTATGTTATAGAATAGCCAATTCAAATTTTCAATTGGTCTTTATTATTTATTTTTTATATTTTTTGAATTTTAGTTTTTTTTAATGACTCAGCTTTCAAATAGGGGTCACTGAACCCAGCAACCAAAAAACAGTTGCTCTTTAAGGCTATAATTTTATTGTAACTTTTTATTATTAACCTTTCTATTCAGGCCTTCTTCTATTCATAATCCAGTCTTTCATTTAAACAACTCCCTGGTTATGGGACAATCTCAGAAAAGCCTCGACTTGTGTCATAAATAAGGAAACAAATGATAAGATTCTAATGCACTGGTACATGACTCCCACAAGGCTCCACAATATATATCCAAACACTTCCTCCACTTGCTGGAGACAATGTGGGGAAGAAGGGACAATAGACCATATGTTCTGGAAATGCCCTGTCATAAGAGATTATTGGAGAACTGTAACCCTCTTAGAACCACTGCTGGGGAGAAACTTGCAACTGGACCCTCTAACATTTCTGTTGGGCCTCCCATTCCCAAAGCTTAAAAATCATATCCAGAAACTGGCTAACTTCATACTAACTGTGGCCAAAAGGTTACTAGCCCAGAACAGGAAAAAAAATAACCCCACCAACAAAAACAGAACTAGAAGTGGCAATCCAGGAAATCCTCTGTATGGAATATTTAGCAGCCCTCCACCAATCCCAAACTTCAACAAAGTTTGGCTATCATGGGACTTGTTACACCCACCAACTGGACAACCGATTATCGCACACCCTCCACTTTAAATGGAGAATCACCCAACCAGTTTCAAATACAAAGGACTAACTTAACTGGAGCTAACACCCCCCCCCAACAGGACTACCTTTGATGAAGCAAATATTCCTAAACCTAAACCTTTGATATTCTGTTTATGTAGTTTTTGTTTTCCTTTCTTACTATATTTTTATCTTAGCAATCTATAGAATTGCGAAAAAAACAACTCCCTGGTTGCTAGGGTAATTGGGAAACTAGCAACCAGATAGCTGCTAAAATTCCTAACTAGAGAGCTGCTAAACAAAATGTGAAATAATTAAAATAATACAAAAAAATGACCAGTTGCAAATTGTCTTAGAATAGCACGTCTACATCACATTAAAAGTTAACTCAAAGGTGAACAACCCCTTTAATAAATGCCAAAATATCCATGCAGATGAGCTCAGTCTCTCAATGATATAAACCTTATGGCTGAAATTCAGAGACATAGTCCTGCAGCTGGCTTCACTGTAAATGCACAAGGCGACAATTCAGTTAAACTGTAGGTTAGATATCTAAGGAACATCCATCTCCACTTAAAAGTAAAACAAAATATTCAAAATTGTATTTCTTTTATGCAATTAACTTTGAGCACGTAAAGACAAATTAATTTTGCACTGCTTTCCAAGTATCTCTCCATTTTTTATCTATTTTATTACAACTTGGACTGCAGAGAGGAATTGCTAGTTTCCTTCTGGTTAGCAAATTATAAATGGATCACTTTTTTTCTGGCTGCCCTTATGTTCCCTTAGAGGAATGCTTGCTTAATGCTTAAAAATGTATATTTCCATATCAGGATGAGCATTCATTTGGAAAATGATTTTATAGCTGTTTTCCTAAAATAAAAACTAGTACATGGTACACTAGAAGCCATCTAAAAAGAGCAATTCCATTTGCCTACACATAGTGCTATCCATAGGGATCTTGGAAGCTACAAAGAAAGTTTCAATTCAGCATGAACTAATCAGTGAGTTTTATTAGTAATGATGATTTGCAACACTGCCATGCTAGAACCTTGGGCCTAACTGTATGTGATTGTAGAACCCGTGAACCTCAGGACCCAAGGAGTTTTGTTTCTCCCTGGTTTAGATAGCAGAATTCTTCTGGAGTCTACTCCTCTGGATACTACATTATGTGATTGTTGTTTTCCCTACTCATGTGACTGAACTGGCATTGTATTAGTTCATCTGAATTATAAATCTAACATAAATCAGCATATCTCTTGTTGTAGATAAATGAGGTAAAAGTGCTCAATTTTTTTGAGTCACAGCTATATGGGTAATACCAACAACCCCAGATGCCCTAAATGCACATGTTATGGACATGCCCACAGATACCCTGGTTCTGGAATGCAGTTATAGGATACATACAAGATAAGGTGGGCTTCCACAAATACTCCTGACCTTTGGAGAACTCACCTATTTATGGCCATGAAAAGTATAATTATCAAACTGAACCCAGCTTGGAAACCTAGCTGGGTTCAATCAGGTCCATTCTCTGCTTATTCAACTAACATACATGTCTAGGGGATGCCCTAAGAAATGTGGGAAAACCTGGACACTTGCTACGATCTAATGCATCTGTAAAATGCTACATGTGAAAATACCCACTATAGGAAAAGTGTGCATTTATAGGGCCCCTGAAACCATCAATCTAGATTGTAAGCTCTACGGGCAGGGATCTCCATCGTCTTGTGTCTTTGACTCTTATCTTATTGCAATTGTATCTTTTATTTATTTGTGCTTATTGTTATACTTTGTATTTATCTATTATCTTAATACCCCCTGTTTATATTAATGTATTCTACTGTACAGCGCTGCGTACATAAGTAGCGCTTTATAAATAAAGATATATATACATACATACATGAATATATGATTTTTTTTAAATATATCTGTCACAGATTGCTGGTATATAATAACTGATGTATTTGAATACTGTACCTGAGCTACTGTACCCCTTCCCCACTCACCCTCCTGCCCTCATGTTCCCCTTTTTCTTACCCTCCCCGCTGTTCAAAAAACTAAAAATGAAACCTGTTAAAAAAAGTGCTCAGTATTTTAAGGTCAAATCATAAATATACCTCACTAGCTGGCAAAATGCAATATCCAGTGGAGTTAGGGTTATTTTTAATCCAATGGGGGGTAATGCCATATAGACAAATAAACTATTTTTATATTTTATCATTATATTTAGAGTTTGGATACAGTATACTTCAGGAGTAACAGGGATTATGACTACTTCAGAGACCAAATGTTTCCTATACCCATAAATGTTATGCTCACTTCCAGTTACTCAATTCCATTAAGAAGCAAAGGATGAAGCAGTGTCTTCTGAAATCGGAGACCCTGTAATGAATCCCTCCCTGCATAATGATTTGTTTTCTGCATTTTAAGGTTTCTTGGAATATTTCACAATAGTAGAAAAAAAAAAAAAAAGAGTAGGAAATCTCCCACAGAAAGGGGGGGTGGGGTGAAATAAGAGGGAGTTCAACACTACTGTCATGCAATTAAATGCAAAAAGAGGAGTCAACGTATATTTCCAGAGGCAATGAAAGAGTATTTAATGTGTTATAATGTACCTATTAAAGGACAAAGAAAACCCTATTTACTGGGTGGTACCAAAATGTTAGGCACACCCCAGTTAAGAATCACTATGTTTGTTCCCTGGTTTGTTATTGGGAAAAACCTGCACTGGCCAAGGGAAGTGTGAATTGCAGCACTGTGGCACTATCTACCTTGCTTTCCCTCTGTCTTCCCTCTGTCGGATTTAGCTTCTCGCTTGTGCAGAAGCGGAAAGTCTCAAAATTTTACACTGTGCATGCAAACATCCAAATCTAAGACTTAATGCAGCCATAATACACAGGCAGATTTAAGATGCTGATTTGGGTCCTTCAGACTGATTCTGCCCATGTATGGGGACCCCCAAAGAGCCAACCGGATGATATCTGGCCTAAAATTGGCCAGACTGCATCAAATCATTGATGCTGTCCTCAGTCTGACAGGTCCTATTCTCATTGTTGTAATTTAATTGTTTGGCCTGAGGGCTAAATGATTGGATTACTTAAATATCGGTGGAAAGTTACAATTGATTGGCGACCCTGGCAAACTAATCGATCTTATAGTGCATGGCCACCTTAAGTCTGGAGGGGAGACAGATAAGCAAGGAAAGATGGCACCTCAGCATTGCTATTAAAACTTTCTAGGCCACTGCAGTTTTTCCCTAACAGGAGAATTGGTCCCATGGAACAAACCTAAAGATACTATTCACTGGGAGGGGTGGGCATCCCTAATTGAATAGGACTTTCCTTGTCCTCCATCATCTTATTACACAGTGAATGTTTTACACAATGTTATTTATAGAACCCCAAAAGTTTGCATACAATTTAGCCAATTATCATGTCTGTGTCAATATCATTTTAAACCTGTAGTTTAATATATATTAAAATCTTGATGGATTAGGAATATCTATAGATATTAATATAACTTAATATAAAAAAAAACCATGACACATTTTCCTTTCTTGGCTAGCACTTTGTTTAAAGCAAATCATTTTTTAAACTATTTTCTAAAGATGTAACTGAACAAACTTTGGCAACAAAATCTTTACTTAATCATTTAAATAGGGTTTATATGTTATCCATAAAGCATTATAAACTCCCAAAGAATAGCAATGATAAGGAAGAGCTGATACTTTTAAAGAAAGTGAGGTTTTTGACACAAAGAAAACAAATCCAAAAACACATACTGTATGTAAGAACTAAGGCCAAATTTAGGTCAAAGCAAGGAAGTAAAGGTTCGTTTTTACAACGTATCCTTTTGGAATTTCTAGTCTTGTATAGAAACCTAGTTCTATTAAATATTTTCCCGTTTAAATGGTAGACGAAGAGTGAATGCATTAACGCAGTGAAGTGAAGGATTTCTGGCTTCCTTTTCATAGGAGTTGGCATGCTGTTTATAAATCAGTCTTTCTATACATAACTCACATCTCCTATCCTGATATTTAAAAATTTACTGGTAAAAATGGCACTCACGGACTATAGCAGATTAAGAGATACTGGGGCTTATTTATCAACACGGAGCAAATTTGCCCATGGGCAGTAACTCATAACAATGTGATTGGTTGCCATGGGTTACTGCCCATGGGCAAATTTGCCCAGTGTTGATAAATGAGCCCCACTGTGATTTTATTGCAATGAGACTGGTGTATCTTTCTGCACCCAAGTGTCATCTTTTTTTGTTTGAATTGAGCATTCAAGCTATAAACAGTAGTACAGGTATAGGATCTATTATACAGAATGCTTGGGACCTGGGAGTTTTCTGGATAAGGGATTTAAATGTGGATTGCCATACCTTTAATCTGCTAAACATTAAATAAACCCAATACGATGGTTTTGCCACCAATATTGATTTGTGCACCTTAGTTACCATCAAGTACAAGGTACTGTTTTATTATTGCGGAGAGAAATGAAATTTAAAAAAATACAAAATGAATTATTTGCCTAAAACGGACCTTTCTGAAATTTGACGCTTTCTGGGCAATGGGTTTTCAGATAAGGGATACCATACATTTCTTCATGAAAAGAGAGCATTATTTTTTCTTAACCAGACTTTAAAGTCAACATGACACACTGAGGACGGTAGCATTCTACTGGCATCTGCCTAACTCAGACTTGTCCATTAGCCATGTGGTGAAATGTGAATTCTCACTCTAAATAACCACGGGTCTAAAGGCCAATTGCCTTTACACTGCACCAAAGGCCTTCAGCAAATGGCAGTATACAAAAGCATAATAGGTTGGAGGAAAACTAATACACTATTCCTTTTTGCTAATAAATACTGGGCAATGTTGCTTGGAAAAACACCCTTGTTTTCATTATTAACATGATTTGTGATAATGATGAAATGATATTGAGATATTGATTTATAAGTTATAAGTTGACCCTTTAATACTCTAATATGTTCACAGTTTAATTGTCTATGCAGTTTAATTAAATATTTAGATTTTTACTTAAAAGAGGACAATACCAATTGACTTCTGTGATTATATAAGGCCTCCAGTGAGCTTCATGTATATTTGTGTTTAATTTAGAGCTGGGTATTTTGGTTGTTCTTTGGTGAAATTGCAGAGGCAAAAATTGATATTGTTTTTATGCTAATGCATTCTATACTCCATATATTATAACTAGCAGTAATGAACTATCAAGTTCCATGCCGTTCAGTTATTCTGTTATCTATTTGTTATTTACCATGTATATAACTACTCATGATATTACCTTTATGATAGCAGCCCCCATTATTGGTTTGCTACTTCAGAAAGTTGAATCAGTGAGCTGTAAAGCTGCAATGGACAATTTATTTTGGCTAAATATATAAATATGGAAACCCAAAGAGTACTACTTAAAAAAACAAGTGCAAATACAGTATCTTTGCTAATAGCAGCTGAATTATGTCATTTTAAGCCCCTGAGCTGCATAAATCTTGCAGACTGTATTTCCTTTTGGAAAAAAAACCCAATAATAATACAAAAATAATGAAAATATTCAGATGGGTGAACATTTGAAAGAACTTTGTTGTATGATATTTGTACTAGCGCTCCTACCTATGAGTCATCAGATGTTATAGGCATGGTTATAACCTTTTTATTAGCTTTTAGCCAAAATAAGCAGATCATTTGACAGTTAATGAGGCTGTTGAATACTGAGAGATAAAATATCTCGAGTGGGATGGAAAGCACTTTCCACAAACTCTGCCTCTGCCAAACTCAATCTACTACGGTGGTTTACACATACTGTATATAATGTAAGCATATGGAATTTAACAGCACTGCTCATAGGAAATGATTTACAGAATTGACAGTTACAGTTGGGAGTTTCGAGGCCTCTATCATTGATGTTTAACCTGCACGTGTAGGATAAATTCATCGCTCTGGCATGTTAGTGCTAACAACATTGTGCTAATATGCAATAAATTTCAAACAAGTTGATTATTTTTGTACGACAGTTCCATTAAACTTAAAGAAATACTGTCACGGGAAAACGTGTTTTTGTTTCAAAACGCATAAGTTCATAGGGCTGCTCCAGCAGAATCCTGCACTAAAATCCATTTTCTAAAAGAGTAACCAGATTTTTTTATATTTAATTTTGAAATTTGACATGGTGCCAATAAGCAGAACAATGGGCAGGTAACAAGATAGCAGCTCCCTAACACCTCTGCTGAAGGATTCAGGTGCCTGAACTAGTAGTGCCTTCATGGGCTAATAGCACTGATGGTACTGTCAGCTATATACTATGGACGCCTCAATTAGCTTGTACAGTAAAGAATATAATATACAGTATATATATATATATATATATACACACAGTATGCACATGTAAATAATGGTATATTGACTTGGTATACAGTCAAAAAGTAGTGGCACCCAAAATACATTAAAAAAAGTGAGAGACGTGGGTTGTGGCACCACAAATACATTACATACAGTGAGAATCAGTGGGAACTTCAGCCCCAAATACATTAAATACAACTAGAAGCAGTGGGAACTTTAGCCCCAAATACATTAAATACAACTAGAAGCAGAGGGAACTTTACCCACAATAGCATTAAATACAATGAGAGGCAATGATTTCTGACAACCCTGACTCTTCTAAAGAGCAGGTTTCCTGAAGGCTGTAGAAGAGTTCAGCATTATAGAGATCGAAAATGTTTTTATAAATTGTTTGCATTGCTAATTGTGCTCACTTGCACCACATTGTAGTAGATATGACAATAACATCCAAGCAGGGGAAACTGTTTTGCTATTATGCAACTTGGGTCCTACTGACAATATATTGAGTAGGAGAAACAAGAGCTTATATGAAAGCAGTTCTATTGTGTAGTGCTGGCTCCTTCTGAAAGCTCAGACTCAGGCACAAAGCACTAAGATGGCTGCCCACACACCAATATTACAGCTAAAAAAATACATTTATTGGCTCAAGAAAAACATTTTAAATGGGAGAGTGAATTATTTTTAATGTAAACAGTGTAATTTAGAAATTTAGAAATAAAAATTACCCATATAAATGATGAGTCCCTTTAGGACTTAATGATAATAATCATTTTAAAATAACAACAAAAGAAAAGATGTTTTTGTGGTCAAAACAATGGTGGGTTCACTTTGGGTGGATCAGTTTTATTATATATAAATATGCTGCAATGTTTTAAATGAACAACTGATTTATATTACTTATTTTAGCAAAGCATATTTTTAAAGGGGTATAAAATGATTCAGCTAATGGCTGATGCCAAGTAGAATAAATAACACAATAAATCTAGTGGCTAAATAGAGGTCAATTTAAACAGCAATTATCTATACTGGAAACCCTAGAAGGGTTTATTTAGATTGAAAAGCAGTAATGGTACCCTCCCTTAATCGTCACAAACTGTATTAAAGATAGTTAAAATAACTGTAACCTCCCCAAAACTTAAGTGTTTTAAAGTTACTATATAATATACTGTTGCCATGCACTGGTAAAACTTGTATCTTTGCTTCAGAAAGACTACTATAGTTTATGAAAATAAGCTGTGTAGCTATGGGTGTAGATTTGCCGCCTTGCCTATAAAAATGATGGCTGCCAATGTTATTAATAGGGCAGAAAAATAAAACTAATACACCTATAGGAAGGCTGGTATTTTTTTCCAGAAACAGTCACAACCCTACATGGGTTGTTTCATTTAAGATGAAATAGGACTAAATGTCACAGATTACATAGTAGATAGCAGATAACTTCTGCAGAATACAATGAGTTTAGTTCTTACTGCAAAATCTAAACCAGTTCTGTCCTATGAAGTTTATATCTACTATGTAACCTGTGCTCTTTCTCCTTTATCAGACTGAATGGCTGGATATATAAAATACTTTTGTGACCTGCCAGTCTTGTATATTTAATACATTTTTAATACATCTTGTAACTTTAGCCCACTGGATCCCTGTGGGTATGGAACCTACAAGTACATTACCCCAATGTCTTTATTTAATCAGGAATGTGTGCATGTATGACATACCATGTATAATGTTGGAACATTGAGGGGTAATGTCCCTTGTGTCTTGTATTCCTGACTTGGCTATATGTGTTTCTTACTTTCCTATTAATATTTAAGGGCTTTCTTCTTTTTGTTTCAGAAAGCATAATTTTTCTGTTTGTATCCTATTGTATAGGTTATAATCAGATTCAGCCTGAGGAGTCTGCTAGATATGACAAATGTTACGATTAGTGTTTCATCCTGAAGTACCTAGCCATAACAGTTTATATATCTGGCTCTTATTGAGACATATACATTTCACACATAAGAAAATTCTGTGTTATCTTCAACAGTTGCTATATATTGTGTAAATGAAATATACATAATAGAGACATTTAAGGGAATCGAAATGCAACTGAACAATCTCTCTTGTCTGCTTTATATCTAGTCTTCCACCAGGGGGAGTGTTAGGTCAGACTAACTGAGTGTACAACATGATTGCTTGACTAATATGGGATATTTAGTCTATTAAAAGAAAAGGAAGAGAGCAGAGAATAACCCCATCCTACAAGCCAACAGCAGCTTTTTTTTTTTAATGGTTCCATCCATTTATATTTGTAGTTATAGGAGTGTTTGGAAAGGTTTGTATTGTCAGCTAGAAAAGATGGCCTCCTGTGAGAAATGCTGGGAAGATAGTGTTTTATGCCAGATTATTTCTGTCTACAAAAGATAAAGGCACAGCTCCCCCCTATCTCCATAGAAACCAGAGAGCCTGTCTGGAGACATGGATCAGCAAAGATGAGCTTTCTTTGCACAAAACAACTGGAACCTTCAGTAAGGGATAAATCAGGACGTTATATGGCTCTTCCTGCTTCCTAGACAATTTATGACTGTCTGATATGGTACAAAACTCATTTGGTTCAGGGATCTCATTTCGGGAATATGCTTGATGTGTGAGGTCCTTTGAGGAGACTCATAAGTGTGAATAAGGTAGCATTTCTATACAATAACAAGGAACCTGGACACCACTGTACATTGTATACTCAAGCATCTCACTTGGTTTCACATTTAATGTATTTCTATTTTAAAGTTAGACAGTTTAAAACTAAATTTATCAGACGTGGCTTAATAAAATAAAATGACATTCTACGCTGTACATGTAAATATATTTGCCAAAATATACATTTTACAATAAATTTTCTTCAAGCATAAATGTCATATTTTATAGAAGGAAGCATTAATGCGCCTGTTTTTTACATTAAAATGAATCGGGTAATGTGTATGCTATGTTGTTACATCAGCTCCAGGTTCCATGGGTTGTCAGGATGGAATTAAAGAATGCACAGTGATCAATCGTCTAGTCACCTGACAACATTGTTTGCAAATTCACTACAGATCATGTGATTGCTTCCCAAAGCTTCCATCACATTTAGATGATTTCTAAAGTTTTTATTCCAATTGTCACAAAGATATAAATAAATAAAGTAAATAAATTAGCAGGGGAAGCTCTAGACCTAGTAATTAGTTCTTTATATTTAACCATACAAATTATTTTTTTCTACAAAAAAACCTAATTCCAAAGACTGAAAGGAACCCATGATAGTCTATCTGTTTACTGGCACCAGTTTCCCACCCTGCTTAAGCTTACACAGTAAAGAACCCCGCCCTTTATCTTATTCCATTGTTGAAATGTTAACATATGTTATGTTAACCCTTCAATTGTTAAGCGATGAATTATCGGATGATTATGGGGTTGATTTGCTAAAACTCCATATATTTCAGATTTTTTTCAAATTCAACTACATTTTCAGAATATCTGATAATTACAAAAAAAGTTGCAAGGAAATGTCACTCCAAGAAATTGTTGTTGTAAAAAGCCTGACTTTATCGAATTTACGCCGCGACAATTAGAAAAAGTCTTGATTTTTGGACAAAACCCAGCAAAATCAGATTTTAGCCGTTTAGACACATAGTAAATCTCAGAAAAGTCGCAGCTTTTTTCTCTGCAACATTTTCTAAAAAAATTCAAATCGATCGAAATAAAAAATCGATGGTTAGTAAATGAGCCCCTTGAAGTCCCAGTGGAACAAGTAAGGATGGGGTTACATTACATTGTGTGTCTAAGGCAGTAGTCCCCAACCAGTGGCTTGTGAGCAACATGTTGCCCCCCAACCCCTTGGATGTTGCTCCCAGGGGCCTCAAAGCAGTTGTTTATTTCTGAATTATTTGCTTGGAGTTTTGGTTGTATAAAAATCAGCTGTAATGACAAACAGAGCCTCCTGCAGGCTGCCAGGCTACTAAATAACTAATTACAGCCCATTTTGGCACCACCAGAAACTTTTCATGCTTGTTTTGTTCCCAAACTTACATTTAAATGTTGCCCATGATGATGTGAAATTGTTTGTATGATTATCATGGTTTTCTTTCAGTCTGTGAAATCAGGTATGTGTACATAAAAAATATTTTTATTTATTTCAGATAGTATTGATGCACCTTTTCTGCATAACCTAACGGAATGAACTCATGATAAAAAAGGGGATACATTTTCCCTTAAAGCGTTGGTGTAACTACTCCTCTTCTCTCCTCATTTAAGAAGTAGTGTGATATTCCTCACCATGAGATACTTATTGATTTCTTATTCCCTTCCAATGTGCTATTTAAATGGGTTTTTATATAAAACACAATTATTTTTCAACAGCAGTTTTTCTATTTTACATACAATTTAGAGTGTAGAGAGACATGAATTACAACCAACCCCTATTTATCCCTACTTGAGAACTGAAACTCGGAATTCTAAACAATTTAATCTACTACGTGTTAGGCATACATGGGCCCTACAGTGCTAGTGGCATTTGAATGAAAGCCTCCATGGCTACATAATAGATTATTTATATGAACTTCAGTAGAGTTTCTGGAGTAAATGCACAATTCTAGTGAAGGGTTTACAATACATTATACTGAAATATAGTACCTTTATGTTTTTGAGATATTTAATAATGTTGGTTTTGGGGATTTTTCAACATCATGAACAAAGGTGAGCACACAAATAATTATAAGCCATATCATTTCCGTCTTCTGTCCAGCTCACATTTATACAGAATGAAAAGCCAGGCAATATCAGACAATGAAAACAGTTGCACAAAGCCTAGAAAAAGCTAGAAATGTACCCTTTAAAGATATCGCAGAGGAAGGGGGAAAGGTAATATTGTTAAGGTCCAAGGTACTTAATGGTAGGAGACATACAGTGGTGTGAAAAACTATTTGCCCCCTTCCTGATTTCTTATTCTTTTGCATGTTTGTCACACAAAATGTTTCTGCTCATCAAAAACCGTTAACTATTAGTCAAAGATAACATAGTTGAACACAAAATGCAGTTTTTAAATGAAGGTTTACGTTATTAAGGGAGAAAAAAAACTCCATATCTACATGGCCCTGTGTGAAAAAGTGATTGCCCCCCTTGTTAAAAAATAACTTAACTGTGGTTTATCACACCTGAGTTCAATTTCTGTAGTCACCCCCAGGCCTGATTACTGCCACACCTGTTTCAATCAAGAAGTCACTTAAATAGGAGCTACCTGACACAGAGAAGTAGACCAAAAGCACCTCAAAAGCTAGACATCATGCCAAGATCCAAAGAAATTGAGGAACAAATGAGAACAAAAGTAATTGAGATCTATCAGTCTGGTAAAGGTTATAAAGCCATTTCTAAAGCTTTGGGACTCCAGTGAACCACAGAGAGAGCCATTATCCACAAATGGCAAAAACATGTGGTGAACCTTCCCAGGAGTGGCCGGCCGACCAAAATTACCCCAAGAGCGCAGAGACAACTCATCCGAGAGGCCACAAAAGACCCCAGGACAACATCTAAAGAACTGCAGGCCTCACTTGCCTCAATTAAGGTCAGTGTTCACGACTCCACCATAAGAAAGAGACTGGGCAAAAACGGCCTGCATGGCAGATTTCCAAGGCGCAAACCACTTTTAAGCAAAAAGAACATTATGACTCGTCTCAATTTTGCTAAAAAACATCTCAATGATTGCCAAGACTTTTGGGAAAATACCTTGTGAACCGACGAGACAAAAGTTGAACTTTTTGGAAGGTGCGTGTCCCGTTACATCTGGCGTAAAAGTAAAACAGCATTTCAGAAAAAGAACATCATACCAACAGTAAAATATGGTGGCGGTAGTGTGATGGTCTGGGTTTGTTTTGCTGCTTCAGGACCTGGAAGGCTTGCTGTGATAGATGGAACCATGAATTCTACTGTCTACCAAAAAATCCTGAAGGAGAATGTCCGGCCATCTGTTCGTCAACTCAAGCTGAAGCGATCTTGGGTGCTGCAGCAGGACAATGACCCAAAACACACCAGCAAATCCACCTCTGAATGGCTGAAGAAAAACAAAATGAAGACTTTGGAGTGGCCTAGTCAAAGTCCTGACCTGAATCCTATTGAGATGTTGTGGCATGACCTTAAAAAGGCGGTTCATGCTAGAAAACCCTCAAATAAAGCTGAATTACAACAATTCTGCAAAGATGAGTGGGCCAAAATTCCTCCAGAGCGCTGTAAAAGACTCGTTGCAAGTTATCGCAAACACTTGATTGCAGTTATTGCTGCTAAGGGTGGCCCAACCAGTTATTAGGTTCAGGGGGCAATTACTTTTTCACGCAGGGCCATGTAGGTTTGGATTTTTTTTCTCCCTAAATAATAAAAACCCTCATTTAAAAACTGCATTTTGTGTTTACTTGTGTTATCTTTGACTAATAGTTAAATGTGTTTGATGATCAGAAACATTTTGTGTGACAAACATGCAAAAGAATAAGAAATCAGGAAGGGGGCAAATAGTTTTTCACACCACTGTATATGGAGCAATCCAAAGTCTTACCCAAAGGACTTAGTTATCACATACTTTGTAGTACTCTTTTAAAAAATCTAAATGCATGTGGGCCGCATGCACCCCCACCCCCTACCTGTCTGGCTGCTTTGATGGCTTACCTTTATGTAGCTTTAAGTAGTATCAGTACTGAGATTAACTGACCCCCTGCATGGTTCACACCTCAGATTCAGGCTGTAATCCCCCTGTATTGTTTAAACATTGTTTAAACATGTAATCCCCTGTGTTCACACTTTTTAATCTCTGCATTGTTCACCCCCTGCATTGTTCACACCTCAGGCTGTAATCACCCACATTGTTCATTTGTTCACATCTCAGACCTGTAGGAGCAGTGCCAGCATTGTGTCATTGTATGTACTGCCTGACCTATGCTGCCTGTGTGGATGACACACACAGGCAGAGTATGGCACACACAGGCAGCATAGGGCAGGCAGAGTATGACACACACAGGCAGAGTATGGCACACACAGACAGAGTATAGCACACACAGGCAGAGTATGACACACACAGGCAGAGTATGACACACACAGGCAGAGTATGACACACACAGGCAGAGTATGGCACACACAGGCAGAGTATGACACACACAGGCAGAGTATGACACACACAGGCAGAGTATGGCACACACAGGCAGAGTATGGCACACACAGGCAGAGTATGACACACACAGGCAGAGTATGACACACACAGGCAGAGTATGGCACACACAGGCAGAGTATGACACACACAGGCAGAGTATGACACACACAGGCAGAGTATGACACACACAGGCAGAGTATGACACACACAGGCAGAGTATGGCACACACAGGCAGAGTATGACACACACAGGCAGAGTATGGCACACACAGGCAGAGTATGGCACACACAGGCAGCATAGGGCAGGCAGAGTATGACCCACACAGGCAGTGTAGGGCAGGCAGAGTATGGCCACAGGAAGCTAAGGACAGGCCTGTGTGTGCCATACTTTGCCTACCCTATGCTACCTGGCAGGGGTTTGTTCTGGGAGTTTGTTAGCAGTTGGAAATAGCCATTAAATGGTTCTTAAGGTGTGGAATTATATGCTGGTGGTTCCTGTGCTATCCACAGGGGGGGAGGATGCGGCATATGGATTTAAGGGTATGTCTTAATTTTACATTTACATTTAATATAATTCTTTCACATATCAATGATGGTTGATATCCCCGCAGTGAGGGCCAAGTATTTGGGTTTTTGCTACGCTATCACTGATAACATGGGTGTGGCTTGAAGTGGGTGAGGTTTAAAAGGGGAGTGGTCAAACTGGCTTCCATTAGTGGCCCTCCAATATGTATGCTACAGAAATTCTGGCCCCCGACACCACAGAAGTTGGACGCCACTGTCATATAATGAAATTCAAGATTAGAGAATTAACATGTACTTTAATGTATTTTACAGTACATAAAAAAAGGCAGTGAAAAAACGTTTATTGACATCAATGCATTTTGCATCACAATTTTGCAAATCTGGTGAAGTTTCAAACCAATGTGAAAAGGTGTCCAGGTTTCTTGGTTTTTGTGCCCCCCACCTCCTTTTTGCTTTCCAACTTTTGTTCTGCAAGTCTTTCAAAAATATTACAGATATATGAAAAATCTGATTCTAACAATCACCCTAAAACATTAAAATGCTTCTGGACATGTCCAAGACAGCAACTTTGTCTATCTCTTCTGGGAACCACTCCAATGGGGCAACCCCAGTCTGAAAACCTCTATACTACTGAATTGACATTTATAGTCACAATGAAGTCAGTGTGGTCTTGTTCTTTATACTTTCTATAGACAGCCAGTAAATGCAGAGCTGTTATGATCCTAAACATGATATGGCTGTGGAGGTTGCATATGCTGCAATCTTCGGCTAAGCTCCAATCCACCCAATAAAAACGTGTCTGGAGGACTAGCCAATGTTGGCCACATAGCACCTGCCAAGTGCCACCCCAGCAGCCCCTTCGCTGGAAAAAAACACATGGCAATTAGTGGAAAAATTTAATTTTTTCAGAAATGAGTTTGGCATGGCGTTAATAAATGACCCCCAGGTAGTCTTAAACATTACTGTGTGTATTCCAAAGAAAGTCATTAAATTAAACTCTAATTTCCTGCTTTAGAAATATCCCAAATATAGGTTTTTAATGTACATAAGGTAAATATTCCATTTCACTGGAAGAGTCGATGTGCTCATTTTGCCATGAAATTATCTGGACTGTATGCTCAGACACATTTTACTAAGAGTAATTATTTGCTGTACTTAGGAACATAATCAAATTAAAAGCAAGTTGTTACTGCAGCTCTAACATTCACAAATCCACTTGCAAGAAGCTGAAATAACACAGGCTGTATTTGTACAATAATATGATTCAAATATTTAAACTCTGAGTACAGCTCTCAAAACAGAGAATACTTGCTTTTTTTCTTCTCTTTTTTTTTCAAGTTTACACAGCTGGGCCTCGAAGTGCTTCTTTCTGATTCTAGTTATCAAATTAAACTCATCTAATGGGATCTTGTTAACAAGCAGAATACATTCAATGAAATGCTAGTAATGGGATGTATTGCAATATTATTGTTACCCAATAACTATTATTACTCTTAACAGAAATAACAGACACAGCCATGATTGTAATATAAAGATTATAGGTCTCGTATATGACCACAAACGTAGTGGGCAACTTTTTCCTGCTGTGAGTTGCGGCAACGCAGGTGCGTCAACTGGCGAACATTGGAAATGATGCTAGGCAGACGTAGAAAATATTTAGCGCAATAGTGCCTGGACTGTAATGAAACACACACAATTGGATTCATTTTATACTGTGGTAGGTACAGCGCAATTGAGTCAAGAGAATTGCCCATATGTGTCTGCCTTTATGCCAGAATTCTGGGAAAAATAGGGAATTGTTTAGGAAAAACATGGCAATTGCACTTTACATTGTACTTTATTCAATGCACTTGCAGACGTAAATGAGCCCTAATTTTTAGCAGCTGAGAACATTTTTTACAGGTATAGGATCCATTATCCAGAAACCAGTTATCCAGGAAGCTCCGTATTATGGGAAAGCCATCTCTAATAGACTCTATGTTACTGAAATAATTCACATTTTTAAAAATGATTTTCTTTTTCCTGTGTAATAATAAAACAGTACCTTGTACTTGATCACAACTAAGATTATAACGAATCCTTATTGGAGGCAAAACAATCTTATTGGGTTTATTTAATGTTTAAATGATTTTTAGTAGTTTTGAGGTGTGGTGATCCAAATTACGAAAAGACCCCTTATCTAGAAAACCCCAGGTCCTGAGCAGGTCCTATATACAGGTCCCATACCTGTATATGGACCTTGCTTACTAATTCTATTGAGAAAAAAGTTAAATGATAAGTGATATTGTTCACCTGTGTCATTTATTTTACAAATTACTAAATGTTTTTTCTTCCACATAAGCTTATGTAAAATAATGGCGTAAAATCTGGCGTTCGGATGACAAACTTCATTTATTTTACACAGCTTTTTATATCGTTTTTTTCAGTGAATTTCATTTTACACAGCATAATAAATAGGCCCCTTAATGTTCAAAATAGGTGTTCACCGCTTCCAGTAATTTCAGATCTGGTAGAACACACGCATCATAGATGAATCTGAGCAGGACTTGCCTAGATGATCAAACAAATGCGCGATCATCAATATTTCAGCTCCTGTGAGTTTAAAATCACTTAAAAAGCAGAGATTGGATTAGGTTGAGTGAATTACAAGGATCATTGGTACCACAACTATATTTTATGTATTTTTTTAAATGTTACTTTCTTTTATACATTGTGACCTTTATAGGGCTCTGTTACAACAAAAATAAACCTCTGGTTTTCTTGAGCACTCCTGACTTCTCTCCATGTACCCGTCATGGTCTGACTTACCCACACCGGTGCCCAGTGCAACCTCTTCACATGGATTGAACTCAGACCTGTAATTGTGCCTGGGCATATTCTGTATTTATGTTCATTAGCAGAGTCATGTCCTTTGCTTGCATTATATATCATCCGTTATGCTAATGTGGCCATGCTGCTCCTCAAGATAATTTCTACAATTCCTCCTGACACTGTGGGGGCTGCAGATGACAGAATAGTTTGTTTTGACTAGTCAAGTGAGCCTGCTTGACCTGGAAGTCACAGAAGAGGTTTTCCTTATGCACAGAGACGCGTGTGGATACGCAGTGCAAAGCAGCAGCTGTCGCTGGAAGCATATGTTAATCTTTAAAATCCTTAAATCTGCAGATAAATGTAAGGAGAGCCGACAGTGATATATAACATGATTTGGAAGTAACATTGGAATAGATTTCCTATTTTAAGCAAACTGCCATAATGACATATTGCCCTTGGATCTTTTTCATACAAACACGGGCAGACTGTGTATAAGGGACAAACTATTATTCCATGAGCATATATGATTGGTAACTCTTCTTGGTTAATTCCCACTGAGGTGAAGCTTGCTTGGTATTTAGTCAAACCGTCTTGACTGACTGTAAACTGGACTACACATTGCACACCCCTTGGGGTGTTCTACGGGGCTAATTTAGGAAGGCTTGGTAAATTTTACTTAATTCTTGCTAGAATTGTATTTATCAAGCCTTTCCAATTCACTCCAATTGTATAAATTCCCCCATACAATATGCATTGGGGGGTTTGTATGTATTATTAGTAGTGTGCAGTGCTCAGCAGTACTAAGCAACATTACCCTACAGAACAGAACTGGCACAGGTATCAGCTTTGATAAATGTGTCCCTTAGTATTGCTAAATGGGTTTTAAAGGAGAAGGAAAGGCTAAGTCACTTGGGGGTGCCAAAATGTTAGGCACCCCCAAGTGACTTAGATCGCTTACCTCTTACCCCGGGCTGGTGCCCCAGTACGGAGAGAACAGCACCAGCCCGGGGGAGCAGCGAGCGCTTCCTCCTTCCTTTTCGCATGCGCCGGCCGACGGATTACGCCGGCAGAAGAGAAAGGAAGGAGGAAGCTCTTCCTTCAGGTACCCCGGGCTGGTGCTTTTTTCTCCTAACAGGGGCACCAGCCCAGGGTACAAGGTAGGCGATCTAAGTCACTTGGGGTGCCTAACATTTTGGCACCCCCAAGTGACTTAGCCTTTCCTTCCCCTTTAAATGAGTACATAGTCTTCTTAACCAGAGAAAGAGGAGGGATCAGTGACAGAATAACTAAAGGTGCCCATACACCTTAAGATCCGCTCTCTTGGCAATGTCGCCAAGCGAGCGGATCTTCTACCGATATCCCCACCTACGGGTGGGCGATATCGGGAGAATCCAGGCTAATTCGAAATTATAATGATGGGCATAACCAAAGTCGGTCCGGGGACTGCATCAACGAGCCGATGCAGTCCCCGATCCGACTAGATTTTTAAACCTGCCCGATCGAGATCTGGCCAATTTCAGGCCAGATATCGGTCAGGCAGTCTGGTTGGTAGTCCCCATACAGGGGCCGATTAGCTGCCAAATTAGTCTAAGGGACTGATATCGGCAGCTAGAATCGGCCCGTGTATGGGGAACTTTATAAATCTACTGGATTAGTGACGGGACAATAGGAGAATCAGATAGGCATTCCTGAAAAGGTATTTTTTAAGGGGATATCTGCAGGTTAATATTGGAATAGGTAGCCTGTTTATTAAAATTTGACTTTTTTAAAGAAAATCACAGCGAAAATGGAGCTGCGATTCAATGGAGCTGTTTCTACAGCATTTATTTTTTGAGTGGATGGCAACAAAGTCTTGATTGAGTTTAACTGAGATTTTTCACCTGCAATCAAGTTTAAAAAAAAAAAAAAAAATCAAATTTGAATATTGATAAATCTGCCTCCCTGTGATTTCTTCCATATTGGTCCATATTGTTCAAACACCCCAGTTCCACCCCATATGTGTAGTAAACTACATGAATGGCATCAACCTGTAAGTGCAGAAGGGATGGATTTGCCCTGAAAATGCCCATAATTCCCTGCGGTATTGCTGGTCTGAGATAATCTATTTATTAAGATTCGTACTTGTGTGATTTTTATATTTTCTTCTGCTTCAATTAGCCTCAAATGTTACCTTATTTACTGAAAACAATGCAAAAAACTTGAATTGCCTAAATAGTCAACATGTTCCTAGGACAGCTCCCATTGACTTCTAAATGACTTCACAAGCATTTAAACGCTGATGTTTCGCGGTTTTTTTTTGCTTAATATTGAAAATTCCTCTTTGTTAAAAAAGCCTATTATTAAGGTGAAAACCTCCTTTAACATTACTGTCTGATTTTCTGTAACATTTAAAAGTTCAGATTTCACTTATTAATGGATGTTTACGTCTCTGAGCTTTTTGTCTTTTTCACTCTTAGCACTAAACCAGACACAGACGTTTCCATGCAGCAGTGTTGTAAATGTAAACATGCTTTTTAGATAAAGGGCAATTGATCTTACTGGGTGTGCTTTGATAATAAGTGCATAATAAGCCCCTGTCATAACACAAGATATGACTGTTTTTATTTTGTACAAGAAAGGAAGTGGAAACAGTCATGAGCACCAGTACTTTCCCATGGCACTGCTGGAACCGGCATTAGTCCCTAGCTAACTGCAACAGTAGAGGTGAAAGGGAATTGATATTTGTGTAAGGGATTGCTATTTGCTTAATTTCATAATGTCATTTTTTTCAGGATATCACCTATCTGCCTGAAATAAAAACTGAAAACTGATTAAATCTTTCAGCAAAATTCATGCCAACGAGAACTGCCTTGAAACAAGACTTGTCCGGTGGTTTCGTTTTGACCTGGGGAGACGCCTTGAACTGTACAGTAAGAGAAACACCTTCTAAAAACTGACTAATAACGGCAAGAGTTTAATTATTGTGGTTTCATATTAAACACTCATGGCTCCAACGTTTATGCACAGAATTGAAGCGCAATTTATTATTTTTGTAGCCACTGGTTACTTTATTTGTTTATAGGAAAAAAAAATAAAATATAGTGTAAAAAGACAAACTGCTATATTTGGCATGTGTTCTTAAGGGGAATACTTGCTGTTTCTAGCACTCTCTTAATCTTATATGGTGTAAAAGAGACATGCTGCCAATGGGACCATATTTGAACCTGACCCTTGTGGTGTAAGATTTCCTGTAATGCAACATTCAAAAAGGTGTGAAAGAGTTAACCCCTTTTGGAGCAAAAATAGCTGCATTTACTATGATGCTCTTTATAATTAGATACAGTAATATGTTGTATAGCCTAGTGACCTTAAAGGTATACCAAAGATAGTCAGGTCTCGCTATGAAATATTTTGATTTCTTTTTCTTTATTAGAGAGGTAAAACTTGCATTTGTTTGAATAAGACAGTATTAAAGGAGAACTAAAACTTGAAATTAATATGGTCAGCTATATTTTATGTACTGAACTTGCAGTTCTCAGTAACACTGCACATGCTCAGTGCGCTCAGCAAGCCCCTCCTTCTTACGGTACCTTTGATGCTTAGGGTAATGGCATAAAACACATGCATGTAGGCGGTAAGCAGCTCTGCCCAGCAGAACAATACATTGATTAAACAAACAGGTCAATACAATAACAAACACAAATAAATACAAATTATTGCTACATTAAAGATTAGATGCCAAGTGGATTATTTATCAGCATTTACATTCTCAGTTTTTCCACTATTCAAATAGCAGTTGGCCTAAGTAAAATTTAAGACATTTTTTAAATTTGAGTTTGATGAAATTTCAAGTTTATTTCGATTGAAAGGAAAACAAAAATCCACAAATTCCAATTTTGATAAATATCTGACAGTGGGTTGTACAGTAACAGAGGCAACACCCATAAGATAACCTAAAAACACACACTGCAACGTTACACGTCACAAACACATTGTGCAGTGAGAGACAATACGTATTTATATCTCAGAAACTCTTTATTCTTCCATTTTCTTTCCCACTCCTCTCACATCTGCCAGTTTATCAGCCACCTTCCTCAATCCACTACACTCAATTCCATCTTCTCTATATGTATTTGCTTTCCCTTTTTCCATTTATGTGAATTTCTTCATCCATTCTCCATAACAATCTCTTATCCCATTTTCTTCCTCTTCTGTTTAACATTTCCTTCTTCCCATTTTCATTTTTCTTCTCTAAGGTGTCACATTTACCCTCTTCCCCCAAGAAACCCTGGTCTTTTACTGGCCATTGCTTCTTTTTATTTTTTACGTAATACATATTGTATATAATGCTTTTTATTAACTATGTTAAATTCCAAAATTCATTAAACCCCAAAAATTAAAAAAAAAATTAAAAAAAGTTTTTAAAACATTGGCATCTAAAAGCTGCCGAGTTCATGCAGAAGTCAATGGGAGTTGCCTTAGACAAGATCTATGCATTATTTCAATTCAAGTTTTTTTCAATTTTTGAAAATGTTTGAGAGGTTTATAGGCCCATTAAAAATGATAAGAAAAACACAAATTTGGTGAATTCAAGTTTAATTTATTAAATTTTATATATTCAAAGTTTTTTGTAAAAAAGCAAACATATGGGTTTGGTAAAATTATTATTTCTTCTATTATTTCTTCATTTGAAAATTGATAAATAAGACTCCAAGCAGTCGTATTAGACTTCTAAATCTGCAACTCAAACTGAAAACAAATCATCCAAAATTGAAATGCGTCCAATAGAACACTAGTGAGTAGTGATGAGCGAATCTGTCCCATTTCACTTTGCCGGAAAACTTGCAAAATTAGTGAAATGCGTTGTTTCGCGAAACGATTCGCCAATGGCTAAATGAGGAAATTTGCTGCGAATCCTTGCCTGCCAAAAAGCTATGCTCATTACTACTAGTGAGCTCACTTAAAAGGAATAATGAAAAAATACTGTAAAGCAGCATCTTTAGTATTTGGCTTTTTCTCAAAGCGCCTTCAACCTAATTCATTTCTTCAACCAATGTATTTTATAAAGAAGGACATGATTGAGTGCAGTTTCATATTAACCTGATATATATGCAAAATGAGAGCCAGCCTTGCTGAGCGGCCTGTCTTAACAATGATTACATTACTAATTAAATTACAGAGTAAAGAACAGTATATGGACAAAGGTTCATGAATTTCCTCAAGAAGTCAATGTAGCATATGGCTAAACTGAAAGGAGTAGGAATTATTTAAGGATTTACAGCTTTCTAGTGGTTTAATCAAAATAAAATTCAGAAAATGTATCCTTTAGAATGAGAGGGAGTGAGTGTATTGACTGAGCATCAGACCTTGAACGCCAAAGGAATTATTTTCAAAGTAGGAGTCGGTTTAGTGTTTAAAGATGCAATTAATTATCAGTTTATCTAATGACGACCCATAAATAACAAATATTCCTGACAAACTAACCGTGATTGTATCCATGATATGGATGTTCTTATTTATTTTATATGTTCAAAATATCCAACATATTTTGTTTATTCATTTTAGTGAAATCACAGTTTGATTGTCTGAGAATACAGGAATTTATTATCACGACCTCCCAAAATGGCGAGCGGTCTGAGGAGTCGCATTCCAATGAAGGCTAGTGACTATGCGGAGTTTTTTTCAAAAGTCTTTTTGTCCGTGGATTTGATACAGTATTGATCTTTCTTGATCAGTTTTGATCTACTTTCTTGGTGAAAATATTTAATCAATTCAGGATGAGTCATTCTGTATGGATTGTTGGTGATTGTTTTCTAACGGTTTTTAATGAATTTGCCTCTAAATTACCCTCATAACTGGAAAACAGTTATTTGTACAGATCCATTTAGGGGCGGGCCAAGCCAACCGGGCACCCTATGCAACTGGAAAGCCACCTCGCCCCTGCACCTTCCCCTCCCTCGTGCTTTGGCGCGCATGGGGGGGTGCGATAATTCATTGCCCCCACCGCATAATGACAAGTGGAGGGGGCAATGACAAAGGAGCTAGGGGTAGGCAGGAAAGGCTCCTGCCTGGCGCCCCCCAATCGTTGTACCCTTGGCAGCTGCCTCTTCTGCCTACCCCTGGTTCCTGCCCTGGATCCATTAAAGCTTACTCTTTAACTAGACTGATCAGTATAGTATATAAATATGTGCATTGAAATGATTATACATACTTATGTAAGTGCATGCCAGCTGCTGGAAAGAACTTACATGATGTCACAAAACTAACAAATGTGTGTTTACCTGTGAATATTGCTGTCAATAAAACCTGTTACATGAGTGAATTTTATGACAGAAACAAAGTTGTAACATTAATGATCCTCTAAGTCAGTGCTGTCTCTGATTTTCCATGCGGGGAGACAAATATCTGCGATTTCACAGGTTTGGGGACTGGATTATTATTGAAATAATGATGTCACAGAAAGTCACCCATAGAGACCTTGAACATACGAGGGACCATAAAATTAACTTCAGGATTTCATCCATACTGTGGGTCTCCAGCAGGACAGCATTGGTCTATACAGTGATTGTCACATACTCAGTGTCGGACTGGTGTGACTGGGGCTGTAATCTCTAAACTATTCATCCTGCTGCCCTCACATTTTTATTCTCCTAGTTTCTTTTGTTTAGATACTATTATCTATCCCTCCATCTATTTCTCCTCTTTGTTTCCATAAAAAAACAGGGAACGACCATGAAAAGGTCAAATGGTTATGAATAGGAGGGCCCACTGACTCCTGGGCCCACTGGGAGTTTTCCTGGTGATTGCTGATGTGCGTTAATTGCGTGAAAATTTGTGTCATGGTTGTACGCAAATATCGTGGTGCGATCCGAAAGTTACAAAATTTTCGTATCCGAATGATCGTAAGCGGCGCAAAAACCTTTCTGACTTTGAACCTTCAGTGCATGATTTTGGAAGCCTCCCATAGGACTCAATGGCACTCTGCAGCTCCAACCTGGCCCAAGGAAAGTCTCCCATAGGGCTCAATGGCACTCTGCAGCTCCAACCTGGCCCAAGGAAAGTCTCCCATAGGGCTCAATGGCACTCTGCAGCTCCAACCTGGCCCAAGGAAAGTCTCCCATAGGGCTCAATGGCACTCTGCAGCTCCAACCTGGCCCAAGGAAAGTCTCCCATAGGGCTCAATGGCACTCTGCAGCTCCAACCTGGCCCAAGGAAAGTCTCCCATAGGGCTCAATGGCACTCTGCAGCTCCAACCTGGCCCAAGGAAAGTCTCCCATAGGGCTCAATGGCACTCTGCAGCTCCAACCTGGCCCAAGGAAAGCTTCCCATAGGGCTCAATGGCACTCTGCAGCTCCAACCTGGCCCAAGGAAAGTCTCCCATAGGACTCAATGGCACTCTGCAGCTCCAACCTGACCCAAGGAAAGCTTCCCATAGGGCTCAATGGCACTCTGCAGCTCCAACCTGGCCCAAGGAAAGTCTCCCATAGGGCTCAATGGCAGCTCCAACCTGGCCCAAGGAAAGTCTCCCATAGGACTCAATGGCACTCTGCAGCTCCAACCTGACCCAAGGAAAGTCTCCCATAGGGCTCAATGGCACTCTGCAGCTCCAACCTGACCCAAGGAAAGTCTCCCATAGGGCTCAATGGCACTCTGCAGCTCCAACCTGACCCAAGGAAAGTCTCCCATAGGACTCAATGGCACTCTGCAGCTCCAACCTGACCCAAGGAAAGTCTCCCATAGGGCTCAATGGCACTCTGCAGCTCCAACCCGGCCCAAGGAAAGTCTCCCATAGGACTCAATGGCACTCTGCAGCTCCAACCTGGCCCAAGGAAAGCCTCCCATAGGACTCAATGGCACTCTGCAGCTCCAACCTGGCCCAAGGAAAGTCTCCCATAGGGCTCAATAGCACTCTGCAGCTCCAACCTGACCCAAGGAAAGTCACGATACCAAAGCTTGAATGAATCCGAAACTTTGGCGAAAATATTGTGAAAATTAAGCACAGTTCTAAAAGTTAGAAAAAATATTAATTTTTCCCATTCAGACTCATTCGGACTTTAATGAATGGGCCCCTTAATATTGCATTTTAGTATATAGGCAGTATTACAGATACCCTGGCTTGGCAGCAGCCCTATGTGACAGGCAGACAAAAAAATGAAATGGAAAGAAAGGACTAAACTTACTACATTAACAATTACAATTTACAAAAGTTAATGAGGTGCTGGCAGTCTTGATTAATGAAGTAGAAGTTGTATAAGAACTACTTATCCAGGGAAGAAGGGTCAGACACTTGATAAACAAGTATGTCTCCTAAGACTGTATATAACAATTGGGGGAAATAATGATCAATCCACTATTCAAGTAGCACTTGTTGTGAAGTTTCAAGGCAATGGTTTGTCCCGCCTCATAATGTCAGTAGGGAGAGTCAAGTTAAGGTCTTAACAGCTATATAAAGAGTTTCAAAAATTGTTTTATGAATATAAAGTAAGGAAGTAAACAGTGATATATTTTAAATTCTAATCTGACAAAACAATTATTAATTATAAAAATGATTTCACAATCATAGGTTTGCAAACTAACCAAATAGTTGGTATAGTCAAGAAACATAAATACACTGTAACATATATCATAATATTTATCATCATATATTAATGTTTGTGCTTGTCACATAACAAACTAAAATGTGTGTATTATTATACATTATAAACCTCCCCTACTTTAAACCATAAAGGTATATAGTCCAGTGAAGTTCCATGACATGCACAAAAGCGTTGCCAGTAGGGGTCCTTGTTCCATTATATGGGCATGTTTTGTGTATTCTCTTATCCATTTATTTTACAATGTATGGTTTTTTTCTGGGTTTGAATGTAACTTTTTAAAAATGTTTGACCAAACAGTCAGTTGCTACCATTACTCTAACTTATATAAACTGAAATTAAACTTCTGTAACGTCAATGAATAAAACTGCTGCTGTGCAGAATCATCTGGGACCCACTGATAGAAGGGTAGGTAAAGGGTGCAGTAATATCTGGAACTAATATAGGAACTAAAGGTTGCTCAGTGCCTATTTCAAGGGGAAATAAACTTAAAAAAAATGTTATTTGTAATTGCTATTTAAAGTAGTCATTGTCTGTCCCTTTCTGTTCTCAGCAGTGCTGGTTCTGACAACTGAAACTTATACACAGTAAAATCCAAAAATGTTAATGTACTGCAGAGGTGCAAACCTAAGTCTACCTAGGGATGACTGGGAAAGGCAGGTAATATAGCCACGTGGTGCTAGACTAGAAAATTCCCTTGGGCAGTGCTTTTTTTTTAAAGGAGCAATGGCTCATGGAAAAAAATGTAATTCACTTGGGGGTTCCTAACATATTAGCACGCAGGGTCTGGCCCACCAGGACACCAGGAAAAATTCCCTGTGGGCCTAATACTGCTGGGTCCTGTCATCCGCCCACAAGCCAGCCTTCCCCAGTAACCACATTCCGCTGCTGTGCATTCCACTGGGGAGCAGTATTTTCCACTGTGGAGCTCGGTGGGGGGCCCTTTGGTAGGGTATCCATTGGGACCCAGGTACCCTAGCCAGACTCTGATTTCACTAGGGATGCACCAAATCCAGGATTCGGTTCCAGAATCCTTGCTCCTGTCCGAACTGAATCCAAACCCAAAAATCACCTGACTTTGTCACATATACACAGAAGTTGACAATGTTTTGCCGCGCACTTTGTGTGCAGTGCTCTTTAATACTTCCATTTCCTAATTTACATATGTGATTTATGATGTGTATTTGTTGCGGTATTCGGCTGAATCATTTACAAAGGATTCGCCCAAATCCAAAAATATTGGATTCGGTGCATCCCTAGTTTTCACCCTCCAATGATGTTGGCTTTCCTCGTTCTTTGAGCCTTGTCTTGTATAAATAGTTGACTTCTATACAGACATAGACAATAAATGCCAGAAAAGGTACTCAGCAGGGTCCTAAGAGCAGTATAATGTCGAGGTACCAAGTCAGATCAGAGCAATAACTGAAGGATAGATTATGAAGGCCCTTATCTTTCATAATTTAGGACTTCTGGAGAGCATATTCTGCTTGCTATATTTACAGACTTCAAATTAAATGTAATAATGAAAGATAATAATTTTGCGGTATGATTTAAATGCCTGGTATTTCATTCACTAGATTGTAATTATCTGTGATCACATTCATTGTCTGAGGAGATGTTGCATCTCCTCCAGATCCAAAGAAATTGGCAGGCATTCCCTATTGGCTATGTCATCGCTACCCCTTGGCATAAAGATGAGCCTCTTCACACACCTGAAGCATCAGCCAAGAGCATAAAATATTTAAAGCATTATAGCTTTGCAGATGCAGAGTAAAAGAGTCCCTAGGTAGCTAATGCATTCATTTTTGTTACTTACCATTCCTCTTCAGTAAGCACAGATTTATTTTATACAATTGCTTGGAAGCCTATGGTTCTTGGTGTGGGCAATCACTGCAAGGCAGGAAAAAAGCAGGATAGGCTTTTATATGGATATTTATTATGATGTTTATAGAACATGTATATATTAACACTGTTTACAGTGAACAAATATCTCTACAGTCATACACAAAAATACTTTCAAAATCTACTCTAATTCATCTTATTTCTAATAAATCCATTATTCTATAATGTATTTTAGCAATTCCCTTTTCTGTTTTCCAATTTGGTAAAATGCTAATTAGCTAGATTGCGAATACTTATTTTTTCATTTCTAAAATCTTAAATTGAAACATATTTTTTGGTAACAATGTTATATTTTATCAAAAGATACTTATTATATTTTCCAGTGGACAGGTGAAAGTGTGTGCTAGGCTGGAAAAATTCCTTTTTATAGCTACTTGCTCTGCTGAAGCGATAAAGATTTTCACACGTGGGAACCTGGCAAAAAAGAAGCAGGTGGAAGAACCCTGCAAATGTTTAAGTCCCCTTTAATAAGCAGGCAAACATCCAGAGCTTTAAAAACGAACACAATTCCTTTCTCTGCTTGTTGAACATACTGAACCATGGTGCAAGGAAAAAAGACCAGAGAATTTCTAACCTACTTTTGCTTGAATGGGGGATTTACAACAGAAGTATTTGTCAATTTAAAGAGTAAGTTAATTAGTGTTGTGAACCCAATATCAAATAAAGTGACCAGAAGGTTCCAGCCAATAATCTTAGCCAGCATGGTTTTATATCTTCATCTCCTGTTGCTTTTCTCAAGGGAATTGCACTGAGATAGAGAACATGACAGAGGCACCAGTGTATTGTAAATATTGTCCCTAGGCAACTGGCAGTTAAGACATCATCTTAGTCTGTCGTATGGCAAACAGAAGGAGTTATGGTTCTGAGGGATCCAATTGATCTTCTCTTTCCTGTAAAATTGTCTTGATTTTCCCATGCACAGTAAAAACCTTTACTATAATGGAGCTAAATTTGTTCTTGATTTACTATTCTAGGAAAAACAGTGAATCTGTATGTACAGTAAGTGAGTAGCTCCATAGATATGAACTAAAAGGTCTCTAACTATCCAAGAATAGTTTGAACTCACAAATAAAACCGACAAACCCAAAGGCAAGCCATGTTTATATAAATAAAAAAATGAGTGGCACAATGAAGCAATAACATATTAATTCCTTTTATAAGAGTACCTGCAAACTAGCCTTTTGTCATAAACGTGCCTACACATTTCCCTGGGACATGGGCATTAGGTCAGCATACTTGAACATTTGTGCAAATCATACATGTGTATTCTAAAATCCTCCACAGGGACTGTTTGTCTAGTTCTTAGTGCTCTCAGGAATCTTCAACTTTAACAACAATGTATATCTATAAATCATAAGTATTAGAAACCAAGTACTGACTTGACATTTGTGAGCTGAGTCCTGTTTGCTATGTTATATACTGTTACACCCATGTATATTTATCTTTTCCATATTTTTATATGCCAGATTCTATCTTTTGTTCTCATTGTGTTACATGAATAATACTGTAAATGGATATCTATTTTCTACATCTAACCCATTTAGCAATTTTACATAAGTACTAATTGTGCATGGGAGAACTTTCACCCTTTTAGTGCCTGAATTTAGGTGAAAAGAGACTTTAAAGATTAAGAACACAGGCAAAGGATGTTTTTGTCTAGTAATCCACAGTAATCAGATGGTTGCATTTATTCCTAGTAAAGGTTAACTGTTGACAAAATTTCCAGGGTTTGTGCAAAATTGTATTTGTGCCTATACAGCGTATACTTTGACAGTCACGTGCAGCACTACAAATCTCTTTCTCCCTATTTACATATATATCATGCATAGTCACCTATACTCTTCTATACTAGTCCATAAGGCTAACTAACAAATCTCTTTCTCTATCTCCCTATATACATATATATCATGTATAGTCACCTATACCCTTCTATACTAGTCCACAAGGCTAACTAACTTATGCAATGAGCTAGGCACAAAAATGCAACACCAACCGTGTAGCGTTTAGTTACAATTCCAGTATAAAGGCTCTACCATATAGCTTGAACTGCACTTTGTGTGCAATTTATCAATATAGTTATAAATGATCATCCCTGTTAGTAAATCATGCACAAATAACATTTGTATTTACACTTCCTCAAGTCTTTCAACAATAATTCCAACTTCCATTCAAACGTTGAGTTTCCAAAGTGAAGTTTGAAATTTGGTCAGTGCTGTTTAATGCTCTGTCTGTCATGAGAGGAACATCAAAGGCTTTAGTAAATGCAATATATTTGTAAGTGTAATATGTATTAAAAGATAAAACAAACAATACCGTCTTATATTCCAGTAACATGTGACCATGCATATTTACATTCATGCATTTTGCCAGGGCATCAAACAAGTTGATTACCATCAGGTATGGCCAGCTACTGCAAGTGATGGGCCAAGACTGGTTCATTCAAAATGTCAGCCATCAGGTAGAATCCAGACAGCATGAACAGTCTAGTGCTCTTCTGCCTGGTCAGGCCTAAATTATATATTAGAGGCTCTGTCAATTATTGCTTATATGGAAAGGAATTGGTCTTGTATGTGAACAGGAGAACCTGGATTGGTAGCTGATTTCTGCCTAAAGAATGCTCATACTAGGTGAACTACTCCAGATTTTGCCATTATAGAGCAAGAGAGAGAGATAGAGAGAGATACAATAAACCTGTGCTTTCTAATTATTTCCTTATACTAAGCACAATACAGAAGGAACATTTGCGGTTTAGTGGCCCTTTAAGCAAAACAGGAAGAGGTTCTCTTTTGCTAAGTACATTATTACATATAAAATTGCAAAAAGTGTATTTTCCTAAATGTTGCAAGAGGCTAAAGTTAGAAAGTTATTATGTGCATAACAGAACAAGATTTACTAGTTAAATATTATATAATATAAGCAAATAATTTCTGGCTCTTACTAATCTCTAAAGGAGTGCATTTTAAAACAGAGATGCTATCATATGTACTGAATGTTTTCCATCTGATAGCAGTTTAAGATGATTTGTTTTATGATTGTTCTAGTGCGGTGATTTGCACCATGACACTTAAATTTGGGTTCTCAAGAGGGTAGCATTTTGGTTTATTCACAAGAAAGCTGTTCCAGCTCGCATACTTTCACACAGGATCCATGCAAAATGAGTTTTTGTTTTATATCCTTAAGTAACCAAGGGAATGAGAAGACATGTACTGTATGACTTGCAACATTGAAACAGAATGATCCACAATAAAAGGACAGAATTACAGTGTCTGTATCAACTTACTTCCTAGCTGTACATATATATATATATATATACATATATATGGATACTCGAATGAACGGACCGCTCCACACAGGACTTATATAGAACAAAGAAGTTTGTTTCAAGACTATAACAAAGACTAACGTTTCGGCTGCTTCACCAGCCTTTCTCAAAGTTACAAATCTAATGGTGAAACAAACCTAAATACGAAATCTGGCGGGAAACAAAATACAGATGACGTGGGAATGTGACGTGTACTCCAACAAACAAATGGGATCAAAGAATAAAAAACAATTAAAAATGAAAATAAAAATAAAAACTTTTTATACGTCATATTATGAGGTGCACAAGCAAGGAAGAAAAATAAACATACATTATAGAAATCCCCTGCACCGCATGTCCTTCAGTATCAACCGCTCATAATAACTGCACATAACTGCACATATTAATCCAAGGATGTGTAAAGGCTCTAAGTGCGGGATGTTAGGGAGTCCCTGAATCCACCATTTTGGGATTTGGTGAAATCCTAAATCCTTCAAGAAAGGTTCAGCTGAATCCCAAACCAAATCCAGTCATGTGATTTTAAGGATTCTGATCCAGTTTGGCTAGGCACTTTGATTCAGCTGAATCCTAATCCTTGTGAAAAAGGCTGAATCCTGGCTGAATCCCAAACCAAATCCAGGATTTTGTGCATCCCTATATATATGTTTATATATTCATACTTTCTATCCTCTCATACAGCTGCTACATACTCTGCCATGTGTGAGCCCAAGACTGTGCAAGGGATCTATGGAAAGTAGAAGTAATATGGTGGCACTTTTTAGAAAGATACTAGGCTGGAACATTTTTTTCTGACAAATTGCCCCCTCCCCCAGGGAATTTACTTTTTGCCGCTTAAGTACAAATGAGAATAATTTAAGCAGTAGTAGCTTTTATGGCACTTGAGCGTAAGTTGCTAAACATCCACCAATCGCCATTGATTTTCTTCACCCTAAGAGGGTGTCCTCATCTGCTCTATGAGTCATTTTAAAAAAGAAGAAGAAAGACTGGTGCATGCATGTATGCAATACAGATTTTAAATAGGTTTGGGTGGGAGAGCAGGGTGGCCTTCTAATTTTCCTTTTCCTTAGAATTTCCTCACAGTTATTTTCTCTAGCTCTTCAACACTCTTTTGTACCACCACTGTCTCTTTGGCGCTTCTACTCTGTCTTATGCTTTCCCACCTTTTCCACCCTATGTTTTTACAATGTCTGAACTCTATTTGGCTCACATTTAGCCCTCCTCTCTTCATGCCATTCTCTCTGCATGCCCATGTCTGCCAATTATCGGGTCTCAGCTATATGACTGACAGTAACATAAGCCAATTGCTCTTACCCCAGCCCGCTGATATGTACTCAAGAACAGTTGGCAACTTAAGAATTTGCAATAGTTGAAAGACTTTGGCAGATAAAGACAAAAAGTACATGTGTAATGCAGTATCAGTCCAAGAGCTTATGGCACACTCAGATATTGTCTTTTGCTGTCTGCAATCAGCGTGAAATTTAGGCATGAGTCAATATTGGCTTCAGTCTACAGTTTTTGGAAACAGTGCAGGTGGGCACACACTGAAAAATAATAAAATACAAATCTTTAGCCAATTCTGTGCCAATAAATAACTTGCTATATTGTGTTGGCTATTATTACCAACTCTCATGATCTCTGCACTCTGCTCCCGTTATATCCTAATTCTATAAAATATATGACATTGAAGGAGGTTGGTCGGAAATGGCCAATGATAAATCATTACCCCCAGTATTTCATTTTCCCATAATACTTGGGCATAGACCTGTCAACATGTCAACATGTAGCAGGTCTTAGATAATTCTTCCATTTCAAAACTGCATATTTCCTTTTTAATTAGCAAACTAATTAGTCATATAACTGAATTGTGCTTAGAGAAAACATACAAGGCCTCATTTGCTAATAAAGGTTCATGGTCTACACAAGAAAGTGAAGGATGAGCTAAAATAGTAAAAGCCATACATTAAGTAGTTGAACTTTGCACCCTTTAAGACTATTGATAGAAAATAGTCAGCAGACACTTGGGTCAGTAGGCACAAGCTTATTGGTGGGCACAATTTTAGGAAATAGTTCCAATATATTGTTGGCAATATTTTAGTAATTGAGGCCCACACAGTGTTTTTGATGGAAGTTTCACTGTATTTTGTACGATAAGATATATTTGGCTAAAGCTTAATCATCCTCAGTCTTAACAAAAGTTCATATTTGTAAGCTCTTTTGGGCAGGGCTCTCTTCACCTCTTGTATCAGTTATTGGTTGCTTTATATGTTACTCTGCTACTATGTCCAATGTATAAAACTCACTTATTGTACAGCGCTGCGGAATATGTTGGCACTTTATAAATAAATATTAATAATAATAATAATATTTCTTAGATAACAACATAGTAGCATAGACTGGTTGCTAATTTTGTCATTGGGTTTTTGTCATTCTATGTCATCCACAAATTATGGTGAGGCCTGTACTCTTGCCCAGGTCTATGCAACTATTCACATGTAGTTGGCTGTTTATTTCCTACAGTGAATGACTGAGGGCCAGATTTTATTACAATTATAATTTCATACAAAGAAGTCTATAGAGCTCTTTAGCAGAACGTTGGCTTTAAAATGCTCTTAAGGCCCCATCCAACCAGACCTCAAGTTGGACAGCTCTGCTCTAGCCTAAATTGTGACTGATTCTATGCAAATGTTATTTAACGCTAATTCACATTATCCAATACCACTTTTATTGAGTAAAGAGTATATTACAGCATGTCTGTGAGTGTGAATGTTTGGGTGTATAAGTGCATGTGATTGGCTTAGATCCTGCAAATAGATTAGTAGCTGTTACCTGTAACTGGCAAGGACTATTTCCTGTGAGAACATAATAGACTAATTCCTTGATAGGTAGGAAACCTATCCCTAGGTGGCTAGAATTAGCAGCTTCTAAACTCTCCGTGTAACATAGAACTCTGTAGGTATACACTGTGCATAAAGCTTTGAATCTACCGTGAATCTACTTTCAATCTACATTGTTCTTGTAACAGTAAAATGCATGGGTTACTGTAAGAGTGAAAGCAGCAGAAAATCATGCAAATGAATGTGTTTAATGGATAACATTGTTTTAATCAGGAAGCACAATATTTACGAAGTACCTCTAAGCAGGTATATAATACATAAAAAAAATATATTAGTGTTACTTAACGGATCCCACCACTCTATCAAGTTTTCAAATTAATAAATAAGATTTTGAAAACACAATTATTTTTTAATCACAAACGACCCTGTTTTGGACATGACTTTTCCTCCTTCTAAAGCATTTAAGACATCTGTAAACATTTTAATGTTACTGTACAGAGAAACATTTGGTCTCCCATTTGATTACATTAAAGTCAGTGGCTAAATCTTGTCTTTGAGAACATTTCAGTTTATTTGATCAAGGAGATGTTAAGCGGCCTATGAGCTCATGCCCAAATGCCTCTTCACAGGGAACAATCATTCAGATTCTTCTCCTGTTTAATGTTTTTAATGGAAAGATTACTTTTGGGTGGAGGCTAGCATTTTGTTTTTTCAGAACATATTTTACAGAAATAAAAATGGAAAAACAATACCAACTCTGTGTTAAAATAATGTAAAGTCACCTATTATTTTATAGGGGAGTTGTTAGAATTCCATTGTATTTTTTGCCATCATAATTCATGGGATTCTTTGTGTGTTAGCCTTGTGTGTGAGTGCCTTCTATGTTGTGCTAACCTAACCCCATAATGACCTAATCTGCGGGCTGTTCTGCGTGTGGCTTCTCCTATTTAATGGCCTCACAGGAGCTCATGAGAAGTTCCAGAAAAGATGTAATTGATTCCAAACGATTTTCTTTAACATGTACGCTTAATGAAACTGCATATATTTTACTTGTGAACAAGGTAGCTACAGTTGTTGATATAAATATTATATTGTGTGAGCTAAACATCATGCTGCTTTATGGTGCAAAATGATAGCTGCTCGGATCTAAATGGTAGCAAGAAAGTATGTTTTCTTATGTGAGATGGTGCACATGTTATCCAGAGGGGCAACAATCCCTTCTGAAACCTCTCTAATTTGCCTTGGGGGGGGGTGCCTTTCTTTTGACAAGATGGCAATCAGACCAATCCCTGGATCAACTTGTACAAAGAGTTATTTTCATTACTGCTTTATTTCTTTACTTTCTAAAAAGCCATCCAACCCTTTCTTGAAGCTATCTAATCTGTTATGCGGTCATCATATATGTTTATACAGTATGTATACAGTATATTTATACTTATCATATCCCACCCTAAGCACCTCTTCACATCATAAACAACCCTAAATTGGCAATTTCCATACACTTTACCAGCTGTCACTCTTCTTTAGACCCTCTCTAATTCAATAATATCCCATTTGAGCACTAGCGGTCAAAACAGCACGGCATATTCTAGATGGGGCCTTACCAGCACTCTGTACAGAGGAAGAGTGACTTTTTCCTCCAGCAAATCCATACTGATTTAGTTCAGTAACAAGGCATCAAGAACAGTAAGGCTACATTTGGGATTTCCATGCAATACCCCTGATTCACCTATAAGTATTGTATTGCTGTCCTTGCAAAGCATTATCACTGAAATGTAATTTTTTTGTAATCAAACCCCTGAAAGCTTGTCATTTACATTTGTGAACATTAGTTGTGGATCTTTTATATCAAGTAATTTATAGTTGAATATACAGAGCTGCATATACAAATAAAAATATACATACATTAGAGGTAAATTATCTCTAAGGGCTCTGGCACATGGGGAGATTAGTCGCCCGCGACAAATCTCCCGTGTCACGGGCGACTAATCTCCCCAAACTACCATCCAACCGGCGAAAATGTAAGTCACTGGTGGGATGGTACACGCTGCGCAGGCGATTTCGGCAAATCGCCAAAGTTGCCTCGCGAGGCATTTTCGCTGATTTTCCGAAATCGTGCCGCCACGTGTGCCATCCGACCGGCGACTTACATGTTCGCCAGTGGGATGGCAACTGATGGCAACTCGGGGAGATTAGGCGCCCGCGAACAGGGAGATTTGTCGCGGGCGACTAATCTCCCCATGTGCCAGAGCCCTAAATCTGTGAATTATGCATCACTTTGGTCATCTGGGGCTATAGTAGAAAACTAGAAGTACACTGAGTACTTTCTTTTTTTTTTTTAATTATTAATAGTCAGATCTACAGCACTGTCTATATTACAGGCAGGGCCCCATGATTTAATGCAGTAAGCAACCTATGGAGTTTAAGCTTTTGTTGCACATTAAGAACACTTTCATTATGGAAAGTTACTGTCACCATCTACTCTTTTGTTACTGTTTTGTCTGCATACTATAGCTACTATGTTCTACCTTTTCCTACTGTACAAATATGGATCTGTGCCACTCCTCTGCAAATCTTTGTAGCGATTAACTACAGAGATTTTAGACAGGTAATGCTTGCAATTTAAGTAGTAAAATAATAAAATTAAAAAAAAAACAAGCTGTTTGTGAAAGCATGGCATTGTTGTGAATTCTGTATGGTTAATAGAGGTCAAAGTTACGTTTGGTTCAGTTGTTTCTAAAGTTGAAGTATATGTCTTATCTAAGTATTTTTTTTTTCTTAAACTACAACTAAACTCATTTAAACAAATGGAAGTTATTTATCAAATAACAAAAAAAAAAAAAGTTGTGGAAAAAACATGAAAAGCAGGACTTTAACAATTTTTCACATGACTACTGTGACTTTTTCATATTGTTGCACAAAAGCCAGCATAAAAAAACCCCGAAACCTGAAAAACTCTATACCACAGAGCAAAAAAAAAAAAAAAAGATCTTCCAGTTGTAAAAGGGAGCTGGAGTAGCTTTGCATTAGGATTTGTCGTGGTTTTGTCACATAATAAATCATGACAAATTTGTATTTTTTTCTGCAACAATTGGGTTTTTGACAACTAAAATCCTGAACTAAAAAAATACATGTTTTACAGTTAAAGAAAATGATATACAGGTAAGGGATCCCTTATCCGGAAACCCGATATCCAGAAAGCTCTGAATTACGGAAAGCCTGTCTCCCATAGACTCCATTTTAATCAAATAATTCAGATTTTTAAAATTGATTTCCTTTTTCTCTGTAAAAATAAAACAGTGCTTTGTATTTGAACCCAACTAAGATATAATTAATCCTTACTGGATACAAAATAATCCTATTGTTTAATTAATGTTTTATTGATTTTTTAGTAGACTTAAGGTATGAAGATCCAAATTACGGAAGACCCCTTATCCGGAATACCCTTGGTCCCGAGCATTCTGGATAATAGGTCCTATACCTGTAATTGAAATGGCATGATACAGCATTATACTGTTACACTAGCCTTTCATTTGCATATGTCTTGAGGGGCCATTTTAAAAGACTGTTCTGTGATCCCATTAAATTCTAGTCAGTCTATCTAGACTGAAAATTCCACTCACTGATACCTCATCTTTGCAAATTTAAGAGGCATTGTTAGATCCAACAGTAAAAGGGGCTACAGCTCCTCAATGAACAGGTCAGGAAATTTATAAAGTGTTACAAGGATATCCAGTGTGGTACAATTTTACAATACAAAAATGTACACACAGGTGTAAAAATAAGTTAATATAAAGGGAATGTGGGACGATACACAATAGGAAGGAGGTCCCTACCATGTAGAGTTTACAGTCTAAATGGGTGGATACTATACAGGTACAAATAGGAGGACAAAAGTGCCCCATGGTTTGGGTTTGGAATAATGTTCTAGTGCTCGGAAACGGGGGATTTTTTTCTTCAGATAATAAATCAAAAGGTGGGTTTGTCGGTGTTCAAATGAGGTTCAGTATGGTACATGGTTGGCTCTTATCAGTCTTCCTAACATATCGTCTGTTTAATACCTAAACGGTACCAATCATAAGTTACTACAAGACAACTTTTTTGACAGCAAAGAAGTAAATTGTTCTCCCTGCTGTCAGGCAAAATACATTTCCATCAAACCAGAAATGGTGACTATTTTCTAATTTACAAGAAATGCTGAAAGTGACAGATGGTTTGTAGGCCAAATATTTTTTCATTCCAATGGGATAACCAATCCCATTAAGAATAACAGCCACATACGCAGTATAGATAAAAAGCACATCGATCATCACGGGCAGCTGACACACAAAGCGAAAGAAAATATTTGCAATTTCTCTCACACTTTTTAGTTTCTCTCTCTATTAACAGGTAACTTACTAGCAGGGAATTCCCTAGTTGAACAGTTACCTTCTCTAAGAAAGACTGGGGTTTCAATTTTTTATCATCATTTATTGATTCAGCACTAGCAAGTTATATATAAGCGTGCTATAATATCATAGCAAACATAAATGATGAAGAATAAAATAGCAGTCTAAAACTAGACAAGGGACTGAGATTGTCTCTTAAAGGGGTTGTTCACCTTTGACAATTTGCAGTTGGTCTTCATTTTTTAATATTTGTAGTTTTTTAATTATTCCAGTTTTTGTTCGGCAGCCCTCTAGCTTGGAGTTTCAGCAGCTATTTGGTTGCCAGGATCTAAATTACCTAAGCAACCAGGGTGTGGTTTGAATGTAAGACTAACACATGAATAGACGAAGACCTGAATAGAAGAATAAGAAATATAAAGTCACAATAACAAATAAACTGTAGCTTTACAGAGCAATAGTTTTTTGTTTTTTTTTCATTGATCCCCATTTGAAAGCTGCAAAGAGTTAGAAGAAGAAGGCAAATAATTCAAAAACTGTGAAAAACGAATAATGAAGACTAATTCGGTGATACCAGTGCCAGGCCAAGTTAGAAGGGTGCACAAGGCAATCTGATTTCCATCGCAACAGGTAACATGGTGGGAGTTACGAGTGGGGGGTTGTGGAAGTGATAAGAACCGTAAAAAATGCTGGTATCCAACAAAACCCCAGGACCCTGAACTTGAGGTTGGCATACAGCCTAGGCACAAGCCTCCTCTGCCTACCCCTAATTTCAGCTTTGGGTGATACTCTGGGATTTCAAGCTCTATGGAAAATATGAAGTCAATGTCTATTTTATTAACATTCAATCTAAATTGCACTGGTGTAATCCCCTGCAAAACAAATCAGCAATTAGATTTGATCAGTCTAATACCAGTTTGACAATAAATATGAGGATATGACTTGTTGCTAAGCGTAACAGCACTAGTGCCATTTCAAACCTATAGTTGCAAACCCTCTGCCATTTTCTTAAAGGAGAACTAAAGTCTAAAATTGAAAATAATTAGAAATGCTATATTTTGTGTACTGAACATAAATATAAATATTATGAACTTACTGCACAAACCCAGGGATTGAGAAGCCTAATCAAAGTAATGATTTATGCTTTCAAAGTTGTCCAGAGGGGGCCGCCATGTTGTTACTTTGTTAGACCATCTTTTTAAGATTTAGGGCTTGCACATGCTCAGTTTGCGGAGCTTAGAGAACATAGTAAATTATCAAAACAGCATGTCAGGTAATATCTGCCATAGAAGCTGATTAATAATAAGAATCATAATATGCAGACTGCACTGGTTCCTGTGTTACCCTGTAATGTAATGTGGGTTTTAGTGGTTTTTTTTGTGTTTTTGCTTTGTTTAATTAAACATTTCCCAGCTCTCCAGAGCCAGTGGCAGCATCAATATGCAAAAGAATCCCCCAATGAGAATCCTAGCTGATGTGAGTAAATCCGGCTCCCTGTTCTCTGTTCCTGCAATTGGAGTTGGGAGCAAAAAGCACAGTTTCCCAGCACTGAACAAGTCTGTCCCCTTATCCCCATGTCTGATTCCTGTGCCATATAATGAAGGGGAAAATTACATAATTATCTCTATATGTAATATAATATCAAAATGGCTGATATAGTGCTGGGAACCTATCATTCTCATTGGTCAATACTCCTGTGTATATAAGTTTTTCTTCAACCTCCATAGAGAACTAGGCGTAACCAAAGAATTATCCCATTGGCACAGAGACACAGGTGTATCATGGGTACAGGTACATATACACTAGTGCTGCCCTATTATACACATTGGATTACATAATTTCAATAAAAACAAGCTTTAGCTCAGTATTTAGACATAACTTGTTTACAACAGACTCCCAATTATTATCATATTTCCATCCCCCAAAATATCAGTTCAGGAGATAATTGTGGCTTTTTCTAAGCAAAACACTTTCTGAATTCTCTCTTTCTACAAACAACTTTCTCTGAAGCTTTCACTACACAGAACAAAGTAAAGGCAGCTGAGCAGACTGGGGGTTCCATACACAGCCTGTGTATAATAGTGAGAGCACAAACTCTGAACTGGGTGTCAGTCACTTTGCATATGCAAATCAGCATGCCTGGGAAGGAACATAGTGTTTGTGCAGAGGTTCACAGTTTGGCCTCTCCCCGTGTGTAATGCACAGAAGCCCAAATGCAACTGCTTCATAAACACTTTGAGAGAAGTTATTGGTCTGTTGTGTGGTTGTGTGTATATATATATATATATATATATATATATATATATAAAAAATCCTGTTGCAAAAGCTAATAATTTTCTGTACCTTAGCCATGGGGAGATTATAAGGTGCATATACAGTCACTGTATTACATAAAAAAAAAATCTTTACAATGGGAAAATTTATTCCCAAATGGACTGTTTTGTAATAGCAAAGTGACTGAAACTTTTGTTACAGCTTCTGCCCATGTTTTAAAACTTTGTAACTTATATTTGTTACAAGCTCAGTATTTGGAATTGTTACAAGGTGGAAAGAAAAGTCACACAATAAGGATTCAGCTAAAGTCTCGCCCCAAGCTCAAAGTACCAGAGTGGGACTTCAGTTTTTTAAGGGTCAGTCAGACAGGACTGTGATTGGTTGGCCTGTATGCATGTTTAATAGTGACCAGGCAGTGACTAGAGCAAGCAGGCAGGAAAAGAAGAATATTGTGAGTCGATCCCTAAGCTCAGGTCACTGACATCAGCCAAGAGCAGACTGAGCATGTGCAGTAGTTGGGCAAGGCAAAAGATGGAGAGCTACAGTGGGCATCTTCAGGGGCATGGGGCTTTATTTCTATAGAGCTTTGGTGGCTTTGGGCTGGAACAAGAGCTCAAAACACATAGCTAAACATTTCTAGCTGTATTCTTTTTTTAGGCTTTAGTTGTCCTTTAAATAATTATTTATTTTACAATGTTATAACAGATCACATGAGAAGACATTTCTCACTATCATGATAAAATGATAGTTGAGATAGAACACACTGCTATTCATTTTCCTAAATAGGGGTGGCCTCAATTAAAACCTTAAACCAGAGCAATAACAGAAGTATTGTAGGACAGAAGCTGGGATTCATCTACAGATGGCTTCATAGAATCTCTGCCAGTTTATTGTTCCAAACAATACATTGGAAAATGGAGCTGTGACCTTTAGTTTATATTATTTCTCATTCATCCAGCTCGATTTTCTGAGGCTGAACATCTCGCTGGTTCCCCAGCGCTCTTCTTGTTGTCCCTTCAGAGTAACGCAACAACCTCTCGCCAGTGTAATGCACACACACTGAGAGCATTCTTCTCTCCCTGGTAAGAGGCAATAACCACAATTCACTCTGACAACCAGTGGGCTTTCCTTCGTCTTAATGAAAATGCAAAATTAATTCTGTCAATGCATTCTCCTGGACAGAAAATATTTTCTTACAGTCTGCGCTGCTTTTATTCCCGATCTCACTTTCTCTGTTTTCATGTATATTTTAGTTTCATGTCCCAAGTGACAAAAAAATAACTATGAAAATTGCAATCACAGCTTAGCTGTATTGGGTCTAAGCTGTGGAAATCCCCTGTTATAAATAAAAAAAGTACATGAAAACTGATTTCATTTAAAACTTTTGAACAGAGATTTGCAATCAGTGTTCGCCATTTACTAAGTATAGCCAAATCAATAATACTTTCTGATTATCCTGTCTGAGTGAGGTCTGTCCTTGAGATTGGTCCCTGTGGCTGTTCATTGTTTGCTATTTAATGGAATCCATTATGAGGCCCAGTACAAATTCTGCCTTGCTGTATCACTCATTTTGGTCCCATTGAAGTTCATGGTTTACAAAAACTTATCACAAATGATAATAAATGTTGGTAGAGAATTAATCAAAAGGCATGCTTCTAGTTCATAGCATTCTAATATACAATATATTCATGAGCCGAACAACACTGAAATGATTACGTCACAAATGAAGTCTATGGAGCTTATTGGCATTTAGAAGGTTTTAAAAATACCTTGAACTGCTGCATCTTTTAAATTTCTTACCAGAATATTTATGGTGACATATACAGTAGTTACTTTTATTTCATGCTGCATGACCTGTAGGTTTAGGACTAGGTATACCAACAATTTATGGAGATATGAGGTTAGGCGGGAATCACATTTGTCTTAATTAAATTGTGCCTGACCTAAGCCAAGTTCTGAACTGGGACAGTAGCATTTTAAATATAAAGATTACTACTGCAGTGGCTACACTGTGCCTTTATTTGCTTCTACTAGCACTGCTCGTCCTGTGGCTCATGTATATTGAACCATTGTAAAAGGTCCCCTTCACATGGGCTGATCCCTTTATATAGGCTGCTTTGCAGGGCCGGGGTTATGCTACACATTTTGCTTTCCCCATGCTCCACCACCCCACTGATGTATGTTCATGAATCACATAGGGAAATTGAGATACAGAAACAAGTTGGCAACACAATGCCTGAGCTTCTGAGTTTCCAGACATCATGTGTATATAGGAAATACAGCTTTGATCATCCAGACTGTGTGTCTGTGTTCCAAATATTGTTCCAGGTTGCACCAAAAGAAGCCTATGCACAGCACCTTCGTCATAGGCTGTCAGAAGCTACAAAGCAGGTGAAACAAAGGACTTGGATTTAGGGATTGCCTAAAAAAACATAAAAATGCAGGTTATGCATATTTTATCAATGAATCAAGAGAATGCCCTGTCTAGTCTATTCTTTTATGGCTAAGCCTAAACTGCCTAGTCTTCATGGCGTAGCTTTAACTTTGAATATTTTTCTAATGGATTTCAGATAAATTAATTTATCCCTGACACGATATCTGGGATCTTCTCCCATAGCACATATTGTTATACTTAACATACAAACCAGATACCAAATATTATGACAGATGCTGATGATTACTTAACAGCTGACCACCAAGACCAGACTGCAATTCCAAAAGCTTTCCCAGAACTCAGGCTCTCTCCCATTAAGAATAACAGGATTAGATCAATTACAACATCACAAGCACAAAAATGAATACTATATAGTTAACAATATTCATTATATTCCTTTCTTGAGATTAGCATTCAAGAAGAAAACGTTGGTTCTATGTCTACAACTGCTCTTCGCCGTTACTATGGTGATATCTTTACTAGGTGATATCTGCCTGCCAAACTGGTAGCAAAGATGTGCTTGGAGCATAATAGAAGTAAAAAAAAGGCTTATTCCCTGCTAAATATGTGGTTGATTTACTCTCACACATTGTCGGACCCATAATTTATCATGGGGAATGGCTGCCAGTCCAAACCACACCCAAAAATACCCCCCAATAACCTTTTTAGAATAACCATTTAAATTCTGGAGACATGCCAGTTCTTTTGTTAACTAATGGGGTACTATTAGAAATAACAGGACTACTGTGGGTGACTAATCTCCCTGAAATGCCTTCCCACCAGCAATAAAGTGAACTTCCATATCCTTCAAAGATTTTTGTCTCTGTATCTGTCCTAGGTAAAATTGCATTGGAAAATTTTTCTTACTGTAAGAGAATATGGTGGATATCAGAGACTTCAGAAACCGCTGGAAAATTTAAAATAATATATTTTTACTTTGTTTACCTTCTACGTGTATGGAGATAAAACCTGAGGAAGTGTTGGAGTGAAGTACAACTATATTGCATAGTCAATGGATTCTGAGTGCTTTTATGCCACATGGTTGTCTGACCATAGGGGTCTTTTTTATTTGTATGTAAGAACTTACAGAACATCTTAAACACAAAACATTTTTTCTCAGCATTCATCTTGGCCGACAAATCCTCCATTAAGATCTATAGAATGGTTCCATCTATGGCAGTGCTGTCCAACTTCTGTTGTACCGAGGGCCGCAATTTTTCCGACCTACGTGGTGGAGGGCCGATAATGGAAGCCAGTTTTGACCACTCCCATTTTTGAAACCACACCCACTTGAAACCACACCCATGTTATCACATGACCATACCCATATTAATGGTTGTAGTACAGCAAAAACCTGCCATACTCTGCCTGCCCTACCCTGCCTGTGTGTGCCATACTCTGCCTTCCCTACCCTGCCTGTGTGTGCCATACTCTGCCTTCCCTGCCCTGCCTGTGTGTGCCATACTCTGCCTTCCCTACCCTGCCTGTGTGCCATACTTTCCCTGTGTTTGCCATTCTTGGCTGGTTTGTGCCATACTTGGCCTGTGTGTGCCATACTCTGCCTTCCCTACCCTGCCTGTGTGTGCCATACTCTGCTTGCCCTATGATGCCTGTGTGTATAGCACACAGGCAGCCTACAGTGACACAATGCTGGCACTGCTCCTACAGTCTGCACAATAACTATATATTAAAAAATTTTTTAATTGAAGTACCACCTCAGTATGTCTATGTCAGTATATGTTCTTTTTGTAGTGTGCAGGGATTAGTTGTGGGTTTCTACTGCTCCTGAGGTGTGAACAGGGGAACAATATGGGTGATTACAGCCTGAGCCTGAGGTGTGAACACTGCAGGGGGTGAACAATGCAGAGATTAAAAGGTGTGAACAACACAGGGGATTACATATTTAAACAATACAGAGGGATTACAGCCTGAATCTGAGGTGAGAACCATGCAGGGGGGCAGTTAATCACAGTACTGATACCATTTAAAGCTTACACAAGAGTAAACTATCAAAGCAGCCAGACAGGTGGGGGGCCACACAGAGGGGGGTCGCGGGCCGCATGCGGCCCGCGGGCCACCAGTTGGACAGCACTGATCTATGGGGTCAAAAACTGATGGCTAGTCTCTATAGTCAATGAAGAATGCTTTACCCAAGGACAGAGCTAGCATGGCTTCACTGGGCAACTGCAAATGATAAAAAGAAAAATCAATAACTTCTGGCAATACCAAGGCACTCTTTGGTAAACCACAATGCAGCTGTAACCCCAACTAACAATAGTGTGGTAGATTCAATCTGACACCATCACAGCGGGAGGCCAATTTTCAAATATGATCCTTTCCAATAATCAGTTGCAAAAAAATATAGTTTGATTCAACTTGATCAAATTCTTTTTGCGATTGCGATACCTTTTCCTCTGATGGATCGTATATTCACAAAAATCGTGAATCAGAAAATCTTTAGCTTTCAAATTTTGTCAACTGATTTATCTTGAATATTCAGGTTCACAAAATTTCAATAAAGGTGTCCCCTTAATTCTGTACTAGCTGTATTAGTACAGGTATGTGATCCCTTATCCGGAAATCCGTTATCCAGAAAGCTCCGAATTATGGAAAGGCTCTCTCCCATAGACTCCATTATAAGCAAATAATTCTAATTTTTAAAAATAATTCCCCTTTTCCCTGTAGAAATAAAACAGTACCTTGTACTTGATCCCAACTAAGATATAAATTATTGGATGCAAAACAATCCTATTAAGTTTAATTAATGTTTTATTGACTTTTTTAGTAGACTAAATGGAGATCCATAGTACGGAAAGATCCCTTATTCGAAATACCCTTGGTCCCAAGCATTCTGGATAACGGGTCCTATACCTGTATTCAGTTTAAGCATCCATTATCTGGAATGCTTGGGACCTGTGATTTTCCATATAAGTGATCTTTCCATAATTGGGATCACCATAACATAAGTTTGCTAAAAATCATTTACTTATTAAATAAACCCAATAGGATTGTTTTGTCACCAATATGGATCCATGCAGCTTAGTAACCAACAAGTGCAAGGTACTGTTTTATTATTACAAAGAAAAAGGTAATCATTTTAAAAATAAGAAGTATTTGCTTAAAAGGAAATTCAATTCACATCATTAGGATAACTGTATAACAGGTTTCCAAATAAGGGCTGCCATACCTGTACTGTATAAAGCAGAGCACAGAACCCTAAATATAATACATCTGATGCAGACATCCCTCTATAAAGCACGGAGAGTTATGCAGTGCAATAAACTAGCCAATACATTTTTAAGATTTTAATTCCTCTAAAGTCTTATTTAAAAACACATATAACTCACAAAGAAAGATGTAACATTGCTACAACCTGGATTTATTATAAAGGGAGTTTAACCAAAGGCACACATGACTTACGAGTTTAAGACATAGACATCTGTGTGTTATACCTACTTAGCTTTATATTACTAGGAAAGACTGCATAATAAATAATTAGAGTACTCAAGAGCATGGTTACAAATAATGACTTTCATTTTAAAAAGTTTTAGCATTAAATATATCACTTATATTAATTCTTCATATAGAGTACAATAATTGCATATCAGGGGGCTACTGTCTCATCTATGGGATGTTTAAACACACTGCTTGAGAACTTAAGGTTGGTGCATAGTTAGTGATAACCTGTTGTTTGGTGTGTCTATAATAAAGGCACAAACACTTTGGATTGGGAATAGTTAGCCCCAGCCAGCCCCATAATTTGTTTATAATAAAGACTCAATGAGCTGGCCTATAACTGACTAAAATAGATTCCTCTCTTCATAATCACTATATTATCTCTTAAGCACTTAACCTCCTGGGGTTATGTTTATCAGATTCTAATTAGGATGAGTAAACCAAGAATGTAATAATGTTTCTCATGTCTGGATCCTTCATTGTCTAGGATTCCTGGGGCTGCTGGGAAATGCCTGTGTGGGGCATGAGTACATCCTGCTGCCAGCACTTACGGCAACAGAAATTAATAACATACAGGCTTCTGACCAATGAAGATAAATACAAGCAGTCTATTATTTTGGCAAAATCTCGAAGTATTACAAGTTTAGAAATCAAAATCAAAGCATTTTCCTGTGGAAGTGCTGTACATATTGGGCAATGCACGTGTTGCCCAGGTTTATGCCATCTCACTAATCATCTAAATTAGAAAGTTATGAGGAAACCTGGATGTTGCCTATTGGATATCTAGAATATTATTTTGAAAATGCCAGTGACAAAATTAATACAACGTCTCTATTTGTAAAATGGCAGCACTCAATGAGGAAGGTTATTACTAGGACAGAAACTTTCTAGAAAAATGAAATATGTTCAACGTGCTCTTTGAGCTTATTAGTAACGTTTTCCAAATACTTAACATTTTCTGTTATTCTTAGGCTGATCCTGCACAGCAGCTCACATGGAAGGTTGGGGCCATGGGGGTAATGGAATATACAGATTGCTGCTCTGCATGTCCAGTACTCTCAGAGAAGCTTTTCATTGGAGAATCCATATGCATAGAATAAGAAGAAGACAAACTGCTGTGCCAAAGCAGCATTAAATATACACAGGACTGCAAAAGTGCTCATAAGAGTATTTTAAGGATATTTACTAACAAGGTTAAAGTCCACTTCAAAGGGACTTTTTTCCCAGGGCACAAGTGCTAGAGCAGAGCCAGACTGCGCCACTTGCACCCCAGGGAATAATGCACTCAAAACCTCATTCCAGACTAAAAATCCTCCACTTCTCCTTAATTGTCACATCTGAAGGATAAACGAGTTATTGGATGGGCAAGGTAACAACAAGTTACCAGGGGCACCAAAAATCTGCTTCTGGTAACTTGATACTGGTAACTAAACCTGAAATTCTGCTGTTTTAGTGCAGGGAGCCCTATTGCACTAGCAATGTCTCCCCCCCCCCCCCCCCCCGGTTCCCCTCCAGTGCTAGAAAGTTAAGCACAGAGGGAGGTGTGGTGGAACAGCATGGCAAAAGCTGCATCAGGGCGGCGCAGGGGCAATAATCACTCCTGGCAAGGGTTAAGGGATGGGTAGGGGGGTGCATATATTTAACCTGTTTTACAAAGTTTCTTATTCTATATTCGAAATTATAACTAAAATGTAACAAAACTAACAAACCTTGATCTGACTACAGATCCCTTTTTAAGGAAAATAATGTCAAGAACAGCAACTTCATTTCTATAACTGCTCAGGGCTGACATTGGGGCTGTTATAGGGGACCTGTGGTATCCAAAGAACTTATTTTTCAACATTATTATGATGTATGAAAGTGGACTATGCTTATGATTGTGACACATTCTTGCTATGGGTACAAATGACATTGTCCCCGCTCTGGTTAAGCACACAAACTCTAAGTTAAGCTGTTTCTACATCTAATTCCACTTTCCAAAACAAAATGGTTAAAAAGAAGTTAGCATGGCGGGAGCGCCTTAACCTTTAAAAACATTTTCTGTATATTTCCCCTGTAGAAGAATTGCATTCGAAGAATTCCATGTTTAGAGCTGATTGCATACCTCGATAAACAACGTGTCACTTCTGTGATGCTCCTCGGAGCACTTATCAGCAAGAAAATAAATAATGAATAATCCTGTCAGCGCAAGAGATACATTTGTTGACATTCATAGTGACCTGCTGCCCCTTAAATCTCCCTTACGCCAGGCACCCCGCAAGAGATACCGCTGCAGCATAAATCTGCTATATGGTTTCAATAAGCATTTATTGGATGGTTTTATTGGGAACATGAAAATTATTTGCATTTAGGAGGAAATCTTACAGAAAACAGTGGAGTTTGAAGAGGATTTACATCAGAGATTTTTATTTCGCTGGTCTGTAGGCCATCCCTATTTATTGTCTGTATACAGAACGTTCTTTACAACTGCCTCTTGTCTAATCTTTTACTGGGATGAGCGCAAGATGCCAAGTTAGAATATTCTGCATGATTAACACATATGATGTTGGATTATAGGAACCTCTCCCAGACAGTATACAGACAGAATGTGCTTATAATTACAGAATGGAACCAGATGCATATTTTGAACAAGTTTAGCCACATTTGTTTTCCCAGAAGCCTTGGCAAATGCTGGATTTAAAAACATTTGTAATGTAAACATTAAAATATTAGCCATAACATGCAGTAAATATTAGCTATAACATGCAGTCACAGCAGGGCCAGAACTAGAGGTAGGCAGAAGAGGCACCTGCCTAGGGTGCAACAATTGGGGGGCGCCAGGCAAGAACCTCTCCTGCCTACCCCTAGTCCCCGCTGCCTTGACATTGCCCCCGCCGGTTGTCATTATGAGGTGGCCGACCGATTGCCTAGGGTGCCCGGTTGGCTTGGCCCGCCCGTGAGTCACAGTGTTACTATTATTTTTCCTGCTATAAATACATTGTAAGTGAAAGGCATAATAATATATACTTTATACTATTTGTATTATTAAACTCTATTAAAATACTATTTACATATATTAGTGGGAGACCCCATACTGCTAAACTCATCCAGTGCAATTAGACATAGCATCGGAAGAAAAGTCCCATGGGCCCTATAAACCCAGGACCACTGCCTGTCTGGAAACTGAGGCCCCTTGTAATTATTTTGCTGTGGCCGTAAAAGGGCTAGAGGAAGGAGGTACTAGGTGGGACAGAGGAACACAGTGGGGAATGGGGAGTTTGTGAATGGGGTGGGCCCTGTTTTTGCTTATTAACCATTCTGCTCTCCCCTATCCCTAAAGAACCTCTGCAGAATGTATCATCATAGCATTTCTTCTGTTTAAAGTAAATAAACAAAAATTATTTGCCAACAACCAACACCAAAACATATTGGCAATGACAGATAGTAAAATGTAGGCCATATGGCAGCTGCCATTCTTCATGCAGACACACAGAAATATAAATTTCCCTGCTCACTGAACACTAGACACCTTTGTTAATAAAAGATACATTTTGCCTTACATATTCAGTTGCTGTATGTCCCAGCACAAAAGCACAGACATTAGTATCCCTACATTACAGTGTCATTATGTGTGAAATATCTGTGTTGTAATTAGAAGACATATCCCAGATCTAAACCTGACCTGCCATTATGGCATAAGATTCTCCAATAGAAGTGTCTCCCCTGTGTGGAAAGCTAGGTGGCGCTGCCTACATAAAAGTGTTAACTGTAGATTATTGCAAAAGTATTAATTATACAGGATTTGGAAACAGTAATGTTTCTCTGCAGAAAAGCTAACATATTCTTAAATGCAATTATCCTAGCTTATTTGTGATTATATTATTATGTTGAGTATATTACCTTATATTATTATGTTGAATATTACAGAAGAATACTATGCAAGGATAGTTAGTTTTGCTGGATGTGTCTTTCTGCTGCTGTTGAGCAATACTATCCAGGAGAAGAAGTAGAGATGATAACATTGTGTAATTGTATGTACTCTGAACATGATAGTGCGGGTGTATTGTATGCTGGGTTATCAGACCCCAAAGAAATATCCACCATGCTAAAACCTGAACCCTGGCTGGATCAGAAATATGTTCTATCCCACCTGGAGCCGAAATTATTAGCCTAGTGGTCACCTGTAGTAGAATGGGGCCCCAATTTCTAAAAATGTCCTGAACGCACACTACAATGCCTTGATTTGCCTAAGACATACTCCAATGTGACAAAAACATGCCCACAATCTACCCAGCTGCATTGGGGACAACACTATGGGGCACATTTATCAAAGTACAATTGCCTCCGAATACAAAAAATCGTATTTTTTCTAAGTTTTCGTACTGTGCTTATTTTCGCCGTTTTTGTTCGGTAATTTGCGTGACTTTTTTGTATTGTGCGTCAAAATTTACGTGACAAAACCGTATTTGTCGCAACGAGTATGAAAGTTTCCGATTCATTCAAGCTTCAGTATTGTGACTTTCCTTGGGCCAGGTTGGAGCTGCAGAGTGCCATTGAGTCCTATGGGAGACTTTCCTTGGGCCGGGTTGGAGCTGCAGAGTGCCATTGAGCCCTATGGGAGACTTTCCTTGGGCCGGGTTGGAGCTGCAGAGTGCCATTGAGCCCTATGGGAGACTTTCCTTGGGCCAGGTTGGAGCTGAGTGCCATTGAGCCCTATGGGAGACTTTCCTTGGGCCAGGTTGGAGCTGCAGAGTGCCATTGAGCCCTATGGGAGACTTTCCTTGGGCCAGGTTGGAGCTGCAGAGTGCCATTGAGCCCTATGGGAGACTTTCCTTGGGCCAGGTTGGAGCTGCAGAGTGCCATTGAGCCCTATGGGAGACTTTCCTTGGGCCAGGTTGGAGCTGCAGAGTGCCATTGAGTCCTATGGAACGCTTCCAAAAACATGCACAGAAGTCAGAAAGGTTTTCCCACCTTTTACGATTGTTCGGATATGAAAATTTTGTGACTTTCGGATTGCCAATACATTATTATCGTGACTATTCCGATTTTTTTGTAAGAGTTTTTGTGACATTTCAGAAATTATCGTATCTAATCCAAATTTTACCCATTTCGGGATTCGAACTTGTACTTTGATGAAACAGCCCCTTTGTGTTACAGTCCTCAGTGTGGCTGTAGTGCAATGTGCATGTCTGGTTCGGGGGAGGATCCTTAAAGAAGTAGGGACACTGCTCCTGTGCCGATTGGTAGGTCATGGTGGCGGGTAGTGGTGAGGTTTGTGGTGGTGGGTGGGCGATTAGGGGTAGCCTGGCCTAGGGGCGAAGAGGTTTAAAATTCGTCCCTGGCTGAGATCGCTCACTCAGCATTACAATGTGCAGTATAAACTTGCACAACACCCTGAGAGATATAAAGTATAATAATAAGCAATTAAGGGTGTGGATTCCACTCACACACTTTTCTGGAATTTTGAATTATATATATCTGGAATATTTAACTCAATCAATTATACAGTATTTAACATGCCCACACATGAGGCCATATGTAAAAGCAAACATGCCAGTGGCCCTACCTGTTTCTCAACCTAATCATGCGCCAGGGTCCTTAAAAATGATTGTGCCTTCATCCATTTATCTTTCCCCCTTGAAATTTGGAAGGAAGAAAAAGTGCACCATGCTTTGCCCCCTTTGATTCCCTTTATAGCGTCAGACTGGGCTAGCGGAACACACAGACACCCCTCTAACCCAGGCTCACTGATGTGGAACTGTGGGCGCTCCCCCACACCTGCAAGGAGTGTGACTGGGGTGGGGCCCCTGAGGTGGCAGCCTCAGTGGGCCTCGGACATCAAGGTCATCAGTCCAACACTGGATATGGTAATTGGATTCTGATTACCCTAGTAATGTTCCCACCAATCTACCCACTTCATAGACCCATACATATAATATCATCAGCACACACAACTAATTCCAGAATGCACAAAAAATGTTGTCTGCACATATACAAACCAGTGCTTGTTTGGATGCACCCTCTGCTTTGTGCACAAAGCGAATGCTGCCTGAGAAAAAGCAGTTAGGTTATACTGCACGTATAAAAAAAACTCTTGTAACCCTATAGCAGCGAGACCATGTGTGCCAGTACAACTACTATAAAAATAGCTTTTGTATAAACTATATATAATAGAAAAGTCAATTGACTAGACCACTGCACAGAACAAACATTCAGACGTGCTATAGTATGAATACACATTCAGTAATGTTAAAGAGAGCGTCCTTCAGTGAAAGAGCCAGAGTCTCCAGAGTGGCCATTCCCAGCACTTAATCTTGACTGTAATTGTATATATTATTTATATTAATGATTTATTGTAATGTTCTCCATCCAAAATAATGTTTTCAATAATATCAGAAAATCATATAATTACTGGGTGTATTTAAACCAGGAAAGAGAGCAGGACACTAGGAGGGATTACAGATGAACACATAATTGTTTGCCTAGCATCATTCCAATAAAGGGAAGAGCAGCCAGATCCCACAGCAAACAAAATACTGATGTTATCTATAACTGCTCCAATGGAACACAGAGTCAGCACAAAGATATGGCAGAATTCTGCTTGGCTTTGATGACATGATCTATCAGTGCATAGCAGTAGCAGCAGCAGAACTGAACTGAATACAGTACTGACCAGAGACCTAACTGAGAAAGGATGGGCTCCCCTACCATTATCTGTGTGCCCCAAGTATGTAAATAAAGATAAGGAAACAACTGAGGGTTTATAATGCTGCAACCTTTGCTTTGCCATTCAAAAATATTTATTTTTGTTAAAGGGGAAGGAAAGGTAAAAACTAAGTAAGCTTTATCTGAAAGGGCTATGTAAGAACAGCCATAAGCACTCACAGAAATGCTATAATCAAAAGAGATGCTGCTATCAAAAGAAACACAGGATTTATTTTCTTCTTTTGTGTACACATGTTCTTCGGTATCAGGCTTCCTTCTCTCAGAAAAATTCTTCAGGGCACGGCACAAGTCTGCTCAGTTTGCTCCTCTCTCCCCCTCCTTTCTCTCACCTCTCCCCCTCTTAACTGTGCTGTAATCAAAGCTACCAGCTTGAACTGCAGCACAGAAGCTACTGAGACTAAGCTAAAATGGCAGCTGCTATCTTCAACAAACAGGGGGAGCTTCTAGGGCTGTTTACTTGGGTATGGTAAAGCTTTCTGCAAAATAAATGTCGCATTCTAGCTTGCACTAGTGTGGCTAATATATTTGCAATAAAATGCAATAAAATTTTGCAAACCTCTATGTGGCTATACAGTACCAAACCCTACTTTTACAGTTAAAAAAAAACAAGCTTTTCATCAATTTAGCCATCTGTATGTTTCCAAATTCCCTATCTGATTTCAGAGCTGGAACTAGGGGTAGGCAGAAGAGGCACCTCCCTAGGGCACAACACTGGGAGGTGCCAGGCAGGTACCTCTGCTACCTACACCTAGGGGCCCATTTACTTACTCACGAACCGGCCGAATGCGTCCGGTTTTTTTCGTAATGATCGGTATTTGGCGATTTTTTCGGAAAATTATCGCGACTTTTTCGTTGCCATGCGAATGTTGCGCAAAATCTGGCGATTTTTTAGTAGCATTAAAACTTGCGCGAAAAGTCGCGCCTTTTTCGTAGCCATTCCGAAAGTTGCGCAGAATGTTGCGATTTTTTCGTAGCGTTCGGATTCATTCAAACTTCAGTATGGTGACTTTTCTTGGGCCAGGTTGGAGCTGCAGGGTGCCATTGAGCCCTATGGGAGACTTTCCTTGGGCCAGGTTGGAGCTGCAGGGTGCCATTGAGTCCTATGGGAGGCTTCCAAAATCATGCTAAGTCTGAAAGTTTCGGCCGCCGCGTACGAGCGCTCAATACGAAAAAGTCGCGACAAGATACGAGCGAATCGTAATGGCTACGAAAAACTCGCGTTTTTTCGCGAAAATCGTATTGGTAACGAAAAAGTCGTGACAATTTCCGAAAAGTCGTAAAGGCGTCGAAAAAATCGCAAAAAATACGAAAAAGTCGCAAAATGTTCGTTTTCCAATCGGAATTTTTCCAATTCGGATTCGAATTCGTGTCTTAGTAAATCAGCCCCCTAGTCTTCCTTGCCCCCACTGCTTGTCATTATGCGCCCCCCTCCCCCCGTGAGGGCCCTGTGCATGTGCACACGCATGCGGGGGATGCAGTGCAGGGGCGAGGTGGCCACCCGGGTTGCTTAGGGTGCATTTGCCCACCCCTGCTGATTTTGTCCCAGGGACTGTTTCACCCTGTCCCCATGCCTCTCCTCTGCTATTCTCTAGTATTTCACAGGATAAGGTACAAGGGTGAAGATTTTACTGAAATATGAGACCAAATATTGCACCATCGGATCCTCTGCATTTGGGTTGTTTTCAGCACCTTTTAGCAAAGCCAAATGCCATGTTTTTTATTATTATTAGAGACAAAGATGAGAAATCCTCTGCACTCACCCATATCAATATAATTAGGGGATGTATTGCTATTATTATTATTATTATCATAACACTTATTTAAAAAAGGTCAACATATTTCCCAATGTTGTACAATTAATGGGCGTATAACTTGAATCATACATAAATACATCCTATAACTGACACAAGAGGTAAAGAGGACCCTGTCAAAAAGAGCTTACAATCTAATTCACTTTAAGCTATCAATTACGCTAACAAATCCTGAAATAAGGAAAAGTGGGAACTACTGTACACACAACTATGGAGGTACAGGGCAATGCATTATTTTTTTGTACCTAAAACTGTAGGCATCGTATGCCAACAGTCAAGCAGTACAGTTATCAGCACTGTCTAGCACCTTGGTTACTAAAATATCTGCCTCCAGATGGGGTGCTTGGTCTCACCCAACAAATGCAGAATTTAAGGCAAATCTATGAATGGCTTAAAGTACAATTTCCCTGGTTTCCAATGGTTTTGCACTGCAGCAGCACCTTTGGTATGGAAAACTCTGCAGAGTATAGGGTCACCCTACACTGTTATAATATTTAGCAATCTAAATAATACACGCAGACAGAATTGATATAATGGTGTTAAAAGGATAACCTGCGCTATTAATCCTATTATTTCCCAGTGACATTTCACTGGCTGTGAGGAAGATTATTTATTGCTATCATTAGTTCAATGTGCTGAAGTGAAAGATTTTTCAAAAATAGAAAATCTATTTCAAATCCTTACCTAATAAGACAAATATTAAAAATAGGAATATACCTAGAGAAAAATTATTTCACATTACACAATATTAGTGTTAAAAAAAAATTTTAAACAATGATCTACTGTTGGCATTCGTCCCTGTATCCCATATATGCCAGGCCCATAATGAATGGTTTGTATGAGTTGGCTCATATAACTGTATTAGGAATCTGCCATCAGGCTATACAATATTTTAAGGCAATATACGGCAGGCAGGGAGACATCTGACTATGGTTTCTTTTATGAGAAGAGAATATTGTGTTATTTTGTTCACTGGTAGCCCCATTTGATCTAAAAATAAAGTGGGGGTTATTAAATAAAAGGTGCAATGTTTTTAACTGGTTTAGTATCCTATAGCAACCACTCAGCAGGTAGCATTTAGTAATCAGCTTCTTCCAAATAAGCTTCTAATTGGCTGATATGGATTACTAGGCCTGGGCAAATTTTTCACTCCTTATTCCATTACCTGAATAAACCAGAATACCAGGAGCCATGTTAGCATTTCTGGCACTGATCACGGTGATGACCCATATCACTTTTAAACTTAAATCAGGCTAAAATGAATCACATATTTATATTATATTTATACAAATTACAAATACAGGTATGGGACCTGTTATCCAGAATGCTCGGGACCTGGGCTTTTCCTTATAAGGGGTCTTTCGGTAATTTGGATCTTCATATTTTAAGTCTACTAAAAAATAATTCAAACTTAGGATCAAGTACAAGGTTCTGTTTTATTATTACAGAGAAAAATCATTTTTAAAAAAAATTATAATTACTTGCTTAAAGTAGAGTCTATGGGACATGACATTCCTGTAACTGAGAGCTTTCTGGATAATGGGTTTTCATATCTGTACACATATCAGTTCTGTGAGGCTTCCGAGTTAGACCCATCTCTGTGCCACTTCTGTAAGCCTGCAAGCGTGTAGTGACCCAACCCGTATGTGTTATTATCCAGTCAGAATGCCCAAGAGTAACATTGGACCCCACACCTTGTCAAATTGCTTTACTGTCAGGCTAGGCTTAGGTTCTGATTGTCTTATTCATAAATAATCCACAATTTTATTTACTGAATTGATATTCTCCAAAACCTGAAGTGGCTTATATTATGTTTTATCTGGGCCACCCAAGAAGAGACAAAAATGATGAATCCCATGCGTCTGTTTTATCTCAGAATATATTATTTCTGTGGTTCTGAGTAAATGTTACATGACTTGAGGTCAGTCTCAAGGTTACCACTGAAATGCCACCATACATGGGGAAGTAGGGTTGGGAGACCGCACAGCTTCCATTCAGAATTGTTAACTCCCAACCAGCACGATCCACCCTCAAAAACTCTGTTGCTTTATAACTACCACAAGTATTTGTTGAAACGCCTGGCTCTACAGGATACTCAGAATCTGACATACCCACCCATTCCCAGACTGCAGTGAGACAGAGACCCAGAGGCTAATTTGTAATCACTCTGCTCCTGCGCTTTTTATTGCTGTCTCTTCGTGTGTTGGTGGGACAAGGCCCCCTGACATTACTTCTAAGAAGTCTATTTTCTTGGCAAGATTGACAAAAGACCCCATGAACCAATAATAATATTTTTCTATTATTGATCACATTTGAATTCTTCAGTAAAGACCGAGGCACCAAAAATAGCATGTGGTACAATTACACTACTAGGCAATCTGTCTTTTTGAGGGTAAAAAATTATATTAGTTCTACATTTATTTAAATTACATTTTCTTGTATTTGACTACCGGCTCATAAGCTTGTTTTTCAGTAACAGACATTTAGGGGGTTATTTATCAATAAACGTTATTTTTTTCCACAATTCCAGGTTTTTTGCGCTAAAAATAATGAATTGTGTGTTATGGCTTGAATGTTTGGCATTTATATAGCAAAAAATGCAAAAATGCTAAACTTTAGAATCTGAAAGCCTGAGAGGTTATGTAGAAGTCAGTGGGAGCTGGCCAGGCAAAATTTCCACTATTTAGTAAATTTGAGTTTTTTGAATTTTTTTTGGAGCTTTAAAAATAATTAAATCCCTTTACAAATCATTAAAATACCAAACTGAGGGATGGTTTTACTTGTCTGCATTTTTTTATTTGGATTTTTCAATAAATAATGTAACATGTTTTTTTTTTTTTTAATTTTAAGGTTATTCGAAACAGAAAAAAATATGAAATTACACAAATCTGAATTTTGATAAATAACCCCCATAGACACTTAGGGGGCTATTTACCAACCATCAGACTTTTTTTCTCAATTCGGATTTTTAGCGCTAAAAGTCACCAAAAAGAAAAGTTTTTTTTCGAGATTTACATTTTGTCTAAACAGCTAAAAATCCAAATCCGACAATTCACCATCTAAAACTTACAGATGTCCCTTCACTTTCCTGGAAGATCCTTCTTCTAGAGTGACTATCACAAAGAACTAACTGCACACTCCTAGCTAGGCCTGCTGTCTGCCCAGGTCCTAATCCTCTATCCACCTCCCCCGTGAGGTAAGGCCCAGGAAAGGCCCTGAGCACATGGTTGCTCTCCCTTACATATCATTACATACTGCCATCTACAGAGCATTTTTGGAACTTCAATCCAACTATCTTAACCTGGAAAAGGAAATAGTTTCACACACAGAGCTTAAGACCACACTTGTGTGTGTGTAAACTATAGAGGAACTTTCTGAGTAAAGAACACATCTTTGGGGTTGCTACAATAGCAAGAGTTGTACTTGTTTTTGGTGTTGTAGCATCTGTACAACACTATGTTTCTCTGTGGCAAAAGGGTACAAGGGTACAATGGCTTAAGTAGCAATTACAGTTACAGCTCAAATGCATTAGTGAGGATTACTAGCACTAGCAATATCACCAACAGTTATCAATTTGTTTGCTCCTGATTATCTATGTCAGACAGGTACTTCTTCTTTTACTTACCCCTATTTCTGTGCCCTTTACCCCCACCGCACACCCCCGCCGATGGACCCCACAGCCTCCCCCGTGTGCGTGCTTACTTGTGCATGCGTGTACACCCACGGGAGGGGGGCGGGCCAAGCCGGCTGGGTTGCCTGGGGTGCCCAGATGGTTGGCCCGGCACTGTCTGCCAGTACAACTGATTCAGGGAGAGAATTCTACAACTTCACAGCTCTCACTTTAAAAAACCCTCTGCGAATGTTTAGATGGAACCTTCTTTTTCTAATGGACATATTTATAAAAGGCCAAATTGATAAATGGGTGTTTTTATACCAAACAATTTTAGACAGGCTAGTTATAAAACATTTACCTCAAAATCATACACATCCATGGACTCAAGGTAGAACAAATACATCATATGCAATTTTACAAGATTAAGCTGATCACTCTTGCATATGCGGAATCTTATTGGGATCTGTTTATAAATGACCCCATATATCTCGGATGGAATAGAATGATGTCATTTTACCCAAACACAATCAAATGACAAGTGGGTCATCTAGTTCCAAATCTCACAGCAAGGTGAGAAATCAAAAGTGTCGGGGTTACCGAGGGTTTGTTTTCACATCTGAATACCTTCCTCTCTGTTTAGCTTCACGCACGGCCGTTTCAAAGTGCTTTCGAAATTTTTGTATTTTTATTTCATTTTTACACATGCTCAAACTTTCCTGCCACAAATTATTCTTGGCCCAGTTACAGGCCTGAAGACAAAATACAGCTTTTTTTAATATGTTATTTGAAAGGTATCATAAGAAATATTTTGAGCAAATGTTTTCTTTCTGTTGTAATTAAGATGTAGGGTTCAGAAGTTCTCTTCTCACCTTTTTTGGTTTCTGCGGGGATCATAGTGCTTCCGCCACAGAGGTCATTGGCATTTTAGGAGCCGATCAAAATGATTGCAATCTGTCTGTGCTCTTTTTTAGAATCGGTGTCAAGCTCATATCTCCCCTTTAATCTGAAATTGCATGATTGCATCAAAGGTCCTGCTGCTAGGTATACGGAATACTTGCCATATGCACACACATCTATTTCAATCTGTTTCAAATGGGGTTAAACAGAAACTGAAACACAAGCGTAATATGAATATTTGGTGCAGAATAACATACCGTTTTAGCGAAAGATACTATTTTACATGTAGCCCTACTGTCCAGTCCAATGCTCTCATCAAAGGGGGATTGGGTATGTAAACCCCAAAATAAAATGTTGCCTTGTACAAAAATTAAATTCTAAGCAATGTTTAAATATATAGTGATTGAAAAAATGCAGTTTCAAAGTTGTTTGTAAATGTAATTGCTAATTCTTCACCGTTAGTTTTGAAAATTTAGCAGAAGTCATCTCTCCTTCAGCCAAGCTATACAGGTATGGGATCCCTTATCCAGAAACCCGTTATCTACAAAGTTCCGAATTACGGAAAGGCCATCTCCCATAGACTCCATTATAAGCAAATAATTCTAATTTTTAAAAATAATATCCTTTTTCCCTGTAATAGTAATAATAAAACAATATCTTGTACTTGATCCCAACTGAGATATCCTTTAATTAATCCTTATTGGAGGCAGAACAGTCCTATTGGGTTTATTCAATATTTAAATGATTTTTAGCAGACTTAAGTTATGGAGATCCAAATTACGGAATTATACTTTATCCGGAAAACCCCAGGTCCCGAGCATTCTGTACAATAGGTCCCATACCTGTATATGCCACTGAGCACCCCAAAAATATTTAAAAATGTACATCTCAATACCATACTGAATCAGAATCCTAATTTTTAAATGTAAGCACAATTGACAACAGGCCATCATCTGGGATCAAAATTTTGTCTTCTTGACTTGCTTTGAATCTAAGGGTTCAGCATTGAGACTATAGTGTTTTTTTCGCATTGTTACCCATTGTTAATTCTAACAATTAAAAAAATCTATTTAATCAGTTCCTATGGATGAAGTTTGATGATCAAACCAGTCATAAACTATGCCTAGCCTATACCTTATGTCTTTATTACCTGGGAATGCACCAAATCAACTGTTATCAGTTCTTACTCTCTACTTTGTGTTATGATAAATGTATTTATGACTATAAGAACATAAGAATATGAACAACAAAATCTGTTTTATTTCATTTTGGCAAACCAGAGGCAGGAATGTGAAATTTCAGCATCTGCAATGGAATGAGACTAATGGGTTATCTTAGGCCCAGTTAAACTAGATGCTGTAAAGGAACTGGTGAACAGAAATTCCAGAATAAAGTCAGTTTGCTTCTGTTTTTTAAATAGCATTCTAGGTTCTGATCTGTGAGAGTACCAAAGGATTCAAGCTTTGAGGTTTTGTAAAAAGTGCTAGTCATTTTTTTACACCAAAAGTAATCATGTCCCCTCGCAAGTGCCTTTGTTCCAGAGAATTAAACCCAACTGTGACAGTCTAACCTCATAGTTTAAATCTTCCACCCCCTTTACCAGTTTAGTTGCAGTCTCTGCACTCTCTCCAGCTCATTAATATCCTTCTTAAGGACTGGAGCCCAAAACTGCACTGCATACTCAAGGTGAGGCCTTACCAGGGACCTATAAAGAGGCAAAAGGATATATATGAAGATTATAGAGACTGTATTTTTGGAACTGAGTTAACAGACTTTACATGTTTAGTGAGAAGTTAGGTAGTGAGGCCCTCACTACCTCAGGTTCTGCTTTCATTTCAAATAAAAATTGATTTTGTTTATCAAGTACTGTGTGTGTGTTATGAATGTACACTGTTTTGTGAATTTGCCACAAATTTCTCTATTTAATACCAGTGACCTTTACACCACTCCAGCCAATGACTGGCAATGCATAACAGAAAGCCCTAGGCTACTGACAGTTCTTTTGCATGTTCGCCAAATATGTGTCTGGATACATTCCACCATATTGTTCAGAAATCATTATTGTAAAAGTAATTCTGCTATTGTCCAAGCCTAGTTTAGACAGAAACTAGCACTCACACCAAATGCTATTCTTCCACAGCTTTGTGAGGGCAGTACGACTTTTTGGTAGGCGCTGCCCTAAAGAAGAAGGAAAGGCTAAGTCACTTGGGGGTGCCAAAATGTTAGGGGCTGGTGCCCCTGTTAGGAGAGAACAGCACCATCCTGGGGTAGCAGCGAGCGCTTCCTTCTTCCGCGTTGGCGCGCTGCGCATGTGCATTAGTGTAAAAAGCCAGACTTTAACAAGAAAGTTGGCTTTTCACTCTACTGCGCATGCGCGGGCCCAGGGATTGTCGGCAGAAGAAATGCAGAAGAAGGAAACGCTCGCTACAGGTACCCCGGGCTGGTGCGGTTTTTTCCTAACAGGGGCACCAGCCCGGGGTACAAGGTAAGCGATTAAAGTCACTTGGGGGTGCCTAACATTTCCTTCTCCTTTAAAGGGGTGTTTAACTTTTAGTAAACTATACAATGGCCAAATCTAAGCAACTTTTTAATTTTGCTTTATCATTCATTTTTATCATCATTCATAGTTTTTTTTAATTATTTGCCAGCTTCTTCTGACTTTCAAATGGGGGTAAAAAAACTATTGTTCTATGAGGCCACATTTTTATCATTTTTGTTACATTTTATAACTTATTTTTCTATTCAGATCCATTCCTATTAATATACCAGTCTCTCATTCAAAACCACTATCTGGTTGCTAAGGTAAGGACTCTAGCAACCAGATAGCTGCTGAAATTCCAAGCAAAAGAGCTCAAAGGTGAACAGCCCCTTTAAGTGCTGTAATTAGGAGCACCTGCTTAAAGCTTTTCCCTCATTCAAATGTAATCATTATCATTTAAAAGTGCATATGAGCTATTATTATTTTATAACTACAAAACAGTTCTTTTTTATTTATAACTGCAAATCAGTTTTTAGTACCTGAGATTTCCAGAGCAGATGAATAAATGCACATAGGGTTCTTTATTTGTATCCTACGCAGGTTTTTGGAACACGTCTCTTTTTCCCAAAGAAACTTTCTGTTTTCAGTATCTGTGCTGGTGTGTAACCTATATTAGTTTCTAAGAGCAACTTGTATTGATTTCTAAGTAGTAGAAATATTAGAGGATTTGTTCTTTTTCACTTGCTGCTGCAAACCTGATACACCAAAGTAAGCAGTTCACCGAGTAACATTTTCCTCTTGCTGATGTCTTATGCCTGATAACAAAGAGAGTCTGGGAAACTCTGACATCAGGTAATATGTGGTTTATTATTGCTGTACAAACATTTAAATCCCACAATGGGATCTCCAGGGCAATCTCTGTAGCATCCAGTAATATCTTTATCCTTTTAGAGCAGGGAATGCCCCAAGAAAGAGCCTTTTGTAACACTGAAATGGGGGTAAAGTAATAAACTCTTTTATTAAATTATGTCACAGTTGCCATTACTTTGTCTGTGTCTTGGTCTTTGGAAGTTGCTTCCTGAATATTCAGTAAGAATCAGCTTCCATTTCCATGTTGTGGGAACTGAGATTTTAATTATGGTGTATTTTATGTAAGAAATATGGATACACTAGTCCGTCTGGCTTATGCATTCAGTCTGGTACAAGGTTGCTAAAGGTCTAAAAGCAAAATCTTGGTAACATAAAACAAATATCCCAACTATGGCATCTCAATGAATTACCTGCAAAACAAGGGGGCAGATGTAGCCCAGATATAATGAAAATAACTTTACATGTTTATTTTACAATAATTTGCAACAATGCAAATTATATTTTATAAGGTAATGCATATACTGTATATGCATTGCATCTAATAAGCTAAACTTATTATCCTTTTTGTATTCACCACACAAGCATCTTGGAACCACATTTGTGCACTTTTTGCAAATAAAAGAAAAACAGAAATAACTGATCTGTATGTATTTTCATTGCATGAAAAACAGGAGCGTCAGATATGAGAAGCGTGACGAATATCATGTGAAACGCGGCGAGCTGTGAGTAGCCTGCTTTGTACAGGATTTTTATCTTCAATAAACGGTGTTATACTATTTGTATCCTTTTCTCTCTTTCTCTGCACTTTTGCTTGGGAGGAGATGTTCTCTTAATCCAACGGATTTTGGCCATAAAGCAGTTGATCCTTTGGCGTTTGCATTTTTGCGTCTGGTGAGTGTGCACACTTACCAAACAATATAGGCGAAGGAGTTCACCAGCACTTTGCACTTTATATTTATTGCGCATTGCACTGAGGATGTAGTAGAATTTCTCTGTCTTTTGTGTTGCCAGAAAAAAAATAACATGAGAAAAACACCCACTGATTTCAATGCATTTGGTGCAAGAAAAAATATGAGAAAAAACGCCCATTGACATGGTGAAAAAATGGCCATTGGTGCCAATGAATGTTCGTAAAATTAGTGAACTTTGCCATTCTGCGATATATTCTGCGGTTTTGCAAATTTAAAGGTAAATCAAAATGGGGCACTTACTTATAGACTGATACATTTTCGAACATTAATACTAAACTAAATCATTTTTTAATTATAATTCTCAATAAAGGCAGGCATAAGTCCTGATTATAAAAAAATGTGCTTAATCACTAAGTAAAGATTTTTCTCATTATTATTATGGTGAAAAACCATACCATTGGGAAGCCATGGGGGATTTCATAGACAATCTATATTTTCTGGAAATTCACTTTTGAGCTGGCTTCCACTGTAACATGTAGTTAAAGCTTTCCCATTACATTTTTTAGCACTTCAATATTAAGAATAATAGTAAGATCATTTCTATTATTTATCTTGCAGTAGGTCACTGCTATTTGTGTGACATTTGGCAAGTCATATAACGTACCTGCATATGGTGGCTGTAAATAGGTGGATCGAATTTTAACATTGAATTCTTTCATAAAAAAAATAATATGGAATTACCCCGTTGTAATTGTTGGCTCACCTCACAGCCATAAATCCTTAGTAACATAACATTATAACATAGTGTTTTAGAGACAAGAAGGGCCTCTGGTCAGGTGACTTTGTCTATTCTAGCCTTAATGGGCCTTAATGAGTTGTAATCCAACCAAAGAAGTCACTTCTGGTGTTCTACAATGCACTCTCTGTTCCACTAGAAATGCTATTACTTGGTTATTATGATAGTATGACTGACATGATACACACTCTAGCAAATGTCTCTTTTATTTTGTAATTATGAATAAAGTTCCTAAATACTGTAATAAACACTGTTTAGATACATGTGTTTAGATATGAGTTCTGTCATTTAGCATGTGTTACAAATTAAGAGAGAAAACCAGTAAAGATCAGTTCAGTAAAATTTAGCAGTTTGCTTTGGATTCCCATAAGTATTGCAAATGACATAAGACATTATGACGATGGACAAGGTCAGAGCTGGATATATGCTCCACCTTTGAGCACTGCAGCTTGCAATGAGCCCAAGCTAATGTATTGTATCCCAGCCTAGTTACAGCTCCCAGGGTGCCTTAGTGCTTTTCTATGTTTATGTCTATATAGAAGTCAGTGGTACTGCATGAAGGAGGGCTGGAGCGGAGGTGTTTTCGAAAAAGCTGAATAATGGGCATGGTGCCACTAGCCATTCTCACGGGGGCTGTAACTTCTCTCCGGCAGAGTTCATGCTGTCAAGGCCAAGTTTTGATATATTGTTATTACAGGTGCATTTAAAGTAACAGTGCCACTTTATTTCTGTTAACGTTTTTCTACATTGAGTCTTTTGTCAACAATGATTATATAATGGTAAAGACTCATACAAACTCAATCAATTAATCATGGTTTTATGATTCAGACTGATTACTGAGCATCTTAATCTAAAATATTCAGTCAGGGGCTGAATTCCAATATAGGCATGGGCTTTAAATAATCCATTAAGCCATGTAAAGGCATGTACCTATTAAGGGAGCATCTACAGGGGTTGCAAGAGTTACTATTCCACCTGGGCCCCTAGGTGCTAAGGAATGCCCATAGAAAAAGAGAGACAGGGCCATATCCACATTCATGGGCCTGTGCCTAGGATGGTAGCCTTACATGGGCGGTCGATATATTATCAATAAATTAAAAAAAATTAAAAAAATTAAAAACCTAGGACATCCAGCAGTACAGTTGGGGTGGGGGGAGGAGTGTGAGGGGTCAGCAGGCATTTTTCCCTGGACATGAAATCACTCGTAACAGAAGTGATGTCACAAGCAGCCTTGATTAAGGGAAGGCTAAGGCTAATGCCACACTTTCCCGATAATACACTCTGCTACTGTAAAATCCGCCTACCTTGTGCCTGCACCCGAATGCAAGGAATACGCTCGGGTGCAGGCACATGTCTGCCTAAAAACCCAAGACTTTGCATTTTCAGCAGATATGGCTACATGTGCCTGCACCCGAGTGTAGTTCTTTCAGGTGCAAGCATAGGAGAATTTTTAAGTTTTTTGTTTTGCCGAAAATATGCTACATATGCTACATGTGGCATTAGCCTAAGGATCAGTGGCATAGGTGATTGTGTTCAGTAAGGAGAGATCCCAGCTCCAACTTGATTGCATGTAACCCAAGGGGCTTTAGCTATGCTATGTCCTTGTTGCCCACCTACATCTCTCTGGTAAAGTCACTATGGGACACAACTCACATAAATTAGATTTAGATTTAGAACCTTCAGAACCTTAGATTTAGAAACTTTATAATACAGGCAGGTTATTTTAAATTTCTTTCTGAGATTTGCTGTCTGAGAACATCTTTTATCTCTTTAAATAAAAGTACTGTATTAAAATGTCCTCTGCTGTACATATTAGTAATCATGGGTTATATCCTGTTATAGAGATTACACTAATATGTAATATGTTTAGAAACATGGTACATCTGTAATCTGTAAATTAGCTGTTAGAGCATCTAACATAAATAGATATCTCTGCTACATTCAACTATCCCAAACAGTAATTCAGAAGTTCCAATATTTTGCTCAGGAATGTCAGGGCTGCAAGATCATCTGGAGGTAAGGATTAAGGAGAAAGTAAGGTACTAGGGATTCAGGCAAAAGTCATATGGCATTGGCATGGGATCAGAAGAGATAAGCAGATCAGGCACAGTTCAATGCTGGCACTAATCAGACATAATATGAAACAGGTCAGGAGTCAGTAGCCATTGTCATACTGGGCCTCCTAGGGCCCACCAGAGAGCCTGAAATCAAGGGCCCACTCTCACAACAATTAATCGTTGATAGTGTTAAATGTAATATGTGTCATGCAGACCTATAAGAAAGAGCTGTTGAAAATAATTGTCCCAAGTGGGACTGAGGCCCAAAAAAGGTGATCTCCCACTACTCTGGCAGGTCAGTCTGACCTTATCAGGAACTGAAATTTGGGCATACTATGCATGTATGTATTTCCCTCAAGAAGATAAAATAGACAGAGCTGCCACTGTGGGCAACAGCCAATAGAAGCTATGAGAAACAATATTTGGTGGGGTGGTCTTACCTCATTCAATGAAAATGCTCATGAGAACAAAAATACCACCTGTTTTTGTATTTGGTTTACGTATATGCTATATCAAGTTAGGATTTGTAGCATAAATTCTATAGCAGCTTCAGTTCATCAATCAACTGTCTTTAAATACACTAACCCTTTTGAGAATTGGGGGTTCGTTTAGTGCTGCACGGGATAAAATATGGGTACAAAGATTTTTTTAACCAGGAATATTCCAGTTAACAAGAAGGCACATTATGATAAGGTGTTATATTGCTCCCTACCTCTATTCCCATTTATTCCACTACAGGATAAAGCTCATGTACCAGTTCAATTTAGCTACAAATATTTAACTCATTTATAGTCACCATTGCTATTTCAAATAAAAATATACTTGCTGTGGTTTCACATTTTAAATAATTCACTTTCAGAAAGTACAAGAGAACAGCTAAAAGGGCTCGTTTTTTTTTTTACAACAGCCTTTAAATAAATTTACCCTTGAAAAAAGCTGTCCTTGAAGAGAAAACTTGAACTTGGGGATTAGTTCTCATGGATTTTACATCTGTATGTCCTTGCATTTTTATAGAACTGTTGCTAATAGCACAAAGCAATTTAGAGAGTAGAAATTACAAAGTAACATTTAGACAGCATAGAAAAAATGCTTTTGTAAATAAATAATGTGGAATTTTATTACAGTAATGTTTCAACCCAATCCAAGCATACTCGCATTCTGTCACATTCGGATAATAAATATTAAATCATTATAGACCTTTGTAACTAAAATATCTTATCTAGTGAAAGCTAGAAAAAAAAGCTGACAAGGCTGTATAGAAGCCAATGGGAATATTCACTAATAACTTTATTTCCCAGTTTACTAAAACGTTCAAGTTTTTCAGCCTCACTGAAAATGAATGGAGCAATGAGATCCTTACTGGGGTGCATTCCTTTTTCCCATAAAAACACAAACTCAAATATTTGGTTCAAGTCATTTCTTAAATAAGCTAGTGTTTAACTTTTCACTATCACTTTTTTACTTTTGACATTGTAGAAATCTTCTGAGCCATCCTAAAGGAAAACTATACCTCCAGAATAACTACTTAACTAACAAATAATGTATATCTTAATAAGTGAACTATTAAATAATGTTAAACTGCAATATATATATATATATATATATATATATATATACAGTATCAGTAAATATTGTCCTTTTACATAGTTTATTTTCAGCCACCATTTTGTGATGGTCTCCTTCAGAGATCAGCTGACAGGAAATACTGCAGCTCTTACGGTAACAGGAAGAATTGAGAAACTAAAAGAGTTCTGTCAATTCATTGGCTAATGTAGCCTAGCATATATGTGTGCCTTTGGTTTATTTGCATGCCCTGTGAATCATGCAAGCCAGTGGAATGCATTTAACAAATAAAATGGCAATTTTCTACTTAGGATTACCTAATGGCACATACTGTTGATGTGTTTTACCTAAGGGCTGTTTTATGCAATATATTTTTGTAGAGAATATATAGTGATTTTGTGTATTTTTCCGTTGTATCGTGATTTTTAAGGCAAACCTGAATGGGACAGATTTGCTTATGACTATTCATGAAATGTACCCTTCCAGAAGGGGTAGCAATCCAGACATTTTTTTAACTTTGCAAATGAGTGCCCAGAAACCAGGCTTATAGGGGCATTAAGATCCCCAAAGTGTGCCCAACCCATGAAATTATTGCAACAGATGAAATGTTTTCTTATCTTTGCCTAACTGCACTAGACCAGTATCCTGCTGGACTGCCAGAGCAACAATGTCCAGGTGGACCCAGGCCCTAATGGATCCGGGTGTAGGAAAATTTCTTATAATCTGTATAATAAATAGATGGATTTGCAAGAAGATAAAATTACAGAGCTGCCACTGTAGGCAACAGCCACTAGAAGCTATGAGAAACAATATTTGGTGGGGTGATCTTACCTCATTCAATGAAAATGCCAATGTCCAGGTGAACCCAGGCCCTAATGGATCCGGGTGTAGGATAATTTCTTATAATCTGTATAATAAATAGATGGATTTGCAAGAAGATAAAATGACAGAGCTGCCACTGTAGGCAACAGCCACTAGAAGCTATGAGAAACAATATTTGGTGGGGTGATCTTACCTCATTCAATGAAAATGCCAATGTCCAGGTGAACCCAGGCCCTAATGGATCCGGGTGTAGGATAATTCTCATTCCCAAGTCTTACAATGCCTTTTTTACTACATAATCCCCTATTTACAGTATGTATTTACTAAATCAATCCTCAGCATGGTGTCTTGGCTTGTTCTAAATAAAAATGCAGCATCACAAGGATTATTGCTGCAATTGTGCTTAATATTTTCAAAATCCAGTTGGCATAATTTCTGGCATTTGGTTTGTGAGTGACAAGTGTAACCTATTTTTTGGCACAACTGCTCTGCAGCGTTTGACACAGTACGCTGTGGGAACCCTGCCGTTACCACCTGGTTTGGAGGTGCTGCTAACTCCAGGGCTCCCCTGCATCAATAGGCACCACTGTGCTGAATATGGAACAGGACTAATCAGCTCAAGCACCCAAGGATTGACAACAGCACCTTTGATGAATGTGGTTTCAGGTGCAACTGACTGCAACTGTGGCAGTGGACATAAATGTAAATATCTTTCCAATTGAGCTGGGTGTAGTTTTAGTTGCAAATACTAAAAATAGCAAGTTTTCAGTGTTTTCCTTTAAGCTCGAATAAAAATCTTGTTTTAACATTGGAGAGCATTTAATGTTATACTAAACCTGGCACATTAGACTGAAGTACTTTGGGAGAGCTACATAACTGCAATGAGTGCCATTGAGTGTATGGTGATGGAAAGTCATAAAATCACCCGCAGGCAGAGGCTGCATCATCTGTACAGTGGGTGGGGCAACTATTGGAATGAATAGCAGAAGCAGATCCTAGCCAAAAATGTGACGAAATAAATAATAACAGATATAAAGCTGAACCCCAACCTAGTTTTTATAAAAGTGCCATCTTGTATCGTTGTTCACAAGGACCTAATGCAAAATGTTATAGTTTCTGATAATCTGTATAATAAATATATGGATGTGCAATTTTAGTGTTTCTAGGATTAAGCTGATAAAAAGCAGGGCAGCACCAAGAAGAAACCTTATGGAGTTCTAGTGAAGACCAGCAGCATTGAAAAGGAGATTTGTATATATGTATGTATATCTTTATTTATAAAGCGCTACTTATGTAAGCAGCGCTGTACAGTAGAATACATTAATACAAACAGGGGGTTAAAGATAATAATAGATAAATACAAAGTATAACAATAAATACAAATAAATACAAGATACAGTTGCAATAGGCTGTAGGTCACAGTGGGTGACACTACAATATAAGTGATAGTTCCCAGATCAGGGGATTTGTAGAGAAAGCTCCATAATTCTGCAAAGGCGGAGAGATATTTGTACTTGGATGATATGCAAGGTTGCATTAGGTTGGAGTGTACAGAGTTAGAAGGAAGTAGTATCTTGGGTGGTAAAGTAAATGTCTATATAATAATAAATGTCTATAATAATAGCCCTGAGTAGGATTAATTATAGCCCCATTTCCCATTAATGCTGGGAGTCTCTACCTGTGTGGCAACATTGAGTTGAGTCCCCTAAAGGTTGCAGGAAAGGCTGCACTATGGTTTATAAAGGATGTAAATAGTGATTATACCTATGCGATATACTTCTCACTACCACACTACACTATATCACTCATTGTTTAACAAGATTTTGAGCCCTCACTTATGTGAAGGCAGTGGTTTGACAATGAAGGAGAATACACGAAATGGGTCAGTTATATATAATTTTTTTCTGTCAACAGTTTCATTCATAGGAATTCTGCAACACAGACATTCTGTGGCAACTTCAGCTATTCTGTCAAGGCCAATAAAACAAATTTCATATAAGCCGCAAATGAAAAACAACTTGCTGGATCATCAGCCAAGGCAGGACATATATAATCACTGCGGTTATATTTATGTACTTTTGACACTTCTGAAATAGCAGATTTCTGACTAACGACACTATGTAGGCATACAAGCTACTGGCAAAGCAGATGTTTTCCTGACCTGTATTCAGTGCTATCTGGAGGCTGGGGGATTTATAATCTTTGCAAGGGAAACATGTAAATGCGGCATTTGCCAGTAAAACTTTATTCTGCCAACTGCAGCCTTATAAGAGAATGTGCTTGTACTTCTGACTTGCCCAAAGCTGAATGTACTTTTAAAAGCACTTGTCTTTTTTTCACTCTTATTTGAAAATAATTTACTATTGTTTGAATTATACCCCTATCTACAGGTATATATGGAGCAGGAGAACTGGATATAACACAGACAGTTTCTGAGGTATGTATTTGTTTGAACCCTAAATTTGTGTAATATCAGTCAGATAAAGAGCTATTTACATAAGAACACATTTGTCAAAAATCTCATTCTAGATTTTCTCACTAGTGAGAATTTACTATTTCCTTTTTTTGATTTTTTTGTAGAATGTGTATTTTTTGGTCATGAAGATGCTTTTCTTGGCTGAGGTTCCCATGGAATTCTATGAGAAGGAGGCTTAAAAACTATCCAGAAGTCCTTAGAATTCTAAGTAATGGAAGTGATACAAATGTTCATACCCATGCAGTTTTGTTCATTGGTTGTAATGGATCTTGGGACTGCTGCAATCCTGAAATGCTTGAAAAATGCTGGAAAAATGTTCGATCTGTGGATGAAATTTTTTTTTAGTTGAAATTATGCTAAGAAAAACAGTTATAGATCTGCTTCATTAGCTAACCCACCATGATGCAACAGCTAACTCCATAGTCACTGTACTTTATTGTTCCAGTGAAGAGTCATAGTATCTACATACTACATGTTAATGGGGCAAATAGTTACAATGCACAGATACAGCACATGACATGGATGTCTTGATGATATATTGCATCTGACAAAGCACAGGTAAATACCTCCTTCTACAAATAAACCTGTGCAGTATGAAAGGGAATTTTAGAGATAGCTGGGAGGCAATGTGCTCCCAAGGCACAAAGACACCAGACAGCGGGGTATTTACCAATGCTGGGTAACCCATAGCGTGGATTAACTTCTACCATTTTATCAGCAGAAGACTGATCAACCTAACTGCTGATTCAATGCTATACATAACTGCAGTAGCGAATTATACTTATGGCTTAATACAAACATCTGCTGTTGTGAATTGCTAATGAGATAATTGGTAATACAATTAAAAAATTAATAATACATTGAAAAAAATCTATATTAATATAATAATACATTAAAAAAATTCTACTCCAGGCCAGTTCACAGGGAATTTGCAAAAACTAGGAATCTCTTCATAGATTTTTTTTCTCACACTAAAAAGCACTGGAGTCGGTGGGCATTTCGTCTCCAGTGCCAAATGCATTAGTGTCATTGGCTGTTTTTTGTCACATTTTTTTCTATGCGAAAACCATGATTTTTTTGGCAAAAAGAGCAGATTTGTAAAAATGTTGATGCAAGGCTGTATGAACATTTGTTCATTCCTAGTTCATAACTGAATAGAGAGAGTTCAACAATTTTTAATAATTTTTAACCTAAATACATTCATTGGAAGATAAAACTTCAATTTTAGTATATAGTTGAACAAGCTAGTATGCGTGGGGGCGTCTAATTAAATATCAGTTAAATATCAATAGACATCAAATATAATTAAATATTAATGGACATTCTCTGGTGGCATGCTGGGAGTTGACTTTCAATAACATAGACAGGGTAGCAGGTTGCCCATCCCTGCTACCGAAAATCTGCCCTATACAGCCTTCATAGGTCCTGTACATGCTGGCTGGAATACATTTTTTTGCTGGTGGCATTGATTGGCAGCTGAAAGGTGTGAAATCAAGGTGTGAAAGGTAAAAAGTTTTTACAACAAGATCTCAACTTCGATAACAGTAACTTTTTGCACTGTATAAATGAGATGATCGGAAATTCCGCCCAGGTATGGATACGATTATTTGGTCCATTTATGGCCGTATTCTGCTTGCTCTCTGCTAATCACTTTCTTGTCCAAAATACAAGTTTGGTTTGGGAAAGGAACGAGTCAGTAGGAAGGAACATAAAATAAATAGTGATCACTGCTGAGAGATTTATTGACCTGAGAAGTAGTCATTAGCCAAGATCTCAGTCAATATTTACCTCACAGGTCAGTAAATCTCGATGTTCAGTGAAAATTAAAGTCAATATGATGTGTGCTTTCTTACTTGCAAATCAATTTTCCAGTGTAAAAGTCTCATTGTTTTGCTACAAAATCACATTTTAAACTTATGAATATCCCTTGGTGCCTTTTAAAAGAGTGTTATAAACCCGATGAAATACTGGCAAAGGAATGTTCGCTTTCATTGGCAGTCATTTTTCACATATTTATGTATGTAGAGAGAAAACCTATGAATATGAAAGATACCTAAGCAGGTAGAGTTCAATTCATAACAAGCAGGGACAGAGCATTACTCTTTCACTCACAATGATGTATTGATTCTGCTCAAGCTTCACTTGCCCATAATATTTTAATTATCTATCATCTGAATAATGTTTTGTTTTTTAAACAAGAAACTGGCATTTTTTCAAATACTTGAGTGCCACCTTTCAGTTAAGGCACATGTTTTTCTAAACAGCTTATGCCAGGAGAAATGTATTTACTACATACAAAACTAAAGTGCACTTGTGTTCATCAATTCACGGGCCATACTGCCAACTAGCTTTTGCACCCTATTAACCTTACCCTGCCCCTACCACCCACAAGGTTTAGTATAAATAACACAAGGTACATAGTGCAGCCAGTCACTGCTTCATTTCTAACTAAAATAAAAGCTCTGGACTTGCTGTGCATGTAACTGCCCCTCCTGCCACCGGAATGTCCTTTGGATGTCCTCTCTGATGCACAACATCTGCATCAAGCAAATAAATAGACTGTGTTGAATAAATATGCCTCATAGAGTGCATGATGGCACAACAGAAGTAATAAGTAATAAGTACGTCTTGTGATCTTTTAGTAACTGTTCCCTATCATGGGCAGAGCTGTTTAGCTTTAGGGGGTTTGTAGGGTACAGGAGGAGATCACCTACATGCCAACCCCACACAACCCTTATAAATACAGTATTTCCAAACCAAGCACTGTATTCTTGGGAAAAGTTAAGGTCCTTGTGCCATTGTGCCTTGTACCATTTTTTTTTTTGGTCTCCTGAAAAAAATAAAATTAGGGTTCTACTGTTAGTGGTGATTTAATAATTACCCACCTTAAATTTGCCCTGACTTGAGCAGATGATTCCCTGCTTTATTCCTTTCACAGCATTAGTGATGAGCATATTTTTTGGCGTGAATTCAGTGTGCCAGTTGCAGTTGTGGTGAAAAAAAAGTTGCAGCTGCTTCAAAAAAAGTCATGGTTGTGTCATAAAAGTCGCGCATGTCAAAAAAGTTGTGCGGTAGCCCCACTTCACATATTTTTCAGCAGTTTTGCAAACTTTTTGGCAAAGCGAAATGGGACATCACTACACAGTGCCTCCTCTGGCTACAAGCGTTCTTCAGTGCTATTTTATACAGTATTATTCCAAAACCTCATCAGACCACTCACAGGTTTTTGAAGTTGCCAACATACCCTACATTTATCCTTTTCATGCCTTTCCATCATCATTGCCATTTCTGTAAAACCCTGCCTGCCTTTAGTGGAGCTGTTACAGACTAGATTAAGTACCACCTATTGTAAAGTATTGGGACGTTATAAGTTACTGAGGAGATCCCTCAAGCTTTTATACAGGTCATCGCCGAGGTGATTTCTAATATCCTCATATTTTACAACAGGAGGTACTTATTTATCAGAGAGTCATGTGACAAAACATTACATCACTAAGCTAACTGATGACATCACTAAGTACCATTTATAAGGATAAAATTCACAGGATATTTATGTTATTATAATATAACAACACCTCTACATGGAGTCACTTTCTGGTTGTACATTATAGGTGTTAATTATATAGATTCACTTAATCCAGGATTCAGATTGCTTTGCTCGGAATGCTGCTAGCACATTCTTTTTGATATTTTGGACATTTTATTTTATGTTTGGAATAAATAAAAAATTTTTGAGGATTTTAAAAAAGCCTTTACATTTATTTAATACTATACGGTTCTGAAAATGTCTTAAAAATGGTCTTCATGCAACCACTTTGGGCTCAGGTTGTAAATAATATTCTCAAGGGTATGCTGGATGCTCTGTAATTCACATGCCAACAGGGAAAGGAGGCCTGGAAAAAGTATTCATCTGAAGATAACAGTGACACACACCCAGCAAGTATCTATCTAACAACATTGCACATTATCATAAACTAAACAGTCCCGCTCTTTTGAGGATGCAGACCAAGTTATTAGCAAAGGATAAAGTAAAATGTTAAAAGGAAGGTGGAGCTTTGATAGCGAACTTCCTGCACTCACTGGCAGCTGTAACTTTCCCAGTGGGGTGAATACTGATACAATGGGTATTTTTGTATAATTATAGTGTATATTTCAATTGGCTGTATGAACTTTTAGATAATTAAATATGACCCAATATACCCAGTTAATACAAATTATAGCCTGTAAAGATGATCAAATATGTTTAAAGTCAAAGGAAAGGGAACTTAAAGATACCTTGCATACATGCTGAGGTCCTGGCAGAGAAACTTTGGTGATCATCATTAAATGAGTTGAGGTATAGTCAATCCTTGTAAGTTCCATGTCCCAAAAATTAAGAAATATTGAAGATATGATACATAAAAAAGGACAATATATTGCTTGCAGAACTTTGCAAAATCATAGTTATATCTTCATCAGGTCATATTGTAATGTTTTGTATCTCTGATTTAGCAATATTCATGGTCAATGGGGAGAGATAATATAATGCTCCATACAATGGCCATGAGTCTACTGTAAAACTGGTTGATCTCGCAGGTTCCCACAGCAATCCAGCAGCAGGTGACCTACTGACAATTGTAACTACTTAGAGTTATACCAAAATTGTAGGTAGGAAGTATGAGACAGAGGTAGGTTAGGCAAGGCTAAATTTGCAAGCCAAGTAAAACCTAATAAAAAACTCATGGAAAAATAATTTTACAGTGAATATTTCAATTAGCCAACTTGAAAGGAAAAATAATAAATGAACTTATAGTTGTGGTTTAAAGAATACTTATAAATGTTGCCAGCATTCTTTTACCTAGATTATTTTGGTTTAGAATTTGATTATTTTCTTGCTGATCAATTTTGATCATACAGCCAATCTATAGATTGGAAATTAAAAAGCAGAAAGCAAAGGTGTGTTCCCTAATGGCTGTGTGTAATTAAAGTCACTAAGTACCCCAGGTGCAGTAACCAATAGCAACCAATCAGCTGGTAAAATTTACTGGTCAGCTGTTTCACAGCAAACATCTTATTTTTTGCTATGGATTACTACTACTGGGCATACTGAGTGCCTTTTATTACATATAAGGGTTAGCCTGTTGCAGACCTTCCATTACATTCATGTGACACACTTGGAGCTTTCTTGACAACCTGTTTGTGATATACTTCTTGGATAGCAGTGGGTTTATTGATTCTGTTGTGTTAGTACAGGGGAAACAGAAAGACCAGAACAGTAACTTCTGGTACATTTATTATAACATGGCAGGTAAACTGGCCTGCCCCATACTGGCTCTCAGCATAGACAGGAAGTGGGAAACAGGAACTGGATAATGAATCATAGACAAATGGCAGAACTGTAGGAATCCCATCACGGAATGTCCACACAAGCAGTGGTTACTACATTGTTATCCAGAAATCTCTGAATTACAAGAAAGCCATCTCCATAGACTCCATTTTAAGCAAATAATTTAATTCTTGAAATGATTTCCTTTTTCTCTGTAGTAAAAAGCAGTACCTTGTACTTGATGGTAAATAAGCTGCATGAATCCATATTGGTTCCCATAAAGTCCTATTGAGTTTATTTAAAGAATAAATGATTTTTAGCAGACTTAAGGTATGGTAATCCAAATTATGGAAAGATCCCGATTAACTAAAACCCCATGTCCAAAGGTACAGAATCACAGATCCAATACCTGTAGTTATGAGCGAAATTATTTGCCAGGTATGGATTCGCAGCAAAATACTGCATTTTGCCATTGGCAAATTTATTTGTGAAACTGCCGCCAAGGTTTGCTGCAAAAGAAATTTGCAGAGTGAGGAAAAAGTAAAAAAAAAGTTGTGCAGTAGCCGCATTTCACCAGATTTTCACTGATCACTAGATACCTGTAAATTTATTACCATTGCTTCATATGATTGACGCAGAATTGTGCAAGGTGCCACCTAACATTGCTTAAGTGACCCATTTTTAAAATAAATATATGATACAGAATTTTCAGTTTAACTAAAATTACTGTGATTTACACATCTGAGGGAAGAGCTGCATAACTGAAACTGGAAGTCATAGGAAAATATCTTGGCATTCTGGTCATCACATCTGGATGAGTATAGGATCCTGTTGTGGGTAGGGAAGCCTGCACTTTATGCCAGTAGCAAGCTGTGATGGGCTATTGTGTATTATAACAAATTGCTGGGCATACCTAGCAAGCACACAGCCAGGGAAAATTGGCTTCAATCAAAAAATTAGGAAAAAATAATATAGTTTGAAACAAAATAAACATTTATGAAATTAAGAACAGCAATTCACATTCCATGGCAAAATGTTTTGTTAGAAAATGAGAATAGGAATTTTCTATTAAGACTATTTTTTACATACACCACATAAATGATAATACTACTGATCTGGTTTTGCAAACCCTATAATATAAATTCATGCAAAAAAATGTAGCATTAAGAGGCTGATTTAGCAACGTTCAAATATGAGATCAATTTTTTTTTGTGCTAAAACTCATGAATTCAAATTAGGGCTTCCATAGGGCTTGGTATTTATTGAGTGCACAAAATTAAAACTCGAATGTAAAAGCTTGCGAGTTCATGTAGAAGTCAATAGCAGTTGTCCCAGGCAAAATGTAATTTTTTTCAATTTGAATTAAGGTTTTTGAAATTTTCGAGAGTTTGTAGACCCATTGAAAAAGTAAAAGACAAATTCGAAGCATTTCAGTTTCTCTTACAGAGTTTTTTTTTTATTCAAATTTTTTTTTTAAATCATTAAGTGAAGTTACATTTTCAGTTTTTTCAAATTGAACAAAAACACTCTAAGGGGCCGATTTACTATTTTTTTTTTTCGTTTTCACAAATTGTGGTTTTTAGTGCTAATAATTGTGGATTTTGCTCATTACACAAAAAGCCTGAAAAATGTGTGATTTAATATGTTCAGCATTTTAATTTGTTCATGCTTTTTATATTTAAATATTTTAATAAATGATTAGACATTCATGGTTTTAGTGGAAATGAGTTTCTTTGTGATTTAAAAAAAAAAACTCTAAAACCACCAAAATCAGAATGTTTATAAAATCGATATTTGATAAAATAAGCCTTCCCAATTTCACTAATATGCATATGAGTGCATTATTTGCTCATATACTGGGCAGCAAGTTGTTAATTGTCGTGCCCATGCATGTGATTAAGATATAGATGTTCACAAAAAGTACAAAGCACTTTTTTTCATTTAGAAATTTTATTAAGTTTCCCATTGTAAATGAGCCCCTTAGCGTTTGCAACAAGATCAAATATTTGAATTCAACTGTACGAGTTTCAGTGTAAAGGTATGAATATACTTAGTACTGCAAATATGTTATTTAAAGAATACCGGGCAGCGAGGATATTCTCTTTAAAAGAACGGCTTTATTGATCCATTAAAAGCATCATGCCTGACGTGTTTCGTTCACAAGCACACTTGGTCCTATGTCCTATGACTAAGTGTGCTTGCGCAGGAAACGCGTCAGTCTTGATGCTGTTGATGGATCAATAAAGCCGTTCTTTTAAAGAGAATATCCTCGCTGTCCGGTGCTACAATATATCTTCCCAGGCTACGGGTTCGGGGCTTCAGGCACCCATACCAATTTTGGAACACGGTGAGTCTTTCCCTAACCGATTTAACATTTGGCAGCGTGGGGAATCCCGTAACTTTTGCAAACGAGTGATTGACCCGGGGTTTATACACCTGGGTCTTTTTCTTATGTGGTACATACTGGATTGACTAATTGGATAAGCCTATTGGATTTTTCCTTGCATGCCAAGCTTCATATTTTTCTTTTTACTTATGTTTTTTCTTTTTGTTATTTCTAGAATCCGAATGGCACATTTTTCATTTCAAAATACAACTGTAGCTTTTTTTGAAAAGAAAAAAAAAGTAAAACAATCTGAGACATAAGGAAGCAAAGGTCTTTAGAAAGGGTCCTTAAACCCCTGAATGAAAACCTACAAAAGAGACAGGAGGTTATCTAAAGTCTGAAAAGGCTATTCTTAAGAGACTTTGCAATCACCATATCTGCAATAGCAGCTTTTGTTTTTATTCTGACAGGTTTCAAAACATTTATACAATGGAATTAACTGTGCTCTTTGCCGGGGCTGCTTAGAGCGAGGTGTTGGGAAAACAGCAATACCTTCTTGTTTAGCTTAAGACAATAAAAGCCCAAGGATTTGAAAACAAAACAATCCTATTACTGTTGTCGAGTAAAGTAAGTGTGAAGGATGGAATAGCAATTCTAGCTGTGGAAATGATACAATGCTCTCATCGCCTGTTTAGAGAAGGCTTTTCCAAATCTAGGGGGATTATGAACAGCTAAAGGATTTTTGGAGTAGAGATAATTGCTGTACCCACACGGAGTTCTGTGATCTGAAGCTGGCGCTACTTTAGGCCATCCGATATAAGACTTTTAGGAGAGCTTTTAGCAGTTTTACATTTATACAGTTTTTTTCTTGTATAATGAACCCCCCCCTTAAAATGAAACCTTTTGCAGGATTTAACACAGTCTACACCTCATCCCATATGTTTATTTATTTTATTTTTAGCAATATGTCTATGAAGATTCTCATTCATCCAGGTCATGATATACAGTATCTAGAAGAATTAAGTCTAAAACAACTGGACTTTTCTGAGTTTTTTTCTTGAAAAAAGAAAAAAAACTCAGAAAAGTCCAGTTGTTTTACACTTAATTCTTCTAGATACTGTTTATTTTTTTAGCAATTATTTTTGGTTGTTGTTCTATATGCAATGCTAATGGGACATATTAAATTAACTGACAAACAAACTTTGGTCATGAAATGGTTATTACATTTTTTCCCATAAGGATGAAGCTACAAATTCTAGAGCCAGTTGAAGGGGCTCTGCTAATTAAATGGGTGCATTTGGCATTTGGGGCACCATAAACTATTTTTAATTTTTGCAGAAATCTAAGAACTCTTTGAAGGGCTTTGTATCCATGCTGAGCCTGTGATAAGCTGATTTCTAAAGTGCAAAGCTAGGCAAAGCAGTCTCTGCAGGGGATCCGGCACATTTTAAACGTTTTTACTAGTTGATTTAGTAAATGCTTTTGTGTCTCCTTGGAAATATCAATTATAACATAATTTGGATTTTTACCAAAAGTGATTAAGATGCTTGAGCGATATGTATGCATAGCAGCACAGTTACTGAGACAGAACAAATAAATATCATGTTCGCTAATGCAATTCACTAGTTCATCTAGATGAGGGAAAAAAACTAACATTTGCTTTAAAATTGTATTGAGAATCTTTTTGATTTTAAAATATCCATGACACCACTCCTTGGGGATTTCATGCTAACCTGTGTATCTGATACCAAGAGCTAAAAGAAATCTTAAGCTATAAAAATATCTGAATAATAACACCCTCCAACAAAAATGTAGATACTATGCTCATAAGCAAACCATAAGTTTCATTTGCAATGTTCTGCGCAATCTGGAGTCGCCCATTTTTTTTATACTTGAGCATTAAGCAAATAGCTGTTGTTTCATTGCATAGCTTGCTACCTGGTTAGTCAGAGCTTAGAATATACAGTACATTTTGAAACAGTTCCTTCTACAAAGGCTCGAGTAGGTTATTCATTGGTGCATACCCCAGAGGTACCAGACTCAATGTGCAGATATTATGGAGAACAGGTAACTCCAAATGGAAGGGCAGGTGGGAAGGACAGGGCCCAATGCAATGTAAAAAATACCTCCAAAAATGTATTGCGCAGTGCACAAAAAGCCAAACATTTTAAGGGCCTCATTCCCTCTTCAGCAGTGGTGTGTGTGCTTTTCCATTAACGAAGAGGACGTGAGGCTTTTTTGTGCACATTGGAAGTTACATGTTATTGTCTTTGAACCACAGTTTAGTAACACACAAATGCAGAAATAAAGCAATTGCTGTGCTGTGATGCGCCACACATGAACAGCTTCTCAAACACACACCATTAGATTATATTGATGCATAGAAAATGGAATTAGCATTGTGGATTTCATACAAGTTTTGGCAGCTATCAGTTAAAAAATGATTGTACTTCCTGCCCGCACCCAATCATCCAGCATATGTAATGCAGGTCACTAAACATCCAACTGAAGGGACTACACTATATACAGCAGCTTTGTTCTAGATGTTATCTTCAGGAACAACTGGAAGAGAATAAAGACTACTACAGTATTTTTGGAGGCATTTTCTCAAAATGAATGTTTTGCAATGAAGATGTAAGTAAAGGTTGGTACAGGAACAATGGCAGCGAGTTTGTCTTGTCATTTTTCCAAAGTTTCATTCTTTTGTACAACCCATAAACTTCTATGTGTGGAAGTTTGCCAGCTCCTTGTTTCCCAGGGTGAGGCACAGAAAATTCTCATCAACAGTGTGACATTATCTTTCACATTATTTATCATGGTAACAGGTTGCAGTGATAGAAATGCAAAGCTTGAGAGAGGAATAAAGCGAAAAGAGTTGATGCTTCTCTGGGATTTGAAATAATGTCTGTGGGAACTGATTCTCCCTTTTTGTGGGGAGTGTGGCTTTACTTGTGTTTGGCTCTTTTTATCATTTTTTTCTGGTTTGTTTTATAGAATTATCAAAGGAGGAATAGTCTCTTCAATGAAAAATAAAGCAAAATATGTGCATGGTGGGTTTTGATGAAGACCTGCTAAAAAGAACAATGAGAGGGCTGTTTAACTTTTTTTAAATTCCAGCTAAATTAAGGAATTTATTTTGGTGGCATTTCCCCTTTACATCTTCACACACAAGCAGAGATTCATTTCTAACCCTATGTAACATATCTCTTTTGATGGTACCAAGAGCAGAGAAAAGCAAACTGATTTCAATTAGCTTTGCCCCACCCACCCTCCCTTATAGGTTAAGAGGCTGGGGGAGGTATTAAATTAGTTGCAGCCAGGGAAGGGTAATTGTAAGAGCAGAATGAAAGGTATTGATAGGTGTTGTTTTGAGCTGAGGCTAGGAATAGCAGATATTAGCCGCTGTTAAATGGAGGGGAGAAGAAAAAGAGGGGTAGCCTCAGGATTTTCGAGATGGGGGTAAGGGGGATCTCCATAACAACAGCCTTCAGTGGCTAGTTGTGAGGATCAAGTTGGATAGTTTGATTTAATGTTTACTACGTTGCAAATGTAATGTAAGTGTTGGTTAACCTATGGTTAGTAAACTTGGCTGCGGCTTTTCAACCCACAAAAGAAGTAATTTGTGTGTTTAGTACAGTGGAGGGGGGGTTGTAGAGGTGAAAAGGGGCCACAAATTTACATTGCACCTGTTATGCTCCCACCCAAAAAAATACTGCTTCCCTAGGCCATAACTGGAAACCTGGAAACTTGTTTTTATCTCTGTTGCTGAGATCAGGGATGTCTACCCAAGTCTAAACACTGGAAAAAGGCTTTCTTTTTAAATCCACACATGCAATTTATATCTCGCCAGAGCTTCCTACCTTATATCCTATCACATTCTAATTATTCAGCACAGGGTTTCTGCCATTGAGCCACCTTCACGCACAGGAAAACATTTTCCAGGTCCCTGGGCATGTAAAGGAAACATGATAAGCATAATGTACAATAACATTAACTGCATACACGTATATATACAGTATATATATATATATATATATATATATATATATATATATATATATATATATATATATTACACAGTATTATATAGTTATATATTTATAAATAAGATACGAATTAAACAGAAATGCTACTCATACTTTATAAGACTATGCAGGAGAGTGTTCATCATAGCTGTTCTTTCTGCATTAGTTAAGTCGCCCAAGCAAATTTATGATTAGGATCTCCAGTATGTATTGTACTACATGTGTCAGTTTGGTGTCTGTCATGCAACATGTACAGGCAGCCGGCCAGGTCAATGGGCTGTGACTGTTTGTAGTACTGTAGCAGAGGATGTGTGCAGAGTAAATTTACAGCACTCTCTGACACTCCTGTTCCAAAATTATGCCCCTTTGTTTGCAAAGAAAACCAATATTTAATTACTCTTCAGATTGATTACCATAACATCAGGTACCAAATGGAATCATAGCTCCCTTACATTGTGTTATTGTGCCCCTGTGTTAGACCAAATCTGCATTAAAGAGAGGCAGGTGTTTCATATTATTGTGTTTTATATTTAGAAAAAATTCTCTGGGATAAGGGTCAGTCTCATCAAGAGTCAATTCACCTACCTGTATTTTGGAGTATTCCTGGAGTAGTCCCAAAATTTTGTGTTACTCACCAAGGATATCTGGATTGAGAGTTTGGTTATTTCTATCAAAGATTTGGATAACTTTAGCTTCCTCCACCCTCCTTTGAATTGGGTTTAGACCCAATATGTAGTTTGAGCTGTTTCTTTCTGTATAAGATTCCCCAGGAAATAATCTGAGGATTACAAAGCAATTGGAATACATTATATAATAGGAAGGAACTGGATTTGGCCTATAGGTTAAGTGATCAGCCTTTGATATCACATGCCAGGTTTAACGTGGTAAACTTTTATGTTTTTTCAAAAACCCACTTGTGGAAAAAATGCGGTCATTTCTTTTAAGATCCGTTCTGCAGCAAGGCAAAGCAATGGATTAAAGACAATGCAAAAAAGTTCAGGAACTTACGAATGCTTTCTATAACCAGTTGCCTGAGCTTGGAGGCTAAATCAATAATAATTATGCCCCTTACGCTCCAACCATGTTTTTTGCCCTTTGCCCTGCATGTAGAAATATTACCTCAGGTCTCTGCACTCCAATATAGGTCTTCCTATGCTCGGCAACACTGAATTCATTGCGTATCTTTTAGACATGTATGTTACGAAGCGCCAGACCTATGGCAGGCAATAAAGACAGAGCTACCTTATGCTCACAGACACAACACTCTGCACAACATGCCAGATTTTTTATCCAATGTTAGGTTGAGAGTGCAGCTGCACAGAAGGGATCTTTGAATGAGCTCTAAGGGCGTGCTTTTGCCCTTCTGCCCTAAGGTAAATGTAAATGACTGTGACCTCAGTTTTGTTCTCCAAAAAGGTAACTAAGCTGGTAAAGGGTATGAGAAGTCTCAGTTATGAAGAAAGACTGGCCAAGTTGGGTTTGTTTACATTAGAGAAGAGGCACTTAAGGGGGGATATGATAACTATGTATAAATATAAAAGAGGATTATATAATAATCTCTCTAATTCTTTATTAACCAGTAGGTTCTTCCAACAGACACGAGGGCACCCATTCCAATTACAAGAAAGGAGATTCCATCTAAATATTCAGAAAGGATTTTTTACAGTGAGAGCTCACTGAACCAGTCGAACTGGCTAATAGATATAAGTAGATATAAGTATATGTAGTATATGTAGATATAAGGTTGACCTTGATGGACAGGTGCCTCTTTTCAACCAAGTTATTGTGTTACGTGGGTATAACACTTTATTTTTTGAAAAAGCATTACATACATTTGCAATGGTTTTTGTATTTATTTCTAAATCCATTTTGTATATATTTCTATACATGTGCTCTAGTCAAGTTTGTGCTGTCTTTAACTACAATGTTCTTACCCATGTCTGATGTTCTTCTCAGTATCACAAGATTGATTTACTGCAGGATACAATGGTGATAAATTGTTTTTCACACAAGAGATTTATAAAAAAAAAGGCAAGACCTCCACCACATTGTCAGCTGCTTAACAAAGTGTCTTTTTCCTTTCTTTCAATAGGTCTCTTTTATGGGGACAATTTATCAAGTTTTTCATTCAAGAAGTGACCAGCAGTGACGTACGTTGCCCATTATGGTCACACTGCAAACTTGCAACAGTTTGCGATGACGGCATTGAGTCAACCCAAGTCACAGTTTCCTGCACAATGCATCATAAAGGAAACCTAGGAATAAGCTTGTCTTTGAAAAAGTGTGGATGGAACCGATGAGGCCCAATGATTAATTGAGACTTGTACTGATTTTCTTGTTCCTTGTTATCAAAAATCTAAGTAAAGGGTACATTTCTTTCTGCATCTCAAAAAGATGAAACTTATCAATTAAATAGAAAAAATCTGTTGACCAATACCAATGGCCACTTTTTTCGTACTTTAGCCACAACGTGGGACATTGATTTTTTTGCTTTTGTGCTTTACAGAACCATAATAGCGAAGGCACACTGAGCTACTAGTAGCAGCTTCTTTTTCATGGCTACTAAACTCCAGAAAATCCCCATGCCATAGACAATACTGAGAATTGCCTCTGCTAAAACACACGTAGAGACAATTATCAGTAAATGATCAGCATTATATTTTTTAGTAGCCGTGACAAGTAGCCGATACTACTAGCACTGTGTGTCTTCACCCTTAGTTGGAGAATCCTGAAAAACAGCTGTCTGACTAGTCTGGATTTCAATTTAATTCAACTGAACAAAGAGCTGAACTTGACTGATGTGTTACTTCATACCTTCACCTACTGCTATGATGAGACTGGGTGAATTAAAGATAAGAAAATAAAAATAATAACAGCAATTAGGGCAGAGATAGTGTTTAAACCCTTCAGTGAAGGGCTGACCTTACTTGTGCCTTTATTTCTTTATTTGCAGTGTTGATTTTTCACTTTGATGGTGCTGGTTTTTATTTAGAAGATCCTATATTTCCATATTTCGCATACATTGGCATTATCCCCTCTCAGTATGGCTTGGGTATATGTGTACATGTGCACTAAAGTACATATCAGGTAAGGTGTTGAAGTCACTTTAAAGTTCTACACTTTCTTTGTGCTAAAAAGCCATTTAAATGCTGGGAGGGCATGCCCTTGCCCAATCTACACCTAATTACCATTGGATTTTTGTTATGTTTTAATAGCAATAATATGTAAACTTTGCAGGCAGTTATTAAAAGGAAACATATTGAGCACTTTTTGCACTTTTTACATTGTGTGGGACATGTCAAGAATGGCCACAGACCTTTGTGCTCCTTTTCAGAGTGCAGATACATGGCCTGTGGATCAAGCACTGACCATCTTAGTCAGCACTCAATCTAAGGGGGAGGAAGATGGAGGAAGGCACATAGGTGCTGCTTGTTATACCACCCCCTCAACCATTCTGCATGTACTGCTTTGGTGACAGAATGGCCTGGGATGGGGCCGCAACGGAAAACAGAAATTTAGCTCTTAATGCTTTTTGCCATCCCTGATTACTGCCACTTGAGGCAAGGTTCTCATGGCAGGAGCGTCCCAGTTTATAAAGCTTTACTAGAATACTCAGCAATGTACAATTTAGAAATATACTCAAAGGAAGGGCTAATATAACATAAAATTACCTATTTTATTCCGGATTTAGGAAGATTTTATTTCTCAACTTTGCATTTTTCTTTAATTTTTTTGAGGGAAGTCATAATTTTGCCCAAGGTGCTCTGTACCTAAGGTCGTGCCTAGCTCTGTACCTTGTTCTAAACAAGATAGATTTAGTTTTATACAATAGTGATATAGGCAAGTAAAATATTTAGAAATTATTATATGTCAAGTTTCATAATACTAAATTGATTGCATACTAAAGTTATAATCATTTGTAGTTAAACTGGCAATTTTAGGGCTTTCCAGGAACTGCTGTATAAAAAAAACTCTCACTTCTAGGTTATCCTTGAGAACGTGAAACAAAAATAATTTCCATCGAATTATACAAAGATATAAACTTGTGCTGGAAACACCCTTTCCATCTGTAGCTACTTCCAGTGAGATAACATGGGCAATCAAAAGCGGGAATGGAACAATAGTGAAATGTACATGTAAGTGGCACTGCAAATCTGACTTTCTGTGTAATCATTGTTGTCAGGCTTAACAGTGATATCTTAATGTTTTACAGGTCTATCTCAGCCAGGCCTGGTGTGTTTGAGTAATATGGGCATCAAAGACCGTTGATGGAAAAACAACCAATTATCAAATCTAAGACTTCTTTTATTCTCTAACTCTTGGACCTAAAATGCAGCTTTGGACATTCATGTTACAAAAAAAGGTTTCTGATGAATCCTTGAAAATGATGTTGACTAGCCAGGCATACATGCATTAATGGCATTGAGTTTGTAATGTTTGTCAGTCTAGATAATCTCTAGAACAATGATCCCCAAGCAGTGGCTTCTGAGCAACATGTTGCCCACCAGTCTCTCAGCTGTTGCTTCCAGTGGCCTCAAAGCAGGTGCTTTTTTTTAAATTTGTAGCTTGGAAGGAAGTTTTGGTTGCAAAAAAAAACAGGTGTATTGCCAAACAGACCCTACTGTAGGCTGCCAGTCTGCATAGGGGCTACCAAATAGCCAACCAAAGTGCATATTTGGCAACCCCAGGAACTTTTTTCATGCTTGTGTTGCTCTCAAACCCTTTACTTTTGAATGTGGCTCATGGGTAAAAAAAAGTTGGGGCAAAGAGTAGCATTATATTTATATTATCTTATGCACAGTAAGGCTGTTAGGATGAGTTGGTATGGGCTGGTGGGACTTGCCATTGGTTTTCAGAAATAGTTTTATTTTGATGGACATGAATGAATTAACTGGTGGGCCACATTACTGCATGACCTATTGTTGTTGCAAACTGTTAAAAGACTAGTGCGCTTCCATCTTTCCTTTTCTGAAGGAAGATGTTCCCAGCTGGGGGCACCTTTGTTCGTGAATCCAGAGAGCACATTTCACATATGAAAACCAGAAGGTTGTCAAGTTTGAGGATATCTTTGTGAGTATAAGAGTGATCCATAACCCATGTATTTACATGGGTCCCCCATACTAGTAAGGGAATGGTTAGGTTGTGCTTAAAGGGGTTGGCCACCTTTGAGTTAACTTTTAGAATGATGTAGAGAGTAATATTCTGAGAGATTTGCTATTGGTCTTTATTTTTTTATTATTTGTAGTTTTTTAAATTATTTCTGTTTTTTTCAGCAGCTCCCCAGCTTGGAATTTCAGCAGCTATTTGGTGGCTAGGATGCAAATTACCTTAGCAACCAAGGTGTGGTCTGAATGAAAAACTGATATATGAATAGAAGAGGACCTGAATAGAAAAATAAGTAATATAAAGTAACAATAACAATGAAACTGTAGCTTCACAGAGCAATAGTTTTTTGGCAAAGAGTTAGAAGAAGGCGGCAAATAATTAAAAAATTATGAAAAACAAATAATGAAGACTAATTGAAAAGTTCCTTCAATAACATACAAAAATTTAACTTAAAGGTGAACCAACACTTAGGGGTAAGGATTTTGTTTTATGATTTGTGACAAAGGTACTGTTTATTTTATTATTGGGGGTATTATTGTACATACATAAAGGGTCATTTATGACCACAAGTGCAAATTTCCCCACAGTCAGTTGTGTGTAAAACCCCATTCATTAGGCGCTTCCATGTATATAAGTTATTTGCATCAAAAGGGTGCTCCTTGCAGTTCTGTATAGTTGTGCTCAGTGCTGATCAGTTCTTCCTGTCTCCCTGTTCCAAATCATGATGCAGGGTGCTGAGAGAACCTTGGACCTACTGCAACCCCCAAACCAGGTGGTAGCTACAGGGTTTTCATAGCACTCTGTGTAAATCACTGCAATCTATTTGCTCCCAAAGAATAGGGAAAAAATGACACCAGACAGGATTCAAAATATTCAGTGCAATTGCACCTGATATGTGATGAACTTGACTAATTGGTAGTCAAAATTAGCATAATTGCATGTGCATGTCAAGGTTGGGGTTGTTTTGTCTGGCGCTTGCGAGGGGACATGATTACTCTGTACAAGTACATTAGAGGGGATTATAGGCAGATAAGGGGTGCTCTTTTTTCCATAAAAACGATCAGCGCACTAGAGGCCAACCCTTTACATTAGAGGAACGAATAAGTAGGTCCCACACAGTATATAATCCCAGGTCGGACTGGGCCGCCGGGACACCGGGAAAAATCCCGGTGGGCCCCGGCTCTAGTGGGCCCCAGCGGCCCAGAATCGACCCTTGCGGCGCTCCCCCTGCCCGACCGCTCCTGCCCCGCTGCGTTAAATTTACACGCTCGGGGAAGGACGTCGGGTGGGGGGCCCTGCGAGGGAGGGGCGGGGAGGCTATGGGCTCAGGCCCCGGTGGGCCCTCCACACCCCAGTCTGACCCTGTATAATCCACTTAGTGTAAATAAGAAAACAAGCACAATAAAAACACAACAATTACCCAGTGCTAGTTCAGTTCCAAGGCTTCTGACTCACTGTGCTCATACCCATTGGCCACCCCTGAAATCATTTGGCATATCTTTAAACTTTGAATGCCTATTAATACCCAAAGATTGTAATTAGTAAACTACAGCAGATGCATTGCTTTCAAATAATCTGGACACCTAGGCATAATGGGACAAAAATAAATCTGTTGCCCAACCTTAAATATATTTAATTTATAGGGCTGCTTGAGTCTTGCTGGTCAGTGAGAAAATCCAAAAAACATGGTTAATGGGCAAGTGTCCCTGTCCAGCTCCCAGCAAGCAGGAATGCTCCAAATATTCCTGGTCTTTTACAAGGCACAGTGGACAATCTCTTTAGGCAGAAATATATTTTTAAAAAGGAAGTATTTAAGGATCATGATGATTTTGCACCTACTTATTGTATGTTTGACTGGGATCATATTAATGTGAATATTTCCTTTTAAAGTCAGCAGGATTACAAGAAAGCCTATTTTCTGTACTGCAGAAACTCTATACGAGTATGATCTGTTCCTCTCAATTAGGCAGGCATAGTGGGATTGTATTTATCATCAAGGCTTATGGGATTTTATCTAGCATTAAAGCTTATATTTTCAATTAAACCAGATGTTTGCAACCTCAGTTAAAGCCCCTCTCTTCCTTTGTAGTTCAACAGTTGCTTAGGCCCCATTAGTACTGTACATATGGTTAATGAAACATAGTGTCTGTACAGTCAGTTATAATGCTGCAGTGTGTGTAGAACAGCAAATAGGCAGTCTCCCCAAATTATCTACTTCAGTAGACACTGAAATCCTTCTTAATTGTATTCCATAATCATCTTTTTGGATGGGGAAATCTAGGCTGGTGATATCAGGGCAAGATGGGTGACATCTTGTGGGTGGGGGGGGGGGGGTATGACCCAGCGATCAGTGATTGACTGATTGCCGCATCATTCCCTTCATACTCATGTCTGATTTCTTTATTCTGAAATCCTTGCTGTCCAGATGGGAACCAGAATGGTGGGAACTCTACACAAGGGTCTAAATACTTTTGCCTATATACTGGCAACCTGGTGGTGTCACAGCAAATAGACTCATAGTGGGCATAGTCTAATGTGTGCAAATACCACTACTATTTATACTTCAGTTTATATATATATATATATATATATATTTATGCACAATAACAAAAAATGTTGTCGCTCATAGGATTTTCACAGACAGGCAAATAAAGCAAAAAAGTATTCAAATTCAAATGGTGAGATTTATTGGTTCCAACGTTTCAGTCCTGTACTGGGACTTTCGTCAGGGAGTGGAAGACAGTATACAGATCAGTGGTTTTACTGCGTATTTTGGCGCCAAAAGATTGTGGCCATGGGTGAGGGGTTTGTTTGGTTGTAGTGGCAAGTAGGAGGGCATGCTAGGAGCAGGCCCACTGGCGGCGACACAATCTTTTGGCGCCACTGCTGTATTGTTTAACTGTTGATCATACCGTATTGCATTCATAAAACAAATCCACATATTTATCACCAATACTTGGGCATATTCTTATGATATGTATGAAGAATGCCCCTTGTGCAGTCAGTATTATGGCAGCTCCCATTTATGCTCTAACTGTAAATGAAAACAAACAGGGATGAAAGGTTTACAGAGCAGTATAATCTGTGCCCAAATGACTCCTCTGTCAGTAGAACAGATGATAAACACTACTTAGAAAAAAGGGTATGTTTTCCCTTTAGCTCCCCGCAGCTGTATGCCTATTTTTACTGGGCAATGGCCAAGTGACCAGGATTCACATTTATTTACAATTGATTACATCACTGTGCTTTCTTTTTTGGCTGCTAGCTGGGACGTGATTTATTGAAACTATATCCAAAATAATCAATATGGGATAAATAATATATAAAAGAAACTTGTAAGCCAAGTTAAAAAAAATTAAACACAACATTTTGTCATGCTGTTAACAACGTGGCAAATAAACCCAGTATCATAATTCCTCATTGCGTGGTAAGAAATAACTTTGTTTATTCTAAATGTTTAGCGCTTCTCTTTGGGAAATGAGACACAAGTGCTTAGCTGCAAGATGTGGGGAAATCCGGATGCACAAACCACCCTACGGATTGAAAATCAACAGTTTGGAAGGCAAACTCTTGTAGCATGATATCTTCTTTGGCTATTTCATTTAGCTTGTATGTGCCATTGGTTCTTTCCGTAGTAATAATCCTTATGATACAGGTATGGGATCTGTTATGCAGAAACCCATTATCCAAATTATAGGAAGCTCATCTTCCATAGGCTCCATTCTAATGAAATAATTCCCATTTCAAAAACTAATTTCCTTTTTCTAGTGTTTTACTAACACTAGTTTTTTTTAGTATAGTTCAGTGTAAAAATAAGACGGGGAAAATAGACAGGCTGTGCAAATGAAATAATTTTTCCAATATAGTTAGTTAGTTTTCAAATAGTACTCCACAATTTTTTTCAATTGTTTAAAAAAAATAATTTTTTTTACTGTTTATCTAAAACATACATTTTAAAATTTTTAATTTGTTTACCCCCCCCCGCCCTAGTAGGCCTGTTGAACCTGATACATTAGTTGCTGGCTTTTATTCATCGGCAGCTTCATCCCTTAATGGGCATGCTCCCTGACTAGTGCTGGATTCACAGCAAATTTCGGCATTCGGCATTTCGGCGAATTAGGCGCAGTCACATTAAAAAAAGACGCGAGTGACAAAAAAAGGACGTGGGCGACAAAAAAAGACGCAGGCGACAAAAAGTAGTGTGACAAACACGTTTTGCGAACTTTATGGCGAAGTGAAAATGGACCGATTCACTCATCGCTATCCCTGACTACGCATAAGCACATGTTTTCACCTAATACAGATGTTTTGCCCCAAAAAAGAACACATTTTTTGAAGTGAGAAAAAAATACGGGAACAGCTGGTGATTGAAGTCTATGCATTTGGCGCCAGAAAAAAACATGAGGACAAAACGCCTATTGACTCCAATGCATTTGGCATGAAAAAAAAAATGCTGGTTGACTCCAATGCATTGTGAAATATATCCAAGCAATATGATGTGTGGTGTTCCTTTCCTTATTGACATCACATGTGCAGGGAATTGTGGGATTTGGAGGATGCAGGCTGAAGGCAGGCAGAGGACAGGCGACTACTGTACATTTTTTTGTCTCAAAGTAGTCAGCCAGATCAGCAGGGACAGGGGGCCAAGCTTAGGTACCTGTTCCAAAACATATTATTACATTTATATCATGAAAAGGCTGCATATTTTTTTATAGATGTATATTGCAAAACTTGAGTTGTGTTTGGGTGGATTTCCCCTTTAATTTTCAGTGCTAAATTTGTCCACGTTACCAGGAACAAAAGAATACAATTTGTAAATCTTAAACACTTCATTTGAAAGTATATCTTTGTTCACTGTTTCAGTCAGTTTAAATTCAGGCCTCAAAATCTGAACAGAATGATTGTGTGCAGAAACTATTTGATCCTCTGAGTTAAGGAGCATTCTGCTTCTGTTTGTCAGAAATGATTTGTTTAATTTACAAAGTTCCCACACCAAAGCTCTGATGTCAAATCTTTCATTTTAGTTTAAACATTTGTGACAAATGGTTCGTCTTCTCCTTCCTTTTGCTGAAACCCTTTTGAGAGACAGGAGTGTTCAGATCAGAATTCAGATGAAATAATGTGCAACTTATTCATCTGTTTTATGGGTAAATATTCCAAAATCCCAAATATCAGCTGACGCTTTCAGCTTCTCTGTCGGCTCCACAGATGACATTTAAAGGTAAAAGCAATGGAATGTACGGTTCGATTTGATTGGGAAGATTAAATGATATTATTATTTGTTCAGCAATTGTGAGGGAAAAATATTTTCATACATGAAAGCCACAATACTATAACTATAGAACTATAAATCTGCCAATTCAAATATATACATAGATACACTGCCTTGGTGGCAGTCCCCTTTTTAACTAAATGCAGACATTTTTCCTTCAAAGCATCACTTTGATAAAGTCCCGAAATTGCACACAAAATATACAGTATGCCTGAATAGTTTGAAATATTCCAGTGACTGCAATGGGCAGTTATAAACATAAGTGGAAGGGAATATATCTCAGATGGCTCAGACAAGATATATGTTGACATTTGTGTGAACATTCCTATTTTTTTCTTCATTTTAATCTTTGTATGTTCTTGGTATTTTCTTAAATTTGTGTAGAGACCCATAGGGTTAAATGGCTACTATGGCTTTAAATCCCTACAGGTTCAGTTCCCTTAGTTGCTGAGTTCATTAACATATGTGTGCTATTGGCTAGCAGGGATGGTGACCACTTCCTGCCTCACTTTGGTATAGTGCTGGGAAAGGAGTGGCACCTTCCTCTTTGCTTCCACCTGAGGAACAGGGTGGACGTTGCTGTGAGCCCAGGGCATGGGCCCAGTTGGGGAACAGGGCCCCGTGAATGAGGCATTAGATAGGGGCAGGTGTAGCTCCCTTTATAGTACCACTCTAGGGGTGTAAGGCAGGTAGGGCTGAGCTAGAAAGAGCAGTTCTGAGTTCCTACATTGGACTGGCAGTTTTGGAGGAATCTCTCCCAGGCCACATTGCCTGTAGTGTAGGGATCCCAGTGAATAGGGAATCAGGATAGAGAATTCCCTGAGGGATCCACTGCGGGGGGTTGGCAGAGGGGAAGTGAGATTCCTGCCGGTCTGCCCGCAGGGGAGTTTCAGTCTGTATTACACTCTGTATGTGGTGTTGCCTGTACCACTGGCCTCTGTATTGTGAGTAAACCCTGTGGATGTTTAATAAACACTTGTTTTTTGTTGTTTTCAAGAACCTCTGGCACCCTCTGTTTTTATTTTTCTGCATAGCAGCAAGAGAGGTGTAGTTGCACAACACCCTCACCTTCCTCTTCCACTTAGCGAAGGCCCATTCTGGGTAAGAGAGTACAGTGTAACCCATGTTCTACTGGTACTAGTCTGAGAAGGCAGCTATTGAGCTGAAATAGAGGTTACATTTGTATATTTCTATATCAGCTACTGAACAGCCACATGGTACACTTTGTTAAAAGGAATTACATCACCTGTTAAACAGGGCAACCCTTTTGAAATAAAAAATAACAAAAGTGGTATAAAGGTGATACCTTTATTGGCTAACTAAGATAACCATAGCAAGCGTTCAGAACATTTTAGTTCCTTTTTCAAGCAAGATTTTTGACTGGCTAACACGGTACATCACCTTTTCCTGCATCACCTGTGTTAGCAACCACCTGATGGTCATATGTGGTGCCACATAGCAATAAGCTAAACTGTCCCGTTTCATGAAACTGCTGTAAATTTTGTGAAATATGGGGGGGAAAAAATCACACTTTCGCAACTTTTTATTACTTTATCGTGACTTTTTTGATGTAAGTACAACTTTTTCCTCACTTGGCAATGTTGTGAAAAAATTCACCAATGGCAAAATACGGAATTTCACAGTGAATCCATAAAATTTTTTTGTTGAGGCTGCCAAACCTAGGGCAAACTCATCCTCTTAGGTCTTAACAAACTTACGTTTTCATTTTAGATTTTTTGAGGATTACAGTTTTGGGAATCCATCCATCTTAACAATAGGCATCAACTGGGGGAAGTTCAGAGGAAAGCAACAAAATTAACTGATGGAAAGGATTTTATAACTTATTGACAAATCGGCAGTGTTCCCTTTAAAAACACATACAAGTCAAATACGAGATATGCAGATATGTACAACTATATATGTGGTTAACATTTTTTTTGTTTGTTGTATGACACAAAATTCCAACTAATCTAGAGCTAAGGCGTTTTCAGCTTTAGCAAAGGGTTTCTTTTTACGGCCCTCAGTTTATGGAATTCCCAAGCAAAAGAATTGGTGATTCATTGGTGGAGTTGAGAAATAGGTTGGATGTCTTTCTGCCAAGGACATACAGTACATAAATGGGGTTTGTTAGAATTAGTAACAGTAGTAACCAATCTAGAGCGCAATCCAGTTGTCATTTGTGGTCACAAATAATTCTCCCCCCCCATTAAACTGAATTCATAGCTTTTGCACCAGAGATTTTGTTCAGCTTCTTTTTGATCAACATGTAGATTATTTTGGGTAGGTTCAGTTATACAGGCTAATGACTTTATTATTTCTTACTATCTTGCATCTGTGTAACTTGCATTCTATAAAAAAGCAGAGAAAATCAGATAAAGTGACTACAGTCTGCTTTTGTATTTAGCAGTAAAATGTCTCTATTTTTATTTAACTCAATATACTATAAATGCTGGCTTTTCTGAATAAACTTGTCACATAATATAGTAAGAGCGTATTATACAACAATAAAAAAACAGGCTTATCCAATATAAGAACCTTGCTTCACTAGTACATGCCAAGCTGTTGATTCCTTGGGCATTCTGACATGCCCCCTCCTCCATTGCTCTCTTTGCTTTTTAGTGGCAGGTTGGGCTGGGCACTGCAAAATGTGGTATGCATGCAGTTATTGTTCCATGGGAAACTGGCTGGCGTCCTACTCTTCATCTGTCAGCAGTAGATTTTCAGCAAAAATGCTCCTAAATATGAACTGAATGCAGCTGACTAGGATGGTGCCTTTTGTAAGTCTGCATTTTAGTGGATACAGGGTGACAACTTCAATACATTGTTAGGGTTGTGAACTTTTGACTTCCTTGTTGCCTGGCAGGGATGCATGGGTTCATCATTGGGATGAGAGGAAATTGTGGGGAGCAAGTCAAAGTGAAGGGGGGTAATTTTCTGCCATGGGCCCGCTAAATGGACATGGATTTGCCATGTAAATAATAATGACCTTGAGATATAGGAAGTAGAAAATATAATGCAAGATGCATATAAAGGTGACTGAACTGATTCAGATTACATTTATTAGTTTTAGTTCAAGTAATTATAAAATGATTTTTAAAAAAGCTATCCAGACACTTGCCTAAACATTTCACAGATTGCTACTGCTAATGTAAACCAAATGTCAAAATGAGACAAAATTTATAGAATAAGGCAGGGCTCGAGCTTTCAGAAGATGAGCCCTGGAATAAAGAAAAGGCCTGAACCTTCACAAAAATAAACCTGAAGACATCAAGTTGCTTTTTCCCTGCAGTCTGTAGAGCTCCCCCAGCACCACCAACTACAACTGCCTATGGGTCCAAATACTTCTTTTAAAAGTGGATTCATTGGCCACTGTTGGTGAGCGAATCTGTCCCGTTTTGCTTCGCTGGAAAATGTGCAAAACTATGAAAAAACACGACGGCAACGGTAAAAAAAATGTGAAGTGCAGCTATCACTCAACTTTTTTTGACATGCACAATTTTCTTTTACATGCAGCAAATTTTTTTCATGTCGAATTTTTGTGACTGTTTCATGAAATAATCAGCCAATGGCGAAATGCAGAAATTCACTGCAAATCCATGTCTGGCAAACAATTCCGCTCATCACTATTGCCCACTCCTAGTGAAATAAATGATAGTTTTAATAGTTTTTTTTTTAATAGTTTTTTATTTACCAGAAATGCTGTGGCCACTAATGCAAAGTTGCTCGAATAAACAAGATTCTGGTAAAAAAACTATTTTGATTTTAAAGCGGTTGTTCATTTTAGACAATTATATTCTGAGACAATTTTTAATTGGTTTTTCAGTTATTTTGCTTTTTGTTCAGCAGCTCTCCAGTTTGGAATTTCAGCGGCTATCTGGTTGCTAGGTCTTGTTTACCTAAGCAACCAGGCAGTGGTTTAAATAAATGAATATGAATAGCATGGGGCCTTAAAGGGCACCTCTCACCCTCAAATTGTTTCCCCCACCAATTTTTTTTAAACAAATAGCCCCCACACTGGGAAGGAGCTCCTGATGCAGGCAGCCATGTTGTGGCACTCATATGCGCATAATGAGCGAGTGCCACAACTTGTAGGGGGGTAGGGGGTGTAGGCAGCCTAGCAATGACGGGGCTGTATTTTAAAATAAAAAAATATATATATTGTTTCCCCCAACTGGAGTGTGGGCTCTATTAGCATGTACCTCTGGTGGTGGAAACTAGTGATGAGCGAATCTGTCCCATTTCGCTAAAAAAAAAATTCGCAAAATGCTAGGAAAATTTGGCAACCAGCATTTCTTGCATGTTTTTTTTACTTTATTTGTCCAGTGCGTCTTTTTTTTACGCAACTGCGACCATTTTGCTGCAACTTTTTTGACGAGCGACAAATTTTTTTGCGGCGGATTTTCACTGAAGTTTCGCAAAACAATTCGCCAATGGCAAAATGCAGAAATTCACTACAAATCCATGCCTGGCGAAAAAATTTGCTCATCACTAGTGGAAAAAACTAGAGGGTGATAGGTGCCCTTGAATAGAAAGATAAGGAATAAAAAGTAATATTAACAATAAAATTGTAGCCTCACATAAAAAAAGTTTTTTGTTTTTTTTTAGTTGCCGGGATCAGTGACGCCCATTTGAAAGCCGTTTGAAGAGGAAGGTAAATAATTCAACAACTATAAAACATAAATAATGAAGACAGTTGCAAAGTTGCTAGGAATATGGGATTTTAAAGTATTTTCCCTGGTTTGAGAAATTTGCGGCAAAAAAACCACAATTGGAAATTTTTTCAAATTTAGTTTCTCAAACTCGGATTGTAAAGGTCTGTGAATCAATAAAAACCCTAATGATAATTCTAATGAAAGGAAAACCTTTAAGCCTCTATAAAAGTTAATAAGGTATATTTTCAACATTCCAACTATTTGATGATGAAAGTTTTTTGGAAACATTTTTTTAAAGTTTTAAGAAGGAATGGGAGAATGTGATTTCTTGTGATTGAGTTTTTTCCACAGGTTAACGTGATGGAGATTTTTGAGTTCAAGCATTTTTGTAAATATGCTAGCTAATTGCCTTTATTGGTGGTTTTTTTTAATCAAGTTTTTTTTAAAAAACTGTGTTGGGAAATTAATAAATCTTCCCCTAGAATTCATCCAAAAAAAGCCTAAAAACCCCCACAAAACCAGGGAGACACAAGGGATCTATTCAAGAAATCCTACTTTGTTTTTAATATATAATGAGATGTTATTGTCATGTACCATACCCATAGGAAGATAAACATGTCATTGAGAAGGAGGGGTACTGATTATTAAGCCAAACACATCCTTTTTCTTAGTATTAAGGAAACTTTGAACATTTCTAATGTTTTCGTGCCTTCGAGCCGTATGGATCACTGATGGGAAAAAAGATCAGCAAAACGCTGTTACAGTGTGAGATTTTCCTGAAGTGAAAGCTGAGACAGCCATGTTATGTTTCACCATCCCCGTCTGCACTAATCCCTCTGATTTTCTCAACCTTAAAAAAAAGAATAAAATAAAACAGGCTGTTCATAGAGACCCAGGATTTCTGTGATTAATTAATTCAGGATTTGTAGGGAGTCATAAGGTCACTCTCAATGCATTGTACAGGTCCTTTGCTGCAGGTTCCCTCCATTTACAGCTGGTCTTCTGGCAGCAGGTGAATTTTAACCTTTTCAGATCAGGAAGGCTCTTTAGTGCTCATTCTAGTGCTGCATGTCTGTGGGTGCAGTTATAAACTTCCATATCCTTGATCTAACATTATTTCCCTACAATTACCAAAAGGGTTTAACCTATAGTTTCATCTTCCCATATAAAATGGTGCTGCATTAAGGGTCACTTATTTAACAGTAGCTCATGTACAAACACACCACACCACACTCTCCACACACCAAGCTAAATGTACCTTAGGCTTTGTGTACACATTTCTATACAAGTGCAACTGGAATGGCTCTTCACGTATATAATTTGATCCAAAGACACACTAAAGTGCCCAGAAAGCACATCCCTTGACATTTATTGAAGTCAACTACAAATGAATTTAGAGGGCCCAGCAAGGCCTTAATTAATGGGCAATTTTACAATTTTTTTTTTAATTTTTTAATGTTTTATGGTGCATAATTAAACTTCCTGTGGACCCAGAACATCTAGTTACTCCACTCACCCCAATCCTATATCACTCATGCTTGGGGAGTCCAAGCCAAGACACTGAAGCACACCAGCAAGTTTTGTGAGAGAGAGATTCTAACACTGAATACATACAACATCAGCAGGCAATAAAGATGTTTCAGTGTCTTTAGTGTGAGAGACAGCAGCAGGAAGTGTATTGGCTTGGAGTAGGAAGCAAACGAACCAACGGTGACTGAACTGGCATCTGGAAAAGACTGGAGACCTTCTTCTTACTGTAGGTCAAGAGGGGTCTCTTCCACAAACAGATCTGGGAATCCCGGCAGTTCCCATAATTAGTCCCTGTTTATCTGGTGCTCTCCAGTACAGCATCTCGGCACTTCAGCAGTTTGCATTAAGGGCTAAAGGTTAAAACTATCAAGACACAAGCTGCACACAAAACAGCCCAATGGAATCTAACCCACAAGCAGCGTTTTGTCAGACAGATTCAATTAAGGGGAAAATATACAAAGAAGGTTGGTTTGTTGTATATTGCAAGTAAGACTGCCTATTGATACTCTTGCATTTAGGATGCTTACAGTTATTTGCATTTATTTAAGTTAAAGGGATTCCGTATTATTTTTATGATAAAGTTTTATTTCTAAATTACACTGTTTAAACAGCAAATAATTCACTCTTTAAAATTGTATGCTTGAATCAACAAATGTATTTTTTTAGTTGTAATATTGTTGTGTAGGCGCCATCTCAGTGTATTGTGCCTGAGTCTGAGCTTTCAGAAGGAGCCAGCGCTACACATTAGAACTGCTTTCAGGTAACCTATTGTTTCTACTACTCCCATGTAACTGGAGGAGTCCCAAACTGGACTTCTTACTATTGAGTACTATTCTGCGCTTAAGGGCAAATGCCCATACCTGATGCACTCTTACCTTCCAGTTTGTGCCTGTATGTTACCCAACCACTCAGATTGTAAGCTCTACGGGGCAGGGAGTTCCTTCCTACTGTGTCTCATACCACATGGCACTTATATATATACATATATGTATTTATTGTATTTATTTATTATATCACTCGTCCTCCCTGTGTGTAATTTTGTATTCTGTAAGACTGTACAGCGCTGCGTACCCTTGTGGCGCTTTATAAATAAAGTTATACATACATACATACATACATTCATTCTGATACCTACTGGGAGCTGCTATCTTGCTCCCTTCCCATTGTTCTGCTGATCGGCTGCTGGGGGGGGGGGGTGATATCACTACAACTTGCAGCTCAGCAGTAAAGTGTCACTGAAGTTTATCAGTGCCCAGGTCACATGGCTGTGGCACCCTGGGAAATGAAGAATATGGCTAGCCTGATGTGTAATTTCAAAATTAAATATGTAAAAATGTTTAAAACGGATTTCAATGCAGGATTCAGCTAGAGAAGATCTATTAACTGAAGTGGTTTTTTTTTTTTAAAAAAAATAAGATTTTTTTCCCATGAGAGTATTCCCAAATCATTTCTGGCCTGCTTCTGAACATTACTAATAACGTTTATACAACCTGTGCTTCATAAACTACTCATTCTGTACATTAAATCTAACATTAAGGCAAGAATAAACAACTCTTGTTGTTCCAGTTCATAGACAACAATTCTCAGTGTTCTCTATGATAAACTATGCCACTGGCACAGTGGTCTGCCCTGGGAAAGTTTCACTTTTACCTCATTTGCCAAATAAGGTTGATCTGATCATCTGACCCCTGAGCCAACGATTGGATGATAAAGGGGGTATATGGCAATCCACTGGGAGAGGGCCACAATAACACATTGATGCAGGCCTTGTCTAACAGGATTATTTAACCTGCTGATAGATATCTGGAATATTGTTGGCCAAATATCAGTTGGGAAGGTCCTATGCACCATGTATGGCAACCTTTAAACATGGTTGTCATTTGTTACTTGTTAGTTACATGTTTAATGTGCACTTGAGACACAGGTTTGCCCCCCCCCCCAAGCTCATTATGAGCCAACTGATGCCATTTTATTTCACATGGTTGTACAGGCGAGCGCATAATTCTGTGTTATCTCACACTCTGCACTTATAAAATATATTTAAGTAGATAAATGCATGTTCCACTCACAAAAAGACAGTTGTGTTAAAACCCCCCCACAAAAATGCAATATATGCATTTGTATTCTAGCAAAGTGTAATAACACTAACAAATATACTGTATACCATCTACGATATGGTGTAGGTTTTACTCTGGACATATTTACAATGCATGTACCCTCCAGGAGGGGAATTCATAAAAGTGGGGTAAACTGAAATTGGCTTAAGGAATATTATTAGCACTAAACTGTCAGAATATCAGAAAGAAATATGGATATACTGTATTTGTCATTGCCCTGACCCAAAAAGATGTAAGAACATGTTCATGCCCACTCTGATCTGTGATTCATTTAAATAAGCGTTCATCTGCCTCACTGACATAATTGGTACCTGTATCAGATGCAAGAAGTCAGGTTTTTTCACGTCTGGTTCATATCCCATATACAGACAGTAAATACACAAGGGCAGATATTGAAAGGTGTGTTAAAATGTAAGGGCTAATTTACATAGATCTTGGGCCAGTCCCAGACTGGCAACCTGTGTGGTCTGGCCAATCCCAGAGGCTGCTCTAAAACACCATAGACAGTCACTATTTATTGGGCTGGTGGGGGGCTGTTTGGGCCTCTGTGTACTTCAAATGCCAGGGCCTATATTGAAACCCAGTCTGGATCTGCCTTGGGAAAATATATGATAAATGGTTCACGAATGACACACTACCCCTGAATACAGAGCTGATAAATGCATGGGTCCAATCGCTGAAACAGAGACAGCAATTAATTTTTCTAGGAAGATGGTGAAAATGTGCCTATTTTTGCACTTTGCTCACTTCCTTCCCAGTGGTTAATGTGCCCTGTAGTATTGCAAAATAGCAAACATCATCACCCTAAAGCCATGATGCACCATGTACACAAGTTTGTGGAGCTGTGTAATGATGTTTGGTATATGTGTACCTGAGTATAAAAATCTAGTGCATAAAAATAATTTACTTTGAATACTGTTCACACAGCTAGTTTGCTGCCTAAATTTGTCCAGCTGACTTTTGTAGGTTAAGCTAGGCCTGGTTTCAGCATTAGTCTGGCATAAAAACACATGTACACTGTTACAGAGTAATCAGCTCTTTGTAATGGATTATTGCAAAGTAATAATTGGGATACATGGCATTAATTCACTCATAAGGACAAAAATAGATCTTTACAAATACCCTGTTCTTTCGCAGAGCACCTTTATATAATGCCTTGGGCTCTGAACATTTTCTCTGGCTATCTATGTCACTATTCACTCACTGGTTATCCCTACCTTACTGGCAGATAGTACAGAATTACACAATTAGGCTCCTGTTACACACGGCTGACTTCATCCAGAAAATGCTCATGTGTTCCTTTTGCTAGCTATTCTCTATTTATAATCTGCCCCATGCCCCATGCTCAGCAAGAGGTGAATCCCACTCACGCCAATCACTACACACAGTAGCCGGTTTACAAGTAGCAGTAGTTGTGACTTAGTTCTAGGAGATGCTTTGTCCTAGCAGTAGTGGTGGCAGCTATCACGATCAGTGCGTCTGCACTTTGAGAAATACTAGGGCCAAAACTATTCTGCAAGTTTAAGGTCATATCAGGGCCAGTAGGTACATTTACATATATTATATTGAGGCCCTACATTCTTAATTACAAAGGTTTAGGAAAAGAGTTTAGTGTGTGGTGATACTGAGTGGGTTCATCTGAAAATATTTTACTCCTATTTATGTACCTCCTCCAGAGGCTGCATATGGAGGAGGTATTGCTTTTATCATATTACATTTTTGGTAGGGGGGTTATTGCTTAGAGATTTGAAAGGGAATATTTATGCCAAAAAACTCTACAATAAAATGAATCACATGTACATATAAAGCATTTAAACCAAGGAGTAAATTCCATATGTAAATACGCTGAAGTTATAGCAAAGTTATACACTTCAATGGACTTGGCTAAATCTACTGAAGTATATGGACACAAAGCCATGCAAGTTTAGTAAACTTGTAAAGAAACTGGTGTAGATAGTGAAACTGATTCCAGTATGCTGAATTGTACACATAATTACTAGATTTGCATGGCTTTTTACTCTAACATTTACTTTCAACTTTACAGCTGCTGCTAAAGCTGAGAACTGGTCCGACATTTGCACTGCAAAGGGGCTATGTAATAAGTATAAGAGAAAATATTTATTTCTGAACTGATTTTCTACAGAGCTTTATAAATATGCCCCTAGTGTCTAGCACCTTGGACAGCAGCCTTTCACTCATAATGATTCCAATGATACTGTGTGGTGCCTGCACACTAATGGAGTTTGGGGACACAAGGTGTAGATGACAGTGGGAGCAGTAATACCTTTTGTCATGTATTCATTGTGATCTATGATCTGTGTACTAGTTGTGAGCATCATTTAAGATTACTTAGCTATAAGCTGTAGTGTAGCATTGGGACACACTCAACTATAATGTATATTTTCAGTGATATCAGCTATGAATTATAATTGCATTATGGGGTTATGTAATATAAGGAACTAGGTTTCCCCAGGAGCATTAACCCATAGCAACCAATCAGCAGGCAGCATTTAAAGGTCACCTGTTTAAAAACAAACATCTTAATGGTTGCTATGGGTTACTGCTCCTGGGCAAACTTAGTGCCTTTTATTACATATGGGGGTTGGTGTTTAACTCTGTTTCGGTGTCAGTTCCTCCTGTATTAATAAAAGTGTAAAATTCTTATTTTTACTTAGTATTTCAGATAGATATAGGCTCTTTTACTCCTCTTGTTGATGTATTCCTAAAAGCAATACACAAGTGCCTTATTTATCATTTTAATCATTTATCATTTGGCAGCTGACAAAGCTTCCAACCAGTTTGAGTTACATACATTGGCTTCTCAACCACCGCTAAATGCTCCTCACCCAGTCTTGGAAGTGCCAAATAGTGATGAGAGAATTTTTTCACCAGGCATGGATTCGCTGAGAAATTCTGCATTTCGCCATTGGGGACTTTTTAAAAAAAAATTGCCAAGTGAGGAAAAAGTTGTGGTCATGACAAAGTCTCAGTTGTGCCAAATAAGTCATGGTCACATAAAAAAAATTTGCAGTCACATCAGAAAAAGTTGCATGCATCAAAAAAGTTGTGCGGTAGCTGCATTTCGCAAACTTTTCGGCGAATCGAAACAGGACAGATTCACTCAATACTGCCAAGCATGAGGCAACTGCAAATAACAGGATGAGTTATTGTTTCATGCAACTTTCATGCACATTTAAAGTTATACAGATGGGTTATGCACTAGTAAGGCAATATGGTAAATAGTATATTACTTGACAGTTTCCCAAATGTATTTATATAAGTCTTTACTTACCTTTAACTGTGCAAAACTATAAGTTCCATGCAGGATGCTGCCACTTTGCAGAGTGATTTGACAAAATTGGAAAACTGGGCAGCAAACCGGAAAATGAGGTTCAATGTGGACAAGTGCAAAGTTATGCATTTTGGTAGAAATAATATAAACGCGAACTATCTACTGAATGGTAGTGTGTTGGGGGTATCCTTAATGGAGAAGGATCTAGGGATTTTTGTTGATAACAAGTTGTCTAATTCCAGGCAGTGTCATTCTGTGGCTACTAAAGCAAATAAAGTGCTGTCTTGTATAAAAAGGGCATTGACTCAAGGGATGAGAACATAATTTTGCCCCTTTATAGGTCCCTGGTAAGGCCTCACCTTGAGTATGCAGTGCAGTTTTGGGCTCCAGTCCTTAAGAAGGATATTAATGAGCTGGAGAGAGTGCAGAGACGTGCAACTAAACTGGTAAAGGGGATGGAAGATTTAAACTATGAGGTTAGACTGTCGAGGTTGAGGTTGTTTTCTCTGGAAAAGAGGCACTTGCGAGGGGACATGATTACTCTGTACAAGTACATTAGAGGGGATTATAGGCAGATGGGGAATGTTCTTTTTTCCCATAAAAACAATCAACGCACCAGAGGTCACCCCTTTAGATTAGAGGAACGGAGCTTCCATTTGAAGCAACGTAGGTGGTTTTTCATGGTGAGGGCAGTGAGGATGGGGAATGCCCTTCCTAGTGGTGTGGTAATGGCAGATTCTGTTAATGCCTTTAAGAGGGGCCTGGATGAGTTCTTGAACAATCAGAATATCCAAGGCTATTGTGATACTAATATCTACAGTTAGTATTAGTGGTTGTATATATAGTTTATGTATGTGAGTGTATAGATTGGTCAGTATAGGTTGTGTGTGCTGGGTTTACTTGGATGGGTTGAACTTGATGGACTCTGGTCTTTTTTCAACCCTATGTAACTATTATTATAATTAGCAGTAGTAATAATACTAATAATAATGATAACACTTTTTTTTATTATTATTTATTTTATAATTTATAATAAGTCAAATCAGAATTTTGGCACTTCTAGCACAGAAAGTGGTATTAAGCTCTCTGCACTTGCGATTGCTCCTTCGATCTGCTCCGATGTGAAAAACTCAGCATGAGGGGACAAGGGGACTTGGTTGCTTTAGGGCAACAATGAGTCCCGAGATTCCCCTGAACAGTAGCATAACTTGATCGTACCATGTCCCTCGCAAAAAATCTTCTGAGGGCCCCCAGCGTGAAAAGTCCCTCCTCCCCACCCAATAGTGCAAGCCAAGTGTATAGTCAAGTACCCACACTGAAGTAAAATAAAAACACAATATGCTGAATATAAATGGCATAGGAGAAAAATTGAAAGATCTATAAATAATGTAATTTGTTCATTTATTCATAGTTTTTATTATTTTGCGGTAAAAAGATTCATGAGATTGTATGGATTTTAGAAACATAAAGTAACATTACAATGGGCGGTTTCATGTTTCCTTTGTAAGTCTTTGTACGTTTCTCATTTTCCATCTGCCTCCATCACAAACACGCGGCTCAAGGTAACATAAGTATCATATGGAAGTACCTTGCTTACGATTTTTTTCTCACAGGGAAGGAAGGGGATCTGATTTGTGAAGATAATATTTTGTCTTTGATATATTGTTCCCACTGTGGGTGGCAACACCAAATGTATGAGGATAGGTGAGTGAAACACGGGCTGTCACAGCATTTCTGTTTGTGTTGATCATTCTTGGAGAACAAAGTACTGAAGGAAGAACACTCAGTTTATTATTATTGTGGGCCTCAAACTTACATGACAAAAGCTTTGTCATCTACAAAGGTGGGAGGTCAAACCCATTCTTTGACTTGTAGAAGCTGATCTAGACCTACCTCTTATTTTACCTGCTCTAAGAGCTCTCTGGTTCATTCTCCCTAAGAAGGCCCCCAGGCCACATTGGTGAAAACACTTCCTCCCAGGCTGACTTGAGTAGCAAGAACCTAATCTCCGAGGCAGGTCAGCCAGGGCCAACAAATGTTTACACTGAAATGTATTTCCTCACAAAAGTTTGACTCTGCTTTTCCCTTAAACATGTAGACATCCTTTGTGGGAGATTTGGGTATTAGTGTCCTGTTTCCCACACGCCCATTGGGACTGACGGCAAATCTCCCTGAGGACACATCAGTTTTCAACAGGAGGTGCTGAAAATGTAAATCAATCTACTGTAGGCTTCCGTGGAGTTGTCTATCACTCAGTCTATTCATCTGTCAAACATTTTACCCTTTATGCAGGTGGTTGCCTGCTACTTCATATCTAACATCTTGCTGACTAACAATTCATCTTTTGGAATCAGATGTAGGTTTCTCATAGCTTTTGTGCATGACTACACACATCTCACGCAGAGTTAGGTTATAGCTCAAAGACCTGACATCTTGTCAACAGTTACGTTTACAAAAAAATACAAGAATTCAATATAATTAGTTAATGATAATTAGTTTTCATAACAAATACAGTATGGGACGTGCAAATAGTAACTGGCAGGACAGGGCATTTAACCCATTTGATTCACTACTAATGGCACATGGGCAGGCCCGGACTGGCAATCTGGGGGTTCTGACAAATGCCAGAGGGGCTGCTGTAAGATGCCATTGGCAGTCACTGGCACAGGCTAGCGGGGGCCTGTTTGGGCCTCTGTGAACTTGGAATGCCAGGGCCTATTTTGAATCCCAGTCCACACCCGCACATGGGTCTCTTGACCACCACAATACTTTTATGGAGAATGCACTTCCCTACTGTATCCAATTGTCATTAGTTCTTTCTTCATATTATATGTAGTCTATTAGAACATATACCATGGGGCTGATTTACTAACCCACGAATCCGACCCGAATTGGAAAAGTTCCGACTTGAAAACGAATATTTTGCGACTTTTTCGTATGTTTTGCGATTTTTTCGGATTCTGTACGAATTTTTCGGATCCAATACGATTTTTGCGTAAAAACGCGAGTTTTTCGTATCCATTACGAAAGTTGCGTAAAAAGTTGCGCATTTTGCGTAGCGTTAAAACTTACGCGAAAAATGCGCAACTTTTCGCGTAAGTTTTAACGCTACGCAAAATGCGCAACTTTTTACGCAACTTTCGTAATGGATAGGAAAACTCGCGTTTTTACGCAAAAATCGTATTGGATCCGAAAAATTCGTAAAGAATCCGAAAAAATCGCAAAACATACGAAAAAATCGCAAAGTACCGATCATTACGAAAAAAACGCAATCGGACTCCATTCGACCCGTTCGTGGGTAAGTAAATCAGCCCCCATGTGTCCAACTTTGCCAATAAAGCTATGGGCCAGAATAAATTCAGTAAGAAAAAGTAATTGCATGGTTTGTCATGTAAATATTTATGGATGAGATTCAATATGGGAGAAAAACCTTTTCTCCTAATTCAGTTCAGTTTTTTTCTGAATTGAATTGAATCTCAAATTGAATCTCATCCTTCATGTGATAAACTTTTTTTCTCACTGAATTGAATCTGGCCCAATGTATTATATTGGGTCATATGGGTAATGTTTCTTTTATTCAAAGTAGATGGAAGTCTGTGCATCTGATCCAACAGAAAATGACAGTCGGCACCAGCAAAAATCCCAGTGATATAAAGACAGCAGCCGGGCTCAGCAAACAGCAGGCTGAACAAATGAATGGGAAGCAAAAAATAATAAAATCAAAACACTAAATTCAATTTCAACTCCATGCTACAAATACCTCTGGGAACTCTGGGACAGTATGGTTTATCTCCAAACCAATGCCTAAATGATCTAACTAATTGCTATGCTAATGGCACTGGATTGCTGCAAAAATAGAGGAAATGATCCATAAATGTAATTGCTGCTTTAGGGCTTTCACCTCAGCCGACCTATGAGATGGACAATAAAACAAACAAATAGAACAATAAAAGAGAACTAGTGTGGATCACAGTCCATTTATTTTTCCTTTGTCCCTTGATGTTTGAGAAAGATAAAGCAAACACAGACAACTACAACATCCGAGCAAGGGGACTATGCAGGTTGGCACTGGTGGCGGTAGTATGTAGCCATGGTTAGGGAAACAAAGCTCTCATCAAATGAAAGAATGTGTCATTCTATGTGTAAAAACAATAAACTACAATAAACATTCAATTGTGGTTGATTTTAAAAATTCCCCCAAAATCACATTGCAGACAAAAGTTTGTGTCTCATTCCTCCTTCTTCTTTTTACATTATAAGCTGTAATGAGCAGGGGCATATTATGTAGTATATATATATATATATATATATACCCTTTTACTGTTCAGCACTGTGGAATATGTTGTATTCATGAGGGGCCTATGCATGTAGGTATGCCCTAACTTGTGTATCACAAGGTACAAAGACCCTGCCCCAAGTGCAGCCACTTCATGTTCATGGTCTCAGGAAATGACCCCTATTAGTGATGAGCGAATCTGTCCCATTTCACTTTGCCAAAAAAATGTGTGAAACAACAGGAAAATTCGCAAAACGGTGAAAAATCTGCAAAACACATTTGACGTCTGCGTCTTTTTATGTTGCGTGCATCTTTTTATGCCGTGACCACACCCATTTTGCCGCGACCACGCCTATTTTGATGTGACCGTGCCCAATTTGACTTTTTTTTGGTGGCGAAATGTGGAAGTTCGATGCAAACTGGTGCCTGGTGAAAACATTCGCTCATCACTAACCCCTAAATTTCTTTGGAAGATTTGGTTAATGGCTTTCAGAAAAAATGTTATTCTTCACAAATCATGTGGCACAGCCTACTTAGACTGGTATTTATCTTGTTTATTTGGGGTACAACATGACCAGTTTTACTGAAATGAAGACAGGAGGTTATTTTTATATCTATGGGGGGGGGGGGGCACATATATTTTTGTAATTTCATTGTGTTGTGTGCTGTTTCTGCAAGGAGGTTGGAGAGTTGCAATTTACTCATAAAAATCCTTTTCCCAGTCCTTTTAAAGGAGAATGCAAGTCAAAATTTAAAAAGCATACTGCCCAATAGTCCTCCTATTGTTTAGTAAAAACGCCACACTTTTGGCTCACCTAATCAAATATTTACTCAGTCACACTTACTTCACATTTTCTAGCATCGGCAGGTATTCTCCCTTCCTTTCCCTCCTTGCTTCATACTGCACATGTGTTTCATTCCCTCCCCCCCCTCTGCCATACCCGCTTCTGATTGGCTGGTGGGCATGTGTAGCTCAGAACAGCAGACAGGATCAAGTTACACACATGCTCAGAGAATAGGAAGGCTGCCGCTGGCAGCCTACAGGAAGGGGAGAGAAATTTCAGTGATGTCACTGGAGTCTTCACGCTGCTGTAGGCTGCCAGCACCATATCTCAGAGAAGCAAGCAGGGATCTGGGAATTTAGATATGCAGTAAGTACTTAAAAAGAATGCCTTTAGACTTACTTTTGATTTATATTAACCTTTGATAGTCCTTTAAAGGATGTTTTAGATCGGTGGCTGTTATTCAGATTCCCAGATATCAGTCCTTGAGGGCCTTTCTGCGCCCGGGTTGGGAGAGCAGACAATTTCTGTACCAATCACAGAGAAAGTTACGCTCATGTAACTCTCAGTCAGTATCCGGCAGCTGCTTTGCTTCTGTGCTACCAGTTGGCTTGGAAGCATGAAGACTGAAGCTGGCAGGTTCATTGATAAGAGAACAATTTGCTCCTTTTCAACTCAACTCTTTGCACCTGTATTAACATTGCACTGAAGCATCACATTATTAAACATTCTTATTGAAAGCTGTAGGACGTGTTGCTATGGCACACCTAACTCTACTGGGTGCTGGGTAACAACATGCTGCCAAGGAGCTTTTCATACATAACCTTTCTTTAAGGTCATCAGCGCATCCATTATTGTTGTTTGAGTTGGTCGGTGCTGACTGTTTGCTCTCAAATGGACCTAGAGCCCGGGCTGCTTATATGTGGAGGCTTATTCATCAACATTCATATTTGTGTCATTTTCATATTTTCCCTACTTTGAATAACCTCAGATTTTTTTTTAAAAAAAAGCTAAATAAAAAAAGTGATGCGATAAAACCATTAAAAAACCTGAATACCTTGAATTTGCAATTTTAAATTCCCTTAATTTGGATAATTTCTGGATAATGGGTTCCCTGATAAGGAACCCCATACCTGTACTACAAAAGGTATGGTCATTCTTTCACAATTCAGCTTCTTGGTTGAAAAATAGTTAACATCATTATCAATACTTGCAATATGCACCGTATGGCCTCCTAATGCAAAATGGAACCTTTTGTAATTAGTTCCCTCTACTCTTAATACTTAGCGATAACCACTATGGCATTGCCTCCAATATTATTCCTTGGAATCATAGCCCTCCCATTCCCTTGTTTCACGCTACCATTGCACCTACAGCAGTAGTCTAGCCATCACTCAAGTACGAGGTACTGTTTTTGTAATTGTAATTATTTAATTAAAATGGAGTCTATATATATATATATATATAGGTATATATTGCTCTTTATCTACAGTATTTATTTTACAGAAATGAAAGGTGCCATTTTTCTTACTTAGTTTGTTTTCTACAAAACAAAATGTTTGCTCCAATAAGACTTCTTATTGTTGGGAGGCAATTGGTCTTACATTCAACAAGGAGGACTTTCAGAGCTATACAATTGCCTGATTCCACATATTTGCAGTGGCTGGAGTGTCTCCAGGGTGACAGGAATGATTTGATTTTGTGAGGCAGGCTCGTCATTGTGCCTGGGAATGACATTAATATAGATAATTTAATAAGAATGGGTGTGAAGATGGAGTAGCGTGCCATATCCCACAGCCTCTTTTTATTTTCTAAAAGTTCCCATCTATACAACAAGTTCTAAGCTAAAAGGAATGAATTATGGTGGGCATGGAAAACAGTTCGGGAAGTGTACACTAATCTGCATGCATTTGGGTGTTCAGCTTGCAATTATTGTATGGCAAGCAAGTTAAAAATGTATTGTATTGTATAACTATAAGGAATCTGTAGTCTAGTAATGGTATTTATTTATACATTTGGAAGGAACAGATTACAGTGATAGGTATATTAGGGGTTTCAGTATATAGAACATGCTACATGCTGCAAGGGACATGCCTTGGCTCATAATAGGGCATTACATTACACAACATTTAAACACACAATATGACAGCCTGTAGAAGTAACACTTGTTATAACAGGAACATGCAGACTCAAGCCAGACACAATGATCAATCACATAATGAGGCTCATATAATGTGAGAACCCTGGAATACTTTTAGCCATTGCACAGTAGGCCATTTAAATCAAAAATCAAAAGGTAAAATTTAGAACTATAAATACATGATATGGCAAATCCTTGTAATATGATATATTTGGCTATTATCTACCTAGGACAAACCATCACTACATGGGTACTGAGTGTGAGAATTTGAAACCTATATACATTTAAGAGACAGACACAAGTGGGGTACCTTGAGGAAAAAATATAAAACTAAAATTATTTTTGAGTTTTTTGAGTCAACTAGAGGCAAATCAACCCCAATAAGCCCACCTAGAGGTGAGCTATGTCAGATTGATTTGGCTGCACCTGCCCATTTACCGCCTTAACACAGAATCAGTGATAACTACAGCATTTAAAGAATAACAGAAATGGATGCCCAGGAGGTTTTGTGCTGCCACAGAGGAATTTCATGCAAAGGCCATGCTATTGGCCAACAACTTAGGCTATCAGTGTCTCATTTACTACCTTTACATATATTTCTATATAATAAGTATAAAAATACCTTACACTTTCGTTTTGTGTTATTTAGTTTCCATAACACAAAATGACACATTGCCAAATGATCCTTTCCAATTTTTGTTTGCACGCAGTCAGGTACAGCCAAAAATGTCCTTCTAATCCCAGCTCTTGCGAGTAGCTCTCATGTTACTGACAGTGTGAATAGGATCTATGTTCCGGAGTGGTTAGGCTACCTGGATTTTCCTAGATTTTTCTGCGCCACTTATCTGCCCTGTCAGCTTAGAATCTCTTTAGCCAGCTGAAAATGAATTGTCACCCGGCATGGCAGCAGTTCCATGATTTATTTGGCTTGCGGTCTAATGTGTTTATTATGGATACTTGGTATCACTAGGAAACACATTATTTGAGCTTGTGTCTGTTTCAGCAAAGAGGTATTCAATGTGTTACCTTATAAATATAGATAAGTGTCCTTTAAGTAAAAGGTATTTCTTTTCAAGCAATATGACAATGCAATTTATGGCATGATTGCTCATATATGCAGAGTAGAAATCAAACGGTTATGTACTGAAGGGCCAGTGCACAAGCTGATAAAGGATAACTTGTACTTCATTAAGTCATAAGGGTTGGCTCAAGTCACTGCATCATGGCAAGTCCTGCTTTTATAAAGACATTTAGGAAGAAGCAGTGCACTTAGATTACTATAGCAAAAATATTTATTTAAATATTAATCTAATGCACTTTAACCCACAATAAAGTGGGGGTCTTCATCAGAAGTACAAAAAAGGCAGTGTCCTGACTAAGACCCCCCTATATTGGGGGTCGAAATGCATTGGGATATTAGTTAAATAAATATTTTTCTATAATTATCTAAATGCCCTGCTTCTTCCTATATGTCTGTAATTGTCTTATAAAGAGTCAAAGTGTTAAAAGGAAAAAACGGTTTAGGGGTTACTGGTTTGCATCTAAGCTACTGGAAACTTGGACTCAGCTACAGTTGAAAATCAATGCATAAAATGCACTTTTTCAGTAGTATATACTTTCCCATTATGTATAATATATTGGCATCGGTAATTTTTAGAAGAACAGACCTGTTTATATCCATATTTACATTTATTGTACATACAGTATGTGTATCTATTATGGCATAGTGCTTTCTCTGCCATGATAATATACAATAATATTGCCTTATATGAGATCCTACTGACTTTTCTAACCAATGACATTAGAAAGCATCATTGATGCTCTGAATGTATCACAGACAGTAGTGGTTAACTATATCAAATCAGCAGTTGGGTTTCAGAAAGAATAGCATAGAAAGATCTGGGGCTCTAGGGTCCCACATGACCACTGAAAAAGTCCCACATGCCTTTATATGCAGCCTTAGCAGAGAAATGATATAAAACTATGGCCTGTGTAAGGTATAAGCACAACAACGTATAACAAGTAGCAACTGACTCCCTAACTAGAATGCCCCTTCTTTTTAGAAGGTATATAGTAAGGTTTGTGGCAGGGTTTGTACATACAATTTCTCATTATGTCGTGTGTTAGACCATGCCCAATATTTTAAAGGGGAACTCCGAACCAAAATTTGTTAAAGAGCCCCACACAACACAGAACCCCCTAATGTATGTATTACTGTAATCTGTTCCTTAAAAAGTATGAATAAATAACTATTTGTATATGTTGAAATCCAGCTGCAAAACAGTTCTTATTCTGAATAATTTGCAATCCTGGCAGGGGAGGAGGGACTAAATCAATGATGTTACAAATTGTTACAACTTCTCCACAGTTTACAGACAGCAGGAACTACATAACCTGCCTGAAGGCAGGCAGAGGACAGTTGACTACTTTAACATTTTTTTTTTGAGTCTCAAAGTAGTCACCAGATCAGCAGAAGAACGTATAATTTATGTTTTGCCTAGTGCCAATGTGCCCATTGGCTAAATTATTCAAACTGAGGTGCAAGGGAGCTTAGTGCGGTTCACTTTCCAGGTGTTATGCAATCGAACCAACTTTTAAAGTGGTTGTCATTATTTGATGGTTTGTAAATTATTAGCTTTCCTGCTGTCTGGCAGATAATTAAAAAAGCTATGTGGTTGTTGTGGGTCACAGACCCATGTAGGCAAAAACATAGAAACCAGAGTGTTGTTAGAATTCCAAGTCTGACAGCTGCACAACAGAAATGTTAAAGGAGACATATCCTATAAAAATTAAGAATGTACCAGTGAATTATACTCCTCTAGATATAGAAGGATTGTGCTTAAAAAAGTTGTGTTTCAGACTGATTTATTGAGAAATTCCACAAAACCCCACTAGTCCCGCCCATCTGTCCCACTTCCTGCTGGCTGAATTCTCTGGATGAGCTGGGGAGCCAGCGGCCCTCAGTACACTGCACTGTAGGATAGGAACCGCTAGGCTGACCTGATAGGGAACTGAAGCCTGTCTGTGCTTGTGTGAGTGCAGGGCTGTGATTGGCTCTCCCCCTCCTTCTGTGCTTCTGGCAGGGACCGTTAGGACACGCCCCACCCTTCATTTCACACTGGACAGAGAAGTGGTCTATAGGGAGCTCCAATAAAGAGAGGATTAATTTTTAGCACAAAGTGAAACCAGCGCCGTATATTATTCATAATTGCCTACAAAATTAGGGTTTTTCCCATTTATCCAATATGTCTCCTTTAAATAATAATAAAAAAACACAAAAACATAAAACATGAAGACCAATTGCAATTTTTTTTTAATTAATCAAACAAACAGATATATAATTTTAAGGTAGGCAACCCCTTTACGCACAGAGCTTCCATTGCACAAGTCCTGCCTGCATGATTGCCATTTTGTAGAGGGTGCAATTGCATCAGATGCAACTCCCTCTTGCAACTGCAACATTGCAGGAAATATGGGTCGGGGCATTGCATTGTGGGTAAAAAAAACCATGGCAATTGTGTTGGAAAGTAGCACTTTGCACACTGGCGTGCAAATGTAAATTACCATTATTACGATGTTTGGCTTTTTTATGGACTTTGCACAAGTTAGTATATGAGGGTGCCTAAGTAATAAGTAAGTTTAATAATAATTGTGAAAATGGCAACTATAAGTATATAATAGGTCTAATCCTTCTAATGTTCATCACAAAAAATATTATTGCTGTTTTACCGGTAAAAAAAAACCCAATGCCACTTAAAGTGCATAAAAATGATATTGATTGCCCATAGTTATATTTAGTTCAATTACTGGTCCCAGTCTATTAGTAACCCTCTCCCCCCGAATCTACAATGATCTCCCTGCGTCCTTTGCCTCCACTTCAACCAATCTGGCACTGGAGAGTCGAGCTATGTACAGTAAATGCACGCTATGGTGTGTATATCATAATCTGTCTATCAGGAATATGCCATAAGCTTCTTGTTAAATGTCTTCTGGACCAGGTTCAAAACATTTTGATATTTACTTTTAAACAAAATAGCATTCTTCTGTACACTAGCCAATTTCTGTTGAATGAGGGGGTTTGTTATCCCTCTGGTACTTCATAAAGAATGTTACCTGCAGCGATTCATTAAGAGTCAAGGGAAGCGGACATGTCACAGCAGAGAAGGAAAGTGCTTTCACCAAGCAAGCAAAGTAAATGGATATGAAGCCAGGTCTGGAGATACAGTTGGACCTTTTGGCTTAGGATACTATTTCTTTTTGCAAACAGTGTTTTCTTATCTCTAATAGCATGACTTATTGTGTAAATACGGCCGTCAAGTTCCTTCCAACACATAACACCAGGTAACATGCTTTGTGTTTTCTATTGACCTCCTGCTGATGTACATGCAAAGTCTTTAAGGCTCATTTGCAACCACAAGCGCAACTGCAAAGCACTTACTCACTGCAACTTGTATCCAGCGCCAATGTGCATGTTTAGTGCAAGAATGAATTGATTGCTATTGCTAGCATGGACAATGGTGAAGCCCAGCCTAGTCCTCCTGGCCAGTTGCATGCAGGGACAACAGACTTGCACCTAGCAATCCATATAGACAGGGACAAGCACATTTTTTGTCTCATGTTACCACCAAATAAGCAAGCCCTGACACAATCACACACACTTGGTCGGTTAAAATCAAAATCTAGATTTGAAGATAAGCCTCATCATTACTTGTATGGTGTCATCAACCAATCCAGAACATGACAGGCTTACCTTTGGTCACAGCAGAAGACAATCAATCAATTCAATCTCTTGAGAATCCCTCAGTACCTGCTTTATGTATCCCTAATCCAGTTGGTCAAACCATTCCTCATAATCAAAATCTGTTCTCTCAACATTTGCCATTTTCTAAGACATTTATAACATGGACTATGTTTAATAGATGTGTCCCCTGTACTTTATGTGTGGTCTGACCCATGATATGCGCATTGGCAGAACTATGTTTGTATACTTAAAATCAAATCTATTATTATGCATCCGATTATGAATCTTATCTGCTGTAACTGCTTAACTGATTTCCACCTCTGATTAACCTACCTCTTTCTACGTTTAACATCATCTGTTTCATTTTGCCAAAACAATTAGAGAAACCACAGAAATAATTTGCCAAAATTCGAGTCAGTGGGCATTTCACTGCACTTTTTTTGTCAAACCAAATGCATAGGAGTCAATGGCATATTTTCTCACAGCAAATGTATTGTAGTTAATGGGCATTTTTTCTCTGAAAATTCAGTGGAGTCAATGGGTTAATTTTATCTGCTTTCTGCTTTCTATTTCTTAATTTCTTTTTGCATCAAATGCATTGGAGTCAATGGACTTTTTTTTCTTACATTTTCACTTCCAGCAAAAGAAAACAAATGGCGAAGTTCTAGTGCAGATTCAAAAATTTTTTTCCACTTGTGAAACCGTGACTTTCATCATTAATCTGTATCAGATAAAAAAATCACTCATCTCTATTGGTCACAGTTGTCTTCAGGGGGCATTTTATAAATGGCACACAATTTGACCTCAAATACATTTATTCATTTGTGAATATTCTTTTTTATAGTCACAAAGTTGAATTCTCAGAATACAAGATCTTCTCTACATGGCTATAAATAAACCATTAGGCACCAAGGAACACTCACAAATCTCAGGATTATAAGGCATACAATGTTTGGAAAAACTGAATCGTTTGGGATTGTTTTAAACATGGAGACTACTGCTCTAGGAATAAACCACAGGTCACAAATTACCCCTTATAAGTGTGACTCTTTGGACTCCAATATACAATTTAAACTGAGAATTATGACTTAAACAATAGTTAAAGCTCGGGCTGCATTTTCGCAGAATTCCTGCGGAGGGATGTAATGCTAAACCCACTCGTGTCAGAGATGAGATTTATGTTTCCCAACTCACCCCATAGAGTTTTAATCATCCTTCTTCTGTCTCAGTTGGTTCAACCAGTAACACTCTTTGCCAACGTCACTCCAAAATTATGTATACATGGAATTCAATAAATTATCTAGGACATTGCTCAAATTAATTCAGCAAAACTCATTAAAAAGGAATATTCCATGAAATTAATATGAACCCTGTTGACATACATCTGGCTTAGCAAATTCATATAAAAATTGTAATGACAAATCATTTTGAGTTGGATGGGGCCTGCTTGCTTTGGCACCATTAAATCCTATTAGACCAGATTTTATTCTGTAAAACTGGTAGAAAGAGTATAAAATTTTTTTGCTGCATTTATTTGTCATTTATTGTTTTTTTTTTCCCCCCGAAAATAGTGGAGACGTCTTCAGTAGTTTGATTCACGTTTTTGGAAATGATAATAAAAACATGTAGACTGCTTACAGGATGGATTTATGTGATCTAAGAGGAATTGCCCAATATTGTGGTCTAGCTAATAATATACATTAGCTAACCCTATTATTGTGCCTGTCATAATTCAGCAGCCACTGCAGACCTAATGAATCGAATATGTCAAGAACCAACTTTTTTTTAATTTATATATAAAATGGCTGTATAAGAGCTTTTTATAGCTTTTAAAATTATGTATTTCAAATCTGGCCTCAGATATAGTGCAAGGCTGTACTGAATATATGTATAACCTGAATGTCTCTGAGCAAAGAAAATAATATCCCCATGGGATACACTAGAACTTTCCATTCCTCTAGAGCCCAACTGTTATTGTATTGTCTTGTGAAGACTCCAGGAACTTGTTCTGCTAGAGAGGTGGTATTCCTTGTGTATGAAGGTAGGTCTAGAATACAGAGCTGCAGACAATTGTAGCAAGTGTTAGGTGGCATTGTTCAGGCTATAGATCAAAGTTCTTAAAGAGGGTGTGTTAAAGTTCAGAATTAGGGAAAGGCCATCTCCCATAGACTCCATTATAAGCAAATAATTCTAATTTCTGAAAATGATTTCCTTTGTTTCTGTAATTGTAAAACAGTACCTTTTACTTGATCCCAACTAAGATATAATTAATCCTTGATTAACTGGTATGTCTACCAGTTCTGCCATAGAAAGACAGGGTTTCTGTTCATTCATCTTTACTTGTATAACATGATATTCTCCTTATACTGCTTATTCAGCAAATTAATTAATAAGTGTAAAAAACCTCTCAGCTGAGATGAGAAATGATTACTCATTTACTTTAGGGGAATATGGAAGGAAATTGTTAAAAGGAATAAAAATGTGTCTTAACAAGTGCCTGAGAACAAGAGAATGGAATGGTAAGGTGAGACTCTGATTCAGACGGGTGTCACCAGGCTGAGGAGCAGAACAAGACATCAGTAGACATAAAGCTTTATGTGAGGGAGATAGGAAGGAAACACTTAGCAGGGAAATACTACTTGGAACTATGTGGCTCTTATTAGCTGACTCTTTGTGTGACCCAAGGTAGGAATGAGATCCAAGTGTGACTAAAGAGACCATCTCTTATACTGCAAAGCTAGTTAGTGAGAAGGGGAAACAGGCCACCCTGCAGTACTCAGTATAATTCAGAGCACAGCCCATCCTGTACTACCCAGTATAACACAGATAGCTTCCCATTCTGCAGCACCCAGTATAACACAGATAGCTTCCCATTCTGCAGCACCCAGTATAACACAGATAGCTTCCCATTATGCAGCACCCAGTATAACAGATATCTTCCCATTCTGCAGCACCCAGTATAACACAGATAGCTTCCCATTCTGCAGCACCCAGTATAACACAGATAGCTTCCCATTCTGCAGCACCCAGTATAACACAGATAGCTTCCCATTCTGCAGCACCCAGTATAACACAGATAGCTTCCCATTCTGCAGCACCCAGTATAACACAGATAGCTTCCCATTCTGCAGCACCCAGTATAACACAGATAGCTTCCCATTCTGCAGCACCCAGTATAACACAGATAGCTTCCCATTCTGCAGCACCCAGTATAACACAGATAGCTTCCCATTCTGCAGCACCCAGTAAAACACAGATAGCTTCCCATTCTGCAGCACCCAGTAAAACACAGATAGCTTCCCATTCTGCAGCACCCAGTATAACGCATATAGCTTCCCATTCTGCAGCACCCAGTATAACACAGATAGCTTCCCATTCTGCAGCACCCAGTATAACACAGATAGCTTCCCATTCTGCAGCACCCAGTATAACACAGATAGCCGTGCTGGGCTCCACATGGATGGCCTGGAGTCAGATTAACTATATTCCTTCCATATAAAAGTGACAGAACTGGAGAAAATAATATATGACTGTGTGAGTGATTACTGAAAAGACACATACTGTATATATATATGCATTCCAAACACAATATAAAATTTGTAATAAAGTCTATGAATAATCCATAATCCATTATATAGTCTTAGTATATAATTATATAAATGATGGGTATCCCTAAATATTTAAGAGCTTTCGGGTAACTTACAAAATTGCAGATCTTCCTTCTGCACCCTTGCAAAACTTTAGGGGAAGACTGGATGCAGAATAATAAAAAAATATAATAATACATTTTTAATAACCAAAATCTCATCCTAACAATAAAGTACTGTCATAAATAACACTATAGTAGATAGAATGAATATGCACACTTACATTGCTCTTACTGTGTTCACAATCAAAATCATGTATCAAACATGTGACTTTTTTCATACTCTTTTTATTTTTCCCCTTTTTAATTTTTAATTAGCAGAATGATGTGTTTTGTAGTTGGGCCCCAGTATGACTAACTGGCTGCTGATGTGTTCTCAGTGTGTCAGCCAACTCCACGCTTGGAGCTTTAACCCCTTTACATGGACGTGCACGCAGTGAATCAGACCTTGGCAGATTTCATTCAGAAACTGTGTGTCATTTTCTCAGAACCAGCATGTCATTACAGAGGTAGAGATATAAAAGCAGTGATCTCTGACTTCATATCTTACAATTTGCTGGCTAAGGCTAGAAATTCAGTGGCTTTATATTAGTCTCTTAACAGAGCAGCTCTCCTAGCTGTGATTCAGCTCTGTGGATATGCAGCGTAGTTATGGCTAATAACAGTCCTTAAACAGGTAAATGGTTATACTGTATGTCCCAGGTCACAACAGGGGCAGCCTTTATCCTGGCCCTGTCAGAGAAAGCAATAAGTCAGGAATATAATAGCTGCAACTAATATTTATTTTTTATCTAATATTTAACTATTTAGAGGCTGAAGAAGAAGGAGGTGCTGGTGCTTTGGGGACTGTATAAATTAATGAAACATAAACAAATGTAAGATGAAACCATCAGCCAGTAAGGCCTTCTGCAGGCATGATTTTTATCCTGGCCTTATCAGATATTGATCAGAGAGGGGTTTTTCAAAAGGACCAGTGGCTAAAACTGCAGCCAATATCTGCCCAAGTATGCAGAAGTTAGGCTAATCTCACCATCTACTCCAGGCCCGGATTTGTGGAAAGGCCACAAAGGCCCGGGCCTAGGGCGGCACAAATTGGGGGGTGGCATGCCGCCCCGCCGCACCAAAATATTAAAGTTTTTTTCGTATACGTAGCAATGGGGACCTCTCCCCCATTGCTCCGTATGCGATTGAAAAGACAGCGCATGCGCGATCGCGAGGGGGTGTGCGCGCCAGTCGCGCATGCGCGCGGGAGGAGGTTGGGGAGGGCGACGGACAGGGGGCGGCCTAGGGGCGCCCGACTTATAAATCCGGCCCTGATCTACTCCATGTGAATACAACAGCATCTCAGACTATAAGGTGCAGATTTAGACATCTCCCCCTTAGGGCAAAAAAGGGGGAAAACCCCTGCGCAAAATACAAGCAACTTTTCGTGTTTTTTTTCCTTGAACATTATCTTATTTAGAAAAACTCAAACATGTTTTGTCGAGGAAAAAGTCACACGCCAGTGAGAATCACATTGTTCCATTAATTTAACTGAAGCTGAAAATCTTAGATGTTTTAACTGGGTAAATAAACTTCCCACTGAGTAGAAACTTGCCAGTGAGTTTTTTCCAGGCCTTTTTTTTTTTCTTTAATAAATCCCACTATTTGAGGTTTCAGCTCTTACACAAATTTTCACACTTGCATTTTTTCACCCCGATTTTTCTCAACTTAAGAAAAAAAACAAACTTGAAAAAAAACCCAAAACTGTAATGGGGGAATGTAATACTATTCGTAAACTGAAAAAATTGCACTCAAATAAGAAGGAAAAAATTGCATTTCGCAATGTAATAAAAGTCATTAGACTTTTATTGCATTACAAAATTTAATTGTGCATTGTGAATGTTTAAGACTTGCTTGAAAATGGCGCAAATTTTGGTGGGAAATAAATACTTTTTTAATTAAGAAGTTTTTTTAGATACACTGTGCACTTGCACAACCAAAAAAAATTCCCAATTGCTATCCTACTGTCACAGAATATGTAAAGGGTTCGCAAGCAGTATTTTATATTTGTGGAAATGCACAATTTTTGTCCCATTGCGACCATTTTTTCCGCCAGTGACCTATATTACATTTCCCTATTATTCTCTTTATTTAAATAAAAATAAAATGCCGCAAGGACTGGTTTTAAAAAGTGCACCTCCTTGATAAATGATCACTCTGTTTTTATTGTTGTCGTTCCTAATAACTGAGGTCTACAAAATGTGCAGTCATTTCCTTGGGCAGTTGGTGGGGCGCAGAAACCTGGGATTCTATTATGTGTAAGTGAATAAGTGAGCCTGAGTGTGCTCTTATGCCTATAAACTGCTTTGTTTCCTAGTGCTGCAGGTTCAAGCAAGTACACATTGTACCATCAGCAAATAAAGTCTGTGCAGGAAATCCTTTAGCAGTTCTTAAATTAAAAATCTGGTATTTATTTGCACCTAGATAATGCCGGCCTTCCAAGCCTGTTATCCAGTAATCCATCAATCACAGCACATTAATCTAGAATTATGGTTCACGCTGAATTAAGGATACAAGAGGCAAACCATAACCAAATAAAAATCACCCCAGGGACAGTTGTTAAGGCAGTGCCACGCTTTGCTGGAATTCATTTCACTGGTAACAAGCTTTATGAAGTGGCCCTTTTCGATTCTGTGCCCAGAAGAGTGTTATCTGGAGCTGAAACACCTCCAAGTATATTGATCAGTGCTCACTTTAATAATCCGGGCAGAAACTGTTTAAATCTGAAAAGCAATGCTGATAGAGTGGAAGAAAAGGTTTTGTTGTCTTCATACAATGTACAGTATAATGATGTACTGTCTGCTGTCTGACCCTTGTACAATTGCTCTGTGAGGTGTGAGCCAGTCATTACAGAGTTAGTAGGGACAGAGCCGACACTATCAAATTCTGTAATTTGCTGATTTATTATTATTATTAACATTTATTTATAAAGCGCCAACATATTCCGCAGCGCTGTACAATAAGTGGGTTTCATACATTGGACATACACAGTAACATATAAAGCAATCAATAACCGATACAAGAGGTGAAGAGGGCCCTTCCCAAAAGAGCTTACAATCTACAAAGAGAAAGGATTTACCTTAACTCTCAATTTTAGTCCAGTTGCAATTAGTTAAAGGGAAGTATACCCTCAGAATGAATACCTAACCAACACTTAGGGGCTGATTTACTTACCCACGAACGGGTCGAATGGAGTCCGATTGCGTTTTTTTCGTAATGATCGGTATTTTGCGATTTTTTCGTATGTTTTGCGATTTTTTCGGATTCTTTACGAATTTTTCGTTACCAATACGATTTTTGCGTAAAAACGCGAGTTTTCCTATCCATTACGAAAGTTGCGTAAAAAGTTGCGCATTTTTCGTAGCGTTAAAACTTACGCGAAAAGTTGCGCATTTTTCGTAGCGTTAGGCTTTAACGCTACGAAAAATGCGCAACTTTTCGCGTAAGTTTTAACGCTACGAAAAATGCGCAACTTTTTACGCAACTTTCGTAATGGATACGAAAAACTCGCGTTTTTACGCAAAAATCGTATTGGTAACGAAAAATTCGTAAAGAATCCGAAAAAATCGCAAAACATACGAAAAAGTCGCAAAATGTTCGTTTTCAAGTCGGAACTTTTCCAATTCGGGTCGGATTCGTGGGTTAGTAAATCAGCCCCTTAGGAGGAGATTTACTAATCTATGAACGGTCCGAAGGTGTCCGAATGCGTTTTTTCGTAATGATCGGCATGTTTGCGACTTTTTCGTCGCCGTTGCGACTTTTATGTATATTTTCCACAACTTTTTCGTCGCCGTCACGAGAAAATCAGATTGGTTTTTCCGCCGTTTACTATCGCTCAATACGAAAAAATCGCGACAGCGACGGAAAAGTCGAGCAAAATACGATAAAGTCGTGACGGCAAAATTCTATGGCAGCTTTGCAAAGATTTTTGCCACTCTTGAAAATGCAAAGTTTCCAGTGAATCTGTATCAGGCTAAAAGACTTGCTCATTTATAGTCCTCAGCACAAGGGCCTGCCTTCACCCCATGATAAATCCAGTGTTACTGAGTGCAAGCTCTGCCCCTTGAATAAGCAATAGCTGGCACAATTTTGTTTGACAAGGGGGTAAGTATATTTATGATGACCCTGGATGAAAGTGGTTGCACTCTTTCTATAAGCAATATGTTGGTAGTTAGGCCCAATGACTTTAGTTGGTATCTACTGCCACTTTGCCTGTAATATAGCAATACCTTTAAGAGTGTACATGGGATTATGTCTATGTTAATGGGTTTCTTGTGTTCGAGCTGTTTTTTGTCATCAGCTTAAGTTGTCTCTTAGACAACTTAACTCCCAGAGCCCACAGTTCAAGGTTGATATTTATTTGTTTAGCTGTTGGGACGCCTCTTGAGAAACCCCATGGGGGTCAGATTAATTTGTTCTTTTAACATGAATAATCTCTCAAGTGCAAAGGCTTTTTCTTATGAAATGAATCCACAATATTGACTGTTTTCGGAAATGATAAAGTGCTGATTTTTAACACCCAGCAGACTTTGCTAAGCAACAGATTGTCACAAGGGAAAAAATGCCCAACTTGCCTGCTTCCTTGATCCCGCAGAGTCAATAATGCAAAATGTTGACCAGAAACAGAAAGAAAGTCTTGTTTCACAGTCATTGCATTGTGCTACGGCATTTACAAGCCACCTCTGTTAGAAAAATAATGTTCTTAGTTCTAGTTGGGGTCTTGTTAAGCTATAAGACTTCCAAAGACATGTAGCGCTGTGAGGTGCAGTACGAAGTACTAACCAGGACTATAATATAATATAAACTGTTAGAAAACTTTCTAATTATTTCACAGATGACATTTATGGCACAAGTAGCCGCAATCATTTTCTCTTCTTTCCTTAATACTTTACAAATGCCCTGGGGGTTTAGTGGCATGATTGAAGTAATAAGTCTGCATGACCACAATGGATGGATTTTATACGTTTATTATGAAGCCAGGTATGTTGATTTGCTTGGATTTAGGTAAGAGTGTGATTTGTATAAAATATGTATAGAAGTGTAACGGTGGGCAGGCCTGAGTATTCACCAAGGTGCTAAAATGAGAGTGTGACTAATGTACAACTGACACTGGACTCCACAGAAACAATATTACATTATACATCACGTGCAAGCAAAAATTCCACACTCATGGCAGGGGCTGGGTTTCGCATTTCCATTTAGAAAGCACAGCAGTGGGGGGATAGATTTAGGTAACAGACATACAGTACAGCTTGATCATTCTGAATTCTACTGAAAGATATTGCGATTAAACAAGAGATGAAGGATGTACGCAGTGCCAGTCCATCCCTACTGCAGCAAACGGAACAGTTACATTATTCCACATTATTTACATACTTCGGAAAGAAAATTTTCCATGCAAAAGTTTATGGCAGAAGCATTTCTATAATAAAAGCTGCTGCAAAGTGTAAACAAGTAGCACAATTCACTACATTTTTACATGCTTTCTTAATATCTTGTGCATGTCCAAATGTGAAACAGACAAAGGAAGCCCTATACTTACCACCTGACCAAGGAAGTTGTAAAGTATGGGGTTCCCCTGCAACGCAGCACACTGCAATTGGGCCCTATTAGATAAAGTATGCATATGCCACATATAAGCACACTGCCAAGGTATAAAAGCGTATATATCGGGGCTTATATATAAATATAGGTGGTAGATTAGAAGAAGATTTGCTGTTTACCAAAAGACAAAATGAAAAAGAGACAGATGATAACTTAGAGAACAGTTAAAAAAAAGAAAAAAGGAAATCAGAAATAGGACTGAGAAAGGAAAAAGGAAGACAGAATAACATTTAGAAAAAGAGGAAGAGAGGAAGCTGCCATGGGTGGGTATAAAAGAGAAATGATTGAAATGATGAGAATAGACAGGAGGTTAAGGAAAGGAAAAAATGAAACAGGAGCAGCCAAAGAGAAGGTGATTGAAATGAAGAATACAGGACAAGACAAATACTCTAAATTGGGAATAAAAACATAATGTGGCATCTTCCTACCTCTCAATGAACCAGTCTCCAGTTCTGTGTGTGAGTATGCAAACGCTGGCTAGTCTCCCAGCTATATGTTTCCTGATGTATGTTGCAGGTGTCATGGCGCCATAGTAACAATTTGGTGCTCTCACATCATTCCTCTGCACCTAACCTCTCTTTTGGCATCTTTGTTCTCTTTAAATTGGCTAGCTATTATACACACATTGTCTGTATTTACAGGTTCTTGCCTTCTGGTTTTTGACTTTGTGCCTGTGTTTGACTACACCTTCTTAACTACTGCGTTAACTTCTAGTCAGACCTCAACCATAATATTCTCTGACCCTTCTCTGTACTGTGTTATGCAATTTATCTCTGTAGTGTTTGTAGTGTAGGTTCTGAAGCCTCAAAAGGTTGTTGGGGAAAACTGGCGCTGCAGTGGACTCCTGTTTCACGAAAGAGAGAGATCCTCCAAGCGGTCACCAGAGATTTTTGTATAAAATGTTTGGTTGTTAGAAATAAAAGGCAATGATATCACTCAGTATAAATTAATTGTGCGTTCAGTTACTATCTTGTCTAATGCTATTAATAGTATCACTACTCTATGTTTAGAGGACTGTGCGCAGAAGTAAGGTTTGATCATTAGTTTATATGTTCAGAACATAGGATACAGTACATTCATATGTGCTCTGCTAGACTTTATGCAAAAAGACTTTAGAGCTTATTTACCTCTACAAGTGCAGTTGCAGTTCCCACAGTAAGTTGTGCGTAAAACCACTTTTATTAAAGTACTTGTGTAAAAATGCACTCCTTGCACTCCTGTATAATTTTTCTCTGCAATGCTGCTGGAATTCTGGGGGGGAAAATTGTAGGAAAAAACATGGCAAATGCGCTCACATTTGCACTTTGCCCATTGCACTTGTGGACGTGCATTTGCCCTTATATGTAGGTAATACAATGTGGGGCCCATAAAAGACAAAAGGGTGCATGCACGACCACAATTGCAGAGAGAAAGCGCAATTTCAAGGGCATGTTTTTTCCACAATGCAGATGCCCAGCTGTGCCTGTCGTCATTTCTGTTGTTTGGTATATGACATCTGCACCCAATTCTACAGACACAAGTGCGCTGCGTCTATTGACACTGGACCTTAGTGAAGGTGAAGGGAACCCTGGTGCTACTGCCTCATCAGTTGTTAGTTCTAGGGTTCCCCTCTGTCAGTAGGCTCAGCAGTGCTTGATTCAGCATGGAAAGCAGGAAAAAAAGTAGGGTTGAGACCTGGAAAAAAATACCAGCCTTCCTATATTTTAAACCTTTTCCCCCTATTAATAACATTGGCATTGGGGACCATTTTTATCGTCCAACGTAGAATGCAGTATATGAGAGACAGGGAAACAAGCAGATCAGTGAGGCACAGTTTAGGAAAAGGAATTTGCAACTGTTGTGAAGTGTGAATTGGTGATAATAAAAACGCAAATCTTGGTTAAGCCATTGAGCCTTCCATATCCCTTTGTGACTCTTACAGACTGAGCGGCACCAAGTGCAACTATATGGAGGTGCAAGGAGTATATTTTGCATTAAAGTACCTTAAATGATTTTACATGTAACTGACTGTAGGGAAATTGCAGGGACCATACCTGCACTTGAGGATGTAAATGGGCCCTATAATATCCACACAGCAATATTTTGTAGTTCTTCTTTATCAGATAGTTGAGCAAGTTTTCTCAAAGCATGCTAGGGGGCACATTTACTAATCCATGAATCCGCCGGCGCGGTTTTTTCCGTATTTTGTGCAATTTGTTCGTCGTCGTCACGACTTTATCGCATTTTGCGTGACTTTTTTGGCGCCGTCGCAATTTTTTTTTATTGTAAACGGCGGAAAAACCAATCCGATTTTTTCGCGACAGCGACCAAAAAGTTGCGTAAAATATACGATAAAGTCGCAACGCCGGCGAAAAAATCACGGGACATACAAAAAAGTCGCAACGGCGACAAAAAAGTCGCAAAAATACCGATCATTACGAAAAAACGCGTTTGGGCGCTTTCGGTCCGTTCGTGGATTAGCAAATCTGCCCCTAGGTGTTGGTGATAACTGGATAGCCCTTTTTTGTTCACACCAGGGGGCAAAGTTAGAAGGGACTCATGAGTTTGTGAACTTCCTTAGCTTAATATTTCCAGTTTTCCACCCTAGCCATATTATATCCCCACCCTAGTGACAGCCAGGATGTACTGTTGCATTTTTTTCTGAATTGCGTTCCCTGTAACTAAATACACAGGAATGCAATTGACGTGACCCCTAGCGACAGTGGAAGATAACATAGAGGTAGGAGCGACAAGGCACATCAGAATGTTACGAGAAGGCAATGAAGAGGCTCCTTCCAGAGCTGGATAGTCTGGGACAACAGTTCCGGAAATTTATCAAATGTCTGCAACTCTCACTGACACTGTAGTTGTTGGAATGGAAAAGATACAGTAAGTCTTTATTTCAAAGATGCTGTTACAAATATGAAATATCATTTGTGGAAACAAAGCCTTGTGTAAGGTTTTTATTCCCCATCCAAACATTCCATTCATGATTTAATGCTAGTACACGACTGGGCATGTAGGTAGCAACCTAATATTTTACACTGGTGTGCAGAATTCAAGATTAAAACACCATCTGCAATAGTGGAGCAAAAGAAATAAAATAAATCTTCCATATTATTTCCTTTTTTTCATTAGAGAAACAGGTATAGGTTCTATTATCCAGAACATTTGGAACCTGGGATCTTTCCATTAAATAAACCCAATAGGATTGTTTTGCTTTTAGTAAGAATTATTTGCTCTATGGGAGATGGCCTTTCTATACTTCGGAGCTGTCTAGATAATGGGTTTCCAGATAAGCTATCCCATATCTGTACAAGAAAAAGTTTAACCATGGAATTTATATATTTTTTTAATATGCCAAAATGTAAGTAATTGCATGATTACATGGTCCAATCCAATTCAATATCTCCTAATGGAAGGATTATTTTCCTATTTAATATGCTCAGATGTAAATCAAATATGCAGAGTTGTCAATCCAGAGGGAGGCTGGTCTGGGGAGAAGAGCTGCAGGGTGCGTAGTGTGCAGCCTAAAATTTTGTGAAGGCAGTGATATCAATGGAAGTGATGTCACAGCGCCCCACTCGTGCCCACTGTATACTTGATGTTTGGGAGAATGCCTTAAAATGATAGGATGACGGGGGAGGTGGACCAAATCAGGTGACTCCCAATGAAATAGGTGGAGCTGACAGCTCTGAACTTGTAATTTTTGCCCCACTTTTATTCCGAATCCTAACAAAAATCTATAGCAAGTATGTAACAGACATATTACTGTAAGAACATTTGTTTTGATCCAAATCTGACAATGGATTTATGTGTTATGAACTACTGGGGTTTGCAAGATCCAGTATACAATGACAAACACCACTTTAAAATGGTACACTTGTTTTCATAGTTGCACTTACAACACAGAGAGGTTTAGGGTGCAGTCAGCAGCTCCCCTGGGTACGAGGGCTATAGCTAGACACTGCCAGTGCCAAGTATGTGGCCTGTGACCATTCAAGCAGCTCTGGTGCACCGAAGCGACCTTTTGAATGGGCTACCTTAGCTCCAGGGATTCTGGGGAGACACTAGACCCCAAGGTATTCATGTGCTTTAGTTATAATAAGCAATATGAGATGGCTACATAGCTATCCCTCCTATTCATACAGTCAAATGCTCTGGAAAAGAATTTTGAAAAAAAAAAAAATTCAGACTATTTCAGTGTTATCAATGAATGCCTGCAGAAATTGTGTTCGTCAGCATTTTTTAAGGGATATTACTTTAAGGTTTAATGTTTCTGGCTCTTATTTGGTACTGTAAGTTAAACAGATAATAAGTACAGTAATCCTATTAATCTGAGTATCTACCTGTGCAGATCTAATTCCTTATTCCTGTCCTTAAGTCAAGTTGTATTTCTTTACAATCTTTTTGCTTATTATTCTGGGATAAACAGGCACCCCTTCTTGGGGATAAGGGAACCCACTACCCTTAGACACCAGGCAGTAGCATAACAACACTGTGCCAAGGGCCCCCTGCAATGAAAATCTTTACACCCAGCCCTGCCTCCACCCACAGGCCTGCCCAGTGTTATTCTCTGCTCCCCAGCCGCTCACACCAGGTATGTGCAAGAGCGGCTACTGAGGGGATTTCTTAGAGCTACAGAGGTAACAGACCCTTCAGTTTGGGCCCCTCTGTCCTTCAGCCCCCCCCACACACACAATTGCAGGGCCTACTTTCTCTATAGATATGCAACTGACACCAGCAGTTGAACAATATAACAGTTACCGGAGGGGGTATGTATAAACCCTAGAAACAATAATCCAGGCAAATATCCAGACATTTCACTTACTTGCAGCAGCAATCGCTTATAAAGTAAATGCATTGCTTTTCTGCTATATCCTCAACTCTTGGCTCTCTTTATATGCATTCCCTAACCCACGGGAACAGCGGGCTTATTGGTCTGCCCTAACTGTGTCCTCTCTACTGTATATCGTATATATCGTATATTGCTGAAGACTATGGCGCAAACTAAAATTCATCTGCAGAATCCTAAAGAACATATAATTCTGGCAGTCATTGACCTATTTATTAGAATAATTAGGATGGCTTAGCTCTCATATTAGATGATGCAATCTTTGTATTGTATAAAAAAAATGAAAATAATAAAATATAGACTCTGAATCTTCTTTCAAGCTCTAGCTCCATTAGTCCTATGGTACATAGTTTCACTGCTATTATCCATACCTGTCTTTGGACCAAAATCACCTCCCTAATAGGCGTCAATACACCTAAAGGACAAGTGGCACAGAGAGGTAACTAGCATTTCTCCATCTGCTGAAATACATGGATAAGAATTTTTTTTATGTGTCTTTTCTATGTTCAGAATGTTAATCTGCCTAGTATGCAAAATATTGCTGTTTTTGTCACTTCATTTTATCTGGAATCTCCATATTCAGGTATAAGGGTGGTTTAAAACAATAAAATGTTTTGCTTTTTCCTCTATATTAATAAAAAAGTACCTTATACTTGATGGCAACTAAGCTAGCATTAGTCCAAACTGGTGGCAAGACAATCCTGTTGCTTTTTTTAAGGTTTAAAAAACAGGAAAAGACCCTTATCAGGAACCCCCTGATTCCAATTACTACAAATATTAGATCCCATACCTGTACTTTCAGTTACTAAAACTGTGTATTGTGCTAGGCACACATATGCCCATTGTAACAGCATATACACAGAGCACTGTGGTCTAATTTGTGGTCCAATTCTTCCTACTTTAGGATCAAGATGCATGGTGCTTTGTTGCAAGAAAGCCCTGTATATATAGCCCTGTATCTAACAGTTGGCTTGACCAGAATATAAGTACAGGGCTCTTTTTGCATGTTGTGCCCTGGTCCCACCCCTTACCTTATAGTTGGAAGTTGTGTCAATTCATGTGCAATTTACTAACTGGCACACATACTATTTTGAACCTTTACCTTGTAATAAATACAACTAAGCAGAACAGTAGATTATATGATTCACTTCCTCTTTAATTGTTCTTGTTCTTCATTATCAAGTGTTTGTAACTTGCCATGCAAATATTCTTATAAAATATATTGGCCTGTAAAATAATTCCTATTTGCGTAAATGGCAGGACTGTGAGATGGAAGGATGAAGTATTTTGCAGGAGGTTTGAGCAACACAAGGGCATTATGTCATCCCCTGGCACTCTTTTAGGGAATAGGTCTCATGTATTTGTACACTTGTCTTTTTGTAAAAGGTAAATGATGGGCTTACTGAAAGTTCAAATTCCTAAGCATTCTCTCACAGGGGAGGGGGGCACAGCTGCAAGAAAGAAGGGCAGCCCGTGAGATGTGTAACTGAATGATAAAGGGGGAAAAATTCCTTCCACAGAAGGTTTGTTTTGGGTCTGCAGGGTGACTGTGAGAGTCTCCTGATGAAGTTGTCCTCAAGCAATTCTTATACCATCACATAGCAACCTGTCTCAACAAGGGATTTCATGTACACAAACCTTTTAGCTAGTAATGCTCCATAAAATCGACCTCCCAGAACATCTTGCTGTGAGTCTTAGTTCAATAGTTACTGTATGTTCAGAATGTGGGACACTTGTGAGGGCGAAGCCTTCTTACCATTAAAAAAAACCTGACAGTCTGTCATATTGAACCAAATTGTGATATATATAAACACTCTAGATATAGTATAGAGATATAGATGAATACTGCAGCACACTGAATTAATTCTGCATTTTTTGGTGGTCCTTCTTCTCTCTCTCTATATATATACTGTATATATAAATATATATGGGCTTATTAATCTAAATTCGAATTTGTGGATTTTCTTTTCCACTTCAATTCAAATTTTATACAACTCGAATGTTTGCTTATTTATTAACAATCTAAAAAATGGGATCGAATGAAACCATAAAAGAAAAACCTTGAATGCATTAAATTCATATTCTGCTCGTCATTTTCAATGGGACTACATATCTCAAATTTTTTAAAAAAAACTTGAATTGGAAAGTACATTAAGGGGGGCATTTATTAACATTTGGATTTTCGTGTTTTTTTAAAACCATGACTAAATATATTTCCACAAATGTCAGTCATTTATCAAAAGATGCAAACTGAAAAAGTAAAAACGAAAAAAATGCAGAAAAAAATTCCACAACATTTGCGTTTTTCCACACAAAAACCTTTTTTTTGCTGCACAACTTTTTTGTATTGTTGCCCAAAAGCCAGTATCAAAAAAACCTGAAAACCTCCAAACCATGAAGCAAAGAAAGATCTTCCAGTTGTAAAAGGGACATCTGCTTCTGACTTCTACATGATCTCAACTTTTTTAAATGGTGTATTTTTGCATTTGGATTTGCCACACTTATGTTGCAAATAAATCGTGACAATATCGTGACCAAAACCAAAATAATTGAGCGTTAGTAGTTGAAAGAAATAAAGTTAAACTATACACCCAAACAATGTTTGTAATTAAGTAATTTATTAACAAAAACTACACCATAAAAATTATTACAATTGGAAGGGCAATTTTTAGAGAATGTTCCAGCCAGTTCAAGGTTAAACCATTTGGTACAATCCTTATTAAGGCTATTTCTCATTACCAGGCTCTCTTGGTGCAAAATGCTGTGATATATATATATATATATATACATATATATATTTACTCATAAATATCCGGAAACCCGTTATTCAGAAAGCTTTGAATTACGGAAAGCCCATCTCCCATAGACTCCATTTTAATCAAATAATTCAGAATTTGAAAACCGATTTTCCTTTTCTCTGTAATAATAAAAAAGTACCTTGTAACTGATCCCAACTAAGATATAATTAATCCTTACTGGAGCCAAAACAATCCTATTAGGTTTAAATTTATGTTTTATTGATTTTTTAGTAGACTTAAGGTATGGAGATCCAAATTATGGAAAGACCCCTTATCCGGAATACCCTTGGTCCTATACCTATATTATATATTACTCTTTAATACTCTGTGTTCTCACCCACCCCTGTGTGATTTTAATTTCTAATCTCAGATGTCCCTCCTATTAGGTCTAGGGTTATACAAAGGTGCAAGTGATGGCTATTGTAAGATAGAAATCCCCTGCACACTCGATACAGACTGCCTCCAAGTTTGGTAGGTTCTACAGTTCCCTGAAAGCCTATGAAGCCATCTGCATTTTACATAAATACAGAAAGCTGAGTCAGTTATCACCCTGCTGCTATGTGCTGCAGTTTGTGATTTGATATTTTGCAAGTGACTACCTGCGGCAGCCTTTCATAGGAGCAGTCTCATGTTTTGTGGCTTATTTTGTTCTATAATATCAAAACAAGGGCATATTTCATTGGATTTTAAATCCCTTTAAAAATAGAAACTTGTATTTTGTCAAATGAGATATGACTTAACTAAGATAAAATACTGAAGCTCTGAAGCTTTTTAACAAACACTCATAGCAACCAGACTGGGGCATCCGGGGCCCACCAGAGCTGCAAATTCAAGGGACTTCAAGAGTCCGCCTCCCAACATCTGCTCCCACCCCCACCATGTACCCTTTACCGCCTTTCTCTTCTTAAAGTGATACTGACATTAAAAAACTACTCTTCAAAATATTAATGTACATTAAAAGTAATTGTTACTAGAAGTTCCCATACCTGGCTGTTTTTTCCAACCTGACTGTCCTTTCTCACCCTATCGCAGGGATCCCCAACCTTTTTATACACATGAGCCACATTCAAGTGGAAAAAGTGTTGGGGAGCAACACAAGCATGGAAAAAGTTCCTGGGGGTGCAAATAAGAGCTATAATTGGCTATTTGATAGCCCCTATGTGGACTGGCAGCCTATAGAAGGCTCTGTTTGGCTTTACACTAGGTTTTATGCAATTAACACTTGCCTCCCAGCCAGAAATTCAAAAATGAGCACCTACTTTTAGGCCACTGGGAGCAACATCCAAGGTGTTGGGGAGCAACATGTTGCTCATAAACCACTGGTTGGGGATCACTGCCCTATCGGTTATAACTAACAGACTACTGCTGCACAAATATGGAAGCCTCCTAATGTAAAAGCATTGGGCAAATACTTTTATGGCAAAATTACAAATAGCATACAAAGACATCATGTATCATGTTACATGAAACATGAAAATGTTTAATTTCTGGTGTCAGTATCTCTTTAACTTTGCAGCTGTGATCGGGACAAAGGGAGTAGCTCAGGAGGGGGAGCAAGCTTAGGTCAGCAGGGCCCATTAGGCTCCACATGTTTTTTTTCCCACTGTTCAGTCCAACCCTGAATGGTTAGATTTCATTAGTCTAGTTTATCTGAAAAATGAATGAGATTATCTGGTTGGTTCCTGTCTGCTTCCAAGGCTTGGGCAAGCATTGCTCATTTACACATAACCAGTTAGTATTTTCCCTCTGTTCTTGGTGTTTTGCATCCTCACTTCTACAAGATTATATTTATGATGGATGCAAAGATTATGACTTTAAACATCTCTGGAGAGGGTTACAACTACTATGCAATCTAAACCAACAGGCAAGTCTATTCCACACATGTACTTTCCAGTTAAGACAATATTACATCGTATTGTTGGGTTTGCTGCTTTGTATTACACATCTTTTCATTATTATGCTGTCTCTGCGGAGAAAGAAATATGCATGGGAATGTTAGAATAAGATCTTGTACCTTATCTGATTGAGTGCATTTGAGGGTTCTGGTACATTCTTGGCAAGAAACAAAAATTGGAAGATAAATTGGAAGTGAGGGCTATGAGAGGAGGTAAGAAAAGAATGTTTTACATGCGAGATGTAGTTTGCTTGATATAAATTGCAGCCATAAATCAGATCACCTGCTTAATGTCTGTGTTAAGAAGAAGACAAAAATATTAGATGATGCAGAAAAAAAGCATTTTAGTCTCCTTCTTGACATGTGATCTTAGTTGGCGCATCCTGCACCTAAATAAATACACCATCAGGATTACATGTGCATATGTGGTGCGAATAAGCGCAGTTACATCCAGCTTCCATTGTACGTTTATGGAAATTGTAGGAACTGCAGAATCCTAATAAATATTGTCCTCGGCCTGTTTTTGCTATAGCTAAAATGGCAGCTTTCCTTGGAAGTTTTTATGTTCTATTGTCACAGAACACTGAATCATATTGCATTTATCTTTTGTTTTCTTCACACTGGCGAACAGAAATAGATGCTTTCATATAAAAGTGAGAGCAGATCTTTGACTTAAATTAAATACAGTGAAAAACACAAAAACACTGACTGATTATGAGTCTGTGAAAAACATTTTTCAACATTGGGTCACTTATGGTGCCACTGCACACTGCTTCAAATATGGGCAAATCTATAGCAGCTCTGGGAACCCTGAAATTGTCACCGGGTCAAGGGTGGCAGTAATTCCAGGGTTCCGAACGCAGTAGGCATGCTTGCATTCTATTCCGCAGAGCAGCTTGGTGGTTGCATTGGGCCTCAGTGCAACTACATGAAAGTGCAGAGAAACGTGTTTGGGAGAAAGTTTCTATACTTGCACTACTTTGTATCTATTTTAGCACCCCACATTTGTAGTCTTCAGTCATTATATTTAAATGGAATACAACCAGTGCAGCCCTTCTAGTCAGATGTTTCTTTTAGAAATTCCCTCAGTTTTTGATTTGGTCAGCATCGGTCTGAGGGGTCCGGGGCCCACTAGGGCAACCACCTCAGGGACCCTCACACACCCCCTCATGCCCCCCACCCCAGTAGTTAGGTCTATCCAATGTTGCAACTCCCCATTGCGTACCTTGTATTCTCATTTGCGGAAGTGGGGAGCAGGTCTGGGTCTGCAGGGGTCAACCTGTTTTTTTCCTGGTTTCCGGCGACCCAGTCCGTCCCAAGGATCTGGTAACCTTACCCTTTGACATCATTATGCCTTAAGACAATTTGAAACATTCCATCATATTAGTGATGAGCTAGTGAAGCATGATGGGAGTTGTAGTAATATAAGCTACATACTCTTGCTATAAATGTTAGGAAAGCAAAATTCAAATGTAGAAACAGGTAGTATGTGCGCACAAATGCCTGTACATGAAGTATAAAACATAGGTTTTACATGTATAGCTGTTTAAAACTCAGCCAATTCTAGCATTTCAACCCTCCGTGCTGTAAAATCCTGGAAGATATAAAACAGCAGTAAACACCAATGTTCCATATTTTAAGCACGTCGTTTTCAGTGTCGTATATTCTTTTTACTTTTGTGGCATTTGTCCTCCAAGAAATGCTGTAATATACTGAGCTCTGCAAAAGTTTAGCACTGCTTAAACACAATACGGCAATTTCATTTTAGAACCAGGCAGGCTGAATGGTTAAAAAAACAGATGATATGATTTTTTCCCCCCTGGCTCCCAAGACAGAAATAAACTCACACTGAGCTAGCAGTTAATCTTATTTAAATTAGTCTTTTTGGGACCTTTCTGCAACATTTACTTTATTAGCCAAAGGTTTATGCAACCTTGGGGTATAGAGATTTATATAGAGCTAGATTTGAATGTGCAAAATGGCAGGTTTATCCATTATAACTTCAGTAACGGTTATTAGGTACGCTTCTTGCACTGCGCAGTACATTCATGTTTCCTAGAAAAGCACAGGGCTCTGAAATATTTAATTTTTAATTGAATGTGTCGAACTTTCATTTTTATTAGATAAGCATTGTAAAATTGTAGATTTTTTTTTGCCTGGATTATTGTTTTATTCAATATTACAATAAATAGCATCCCTACACAAAAGTTCAATTGCTGTAGCCACTAAGTAAAAAAGAAGAAAACTTGACCTGACCATGAGATCTCTAATAATAGATGCAGTCGGGAAAAACGTCTACCTATGATACATCTTAGATAAAATTTCACAATTGTAGTGTTGGAAGTATAGGCAGGTAAACACGTACAAAAATAAAAAATGCTATGGAATGTGTATCATTTTATTACATCCTCACTTACCATCAATGTTATGCTAGTACCTCTCAGCCAGTAAGGGTTTGAGATAGAACTTGCAGCAATCTAAATAATAAGAAAACTTTTAAGAACCTGCATCTAACCAGTTCTCCCTGCAGTAACCTCTGCCTGTGTAGACATTTCAGTAAAGGGCATTTCTACTGTTTTGCCATTTGTCTTATGATTCATTATCCAGTTCCTGTTGCCCACTTCCTGTCTAAGTTGAGAGCAAGGCTAGTCTCTTCTGCCATGTTATAATAAATGTACCAGAAGTTACTATGTTTGTCTGTCTGTTTCACCTGTAGTAACAAGCAGAATAAATTAACCCACTGCTATCCAAGCAGTTTATCACATCCTTAACTTGGGTGTCTGAATGATGTACAAATCCACCTTTCACGAATATAGCAATGCCAAACACAGCCAGGGCTGTGTTTAAAGAGAATGTAGTTCGTTGTGTTCCATGCTGGAGCTTTTGTCTGTTTTTTGCGTTTTGCACTTTCCTCGCTGACAGGAAATGAGTCCTTAAAGCTCTATGCTTATCATGCTGTATAAGCAGCATATCTGCTTAAATTGCCTCTTTTTTCCATTACTGTCCATCTTACATCTCTGCTAAACTTATAGTAAGCTAACTCAGCACTGGTTCTAACACTCACTGGACTCACATAGGGTCCATTCAAGGTTAACTGATATTCTCAATACTAGGCCACAGCGTCACTTCCCAAATAACAGTCAGACATTATTTAAATCCATAAACCCACTGAAAATGTTTTGGCCAGAATGCTTCTACTATCATTTTCTTGGGCTCTGCTCCAGACACTGGCTCTGTTCCATTCCTCTAGTGGCACACTGTCAGGCATAAAGATATAGTACTATCCTTCCTCAATGAGAAGTTATTACATGACCCAGGTACATACAGTGTAAATCACAACTAACTGATGGTAAGACATGAATAAAGTGGCTGGATGTATTTAAAATTATATGACTCCCTGATGGGATTGACTCACTATAATTGTAATTTAATATATATAATCCTTAAACAACACTAAAAGAATTTCTTAAGTGTTAATTCTTTAATCCCTCAACAGAACAGTTTGTTCCTGATGTCAGCAAGATTGCAAGCAATATCAAAAAATCGCTTTTTATTTGTAATACAGTGATTACACAACTAATCTCTTGGTTTGACTGTAAATGTCAGCAAGCCAAGTGCATGAGAGAATATGACTTTTTTATGGCCAACAAATAATGTATGTTCCTGTAGATGTAGTGATGAATGGATAATAGTAAGGGTGAGGGAATGATTCAGCTAGTTTCTATGGATGTGGTCCCTTTAGACCAGGGGTCCCCAACCTTTGTTACCCATGAGTAACATTTAAGTATATAAAAAGTTGGGGAGCAACACAAGAATGAAAAAAGTTCAGAGGGAGTGACGAATAAAGGCTGTGATTGGTTATTTGGTAGCCCAATGTGGACTGGCTGAATTCAGGAGGCTCTATTTCGCAGTACAGATGGTCTTTATGCCTCCAAAACTTGCCTCCAAGTCAGAAATTAAGAAATAAGCAATAGTTTTGAGGCCACTGGGAGCAACATCAAAGGGGGAGATGAGCGACGTGAGGGTTGATTCACTAAAGTGCAATAAGCGTTATTGTGTGCTTTTTTGTAAACGTAAAAAAAAAAAGTGATTCCCTAAAGTATTATTGCATGCGTTAAGTCGCATATCGCGTGCATTAAATAGCAAAGTCGCGATTTTTTTCGTAGCGTTAAAACTTGCGCGCAAAGTCGCGCCTTTTAAGTTTTAACGCTACGAAAAAGGCGCGACTTTGCGCGCAAGTTTTAACGCTACGAAAAAATCGCGACTTTGCGCAACTTTCGTAATGGCTACGAAAAACTCGCGTTTTTTTCGCAAAAATCGTAAAGACACCGATCAAATCGCAAAAAATACGAAAAAGTCGCAAAATGTTCATTTCCAATAGGAATTTTTCCAATTCGGATTCGAAATCGTGTCTTAGTAAATCAGCCCCTTAGGGGCACATTTACTTACTCACGAACGGGCCGAACGTGTCCGATTGCGTTTTTTTCGTAACGATCGGTATTTGGCGATTTTTCGGAAAATTGTCGCAACTTTTTCGTTGCCATTCCGAATGTTGCGCAAAATTTGGCGATTTTTTCGTAGCGTTACTACTTCTACGAAAAGTCGTGACTTTTTCGTAGCTTACTCGCCGAGTACGAAAGATTCGGATTCATTCAAGCTTCAGTATGGTGACTTTTCTTGGGCCAGGTTGGAGCTGCAGGGTGATATTGAGTCCTATGGGAGGCTTCCAAAATCATGCTAAGTCTGAAAGTTTCGCCCGCCGCTTACGAGCGCTCAATACGAAAAAGTCGCGACAACATACGAGCGCATCGTAATGGCTACGAAAAACTCGAGTTTTTTTGCGCAAATCGTATTGGTAACGAAAAAGTCGTGACAATTTCCGAAAAGTCGTAAAGGCGCCGAAAAAAACGCAAAAAATACAAAAAGTCGCAAAATGTTCGTTTTCCAATCGGAATTTTTCCAATTCGGATTCGTGGGTTAGTAAATGTGCCCCTTAGACACGCTAAATATCGCATTAGTCTAAGCGAAAATTAACACCTACTTGGGGCAGGCGGTAATTATAGAAAAGTACAGTTAATCAGCTTTTGGCAACACAATATGGACTTTGCAGTGGGATTTATTCAAGTCTGTGTTGGCCCCAGAGTGATGCAGCCTCCAGTTTGCAGGGAAATAGTCATTTTCAAAAAAAGTAGTTTCACAAATGTAATACTGTGTATGGCTAATATGGCGTGCGCACAATAAGTAGCGTACATGCGTTAATTAGTGCGCACAACAAGTAGCACGCTGTGTTAATTAGCGTGCGTTGCGTCATATACTGCACGAAAATAGTCTTCGCAACTTAAATAACGTAAACAGCATCGCATCTAAATTAACGCAAATATCCTTTTAGTGAATTGTGCGTTAAGACGCAAAAAATTAGCCGCAATAAAATTTTTAACGCATGCTATAAAAAGCGCTTGTTTTAACGCACTTTAGTGAATCAACTTTACACATGACCCTGTGGGTAAGGAATTTTAATACCTATGCCTGGCATGTAAGTAAGTGAGACAAAGCCTAGACAGCAGTAAGAAAGATGAACAGGAGAGGGCCTAATACAAAATGAAAAAATAGAATGAGTCACAGTCTCTGCTTGTTAGTTGCTGGGGCCAAACATACAAAATAAAAAATGAACACTGATTGCATGTTGCTTAGAACAGGTCCATCTATAGCATATTTAAAGGTGAACCTTTCTGCCATTTCTAATAGCTTTCCAAAAGGGCCGTCACACCAGCCCCGGTGCTTTGGCACACCAGGCAAACCTTACTAGCTGTGCCCCACCTCATAATGAAAGAAAATGTAATTCTATGTAACCTTTCAATATAAACCAATGACATTTGCAATGGTTTTAATTTAAATGTGATTGCTATTATAATTTGTTTTGTTTTATTTCTTACTCACTTCTGGTCCTACCTCCAAAAACAATGCAGCTGTGTTAATAAACTAGCTTCTCTTTCAGAATCACAACAAACAGTGTAGCATATAAGGATTATATTTTAGTGATTAATCACCATTTGACTCATATACACAGTAGTACGAATTTGTTAGTAGATAATAATTACTACTTATAATAGTAATATAAGTAATGTTAAATGCCACAATACGTTAAATGACAAAATGAGAGCATATTTTTCTTTTAGCCATAGGTATGGGAGAAATGTATACATTATTTAAATATGCACTAAAGCTAGTGGGTATTTGACACTTTTAAAAAGCAAAGATCATTTTCAGGCAGAAGTGTATGAATTTATACTTTTGGTGATAATTTTCATCTTGGCCCCATATATTACAGTCTGCAAACAATGAGAATAGATTTGGACAGAATAGTTTGTGCGGAACCTGCTCGAGCATGTAGAAATCATGCAAAGGCTTTAGGATCTGTGCAGCCAACATGTCACGCTTTTGAAAACCAACAATGCAAGGGCTAATATCATCACTCTGTAACAAAGGAAGGAATGAAAACCTGCAACATACCTATTCAGAGTAAACCTTGACAGCTTTAAAGCCAAAGCCAGTGCCAAAAAGGTTCCATATATTTGCCATAGTTGCATACCTTCATAAGAACAAATGTTTGTTTCAGTTGCCCTTAATCATCAAAACAAGAAAAAAAGGGAGAAGGGCACACTGGCAATCCAAAAACAGGCCGTTCCAATAGTTAAAAAGAAAAAACTTATACTATTATACACTCATATCAAAAAATCGTGACGCGTTCCGTGTCCATCTGACACAATCATAGGCTTACCCTTAATAACTTGGATGTTAGCGGCTTTGGGCAATGAAGCCAAGATATTTAATTCAAGGATATTAAATTAATTATGGAACTGCCAGAGGAGCAAGTGAAATAGAACTAACATCATAGAAAATTGTTTTGTAGAATGTACAAAAAAGGGGACATTTATGACTGGTTATTTTTTCTCTTAATTTTTTACAATATTAACTTTCATTATAGAAAAAAAGGTGATTGTATAATCCTGCACTGTACTCACATGTTTTTTTCCCCAGTTGCCCCACTGAGAAGAGGTAGCACTTTATAAAGAAAAACATACATTTATACAACAGATCATTTTCCCAGCAAATTTATTTGCTTGGGACCATTTTTACTATTTTCACTTTTGACCATGATTTTCTACTTACCAAATTATTGGCTATCAGCACAGAGATACACTTTATAGTATGAGTTTGCCTTACAGTTTGATGTCTTAAAAAGGAATGGGAAAAAGTAAAACATATAGAAATTCCTTTTGGCATTTGTCAAGCATTAAACTATTTTAGGACAAACATATTATACTTAGGGAATAAATTGCCCACACTAAACAAAACCTGGGTATATTACTCTGAAGTACCTTGTGTTGCCACATGCGGAGAAGTGAAGGTGTTAGGGGGGGGGTGGCAAGATGATGGAATTGACCCCCTTCTCTTACTCAATGTGCAGTGTAGTGGCGGACATTACCAATATTTGGGCAAGCTTTATAGGAACTCTTGCTCAGCAACACTTAGAAGTGCTGCATGTATATATGGACAAAAGGTGCACGGGTATGCCCTCTATCTTGTAAGCTATTTAGAAAGTTAAGGCATTGTGAGGAATGCAAAGCTGTGGAGTTCCGTTCTTACCTTCTGCATTTGATAGGTGATAAATAAAAAGCTCCACTGCATCTGACCACTGCAGAGCGCTCCACTGGGCTCATTATAAATAAGACCTTCGAGTTTGAGCTCAGGTGTTGGCACATAAATAGATGCAAAACTTAAAGTGTTGCAGCTCTTGCTATCTGCCCTTAGTTCAAATTCAACTTGCTTTTGGTATGAGAAGCGAGAACGTCATGTCATAAAATGGTTCTTGTACAATGGCTAACCTGTTACAGTCCCTCCCATGAGTCAAAAAGCCTTCATCCACATTTTATTCCGTAAATACAAAGTACTAGAAAAATAAAATAATAAAAGCTCCATCATTAGCCTAATTAAATAAAACAATTAAAAACCTAACCTGTTTGTATACACTGAGGAGGAGAGAGTATCTGGACCAAAAACAAAAGCTAGCGTAAATGGATGCAGTCATTGTCTCAAAGGAAATGAAGCCAAGTGCAAGAAGCATACTTGCATTATAACAGACTTTCTAGCCATCCCCTGCAAATTCAGTTAATGGAACAGGAACCACAGAAAGGGATCCCTACACCCACAGTGTATGGCGAAGCTTGAAAAGAAGGAATTGGGAAAATCCAGCAGTTTTCTTTTTATTTTTGTTAATGTCCTTTAATCCCAAGATAATAGCAGGCAGTTATATTTATGTAATTTACATCCCACATATCAGGTACACATAAGCTTCCAATTGCCTCGGCCACACCACAAAACCACAGCAAACAAAGCAAGAAATAGTCATGGTTAACTTTCCTTTACAGTTAGGGCTTCATATTCCTCACATTTAGCCAGAGGCTTCTGGGCAAGTTTTTTGACCATACCACAAAAGGACTGGGAATCACGGCCTGCAGTTTAATATATAATGGCCCTGATATAGATAAGACTTGTGTTATATTAATTCTGAAGCATTTGCTCAGGCATGAAGGACAAGTGTATTTTTTCAACTTTTAATTACATAGGAACATCCTGCCCTTTTGCACCGCAATTTGAGACCCATAACTTAACCTAAACATTCTCTGCCCACTTAGCTGCCACAAGATGAATAAATGTTCTTTTTGTTGTAAATACAGTTGAACATGTTTTTCCAGTATTGCAGTTATTCAAATATTGAGCAATGAGTTTTTACTGCTGCTTCCAGTTCCTGAACACTGAACGTATATATATATGTGTGTATATATATATATATATACACACATATATACAGTATGCATGTGTTTATATGTATTTATATATAAATACACTATGAATATATTATATATATATTTATTTATACACACACAATATATATATATATATATATATATATATATAATAGAAAGAGTGCCGCACACACACAGGGACTTGATGCAAAAGAAAAAGTGTTTTTATTGAAATTCCAGCGTTTCAAACACAACCAGTGCTCTTCCTCAGGGAGGCTTGTATAGGGAGTGCTCCTCTCTGTGTACTATATATATATATATATGTACAGTATATATATATTTATATCCTGGTATTTATATAGTGCCAACACATTTCCCCGGGGCTTTTCAGAGATTATACATGAGCCACTGCTCCAGTGAAGCTTACAATCTAAGATCCCTATCGCATTCACAAACAGTAGGGTCAGTTTTATTAGGTGCTATTACCTGCCTGTATGTTGTTGGACATGGAGAAAACATACAAACTCCATGCAGGTTTGCCCAGTGTTACTAAATAACCCCTCATAAGCTTTAAAGGACCAAAACAACTACTTATTTTCCAATGGAACACTCTTTACAGCATGGAACCTGTTAAGTGATTATTATACCCTGCCAATCTTATAGAGGGTTATATATATATATATATATATATATATATATATATATATATATATATATATATATAAAACACACTCCCCAGTATTAGGGGCCTCTCCAATGCAGGTCATGTCAGAGAAACAGGGGAAAAGCACAACATGAATCACTATGGCCAGTGTACAGTAAAGTGGACACAAATAAGAATATAAAGAATATTTTAAATGGTGACTTTGGATGTAGATTACCCCCTTTATATTTGCAAATTTGGTTAAATATTTCAGATGCACACACTGCATTCAAGCAGATGCAATATAGAGCATCCCTTGTGTCTTCTGTTTGATATTTTTGACAATTTGGGGATTGCATACACCCACACTTGCTTACAAGACTGTGGTAATTTGTATGCTAACCACAGGAGGTCACTATAGCTTTTTTATTTTGTTTTAAATTGGGGTAAAATTAATAACCATAACATTGTGTTCATTTTTGTTGAATTCTCAATGTCTCAATGACACTACATTCAACAACTTGTTGCTCAAAATCAAGGTGGATATCTATGAGTATATCAGCCATACACATAATGGAAAAACTACTGGCTTGGGGTAATTGTTTGGCTCATTTGTTGGTAAATGTTTAATTGTCAGCAGAATTGTCTGGCAGAACTTTGCTATTGCACCTATAGGCAGCATCCTGAATAAAAAAAACACTATAATATAGATAAAAATGTGCTTATTGTGGTGAATTTTCAACAAACAACAAACTATGTAATCTGATTTAAATCTGTGATATGGATGCCACTCCGGACAGGGGGTGGGGCGGCGATATCATAGTTGCGGGGTGAGACGGGGCGGGTGAAGTCAGGGGTGGGGCCGGGGATGATTTTTGAGTATGAAAGAAAAATAGAAAATGTACCTGACCCAGGCATCACCCACTGCATCCTCACACTAAACTCTCTATCCAATAAAATGCATGACAATATCATCTTGGAGTGATAATGGACACAGCTTTATCAATTTTCAGCAATAAATTCCATAACATAACAATGTAATAATATAAAAATCCAAATTCTCATTACAGCAATTTAACAATAACATAAAAACATGTTAAACCTTGCAAAAATTGTAAACATGTATAACATCCAAATCACATGAGCCCCTGTCAGTCTGCCCTTCCTTACCTGAAGCAATATCCTCCAGCCGTAAAGCATCCTGGCCCAGAGGATATGCCGCTCCAACCGTAATTATCAAAGAGCCTCCACCTTACCTGGAGCATCCGCCATTACTTATAGAGTATCTTCCCTCCAGAATAATGGTCATCCACCTTAGGGGTTAAACCATCCCACCAATATAAGCCTCTCTTAACCTTTTTGCACTCTAAAATGGCCACCTATTCCTTCCCCCATGTACTGCTCTCCCCTTTTCTTAAATCCACCTATGGGGCACCTGCAGGGATTGAGCCTGGGTCATGCCGCCCTTCCTCCAACTTCGCTGCTATCCGTGGCTACCTGACTCTTTGCAAATGGTCAAACTCAGGTCTCCAGCATTGCAAGGCAGCAGTGCTAACTACAGGGCCATTGTGCAGTTAAAACCTTAAAGTGATTCTGTCACTGGAAAACATTTTTTTTACATCAGTAAATAGCGCTAATATATTTCACGCCAAAATGTTGGCATTAAATATACTAGCAGATTAATTCAGAAACTAAAAATGTGAAGGCCGGAATAAAAACATATTCATGCAATTGCCCACTGATAATTGTTTTGTTAAACATGAAATATTTGCTTTTAGGCTCATTTTTAAATGGACGCGCAAAGCAGTTTGTACTTTGTGACACATAGGGGCACATTTACTAACCCACGAACGGGCCGAATGCGTCCGATTGCGTTTTTTTTCATAATGATCGGTATTTTGCGATTTTTTTGGAAAATTGACGCAACTTTTTCGTTACCAATACGATTTTTGCGAAAAAACGCAAGTTTTTCGTAGCCATTCCGAAAGTTGCGATTTTTTCGTAGCGTTAAAACTTGCGCAAAAAGTTGTGATTTTTTCGTAGTGTTAAAACTTGCGCGAAACATCGCGCCTTTTAAGTTTTAACGCTACGAAAAAAGCGCAACTTTTCGTGCAAGTTTTAACGCTACGAAAAAAGCGCAACTTTCGGAATGGCTACGAAAAACTTGCGTTTTTTCGCGCAAATCGTATTGGTAACGAAAAAGTCGCGATAATTTCCGAAAAGTCGTAAAGGCGCCGAAAAAATCGCAAAAAATACGAAAAAGTCGCAAAATGTTCGTTTTCAAATCGGATTTTTCCAATTCGGACTCGGATTCGACCCATAGTAAATGTGCCCCTTTGTGTGTGGAATTTTAAGAACTTTGTGCTCTTGTAGGCTTATGTCTCCAGTTTGCTATCTGATGAACAAACCATAAAGAGCTGAGTAACCTTCAGCATTAATGCAGGATCTAGTGGCACTATAACGGAAATCAATACTCATGTTGTTAGGAGTTTATGAATACACATGGTTGGAATGGTGTTATATCTCTTAATGGACAAGCAGCAGGTCTGTAATTCTCAACTCTGTTATTTCATATTAGAAGCTGAACCCAGCAGGAGACACTGCTTGTTATGGTAAAGCCTATTTGATGGCCAGTGAAAGTGAGCCTACATATGCTCCTGCTTTGCTTTAGACATTTGGCATTTCACAGTAGATCTCTGGTCGTCTGCACATTGGAACGTTCAGCTGAAACCATAGAAAAGTGTTACCTTATCTAGACTGGTAGCAGGCAAGAAGATAGACTCCACCTGTTCTTGAAAATCTCACTAATCCAACTTTCTAATTACCCTTTATTAATGGGTGCTTCTGCTTTCATTATAGATCTTAATTAAGTTATGTTAAGTTTGAAGGCTACGCAACAGGATGAGGGCTGTGTCATTTTTTCCATATGCAAGGGCTTATACATAGATCCCAAAATAACCATGTCTGGGAAGTTTAAGTTCTAGCTTCTGGACAGGCACGTTCAAATACGCTGCTATCCTGGGACCTTTTCATATATCATTTGATTTAGTGTGATCCACTTTTTATTAGCCAACTGGACACGCATTGCTCATGACCAGAACATTCCTCATGCAACATTACACCGCAGACTGCTTTTCTTTGTAAATTGCAGGCAAGTCTTACCGTAGCATGTTTATACAATATAAACTATTAATTGAAATAATTATGTGGCGTTGTGCACTGCAAAAAAAAAAGAAATGAAAACAAAATAGAACAATAGTGTATATTTCATTTTGATAGGGGTGCGGTTTTGTCTTTGTTTTGTCTTTTGTTAGGTCATTTCTAAGTGAAATACTTATCAATTGAACATTGTGCTTTATATTGCATAGTTCTTAAAAAAGTGGCAGAAGTTCAAATTTCAGTTATACTACATTGTATGTTTTAGAGCATCACTTACTATTGCAAGTGTAACTGCAAAGCACTATTGACAAAGGTATTTGCATCAATATACTGTATGCTTCATAGCAACTTGTGGCAAACCCTCACCAGGCCCAGGCTGGTAATCTGTAGATTCTGAAAAAGGCCAGAGGGGCTGCTGTAAGATGCCGTAGACAGTCACTATTTTGTGGCTGTGTGTGCTGAAATGCCAGTGCCTATTTTAAATTCAAGCACCCCAACAAACTGGTCTGATTGATTGCATACAACTGTGCTAATGGAGACAAGGGATGCTGTAATTACCTGGACATAGTGGCAATTCAAGGGTTCCTTTGGCAGCTAGTGTCCATAGCCATCACTGTCTAGTGGCAAGTAAACTGGATACTAATGCCACACATCAGAAGTGACGCAACTTTCACATGTGGCATTTGTGATTAGTCAAAATCTATGGCAATAAGAGATAATTAGTAGGCACCTACTATTACAGGAGAACTAAAGCCTAACTAAAGAAGTAGGCTAGAAATGTTGTACATTGTGTTTTGGGTTTCTGTACCAGCCCAAGGCAACCCCAGCCCTTTAGCAGGGAAGATCTGTGCCTCCAAAGATGCCCCAGTAGCTCCCCATCTTCTTTTTACTGCACATTCTTAGTGCTGCTGTCACTTACTCAGCTTAGGGACCCACTCACAATATACTGTATATATAGAATATGAATGTCATAATATAGGGTTGGTTAGAGTACCAACGCTATATTATGACATTTATAGTATGGGACCACTTACTCAGAAGCCCGTTATCCAGAAATTTCCATTTCCAGAATTTCCAGAAATTTCAGAATTACAGAAAGGCCATCTCCCATAGACTCCATTATAAGCAATTCTAATTTTTAAAAATGATTTCCTTTTTCTCTGTAATAATAAAACAGTACCTTGTACTTGATCCCAACTAAGACATAATTAATCCTTGTTGGAGGCAAAACAATCCTATTGGGTTATTTAATGTTTAAATGATTTTTAGCAGACTTAAGTTATAGAGATCCAAATTACGGAAAGATCCCTTATCGAAAAAAAACCCAGGTCCAGCATTCTGGATAACAGGTCCCATACCCGTAATAAATATAATTACTACAGGGCAGCTCTGAAACCAGTGCAATTAGCATCAGAATTTAATAATCAGCCCTGAAGTCTCAGCTTATATCACAGCCCAACCTCATTTTCTGCTTGATAATTTGCGACAATCTCTAACCTTAGCTTCCCAACAGCTGCTCAAAGCCCACTGAGCATGTGAGTGTCACAGACACTTTCCAAGATGGGGAGCTCCTGTGATAAGTTTGAAGCCCTGGGTCTTTACTACTTTAGATATGCTAAAACTTTAGGCTAGTATGGTAAGTACAGTATATAAAATATGCCATTTGGTAGCTAAATTAATTTAGGGTTTAGTTTTCCTTTAAGTTGGTAAACACACAAGGAAAGCACTGGTGTTAAACAGGTGGCCTAGATTCAGCTGGTGGCTTTGTGCTGTCAGTTTGTTTACCTTCAAATTCCCTTAGTGCTTCTACATATAAATTCTTTGTGATTCCTTTCCAGCAAGCTGCTGCCTTGGACTGTAGATAGGAGCATCTCCTTGTAATGTGTTTGCACATCAGGGTGAATGGGGAATCTCTAGGTGCTTGTGAGGAGAATCGCTAAGGGAAGTTGCTTCTGAACTATAGCTGACTCTTAAGGGGTCATGTATTATTCCAATTGTAGTGTGCAAAGTGAAATTTCAGACACAATTCACCATGGGTTTTACCCACAATGTATATTTCCCCCATAGTTCCAGCTTAATTGCAACTGCATGGAGGAGTTGCACTTGATACAATTGTGTCCGATGCATGAAAACTCACTTAAATGCTCTTGCTTTGTGATGCAAAAAAATTTCTACATCCACATGGAAGCATTAAGCATCAAAATGCCCCCCACCTTGTGCACAATTTTTAGGCACAATTAAGCTGCATGTATGGACACTGGTGCAGTAGAAAGCCTGGAGCTACTGCCACCTTCAAAGTGGCAATAAGCATTTCTCTGCTTTAGTTGGTGCAATTCATCTGCACAGCCTGTTGGGGCACAAGTCCGAATGTGAGAGAGAAGCAGAACACTACAAAAAAACTGGGACAGAAGGGAATACCAAGAGAAAGGAAGCGAACAATGAAGATCACCACAGAGAGAACAGAGGTGGGATCAGATGTCTTCTTGATGCTTTTTTCGTTTCAAACCTTTCGTTGATCAGAAGTGATGACACTTCCTGTTCCTGCTGTTTGAGATAAGCACAATGCTCATTTCTGCTTAGACAGGAAGGGTCTCTGCAAAGCCAATCCATCTGTGTTTAAAAAAGTATCAGGTGTTTTGAACCTTCTGGGTTGTGATATTGTTTTATTTCTCTTCATACATCTTTCTGCGTCTACAAAATACAAGCAATATTATTACAGACTCAATTCCAACACTTCTTTTAAAGTTTTAACACATGAAAGCTAGGCGCCATTTTCTTGAGACATACAGTATTCCATATCTCAAACAATTTCAGTATCTTAAATAGTGAAAACATAAAAATACAGTATTTTATGCTGTAGTGCCACCTTCAGGGAACTTTTTGTGGTCAATGAACTGCAACTGATGTAATAAGAGAAAAAGGTCAGGAAATTTCATGCAAACTCCCAAAGCCTTTAGTACATGTATGATGATGGCAGTGCAAAATAAATACTACCTGAACATTTTCATGGCAGTGAGGCAAATGACAATGAGTGGAAGCTTAGCAGCTAAAAATAGTATATACAATTTCCTTTTGACCCTGTTATTCTTATGCTATATTTGATAAAATATGGTGACGCGTTTTCATTGTATGGCAACGTTTTTTTAAGATTCAGCAGCAGGTGAATGTTATGGAAGGAATTAGACTGTAGCTTCATGGGGCAGGGACTGATTAAATTACTGTAAAGTGCTGAAGAATATGCTGGTGCCATATAAATAATAATCTCTTTCCAAATATACAGTGTGTTCCAGGATTCATAAAATCTTCCCTGTAACCATTCTTGCATGGCCAAACACTGTACCAACTTCAGCAAATATCTGCCCTCAATCTATGGTACATATTTGGCACCAGGCACACATATGTCTGGAATCATAAGAACATCCAACAAACATGTCTCCACGGAAGGATCTTACAAACTGGGGAATCCTTGATCAATATAATTGGCATGGGAATGCCACAGAGAGTAAGTGTGGCTAATGTGAGTAAAAGATACATTGATATTTGGGGCAAGCAAACTGGTTTATCAAAAGATCAGAGGGGGACATAATTGTGTGCTAATTTAGTTGCAATGTATAACAGTTCATTTAAATGCACAGTCTTGAAGTGAAAGTCACAGACACTCCTACAGCAGCAATAAGCGGGAACCCAGAGCTTGCACAATAATGATTCAATAGAACCTGCTCAATACAATGTGATGGATGTCCTGTTGAAAAGCCCTCAGTAATCTGGATGCTGGCAGCATGATTGCTGTTTTTGTTTTCCAGACAAATACTTCTGCAAGCCACACAATGTCTAGGACAATAGGCAGCATTGATCAAGTGAAGCAGATGGATACATTGGCACAAAACTGCTGCAGTTTGCTATACTTAGGGACAGATTTATCAAAATGTGAGATTAAAGCCCACTGCAGAAAAATTCACCCACTTACAATTCATTCCAATGGGGTTTTTAGAAGTGTATTTATCAAATGGTGAACTCTTACTTTCACCCATTGATGAATACGCTTCTAAAAATCCCATAGGAATATATAGAAAGTGGGTGAATTTCTCTCTGGTGGGCTCTAACATTTTGATAAATCTGCCCCTTATTCACTAGAATAGTAAAGTGTCAGTTTAGCAAATGCTTACAATTCCCATTTGTATCAAAAATCTTTTTCTTTTTGTTATTTTAGGTACAGCAATAACATAGACCAATGAAACTGGCAGATGCTAAATGATAGAAAGGGTTGTGCTGCTAGAAATGATACTTCTGCTTAAATATTATTATGACAATATATCCCAGCTTTGCAATTAAGTTTATATATATAACATACAAATAAACCAGATCTCTAGATTCTAGATGGCTCCTGTCTTGTACCATGCAACACATATTATCTATACAGCGGGATCATTGACATTGTTATATTAGGTTCCTTATCCAATCAAATGAAAGTGCCCTCTATTATATTTCTTACAAAATAAGAATGGGGGCTTGAATAAAGTGAAATCAGTTTTTGAAACACTTTTCCAGATGTCCTTATACAGCACGCACTTTAGGATTGTATTTTTATTTGTTAAACATTCCTTTTTAGGACCCCTTGATTTCCTGTAGAATGAACTTAATCAGCCTCATGAATTCTGTAAAGAATTACATTTCAGGGTTCAAAGACCCCTGGTCCCTTGCCTGGCTGATAAAGGGATGGTCAGTGAAGGAGGATAGGCTTGATAAGATAATAAAAACTGTAGAGAAGAGGAGGAGGAAATAGATCTCTTGACTAAAGCCCAGCATGAGATCTGCATCTTTTCTCTTCAGTAACCTTTTCCCAGTTAATTATTGCAGGTCTCAGCCTGCAGTTCCAACCCGGTGCTCCTCAAGAAATGGCAATTAATTTAAGACTAATAGGATTTTCAATTCAAAACAATTCAGAGAGATTTTATGGGGGAATGTGAATACACTTAAGAGACAGCCAGCTGTGGGTGGGTAGACAGTTAAGGATTTGGCAGCGTGGATAAAGGAGTTAAGAATAAAGGGAGGCTACTGATCTTAAATCCCCTTTAGTGGATCGCGATTGTTGTTAAAGACTCAATTTCCACTTCTTCAAAAGCCACCAAAGTGTTTCAGAAAAGGTGAACATACTCTTTAAACTGACAAGATAGAGCTATAAATGATAGATTAATAGGCTGCAAAATGTACACTCAGACTGTATTTAGCAAATTACTACACAAATGTCCGGACAAAAAAAAAAACCTGTTTTATATTTATCTAGCTGACCTCATACAATGTATTAACTTCTCTGTCTGAATCTCACTGCCATGGTATTCATTATACAGTAATAATCATTTATTTTCTAGCAACCTACCCCTGTGAGTACTTGTGGACTTGGCAAAATATATTGCGGTTTTAGCCACATTATTACATAGAGTAAAACTAGTTTTTGTATAACAAAATTGTGTTCTTATAGTTATCTAAAATGCAATAAACAAATACAGGTACAGGACCTATTATGCCGAATGCTGGGGATCTGGTGTTTTCTGAATAAGGGATCTTTCTGTAATTTGGATCACTATATCTTAAGTCAACTAAAAAATAATTTCAACATTAAATAAACCCAACAGGATTATTTTGCCTTTTATTATTACAGAGAAAAGGGAAATCATTTTTAAAAAAATTGAATTTTTTGATTAAAATGGAGTCTATGGGTGACGGCCTTCCCATACTTCGGAGCTTTTTGGATTACAGGTTTCCAGATAACTTATCCCATAAATGTATAATAAACTATAAATGAATAAACCATTTACCATACTTATGGCTATAACTATAGAGGCATAGTCATGATGTATATTATAAATGAATATAATCAGTTTCATAAACTTTCATAAAACACTTTCTATTTCTTAATATAATTGTTTTCACACTTCCAGACTTTTTTTTATATATTATTAAGTTTCATGTTTTGTGTTTGTCATTCTAGAATTTATCACTGCTTTGGACTCCTTGTGGCTAATAGTTATTAAATAAAAGTTCTTTTACCAGTATAATTCAGTTGTCTAGGGCAATTTTAAGGTCAAACAATAATTGAAAGTTCTATTTAGCATACCTAAGCTGAACACATATACATTTCCTCCATAGGGAGCCACTACAACATCAGGGTTAATGTGTGCTGACTTCTTGCTGTCCCATGGGAAACATAAAGGGATTATTACTAAGAACTCTAACTCTTACTCAGGATAAAACTGCCTGCTGTTCCCCTTTTTACAAACAATTTTCCCCTTCAACAATTTGGAATTCACAGAGCCTAGTTAAATTGTTAAAATCCATTGCAAAGGTGGCAACATTGCCAATTTATACAGTAGAATTAGTACGAAAAATATAAACTTGCACCTGATTTCTTTGATCTCATATGTTACTTTTTTGAGCATTTTACCCTGTATAGCCATAATTATGAAAATTTTCATTTCAAATACGAGAAGATTTTGCAATGTTGAAAAAATATTGTGAGATATATATATATATACAGGTATGGGATCCGTTATCCCGAAACCCGTTATCTAGAAAGCTCCGAATTACGGAAAGCCTGTCTCCCATAGACTCCATTTTAATAAATTAATTCAGAATTTTAAAATTGATTTCCTTTTTCTCTATAAAAATAAAACAGTACCTTGTATTTGATCCCAACTAAGATATAATGAATCCTTATTGGAGGCAAAACAATCCTATTGGGTTTAATTAATGTTGTATTGATATTTTAGTAGACTTAAGGTATGAAGATCCAGCAGGGAACATTATGGGGCCAATTATAAAAATGTGAGTTTAGAGCTTAATATATAAAAACTTACCCATGTTCTTCTTTTCATTCCTATGGGATTTTTAATAACATATTTATCAAAAGGTAAACTCTTACTTTTACCCACTGATAAATACCCATAGGAAAGAACAGAACATAGGTGTATTAAGCTCTAAACTCTCATTTTGATAAATATGCCCCTATAAGTTAGTTAGCATAGTTTTGTGAAATCCACAGGAAGAAAAGAATCGAGGAGGGGGGGGGGGGCTTAATCTGGGTTCTCTAAGGTTCATTTAACCTATAGAAATGCTAGTTAATAACACTAGATAGGTGACTTTTATAGGTTCTAAAATATTTCACATTGTAAAGCATGAAGCTTATGTAATAAAAGGAAAGACTTCAGTCCTGGCATTTACTTTAAATAAAGAGTTATGATAGATGAGATGAGTACCAGCTCTTAAATAGCTTCTCTCCAGGATGTTTCAGCTATGACCTTGCAGACAAGAGAAAGGGCCTGCATAGCAATGCTACTATCCTTTACAGTACTAAGGCGTCGGCTAAAAAGGACTGACGTTACGGCAATGAACTCATTCATGCAACATGTGCAGCTCCTGTCATTTTCAAAGGCTTTATGCACGTAAACATTTACCTGCTTCTTGGTACTGCATTCATGGATTCACGGTACTTAAGAGCTATTTCACTCATACATTTGCTCTGTATTTGTACTGTTATCTAATGTGATTTCTATATTTTATAATGTAGAAATATAATTGAAGCCCTGTCCATTTACTGCACATATCTGCATAGGACCCACGGTAAATCATTGATTTGCTCGATACTGTACAGCTACCCAAACCGCCCCCATCTGCCCTACGCTTCCATAGGTTGTCTTTCTGAGGGCTTTGTAATGGAGACATCTAAAGTTTCCAGACTAACCCTCCCTTCAGAGTTAGATACAAGTGGCAGCTAAGTGGCAGATGAGATCCAATACCAATAAATTTAAGGTTATGCACTGGGTATTTAAAAACATGCAGGCTAATTATACTCTTAATAGGATAGGCAGTGCTTATTAGAGAAGGATCTAGAACCAAGTGGCTGATACACTTAGGGGAAGATTTACTAAAACTCTTTTTTTATTTTTCATTTTAAAAATTTGAATAAATTGATTTCCACGAATGTCTGACATTTACCTAGAAGTCTTAACTGAAAAAGTTTGCATGAGAAAAAGTTGTATAAAAGACACAAAACCACAACATTTTCATTTTTGCACTAAAACCTTTACTTTTTTTTAATTGTTGCTAAAAAACCTTTTAAGTTTGGAATCAAATAAGTATCTTCCAGGGAAGGAAAGGGACATCTGCCATTGACTTCTACATGATCTCGACAAGTTTTAGCTGGATATTTGTTGGGTTTGGATTTGAGCCGTTTTGTCGCATAGTAAATCTAGAAAAAGTTGGGATTTTGTTTTCTGCAACTTTTAGCGCTAAAAATCCTAACCTGAAAAAAAAAACCCAGAGCGTTAGTAAATTGTCCCCTTAGCTTCAGCAAGCAATGTACTTAAAGAGGAACTCCACCCAAACATAACTTGAGCTTTTTGATAAGTTAATATCATTTCAAGCAACATTGCAATATACATCAGCCTTTTCATCATGTAATTAATATATTATATTAATTCATTAATGTAATAATCTAGTTTGGAACAGTTACCTAAGCCTAGCCCCCTGTTCTTCTGCTGATCTGGCTGACTACTTTGAGACTCTAGCAATAAATGTAACAGTAGTTGACTGTCCTGCAGCCTGTCTTCAGCCTGTTCCTCCAAATCCCTTAATTTCCTGCACATGTGATGCCAATAAGGAAAGGAACATCACAGTGCAATGCATTGTGGGATATTTAGTTCCTGCATGCTGTCTGTAAGCTGTGGAGAAGTTGTTACAATTTGTAAAATCAGTGTTTAAGTCCCTCCTACCCTGCCAGGATTTCAAATCATGAAGAAGAAAACTGTTTTGCAGCTGGATTTCAGCATATAAAAATGGTATTTATCCATACTTTGTGCTTTCATATGAGTCATATTAGATCCCAAACCTGTATTATTTGTGCTTCTTAACATTGTATGTGATTGAGTCTACTAATGATGTGCAAATTATGATAAAAGTGACTGAGGGTACGGAGACCAACATTTCCCCCTATATATCGAGTATATAAATCACATGATAGGAGTCATATGACACCTACAATACTGTCTAGGCTACCTTTAAAGTTAGTATAACAGGAGCCACATCATGTAGTGGGGCTGCTCTATGATTTCCCTCTAATCCTATAGCTAGGAAACACTGATATCCCACTACTATTAAAGTATGGCCACCCTTGGGATCATACGGTGGACCTGTTTATGATCCTTGGCCTTTACTGCACACATTAGTTTATGATCTTTACTAAATTTTCCTGGAAAGTCTGTCAGTTTGGCCCAGAAGGCTTGAATATATTCAGTCTCTGAATAAGTAACCTATATTACCTGTATATGGGAACTTTATGTAAAGGTCAAACAGGACGCTTCCTTCTTTGCGTAACATTCCAGCAAATTATCACTGAACAAAACTGTTCTGTATTCATGGTCAGTACATTTGCTTTTTATTTTGCACTATTTTATACTTTTAAGATATGTGTTATGGATATTTTCAATCAAGTTTCTCCACCCCCCCACCCCCCATACTGCATTCCTCTGAATTGATTATATATCTATGGAAGTTTGCCTTTCAAAATAAATCAGTATTGACAACTGAATAATTGCACAGTGCCATGTAAATACAAAACAAAGAATGCCAAGAATCTGCCACAGTTGTAAAATAATGCGCATGGACAGATGCATCCACTTAGAAGCAAACAAGTCAGAAACCTTCCAATCAGTTGTGGAGAGTTAAATTTACAATTTCTCCAGAAATATTAACAACAGGCTTTCACAATAGCTAGCAATAATGTGGTTAGAAAGGAGGCTCCAGATGTTGCACATTGTTTTGTTTCCTTGAAGGGATACATATTACTCATCACTAAATATCCCATTTTAATCAAAATAATATTATAGCACTTCTAATTGATGCTGGGAAATTGTCTGTTACTAAACTTGTCTAGTCTTTGTGACAAATGAATAGTCTTGTGTTACGGCACATGTAAGAAAAGTGTTTGGTTGTGAGCTACTCTTTACATGAGTATTAGCCAAAAATATTAATAAATTAGTCTTACACTAGCCACCAGCCTATTTATATGGTCCATGTTTCCCACATGTCCTTTCTAGAAGTATTATGTATTAAGGGACTTACTGCTGGCTTCGTACTAAAGCTTAGGGTGCTGTTTGTGAGTGCTAAATAGTCATTTATTGGAATTCAGACAAAGCATTGTGGTCAAATATGGGAAAGAATGGGAAGGAGAAAACAGATGACGTGAGTCATGGCTAATTGCAGGCCGCTATTGTTTGGAGCAGTGACCAGGACAACACAGTTCTACTTGGCCAAATGTCACACAACCAAATACAAATCTGCACAAAGACGTGGACATCAGATGGCCTTACCCTGTGTATAGGGACAGTGGATTGGTGTTCCATCTATGCCCTGAGCTAGTGAGATAAAGTCCCATATTTAATTGTTGTATTCTATGCAATGATGTATTAAAGGTTTGTTTAATTTAAGATTATAGTTATTGCAGCAAAACCAAAACTTCTGACAAACTACTTCAGCATAGGCATCTCACAGACTAATCATTCCATATAACAAGTCCACTTGAAACTCCTAATTTGGAAAGGTTAAAGGCAAAGTAAAATCCTTACAATAAGCTTATACTCAAGAGCTCTTATAAATCCACAGGTAGAGCTCTCTTTCTCAAAGTACTTTTGCTTACGGCAAAAAACAGTTGCTCCTACATATATGGTCCTTAACCTATGCCAGGGGCCTCAACCTTTCTTACTTGTGAGCCACAGTCAAATGTAGAAAGACTTGTAGAGCAACACAAGCATCATAAAAGTTAATGGAGGTGCCAAATAAGGGCTAAGATTGGCTATTAGGTACCTCTATGCACACTATCAGCTTACAGGGGGCTTTATTTGGTAGTAAATTTTGTTTTTTGCTCATGAGCCACTGGTTGGGGATCACTGCCCTAGGCACTACTTTTAGCTGGTTCATCAGCTAGTATGTACTCCTAATGGCTAGCTCGATGTTGTGCTCTCAGAGGCTCCCTTATTGTGAATCTCAGGCAGCTACATTATGCTGGCACACAATATGGGGGGGGGGGGTACCTTTTATATTGGATGGTGGCTGGTCTTTACCACAAGTCAGGGTTTGGGCTCCTGGTCTCTCCCCTTAACTGAATTCACCAGGCTCTCCTTGCATCTCCTTTCTTCTTACAACCCTAGATGGCTTCTTCATAAGAAGGGTCTGGGAACCACTGCTAGATACCTCCTACTACTAAATAGTTACAAAAAATGTGAAAGGAAATTATAGTTAGAATTATTCATTTTATCTTGGGACCGATTATGAATAAAGTCTTTTTACCAGTCTGTATGTTTTAACTGGGACACTTATTAAAACTGCCATGTCAATGCATTGCTGAAATCCTTTACAAGGGAAAGGTCTGGTAACCTAGGTTAAAAACCAGTGTCTTAACCCAGAAGTGGAGGAAAAAAAGACAAGGAGCTGGCTAATTTAAATAAGAAAATGGTTACATAATTTATTAATTGCCTGGCAGACTTTAATAGATAAAGTGATGACTGCAATAGTGTTACAGCAGGAAGGACTTGATTTATGGCCCTTGTAAAGTTGAGATGGGAATTTTAACTAGTGTGGAACAATAGGGAAGTAGAGAAAGCATGGAAATGACAGCATAAAGAACCAGAGAGTAAGAAAAGGCAGGCAATAAAAGGGTCTAATGATGGGTCAGTCAGGGAAGTATAATGGTAATGAAGAGAGCCATAATGGTGCAATAAGAGTAGAAGACACAACAGTCAAATAAAGCCACCAGGGGTTATGGGCTGCAATGCAAGGATTACATGGGAACTTTCGGAACACCCAGAATTCATAAGCAGAAAAGAGCAAAAGCACTGAAAATGTGCTTTTCAAACGTCAACAAATCACAAGATCTCCAGAAAAACTGTAACCTGAATTTATTTTAATAACTTTGTATTTCTATCTGGGGTCTAGTCACTGAACAAAAACAACATAATCCATGATAAATGTGGAACGTGTAAGTAAAAATATTTGTCAAGTATGATATAAAATTACTAGTAGTCCAAATCCTAGGTTTAGAGAACTAACAAGAGGCCCACTGGTGGCATCAACACCCAAACTAGTCTGGATTATTATTCTAAAACAAATACATCTCTATATTTTTAAACATATAGAGACTGATTTGTTGTGTCAATGTTGAATGCGAAAGGTATGGATGAGGTGCATGATTAGACTAGATACCCATCAAATAGTCATACTGGTCTTGTGTCAGTACCACCTATTTCATATTTATACAACATAATTATGCTGTGCTTCTAGAATATTACTGTGTGTATTTGGCAGGTGAAGATGTCACAATTAATGTTAATTTTGCAGTGAGACTTGATTCCACTGACATCATAACTAAACAGAAATGTAGGTGTGGGAACTGAGCATTAATCCTATGTAGGCCTGGATTGGCAGTCTGTTGATTATGGCAAATGCCAAAGGGGCTGTTTAGGATGCCATAGACAGTCACTATTTATTGGGCTGGTGGGGAGCTATTTGGGCCTCTGTGTACTAGAAATGCCAGGGCCTATGTTAAATCACAGGCCAGACCTGATCCTACGCATGCTAAATGAAGTGCACTATTGCCTGTGGAGTGTGGAATGCAACCAAACTAAGTACAGCTGTACCAGCAATATTTAGTATGTTTTTGGCAGAAATCCTTATCTAATTAATGCTAATTTATAACAGATAAATAGTCTGATAAACAATAGATGGAGATGTGTAGATAGACAAATTTAGATGTATTAAAAAACTAAGAATGTTTTGTGTTGCAGGCCCAATTCATGACTCTAAAGCCTTGTTTAAACCTATGTTTAGACATTGGGTCCCCAGATGCTGCAAGACTACATTTTCCAACATTCTTCAACATCTAATCAGGGATTTCAACTGCTATCACTAGCTGGAAACCACACTGTGTGCTGTTCAGAAGATTTTCATACTTAAGAAAAATCTTGAACGGCGTCAACATGATTGCGGGAAAAAAAAAAACGATTGCACCAAAATAGAAATGAATATTTTGTTTAAAAGCTGAAGCTACAGTGGTGTGAAAAACTATTTGCCCCCTTCCTGATTTCTTATTCTTTTGCATGTTTGTCACACAAAATGTTTCAAACACATTTAACTATTAGTCAAAGATAACACAAGTAAACACAAAATGCAGTTTTTAAATGAGGGTTTTTATTATTTAGGGAGAAAAAAAATCCAAACCTACATGGCCCAGTGTGAAAAAGTAATTGCCCCCTGAACCTAATAACTGGTTGGGCCACCCTTAGCAGCAATAACTGCAATCAAGCGTTTGCGATAACTTGCAACGAGTCTTTTACAGCGCTCTGGAGGAATTTTGGCCCACTCATCTTTGCAGAATTGTTGTAATTCAGCTTTATTTGAGGGTTTTCTAGCATGAACCGCCTTTTTAAGGTCATGCCACAACATCTCAATAGGATTCAGGTCAGGACTTTGACTAGGCCACGCCAAAGTCTTCATTTTGTTTTTCTTCAGCCATTCAGAGGTGGATTTGCTGGTGTGTTTTGGGTCATTGTCCTGCTGCAGCACCCAAGATCGCTTCAGCTTGAGTTGACGAACAGATGGCCGGACATTCTCCTTCAGGATTTTTTGGTAGACAGTAGAATTCATGGTTCCATCTATCACAGCAAGCCTTCCAGGTCCTGAAGCAGCAAAACAACCCCAGACCATCACACTACCACCACCATATTTTACTGTTGGTATGATGTTCTTTTTCTGAAATGCTGTGTTACTTTTACGCCAGATGTAACGGGACACGCACCTTCCAAAAAGTTCAACTTTTGTCTTGTCGGTCCACAAGGTATTTTCCCAAAAGTCTTGGCAATCATTGAGATGTTTTTTAGCAAAATTGAGACGAGCCTTAATGATCTTTTTGCTTAAAAGTGGTTTGCGCCTTGGAAATCTGCCATGCAGGCCGTTTTTGCCCAGTCTCTTTCTTATGGTGGAGTCGTGAACACTGACCTTAATTGAGGCAAGTGAGGCCTGCAGTTCTTTAGATGTTGTCCTGGGGTCTTTTGTGGCCTCTCGGATGAGTTGTCTCTGCGCTCTTGGGGTAATTTTGGTCGGCCGGCCACTCCTGGGAAGGTTCACCACTGTTCCATGTTTTTGCCATTTGTGGATAATGGCTCTCACTGTGGTTCGCTGGAGTCCCAAAGCTTTAGAAATGGCTTTATAACCTTTACCAGACTGACAGATCTCAATTACTTTTGTTCTCATTTGTTCCTCAATTTCTTTGGATCTCGGCATGATGTCTAGCCTTTGAGGTGCTTTTTGTCTACTTCTCTGTGTCAGGTAGCTCCTATTTAAGTGATTTCTTGATTGAAACAGGTGTGGCAGTAATCAGGCCTGGGGGTGACTACAGAAATTGAACTCAGGTGTGATAAACCACATTTAAGTTATTTTTTAACAAGGGGGGGCAATCACTTTTTCACACAGGGCCATGTAGATTTGGAGTTTTTTTTTTCCCTTAATAACGTAAACCTTCATTTAAAAACTGCATTTTGTGTTCAATTATGTTATCTTTGACTAATAGTTAACGGTTTTGGCTTTGTCTCCCCATATTTCCCTTGCTTTGGCCCCAACTCCTTACCTTGTTGTCTTCAAAACTCACCCACTTTCATGCTTGTTTGCACTGCCCCACACAAGCCACTGGGTGTGTATTTGGTAAAGGGGTTTCTATTGGCTGAACAGTTGACCTCTTTGCTCATCCGTGGCCCTACTCCAAAAAAGTCCCAGCCTTCCTCAAAGCAGAATATTTCCATATTTCCATTATGATATATAAGCACAATATGGGAAGAAAGAAGGAATAAATGATGATGCAGTGCTTACAGTTTAGCAAGTGGACAACTCCCAGTGGTTCCCTCGCTAATTTAGTTGGGGATAAATGCTGCCACTCATAGTTTCCCATTATCTAGAGTCCTGAAGATTACTAATGCAGAATCTAGGGGTAGATTTACTAAAACTCTAACTTTTCTAATTTCTTTTATTCTAAAATTCAAATAAACATGTTTTCATGAATGTCTGACATTTAGTAAAAAGTCTGAACTGAAAAAGTCAGTGTGGGAAAAACTCTCAGAAAAGTTGCGAGACTGCGACTTTCTGGAATTGTCGCACTAAAACCTCTATTTCGAATTGTCACACAGAAAAACAGCGTTGAAAATCTGAAAACCTCTAAAGTTTCAAAGAAAAGAAGGAAAGAGGCCATTGACTTCTACATGGTCTCAGTAAGTTTTAGCTGGTGAATTGTTTCTGTTGTTTTTGATTTGGATATTTAGTCATTTTGTCACACAGTAAATCTAGAAATATTTGCGACTTCTAGCACTAACAATTCCGAATTGGAAAAAAAATGGGACCATTAGAAAATGCCCCCCCTAAGAGTGATAAAGATTTTTAGCCTGATTCTGAATATAGGAGGAAAAATACCCCTAAAATAAAGTTAAAGTACCTTATTAATGCATTTGTAGCCTTTTTTACACACTGGAAAAGTGAAATTAGAGTATGTTTTGCTGCTCCAGAAGAAATAACGTCTTCCTATACTTCCACATAAATGAGCAATCTCTCTGGGGAATAATCAGCCTTAATCCTGCAAAAAATACACAATTTGTTCACTCGGGGAGTAGTCACCCAACATGTTCCAAGAAGCAGATGGTTTTGGCTAAAGCCTTCAGTTTAAAGGGCAGTTTGCCATAAGCCTTTAAGAAAACATATATCTCTATTTGTTTTTAATACAGCCCACTGATGGTTGGATGCATGTGTAAAACTAGAGCTACAAGTGTGTTCTGCCTAAACAGTTGATGGAGGAAAAGATGTGCATGCAGGTGCTCTAAAATAAGTCATCTAATGTTTACTGAAGCTGGCAGGAATTGCCCTTTAGTAAATAGTTTCAGACAATAAATCCTGCTTGTATAATTATCTACTGAAAGACATTTTCTCTTACTGCAAAACACGTTTGGGTAACAATTTTGCACTAATCAGAATGTGAAAAGCCACAATTTGCTTTACTTTTTAGCCATCTTGTTTGTGAAATATATTAAAGGGAAATAATACCAAACAAGTCAGAACTTGAAAACAAAGGAATATTCATTTTAAAACTGCTCAGTATGTGGAATATTTTATGCCCTAAATTACAGAGTTTACATTCTAAGGGGCAGGGCCGCCATCAGAAATCACAGGGCCCCTCACAATAAAGTTTTCTGGGCCCCCCCTCCTCCCACACCCCCAATGGCCCCTCCCCCAGTGACCCCTCCCATCAATACAAAGGACATAAAACTTTGGTAGCCAGGGCCCCCTAAAACATTGGTGTCCAGGAGTTACGTTTTGCATTGGTGCCAGGGCAGGTACCCCCTAAATCATTGCTAGCCAGCCCAGGGCCCCCTAAAACTCAGGTAGCCAGGCCCCCCCTAAACAGGCCCCCCCCAAAGCATCCTCCAGCTTCCCCCAGGCCCCCCCAAAGCATCCTCCAGCTTCCCCCAGGGCCCCCCCCCCCAAAACATCCTCCAGCTTCCCCCAGGCCCCCCACCAAAACATCCTCCAGCTTCCCCCAGGGCCCCCCCCAAAGCATTTTCCAGCTTCCAACAGGGCCCCCCCCAAAGCATTCTCCAGCTTCCCCCAGGGCCCCCCCCCAAAGCATTTTCCAGCTTCCCCCAGGGCCCCCCCAAAACATTCTCCAGCTTCCCCCAGGGCCCCCCCCAAAGCATTCTCCAGCTTCCCCCAGGGCCGCCCCCAAAGCATTCTCCAGCTTCCCCCAGGGCCCCCCCCAAAGCATTCTCCAGCTTCCCCCAGGGCCCCCCCAAAGCATTTTCCAGCTTCCAACAGGGCCCCCCCCAAAGCATTTTCCAGCTTCCAACAGGGCCCCCCCCCAAAGCATTCTCCAGCTTCCCCCAGGGCCCCCCCACAAAGCATTCATGTTCCACTGACCAGGAGAGATCAGGCAAAAGTCTATAGACTGTATCATCACTGGCTCTTTTATAGAAGGCCAAAACTATCCTGACAGATAATATGGCCAAACGTATCTGGACTTGTGTCAGCACAAGAGGTATGGTGTTTTATGGACAGTCACCCACAAGTCTGCTGCCTGCTGCCTGCTGCCTGCTGCCTGCTGCCTGCTGCCTGCTGCCTGCTGCCTGCTTCCGCGGTGTCCTCCGCTGTGTGCCGCGGCTCCCCGCTACTTCTGCGCTTTTATATGGTTGCGCCCTGTGCGTGTGACGTCAGCACGCACGGGCGCAACCTTATAAAAGCGGAGAAGTAGCGGCACAAAGCGGAGGACGCCGCCGGAGGAAGCGAGGGCCCGGGCTTGATTAAAGGGGGCCCGAGCTCAGAAAACTTTAGCGCGGCCGGGCCCCCTTTAAAGCCAAAAACGTCCGGGCCCGGGACGATTGTCCCCCCTGTGCCCCCCTGATGGCGGCCCTGCTAAGGGGTAACAACATGTGCTAATTTGCTAAAGGCCTAGCAATTCATAGCTGCCAATCAGATATTTGCTTTTCAAATGGTAGAATATGAATTGCAACCTGATGATCTATTGTTGTAGCTTAGTAGAAACAGAGCAAGCATTCTCCTAAAATTACAATGCTCCATACATTTTAGAGAACTAAGAATTGAAATTGATGACTTTGTGAGTCATTGTACAGGTATGGGACCCGTTATCCAGAATGCTCGGGACCTGGGGTATTCCGGACAAGGGATCTTTCCATAATTTGGATCTCTTACTTTAAGTCTACTAAAAAAATGATTAAAACAGTAATTAAATTCAATAGGATTGTTTTGGTTCCAGTAAGGATTAATAATATCTTAGTTGGGATCAAGTACAAGGTACAGTTTTATTATTACAGAGAAAAAGGAAACCATTTTTAAAAATGTGAATTATTTCATTAAAATGCATTCTATAACTTCTGTTACATAGTACCAATACTAAATTGAGGGTTACTAATTATCTCACTGTTACTGGCCCCCAGACAATTTTTCTGCCTGGACTTCCCCTTTCTTCTCCCCCCCTGGTTAAATTAAATAAAAATCAATCCAACATCCAAGAATACCCGGACAACGGACAGTTTTTTTTTTCTCTGATTTCCTCACCAGAATATGTACAATGCTGTGTCAAATACAGGATACTATGATAATTATTTGTAATAATGTACAACACATTTCTTCTATCTCTGCAAATCTTGTTTTGCTATTATACTGATACAAATGTTGGATTGTAATAAAACCCAATAAAAATTTTAAAAATGAAAATGGATTCTATGGGAGATGGCGTTTCCATAATTGGGAACTTTCTGGATAATGGGTTTCTGGATAAGGGGTCTAATACCTGTACATTGAGTGAGGTAATTTGAACTGTGGAATCCTGAAAGATTCCCATAAGTTTATTTTTAACACTTTCTTGAGTCTCAGTGACTCAGTGATGAAAGCTGATTAATGATCAAAACAGATATATGTGTACATTTATTGTTGAGCAGCTAAACACCATTCTGATCTCAGCGGTAACCAAATCAATAAACCCCAATGCAAATTGCAAAGGCAATGTTGTAATGTTGTATATGTATGTATATATGTATGTATATTGTAAAATACAAAGGCAATGTGTAATAAAAGTTTGCCCGTGTTTAATAACCCAAAACAACAAATGAGTTTTTTGTTTTTTTAACAGTTGATCAGTTATGCCTGCTTATTGGTTCCTAAAGGTGATAAGAACTGTAGCAAACATTGCACCATATATTACATAAACTCTCTTGTGTTCATGCACATTTGAGCAAAGGGGGCAGATTGCCATGTTTTTGCATTTTGCACCCTGCCTTGCATGCTAAAGGAATTGCCATAGGCACTCCAAAATAGAGCACAGAGATCTGCATCCACCCCATGAATACATCATTGCATGCATTTGGCAGGGCTCTTATTCATAAGATCTGGCATGGGGGTAGCATTTCTCCTCAGAGTTTAAGGAGGTCTGGGGGTGCAGCCTGCAATGGGGCCCTGTACTTACCAACTGCCCTATGACAGCTGTTAAATGAGAACTAAAGCCTAACTAAAGAATATACTTGTTATGATAATTTGGGTTTCTGTCACAACCCTTAAGCAGGGAAGATCTGTGCCTCCAAAGATGCCCCAGTAGCTCCCCATCTTAATTGCACATGATCTGTGCTGCTGTCACTTACTGAGCTTAGGGACCCACTCACAATATACTGTAAACAGTATACAGAATATAAATGCCACAATATGAAGCTGTAATTAATACAAATAAGTATTACAGGGCAGCTCTGAAACCAGTGCAATAAGCATCAGAATTTCATAATCAGCCCGGAAGCATAATCAGCTTAAATGATAGCCCAACTTCATTTTCTGCTTGATAATTTGCAACAACCCCTAAACTTAGCATTTCAACAGCTGCTCAGAGCCCACTGAGCATGTGAGTGTCACAGACACTTTCCAAGATGGGGAGCTCCTATGATAAGTTTGAAGTCCTGGCTCTTTACTATAGAGATCCTGAAACTTTAGGCTGGTGTAGTAGGTACAGTATATAAAATATGGCATCTTTTAGCTATATCCATTTTTAGGGTTTAGTTCACCTTTAAGGAAAAGGCTGCCCTGAGCCCACAACCACTGCTCTTTGTGCCTCACGCAGGAAAAAGAATCTGACACAAGGTGTAGAGCAAGAACACTGCCTCTGTCCAACCTTAATAAAAACTAAGGGGTGCACCTTTGCACCTCTTAACATTCTGTACATGTGGCAGAGGCAATTAGAAATGACCCCTAAAGTTTTTGAGGGGTTTATGCTGACATTTCGGTCAAAAAGTAATGCGATTCAACCACCTATGGCCTACGTACTGATGCTTTTTTTGGGGGTTAAATCTGCCTCTATGCTTATTAATGTACACATTATGCCAATGCACTTATTCTTCCATTCAATCATATAAAGCACAACCAGTCCAGAATGCACAGGTGCATGTTTTGGCCTTCACACCCATGTCTTCAAAAGGCCCCATAATACCTCTAGGCCCCAGTGCCACTGCACTGGTCACGCTGTGAATAGTTCCACCCTTGCTTTGATCACTGATCAGCTTAAAAAAATAAACTCCACCCCAAGAAAGAGATGTTAGCACAATCGCCCGGTAATTTCCCATTTTACAGACCAGTTTTTCTACCTTGTCTAAAGCTGGCTTCTTGTTGATACAGACGTGTTTGCATTCTGAACAAACCTTCGTTTAAAACCAATAGATTTCTTAAAGAATTTGCCGGACTTTATATGGACTGGCAGTGATGCTACAGAACGCACCTATGAGCCGGTAACAGATTCATTTGTTTTTCCACAATTGCTCAGAAGGGTGATCTGCTTGTGTGCCACTTACACTTCATTTGTGAGCAAAGGTTTCCAGATGGGTCGATGCTTTCACACGTAACTTGAGGTAGTGAAAGGGCTTATTCAGAAATTCTTTTGATATGCACGTCTCAGCACTTGTGCTTAACACTAAAAAAGCCCAGTTCTGTTTTATTACCCATTAAAAGAACTGCACAAAAGATAGAACAATCCATTCCTTACTGCATTAGAGCACTGAAAGGTCAGGTGGAAAAACTTGCTGTCTTTTTTATTTTTTTTCTCTTCTGTTTTCATTCTGAATGGCCAGCTTTGGCTTTTGCATAAAAATAGTGTATATAAAAACAAATGAAAAGACTCAATTTAGAGTTATATTTTTTCCCCTTAGTTGCTTGTCTTCCACTGTTGAGTTTATAAAAGTGTTTTCTTTTTGTGTATGCATCTGCATGTTTTTGGTTTCTTCTTAATATCAGAAAGGAAGCACAAGTTTACATGAATACAAACAATATCTGAAAGTCACCTTATTATTTATACTTGTATATAAATGAAATTAAACATAGTGAGAGAAAAAAATGAGAGTAGAAAACCCCCCACAAACTACATGCAGGGTACATGTGCTAATATAAGAGTGCCAAACTCCAGTTCCTCAGCTGTTCTGTATATGCACATGGGGCAGGGAAACAACCCTGCTCTCACACTGGGAAGCTCAGCTATACTTTTATACTCAGTACTCTCAGTTTACTGAGCAGGCCTGGACTGGCAATCTGTGGCAAATGCTGCAGCGGCTGATGTAAGATGCCATAGACAGTCACTATTTATTGGGCTGGTGGGGAGGGGGCTGCTGGGGCCTTTGTTTACTTAAAATGCCAGGGCCTATTTTGATTCCCAGTCAGACTTGGTATTGAGCTTGGTTCAGTTCCTTGTGGTGACTAGGAATGAATGAAAAAAATTGCCATGGATTTTACATGAATAGTGCTGTTGGACATACTTTTTGCCTATTGTTTTAATCACAAATAATTTGTTTATTTGCTATTTCTTGAGTTGAACAAGGCAAACAGTGAAATCAAAGCTACTCAGTGGTTGGTCCTTGCAAGGTTTCATCTACCTAAAAAGGACTGGGAAATGAGGGTGTTGCAGGCAAGAAGGGAACATAATAAAATTTAATGTAAAACTACTTGTTCCACTTTTTCAAGTGACAGGGGCTCATATTAATATTAAATTGTACATCAAACCGCAGCATTATTCTCTGTAGTGATGTATTAGGCACATAAATAAAGTACCTTTTTATCATAGCAACTAGGGTTTAAGGGGATAGCTGGGGAACAGTAATCTATGACTAGAGACAATGACAAAGTACCCCAATGAGTACCCCAACTGGAATCCCAAACCAGTTATGGAGACTCATTGTTATATGCATTTTTTAGATGGTTTGCATAGTCATCTAACTATTGGTACTCATATAGGGAACAACTCTTCCAACAATTTCCCCTTCCTGTGTAAAAAGATCTATTTACTCAAAGAGATGGATAGATCTATAACTTTTGATTTTTGGAAGACTCCAAGGTATTTAGTAGAATGTTTTGCAAATCATGTTCAGTCCGATATTGTTAATATTCCTGCCAAAGTTTGCAGAAATGTTAGACTTGCCAAAGTGCTGTGCTAATGTTGGATCTGGTTCAGTTGTGGGCATAAGGGGACCCATCTACTTATCCCCTGCTCATGGCAGGCGATAGACCCAGGGCTTCCCTGTGCTCCAGTTTATTGAACTCTGTGCCTTGTGATTAATGTGCAACAGGCACAGTTTTATACCCTTTAATTCTCCTAGCACTTGTGCCTACTCTTTGTCAAAGAGCCAGTACATCACCATCCTCTGATATATCTGATGAATGTAAAAAGCATCATGCTGCCCTTATTCTTTAAAAAAGCAAGTTCTCTGATGCATATTACACATAGGAAAAAGTTTAGTAGCGTTAGGATTTAGAGATTAACTTCATCAAGTGGCCTCTTCAGTCTAAAATTAGTCTGAACAACTGTAATATATCAGACATTTCAGTTTAAAAAGTCTGAATTCTAATAGATCACATTATGAAGCACAATTTTTAACGCATTTTATACAAACATTTACTTTAATAACAGGATTCTGCCAAATGAGGTCAATGGACCATGGGGTGTTTTGATCACTGCAACTTCATGAATGTCAAATATTGTAAAAGCTTACAAGTTGTTTTCCTCTGACATGAATGTAAAGTGGTGTGGGTTACTGTCCTTGGGCAATGGCTGCCTCCCAAAATGTACCACAGCTGTTTATGTTTACAGTTTAATATTGTGTAAATATTATTATTTATCCTACTGATATAGCCCTGTTTCAAATATGTGCTGCTGTGGCAGAGTGGGGCACATTTGGAGGTGCACATTTGAACCAATGAAGTAGCCCATAGCATGTATTTGTTACAGTGATTTACTGCTTTCCCAGGAAATCCTCAGTGGGCATCTCCAACACCTGCTATAGGAATGGGAAGCAGCTGCCAGCAGGAAGAGGCATTTTTAAATAATAGAGTAAAGCATTAGGATATAGCTGATTGCTGTAAATGAGCTTGCAGGCTGAAGCAAGGAGACATGGTGGTAATAGTATGAATAGTAAAAGAAAAAAGGGTTCATTTATTAATGTGTTTTTCATTCCTTCTAAGAAAAGGTGACACCTCCAATGAGTCTGTATTTCTTTTGAGGGAAGACCTTATAATATGGAAGAGAATTGCATTTATCATTTATTCCAGCACATAGATTCGCTGTTGGGGTTATACAGTATTTGATTCTGCACTCTGTCATTCCTCACATCTAATTCCTCCCACTCATTAATCATATACTAAAGAAATCTCATTGTTATTGGCTTGCCACACATTCATTATCCTTTTTACAACTGATGCAAAATGCCGCTGCTATGTTCATCTACCTCACCTGTCAACCCACCTCTGTTCCACCTCTCTGCAAGTCCCTGCACCGGTTACAGAGGCATTCTTGCATTAGATTAAAACGCCTGATCCTTACTTACAAAGCTCTCTTTAACAATGCCCAACCTTACATTTCAAACCTTATCTCTGGATACACTCCAAACTGGCCATTTTATTCCTTTAATGACAATGCACTTTCCTCCACCCTGGTACCATTCTCACATACAAGCCTACAGGACTTCACCAAAGCAGCTCCCTGCCTATAAAATTCAGTACCACATCCCCTCAGACATTCCTCATCCCTAAATACTTTCAAATGTTCTCTTTAAAATCACCTTTTCTGTGAAGGCTACACACTAACCTTTGGCAGGTAGGCAGTGGAATGACCTGCCAGGGGATGTTGTGATGGCAGATTCTATTAATGCCTTTAAGACATGGGCGATTTCTTGAACAAGGATAACATCCAAGGCTATTGTAATACAGAAATCTACAATAAATATAGATATTGGCGTATATATATATAGTTATATTTGTATTGGTTTGTCCCTATGGAAGAGCACAGTTGGTGCTCGAAACGTTGGATTTTTTTCATTAATAAAAAAATGTTTTGTCTTCTAACTAAGTCCCTGTGTGTGCGGCTCACTGTCTTGCTTTATACATGTTTTTTGCAAGCACCCGGGGCAGTTGATTATTATTAGGGTGTGCTCTGTCTTTTTCTGTAGTTATATTTGTAAATATATAGATAGGTTGCTAAGTGTGTGTGTATATATGTGTTTGTTTGTAGGGGTTGAACTTGACGGACTTTTTTTTGGTCTTTTAATAACCCAATTTAATTATGTAAAGTTTACAGTTATAATTATAACTTATCCAGATAATCAGTCTGTATTGCACTTGACATTGATCAGACAACCGACAATGATAGGTCAGCTGTTGAGGAACTGGCTAAATAGACAAAGTAACAATTAACAATGATTTGTGCCCATAAAACAAACCTGGGCCACATAAGGGTTAGAAAAAAAAGTCTTTTTGTTCCAAGAAAAACTGAAGAATCGGTTAAAAGGGTACTCTGCGCAGTTTAAAATTAATTTCCCAGTTTAAAGTAAACCCAAGTAAAAATGTTTCTTTATCTGGGTGTGTATGGTACTTTTAAAAGACTTAAATCCCTCTGCTTGTTGACTTTTCTTTTCGGCCCAGCTCCTACTTCAATTTTTATGCTTTGAAAATTCCTAAAAGATTTTCTAAATCCTTTCATTTTTCTTAAGAAAAAAATCAAAGAAGCAATTGTAGAAAATTAAGGCTTTTTTACAATTCTGAAACACAGGTGTAATCTCCTAAATATTGGGGGGAAGGGAGTTTGGGGGTCGTGTAACAAGGTTCTGCTTAGAACCAGTGGATGAAGGATAGACAGTGGCAGTTCTTCCCTGACCTTTATAGGTGTCAAAATGTGCTATAATATACAGGTATAGGATCCCTTATCCGGAAACCCACAATCCAGAATGTTACGAATTAAGGAAAGGCCATCTCCCACAGACTCTACTATAAACAAATAATTCTAATTTTCAAAAATAGTAACATAGTAACATAGTAAGTTGGGTTGAAAAAAGACATACGTCCATCAAGTTCAACCATAATGCCTATATATAACCTGCCTAACTACTAGTTGATCCAGAGGAAGGCAAAAAAACCCATCTGAAGCCTCTCTAATTTGCCACAGAGGGGAAAAAATTCCTTCCTGACTCCAAGATGGCAATCGGACCAGTCCCTGGATCAACTAGTACTAAGAGCTATCTCCCATAACCCTGTATTCCCTCACTTGTACTGAGAGCTATCTCCCATAACCCTGTATTCCCTCACTTGCTAAGAATCCATCCAGCCCCTTCTTAAAGCTATATAATGTATCAGCCAGCACGACTGATTCGGGGAGGGAATTCCAGAACCTCACAGCTCTCACTGTAAAAAATCCTTTCCGAATGTTTAAATGGAACCTCCCTTCTTCTAAACGGAGTGGGTGCCCTCGTGTCCGTTGGAAGGACCTACTGGTAAATAAAACATTAGAAAGGTTATTATATGATCCCTTTATATATTTATACATAGTTATCATGTCACCTCTTAAGCGCCTCTTCTCCAGTGTAAACAGACCCAACTTGGCCAGTCTTTCTTCATAACTGAGACTTTCCATACCCTTTACCAGCTTAGTTGCCCTTCTCTGGACCCTCTCTAACTCAGTAATGTCCCGTTTGAGCACTGGAGACCAAAACTGAACAGCATATTCTAGATGGGGCCTTACCAGCGCTCTGTAAAGGGGAAGAATAACCCCCTCCTCCCGTGAATCTATACCCCTTTTAATACAGCTCAAAATCTTGTTTGCCCTTGCAGCTGCTGCCTGGCATTGCTTGCTACAGCCAAGTTTATTATCTACAAGGACTCCAAGGTCCTTCTCCATTATGGATTTGCCTAGTGCAGTCCCATTAAGGGTATACGGGGCTTGCATATTTTTACATCCCAGGTGCATGACCTTACATTTATCCACATTAAATCTCATCTGCCACTTAGCTGCCCAGATTGCCAGTTGGTCAAGATCCTGGTGCAAGGATGTCACATCCTGGATAGAATTGACTGGTCTGCAGAGTTTTGTGTCATCTGCAAACACTGATACATTACTCATAATACCCTCCCCTAAGTCATTTATGAATAAATTAAACAAAAGTGGACCCAGTACAGAACCCTGAGGGACCCCACTGAGAACCTTATTCCAAGTAGAGAATGTGCCATTAACAACCACCCTCTGTACCCGATCCTGTAGCCAGTTTTCTATCCATGTGCAAACGGCTTCACTAAGACCAATAGACCTTAGCTTAGAAAGCAGTCGTTTGTGGGGAACGGTATCAAATGCTTTGGCAAAATCTAAATAGATTATATCTACTGCATCCCCACTGTCCAGCTTCTTACTTACCTCATCATAAAAAGCAATTAAATTGGTCTGACATGACCTGTCCTTCATAAAACCATGCTGATTACTGCTCATAATGCCATTCTCCAGTACATAATTTTGTATGTGATCCCTTAACAAGCCTTCAAATAACTTGCCCACCACGGATGTCAAACTTACAGGCCTATAATTGCCAGGCTGAGATCTTACTCCCTTTTTAAATATGGGAGTGACATTCGCCTTCTTCCAATCCCTAGGTACCATACCTAATGAAAGAGAGTCTGAGAATATCAGAAACAAGGGCCACTGCAATTCTGCCCCTAGCTCTCTCAGTACCCGAGGGTGTATTCCATCTGGCCCAGGTGCCTTGTTTACATTTATCGTGTGTAACCCTTTAAGCACCATATCCTTTTTTCCTGTAATAATAAAACAGTACCTTGTACTTGATCCCAACTAAGATATAATTAATTATTATTGGAGGCAGAACAGTCCTATTGGGTTAAAATGATGTTTAAATGATTTTTTAGTAGACTTAAGTTATGGAGATCCAAATTACAGAAAGATCCCTTATCCGGAAAGCCCCAGGTCCCGAGCATTCTGGATAATGGGTCCCATACCTGTACTGTATCTGAATGGGTTTGTATCTCATACTACCTAGAATGCATTCCCCTATACTTATGTCTGTGATCAGGCTTAGTACAACAGCACGCTCAGTGAAATTAAAGCAAACTGCCTTGTTTGTAAAACAAGTCTTTTGTTTGCTGCCTGTAAAAATAACATCACTTGCTCTTATTGTAATGAGAAGCTTGTAACAACATACTTCTTTATATGCTAAGTACTTCAAGTACTTCCGACACTGGAGGTGTAAGCCAATGCAGATATAAATGTTTCCTGCGGATAGCACGGAGATTATCACATGGAAACTTTTACCTATATATAAGGATAAAATTTCAAGGCTTTCTGCTCGTGACATATTTTTAAAAGGGCAGATTTTACACCATTGAAGCCAGTGGCAAAATAATGCCATTTACATGATCTTAATCTCTACCTTCATGTATTTTTAGACAGCGCTCATGATTTAATGCTCTTAATCAGCCACCGTTAATCTGTTTTTAATGGCTGACCAACATCTATCAGACTATCTACTGTGCTTGCAGTGGTTTTAGTCTACCTGGTTGATGCAATGAATAGCCCCATAATCTTTTTTGTAGTCTTCAATTATTTATATGCTCCGAAGTGTAAGACTGAGCTACTGTATGTGGGTTGATGCAATGACTTCATATGCTTATAGGGAAATGAAGGGGGGGGGTGTCTGTGTTAAATACCAATAAAAAAAGTTGCACTGACAGTCACAAGTTTATGCTTATCTCTTGTTTAGTCATTTTAGTCACTCAAGCAGATCTAGGTTTGATTCCTGGTTACAATGTTCATACCAGCCTTTTGTTGCCCTTTTCCACATAGTAATAGGTGTCAAACATAGACATGGATTAATCTTTTTGCCTAGGTAACTCAGAATGCAGAGTATAATTAGTGACATTTTATTTAAAAAAAAATATATATATATGTATATCAAGCAGTCTCTGCAAAGTAACCCATATGGCACCTGACACACTATTTCTATATGTCAGGCCATTTAAGCAGAAAAAGTGCTCTAAGTGTCCCCGTTAAATAAAATAAAATGGTAAAGTGTAGCTATGAATTTTACTAATGCTTTTTAAAAACATGATGTCATCATCCATTCGTTTGCGCTCTCTGTCCCGTCTAGCTCTTTTTTTTTCACTTTCTTTTTTTTGCATTTTGCAAGTGTCTGCTTAATATTTTCTATTTTAATAGAAATAATTCACTTCAGTGCCACACAATTATGAACGCTTAAAGGCAATAATTTGAACGTTTAGAAGCTGGCAACTTGGTTATGATGAGTCAACCGCCTGCCAGCTGGAATTTCTGACATCAAGAAAATATATCCCATTCCACAGCGTACCCATTTCTAGATTATACCAATCTCGCTTGTAATAATATATCATGTAAAGCACATCTGTTACTCCCTAGAGTTCCACCGGGAGTCTAGAGGGACGTTTATATAGCAGATACATAATTCTTGCCAACTGTTCTTCCGGATCTGAGTGGCAAGTGGTAAACTGCCAGTTGGCCACCAAGAATGGAAGGGGAAACACTAATTGGAAATAAATGTACTATTTCTTCTGTTTACACAGAAGAAATAAAGTGGAGCTATAAAAACTAAATTCCGCATTGTGGAGCTCATGTTCAGGAGCATGCCAAAAAAAAAAATCATTTGATTGCCATTTCCCAAAACGAAGTGCAAAATGCTGAGAGAGACAAAGAAACCAAATAGGTAATTGTAGGAAACCATTATGTCTCTGGTAAATGGTAATTTAGTGTCAAAAATACCATCTCAGTTATTGGCTATGAGAACTTTAAAAACCATGAGGAACAACTTGTTTAAAAAGAATGAGCATGTTACCACAGTGGCTAAGGATGCATTGTGTTAATATTTGCAGAAATGGGTTTTCCGGCACAAACAGATTTTCAGCAAAAATGCACTACAAACAATGTGGCGTGTTTCTGTTCCTTGGTGCTAATGTGAAGCGAAGGCTACCAGGCAGCAAGATGAGTGAGGTGAGAATGCAATAAATCAACCACTACAGGGTTATTGCCCTTGGGCAACTTTGCCTACTGCTGATAAATGAGCCCCACTAGTATGTATTGTTTTTGCAGTGACCACATTAGGAGAATAACTTGCTCTGCACAGTAGTTAATGAACCCTACACATGATGGTATTTATGGCATTGCTGCAATTGCAACAGAAAAGGGTGAGACTTTCCCTCAGCTACATCTCTATTTTTACTTTTCCAATACGTCATAGTAAATTTAGAACCAAAACTGTATCATTCCATAACAAATACAATTTCACAATAATAAACGGAAAAGGGAGCATTTCTGTTAAGCTTAATTGCACAGTGTAAAATACTTAAACAAACTGTAACAATACAGGCACCTGATAATAAGCACACTCTTCATTTCACTAAGCTGAACAGCAGCCCACAATGGAAAATAGCACTATTATGCATATATATTGTTCCACTGCTTACTCAGCCAAACATAGCTTAGCTTAAAGTAAATAGAAAGGTACTTGGTTCTGATGCAGTAAGGCTCTGTATACTAAGTAGTTCCCATTAGGGTTCCAGCTGCAGAGTCACTTGCCTATGCATAGAAAGGTAACTATTTATCTGCATAAAACTGCCCCTTTCCTCCATTTTAGCCTTCAGTATATACATTAAATGGTATTACTTACTTGAAAAGCTTAATAATAAGGCAAATCTTGTGATTTTTGTACACTGGCAAATTCCAAAGACTGCTATGCGCAATTTACAAAACCAAACCATGACTGGACAATACAAATATAAAAAAATGTAAGTCAGCTTGCTTAACTATGTGTAGTGCTAGGGCCCTTGTCTCCACATTTGCATTACAGCTCCAAGCACCACTGGACAGAGGGTCAACAACATAGGATGGTGGGCCACTGAATAAAAGGCACTGGTATAGGTCTCAAGCATACCAGTGGGGGGGATTATTCAATGAACATTCCCTGGTTCACTGTTTTACTAGCAGTTTAGCAATTTATGCAAGTGCATGTATTTACAAGCCACCATACCACATTAAGGCAAACCACATATGGTGGTCCTAACTATTTTCCTCCAGTCATATTTTTGAAAGGCATCAACATCCTTGCATTATAGGGATATGTGTATCCTGACCTGGGAATTGGTTTCAGTCACAGGGCTTAGTCCTCCCCCGCCATTAGCTATGGTATAGGTCACCCTGCCTCACACAAGTTCTACTACTAAGTACTCATTTCTGTACAGCTAAATAGAAACAGCATAAAGCTTAGTTGTGACCACAATGGCAACTGCAAAGTGCAATGATGTACACAAAACTGAGCATGTATTTATGTAATTAATAAAAGGTAAAAAACCACAAGTTTGCTCATCGTTATTAACTAATTGTGTTGCAACCACATTTTACATTCAAGCTGTGCTAGTATACAAGACTAGAAGCCAAAGTGGGACAGTCATTGACAAACAGACTAGTAGCAATGGTTTCCTATGATTTAAGTGGCCGCGCTCCTTAGCTATAAGGGCTGGCTATCTAGCATACTGTATACAAGTGCACTTTCTGATCTGTGGTGTTCCAAGGGGTGGGACTTCCCCTGTTGCACAGAAGGTGATTTGTACAAAGCTCTGATTGGTAGGTGCCAGGGCCAGACCTAGGGGTATTGAGTAGAGGCACCTGCCTAGGGCGCAACAGTGAGGGGGGCCCAAGGCAGGTACCCCTTTTGCCAACCCATAGTCCTGGACCTCTTTCCCCCAACGATGATTTCAGGGCATTCCCCCAGGGCATTCCCTCTTGTGCGGCATGTTCCTCCCCTCCACGATGCCCCTCGCGTTTGCACATGTCGGGGGGGGGAGGTGAGTGGCCAGGTTGCCTAGGGCATTCACCTTAACATGGTAAACAAAGAAAGTGTAGCCCCTCACATACTACAAAGCAGAAGGCCCATTCTTTAGGACTCATTTAACGCTGGGCAAAGCTATTACCCTTAGAGCAAGAGCAGCTGCACCCATGATAACAGCTTGAGTACAGTGCAGCACTGTCACACTCAGGGGAGCTCTGCACTTGACACCACAGGCAGACAATAGATAAAGGATTCCCTTTCATCTTCTGTCCTTTAGTCTCCATTACTTGCGTGTCTAAATGCTACTGTATTTGTGAGGTGTAATGCAGGGCTTTGTGACACTTTTTGCACTTTAATCCCTGCTTAATAAACAAGCCCTTATGTCAGATTTAAAGGAAAACCTTAGCCAACAGATAATTTGTATATTAAGTGACTTACATAAGAATCTTTCCAAACTGGAATATGTATATCAGTAAATATTGCCCTTTTACATCTCCCTTGAGCCACCACTTAGTGATGGGCTGTGAGTAAGTCACGGATAGCAGACCAGCTTGGAGGAGGGGCAGCATGACCCAGGGTCAGCTCATGCCGGAGCCCAATAGGTGGGTTTGATTAAAGGGGAAGGGCGGATACTGGTGGGAGGAGTAGGTGGCCATTTCAGCTTGAGGCGAGGTTCCCCACCCGCCCTCCCTAGATGGGGGTGCTATTTATGAACTGGTTTGTTGTTTTCTTAGTTGTCACAAATGTGGCCAATGAGGGCTGGGGTACATGAGTTTATAGTTAGTTAGTGGGGGCATAGGCAAATTGGTTGGCCTGCATTTTGAAGGATATTTGTCACAGCAGTGGGTGGACCCTTGTCAGTCTGCCGGAAAAATATTTGGGCCGGTAAGAGAGGCTTACCTTGGTGGGATGGTTTAACCCCTAAGGTGGGTGGCCATTGTTGCAGATGCATTACAGGGGAATATAGTAAAAGGTGATGGCGGGGGGGCTCCAGGTAAGGCGGAGTCTCTTTTGTAAGTACGGTTTGGCGGCCTATCCTCTGGGCTAGGAGGCTTTAAGGCTGAAGCACGGATAGTGCTTTAGGTAAGGAGCGGCAGACTGACAGGGGTTCAAGTTATATGGATGTTACATGATGTTATATGTTTATATATGTTTAATATATACAAGGTTTAATATGTTTTGATATTATAAATGATGTAATGAGAATATATTGTATATTACTAAATTATGTTTGGATTGTATTACTGAAATTAATAAAGCTGTGGCCAGTATCATTCCAAGATAATAGTGTCACGCATTTTATTGGTTAGAGAGTTTAGAGGATGCTGTGGATGACTCCCTCAGAAATCACATGACCAGAAATAATGCAGCTTTAACGGTAACAGGAAGAACTTTAATTGGCTGATGTGGCCCAGCATGTATGTGTGCCTTGGCTAGTTTGTGTGCACTGTGAATCCTATGATGCCAGGGGGCAGCCCTTAGTACAATTTTCTATTTAGGATTATACAGTAGCACATATTACTAAAAAATACATTTTTATGAAAATGGTTAACTTAGATGAAGCACGGTTTTACATATGAGCTGTTTTATGTGAGATATTGTTATAGAGACCTATATTATTCGGGGTGGGGGGTATAGTTTTCCTTTAAGTCTTATGTCATGGACAAAGCAACTGGATTATTACTTTGGGCTCATTTCAAGCAGAAACAGAAAGCACAGTAGCTAGTATGAACCACAAATGACACAGTAAAAGTAAAATGGCTTTTTATCAGCTGGCTTCTGCTGACCTGTATTCAGGAGCAAGAACCAGCAGTACAGAAGATAGAAAGAGATAGAAGAAAGAGAAACTGAAAAGGATTAACTGCATTCAACTGTGATTACATTTACAAACATAGTAGAATCTTGATTTTATGTACCCAGATTTAAAGTTTTGCTGGAATTGACACCATTTTTTCTAGGTCTCATACAGGCAAGTGGCATTGTATTTTCCAGTATTTGTGTTTTTCCCGTAACTTACATCATTTTGACACCTGTAAAATCGGGGTTCTCCTGTTTATTTGAAACTACTAAAATATCTAATTAATGTATAACAGAAAGTTGCTTCGAATTATGTTTTTTTTTGTTGTGTAAAAACATTTTTGGATGGAAGTGAAACATATCTAGCATTTATTATAAGCGCAATTTTCTTTTTTTTTTTTTTTGAGTGTTTGCATGAGTTTTCTACCTCCTGTATGCTGTACAATCAGTTTTGGGGATTACATGCTGTATTCTAGCAAATCATTTATGCACTTTCTCAGAACTAAGAATTAAGAACTAAATCTGAGTTATGCAGGAACAAGACAATTTGTTCTACACCTATACCTGGCAGAAATGAATGAATTACACCAGTAAAGTTTAAATGCTGAGTTGTGTTATAGCATCTCCCAAATGGAACAGTTAGAAATTGTGGTGAGTGCTTGTTATATTTTTAAACCACAGGGATTGTTCAATGCAAACATAATAGATCGTCCATAACTGATTTTATTGACAAAACCACTTAGTAGAGTCATTAATGTATGCCAAGCATATTTGCTGCTGCTTTTGTTTTTAAGAGTTAATGCTCTATAAGTTAAGAATCTATAGCTAAGTGATAAATGCTTATGTAAATGGTGCATAAGCAATAAACCAGTCGAAAAACATATGAAATGTGGCATTTTATTCCAGTTAGTCTTTATTCCAGTTAGTCTTGGCAGATTGTAAGCTCAGTTTAGTCACTTTGATTTGCAGTATTTCCTCCCATAAAGCATGATTAATACTGCCTACAAATCGCATTGCTGTGCAGATAACATGACTTTCCGTGTATATATTGGGCTCTGGTGAATTCATTCTGAAACACGGTATGGTTTTATGCAATGCGGCAACTTTCTGAATCCTTAAAATTCAACTTACTGTGATTCTCTTTAGGAGAGAGTGCTTGACTGTCAGTTTCAGTGAACACCAGCAACTTCCCCGCAGCTCAAATTTCCTAATACATAAAGGGCCTTACCTAAGACTTCTGAACTTCTTTTAAAAAGAGATTCAATGAAAGTCTCAGAATTGTACTTTATGTAAGGATTTCCTCATAATTGTTCATTCCCCATTACTGTGATGCAGAGGTGAGTATTTAGTTTAAATTAAATAGGGGCCACTATGTTAACCCAAGAAATTGTATTTAGAGAATGTGGTTGCCTTGGCATCGCCTGCAACCTATTCCATTGCTGACAGTGTGTGGGGGATACTGTTAGGGAGGAGCAGAAGTAATGAAGGGATCTAATTTGGACGAATGTAAAACTTTTTCACCCCTAGGTCGCACCCCAGGCCTCCTGCCACTGCTTAATGCCTCCTCCTGATAGCATAAATTCAGTTCACATGAAAGCAACAGTGGCACTAACATAGCACCCCCTGTCTGAAAGACTACAGCATACATAAATGTGTTCTTTCAAAACACAGGTAACACTTACTAAAGTGCTTTGAAAAACTGTACCATGGATATAAATAGTCTACACACACCTGCAAAATGTCAGGCTTTTGTTTAATAATAAAAAAAAAACAAGATAAATCCTGTCAGAACTTGTTTCACCTTTATTGCAAACTTGCAATCTATACAAAGAAGTCGAAAACAAATCAGAAAGAGTTTAGTAAAAAAAAAGGAAAAAAAGAAATTATACAAAAACCTGGTCACATTAGTGTGCACACTCCCTAAATTAATACCTGGTTAAGGCACCTTTTGATTTTATTACAGCACTCAGTCTTTTTGGGTCTATCAGTTTGGCACATCTGGACTTGCCATTTTATGCCCACTCTTCCTAGCAAACATTTTCTGTCAAATTGTGACTTGACTAAAGCACCAGTTCAAGATAATGAAAAGCAGCCCCAAAGCATAATGCTGGCCCCACCATGCTTCACTATAGGTACAGTGTTCTTGTGATGATGTGCTCTGTTATTTTTGTGCCACACAAACCTTTTGGAATTATGGCAAAACCTTGTTCTAATACATTTTCCACATAGTTATGGGAGCCTCGGTAAACCTGTTTGCAAAATTTAGGCAGACTTAGATGTTTTTCTTTGTGAGTAAAGGCTTTCATCTTTCTACCCTACCCCACAATCCAGCCATACAAAGAATTGTTGTCATTTGTAGGGAACAACCAGTACTTGCCAAGAAATCCTGCAGTTCCTTTAATGTTGCTGTAGGCCTCTTGGTGGCCTCCTTGACCAGTTTGCTCCATGTCTCCTCATCAATCCTGCAGGAACGTCCTGATCTTGGTACAGTTACTGTTAAGGCGTATTTTCTCCACTTGTTGCTGTCTGTCTTCACTGTGCTCCATGGAATGTCTAATGATTTGGATATTTTTTGTACCCCTGTCCTGAATTATAGCTTTTAATGATGAGATCTCTTTCATGTTTTGAAAGTTCTTTGCGGACCATGGCTTTGGAGTGTGAAACCAAGAGGAATAATCCTACTGGAACAGTCAAACTTGATCTAAGTTCAATCAGAGCCACTTTATTTGATGTCAGGTGGGAAAGAGTCAGATGAAGAAGGCACATAATTGAAAAACAATAAAAAATACATAATGAAGACCAACTAAAAGTTGCTTAGAATTGTCCATTTTATGACACTAAGGGGCTGATTTACTTACCCACGAACGGGTCGAATGGAGTCCGATTGCGTTTTTTTCGTAATGATCGGTATTTTGCGATTTTTTCGGATTCTTTACGAATTTTTCGTTACCAATACGATTTTTGCGTAAAAACGCGAGTTTTCGTATCCATTACGAAAGTTGTCGTATTGGTAACGAAAAATTCGTAAAGAATCCGAAAAAATCGCAAAACATACGAAAAAGTCGCAAAATGTTCGTTTTCAAGTCGGAACTTTTCCAATTCGGGTCGGATTCGAGGGTTAGTAAATCAGCCCCTAAAAGTTAACTTAAAGGTGAACCACCCCTTTAACATATCAATTATTTGAATGTTTCAATAAAAGAGTATATCATGAATGCATAAATACAGGGATATAACAGTGTTGGCAATGCAGTCTGTGAAATGCCCTTGGACAGGCACTTTTACCCTATATGTGTTTGAATCATATTATCAGGAATCGAAATAAGTGGGCTGGACAAGAGCACAAATCACAGGGGTAGTGCCAAGGACCATTTTATGGTTAATCATTAAAAATCAATGCATTTCTGAAGCTTGCACAAATTACTCTGCATTTCAATACTGCAAAAATCAATGTTATGTAGGGCTCTTTCAAGAAGAAAGTGTAGCTAAAATGCATGTTTTCTTTTACATTTCTGCCTCATTTACTTTGATATACATGCAGCCAAAAAAGCATGAAAATGACAGGAATAGAGTTTTTGTAACATGACAAAATCTGCTCGTTCTCAGCCATTCTTTCACAAGTTTCTCAGCAGTTTGTAAAGGATGAAAGCATCATCAAACATCATGTATTTGTTTGAGATTGCTGTATTCATTTATCTGTCTCTGTGGACAGATCTGTTTTTATTAAGTTAAGGTTAAGGGGATACAATGATCATATTGCTTAAGAACATATAATCACCCCATGGCATTTTTCAAATATTTTAGAATATTTGCAGTGAACAATAGGAATGTGAAAACTTTTGAAAATCTCAATAATGTGGTTTGATTATAGAATTATGTTTCTCATAGACTTTTTGCTTTTTAAAGTACATAAAGATAATGTAATAGCAAAGTTTCCCCTAGGCCTAGTAATCCACAGAAACCAGGAAAGGATTAACTAGGCCCCTGTCTGAAAGCAAACATCTAATTGTTTACTATAGGTTACTTGCCCTGGGACAAGAAATGCCCCATTATTGATTTATCCCCTTGCGGTATAAAATAAGGACACAAATCTAAACTTTTCAGTTACCTTGAGTAACAAAAATGTTTTTTTGTCTAGATTGTGATAGGTAGAAAAACATCAGTCGTTGTTTTACAGTTCTAGGGCTCACCTCTATTTGTTTATTGGGCAAATTCACAGTCTGCCTGTTTTGAAATAATTATAGTTGATGTAGAGAGCTTTATATATACAGAGTCAGTGGATAGCTGTCTCTTTGGATTGTGAGCCTGGAGATTTGTACTGAACTGTATTATTACTATCTCATCTTCCAAGTGATATTTCTATAGGAGCTTTTTGCCTCTCAATTTGACTTTACTTTAATCACTGATTTCAAATATCATTGAAATCAATTACCTTGGATGGATGGACTTTCCTAGAGGCTTATTTCAGCTTTATGTATTATCCATGCTATCAGTTCTCCTCTACAAGTTCTTAATTTGACTTCATATATTTCCACATAAGTACATTTATGTATATAATATAATAACAACTTTAGAAATTGCTACTGCTTCTAAAGGGAAAATATAAGTTCTACTTTGCCCCTGACTAGGAAGAACACATGGCTATCAGTATAAACCCCAATGTCCCTTGGTTACTTCTTGTCACTGTACCAAATGCAAAAGAACGGTTACTGTTTCTCTTAGAATTGACAAATTATATAAGGGATCAGAGAAAAAAACCCCATCCTGCTTTTGCTACATATGTTACGAATTCTCCAAACTTATGTAACAATACCGACACACTTTGAGCCACTATCTGTAAGTGTATCAGTCGAAAACAATATCGCTGTATACAATCCAAACTTACCGGAGCTACAAACGCTTCTTATTGTAGCACCTAAGCAATAGTACAGACACTCTGTAAAAAGTTACAAGTGCAATCATTAGACTTAGTACCCGAACAGTGTGTGTTATACATTTTTAATCTTTTCCTTCTTAACTTTCCTATTAATTTTATTACAATTTTTTAACTATTTCAAAGTAAAAGTTATATTTTAATTCTTTAGGTGTGCCAGTTTCTGATTCTTTTTGTGTCTTTAACACTATACTTCATATCACAAACTTCAAAATACTGTGCACCCTAAAAAACCATGTGTAGTGCGAGGTTTTTTCTATATACATCAGACTGTACCAAATGCCTGACAGCCACACAGCAAAGAGTTTATCCTACTATACTGCAAAAGAAAAAAACATCAGCATTGCTTAGTCTCATAAGAAGAAGACTTTTTGTTTTCTTAAAGGTCAAGGAAATACTAAATGTTAGTGAATCCAATTGCTATGTTTTTTCACTGGGTGGGTAAAAATGCATTCACAGAGCACCCTGCCACCATTTTCCTTAACCTTCATATGTGTCCCTGGTGGTGAGTTACAATCACGCATTGGTAGTTAAGTAATATAATCTACAGCACATGTACAAGCCCTAGCCCCAACAAAGTATGTCAGGTAAGAAAATTGGTGGTTTGGCGCTTGGTTAGTTTTTTTCCCTTGGCCAGGAAAAAAGAGGAGAAGGAAAAAGAGGAGAAGGAAAGGTATAAACACTTGGGGTGACAAATGTTAGGTACCCCTAGGGGCAGATTTACTACCGTAATCCACGAACGGACCGAAAGCGTCCGAACGCGTTTTTTCGTAATGATCGGTATTTTTGCGACTTTTTCGTCACCGTCGTGACTTTTTTGTATGTCCCGTGATTTTTTCATCGCCGTAATGACTTTATCGTATATTTTCCGCGACTTTTTCATCGCCGTCGCGGAAAAATCGGATTGGTTTTTCCGCCGTTTACAATTGCTCAATATGAAAAAATCGCGACGGCGACGAAAAAGTCGCAAAATTTTAGTTTCCAATCCAATTTTTTCCCATTCGGGATTCAGATTCGTAGATTAGTAAATGTGCCCCCTAGTGTTTCTAATCGCTTACCTGCTGCCTAAGGCTGGTGCTCGTGTTTGCTGAAAACTGCAGAGGACTGGGGTATTTCTGTAAAAGCAATCTTCTGATTCTTCTGTCCTTCTTTTCGGCCCTGACCCAATGCGCATTTGCAGTAGCGTGAAAAACTGGCTTTTTGCTTCTAAGTTCAGCTTTTTGCCCCAACTGCGCATGCATACCTGACTGGGACTGAAAAGAAGAGCAGATAAATCAGTGAAGATGGTGATATGGGCCTTTTGCACAAGTACCCCAGGCTGCTGCAGTTTTCAGAAAACAGGAACAGGGCATGAGGTAAGTAATTATAATCACTGGGGGGGGGGGGGCGGCATAACATTTCGGCACCCACACTAGAGATTATGCCCTTTCTTCTTTTTTAATTCAATTGGGGGTGCCTAACATTTTGCCACCATAAAGTAAATTAGTCTTTCTTTGACCTTTAAATACAATTTGAACTATTTATCACTATTAGTGATGGGCAAAATAATATGGCAGCATGGATTTGCGGTGGATTTTTTTTTGTGAAACGGGCGGCGAAGGTCACTGTGGAAAAATTCACCACACGTCAAAAAATCAGCGTCCGTGTCAAAAAATTGTCTCCCGTGTAAAAACAAATGTTGCGGTTTCTTTGACATGCAACATTTTAGCCATTTCGTGAATTTTTCACCAAAGCACAACAGGACAGATTCGCTCATCACTAATCACTATTGTATCCTCTAACACAGTGATCCCCAACCAGTGGCTCATGAGTAACATGTTGCTCACCATCCCCTTTAAAGTTTCTCCCAGTGGCCCCAAAGTGCCCATTTTTAATTTCCTGGCTTGAAGGCAAGTTTTGGAAGCACAGAGACACAGTTTTACTCCAAGAAGAGCCTCCTGTAGGCTAGCTGTCCACATGGGGTTAGCAAATAGCCAATCAAAGTCCTTATTTAGCACCCCGAAAGAACTGTTTTCATGCTTGTGTGGTTCACAAACACTTTTTACATCTGCATGTGACTTACAAGTATAAAAAGGTGGGGATCCCCGAGCTATCAGATATAGCCTACAGACAGTATAAAAAGGGTCCATTGCAATACAAATCCAGGTTCCTTAAAAGGTTATATTTGTGAGTAATAAGAGCGTGGCTGAAAAGTGTTTATGTCTTAATATAAAAAATAATTTTCTCTCTCATGGAAAATCAGAATAAGTAACAAAAAAATATCACAGCTAGGAAGAAAAAGTGTAAAAATGCAAATACAAGAGGCCTCATTGCATGACATAGATGGAAGTAATCAAATTTTCCACTACATACAGGCCAAACTTTTAAAAAGACAATAAAAATGAAAAATTCCAGATAAAGAAAGGAATAGTTTTTATTAACAGCAAATAAAACTCATGTCCTGCTCAATTTTACGGAGCCGATATTTTCCCATTAAGTTAGAGAAATTGACAGCACATTAAGGGGCATTGTTATAAAGGTGTTGAAATATTGGTGTAAAATAAATGTCGTACTTACAAAATATTTTAGCCAAAGCAGTGTAAGTGTGAAATAAATGGCATATTCTAAAGCTCCGTTTTTACCATGAATAAATACCATCACAGAAATAAGGCATTCCATGGCATTTGGAAGATTAATCTACACTACTCAAGACTTGGCATAACCCACTAAAGTCAATGGGGCAATTTCAGGCAGCAAAATGCTATGTACAAAATGTCAGCGCTCAATTACTTTTAATTCCAGAAATTTATACTCAAATGCACATACGTATACAATCATACACAGCTTTATTTACATATACTGCTTACATATTGAGAAAGCCAATGGCAAAACATCCTAATTAAAAAACACAGCAAGTCCAGTTGATTTGACTTATTACTACAGATATACCATGACCTGGATGAATGAGAATCTTCACAAACATACATATACTGCCGTTTTGCACTGCTCATGACTGGTGCTTGGTGTATTTTAATTCTATTTCTTAAAAAATGTATAAATATGCCCCAAAGTCTTTTCTGCCCACCAGTCCTCCCAAGCAAAACAGTTGCAATGAGCTGTTGGTTGTGTATTCAGCTTTGCATACAGAAACCATTATGAATGTTCTCTGTCAGAAAAAAAATGCAAAGAAATCCTTTGCACTCCTTGCCATTTTTTGCATAAAGCTATGGAAAAATGTGGTTTATTTATCTCTATATTACAATAAATTCAAGCTAGCCAACTACTTCAAAGTAATTTCTTGTCTGGCCATTGACAAAGTAGGTCAGTGGTGGGCATTTCTTTAGTAGCTTTATGCACAACTATGTCTTAATTTCCTTAATATGTTGTTATGGGCGAGTGCAGGGCATTTCTTTTATTTTTCTATATGAAATTGCACCTCAGCCAGTGGTTTAAAATTGTTCACAATGTAAAAGCACATAATGAAAAGATACTAGGTCTGAAGTGAGATTTAAAATAGGCCCTGGCATTTCAGGTACACAGAGGCCCAAACAGCCCCCCAGCAGCCCAATAAATAGTGAGGCATCTCAGATTGCCAGTCCAGGCCTAAAATAACATCTTGGCTTTACATAGTTTACTACATCATTTATAGATGGAGATATAAATAGATGGGGATATAAATAATTTAGCACATTAGAAACTTTATAGATTTTGTGGTTAGTTGCTGGTGGATATGTCACTGTAAAAGCTTAAGCCAGTGTTTTGTGAAATGTTCTGTTGATCTTTTAGAAAGGTACTAAAAACAATTATAATACATGTATTCACCACACAGTATTAAGGTGCACTAGATAATCCTACCCCTCGATGCTATGTGTGGTTGAAGCTGCCCGATGGGGCAAAATGATTCAAGTGGATTTGTGAAACTTGAGGGTGACAACAAGAGACAAAAAGAGAAAAGGACAAGTACTGTATTCATTGTTAAGTTGACCACACTTAGTTTGATGACCTTTGCCTGATCTGACCACCTACATGGTACAACAATTTATTCTGACCTGATTCACTGGAACCTAGGCCAATGTTCAGATTATATGTGTTCCATGCAGACCCATCAGCGATGGACTGTATGCATTGCCAAATGCAGTCCTTATCCAACTGAATTTTCCACCACGCCTAGCTGATATCTGAACAACTTCTGATCAGACATTGCTCTGGTAGATCATTATGAATGGAAAAAAGGCTGCCAAATGTTACTGTATATGCAGCCAAAATCTGTCCATGTATCTCTTAACATTGGCTCAGTGGTTAGTATTGCTTCCTTGCAGCATTCAGCACTGGGTTTGATTCAGACCTAGGAACTGTGTACAAGGCATTTAGATGGTTTTCCTGTGTCTATGTTGGTTTCCTTTCCACAGTCTGTACATGTAAAGGCAGGTTAACTGGCTCCTGATGGAAATGACCCCTAAGTGATAGGGACAATAGGATGTAACCTCAACTGAGAAAAGGACTGATGTGAATGATGTCCAATCTCTGTAAAGTATGCCAACTCTATATAGAGAATAATAATATCTGCCTTCAACAGCAATATGAATTTTATTGTGGTTATGTTATAGGGCTATCATACCTAACATGAGAAAAGCACTTAAAAAGAAAACAGCAAACATCAACTGATGACAGTCTTACCAAAGAAATATGAAACAAATGTGACCTTGGCTGTCCTTTATAAGAAATCCATTTCTCAGAAATGCAGCTAAGAGGTTTCTAAACAACCACTTTATAGTCCTAGACAGGAGCTTACAAATCACCTGAAGAACAACGGATTCCATAGCCATAAACACAGTGTTGTACTGTAATGTAGGGGCGATGTATGAAAGACATTGTACCATTTAGAAAATTAATTTCTGCACCCAAGCTTTTACAAAGCTGCCGCTTGATTTGAAATGACTGAAGAAGTAGTGTTGAAGACAAACAAGGTCATGAAGAAAATGGGCAACGTGATTCAGTTACGTGACATGGGTCGGTAATCCATAATACCCAGATGTTTGCTTTCACTTTTCAGACTGAATAACTAATAGCTAATTACGGAATTGTTGCTATGGGTGAAAGGACGAGGACAAAGTTTGCTCTATAACTTTCCAATATATATATACTATGTTGTGCAACACCCAAAATCAATCATGCTCATTAAGGTGCACTTTACAGGCAGTGGACTTTAGACTTTTTTTTTTAAAGCCCCAGTATAAATATAATTTCAGTGACTGATAATGTTCCAGTGTAAAATAACCTGATTTTTGGTAGCTCTATCAATAAATTTAATCTGGATAATCTTGATAAGTTGCTTTTTTAATTTGATTTTATGCATGTTATGATTCTTCTTAAAAAGCCTTTTTGTGTACAAGAAAAGTTTGAAGTTGTATGTATGCATGTATGTATGTATGTATAACTTAATTTATAAAGCTCCACAAGGGTACGCAGCTCTGTACAGTCTTACAGAATACAAAATTACACACAGGGAGGGCAAGTGTTATAATAAATAAATACAATAAATAAATATATATAAATACACAGGGAATAAGTGCTATGTGGTATGAGACACAGTAGGAAGGAGGTCCCTGCCCCGTAGAGCTTACAATCTAAGTGGTTGGGTAACATACAGGCACAAATTGGAAGTTAGTTTCATTCCTATTTAATCTTTAAATTAACTTTAAAGTGGACCTGTCACCTAGACATAAAAAGCTGTATAATAAAAGCCCTTTTCAAATTAAACATGTAACCCAAAGTCATTTTTTTATTAACACATCTTTACCCATTATATAGGCATTTAAAAGTCCCATCTGTCAATCATATATTGCCTGCACCGCCTCTATGCCTTAGGGGTGGGGCAGACAGTTACTTTCACTTTCAATTCAGAACTTCTTAGAAGTCACTGCACTCCTCACTTTCCCCCTCCCTTCTCACCATCTAATTTTGTAACCAGTGCATGGATATGAGTATCAGGTCCCCCCATACTGGCACAGAAACAAGATTTTAGCAGGATGCAAAGCTTGCCTTAATAACAGTGTCCACAAAATGGAGCCTGCCTGTTTTCTGCAATTGTGAATTCCAGTGCTTAAGGAAATAAGTTTAAAATAATTTATATAGTGTAACTGAAGTTTATTTTGCTTGACAAACACAATAGAAAAAAAATTGTACTTATTTTTTAGGGTGACAGGTCCCCTTTAAGTGTGATGTAGACAATAATGTTGTGAGCCTATTTGCAATTGGTCTTCGTTTTTTATTTGTGGTTTTCTATTAATTAGCTTTTTATTTAGCATCTCTTCAATTTGGCATCGCAGCAGCTATCTGGTTGCTAGGGTCTTGTTTTCCTTAGCAGCCAGCCAGTGGTTTGAATGAGTGACAGGAATATGAATAGAAGGGGGCCTGACTAGAAAGATAAGAAATTAAAACGAATGAACAAACAAAGCCCCTGGTTTAAGGATTTTTCTACTCATTCTTTTAAGTGGCCAACAAACTAATACTCCCAAAACCAGTCTAACTATGTTGGACCTCCATATAGATAAATTACAAAGGAGAAACATTGCATTAGAGGGAAACTCCACCCAAACATAACTTAAGCATTTTGAAAAAAAAAAAAAAATTTTAAGAAACTAAGCAATATACATCAATTAAAAAATATGCAGCTTTTGTTTTAATGTAATGGTTTGACCAGTTACCTAAGTCTGAGCCCCTCTCCGGCTTATCTTGCTGACTACTTATATATCAGTAGTCGACTGTCCTCAGCCTGCCTTCAGCATCCCTTCAGGATTGCAGTGTAATGCATTGTGGGTTATGTAGTTACTGCATGCTGTCTGTAAGCTGTGGAGAAGTTGGTACAATTTGTAACATCAGTGTTTTAGTCCCATCTCCCCTGCCAGGATTTCAAATGATACAGAAAGAGAAGAACTGTTTTGCAGCTGGATTTCAGCATATAAAAACTGTATTCAGTCATACTTTTCAAAGAAACAGATTACAATATATTAGGGGTTTCTGTGTTGTGTGGGGCTCTTTAACAATTGTTGGTTCTCTTTAAAAAATCTACATCTTAGTAATCACCAGGCTACAAGTATCACCCAGAATTGGCACGGCACCAAAATGCGATTCATGCCATTTCAATAATCCCATATTTACCTCATAAAAGACCCATGTTTACCTTTGTGTTAAATGTTTTTGCAGTAATACATGCAAAGAAGGGATGCTTCCTGCAAACAATATGCTATTCCCCTATACTTAAAGGGATAATAAATGAAATGTAGTTTTTTTTTTTTGCCACCAACACACTACATTTAACCCTAGACATTTTTCAAGCTCCCTCTAAAGTTCTAAATGATGGTTTAAAATACTGGAATTAGCAAAGAGGCATAATCCTTTTTTAAGGTTTTTGGTATTGAAACAGCTGTGTAATTACAACCATCAATTCATACAGGAGGTTTTCAGATATTATTAGATGCACTTACTGCCCTTGACCTCCAAATACAAATCTCATTATAGTACTGTGGTTTATATTTTACTGCCATGCATTTACAGTTTTCTTTTGGTAAAGAAAAATGTATCCTTCTATGGAACATTAAACTAATTACATTTTTAAAGTAAACTGAGATATCTATTTCCTTCTGAGCAGTCAGTGACTCACCCTGAATTAAATGCCTCTGGCTCATATGCTTGATGGCTAACCTACCAGCCAAGCAGTCATAAAAATCCAACAAGTGGAT